>NW_024871224.1:0-2917500 GCF_019054845.1 Dipodomys spectabilis | reverse complement strand
GGATATTAGTTGAAAATCGTGACTTCGTTCACCTCCTACTGTCTTTCAAGGGCCAGTTTCATTATATACATTTTATTATACTGTTAGATTTTCTAAAGGATTACATCATTTAAATTCTTGCCAACATATATATTCATGTGTATGTGCATACAATACTCTATGTATGCATATAGACCTAGCTACCACATATGAGAGAAAACATTCATCCTGCCTTCACAAAAAAATTCCAGGTCCAACCATTTCTTTATAAATGATGCAATATTCTAATGGATGAGTAAAATTACTCTTTGTATATATACCATACTTTCTTGATGAATTCATCTATTGAAGGCATTTATGCTATATCTGTACCTTGACAATGAACATAGTTGTGGAGGTGGCCTTACTTTATCCTGATTTTTAGTCTTTTGGATAAATGCCCAAGAATGGTAGTATTGGAACACAGGGTGGTTCTAGTTGTTTTGTGTTTTTTTTTTCAGCATAGTTGAACAAATTTACATTCCCACCAACAAGGTTTTATGATCAATCTAAAGTGAGATGCAAAAAGAGCACCAAGTCAAGTCATTGTGGTTTTTTGTTGTTGTTGTTTATGTCCAGTTGTGGGACCTGAACTCTGGGCCTGGGCACTGACCCTCAGCTCTTCAGCTCAAGGATAGAGCTCTACCACTTGAGCCACAATACCATTTCTAGCTTTTTTTTTTGCTTATGTGGTGCTGAGGAATCCAACCCAGGGTCTCATGCTTGCAAGGCAATCACTCTAACACTGAGCAACCTTCCCAGCCCATCTCAAGTGTTTTGGTTCATATTTCCTTTATGACCTGAAATGCTGAGCACTTTTTATGTAACTACTGGCTAATTTTATTCCTTCTGAGAAGTCTCTAATTAGCTTGTTTGCCCATTTGTTAATTGGGTTGTTAATGTTTGCTAGTATAATTTATTGAGCTCTTTGTATATTTTGATGTAGAGCTGGCAAAAATCTCTCCTTCCATAGGCTCTTTTAGTTCTATTGATGTCCTTTGCCATGCAGAAACTTCTTAATTTGGCACAATTCCATTTGTGAATACTCTCTTTGAGTCCAGGCATTATTGATATTCCTGTTCAGGGAGAGCCAATGTTAGCAAGGCTTGTACTCTTGGAACACTCTTTTCTAGATTTAAATCCTAGTGATGGACAGGTATGGTTGCCCCAATTTTACAGGTAGTAAGGTCAAAATTTAACATTTTTCTGATTTTTTAGGCCACACATCTAGTCAAAGGTTAGTGTAGAGCCTATATTATTCTTGTATAATCTCAAGATAGGTTGTCCTAGTGACTTTCATTCTTTATATTTCTTCCTTAACTCTGTGTAGCTGGTGTACAATATGATGGTTACTGACCACATGGGGCTGCGGAGCACAGTAAATTGTAATTTGTTGTACTGATTTTGCTGTAAGGATAATGTGCACCATGGAGTTGGAACACTACATACATAAAAAGGGGGGAGCTACTTTTTTGTTTTTGTTTTTGCCAGTCCTGGGGCTTAAGCTCAGGGCTTGAATACTGTCCCAGAGGGTCGTTTGCTCAAGGCTAGTGAGCACTCTACCACCTAAGCCACAGTGCTACTTCCAGCTTTTTCTGTTTAAGTGGCACTGAGGAATCAAACTCAGGCTTTCATATATGCTAAGCAAGCACACTACCATTAAGCCACATTCCAGCTCTTCAGCTATTTTTTAAATGCTGTTTCATACTTTCTTGTCCAAGCAGCTTTGAACTGTGATCCTCAGATATCAAATTCCTGAATATCTATGATTGCAATCATGAGATACTGGTGCCTGGCAAATGGTGATTTTTAACCTACTTTTAATTTTCTTCATTGATGGAACAGCGAGTAGATAACATGAACAAATGAGAAAGGCAGAGGAAAAAGCAAGAGTAGTAGATACTAGAAAAGGAAAGTAGTCCAAAAATTGGCAAAATTAAGTAAAGGTTGCAATTTAATTAATAGCAATAGTCCAATGTTGCTTTTTATATTTTACAAACATGCAGTACTGGTACATTCCATTAACAGTAGGGGAATGAGGGGACATACAAACTGTTTACAACATTTAAAACTAAACTTATGTATACAAAACCTACTAAACTTATGCCAACACAATTTATTGTGAAAAATGCCAACAAGGCCAGGTGTGAAAACATATGCTTGTAATCTCAACTCTTGGGAGCTAAATTGAGAGGATTGAAAGTTGTTATATAGGTTATATAAAAACTATATCTCTGAAATAGAAAAAAATAAAAGGGAATAAACAACTGTAATCAAATATTTCATTGGCAGTTTTGTCAAAGAATATATTTTCTTTTTTTTCCTATTGTTAGTTGTCAAACCTGCGAAATTACCCAATGTATACAAGTCCTTTACTACTTTATTAATGCTCCAAGCCTTTTACATTGTGTTTTGTAGTTTGGTGTATTGGGAGTCTTTCGCTTTCTTCTTTCCTTCCTTCCTTCCTTCCTTCCTTCCTTCCTTCCTTCCTTCCTTCCTTCCTTCCTTCCTTCCTTCCTTCCTTCCTCTCTTTCTATCTTTCTTTCTTTCTTTCTTTGTTTCTTTCTCTTTCTCTCTTTCTTTCTTTCTTTTGCTTTCTATTATTGTGGGGAGAGCTCATGCTTAGCTGGAATAATTGATATATGCCACCTCACCGAATGTATCTCTTATTTCACTGCTCCAGACATTTTTAAAAAATAAGAAACACTTCGTAATTAACTTCATAAGCCCCACGACAAAATGAAAATGTATTTATAGCAATTTTATTTCTGAAGAGAAAGGCAAAACATCCTAAACAAGAGAGAATATGTATCAGAAATGAAGGACAGTTTACATTTATTCTTTTTCTATTTTTCCTATGTGTGTTTCTGTAACATTTATAAGAGGCTTCACATATGGTAATTAAGTTACTCTACCACCAAGATGTAACCCCACTTACAATAGTTACAATTTAGAAAATCTAATGCAATTTATCACAATGAGCAAGAAGAAATCCCATATAATCTCAACAAACCCTGACACAGACGCATTTAGTCATTTTTTAATATTACTGAAAACTATGAAAAAGAAAAATGGCTTTAGCTTATGTAGAATATCTATCAAGCATCTATGATATTCTTTAAAAATAGCTGAGGTATTTCTGATGCAATCAAGAGACAAATTTGTTATCAATGATGTCATTTGACAACATATTTGATGTTGTAACTGAGAGGAGGAGGAGGAGGAGGAGGAGGAGGAGGAGGAGGAGGAGGAGGAGGAGGAGGAGGAGGAGGAGGAGGAGGAGGAGGAGGAGGAGGAGGAGGAGGAGGAGGAGGAGGAGGAGGAGGAGAAGAAGAAGAAGAAGAAGAAGAAGAAGAAGAAGAAGAAGAAGAAGAAGAAGAAGAAGAAGAAGAAGAAGAAGAAGAAGAAGAAGAAGAAGAAGAAGAAGAAGAAGAAGAAGAAGAAGAAGAAGAACAGGAGCAGGAGGAGGAGGAGGAGGAGATGGTAATGGAACTTAAACACTGAAATTTGTGAGCAAGATGGCATGGTATTCTACATAAAAATTCAAACATGGTTACATAGTTATATGTTTACATGTTTTCAGTAAGTTGATTAACATGAAGTCAACCAATGAAGAAATAATAAAATCTTGTACATCTGAAACAAACATTACAGTTTATGTGGAGGGATAGTGAAGTTGTGGAGATGGAAGGGAAGGGATTGTAGGGGAAAATCAAAGGAGGAGGCAACAATGCTTGATAAGAAATATACACATTACCTTGCTCTTGTAACTGTAAACCCTCTGTACAGTATTTTAACAATAGAAAACGTATTATAATAATAAAATAAAAATATATGAATAAATAATAAAAAAGTTAAAAAAACTATGCAAGGAATTTGTAATTCAGTGGTAGAGTATTTGCCTATTATCTGCGAAGCTTCCTTGTTAAATCTCCTGAAAAATGCAAAAAAGACCAAAAACTTAAAAATGTTCTACAGGAAGGATAATAAAGAACAAAGTTTGGGACAAGTAAGTGGTTTACTTCCAAAGGAGAATTAGCAGCAGATGATTTTGGTGGTACATACTTGGAATCTAAGCATCCATTCTTTGGTGGTTCAAGGCCAGTAAGCTAAATGAAAGCACAACAAAAAACAAGAGGAAGAGGGACATAACAGGAGAAAAAAAAGATATCTGAAGCAAATTAAAATTCATATGGATAGTGGGAAGAAGTGACTCAGCTGTACTGTTTTCTTTTAAATAAATTTCTAGCCTTTCCACTATGTGAGGACACAGTAACATGGGAGCACATTAATTCCCTGGTGGAGCTGAACTCTCAGTATATTGAATTTTCTGGCTTCTAGATCTTGTCCTTCAGAATTTCTGTTGAGTACAAATAACTTGCTCTAAGCTACTGGGACCTGGTCTTAAGGAATTTTGTTATGGCATCACAATTGAATTGAAATATACCTCTAATTGAAATATACCCCTTTCTCTAAAGGAAGACTGATGGATTTGTCAGTAGGAGAATTCAAGCTGAGGACCTCCAATTTTCTAGGCAGAGGATTTATCACATAAGTTCCCTATTGCAGCCCTTGTTCTTCACTTTGAACATATCAACACACTGCCTTATGGATTTCGAGGATTTTGAAGTAAACTGTCTCATAAGAAACTATTATGGGAAATGATGATGCTCACTTTTCTCTCACTCCTATAGATGTTAATAACCCGCTTCATGGAGATGTAGGTTATAGGGCACTTTTGCTACAGTATCAGATGATTCTGAAGTGATACCACAATTCTTTTGACATCAGTCATTCTAGATTTAAAGGAAAAGAACTTGAATATCTTCAGAAAATTGATGAGGTCTTTAAAAGCCAAAAGTTAGAGCAGCTTTTCAGATTATGGATGCCATGAAGTATCTTAATGGATTTAATTTCTAAGTGAGTAAACAGCCGATTCAATGACCCACCCAACTAGACAACTTGCTTGGTCTTAGATTCTTTGCATTTTATTGTAAGTTACAAAAGTGCCAACTTATTGACTTTATAAGGGGACTCAGCATCACATAATTAAACAGTTGTCAAAATTCACTGAGTTGAGTAGAGAACATGCTTGATTTACATTCAAGTACTAATGTATGGCCATTAATACACGGATGCATTTTATTAGTAAATATTGAAAAGGAAAAAGAAAAGTATTTCTACAGGGGATTAATCCTGGCAATAGTCACTTTACAGTAGGCTGATACTACCTACCTTCTTTCAACCACATGCTATTGTTGAGTGTGATATTGTTTTCTACTCAATAGCTATGGGGTTTTTCTTGAATTCCATTAAGAAAACACCAAAGTGCATATTGATATTAAAACTTTTCTTTTTTTGTCAGTCGTGAGGCTCAAACTCTGGGCTTGGGAGCTGTCCCTCAGCTCTTCAGCACAAGGCGAGCACTCTACCGCTTGAGCCACAGCACCACTTCCGGTTTTCTGGTGGTTTATTGGAGATAAGAGTCGCCTGGACTTTCCTTCCTGGGCTGGCTTTGAACCGCGATCCTAAAATCTCAGCCTCCTGACTAGCTAGGATTACAGGCATGAGCCATTGGCGCCAGTTCTGATATTACAACTTTTTAAAGACCAGAAATAATCTATTGTGTGGTGGCAACAATAAATCAAGTCCTTGACAAATAAATACTTTAATATTATTTTAAATATTTGTGCAAGGGTATTTTAATTCAACAAATAGGGACTCCTCATATGCCTTAACTTCTTGTTTGAATTTTTATTTTTATTTGTCAAGTGAAAAAAATCTGGATCCACTTCAGTGAACGTTTCCAATTGGACTCTTTGTCATGTGCCCCCTGCACCTAGAAATACATAGGAGTTCACTTTGTTTTTAAATTGTTGGAGTAAGTTCCGAGACCTGCACATATGCTGAATGGAAGCCACTGGTTGGTGTATGTTTGGCTCCTGCACATAAACAGGGTTCAAGCAGGAGCAGACATGAGCACATGGGTAGTACTGAAGGACAAAATCTTTGGGGGCAAACACTAGAACCTGGCAGCCACCTAGGTCAGAAAGCATTGGCTGATGCCCTGGCAATTCTTGCAACGATGCCATGGCAACAGCAATGGCATCACTCTGTGTGCCTCGCATCCCTGTGAAAACTTTGACAACAGTCCTACAGGCTCAATACCAAAAGAGCCAATGGGTTCATGCCAAGCTGGGATTGGTCCATTACAGCCATTGTGAGTGGTCTCTGCAGTCCATTACAGTGCTGGGAGTTGCCAGTGACCTGCAGGATTCAGTGCTATGTTGACAATTTTCAGTGTGTGAGTATGTGTGTGTGTGTGTGTGTGTGTGTGTGTGTGTGTGTGTGTTCGAGGGTGGCTATGTTTTCTTTGGGTTTGGGTATTTCCTCTTGGTTATTGCTCTGGGTTTTTTTTATTTTCTTAGCTAAGGTTAGCTAGATTTACTCCTTGCCATCGTAACAGAAAGATGGGAGAACACAAAAAAACACCAAAAATATAAAAATGAAAGCATTTACTGAAGACCATCTGGCATTTTCTCTACTCAGTGTAAAACTTTAACACCTCTCAAACATTTTCCTTGTGCTTGAAGAAATTTATTAACATTCTATAACACCAGCATAAAGATATTAGACTACACAATTAGACAAATGTGTTGGTAACACACTTTTCTATATATCATATTGTAATTGTTACTGCAAACAAAGTACCTTTCCTACTAATTTAATATAATTAATCACAGAAACTGGATGTGTATCTTGGTATTTCTCACAATAGCTTAGCTGAAATTAAACTTAAACTTCTTAACTCATCAAAAGGGAAAACTTATGCTATATCTTCAGGTACATTCCTTTCTGTCACATTTCCTACAAATGAAATTAATTTATTGTAGCATTTAAAATCCTATATCCCAATAGAAGACTCTGATTAAAGCTAAAAAATTTAAAGTGTTTTGAGTTTCTGTTTAATGTGGGCAACGGACTTAAAGATATCTTTGGACTTCCATAAGGATATCATATCCAAAAATTCATCTATACCATAGAAATAAGTTCACTAAAGACTATGGATAAATTCATATAGCTGTTGTTCAGTTCACTAGAACAAAAGAACTATAAATTCTGACCTACATTTATAAACATCTCATGACAATTTCTAGAACATTCCATTTTTCTCAGAACAATCAAAGCTGCCAAGAAACTCACTAATTGTGAGAGAAAAAAAGCGTTTGCCATGGCTGACAGTTTACAAAAGCCTTATTCGCATGTGGGTACACACAGAAAGCCATACAATGTTCAGCTTTACCTGGAAAGAAAAGGAACTCACCCTACAGAGAGAGAAAAACCGTTGGCAGGAGGAAAATAGAATGAAGAATTACCTGAATGCATGTCTTCTCGTATGTTTCCCTCCATGTGATTTATGGAGTTTCTCAGGGTCTCACTGCTCAATAAGGCAGACCTCGGTCATCCCAGCAGAATCACAGGCAGCCAGGACTTAGGTCACAGCCATTGCTCTCCCTGTGGAAACATCAAGAACCGAATGAAAAAGAAAGCAAAGTGCATTTCAAGGACACATAAAGAGAACCACAGTGCTTTTGGGGACAGAGAAAACGTGTGAATACGTGTGTGTGTGTATGTGTGTGTGTGTGTGTGTGTGTGTGTGTGTGTGTGTGTGTGTGTGTGTGTGTGTGTGTGTGTGTGTGTGTTGGCACTGGTACTTAAACTCAGGACTTGGAACAATCCTTTAGGAACTACACATAAGTACACTTTAGCTTCTTTGCTCAAGCCCCATGCTGTACAACTTGAGTCCCACTACACTTTTGGCTTTTCATTCATGAATTGAAGACAAGAGAATCATGATCTTTCCTGACCAGGCTGGCTTTAAACCTTGTTCTTCAGATCTCAGCCTCCTGACTAGCCAGAATTACAGGAAGGAGCCATCAAGGCTGGCATTAGTTACAGACCAATGTACTGATTTCAAGCCCCAATACCAGTACAAATACCAAAATCAAAATCAAACTTCATATCCTATAAATATACTGATAGCATATTAAACCAAAAAAATGAAATGTGGAGAAATCTGAAGGACATCAGAAAATGATTAACATTATTAGCTTTTCTGATTTTTAAAAACCTAAAATTACTTTCCTAAAATGTAAAATAACTACAGAAGACCCCTGGCACCAAAGTGTATATTTCAACTGAGATACCTGTTGAGGAAAAACTAAAGATGCTGAGGAAAACAAAGAATTTTAGAATTCAGTGATTACTACACAGAAAATATACCTGAACACCTGTACTTTGAAAATGTTTCAAGTAGGCTACACTAATGACACAAAAACTACTGTTCTTCTCATTAATAGTTCATAAAAACAGGTCTACTTTATTCTTTTTATCTAGTAATGCTCTGAATATTTGATTTACATTTCCCAAAATGACACTAAAGAGACTCAGTCTTTCAACAACTCCAAATTTTGTATCTTAGCATTTAAATTAAGTATATCAAGTATCTTCTTTGGGTTGGGAGTATCATAACAACAACTTGTTCTTCAATTTTGATGCTGGTGGGGGTGTATTTTCCCAAAAGATAACAGGGAAACACTCAGTAGATCACCAGATTTAAATGTAAGTGGCTAACTTACCCTGGAGGCTGAGATCTGAGGATCATGGTTGAAAATCAGCTCAGGCAGGAAAAAGAGAAACTTTTATCTCTAACTGAAAACTAAAAAGTTGGAAGATGTGTCTCAAGTGGGAGGGTGCTAACCTTGAGCAAGCAAAAACAAAAGGGGGATGGGGACAGAGGACAGCATCCAGGGACAAATTTCAAACTCAAAGACCATCACACATAAACATCATCTGAACTGCCTAATGGGAAGTGTGCATGAGAATTTAAAAATATTTCTGTTTTTAAGAAATACACTTAAGAAAAGAAACTCATTACCATTTTCAATCATGGTTAAAAATGTTACATGTTTGCCAAGCATTGGTGGATCACGTCTGCAATCCTAGCTACTCATGAGTCTGAGAAATGAGATTGTGGTGCAAAGCCAGCCCACGAAGGAAAGTCCGTGAGACTCTTATCACCTGAAAGCTGGAAGTGGTGCTGTGGCTCAAGTGGTAGAGCACCATCATTGGTCTGAATCACTAAGGGACAGTGCCTAGGCCCAGAGTTCACTCCTCATGACCAAAAGTAAATTTTTCACATGGTCAAAACACCGGTAAAAATTCTGGGAATATATTGGCTGGCCTTAAGCAAAAAAACTTTGTGTTTGGATTTGGAAACCCTATTATATGATCATTTTTGCCATAGCATCATTTTGGTTCAAGTTATGATGTTTGGCCTAAACAAGGAGGAATTGTGGTCAAGATATGAAAAATTATCTTACATCATCACTGCAAGAGAACTGATCTCTTTTGTGGTAAAGTTCTTTATGTCACTTAATGTTAAAGTTGTCTAGAATGACACATACATTCACTCACAAACAAATCTAAGCAGTCAGACTTAGCATGGTGGAGATTGCTAGTATGGAATGTAGCATGCAAGATGGAAAAGGAGGAACCTGAGGGGAGCTTCACACCACAGCAACTCACTTGGGTTAAACTCATGTCCCTGATGAGTTGATGTTGAAGGTATCACCACTAAGTTTCTAAGGTTATGCTGTATGGAAAGCCCTTCCCCTCAACAGCTATATAGTGAGGGAAAGCCTATCATCAGTTTCTACCAGCATGTCTATTTCTAGACTATGACTGTATCGAACTAAATTATTCAAAACCCAAATGTCTGAAATATTCCAATACATTGGAATAAACTATTTTCTTTCCATCCTGCACTCAGATGCAGTGAGAATTTCAAAAGTTGTTCTGGGGATGGGTTGTAGTTCAGTACTTGCCTAGCTAATGAAACATCCTGGGTTCAATCCTCGTTAACAGAAAAGAAGACACAAAATCAGATAGGAGGCAAAGCCCAGAAAGTGAAAAAGATTTCAAGCAAAACTCCTGAAACATGGACCAACTCTTCTGATATGTATCAGAATTCTTTACCTCCCTTACTTGCATTCTTTGGATATGGTTGTGGTGTATATGGCTTGGAAGTAAACTAAAGATAACTGGTGCTGGGTACAGGAGCCTTATTTTCTTTTTATCATGACAGCTTGCTATTTTTATAACATGGTAATTGGATTGAACAAAATCGAAGTACCATAGTAATTGATCTCCCCTTCTTGAGCAAATGATTAAATATTGACAGCATCCTTGAACATAAAGCCTGGTTTCTTTGACATCTCCCTCAGTGGAGCTCTCACCATTCAAATATAAGACATTTGGTAAAATGTTGTTAGGTTGAGTCCTACTTGCCTTCATTCAGTCATTTTTGTATGTATCCAGTGTTTGTGGGATATGTCTTTTGTTTTCTTGTTTGGGTGTTTTTCCCCTTCTTGTTCCCGTGCCTCCATTTTCAAATGATTTATAGATGAAGTTCAGTAAGACTTTAAGTACTTAGAACTGTCCCACTGATGGAAGGAAATATTCATGTGAATACACAAACAAAAGCACAAACCCCTTAATCCTCCTGTTGTTTCCTCCAGGGAGAAGGCTGGTAGGGCCTACTTGTCTTGAAAGTGGGCGTCTGGCCATGGTACCTGCACCTGGGTGTGTCAGAGACCAGGAAGATGCAGGTCTAGGAGGTGAACAACAATAGGCCCTTGGGCAGGGAACTTCTGTAGGCCCTAGAAGCTGTGTCAAGCCCCAGTACTGGAACAACAAAGAGGTAAATGAAAGGAAGGGAAAAACAGAAAGGAAAAGAAAAAAAGGACCTATCACTTGAGTGCCTTTTATACATTAACTATGCCCCATAGGTATGGGTGATATGAATCTGTTACCCCAGATGTGGCCCATTCTACCAACAGGTCTTCACTATAAACCTCTTCCTAGGGCCCCAGAGAATTTTGCCCTGCCAGATGAATAGTTCGATGGAGTTTCTTTCCTTTAGTCTAGATTGTGGGATAGTGGGGCATGAAGACTCTAACCAGCTGGGCTTACCCCTGACAGAGCACAGATGGGCATAGCACACAGCATAGCACATGGAGACAGCCATACTGGACAGCCCTGTTTCCAGTTAAGTGGGCTTAACCTCTCTTCTTGCTCCCCTATCCACTCCTCCACTCTGCTAGGTTCCTTGTCCGTTACCTCTCCACCCCATCATATCACCTTCCACCACCACCCACTGGCCCATCACCACCCCATGTTTCCCCAGCCTACCACCATGCTATGTGCCCTACTCCCCCTTTTGGACAGTCCTTTTTTTGAGGCCAGGTACCCCTCAGGGTTCCATTCATTCTTCTGACTCAGCCCCTCTCACAGCCAAAACTTTTACCTCCACTCCCACCTTCTGGCCCCACCCCTTCCAGCCCCACCCCTTCCGGTCCCAATTCTTTCCCCTCACTGTCTGGCCCCACCCATCCCATGGTAACACATGCATGGAAGGGGCAATGTGCACATGCCCAGCACTCACTACTTAATGCCAGGTGCCAGAATGTTCCAAACATGAGGTATTGCTGCCACAGAGAAGGAAGGCCCAGTTTAGAGTCTGCCCCTCCTCCTTGCCTGGCTAAGGCCTGGACAGCCCCAGGGCTCTCTGGTTTACCTGAGTTCACTGAAAGTTGCAGGGCTAAAGATGCAGACTTCGCCTCCATCTCCTCAACCAGTGCTGCGCCTTCCTGAGAGATCTTGGTTTCACTGCATGGACCTCCATCTTTTACTCAGGGTGGGCCCATCTGGGAGCACCATCCCATGATGGCCCTGATTTGAGGTGAGAGAGCCTCCCTTCCTAAACCTCTCTCTTCAATTTTCTTCTCTGCTCCCCTGTGGGAGCCTCCCGTCTCAGCCAGGTTTCAACTGAAGTGTGCACATACCCTCTTCCTAGGTCCCAATATCCCCTGCCAGGCTTCCTCTTTCATCACCACCTGGCCCCTCACCACATTGCCACCGTGCCCAGTTCCCTGACCCTCAAGTGCCCCACAAACCTTTGTTGGGTTAGAGATGTGTGGACCCAGCTGCCAAAGTCAACCCTGGAAGACTCAGTTTCAAGGTAATGGTGACCCAATGCCCCCAATCGCCTCCTCCACACCCCCGTTGGTCAGAACCTCACCTTCAACCCGGCCCCATCCTTCTCAATGTAGGAAGATTCGTGGGTGAGGTGATGAACCTCCTCCATAGAAGGAAAATAGGGCTTAGAGTTCATCCCTATCCCCTCCTAGTCATGGCCTCAGTAGTCACCTATTGCTATGAAGAAACTGCTGGAGGCATTGGGGCTGAGGAAGCTGCCACCTCTCCCAACTGGTGCTGCATCTATTGCAGGGACATGGTCCCCCAGTGCCTCTTAGGCTTCACCAGCCAGCGGAACTCCACTTTCAATGCCACTGTGGAGTTAACTGTTGGAGCCATCACCAAAGACCCAGATTTAATGTAAGTGACCCACAGTCCTCTTGCCACTCTCCATTGCCCTATTCTCCATTCTTTCCTCTGCCCCCCAGCAGGAGCCATCCCTGGGACAGGGCTCTTAAATATTAAGTGGGCTGAACTCGTCTTCTTCTCCCCCTTTCTATTGCTAGGTTCTCCACCAGTATGCCCTTCTTCACTACACTACTTACCCATCTGCTCCTCCACGTCTTCCCACAACCAATTGTTTCTCCTGCCCACCCCAAACTATGCTTCCTCACCCCAGTTCCTCCCCTACCCTTTGCTTTCCCCATTCCATCCCCATCCCTTCCTTCCCCTGCCACCCACTCCCACCCATTCTCCATCCAAGCCCCTCCTGTCTGACGGGATGTGCGTGGGCATGCACATAGGTAAATGATGCAATTGGACTGAACCAAGGCCACAGTCATTGGAGAAGGAAATCAGAGAATCAGAATCTTCCCTGTCCACAATTTCACCTATGGCCTTGTAGCATGCTTGGTTGCTCAGTTCCAACTGCATCTGCTGGTACTGGAGCTAATATTGGTGCCTCTTCATCGTTACCATGGAGGACCTCCACTTTCCTGGTCAGTTTGGACCCATCTGCAGGAACCATCCCTGGACAGCCCTGAATCAAGTTAATTGGGCCCTAACTCCTCCCAGCTGGTCGCCCTTTCCCTGCTCGCCCTTATCCCAACTCACCTCTGAACCTATTGCCCTACCCAACACCTTTTTTCCATATCCACCTCCTGGCTCAGCCTCTTCTTTGGGAAAACATGTTCAGGTGAGAGGATGTGCATGTGTCCATCCACAACACACAGAAGTGGTGCCAGAATGGTCTGAATCCAGTTGTGGTGGCCACAGAGAAGGAAAACCATGGCTCAGAGTGTGCCCCTCATCTCCTCCCAGCTATGGCTCGTAGAGGTTCTGGGTTCTTTGTTTTCCCCATGTCCACTGGCATTTATGGGGCCGAAGGTGTAGCCCTTGCCTCCCTCTCTCAAGCGGTGTTATGCCTGCAACTGCCACTGGGGGAACCTGATGGATCTTCAGCTTCACCACATGACCTTACTGCTCAATGTGGGCCCAGCTGTGTGAGCTATTCTCAGATAACTCCATGAGGTACATGAGCCCCTCTCCTTCATTCCTTGCTTTTTCATTTCTCTTCCCCTTGTGGGAGGTATTTCAGAACAGCCTTTTTTAAAGATAATTTGGTCCCAGCCGCTCTTCCCAGGCTTCTATAACATCTGCCCCACCTCCTTTCTTACCTGTGGTCTGTTTAGCTGGGGATTATTGGACAAGAGCTGGGGATGCTGCCACAATCACCAACCACTACAGCTTTAACTAGAACAAAGAGGTTCTGCCATGGACCTCTTCATCCTCACCTGGTACATTTCCATCTTTCTGGTCTGTGTCTTCCCAGGTGACAGTGCCATCCCACATGCCCCTGTTTCAAGGTAAGTGGGCCGCATCACCCCTACTTAGAAACTAATCTTGGGTGAAGGGTTGTGCCCCTGTGTACACATTCACACGAACACACAGACATGATGCCAGATTTATCTGGAGATGCTCTAGGGGACCAAGAGAAGGGAGGTCAGATCTTGGAGTTTCTCTCCTCCCCCACTTGACTTCTCCACCAACTATGATCTCTGTAGCCCAAGCTTATAGGACTGGAACTGTGGATGCTACTGTCCTCTCCAACCAACATTTCTCATGCCCATGACTTGACATAGTGGCTGCCCTTCCACTCTACCATTGAGGGAACAAATTGCTGGTGAGAGATTGTATGCATGTGTACATGTGTTAAGTGGAATGCATGCAGGTGGTGCCAGAGTTGCCAGGCAGGTGCAGCATTAGACCCAGGAGAAGGAAGACCAGGGCTTGTAAGACTGCCCGGAGGGGGAGCTCAATTACCTATTCTTCACTTTGTGGTCTTCCATGTTGATGGTTCCTCCCTCTAGGCAAATGTACTGTCATCCTAGATATCCCTTTTTCCTCATATCTGGGAAACAATCCCCGGGTGGATTTTTGGGATTATGTGATTGTAACTGCATACCCAAGTTTGAGGTACACACTTTTGCCTCATCCTGTTACATTGTGGCCCCAAGAGAAGGAAGGCCATACACAGAGTATTTCTGGCCTCCCTTCCAGACTATAGACTGCATCACCCTGGGTTATGGGCTTGGAGCCTGCAATGTTTCTGTCCTTCCAAACCAGTGCTTCACCGGCTACAGTGCATGATGAACTTTTTTTTAATACTGTGGGCAGGGGTTGCAGTTACATGGGAAACGGAATGAGTACATTTCTCTTTTTATGTTGTTTGTACTTTCAGAATACTCTTTATTCAAAGTCCAATGTCTGACTGCATCTAATGGAAATGATGAGCATTGTCTCAGACTTCAAGATAATCCAGCAGCTCCCCTCCTCCCACAAGTCCATAACAATCAAAAGTGATTACATCTTGCCTAATTCATCCTGAGGGAACAAAGGAAGTACTCCTGGTTGGAACTACTGGATTATAATAACATCAATGAGGACATCAATTATTCCTTTATAGCCACCAAAATGTTAGTATGTCTTAGGGAGACATAACCACACACACACACACAGCAGGTGCATCCTGAACTCTATATCCTGAAAATACTCTTGGGAAGGAATTTATGAGCCCAAGGGCACAGGGTGGGAAGAGGGCCAGGGGGTGCATTTGGGGGGTAGTCAGCCCCAACCGGAAGAAGAAAAGACAAAGCAAGCTGGGCCTTCGCTCTGCCTAGCAGCAACACTTTCTGCCCCTTTCCATAAAATCCCTATCTCTCTGCCTTACACTGACAGTGCTACTGTGAGCAGAGAGTGCCCCTTTTACTACTGGGACCCAGTTTATTATTTCATTTGCTAAGATTCCCTGTGCAGTTCATCTGCTGCCCCCTAGTGAGGTGGCATGTTGATGCCTGGCTGAACTGTGCAATCTGGTTCTGAGCTCTATACCAGGGTTCTTGAGACATGAACATGTTGGTCCTCTAGTTTTCCTTTATTTCACTCTCTCACTAGCAACATTAAAAATGTGGAGCGAGTGAGCATGAGGTCAATAGGGGGTAACAGAAGATCCTGGGTTTGCAAGGAATGTTGTAGGTAAGATAAAAAGCTGCCCTGTGAAGATTGAGTACCAGCTCTGCCTGTCTTAGGATCTGCCAATGCAGGTCCCCTTTATTGTAATAACCAGGGAAAAACAGCAAAGTCAACAAACAACTCAGCTTGTTGCTCAAGTGGCCGTCTACCACTTGGGCCACAACTCAGTACCTAAGTTACCACTTCCTGGCTTCTGTTATGTCATGTTGTCTAAGAAAAACCACTGGCATATTCTGAGGATGATGGCGGAGGAGAAGCTGGAGGCTAAACAAGCTCTAGCATAGAAAGCAGTTTTAGAGTTCTAGTGAACAGTCCTAAGCCAGAGAATCACACCAAGTGTGCCATCACAGGACAGAGAGTTAGGCCAGAGAGGGAAAATCAAGGCAAGGAGACAGATCTGAGCACTTGCCAGCATCTGCCGCTGTGGAAGCATCGGTGGCCCCAACCGCCATACCTGCAATACAGAGAGTCTGGGAAGAAGGAGCCAGACATGGTGGGCGAGTAGATTCTACTCAACACCAGCAAGAACCGACAAGGAGCAGACATCTTCATCCAGCATTTTGCATACCAGAGATGATCCAGGAACCAAGACTCGGCATGAGTAGAAGCCTAACGTCCTCACTCCTTCTCGAGGAGCAAAGGAGGGAAGGCCACCCTTCCCTTCCCCCCACCCCAGTACCAGAGATCTCCATCTTGGATACTGACAAAGCTCGTCGGACCTGCTAGCTCCACCTCAGGCCTTGGAAGAAAGTTAGAGTCATTTAGCAGGTCACAAGAACCTAACCTGACCTGCTAGACTCAGCTCCACTCAGGGAAAAGTCACCCAGCTCAGGAGCCAGCCCCAAGAGTGGATTTCTTCATTGGGTAATCAGAGCCAGAGGCTGCCCCACCCTTTAGCAGCCTTGACAATCAATTGTAATTCAGTAAACATAAACCCTGAGAGTGGCTCCAGGCTGGGCTCTGGTAGCCCCCGGGAAAAGCTACTGTTTGCTGAAAGGCCTCAACTCTACCCAGAACCTAGCCACATCACAGCATCTCCAAACTTGAAGGAAAAGCCATCTCCCTCTTTTTTGATACTCAAAGCAGATCTCCTTCCCATTGAACTAACCTGGGAGGAGGATCACAAAATCCTGGGTAAAGCAGAGCATTTTTCTGCCTGTTCAAACAAACTGATATAAGAAATGAACCAAGCCACAGGAAAATCAAACACCACAGGTAGACCAGAGACTCCAACAAGAGGCTGGTTATGGACACAAGGGAGATACAGGATTTTTCCTACCCCTCCCCAAAAACACTGAACACCAAATTAAGGAAGTACAGAAGTTCATACAAAATCTAAAACAAAGCTTCAACAAAGAATTTGAAGCCATCAAAGCTGACCAATTAGAAGGAAAACAAATAAAAAACAAAGTAGAAAGTTTTGACAGCAGGTTAGACCATGCAGAAGATCGAATCTCGGGGATTGAAGACAGCCTAGATATTACAGAGAAAGAACATACAACCATCCAAGACAAGTCCAAAAAATATGATAGATCTATCCAACACTTGGAAGACACCATCAGAAGGCCTAATCTAAGGATAATGGGCATAGAGGAGCACCTAGAAACAGAAGTTAATGTTCTAGAAAATTTGTTTAACAGATCCTAGCAGAGAACTTCCCAAACATGAAGAAAGATAGGCCTATTCAGATACAAGAAGCTTTTAGAACTCCAAATAGACCAGACCAGAATAGGACATCCCACAGTCACATTATAATCCACACAGGATCAATTCAGACCAAGGAAAAGAACCTTAAAGCTGTCAAGGAGGAAAGATTAATCACCTATAAAGAGAAACCAATTAGAATCACCTCAGATTTCTCAGCAGAAACAATCAAAACAAGAAGAACCTGGAATGATGTATGCCATTCCCTAAAAACAAACAACTATCAACCTAGAATACTGTACCCAGCTAAACTCTCCTTCATAACTGAAGGCCAAATAAAAACCTTCCATAGCAAAGAAAAATTGAAACAATACATCTCCACCAAACCAGCCCTACAAAAGATTCCTAAAGATGTCCTACACATAGAAAACCAACAAGACTACAAGGTCAAGAAACTGCATCCAAACTGAGAATCCAAGAACCATAGGAAGAATCCAATTTTGGAGCCCCCAAGAAGGAGGATAACATGGCAGGAACTCCCAAATATCTCTTAGTCCTATCTCTCAACATTAACGGACTTAATTCTCCAATTAAGCGACATAGACTGTCTAGTTGGATTAAAAAGAAAGATCCTTTTATCTGCTGCCTTCAGGAGTCACATCTTGTCTGTAAAAACAAACACATTTTCAATGTTAAAGGCTGGAACAAAATCTACCAAGCAAACAGCCCCCATAAACAGGCAGGAGTTGCAATCCTAATATCAGATAAAATAGACTTTAAATTAAAATTCGTGAGAAGAGATAAAGAAGGTCGCTACATACAAATTAAGGATCTCTCCTTCAGGAGGATATTAAAATTCTAAATATCTATTCACCAAACAACCGAGCACCCAAATTTATCCAAGAAACGCTACTTTCCCTCAAATCCCACATAGATCCAAAGACATTAATTGTTGGGGATTTTACACACCACTCTCCCCACTGTATAGATCAACTCGGCAAAAACTCAAGAGCGAAACCGCAGATCGAAACAACTGCATAGATCAACTAGATTCAACAGACATCTACCGAATATTTCACCCAGTAGTATCAGAACACATGCTTTTCTCAGCAGCACATGGAACATATTCTATAATAGACCATATTTTAGGCCACAAAGAAAACTTGTCCAAATTCAGAAACATTGAAGTTTTTTTAATTTATTTTATTTTATTTTATTTTGTGAACACACTGTACAGAGGGGTTACAATAACATGGGCAGGGTAATGCATACATTTCTTAACAAGCATTGCAGCCTCCTCCTTTGTTTACCCTTCACATCCCTTCCCAGTCCATATTCAGAAACATTGAAGTTATACCTTGCATTCTCTCTGACCACAAGGGAATTAAATTAGACCTGAACCCCAAAAGCCCACAAAGAAAGTCTGGTAACACATGGAGGTTGAACAACCCTCTGCTGAATCACAAGTGGTTCATGGAAGAGATTAGAAAGCAAATTCAAATTTTCATGATATTCAACAAAAATGAGCACACAAATTACCAGATCCTCTGAGACACAGGAAAGGCAGTACTCAGAGGCAAATTTGTAGCTCTGAGTTCCAACATCAACAAATTGGAGAGATCTAAAACCAACAATTTAATGAGACATCTGAACCTCCTTGAAAAAGAGCAGCAAGATAAACCCAAATCCAGTAGATGAAAAGAAATAATTAAAATTAAATCGGAATTAAATGAATTATAATCCAAAAAACTATAGAAAGAATCATCAAAACAAAGAGTTGGTTCTTCGAAAAAATTAACAAAATTGACAGACCCTTATCAAATCTTATCAGAAAAAGAAGAGAACACACCCAAATAAATAAACTCAGTGATGAGAATGGATACATCACCACAGAAACAACCAAGATTCAGAACACTATAGGGGAATACTTCTCAAAACTTAACGCTAATAAGTTTGAGAACTTGGCAGAAATGGACCTTTCCTAACAAATATTGATATGCCAAAACTAAACCAAGATGAGTTAAACCATCTTTGCAGGCCCATATCAACCATTGAAATAGAAACAGCATTAAGAGTCCTCCCATCTAAGAAAAGTCCAGGACCAGATGGTTTTACAGCGGAATTCTTCAAGGACCTCAAAGCACAGCTCACACCAATACTCTTCCAATTCTTCAATGAAATTGGAAGAGAAAGTTCACTACCGAATACATTCTATGAATCCTTCATAGCCCTCACCCAAAACCAGGCAGGGACTCTTCAAAGAAAGAGAACTATAGGCCCATTTCTTTGATGAACATTGATGCAAAACTTCTCAACAAAATTTTGGCCAATCGACTTCAACAAATCATCCAAAAAATCATCCACCATGATCAAACAGGATTCATTTCAGGGATGCAAAGCTGGGTCAATATATGCAAATCAATTAATATTATTCATCACATCAACAGGAGCAAGGACAAGAACATGGTTATCTCAATAGATGCAGAAAAAGCATTTGACAACACCCAACACCCCTTTATGATGAAGGTTTTGGAAAAATTAAGAATCTACGGACCTACCATCACTTCCCTCCCATCTCCACAACTACACTTTCCCCAGACCCTGCCTAAATTGTAAAGTTTGTTTTTCCACATAGTGTTTGGTACATCTCATTGTTACAATGGGTCAAACTCTATCCCTATTTAAACATTTTGTTTTTTCCCTTCTCTTCCCCAATTCATACTGACATCAAATACAGTGAAAATTGGGGTTATACCATGGGAGAGGAATATACAAAGCAACAAAAAAAATCACGTTACCTTATAAATACGTTAGAAACAATAGCAAGAAAGGAAAAACCACTATCTTTGGGTTCACTTAACTTCATCTTATATGGTCATATGTACATAGCTTTTGATGTTTTCTACTTGTCCTAGATATATCCTAGTTATAGCAAATAAGGGAAACCATGGGAACTAGTTTTCTTTAGGCCTGGCTTACTTCACTTAATATATTTTTTCCAAGCCTTTCCATTTCCTAACAAATTGGGTGATGACATTCTTTCTGATGAAGGCATAGAATTCCATTCCATACTACATTTTCATGATCCATTCATCTACTGAGGGGCACCTGGGTTGCTTCCATATGTTAGTTATGGTAAAAAGTGCTGTGATAAACATCGTTGTGCTTGTAGACTTAGTATGGCCTTTTTGGTGATCGTTTGGGTAAATACCCAAAAGTGGGATTGCTGGTTCATAGGGGAGCTCTATGTGGAGTCTTTTGAGGAACCTCCATATTACTTTCTAAACTGGTTGAACAAGTTGACACTCCCACCAAGAATGCAGTAGGGTTCCCTTCTGGCCACATCCCCTCCAGCATCTCTTGTTATTAGAGTTCTTTTTATTAATAAGTTTTTATATTGTGAAAATATAGTACAGAGGGGTTACAATTACATGATCAAGGTGAGTACATTTCTCATCAAGCATTATTGCTTCCTCCTTTGTTTCCCTTACAATCCCTGCCCTCACATGCTTCCCCCCTCAAAGTTGTAAAGTTCGTTTTCAACACAATATCTTGAACATCTCATTGTTGCAATGGGCCCACCGGTATCCCTATTTAAATGATTTGTTTTTTCCCTTCCCCTCCCCAAATTATACCAACATCAAATACAGTGAAAACAGGGGTTATAACATCGGGGAGAGACATACAAAAGCAACAAAGAAATCATCTTATGAATATGTTAAAAAAAATAGCAATCAAGAAAAACCATTTGAGTATGTATCTTAGGATTCATTTCCCCTAATATCAACTTGTCTGACCATTTCTGCTTGTCTCCGTCATATACTAGTTATTGCAAATAAGGAAAACCATGGGGCCTATGTTTCTTTAAGCCAGACTTACTTTACTTAATATAATTTTTTCCAAGTCTTTCCATTTCTTAATAACTGGGGCAATTGTTGGTGGGATTGTGAACTTGTTCAACCACTTGGGAAAGCAGTATGGAGGTTCCTCAAAAGACTCCACATAGAGCTCCCCTATGACCCAGCAATCCCATTTTTGGGCATTTACCCAAATGACCACAAACAAGACCATACTAAAGCTACCAGCACAACTACGTTTATTGCAGCATTATTTACCATAGGTAAGATATGGAACCAACCCTGATGCCCCTTAGTAGATGAATGGATCAAGAAAATGTGGTATATACACACAATGTAATTATATGCCTTCATCAGATAGAGTTCTTGATTATAGCTATTCTAACTGGATTGAGGGGGCTGGCTTTAGCCCTGCGGAAGGGCGCCCGCCCAGCACTCACAAGGCCCTGGGTTCCGTCCTGAGCCATGGAAAAAAAAAAAGCTAACTGGAATGAGGTAGAATCTCAATGTTGTTTTCATTTGCATTTCTTTTATGTCTAGAAAGGTTGAGCATTTCTTCATGTGTCTATTGGCAATTGTTATTTCCTCTTCAGAGAAGTTTCTCTTTAAGTCTTTAGCCCAATATATCAAGCAATTGTTTCTTTGAGGAATTGTTGTTGTGGGATTTAATTTTTTGAGTTCCAGGTATAGGACCATTGTATACACACACACACACACACACACACACACACAATCACAAACAGAGGAATTTTGTTGTTGTTGTTGCTGGGCAATGGATGTATCTGAAATGAAGCAACAGGCTCACAAAGAAAAAGAGCTCATGTCTTCTCTCATATGCAAATATTTTTTTAAGGTTTTTTGTTGCCAGTACAGGGCCTTGAACTCAGGGTGCTGTCCCTTAGTTTGTTCACTCAAGGATAGCCCTCTATAAATTGAGCTACAGCTCCATTCCTAGCTTTTGGATGTTTAATTGGAGATAACAATATCATAGATTTTCTTGTCTGACTGACTTTGAACTACAGTCAGACCTCAGCAATCCAAGTGACTAGAATTATGGGCATGAGCCACTAGTGCATGCAGCACATGTGGATCTTATATGTAAAACAAACATACAGGTCTTACCAAACTGACTAAAGTATGGTTTAACCTGGCACGACATATATCTAGAGCATAAACATATATACATTTGTGTGTGTGTGTGTGTGTGTGTGTGTGTGTGTGTGTGTGTGTGTGTGTGTGTGCCATACCAAACTGACTAAGTATGGTATAGGCTGGAGTGAGATTCCATGGCATAGCTCCATCAAAAAGCTAATAGTTTAACAAAAATGAATATCAGGAAACTGAAATGTGTGCTGACTAGAGCGGGTGGATGCTAATGATAGGGTAAATGAATAGAGAGATGAATGGTGGGAGAATGTACATAACAGTCTCAATATATGTATGTGAAAATGGAACATGGAAAATGAATGAGATAGGTGGGTTTGGGATAGGTGGAGGAAGTGAAACTGATGGAGGGAGAATGATTGTAAAAGATACGCTGTGCACATAAATGGACACATTAAATCAAAACTCTTCTGTAAAACTATTTGAAAGTAACAATTACAAACAAGGTAAAAATTAGGCAAAATACATTCAGGGTCACAAAAAGCCCTGTGGATATCATGAGAGGTACAAGGAAAAGATGCCCAATGCCAGTGATTAGGGAAAAGTGTATCAAAATAGATTTCAAATTTATTAAAGTGACAAAAATGAAGAGGACTGATTGTGCTACATTGTTTTTTTTTAATTTTTTTATTGTGAAAATACTGTACAGAGGTTACAATTACATGGGCAAGATAATGAGTACATTTCTTATCAAGAATTGTAGCCTCCTCCTTTGTTTCCCCTTCTCATTCCTTCCCATCCTCCCACTGCCTTCCCACCCAATCCTCTTCCCCCACCACCAAAATTGTAAAGTTCGTTTTTCCACATAGCGACTTGTACATCTCATTGTTGCAATGGATCCACCTGTATCTGTATTTAAACGATTGGTTTTTTTCCATTCCTCTCCACACATTATAACAACCTCAAATACAGTGAAAGCAGGGGTTATACCGTGGAGGAGGGACAAAAAAACAACAAAGACGTAATCTTATAAATGTGTTAGAAAAAAATCACCAAAAGAAAAAAAAAACATTTAAATACATATCTTAGGGCTCATTTCCCTAACACCAACTTATATGACCTTTTCTGCTTGACTCAGACATATACTAGTTTTTGCAAATAAGGGAAGCCATGGAGCCTAAGTTTCTTTGGGCCTGGCTTACTTAACTTAATACAATTTTTTCCAAGTCTGTCCATTTCCTAACAAATGGGGCAATGTCATTCTTTCTGATGGAGGCTTAGAATTCCATTGTGTATATCTACCACATTTTGTTGATCCATTCATCTACTGAGGGGCATATGCTTTGATTCCATATCTTAGCTATGTAAATAATGCTGCACTAAACATAGTCGTGCTCGTAGCTTTAGTGTGGCCTTGTTTGAGATAATTTGGGTAAATGCCCAAACGTGGGATTGCTGGGTCATAGGGGAGTTCTGTGTGGAGTCTTTTGAGGAACCTCCATACAGCTTTCCAAAGTGGTTGAACAAGTTTACACTCCCCCCCTCCAATAATGCAGTAAGGTTCCTTTCTGTCCAAATCCCTTCCAGCATCTGTTGTTATTAGAGTTCTTGACTATAGCCATTCTAACTGGGGTGAGGTGGTATCTCAATGTTGTTTTGATTTGCATTTCTTTTATGGCTATGGAGATTGAGCATTTCTTCATGTGTCTTGGCCATCCACATGATCTTGTGTTTAAAGTATCCCACAGACTCCACTCCCTAATTACTCAAACTGATTCAAAACTTTGTCAAAGTAGCAGGGTATAAAATTAACCCTCAAAAATCAATGGCTTTTCTGTATGCCAACAATGAGAAAGCTGGGGCTGAAATTAGGAAAGCAGCTCCATTCGTAATAGTCCCACAAAAAATAAAATACCTAGGAATTAACCAAAGAAGTGAAGGACCTATATGATGAAAACTTTAAAAACTTGAAAAAGGAAATCAAAACAGAACTTAGAAAGTGGCAAAAACTCCCATGCTCCTGGATTGGAAAGATCATTATCGTAAAAGTGGCAATACTTGCCAAAGCTGTCTACAAGTTCGATGTGATACCTGCCAATATGCTATAATCATTTTTCCAGGAAATAGAAGAGGCAATTCCAAAAATTCATATGGAACAATAAAAGACCCCAAATAGCTAAAACGGTCCTCAAAAGAAAGAACAGTGCTGGAGGAATGTCAATACCAATTTTCAAACTCTACTACAAAGCCATAGTAATCAAAACAGCTTGGTACTGTCACAAGAACAGACCTCAGGACCAATGGAATAGAATTGAAAACCCAGAAATGAACCGTCAGACCTACAGCCATCTAATCTTCGATAAGGGAGCTAAAAAAATCGAATGGAAGAAAGACAGTCTCTTCAGTAAATGGTGCTGGCAAAATTGGTTAACTACTTGTAGAAAACTAAAGCTAGATCCTTATATATCTCCCTGCACCAGAATCAACTCCAAATGGATCAAAGACCTAGGAGTCAAAGCAGACAACCCGAAAACATTACAGAATGGAATAGGAGAAACCCTAGAACTCCTTGACACAGGCCGAAATTTTCTTAATAGAGACCCAGAAACCCAACAAATCAAAGAAAGGTTTGACAAATGGGATTACATGAAATTGCAGAGCTTCTGAATGGCAAAAGACATAGCTATCAAGATTAATAGAAAACCCACGGATTGGCAGAAGATCTTCACTATCCTTACAAGAGACAAGGATCTCATATCTAAAATATACATGGAACTCAAAAAATTAAATCCCCAAACAACAAATCTTCAAAGAAACAACTGCCCAATAAATAAGTGGGCTAAATACTTAAAGAGAAACTTCTCTGATTGTGCTAGATTCCAAGAGGTGATATGTGTAGAGTGTCCCAGAGGGTTACAGAGCAGAGGCTTGTTCCCCAAATGGCGGTTCAGGGAGATGTTATGCACCTCTATCTCCCAAGTGAATACCAACAGTAGAAGGCTGGGACAGACACACCTATGTTCGTACAACATTGTTCAGCATAATCAATGAAGCTGGAAGCATCCTAAGGACTCCTTGGAGGATGACTGTACACAGAGAATACCACATGTAACTGCAATGGAGTATTTACATGCCATGGGCTGTACACGGATAATATGAAATGTGTACACAGTGGAGTATTGACACATCATGGGCTGTACACAGAAAACATGGCATGAGCACACAGTGGAGTATTTACACACAATGGACTGGACACAGGGAACACAATTTGTGCATGTAGTGGAGAATTTACACCAGTGTGCTGTACACCAATAACACTGCAAGTACACACAGTGGAATATTTACACACAGAACATGGCTTGTGCACACAGTGGAGTATTTACACAGAGTGGACTGTACATGGAGAACATGACATGTACATGCAGTGGAGTATTGATGCACAGTGGACTATACATGGAGAACATGGCATGTGCTTGCAGTAGAGTACTGGTCCTGGGAAGGAAAGTAAGAGGCTGACTTTGGGACTTGGCATGGCTGTTCCTGAATCCGACTGGCCTTGCACCCCTCCTCATAGATTTCGCGGGAACCCTGTCCCCTTGTCCCAGCTGCCTGAGACCCCAGCCTGGCCCTCAGCCCCTCAGCCCAGCTGCCTGGGGACCCCTGTTGGCCCCTGTTGTTCACTCATCTCGAGATGCCTGCAGATCCTGCCAGCCAGCCCTGGGCCACTCACCCTGGGTGGCCCAAGACCCTATCTGGATCCCAGCCCCTCTGCCTAGGTTGCCTTGAGTATCTTTCTGGCCCTTGGCCCCTGACCTCCCTAAAACCAGGGCTGGCAGACTTTGGCCCCTCGCTTTGGGGTTTTCCCAGCCTCAGCCAGCTGGCTCTTGGCCCCTCACCCAGACCATGTCCGGACCTCAGCCCCTAGACCTGGTCTGCCCAGACACGCTGCCATTTGCATTACCCCCATTAGAGGCTCAGCATGTTCTGAGCTGTGCACTCCACCTTGAAGGAGTTCCCTTGGGGTTCAGGGTGGCCCACTGGGAGCTTATCTCAAGTAGGTAGACTCATGACGGTATTGGTGTGCCAGGCTGTGGCAGGCTTCCTGGCCATATCTTCTCTGAAAGACATTTTTTTTTTTTGAGAAATGAGGCAGTGACTCAATCAATCCCAGGCCATCCTTGAACTCACTTTCCTCCTGAGGTCATTGCTACACTGGGCTCATTTCTGTGCCACATTAGGGGGGCAGTGTGCCTAACTCCCAGTGTGCTGCTGAGGAAATGCCTTGGGTAGTTGGCAGTGGACAGGAGCAGCCACAAGATATGTGAGTTGATGTGCATGTGCATCCTGCCCTGGCACCTCGTTGCTAGACTGGAGGGATCAGGTTCCCAGGAGTTGAACATATGTTGTTATGTTCTGGTAGGTTACCCTAGGAAGGTGTCAACATTGTGTAGGAGAGGAAGACTGAAAATGTGGTTCCCATCCTGTCTTGACAATTGAATGGTTTTAGGCTTAGAAGTGGGGGGTAGGGTGACAGAGTTCCGCTGCCTCTGACCACATACATGTATTCATTCATGCGGCCATCCTCTCTTCTCCTCTCATTTTTTTTTGTGCTGTGTATGGGGAACTGATGCTAAACCCCTTGTTAAATGGGGAATTCATAGATAAACACATTATTCTCTTAACTATCTTGAGAACAGTTCTTGCTGTGTGCCTTAGGCTGGACTTTGGACTAGCTGTCCTCCTGCCTCTTCTTCCTGAGTGCTTGGATTATGGGGTGCCTGGCTTATTTATTCTAATTTTTTGGAGTACTGGGGTTTGAACCCAGAGCATTGCCCTTGGTATACAGGTACTTCAACCTCTGAGCCACAACTCCCACCTTGGCTCTTTCTGCTTTATTTTTCTGATAGGTTCTCACTTCCCCCTTCCTTCTACCTATGTCTCCCAAAGACATGAGATTACAGGAATGAGCTATCTTACTCAAAGTAGTCCAATTTTTAAAATCTTTTGAAATATCCTGGTGAAAGAAGATTTTAGGGCAAGATTCTTTGTATTTTACTCTAAGCTTGCTGGTTAACCTACCTTCTTTTGCCTTCTGAATGTTTTCATTGATTTATCAAAGATAGCAGGAAGGAATGACCAGATCCTACAATTTTTGCAAGACCTTATACATCTGACCTTACCTCTGTTCTTTGTTCTCTACTTCTACCTCTGTTTAGCCTGCTTTGAGCTTGAATTATGCCCCAGATTGGCTTTTTCCATTTCTGTTAACACAGAGCCATAAATTAGGCATACAAGATTGCCTTTGACTAAACAGCAATAACAAAAATCACTTTTCTTGGGAAGATTGATCCTTGTGTCAATTTTTATTTGTTGTGGCCATTTTTAGGATGTAATACCATTTAAGTGGTAATACCATTCAGTGCATCAGCAGTATGAATTCCTTTGCTTTGATCATTGTTCTAATTCTCTTTCTTGGATTAGAAACATTTCAGTGTACATATCCTTGAATCTTGAAGACTTCCCTGTGTGCTGGAATGTCCTTAATCTTCATCTGAGGTTTAGTTCTTGTGAGGCTTGTTGATCTTGGATGTGTAGCTGTAAGTCAGAAGGAGTGGTGGACTGGCTGTTGTTCATGTTTAACCACGGCCCTTATCCTGCCCTTACATGCCTTGTTTCTGACTTCCAGAGAACATACTTGTTGTGGGTGATCCTGTGGGGTTTGTTCCAGGTTGCTGACCACCTCTTCTTCTTTTTTTTTTTTTTGCTTATGTGGTGCTGAGAAATGGAACCCAGGGCCTCATGCATGCAAGGCAAGCGCTCTGCCACTAAGCCACCTTCCCAGCCCTGACCATCTCTTCTTATGGCCCGTTCTGTGCTTGCATGCAGGCAGGCTCTCACATGGACTTGGTGATATGCTTGTATGCCTCATTTCCCTTTGGAAACTGACAATTCTGGCTCAAATAACTGTGGAGATTGTGCCTGTGGGCTCACAGGGCATTTAGGGGAAGAGGTTATTCAAAAATCTACTGTCTGCGACATTTGATGGGGTGTTGGAGGTTGGCTCTGACTTTTCTTTGCCTTCCAGAAGGATGTTGGCCATGGAAGACTTGGGGAGAAACACTACCATCTTTTCCAGCATGAGGAATTTGAACTTCATTTTTTAGACAATGGAAGGCCTTTTCCACTTCTGTTCCAGGTTCTCTACAGATGCAGTAGCAGCAGAACAGGCATGTGAACTGTGTGTGCCCTGTGAGGTGTCTGGGTAGATACCTGGGCACAGAGAGACCTGGTCAAGTCCTGAATAGCTCAGGTAAGCAGCCCAGAGGGATAGACTGTTAAGGGTGATGTTTAGGGAGACACTTTGGCCTAAGTAGGGCTTGTTCCCATCCTATGTCATTGAGACAGCTATCTGTCCTCCAGATTTCATCCTGGTATACTGACATATTTGGGGTGATTGTAGGAGGCCAGGGAATGCTGTATGTCTTTGTAACAAAGGTTTCCTCACCCTGGTGAGTGCTCTTTTCCTCATGAGTGCTCATTTCCTGGTGAGTGAGTGCTCTCCTCCTGGTGCATATCCTCTCCTAGTGACTGCTCTCCTCCTGGTTGAATGCTCAACATTGTGCTCCCACACATGGACTAGTGGATGCTGATGACGTTCTTGGAGAGACTGGGAGGAAGAGCATCAGTGTGTCTTCCTCTTTCATGAGGAGGATATTTTGTAAGCATAGGTTTCCACCAGCACTGTGAGAAATCAGGGCGGAGAAGCAGTCCTGGGCATTTCACTGCATCAATATATGGGGACCATTTGTGTACTGTGCAGTGATTCCAACTACACATTTGCCCTGACTTGAGTTCTGTTTAACTTCAAGCTCTTGGGAATGCTTACAAAGTGGGCAGGCCTTCTGGAGGAGTCCAGATTCTAGGGCTGGGGTTGGGGTGTGTGGGCTCTGTCCCAGTTGAGACTAGGTCGCTGGGCCTGTAGGAGGGGAGGGGTCCTCCGCTGTACTGGGTACCACTGCACTGACTACTTTACCATACCTCTCCCTGGCTTTGCCTTCAGCTCCTCTTCCTATCACCTTCCCCTCCATGTCTGGAGCCATTCTGCAGTGACGTCCTAAAGCAGATGAGCAAGGGAACAGAAGAGGTTTCTGTGAACTGGCCTGATTAGTGATGGAGTAAGTGTTCCTTAGAGCTCTGTATTGTAAAGTACCCTTCTTGACAAGCCCTGTCTTTTGAGGAGAAGTCCTCTATATTCTTTTTGGTGTTAAAACATTTCTATGAGTGATAGTTGACAGTTGTGTGCTTACTGGTCACTTAAGAAATTGGCAAACTTTATCTTAAAAAGTCTTTAGTTGATGCAAATATCTGAGGATTTGTGGCCTAGCTGGTAGAGGCAGGGGATTCTGGAACCTGAATTAAACTGTGTTGTTCTTCATTGTTCATTGTATGCAATCTGCGAGTTGGCACCAGAGACGTAGTGCTGTATCAGAGAGGGGCTCTCATGACCACAGGGCTGTTGGCCTGGTGCCTGGCTTTGGCTGTATCCTGTCGGCTGCCTGGCTTTGGCTGTATACTGTCCATCAGATGCCTGGCTTTGGCAGTGTCCTTCCCAGATATTATTGTTCCTTTTTCCATGGAGCTCCCTGAGTGGCAGTGAGAAACAGAGGACAAGGCTGCGGAAGCTGGGCTCCAAGTGTGAATGAGTGTCTTGCCTTCTTCCATTTCTCTTCTCCTTCATTCTTCCTTGTTCTTCCTCATTAAAGACCCCTTGAGGTGGAGGTGGAAGCACATAGTTTATCATGCTTTGGCATGTGTAAAGAGAAAGAAAGTGAAATTTCTTTGGGATATAGTCGGTGCTCTTGAAAGATGGAGTGGATGTGCCTGGGCCCCTGACACACCTGTCATCCCTATGGGGTAGGTCTACCTTACTCTGCCAGAGGTTTAGACTTGGCATGGAAGTGGCAGCTGAAGGTTGGTGAAGGTGAAAGTTAGAATTAGGATCCCCTGGATAACAGTGAGAGAGGTGGAGATGTGTTCAATGTAGTTGGACTGAAGAAACAAAGATCATGCATAGGAGGAGGGATGGAGTAGATGCTGGCTGCTGGCCCACAGGGGCCTCAGCTCCCACTGTTATATTGGTCTGTGGCTTCTGTGAATTTGCTTGTGAACTCTGGGGTGTTCAGCTTCTACCTACCATGTGTCAGTCACAGGCACAAGCACAGGCTACTGCTCTTCTGTGTCAAACAGAAGTGCCTCTAAAAATTCCCAGTGTTCTCTCCTATGGGGAATTTCTACTGTAAACCAGTGGCTTCACTAAGTCTTCTGGCAATGTCTCTAGGAGGGCCTGAGTTAAGTGAGCAAGTGTAATAGAACCCAAAATTCCGTGTTTGCCTTCCCCGGGGGTGTATGTACCTGGGTGTCACTGAAGGAATCCCCAAAGGGCTTTCAAAAGTTGGAGCCCTGGGTTAGGTGTATGGTTTAATTGATGCAGCACAAGCCTAGAAAGCTTAATGGGCTGACTTTTTTTTAAATCCCAGTATTACCAGAAAACTGTTCCAGCTAAGTATAGTTATCCATACCTGTAATCTTAAAACTTGGGGTTGAGCAGGAGGGTTGTAGGATGCAGCCTGGGCTTTGTAATAAGAGTTTGTCTTTTTTTTTTTTTGGTCCAACGTGGGCCTGAACTCTAGGTTTCGGTGCTGTCCCTCAGCTCTTCAGATCAAGGCGAATACTCTACCACTTGAGCCACATCACCACTTCTGGCTTTTTTTCTGGTTATGAAAGGCAAGCACTCTAACACTGAGTTACCTTCCCAGTCCCTGTTTTTAATTATTAAAGAGATGTACGGGGGCGGGGGTTACTATTTCATAAGCAGATAATGAATATATTTCTTTGGGGGCAATTTCACCCCTTCCTTTGTCTCTCCATTTCCCTCCCCCATCTCTACCTACAAATTGTATAGTTGTACAAGTCATTTTCCTGATAGTGTCTACTGAGTACCATTGCTGCCTTTGTTCAGCCCTGGTGCTTCCATTTCTTTGTGCCCTCCTACACCCCAAAGACAGCTAAAGGAACACACAGACAAAAAAAACAAACAAACAAGAAACAAAGGCCAAAAAGCAAAAACAACCATCTTCATCAACAATGTGAAAAATGTTGAAAACTTGTTGCCATTTCTTGGAATTCATTCGATAAATATTATTTTATATGTTCACTGGCACAGAGGCATTCATTGCACCTTTGGGTTCCTTCCTTAAGAGTACTTCCTTTAATTTTAAGGATTTTTAAAAATTGATTGCAGTTTCTACATGCTTAGAACACAAAATATTTAAGTTGAGATGTATTTTATTAATGCAGTTTAATTTATATGTATTTAAAACCTTAAAAAGCCATCATTCAAAACTTGTTTTTCTGACCTAGGTAGAAAAAAATGCTGGGTTCCATATGTGACTGTAATTTTTTCCCAGCAGTTTTGGGAATTGAAGTTGGCTTGTTCGACCAAGCACTGTGTCACTTGAACCACAATCCAATTCTGCAAATGGATGTTAACAATTTACCAATATTTCTTTTTCTGGGGCTTCATAAAATGTAATGTTCAAGTAGTATAAATGTCAATACAGAAAGGAAAAGAATGAGGTCATGTGAATTAAAATTTAAATTTTCATTATGCTGTCATTTCCAGTCTGTAGTTGGTATATTAAAATGAAATACGATATAAATTAATTCAAAGTCTTGTTTTGCTGGATTAGTTATTACCAGCATATTTATAATCATATGTGATCCTTTTTGTAAAATATATTTCTACCTTATTGTCATTTTCTGAACTTGTTTGGACGGTCTTTTTCTTCCTTTGGTAGTACTAGGTTTGAACTCAGGGCCCTTGCACTAGTCAAGCAGAGGTTCCATAACTTGAGTCATGCCCCCAAACCTTTTTCAACATTGTTTGAATAAAGTAACTTTTTGCCCAGTCTACCCTGACCACAGCCCACCAAATAAGAGCTCCCATGTTTGTGTAGCTGATGTGACAGGTGTGCACACTGCACCAGAATTTTGTTGGTTTCTTGGTCTTTTACCTTTTACTGTGGTGCCAGGCCCAACATAGTCTTATTTTTTAGGGAGTATTTTTAATACTTGTAGTTTAAGAATATTTATGGGTTGAGGCTGGGAATGTGGCTTAGTGGTAGAGAGCTCGCCTAGCAAGCATGAAGCTCTTTGTTGGATTCCTTAGTACCACATAAACAGAAAAGGCAAGAAGTGACGCTGTGTCTCCAGTGATAGAGTGCTAGCCTTGAGTAAAAGAAGCTCAGGAGCAGTGCCCAGACCCTGAGTTCAAGCCCCAGGAATGGAAAAAAGAAACAAAAGAGTATTAATGGTGTGCTCTCTCTTTCTCTCTGTCTGTCTTTCTGTCTCTCATGCTAATCATGGTGCTTGAACTGAGGACCTGGGTCATTAAGACTAGTGCTCTACCACTTGAGCCACCAATCCACTTCCTTTGTGCTGATTAACTGGAGTCTCACAGACCTTGTTGCCTGGGCTGACTTCAAACTGCAGTCCTCTGCTTCCTGAGTACTAGGGTTACAGGTATGAACACTGTGTACTCAGCTTATGGTTCCTTTAAGTAGCTGGAATTTTCTACGATAATAAGAGTTTTGATTCATTTATAGTCCATTCACTCTCTCCCTTCTCTTTCTCTGTCTCTTGGTTATTGTAGGGCTTGAACTCAGGGCCTAGGCTAATGCACTAAAGCTAGTGTTCTACCACTTTGAGCCACAGCTCCATTTCCGGTTTTCTGATAATTAACTGGAGATAAGAGTCTCACATACTTTCCTGCCCAGGCTGGCATTGAACTGTGATTCTTAATCTCAGTCTCCTGGGTAGCTAGGATTATAGACATGAGCCATTGGTGCCTGACCTACAGCATTCTTAGTTTTAGATTATTTATGGAAATTTCTATTTATAAAATAACTTTTCACATTCTGAAAATTAATATGGATAAGAAATTTATTTTGCTGTGGCAGCTGTATCTATACAGAACTCCTTGAAAAGCAAACCCTTAAGAATAAGACACTAGGGGCTGGGAAGGTGGTTCAGTGGTAGAGCAGTTGCCTTACAATGCATGAAACCCTGGGTTCAATTCCTCAGCACCACATAAGCAAAAACAAAAAAGCCAGAAGTGGCGCTGTGGCTCAAGTCCTAGAGTGCTAGCCTTGAGCTGAAGAGCTGAGGGACAGCGCCCAGGCCCAGAGTTCAGGCCCCAAAACCGGACCCCACCCCCCCAAAAAAGAAAAGAAGACACTAATGTTGAGCTCAATGATTCTCACTTGTAATCTCTAGAGACTTGGGAGGATCATGGTTTGAGGCTATCTGGGGAAATAGACTGAATATCAACAAGCCAGGCATGGGGGTATACATCTGTAATCTCAGCTATGTAGGAAGCATAAGTAGGAAAATCTTGTTTGATGCAATGCTCTTAAATTCAAACCCTAATACTGCTTTTTATGGAAAAAGAAGAAATGGGTCATTAAAATTTGTTTTTGTGATTGTATGTTTGTAAAAACATTGATGTAAATGCATTCATATGACTGCAGAGTCTTTTGCTGTTTTTCAGTGTTGTGGAGTTAACGGTCCCAAAGGAAGTAGCCTCAGAGGACGAAGAGACCCTGGGTGCCCTGGAAGAGGAGTCTCCAGCCAAGTGGGGAGTTTCACATATTTTCCTTATTGGGTTGTAATGTTTTCATACATCTTCTTAATGTATTAATAAGGAGCAATCTAGTTCACACTATCTAATGAGTAATTTTTTTTAACTTAGTCATCTTATTTGGGTTCTGCAACTTGCATTCCCATTTTTTCTGGCTAACAGTAGATGGCATCAGTATGACCATAGTCATTCTTTGCTTCCTTTTTAAAAACATTTTTGTTATCCTTAGGTAGTTGTACAAAACCGTTGGTTTATGAATACAGTGTGTCTTGATCAATGTTACCCTTTCAGCATTCTCTCCCAATCCTCCAAACCACTCCTTCCTTTACTTATGTTAATTCTAGGTTATTTATTGAATGTTTTGCAATTTAACAAAGCAGTTTGTGTGTTCTTTGCATCTGGATTTGTGTCACCATGTCAACATCTTCACACATCCCCTTTTTGTCTGTTCTGTGGTATGGATTCTTGCCTGCGTTCTCCACCCTTCCCCCTTCATCTACCCTTCTCCCCTTGCTTCCCCACACTCCTTCCCCTCTTACTAGCACCCATTTCCTGGTTCTTGTTTTGATGGGCTTTGACTTAAAATCTACACAATTGCTAATGAGTGATTTAATTTTTTTTAAGTACTGGGGTTTGAACTGGAGCTTTGAGCTCTTGCTCAGCTTGCTGACAGCTAGTGCTATACCATTTGGTTTCTGCTGGTTATTTTGGAGATGGAGTTTAACAGACTTTTTCCCTGGGCTGGCTTCAAGTTGCAATCCTCTGGATCTCAGTCTTCTGAAGAGCTAACATACACCATGACCCACTTGTGTGCACTTCTATTGGGCTTTAATGAAATTAATGGGTTAAGTTCAAATGTACTGTTCTTTACCCACCTCTTTCCATCAATAGCTTGTTCAACTCATTTTACTTCTGTCCCTGTTACTCTCCCCAAGTCCTTATTTTCTCTCTTTTCTTCTTGTAGCTTAGGTGCCTGGTCCATATCTCTCAGGTTTGTACCTTAAGTCCACTTGTCTTTTGGAGTTCGTGTGGGATCTCTCTTAGCCAAACCCCAGCTGGATGACTCCTCACAGTTGTCCTCCCTGCCTGTACCCACAGGCAGGCACTGTAATCATTTGAAACCTCTGCATGTCTTGACTCCCAGTATTCTGAAATGATCCCTCAGTTCCACCTAGCAATCCATTTCAATGTTTCACTTTTAACACCTTTACAGCTTATTCCTTCTTGTCTGCTCAGAACTCTGACACTACCCTTTCCCTCTTTTCTCTCACCTCCTCTTTCATTCTCCTGTGAATCTTTGTGTCATAAACAAGGTGGGAGCCATCAGATGGCAACTTCACAGTTTTCTCACTGTGAAAGGTACAAACCTATCTATAGACACTCACCTTGTAGCTTCCTGCCCTCCTAGTAAAAGACTATTTTCTCACAGCTCTTCAAGCTTTTGGTCTTTTCTCTCTCTACTTCATAGAAGTTTCATACTTCTGGCTCCCCCCTCCCCACCTGTATTCATCTCTTTCTCCCAGCTCTGGTCTTAAAATCAACATTTTAAACACGGTCATTCTCATGCTGGTGCTGGGACTTGAACTCAGGGACTTGTGTTCTCACTTGGATTTTTGCTCATGACTGGCACCATCTGCTAGAGCCATGCCTCCAGTTATGTGCTTTTTGCTGGTTAATTGGAGATAAGAGTCTGAAGGATTTGTGTATCCAGACTGGCTTTGAACTGTGGTTCTCAGATCTCAGCCTCCTGAGTAGTTAGGATTATAGTTGTGAGCTACTGATGCTTGACACTCAGAAATCTGCTGACCCTTCTCTTGACCCTCCATTCTCTCATGTGTCCCACTTTCTGAGTTGTGTGCATTCTTTCTTAATTTCCATACCACATCCTCATTCCTCACTTCACTCCTTCCCTCTCGTCCTTCTGCAATTTGTAACCATGTCTCCTGATGTAATGGATGTTTCAACCTGAGTCTTCTTGGTTCTCAGAAGCATTGGACTTTATTGATTTTTTAAACATATCCTCTCAATGGTTTCTGACATCACTGTACTGGTTTTCCTTCTGCCTCTCAGATTCTCCTTTGCAGGCTCATCGTTGTCTTGTATGTCTTTTTAAATACCATTTCCTTCAGCTTCTCTTCTTCTAGAGCCCGTTTGTAGAATCTTATGTATCCTGTGCCTTAAACAGTCAGGTATAGCTCCAGAAATTATCTCTGAATCCTTCCTTCAGTATACTTCTGGACACCTCCCCTGATCCCAAATATTCCTTGTACTCCACATCTCCAGGATTTAGCAAATTACTTTCATTAAAAGCCTCTGAGCCTTCTTAGTGGTTTCCCACAAACTAGAACCCTAAGAATTACCCATGGAGCTCCCTTTGTGACTCTCTCTCCCAAATTCAATCCTTCCTTCTGCCCTGTGTGATTTGTACCTTACCTCCAAAAGCACAGTCATCCGGCTGTCACGTGGCTCCCTGCATTTTCACCTTGTATGCCAAAGTGGCATTCAGACTGCTGTGCCCTCTCCGTCCTCCCCCCCCCGCCCAGTGATTTCCTGTTCTTTTTTAGCTTCTGATGTGACCTGCACAGTCCTACATGGTCTGGCCTCCACAGGACCCCCCAGTTCCACCTGTGCTTTCCTGGGTTCACCTCATGTCTCTTATTTTTAATCTCAGACATACATGTCCTCCACCACTATCCTCACATCTGACATACTTTCACAAGTATTGATTTCCTGTTCTCTATACTTCTTCCACTCATCTTCACCTTCCAACCATTAGAACTTTTACTCATTTTTCATCTGCCCAAGGCAGTGTGTCTAAAGAGCATAGACTTGGACCCGGAGTGCTTAGTACAAATTTTAGCTCCACCACTCACCAGACTGGATAAGTTATTTAATCTTTCTTCAGTGGTTCTGTTTTCTTCGTGTGTAAAATGGTAACAATATAGTACTTATGCTACAGGGTTGTTGTAAGGAGTGTGTGTATGTGTAAGGGAGCGAATGTATACATAGTGCCTAGCATCTGGTTAGCACTATACAAATATCTGTTGTTATCACTGTGACTTATCATAGGATTTATCACAATGTTTGGTGATTATCAAAAGTATTAATTGGCTATTCAAACATGATGGGAATCTGATTTGTTCTCATAACTCTACATTGCTCCCATGACTGATCACCTCCTACCGCTCCCATCCCAGGACCCTTCCTGATTCTCAGGAATACTTCATCCCTGACATAATCTAAAGTGCAGGACCAAAGCCGGGTACTGTTGGCTCACTCCTGTCATCCCAGCTACACAAGAGGCTGAGATCTGAGGATCACAGTTCAAAGCCAGCTAGGGCAGGAAAGTGTGTGAGATGCTTCTCTCCAATTAACCACCAGAAAATTAGAAGTGGCCGTGTGGCTCAAGTGGTAGAGCACTAGCCTTGAGCTGAAGGGCTGAAGGATAGCACCTAGGCCCAGAGTTAAAGTCCCATGACCGACAAAAAAAAATGGGAAAGGAAAGGTCAGGTCTGGGATGATACCTCTGCTAGAAAATCCCAACTGAAACAAAAATTCCAAACAGGACATTTTGGATAATAAATCCCCAATAGGACCAGACAATGCATCTCCAAAGAAGAGTCTAATAACTCTTTCCTGGTCTATTCTTCCAACCCAATCATTTTGTCTATCCGAAGACCCTATATGGAGGACTTACCTCTCCCCTCTTGTCCCAATCTTCTTATGTATCTAAAGATGGAATATGAAGGATTGACCACCTCACTACTGCCTCAGGCACACATGTACACCATGCAAAGCCCAGGTACGTGTGGACTTGATGTGCAGGCAGGGCAGTCTGACCCAAGCCTGGCTTCAACATTCCACTATGAGCTGATTGAAAGTCTCCACCTCTCTCAGCCCTAATAGCCTTTTGATAACCTCTATGATAACCTCTGCCCCCTGGTTCAGACCCCATAAAAGCCCACCTCCAACCCCACATCTTTGTAGCCTCCATCCCTGCCAGAAGGTTGGTTGCCCCTTGCTGATTCTCAGTAAGTAGTCCTAGCCTTTCGAGATGAAGAGTCCAACCTGTTCCTATTCTTTTTTCTATTTTTCTGAATAAAAACTACAAAATATGCTGTAAAATTAGGATTAATAGTTAATATGATGACTTAAGCAGTGCGTTGCCTAAATAAAGAGATGTAAATTTATATGAATGTTGGCAAAGTACGTTAACTTGATACCTCTCAGAACATATAATATTTTTTATGAAGCAATGAACTTTTATATATAGTTGGGTGATATAAGGCTGAGTAACAGAATGAATTATAGCATCATCCCAATCTTCATATTTATTGGAGATACTGTAGCATTCATAAAAGACAAAGAGATTGTGTGATCTCTCTGAGAGATGGCAATCTCCATGAGGGCTAGTCAACAAATCTCCACTGACTATAGCTGTTATTAAGCTGAACTGCTTAGTTGAACTGCTGGTGCTGCACCATAGAGCATCCAGATTGGCCAACCATGTTAAGAAATCCTTGTTTCTGTACTCCCTTGTCAAGCTTTTGAAAGTTGGAAAAACTATATCAAATGACCGTGATACTGGCTGATCTCTGCCTTGTCTAAATAGTGATTTAACATTGCTGCTTTCAATAATATATAATGTGCCCTTCTCAGTTATAGAAACTCTAGATGAATGAATTCAGTACTATATACACAATAATGTTTTCTTTTTACTGACAATCACAGTTGCGCTTCTTCTTTTTGATGTTCCTTCCTTAGAGGTATGTGAAATGTTCCTTGTCCCATGTGTTCTAATATGTGAGGATAACTGTCACAACTTGTATTTGGTTATAAAAATAACATTTCTGATATATTACTGTGTGCCGACATCTGCTCTTTATAGAACTTCTGTGTATTAGTTCACTAAAATCTGGACTGCTCTGAGCAGTTAACTGTTAACTTTCTCAAATAGAAGCACAGAGGTTAAACAACCTATCAGTAATTACACAGCCATTAATTGAGTCGAATCAGACAGAGAATGATAAGAATGGCTAATTGGCATTCAGATGACCATCCGGTTAGGGACTTCCCTTAGCAGGGCACAGGTTTCTCAGGAGTAAAATCCTAGCTCCTCAGGAGGCTGAGAACTGAGGATTGAGGTTCAAAGCCAGCCCAGGCAGGAAAAGTCTATGAGATGCTCATCTTCAAATAACCACCAGAACTGAAAGTGGCAATGTGGTTCAAATTGGTAGAGCACTAGCTTTGAGCAAAAATCTCAGGGACAGTGCCCAGCCCCATAATTCAAGCCCCACAATGGACACACACACACACACACACACACACACACACAGAGAGAGAGAGAGAGAGAGAGAGAGAGAGAGAGAGAGAGAGAGAGAAAACTTCTCTTAAAAGGGAAGATATCAGTTCTGTCAGCTTGAGGATTGCCAGAAGGATCACTGATGATTTTCCTGGATAGATTGATGGAACAACCACCCCATTCCTTCCCTTCATAAAAAAAGAAATTTTGAGGATATCTTTGTTTGCTTGCTAGCTTGTACCAGGGTTTGAACTCAAGGACTCTGCTTGCTTGCTTGTCACTCTACCATTTAAGTCATGCCTCCCACCTAGCTTTGTTTTTGACATTCATGGGGCTTGACCTCTGGGCCTGGGCTCTGTCCCTGAGCTCTTTAAGTCAAGGTGAGCGCTCTACCACTTGAGCCACACCACTTCCAGTTTTCTAGTGGTTAATTGGAGATGAGTCTAACAGACTTTGCTGCCTGGGCTGGCTTTGAACCACGATCCTCAGATGTCAGCCTCCTGAGAAACTAGGATTACAGGTATGAATCACCAGCGTCCGGTCCAGCCTAGCTTTTGCTGGTTATTTGGGAAATGGAATCTTGCAGACTTGTTATTCACAAGAGCTCAATTCTCCTATATAGGACTGTAGTCATGAGCCCCCATGGCCTAGCTGAGTAAATATTAATGCAAGATACCTATCTTCTATTGCACTTTGTTTCCACGTGTATTTGTATAAACAGTGAAGATTTTGCACATTTGTGTGTTAGGTTAAATTTGATTGCCTCAGTCATGTCTGGTTAGTAAGTTTTACTTAGTTCTAGGGACCACTTTCTTTGTTTCACTGTATTTTTTCCTATATTCAGGGAGAAAGGTACCTCAATGGAAATGTGGATGTATGGACTGCTGTTTTAGATATTCCCTTGGAATATTTCAACTCTTTGTCTAAGCCCCATTGGCCCCTTACTCCCTAAGTCTCAAGGTAGTACAAAGGTGAAGGCTTTAGAGATACAATGCAGCAGCCTTGTGGTACCCTAGAGTCCCCCCAGAGTCACTGCACAGACCTCTGATGGATCTATGTGGGCTGGGTATGAGGGCCTTCCCAGGACTCTCATTTGGAAGTGCCACTCCCTTTCTTGGGACCAGAAGCAACAGGTGCCACATATAATTTCTACTTTCTAATATTTTCCTTCAGTGTTATAAACAGTACCTGATCATAGAAATACTATGTTTTATTACAAAAACATATATAACCTATCTTATTTCAACCTTTAAAACCATTGTAATATTTTGTATACAGTTGGTATTCTTTCTGTAATTCCTTATTTTTTTACTTTTGAATGTAACTAAAGTAATATAGTTTGTGCATATTTTATCATTCTAGTATAACTTCATTTGCACTACTTACATGCAAAATTTTTCAAATTCTGAGATTTAATACTGTGTTTTTAGATAACAATTTTATTGTACTTTATTTCAGTTCGCCAATATGGCCTTATAAATACAAACAATAAAATCCATTCTTGTTAGTATCAAGTTCGATGTCCTTTGGAAACTGTAGACTCAGGATATAACATCGTGCATACACTAATGTGTATCACCTTGTTTACAACTGCTCCATAAAATGAGTAGTTCAGATGGCAATCTCTTCATCTGGCCCACTGGGCCCACTGGGCATGCTGGGGACTCTGGTGAACTAAGAGCCTAACTGCAGCCTGCCCACCTTCTGTAATGCCAGGAGACTGTGGGAGAAGACATGCTGGGGGGTTAGGGCAGTGAACCTGTGGCTGCCACAGCACAGAGCCAGCTGCAGTTGCTGGAAGCTCTACCTGGGCATGGGCGTGCATGGCAAGGTACCACGGGAACTCTCTAACATCTGCCTGCAGGCCCAGGGCCTGAATGACCCTGCCTAGGGATCACACCCATGCATTGTGTGGTTGGGCCAACTGAACTGAAGGCATTCTCCAGATCTGCTTCTACATATTTAGCCTTCTTGGAGCAGGGGATGACTCTGCTGTGCTGCGAGAAGTAAGACAGGCGCAGAAGTGGTAACTCTAACATTTGTACCCAGGCTATTTGGATACTTTCTTTCCTGCACCCCACCCCGCCTCCGCTGGCTCAGGTTGCCCTGCCCCGCTTCTTGTTCATGGCATAGCAAGCAATGACACTCATGTCAGGTACTATGGCTGTTCTTTTGGGTTGGTTAATATATATATATATAAAGATAGCCCCTCTCTCAGACAACAAAATTATATTCTGGTTTTTGTAAAAGATTCTGTATTCCTAGTGTTTGGTTTTTGTATTCTTTGTTGTAAATGCTTGTGAAACTTGTATTTTAAGTGTTGAGGTGCAGGGAGAATCAGCCAGATTATGAACATAGTTTCCTACATCCTTTTATCTAAAAAGGAAAACAGATTCCCTCTAAAGCTGCCTATCAGTCAATAAATTTGAGAGGGGAAAAAGTCTATATTCTACTAAGATCAAAATGTGCTAGTTTTACAGTGGCTTTGTAGTGAAGTTGAAATTTGGAATTAATATTCCTCCAGCTCTGTTCTTTTTATTAAGGATCATTTTTGCTATTCGGGGTCTTTACTGTTCCATACGAATTTTAGGATTGCCTCTTCTATTTCCTTGAAGAATGAGGTTGGAATATTGATAGATATTTCATTGAATTTGTAGATAGCTTTGGGAAGTATTGCCATTTTCACAATGTTGATCCTTCCAATCCAGGAGCATGGGAGGTTTTGCCACTTTCTTGGTACATGCACAAGAGCAGACTTCAAAACCATTGGAATAGAATTAAAAACCCAGAAATGAACCTACAGACATATAGCCATCTAATCTTCTATAAGGGAGCTAAAAAATAGAATGAAAGAAAGCCTCTTCAGAAAATGCGGTAGGCAAAAGTGGTTAATCACTTGTAGAAAATTAAAGCTAGATCCTTATATATTACACTGCACCTCAATCAACTCCAAATGTATCAAAGACCTTGGACTCAAAGCAGATACTCTGAAAATATTGCAGGATGCAATAGGAGAAACCCTAGGTCTTCTTGGCACAGGCCAAAATTTTCTTAGTAGAGATCCAGAAACAATACAAATCAAAGAAAGGTTCAACAAATGGGATTGCATGAAATTGCAGAGCTTCTGCATGGCAAAGGACATACCTAACAAGTTCAATAGAAAGCCCATGGATTGGGAGAAGGTCTTCACTAGCCATAAAATGGACAAGGGTCTCATATCGAAAATATACCTGCAACTCAAATTAAATCCCCCAACAACAAATCCTCAAATAAACAACTGCCCAATAAATAAGAGGGTTAAAGACTTAAAGAGAAACTTCTCTGAAGAAGAAAGAAGAATGGCCAGTAGATAAATGGAGAACTGCTCAACCTCTCTAGCCATAAAAGAAATGCAAATCCAAACAACATTCTGATACTACCTCACCCCAGTTAGAATAGTTATAATCAAGAACTTGAATAACAACAGATGATGGAGGAGATGTGGACAGAAGGGAACCCTACTACATTGTTGGTGGGAATGTAAACTTGTTCAACCACTTTAAAAAGTAGTATGGAGGTTCCTCAAAAGACTCCACGTAGAGCTCCCCTATGACCCAGCAATCCCACTTTTGGGCAAACAGTAGTAAAGCTATCAGCACAAGTATGTTTATTGCATCATTATTTTCCATAGCTAAGTTAATGAACAAATGCAGATGCCCCTCAGTAGATGAATGGATCAAGAAAATGTGGTATATATACACAATGGAATTCTATGCCTCCATCAGAAAGGATGACATTGCCCCATTTGTTAGGAAATGGAAAGACTTGGAAAAAGTTATATTAAGTGAAGTAAGCCAGACCCAAAGAAACATAGATCCCATGGTTTCCCTTATTTGTAATTACTAGTATATGTCTGAGACAAGCAGAAAAGTTCAGATAAGTTGATTTTAGGTGAAATGAACCCCAAGGGAAGTATTCAAATGTTTTATTTTTTCTTTTTTGCGATTGTTTGTAACATATTTATAAGATGATTTCTTTGTTGCTTTGTATGTCCCTCTCCCATGGTATAACCCCTGCTTTCATTTTTTTTGATGTTGATATAATTTCTGGAGACGGGCAAAAACAAATCGTATTAACAGGGATACAGTTGGACCTTTTGCAACAATGAAATGCACAAGTCGTTATGTTGAAAAATGAACTTTACAACTTTGGCTGGGAGGGGCAGGGCGGGAGTGTGTGTGGGGAGATGGCAAGGGATAAGAAGGGGAAACAAAGGAGGAAGCAACAATTCTTGATAAGAAATGTACTGTTTACCTTGCCCATGTAATTGTATCCCCTCTGTACGGTATTTTCACAATAAAAAATGGACAAGTTTTATTAGCATGCTTTGTGTTCATAATACAATTAAGTCATACTCTATCATGGAAATGATTGTCCAAACCTAATAGTTATGTGTACTGGGAGCTAGAGGCAGGATTTTTGTGAGCTTCATTCAAAGGCGGGAGGGAGGAGTTAAAAATCAATACTTATTTTGTAGAATCATAGTGGTAATCCAAAATGAGAATGACAAAAAAACTCTGTCTGGTCTAGTTCTCACGTGCTGCCCTTGACATGGCACTTTTTGCCTTTTCTGGCTATGGTTAGGTCCACCTACCCGGTGGACCTAAAGTTGTCTTTATGGCATCTTGGTCCTGAAGTGGGTCTTGGATTATGCAGTAGCAGTTGGAACCAAGCCAAGGACAGGAAAAAGACCACTTCCAGGGCATGGCTCCTTAGTTCCCTATGCAAGTAGGATTACCAGGAATTTCTCTGAATTTGACTCCAGAAAACAATCACTGAACCAAAAGGACAGGCCACAAAACTCCTTTCCCCTTCCTCCAATTCTTCCTTCCTTGGTAAAGTGCAAAATAATTTTGCAGGTTTTGGCACACACACAACTCACCCACCCTCCTCTGGAGGTTGCAAATGACTAAGTCATGTAAATGCGTAATGTCACACTCTTCATTCTGGACAATTTCTTCAGGTTGTTTGATGCTTTACTTTTTTAAAAAAAATTCTTTTTGTCAGTTGTGGGGCTTGAACTTTAGGCCTGAGTGTTAACATGTTCCTGAGCACCTCAGATCAAGGGGAACACTCTACCAGCAACACTTCTTCTTTTTTGGTGGTTATCTGGAGGTAAGAGTCTCATAGACTTTCCTGCCAGGGTTTGCTTTGGACCGTGAATTTTAAAATTTTATTTCAATATATTTCTGCTAATTTCAGGAGACTTGGGTCTCCTTCCTCTTTTATTTTCTCCAGTATCTTTTCTTGTTTTGGAACAAATGTCATGGACTGTCCATCCATTCAAATCTAAGCTTAATTCATTAATTTAATAGAAAAGGAATCCAGCCTGCCTGCATCTCAACAGAGCTTTGCAGATAATATTATTCTGATAATTCACATCAGTGAATTTTCTAAGTCATTTTGATAAATTTTTGTAAACCATTCACTAAAGAGGTCCAAAAAAGCAAAAATAAATAATAATGTTTGATTTCTAACAAGGTTTAAAAAAACTAGTAATTCAACAAAACACATTCTGTTGTTCCAAGATTCCATGGTGAAGAAGCCCTTAACACTGACCCCCTCATTTCAAACATGTAGCTTTATTCAGTTTTACTGTTCTAGCTTTCATTTTGGTACTAGTATCAGTAAATTACTTGTAGTATTTGACAGTGAAATTTCAGTTGTTGATAGCTCAATTGATATTGACAATGGTAGACTCATGGGTTAACTATCATAGAGCATAAAATATTGAATAGCATTAATTATATGCAACTATTCCATAACTTAATATAACTATCACATATGTGTATCTTCATATAATTTTTAAAATGCAAAACAGTCACATATCTATGTCATAAAATAATTCAGATCACTAGCATAAGAGACTAAGCTAAACCTATTGCATCATCCCCAATATTCTTGGTAAAATTTTCTTTTCTCATTAACTTTTACCTTAGGGTCTTCTTTTCCTAGCAACCAATGATACGTTGATGACCCTACATTTTATTCACCTCTGTATAACCTCTTTCCTTTCCACCTCCAGTTAGTCACTCATGTTGAATATCTGAGGAATAACTTGTCCCAATGTGCCTACAAGAGGACAGCAGTACCCAAGTCGACTGGTTGTGCCCACTCTGTCCTTGTTTTTTTTAGGTAATGGGGTATCAGTGTCAGGGGTGTCAGGGATCAGGTGGCTGGAACCATGGTACTATTAATTATGGGTAGTAGAACAGAATAGCAGAGACTATGATACCAGACAAAGAAGAAATGTGACTATAATCATTGTGTTACAATGGCCAGGTGTTGGAAGTATGCCTGGAGTTCACTGCTCCTCCTGCACTGATCCCAGGGTAGCTGGGGAGGTTCCACCTCTGGATCAGGACCAGGCTTTGTGGACAAGACCGATGGGACATCTGGGGACCTGTGCAGTGGCTGCCTTGTGCGGCCTGGGAACTTCCTTAGCATGGCCTAGGCTTCTCCACGGAAAGTGTCATTCACTCCTGTGCCTCTCCTGTCTTCAGGATTCCCGCTGTCCTCCTGCCTCCTGCCATGTCAACTACAGGTGTCAACTTCTGCACACCGCTGAGAGGCCATCCCAGAGATGCTCACAGGGCTTCCCACGCCAGTTCACCATTTTTGCAGGGCTCTGGGGTGCCATCCTCCAGGCAAAGCATACCCCCATTTCAGCTTGGCAACACCTGCCTAGGGAACCACGAACTGAATTCTTACACAGGAAGCCAGGGGCACACAAGGCCATCCTGCAGTCAAAGGCATTCTTTCCCTCCTTCTGCTCAGGTGTGTTGAGGTTGTGGAGCCAACCACAACATCACATTTGATTATCTAAAAGGAAGGTGGAAAAAGCTTCATTGTCCTAGATACAACTGCCCCTGTGGTTCTGTGTGCATGAGGGATGTGTGTGAGTGTGTGTCTGTGTGTCTGTGTGCGTCTGTGTCCTTTGAGAGTTTCAGATATAGCTGAGGTTTGGGGTAAAACACTTCTTCCCTTCAGCATTGAGTTTTGGTATCTAGTGGTTTTCTTCACCACCAAATTTTGAGTCAACGTTCTAAAGTTGTCCTTCTCTATACATTCCTCTTTTGATCTTCTTGATGCTCAGATTCCTATTGTCTGCTTGTGAACTTCACCATTAGCTTGTTGAAGGTGGTGCCTTTTTAAAAAAGCTTATGAAGCCTTTTGATCATTTTAAATGCAGTTTTACTGTGCTAGTGCGTTTTACTTAGCCCAACTCTTGGAGCCTCGGCTGTGTCTGTTAATTCTGAGATTAGCTTAGGGCTAATATGAGAAACTATCTATCTTTGTAGAGAAAGAAGTTCAGCATCTTTATTGAAATAATTGACTGGTTGTAAAAAAATGTGTTATAAATGTACAATCAGTTGATTTTAGTAAATTGTGCACGAATGTAGTGATTTTTGTTTATTAATGTGAGTAGTTGGAATAGAAAAAAAACACAAATTATAAAAGTTAAAAATTGATCAAATAACATAAAAGAAAGACACTGATTAGGAATGAAGCACGAATATAAAAGTTTAATAAATAAATGGAATTATTGAAATTCTTATCCACAAAAAATATATATCAAAAATCATTGAGCTTCCATCTTACACATCAGAATAGTTATCACAACTCAAACAAATAAAAACAAATGCTGGAGAAGTTGAAATAAATCAGGAACTATATTTAGCTGTGTGGCATTATAAACTAGTGCAACCCATATGGAGCTCAGAATGGAAGTTTACACAATGCCAGAAAAGACATATTTTACTGACATTTATAACAATTTGGATACATATTGAAGGAATATGTTTCAACATGAATGTCCATGTTCATGACAGGAGTATTCATAGCAACCAAACTCTGCAGTCAACCTAGGTGTACCAGAAAGAGGGAATAAAGAAAATGTGATATTCCTAGCTATAAACATATACTGGGATATAAGAGAAGTAAATGCTTCTCCTCTTTGACTTCAGAATATTTTTGGATATACACCTATTCCTAATTTCACTAGGTTTTATGGCATTGTGTTTTTGCTTTTGTGAGGAAGCTCCATAATGATTTTCAGAGCAGTTACAACAGGTTAAAGGTATCCCATAATATGTGGATTGTAGACCGAAATTTAAATATATCAGTGAACACATACAGCACCAACATATATAGTTTATAATTTGAAGCAATTTTAAGAAGGAAACAATTGGGCAAAAAGACAATGTTAGATGCTTAATAACAAATTATCTTGAAAAGTTGAATAAAGAGGTATAAAATGAGATTCATCAAAAGTTGTTACATGATAGAAGATGGATGAAGTATAGAAAAACAGACTCATTTGCATGGTCAATTCGACTGAAGTATATGCATATTTGTTGTACACTGATGAAACGTATTCAAAAACATAAAATACACCTAAAATATTTATGAGAGTATAGAGCAGGATCTTTCTTGAGTATATGTAATAGCAAGAATTCACTGGAGGATCAAAAATGTGAGGGAGAGAGAATAATGTTGTCAAGATATATTTTACACATATACAGAGATGGAAAAATAGGAAAAATGTGCAATTAATTAGTGCTAATTTAACAAAACGTTTTGTTCAACTTTTAAAGATGAAACTATAAAAATAACACTTAATATCATCAAATAAATATGCCATGGAAGAAAATGTACCATGTACAGATTTTCCCCAAAATTTGTTTTATTTGTTAACAAATGGATTAAAATAAAGTGTAATTATATCTGAAGATGTTAACACTTTCAAATGTCATTGCTAGAACCAGCAAAGGAAAGTCACAGAGAAGTAGAGTAAGAACAACCTGAGCGGTGGATGAAGGTACTCAGTAGAACTCTGAGGGTAAAGAATTTGCTCTCTTTTCCTCATCAACATAGAGCTAGGACACCTACATTTTGACAGAACACTTGCAATAAGAGCAATGAAGTTACTAATTTAGGTAGTAATTCATTATTTTTATTCCCTAATATTATGATGTAACTCCCAAATGATATGAATGGTCCTAGTAGATATTCTGAGCTCATTTTCACCCAGAGTTTCTAATTGCTCCCCCTGCCAATGATTCTTCTGCTACTCCCATTTCTCCTTGTTTCTCAACTAAACTCCTTTGACCTTTTGGTTCATGAGAAAGAGCTGGAGAAATGTGAGGATGGCCTGGAGTCTGAGCTAACTCCCACTAAATCTTAGAGGATCTAGTGAAGGACCTCCACCTGGGCCTCAGAATCAGATATTAATTGACCTCTTTGTAAATGGGGAAATTCACTCCCACAGGCAGAATCTGTCATTCCTTGACTTCTCTGAAAAGATTTGGTAATAGGGTACAATTCAGAGAATGAGCTTTCTCACCACCAGCCACTGCTTTGGCAGGAAGAACAGATTCAAATCTGACAGTGGTCTCAATCCCCACAGGGCCAGTCAGAAGCCAGGAGATCACACTTTCCTCCTCATCAAGGACCATCTGCTAGGATTAGAGTCTGGACAAAGGCTAAGATGGAGATAAACTGAGACTGGGCCTAAGGGGCACACAAAAGAATTTTCCTTTCTTTGACTTCCAGTGAGTTGTTTAATTAGACATGATGCCTCCTTCATATCAGAAAATGTACTACATGAATTAAGTCATTGCTACTTTATGTGAGGTCAGTCTCCTCAAAGGAGAAGGGGTTAAATGCTGTGACCACCAGTTTGCTCCCTAGGCTGTTGTCTCTCCCATATCTTCCCATTCCAGGAATACATTGCTTCTTTCAGGCATTCAACTATTTATCCTGATCCTAGGCGGGCATACTGTAGGCTCTTATTTGCGTCTCTTGCATTAGAGGTAGAATAGGCCCAGGCTCAGCTCATGCCAAGAATTAGATGCATTCTGAGAAGCTCAGATTTTTACTAAAGATCAATCATATTAAAAAAAAAGTAACTGAATTAATAGCACCCTTGTATACTTGCATCTTCACTAATAGATAACTTCCTGGGTGTTCATTGTGTACTTTTAATTCTTTGGTAGCAAGCAACATTCTAGGAGTCTTTCCTGGCCACAATTTTTGAGGTTTCCACTGAAAATTGAACTTACTAGAATCTCAAAAGTTTCAGTTTGGGGGGAGGGTGGATATGAGTGGCTCATACCTACAATCCTACCTAATCAGGAGGCTGAGATTTGAGGATGGAGGTTATAAGCTAGCCTGAGAAGAAAGTCTATGAGATTTCTCTCTAGTTACCTAACAAAAAACCAGAAGTGGTACTCTGTACCAAAGTGGTAGAGGTCTAGCTTTGAACCAAAGAGCTGAGGGACAGTGCTCAGGCCATGAGTTCATGCCCTGTGACCAACAAAATGTAAGTTTCATTTTTCTACTTTGGTTTCCTATTCTAACACACTATGTGCTTTATCTGTAAGTCTTACTTAAGGTTCCTGTTTCTCACTCGAGTAGATTTTCTGCCAGTCAACAATAACCAAGTCTACAAAGTCTACCTAGAGTACAATCAGCAAGTTTACAACAAATATTTATTAAGTGTGGGTGTGCAGACCTTAGACTAATTCTTACTTTAAAGAAACTATGTTTGCCTTCCTTCCACTTGAACACTTGTTTGGAAAATAGATGCATCTCTGGATTTCTTTGGTTCTTTCCAGAATCTAGTTTCTCCAGATTGTTTTTCCATTGATACAGAAAAGTTCCAAATTGTGGCTACTATTATTTATTGTATGGATAGTTTTAATCATGGGAAAATAGATTAAAAGTATTTCAAACTTCATATGTGTGAAAAATGTTCATTTATCTAAATTCAAAAAACATAAATTACTAAAGGCATTGTTTCTTTGGTAGAAAGAAGAGCATGTGGATCAGAGATAGTCTTCCATGTAGGAGTCTTGGAGGATCTGACTATCTAGTGGTCTGACTTTGAGTAGTAGGTTGCCATGATGGGTCTTTCCAACACTTCTTGTTTGGCAGTAGAGGCCTGGTGAAACAAACACATTTGTCTCTGACTGACTCTCTTTCAGGAAGTCCAAGGCTGATATTGATTGTGTAAGATAAGAATTGTCCTCCTATCATTTCCTTCTAAGTAATATGTTGGATTTTGGAACTTGTAGCAGCTTATATGTAACATTCTCCTGTGGAGTGATTTAAGAGCGAAACTTCAGTATCTGTGTCCTAACAAACAGTTCCTTATACTTTACAATATAAGATAAATAACAATGGTTTTCTTAGCAAATCTAGATAAATTGTGTATCATTAGCGTTATGATAAGAGTGTTTCAAAGTTTACAGATCACTTTATTTTCAAAAAAAAATCAAAGTAATCCGAATATTGATATTTTGAAATGTATATTAGGAATCATGTATATTTCCAAAGGCAATGTAGCCCACAAGACATTTCCAGTTACTTATTTTGTCATGTATGTTATTTAATTTTACTTTTTGTCCAAATTAAAGCTTACTATATATAACTTGTGCTACAAGAAATGGAGCACAAATTTAATTCTTTTCTTTGTTTTTACTTATTTGCATTTATCATGAAGTTGTGTGCAAAGAGGTTTCAATTACACAATTTTTTTATTAGTAAAATGAATTTTGATTGTGTTCCTTTCATCTATCTATCTTTCCCACCCCTAGCCATCCTCCAACTTATCTGGCTCCATTTTTATATATGAATCATTAATATAATAATTGTATTTCCCATCCCTTCCTCTTTTCATTAATCTGCCTTCTCTTTCCTTAAACCTCTTCCCCAGCTGAACATGATTTCCCTTTCTGCTATTTTCTTGAACTCTTCATTCTTGGTTAGTTATTCAGAGAACCACCATCACTGTAATACTCCCAAGAGCATACCAAATATTGGGTTTTGTAATTTTATTTTAATTTCAACTTGTACATAGGAATTGGCATTTAATAAGTGCGTACATGAGTACACTGGATCTTGATCAACGTCACCTCTTTCATAATTTTCCCCAATGCTCTCACTACCACCTTTTCCTCAATTTCTTCATTTGGTAGGATATCCATTAAGTTAGATCATTGCAATTCTCCCCACTTTGTTGCCTCATATATCTATTTCTCCCCACCTTGATCCCAGCCCTACATTTGAGTACTGGATTCCTAGTGTTTATTTTGTTGGAATGTGAGTTAACTAGTCTAAGGAATTACATTATTTGAATTATTCTCTTAACCAACCATATTTCAGTTCATACCTAGGGGTATACTTGGATTCCACCCTAAAGTGTGCATATTGTGTTGATCCAGATCATGTCTACCTTCCTAAATATCAGAAAATATATCTCCCTGGGTTTGACTTTCTTTCCTTATTTCACTTAACATAATTTTCCCCAATTTCTTTCCTTTCTTTGCATATGATGCATTATCATTCTTTTTAATGGATAAGTAAAATTCCACTGTGCATGTAAATGTATATGTATATATGCAAATATATAAATATATACACATATATGCATATTTATATGCATATAGCATATTCATATATATGCATATAAATATGAATATAGCGATCATATTTTCCTAAACTACCTCTCTACTGATTGGAATAGTCCATATCTAAATGTGATTTCTTGTAATATTATGCTTTTGCTTTCAAGGTTTTTGGAAACAACTTAGTATCATTTGCCTAATCCTATGCATACAGTCTATTCTGTAACAAAAATCACTCCATAATTTCCTAGTCTGGTCATTTACATTTCTATATATGTCGGTTCCTATAAATCACAGGGGTTCATAATTGTATATGATTCTGTTTTAAAGAGCAAGACTAAATGCTTGCTTGTATGTAGTTGACACTTGCAAATAATTTATTATATAATTATATATACATATATATACATATATAATTTACATATTGACACACATATATGTATATGTATATGTACATATAGTATATATATACTATCTGTGTGCTAGTACTAGGACTTAAATTCAGTGCTTAGGTTTTTTGCTTTTCTTTTTTGCTCAAGGTTGGCATTCTTCTATTTGAGCCATACCTCCACCTTTAGCTTTTTGGTTCTTAGTTGAAGATAAGTGTATCATGGTCCATTTTATCTTGTCTGTGAGTACCATGGTCCATTTTACCTTGTCTCTCTTGAAACTATGATCCTCAGCTTTCAGCCTTCTAAATAGGTTTAAAGGAAATCAGCACTAAAACCAACCCTATTCTATTTGAATTAAAAATAAATTTAAAGAACAATAAGTTGTAGTATTTTTAAATAAATGTCTTCTCATTTAAACTAAAATACATTGCTTAATTTTTTTTTCTTATTCCAACTCTCTTACCAAGAAAGAAAAGGAAAAATTCTAAAGGAAAAAAAAAAACAAACTAAAGAACCTCTGAATTTAACAATTCTCAAGCCTGCTATCCACAGTTTCTTTGCTGGAAAATAGAACAGGATGATGTTGTCTACAAGCAAAGCAGGAGAAAATGCTCTTCACTGAAGTTGCTGCAAGTCTGATGAGGATGAGGAAAAGCAACTTTATCCAGGAAGTATCACAAAGTGTTAGCTGTGGTAGGCTGACTCTAGTGGATAAATGTAGCCTTTCTTAGAGGATCTTCATAATGATGTGGAGAATAATCAAAGGTGAATATGTGATTAGAGAGGTGTGATTTCTTGAAGATGAATGTTTATATTGTAGTTTGTATACTGTTGAAAATGAGACAGTTAAGATAGGGATGTTTATGTAATTTTTCTGCTTGTAAGACAAGGAATTAGACTAGCAATACCTTTGAAAATTGATAGTAAAGTAAGGGTCCTTATAATTTATATTGCAACATAAAGTTTTACCCAATAAGTATTTGTTTATTCTGAATTAGTTTAGAAATGAAATATTATAATATTATCGAACACTCAATAATAATGACTTAAGAACATGTCAAGGACAATCACAGCTACTTAGTAGGTAGAGATCTGAAGATAGATGTTTGAAGCTAGCCCAAACAAAATAACTCTGAGACTCATACCGACAATTATCCAAGAAAAAAGTATGAAATTGTTCTGGGGTTCAAGTTGTAAACTTCTAGCCCTGAGCAAAATGGCTCAAGGAAAACACCAGACCATAGTTCAAACCTCAGTACTGGCACAAAAATAACTTATGCAACTAAAACAAACAAATATAATTATTTAAATAAAGTCATTCCTTGTATCCTTCACAGTATAATGACAAAACCAATTTTATACATACATAATTTATAGTAGTCATAGAATATCAGTAATTATACATATACATATATCATTTATATGTTACAATAACATTACATATATTATAAATAGATTATAGTAATAACAATACTATCCACTAAATTGATATATGTTTTAGAATAGGGAATAGATTTCTTTAGTACAACAAAGTACCTAATCACAAAAAACTATTCCTTTTGGATTATATAGCACTAACAAAGTATTTCATGTGTATTTAAGGTACTTAATGATAAAAGCCTGTGTTCATAAGCACAGGTGTTGTTGACATGGATTTATTAATCCTTAAACAATTACTCCAATTACTTCCACAAACAGTGGAAGCTTTATGATATTCATTCAGCTATTTCTTTAGAAATTAAACCGATCTTTATTTGATACAAAAATTATTTGATACAAAGGCATTACCCATACCCTTTTCATTTAAAAATATTTATATTCTGTCGCAATTTTGTTGCCATTATAACCATAATGTAGAAGATAATGTGAATTCATCTGCTCCATAGTTCTTAAAAGGTAATGAATGTGACATTTACAGAATATCCTCAGATATTCCTGGTGGAAAACTGGATTTGAACTGGTCAGTCTTAGGTACTTGGGAAATTTGCTTGGCCTTGTTGGCTAGGTCTTTTTTAGTGAAATATTGAATTCCTTTCCTAAATTGCAGAAGTGTCATGAGCACTAAAACTATTCAAGTGCAAGTGCAGTGCTTGGAATGATGTCTGCACATTGTGTAGTAGCTCCCAGATAAATCTTCTTCTATCACCATGATCACAGCATCCTTCCTGAAGGCCTTCAGAAATATCTACCCAATTGATGGTGATATCTGTGAAAATTTGATTTTTACTAAAAAAAAGTTCTATTCTTCGCATGAAACAATGAAAGTAATTTTAGGGCTGTCCTGTGGCTTTTATTCTAAAGGAGTTTTGCCTAAATTTCATTTACTATATAAATGGTACAAGTATCATTCTTTAGTGCAGCCTTTCATGTTTCTAGTCTGTGTACCATCTGGAATACAATTGTAACTTAGTTCATAATCTTTGTTACCAGAATAAAAAATACAAGTGTCATTTCAATAACAAGACAATTATATGCTAATATTTTCCTGAAATATATTTCTGATTTCTATTAGACCCATAAAGGACAGCTCAGAACAGGGAAAGAGTATTATAAGAAATAATAAGGGGGAGTTCCGGGAAGATGGCGGAGGAGAAGCTGGAATCTGAACAAGCTCTTGCATAGAAAACAGTTCCAGAGTTCCAGTGAACAGTCCCAAGCCAGAGAATCACACCAAGTGTGCCATCACAGGACAGAGAGTTAGTCAAGAGAGGGGAAGCCAAGCAGACACATCTGAGCAGCTGCCGCTGCGGCGGCGGGGTCGCAGCGGCGACCACCGCAGCGGAGGCATACCTGAGACGCAGTCCGGGACGAAGGAGCCAGACGCAGCGGACGAGCGGATTCTACTCAACACCAGCAAGAACCGACAAGGAGCGGACAACTTCATCCTGCACTTTGCAGACCAGAGACGACCCGGGATCGAAGACTCCGCGTGAGTAGAAGCCCCACTTCCTCACTCCTTCTCTGGGAGCAAAGGAGGGAAGGCCACCCCTCCCCCCCCAGCACCGGTGATCTCCATCTTGGATACCGACAAAGCTCGGAGGAGCGGCTAGTTCCAGCTTAGGCCTTGGAATAAAACTAGTCATTTAGCAGGTCACAAGAACTTAACGGCGAAGTGACCTCACAGACTCAGTTCCATCCAGGGAAAAGTCACCCAGCTCAGGCGCCAGCCATTGGAGTGGCTCTCCCCACCGGGTAACCAGAGCCAGAGGCTGCCCCGCCCTCTAGCAGCCACCACAATCAATTGAAAAACAGAAACCCTGAGAATGGCTCCAGGCTGGGTGCTGTGAGTTTTTTTTTAACAAAATAGCCCCAGGGAAAAGCTACTGTTCGTTGAAAGGCCTCAACTCTACCCAGAACCTAGCCTCATCACTGCATCCCCCTCTTTTGTGATTCTCAAAGCAGATCACCCTCCCAGTAAACTAACCTGGGAGGGGGATCTCAAAATATTGGGTAAAGCAGAGCATTTTTCTGCCTGTTCCAACAAACTGACTTAAGAAACCAATCAAGCCACAGGACCTCAAGCTAACCAGAGACTCCAACCAGACTCTGATTACAGACAAAAGGGAGATACAGGACTCTTCCCACCCCTCCCCCCCCCCCAAAAAAAAAATCAAAGAACTTTTTTTTTCTTCTTTTCTTTTTTTTCTTTTTCTTGTTTTGTTTTTTTTTTCATTTTTTGTTACCTTATATATATATAAAATTTTTTTTTGCTTTTCTAAAACTTTTATTAATCTTTAATTTTTGCCTCTTCTGAAAAAATAATTGTTTTCCATTAACTTTTTTTTTTTTCTCCTCTTATAATTTTTATTTTAGGAATACGTGAATGTGTGTTTTCTTTTCTTTTCTTGTCTTCTTTCTCTTTTTCTTTCATTCTTAATTATCTTTTTGTTTTTTTTTCTAGCTCTACTGAACTTCTGATCTTTTCTTCTCACTTTCCTATCCTTTCCATCTTTTCCTCTTTGTTCATCTTTATGTGACTTAACTCTTGTCCTGCACATCCTCAGATAAACCCGTAGTTAACCAGCAGATCCTATCCCCCATTGTGTACACACTTAATCCACAAACTTATTACTCAATTCAAAACCTCTGAGACTTAAATTCATTAATAGCAGTACTACCTCTTTATACCTATATAATATTTTAAGCATTTTTTTAAAGTTTTTCTCATCTCCTCTATGTCCCTCCCTTTCTCTCAACATATTCATATTCCTCTATAAATAGATGGTCTTTTAATCTCTAAAATAACATTAATTTTTACGTTTCTATTTTATTTTCTGGTCTCTTTTCATTCCCCTTTCCCTTTCTTCTTTTTCCCTCTCTCTCTACTTACATCCTACACAACCTATTTCCTGCATTGTGATTAGGACATAGTCAACTCTCCCTGTGCCTCCCCACACCAATCTATTCCTATTTTTTACCCACATCTCTCCCTAACCCTAATAATTTCTGGTTTTCCAAATTCTTCTCTGAGGTTCGAAGTCCTTTAACACATAGTTGTTTGATATCGAATAGATGTATCTGTTGAACTAGATTGTATCTGTAGACTATTGACTGTACAAATGCAAACTTTGGTTGATGGTTGCCTTAAGATAGTGTTCTAGCACAAAACTGGTGCTATCTTCATCTCAAATGGGCAGAGTAAGCCGGAAAAACACAAGAAAAATGGCAAATTCGGGTATCTCAATTCCCAATCCTGATAATCAGGGGTTAGAACAGATAATGAATAATCCAGAGGAGAGTTCCCAAACAGCTCTACAAACACTGCTGGCAAACATGATAAATGAAAAGTTTGACAACGTACAAAGGACTCTGTATGAGCGTGATAGGGAGAGAGAGGAGGCATCCCAAAAGTTTATACAGGAATATCATAAGCGTGAGGAAGCTACTCAAAAACTGATACAGGATTTGCGTGAACAACTTGAGAATACTCAAAGAGAAAGAGAGGAATGGCGTGAGCAGGCTGAGAACACTCAAAGAGATCTGCAAGGATCCCACGAACGGGAGGAAGCTAATCAAAGAGTAATATAGGAATTGAGAGACCAGGTAGAGAACACACAAAGATCACTAAAGGCATTCATGGAATCCATTAACAAAGAGCTGAAGGAAGTCAGGGAGACCACAAAGGGAATGCTGAATGGAACCCAACAGAAGGAATGGGAGCCCAAAGAAACCATAACCAATCAAATAAGCGATTTGAGGACAAACACTGAACACCAAATTAAAGAAGTAAAGAAATTCATACAAGACCTAAAACAGAGCTTCAACAAAGAACTTGAAGCCATCAAAGCTGACCAACTAGAAGGAAAAGAGATAAAAAACAAAGTAGAGAGTCTTGACAGCAGGTTAGACCATGCAGAAGATCGAATCTCAGGGATTGAAGACAGCCTAGATATTATAGAGAAAGAACATACAACCATCCAAGACAAGTCCAAGAAATATGATAGATCTATCCAACACCTGGAAGACACCATCAGAAGGCCTAATCTAAGGATAATGGGTGTAGAGGAGCACCTAGAAACAGAAGTTAATGGTCTAGGAAATCTGTTTAACAGGATCTTAGCAGAGAACTTCCCAAACATGCAAAAAGATAGGCCTGTCCAGATACAAGAAGCCTTTAGAACCCCAAATAGACCAGACCAGAATAGGACATCCCACCGTCACATTATATTCCACACAGGGAATTCCACTTATAAAGGGAAACCAATTAGAATCACCTCAGATTTCTCAGCAGAGACAATCAAAGCAAGAAGAGCCTGGAATGATGTATGCCATGCCCTAAAAACAAACAACTATCAACCAAGAATACTGTACCCAGCTAAACTCTCCTTCATAAATGAAGGCCAAATAAAAACCTTCTATAGCAAAGAAAAATTGAAACAATACATCTCCACCAAACCAGCCCTACAAAAGATTCTGAAAGATGTCCTACACATAGAAAACCAACACGACCGCAATAAAGGCCAAGAAACTGCACCCAAACTGAGAATCCAAGAACCATAGGAAGAACCCAGTTTTCGCAGCCCCCAAGAAGGTAGATAACATGGCAGGAACTCCCAAATACCTCTCAGTCCTATCTCTTAATGTTAACGGACTGAACTCTCCAATTAAGCGACATAGACTGTCTAGTTGGATTAAAAAACAAGACCCTTCTATCTGCTGCCTGCAGGAGTCACATCGTGCCCGTAAAAACAAACACATTTTCAATGTTAAAGGCTGGAACAAAAACTACCAAGCAAACGGCCCCCATAAACAGGCGGGAGTTGCAATCCTAATATCAGATAAAATAGACTTCAAATAAAAATGCGTGAAAAGAGATAAAGAAGGTCGCTACATACTATTTAAAGGATCTCTCCTTCAGGAGGATATTACAATTCTAAATATCTATTCGCCAAACAATGGAGCACCCAAATTTATCAAAGAAACACTACTTTCCCTCAAATCCCATATAGATACAAAGACAGTAATTGTTGGGGATTTTAACCCACCACTCTCCCCACTAGATAGATCAACTCGGCAAAAACTCAACAGAGAAACCGCAGATCTAAACAGCTGCATAGATCAACTAGACTTAACAGACATTTGCCGAACATTTCCCCCAGCAGCATCAGAATACACGTTTTTCTCAGCAGCACATGGAACGTTTTCTAAAATAGACCACATTTTAGGCCACAAAGCAAACTTGTCTAAATTCAGAAACATTGAAGTTATACCTTGCATTCTCTCTGACCACAAGGGAATAAAGTTAGAACTCAACACCAAAAGCCACCAAAGAAAGTCCGGTATCACATGGAGGCTGAACAACATACTGCTGAATCATGAGTGGGTCATGGAAGAGATTAGAAAGGAAATTCAAATGTTCATGCTATTCAACAAAAATGAACACACAAAATACCAGCTCCTCTGGGACACAGCAAAGGCAGTACTCAGAGGCAAGTTTATAGCTCTGAGCTCCTACATCAACAAATTGGAGAGATCTGAAACTAACAACTTAATGACACATCTAAACCTCCTTGAAAAAGAGCAGCAAGATAAACCCCAATCCAGTAGACGGAAAGAAATAATCAAAATTAAATCAGAATTAAATGAATTAGAATCCAAAAAAACTATAGAAAGAATCAACAAAACAAAGAGTTGGTTCTTCGAAAAACTTAACAAAATTGACAGACCCTTAGCAAATCTTATCAGAAAAAGAAGAGAACACACCCAAATTAATAAACTCAGAGATGAGAATGGAAACATCACCACGGAAACAAGCAAGATTCAGAACATTATAAGGGAATACTTCTCAAAAGTTTATGCTAATAAGTTTGAGAACTTGACAGAAATGGACCTCTTCCTAGCAAATATTGACATGCCAAAACTAAACCAAGATGAGGCAAACTATCTTAACAGGCCCATATCAAGCATTGAAATAGAAACAGCAATAAGAGACCTCCCAGCTAAGAAAAGTCCAGGACCAGATGGTTTCACAGCGGAATTTTACAAGGCCTTCAAAGCAGAGCTCACACCAATTCTCCTCCAACTCTTCAATAAAATTGAAAGAGAAAGTTCACTACCGAACACATTCTATGAAGCCATCATAACCCTCATCCCAAAACCAGGCAGGGACTCATCAAAGAAAGAGAACTATAGACCCATTTCTTTGATGAACATTGATGCAAAACTTCTCAACAAAATTTTGGCCAACCGACTTCAACAATTCATCCAAAAAATGATACACCACGATCAAACAGGATTCATTTCAGGGATGCAAAGCTGGTTCAATATACGCAAATCAATTAATATTATTCATCACATCAACAGGAGCAAGAATAAGAACCACATGGTTATCTCAATAGACGCAGAAAAAGCATTCGACAAGATCCAACACCCCTTTATGATGAAGGTTTTGGAAAAATTAGGAATCCATGGAACATTCCTCAATACAATAAAGTCTGTATATGACAAACCTACAGCCAGCATTATACTCAATGGTGAAAAACTAAAGCCATTTCCTCTTAACTCAGGAACAAGACAAGGATGCCCACTCTCTCCACTCCTCTTCAATCTAGTATTAGAATGCCTAGCTACAGCAATAAGACAAGATGCAGACATAAAGGGGATCCAAATAGGGAAAGAAGAAATAAAACTCTCCCTCGCAGATGACATGATCTTGTATTTAAAGAATCCCATAGACTCCACTCCCAAATTACTCAAGCTGATTCAAAACTTTGGCAAAGTAGCAGGTTATAAAATTAACCCCCAAAAATCAATGGCTTTTCTGTATGCCAACAATGAGAAAACTGTGGCTGAAATTAGGAAAGCAACTCCATTTGTAATAGCCCCACAAAAAATAAAATACCTAGGAATTAACTTAACTAAAGAAGTGAAGTGAAGAAAACTTTAAAATCTTGAAAAAGGAAATCAACACAGAACTTAAAAAATGGAAAAACCTCCCATGCTCCTGGATTGGAAAGATTAACATCGTGAAAATGGCAATACTTCCCAAGGCTATCTACAAATTCAACGCAATACCTATCAAAATTCCACCCTCATTGTTCAAGGAAATAGAAGAGGCAATCCTAAAATTCATATGGAACAATAAAAGACCCCGAATAGCCAAAACGCTCCTCAACGGAAGAACACTTAACTAAAGAAGTGAAGTGATGAAAACTTTAAAATCTTGAAAAAGGAAATCAACACAGAACTTAAAAAATGGAAAAACCTCCCATGCTCCTGGATTGGAAAGATTAACATCGTGAAAATGGCAATACTTCCCAAGGCTATCTACAAATTCAACGCAATACCTATCAAAATTCCACCCTCATTGTTCAAGGAAATAGAAGAGGCAATCCTAAAATTCATATGGAACAATAAAAGACCCCGAATAGCAAAAACGCTCCTCAACGGAAGAACACTGCTGGAGGAATATCAATACCAAATTTCAAACTCTACTATAAAGCCATAGTAATCAAAACAGCTTGGTATTGGCATAAGAACAGACCTCAGGACCAATGGAATAGAATTGAAAACCCAGAAATGAACCTACAGACCTGTAGCCATCTAATCTTCGATAAGGGAGCTAAAACAATAGAATGGAAGACAGACAGCCTCTTCAGTAAATGGTGCTGGCAAAACTGGTTAACTACATGTAGAAAACTAAAGCTAGATCCTTATATATCACCCTGCACCAGAATCAACTCCAAATGGTTCAAAGACCTTGAACTCAAAGCAGACACTCTGAAAACATTACAGGATGGAATAGGAGAAACCCTGGGTCTCCTTGGCTCAGGCCGAAATTTTCTGAATAGAGACCCGGAAACACAACAAATCAAAGAAAGGCTGGACAAATGGGATTGTATAAGGTTGCAGAGCTTCTGCAGGGCAAATGACATAGCTAGCAAGATCAATAGAAAGCCCACGGACTGGGAGAAGATCTTTACTAGTCATACAACGGACAAGGGTCTCATATCTAAAATATACTTGGAACTCAAAAAATTAAACCACCCAACAACAAATCCTCAAAGAAACAACTGCCCAATAAGTAAGTGGGCGAAAGACTTAAAGAGAAGCTTCTCTGAAGACGAAAGAAGGATGGCCAATAGACACATGAAGAAATGTTCAACATCCCTAGCCATAAAAGAAATGCAAATCAAAACAACATTGAGATATCACCTCACTCCAGTTAGAACAGCAAAAATCAAGAACTCTAACAACAACAGATGCTGGAGGGGATGTGGACAGATAGGAACCTTACTTCATTGTTGGTGGGAATGTAAACTTGTTCAACCACTTTGGAAAGCAGTATGGAGGTTCCTCAAAAGACTCCACATAGAGCTCCCCAATGACCCAGCAATCCCACTTTTGGGCATTTACCCAAATGATCACAAACAAGGCCACACTAAAGCTACCAGCACAACTATGTTTATTGCAGCATTATTTACCATAGCTAAGACATGGAACCAACCCAGATGCCCCTCAGTAGATGAATGGATCAAGAAGATGGGGTATATATACACAATGGAATTCTATGCCTCTATCAGAAAGAATGACATTTCCCCATTTGTTAGGAAATGGAAAGGCTTGGAAAAAATTATATTAAGTGAAATAAGCCAGGCCCAAAGAAACATAGGTCCCATGGTTTCCCTTATTTGCAATATCTAGTATAGGTATGAGTCAAGCGGAAAAAGTCAGATAATGTGATGTTAGGAAAACGAAACCTCAAATATGTATTTTAATGTTTTTGTTTCTTTCATGCATGTGTTTCTAACACATTTATAAGATTATTTCTTTGTTGCTTTGTATGTCCCTCCCCCACAGTGTAACCCCCGCTTTCACTATATTTGATGTCAGTATAACATGTGGAGGAGATGGGGACAAACAAGTCGTTTAAGGATTCAGGTGGACCTGTTGCAACAATGAGAAGTACAAAATGTCATGTCAAAACCAGCTTTACAATGTCGGTGGGGGGGTGGGGGGGTATGATTGGGTGGGAGGGAGGGGGGAGGCTGGGAAGGGAGGTGAAGGGTAAACAAAGTAGGAGGCTGCAATGCTTGGTAAGAAATGTATGCATTATCCTGCCCATGTAATTGTAACCCCTCTGTACAGTATGTTCTCAAATAAAATAAAATAAAATTAAAAAAAAAAGAAATAATAAAAAATATTATAACGGTGGGCTTAATGGCAAAGTGTAATATGTAACAAAACCAATGGTAGGTTAATTTGCTCTTTTTGCTATTCTCTCTCCCTTCTTTGTAGAAAGGTTCTCACTATGAAGTGACAAATGATCTAGACCTTTCAAGCCTTGTCTCAGTGACAGAAGTGATGGGATTAAGGATATGTGCTGCCATGACTGCCTTTAAGGAAGTTCATAATAAAGCAATACCAACACATATAAAGCAACATTTGTGAGTGATGTGTATTTGCTTCCTCAATTGCAGAAATTAAATTCATATGTCAAAACATCAAATTATTTACATTACAATATGTGCATTCAACTGGAATCCCTAACACCTCCACAAATCAAATGCAAGCTAAAAGCTCGATTTCAAAAACCAACATCTAATGCAGTATCTGAAATACAAGAAGATACACATAAAACCTAAAGGAGTGAGATATTTCACACTGGCAAGAGCATTGATACCTGGATTTTAAACCAGGGCTTGAAAAGATCAGATGTCACTAAATATGTGATTAAATTTCAGAATTGTCCTTGGTCTCAACATTGGAGGTACAATTCAAAGGCAGCTAAGTTGCTGCAGTATTGTTGCTGCAGATTTAGTGTGACCCTCCCTAATAATGGTAATGTACAGAGGAGAAGCTAAGTCAGTAAAAGGTATAATAGAAAAGATTCTCCACTGAGAAAAATTGCATTGGTGATCCTCACTCTTGCTTTGAGAATGTACAGCCCATCTCATTTTACTTTAGGCTCTAGCATATTTCTGATCTGAAGACAATTATAACACATCTGTGTGCAATGAGTGTGAGCAGTGAGCAATGTAGGTGTGTATTACTATAATACACATAAAAACCTTAGAGGTAGGGGATGACATGACCCTCACACTTCATTCTATGTTGTTGAGTTTCATGGAGAAATATTCATAATTAGGTAATTCCGACTAATCTAAGTCTGATTCAGGAAATTGATATAAGACTTTAGGGTCATCCACTCATGTCATGTGGTTTGTGACCTATGAAATAAATCATATTATTTCACAATGCATATATGTTTGTGAAAATTTATGCAATACCACATACCAAATATACAAAAGGGGCAACTATCCATCTCTTATATTAGCAGAAATAAAGATACTCCAGAAATGTACTTCCTTGCTAGTGTATCACAGGATGACTGCTTTCATGTCTTTCCAGATGCTCTTGTTATTTTATGTATTTTCTTTGGGAAAAAGTGTATCAACAAATTGTTTAGAGGTGTTCATATCAGTACTGTTGAGGATCTTCTTTGGAAAAGTTAGGAAAGTGCGTTTCCACAGTTTGTTTTGAGGTGTTCCGAATATCAGTACTGTCACTAACTGCAACAATAGAACAGCACAGATGATGGGATACCTGGACAAAGAACTGAGAGGGATAGGAAAGAAGACACCAGGAGACCAGAAGTCTCATTTTTCTGGATCCCCAAATCCTTCTTAATATGCTTTATATTCATTTTAATACAGGGTTTTGGTCAATGTTTACAGGTATGTGCACAAACTATGGCATCAATCTAGTCATTAACATGAACTATTGTTTGTATACATCGTGACAATTAACTCCCTTAAGGTTAGGGTGCAGAAGGGAGCAATAATCATATCAACCATAACACAGACAACAATATTATCTCCAAGGTCTTAATCTTTTAGTGTCCTAACAGCTTTAACTTAAATAAATTTAAGGCAGAAAATTATGTGCCTGTCATCACTTGACTGTTTGCCCTTTCCAGGGCATAGCTTTCAGCCTTCTGAGTGCTGTTTGAGATGGCTTTTCTATCTCTTATCCCTTTCCAGGTCTCATGACTCAACTGTAGAAATCATCACATGTATGCTTACAGATGTATTATTTTGAAAATGATATTTTTTCTAGAATAGATTCACTTTATAAACTTAATATTCCCTTGTTCTCCCTCTGCCTCTCTCTCCCTCTTCCTTTCCTTCTCTCTCTCCTTCCCCTCTTTCTCTCTATTCTCTCTAGTAATGAGATACTCCAAGCCTCAAACTCTATGTGTGTGTGTGTGTGTGTGTGTGTGTGTGTGTGTGTGTGTGTTGTAATGAAATTAGACTCCAAGCCTCAAACTCTTGCTTGGTTTTTTCACTCATGACTGAGGCTATACTACTTGAGCCAAGGTTTCACTCTGCCTTTGACTGCACAAGTGAACATAAACGTCTCATGGATTACTACTGCAAACAGCTGTGAACCTTGATATTTCAATCTTAGCCTGTTTATATAGGAATATTGATAGAATACTGGCATCCACCTTTATTATCAAGTATTTTTGTTTTGTTTTGTTTCTTGCTGTTGTTTTTTGTCCATTCAAAATATGTAAGGAAAGCAAATTTTTCATAAACAGGGCTCTTCAAATAAAATATATGTTGTTGAAAGATTACCTTAATTATGTTATTCTTCTGCATGACTTTTATTACTTGGCATGTACATTATGCAATTTGATTTCTTGAATTCTATTGTTTCATACAGTCGAGTTATATATACATACACACACATATATATATATATATATATATACATATATATATATATATAATTTTCCTTGTCTTGGTTTATAATGTGTTAGTTGTTTCAAAGCAGTTTATTAAAGTTTAACTCTGTACTACTGAAGCAAGACTTTTATGATTATTCAATTTCCTTCTTGTGGCACCGTGTGAGTACCAGGTAGTTTCCTGTAATCACTCCACATGTTTTAGAAGTCACTGCCAGACACTTTTCTGAACTCATATGAGTTCATTGTTATGCCAAATATGCAAGGGCATCCTTTGTAATTCTCCTTGGATTTTCATTGTTGTAAGTCCTGTGATGGTCATGTTGATTTTCTCCCCTGTTGCTTTCATCGTTGTATCTTGGGAACTACTGATATTTACTATTTTATTCACTCCATTCTCTTTGTGACTTGGCCTGTATACCTCTCACAGCAGAGGGCCAGATATTGGGAATATATAATTTACTCTTTATTTCAGACATATATCTTTACTTTCTAACAATACATTCATTGAGTTCATTCTGTACATTTTAATGTTTTGATAATGATTACTGAATTTTCACGGCTTTGCCTGTTATTTGCCTTCAGGGAAGAACATAGCTCAGTAACTGTACCCTAGGTAAATGAAGGATTACAATCATGCCTCAGTAGATGTTGTTCAATGGATAATATTTACTTCATGGTCTGCCTGCCTGATTCCTTTACATTATTTTTCAGTGTAGACCTGTCTTCTGGAAAATATTTGTGGGCCTCATGAAGATCAATTCCTAGTGTAAGCAGTCATTAATTTTATTCCATAATTATTTTATGATACCCTCTTAGTTTCTTCAGGGTCTGCATAGTAGTGCTTCACATTCTTGGATACGTTTTAAGTATTGATGCATCCAATGATAATTGCTCAAGTCACCATTTGGATGATCGAAAAGAAAACCATACTGCAATCTCACCATATGACAATTTTCAAGATTTAAATTCTTCTAGATTAAAATTAATGCTGGAAGATTGAACATTCTGTATATTTTATATTTTGCTAAGTATTTAGTTTTAGTTTAGGTTCCAATATAGAAGCATAGAGTTACTATTTACTTGGTTTTAGTATTTCTAAAATATTCAGAGGAAAAATTCTATTAATTCACAATTTGAGGAAAATAGAGTGTCCATTATGACTAAATATAGTTTATAGTTTTATAGTTTATAGTTTTCGTGTTACAAAGGTGGTGGTGGAGAATCAAGTCCAGTGTTTCATATGTCTTAATCTACTTTGTTCCTCTGAGCCTGATGTGATCTGTGGTTTTATAGAAAAAGTTCACAAGGAAGGAATTACTTGGTTAGTTTATCCAGTATCTCTCTCATACATAAAAGTAATTTAATTCTACACTGACAGAAAATGGTAGTCTTATGTTGCATTTATTAGTAGTAACTTTTTTTCTAACCCTTCTCTTCACTGTCAATGTCTTGCCTGTTTCCTATCCTCCCCTCCCAGGAAACTTGACTTGATCCACTGGAAATGCCCTTCCAGTCAGCTTCTTCCTTAGAACGCCCACCTTTAACTAACTTACTCTGAGAATTTATAGAAGGGCTACCAGAGAGTAAGTTAGTTCAGAATCAGTCAGCAAGGAAAGTAATAAGATCTCCACATCGAAAGCCAGGCATGTTAGAATGCACAGGTGATCCCTCCAATCGGCAGACAGAGGTGAGGAATTTAGACTCTGTTTGGCCCTCAGCAAAACTGATAAACTATGAGCAAAGTAAATCAAAAAAGGAATGTTGTTTAGAAAACAAAATATGTAAATTCATAGTCATGTGCTAAAGAAGGAAAAGAAAAAGAACGAAGAAAAAGAAAGAAAAGAAAGGAGGGAGGGAGGAAAGTAAGAGGGAGGGAGAAAAGAAAGGGAGAAAGAAAGGTATAAATAAAAATCTCAGCATGTGTTAGATGTTAATAATGACACTAAATCATTTTAGCTATTATGCAGAGCTCACCACCTCCCTGGAAATCTCCTCCAGCTCCACCACATGCCTCTCCACCTCCCACATCCACTCACTCTATGCCCTGCCTTTCTCTCCAGATAAACCGCCTTTGGGGCCTCTCCCTCAGATCCACACTCTGCTCTATCAGATGTCCTGCCCATAATTATCCTGTACCCTTGTAGCCCTTCCACTCCTTCCCAAATCCCCATCTCCAGCTTGCCCCAATGCTTCAAGCCCTGCCCTGCTCCAACAGAAAACACCCATCACCCTATCCCATCTCTCAACACCCATATTGCTCCACCTGAAACCACTGCACCAGTTGGCTTCCCTCTGGAATCCATGCCAGTTTCAACTGGAAACCCCTGTCCCTCCCTAGTCCCTTCTTTTAAGGTTGCCTTGCCCTACTGGAAACCCAGCCACAGTAGGCTTGGTATTGCCTTGCAATACCGAAATCCCCACCCAACTGTGCTCCCTGTCTGGAAGTTGTGGCTGGGTTTACTGAAATACTTGTCCTAACTAGTCTAATCCATTGGATTCTCTCCCTGGTCACACAAAGCCCTGGTGCTAAAAAGGCTTGTCAACTGTTACCTCATCCTGCTCCATAGAAACATCACTTCCACCTTACCACATGCCTCAAAGTCCTACCATGCTCTACCAGAAACCCTGCCCCTTACTAGCTTACTCCTTCCTAGCACCGCTCTTCCCTCTCAAAGCCACACCCCCAAAAAGCCTCTCACTGATAGCCCTGCCTTCCTCCACCAGAAACACCGCCTTCTGTCAGCCTCTTCCTTCAATTCTTCACCCTGCTCCACGGGAAACCCCACCCTGCCTATCCCGTGGAGGGTCACAGTGCTCCACCAGAAACCCTCCTCCCCTATAGCCTTGTTCTTCCATTTCAAAGTCCTGTCTGCAAAAAACAAGCTCCCCTGTTGCCCCGCCTTCTTACTCTGAAAACCAGACCCCCTGTCAGCCTTCTTCCTAAAGCCCTGCCCTGTTCCCCTGGAAACTCCACCCCTAACAAGTCTAGTCTTTCTCGTCGCCTCCCTACTGTCACATAGTCCTACTCGTACTGGCCTCTACCCTCAAAGCCCTGCCCAGTTCCACCACAGAGCCTTTGTAAATAATAGCTTCTCCAGCGAACCTGACAGGGCTCCACCAAGATCCCTACACAACCTCATCCAGGAAGGTCACCTAGTAACTGTTTTATTCCAAATGTGATTTTATATTGGTCATAGAATTCACACTAACCAATAGGATAAAATAGCAGTGTTGCAAACAGGAAACATAAAAATGAGATAGCTATTAGATGTCTAAGTCTTGTTTGGGGTTTATTTAGGCTTCACACAAAATGTTTCTGCCAAATAAATAAATGATGGCAAAATAGTTAAAATGATTAGTGTCATTATTAACATCTAACACATGCTGAGATTTTTATTTTCTTTCTTTTCTCCCTCCCTCTTATTTTCCTCCCTCCCTCCTTTCTTTTCTTTCTTTTTCTTCGTTCTTTTTCTTTTCCTTCTTTAGCACATGACTATGAATTTACATATTTTGTTTTCTAAACAGCATTCCTTTTTTGATTTACTTTGCTCATAGTTTATCAGTTTTGCTGAGGGCCAAACAGAGTCTAAATTCCTCACCTCTGTCTGCCGATTGGAGGGATCACCTGTGCATTCTAACATGCCTGGCTTTCGATGTGGAGATTTTATTACTTTCCTTGCTGACTGATTCTGAACTGTGATCATCTCAAAATTCTATCTCTTCAGTTAATGATGTGAACTCCAGTAGCCTGCCCTCACTATAGATTGTCTAAATGAGTGATTGAAGGCAGTTTGATTTTAATCTCTTTTTTGCCAGTCCTATGGCTTGAACTTTGGAACTTTCTGTCGCTACGATGTTTTGGCTCAAGGCACTTGAGCGACAGTGACATTTCTTGTTTTTTTTTTATGTGATTATTTGGGAACAAGACACTCACAGACTTTCCTGCTCACGCTGGGTTTGAATCATTATGCTCAGGTCTCAGCATCCCAAATAACGAGAGTTACAGATTTAAGGCACTTTTGCATGCCTACAACTTGAGTTTAATCACTGGCATAAATATTAAAATAGGTTTGTTGCTTTTAAAATATAGGGTAAGTAAGTTTGAAAATATAGTTTCACTAATCAGATATTTTGGAAAGTAATTTGATTCTCATTATAAATATCTCTACCAGATTTAAGGACTTACTTTTGCTGTTTGTCATTTTGTATGTAATTTTTGAAAACAAACTTTATTTTTTGCAAATGGGATAAAAGACTTTGAATGGCTTGATATGCTATCTCACATCTATGATCACTGTTTGTCAGAAGTCAGAGATCTACAGCATCACAATGTGAACATAGCCTCGCCAAAAATGTATGCATACCAATCTCAACAACAAGTGAAGCATGAAGACTCATACAATTAATCTCAGCAACACAAGATGCATAGGTACAAGTAACATGGTCCATGCATTGCCTACATAAGAGAGATTGAAAGATAACCTAAAAGTACAAAAGACAAGAGGCATGTAAACATTAGTTATAAAACTAAATGCATGTAAAATTAAATGCATTTTAAAAATGACATATTCATTCATTTTAATTATGAATTTGATTTTATAACTGCATTTCTCCACCCTTTATGTGCTCATTAATGTGCCTTTCAGGACTTGATTTCACCCCCACATATGAATACTCAATTCTGGGTGCTTATTTTGTTTGGCTGTGAGTTAGCTTTTCTAAAAAATTACATCTTTTAAGTTCTACTAGAACTTAAAAAAGATATTTTAGTTTTCACACTTGTGTACAACCAATGTACACAATTGTATATTATATATTTATAGATTAACTATATCTTTCTCATTTGAGGGTAAACATGTATTCTTAGTTTCTGTATATTTATAGATTAAGTATATCTTTCTCATTTGAGGGTAAACATGTATTCTTAGTTTCCCTTGGCTTAATTTACTTCACTTAACCTGGTTTTTAAGAGGTCTTACCATTTCTTTAAAATGATGGAGTGTCATACTTTCTAATGGATGGGTATAATTCCATTGTGCATATATACCAACTTTTCCTGATTTATTATTCAACTGAGTGAAAATGACTAAATCTCATTTCTTGTATTTAGTGTGATTGATCCCTCAATGATGTAGCATTTAAGTTTGCATAGCTTTTGTATTTCTGTGTTTCTATGTGTTTTATGTTGTGGTTTTGTTTTTATTTTTTATGCCTCTTCTGGCATTGGCATTCAGGGCCTTGCACACTTCCTTAACATTTTTCATTCAAAGTCTGCATTCTACCACTTGAACCACAACTCTGTTTGAGGCTATTAGCTGATCAATTGCAGGTGAGAGCCTTGTGATCTTTCATCCAGGCTTGCTTCACAATTCAATTCTGAATAGCTAGGATTATATGCAAGTGTAAGCAGCACCTGGGAGATTCTCTATGTTTTATGCTTTTGTTGTCAATATGCTGGGAAACAACTTGACCTTATTTACCTAATATTATGAATACAATCTTTTCTCTAATAAAAAGAACTTTTGTCTCAGACGGCAGGGTGCAGTGGAAAGGATAGCAGGGGGGAGGGGGAATGGGAAGGGATGGAAAGTGGAAACAAAGGAGGAGGCAGCAGTGCTTGATAAGAAATGTACTCATTACATTGCCCATGTAATTGTAACCCCTCTGTACGGTATTTTCAGAATAAAACAAAGAATTATTGGTAGAATTTGAAAATACATTTGAGTAATAAATAGAATAGAAAAAAATATTAAGTTCGCTATTTTTTATCACTACATATCTTTTTGTCTAAGTATAAATCCCAGACTTAAGCTAAGGGCCTAGAATAAGCAAAATGGCTTCTAGAGCTTAGATTATTTCTTTCCACAGAAGATGACAGCAGCAGAAAGAAAACCGGCCCACAAACTGCAGAAGGAAGAGAGGGTTTAATGTCTCCTTAATTCTTAGGTTTCAATGCTCAATGAGGAACCCTCAGTACAGAGGACAGGTTAAGAACCTAACAGTTCCTGTGCTGTTCTTCATAGGAAGCAGACTCCAGTCTCCCATCACGACTGAGTGATTATTTTGGCTGTGTTCTGAGAGGGTCCAGGAGGGCTCTGTCATGGTCACTGGAGATTCAGGATTGCTCTCTAAGACAATGACATAGAGGAAAGTGGTTACAAGGCCTCAGTCCGGGTTTTGTCAGGTTTAGGTGATTTGTTACAGGCACTAATGCCTTCTGACTAACAATGGAAATATATTATCAGGTTCCAGGCCAAAAATTTATCATGACATGTGTTAGCGTGCACAATTTCCTAATGAAAGCCAACAAAATATAATGCCCTCTGGACATATTCTCATCAATATTTATTAGTTAAAAAGTTATAAAATCAAGTTCATGATGAGGAAAAAACCCAGATAAAAACAAAATATCAGGGGCATTTACAAAAAATGTTGTTCTCTACGTATCAAAAGTGACAAATTAAAACTTAATGAATCTGCATAAGTTAAATTGATTACTTTTTTTCTAATATTGCAACTTTCTTTTACATTTCAACTACTTAATAAAAAGAAGGTAGGCCAAGCACTACCAGTGGCTCACATCTAGCTGTAACTCTAGCTATTTAGAAGGATGAGACCTGAGGAAAGTGGATTGAAGTTACCCCAGGTAGGAAAATCTGTGAAACTTTTATCTCCAATTAACAATTCAAAATCCAGAAGTGGAAGTTTGATTTAAGTTGTAGAGTGTCAGCTGTGAGTAAAAAATGCTAAAAGTCAGTTCCTTGAGTTCAAGTCTCAGTATACACACACACACACACACACACACACACACACACACACACACAACATATCTCAAAAATAACCAGTGACCAGGAAACAGAAACAAGATAATAATTTTCTTTATTTTCTTTCATTTTTTTCCTCCTCTTTTGTTTCCCCTTCCCATACCTTTCCCCCCTCTCACTAAGCATCCCCCCCAGCCAAAGTTGTAATGTTCCTTTTCAACATAAAGATTTGTACATCTCATTGTTACAATGGGCTCACCTGTATCCCTATTTAAACGATTGTTTTTTTCCCCTTTCCCTCCACAAATTATACCAACATCTAATACAGTGAAAGCAGGGCTTATACCGTGGGGGAGGGACATACAAAACAACAAAGAAATCATCTTATGTAAGAAACAATTGCATGAAAGCAAAAACAGTTGAACCTTATCTTGGGGTTCATTTCACCTAGCATCAACTTATCTGACCTTTTTTGCTTGTCTCAGACATATTTGTCATTTTTTTCATTTATCTCTCTTTGGGAATGTAAAGGGGCCTAGAAATGGAGGCACAAAAGATAAACATATGCAGCAGTGGTCCTCAGTTGAGACTATGTTGAAAGTGCACTATGAAACTTGTTGGTAGGGAAGGAGAGGAAAACTGGAAAAGACAAAAGGGAAGGGTGACATTGTCCACAAAGCAATGCACTCATGGAAATAGAGCTCTGGCTCAAGATGAGTGCCATTCTTCCACAAAAGGGCTCAGGGACAGTGCCCAGGCCCTGAGTTTAAGCCTCATGACTGACTATAATAAAAAGAATGACAAAAGAAATGTAGTCATTACCACACTTATGTAACAAAACCTTCTACATCACAATAATAATAAAATAATAATAATAAGGAAGTTAATAAAAACAAACCAGTGAGACGGAAAAACTGAGAAAGCAAGGGAGGGGCTGACATTTCCAAAAAGAAATATACACATACCTAAATTATATGACTATATTCTCTGTTTAAATCACCTTTATAATAAAAATATAAAGGAAAAAAAAACAGAAATAGTTCTGGAGGAATAACTCAAATGGAAGAAGATCAGACTATATGTGATAGCATTTTCAAAACCCATTATCAATTTCCCATTCAAAAATGGTTCTTCTCGTCACTTTTATTTCCCTAACTTATTAGAGGGGGTGCAAACCTTTAAAGAGTGAGGAATAGGTCATACATACAGGAGAAATTTAATCTATCAGGCAGAGAACAGTACCTGTAAAGAACGGTACTTGCTAGAATACATGTTGACTAGAACACATGCTGACGCCATGTTTTCTGAAATAAAAAATAACTAGTTGAATTTGAATACAGGCTGCACTGTACACTAGCAGGGGATTGAAAGTTAACTAAAGTCTCTGGACTCAAATTCTTCATAGGTAAAGTGAAAATAACAATACTTATTTCACAGGATTATGAGACCTGGATGTCATCAAACATGGAGCAGATTGTGTCTTAGGTATGTGTGCAACACTCAAACACTGCTGGGGGAGGGAATATAAACTGGATAATGTTTACCATATTACTTAACAGTAATACAGCAACTACTACAGGCTGACACCTGTAATCGTACTTACAAAAGAGGCTGAGACCTGACGATCTAGGTTCTAAGTCAGCCTGGACAGAAAGTGGATGATACTCATGTCCAATGACTTCTACATTGAGCCACCTTCCTAGCCCTAGTATTGTTTATAGACAGCTCTTGGATCAAATAGAATGATTCCTATGTCCATATAAATTCTGTGATTCTGAGCATGACATGAACCATTGGTTTTATTCATACTCAACAGGAATGAAAAGTTCATTCTAATTAGTTTAATACAATCCTTAAGTTATTTTAAACGTATGTTGAAAGAAAATACTACTGTTTTATTATACATCCCAAAGCTATTTACAAATTCAATATGCTACCTATCAATATTCCAACCTCATTCTTCAATGAAATAGAAGAGGCAATCCAAAAATTCATATGGATCAATAAAAGACAATGAATAGCAAAAATGATCCTTAACAGAAAGAACAGAGCTGGAGGAATATCAATACCAAATTTCAAACAAGCCACAGTCATCAAAACAGCTTGGTACTGGAACAAGAACAGACCTGAAGACCAATGGAATAGAATTGAAAACCCAGAAATGAACCCACAGACCTATAACCTTCTAATCTTTGATAAGGGAGCTAAAAAATAGATTGGAGGAGAGACAGCCTCTTCAATAAATGGTGCTGAAAAAATTGGTTAATCACTTGTAGAAAACGAAAGCTAGATCCATATATATCACCCTGCACCTGAATCAGCTCCAAATGAATCAAAGACCTGGGAGTCAAAGCAGACACTCTGAAAACATTACAGGATGGAATAGGAGAAATCCTAGGTCTCCTTGGCACAAGCCAAAATTGGACGAATGGGTTTGCATGAAATTGCAGATCTTCTGAATGGCAAAGGACATAGGTATCAAGATCAATAGATAACCTGCAGATTGGGAGAAGATCTTCACTACCCATACAACGGACAAGGGACTCATATCTAAAATATACCTGTAACTCAAAAAATTAAATCCCCCAAAAAACAAATCCTCAAAGAAACAACTGCCCAATAAATAAGTGGGCTAAAGACTTAAAGAGAAACTTCTCTGAAGAAGAAAGAAGGAGGGCCAATACACACATGAAGAAATGCTCAACCTCCCTAGTCATAAAAGAAATGCAAATCAAAACAACATTGAGATACCACCTCACCCGAGATAGAATGGCTATACTCAAGAACTCTAATAACAACAGATGCTGAAGGAGATGTGGACAGAGGAAACTTACTGCATTTTTGGTGGGAGTATAAACTTGTTCACCACTTTGGAATGTAGTATGGAGGATCCTCAAAAGACTCCACAGAGAGCTCCCCTATGACCCAGCAATCCCACTTTTGGGCATTTACCTGAATTATCACAAACAAAACCATATTAAAGCTACTAGCAAAAGTATGTGTATTGCAGCATTATTTACCATAGCAGAGATATGGAACCAACCCAGATCCCCCTCAGTAAATGCATGTTCCTGGTAAATGTTTATTTTTTTTTTTGTATGTTTTTGCCTCCGGTCATGGGGACTGAACTCTGTGACTGTCCGCTGTCCCTCAACTCTTCTCCTCAAGGCTAGCTTTGTACAACTTCAGCCATAGTGCCATTTCCGGCTTTTTTTTTTCTTTTTGCTTATGTGGTGCTGAGGAATCGAACCCAGGGCCTCGTGCATGCAAGGCAAGCATTCTACTACTAAGCTACCTTCCCAGCCCCCTTCCTGGTTAATGTTTTATCCAAAATTTTATATTTGTCATAGATGTCATACTAATTACCAAGGCAAATAAACAGTATTAGGCAAAGGAATTTAAAATATGGTAGCAGATATTAGATTTGTTAGCCTGGTTTGGCCTTTTGCTACTAGCACATATATGTTGTGTGAAAATGAGTGAAGTTGCTGCCTTACACGGCAAATAATTATTCACATTATCAGCTTGGTAAGATATTATAAGGTATAGTTATATTTCTAGGCAATTTTGTGTACAAGTGAATAATAGCCTTAAAATGATACTTTTCCCCCAATTTTCCCCTTTTTATTTTTGTCAGTCATGGATCTTGAACTCTGGGCTTTGGCGCTGTCCCTGAGCTCTTCAGATCAAGTCTAGTGCTTTACCATTTGAGCCACAGTGCTATTTCTGGTTTTCTAGTGGTTAATTGGAGGTAAGAGTCTCACTAATTTTTTACCAGGCTCAGTTTTGATCCACCATCCTCAGATCTTAGCCTCCTGACAACCTAGGATTACAGACATGGGCCACTGGCGCCCAGCTAAAATGTTACTTATTTTAAATTCTGTGATTTAGTTGAATGAGGAGCATGAATGTGTAGAAAGGTAACTTTCAAATCATCTCTCTAAATAATTTGAGTTCCATTTTCATAATTCTTATTGCGTTGGCTAATAACAGAAGCTCCCAAAGTAACAGACTGATCCTTCATTTTCCCCTTCCCATAAGGCACTCTTGAAAGAGAATGAGTGAGATCTACAGATATAAGTCTAAGAGAGAATATATAATTGAAAAAATAAAAAAAATTGATGACACAGGAAGACACAATCTGCCTTTCATTTTCTAAAGAAAGGAATTTCATAAAATTATTTTAATGGCAGGGCTTTTTCATCTGAAAAACAAAAAAACCCCACAATATCATAATATGTTGAAAAGGATCACCAACTACGTTAAGTGTGTTTAGCATTGGAGACTTTAAGAAATGAATTGATTCTGGTAAAATAATTCTTTGGGAAAACTATCTGTTTATTAAATTTATTCATTGTAAATTTAATTTTTCTTTACATGTCACTAAATATACATATTTATATATGTATGTAAACATGCATGTATATATGTATATACATATATGTGTATATATCAGCAGGATCTGTCCAGTCAACTGCATGGTTAGGCAATTTCCTCATGGCAAGTTCATCAGACGAATGGACTTCTACAAACCTCCACACAGTTGCAATACTACTGCACGTGCAAACTTAAGTGTTCACCAGTGTAAACCAGACCTCTGTTTTCTTAAAGTTTTGTATATAGAGTGTTATAATTTCATTTCGGCCTGACACAAAAGGTGCCTGTTCCCAGAGATAATTGATGGCATTTATTACTACAATAATGTAGTGTAAGTCTTTATATTGAACACATACTCATAATGAGTTGTTCTTTCTTTCCTTTTCTTATTTTAACTTTTGGAAGTTGATCTACATTTTGATGTTGTGTTTGCCAGACAGGTACTCCACCACTTAAGTCACTCCACCAATCCTTTTTGTTTGAGTTACTTTATTCATAGATTAACAATTTTTGCACCCTGCCCAATAGAGATTATACTCCTAATTACCTATGTCTGCCATGTAGCCCGGATCATCTTTGCATTCCAAAATCCCTAGCTAGTAAGGTAATATGGGCGATACTTTCCTTCCTAGACTGATTCTGAACTGAGATGCTTTCAATTTATACTTCTTTACTTATTGTTGTGAGCTCCAGTTCTGCCTACTTCTAGAATGTATGACACAAATAAATGATTCACGGCGATTTGAGTTAATCACTGGCATAAATGCTAATATAGGTGATTTGACATTAAAATATAGGGTACGTTTGAAAGTATAATTACTCTAGTCGGATATCTTGATTAGTAATTTTGTTTCACATTAAAAACAACCCTTAACCAGAATTAAAGGCTTACTTTTGCTGTTTGTCAACTTGTATTTTATTTGGGAAAATAAACTATGTCTTGCATTTGGGATAAAGGACTTTGAATGGTCTGGTGTGCTGGCTCACATCTATAGTCACTGACAGAAATCAGAAATAAATAGATCACAATTTCAACATATCCTAACCAAAAATTTAGGAAGTCTCAGTCTCAACAAATAAGTAGATCATGGTGAAACATGCCATTAATCTCAGCAACACAAAAGGCTAAGTCTCTGCCCAGAAAGAAAGACTGAAAGAGAAAGAAAGAAAGAAAGAAAGAAAGGAAGAAAGAAAGAAAGAAAGAAAGAAAGAAAGAAAGAAAGAAAGAAAGAAAGAAAGAAAGAAAGAAAGAAAGAAAGAAAGAAAGAAAGGAAGAAAGAAAGAAAGAAAGGAAGGAAGGAAGGAAGAAAGGAAGAAAGGAAGAAAGGAAGGAAGAAAGGAAGAAAGGAAGAAAGAAAGAAAGAAAGAAAGAAAGAAAGAAAGAAAGAAAGAAAGAAAGAAAGAAAGAAAGAAAGAAAGAAGGAAAGAAAGAAAAGAAAGGGAGAGAGAGAGAGAGAAAGAAAGAAAGAAAGAAAAGAAAGAAAGAAAGAAAAGAAAGAAAGAAAGAAAAAGAAAGATAAGAAAGAAGAAAGAAAAAGAAAATTATTGAGAATGAATGGTTTGGATTCAGGAGTCATGTGGCAGAGGTAGTATCTGTATTTGGTAATAGGTCTGCCTGTAGCCACTGAGGCCCTCCGTACATCTTGGCTAACTTTTCACAATTTATCTGTGTTACATAGGTATCTGGCCCACCTGGAGGCAGCCACATTCCTCTCCTACTAGGTCACAAACTGGGATGCCTCTTGTCACACCTCCCATCTGACCAGAGGAGGGTTCCACGCACTGAGGTCATATCCAGATTCAGTGTGGCCACACTTTTCCCCCACCTGGCCACAACTCGTCTAGTCCCTAGCCTAGATAAGTCCTGGCATGAGGTTGGGTCATCCCTTTTTCTGACCATGTCTCTCCACCGTGCATGGGAGGGGCAGCAGTTTGGTAAATAAAATACATTACCTGATTGAATAGACTGTGTTATTCTCTTCATCCACTACCTAATGAAACCTATCTAATTAATATACCTGACACTTAGGAGTTTCTAGTTATGAATCTGTAGATATTTCTTCCAGTGGATAATTTTGTGACACATGTGACTTCAGTATCTACAAAGAATATGTACTCACTCATTATTTAACAATATAACTCTATCTGGAAATCTGTAGTTAACCTTAATCTTTAATTAACCTTAAAGTCTATTTTGTTTGCTTTGTTTTGTTTTTTGCTTAAAGTCATAGAAGAATTGGTGGGACAATCTGAAAGGATCTCTGGCTTCGTATTTTCTCATCACGCTGGACAATACAACCTGTGTGCCACCAACTCAGATGATGGCACTTTCAAATTCTGGAAAGCAGATGCACCTTATCATGTACCATGGCTTTTTGATTTCTTATTTTTTTAAGTGAAATTGTTACTAAGGTGTGTACAGCGAGGTGACTATTTCACAATTCATGTAATGTGTACATTTGTCTTGTAGACAATGCCATCCTTTCTTCAGATTTCTCCCAGTTTCTGTTTTTTGTTGTTGTTGATGATTGTTTTTGTTTATGTGCATGACCTTCAGATTGATCTCAGGGCTTGGGTGCTGCCCCTGAGTTTTTGTAATCCAGGCTACTCTACCTCTTGAGCCCCACCTCCCTTGATGGCTTTTTGGTTGTTAATTGGAGAGAAGAGTCTCACAAACTTTCTCATTCCAGCTGGCTTTGAACTGTGATCATCAGCCTCCTGAGAAGCTAGGATTATAGGCCTGAGCCTCCAGTTTACACCTACTAAAATGTTGGTTTCATGCTTCCTGTTGTGTAACAATTTTCCTCGACAATACTACACATTGCCTGGCTCAAATCTGAATTGGTGGAACATGTTTGTATTTTGAGGAAGGCAAGAATAGGAAATTATGGGCCATAGGGACATATAAGATAAACAAAATCATTTGGTACATGGCATAGAGACATGTAAATTTATTGCCAGTTGACTGTGTCCTGCCTGTCTTTATTGTTAATTCTGAATGGCCTGTGAATGATGTTATACGTATCCAAATGGGCATTGGCAGAGATGTTTTCTCATCCTGTTCATAAAACAAAACAAAAACCAACCAAAAAGTAGTAGATATGAGTCCAGCAATTTCTTCTATTTAGAGACCCATCTGTCCCTAGTTTCTGAAAAAGTGTCCTTTATTGAAGTGTTGCTACTGTTCTAACCACAAATATAATGAAATTTGTAGTCGTCTGTAGAATTGTATACCACAGTGTCATTTGATTAATTCACAATGAATTCAGATATTTAAATGTTTATTTACTTTTATTGGTGGTGGAGCTTGTACTCAGGGCCTGGGCACTCTCACTGAGACTCTGTGCTCAAATTAGTTAGCACTCTACCACTTGACTCACAGAGCCACTTCTCATTTTTGAGTTGTTAATTGTAGATAAGAGTTTTGTGGGGACTTTTCTTACTGGGTTGGCTTTGAACAGTAATCCTCAGATCTCAGCCTCATCAGTATCTGGGATAACAGGCATGAGCCACTGGCACCTGGCTTCAAATTGTCATTTTTAAAATCATGAACTGCTTAGTGCCTCTGGCTCACATATATAATCCTACCAATATTTAGGATTATGGGTATTAGAAACAACACTAAATGTGTGTTGTTTATGATGGTTTGTATTGACATGATTTAATATTGTTTATTTCTGAGTCTACAACGCTGTTATGTTTATTTTCCCCAAGGTGGGGTTGATAGGTGCTATGCAATGTTGAACCTTTGGTTGAGATGAAGCCATGTGGAAATTCTTGCCTAGAATGGCATGAAATTGAAATCCTCCTGCTGTCAGCCTCCCCATGGACCTTGGATGATAGATGTATTCCATCACACATAGTCAGATTGTGGATCATTGCAGGTAAAACTACACTAGTCTTGAACTGATGTCCCAAATAGCTAGCTTTACAAGCATATGCCTTCAAAAATCTGGTTGTATTCTGTTTCACTTTGAAGTAGTGTTTGTACATACTTAGGGAGTACAATGATAACATACTGCTCGTTTAGTATATAGAGTAATCAGACAAATATAAAAAATTAGCACGTTTGTCTATTAAAACATTGAATGCTAATGTACATTGGTAACCTCCTGACTCTGGTAGTTATTTTGGAATATACCATAAACATGAGTACATTGATAATATGTACTAGAGGATTGGAAGTTGATAGAGATAGGGACAAGCTTGACTATGTGTAGTAAATATATATTTGTGTATTGATGCTCTGAAGAACACTATCATATATTCATCATGACAATACCAGACAATAATTTTCCTGCAATGTAGAATTTTCCATTTCATAATCTGCCATCTTTTATCTTCTTTTCATTCTCCTTATAAATATGAATGTTTTTGCTTTTAATGTTTTGAAATTATTATAAGGTGGAATTAAAAAATTATAGGCTACTAAAATTATCTCATTTTGTTTGATTTTGTGATGCTAAATCATTAAGACCACGGTTTCCTGAAAGTTATGCTAGGAGACTATATCACTAAATTTTATTCTAATTATATCTTATTATTATACTTTTATATAAGGTTTTACTGTTGCTGTTTTTTGATATAGAGTGTTGTGAAGCTGGACTGAAACTTGCTCCAGTAAAAATGCTTTATCACCCCACTGTCTCCTGTAAAAATGATTTATCACTGGGTTCTGGAGGCTCATAATTATAACTCTAGGTAATCAAGAGGCTGACACCTGAGATTTAATTCAGAAACCCTGCACAGGAAATTTTATGAGTCTCTCCTCTCCAATTCAGTACAAAAAGCTTGTAATGGAACTGTGGCACAATTGGTAGAGCACTAAATTCAAGGGAAAAATGCTCGGGATTGTCATATACCCCTGAGTTCAAGCCCTAAAACACACATATACACAGACACACATTCACACACATACAGACACTCCCACACTCATTATATATGCACAAAATTGCAGGCAATGCTGTATCTTCAATTCTTATCCAGAGATTGGAAACAGCTCACTGATTTTTGAAGTTTTTTCCTTGATTATTTTGAAAAAGGAGGATAGTTCTTGATACATAGTCAACACGACTTTAGTGAGGAATATTTTATAAATGCTTAGCTTATAAAAAGATCAGGAGCACAGTTTTTATCTTTAAATATTACATTCCTAAAACTATAGTATTTTTAAATAATAATCACTGAATTGGGCTGGGAAGGTGGCTCAGTGGTAGAGAGCTTGCCTTGCATGCTCGAGGCCCTGGGTTCGATTCCTCAGCACCACGTAAGCAAAAAGAAAAAAAGCCGGAAGTGGTGCTGTGGCTCAAGTGGTAGAGCGCTAGCCTTGAGCTGAAGAGCTGAGGGACAGTGCCCAGGCCCAGAGTTCAGGCCCCACGACCGGACCCAAAAAAATAATAATAATCACTGAATTATGAGAAGACAATGCAGGACCTCTTCCCCTCTCCCCTTCCACTCTGTCATAAAATATTACAAAAGTATTCTTTTATCTTACAAGAATGTACACCTGTAAAAATGTCTGATTGTATGTGTAATGTTTGTTTTTCAATATTTGTTCTATTTTCCCACCGCTAAGTACTTGCCTTTTTTCCAGATGACATCACACAGGGGCTTCAGGAGCACAGAAGATTAGGATTCAAAACCCTAACAATGTCCTAGAAAATAGATGTCAAAAATCCATGCAAGAAGCACATGGAAGGCTGAGAGGGTCCTGAAAGGCAAAATGATTTGTGCAGGATGAGAGGAATAGTGACAAATAAGGCATGGATCTGACCTAGGAAAGTCTCCTTGAGTTAAAATCATGCCGGTTCCTAGTCCTAGCTGAGGTTGTTGGGATTTGACAATGTAACACTTATGTATATAGTGATGTGGGAAGAGAGATTTAAGTCTCCACTTTATCTTTGGGATGGTCTTATGTAAGCAAGCAGCTTAGATCATTGGGCCCTGAGAGATGACACTAGCCACTAGCTCCCTCACAATGGATAGAATATAGAGTCCTGAGAACCAGGTAACTGTTAAATGACAGTCAGCTCAAGACAGTCACTTGGCCTGTGGCTCAAGAACAAGAATTGTTTTCAAAGTTCAAGAAACTCAGGTCTCAGGCATGAGAGGTGTGAGTGCCTCACTTGAAGCTGCAGACATTGGATCAGTGCCAAACCACAAATCCAGTGTCCCAGCCCTTGTTATAAGAAGAAACCAAGGGAAGCACAAGGCAACTCAGGTAAGGTATAACCATCACAGGAAACCTATTTAATCTCGTCCTAGCATATACTAGAACATTCTTCTTGTGTGATTTTATATGTATATACTGAGAAAATATTTACTGTGTAGTTTTCAATCCACTCTATTACAATTACTCAATTTGAAGTGTACTTCCATTTCCATTTTTGAAAGATTCATTCTTTTTACCACCTTAATGTGACAAGGAGTCAGCCGAGACCCTGTATATTCCTTATAATATATGGAGTCTGGACTCAGGCTTGTTGGAAATGCTAGTGATGGACCTGGTCCGTGCCTACCAGAAAGGTGATCTCTTCTATGTTGGAAACTTCCTCCACCACTATAGACAGTGGGAGACAATTAAGCAGGTGCTGGATTTTTTTGTTTAAAAAGTAAGTGTTCCTCCCTCAAACCCACAGCTGATGAGACCCCCTGGCAGATTATTGGAATACTTGGCACCTCTCTGAGACTGTTTCACTGGGGCCTTATCACAGGAGCTTGGCTTGAGACAAAGAAGTGCACACCCTGGCTAATTTCTTAGGACTGGGCTGCCAGAATATTCCATTTTCCTCAGAAGCTAGTGGAGCCTTAACAGTTTGCTAAGGCTAAGACTAAATGCATGAGCCAGTGGCACCCAACATCCACCCTCGCCTAGGAAATCACTATCTTGGAGGTCTTTTAAGGAATTGAAAGAAAGGACAAAACTTGAACTTGAGTTTGGGGCCTGAGTGCTTTCCCATGGGTGCTCAGAGATAGCACTCTACCATTTGAGCCCCAGATCCAGTTCTGGCCTTTGGCTGGTTCATTGAATATGTGTCTTTAGAATTTTACTGACTAGACTGGGTTGAAACTGTGATCCTCAGATTTCACCCTCCTGATTAGTAGGATTTCAGGCATAAGCCATTGTGTATTAATTTGGACAGGTGCATATAAGCCTTTTCACAGAATTTCCATGAAACTCTATAGATGTATCTCTACTTTTTGTCTGTCATGTTTACATTACCATGTGGGACTTAGCTAGTCCCATGTATGTCCTGTTCATAAAAGGCGAAGCATAGAGTTAACTTCCTTCTCTCGTCCCATTGGTACAGATCCATCTACCATAACTGAGAGGAAGATGAACAAATGAAAAAGTAAGTGGACATTGGCACGAAGAGAAGTTCTGTCCTTGAAAAATGAGTATCTTTCAGTTTTCTGAATCAAAGTCAGCTTTGTACACCAGTTGTGATTTTCACCAGGAGGTTGAAGCTTGGCACTTTAGTGGATAGCAGATTACACAGTAGTGGATGTGGTTGTGGTTTTGGACTCTCATGGATGACAGGGAGGATTGTGTGTAGCAAGTCAGATCCAGTGGGGAAAAACCTTTGCCTATCACAGGGAGAGTTTTGGAGGATTATATTTGAGAAACTACTTCTTCTGTGAAAATTCCGTACAGAGGAGTTACAATTACATGAGCAAGGTAATGAGTACATTTCTTATCCAGCATTATTGCCTCCTCTTTTGTTTCCACTTACCATCCCTTCCCATCTCTCCCACCCCTGTTATCCCATGCGAAAGTTTTAAAGTCCGTTTTTCGACACAACGTCTTGTACAACTCATTGTTGTAATGGTTCCACCTGTATCCCTAATTAAACAATTTCTTTTTTCCTTTCCCTCCAGATATTATACTAACAATAAATACAGTGAAAAGACAGGTTATATCATGGGGGGAGACACATACAAAAAACAAGAAATCATCTTATAAATATGTTAGAAATAATAGCAAGAAAAAAAAAAAACTATTTGATTCCTTATCTTGGCATTCATTTTGCCTAACATCAACTTATCTGAACTTTTCTGCTTGTCTCAGACATATACTAGTTAATACAAATGAGGGAAACCGTGTTACCTATGTTTCTTTGGGCCTGGCTTACTTCACTTAATATAATTTTTTTCCAAGTATTTTCATTTCATAACAAATGGGGCAATGTCATCCTTTGGTTTTGAGGTACATCTTTCTTGCAGGAGTCTCTTCCACTTCCCAACATCCAAGTTCTGCCAAATTGCAAGTTCTGACAGAAAGGGTCCATGGTAGAAGTCTTAGGATGGGGAAGGCAGACTCTTATTTTCCTTGTCAGCAATCGTTTGTTCCATCTTCACTATGTGGATGGACTTCTAGCCTGATGATTTCAGACCTCCTCTTCCACTTACATATTCTTCTGGACCCACTGGAGCAACGCATGACTCGTGAGACCAAGAAAAAGAGCAAGAAGTCCTTGTTTAGATGTCTCAGAGCTCGTTAGTAAGGATGACACTTGGGTCTCTAGGGATGGGCTTGATTGGCCAAGAGTCCTTAGTATTACCCAGCTTGGCAAAATGTTCTTTTATGGATATTCTCTGCTAGGTAATGTCTTTTCTCATTTTGAAAGAAATTGGACGAAGCCACTCATTAGGAGATAGCCTCTCATCAGTATTCAGTCCATACTCAAGTTCTACAGCTTCCCCCATTAGATCTTCATAGAAGTTTAGTCATACCTTAACTTCTAGAGTCCACTCTAAGGTTCCTGTACCTATTTCCATTCTCAAGTTTGCGTTACCGTAGAGGAGTTCCTGCTGAAATACAGGTAAAGATCCCACCAGAGATGTTGCTTATAGTGACTGATGGAGATTGGAAGCCATCACTGGATTCCAGAGAGCATGTGAACATAGAGGGTTGTTCCAATTTGTAGAAAGGCCAAAACAGGTTTTCAGTCTTGTGGACAATCCACTGGTTCTGATCCCCATATGTGATGCAGGTGTACCTGCACATACCACCGAAGAAGAAGATGTCTTCCACTGATGTTCACAATTCACCTAGATCGCCTCCAAACCAGTCAAAAAGCACTGGTCTTAGTGTGCAGAATAAATGTGTGTTAATGGAAATGATCCTAGTCTATGTTCAGGAAAACCAATAAGTGAGGTCCAAAATCTAAATTCAGTTGAGGAAAGGGAATCTATCCTCACAGAATATCCAGACCAATCTGTCCTGTTGCAGGGGATAAAATTTCCAATTGAGAAATTAATATCTGTCCCTCCTTCCACTAAGGAAGAAAATCCTGTCTTTAATGAGATTCCTTTGAGGACTCTGAGGCAGAATTTCTGCCTGAAGATAACTTAGAGGCCATTCTAGATTTAGAGATTCCTTCCCCTCTTCCTGGGAAATCTTTATTTTACTTTTTGTTTCTGATTGTTGTAAGATGTTCATTCTATTTATATTTCTAATGTTATTAAAATGTCAACGTTTATATTATACAATTTTTTTAAATTTTATTTTATTTGTGAACATACTGTACAGAAAGGTTACAATTACATGGGCAAGATAATGCATACATTTCTTACCAAGCATTGCAGCCTCCTCCTTTGTTTACCCTTCACCTCCCTTCGGAACCCTAATTTTGTTTTTTTTTCAACCTACAATCTAAAGCACCATGCACATGTGTTCTGTGTGTGGGAAAACACAGAGTGACAGGGGGCTGTACAAGAGAGCCTACTGAATATAATGGGAACTGTTAAATGCACAGGGAGTGGCAAGGAAGCCAGGGCATGCCTGCATGGGGAGATAAGGTGGCTGCAAAAGCTCTAGGACAGGGGGAGGATGATAAGGGATGGGAAGTGGAAACAAAGGAGGAGGTTACAATGCTTGATAAGAAATGTACTCATTATCTTGCCCATGTAATTGTAACCCCTCTGTACAGTATTTTCACAATAAAAATTTTTCCATCAAAAAAAATTCTCTAGACTTAAGAGATCAGATGTCCTAGAAAGCTGTCTGTCAATTGGGAAAAATGCTACAATGCTCATAGTGGTATGTGAAACTCCCTTCCAACAGTGAGTTCAAATCTGTATACATATTCATTGTGCTTTGGGAAATATAGAAACATTTGGCTTCAATAATATCAAAAATCTAATTAGGATGGAAAATATTTGTCAAAATACATGGGAAATACCTGTGTGGAAAGTAAAACCATCATCAATAGAAGAAAGAAGGCTTACATCGATGGACAAAATCAGGAAGGAAAAACCATAATCAAATCAGTTATATGTAAATACATGTTATGTTCTTTATATTATATATAATATATTATATGATATATAAGATTGAATATGATTTTTCATACTACAAGATCATTTAACATTTTCACTAATGTTTTTCACAAAACATTACTGTAAGCCATTATTGGAGAAAGTGGTAATATAACAGATTATAATTATATGAAAATGTATTTGTATGTTTCTAGATATAACATTATAAATAGATGAATTAATATATAAAGATATTTGTATATCTGTCTATGAAGTAAATATAGTGAAACTCACTACATTATATATACTCAAGCAGCTTTGAATTAAGTACATGAGACTCAGGACTCTAATCTTAGTGATTTGGGAAGCTGGGTTCTGAGTTTTATTCTCTCTTACCCCCATGGCATTAGATTTTGAGAGGAGGCCTAGCCTGCAGTGTAACAGAGCCACATATGCAGTGGGATCATACTCCCTAACCCCAGAGGAAAGTCAGTACAAATAAGGACAAGCCTGTTATTCTATGACGGTCTACTCAGTTCCTGGTACCAAGATGACCATCTGTAGAACATTAGATTGAAAGTTGGCGTTCCCTCCAAAAGTGTTTCTAAGTATGTTGAATTCAACCTTATTTCCCTTCCAAAGCTGCAAATACATAGAAATATGCAAGGGCTTAAGTGAGATGGACAAAGACTTACAGATACATAAAATTATATATAATTACATATATATATATATATATATATATATGTCTGATTTTTTTAAAGGGAATGGAAATATACACAGTGCAGTAGGGAGTGGGTGATAGTTTGGTTGCCGAATCGTGGAATGCACTCCAGGGCATTGGAGACACCTGGCTTGGAGAAATTGGGTGGGGATGGGTGTTCTCACAAAGCTTAAATATTGGTAATAACTTCTATGATGTTATAGCCACCTTTCCACAGCAGCAAATAGGTGTCAGGCACTGATCTTGCCCTGAAGTGGACTCAGAGACACAGAAAGGCACAAAGAATGAGAAAGAATGGCTGCTAGCCACCTGACTTCAGCTTGAAGAGCTGTCCTAAAAAGAAGCTAGGATAAATTCAGCTGGAGAAGGCTGATCTACATGGAAGGCTCCTGAGCACTAAGGACCAGACACTATTACATGTGTTGGAGAAACAGAAGTGAATGTGGCTCTCTCCTCACCAATTCCATGCTGAAAAGGAAACCAGAAATCATAATGATAATTTCTACAAATCACAGACATGACATTTGTGGATTTGTAGCAACAACTTTCCTGCGGCTGAGATAGTTAACCTGAGAGCCATCATCTATGCAATTATCTAGAAGCAGGTACTCCAGGCAGTAAGATCAGCAAGTACAATCCTATTGATGAGAATGGATGTCACTTGCTTCAGAAAAGGTAAACAGCACTGACATGCTTCCTTGTGAAGTAAAAATAGAAAGGTACAATGAAGAAAAAAGATTAAAAATGAAGATATGAATAAATTAGATAGGTATGGGATGCTGTGGGTTACAAGAAGAAAATTTCTGATGTTATTCTAAATCTGATGTCCCACTGGATCCAAAGTGCTCAAATAGTAGGTAGACACATCTGATTCACTTAGAGAATACTTTTAAAATGTGGTTCTAGCCGGGCTCTGGTGGCTCATAACTGGAATGCTAGCTACTAAAGAAGCTGATACCTGAGGATCAAGTTTGAAGCCATCCCAAAGAGGAAATTTGGAAATACTGATCCCCAATTAACCACCAAAAATATGGACGTGAAGCTTTGGTTCAACTGGTACAGTAGTAGGCTTGAGAAAAAAGAAACTAAGGGACAGCACTCAGGCCCTAGGTTCAAATCCCTGGACTTCATAAAACAAGCTACGAAATAAAATTTGGTTCTCAGTCATTCATCACTTAGCTTTCTAGTTCAATATAATTCGTATGAACCTTAGAAATTATATCCTTCCCAAATACTCTCCCCTGATATTCTGCTTCATGACCAGCTTTCAAAGCCCTGGCATCAACAATGTCTTCTCCCAGTTAGCATAGTGTCTACAACTGGAAATTAGAAGATATATTTTTATTAATCATCAGAATTCTGATCATCTGTCCACACACATCAAATGAGTACTAGCCACATTCCATCATTCTGAATATATTTTATGGTGAAAATACCGTACAGAGGGGTTACAATTACAGGAGCAAGGTAATGGGTACCTTTGTTATCAAGCAGTGTTGTGTCCTCTTTTGTTTCCCTTTCCCATTCCTTCCCATCTCCCCCTCCAACCTCCCCTTTCCCCCTGCCCCGCAACAAAGTTGTAAAGTTCATTTTTCAATATAAGATCTTGTATAACTCATTGTTGCAATGGGTCCACCTTTACCCCTATTTAAACAATTTACTTTTTCCCTTCTCCACAAATTATACCAACATTAAGAACAGTGAAAACAGGGGTTAAACCGTGGGGGAGGGACATACAAACAACAAAGAAATCATCATATCAATACTTTAGAAACAATAGCAAGAAAGAAAAACCATTTGAGTCCTTATATTGGGGTTCATTTCACCTAACATCGACTTATCTGCAAATAATGGAAAGCTTGGGACCTATGTTTCTTTGGGCCTGGCTTACTTTACTTAATACAATTTTTTCCAAGTCTTTCTATTCCCTACATCAACAAACTGAAAATATCTGAAATCAACAATTTAATGAGACATCTGATCCTCCTTGAAAAAGAGCAGCAAGATAAATCCCAATACAGTAGACAGAAGAAATAATGAAAATTAAATCAGAATTAAACGAATTAGAATAAAAAAATAGAAAGAATCAACAAAACAAAGAATTGGTTCTTCAAAAAGTTAACAAAATTGACAGACCCCTAGCAAATCTTATCAGCAAAATAAGAGAACACATCCAAATAATTAAACTCATATATTAGAATGGAAACATTACCACAGAAAAAGTCAAAATTCAGAACATTTATTGGAATATTTCTCAAACCTTTATTCTAATAAGTTTGAGAACTTGGCAGAAATGGACCTTTTCCTAGCAAATATCGACATGCCAAAACTAAACCAAGATGAGTAAAACAAACTTAGGAGGCCCATATGAAGCATTGAAATAGAAAGAGCAATAAGAGACCTTCCATCTAAGAAAAGCCAAGGACCAGATGGATTACAGCAGAATTCTAAAAGGCCTTCAAAGCAGAGATCACACCAATACTGCTCCAACACGTCAATGAATTTGAAAGAGAAAGTCCACTATTCTGAATATTTTTAATCCCACTTTGAGTTAATAAACATTAATGATTAAAAACTATAGAATAGTTAGGCAATTAATTTAATAGTCATCATTCTCCCACCCAATCTCGTAACGTGAGTTATGTGATTTTTTTGTTTCTTTGTATGTTCCTCCCCCACGGTATAATCCCTGTTTTCACTGTATTTTATGTTGGTGTCCTCAATCTTGTGGGAAAAAACCAAATGCTTAATTATAGATGAAGGTTGTTGACCCATTGTAGCAATGAGATGTACAAGACACTATATTGAAAAACGAACTTTACAATTTAGGCAGAGAGGCTGAAAGGGGAAGTGGAGGAAGTGTAGTACTGGAGGTGGGAGGGAATGGATGGTAGGGGAAAAACAAAGGAGGAGGTAACAATGCTTGATAGGAAATATACTCATTACCTTGCTCATGTAACTGTAGCCACCATACAGTACTTTTACAATTAAAAAGCATATTTACAAAAGCAGAGACTATAAGAAAGTTTGCACATGATGCCTTCTAACTATAATACTCTCAAGGAGTAGGATTTTCATTTATCTAGTACTGAGGAAATGATTTTCAGAAATGGCAGAGGCAAAAGTTCTTACACAAATCACCTTATCATGAGGTACAACCAGGATGCCTAGATCAACTTTCCAGGAAAAATAAAAACAATGAATGAAATGCAACTAATACTTCTAAAACGAGCCAGTTAGTGGTAGTTCATTCTTGTTACCCTAGCTAATTAGAAGTCTAAGATGAAAAGATCTCAACAGAAAGCCTGGTCAGGAAGAAAACTTTCCTCTCTGCAACCAGCAGACAGGAAGCATCAGCTCTGTGCCTGAAGCCCAGCAGGACGGCCTCTGCCCACAGACATCCAGACACACAAGACCACCCCCACCTGAAATATTATCAAACACATTCGAATAATATATCCTATTTGGGAGATAATATTTGAAAGATGTATCAAAAATATTTCTCTGAGTTCCAGTAAAAAAAAAAAAAAGGCAGAGTGAAAGAGGAAATATATACTCACTGACTGAAGGGTACGTTACCGACCAGAATGATGATAATGGGGCTAAAAGCCCATTTGGTAAAACGCACTCAACGATCTTTCTTCACATATTGTCAGATAGCGTGAAATGTGAGATTGTTGAATGCAAGGAATGTGTGTGAGCACTTAGCTTGTAAAAGTAATAATGAAAAGCTAGGCACTGTAAGCTCAGGCGTGTAAAACTAGCTACTCAGAACCCTGAGATATGAGGATCTCAGCTCAAAGCGAACTTGAGAGAAAAAAAAAAAACCTCTTACCTTCAGTTAACCAGTAAAAGGCAGAAAGCGGAGTTGTGCTTCAAATGGTAGAGTACTAGCATCGCATACAAAGCTAAGGGACATCCAGGCCCTGAATTCAAGCTCAGTACTGGCTCTCATACACAAAAGAAACCATGACAACACCACAGGATATGCATATGTTAGCAAGGGATGTAGATGAATGGGTTGATAACAGCATTTACCTCACTTTTAGTCTCAAACATTCTGTACAGCATAGCCCAGTCTGAGAAAAGCCCTAGGTGAAACCAGCAGATTCATCCTCATTTCCATCTGCACATTTATGACATACACACACAGACAAAAGTCTGTATTTTTCTATAAATTTTGAAATACATAACCATACACTAATGATTCAGAATTTTTTGCCATTGTTTAGGTTTCATAGAGATCACAATATATCCAGGGTCTGGCTCATTCTTATAATCTTAGCTACTCAGGAGGGTGGGATCTGAGGATCACAATTTGATGCCAACCCAAGCTAATACATCCTCAAGATTCTTATCTTCAATTAAGTAGCAAGAATTGGAGATGTGGTTCAAGTGGCACAATGACAGAATTGAGTAAAATAATCGAAGCAAGATTTCCAGACCCTCAGCTCAATCCAGAGTACTGGCCCACTAACATTCCAAAAACCAAAAACCCCTGAAAGACTAAACCAAAATTATGTCACAATTTTTTTTAAGTTTTGAAGCAAAATCCAATGAGGCAACATAGCTTTTGGTTTGTTGAATATTTGGTGGTAAAAGCACAAATCCAACAAATGTTTGTGACATAAAACCAAATTAAAATTTCTCAGTAAAGAATTTTCCTCCTGCCCCCCCCACCCCCTCTGTGCAGTATTTTCACATTAAAAATAGAATTCCTGTTGCCTTATATTCTCAATGGTATTTTTTATTTTGTTTGAGATTTCATTCATATTGATTTTTGACTTAGTATTTTTCTGATGACAAATATGATTCTGAGCATTTTTGTATATTTATTTGCCATCTATATATCTAACTTTGTGTGATGTATGTTTAGATTTGTCTATTTACAATTTAAAAAAAGAATTTTCCTTAGTATTCACTGGACCCCTGACTAAGAGTTTTTTATGCTTTTTGAAAATAAGTTATTTTTCAGTAAGTGAAATAGTATAAACCTTTATTGTCAGTGTGAGCTCCAAGAAAGTGAATGTAAAATTAAAAGCACACAACATTACACGTTTCTATGCCTCTAGGGAGACACTACAAACCTGTAATCATGTTGCTTCTATAAAGGATAAGGGGGATGCTCAGCATCACTGGTCATAAAAGAAATGCAGATCAAAACAACATTGAGATTCCACCTTACCCCAGTTAGAATAGCCATTATCAAGAGAACAAATAATAACAGATGTTGACCGGGATGTGTCTAAATGGGAACACTACTACACTGTTGGTGGGAATGGAGGGCAGTATGGAGGTTCCTCAAAAGACTAAACATAAAACTACCCTAAAATCCAACAATCCCACTTCTCAGCCTTCAACAAAATAATCTCAAACTAGACCACAAAAAGATACCAGCACAACTATGTTCACTGCAGCATTGTTTACCATAGCTAAGATATGGAACGAACCCAGTTGCCCTTCAATAGATGAGTGGATCAAGAAAACATGGTATATTTAAACAATAGAACTTTATGCTTCTGTCAGAAAGAATGACATTGTCACTTTCATGAGTAATTGCAAAGACTTGGAAAAAATCATATTACGTGAAGTAAGCCTAGGACAAAGAAACATAGGCTCTATGATTTCCTTCATTTGCAACAATTAGTATTAGTCTGTTAGTCCTGACAGAGGATTATAACAGTTCAAACACTATAAACATATGTATGACCATGCAAAATGATGCTAATTGAATGCCATGATATTGAAACAGCAGGTCTTCTTTTGTTTAGTTGTCAACCTTGATGTAGCCCATGTACTGTAGCTAGTTCTTTCTTCTTACTTTATTTCATTTTTTCTTTTCAAATTTGTTTTATCCCTGGCAATTCCTGTCTTTGATTCTAGTACCCTCCATCCTATATATGTATGTATCTGATTGGGGAAAGGGAAGGGAAATAACAAAATGCTGAAAGAAGTACTAAAGATGACCCATTGCAACAATGATACTCAGGATACACTATGACGGGAGTGAACTTTACAACCTTGTGGGTGTTTGGGGAGGAAGAGCGGAGGGAAGAGATAGAGGGAGAACAACAATGGAGTGGGTAACAATTTTTTAATGAGAAATATAACTTACTCATGTAAATATAACCCCTCTGCATAACATCTTTGAATAAAACAGATTTGTAAAAATATAAAAATTAAAAATTTTTTACATAAAATGTCAAGCTGACACCAACAGAACTTCTGAGTTCATGTCAAAGAGTTTCAAGGAGTTTCAAGAATCTAGTACTAAGTATATATACCCAAAATTAAGTGATAATGAGAAAAGTAGCTCTTTTTATTGTACTATATGAATGAAGGAAAATTTATTTTTGTTTCTGTTAACTTAGCACTCCTCTTTGTGATCTGCATTGTTCCCAAGTCAAATAATCTCTTGTCCTTATCTCTCTTTGGTATATAGCTTTGGTATTTAATCTGAGATATAATCAGTATTCTTTGTTCAAATTGGTGGCCTAGGAGAGAGTCGCTCATTTCTGGGCAGAAGTTAGATGGGGGGGGGGGGGGAGTTTCCAGGACATTTGCTGTGGCTTCTCTCACACAGCTCATTGATGAAGTCAGGAGTTTGAGAAAGTGACTGCTAATTAAGTGCCTCTTACTAATAAGAATTATTGGTAGACAGACTAAAGCTACCAGCACAACTATGTTTATTGCAGCATTATTTACCATAGCTAAGATATGGAACCAAACCTGGTGCTCCTCGGTAGATGAATGGATCAAGAAAATGTGGTATATACACAATGGAATTCTTTGCCTCCATCAAAAAGAATGACATTGCCCCATTTGTTAGGAAATGGAAAGACTTGGAAAAAATTATGTTAAGTGAAGTAAGCCAGGCCCAAAGAAATAAGTCCCATGGTTTCCCTTATTTGCAATAACTAGTATATTTTTGAGACAAGAAGAAAAGGTCAGAAAAGTTTATGTTAGATGAAATGAACCTGAAGATAAGGATTCAAATGCTTTTTCTTTCTTGTGATGGTTTCTAACATATTTATAAGATGATTTCCTTGTTGCTTTGTATGTCCCTCCTCCATGGTATAACCCCTGATTTCACTGTATTTGATGTTGCTATAATTTGTGGAGTGGAATGGGAAAAAATCATTTAGTTAGGGATACAGGTGGACCCATTGCAACAATGAAATGTACGAGTTGTTATGTCGAAATATGACCTTACAACTATGGCTGGGGTTGGGGGTGGGTGGGAGATGGCATGGGATGGTAAGGGGAAACAAAAGAGGAAGAAACAATACTTCATATGAAATGCACTCATTACCTTGCCCATGTAATTCTAACCCATCTGTACGACATATTCAGAATAAAAAAAGTTAGAATTTGAAAACATATTTGATAATAAATAGAATAGAAAAAACGTTGTTTGCTATTTTTTTTATCACTACATATCTTTTTGTTTAAGTATAAATCCCAGACTTACTCTAAGGGCCTAGAATAAGCAAAATGACTTCTAGAGCTTAGATAATTTCTTTCCGCAGAAAATGACAGCAACAGAAGGAAAGCTGAGCGACAACCTGCAGAAGGAAGAAAGAGTTAAATGTCTCCTTAATTCTTAGCTTTCAATGCTCAATGAGGAACCCTCAGTACAGAGGACAGGTTAAGGACCTAACAATTCCTGTGCTGTTCTATCATAGGAAGCAGACACCAGTATCACATCACTCTATAGGTGACACACCTGAGTGGTGATATTGACTGTGCCTGAAAGGGTCCAGGAGAGCTCTGTCATGGTCACTGGAGACTTGGGATTGCTCTCTAAGAGAATGACATAGAGGAAAGTAGTCACAAGGCCTGAGTCTGGGTTTTGTCAGACTTAGGTGATTTGTAACAGGCACTAATGCCTTCTGACTAAGAATGTGAATATATCATCAGAGTCCAGCACACAAATTTATTTTAAGTGTTAGCTTGCACCATTTCCTTTCTTTATTGTGAAAATACTGTACAGAGGGGTTACAATTACATGGGCAAGAATGAAAGCCAACATTAATACCCTCTGGACATAGTCTCATCAATATTTATTAGTTAAAAAGTTATAAAATCAAGTTCATGATGAGGAAAAACCCAAATGAAAACCAAATTTCAGGGGAATTTACAGAAAATGTTGTTCTGTACATATCAAATGTGTCAAATTATTAAAACTTAATGAAGCTGCGTAAGTTAAGTTGATTTCTTTTGTTCTACTGTTGCAACTTTCTTTTACATTTCAACTACTTAATAAAAAGAAGGTAGGCCAAGCACCACCAGTGGCTCACATCTAGCTGTAACTCTAGCTATTTAGAAGGCTGATAACTTAGGAAAGTGGGTTGTAGCTATGCAAGGTAGGAAAATCTGTGAAACTTTTATCTCCAATTAACAGTTCAAAATACAGAAGTGGAAGTTTGGTTCAAGTTGTAGTGAGTCAGCCTTGAGTAAAAAAGCTAAAGGTCACTTCCTTGAGTTCAACTCCCAGTATAGACACACACACACACACACACACACACACACACACACACACACACACACACACACACACACAACCTATCTAAAAATAGCCACTGACCAGGAAACAGAAACAAATTAATATTTTTCTTTATTTTTTTCATTTTTGTTATTTTTTTCATTTATCTCTATTTAGAAAGTTAAAGGGGGCATAGAAATGGAGGGACAAAAGATGAACATATGCAGCAGTGGTACTCAGTTGAGAGTATGTTGAAAGTGCAATATGAAACTTGTTGGTCGGGAAGGAAAGGAAAACTGGAAGAGACCAAGGGAAGTGTGATATTGCCCAAGAAGAAATGCACTCATGGAAGTAGAGCAGTGCCTCAAGATGAGTGCCATTCTTCAGCAAAAGGGCTCAGGTACAGTGCCCAGGCCCTGGGTTAAGCCTCATGACTGACTATAACAAAAACAGGGACAAAAGAAATGTAGTCATTAACACACTTATGTAACAAAACCCTCTACATCACAATAATAATAAAATAATAATAATAATAATGAATTTATTTTAAAAAAAAATCAGTGAGAGAGAAAAATTGAGAGAGCAAGTGACGGGCTGACATTTCCAAAAAGAAATATCTAACTTAGATGACTATAACCTCTGTGTAAATCACCTTTATAATAACAATATAAAAGAAAAAAACAGAAATATAGCGCTGGAAGCATAAAACAAATGGAAGAAGATTAGACTAATATGGGATACCGAGTTCAAACTCCATTATCAATTTCCCCTTCAAAAATGGCACTTCTCATCACTTGTACTTTCCCTAGCTTATGAGAAGGGGTGCAAACAGTTAGAGTGAGGAGTAAGTCATACATAGAGGAGAAAATTAATCTATTAGGCAGAGAACATACCTGTAAAGAGCAGTACTTGCTAGAACACATGTTGACTCCATGTTTTCTGAAATAAACAAACCTAGTTGAGTTTGAATACAGGCTTCATTGTATACTAACTGGGGATTTAAAGTTAACTAAACTCTCTGTACCTGAAATTCTTCATAGGTAAAGTGAGCATAACAATAATTATCTCACAGAATTATGTGAGATAATGTTATCAAACATGATGTGGGTAGTGACTTAGATGTGTGTGCAACACTCATTGCTGGGGGGAGTATGAATTGGCATGATGTTTATCAAATTACTTAACAGTAATACAACTACTACAGGCTCACAATTGTAATCCTACTTACAAAACAGTCTGACACCTGAGGATCTAGGTTCTAAGTCAGCCTGAGAAGAAAGTAAATGAGACTCATCTCCAATGACCTCTAAAAAGGCTGGAGGTGGAGCGTTGGTTCAAGTGGTAGAGTGTTCGACTTGAGCATAAACGTCAGGAACAGTTCCCAGGCTCTGAGTTCAAGCCCTAGGGTCAGCACACACACACACACACAATTTTGTATCTTCCTATTACCCCACTTAAACAATACATTTTCTCTTTCAATCCCACCAGTTGGTGGTGGTGGTGGTGTTGACAGGGACTTGCTGTGTAGCTCGGGCTGCTCTTAAACTTACAATCCTCCTGGGTACTGGGATTACAGGTATGTCTACCATACTTGACTTCACTCAGGAACTCTACTTATAATATTTTTCTGCAAGAAATTCATTTAAATTCATGATGATACTATGTCCTAAAGATGTTCACACTAATTTTCAAGTGTATGAAATGTAAATAATATAGGTAGACATGGTACTATGCTACCACATGGTAATTCCAGCAAATAATCAGGAATCTGACACAGGAGAATAAGGGTTTGAGGTAAGGCTGGTCTACACTGTAGAACTTTCTCTCCAAAGGAAAGAAAATTGTATAAATAGTAATCTACTGTGAAACATACAATATGTTAAATTTATATAATGGAACAAATAGATCATTGTAATGGAAATGAAATCTTGGCAGAAATTTTAAATCCATACATATGTGTGTGTGTGTGTGTGTGTGTGTGTATTTAAATTTAGAGAAGAAAATTTTCAAGTGGTATTATCTGCATCTGTCAGTCTACCTGTCATTCACCTACTTACTGATACACTGATTTCTACTTAGCGTTCACACACTGCAAAACAAAAAATACAAATATTGCATTATAATATGTACAAAAGTAGTTTAATCCCTAACATAATGATGTAGGGAAAATATGCATTAAGTTAATGGCGTGGAATACTGCTGAAGAATATAAGTATAAGAGAATGTAGATTTTGTGTGTGTGTGTGTGTGTGTGTGTGTGTGTGTGTGTTCCGTGAGCAAATAATGGAGTCTGAAATACACCTATTACTCTTGCTTAAACTTTTGGCTCAAAGCTGCCAATCTACTACTTGAGCCACATCTCCACTTCTGGTTTTGGTTTCTTTTTTTCTTTTTTCTTTTTCTTTTTTTTGGTGGGTCGTGGGGCTTGAACTCTGCTCTTGGGCACTATCCCACAGCTCTTCAGCTCAAGGCGAGCACTCTACCACTTGAGCCACAACGCCACTTTCAGTTTTCTTGTGGGTTATTGGAGATAAGAGTTTCACAGACTTTCTTGCTCAGGCTAGCTTTGAATCGTGATCCTTACATCTCAGCCACCTGAGCAGCTAGGTTTACAGGAGTGAGCCACCGGTGCCCAGCTTGGATTTGGTTTCTTATTTTTTTAATTTTAATTTTTATTTCTTGTGAAAATACTGTACAAAGGGGTTACAATTACATGGGCAAGATAGTGAGTACATTTCTTATAAGCATTGTAGTCTCCTCCTTTGTTTACGCTTCCCATCCCTTCCCATCCTCCCTCCCCCACACCCAATCCTCCCCCCCAACTTGTAAAGTTCGTTTTTGACATGACAACTTGTACTTCTCATTGTTGCAACAGGTCCACCTGTATCCTTATTTAAACCACTTGTTTTTCCCCTTCCCCTCCACAAATTATACCGACATCAAATACAGTGAAAGCAGGGGTTATACTGTGGGGGAGGAACATACAAAGCAACAAAGAAATAATCTTATCATTGCATTAGAAACAAATGCATGAAAGAAAAAAAAACACTTAAAATACATATCTTAGGATTCATTTTCCTAACATCACTTTATCTGACCTTTTGCTTGACTCATACATATACTAGATATTGCAAATAAGAGAAATCATGGGACCTATGTTTTTTGGGCTTGGCTAACTTCACTTAATATAATTTTTTCCAAGTCTTTCCATTTCCTAACAAATGGGGCAATGTCATACTTTCTGATGGAGGCATAGAATTCCATTGTGCATATATACCACATTTTCTTGATCCATTCATCTACTGAGGGGCATCTGGGTTGGTTCCACATCTTAGCTATGGTAAATAATGCTGCAATAAACATAGTTGTGCTGGTAGCTTTAGTGTGGTCTTGTTTGTAAACATTTGGGTAAATGCCCAAAAGTGGGACTGCTGGGTCATAGGGGAGCTCTATGTGGAGTCTGAGGAACCTTCATACTACTTTCCAAAGTGGTTGAACAAGTTTACACTCACTCCCACCAACAATGAAGTAAGGTTCCCTTCTGTCCACATACCCTCCTTGTTATTAGAGTTCTTGATTTTTGCCATTCTAACTGGGGTGAGGTGGTATCTCAATGTTGTTTTGGTTTGCATTTCTTTTATGGCTAGGGAGGTTGAGCATTACTTCATGTGTCTATTGGCCATCCTTCTTTCTTCATCAGAGAAGTTTCTCTTTAAGTCATTAGCCCACTTATTTATTGGGCAGTTGTTTCTTTGAGGAATTGTTGCTGGGGGATTTAATTTTTTGAGTTCCAAGTATATTTTAGATATGAGACCCTTGTCCGTTGTATGGCTAGCGAAGATCTTCTCCCAATCCGCAGGTTTCTATTGATCTTGGTAGCTATGTCCTTTGCCATGCAGAAGCTCTGCAACTTCATACAATCCCATTTGTCCAACCTTTCTTTGATTTGTTGTGTTTCCGGGTCTCTATTGAGAAAATTTTGGCCTGCGCCAAGGAGACCTAGGGTTTCTCCTATTCCATCTCAAAGCAGATCTCTCTCCCATTGAACTAACCTGGGAGGAGAATCGCAGAGCATTTTTCTGCCTGTTCAAAGAAACTGACTTAAGTAACCAACCAAACCACAGGAACATAAGCAGACCAGAGACTCCAACAAGAGGCTGGTTATGGACAACAGGGAGGCACAGGATTTTTCCCACCCCTCCCCAAAAAATCAAAGAACATTTTTTTTCTTGTACCTTTTATTAAATTTGTTTTTTTATAAATTTTTTTTTAATCTTTAATTTTTACCTTTTTTAAAAAAATTTTTTCTAGTCATTTTCTTTCCTCTTAGAATTTTATTTTAGGAGTATAAGTGTGTGTGCGTTTTTCTTTCTTTTTTTGTTTATTGGTTTGTTTTGTTGTTTCTTGTTTAGCTCTACAGAACTTCTGATCTTTTTTCTTTCTTTCTTATCCTTTTTACCTGTTCTTTTTTGTTCTTCTTTATGTGACTTAATTGCTGTTCTGCACATCCTCAGATATACCTGTAGTCGATTATTAGACCTTATTCCCCATTGTGTACACACTTAATCCACAAATTTATTACTCAATTCAAAACCTCTTAGACTTAAATTCCTTAATAGCAGTACTATCTCTTTATACCTATATAATATTTAAAGTATTTTACTTTTTAAGTTTTTCACATCTCCTTTATATCCCTTCCCTTCTCTCATTATATTCATGTTCTTCTCTGAATAGTTTGTTTTTGATTCTGTACAATATTTTTAATTTTTACCTTTCTATTTTTCTGGTCTCTTTTTGTTACCTTTCTCTTTCTTCTTTTCTCTCTCTACTTTCATCCTATCCAACCTATTTCCTGCTTTGAGATTAGGATTTTGGTTTCTTAATTGGAGACCTATCTCTGCTTATTCTGCTTAGGCTGCTTTAAACCAGGATCCTCCGTTTTTGGCCTCTTCAGTAGCTGAGAGGTAAAATATGAGCCACTGGTGGACAGCAACTATATTAACATTTTTGACATGTTTGAATGAATTTTAAAGTAAGACATATATGTTACTTTTGAAAATGGCAGGTAATAGTAATTAATGTTTAACAGAATTTAAAACATACAAAGCTGAGAATGGCAAGTAGCTGAGAACAGGATGGAATAAATCAAAATTACCTATGACAGTTTCCAGACTGTGCACACAAATGATTGAATTGTCGGAGCCCAAGGACATCAAATAACTGAGCTCCAACTGGCTGCCATACTCATGATGCCAGCTACTGCTATTCACAAGATTGTGATGTTGCTGGATGACACAGTTCAGTTTCAAGATGGGAACCTGAACTATTTCTATTGATCTAGAAGGAGAAACATCAGGACAAGAAATGTGATAATAGGGCCAAATGCAAAAAGATATTCAGTCCAAAGAAGACAGAATAACTCTATTTCTGAAAAGACTATTCTCTCACAAGGAATCCTGAGCTGAATATGGTGGTCCATGTTTGTAATCTCCAAACTTGAGAGGCTGATTTAGAAGTTAGCTTGAGACCAGCCGAAGTTTTAGGCCAACAGAAAGACACATAGAAAAACTCTATCTTAAAACAACAACAACAACAACAAAAGTCCCAACGACTGGAAATATGGTTAGTATTAGAATGCTTGCCTAGCATGCATAAAACATTTTATTTGATTCCTCAGCATGACATAAGCAGAAAAACTGGAAGTGGTGCTGTGGCTCAGTTAGTAGAATGATAACCTTGAGCAAAAGAAGCTCAGAGAGATTGCCCAAGCCCTGATTTCAAGCTCTAGGATCGTCAAAGTTAAAAAAATGGTGCAAAATGCTGTTTGTTGGAATAAATATGTTGAAGAGTTCTTTATACTCACTAGAAAATTGTGCTGTTGGACATTCATAATGAACTTTGTAGGACAAAGTAAAATAAATTAATGAAATAATATCTGGCATTCGACAAGACATAGTAGATCTAAAACTGATAGTTGCCTATGATTTCTTGATACAACTTATGTTACAGATACACTTGCCAAATTGTGATATTTTAAAGGTACAATCATGGGTTTTCTCTTTTCCAAAAGAATTTTACTGCCGGGCACCAGTGGCTCACACCTGTAATCCCAGCTACTAAGGAGGCTGAGAACTAAGCGTCTGTGAGACTCTTATCTCCAATTAAAGGTTCAGAAAATGTAAAGTGTCACTGTTGCTCAAGTGGTAACACTAGCCTTGAGCTGAAGAGCTGAGGGACAGTGCCAAGGCCCGCAGTTCAAGTACAACAACTGACAAAACTTAATAATAATAATATTAATAATAATTTTATGGTTACTATTAAGGTGTTATATATAAAGGCTACCATTTCATATGTTTGTTTCTTTGATAAACGAAACACAAATCCATCTTCATTGCCAAGAGCCAGGATTTGGCCATCTGCTGATCTCTGGGTGTAGAGGCAATCTGTAATACAAAGGAAACCAAACCAATTATGACTATGTTGGCTCTTTGTCCATCCCACAAAAGATGGACAGGGTCTGAAGAATGGTGAATGCGGTCGCTCGCCCATTCCCCAGCCATGCTTAGCGTGGGAGACAATCAGAAGCAGCAGGGAGTCAAGTCAAGTAGGAAAACTCGTTTATTAACACACAGTAAGCACTTTTTAAAGCAAAAAAGACCCAGTGGCATGGGAGGGAAGGAAAAGGAACCAATTACTGTAAAGTTCACACTCTATCATGTACCTAAGCTTCCACGGGCTGGTTATGCACTGAAGGTAAAGCAAATGGGGCTCTGCCCATTCAGCCCCTCTCAATGCCATCTTTGCTGCCCATGTGCTGTACAGCAAACTGGGTTCTGCCTACTCAACTCCCTCTCAGTGCCATCTTTGCTGCCCACGTGCTCCACAGATTCCCCTTTATTTATTTTAATGGCAGACCCACCTCCCAGTTAGTAATCCTTTTCCTTCTACTGTAAAGGTTATTTTAACAGGATTACATTGGAAAGAATAGCATTGGCCATGCAGGAGGTTTGAGGCAAGTCTGGTGGGCGAGATTTGGCAGACAAGGATAGGGAGGGCCCTTGTGCATGATCCAAGACCTTGTCCCTGTTACATCACATCCCCACCTAGCACAGTAATAAACATCAGCTCCACCACAGTTAGAAATGTCCGAAACAGTTCAATTAATTCCTGAACATATATAAAAGTCAATATCTCATAAGGTTGTCCTCTTCAGAACATGGGAGCAGCCTGGGTATTGGGAGTTCTATACATGCGGCAAGGTGCATTCTCGTGGGCTCCTACACACAGGCCATTCTACTATAGTGCAGAAAAACAAGGAAAATTTAAAAGAAACTGCAGACATAGCAAAGCAGTTCCAGTCACCTGGTGTGGTTTAAGTAAGCCAGTTCCTTGTATGTGCCTTTAAGTGAGCACAGGGTTCAAGATGACCTTTGAGCTTTACTGTCAGTTCCCAACACCCTGTCTTTGTTTAAAGAAGAGAACCCACCTGTCATAGGTTGGGTAGATTGCCTTGTCTGCCTTACCCATCATCGGGAACTTCTTCGGAGCAAAGCTAAAGGCCCTGTCTTAGGTTGGTTAGACTGACACCCACTCTTACCCATCTCTGGCTGCGATTCCTCTCGGGGGAAATTCATTCACTTTGATCTTGATCTTATGTAACTGGCTGGCTAAGCTCGGAAGAGTTTTGCAGTGCACATATAATGCAAGGAGGCATAGAAAATCCATCAGCAAAAGCATTACCAGGCCAAGAAATGTCATTAGCAGTCCTTTAACATTAGTCAGGGATGGGATAGCAATCTTTGCCTCTTCAGAGTCCAGAGGTGGGGCTTGTTCTAATCCGGGTATTTGCCTGTGGGTTTGAAAAAGTTCTAAAGACAATTTTGATTATTTCTGCATTGCCAGCGTTGATCATTGCACAGGTCACCCGTTGAGGTTGATGCAGATTCCGTAGGGCCATTGCTGGGACTGTGAAGGTCAGGACAGCCAACAGCTGGAGTATCACCATCTGCAATTGTTAGAGAACACAAGACCTTCTCAAGGGCTGGTTGCCCTTGGGGATGGTTAGTAATTATCTTTTTTGCTTTCCCTCTTTTATACACAAGCCTCGGCCACCATAGCTGTTTTACTTTCTTTGTTGGTTAGTTTATCTTGGGCATCCTCCTGTATAGAGAAAATGGGTAAATAGTTAAGGTTCCTGGCAGGGATCCAAATGGAGGCTGTCTCCCCTATGGGAAAAATGCATCCAAAGGCCCTGCTCATGGTAACTAGGGGTTCAGGTTCTCTCCATTGTTGTGTCAGGGCAGGGGATCCTTCCACCTGACTTTCCTTAAGGTTTGGTGGTCCTCAGTGCTTCTGAAATCTGGATTCAGTTGCCCTTTTTGAAAAGTTTAAAATGGTAATGGTAAACAAAGATACCTATAACTACATATGGGGCTAACTCCCTTTTTTGTTTTAATAATTGCTCTTAAAGTCACTGGAGATTTCTATCTATAACTACTTGGACTTCGGGAATTATAGGGAGTTCCTGTAGGACGATTAATATGCCATTTGTTAAAAAAAAATTCTGACATTGCTTTACTAACAAAACAGGGTCCATTTTCTGTTTTAACTTGTGCTGGTAGACCCAAGGTGGCAAAGCATTGAAGAAGATGTGTATGTGCTGTGGCCCAGCATGCTCCTGAGTAAGTATTTATAGATACAGAGATATATTGAAACTTACCAAAGGCTAGGAAATGAGTAACATCCGTTTGCCAGAGGACGTTAGGTTTAAGGCTTCTGGGATTTACCCCTGGTGGTTGTAATGGGGATACTTTTAAGAAGAGCTTGCATGTTTTACAGGTATGTACAATTCTTCTGAGGTCCTTTACAGGAATCTTAGGAAATCTATGTTGACGACCTCTCCAATTAATGTGGGTTAAATCATGCAAACAGGTAGCCTCTTGTAACATTAATGCTTGTGGACCAGTAGCTAACTGGTCTACCCAATTATTGCCTAGGGATAAAAAACCAGGAAGTTTTGGATGCCCTCTCAAATGTTGAATATGAATGGGGGCTCCACATCCTTCTAATAGCCCCTTAAGAGTAAACATAAGAGGAGAAATAAGGTTTTCATCCAGCTTAATATACGTTGGGGAAAATGAGGGAGCAAGTTAATCATATATAGGTCATCAGAATAAAAATTAAAGAGTATTATATTTGAATGTCCTGAAGTGCCATAATTACAACGAGCATTTTTATATTGTGCTGTCCCTTTGCAAAGTTTAAATCTTTGTTGGCTTCGGGTGTTTTGTTATTACTCAAAGGCTGCATACACAGAGCCTGCTTTACTTCCATCAGTAAAAGCATGGAGAGTGCCAGGAATAGGCATATGAGAAAATAGAGATGGCATTTTAGAGGAAGTTGCCATAACATTACAGTCCATTTGGATGGCCCATAATGGCGGTCAATTTGGCCTAGAAATCCCTCCAATGAGAGAGCAAGATGAGCATTGGCTCGAGTGAACAACTCAATGTCTGCCATCTGAAAAGAAAAAACAATGGAGTGATGGTCAAGGCAATAATGCCTTTGGGCTTGGGTCCTTCCCTTGACAATAGCATCTGCAAGTTGGTCTGGCTGAGAGTACACCTGAGGTGTGCCCCCCAGGGAAGTGTGAACCCACTCTAATGGCTCCCCCCTTTGAGTTAAAACTGCAGAAATTAATGTGACACCTGCAAACAACCAAAAGGAAATGGGTTCAAAAATAGAATACCTCCTCAGGGAAACTTCATCCAGGGCTTTTTGGAACTACAAAAGTATTGCCCGATGACTGTCTATAATTGTAATAACTTCTTGGGGTGTCCTGTCTTTTAGTAGGGCAAATAAGGGCACAAGACTATCTGTAGGGACGGGAACCCATGGCAACAGACAATTGATTCCCCCTAAAAGACTCTGAAGTTGGGTTAAGGTTAGCGAGACTGGAAAATCCAGCAAATGCTTAAGGGGGCTGGCCTGAGTCAAGATATGGTGGGTTCTGAGCACCTTAAAAGGAGATACCTTTTGAATTTTATTGAGGGCTATGGTGAAACCCCCCATTTTCAACATGGCGAGAACCTGGGCCAGAAGGCCCTCCAGGCTTCCCAGGTCTTGGTGCCCCAAAATTATACTATCCATGTAGGCATAAGCAAGGGAGGTATCTGAACCCAGCACAGGCCCTAAAAGTGTGGACAAGTATTGTTGGCAAAAGGTCGGGCTATTGGCCATTCCCTGTGGCAGCACTATCCATTGAAACCTCCGATCAGGCTGGGAAAAATTAAGAAAAAGGATGGAGAAAGCAAACTTCTTGCAGTCATCTGGATGTAGGGGTATAGAAAAAAACTATCTTTAATATCATTGATAACCAAGGTATATTCTGAAAATATAGCAGTATTCCAGGGCATGGCTCTTAGGGGCTTTCCTACTAGCTCCATTCTTTCATTTACCTTACATAGATCTTGGAGCATATGCCAAGCCCCAAAGTCTTTTTGAATAATAAATACAGGAGTGTTCTAAGGACTCACAGAAGGGCGTATGTGCCCAACATTTATCTGTTCCACCACCAAAAGGTGGAGGGCTACAAGTTTAGGTTTGGTCAATGGCCACTGCTCCCCCTAGATAAGGCTGGCCATCTAAATCAAACTTGCATTGACAATACTTTTTTCGAATGGAATCCCTTCCTGCCCCTGGGGCAGTGTGTAGGGAGCGATTTGCCCCCCTCCATGCCGGTTGGCAGGGTATTGTTTTAAACAGTCCCTCTTAAAGTACCCCTCCTGCCTGCATTTAAAACAAGTTCTCTCCCCAATGGTATTAGGGTTTCTTGGTCCAGGCTGCCAATGCCTGGGTAATAGCCTCATTGCAGATGTCTAAGCCAGTAAGGCTAAAGCTAGTGATTAGGAATGGTGCTGTTGCATTCCCACATCCTGAGAGGCCACCACCCATCTGCTCAGGGTACTCTTTCTCAATCTTGCTCAGTCCATGCGGTGGTCTGCATTCATTCTTTCCCAGACCAGCAGCTTTACAAACTGATCTCATAGGTTCCCTGTGGGCAGCTTGCGGTTTATACTCTCTTGGAATCAGTCTACAAACTCAGCTAGAGGCGCACCAGGTTTTTGTCTCACTCCTGCTATGGGGGTCTCAGTGGGCCATCATCCAGTTTATACCAAAGAGCAAGTCCAGCCTGCCTCACCTGGTCATGGTACAGGCCAGGTATTTTGGCCTTTTGGAGGCCAGTGGAGTATCCTTCCCCTGTACCTGTTAACATGGCAAAAGTAATAGGTATCATGGGTTAAGCCTGCCGGTTATTCTCTGCTCGCACTCTGCATTCCTCCTTAAAGAAAGCACACCATTTAATAAACTGAGAACTATTGAGGACGGCTTTGGCAACATCTAGCCAGTCCTTAGGGACACACAGGTGATAATCAACGTCCTATAGTAGGGTAAGGGCCCAAGGAGAGTTTGGGCCATCCTCCACCACCGCCTTGCAGAACGCTTTAAGGTCCTTAGCTTGCCCTGGATACCATTCTAATGGCCTGTTAGCTCCAGGTGCCAGATTGACTGGATGTGTTTGGGGAAGTGAATCCTGTGGCCTAGGGTCCAGGCTCCCAAGTGGCACTTCATTAAAGGGCAGACCTCCGAGTAGGTTACTTCCCCAGCCCTCGGCCTCTCCATGGGAGGTTTTTAGGGGTCTGAGTCTTACAGGTCTCTCTTGCAGGTCACGGAGGGCGCCATACCTCCCCCCTCTGAATCAGAGGAATAGGGAGGGGCCTAGGAGAGTCAGGGACACCCGAGTCAGAGGGGGTAACCTTCACCTTCGTTTTGATTTCCACTGTCCACTCAACTCCCTCTCAGCACCATCTTTGCTGCCCATGTACTCCACATGAATATAAATAATATTTTTTCTCTGCATATCTTAAAAAACCATGCTGACAACATGAAGTAAAAAATCCCAAAGTTTAAAACCTTCTTCTAGAAAAGTTAAAGAATTACTGAGAACAAGTATTTTAAGAATAATTTCAGAAAGCTTGAACTCAGGGCCTGCATTAAAGGCATAGCTTAGTGGGTAGAGTACTAGCTAAAATGAAATGTATCAAACCTACTTACAGAAGAAAGAGAAAAACAAACAGAATCTACACATATTTCGTTAATGTACTTTTAAATGCATTCCAATCAAGAAAACTCTAGGCATTGATGAATTTATTATTGACTTTTCCTAAAACTTTGAAGAGATCATTTTGATTCTACAAAAATACTTCTTTAGGAAGGTAAGAAATAGTCGCTGCCCTCTTAAAAGTTTCTTTTTTTTTTTTTTTGGTCCAGTCGTAGGCCTGAACTCTGGGCCTGGGCGCTGTCCCTCAGCTCTTAGGCTCAAGGCTAGCGCCCACTTGAGCCACAGCGCCACTTCCGGATTTTTTCCCCTGCTTATGTGGTGCTGAGAAATCGAACCCAGGGCCTCATGTATGCAAGGCAAGCACTCTACCACTGAGCCACCTTGGCAGCCCTTAAAAGTTTCTTTAAAAAAATACCGAGCTGAATTTTGTCTGGAATTATATTCCATGTACTGAGCAATTAAGGCGAATCTTTTCAGGACATTGAGTCTTCTAACCATTAAGTACGTTATTCATCATTTACTTAGTCCTTATTTTTTGTATAACATTTGAAAGGTTCTATAAAATCCATTTGGAGGGTCTTTACTCAAAGCAGAATGGCATAATGTAAGCATCTCAGGATTTAGAGCAGTGAGTATGAAAGCCATGAACAGTTTATCTTGTCTTTGAAGAAATTTTTAATGCATAGAGCATAAATAAGAAAGAACATTTTAGGTGATAGAGTAAATAATGGAGGCCAGGAGGTGGCCTAGCACCACCATAGGAAGACGAAAGCTTGGGTGCACCCTAAGGGAGAACTGTCCTGTCCTGTTCTGTCCTGTTGAGATACTTGTCATGCATCAGGTGCCTGAACAGGGAGGGCTGGCACTACTAATACAGCACCATGAATACAGTCAGCTTGGCGCCATCCATGGCTCACAGCAGAAACCAGATGAAGTGGAGCAGGGATTGGACAGAGGGTGGCCCGTGTTTGTTGGATGATACTTCTATCCATACATGATGAAGATCACAGACCTGCTTTTGTTTTTCCAATAGAGAAACTGCAGCACTGCCTGGGGCACGAGCATGTCCACTTGCCTGGGAAGCTTTGGGCCATGGAGTCCTCCACCAGTATGTTGGCAGAGCCAACACTGTCTGTGGAGTATAGAAAGTAGTATCAAGGTTCCCAGTAGTTCTCGCTTGCCACAGAGTCAATGCCCAAAGCAAATGGAACCAGGGGTGGCCCTGTTACCAGGAACCCCAACTGAAACACTTCAAGGCTCTGGATCAGTGGGGTCCATCAAACTGAACATCCTAGCCAGACACTATATCCACTTCTGCCTTCTTTGGGGACTCCAACACCAACATGGACAGTGCTGCTGTGCTCTTTTGCTGGCCAGGAGGGAAGAACAGGAGTGTGCTCCCGAGCACATGAACTCCTGAACCCCAGAGGGCTTACTTTGGGTCATGTACCTGAAGAAGAGGGTCCAGTACTTCTGGCGTGCCCTTCACGCAGTTTACCTTGCATGTGATTGTTGTCTTCATTCTGGGAGACTTCCTGCTCCACCATCACTGCTGCCAATGTGGCCCAAATACTATAACCTTTAGAAAGACTAGGTCAAAGCCTGAAAATATCAATACCAAGAATTGGGTGCATTAAAGAGGAGGGTATGGAAAGGGTAGACAAATGAAGGGAGGAAGGGACAGAATGTAAATGAGCTCATTGGATGAGAGTGAGGGAACAGAAGATGCTGTATGAAAGGAAATGTATTTATCTGCCTCATGAAATTGAAATCCCTCTACACAACCTCTTTATAATAATTATAAACTAAATTACTTTTCTAAAAAGGAATTCATTGCATATACCACAAAACTAAGAAAAGTAAAGGAAGGGATGTGTCGGGGGGGTTGAATGTTGTAAGGATGGCATGGATCAATATGCACTGTCTTCATAAACTGCTTTGTTACATGGCACTTCTTTTGTACAACTGCTTAAAGATAATTGACAAATAAAAATAATAAATGAATAGATGTAAGGTAAGGTGAGTACAGGAGAAAGAAATGGTTGATATATACTTCTGATATGGAACAGAGCTTCCCTTTAGGTTGGAATCCTGTAGAAGAACTCTACTGTTTTTATAATATTTCAGAATAAGATGAGATTCATAAAGCATGATTCATTATAATTTGTCAAAAATAATTTAAATAGTTGTTAATTACCCAACAAAATTAAATTCCTATAGTATCTTTGTGAATAAATTTAATTTATGATCATGTTTTGACAGAAAAATCTATGAAAATATTTTATTTACTTATTTTTTGGTCAGTCATGGGTCTTGAACCCTGGATTGGGCACTACAAATCAGCTCTTCAGCTCAAGGCAAGCACTCTACCACTTGAGCCACAAAGCCATTTCTGGTTTTCTGGTGATTAATTAGAAATAAGAGTCTCATGGACTTGCCTGCCTGGGCTGGCTTTGAAGCCAGAACCTCAGATCTCAGCATATTGTGTAGCTAGTATTACAGGTGAGGGCCACCGGTGCCTGGCTAAAAATCTTAATTCCAATTCACCTGCATAAAGCCAGAACTTGAGGCTTTGCTTAAAAGGTGGAATGCAGGCAAAAAGTGAAAAGCAAATACTAGCAGAGAGGCAGGCAGAGAATGTGAGAAAAAAAGAGAGAGGGAGAAAAAAGAGAGAGAGGGCAAGAGAGAGGGAAGGAGACAGGGAAAAACGTAAAAACGGAGGAACAATGGGAGGAGACAGGCAAAAGTGGATGATGAAAGTGAATATTATCAAAATATATGAAAATATAATGGAGTCCATTATTTTGTGCAATAATAAGGCAATATGTTTAATAGAAATTCAATTTTGAAAGCAAATTTCTCAATTTATAAGTTTTATTTAGACAGTAATGAGGATGGAGATTAGCTGCTGGGGAAGGTATTACTTGCATTCTATTCTAAAGCCCCAACCACAATCCCTGAAGATGCTTCTATCCAGGCCAATCAAGTAGCCACTGCTAGTTTTTGGAGGAATAAAAGAGAAGTGTCATTCTGAGAACCAGAGGATTATAATGGCTAGCCATCTGTGGCTCAGGCTTGTAATCCTAATTACTCAGGAGCCTGAGATGTGATTATCCAAGTCAGGACAAGCAGGAAAGTCCCTGAGAAACTAATCTCAAGTTAAACACCACAAATAGGAAATGGAGGTGTGGTTCAAGTACAAAGGCTCCAGGACAGCACTCAGGCACTGAATTCACCCTCAGGTTCGGTACATACACACACACACACACACACACACACACACACACAACGTTAATTATATATTAGAAAACACAGTCATATGTCAATATTTAATGCTCACAAATGTTAACTCCTACTGAATTTCACATTCTCTTAAAAGAGAGTAGCTTCTTGGCAGAATGTCCTTAATTTTTAAAAAGAATTTAAAGCCATACTTCTTTGGCAATCTCTATCACAAATTAGAATTGTGGAGGAAGGGAGGGCATGGGAAACTAGCCACTTCCTTTATGCTTCAATGATATTCTAGTACTTCACTAGTGGAAAAACATTAGGAGGAATGAGATGTGTCTAAAATAATATAAAACCATTGAAATTGCCTCTGATCATGTACAGGCTGATTAAGTCAGTACAATATGACATATACATTGAACACCACAGGATGCTCTATCAAGTGAGAAGCAACCTATATATGATATAATCGGTAATGTGTGTATTTTATACTCATGGACATAGATATTTGTATATGCATGGGAAAGGTCCTGGCAATATATATCTAACAATGGAATTCTTTGGGGAATGGGGTATACGGATTGGGGAGAAAAATTTAAACCCTAGATTTGAATTATGACATTTATATACAACCAAAAATCTGTTACTTTCAAAATTAAATAAAACACCTACTAGCATATGAGCTAAGAAATTACCATATAAAGCTGTAGCAATTTTTTTCTCACTTTTTGATTAGCACACATTCTTCCAAGGGATTTGATTATGAAATTTTCGTATATTCAAACAATGTATCTTTATGAGACTCATCTCCTCCATCACTCCACACATCCTGATACACAGGATGAACCACTTTTAGGCGCAGTACTTCCAATAAAAAAGGGGAAAAATGAAATATATAAAAATTTAAAAATTACTATTAGTGTAGTCCTCACTCCTATAAAATACTTACTTGGAAAGGAGAGTCCAAGATTGCATAGCAAACAATTATCAAGATCCCCTTCTCAGCTGGAAATGCAGTTTAGTGGTAGAATGCTTGCCTAGTATGCATGAAGCCCTGGGTTTGATTCCTCAGTACCAAATATACAGAAAAGGCGGCTCAAGTGGAAGAGCACTAACCTTGAGCAAAAGAAACTAAGGGACAGTGCTCAATTCTGAGTTCAAGCACTACAACTGGAAAAAAAAAAAAAAAACAATCCCATTCTCAATCAATAAGTCAGCATTTGTGCTTCCAGGTATGTAGGTATGTAATGAGAGGCATTCTAACCCTGAGTTCTAACACAACCTATGGAACTCATGATATTCATTCAAAAGTAACTGCTAAAAAACAGGGCTAGCTAACACTTCTCTAACATGTGCAAGGAAACGAATTTAATCTATGTACACAATGTGCATGTGTACACATATAGATTATACAGCAAGAAAGATATTCTGATAATTATGTGCTTCAAATCCTGCCTTTTTCTACCACTTGCTCGTTCTAGAATAATACCATATGCACAACAGTGGGTGCTAGATGAACTCAACACCTTCTAGGAGATGTGTGGCCTGATCATAGAAACAAAAACATGCATTTCTTTTAATGTACATATTATGAAAATATATACATACTCATATGTGTCTATAAGTTGAGTGTATTACACAGCTATATGACTCTGTATGTTACATAAGCACTTGAAAAAGGAAGGAAAGGTCCACGGTTACCTCAGAAAAATTACTGAGCCATGACTCTGGTCTCATTATTTTTTCTGGTTAATTAGAGATAGAATCTTACAACTTTTCTGCTTTAGGGAGCTTCAAACTACAGTCTTCTAGGTTTCACTCTCCTAAGTAGCTAGAGTTACACGCAAGCCAGACTGGAGATATAGCTTAAGTGAGGAATAATCAACTTTGAGAGAAAAAGCTAAGGAAGAGAATAAGGGCTTGAATTCAAGTGTTAGTACTAAGGTATGTGAGCACACACATGCACACACACACACACACACACACACACACACATACACACACACACACACACACACACACACACACACACACACACACAGAGATTAACAAGAATGAAACTCTGGTGACCCAGCTACTTTAAATCACCTGTAGATTGTGGTTTAATAATCTAATAATACAGAAATTAATCCTCAAGTTGCCTCCTCTTTATTACATTAGGAGTCTTAATTAATTTATCAGGGTTTTTTCCTTTTCTTTTTTCTCTTGTGTGTGTGTGTGTGTGTGTGTGTGTGTGTGTGTTATACACACACACTGGTGTATGTATAAGAATACGGAGACTTGAACTAAGTGAATTGGCACGATGCTTTTGCTTCTTCTCTCAAGGCTGTTGCTCTACCACTTGAGACACAGAACCACTTCCATCTCTTTTGGGGAAAGAAGTGTCCGATGCATTTTCAAGGCCATACGGGGCCCAATAATAATTCTTTGTATCTCAGCCACATGAGCATATTTTTTCTTATGTACTAAAATCATCAGGTAATAGTCTTAGTTACAATAAAAAAAAATTCTAGGACACTACTCAGGCCTTGATTAATGCCTAGGACCAACACAAAAATAAATGCAGTTTCTTGTAATTATTGCAGTTGACCTATTGCTACTCCTAGGATTATCATCTATGTCAAGGGTCTCTGGATTGTGACTCCCTCCATAGGTAAAGGATCACTAAATCTATCAGTCAAATGTAACTAAATCCTCCATATATTGCCTTTGTAATAGAAATTAAAATTGTTAATAACAAATAAATTATAATAAACATAAACACCAAAGATTTAATTCATGCTATGACATTTTTAGACCTCAAACATCAATAAGGATTTTTTTAGAAAACACACTTTTATCTCTACTAGTATTCTACCCACTGTGAAACTGAAGAACTGAAATCATACACTACCCAACTTAGAGGCCTACACCAAGAAATAATTAGATGGCAGACATTGGTACAAGCAAGCTTTACACTGCATATTCTCCTAAGTGAATTAATACTAAAAACAATTGACATGGTCCAGCCTGAGTTGAAGTTGAATATCTTGTCTCAAGAACAAAAAGTGAGGGCTGAGAATATGGCTTAGTGGGAGAGTGTTTGCCTAGCAGCCATGAAGCTCTGGGTTTGATTCCTCAGTAAGATATAAACAGAAAAAGCTAGAAGTACATTGTGGCTCAAGTGGTAGAGTGCTAGACTTAAGCATACAAAGCTCAGGAAAATGCCCAGACTCTGAGTTCAAGCCCCAGGACTGGTTTAAAAATGGTGAAGACAGGAAGCAGGGAGAAGAACAGAGTTATTTGTCTGAGCCTACATTTTCCCAGCCTTCATGAACTTTCATCTTGTGATTGGTTTTCATTCTATTCAGTGGTCAACAAACTAGTTTCCTCTGAGTCTCTGAATCCTGTGTTATTTAGAGTTAGGAATCCTAATTTTAGTGTTGGGGATTTTGCTAAATGGAAGAGCACTTGCTGGCAAGTGTCAGGACCTTAGTTTGCTTCTCAGGTCTGAAAAAAAGGACCCTTAAGTCTTCTTTAGTTTGTGAAACTTCACAGAAGAAATAAATGCATTCACTCATTCATAGAAGCACAAATTGATACATTTTCTAGGCTCATTTGAGAAAATTTACTATGAAATAGCAAAACAAAAGTCACACACGGATGGCTCACACTTGTAATCCAAGCACTCAGGAGGCTGAGATTTGAGGATTATGGTTTGAAGCCATTTGGTGCAAAAATGTCCATGAGTCTCTTATCTCAACCAGTGAAAAACAAACCTGAAAAAATAAAACTGTAGCTGTAGCTCAAGCAGTAGAATGTTAGCCAAGAGTTATAAAGCTACAGGGCAGCACCCAGTCACTGAGTTCATGTCCCAGAAGAACTGGCAGAAAAAAAATGAACTCAAATTCAAAACAGCTTTATTAGGTTCAAAATAGTTCATGATCATTGAGAATAACTTGCCATTTTGGGCCAAACAAAACAATTATTTTTCTTTAATGAAATAGAATAAGACACTTTACTCCTTAATTAGTGCAAAATCATGTAGGATTTCACAGTGTGGAAAGGTACCTTTTCTAATGATAGCAGAAAACTTCAGTATCACTGTATGTATTATATCCCAGGACTGTAAAACATATAAAGTTAGATTTGTGCTCCATGGACCAAATTTCATGATTCATAAAAGAGTATCTTCACAGTACTTTATTTATACTGAACCTTTTTTCATTCTTTATTATTGACCACAACATAAATGTTAGTAAGGCTTGCCTTTTCATTGGAAAATTCTCTAAATTTTTTTTAAACTTTCCTTTCTTTTATACAGCAAATAAAGCTATGTATGGCATGTGAATATCACCAGTAGGGAAGTAAGTATGTCACCTCTACAATGCTCTGGACCTGCTTGATCATCTCACGTAGCTGCAGCTCTGTCTTCTTTCAGGCATCCTTTCAGGCCAATTGATCTTCTCCTTAGTGCCCAGGTTAGGTTGCTCAGCCACTTCCCTCCAGTCTCCAAGGATAGCTCATGGCTGTTTCTTCATTGCAGAAAATAGATTTCTCTATTCTACAAAAAAATAAATGTGATTGGGTTAAGCCTCTACTGTCATAAAGATTTTATTTTACATTAGTCCATGTTTCCTTTAGAGAATTCCCTAAATGTTTAATTAATGGGAGGAAGGGGCTGGGAAAGAGTGAGGGAACAGAAGACACTGTACAAATGGAAATGTATTCATTACCTGACTCATTTAATTGTAATCCCTCTTTACATGCTCTTTATAATACCAATAAAGTAAATCAATAAAAATGTTCAATTAGATGAATCTGGTCAGAATGTAGACATGTACACCTATTCACCTAACAAAACTAATGCTTTACACACATCAAGAAAACAGTGTACTCGCAAATAAATCGTACTTAAATGGTTTGCTAGGCCGATCTAGCCCAGCCACCACTGCCACGCCTGGTTCTTTTGTCCAAGATGGGGAGCCACGCGCACTGCCTTCTGGGCTTCAATGCAGCCACTGAGAGGGTCTGTGGGCCGCTGTTCCACCTCTTCATCCCTGAAGCTGCACAGTGGAGCCGAGTCAGCACGTGTTGTAGTCTTCAATGTGGCTGCAGTTGAAAGGGAGGCAGGCTGCACATGAAGCCTTTGGCACCCAGCATCCATCTCAGGCTTGAGTCCTTGAGAAGCCCCACGGCTGAGGGGGGGGTTGCCACTGAGCAGAGAACCTCTAAGCTAGCAGTGTGCGCTCCTCGGGCTTGGGCGCCAGCAGCAGCAGGGACTAGGAGAGCAAGTCCTCAGGGACTCAGGAGCCTTGGCCCATCGCACCATGCCTGGTCCTGCTGCCACCTCCTGAGGACTGGCCTGTGGGCCCTGTCCAGCGCCTGCGAGCACCAGATGCTGCTAATCAGCAGCCTGAGTATCATGCTGTCAGTTGAGCCCCCGAGGACCGGCTTCTCCACCAGGTCAAGGGCCTCAGCACGACAGCTAGTGCCTGGGAATATGCCCGACCTCCTCGGAGTGGCCTATCTGAATTTCAGGCAGCTGCAGGAAGAGCCAGAGGCCGGGAAGCAAGTCCTGGCCAGCCAGCAGCTGCCCCTCATCCTCAGGCTCTAGGCAAAGCCAACGCGCACCTTCCCTGCAGAGACAATAGCAGCAATGCAGCCATGGATGCAGCAGAAGCACCATTGCCTCCAGGCTGGCCCCACCTGCCTCCAGGTGTGCCCACATCATCAACCCAATGGGCTGCCTGCTCCTGCACTGATGCTGCACATAGCTGCAGTGCTCACTTTCTTCTGTATCCGCCCTCCCCCTGCCCAATCCCTGCGGGCGTCTCTGACTCATCTACCACCTTTGCCCTGAACATCTAGCATATGGGCCCCTCATAGAGTTCATAGTGGTCGAGGTAACTTTTGGAGAACAGCCTCCAGGAAAGAATCAAGGGTCAGGATGATAGAGAGCCTTGAGTGTGTGGAAAAGGTATTGCACACATATTTTGATAGAATAAGAAATCAAAAGAAAGCAAAAATTATCAAATTTAAAAGAAGAGATTAACTAGGCATCAATGGCTCAGGGCTTTTATCCTAGCTCCTCAGAAGGCTGGGAGCTGAGGATCAAGATGGGAAGCCAGCTTGGGAAAGAAAGTCCCTGAGATTCTTATCTCCAATTATCTACAAACAACAACATCAACAACAACAGCAACAAAACCCACAAGTGAAGCTGTGGCTCAAAATGATAAAGTGTTAGCTTTGAGTATGAAGCAATGACAGGGCTCCAGCAGCATCTGCAAAACTTGAGAAGCTCACCACCCCCAGGATAGCTCACAGCCACTGAGGAGGCTGTGAGGAGGAATCGATCCCTGGGGTACACTTGAACCACCCAAACGCACCCCGCTTAATAGCACCAAGGTACCACTTAAAACTCAACAACCCAATTCTAACTCTTTCTCACCACACTTGGGCAGGAGGTTGGGGGAGCTATGAAGTAGCATGGCGCACCATTTCGGTTGAGGAGGGGGATATCTGACATCAGACTCACAGATAATACGTGGATAGACTAGAACTTCAGAAGAAGGCCAAGGTCGACAGATATAGTCATTCTGTAACAAGTGTAGAAGGGAGAATCTTGAGTCTGAGGACTCCATAGTGCCCAATTTTGGGGTTGGTGGCAGCTACTCCCCCCTGCTGTGTTGACTAAGTGGTAGCATTTGGTTTGCTAGCCTATGAACAGCAGACACAAAGTGGGGATGGAGTGAGGCTGGTGCCTGGGTGACTCCCTTTTGCTGAGTTGTTGCCACTGCCAGCATGTGGACATGCCTGGGCTTGGAGCAAGGCTGTAAGGTCGGTGGGACTGATTGGTTCTGAAGAAGCAGAAGGTGGAGCATCTTCTGCAAGTGATGCCTCCGTTACTGGTGGTCTTCCTGTCTTCATGGGGCTGTGGGCTCTGCACCATAAGCGGCAGCCTGATGGAACCCTGAGGAGTCAGGAGCCAGACAGCTGAGTGCTTGGTATGGTGCAGACAGAATGCTGCTTCCCAGTCTCCCACCCCAATCTGGGTTTACTTCAAATCTAAGGCTCCTTCTCCTTCCTCCTCCTCTGGTAGTTGTCCTCAGCAGCAGCACTTGAACAGTCAGTCTGTGCTTCTTCCCACTTTTCTCCCAGGTGGGGTAAATTGAGGCTGTGAGGATAGAGAGTTGTCCACTCAGTGGAGTCAGAAATAGAACCCAGAGCCCTTGGTACCAGTATGAGACACTTCTTTCTACCTTCCATACTTTATAATCAGTTTTTTCTGTTGCCCTCTCTTGTCCCCTGACCTCATCCAGAGATCTCTTTCTAGGGAGTACCCTGTCTGCACATGCCTGTATCCCAGGATGTGGTGACTATTGTAGAACTGGTACCCTCATAAGCTTTGCTTCCCTCCCTCACCTCCACCTGCTTATCCTTGTGTCTCTACTCAGGAAAGTCCCTTTTGAAACCATTTGCACAGAGAACCCGGGCCTCCCTGCTCCTTCTCCCTATTCACCGTTTTTAGGTACTGTTGATTCCCTGAAGAGTGAGTGCAAAGATGCTCTTAGAACTGTAGGTTCCTTGGATAGAGTGAAATGTGAATTTCTGGTTCTTGAGGAACTTGCCACTTTTGACTCTCCAGTAGTATATAGGTGTCCCGATGGAAGGATTGCCCAAAATGTTCCCTAAAGCAGTTCCCTGAGGGTAAAATGACACATGCCTTCCTTCTCTGCTATGAACTAATGGGACATGGTATTTTTTGTATTCCAAACAGTGATCATATATGTTTCTACATCTTTGAAACTTACTCAAGTACTTGCACGTGTGTATGTGCATTTGGACTAAGTTAGCAATTTTTCTTTGTGTGTGTGTGTGTGTGTGTGTGTGCGCGCGCGCATGTGTGTTCAGATCTTGGGTCTTAAACTCAGGGCCTGTGTTCTTTCTTTTAGTTTTTTTCACTCATGGCCAGTGTTCTACTACCTGATCGATAGCTCTACTTCTTGCATTTTGGTGATTCTGCAAGGGATGCTTTAGAAATAACATTCTCAGATTTCTGCATCCTGAGTAGGTAGGATGGAACTCAAGAACTTGTACTTGCCAGGCAAATGCTCCTCCAGGAGCTAAATCCCTAAACCCAGCTCATATTTTTGATTGGCTGATTTTTGCTCACAAGTGGTACTCTACTTTGTGAGCTAAATCTCTCTTTGTGGATATTTTTGTTTTCCTTTTTGTTTGTTTTTGGTCTGTCATCGGGCTTGAACTCTGAGCTTGGGCGCTATCTCTGTGGTTTTCAGCTCAAAGCGAGCACTTTATTGCTTGATCCACAGTGCCACTTCCGGTTTTCTAGTGATTTATTGGAGATAAGAGTCTCATGGACTTTCCTGCCCGGGCTGGATTTGAACCGTGGTCCTTAGATCTCAGCCTCCTGAGTAGTTAGAATTACAGGCATGAGTCACTGGTGCCGGGCTCCTTCTGTTTTTGTTTTTCATTTGTTTTCCTTGTTAATTAATGATAAAAGACTCAGATTTGCCTAGCCAGGTTGGCTTTTGAAGTTCAATCCTCTCACCTCAAACCTCATGATTGGCTTATAGCTGTGAGTCACCAGTACCTCTCTTTGATTTGTCATTTTTGACAAATGCCAAATGTGTCTTTTGAGATGGTCTGAGCATTGCACTAAACCCAAGGCAAATTTCAAGAGAATGACAAAGAGGTAGAGACCACTTGGTGACTCACACACATCATTACATAATGTAAGTTAAAGACTTTCTTCCCAGAAAAATACAACTCTTACCTTTATACAAGATATGGTGCTTAAGTACATCTTCATATCTATCTAAAATAGTATACACATTGAAAGGAACTCCACAATATGGATATGCTTCTCATGCATGATAAACAAGCACTCTACCACTGAGCCACCTTCCTAGGCCACTAAACAAAAGACTTTTTAGTGTCAGCTGTGCACTGTTGGCTGACACTTGTAATACTAGCTACTCAGGAGGCCAAGAGCTGGGGATTGTGGTTCAAAGCCAGCCTGAGCAGGTAAATATGTGAGAATGTTAACCAATTAACCACCAAAAATGCCAGAAATGGATCTGTGGCTCAAGGCGTAAAACACTAGCCTTGAGTAAAAATAGCAAAGGGACAGCCCCTGAGTTCAAGTCCCACTCTGCACTACCAGGTTAAAAATTAAAAAAAAAAAAAATAACAAGACTTATCATCCCTGGGACTAAAACACTTGTGAGTAGTTGCTGATGTACATCACTGCCTTCCTATACCATGGGACACATACCACATGATAGACATACATTTCTGTTCATTTCAAGGTTAGGCAAATCACATGATTACAACTTATCTAGAAATTGCATCAGTGTGAAGTCCAAGTTAATTTCCTTTGCCAGTGATCTTAGAAGTGTGTCAGAGCTGAGTGTCCCTCACAGGAAGAAAAGAAGCTCCTACTGACTCACCTTAAACTTATGTTGTGAGTAGGAATAAGGCTAGGCTGTTTGTCAATGCAGCATTACTTGGATGGTTTTGACTCATCCTGGTTCCTTGAAGGAAGAATCCCATGTGGTTGCATGTTAGGGGTCTCAGTGGAGGTCACCATGATATAGGAACTGAAGAATATCACCAACTCCCTGCATTTAAACCTTATTATAGTTTGAAGACAGTGGTTCACATGTGTAAACCTAGCTACTCAGGAGGCTAGTAATCTGATGGTTGTGGTTCAATTCCAGCACTGGGTAGGAAGTCCATGACACTTTTATCTTCAATTAAATATCAAAAAAGCTGGAAGTGGACCAGTGTCCCAAGGGGTAGAATGCTAGCCTTGAGCAAAAAAGCTCAGGGACAGCCCTAGGAATGGCACACACACACACACACACACACACACACACACACACACACACACACACACACTCAAATACACATACACCGCTTTTTGTTAGCTCATCTAATGCTCCCAACAACCATATAAGTCAGGTATCCTTACTTCCTTATTTACAGAGGAGGAAAATTCCTGGTGAGTCAGTGGCCTCAAACCCCAAATCCAGGGCTGGGAAGGTGGCTAAGTGGTAGAGTGCTTGCCTTGCATGCATGAGGCCCTGGGTTCGATTCCTCAGCACCACATAAGCAAAAAGGAAAAAGCCGGAAGTGATGCTGTGGCTCAAGTGGTAGAGCACTAGCCTTGAGCTGAAGAGCTGAGGCACAGCGCCCAGGCCCAGAGTTCAAGGCCCACAACCGGACCCAAAAAAAAAAAAAAAAAAATCCATGCCCCTGTCCCAGGTGCCAGTACCTTTCCTTGCAACAAACCTAGGGCCCAAAAGACAAAACAGGCTACAGGCATTCTGTGCTGTGCTGTATGGTGTGTGTGTGTGTGTGTGTGTGTGTGTGTGTGTGTGTGTGTGTGTGTGTGTGTGTGTGTGTGTGCACCAATTCTAGGGTTTGAACTTCTGGGTGCTGTTCCTTAGCTCTGATTCTCACGTTTGGCACACTATACCACTTGAGCCACAGCTCCATTTCTTGGTCGTTAGTTCTTCATTGGAGATAAAAGTCTCACTGACATTTCTGCCCAGGCTGGCTTTGAATCATGGTCCTTAGATCTCAGCCTTCTCAGTAACTAGTAGTCTAGATGTGAACCATTTGCATAAGACATAGATTCTTCACCCTTATGGGTTAGCCTGTCTTACCTAGTTTCCTCAGTATGAATTGATTTTAATAATGTTTGATCCTAGGCCAGTTGAGACATGTATTTCCTTATTACAGTTTCTGGCTGGTGTTTCAGCACAGCACTAACTGCTCTGCCTGAGGTGAAAGTTCTTGAGAAGGACAACTAAGCCAGGTGTTTGTGACTCGCACTTTTAATCCTAGCTGGTGAAGAGGCTGCGATCTGAAGATTGCAGTTCAAAGTCAGCCTGGGCAGGAAAGACTGTAAGACTCTGGAAGTTGTGCTGTGGCCCACGTGGTAGAATTTTAGCCTTGAATGAAGAGCTCAGAAACCGTGTCCAGGCCCTCAGTTCAGGCCCTAGGAAAGCACACAATGAAAGAAAGAGAAAGAAAAAAGAAAGGTAGTGGGGGCAGGAGGAGAAGGAAGGAGGGAGGGAATAATTACGGTATTAGTAGCTCAGATATGTAATCCTACCAAGTAAACCATTAGTGGAACTGTGTCTCAAAGTGGTAGAGAGCTAGCTTTGAGCAAAAAAGCTCAGCGACAGGCCCTGTGTTAAGTCCAAAGACTGACAAAAGAGAGAGAGAGAGGATAAGAGAAAGGAAAGGAAGAAGGGAAGGAAGCAACGAACTAGTTCAAGAGTTGAGTGAAATAGAAACTGCTAGATATCTGGGAACCTACACCGAACCAGGAGGCACAGTTTTTTTCTTTTCTTTTTTTTTTCCCCCGGTCGTGGGGCCTGAACTCTGGGCCTGGGCTCTGTCCCTCAACTCTTCAGCTCAAGGCTAGCGCTCTACCACTTGAGCCACAGTGCCACTTCCGGCTTTTTTCTTTTTGCTTATGTGGTGCTGAGGAATCGAACCCAGGGCCTCATGCTTGCAAGGCAAGCGCTCTACCACTGAGCCACCTTCCCAGCCCCAGGAGGCACAGTTTTTTAACCACACATCTATGGCTAGTGCTGAATGTCAGATTCCCCTTACAGAGCCCATGTTGTGCTTTAGTAAAGGCCTACTGAATCCTCCCTGGGCCTTGGGAAGGAAGAGCTAGCCTTTGCTTCACGTGACAAGTCTAGGAAACTGAGAACATCAAGGACCTCTCATTGCAAGAAGAGGAAGAGATGGATATCCATTCCCTGGAATCTAATCCTCTCTGTGACATGCCCACTCTAATCCTTCTCCTATGCTATTATCTTCTGGTAGCCTGGAAAGATGTAAAAAAACACCTACATCACCAGCACTCCAGGAAAAGAAAGGGATCCCCTACAATGGCTTTAGGGAGGGTCTCTCTACCCCATTTGGCAGTCCTAGTCCAGCACAGACTCTGCCAGCACCATGATTAGTAGACTAAATAGCTTTGTGGAGCAACTTTCTCTCTCTCTTCCTCTCCCTCTCCCTCTCCCTCCCTCTCTCTCTCTCTCTCTCTCTCTCTCTCTCTCTCTCTCTCTCTCTCTCTCTCTTTCTCTCTCTCTAGTCCTATTGTCTTGGGGAGTCTTCAAATATGAATATAGAATGGGCTGCTATCTCCCCATTGGCACCAGCAGTATTTAGCCATTTTCATCAAAATCAAAGACAGAGCACCAGTGATTAAAGACAAATTTAAATCTGGGAGCAAGTTATAAACTATAGGGCTGGGACATTTATCATGGCTAGTGACCTCAAAGGGAACCAATGAGATGGGGGCAGGGAAGAGGCTGCAGTGGGACTTCTCTTCTCTGCCCTGCATCTTATAAGACTTCTCAAATCAAGGACAAATAATAACAGGACAGGACAGGAAAAATAATAACAATGACAAATAATAAATATTGATTACTACCAACTGCTGTATTGAGAAATGAAGGTTTCATTTATTTTATTTTTACCCCATCAAATGTCTATACCTACCCCATAGAGTATTTATTATTATTAATGTGCTTTCTTAATCTTCATTTCACATATCAGGAAATGGTATTCAGAGAGATTAAGCCATTGACTAGAGCCACACAGCTCAAAATGAAAATAGTATGACCATAAGAATACTATCTGAAGCAGGTGTTGGTATTTCATGCTTGTAATCTTAGTTACTCAGGAGGCAACTCTGAGGATCATGGTTTACAGCCATGATCTCCAATTAACCATAAAATGCCTGAAATGGAGCTGTAGCCCAATTTGTAGTGTGCTAGTTGTGAGAGAAAGAGGTAAGGGACAGCGCCCAGGTCTTGAGTTCAAGCTCTTGTACTGGCACCAAACAACAACAACAAAAACGGCTCATACCCCAGAGTATCTCCTACACACCAACAAAAACCTGGACCTGGAGGTGTGGCTCAATAGGTACAGTACTATTCTCAAGCAGAATTAGCTAGGGAAAAGTGTCTAAACCCTGAGTTCAAGTCCCCCCCAGTATAAACTTTTGTGTATATGTATATGTATAATGTGTCCACACATATACATATGCATGTATGTATAAAAACATGTGTATATGATGATCGGGGGATATCAGGCCTGATAGCTCAAGCAAATGAAAATTTTTGCATCATTCAGCCTGTTGATGGAGACTCAGAATATCTATACTGCAGCTAAGTGTGAGAATTTGAGTATTCTCAAATTCTGAAATTCATCAAATCATTGGATAAAGCCCATTCTATTTAGGAAAGGTAATCAACTTTTTTTTTGCTTTGCTTTGTTTTGTTTTTTGCCAGTCCTGGGGTGTGAACTCAGGGCCTGGGCACTGTGCATGAGCTTCTTTTGCTCAAGGCCAGTGGTCTACCACTTGAAACACAACGTGACTTCTAGCTTTTTTTCATGTGGTACTGAGGAATCAAGCCCAGGGCTTCATGCATGTTAGGCAAGCACTCTAACACTAAGCTACATTACCAGCCTGTAATAAATATTCTTTACTCAAAGTTTAAAATTATTTAAATTTATCTATTTAAATTTACCCATGTTATTAAAATTGTAATCATATCCAAAAATATTTTCATAGCAACATTTACCCTGATTGACTAAAGATGAGGCACCTCATGATAGCAGAACTAATGTGTTAAAATTCACCATCTCTAGCACGTGTTATTGGCTCATGACTATAATGCTAGCTATTTAGGAAGCTTAGAGCTGAGGATTCAAGCTTTATGAGACTCATCTCCAATTAACTACCTCAGAGAACTGATGAGGAATTATGGTACAAGTGGCAGAGTGCTAGCCTTAAGCAAAAAATCCCAGGAATAGTGCCCAGGACCTGAGTATAAGAAATAAGACTGGTATGTGCATGAGTATAAATACACACACATGAACATACACATACACACCATGACCATCAGTCACTAGAATATCATGACTTCACTCACAGGAGATCTGCAACAATCAAATTGTGAGACAGGAAGTAGAATGGTGGGTTTCCTGAGACTGGGGAAAGGGATGGATGAATGATGCTGTTTAATAAGTACTTAATTTCAGGTTGGATTCTGAGAAAGTTCTACAGGTTGGTATCAGTGAGGGTGCATGAAAATGTGAATATACTTAAAGCCACTGAAGTGTACAATTATAACTGGTTCATATGACACATTTTAGGCTATGGTTATTTTCCCAGCCAGAGAGGGCTTGGACAAGAAAATCTGGCAGGATGCAAGGCCCCTTATAAAGGTCACTGGTTCAGTTTCCCACCAATTATCTGCTGTTGGGCCATTTGTGCGGCCTTATGTCAGGTTGGAGCAAAGGCAGTGAGTGATTACCTGTAACTGGCCCTCTATAATTTGAGCCACATCTGTACTTCTGGCTCTCCGTAGGTTAATTGGAGATAAAACTCTCAGATTTAGCTGACTGGGCTGGCTTTGAACCTCGATCCTTAGATTTCAGTCTTAATGTACTATCTTAAACAAATGATTGGAACTTGCTCTTTGTTGTTGTTGGTTTTGGTTCTCAGGCTTGAACTTGGGTCCCAGGTGCTGTACCTGAGTTCTGCTTAAGGCTAGCATTCTACCATTTTGAATTACTACACTACTTTTGGTTTTCTGGTGATTAATTGGAAATAAAAGTATCATAGACTTTACTGCTCAGACTGGCCTTGAACATTGATCCTCTGATCTCAGCCTTTTTAGTAGCTAGGATTTCAGGTGTGAGCCAATTACACCTTGCTGGGAACCTACTCCTTTATGAAGGAGGGGGTTCTGATTATCCCCATTTTCCTGATATAGAAACAGAGGCAAACAAATTGAAATGACTTGTATATGATGTCACATGCTAGTAAATTCTGGAGCTGGGTCTTTTATCTTGGTTTGTCCAATTGCAAAGCTCACCCTCAAATACTACTCCATTTGTGTGGGGCCTTGTTATCCCCTACACTCACATTCCTGTAGCAAGGAACCAAAAACGCCCACAAGTACAGGTGTGATTAAGTACATGGCTCTGTCTAGTTAGGAGTGTGCCTGGGTTTGAGTCTCATCTTCACTACTGAAGTTGGATTGAGATGATTGTTGGGCCAATATTTAAGTTTTGAGATCTTGGTACTGGCAAATCATTGGTTATATTACAGTGGCCTGGACTGTAAGACTAAGATAATGATTACCTATCTTAAAGGTTTATTACCAAATTCACAAAGAAAAAAGTTGGTTGGTGCCTAGAATATAGTCAGCAACACATTGACGTCAGCTGTTTATTTCATTGAGTAAAGATGGCAGCCTATAGCTGGGTGTGCAGTTCAGTGGTAAAGCCTATACTTATTTAGCATGGTGTGGAGGAGGAAGGTTGTGAGGGGAGAGGAGGAAAAACCAAGAAGAAGGAAGAAGGGGTGGAATGTGGCAAGGCCCCAGCAGCTCAAGCCTGTAATACTAGCTACTTAGGAGGCTAAGATCTGTGGATGGTAGATCAACCCACCCTGGACGTGGAAGTATATAAGACCCTTAAGTCTAATAAAGTACTCAGAAAAAGCTGGAAATGGCATTGTTGTTCAAGGGGTAGAGCGCTACTCTTGATTGAGCACAATTAGTCTCAGGGATAGTGCTTAGCCAATGAGTTCCAGATCCAAGCATGGCTAAATCAATCAATTAATCAATACAACAAGAAGTTGAAGTGGAAGAATCAGTTGTATGTTAATCATGTATTTTTTTGTTGCTATGACAAAATACTTGACAGAAATAGATTAGGAATTTATTTTGCTCAGTGACATAGATTTCAGGCAATCATGGCAGAGCAGAACATGGTGGACATGGAGCGGGGGAAGGGGTAAGAGAGGGAAAAGGAGTGCCTAAATGGGAGGATTCTCATTTCTCTTCTTTAATTCCATATGGAAAGACAGTCTATGGGATGGTGCCACTATTGTGCAGAAGGGATATCTGCTTCAGTTAGTCTGCTATGGAAATCCTCCAAACACACCCAGAATTGTGCTTTAGTTATTAGCTGGGTGCATCCAAAACCAATCAAATCAATCCCAATTAAGTTTATCCTCAAGATTAACCATCAGAGTTGTTAACTTCATTTGTCTCCAAATTTAGCTAACTGTTCTTTCACAGCCCATCTATCATTTTCATTCTTGTTTTTCTTTCACTTTTAGACTAGTGTGTGTGTGTGTGTGTGTGTGTGTGTGTGTGTGTGTGTGTGCGCGCGCGCGCGCGTGTACTGTAATTAGAAAAACACCTTGAGTATAAAACAGATTATTCCATTGGGACCTTAGAAAACCATTGTACCAGTTCTAGCTCCATTTTCACCAGACCCTCTAAGTTTCCACTTAAGTAATATCATTTCAAACATTTATTCATCCATTATAAAGAAGTCTTTCATTCAGTGTCATGTACTCTGTAGGACTAGAGGACAGAAAATCACATTTAAGAAATAGACCAGGGAGCTTATCTCAGAATAGCAAGAGTTAAAGGAACATTATAGGTTCTCAGGTATATGAAGTTCCAAAATCAGACATGTTCTCCTCAGACTTGTTGCTCCTGGAATGACTCAGACTTGCACTTCCAAGTTAAGGTAGGAGGAAAGAAAAAGTGCAGCAGTAGTTTAGTAGTGGTGATTGTGGAGCTGATAAAATGCATGCAGCATACCCTAAAGTTTAAAAAATATAACAACTACCAATTACAGTCTGGAAATAGCCTAAGGATAGACAGCAAATGGAGAAAACACTAAAGGTTAGTAAGATATCTGAGTTTTTTTGAGAGCTTTTTTGTTTATGTTTAAAGAACATATTTTTTTAAGCACAGCATTTCTTCACATTACTAACCATTTATATCATCCCTCTTCAAAGGACAGAAATTTCAAAGACCAGTAGGAGAGAGGCACGGAGGCTTCTCCTCCCTATAGTTGTAATTGTACAGATTTTTGCCTTCCAAGGTTGGGAACAGGTATATCTCATCTTCTTAAGCTCCCATATTCCTCTCACAAACCAGACACGAATCAGCTAGTATTAGTGGAACTTCTCAGTGTGCTGAAGGCCAAAGAAGCAACACCTTGCTAGGCAAAGCCTGAAAAGCCAGTGTGCATACCCATGTTTGTCCATTAGAACAGCTGTATAGAAAAGCAGACTTTTCTATAAGAGTCTTAGTTTATGTAACCAGAGAAATAAACAAACCCTGTCCAGAGTTGTTATTCTTTGACAGTTTAGGTGTACTATTTTATTAACAATGATCAGATATGCAAATAGACAGTAAGTGTGACCACAATGGAAAAAGATACCTATTGGGAGAGAAGCCCGATGTCAGATTTAATAGACAGATTTCAGATTTAAAGGAAATAATGAAATAGAGCTGTTGGAAGATGACCCCAGAGGCATACCCATATGCTGGTGGCTCATGCCTGTAATACTAATTTGTCAGTAGGGTAGGATCTAAAGATCAGGGATTAAAACCAACCTGGATAGATAAATCCAAAATAATCTCTACTAGATTAATCAAAATAATGTTATTCAAGTGGTAGAGAAGAAGCCTAGAGGAGAAATACAAAAGGTAAAGGACAGTTCAAAAAGGAACAAAAGAAAATGTTTACATTACTTATATATGTAGGATTTCAATATGATATTTTCATTTATGTTTATAATGTATTCTATTCAGTACATCACCCTCCCTTCATCATGATGTAAAATAGTTTGGACATGTTTCATTATTTTATTCTAGTATAGGTAAACAATATTAGCTATGTTTATTCTCTTTCTATAATAATTCTATAGAAGCATTTACAAGAACAGTTGAATGAAATAGGTTAAAATTATTTTAGGAAAGAGAGTGGATGAGGAATTATGATTGAGTGAGGTCAATGAAGTAAATTATATTCTTGCATTAAAATGTCACCATGAGACTCCCCTGTATAATTTAAATATATTAAAAAATTTGTGTTTTTCAAAAAGAAGAGTTGAAAGCCAATATCCTACTGAATGATGAAACCACATGTAGTTATCTCCTAAAGTCAGCAACAACCATATCTACTCTCACCATTTGTAATTTGCAGGAACTGGAGTGCAAGGAAATCAATTTGACAATAGAAATGTCCATATCTGTGTTGATAGGAAGGAGTGTAATTACCTTTTGTGCAGATAACATTATCTTCTATTTGTGACATTCTGGGCCTAGAACTCAGGGATTGTGTTCTGTCCCTGTGATTTTTACTCAAGGCTAGAATTCTCTCCCTTGAGCTGTAGCTCCACCTCTGGTTTTTTGATGGTTAATTGGAGGTAATAATTTCAAGAGTCTTACATACTTCTTTGTCCAGGCTGGCTTCCAACTTCAATCCTCAGAAATAAACCTCCTGAGAAGCGAGAATTAGAGGTAGCAGTCACTGGCTCCCAAATCTCACCTTATTTTTTATTTACAAAATTACAAGAATTCACTAAAAATTATGTTCAATAACTAAGTTCAATGAATAGGTTATAATGTGTGTTTAAAAATAATTGGATTTACATTTGTGAGCAATGAACAATTAAGAATAATGTAGGGAGTAAGTTCTCTTTACACTAGTAGAAAAATACTTAGAATTCAATGTACCAAAAATGTAACCTTGAACAATGGAAACTACATTATACAGCAAATCTTAAAAGCACTCCAGTTTTCACTTGATATCCTATTCTGCTTGCCTCTCATGTATTTGCTCTTACAGAAAGAAACTAGTATTTTTTTACTTTACATTATTATCAGGACTCTCACGTGGAAATACATACATCCAAATATGCCCTGAGATCTCCATTTTTATGAGGAATGGCTCAAGTACACAAAAGAGGCAGGGTGAACTCATACACTTGAGGACTGAATATCAGCCATGAATGTTTCCTCTCCAGTCCTCCCAATTCAGGTTGTGTGTAAAGTATCCTCCAAAATCACAATAAATCTTTAAGAGACAAGCATAGGATCTCACATATGATGGAGGGAGAAAAAAGATTTATTCCAGCCGGGTGCCAGTGGCTCATGCCTGTAATCCTAGCTACTCAGGAGGTTGAGATCTGACAATCCCGATTCAAAGCCAGCTTAGGCAGGAAAGTCCTTGAGTCTCTTATCTCCAATAAACCACTAGAAAACCAGAAGTGGCACTGTGGCTCAATTGGTAGAGCACTCGCCTTGAGCTGAAGAGGGCAGGGACAGCGTCCAAGCCCAGATTTCATGCCCCACTACGGAACACACACACACACAAAAAAAGATTTATTCCACATTCTAATGGATAAGGTCTGGAAGACAAGTCTGAGGTCCCCTATTCATGTAGCATAGAGTTACTGAGAGGAACTTTCAGGATCAAGGAGGTAAGAATTCAAATACAGAGTAGTACATGCAAAACAGAAAGAAAAAAGCAGACTGATTTGGGGCAAAGAAGCAAGCTTCACATCAACATAAACCTAGAGTAAACTTCACTCTTCTACCCACATTCATTCTGATCACCACAACCCAACATCTCTTTGATGAGAAAAGGAGGCAATGTAACATGCTCTAAGAAATATTTAAGGAAACATTTCACTAGTAAGCTGAAGAAATACTTAAGGAAAGGCAAGTAGAGCCCAGCAAATGTTCACAGACAGTGTCCTAGGTGTGAGTTAAAGCCACACGACCAAAAGGGGAAAAAAAGAAAACAAAACAAAAACCTTTAAAGAATAGGCAAAATTCAGAACCAAATAACCAAAAACTGCATAAGAGTTCAAACAAGGAATTTGGAACTTTCTAGGCAATTGTTACATTTTGAAAAATCTCAATGGATACAGGATTTTGGTGTTTTATTCTGTGTATATATTAGAGCAGTGGAAATTGTTCAAGAATCAGTTTAGTGTCTGTAAATACCTTTTGAAGGCAAGATGGGAGATATTCTAAATTTTAAGGAGAAAGAGTAATTTCCAGTCAGCAAATCATATCTGTTAAGCAAAAATATAAGCAAAAACAATGTAATCTCCTAACCTCAATTACATTATCATAACTAAGAATTAAAATGTGAAAGTATGTAATCCTTCCCAATATATTTCTGTTATCTGATTGGTCTCACAATGTTTCAAGAGGCTAACAGAGATTTTAAAGTAGAAACTCATGTTAGCTGCCACAGTTGGGAGAGAAATTTCCCTATGCATCAAGGAACTCCTCAGACTTAGAGTCTGGCACTGGTCCAACCTATGTAAGACCCACTTCATCTAGAGAAGTCCACATTGTGGAAATTGTAATGTCCGTTTAAGCACAGATGCCTTGAAAGTTTTGGGATTATTTTTTTGGAAGTGTGGGGTGGAAGAACGTACTTAGTGTGGGCCTCCTTGCCCAGTATCGTTTTCACTTTGTGAATTCCAGTTTCTTTCCCTTGTTGCTGCTGGAAATGTCTGAACAGGGTTATACTCCACTTGGTTTATTTGTCATGGACAAATGCCAATTTCTACAGTATAATATATATAATATGAATATATATTATATATAAATAATGAGCCTAGTTTACATAATTTAAAATGAGAATGCATGAATATGTATTCTAAAACAATTGATAAAATATAATTTAAGTACAATCGAATGCCATTTTCTTCTGTGCTAGTCCTCCTTTTTTTTTTTTTAATTTTATTTTATTTTATTTGAGAACATACTGTACAGAGGGGTTACAATTACAAGGGCAGGATAATGCATACATTTCTTACCAAGCATCGCAGCCTCCTCCTTTGTTTACGCTTCACCTCCCTTCCCAGCCTCCCCCCTCTCCCCCACCCAATCATACCCCCCCTCCCCCGCAACACCGACATTGTAAAGCTGGTTTTGACGTGACAATTTGTACTTCTCATTGTTGCAACAGGTCCACCTGAATACTTTAACGACTTGTTTGTCCCCGTCTCCTCCACATGTTATACTGACATCAAATATAGTGAAAGCGGGGGTTACACTATGGGGGAGGGACATAAAACCAACAAAGAAATAATCTTATAAATGCGTGAAAGAAACAAAAACATTAAAATACATATTTGAGGGTTCGTTTTCCTAACATCACATTCTCTGACTTTTTCCGCTTGACTCATACCTATACTAGATATTGAAAATAAGGGAAACCATGGGACCTATGTTTCTTTGGGCCTGGCTTACTTCACTTAACTTAATTTTTTCCAAGCCTTTCCATTTCTTAACAAATGGGGAAATGTCATTCTTTCTGATGGAGGGAGAGAATTCCATTGTGTATATATACCACATTTTCTTGATCCATTCATCTACGGAGGGGCATATGGGTTGGTTCCAGATCTTAACTATGGTAAATAATGCTGCAATAAACATAGTTGTGCTGATAGCTTTAGTGTGGTCTTTTTTGTAAACATTAGGGTAAATGCCCAAAAGTGGGATTGCTGGGTCATAGGGGAGTTCTATGTGAAATCTTTTGAGGAACCTCCATACTGCTTTCCAAAGTGGTTGAACAAGTTTACATTCCCACCAACAATGAAGTAAGGTTCCTTTCTGTCCACATCCCCTCCAGCATCTGTTGTTGTTAGAGTTCTTGATTTTTGCTGTTCTAACCGGAGTGAGGTGATATCTCAATGTTGTTTTGGTTTGCATTTCTTTTATGGCTAGGGATGTTGAACATTTCTTCATGTGTCTATTGGCCATCCTTCTTTCTTCTTCAGAGAAGCTTCTCTTTAAGTCTTTCGCACACTTACTTATTGGGCAGTTGTTTCTTTGAGGATTTGTTGTTGGGTGGTTTAATTTTTTGAGTTCCAAATATATTTTAGATATGAGACCCTTGTCGGTTGTGTGGCTAGTAAAGATCTTCTCCCAATCCGTGGGCTTTCTATTGATCTTGCTAGGTATGTCATTTGCCCTGCAGAAGCTCTGCAACCTTATGCAATCTAATTTGTCCAACCTTTCTTTGATTTGTTGTGTTTCCGGGTCTCTATTCAGAAAATTTCGGCCTGAGCCAAGGAGACCCAGGGTTTCTCCTATTCCATCCTGTAATGTTTTCAGAGTGTCTGCTTTGAGTTCAAGGTCTTTGATCCATTTGGACTTGATTCTGGTGCAGAGTGATATATAAGGATCTAGGTTTAGTTTTCTACATGTAGTTAAGTTTTGCCAGCACCATTTACTGAAGAGGCTGTCTGTCTTCCATTCTATTGTTTTAGCTCCCTTATAGAAGATTAGATGGCTATAGGTCTGTAGGTTCATTTCTGGGTTTTCAATTCTATTCCATTGGTCCTGAGGTCTGTTCTTATGCAAATACCAAGCTGTTTTGACTACTATGGCTTTATAGTAGAGTTTGAAATTTGGTATTGATATTCCTCCAGCAGTGTTCTTTCCGTTGAGGAGCGTTTTTGCTATTCGGGGTCTTTTATTGTTCCATATGAATTTTTGGATTGCCTCTTCTATTTCCTTGAACAATGAGGGTGGAATTTTGATAGGTATTGCGTTGAATTTGTAGATAGCCTTGGGAAGTATTGCCATTTTAACGATTTTAATCGTTCCAATCCAGGAGCATGAGAGGTTTTGCCATTTTTTAAGTTCTGTGTTGATTTCCTTTTTCAAGATTTTAAAGTTTTCATCATAGAGGTCCTTCACTTCTTTAGTTAAGTTAATTCCTAGGTATTTTATTTTTTGTGGGGCTATTACAAATGGAGTTGCTTTCCTAATTTCAGCCACACTTTTCTCATTGTTGGCATACAGAAAAGCCATTGATTTTTGGAGATTAATTTTATAACCTGCTACTTTGCCAAAGTTTTGAATCAGCTTGAGTAATTTGGGAGTGGAGTCTATGGGATTCTTTAAATACAAGATCATGTCATCTGTAAAGAGGGAGAGTTTTTTTCTTCTTTCCCTATTTGGATCCCCTTTATGTCTGCATCTTGTCTTATTGCTGTAGCTAGGCATTCTAATACTAGATTGAAGAGAAGTGGAGAGAGTGGGCATCCTTGTCTTGTTCCTGAGTTAAGAGGAAATGGCTTTATTTTTCACCATTGAGTATAATGCTGGCTGTAGATTTGTCATATACAGCCTTTATTGTATTGAGGAATGTTCCATGGATTCCTAATTTTTCCAAAACCTTGATCATAAAGGGGTGTTGGATCTTGTCGAATGCTTTTTCTGCATCTATTGAGATAACCATGTGGTTCTTATTCTTGCTCCTGTTGATGTGATGAATAATATTAATTGATTTGCGTATATTGAACCAGCTTTGCATCCCTGAAATGAATCCTGTTTGATCGTGGTGTATGATTTTTTGGATGAATTGTTGAAGTCAGTTGGCCAAAATTTTGTTGAGAAGTTTTGCATCAATGTTCATCAAAGAAATGGGTCTATAGTTCTCTTTCTTTGATGAGTCCCTGCCTGGTTTTGGGATGAGGGTTATGATGGCTTCATAGAATGTGTTCGGTAGTGAGCTTTCTCTTTCAATTTCATTGAAGAGTTGGAGGAGAATTGGTGTGAGCTCTGCTTTGAAGGCCTTGTAAAATTCCTCTGTAAAACCATCTGGTCCTGGACTTTTCTTAGCTGGAGGTCTCTTATTGCTGTTTCTATTTCAATGCTTGATATGGGCCTGTTTAGATTGTTTAACTCATCTTGGTTTAGTTTTGGCATGTCAATATTTGCTAGGAAGAGGTCCATTTCTGTCATGGTGTCAAACTTATTAGCATAAAGTTTTGAGAAGTATTCCCTTATAATGTTCTGAATCTTGGTTGTTTCCGTGGTGATGTTTCCATTCTCATCTCTGAGTTTATTAATTTGGGTGTGTTCTCTTCTTTTTCTGATAAGATTTGCTAAGGGTCTGTCAATTTTGTTAAGTTTTTCGAAGAACCAACTCTTTGTTTTGTTGATTCTTTCTATAGTTTTTTTGGATTCTAATTCATTTCATTCTGATTTAATTTTGAATATTTCTTTCCGTCTACTGGATTGGGGTTTATCTTGCTGCTCATTTTCAAGGAGGTTTAGATGTGTCATTAAATTGTTAGTTTCAGATCTCTCCAATTTGTTGATGTAGGAGCTCAGAGCTATAAACTTGCCTCTGAGTACTGCCTTTGTTTTGTCCCAGAGGAGCTGGTATTTTGTGTGTTCATTTTTGTTGAATAGCATGAAGATTTGAATTTCCTTTCTAATCTCTTCCATGACCCACTCATGATTCAGCAGTGTGTTGTTTAGCCTCCATGTGATACCGGACTTTCTTTGGTGGCTTTTGGTGTTGAGTTTTAATTTTATTCCCTTGTGGTCAGAGAGAATGCAAGGTATAACTTCAATGTTTCTGAATTTAGACAAGTTTGCTTTCTGGCCTAAAATGTGGTCTATTTTAGAAAACATTCCATGTGCTTCTGAGCAAAATGTGTATTCTGATGCTGCTGGGTGAAATGTTCGGTAGATGTCTGTTAAGTCTAGTTGATCTATGCAGCTGTTTAGATCTGCGGTTTCTCTGTTGAGTTTTTGCCGAATTGATCTATCTAGTGAAGAGTGGTGTGTTAAAATCCCTAACAATTAATGTCTTTGGATCTATATGGGATTTGAGGGAAAGTAGTGTTTCTTTGATAAATTAGGGTGCTCCATTGTTTGGCGAATAAATATTTGGAATTGTAATATCCTCCCGAAGTAGAGATCCTTTAATTAGTATGTAGCGACCTTCTTTATCTCTTCTCACGAATTTTAATTTGAAGTCTATTTTATCTGATATTAGGATTGCAACTCCCGCCTGTTTATGGGGGCCGTTTGCTTGGTAGATTTTGTTCCAGCCTTTAACATTGAAAATGTGTTTGTTTTTTACGGGCAAGATGTGACTCCTGCAGGCAGCAGATAGAAGGGTCTTGTTTTTTAATCCAACTAGACAGTCTATGTAGCTTAATTGGAGAGTTCAGTCCGTTAACATTAAGAGATAGGACTGAGAGGTATTTGGGAGTTCCTGCCATGTTATCTACCTTCTTGGGGGCTGCTAAAACTGGGTTCTTCCTATGGTTCTTGAATTCTCAGTTTGGGTGCAGTTTCTTGGCCTTTACTGTGCTCTTGTTGGTTTTCTATGTGTAGGACATCTTTAAGAATCTTTTGTAGGGCTGGTTTGGTGGAGATGTTTTGTTTCAATTTTTCTTTGCTATGGAAGGTTTTTATTTGGCCTTCAGTTATGAAGGAGAGTTTAGCTGGGTACAGTATTCTTGGTTGATAGTTGTTTGTTTTTAGGGCATGGCATACATCATTCCAGGCTCTTCTTGCTTTGATTGTCTCTGCTGAGAATTCTGAGGTGATTGTAATTGGTTTCACTTTATAGGTGATTACCCTTTTCTCCTTGATAGCTTTAAGGATCTTTTCCTTGTTCTGAGTTGATCCTGTGTGGATTATAATGTGGCAGTGTGATGTCCTATTCTGGTCTGGTCTATTTGGGGTTCTAAAGGCTTCTTGTATCTGGACAGGCCTATCTTTTTCACGTTTGGGCAGTTCTCTGCTAGGATCCTGTTAAACAAATTTCCTAGACCATTAACTTCTGTTTCTAGGTGCTCCTCTACACCCATTATCCTTAGATTAGGCCTTCTGATGGTGTCTTCCAGGTGTTGGATAGATCTATCATATTTCTTGGACCTGTCTTGGATGGTTGTATGTTCTTTCTCTATAATATCTAGGCTGTCTTCAATCCCTGAGATTCGATCTTCTGCATGGTCTAACCTGCTGTCAAGACTCTCTACTTTGTTTTTTATCTCTTTTCCTTCTAGTTGGTCAGCTGTGATGGCTTCAAGTTCTTTGTTGAAGCTCTGTTTTAGGTCTTGTATGAATTTCTTTACTTCCTTAATTTGGTGTTCAGTGTTTGTCCTCAAATCACTTAGTTGATTGACTTTGGTTTCTTTGGGCTCCCATTCCTTCTGTTGGGTTCCATTCAGCATTCCCTTTGTGGTCTCCCTGACTTCCTTCAGCTCTTTGTTAATGGATTCCATGAATGCCTTTAGTGATCTTTGTATGTTCTATAACTGGTCTCTCAATTCCTGTATTACTCTTTGATTAGCTTCCTCCCGTTCGTGGAATTCCTGCAGATCTCTTTGAGTGTTCTCAGCCTGCTCACGCCATTCCTCCCTTTCTCTTTGAGTATTCTCAAGTTGTTCATGCAAATCCTGTATTAGTTTTTGAGTAGCTTCTTCACGCTTATGACATTCCTGTATAAACTTCTGGGATGCCTCCTCTCTCTCCCTATCACGCTCATACAGAGTCCTTTGTACGTTTCCAAACTTCTCATTTATCATGTTTGCCAGCAGTGTTTGTAGAGCTATTTGGGAACTCTCCTCTGGATTATTCATTATCTGTTCTAACCCCTGATTATCAAGATTGGGAATCGAGATACCCGAATTTGCCATTTTTCTTGTGTTTTTCCGGCTTACTCTGCCCATTTGAGATGAAGATAGCACCAGTTTTGTGCTAGAACAATATCTTAAGGCAACCATCAACCAAATTTGCATTTGTACAGTCAATAGTCTACAGATACAATCTAGTTCAACAGATACATCTATTCGACATCAAACAACTATATGATAAAGTACTTCGAACCGCAGAGAAGAATTTGGAAAACCAGAAATTATTAGGGTTAGGGAGAGATGTGGGTAAAAAATAGGAATAGATTGGTGTGGGGAGGCACAGGGAGAGTTAACTATGTCCTAATCACAATGCAGGAAATAGGTTGGGTAGGATGCAAGTAGAGAGAGAGAAAAAAAGAAGAAAGGGAAAGGGGAATGAAAAGAGACCAGAAAAAAATAGAAATGTAAAAATTAATGTTATTATAGAGATTAAAAGACCATCTATTTAGAGAGGAATGTGAATATGTTGAGAGAAAGGGAGGGACATAGAGGAGATGTGAAAAACTTTAAAAAATGCTTAAAATATTATATAGGAATAAAGAGGTAGTACTGCTATTAATGAATTTAAGTCTCAGAGGTTTTGAATTGAGTAATAAGTTTGTGGATTAAGTGTGTACACAATGGGGGATAGGATCTACTAGTTAACTACGGGTTTATCTGAGGATGTGCAGGACAAGAGTTAAGTCACATAAAGAAGAACAAAATAGGAAAAGGTGGAAAGGATAGGAAAGTGAGAAGAAAAGATCAGAAGTTCAGTAGAGCTAGACAAAAAACAAAAAGATAATTAAGAATGAAAGAAAAAGAGGAAGAAGTCAAGAAAGGATGGAAAACACACATTCACGTATTCCTAAAATAAAAATTATAAGAGGAGAAAAAAAAAGTTACTGGAAAACAATTATTTTTTCAGAAGAGGCAAAAATTAAAGATTAATAAAAGTTTTAGAAAAGGAAAAAAATTTTTATATATATAATGTAACAAAAAACGGAAAAAAAAAAACAAAACAAAAAAAAGAAAAAAGAAAAGAAGAAGAAAAAAAAAAGTTCTTTGATTTTTTTTTTTTTTTTTGGGAGGGGTGAGAAGAGTCCTGTATCTCCCTTTTGTCTGTAACCAGAGTCTGGTTGGAGTCTCTGGTCAGCTTGAGGTCCTATGGCTTGATTGGTTTCTTAAGTCAGTTTGTTGGAACAGTCAGAAAAATGCTCTGCTTTACCCAAGATTTTGAGATTCCCCCTCCCAGGTTAGTTTACTGGGAGGGTGATCTGCTTTGAGAATCACAAAAGAGGGGGATGCAGTGATGAGGCTAGGTTCTGGGTAGAGTCGAGGCCTTTCAACAAACAGTAGCTTTTCCCTGGGGATATTTTGTGAAAAAAACTCACAGCACCCAGCCTGGAGCCATTCTCAGGGTTTCTGTTTTTCAATTGATTGTGGTGGCTGCTAGAGGGAGGGGCAGCCTCTGGCTCTGGTTACCCAGTGAGGAGAGCCACTCCAATGGCTGGCGCCTGAGCTGGGTGACTTTTCCCTGGATGGAACTGAGTCTGTGAGGTCACTTCGCCGTTAAGTTCTTGTGACCTGCTAAATGACTAGTTTTATTCCAAGGCCTGAGCTGGAACTAGCCGCTCCTCCGAGCTTTGTCGGTATCCAAGATGGAGATCACCGGTGCTGGGGGGGGGAGGGGTGGCCTTCCCTCCTCTGCTCCCTGAGTCTTGGATCCTGGGTCATCTCTGGTCTGCAAAGTGCAGGATGAAGTTGTCTGCTCCTTGTCGGTTCTTGCTGGTGTTGAGTAGAATCCGCTCGTCTGCTGCGTCTGGCTCCTTCATCCCGGACTGTGTCTCAGGTATGCTCCCGCGGCGGTGGTCGCCGCCGCGACCCTGCCGCCGCAGCAGCAACTGCTGGCAGGCGCTCAGATGTGTCTGCTTGGCTTCCCCTCTCTTGACTAACTCTCTGTCCTGTGATGGAACACTTGGTGTGATTCTCTGGCTTGGGACTGTTCACTGGAACTCTGAAACTGTTTTCTATGCAAGAGCTTGTTCAGATTCCAGCTTCTCCTCTGCCATCTTCCCGGAACTCTAGTCCTCCTTCTTAAACTTAAGGCCTGGGCATTAACCATGAGCTTCTTTTGCTAAGGGCTAATATTGTACCAGTTAAGCCACACCTCCACTACCAGCTATTTTTGATAGTTAATTCTAGAGCAGTCTCCCATAGTTTCGCTGGGAGAGTTTAGCTGGGTACAGTATTCTTGGTTGATAGTTGTTTTTCTTTAGGGCATGGCCTACATCATTCCAGGCTCTTCTTAGTTTAATTGTCGCTGCTGAGAAATCTGAAGTTTTTCTAATTGTTTTCCCTTCATAGGTGATTGATCTATTCTCCTTGACAGCTTTAAGGATCTTTTCCTTGGTCTGAGTTGATCCCGTGTGGATTATAATGTGACGGTGGGATGTCCTATTCTGATCTGGTCTATTTGGAGTACTGAAAGCTTTTTGTATATGAATAGGCCTAACTTTTTCCATGTTTGTGAAGTTCTCTGCTAGGATCCTGTTAAACAAATTTCCTAGACCATTAACTTCTGTTTCTAGGTGCTCCTCTACACCCATAATTCTCAGATTAGGACTTCTGAAGGTGCCTTTCAAATATTTAATAGATCTATCATATTTCTTGGATTTTTCTTGTATAATTGTGTTCTTTCTCCATAAGATCTAGGCTGTCTTCAACCCCCGAGATTCGGTTTCCTGCATGATCTAACCTACTGTCAAGACTTTCTACTTTGTTTTTTTATTTCTTTTCCTCCTAATTGGTCAGCTTTGATGGCTTCAAATTCTTTTTGGAGCCTTGTTTTAGATCTTTTATGAACTTCTTTACTTCCTTAATTTGATGTTCAGTGTTTATTCTCAAATAACTCAGTTGGTTGATTATGGTTTTTTGCACTCCCATTCCTTCTGTTGGGCTCCATTCAGCATTCGGTTGTGGTCTCCCTGAATTCTATTCAGCTGTCTCCTTATGGTTTCTATAAATTTCTCTATTTTTTTTTCTATTGTCATCCCTCTCTCGCAATTCATGTATTTCCCTTTGATTAGTTCCCTATCGTTCTCTCAATTCCTGTAATTCTCTTTGACTGTTCTCCCCCTGCTCAAGCAATTCTTCTCTTTCTTTTTGTTAATTTTCAGACTGCTTAACAATTCCTGTATTTCTCTTTGACTCTTCTAAACTTGCTCACCCAATTCGTGTATTAATTTTTGCACAGCTTCCACAAAATCACCAGACTCCTATATTAATCTTTGGTTTGCCTCCTCTCCTTCCATATCACATTCACACTGAGTCCTTTGCAGGTTTTCAATCTTTTCATTCACCATGTTTACCAAAAGTGTTTGTACAGCTTTCTGGGAACTCTCCTCTGGATTATTCATTAACTGATCTGTCACCTGATTATCAAGAGTGGGAGTTGAGATACACGAACTTGCCATTTGTCTTGTGTTTTTCCAGCTTGCTCTCCCAATTTGGTATGAAAGTAACACTAATTTTGTGCTAGAACACTATTTTAAGGCAAGCATTAACTGGAGTCCTGTAGTCGCACGGTCAAAATGGCTGCAGGTACAATCTTGTTGAACAGATACAATCTATTCAACATCAACAACTATGGATTAATGGGCTAAAAACAGCAAAGAAGGATTTGGCAAGCCAGAAATTATTATGTTTAGGGATAAATGTAGGGAAAATAGGATTAGTGGGATCCAGAGAGTTTACAGGAGAGTGAATTTAACCAAGGATAATCTCAGAGAGGGAAATGGACTGGACGGATGATAGGAGAGATATAAAAGAAAAAAAACAATAAAAAATGTAAACACAATAATTTAAATTTAAAAAGTTAAACACTTAAAAATTATGTAAGTATAAAGAAATGATATTTAGAGAAGAAAAGGATAGAGTGGGAGAAGACGAGGGATAGAAAGGACACATGATAAACCAAAAAATAAAAATCCTTAAAATTATTTGTTTTTCCCCTTCCCCTCCACAAATTATGCCTACATCAAATACAGTGAAAGCAGTGGTTATACTGTGTGGGAGGGATATACAAAGCAACCAAGAAATAATCTTATAAATGTATTAGAGACAATCGCATGAAAGAAAAAACAAACATTTGAATACATATCTTAGGGTTCATTTCCCTAACATCACCTTATCTGACATTTTTTGCTTGACTCAGACATATATTAGATATTTCAAATAAGGGAAACCATGGGACCTGTGTTTCTTTGGGCCTGGCTTACTTCACTTAATATAATTTTTTCCAAGCCTTTCCATTTCCTAACAAATGGATCAATGTCATTCTTTCTGATGGAGGCAAAGAATTCCATTGTGTATATATACCACATTTTCTTGAATCATTCATCTACTGAGGGGCATTTGGGTTGGTTCCATATCTTAGCTATAGTAAATAGTGCTGCAATAAACATATTCGTGTTGGGAGCTTTAGTGTGGTCTTGTTTGTAAACATTTGGGTAAATGGCCAAAAGTGGGACTGCTGGGTCATAGGGGAGCTCTATGTGGAGTCTTTTGAGGAACCCCCATACTATACAGGTAGAACCATTGAAACAATGAGATGTACAAGCCATTATGCCGAAAAATGAACTTTACATCTTTCGTTTGGAGGGGGAGTGGAGGGGTGGGGAGGGGGGGAGGATTGGATGGGGGCTCGAGGGGAGGATGGAAAAGGATGGGAAGGGGAAACAAAGGAGGAAGCTGCAATGTTTGATAAGAAATATACTCATTATCTTGCCTATGTAATTGTAACCCCTCTGTACAGTATTTTCACAATTAAAATAAAATAAAAAAGGAAAAAAAAGAAAAACAAACTTTACAATTTAGGCAAAGGGGAGTTGGGGGCATGTAGTTGTGGAGATGGGAGGGAAGGGATGGTAGGCGAAAACAAAGGAGATAATAATGCTTGATAAGAAATGTACTCATTACCTTGCTCATATAACTTTAACCCCTCTATACAGTATTTTTACAATAAAACAAATAATAAAATTAAAAAAGTAATTAAAAATCCTTAAAAGTAGTTAATTGAGGGCTGAGAAGGTGGCTCAGTGGTAGAGTGCATGCCTTGCATGCATGAGGCCCTGGGTTCGATTCCTCAGCACCACATAAGCAAAGAGAAAAAAGCCGGAAGTGGTACTGTGTCTCAAATGGTAGAGCCTTAGCCTTGAGCTGAAGAGCTGAGGGACAGTGCCCAGGCCCAGAGTTCAGGCCCCTTGACCAGACCAAAAAAAAACAAAAACAAAAGTAGTTAATTGAAAATTATATAGGTTATAAAGAAATAATACTATATTGAAGCAGTTAAGCCTAAGATGCAGTGAATTGAGTAATAAATTTCTGGATTAAGTAGGTACACAATGGAAGATAAGGTGTAATAATCGACAAGGGGTATACATCTGGGGATGAGCTGAACAGCAATTAAGCAACGCAAAAATGAAAGAAAGAGATAAAAAATAAGGAAAAGAATAAAATTAAGGACGAAAAGATTAAAAAATTTGAATAAAGAAGTACACACACTTACATATACACCTAAAATAAAAATTATGAGAAAAAAGAAAAGATTAATAGAAAAAAATTTAAATTTTTTTTAAAAGTTACAAGAAAGAGTTCTTTGTGTAAGTTATATTCAATAGGTAGGTCTCATTAGGTAGATGATGAATAGAACCCCACGTGCTATTCAGGCAAGAAAAAAAATTTATGAAACTGCTGACCCCGCCATGCATCCTGGAAAAACAAGGCTGCAAAGGAAATGGTTTATGACCCACCCCTGGGCCAGAACTTATCTAGGTCAGGGACAGGAATAGGTATAGCCACACTGGATCTGAGTGTGACCTCTTGGACTGGGACCCACCTAAGGTCTGATAGGAGGCATGTGACCAGAGGTGGCCTAGGATATAAGCTAGCAGGAGGGGAAGGTGACAGCTTCCAGGTCTGCCAGTTACATAGGTAACAGATACTGGGTGGAAACTTAGCCAAGAGGAAGGGAGGTGTCCCTGTTCAGACCTTACATGCCAGCATTTTGATAATTATGAAAATGGGTAAAAATTATCTCTGGCTATTTCCTGCTTGCAAGGGACGTTGACAGTAGGGGTAAAAGACTGAAAGGTGTTCCTCTGAGAGAAGACAGCAGGTAACAGCTGTCACTTGGTGGGCATGAGTTCGTAGGTGAAGTCTGGAGAAGTCTCATGCATTGATGGGCTAAAAAAATACTAAAGAGCAAATAAATGGCAAGTGGAAGGGCTTGGGGCTGAAAACATTGGTAGAAATGTCCCTAGCTACTTCTGACATCTGGCGACTAGGTAGAGGAGAAGTCAGGTAACACAGGCAAGAATATAAATTTCTATCCAGTTGAAAGGTAGACAGGTACAGACATTAGACAGACAGGCTTCTTACTTCTATTGACCTCCTGGCTCTGGTTAAAGGGCAGGTACAAAGTGGCTGATGTGACATCATTTCCTCTTACTCTTTTCTGTGGTCCCTTGTTCCCCAGACTGGCTGAGTCTAGGTGCTTGTTGCTATGATGGTTTGTCCCAGGTGGTATTCAAGGAGGTTTGAACTCAAGGCCTGGACACTGTCCCTGAGCACTTCTGCTCAAGGCTATTGCTTTACCACATTGAGTTACAGTACCACTTCCAGTGTTTGGTTTGTTAGAAATAAGCGTCTTGATCCTTGTTTCTAGACTGGCTCTATGCAAGTTACTTGGGAGATGGAGTGTTAGGGATTTTTCAGCCTGGGATGGCTTTGAACTGCAATCTTTGCCACTGAAGCCCTTTATTATTTTCAATTAAAGCAACAAGGAGATCAAGTAGAACAAGTAGAGTTTACCTGGTTTTTATCAAGAATTGACCAACAAATATTCTGAAAAGACAAAACTCATTAAATGTGATGAGAATTTTAGCACAGATATAGTATTGATTTCTTTATGGTACCCCTACCAGTGCTTAAGTTAACCAAAGTTACAGAAAAAGTCTTAGCTTTTACAAATCAAAAGCAAAATTTCACCAGCTAATCAGCTGCATGTGATGGAGCCAAGGAAGACTCCAGTCTACTTTTACCATGGTGGAGGTAGGATGGTATACACAGGAGTGAGGGCTGTCTTCCAGGTTGGAAGAGATGGACTGGATCTGGACTGCATATAGACTGGCTAGCACTGAACTACGAAATCAAACTGAACAAACTTCAGGAATCTCAGAAGATTTAAGCCAAATAACTTGGTTGCAATGCCAGATAACAAGTTTACACAGACACAGACATAGACACATAGGAATATACACACAGAATCAAGTTGAGGTCAGGGCAAAATCGAGTTGGTGCAAAATAGCAGCTGAGCTCCCAAGATGCCAAGATGGTGCATCTGCTACACGGTCAATACTAGAGAGAGCTAAAGATATTTTTTGGGGTCAGGTCATGGGGCCTGAACTCTGGGTCTGGGTGCTGTCCCTCAGCGCTTCAGCTCATGGCTAGCGCTCTACAACTTGGGCGACAGCACCACTTCTGGCTTTTTTCTTTTTTCTATGTGGTGCTAAGGAATTGAACCCAGGGCCTCATGCATGCAAGGCAACCACTCTACCAGTATGCCACCTTCCCAACCCGAGAGCTAAAGATTTTGAATGTGAGGGTGCATTGCTTCCAGAACACATGGATCTTCAGGTTCCACCCATAGTACAAAGGAAGAGGAGGGGTCCTGCAGGGGAGGAAGCCTTGCAGGAGAGGCCACAGGAATGGTCTCACACGGGAGGCCCCAAAGGAGGGATTACCTTGCAGGGGAGGTAGCAATAGAGGGGGTGCCTCATGGCGGAGGCTGCCAAACAGAAGGGTCTTGCTGGGGGGACCACAAATGGAGGGTGCACCTTGTTTGGGAGGCTGCAAAAGAGGGAATGGCCTCACAGGAGAGGCCACAAATCGGGGTATACCTAACTGGGGAGGACGCAAATACTGTGACTCATGGGGGAGGCTGCAAAAGTGGGTGTAGTAGTAAGCTTGGTGGAAAGTTAAGAGTCAGATGAGAATAAACCCTTAACCCGCCATGTGGCCAAGATGGCGAACTCAAGATTGTGAATTTCTGAAAAACCACAAAGACAACCTAAACAAATGGAAACTCTGACAATTTTCAAACGTAGAATGGCTAGCCTTTGAGAGGGAACTTCGAGGGGGTGTCCTGGGACCCAGCCTATATTGCATTTTTCAGGGCACAAGCAAAAATGTTGTAGAAAAGAGAAAGGGAGAAATAAGGAAAGTTAGACATGATTGGCAGAGAGAGAGCAAAGAGAGGCTGAAAGTAAACAGACTTCTGACCATTTACTATTGCAGTGGCAAAAAAAACTGTCTATATCTGAGAACGGCATAAAAATTAGGCTCTCTGGCTTTCCAGAGAGCACAGGAAGCATTTCAAAGGGGTTTCACAGCTCAGCTTGATTCGCAGCACCCCATTAAATGTATAGGAGAATCAGTCTGGTGATTGAAGGAGAGCTGACCAGGCAGAAGTGGCGTCCCAACTTCCCCCCCGAACCCCTTAGAGATAAATGGCCAAGTCCCTGACCAAATGTCCTTGATTTCAGAGGTGACTGGCCTTTCAGCTAGAAGCCATAAGAGCTCTCTGGCAAGGTGCCACATCTGGACAGAGATTGACCAACAGAAAACTGTAGAGAGTACTTTCAGTCACGAGAGTAGAGAAGTGGTATGGGTGTGGATGTGAAGGTCAGCAAGGTATTGGTGAAAAGTCTCGCATGATATCTCTAGGAAGTCTGGTTCACAGAAAAGGGGTAGTTAGGAAATTCTAACATTCACAACTCAAAATCCCCATCCGAGTCACAGAACAATATGTAAGGCATATTAAATAGGTAGGTTTCCTTAGGCAGCCAATGAAGAGAACACCACGTGCTATTCAGGCAGGAAAAGAAATTTATTTACTGAACTTCTGCCCCTGCCATGTATAATTGAGAAGCATAGCTGAAACTGAAAGGGGGGATGGCCACCGCTGGGTGAGAATTTATCTAAGCCAGGATCTGGAACAGGTGTGGCAACACTGGATCCGGATGTGACCTCAGGGTCTGGGACCCTCCTAAGGTCAGATGGGAGGCATGTGACTAGACGTGGCCCAGGATGTGACCTAGCATGAGGGGAAGGTGACTGCTTCCAGGTCTACTAGTTACTTAGGTAACAGATGCTGGGCAGAAACTTAGCCAAGAGGGAGAGAGGTGTCCCTGTTCAGACCTTAAACATTCATTTTTTTTCTTGGGGGGTGGATGGGAAGATCCTGTTTCTCCCCTGTGTTCATAAGCAGTCACTGGGTGGAGTCTCTGGTCTGCTTTTGGTGTTTTTTTTTTTTTAATTGTGAAAATATCGTACAGAGGAGTTACAATTACATGGGCAACGTAATGAGTACATTTCTTATCAAGCATTGTTGCCTCCTCCTTTGTTTCCCCTTCCTATCCCTTCCCATCTCATTTCTCCCCCACACCCTCCCCCCAATCGGGCCAAAGTTGTAAAGTTTTTTTTCCACATAACGACTTGTACATCTCATTGTTGCAATGGGTCCAACTGTATCCCTATTTAAATTGTTTTTGTCCTTCCCCTCCACAAATTATACCAATATCAAACATAGTGAAAGCAGTGGTTATACCATGGGGGAGGGACCTACAAATCAACAAAGAAATCATTTTAAAAATGTGCTACAATCTCAAGAAAGAAAAAAAAAAACATTTAAATCCTTACCTTGGAGTCCATTTAGCCTAATATCAACTATTGTGACTGTTTATGCTTAGCTCAGACATATACTAGACTCTACATATATATTTGAAGGTATTTGATGTATGATAAACCATCAACATAAAATATACAGTGATTTTGATAAAAAATAAAAATGACTCAGAAAAAATTATAAATGCAAAAACACTCTTCACAGAATCAAACTCTCAGACATATTTCATAACTTTGAAAAGGATAAAGTGGCTGAAGTTAGTATAAATTCAGAAGTATGACAATTCTCAAAGACATAAAAAGATATTCATATATTTCATTATATAACCCAATGCAGAAAGCAAATGTTGTTGTGATGATTTTTTATAACACAGTCTCGCAGGTGATGGGAAGGTGGATTAGTAGTAGAGTGCTTGCCTTGCATGCTTGAGGCCCTAGGTTTCATTTCTCAGCACTACATAAGCAGAAAAAGATGGAAGTGGTGTTGTGGCTCAAGTGTTAGCACTAGACTTGACCTAAGGGACAGCACCTAGGACCCAGAGTTCAAGACCCATTACCACAATATCAAATACAAGAAACTAAACACTCTCTCACTTTTGTGGCCTCAACTCTGTAATACTGCTGCATCAGCATAGGGCTAAGATTTTAGCTGTGGACACATATCAACACTCTAGATTCAGAGTCTACTTGAGAAAATTTTTAATCAATATTTTGTTCTTAATTTTGCTCATTGTAAATTCATAAGCAACTATAAAAAATGGTTTGGCCTTCCCAGTAACATTCTCAAAGTACTTCCTAATGATGATTTACAAAATGTTGTATTATATTACCACAAGTAAAACAATGCTACAAATAAAGAATACCAATAATTAAACATTAATGATTAATAAAATTAAAACCAAAACAATTACCAGTGTTTTCAGAATTCAATGTGTACTACATATTAAATTTTACATTTGTTTTTTGTCGCTCATGGGGCTTGAACTCTGGGCTTGGGCGCTGTCCTTCAATTCTTCAGCTCAAGGTGAGCGCTCTTCCGCTTGAGCCACAGTGCCACTTCTGGTTTTTGCTTTGAACCGTGATCCTCAGATCTCAGCCTCCTGAGTAGCTAGGATTATAAGCATGAGGCATCAGCACCTGGCTTTTTATTTTACTATTTTCTCATATCCCTGTACTTTTAAAACTGGCTAATATTATGATGTTCAACAGGACTTTTATTGGCTCTGAGTAGTCTTTAAAGATTCCAACTAAGATTACTATTTATGGCTCATCTCTTTATTTGTATATGGCTTATATCATTATTTGTTCGTTGCTAACATATAAAGTAATGAAGCTCTAAAGTTTTAACCGAAACTGTGTAGTTAACAAAGTCTTAACTCTTCATTCTGCTTCTTTACACAGACCTTGCAACTTCTCAGTAAAGTTTCTACAAACTCTGAAATGTACTTACTTATAGTATATTTCTGGTACCATATGTCTTAATAACTTTATAGAAAAGTTTTATGACCTTCCAAATAGTTACCGGTGTGACCAACCAGCACAAGGCTTTCAGAGTAATTTTAAAAGTAGAAGAAAATTTACTTCATGGGTGCCTGTTTTATCATCTCTTACTTATAAAGCATTTTGGAGTGATTATATGTAAATTTATTTTGGTTTTGGATTCTTAAAAGACAGTAAGTGATGATACTTAAAGTTTTAGTCCTTTTAAAAAGGAAACTGGAGCTGTGGGACAGAAGAAATTTGGCTCTCTTTGGACCTCACTTTATAAGCCCTGCTCTGTGCATGATAGCCCAATGTCACCAACACAGCCTGTGTTGAAGACAAAATGTGACAAAAAACAATTACCATGGGCAATAATTGCTATGCTATTATTTCTTGGACAATATGAATATTGAATTGAGAGTGCAAGAGAACGGAGAGATTTTACCTACCTTTTTGTATCGGTGAAAGAATTTTGGAAACTTTGACTCGTTTCCTTCCTCACTATGTCTTTGGGCCATGAACTTAGTGCCTTTAGTTACAATTTTTCCCAACAGTAAAATGATAATTACATTACCATTATAGCAAATTTTATCTTAAGAATTAAGATACATAACACTTGTGAAATACTTATCATAAACTTCTATGAATGAGCTTTGAGTTTAGACAGCAGTTTTTTAAAATACTAAATAGAATGCGATATGTATTACAGAAACCATTACATGTAGTGAGCAACCAGAAATAATGTTATCTATTGACTATGCTCTGCTTCCAAGGAAGCGAGCTGGGTAAGTTCTCATGCTGTAAAACAAACAGGTTATCTTATGTTTTGATAGTGTAAAAATATCAGGGGCAGAATAATGAATGAATGTTGTAGACTTAGGTGAAGTCCATATGAAAATGTGCAAAACTTGATAAAGTGAAAATGTATCCGAGCAGTATGTTGTGTTTTACATCATTTAAGTTACATTGCAAAGATAGGAAATGCCTCGAAGCATGAATTCTCTTTTTGACACCCTATCATAGGTCCTTAGAAGGATGAACGAACTCTTCCCTTATTCTTGTAGAGGCATCATCAGACGAGAGGAACTGTACGTTTTGTTTGCTTCCATTTATTCTTCATTTAGAAATTTGAAGTACATAAGACTGAAAGAAACCAAGGAAAATTAGACACACAGGCTTTAGAAAGAGCAATCAACGTAAAATAAATAAAATACATTTAGTCTTGTAAAAGGTCTAACTAAATTGAGTTATATAGTCTCAAGCATAGACAGAAAATGATTTAAACAATACGTTATTGAAAATTGAAAAATGTTAGATTTGCTTAATTTTTTCCTTTCTAATACATTGAATTAATTATTGATTTTCTATAGAGATATTAAAGATGAGACTAACAAGAACCTTGATTAAAAATGGACAAAAGTTCTGAATAGACACGCTTTCCAAAAAGCCCTGAAAATCTCCAGTGGTTTTACAAAGTTGTATTTAATACCACTTCTATGCTGGCTTAATGCTTTGTGAACAGAAGTCTTTAGAGAAATGCAATTCAAAATTATTATGATACTACTTTACAACTATTATAACTCATCAAAAAATCAAAGGAAACAGATGTGGTGGTAAAGGCTTGTAATTCCAAGCATTTAAGAGGTTGGAGTAAGAGGATTTGAGACTAAGGCCAGTCTGGGGTACTGCACATAGTAAAAACCTGTCCTTTAAAAAAAACTCAAGGTGATAATGTTGGTGAGAATATGGAGAAAAGGAAATTTTCTACACTCTTGGTCAAAATGCCGGTTAGTATTCTCATTGTAGAAAGTACTACACAGTTTTCTAAAGAAATGCAAAGTTGAAATGTCATCTGACCCACCAATCATGTGATTATTTCTCTCTGGGTAACTCAGAAATATATCTGTAGTTCATTGTTATTCACATTATTCATAACAATGGCCAAGAAATAGCTTGAAGTTTAGTTTTCAACTACAGACTAACAAAGTAACTGTGGTACATGCACAAATGTATTTTTCTGTTTCATCCTTAAAATAGCAAGAAAGTTCTCCCATTAGCCACAACTTACTATGATCAGAAAGATGTATTCTAAATGAAGAAAAATATTGTCTTCTGATCTTTGTAATACCACACACACACACACACACACACACACACACACACACACACCAACCTCAAACTTTAAGAGAATTTTTTTTAAAAGTAAAGCAAACTGGAATTACTAGGCAATTTATGTCACAATGTAGGAAACAGTAGATATGCAGGATGACCAAGAATAGAGTTGTAATGTACAACATGATGTTAAAGGGGACAAGTTTGTCCTTACATAAGAATGAAGTTAAATTAGTAGGAGATGTTCTTCCTAGTAGGAGTGGCTCTTTTAGTTGTTCTTCCTTCAGTAATGGATGAAATGAACGTAATTCTTTAAATATACCTGCCTGTGTACAGAAATAATAACAAACAATCAACAATAATAAATGCTCAACATAGAACAAAATGTCAAATTAAAATACATGAGATTTTCCTTGATATAACCTAATTATTACAAATAAGGGAAACCATGGGACCTATGTTTCTTTAAGTCTGTCTTGCTTCAATTGATATGATTTTTTCCAAGATCTTCCATTTCATTACAAATGAGATGGTGTCATTCTTTCTAGTATGTGTGTGTGTGTGTGACATTTTCTTGATCCATTCATCTACTACTAGGGGCAACTGGGTTGATTCCATATCTTAGCTATGGGAAATATACTGTGATAAACATAATTGTGCTGGTAGCTTTAGTGTGGCCTTGTTTGTGGTCACTAGGGCAAATGTCCAGAAGTGGGATTACTGGGTAATAGGAAAGCATTATTGTGTACATCAAGGATAATCTTGGTAGATGAGCAGAATAGCTCAATAGCTATGTACATATAACCGTGTAAGGTGATTCCAAGTGAAATGAACTCCAAGACATGTTTTTTGTTGTTGTTGTTTTTAATGTACTACGTGGTTTCTTTTTATCTTTTGTGTTTTCCCCACCTATGGTTTTCCCCCTGTAGTCACTGTACTTGATTTTTATACCTTGATTACTGTAAATATGTTGATCTGAACTATGGAAGGGAAAGGAAAAAGACAAAATGGTGAGACAAAGGACAAAGGGGAACCTATGCAATAGTGACACTCACAACCAATATGTTGGAAATAATCTTGGGGTGCTGGGAGGGAAGAGGGAGAAAATAGGGGAAGGAGTAACAAGTTAGAAAAGAAATCAATTCACTACCTTACTTATGTAACTATAAGCCCTCTGTACGTTACCTTGACAATAAAATTTAAATAAAAGATAAAATAAAATACATGAGATCAGCAATACAGGATATAGGAATATGGGAATGGGGAAAATAGTGCACTATACGAGAAAACTAGAATAGCTGTGGAAAGCAGTAATTTTACTTTAACATAGGTAGTAGTAAACTAGCGTACAGATTTTCTGCCTCCTGTCAGTCACTAAAAAGGGAAAACAAATTGCACAATCAGTAAACCAATAGAGATAAAATAGAAAATTAAACAATTATGGTGAAGAAATGATTTGGACCAAAAATAACAAATTACACAATTTGGAAACAAATAACAAGCTCGTAAGTTTAAAACATATTACCCATAATTCTATTAAATGATTTTTACATCACAATTAGTTAGAATTATAATTCAAATCACAGATTAATAGAATATCATTTAAATAATAGGTACTTATTACTGATTTCTTAATACCGAACATTTAATATAAAATTTTAATTTTAGCAGCAATTGAAAAGAGAAAGTGAAACTAATTTTAATAATGTATTTCATTAATTGTAAAATTAAGAATCATTAGAACTTAAACAAATACTATATCATTATTTCAATAATTAATCATCATTTCATTTCTGTGAATTAATGCAATAATTCAAAGTGTATTATACACTTAACACTAATCTTAACATCAAAGAATAAATTATTGCTCACGACTCTTGGTACTAGGTGGAAGGGTTCAGCACTGTGGTAAAATTCACACCACACATCCTCCTGGCAGTTTGTGAGGGTATAACTCCTCTCGTCTAGCTTAAATTGTGGAAATTTGATTACTACATGCATGTTAAATTCCTGTCTAGGTGACCTCCATATAATTATATACAATTATATATAGGAGGAGTATTTCAGATGATAATTAAAAGTCATATTCATTCATTAAAATTTTATAATTTTGTGCCAAATAAATATTTATGGAAAGGCTGAATTTTTGAGTAGATGATGGTGCATGTGTGCCTGATTATACATACTGAGGTTTATATTATCTTCTGACATTGTTTCTATGGTTTGATTAAATTTTCCATAAAAGGATAAGTGTATTATATTGGATATATGACAGTAAACTGAATGTTTATTTCATTAATCCTTTAGCACTTGTCTAATCCCAAATACATATTATCCATATGTTTGCAGTAATGAAAATAACAACAGATATAAGCAAAATAAATCTGTCTAATCCCAAGTATAAATTATCCGTGTTTTTAAAGTAATGAAAGTAAGAAAAGATATAAGCAAGATAGATCAAGTCTGTAGACAGGTATTCCCCCCTTTATTTTGATAGTTGGTCCTCTGTTACACTACAGAATATTCGTGGGAAAATGTACTCCAGGCTGACCACAACTGAAGAATATTATAGTTTGATCTATCATAAGAGAAGGAAGGAAGGGGATCATTCCTTCTAAAAGTCAGTTCTCAGGAATGTGATCTGTTTTAGGGTGGTGACTTGGAAATGAACATTTTTCACAGTTGACCTTGAAAAGCCATCTTGATAGACCATTTTTGTAAGTGGTTACAGAGGATTATTCATGGCTTTGCAAGGATGCCAGATTGCCTCATTTTGAAACAACTAAAGAAGGAATTTAGTCAGATATTGTTTGTATCTTTAGGGGAAAATCCCATTGACGCTAGGCCAGGGGATCACTGGGGCCCAGAGAAGCTACTACCTTGAATAGTAATGCTAGACCTCTAAAAAACAAAACAAAACAAACAAACAAAAAAACTCCAGAAAGCACAGCCAGTCAGGGCTGCTCTCACATCCTACATGAAGACAGGCAGAAAACAGAAGCTGAGAGTCATTTAGCTGATAACTATTATATTTTTTATGAGTCAGACTGAAATGAAACTCTAAAGAGAGGGTCAGAATGACTAATCAGACAGATTAAAATTGGTCAAAGTTTGGAAAGTAGAATTACATGTAGAACAAATAAATCATAGAAAGCCCGTGCATGTAAGAATAAGACAGCAGACCAAATTCCAGAAATTTTCCAGACATTTTCTTAGAGGACAGGTTAATGAATTATCATGGTAATCTTTGATTAAATATTTGGTCACATGTGGGAGAAGACCAATTGCTGAAGACAAAGAAAATGTTATTACTCTGTTAGGAGGTCCAATATCACATTAGGAAAAAATGACTTGTAATAAAAAGAGACAAATAATTCTTCCAGTTGAGGGTTTCATTTGTTTTGATGTAACAGCTGTTCATTTAGGTACTAGCAGTTACCATACAATTGGTCTAAACTCACAGCTGAGATGATATTGACTGCAGTATGCGCACATGAAAGAAAAGAGAAAATTTACAAATGTGTGATGAAATGAGCTGAGTGTGAATTGCTCTAATAGTGATATCTGAGCTTTAGACCCAGATGAGGAGGTGGATTTTCTACCTTTATAAAAAAAACAAAAACAATTTTTAGCCTGGTGCCAGTGGCTCACAGCTGTAATCCAACCTACTCAGGAAGCTGAGATCTGAGGACTGCTGTTCAAATCCAGCCTGGGCAGGAAAGTCCATGAGACTATTATCTCCATTTAACAACCAGAAAACCAGAAGTGCCACTATGGCTCAAGTGGTAGAACACTCACCATGAGTTGAAGAGCTCAGGGACAGAGCCTAATCCCAGACTTCAAGCACCTTGACCAACAACAACAAAAACAAAATCCCTCTTTTCGTGGACTGCCTACATTTTTTCCTAACATTCAACAAAGAAGCCATTTTATCACCCATTCATTTAAGTCCTATCCTAGCTACTGCAAATAGAATGATTTGGTATCTTATGTCAAGAGATTCATATTTGTGGAAACAAATACCAGCAGTGGTGACCTTTTTTCCAGTCTTTGAACTTGGGACCTGAGCCCTGAACATGCTTATGCTATAGCTTTAGTGTGAGCGTTTTTATTATTTATTGGATTACTGCCCATGGGGGGAATTACTGGGGCATAAGGGACATCTATGCTTAGTCTTTTGACGAATCTCCATAATGCATTCCAGAGTGGTTGAACAAGTTTAATTTCCCACCAACAGCATAATAAAGGTCCCTATTGGCTACATCTACGCCAGTAATTGCTATTGTTAGTTTGCTTGATAATGGCCATTCTATCTGGGGTGAGGTACAATCTGTCTTGTTTACTTGAAGATTTGTAGGCACCTTCTAGCTACCAGAAATGAATGAATCCATGAAACCTAAATTTCTATGAGTTTGCCTTCCTTTCTCTTAATATAATTTTCCCAAGCCTTTCATTTTCCTCAAGACTGGTGAAAAATAATCCTTTCTGATGGGTGAATTCCACTGAATTCCATTGTGTGTGTGTGTGTGTGTGTGTGTGTGTGTGTGTGTGTGTGTGTGTGTGTGTGTGTGTGTGTGTGTGTGTGTGAAAGATGACTATACGCCCATGAGTTCATTTCTGAGCCTTCTGTTTCATCTGTAATTTTGCAATTCCATATTGAATTTGGATTGCTTTCTCTACTGAATTGAAGAATATTGTTGAGATTTTCATGGATATTGCTTTGTCAATTGTTTGGGGGCAGTATTGCAGTTTTCACAATGTTAATTCTTTCATCTAGGAGCATTGAAAGACTTTCCATTTCCTTGAATCTCCTCCAATTTCCCTTCTTAGATTTTTAAAGTTTTAACAGCAGAGGTCATTCACATTTTTAGTTTAATTAATTCCTAGTATTGTTGATGTTATTTTGTTTTGTTTAATATGATATGATTTTGAGCTAATACATATGAGGTTGTTTCTTGGATTTCAGCATGGATCTTCCCATTGTTTGCAACACTGGAAACCTACTGATTCTTGTGGGTTTTATACCCTGCTATATTGCTGAAGATTGGTATCACCTTTACTAACTTGAGAGAGAAAGTTATACGGTCCTTTAAATACAGGATCATTTCATCTATAAAAAGGGATAGATTTTCTTCTTCCCTATGTGGGTCCCCTTTATGTTTTTCTCTTGTCTTTTGCTCTTGCTAGAAAGTCCACTACTATATTGAAGAGTAGTAGAGAGTATGACATCCTTGGCTCATTCCTAATTTTAATGATTTCATGCTTCTACCGTTAGGTACATGCTAAATATCTCTTTGTCATATACACACTCTTTATTATATTGAGGAAATTTCCATGCATTCCTAGCTTCTCAGACCTTTTAATCATAAAGGGATATTGGAATTTGCTAAAAGCTATTTCTTCATTTATATTGATGATCATGTGTTTCTTGTCCCTGCTTCTGCTGATGGTTTGTATTATTTTTATTGACAAGTATATTGAATCCAATTGTATACTAGGATCAATCCTGCTTCATCATAGCATATTTTTTGTTAGTTGTTAAAATTGGTTGGTAAGAATTTTATTTAGAAATTCTGCATCAATGCTTATCAAAGAGTTGGGGTTATAGTTCTCTTTCTTTGAGGAGTCACTATATGATTTGGGGAATAGATTTTTTTTTGAATTTTTTAAATTATGCAAATATCATATAGAGCAGTTACAATTACATGGGCAAGATAATGAGTACATTTCTTATCAAGCATTGTTGCTTCCTCCTTTGTTTCCCCTTCCTACCCTTTGGGGAATAGTTTAATTCTAGCTTCAAAGAATGTGTTTGATAATTCCCTTTCCCTTTCTATTCCATTGAAGAGTTTGATCTGAGTATTGTAAGTTCTTTGCAGGCCTTAATTTCATGGTAAATCCATTGAGTCCCATATTTTTCTGGTATGGGAATTGTTTATTGACATTTCATTTTCATTACTTCTTATGCATTACTTCTTTGTTCACTTTGAGTATAGGAAATCATCAATTTCTCCAGGATACTCCAGGTGATTCGCATAAGGTTTTCAAAGTGCTTTCTTTGAAGATTCTAAGTTGTCCTTATTTCTGTTGTGATGTCTCATTTTTTGTCTCCAATTTTATATATTTGGGTGAGTTCTTTTATTGTTTTTTGTTTTTTTTAATTATGAAGTTGATTTACAGAGGTGGGTTACAGTTACATAAGTAATGACTACATTTTTTTTTGAACTGTGTTACACCTTTCTCATTTTCTCCTGCTTTCTCCAATCTTGACATCCCACTCCCCCAATTTTGTAAAATTCATTTCTAACATAGTGTCTACTGTATATTACTGTTGCTTTGGTTAATCTTTGCCGCACCATTTCTGTGATTTCTCTTCCCTTCCCAAAATCAGATTAATTTATGTATAAGACAAAAGGTACAGAAATCAAAAATGGTGACTACAGGGAATAAACCAAAGGGGTGAAAGTAAATAAAAATAACTAATAACAGCTCACTATAAATCATCTTGTAATCATTTCTTGGAGCTCATTTCGATAAGCATCATTTTATATGGTGATATGCATATAGCTATTGAACTATTGTGATCTTTCTAAGAATATCCTAGACATATTCTAGTTTTTCCAAATGAGTGAAAACATGTAGCCTATGATTCCTTTGGTCTGGCTTGTTTGATTTATTGTGTTTACTAAGTCTTTCCATTTCCTTACAAATGGGGCAATGTCATTCTTTGTGACAGAAGCATAGAATTTTGTTTAGAATATATATGACATTTTCTTGATCCATTCATCTACTGAGGAGCATTGGGGTTGGTTCCATATCTTACCTATTGTAAATAATGCTACAATGGACATAGTGGTGATGGTAGTTTTAGTTGGCTTCTTTGTGGTCATTTGGGTAAATGCCCAGAGTGGAATTGCCGGGTCATAGGGGAGCACTTTTGAGGAATGTCTGTACTTCTTTACAGAATATTTGAATAAGTTTACATTTCCCCCAATAGTGTAGTAATGTTCATTTTTGGCCACATCCCCACCAGCACAACATCTGTTATAATTAATTTTCTTCATAATGGTCATTCTAACTGGGATGAGGTGGAATCTCAATGTTGCTTTGATTTGTCTATTGGCCATTCATTTTTCTTCTTCAGAGAGGTCTCTCTTCAAATCTTTAACAAACTTACTATTAGGGTTGTTGTTTCTTTGAGGATATTTTTTGTGGTGTTAACTTTTGGTCCTCTAAGTATATTTGAGATTAGATGCCATTGCCTGTTGCATAGCAAATAAAGATCTTCTCCCAATCTGTGAGCTTTCTAATTATCTTTCCATCTATATAATTTCTCTACTTAGTCTGATTTGGTAAGAGTTTGTCAAGTCTGTTTATTCAAGGAACCAACTCTTTTGTTGATTCTATGTTTTTTTAGTCTTTAGTTATTTTCAATTTATTATTTTTATTTCTTTCTGTCCACTGCTTTGAGCTTGTCCTGTTTTCAAGGAGCTTGAGGTACATAATTGAAATATTGGTTTGAGATTTCCCTAATTGCTTGATGTAGGCACTCAGAGCTATAAATTTTTCTCTAAATACTGCATTTACCGTGTCCCAGAGGTGCTGGTATTTTGTGTGTTCATTTTTGTTAAATTCCAGAAACTTTCAGATTTCCATTCTAATCTCTTCAGTGTCCCACTGGTCATTAATCAACGTGTTGTTCAGTCTTCATGGGTTTGAGAATTATTTTTTGCTTTAGTTTTTTGATTCTAAATTTATTCTGTTGTGGTCAGACAGGATATGGGATGTCAATTTATTTTTCTTTCAATTTGGACAGAATTTCTGTGTGACATAGGATATATTCTATTTTGAAGAGTCTTCCATGAGTTGCTGTGAAGAATGTATATTCTGACACTGAATGTATATTCTTTAGTTGTCTGTTAGGAATAGGTGGTCAATGTAGTTATTTAGATCTACAGCCTCTTGGTTGAGTTTTTCCTGGTTGCCGTATCCATGGATCACAATGATGTGTTGAGATGTGATTTTATGTTAAGTAGTATTTGGTTGATGAAGTGGGGTGCTCCAGGAGTCGGGACATTGATATTTAGACTTGTTATATCCTCCTAATGGAGAATTGCCTTTACTAATATGTAATATCTCTTCCTACTAATTTTAATTTGAATTCTATTTTATCTTATGGTAGTGATTCTACTGTGGCATGTTTATGATGTCCATCTGTTTGAAAATTTTCCTTCCAGCCCTTCAGTTGGAGTACGTGTTTGTTTTGGTCAATAAAATGTGTCTCTTGTAGATACCAGATAGATGCCTCTTGTTCTTTCATTCTATCTAATCTGTCTTCTAATTGGAAAGTTAGTCCATTGATATTGAGAGTTAAGATTATGAAATATCTGATGAGTTCTGCTATGTTATACATGGTTGGGAGCTGAAAGTACAGCTCACATGTCATCTTGACCCCTGTGTTCAAATGAAGGCATGTACAAGGAACTGGCTTACTTGAAAAACACCAGATGCCTGGGATTGCTTTGCTATGTCTACAGAGTTTGTTTTACTTTCAACCAGTTGACATTGTCTTGTTTTTACTGCACTCTGTTTTACAGAAATTTTCCTTGTTTCTCTGGACTATAGTAACCTTATGCTGCTTCTTGACTTCTAACAGTATATATTATGGAAAGTTAAAAATAAACGGTGCTGCAGTCTTGAGCTGCAGACCACCCAACCCCATCCTTTGCCTTCTGTCTTTTTTTTCTCATCCTCACCCCCTAAATCAGGAATCCCTTTGATTGCCGGCAGGCTCCATCAATACACCTGCTTTTAGGATCTGTGCCTCATCTTCTTATAATATATTTACCTTGTTCTATGGTAGGGAGTATTTTATATAACCAGTTCCTGTTCTTCTTGATCTTCTCTATGTAGGATACATTTCATGAACTACTATCCTGCTGATTTGGTCGAGATACATTTTTTCAAGTTTTCTTTGTCATGAAATATTTTTATATATCCTTTAAAGGTAAAGGAGAGTTTGGCTTGGGACCATATTCACGGTTGGCAGTTATTTGCCTTTAATATTTGTCATAAAATGCCAGCCTCTCCTTTTTACCATATCATCTAAGAAATCTGTATTTATTCTGACTGTATATCCTTTATAAATAATAATCTTTTTTTATGACAGCTTTAAGAATACTTTCATTGATCTCTAATGATCCTCTAATAGATTATGAAGTGGTGGTGGGTTGTTCTGTTATGATATTCTCTGGTGTTCTAAAGGTTTCTCTTCTCTGAATGAGCCTATCTTTTTGGATGTTTGGAATGATCTTTCCTGGAATTCTGTCATATGTTTGCCATCCATTTGGTACCCTGCTCTTCCCCTTCTTGATAACTATGTTCTGCAAATTTGATCTTCTAACTGATGCTTGAAGTTCCCGCAAGATGGTTTCTTATTTCTTGGATTGGTTCTAATTGATTATCTCCTCATTCCCTTCATCCCTGAGATTTTCTTCTATATCATCTATTTGCTCTTCAGACTTACTGCTTTGTTTTTGATTTCTCTGTCTTCAAATTGGTCATTTTTAAGGCCTTTTTCCTTTATTAAAGCTTTGTTTGAGGTTTTGTTTGGACTATCTTTAAATCTTATCTTTGGGTGGGAGGTTTATTTTATCTGTACCTTCAATCATATATTTTAACTAGACATCTATTTTTTTTCTTCGACTCCCTGGCCTTCTTAGAATTCATCTTTTTGTTTGTAGTCTCCCCATGAATTTTTTTGCTAATATTTGGCTGGACTCATTTTGTTCTCAAATTTCCTGGTAGAAGTTTTGTATTGCTTCATTAATCACATTTTTGATCAGAATTTGTAATGTATTTTGAAATGTATCTTCTAGGTCCTTGATTTTCTGCTCTAATGCCTGGTTATTTTTTGTATGAATTATACTACCTTGATATCACTTTTGTATTTTTCTGATTTGTCTTGTTCTTTTGGAGTATTACTTGGCTTTCATTTGGAGGACCTATGATCTTAATAGGTAACTCTCTTTGTTGATTTGCCAGGTGTTGGTTTGATCTTCTCTTGCGATTTGTTTTTCTAGAATTAGGTTTCTTTTTTAAGTTTTTTTTTTATTGTAAAAATATCGTACAGAGTGGTTACAATTACATGGGCAACATAATGAGTGCATTCTTATCAAGAATTTTTGCCTATTCCTCTGTTTACCCTTCCCATCTCTTCCCATCCCCCACCTGAACCAAAATTGTAAAATTCATTTTTGACATAACATCTTGTACGTCTCATTGCTGCAATGGATCCACCTGTATCGCTATATAAAGAATCATTTCTTCCCTTTCCCTCCACAAATTATACCAATATCAAATACAATGAAAAAAGGGGTTATGCCGGGGGGGGGGGGGGAACATACAAAGCAACAAAGAATTACCTTATAAATGTGTTAGACACAATACTAAGAAAGAAAATAAATTGAGTCTTTAACATAGAGTTCATTTCCCCTAACATCAACTTATCTGACCTTTGCTGTTTGTTTCAGACATATACTAGTTATTGCAAATAAGGGAAACCATGGGACCTATGTTTCTTTGTGCCTGAATTACTTCACTTAATATAGTTTTTTCCAAGACTTTCCATTTCCTAAACAAATGGGGCAATTTCATTCTTTCTGATGGAGGCATAGAATTCCATTGTGTATATATACCACATTTTCTTGATACATTCATCCACTGAGGGGTATCTGGGTAGGTTCCATATCTTAATTATCATAAATAATACTGGGATTTGTTTTTGCCCTTCCCGTCCACAAATTATACCAATATCAAATACAATGAAAGCAGGGGTTATACCATGGGGAGGGATATACAAAGTAACAAAGAATTCAACTTATAAATATGTTAGAAACAATTGCATGAAAGAAAACACATTTGAATCTTTTACTTGGGGTTCATTTCACCTAACATCAACTTATCTGACTTTTTCTCCTTGTCTCAAACATATACTAGTTATTGAATATGCGGGAAACCATGGGACCTATGTTTCTTTGGGCCTGGCTTAATTCACTTAATAAAAACTTTCCCAAGTCTTTCCATTTCTGGGTTGGTTCCATATCATAGTTATGGTAAATAATGCTGCAATAAACACAATTGTGCTAATAGCTGGAGTATAGTCTTGTTTGTGACCATCGGATAAATGCCCCAAAGTGGGATTTCTGGGTCATAGGGGAGCTCTATGTGGAGTCATTAGAAGAACCCCCATATTACTTTCCAAAGTGTTTGAAAAAGTTTACACTCCCACCAACAATGCAGTAGGGTTCCCTTCTGTCCACATCCCCTCCAGCATCTATTATTATTAGAGTTCTTGATTATAGCCCTGCTAACTGGAGTGAGGTGGTACCTCAATGTCGTTTTGATTTGCATTTCTTTTATGGATAGGGAGGTTGAGCATTTCTTCATGTGTCTATTTTCCATCCTTCTTTCCTCTTCAGAGAAGTTTCTCTTTAAGTTTAGCCCACTTATTTATTGCGCAGTTGTTTCTTTGAGACTTTGTTGTTTGGGGATTTAAGTTTTTGATATCCAGGTATATATTAAATATGAGACCCTTGTCCGTTATATGGCTAGGGAAGATGTTCTCCCAATCCATGGGCTTTCTATTGATCTTTCTAGCAATGTCCTTTGCCATGCCGAAGCTCTGCCTTTTCATGCAATCCCATTTGTCCATCCTTTCTTTGCTTTTTGAGTTTCTGGGTCTCTTTTAAGAAAAGTTTGGCCTGTGCCAAGGAGAACAAGGATTTCTCCTATTCCATCCTGAAATGATTTCAGAGTGTCTGCTTTAACTCCAAGGTCTTTGATCCATTTGGAGTTGATTTTGGTGCAGAGTGAAATATAAGGATCTACCTTTAGTGTTATACAAGTGTTAAACCAATTTTGCCAGCACCATTTACTGAAGAAGCTGTCTTTCTTCCATTTTATTTTTTTAGCTCCATAATCGAAGATTAGATGGCTATAGGTCTGTGGGTTCATTTCTGGGTTTTCAGTTCAATTCTATTAGTCCTGAAGTTTGTTATTATGTCAGTACCAGGCTGTTTCGATTACTATGGCTTGGTAGTAGGGTTTCAAATTCAGTAGTGATATTATTCCAGCACTCTTTCTGTTAAGGATCCTTTTTGCTATTTCGGTTTTTTTATTGTTCCATAAGAATTTTTGGATTTCCTCTTCTATTTCCTTGAAGAATGAGGTTGGAATATTGATAGGTAACGTTTTGAATTTATAGATAGCCTTGGGATGTATTGCAATTTTCATGATGTGGATCCTTCCAATCCTGGATCATGGGAGATTTTTCAACTTTCTAAATACTATTTTGATTTCCTTTTTCAGGTTTTAAAAGTTTTCATCATAGAGGTCCTTCACTTCTTTGATTAAATTAATTCCCATGTATTTCATTTTTAGGGGGATATTACAAATGGAGTTGCTTTCCTGATTTCAGCCTCGCTTTTCTCATTGTTGGCATCCAGAAAAGCCATTGATTTTTGAAGGTTAATTTTGTACCCTTCTATTTTGCTAAAGTTTTGAATCAACTTGAGTAATTTAGGAGTTGAGTCCATGGGATTCTTGAAATACATGATCATGTCATCTGCCTAGAGGGAGTGTTTTACTTCATCTTTGCCTATTTGGATCCATTTTATATTCGCATCTTTTCTTGTTGCTGAAGCTAGACATTCTAATACTCAACTGAAGAGAAGTGGAGAGAGTGGACATCCTTGTCTCGTTCCTGAGTATAATGCTGGATATAGGTTTGTCATATACAGCCATTATTGTATTGAGGAATGTTCCCAGGATTCCCAGTTTTTCCAGAACCTTCATCATAAAGGGGTGTTGGATCTTGTCAAATGCTTTTTCTGCATGTATTGAGATAACTATGTGGTTCTTATCCTTGCTCTTGTTAATGTGATAAATTATATTAATTTGTTTGCATATATTGAACCAGCTTTGCATCCCTGAAATAAATCTTCTTTGATTGTGGTGTATGAATATTTGGATGAATTGTTGAAGTTGATTGGCCAACATGTTGTTGAGAAGTTTTGCATCAATACACATCAAAGAAATGGATCTATAGTTCTCTTTTTTGATGAGTTCCTGCCTGGTTTTGGAATGAGGGTTATGATGGCTTTATAGAATTAATTCAGTCGTGAACTTTCTCTTTCAATTTCATTGAGCAGTTGGAGGAATATTGGTGTCAGCTCTGCTTTGAAGACCTTGTAAAATTCTGCTGTAAATCCATCTGGTCCTGGGCCTTTTTAGATGGGAGGTCTCTTATTGCTGTTTCTATTTCATCCTTGATATGGGCCTGTTAATATGGTTTAACTCATCTTGGTTTAGTTTCAACATGTCTATATTTGCTAGGAAAAGTTTCACTTCTGCCTAGTTCTCAAACTTATTAGCATAAAGGTTTGAGAAATATTCCTTTATAATGTTCTGAATATTGGTTGTTTCTATGGTGATGTTTCCATTCTCAACTATGAGTTTATGTATTTTGTTTTTTTTTCTTTTTCTAATAAGAATTCCTAGGCGAATATCAATTTTGTTAATTTTTTCGAAGAACCAACTATTTGTTTGTTGATTCTATGTTTCTTTTGGATTCTAATTCATGTAATTCTCATTTAGTGTTAATTATTTATTTCCACCTACTGGATTGGGGTTTAACTTGCTCCTTTTTTTCAAGGAGATTCAGATGTCTCATTAAATTGTTCTTTTCAGATCTCTCCAATTTGTTGTTGTAGGAACTCAGAGCTATAAACTGGCCTCTGAGTACTGCCATGCTCTATCCCTGAGGATCTGGCAATTTGTGTGTTCCAAATTTGTTGAATATCATGAACATTTGAATTTCCCTTCTCACCTTTTCCATGACCCACTGGTGATTCAAGAGTATGTTGTTCCGCCCCCATTTGTACAGGACTTTCTTTTATGGCTTTTGTTGTTGAATTATATTTTTTTCCCTTGTGGTCTGAGAGAATGCAAGGTATAACTTCAATGATTCTGAATTTCGACAAGTGTGCTTTGTGACCTGAAATGTTTTCTATTTTGGAAGAAGTTCCGTGTTTTGCTGAAAAAAGAAAACGTGTATTCTAATGCTGCTGGGTGTTAAATCTAGTTGATCTATGCATTTGTTTAGATCTGTGTATTATTTTTGAGTTTTTGCAGAGTTGATCTATCTAGTGGGTATAGTGCTCTATTAAAGTCCCCAACAATTATTGTCTTGGGATCTATGTGAGATTTAATGCTAAGTAGTGTTTCTCGGATAAATTTGGGTGCTTCGTTGATAAGCTAATAGATATTGAGAATTGTAATGTACACCTGAAGGAGAGATCTCTTAATTAGTATGTAGGGGCCTTCTTTATTTCTTCTGACAAATTTTAATTTGGAGTCTATTTTCTCTGATATTAGGATTGCAACTCTGGCCTGTTTATGGGGGCCGTTTGGTTGGTAGATTTTGTTTCAGCCTTTCACTTTCAAAATGTGTTTGCTTTTATGGGCAAGGTGTGACTCCTGAAAGCAGCAGATACAAGGATTCTGCCTTTTAATCCAAATAGAGAGTATATGTCACTTAATTGGTGAGTTAAGTCTGTTATTGTTGATAGATAAGACGGAGAGGTGTTTGTTAGTTCCTATCAGGTTATCCACCTTCTTGGGCCTGCGACAACTGGGTTCTTCCTATGCTTTTTGAATTCTCAGTTTGGGTGTAGTTTCTTGGCCTTTATTGTGGTCTTTTTGGTTTTCTATATATAGGACATCATTAAGTATCTTTTATAGGACTGGATTGGTGGAGATATATTGTTTCAGTTTTTCTTTGCTATGGAAATTTTTATTTGACCTTCGATCAAGAAAGAGTGTTTAGCTGGGTACAGTGTCCTTGGTTGATAGTTATTTGTCTTTAGGGCATGGCACATATCATTCCAGGCTCTTCTGAATTTAATTTGTCTATGCTTAGAAATCTGAGTTGATTCTAATTGGTTTCCCTTTATAATTGATTGATCTATTCTCCTTGACAGGTTTAAGGATCTTTTCCTAGGTCTACATTGATCCTGTGTGGATTATAATGTCAGGCTGGGATGTCTTATTCTGGTCTGGTCTATTTGGGTTCTAAAAGCTTCTTGTACCTGAATAGGCCTATCTTTTTGCATGTTTGGGAAGCTCTCTGCTAACATACTGTTAAACAAATTTCCTAAACCGTTAACATCTGTCTCTAGGTGCTCCTCTACACCCATTATCATCAGATTAGGCCTTCTGATGGTGTCTTCCAAATATTGAATAGATCTATCATATGTCTTGGATTTGTCTTTGATAATTGTATGTTCTTTCTCTATAATATCTAGGCTATCTTCAATCTACAAGATTCAATCTTCTGCATGGTCTAACTTACTGTCAAGATTTTCTAATTTGTTTTTTATTTCGTTCCTTCTAATCGGTCGATTTTGATGGCTTCAAATTCTTTGTTGAAACATTGTTTTAGATCTTGTATGAACTTCTTTACTTCCTTAATTTGGTGTTCAGTATTTATTCTCAAATCATTTAGTTGATTTTTTATTGTTTCCTTGGTAACTCATTCTTTCTGTCAGGGTCAGGATCCATTCTTTCTGTCAGGATCCATTCTGTCAGGATCCATTCCCTTTGTGTTCTCCCTGATTTCTTTCAGCTGTCTGTTTATGTATTCCATGAATGCCTCTATTGATCTTCGTCTATTCTCATCCCTCTCTCACAATTCTTGTATTACTCTTTGATTAGCTTCCTCACTTCATGCATTTCCTGTAGTTCTCTTTGACTGTTCTCAGCCTGCTCACACAATTGCTTTATTTCTCTTTTACTGTTCTCTGCCTGCTCATGCAATTCCTGTATTAATTTTGAGTACCTTCCTCATGCTCACGAGATTCCTATATTAATCTTTGGTTTGCCTCCTCTTTCTCCTTATCACCCTCACACTGCGTCTTTTGTAGGTTTTCAATCTTATCATTCACCATGTTTACCAGTAATGTTTGTAGAGCTTTTTGGTAACTCTCCTCTGGATTAATCATTAACTGTTCTGTCACCTGATTATAATGATAACTGTTCTGTCACCTGATTATAATGAGTGGATTTGAGATACACGGACTTCCCATTTTTCTGGTGTTTTTCCGGCTTGTTCTTCCCATTTGGTATGAAAGTAACACCAATTTTTTGCTAGAACAATATTTTAAGGCAAGCATCATCCAGACTCCTGTAGTAGCACAGTCAAAATGGCTGCAGATACAATCTATTTCGACAGATGCAATCTATTCAACATCAATGGATTAATGGGCTAAGAACAAGAAAGAAGGATTTGTCAAACCAGAAATTATTAGGTTTTAGGAGAAATGGGAAAAACATGATTTGAGGGATGTGGAGAGGTAAAAGGAGAGTGAATTTAAACAAGTCCTTATTTCAGGGACAGAAATGATTAGGACAGAATATTAGGAGAGACATTAAAAAAAAAAAAAAACAAGAGAAAATGGAAAAAACCTAAATTTAAATTTTAAAAGTGACATCCTTAAAAATTATGTAAATTCAAAGAATTGATATTGAGAGAAAAGAGGATTGGTTGAAAGGAAGGGAGGGTAGAAAAGAGACATGAAAAACTAAAAAAAATACTTCTTAAAATTAGTTACTTGAAAATTATATAAGTAGAAAGTGATAATACTGCTCTTAAAGAAGTTAATCCTAAGAGGTTTTGAATAGAATATTAAATATCTGGATTAAATATGTATATATTGGGGGATAAGGTCTAATAATTGAAGACGGGTATATATCTGGGGATGAGCGGAACTACAATTCAGTAACACAAGGGAGAAAGAAAAAAAATGAAAAGAATAAAAAAAGGACCAAAAAGTCTGAAGTTAACATTTTTTTTAAAAAGCACACACATACATATACACCTAAAATAACAATTATAAGGAAAAAAGGATTAAAAGAAAACAATTCTTTAAAAAAATAAAAAAAATAATAAAGGTACAAAAAAGAGTTTTTTAATTTTTTTGGGGGGGAGGAATGGGTAGATCACGTATTTCCCTTGGGACCATAACCAGTCTCTTTGTGGAGACTTTGGTCTGCTTATGGTGTTTGGTTTTCTTGTGGCTTGATTGGATTCTTAATTCTGTTTGTTTGAACAGGCAGAAAAATGCTCTGCCTTATCCAGTATTTTGTGATCCTCCTCCCAGGTAGTTCAGTGGGAGGGAGATCTGCTTTGAGTATCACAAAAGTGGGAGATGGCTCTTTCCTTTGTTTTGTCTGTGATGTGGCTAGGTTCTGGGGAGGGTTGAGGCTTTTCACTAAACAGTATCTTTTCCATGAGGGGCTAGCTTCGTAGACTGCTTTAGGGAGGGTCAGCCTTCTGGCTCTGTTTACCCTCGGCGCAGAGTTCCCCCTGCCTGCCCAGGGTGACTTTCTCCTGAGTGGGGTTGTGCCTGGCAGTTAAGGCCAGGTTCCTATGACCTGCTAAATGACTCTTTTGTTTTCTTCCAAGTCCTGAGTTGGAGCTAGCTGCTCAGCCAGGCCTTTGTCAGTATCAAAATGGAGATCTCTGGTGGTAGGGGAGGGGTGGCTTTCCCTCCTCTGCTCCCTGAGAAGGAGTGAGGATGTCAGGGTTCTACTCATGCTGGAGTGTTGGTTCATGGGTCGTCTCTGGTCTGCGATCTGCAGGATGAAGACATCTACTCCTTGTCAGTTCTTGCTGTTGTTGGTAGAGTCAGCTCGCCCACTGCATCTGGTTTCTTTGTCCTGGACTCTCACTGTAGGTATGCTGGCTATGCCCACCACCTTGCCGCCGCAACCACCGCTGTAGCATCTACTGGCAAATGCTCAGATCTGTCATTCTACCTGGATTCTCTCTCTCTGTCCAAACTCTCTGTACTGGGATAGCACACTTGGTTTGCTTCTCTAGACTCGGACTGTACACTGGAATACTAATCTGCTTTCTATGTGAGGCCTTCTTTAGTCTCCAGCTTCTCCTCTTCCATCTTCCCCCCTGGAATTAGGTTTTTGTCAAGAGGATTAAGTGTAGGAGTAGAAACCAGTTGTGGGGAGATGTGATGTTAATATTGTGGTTCCAGTGACAGTTCAGGCTGTCCAGTGGTATGTTGAATTGTCTATGTATTTGGATGTGACTGTCTCTGATATATAAATTATTCCTGCTATTTTCACATGTAGTCCTTTCATTTCCACACTGCAGCCGTGATTTTGAATATGTTGGCCCACACATTCAGAGCAGTCACCTGCCTGGCTAAGCACCTTTCAATAGATTTCTGTTTTCTTGTGAAGACAGTATAAAATCTTTTGAATTGTGTATCTATATATAATTATACTTGACTTGGTGGGACCCTCTAGAAGAGGAGTATCTGCTAGGACTCTAAATCTCTGTTTCACTAGAGTGAGTGATGGTAATTGTCAGTTGTTATTCTGTCATTGTTTTTCCTCTTCCTCAGGTTCATTTTTTATATTGTGGACTTTTTCACATAATTTAGGATGTGTGATTATTGTATCAGATTATTTTTGTTTTTCTTTTTCTGTTACTTGGAAATACTGATTTCAGGCTTATATGAAGAGACAGAAACAACATGAAATGTATGTTACTACATTGAAAGAAAGAGAGCAGTCATTTTAACCTATTTGCTACAAGTAAATTAATATTAAGCAAAGCTAATTAAAATAATTACTTATTTACTCTTCAGAGGATGAGTATAGTACTCTTGGATATCTTGGAGGAAAAGACTAGTCTCATTACAACTGATGCCTTACATTGAAATTATTGGCTAAACATTCTTCTTCAGAAAGGCAAAAGCTCCATTTCTTTCATATTAGTATTATAAAATCATAATAGCTGCATATTGAATTGTTTACCTCTACTCTTTTGAATTACATTCTTCATCCATTAGATATCTAAGGCTTTGAATGACCAATTCTTTGAAATACCTATATTGCTTATATTGTGATATTAATCTCAGTAATATTAATACGAATTTATTTCTGAGTCCTGTCTTGAACTACATTCATATGTAATTTATGTAGTACCAAGCAAGAAACCTGATAATTTTACTCTTTTCTATGTTTTAATCAATAAATCCATTCAATATAGAAATATGTTCCATCTTTTATGTTGCTCAAGTAAACATCAAGTATTTCTAGTACTTTTCCTGGAATAAATAAAAAGTTTGGGACAGGAAGACAAACCCTCCCATTATCACTTTGAAGTAAATCCTTGGGAACTATTTTTTATACAAAGAAAAGGAAAGCCGAGGGTAGGTGGCTCACGCCTGTGATCCTAGCTACTCAATAGGCTGAGATCAAAGCTAGCCTGTGCAGGAGAGTCTGTGAGTCTTATCTCCAATAGACCACTGGAAAACTGGAAGTGACGCTGTGGCTAAATCAGTCGAGTGCTCAAGTTGTTCTGAAGAGCTGAGGCATAGCTCCTAAGCCCATAGTTCAAGCCCCACACCTGACAAGAAATAATAATTAAAAACTGCAATGCACATGTTTATAAATGAATAATCTAATGGTTAAGTCAATTAAACACAAGAACTACCACATCAATCTCAATTTACTTAAAGCCACCAAAATATTAGTGTTCATGAATATCACTCATTTTTAGAAAATGACTAGTCAAAACAAAGTTTATATTTGAAATATAAAAAATGAAATTTAAACCCAGATTTGCTGTGAATATCCAATTCACAGGAATACATTTATTCAGCAAACAGAGAAACAAAAAATAAGGGTTTGTATCCTCCCCATGTAACTGTAACTCCTCTGTACAGTATGTTCACAAATAAAATTAAATTAAATTAAAAAAAAATAAGGGTTTGTCATATAGAATGAAAGATGTAGAAGCAGACTCTTTCCTTAAGATGATAACTGCATGCAAAATGAGGGATTTATCCATTTATCTACTGAGGGGCATCTGGGTTGGTTACATTATCTTAGCTATGGTACATAATTTTGCAGTAAATATAGTTGTGCTGGTAGCTTTAGTAAGGTCTTGGTTGTGATCATTTGGGTAAATGCCCCAAAGTGGGAATGCTATGTGGAGTCTTTTGAGGAAACTCCATACTGCTTTCCAAAGTGGTTGAACAAGTTTACACTCCCACCAAAAATGTAGTAGGGTTTCTTTCTGTCCAAATCCCCTCCAGCATCTATTGTTATTAGAGTTCTTGATTTTATCCATTCTAAATAGGGTGAGGTGGATTGTCAATGTTGTTTTGATTTACATTTCATTTATGGTTAGGGAAGTTGAGCATTTCTTCATGTGTCTATTGGCCATCCTTCTTTCCTCTTCAGAGAAGTTTCTCTGAAAGTCTTTTTTATTTTACTTTATTTTTTATTGTGAAAATACTGTACAGAGGGGTTACAAGTACATAGCAAGATAATGAGTACATTTCTTTTCAAACATTTTTACCTCCTTTTTGTTTCCCCTTACACAATGGAATTCTATGCCTCCATCATAAAGAATGACATTGCCCCATTTGCATGGTCAGAGAAAGACTTGGAAAAAATTATATTAAGTGAAGTAAGCCAGGCCCAAATAAACATAGGTCCCCTGGATTCCCTTATTTGTAATACCTAGTATATGTCTGAGACAAGCCGAAACGGTCAGATAAGTTGATGTTAAGGGAAATGAACTCCAAGATAAAGACTCAAATCGTTTTTCTTTCTTGCTATTGTTTCTAACATTTTATAAGATGATTTATTTATTGCTTTGTATATCCCTCCCCACCCCACACATGTGTTCCCACGGGAGGGGCTGGACTAGGCAGTGAAGGGAAAGCATTGGAGCCAGAAGTTGTGGGGCTGGAAAGGGTGGGCCAGAAAAGTGGGGGTGGAGGTAACATTGTGGCTGTGAGAGTGGTTGTCAGGAGAATGTGTGCAGCCCAGAGTGAGTATCTGGCCTCAAGAAGCAGTACAGTCCAAAAAGTGAGAGTAGGACACATAGCATGGTGGCGGGAAGAGGAAACATGGGGTGACCATGGTCCAGCGGGTGGTAGCAGGAGGTGGGCTGATAGGGGGGAGGTATGGGACAGGGAACCTAGAAGACTTAATAGGGGATTAAGAAGAAGGGTTGTGCACACTTAACTGGAAACAGGGCTGCCCAGTATGGCTCTCTCCATGTACTATGCTCGTCTGTGCTCTGTCGGGGTTAAGCCCAGCAGGTTAGAGTTCCCATGCCCCACAATCTAGAATACAGTAAAGGAACACCATCTAACTATTCACCTGGCAGGGGTATAATTCTCTGGCACCTGGGCAGAGGTTTATTGTGAAGACAGGATGGTAGAATGGGCTACCTCTGGGGTAATAGATTCATATCACCCTTACCCATGAGGCACAGTTAATATATAAATGCACTTAAACAATAGTTCTTTTTTCGCCTTCCTTTGCTTTACCTCTTTCTTCTTCCAGTGCTGGGGCTTGAACACAGCTTCTAGGTGCTCCAAAAATTCCCTGCCCAACTGCCTATTGTTTTTCACCTCCTAGACCTCTGTCTTCTTGGTCCCTGTCAGTCCAGGTGCAGGTACCATGGCCAGATGCCCTCTTTCAAGGCAAGTATGTCCCCAACAGTCTTCTCCATAGAGGAACCAAAAGGAGGATTAAGGGTTTTGTGCTTTTGTGTATACATTCACATGAATATTTACTTTCATCAGTGGGGCAGTTCTAAGTACTCATCATCTTATTGAACTTCAGTTATAAATTCTTTGAAAATGTAGACACTGGAGCAAGAAAAGAAAAAAAACCCAAACAATTAAACAAAAAACATATCCCACAATCACTGGATGACTGAATGAAAGTAAAACGCAACCTAACAATATTTTACCAAATCTGTTATATTTGAATGGTGAGAGTTCCAGAGAGGAAGATGCCAAAACAGCCAGGGAGTGTCCATTTGCATATGTTTAAGGATGCTCTCATTAATATTTAATCATTAATATTTGCTCATTCATCCAGGAAGAGGAGATCAGTTACTATGGTACTTTGATTGTGTTCAATCCAATTACGTTATAAAAATTGCAAGCTGCCATGATAAAAAAAAAAAAATAAGGCTCCTCTTCCCAACACCAGTTATCTTTAGTTCACTTCCAAACCATAAACATTATAACCATATCCAAAGAATGCAAGGAAGGGAGGGAAAGAATCAGCATTCTGGTCTATTATCTGGTACCAACACATTGCTCAGGTTGAACTGTTTATCCACTGTGGTATTACTTTCTTCCTACTTTTGGATCTGAGGTGTGTGCACTTAAGAACTATGTGCATATATCCGTACATACATTATGACTGAAGGTATATGTCCATCAACTGAGGTGTTAGCTTGTAAAGGTTCATTTTAACTGGTACAGCAGCTCTATGTCAATGTAATTGCTCCTGTGTCCCATGTGCATCTCTCCAAGTTCTACACAAGATAATGTCACTGACTATTTTACTTATGTTGCTGCTGGCATTCCCAGTTTTCCTCTCCCAATTCTCCCTCCCACCTCCCTCTATACCCTGCAGCAAACCACAGCCTTTATGGTTTTGTTTCTTCAGTGTTGATTGCCTGAGATTTGATTGGTCCAATTCTAACACACTAGGTAGCTATGGCAGGTGGAGCGGGTGGCCTTTCTTCTTCTAACTTTCCTGACACATACCAGGAGAGTCTCTCCGCATTTCAGGACTTTTACTTGAATTACTTTCCACTTTCTGGGATTTGCCACCTATCTGATTTTGTCTCTTCTTTGGAGTTAATGAGGATTGAACCCAGGATATTTCATTAGCTAGGCAAATACTCTCACTGAACTATAATCCAGCCACAGAACATCTTTTTAAATTCTCCATATATCTGAATGTACGATGGAAAGAAATGTTTATTCCAGTATATTGGAATGTTTCAGATTTTAGGTTTTGATTAATCTAGTTATATTTAGTCATAGTCTAGAAACAAATATATTGGTAGGACTTGATAAGACAGGCTTTTCCTCACTATACAGCTGTTGAGGGGAAGGGATTGTCCTGCAGCATAACCCTGGAAACTTAGTGGTGAGGCCTTCAACATCAATTCCTCAGGGACATGATTTCAAACCAAGTGAGTTGCTGTAGTCTGAAGCCTCCCCTCAGGTTCCTGGGATTCCATCTTGCATACTACATTCCATAATAGCAATATCCACGATGCACAGTCTGACTGTTTAGATTTGTTGAAATGTGAATGAATGTTTATGTCATCTTAGATGAGCACATCATTGAGTCATGTGAAGAACTTCATCAAAAAAGAGATTACTCTTCAGTTTCAGTGATGATTTACAACAAATTTTCATAACTTGACCACAAAGCCTCTTTTTTTAGGCTAAACAGTTTCACTTGCACCAAAATGATGCTATGGCAAAAACGATCCTCTAATAGGGTTTCTAAATGCAAACACAAAATACTTTTGCTTAAGGAAGAATTAATTATGCCAGCTAATATATTCCCAGAATAGTTATTTGTGTTTAGACATGTTAAAAATTTTTGTTTTTGTTTTTGTTTTTTTATGGTCATGGGGCTTGAACTCGGCCTAGGCGCTGTCTCTCAGCGATTCAGCTCCTCAGTGATTCAGCTTAAGGCTGGTGCCCTACCATTTGAACCATAGTGCCACTTCTGGTTTTCAGGTGGTTAATTGCAGATAAGAGTTAATTGCAGATAAGAAACTTTCCTGCATGGGATGGTTTTGAACCGCAAACTTTTTATCTCAGCCTCATGAGTAGCTAGGATTATAGGCGTGACCCACTGGTGTTTGGCAAATATGTGCAATTTTTAACCATGATTGAAAATGTTGGGAAAAACTACAGAATACTTATAAGCAGCAGTAATTAGATGGGTATAAATATATGTAATATACCAAGTATTTTTGCACAATTGAAGTCTTTGGTGATCAAATACATAACAAAACTCATTTGGATCTCTTATTGAACATAGATTATTAATTTTTCAATTCAGAAACATATATATGTATATATATACGTAATTACAAAACTATATAAATAATGCTTTAGTATTTATGGGCAATTCTAAAGAGAGAGAGAGAGAAAGAGAGAGGCAGGGAGACAGGAGACAGAGAGACAGAGAGAGAAACACAAAATCCCAAACATTAAACTTACAGGTTGGATATCTGTAATTCCCAATTACATATTGTACTGAAAGGGAAATTACAATGAAATAAAAAATTAGACCATTCTGCAAGGATTCCAAAAAAAATAGTTCTTACACATTACTTGTTTGTTATCTTGATGTGTTTGTGACTAGTTGCGTCATCTGGTTTGCTTTAGGATGAAAACAACACTATCTTGTTCTTAAAATCCAAGGGAAAATTATAAGTGTGCAATTGAAAGAGGTATATATATATTTGGATCAACCTTTATTTGCTTAGTTTTCAAACACTATGTAATGTTTCCAAGTAATAATGGATTTTGCAAATATAAAAAAGTGTTAATGTATTTCTTGTTTTAAATGTATTTCTTATGACCAGATAAGATGTGTTAAGTCAAATGAACCTCAAGATAGAGACACAGATTGTTTTTTTTTTTTTACCTTGTCATTGTTTTTAACGTATTTATAATGTACCATGTGATTTCTTTGTTTCTTTGTATGTTCCTCCCCCACGGCATAACCCCTATTTTCACTGTATTTGATGTCAGTTCCTTGCATCTTTATATACACTTCTCTAAATTGGGGAGGGGGAGGGCAAAAACAAAATGCTTAAATAGGGATTCAGGTTGACCCATTGTAACAATGAGATGTTCAAGACACTATGTTGAAAAACAAACTTTGCAATTTAGGTAGTGGAGGGAGGAGGAGTGTAGTTGTAGAGGTGGGAGGGAAGGGATGGTAGGCGAAAAACAAAGGAGGAGACAGCAATGCTTGATATTAAATGTACTTATTACCTTGCTCATGTAACTGTAACACCTATATACAATATTTTTTACAATAAAAACGTATTAAAATGTATTTCTTAAAAATAGAAATATTTTTAAATTCTTATGCATATTTCCAATTAGGCAGTTCAGATGACGTATATATGAATTGTTGTTAGCTAGATTTTATTGTGTATGTGTGGTGGTCATTACGTTTGAAGTTAGGCCCTGGGTGCTGTCCTCTGTCCCTACCCCCGTTTTTTGCTTGTTCAAGGTTAGCACTTTCCCACTTGAGTCACATCTTCGAGATTTTTGGTTTTCAGTTGGAGATTAGTCTCTCTATTTCCTGCCTGAGCTGGTTTTAAACCATGTTTTTCAGATCTCAGCCGCTTAAGTAAGTTACCACTTACATTTATTGTTTTCATTTTATTACCATATACTTTTATTGTAAAGATATTGTACACAGGGATTACAGTTACATTAGTAAGGAAATGACTACATTTCCTATCGAGCATTGTTATCCCCTCCTTTGTTTTTCCCCTACCATCCCTTCCCTCTCCACCTACCTAACGCTTCCATCCCCTCTCCCATGCCCACAGTTGTAAAGTTTGTATTCAACATAGTGTCTTGTACATCTCATTGTTATAATGGGTTAACCTGTATCCCTATTTAAGCATTTTGTTTTTTTCCTTTCCCTCCCCAAATTAGAAAAATGTATATATAAGATGCAGGGCACCAGAATCAATACAGTGAGAACAGGGGTTATACTATGGGGGAAGAACATGCCAAAGAAATAAAAGCACAGACTATATTATAAATACGTTTAAACCCATACCAAGAAAAAAAAACACGTGTGTACCTATCTTGCTTAACATCATCTTACATGGTCATATGTGCATAGCTTTTGACTTCTTCTGCTTATCCTACATAAATATTAGCTATTGCAAATAAGGGAAAACATAAGACCTATGTTCCTTAGCACCTGACTTACATCACTTAATATAATTTTTCCAAGTCTTTCCATTTCCTAACAAATGGGGCAATATTATTATTTCTGATGGAGGCATAGAATTCCATTATATATAGATATATGCATATTTATCTATATATATACATATATATTACATTTTCTTGATCAGTTCATCTACTGAGGGGCAACTGGGTTGGTTCCATATCTTAGTTATGGTAAAAAAAAAAAAATGCTGCCTTAAACATAGTTGTGCAGTAGCCTTAGCCACTTACCTTTAAATCAGGTGATCTACTGAGTGTTTCCCTGTCCTATTTTGTGAAAATACACCTTTCCAACCGCAAAGGTAAAAGAACAAGTTAAAAGTTGTTCTGATACTCCCAACTCAAAGAAGATACAGGATGTACTTATTTAGGTGCTATGATAAAAAAAATTTGGAGTTGTTGAAAGATTGACTTTCTTATGTGTCATTTTGGGAAAAGTGAGTCAAATATTCATAGCATTCCTAAAGAGAATAAAGTAGACCTGTTTTTTAAATGAGGTGTATTAATGAGAAGAAAAGTAGTTTTTGTACCATTACTGTTAGGCTACTTGAAAGAGTTTGAAGGTACAGATGATCAGGTATATTTCTTGTGTAGCAATCAATTCTAAAACTCTTTGTTTTTCTCTGTATTTTCAGTTTGTTCTCAACAGGTGTCTTATTTGAAACATACAGCTTGGTACCAGGGGTTTCTGTATTTTACATTTTATGAAAGTAATTTTAGGTTTTTTAAAGCAGAAAAGCTAATAATGATAATCATTCTCTGATATCCTTCACCAAGATCTCCACATTTCATTATATTGGTTTAATATGCTATCAGTATATTTAAATGGTATAAAGTTTGGTTTTACTTTTGTTTTTTGTGCTTGTATTGGGGCTTGAAATTAATACCTTAGTCTGTCACAAATGCCGGTCATTAATGATCATGCCTGTAATTCTGGCTACTCAGGAGGATCTAAGGATCAAGGTTCAAAGCCAGCCTGGGCAGGAAATATTATGATACTCTTGTCTGTAATTCATTACTATAAAGCTAAAAGTGGAGTGTGTTTCAAGTGGTAGAGCACTGGCCGTGAACAAAGAAGCTAAAAGATAGTACCTACAGGATAGTTCCCAACTTCTAGGTTTAAGTACCACTACAAACACACACACACAAACACACACACACACACACACACACACACACACACACACACACACGTTTTCTTTCTCCCCAAAGCATGTGGTTTCTGTGTGTGTGTGTGTGTGTGTGTGTTCTTTACCCTGAAATCCACTTTGTTTTCTTTTTCATTTAGTTGGTCATTTCTACACAGGAAGAGCAGAGTAATGGTGTTACTTGAGTCCTGGGTGCCAGTGGTTCTGCTGAGATGACTGAGGTCTGACTTAGTGAGCAATGGGACCCCAGGAAAGCTCCATGAAGTAAATGGATGGAAATATGTGAGAAGATATGCATTCAGGTAATTCTTCAGTCTATCTTCCTCCTGCCAAGGGTCATTCTCTCTCAGGGGGGTAAGTTCCTTTTCTTATCAGGTAAACCTGAACCATGTATGGCTTTGTGTTTGTACCCATATGTGAATAAGGACTTTGAAAAATGTCAGCCATCACAAACTTGCTCTATTTTCTTCTCTCACTATTAGTCATTATGTTGGAAGACTTCATTGTTCTGAGAAATATGGAATGTTTTAGAAATTTTCCTGGGATATTTATAGATGTAGGTCAGAATTTATCGTCCTTTTGCTCTAGTGAATTGAGAAACATTTATGTTAATTTATAGGTAGCCTATAGTGAACTTATTTCTACAGAATAGATGAAATTTTGGATACGATATATTTATGGAAAACCAAAGGATACGAAATATTTATGGAAAATGAAAGACAACTTTACGTACTTTGTCTAAATGAAGCAGAAATTGAAAGCACTTCAAATTTTTCAGTTTTAATCAGAATGTTGTAATAATTTGGCATAAAACATTTTTAAGTGCTGCAATCAATTAATTTCATTTGTAGGAAAAATGACAGAAAGGAGTGTACCTAAAGATATAGTGTAAGTTTTGCCTTTTGATTAATAAAGAAGTTTATGTTTAATTTCAACTAAGGTATTGTGAGAAATACCAAGATATGAGATTCAGTTTCTGCCAATAATTAGATTAAATTAGTAGTAAAGGTCCTCTGTTAGCAGTAACAATTGCAACATGATATTTAAAAAGCTTGTAGTCAACACATTTGTGCAGCTAGGTAGTTTTGTAGTTATAGAATTTTAATGAATTTCTTCAAGCACAAGGAAAAGTTTATGACATGTTAGAGTTTTACACACAGCAAAGAAAATACCAGGTTGTTTTCAACAAATGTTTTCATTTTTCAATATGTGAGTGTGTGTATATGTGTGTGTGATGGTAGAAAGGCTTCAACTTAGGGTATTTTGCCATACCACAATTTCGTTTTTTTTCTATTTATTGGCAATATGAGTATCACAGAGATTGCTGCTTGAGATCCCTTTGAATCTAGATCCTCACATCTCAGACTCCTATGTAGCTGGGATTACAGAGGTGAGCCACCAGCATTCTGAGAGAACTTTTGTCATGTTGTGTGGCAAATTATCGGAAATTTAATGTTTGCTCACTGAATGCCAACTGTTGTACGCTACAAGTTTGGGCTAATAGTTTGGGTGTGGCTTGTCTGTAGCAATTGCTCAGTTTCTAGCAGGGGGCCACCAGGCTATAGTCTCTCAGGAAATATGTAGACCTCTTCCAAACTTAAAGGATGCCTGGTAGGATTTAGGTCCTCTAGCTGTAAGACTGTGGTTTCTGCTGTCTAGTCATCTATCATACATCCACTGTTGTCAGCTCCTAGATACCCCCATATTTCTGTGACAAACATAACTTCCTTACTGTTTCATTCACTCTGTTTGTGTTACTGACTTCTAGAAAGACCTTAATTTGCACTCACTCCTTAGAAGTATCTCATAACCAACTCTTGTGCGAAATAATTACATCTGTAGTCTTTAATTTTGTTATCTACCAGAGCATATTGTGGGGTTAGATTCTACTCATATTGGAAAATAAAAGACTTTCCAAGTGTCTGGGTTGTTATGCATTGACTTAGGTAGATTATTAGCTATTTATTATTAGCTATTTAATATTGTAAGTGGCCTCAATTTCAGAAACTTGTAGTATTGAATTGTTTGAGTTTAGCTGATCAAGTGTGCAGTTTAAAAAAATGAAAGATAATTCTTTGCATAGAGTAGAAAATAATTTGCCAGTTAGAGTGAATGAAAGGCAATTGGGAGTTAACAAATGGATTCAAGAGCACTGGCAGTGACTTCAGAGATGGGACAGAGGTAAATAGGTTACACATATTTTTAAAAGAGAACATGTGGCTGGGAATGTGGCTTAGTGGTAGAGTACTTGCCTAGCATGCATGAAGTCCAGGGTTCAATTACTCAGTACTAAATGAACAGAAAAGGCTGGAAGTGGTGTTGTGGCTCAAGTGGGAGGGTGATAGCCTTGAGAAAAAAGAAGCTCAGTAACAGTGCCCAGGCCCTTTGTTCATTCCTCAGGACTGCCAAAAAATATAAAGAGAGAACATGTCAATAATGAATGAGGGAGGGATCCAGAGGTCAAATTCATCACTCAATTTTTCCTCCTCTATTTCATAATCAAGACATCATTCTCAGAGAACCAAAGGGGGAAAAAGATGATCTAGAAAGAACATATCCTATGAAGTAATACCTAAACTTTTTAGTGCAACTGTCCTGTAGAGATAATTCATTAAGTATAATTGTGTCTTGCAATAGCACACGTGCTATCTGGATATTTTGTGTGAGGGCTGGTCCTGAAACTTGATCAGAGCCCAGTTGTTATTCCTATTTGTTTTCCTCAAGGCTAGTACTCTATTACTTAAGGCACAGTTCCACTTCTAATTTTTTGGTGTTTAAAGGAAGATAAGAGTGTCATGGACTTTGCCTGGTTCACCTGGCTTCAAAATATGATCCTCAAATCTCAGCATTCTCAGGAGCTAGGATTACAGCTGTAACTCACTAGCTCCTAGAGAAGCAATTATTTTTGAGTGAAAGGGATTAAGAATACAGATTATCCAGGAAGATTCACCCTCAGTACTAAACAAACCACCATGACCAATTTCCGTGAATACACACACACACACATACACACACGTGCACGCACGTGCACGCCACACACACACACACACACGCACACACACACACACACACACACACACACACACACACACAAGGGATTGAAATTCTTATCTCCAACTACCCAGCAAAAGCTGGAAATGAAGATGTGATCGTAGTTGTAAAGTACGGAAATTTGGTGAAAAACCTGGGAAACAGTTCCCTGGTCCATAATTCAGCCCAAAGTCGACCATAAAGAAAACTGAAAGGAGAAAAGAAATGACCATTTGATATTCAAAAATAAGCTTGGGGCTGGCGGTTCATGCTTATAATTTTAGCTTTCACCAGGCTGAAGTCTGAAGATACTATTTAAAGGCCAGACCGATCAGAAAAGTCCATGGGACTTGTTTTCTGTATGTGTGGAAACCTGGGACTTGAATTTGTTTAGAAGCTCTACCACTACCAGCTTCATATTAGTTGATGAAAGTCTCAAGGATTTTCTTGCCCATGGTGGCTTCACACTTAATACTCAGATTTCAGCCTCTTGAGTCTTGCTGGGCTTTACAATTAACCATCAAAAGGAAGAAGAATGAAACCTGGTGATTGAGCTATGGCTCCAGTGGCAGAAATGAGAAAATAATTTCTGGGACAGCACCCAGACTTTGATATTAACTTCAGGACTAACACACTTACAAAGAATAAAATAAATAAATATAGAGAAGTGTGGGAAAATAAAGAGTCAATTTCAGAGTTTAAAATGAGCCAATCATAGGAGGCACACACCTGTGATGGTAGCTACTCATAAGGTTCAAATATGAGGACCACAGTTGAAAGCCAGCCCAGGTAGGAGAATTCATATACTCAACTCTAAATAGCTAGTTAAAACAAAACAACATCAAAAGAATAGCCACAAGTTTTGCTATGGCTCATGACTTAGTGTGCTAATCGTGATTAAACAACAGCAGAACAGCACCTGGGCTAATTTGTAGACCCAGGATCACCATACACAAGGAAATAAAAATACAAATAAAAAAGTATAAGAATTGCTAGGAATATGGCTTAGTGATAGAGTGCTTGCCTAGCATGTTTGAATCCCTGGGTTTGTTTCCTCAGTAGCTCATAAGTAGAAAAAGCTGAAAGTGGCACTGTGGCTCAAGTAGTAGAGTTCTCTCATTGAGTAAAGTAAGTTCAGGACAGTACCCACGCCCTGAGGTCAAGCCCCAGGACTAGGAAAAAGAAGAAAAAATGTTGTGAGAAAATCCAATTAAAATTTCAAAATGAGCCCTGAATTTTTGGTGGGTGCTAGTGACTCAGAACGCTGAAATCTGAAGTTTGTTTTTCATAGCCAGCCTGGGCAGAGATGTACATAAGTCTCCAATTAACCAACAAAAAAAGCCAGATATAAAGCTGTGGTTGTAGTCGTAAAACACCACCCTTGAGCGAAAAAAGTATGAAAGAGTGCCCTTGCTCAGAGATCCAGCCTTAAGATCACAATAAAAAAATTAAATGGTTAGAAGCAGAGAACCTGGAACTATTGGCTCATGTCTGTAATTCTAGAAATACAGGAGGCTGAAATATAAGATCCAGTGTAAAGGCAAACCCAGTCAAGAAATTCCAGGAGACTGTTTTGCATGTGGTGGCCACACTGGGGATAGGTTTTGTTTATTGAATGAAGATAAGTGTTTCATGGACTTTCCTGCTCAGGCTGCTTTCAAACTATGATGGACAGATTTCACCTTCCTGAATCAGGCGAGGCCTTGCATGAGTTTAGGTTCCAGGACCAACACACATACAAAGAATGAAACTAATGAAAAGAAGGGTAGAAGAGAAGAAAGAGGCAATAACAGAGGTTTCAGTGAACCAAATATTGGTGGCTCATATCTGTAATTCTAGATAATCAGGCTGAAATTTGAGGATACTGTTTAACGCTCAGCTCAGGTATGTGAGTTTATAAAATCTTGCTGTCTCTGTCTCTGTCTGTCTCTGTCTCTGTCTCTCTGTGTAAATCCTGGAGCTTGACCTTGCACTATTTTGCTCAATGATATACTACTCTCAGATTTTTAGTGGTTAATTGGATAAAAGGTTGTTAAGAACTTTTCTCAATTTTCAGCCTCCTGAATCTAGCCTAGATCTACATGATTCTCTTCTCTTCAATTAACCTCTCCCCAAAAGCCATATGTTATGGTTAGTTCCATGTGTGCCCTGAGATGAGCTTCAATTTCTACTCACAGGACAAGAAAAAATGAAAAAAAAAGAAAAGAATGTGGAAACAAGCACATATTAAATTTTTAAATGACCCAAATGTTGCTAGTCATGTGTGTAATCCTAATTATACAAGAGGCTGACATCTGATGATTGCAGTGTCAAGTCAGTCTGGGCAGGAACATGCTTGAGCCTCTTATCTCCAGCTACAAAGCACAAAACCTTGAGCTGTGGCTGAGGTGGTAATAGCACCAGCCTTAAGTGTGAAAGCTAAGATATAGGCCCCAGAGTCAGAGGTCAAGCCACAGGACCAATAAAATTTTCAAAGGAGAGAGGATGAATAGAGGCTGAAATCTGAGGAACATGGTTCAAAGCTAGCCCATAGAAGAAAGTCCATGAGGCTTTCTCTTTGTGTGCATCTGTGTGCTGTTTTGTTCAGGATAGAGCTCCACCTCTCCCAGCTTTTCATTGATTAATTGGAGCTAAAAGTCTCATGGACTTTCCTGCCCTGGTTGGCTTTGAACCATGATCTTCAGATTTCAGCCAACTGTTTCATGCTCGGCTTGGCATAAGAGTCTTATCTCCTATTAACTACCAAGAATTTAAAAAAAAAAAAAAACTGGAGTTCAGCTGTGACTCAAGTGGCAAACTGGGCAATCACTTTCTAGGAAATCACCCAGGGCCTTAGTTCAAGCACCAAGACAAAACAAGTATAGCCAAAAGCTATAATTTGGCTCATGTTGTAAGCCGCTAGTTTTGAAGAAAAAAATCTGGCATTGCATACAGGCCTTGATTTGTAGCCCCAGGACTACACATATACAGAAATATAAAACAAGGACATTTTTAAAAAGAAAAAGTGGAAAAAAGAAAATGTTAACATTTTAAATGAGCAATGGGTTTGTGGTTCATCTGTATAATTGGAGCACCTAAGGAAGCTGAAATCTGAGGATCATGGTTTGAAGCCAGACTAACCAGAATAGTACATTAGAATCTTAGGTCCAATAAGCCAGAAAAAACTAGAAGTGGAGCTGTGGTTGAAGTTGTAAAACATCAACGTTGTGTCAAAAAGCTCAGAAATAGATGGGCGCTGGTCGCTCTAGCCTGTAATCCTAGCTACTCAAGAGGCTGAGATATGAAGATCATGGTTTAAAGCCATCCTGGGAAGGAAAGTCCATGAGACTCTTATCTCCATTTAACCACCAGAGAACTAGAAGTGACACAGTGGCTGAAATGGTACAGCATTGGCCTTAAGCTGAAGAATTCAAAGACAGTATTCAGGTCCGGAGTTCAACCCGTACCCTCCTTAAAAATAGGTAAGAAATAGCAATGAGGCTCAGAGATAGGGTCTACTGACCACAATAAAAAAGCATTGCGGTTGAAGACAATACCTGATTAAATATATTAAAAAAAGTTAGAGGCTGGTTGCTCAGGCCTGTAAACCTAGTTACCCAAGAGGCAAGTCAAAGCCAGTCGTAGCTGTGTGTAATAACCAGTAATTGTGTAATTACCAGCACTAGGGCTTGAACTTGCCCAGTTTTTCTCAAGGCTAGGGTTCTACCACCCCCAGCTTTTTGGTGATTAAATAGAGATAAGAATCCCAGACTCGGGCTCGGAAGTTGGCTTAGTGGTAGAGAGTTTGCCTTGATGCATGAGGCCCTGGGTTTGTTTCCTCAGAACCACATAAGCAGAAAAAGCCAGAAATGGTTTTGCAGCTCAAGCGATAGAGTGCTAACCTTAAGCTGGAATGCTGAGGGACAGTGCCAGAGTTCAGGTCCCACAACCAATAGAAAAAAAGTAAAGGAACCCCAGATTTTGCTGCTCAGACTGGCTTCAAACCAAGATCCTCAGATTTCAGCCTCCTTAGTTTGCTGGGATTTGCATGAGACTATACAAAAAAGAAAGAAGCTGCAAGTTGAGCTGTGGCTCAATTGGCAGAACGGAGCAAAATCTCAGACAGTGGCCAGTCCCTAGTTGGAGAAAAAAGAAACACAAAAATTTTCAAAAATAAATAATAAATTGTAATACAGAAAAAAATGTTTAATATGATACAAAGGAAAATTATGTTTCTTTTACATGCAGCAAGCCAAAACAAACTACAAAGTTTCAAAATGACATAGTGAGAGTAAGGGGAAAAAGAAAATGTTATAAATTCATGTAAATATTAAATACAAACTGAAATGACCAAAATCTACTGTGATCTCTCACTCAGATCTCTCACTTGTAATTGTTAACACACAATTGCCCTCCATTTTCAGCATATAGTATGGGGATTTAGAAATGACCTCTCTATGCAGGGATATTCCTACTTTAGCGTCTTGAGTTATAACTGCATGCATTGCCCTCATTTTAATACACAAATTATCCTTTAAAACTCAACATCAATATTGAAATGATGGATTATGTGTAAAAGCATGAAGAAACATCAGAGATCCACCAGAGATCCTCTGAGGAATACAATCATAACAATAGAAGAGCACATAACACTCAAGGTAGGTAACAGAAGGAAGATTTAGGGTTTTTTTTTTTTTTTTTCGTATGCAGGAGGTTGAAAGCAGGGCCTCATGCTTGCTCGGCAGGTATAAAATTCAGTTACATTAATTATATCCATACTACTTTGTAACCATTACCTCTGTTTGTGAACATTCTTTTCAATACTGATGGAATCCACACAATCATTGAGTAATAATCACCCCAAATGACCTGCCCCAGAAAATTTTAACCTTCCATTTTCTCTTATGAAATAGTTTAGTCAATATATTTCACATAAATAGATTATTTTTGTGTCCATCCATGACAGACATATATTAAATGCAGACTTTTTTGGATGAGTCATATTTTATGCATACCTTATATTTTATAAACCTATTCATCTGATAGACACTCCAGGTGTTTCCAACTCCTATTGTGAACATTGCTGAAGTTATCATTAGCATATGAGCTATTAGTTTTTGTTTTCATTTCTTCTGGGTATGCAATGAGTAATGGAATTGCTGGGTCAAGTGGCAATGCTATCCTATGTTAGAAGAATGTGTCAAATTCTACCATAATTGCTATATCACTTTTCATCAACACAAAAATGTACAAATGCTCAATAAAATGTACAAAAATATTTCAAATCTTCTACAGCTGTGCCCTAAAGGATCATTTTTTAACTTAAACTTGGTTTTATTTGGGCCATGCAGTCCTGGAAGTATGTAGCATTGTCTAGAGCTGAAGTTAGAACAATACCAAATGCCCCTGATCTAGCCTCCAAAAATATTTATTCTGGTAATAATTTTTTTCCTAGAGGTAAATTTTAGTTATTATATGCATGGTAACTCTTTTAAAATAACACTTTGAATTTTAAAATGACATAAAACTGTAACCATTCTGTGTACCATCTTTATAATAAGAAAAATTATATTTACAAAAAATATAAAAAGACCAACGGGTTTGAACTATCTAAGGTAGATGTCAGCTTCCCAGCAGAAAAATACATTACAATCACAGTCTGATAATGACCGAAGCAAAATAATACAATAAGAGCTCATCTCAAGTAAAATGAAGAGTAAAGACTATGGGCAGGGTTCAAGGGGTAAAGCACTTGCTTGCCAAGTACCAGCTTCTGAATCAAAACCCCAGTACTGCCAAGGGATAAAATAAAGTATTAAAACATAAGGAAAGGTGCAGATAATAGTATGATGTATGACATGGTGGTACACACCAGTAATCCAAACACTTGGGAGACTAGGCAGTAGAATTTTGAAATTAAGATCAGTCTTGGTTACATAATGAGACTGCATGTTAAAGAATAACATAGAATAAAATAAATCAAACTACATTTTAAAGAAAAAGGTGTAGTTCAATTGTAATTAAAGCAGTTTTGCATGTGCAAGGAACTGATACAATGCACAAAAATTACATGCTTTATTAACTACAATGTCAGTTTATCAATGCAGTACTAGGTGCCCCTTGGCTGGAATCCCTCTTGAGGCAACCTAAGGCAGTTGTTGCACCTGTCTTCTGGGCTGGACTGAGGGCATTCCTGGGCAAACAGTATTTTTATCTCCATTCGTGGATACCACTTACAACTCTTTTTTTTTTAGTAGACACCCTAGAAATCTCTCCCAATAACAGCCTTCTGGTATTCGTTAGGTTATCTTTTATATCTCTAGGGCTCTCCTCCCCTTTGTCTGGAACTGCTCTGTTCCTGGGCCCACAATCAGCAGCTTGTTCTGAGAAGAGTGGTAGCTATTTTGCTACCTTTATCCTCTTCTATCTCCTCCTCAAATTAGTCTTTGGTATCAGTATGAGTCTGTTCAGAGGGTAGAGCCAGCCTGGGCTGGCTTTGAACCGTGATCCTCAGATTCAGTCTCCTGAATAGCTAGGATTACAGGCCTGAGCCACCTGTAACCGGCCATCATTTCTTTCTTCCAGGAACATTTCAGGGGAATGGAATAGCACAGCTGCACATACATTCATTAACAACTGCCCAGGGGTGAACCAGATGCTTACAACAAATCCACTGACCTTGATATTGCCTTTGGTGTCCAAAAGGATGTTGTTAGTCTTAAGGTCTCGGTGTGTGATTCTATTTTGGTGTGAACAGCACTAAATTTTGTGTTACGAGCCTCCTGGCTTCATCCTCATATAGGTGGCAGGATTTTAAGATCCACTCCAGGAGGTATCACCTAGTGGCCAGTTCCATGATGAAATACACATACCCTTCCTTCTCCATAACCTGGTACAACCTGATGATGTGTTTTTGCCATACCTTCTTAAAAATGTCCACCCCATTTTTTAGCAGATGATGAGGACTCTAACTTCCAGAGTATTTTGAATGCCACATCCTTGTCGGTGAGGTGGGGATGGGCCAGTTTCACTTGTCCATAGGGACCTTTGTCATGAGCTCTTTTATCTGGTATTGGTTGATGATCTCCTCCTTCAAGGAGCTTGAGGATGATACTTTGTGTTCTTTCATCATTCTGCTTTGATGGCAGGTAGCAAATCTTCCTAAAATAAACTAAATAAAATAATGTAAAAGCCAGAAAATGTAAAAAGAAATACCAAAATCCAAACGACAACCAGACCCTGTAACCAAAAAATTCATTTAGCTTTGATTCAGTCAAGCGTGTCAACAAGCAAAAACTCCCAACTCTATTAACTGGCATAGGTTGGAACACAGTGGCTTCCTATATATCCTGCATGACATCACCCAATGGAGAAATCAGAACCAGGCATAGTGATATCATGGAGGAAATAGACCAATCAGAGTCTGAGGTCAGAGGAAAAGTGGACCAATCATAGCCTGCCAGCCTTGACACTAACTCTTAAGCCTCAAAGGACTCCAGGTGGGCTTGAGGTTGCTCTGGTCATTAGCATGGCATTTCTGAAACCACTAGGACAGTGGTCAAAATCCTCTGATTTTCTAGAGAACTACTGCATCTTACTTCTTCCAAATTGCTTCTCTGGAGACACTAGCTAATAGCCTCCATTCTTGATGACCACCTTATCCTATATCTTTTTCCAGCAATGGCACTGCACAAAGGCCTCCCTCCTTGTCAATGTCAGCTGTGTCCTACAACTTCTTTTAAAGGGACAAGTTCCAGGCTGGCTTTGAGCCACCATCCTCACAATTCACCTTCCTGAGTAGTTAGGATTATAGGCCTGGGCCATTGGTAGGTACTTAGCTCATCTCTTACATTTGGAGGAAGTGTACTTGTTAGAAAGGTAGGTTTTAGATATGTCCTTTTAGCACTTTAAATTTGCTATCCTTGCTGTCTACTAGTTAATCTAGTTTCTGATGAGAAATTTGTCATAATATCATTGAAGATCACTTGTGTGTGATAAGTTGTGTCTCTGCTCTTTGGGAGGTTTTCTGTCTTTGTTTAATTAGAATGTGTCTTAGTGTGGAACTGTATAATTATGTTAATTGACTTTTTGAGCAGGTAGATTCCTGCATAGAAGGGTTCATGCTTTCAATGAATATTGGGAAGGTATTGGTTATTATTCCTTCAATTATTCTGTATTTCTTTTTTCCTCTGTTTATATTAAAGATATAAACATTATAAATATTAATATAAATGTTTATATTATACATATAAACATTATACATTATACATACATTACATATTCACATTGTATATGGAATATACATATATGCCTACGTATTGATATCATACATACATTTATAAATATATATTTATTTTCACATAGCTCCCAGTTTTGTGATTATTTATGGTAGGAAGTTTAGATTGATCGTAGCTACTCCATCTGAGTTAGAGTAAGCAGAGCTAGCCACCCCCCTCCTCTCTGATTTCCTGACTGTCTCAGGTTTCTGAGCACAGGGCCATTGCTTATGTTCTAGTGTATGCTGTTATCTTTTGCAATGTCATGTTCTGCTTCAATGGCCACCAGGCCTGCACCTGGAAGAGGGGCTGCTCCAAAGTCAGCCTGCATGGGTGCACCTGCCTGCCTCTGTCTTGATGTCAGAGTCCCTGAACCTACTGGGGTGGCCTTAACAGATCCACTGTTCCAGGTCTGATGAAAGATGACTGTGGGCGGCACAAGCACAGCCTCTTTTTTTTACCCATTGGAGGTCTGCGCTGGAGCTTGGGGGTGTTCCCCTGTTGGTGGCTATGCTTGGAGCAAAGCTTACGGCTGCAGAAGCCTCACTGTAGCCTGGCTTCTGGGGCACAACAGATGCCACAGTTTTCTCTGGGGACTTTTCAGAATAAATGGGCAGGTCCAGTAGGAGAAGCTGAGCTTAGGAGGACCCTAAACACAGGGTGGGCAATGGAGTTGGGAAGGGCAGAATTTTTCCAGGTTGGCAGGGGGGAGATGATGAGCCTATATTAGTAGTCTGCTGGCTTCCAAAAGAAAAGCTAGATTTACTTGCTACCCAGAAATATCCCTCTGAAACTGGTTGTACCAGAGAGTCCCATGCTGTTGGGAGGAAACTGCTAAAGACTGCAGTAGATGGACCAGGATCATTTGGTGTTGTTTGTCAGCAATTAAATGCTTTCTCTGGCAGAGGGAATCTGAAGGTTCCCTAACACTGCAGATCCAGGGAAGCCAGAGCCCAAGCAGACACCAGGGTTGGTCAGCTGCACACTGGGCAGGCTGGTAGGTGAAACCTTGCTGGATGGCTTTGCAGACTCCCCAACCTACTGGCACAAGAACCTGCCTAGCATCTCCTCAACCATAGAACTTGGAGACAGCAGCTGTTCCAACTTGGACATGAAATGTCCAGCTGGCAAGAGGCTGTTTTGGTTAGTGTGGGTCTGGGAAGAGTGGCAGGCCTGCTGCTGGAGAGAGCAGATGCCCCTTTCAAGGCATCTGGGGGAAGGGGAGCCCCTGGAAATGGGCTCATGGAAAGGCTGGTCTGTACTGCTCAAAGAGAACACCTCCAGATTGTTTGACTGTTTGGTTGGGTGGGGCAGTTCACCCCTTGGAAGCAGTGATATTAGGAGACAGTGTTGATGAAGTTATGACAAAATTAAACCAATCGCTGAGTAGCAAAAGAGTAAGTTTTGCTGAACTGCCCATGGCAGGTGGAGTTGAGGTCATGGCTGCTTCTGTCTTGAATGATCAAGAGGCATTGTCACCAGGAGACAAATGACTGGATGCTGGCATGGAGCCCAGTGGTTTTAGGAAATTTATCAGAGAGCCCTACTTGGCTTGTATGTCAATAAATAACGCTAATACTGTATGTAAAGTTAGGGCTTTAGAGCTGGGTATCACAGCTTGATCATTTTGAAGGGCTGCAGACACCGCCTGGAAGCTTGTGGAGCTTTAGGAGGTCTGAGTACATTATGAGAATAAATGTGGTCCTCTGAGCTTCATCCTTGGTTTGCAACAGGGCTGAGCCCTCCCTCCCTGCTGTCCTGGTACCCTCAGGGTTTGGGCTGGTTTCTGACAGGTAGAAAAGTTTAGTGTTTCTTTTATTCCATGAGCCTCACTCTGAAGGGCTGTGTAGGCAGGGAGGATTGATTCATTGGGAGGTCTTTCTTTGAGTATGGCAATCTACATAACTCAGAGCACATCTTGGCTTTCTCTCTGAATGTTTAGTTTCTGTGGAATACCGGTGCCTGAAAGGCCTAACAGTTCAAGGCTCCAGAGGTTTTCTCGGTTTCTAGACATATCCATGGATTGTTCTTTTTCATCATACAAAGACAGCTCTAACTTCCTCCTTTAGTCATGTTCTACTGAGCCCTTTGGCACTAGCATAAATTAAGAAAGACAGGCAGGGCTGTCATGTTCCTAAGGAAAGCAGACAGGGCTCCCTTGTTGCTGAAAGAAAGTATGCAGGCTTGTGTTGTTACATAGTTTCATTTTATTCCACAATGTTGGTAAATAAAGCCTCCAGATTGGAACTCAGGAGATGCCCATGATCATTGCTCCATTCCTCTTCCCTGCTCTTACCATACTGCCTTTCTATTTAAATTCATTTTTAATTTTTGTCAGAAGCAAAGAGGCAATTTAAAATTCTCATGTAATTTTTATTCATGAATTACTAAAATACATGAAGAACATGTTAATTCAAGCAATATAAAATGGAAGATGGCATGAATTTGATCTCTTTCCCTCTACTATTTCACTTTTGCTCTACCCTGGGGTGATCACTGCTACTAGTTAGTTATGTATCCCTGTATCTAAAACAAATGTGCACGAAGGACAGGCTTGCCCATAGCTACCCATGGTCCCCAAAACTACTATCTTAGTAGGAGGTCAAATTTTCATTCACACTATGGAGATTCAAACTTCTATACTCAGGTTCACAGACCTGAGCCAATTCTGTGCTGGAACCACATGACTGAAGGTGGTAGCTCATTGTTCACTAAGGAAGAAGTCTGCAATAGCTGGAAATCTGCCCTCTGCCTTTCCGACTAAGTCACAGTATCAGGTATGAGGACTAAGGAGTTACACAGGCCTTTTAGAGTTTAATTGACTTTGGGTTTTAACTATTGTATTTCCAAGTTTCGCTTCAGATCAAATATTGGGCCTGCACAGCAGCAGCCCAAGAGGAAGTGATGTCCAGAACTTGTGTAAGTGTTACAGATTATTTGAATGTTTTTACTGAAATTTCTTTTTTCCTACAATACACACCTGTGGCCAAATGTGGGCTTTCTTACAGCTAGATGACCGATGGCACAACACTGGATCAAGCTTATACCTAGTTCTGCAGCAGCATTGTTCTGGAATATGGGCTGTTTCAGTCTTAGATTTAGAACTCCAATTTTTCTCCCCTTCTCTTTCTCCTCCCTCTCTGTCCTTAAGCAAAGAATTCAAATAATCATTTGTTGAAAAAAGTGCTTGGAAAACTGTCATAATATTAAACAGTAGTGTCCACCTTTCAAGCCTGACAATTGTGTTAAAACAGGTGGAGAACAAGCATAATAAAAAGTAAGTGCACATACAGATGTGCACACCCGAGCCCACAACTACCCCAGATAGACACTTACATACAAACACAGAAACACTCAAAAAAACCACAGGACATTTAAACCTTGTTTCTTAATAATTTAAAAACACCAAAACATTTGATGCAGTCAAAAAATCACTAGCACACGCACGCGCGCACATCACACACACACACACACACACACACACACACACACACACACACACACACACACACAGAGCTAATACTGGAGCTTCAACGCAGGATGTAGTTAATGTCCCTGAGATTTTGAAATGAAAGCTAACACTTTACTCATTTGCACCATAGCTCTACTTGTGTCTTTTTAGTGGCCAATTGGAGATGAAAAACACATGGACTTTTCTGCAAAAGTTGACTTCAAACCACAATACTCACATCTCAGTCTCCAGAATGATTGAACAATTTACATTCTCACCAGCAGTGATAGAGTTCCCTTTTGGCCACACCCATGACAGCATTATTTACTAATCACTTTTACATGTTTTTATTAGCCTTCCTTACTGCAGTGAAGTGGAATTACAGTGTTGAATGGTTTACATTTCCTTTATGTTCAGAGATGTTGAACATTTCTTTATGTGTCGATTGGCCATTTGTACTTACTCTGAGAAGTCTGTCTTTATGGCACTACCTCATTTATCAATTGGGATGTTACTTGAGGGTTTATTGGGGGTAATCTTTTGTGCTCTATTTATATTTTTCCTATTAGGTCCTTGTCTGATGAATAGCTCACAAAATTCTTTACCCATTCTGTGGGTTTTGTACTTAGCTTATGTTCTTTGCCAGACAGAAACTTGTAAGTTTCATGCAATCACATTTATCCAGTTTTTCTTTGATTTCTTGTGATTCTGTATCTTTAGTTAGAAACTTTGGAGCTGTGTTCTAGGAGCCATGGTGTTTCCTCTGCCACTTCTTGTAATATTTTCATGGTTTCTGGCCTTATATTGATGGCTTGGCATATGTGGAGACCATTTATTTGATCTGCCTACAATTCTTTGGTTCACAGAGACAGCAAAGTGGTACCCTTTCTAAGTAAGATGAGTTGGTTCATGGTTGTTTAGAAGGGGGATGGCTACTCAGAAGTGTGAATACGGAAATAATAGGTGGTAGGCTCAGGTATAATTATTTTAATTACATTTTTAATTGTAAGTACAATGAATACTAATCAGTGACATTTTTTTTCATCAACTCTCCCATCCCTGAAACTCAACTCCTTCCTCTCAATTTTTCTAGTTTCATTGAGTATGAGTTGAAAATTGTGATTTCAATCATCTCCTTCTGCTTTTCAAGTGTCAGTTTCCTCATATACATTTTATTGTACCGTTAGATTTTCTAAAGGATTACACCATTTAAATTCTTTCCAACATATACTGTACTTCATGAAATATATATATATATATATGTATGTATATATATATATATATATGTATATGTATATGTGCATACAACACTCTATATGTTTACATATTGACCGAGCTTCCACATATGAGAGAAAACATACACCCTGACTTCACAAAATTTTTTCCAGGTCCACCCATTTCTTTAAAAATGATGCAATATTCTAATGGATGAGAAAAAATTACTCTGTGTTCATTTCCCTAATATCACCTTATCTGACCTTTCCTGCTTGACTCAGACATATACTAGATATTGCAAATAAGGGAAACCATGGGACCTATGTTTCTTTGGGCCTGGCTACTTCACTTAATATAATTTTTTCCAAGCCTTTCTATTTCCTAACAAATGGGGCAATGTCATTCTTTCTGATGGAGGTATAGGATTCCATTGTGTATACATTCCACATTTTCTTGATCCATTCATCTACGGAGGGGCATCTGGTTTGGTTCCATATCTTAGCTATAGTAAATAGTGCTGCAATAAACATAGTCGTGCTGTAGCTTTAGTGCGGCTTTGTTTGTAAACATTTGGGTAAATGCCCCAAAGTGTGATTGCTGGGTCATAGGGGAGCTCTATGTGGAGTATTTTGAGGAACCTCCATACTACTTTCCAAAGTGGTTGAACAAATATACACTCCCACCAACACTAAGGTATGTGTTCAAATGTATTTTTCTTTCAATTGATTGTTTCTAACACATTTATAAGATTATTTATTTGTTGCTTTGTCTGTCCCTCCCCCACAGTATAACACCTGCTTTCATTTTATTTGATGTCGGTATAATTTGTGGAGGGGGAAGGGAAAAACAAATCATTTAAATAGGGATACAGTTGGACCCATTGCAACAATGAGATGTACAAGTCATTATGTCAAAAAATGAACTTTACAACTTGTGGTGGGGGTGGCAGTAGCGGGGAGGATTGGGTGGGAGGGCGGGGAGAGGATGGGAAGGGATGGGAAGGGGCAACAAAGGAGGAGGCTACAATGCTTGATAAGAAATGTACTCATTATTTGCCCATGGAATTGTAACCCCTCTGTACAGTATTTTCACAATAAAAAGATTAAAATTAAATTAAATTAAATTAAAAATAAATAAATAAATCCAAAAAATACCATATTTTCTTGATCCATTCATCTATTGAAGGCATTTGTGCTATATCTATACCTTGACAATGAACATAGTTGTGTAGGTGGCCTTACTTTATCCTGATATTTAGTCTTTTGCATAAATGTTCAAGAAAGGTAGTACTGGACCACAAGGTAGATCTAGTTGTTTTGTGTTGTTTTTTTTTCAGTGTAGTTGAAAAAGTTTACATTCCTACCAACAATGGTTTTTGATCACCCTAAAGTGAGATGGAAAAAGAGCAGCAAGTCATGTGGCTGTGTATTGTTGTTGTTGTTGTTGTTTTTGTTTGGTCATGGGACCTGAACTCTAAGCCTAGGTACTGAAGTTCAATTCTTCAGCTCCAGGATAGAACACTACCACTTGAGCTACAGAACAACTTCCAGCTTTTTCTGTGTATGTGGTGCTGAGAATCAAACCCAGGGCCTCATGATTGCAAGGCCAGCACTCTACCAGAGAGTCACCTTCCCAGCTCATCTCAAGTGTTTTGGTTTGCATTTACTTTATAGCCAGAGATGTTGAACATTTTTATGTGACTACTGGCCAATTGTATTTCCTTCGAGTAGTCTCTACTTGGCTTGTTTGCCCATTTTTTAATTGGGTTTTTAATTCTTTGCTAGTATAATTCATTGAGCTCTTTGTATATTCTGAAGTAGACCTGGCAAAGATCTGTCCTTCCATAGGCTTTCTTTAGTTTGCTAATGATATCCTTTGACATGCAGAAACTTCTTAGTTTGACAAAATACCATTTGTGAATTCTCTCTTTGAGTCCAGGCATTATTGATTGTGAACTCTATATTCCTGTTCAGTGGGAGCCAAAGTTAGCAAGGCTTATATTGTCGGAACAATCCTTTCTATAATTCAATCCTAGTGATGGACAGGTATGGTTGCCCCAGTTTTACAGGTAGAAAGGTCAAAATCTAATATTTTTTTCAAATTCTTTAAGCCACACATCTAGTCAAAGCATAGTCTAGAACTTATATTATTCTTGTATAGTCTCAAGATAGGTTTTCCTAGTGACTTTCTTTATATTTCTTCCTTAACTCTGTAAATCTGTGTACAATATGGTAGCTAATGACCACATGAGAATGCTGAGCACTGTAAATTGTGGTGTTGTATTGGTTTTGCTGTAAGGATAATGTGCACCATGGACTTGGAACACTACATAGAAAACAATGGGGAAACTACATCTTTGTTTGTTTTGCAAGTCCTGGGGCTTCAGCTCAGAGCTTGGACACTGTCCCTGAGGGTCTTTTGCTCAAAGCTAGTGATCACTCTACCACTTAAGCCATACCGTTAATTCCAGCTTTTTCTGTTTAATTGGCACTGAGGAATCAAACTCAGGCCTTCATGCATTCTAGGCAAGCACATTACCAATAAGCCACATTCCAGCTCTTCGGTTTTTTTAACGAGTTTCCCACTTTCTTGACCAGGCTGGCTTTGGACTGTGATCCTCAGATCTCAGCTTCCTGAATACCTTCGATTATAATCATGAGTTACTGGTGCCTGGTAAATGGTGATTTTTAACCTACTTTTAATTTTCCTCATTGATGGAACAGCTCAGTAGATAACATGAAAAAAGGAGAAAGGCAGAGGGAAAAGCAACAGTAGTAGATACTAGAAAAGGAAAGGAAAGTAGTACAAAAATTGGCAAAATAAAGTAAAGGGTTGCAATTAAATTAATAGCAATAGACCAATGTTGCTTTTTTTATTTTACAAACATATAGTACTTTTACATTCCATTAACAGGGAAATGAGGGGACATACAAACTGTTTACAACATTTAAACTTTTCTGTATACTATACGTATCTAACACAGTTTATTGTTAAAAAATGCCAACAAGTTCAGGTGTGAAAATATATGCTTGTAATCTCAACTCTTAGGAGCTAAACTGCGAGGATTGAAAGTTGTTATATAGATTATAGAAAAACTATGTCTCTGAAATAAAAGAAATAAAAAATAAAAGGGGAAAAAACAATTCTGACCAAATATTTCCTGGGAAATTTTGTCAAGGAAAATAATTTCTTTTTTTCCCTATTGTTAGATGTCAAACCTGGAAAATTCCCCATTGTATACAAGTCCTTTACTACTTGAGTAATGCCCCAAGCCCTTTTACTTAAATGGTGTTTTTCAGTTCGTTTGGTTAGCAGTCTTTCTTTCTTTCTTTCTTTCTTTCTTTCTTTCTTTCTTTCTTTCTTTCTTTCTTTCTTTCTTTCTTTCTTTCTTTCTTTCTTTCTTTCTTCCTTTCTTTCTTTCTTTCTTGTTCTTTCTCTCCTTTCTCTCTTTCTTTTTTCTTTCTTTCTTTCTTTCTTCTTTTCTTTTTTCCTTCCTTCCTTCCTTCCATCCTTCCTTTCTTTCTTTTGTGGGGATAGGCCATGCTTACTTGGAATAATTGGTATATGCCATCTCACACAATGTATCTATTTGACTGCTCCAGAAATTTTTAAAAAGGAAGAAACACTTCCTAATTAACTTCATAAGCTGCATGACAAAATTAGTATGTATTTATAGTAATTTTACTTATGAAGAGAAAGGCAAAAAATCCTAAACAAAAGAGAATATGTTTGAGAAGTAAAATGGAGTTTACATTTAATTTTTTTCCATTTTTTCCTGTGTGTGTGTTTTCCTGAAGATTTAACACAGGCTTCACACATGGTAATCAAGTTATTCTACCACCAAGCTGCAACCCCACTTACATAGTTACAATTTAGAAAATCTAATGCAATTTATCACACTGAGTAAAGAAGAAATCTCATATAATCTCAATAGATGCCGACACAGAAGCATTTAATAATATTTTTAATATTACTGAAAACTCTGAAACAAGGAAAATAGCTTTAGCTTATGTAGAATATCTATCAAGCAACTACGATATTCTTTAAAAAATAGCTGAGGTATTTCTGATGCAATTAAGAGAGAAATTTGTTATCAATGATGGAATTTGACAACACATTTGATATTTTAACTGAAAAAGAGAAAGGAGAAGGAGAAGAAGAAGAAGGAGAAGAAGAAGAAGAAGAAGAAGAAGAAGAAGAAGAAGAAGAAGAAGAAGAAGAAGAAGAAGAAGAAGAAGAAGAAGAAGAAGAAGAAGAAGAAGAAGAAGAAGAAGAAGAAGAAGAAGAAGAAGAAGAAGAAGAAGAAGAGGAGGAGGAAGAAGAAGAGGAAGAAGAAGAGGAAGAGGAAGGACGAGGAGGAGGAGGAGGAGGAGGGGGGAGGAGAAGAAGGAGGAGAAAGAGATGCAATGGAAGGAAAATACTTTAATTTGTGAGCAAGATGCCATGGTAGTCTACATAAAAATACAACAATGTTTACAGGTTTACATATTTACAAGTTTTCAGTATGTTAGTTTAATATGAAGTCAAACAATAAAGAAATAAAAAAAATCTTGTACATCTCAAACAAACTTTACACTTTAGGTGGTGGTGGGGGAGCGTAGTTGTGGAGATGGGAGGGAAGGGATGGTAGGGATAAAACAAAGGAGGAGGCAAAAGAAATGTACTCATTACCTTGCTCATGGCACTGTAATCCCTCTGTACATTATTTTAACAATAAAAAAGCTTATTTAAAAATAAAAAATAAAAAAGTCTATGCCGGCAATTTGTAACTTAGTGGTAGAGTATTTGCCTATCTGTGAAGGGTCCTTGTTAATCAGCTGCAAAATGCGTAACAGACCAGAAATTTTTTTAAAAAATTATACAAAAAGGACAATAAAGCACATGGTTTGGGACAAGTAAGTGGTTTACTTCCAAAAAAGAAGTAGCAGCAGATGATTTTGGTGATATATACTTGGAATCCAAACATCCATTCTTTGGCGTTTCAAGTGTTCTAGGCCAGTCAACTAGAAAAAAAGAGGAGGATGGACATGACAGAAGAAATAATAGAGATCTGAAACAAATTAAACTTTATCTGGATGGTGGGAAGAAGTCTGTCAGCTGTATTTTTTTCTTTTAGAAAGTTTCTAGCCTTTCCACCATGTGAGTATGCAACAAGAGAGCACATTAAAGCTCTGGTGAAGTTGACCTCTCAGTACATTGAATTTTATAGGTTCTAGATCTTGTCCTTCGGAATTTCTGTTGAGTACAAATCACTTGCTCTAAGCTATTGGGACCTGGTCTTAAGGAATTTTGCTATAGAATCACAATGGAATTCAAATACACAGCTATACCTCTTTCGCAAAAGGAAGACTGATGAATTTGGCACTAGGAGAGTCCAATTTTCTGGGCAGGGGTTCTACTACATATTTCCCCTACTGCAGCACTTTTTCTTCACTTTGAACATATCAACACACTGTCTTAGATTTCAAGGATTCTGATATAAACTCTTTGATAAGAAACTATCATGAGAAATGATGATTCTCTCTATTTTCTCACACCTATAGATGTTAATAACCCACTTCATGGAGATGTATGGCACAAGGCATTTTGCTACAGTATCAGATGATTCTGAAGTGATACCACTATTCTTTTGACAACAGTCATTCTAGATTTAAAGAAAAAATCATTGAATATCTTGAATAAATTGATGAGGTCTTTAAAAGCCAAAAGTTAGAGCAGCTTTTCAGATTATGGTTTCCATGAAGTATCCTACTGGATTTAAATTCCAAGTGATGAAACAGCCACTTTCATGACCCATATAAGTAAAACTTTGTTGGTCTTAGTTTCTTCCCATTTTAATGGAAATGACAAAAGTGCGAACTTGTTGACTTTATAAGGAGATAGCATTATATAATTAAATTGTCAAAATTCACTGAGTTGAATAGAGAACATGCCTAATTTATATTAAAGTAGTAATGTATTGCCATTAATATATGGATGTGTTTTATTAGTAAATATTGAAAAGGAAAACAAGTATTTCTACAGGGGATTCATCCTGGCAATAGTCACTATACAGTAGGCTGATACTCCCTGCCTTCTTTCAACCACATGCAATTGTTGAGTGTGATATTGTTTTAGTTCTACTCAAGAGCTATGGGACACATCTTGGATTCCATTTAGAAAACACCAAAGTGCATATGGATATTATAACTTTTTAAAGACCAGAAATGATCTATTGTATGGTGCCAACAATAAATAAACTCCATAACTAATAAAGACTTTAAGCTTATGTTAAGCAGTTGTTCAAAGGTGTTATAATTCAACAAATAGGGACACCTGCTGTGCCTTAACTACTTCTTTGAGTTTTCTCGTTCTTGTCAAGTTAAAAAAATATGGATCCACTCTAGGGAAAATTTCCAATTGGACTCTTTGTCATGTGCCTCCTGCACCTAGAAACATATGAGAATCCACTTTGTTTTTAGATTGTTGGAGCAAATTCCAAGACATGCACAAATGGTGAATGGAAGCCACTGGTTGGTGTATATTTGTCTCTTGCACATGGCCAGGGTTCTAGCAGAAGCAGGCATGAGGACATGGATAGTACTCAAGGACAAAATCTTTGGTAGCAAACACTAGGACCTGGAAGCCACCAAGAACAGAACGCACTTTCTGATGGACTTGAAGTTCCTGCAACACTACCATGGCAGCAGCAATGGCATCACTCTGTGCACCTCGCATCCATGTGGAAATATTGTCAACAGTCCTCCAGTCGGTTCATGCCAAGCTGTGATTATTCCATTCCAGCCATTCTGAGTGGTCTCTAAGGTCCATTACAGTGCTGGGTGTTCCTCTTAACCTTCTAGATTCAGTCCTTTGTTGACAATTTTGAGTGGTTTTTTTTGGAGGGGGGCTACGTTTTGTTGGGTTTTGGGTATTTTCTTTTCGTTATTGCTCTGTTTTTTTTTTTTTTTTTTTTTTATTTTCTTAGCTAAGTTTAGGTAGATTTACTCCTTGCCGTCCTAGCAAAAAGATGGGAGAACACAGTGAATTATCCTCCAGATCTTCAGAGAAGGAGATTTTCACTGAACAAGACAGTATGAAGGAGATCATTGGCTATGCAGGAGGAGATTTTCCCTGAACAATACAGTGTGAAGGAGGAGATCATTGACTATGGTAGCTATGGATATATAAAGTTGGCCTAGCACCACCTCATAGACACTAAGATGGTAGTGAAAATAATCCTGAAGGGAGAGTTCAACAATTGTCAGATCAAAAATGAGATGGACAGGCTGCGAAGGTAGCTCAGTGTTAGATGTTGCCTTTCATGCATGAGGCCCTGAGTTCAATTTCTCAGCACCACATGAACAGAAAAAGCCAGAAGTGATGCTGTGTCTCAAGTGGCAGAGCACTAGCCTTTAACTGAAGAGCTCAGCGACAGTGCCCAGGCCCAAATTTCAAGCCCCAGAACCGACAAAACCTTTGAAATGAGATGGATATTATTATGATTTTCACATCACCCACACATGATCAGGTCATTCCAGGTGAGGGAGAAGGAAGAGCACCAATACCTGGCAGTGGAACTGGCCATCCAGAGACCTCCTGCGAGAAATGTGAAAATCATACCACCTATTCAAGAATGAAGTCAGAAGATTGTTTAGACAGATTGTGAGGACTGTGCATTACTTTAATGAATATAGAAATGAACATTGAGACATTAAACCCAATAACATCGTGTTGGATGACAAAGGCAATGTGAAGGTCAATGACTTTGTCATGAGCGTAATGATTTCCCTAGGGTAAGTTGCTGAAGGACATACATGGTACCTTAATTTTGTCCCTATAAAATATTCCTGCATGAAAATTATAATGGCTGCAAAGTAGACATCTGGTTCTTGGGAGTCTCATTCATACTCTATGGGGATGGCAAATTTTCTATTTGAATATATGAATTTTATCCAGATACAGATAATTGTCTTGGAGGTCACATGCATTTCTACATTCATCTGTACCCAAAAGAACAAAATATCATCTTGAAACTGTAAACTGCATACCCAAACAGAGGCACAGTATAAAACAAAACATGGACATTGGGGGCTGTGAAGGTAGCTCAGTGGTAGAGTGCTTGCCTTGCATGCATGAGACCCTGGGTTTGATTCCTCAGCACCACATAAGCAAAAAAAGCTGGAAGTGGTGCTGTGGCTCAAGAGGTAGAGCACTAGCCATGAGCTGAAGAGCTGAGGGACAGTGTCCAGGCCCAGAGTTCAGGCCCCACAGCCAAAAAACAATGGACATTGGCTCAACTAAGTTGAGGAATGTTTCCTATGTCCTAATGAGCCATTATGTAATGCACTAACCCTTATTATTCTTGCACTCATGTGTGACATGAGGTACAGCCTGCCTGATATAAACAAAATGATATTGGACAGGATATTAAATGAAATCATGGTCATCTATTTTTTTATTTAAAAAAGTGTCAAAGTAAAATGACAGCAGAATTAAATCAGTGCCTTCTTTTGTTTCAGTGTGCCCATCTCCTGCAGATATATAGTATGTATATATGTATATATCTCACAAAAATATTACATATTAAATATATTATATATAAATATATGTTAATATATATACATAATTTTGGAGATGCAGTTTCATTCAATTCTCTGCTTTTGCTTCAAGCCAACATTCTCCTCATCTGAGCCTCCTTCGGAGCTAAGATTATAGAACAGGACCATGCAAAATATTTCCTAATAAATGCAGCAGAGAGTCTGTCTTTAACTTCCAAGAAATACTAAAAACTTGAAGATAGTAGAATGATGAATGTAACATAAAACACTTAACTCAGTGTAAAATTTCCAAAATTTATTTCATACAAAAATTATGGGAGGTGTTCCTGGAAGATGGCTGAGGAGAAGCTGGAGGTTAAACAAGTTCTCACATAGAAAGCAGATTTAGTGTTCCAGTGAACAGTCCTAAGCCAGAGAATCACACCAAGTGTGCCATCACAGGACAGAGAGTTAGGCGAGAGAGGAAAAATCAAGGCAAAGAGACAGATCTGAGCACTTGCCTGCAGCCACGGTTGCAGCAGCAGCAGTGGTGGTGGCTGTTGCCACCATACCGGCAACACAGAGAGTCCCGTACAAAGGCACCAGATGTGGTGGGCGAACAGATTCTACTCAACACCAGCAAGAACTGACAAGGAGTAGACACCTTCATCATGCAGTTCCCAGACCAGAGAGGACCCAGGAACCAAGACTATAGAATGAGTAGAAGCCTGCCATCTTCACACCTTCTCAGGGAGCAAAAGAAGGAAGGCCACCCCTCCCCCACCACTACAGAAGATCTCCATTTTTGATAGTGACAAAAGCCTGGCTGAGCAGCTAGCACAAACACAGGCCTTGTAAGAAAACAAGAGTCATTTAGCAGGTCAAAGGAACCTAACCTGACCTGCGAGGCTCAGCTACACCAAGGGAAAAGCCCAGGCCGCCAGCCCCAGGAGTAGCTTTCTTCACCGGGTAAACAGAGCCAGAGGATGCCCCTCCCTTAAGCAGCCTTGACAATCAATTGAAATTCAGTAAACAAATACTCTGAGAATGGCTCCAAGCTGGGCTCTGTGAGTTTCTCAGGAGCTTGATACTCAGGGAAAAGCTGTTGTTTTCTGAAAGGCCTCAACTCTACCCAGAACCTAGCCTCATCACAGCATCTCCAAACTAGAGGAAATGGCCATCTCCCTCTTTTGTGATACTCAAAGCAGATCTGTCTCCCATTGAACTAGCCTGGGAGGAGGATCACAAAATCCTGGGTAAAGCAGAGCATTTTTCTGCCTGCTCAAACAAACTGACTTGAGAAACCATCCAAGCCACAGGAAAATCAAACACCATAAGCAGACCAGAGACTCCAACAAGACAATGGTTATGGACACAAGTGAGATACAAGATCTTCCCATCCACCCAAAAAAATCAAAGAACTCTTTTTTTGTACCTTTTATAAAAATTTTTTCCAAATTTTTTTAATTTTTAAGATTAAAATTTTTTTTCTATTAGCTTTTTTTTCTTCCTCTTATAATTTTTTTTCTTTTTTCAAATTGTATTTTGTTTAGCTCTACTGGCCTTTTGATCCTTTTTCTTTCTCATTCTTTTCACCTTTTCTTCTCTTTCGTTCTTTTTTTGCTTGACTTAATTGCTGTTCTGCTCATCCTCAGATATACCCGGAATCGATTATTAGACCTTAGCCCCATTGTGAACACAATTAATCCACAAATTTATTACTCAATTTAAAACCTCTTAGATTTAAATTCCTTAATAACAAGACTATCTTTTATACCTATATAATATTTTAAGCATTTTTATTTTTAAGTTGTTCACATCTCCTTTCTCTACCTCCCCTTCACTTATTCTATTCATGTTCTTCTCTGAATATTACATTCTCATTTTGCATAATTTTAAAGTGTTGCACTTTTTATTTATAACTTTTATTTTTCTATTTTTTTCTTGTCTTTTTTTCTTTCTCTTTATTCCTTTTTCTCTCTCTCTACTATCATTCTATCCAACCTATTTCCCGCTTTGAGATTAGGACTTAGTTAACTCTCCCTCTGCCTTTCCACATTCCTATATTCCTATTTTTACCCACATCTCTCCCTAAACCTAATAATTTCTGTTTGCCAAATTCTTCTTTGCGGTTTTTAGCCCATTAATACATAGTTGCTTGATGTTGAATAGATATATCTGTTGAACTAGATTGCATCTGCAGACTTTTGATTGTGCAACTACAGACTTTGGTTGATGTTTGCCTTAAAATAGTTTTCTAGCACAAAACGTGTTACTTTCATCCTAAATGGGCAGAGCAACCTGGAAAAACACAAGAAAAATGGCAAGTTCAGGTATCTCAACTCCCACTCATGAAAATCAGGGGACAGAGCAGATAATGAATAATCCAGAGGAGAGTTCCCAAAAGCTCTACAAGCAGTACTGGGAAACATGGTAAATGAAAATATTGAAAACCTGCAAAGGACTCCATATGAGGGTGATAGGGAGAGAGAGAAGGTAAAACAAAGGTCAATGCAGGAATATCATGAGCGTGAGGAAGGTACTTAAAGACTGATTCAGGAATTGCATGAGCAGCTTGAGAAGTAAAACAGAAATAAAGGAATGGCATAAGCAGGTTGAGATCAGTCGTAGAGAAAGTCAGTAATGGTGTGAGCAGGCTGAAAACACTCAAAGAGAACTACAGGAATTGTGTGAATGTGAGGAAGCTAATCAGAGTAATAGAGGAATTGAGAGAGCAAGATGAGAATACAGAAGGATAACCAAATACATTCATGGAATCGATAAACAGAAAACTGAAAGAAATCAGAGAGACCACGAAAGGAATTCTGAATGGAACACAACAGAAGAAATGGGAGTCCAAGAAAACCATAACCAATCAACTTAGTGATTTGAGAATAAAAACTGAACATCAAATTAAGGAATTAAAGAAGTTCATACAAGATCTAAAACAAAGTTCAAACAAAGTATTTGAAGCCATCAAGGATGACCAACTAGGAAGAAAAGAAATAAAAAAAACAAAGTAGAAAGTCTTGACAGCAGGTTAGACCATGAAGAAGATCGAATCTCGGGGATTGAATACAGCCTAGATATTATAGAGAAAGACCAAGCAACCATACAAGGCAACTCCATGAAATACGATACATCTATTCAACACTTGGAAGACACCATCAGAAGGCCTAATCTGAGGATAATGGGTGTAGAGGAACACCTAGAGACAGAAGTTAATGGTCTAGGAAATTTGTTTAGCAGGATCCTAGCAGTGAACTTCCCAAACATGCAAAAAGATAGGTCTGTTCAGATACAAGAAGCTTTTAGAACTCCAAACAAACCAGAAAAGGACATGCACCGTCACATTACAATCCAAACTGGATCAATTCAGACCAAGGAAAAGATCCTTAAAGCTGTCAAGGAGAAAAGATCAATCACCTACAAAGGGAAACCAATTAGAAACACTTCAGATTTCTCAGAGGAGACAATTAAAGCAAGAAGAGCCTGGAATGATGTATGCCAAGCCCTAAAAACGAACAACTATTAACAAAGAATTCTGTACCCAGCTAACCATTCCTGCATAACCACAGGTCAAATAAAATATTCCATAGCAAAGAAAAGTTGAAACAATATACCTCCACCAAACGAAGCCTACAAAATATTCTTAAATATGTCCTACACATAGAAAACCAACAAGACCACAATAAAGGACAAGAAACTGCAACCAAACTGAGAATCCAACAATCATAGGAAGAACATAGTTGTTGCAGCCCCCAAGAAGGTGGATAAAATGTCAGGAACTCCCAAATACCTCTCAGTACTATCTCTCAACATTAACGGACTTAACTCTCCAATTAAGCGACATAGACTGTCTAGTTGGATTAAAAAGCAAGATCCTTCTATCTGCTGCCTTCAGGAGTCACATCTTGCCCATAAAAACAAATACATTTTCAATATGAAAGGCTGGAACAAAATCTACCAACCAAACGGCCCCCATAAACAGGCAGGAGTTGCAATTCTAATATCAAATAAAATGGACTTCAAATTAAAATTAGTGAGAAGAGATAAAGAAGGTCGCTCCATACTAATTAAGTGATCTCTCTTTCAGGAGGATATTACAATTCTAAATATCCATTCATCAAACAACGGAGCACCCAAATTTATGCAAGAAGCACTACTTTCCCTCAAATCCCACATAGATCCAAAGACATTAATTGTTGGGGATTTTAACACACCACTTTCCCCACTAGAGAGATCAACTTAGAAAAAACTCAACAGAGAAACCGCAGAGCTAAGCAATTGCATAAATCAATTAGATTTAACAGACATCTACCAAATATTTTACCCCGCAAAGTCAGAATACACGTTTTTCTCAGCAGCACATGGAACATTTTCCAAAATAGACCACATTTTAGGCCACAAAGCAAACTTGTCCAAATTCAGAAACATTGAAGCTATACCTTGCATTTTCTCAGACCACAATGGAATTAAATTAGAACTCAACACTAAAAGCCACCAAAGAAAATCCTGTAACACCTGGAGGCTGAACAACACACTCTTGAATGACCAGTGGATCATGGAAGAGATTAGAAAGGAAATTCAAATGTTCATGCCATTCAACAAAAATGAACACATAATTTACCAGCTCTTCTGGGACACAGCAAAGGCAGTACTCAGAGGCCAGTTTTATAACTCTGAGTTCCTACATTGACAAATTGGAGAGATCTGCAACCAACAATTTAATGAGACATCTGAGCCTCCTTGAAAAAGAACAGCAAGAGAAATCCATATCCAGTACATGGAAATAAATAGTTAAAATTAAATCAGAATTAAATGAATTAGAATCCAAAAAAAACCATAAAAAGAATCAACAAAATTAAGAGTTGGTTCTTCGAAATCATTAAAAAAAAAAATTGACAGACCCTTAGCAAATCTTATCAGAAAAAGAAGGGAACACACCTAAATAAATAAACTCAGAGATGAAAATGCAAACATCACAACAGAAACAACCAAGATTCAAAATATTATAAGGGAATACTTCTCAAAACTTTATGCTAATGTTTGAGAACTTGACAGAAATGGACCATTCCTAGCAAATATTGACATTCCAAAACTAAACCAAGATGTGTTAAACCAGCTTAACAGGCCCATATCAAGCATTGAAATAGAAACAGCAATAAGATACTTCCCATGTAAGAAAAGCCCAGGACCAGTTGCTTTTACAGCAGAATTCTACAAGGCCGTCAAAGCAGAGCTCACACCAATACTCCTCCAACTCTTCAATGAAATTGGAAGAGAAAGTTCACTACCAAACACATTCTATGAAGCTATCAAAACCAGGCAGGAGCTCATCAAAGAAACAGAACTATAGACCCATTTCTTTGAGGAATATTGATGCAAAACTTCTCTACAAACTTTTGGCTAATCAACTTCAACAATTCTTCCAAAAAATTATACACCATCATCAAACAGGATTGATTTCAGGGATGCAATGCTGGTTCAATATACCCAAATCAATTAATATAATTCATCACATCAACAGGAGCAAGGATAAGAACCACATAGTTACCTCAATAAATGCAGCAAAAGCATTTGACAACATCCAACACCCTTTATGATGAAGGTAATTGAAAAATTAGGAATCCATGGAACATTCCTCAATAAAATAAAGGCTGTCTATTACAAGCCTACAGCCAGCATTATACTTAATGGTGAAAAACTTAAGTCATTTCCTCTTAACTCAGAAACGAGACAAGGATGTCCACTCTCTCCACTTCTTTTCAATCTAGTATTAGAACGCCTAACTACACCAATAAGTCAATATGCAAACATAAAAGGGATCCAAATAGGGAAAGAAGAAGTAAAACTTTCCCTCTTTGTAGATGACATGATCTTCTATTTCAATAATCCCATAGACCTAACTCCCAAATTACTCAAGCTGATTCAAAACTTTGGCAATGTAGCAGGGTATAAAATTAACCCTCAAAAATCAATGCATTCCAACAATGAAAAAAGGGTAGCTGAAATTAGGAAAGCAGCTCCATTCCTAATAGCCCCAGAAAAAAATAAAATACCGAGGAATTAAGTTATCCAAAGTAGTGAAGGACATCGGAGATGAAAAATTTAAAAACTTGAAAAAGGAAATCAAAACAGAACTTAGAAAGTGACAAAAACTCCCGTACTCCTGGATTGGAAAGATCAATATCGTGAAAATGGCAATACTTCTCAAGGCTATCTACAAATCCAATGCAAAACCTATCAATATTCCACAATCATTCTTCAAGTTAATAGAATAGGCAATGCAATAATTCATATGGAACAATAAAAGACCTCGAATAGCAAAAACGCTCCTCAACAGAAAGAATAGTGCTGGCAGAATATCAATACCAAATTTCAAACTCTAGTATAAAGCCATGGTAATCAAAACAGCTTGGTACTGGCACAAGAACAGACCTCAGGACCAATGGAATAGAATTGAAAACCCAGAAATGAACCTACAGACCTATAGCCATCTAATCTTCGATCAAGGAACTAAAAAAATATAATCGAAGAAAGACAGCGTCTTCAGTAAATGGTGCTGGCAAACTTGGTTAACTACTTGTAGCAAACTAAAGCAAGATCCATATATATCACCCTGTACCAGAATCAACTCCAAACGGACCAAAGACCTCGGAGTCAAAGCAGACACTGAACACATTACAAGATGGAATCGGAGAAATTCTGGGTCTCCTGGGGACAGGTCGAAATTTCTTAATAGAAACCTAGAAACCCGTCGAATCAAAGCAAGGTTGGACAAATGGGATTGCATGAAATTGCAGAGCTTCTACATGGCAAAGGACATAGCAATATCAATAGAAAACCCACAGATTGGGAGAAGATCTTCACTAGCCTGACAATGGTCTCATATCTAAAATATACCTGTAACTCAAAAAATTAAATCTCCCAACAACAAATTTTCAAAAAAAATTGCCCAATAAATAAGTGGGATAAGACTTATAGAGAAACTTCTCTGAAGGGGAAAGAAGGATGGCCAATAGACACATGAAGAAATGCTCAACCTCTCTAGCCATAAAAGAAATGCATATCAAAACGACATTGAGATACCACCTCACCCCAGTTAGAATGGCTATAATCAAGAAATGTAACAACAACAGATGCTGGAGGGGATGTGGACAGAAGGGAACTTTACTGCATTGTTGGTGGGAGTGTTAACTTGTTCAACCACTTTGGAAAGTAATATGGAGGTTCCTCAAAAGAATCCACATAGAGCTCCCCTATGACCCAGCAATCCCATTTTTGGGCATTTATCCAAATATTCAAACAAGACCACACCAAAGCTACCAGCACAACTATGATTATTGCAGCATTATTTACCACAGCTAAGATATGGAACCAACCCAGATGCCCCTCAGTAGATGAATGCATCAAGAAAATGTAGTATATATACACAATGGAATTCTATGCCTTCATCAAAAAGAATGACATTGCCCCATTTGTTAGGAAATGGAAAGACTTGGAAAAATTATATTAAGGGAATTAATCCAGACACAAAGATACATAGGTCCCATGGTTTCCCTTATTTGCAATAACTAGTACATGTCTGAGTCAAGCAGAAAAGGTCAGATAAGTTGATGTTAGGGAAATGAACCATAAGATATGTATTCAAATGTTTTTTTCTCTTTCATGCTATTGTCTCTAACACATTTATAAGACTATTTCTTCGTTGCTTTTTATGTCCTTCCCCCACGGTGTAATCCCCGTTTTCACTGTATTTGATGTTGGTATAATTTGTGGAGGGGGAGGGGAAAAACAAATCGTTTACATAGGTATACAGGTGAACCCATTGCAACAATGAGACGTACAAGTCGTTATGTCGAAGATGAACTTTACAACTTTGTTAGGCGGGGGGGGGGGGGGGGGGGGGGTTGGGGGGATGGTGTAGGAGGATTGGGGGGGCGGAGAATAGGATGGGAAGGGGAAACAAAGGAGGAGGCTACAATGCTTGATAAGAAATGTACTCATTATCTTGCCCATGTAATTGTAACCCCTATGTACAGTATTTTCACAATAGAAAACATACTGCAAAAAAATTAGAGGACAGTGTTATTCGATTTTCCATGAAAAAAGATTAATAAAAAATTAAAGACAGATATAGATCCCATTTGGAAATGTGAAAGTAAGTGGACTGCCCATATGTTCAAGTCCTAATACTGGCCCACAACCATATATTACATTAGTTTTTGTAAGTCTTTTATTGTAAAAATACTGTACAGAGGGGTTACAGTTAAATGAACAAGGTCATGAGTACATTTCCTGTCAAGCATTGTAGCCTCCTCCTTTGTTTTTCCCCTACCTTCCCTTCCCTTCCACCTACAAAACAACTCCACTCGCCTCCAAAGATGCAAAGATCGTTTTTAATGTAGTGTCTTGTATATCACATTTTTACAATGGGTCAACCTGTATGCCTATTTAAACATTTCCTTTTTCCCTTACCCTCCCCAAATTATAGAAATGTATATACAAGATGCAGGGCACCAGAATCAAATACAGTGAAAACAGGGGTTGTACCTTCTGGGAGGATCATATAAAGTAACCAGAAATCACATAGTACCGTATAAATACATTAGAAACAACAACAAGAAAGGAAAAACCACTTGTGTCCCTATCTTGGTGTTCATTTCACTTAACTTCATCTTATCTGGTCACTTGTACATAGCTTTTGACCTTTTCTGCTTGTCCTAGGCATATACTAGTTATGGCAAATAAGGGAAACCATGGGACCTATATTTCTTTGGGCATGCCTTACTTGACTTAATATAATTTTTCCAAGTATTTCCATTTCCTAACAAATTGGACGATATCATTCTTTCTAATAGAGACATAGAATTCCATTAGATAGATAGATAGATAGATAGATAGATAGATAGATAGATAGATAGATAGATAGATATAGATATAGATACATCTCTCTCTCTCTCTCTCTCTCTATATATATATATATATAATATATATATATATTATATATATATATTATATATATATATATATATATATTATATATATATATAATCACCTTTCTTGATCCATTCATCTACTTAGGGCCATCGGGGTTGGTTCCATATTTTATCTATGGTAAGTAATACTGCAATAAACAGCATTTTGCTGGTAGCTTTAGTATGGCCTTGTTAGTGATCATTTGTGTAAATGCCTGAAAGTCAGATTGCTGGGTCATAGGAGAATTCTATGTGGAGTCTTTTGAGGAACCTCCATACTGCTTTATAAAGTGGCTGAACAAGTTTTACACTCCCACCAACAATGCAGTAGAGTTCCCTTTTGGCCACATCCCCTACAGCATCTGTTGCTATTAACTTTCTTATTTATAGCCATTCTCACCGGGGAAAGTTGAATCTCAATGTGGTTTTGATTTGCATTACTTTTATGGCTAGAGAAGTTGAGCATTTCTTCATGTCTGTATTGGCCACTGTTATTTCCTCTTCTGAGAAGTTTCTCTTTAAGTCTTTAGCCCACTTATTTTATCAAGCAGTTCTTTCTTTGATAATTTTTTGTTGGAGGATTTAGTTTTTTGAGTTCCAGGGGTATTTTAGATATGAGACCCTTGTCTGTTGTATGGCTAGTGAAGATCTTCTCCTAACCCATGGGCTTTTTATTGATTTTGCTAGCTATGTCCTATGTCATGCAGAAGCTCTGCACTTTCATGCACTCCCATTTGTGCAATCGTTCTTTGAATTGTTGTGTTTCTAGTTCTCTATTAAGAAAATTTCTGCCTATGCCAAGGAGACCTAGGGTTTCTCCTATTCCATCCAGTAATGTTATTAGGGTATCTGCTTTGACTCTGAGGTTGATCATTAATTTTGTAGGCCAGAACTTGGGTTTTTTCCACCTTTTGTGTTCGTAGGAGTGTCTGTATTTTGTGTAAACAGGCTGCTCTACAAGGTATCATTCCGGGTTATGTAGTAGTTATTACATGGCTCCATGTAAGTATTGTGTAATGACATTGAGCTTTCTAATGATTTACCTACATAAATCTATAATGTTAATTGTCATGAAGAATGTCAAACCTCCATTTTTGTGCCCATCTCCATCCTTGCTCTCCCTATTGTCTAGCAGTTTATATCACAGTCAGTATAACTGAAGCTGGCACATGGAACAGACATGGACTCTATGGATCTTGGCTGTTAATGGTCCCAAATACAGCAAATATCAGAATCAATGAGATCAAAGCAGTTGTCCCAGGTGCCTAATTGTATGAATGTCCTTGGCTTCCAATAGACTCACCTGCCTCTGTCAGAAGCGTGGTAATGGTTTATCACCATGAAAACATACACGGAAGTTTAATTTCTCAGTGTAGCCATGTCAGGAGGTGGAACTTTTAAGAGAGATTTCAGTCATAAATGGATTAATAAAATCTCATCAACTCTCTAGGGACTAACATTATCACTGTTAACAGTTTTTGAAAGCAACCTATGCCCCTTACTCCCTGTCATTCTAGCACATGCTATGATGCCAAGATCTTCTGTGATATGATTCACCAAGGGGACCTTGTCCCATGTGCTACCATGCAATTTAAACTTTCCAGCCACTACTATTGTGATTGAAATAGACCTTTTATTCCTTATGAAGTGTACAGCTTCAAGGATTTTGTTAAACCATAACCATATGGACTAAGATGCTATTCTTTTTATCTTTTTCATGGAACTGAGGGTTAAACTGAGGGCCTTACACTTACTAGGCAAATATGGTACCAGTTGAGCCAGCATGCCCCCAATCAATTTTTTTCTTTTTCAGCTTGCTTTTCATATATGGTCTTGTGCTGACTTCACTCAAGCCACCCTAAGTACCCCATCCTCCTATAACTCTACCTCCCAATATCTGAGATTACAGGCCTGTGACACCACAGTTTGCCTCTTAGAATATGCTATTCTTTTGGGGAAAGAGCTACAGACCCCTGAGATGCCTATGTGGGGTTGTGTGTGTGTGTGTGTGTGTGTGTGTGTGTATTCAGGAGAACTGTTCTTGGTGATTTACTTAGTACTGAGGGAGAGGCTTCCTGAAGAATCTGTATTCTTCATTCCTTTCACTGAAAAAGAAATGCTTCTCTGCATGCAAGTGTCTCTCGACTGTAATCCTAGCTCTTCAGAATGCTGAGATTTGGGGATAACATTGTTAAACCAGGCGATCCAGGAAAAGTCCATGACACTCTTATCTCCATTTAATCACCAAAAATGTTAAAAATGGAGCTGTGGCTTAAGTAATAGAGTAATATTCTTGAGGAAAAATATACGAATAGCACCTAGACTCTTATTAAGGCTCAGGACCAGCACGCATACAAAATCTCCAGATAGCACTTATGCCATTACAAGTCGCCATTATGTCTAATGGATTATTTCTACAGGACAGTTGCAATGTAAAAAAAAATCTTTTATTTCTTCATAAGATATGTTCTTTCTGGACCAGCTTTATGCCCCATTTTTCTTGCTGGAATGGTGTCTTGATTTTGAAGTAGAGGAAATATTCAGTGCGGAATTTGGTCTCTGAATCCCTCCCTTATGCATTATTAACATGTTCTCTCTTTTATTTTTTGGCAGTCTTTGACAATGAACTCAGGTCCTGGGCACTGTCACTGAGCTTCTTCTTTGCACAAGGCTAGCACCCTATGCACAGCGTAACTTCTGGCTTTTTCTGTTTATGTGGTACTGAGTAATTGAACCCAGGGCTTCATTCATTCTAGGCAAGCACTCTACACTAAACCACATTCCCAGCCACATGTTCTCTTTCTAAAATATGTCTAACATGTTTACCTCTGTCCCATCTCTGAAGCCACTACTCTTGAATATATCCTCAGTTTAACTCCTAACTACTTTTCATTCCCTATAACTGCCGAATTATTTTCCATTGGACCCATGGAACTATCTTTCATTTTCTTAAATTTCCCACTTCATTGGCTAAAGTCAAACAATACCTCAACGTTACCAGTGTCTGAAATTGAGGACACTTAAAATAATAAAAATATTTTTCTACTTTCTTTTGGCCGTGGGCTTGAACTCTGGACCTTGGGCACTGTCCTTCATCTCTTCAGCTCAAGGAAAGTCCTCTAACACTTGAGCCACAGTGCCACTTCCAGTTTTCTGAGTTTATTGCAGATAATAGTCTCTCAGCCTTTCCTGCCCTGGCTGGCTTTGAACCGGGAGCATCAGATCTCATCCTCCTGAATAGCTAGGATTACAGGAAGGAGCCCCCATTTCCCAGCTAATAAATAGCTTTTCATATGTATCAGGTGATACACAACAACTCAGACCCTTGGGGAGTTTTTTATCTTCCAGTCTGGGCAGGATATAACCCCACAATATATTCTGGTAGGTAACAAAATTAAAGAGATTCTACAAATATAATTAGTTCCCACAAGAGTTGGGTATGAGTTACTTCCAAGGAGTGAGTGCAAATTAAGGCTTTTCTAGAAGTCAGTGAAGCCAACAGAATGAATCAAACAGTAAGGAGAATATGTTTGTTAAGAAAGTATGGGGGTGTGTAGGAGCTGACAACAGTGGTTGTATGATAGGTGACCAGAAAGCAGAAACCACTGTCTCACAACCTCAGGACATAAACCGAACCAGGCATCTCTTAAGATTGGAAGAGATCCCCACATTCCATTAGAGACTATAGCCTGGTGGCCCCCTGCTAAAAACTGAGCAGCTGCTATAGACATACCACACCCTAACTACCAGCCCAAATTTCTAACCTACAATATTTGGTATTCAATGGATTAACAAAGAAATTTCTAGTAATTTGCCACATAATATGACAAAATAAATGCATCTCTCAGAGCGCTGGTGCCTCACACCTTTAATCCCAGGTACATAAGAGACTGAGATCTGAGGATCCAGATTCAAAAGAATTTCAAGCAGCAATATCTGTGATATTCATATTGCCAATAAATAACAAAAACCTGGAAATGGTGGTATAGCTTATGTAGTAGGGCACCAGCCTTAAGGGAAAAGATAATTAAAAGCACAAGACACTAAGTTGAAACTCCAATACCAGCACATATACACACACACACACAAAAAAAAAACACAAAAATAGAATAGAAAAATGAAAACATTTGTTGAAGACCACCTGGTATTTTCTCTGCTCTGGGTAAAACTCTAACATTTCTCACACTTTTTCCTTATGCTTGAAGTAATTTATTAAAATTCTATAACACCACCATAAAGATATCTAATTACACAACTACACAAATGTGTTGGCCACAGCCATTTCTATATATCATATTGTAATTGTTACTGCAAACAAAGTACCTTTCCTACTAATTTAATCTAATTAATTGCAAAAACAGGATTTGTATCTTAGTTGAAATTAAACTTAAACTTCTTAACTCATCAAAAGGAGTATGTGGGTGCTGTCACTGAGAGAAGCATAGAGCTGTTTGACATCAGGGGAGTTTCTCTGATAAAGCAAGGTCTGTCATAAAGTCATATAGATAATTGTTTATCTTTGCTCTTTATCATTCTTGGTGTCACACCTTTTGAGTTCTTGATTATTTATTTGGCAACTCACCCTTTAGTATATGTCTTCCAGGAAAAAATACATTTTGCCATACAACAGATGTTTATCCTTAAGATGAGGAATGCATCTTGTTGTTTCTCAGGGTTTATTTAAAAGCAAAGAAGAAGTGTTTGCCTGTTTCTAAATATTTTGTTTCTTTCTGATTTCCTGTCTGCCATTCCTCAAGGCTTATTTTTCCTAATTGATGGTGCCTCCAATCTATACAAATTGCTATGAAGACATCATACTATTGCATTCAATGTATAGATTGTTTTGATGGAAATTAATACCTACTTGATGCTGTGTGCTGCTGTTCACAATTGAGCCATGGTTTTTCTTTTAGCTCTATTTCAATTATTTTTGTAAGTGTTAATTTTCCTTTACAATGTATGATGTATTTTTTGTTAGATAGTTCTTAGTGTGTTTTATTGGATTGTATTGGTATGAACAACACTAGGGATTGAACTCATACCTCATTTATGGGAAGAAACACTCTACCACCTAAGTGACGATCAGCTATGGCAATTTTTTTGTTTATTTGTTTTTCTTGGTCATGGGGCTTGAACTCTGGGCCTGCGTGCTATCCCTCAGCTCTTCAACTCAAGGCTAGTGCTCTACCATTTTAGCTACAGTGCCACTTCCAGAATTCTGCGTGGTTATTTGGAGATAAGTGTTTCATGGGCTTTTCCTTCCCAGCCTGGAGTTGAACCACAGTCCTTAGATCTCAGCCTCCTGAGTAGGTTGGATTACATGTGTGAGCCACTGCCACCCGGCTATAGTAGTTTTTTCTTTTAACAATGGAAATTATTTATTTTTGTCCTAATTTAATTTAATATTTTTATCTCTTTTTTTTCATCCCATGGAATTGAGTATAGGACCCTTTATATGTATGTATGTGAGTGCTTCTATGTACATATGTGCCAATACTGAGGCTTGAATTTCCTTAACTTTTTCCAAGCAAGGTTGACCCTACACCACTTGAGCCAGACCTTCAGGTTTTTTGTTGCTTAATTGAAGGCAAGAATCACTGATTTACTACTTTGAAGGATTAATTTTTGGATGGCAGTTCAGAGCCAGACTGTGCAGTCTCCTTATCTCTTCCCTCTAATAAACTACTCAGGAAACGCTTCTAGTGTCACTGTGGCTCAAGAGGTAGAGCACTGCCCCTAATGAAAAGCAACTCATATACTGTGCCTAGGCCTGAATTTAAACCCTGGGGACAGCGTGTTAAAAAAAAATAACATACTCTGAATTGTTTGACCAGTCTAGCTTTAAACCATGATCCTATAGATCTCAGGTCTGTAATAGCTGGGATTACAGGTTTGAGCCTTTAGCTATAATAATAGCTTTCTATTATTTTCAATCATTATTATTGACAGATGCTTAAAAAAAACACATATGGCTAACAGTAGCTCATGTTAATAATCCTTGATATTATGGAGGGTGAGACATAAGAACCTCAGTTTGAAGTTGGGCCCAATGACAGAATGTCTGAGTCTTATCTCCAACTAACAACCAAAAGGTTGGATGTAAGACTGTGGCCCAAGTTTTAGAGTCATAGCCTTTATCAGAAAAAGCTTAAGGACAGTGCTCATGCAATAAGTGCAAGTCTCAAGATCAGCACAAAAAAAATAAAATAAACAGAACCCAAAAATAATCACAGGTATGGCTAGTGATAGTTTGCCTAGTTTTCCTAATATCCTGAATTTTATAGCCACCACAAAGAAAAATAGACAAACCAACAAATTATGTATCCACAGCCAGATGAAACTTTTCCTGATATATCTGCACTAATTATATTTTTAAAAAGTCTTACACTCTTTCATTTAGAAAGTTAACCTAAAAATAATGCCAGTTCAATAGAAATTGTATGTGATGACTACTTCAACAACAAAACATTTTTTAGTTTTTTTTTAAAAAGGACTTCACCTATTTGTCACTATATATATATATATATATAAAACATTATTAAAATTTCAACTAAATATTAACTTCACTATCCTCTAAATTGAAGTGTTTACCTATATTTTATATCAGAGTGAGTATAAACATTAGGGAGTTAACTGAGGCAATGAAAAGGGGTGCAGGAAGAAATGTTCCTTTCAGAGCAACTTGGTTTGAGGCTGGCCACCAAGGTAGGTCTTCAAGAGGCCAGGGCTGTTTCTCTTTCCTAAGGTGCCTTTCCTTGACTGGTCCTCCTCCTCTTGAGTCTAATAAAAGGAAGTGCTTATATGTGGGAGAACAGCAGCAGCTTGAGTTGAAGATTTTCTTTAAATCCTATTTCTTGTGTTTAAATGCAGGAACTAGAAAATTCACTGGCTGCATGAACTCTAACTTTGAAAGAACTTCCAAATATGAAGACCAACCTGAGCCAGCACATCGTGGAGGAGGACATGGTGGTGGCAAAGAACAGATAGAACTTTTGCACAGAACATGCACATTCTTACTCCTTTGTGTAAGTCAGTAAGTCTGCATATAGGAAACTTCAATGTCCCAAAATTCCAATGTTAGAAAGGAGCTTTAATTTTGTTAAAGTTCCTTTTCAGTGGGATCCCTGCTTCTCCACTGTTCCTTTAGATTCTGTAGTTTTAGAAGGCAATTGCATGCTTAACAGAAACAACCCCTTGTTTCCACAGCACTGGATGCTGCAAGTCTGTACATATTTATGGAAAGTTTTAAAACATACTTCATCAGGGAGGAGAACAATGAGAGGGATGGTATTCTAATGGGGTTCAGCTATTATTGTTTAGATGGTGACAAGTGTTGTCTGTATGTTGAGAAGCCTCTCGCCTTGCTTGAGCAACACCTCATCTGAGCCTAACAGCTGGGATCATATTGGGCTCCTCTACATAAACATATAATCAGCTTCTTTTTAGAAGTAGTGGGTTTTATAAACTATTAGAAGCTATCAGATTAACTGCTTGAACTCAAGAGGGTACGGGTACTTAGCTGTTCACTTCTACTCAGGATAGTCCGGATTATTGTATTAGACAGTTTATATAAGTGATAAAATCAAAGCAAATTGAAGGCTTCAAGTAGTCTTAAAGATCTTTAAGAACATAAAATTCAGTGGAAAGTGGCACTGTGGTTCAAAGTGGTAGATCACAGGCCTTGAACAAAATATTCTCAGGGACAGTGCCCAGGCCCTGAGTTCAAAACCTACGATCGCCAAAAAAAAAAAAAAAAATGCTTGTCTCATTTTGAAATGTCAATTTAAGCTTGTTATTTAAATTTTATACAAAAAGAAAGTTTTTGGTCTCCTAGGAAAGTTCTCCAAAAATTAATGTAGAGCAGAAGAGAAGAAGGTAGAGCCATTGTGAGATTAATTAGGAATTCAGAGCTATGAAAGACTAGAGTTTTAAAAGCTGAAATAAATACATGTCAGAGTGATGGAAACAAAGAGCTTTCTAGGGATAGACTTTCAAGTCTTTTCAACACATTTGGATGGTTAGATGGTGCTACATTTTTTAATTTTGCCTCACTCTGTCTTGGCGAGGTTTTTGTGGGTAAGAAGAAAATTCATTTTTCTTAGCTATTTATGAACTGCACGATAAAACTTTAGCAGAGGACCTTCTGTGGCCACTTTTTAACTGGAAGTATTATAAGTTTTTTAAGACCTCAGAATCCTTTTGTACTGTTAGCCAGGCTGTTTTGAACTATTTACTTTCAAATTTATTAGCATAATCCATTTATCATTGTAGGAAGGAGAATCCTCTGCTAAATAAAGTCTACTTGCTGGGGTTGTTTGTAAGCAATGAGCCATTGGGTATTTCTGGCTTAGCCTGTGTAGAGTAGACTGGATTGAAGTGACATTTCCATGATTTATAGGTAAAATCACCCTGCTCGATTAGAAGTGTGGGACCAAAAGAGTGATGGGCGTTGTTTTAAGATTTCTTTTATTTTGCTATGTATATATCCTCCATCATATATGTGGCTTTAATCTTCTAATATGTTGTATTTTAAATATTTGGTTTTAGTATGATGTGAATTATAGTTTTTAAATTAAATAAGCAGGACATGTGACCTGAAGGAGATAAGAATTTAATTAATTTTTTGGTGGGGTCCAGTCTTGGGGCCTGAACTCTGGGCCTGGTCGCTGTCCCTCAGCTCTTCAGCTCAAGGCTTGCGCTCTACCACTTGAGCCACAGTGCCACTTTTGGCTTTTTTTCTTTTTTATGTGGTGCTGAGGAATCGAACCCAGGGCCTCATGCATGCAAGGCAAGCGCTCTACCACTGAGGCACTTTCCCAGCCCTAGAATTTGATTAATTTTAAAAGGGAAAATATCAGAATTAAATCATCACTCAAAAATCAATATTGAAAGGACATAAAGCAGAAGAATTTATGTGGTGCTTTATATATTCAGCCTTTCTTGCTTATAAGGTTTGCTGTGACCTGTTAGTAACAGATTTGCAATGGGTAAAAGTCCAGTTGTTCAAAAAAAGTTGTTACTTCAGCAAAAGTATGACAATGTATGAGGATGTTGAACCCTAGGTTTTTAAGAGGAAGAAACACAGATGTAAGACCTCAAAGATGCTGACTAAAATGAATGAAATGCACAGTCCATTAAAAGGAGTGTTTGCTATCTTCAACAGCCAAATGCATTTTTCATTGCATGTGACTATCAGCAAAGATGAGATTGTAGACAGACTCAATTCGTGGTTCTTATTCAATGAAGAGAATAAGGAGCTGTGTGGATGGCTGATGTAGATGGACAACAGTTCTACAGACAGCAGACAGCATCATTGAAGAAAGGCTTGAGAAGTTTCAGAAGGTGAGCCAGCAGTGTCCAGGCAGGTGTAGTTTGAACATCCTTCTCATTGCTGAGAATCACATGTTACAGGCATGTTTCCTATAAGGGTTGAAGAGAACAGTTGCTTTGTTTGCATTGGCAAGTCAGATAGGAGGACTGGCTTGGGTCTCCTGAAGTATCTTGGTGTCTCAGACCAGTGAAGGTTATTGCACAAGAACAGAGGTCATCTACAGTGAAGTTGATGATTTCAGATAGTCACTAGGCCTCAGATGTAATGCAGCTCAGTAATACATGTAACAAGAGTGGTATTCATATAGTTAAATGAAACTGAGTTATATACACTTGTGAATTCCCAAGTAAATTAGAATGGAAGATATCCATGAGAGAAATCAATGGGGCTGTTACATCAAGAAAGTAAGAAGAAACCATAATTTGAATATGTTTAGTGAGCCTTTCTTGACTTTCCAACCTTTCCCTGTGAAATTGCATTAACTATCACATATGATGAGAATTTCTCATTTACAAAACTTTTTAGGAGTCACTCCATGTTTGTGGCTAAGGAATAAATGCTTTTGAAGGCTGGGCACTAATGGCTCAATCTGTAATCTTAGCAACTCAGAAGTCTGATTACTGAAGATTGAAGTTCAAATCTAGTCCAGAGAAAATCTCCCTTTAGTCCTCAAAACCATGGAAATGTAGCTTTAGCTCAAGTTATAGAGCACTTGCCTTAACAGATAAAGCTAAAACACCGTGCCCAGGCCTTGAATTGAAGTTCTCATAGTGGAACAAATAAAAGTAAAAAAGAGAGATGCAGTAATAATGGAGCTTTATGTTTTCATAACTTACCAGGACCATATGGAGGTCATAACCGTGTTAAGTTAAAAGAAGGCCCAGCTGAAGCAAATGGGTGAACAGTTGAAAAGGGCCAGCAGCAAGGCAAGAGCGTTCAAGATGGATGGCAAGCTTAGCAACATCAAGGACATTCATCTTCAAGAAAGCACACCTCTCTAATTACATATTCACCTTTCATTATTCTCCTCATCGCTATGAACATCCTCTAAGATTGGCTACACTTATCCACGAGAGTCAGCCGACCACAGCATACCATTTATGACATTTCCTGCATAAAGTTGCTTGTTCTCATTGTCATCAGCCTTTCAGCAGCTTCAGTGAAGAGCATGTTCTCCCACTTTTCCTGTAGTCAATAGCACCCTCTTCTATTTCCCAGCAAAGAAACTGTGGCTAGCAAGCTTGAGAATTGTTACATTCAGAGGTTCTTCAGTTTTGCATTTTTTCTTTCATTTCTTGGTAGGTGAGTTGGAATAAGAAAAACAAATAAGCAATTTGTTTTAGTTTAAAGGAAAAATATTTATTTGAAAACACAAGTTATCATTATTTAAATTTATTTTTAATTTAAATATAATAGGGATGGTTTTAGTGCTGCATGCCTTTAAGCCTAACTATTTAGAAAGCTGAAAGCTGAGGATCATATTTTCAAGACAAAGTAAAATTTACCATGAGACTCTTATCTTCAGCTAAGAACCAAAAGCTACAGGTGGAGCTGTGGCTCAAATGGAGAGTGCCAACCTTGAGCAAAAAGCAAAACCAAAAGAAAGTAAGCCCTAAATTTAATTCCTTCTACTAGTACAAAAATATGTATGTGTGTATATATATATATATATGCATATATTCATATATGTGTGTCATATCTATATAAATTGTATATGCATATGCATGTATATATAATTATATAATAAATTTTTAGCGAATGTCAAGAATATACAAGCGAACATTTAGTCTTGCTCCTAAAAACAGATTCATATGTAAATATGAACTCCTTGAATTTATAGGAGCCAACAAATATAGAAATGTAAACCACCAGACTAGAAATTGATAGAATGGATTTTGTTATAGAATAGAGTGTATGCACAAGATTAGGCAAATGATAGAAAGTCATTTCCCAAAACATTGAAAGCAAAAGCGTAATAGTACAAGAAATCATATTTAGAAATGGACTATGCCACTCAATGGACAGGTAGATCAGGAAAATAAATCTGTGCATTTTCCCTTCTACATTTGATTCATATCCCCTCACTAAATTATCTATGATTGGTTCAGTTGCTGCCATAGTACCTCTCTGGTGGCCCCATTGTGATTCATTTTATTCTACTGAACCAGAAATGGAGGAGAGACGGACCACAGCACATTTGCTCATTTCTCAATGAGCAGTGATTGGCAGGGGATTTTTAAAATGCTACCCATGTTTTTGGTTGCCTAGTACCACCTTGGATTCCAGATTAAATCCTGATAAACAGATACAGAAGTTACATGTAGTTTATTGTGCCAGATTCACAGCTAAAGAGGCAGATGGGAAATTGGAAGGGTTTGGTGTGAAAGCCACAGGTTGATGCAAAGCAGAAATCAAAGGACGTGGAGATGAAGCAAGCTACCTTGGAGGAAAAGGAGAGACATTTGAAGGTGATGAGCACCTCGACAGAGAAGACAGAGCAAGTGCTCTTGACCATTTCAAATGAGCTCCCAGAATGCCAGGGTAAGAAGTGAGAGCTTCCCAGAGCACTGCTGCTGAGCACTCCTCAGATCCTTTGCTATCATGATAATTGATTTTAGAGAGGAGCAGTGAGGTTTGTAAAAGTTGATTGCAGCTTACTATTTGGAGCCTGTTCTGCAGCATTGTGGAGTGTGGTCCCTCAGGATGCTTAGGGCAAAAATCCTATAGCTCGTGTCAAAGAATGCAATCTACTTGGAGTAGACATTTATGGATGGCACATGCCTCATACCAACATGCTGACAATGAGCTGGTAGCAGTAGTTCTCTAAAGATCTAACAGCAAAAACCGGAGAGGGAATTCCTGAGCTCTACACCACAACAGTCTACCATGCCAATTGCTTCTATCCTAGTACTGGCTACCCAGTTTGCACACCCATGATCTTGTTACCCTGATTGTGCCACATCCTAATCCCTCACAATTTTTAGTCTTTCACTTTGTCTTTGGATTCTTGTCCCTGCTAAACTGTCTGGATACCTGTATTAGGTACCCCAATCCCTTCTAAACTCTTTCTGCAACCCAAAATCCTGCCAATGCAACTCAGTGATTAGTAACAATTCCCCTTTCCTTGGTATCCTAATCTCTGCTACTCCGTTCTGCTATCCATAATTCATAACACCATGGTTCCAGCCACCTGATCCCTGACACCCCTGTTGCTGATACCCCCTTCCCTAACCAAACAAGGGAAGAATGGGCACAGCCAGTTGAATTGGGTACTGCTGTCCTCTTGCAGACACATTGGGACAAGTTATTCCTCAGGTATTTAACATGAGGGACTAACTGGAGGTGGAAATGAAAGAGGTTACTCAGAGGTGACTAAAATCTAGGGACAATGACATATCACTGGTTGCTAGGAAAAGAAGGGCCCAAAGAGAAAGTTAATGAAAAAAAATTTTTTACAAAAAATATTGGAAATTATAAAATAGGTTTAGCTTATTCTTTTCTAGTAGTGATCTGAATTATTTTTGACATAGATATATCACTGTTTTGCAGTTTAAAATTATATGAAAATGCACATTTATGTGGTGCTTATATTGATTCATAGAATATTTGCATATAATCACGTTAATGATATTCAATATTTTATGCTCTATGATATTTTCATGAGTCTGCCTTTGTCTATATGAATTGAGCTTTCTATCAATAAATGGAATTTCATTGTCAAATATTAGAAAGAGATTACTGATGCTAGTACCGAAATGAAAGCTAGAACAGGAAAATTGAATAAAGCTACATGTTTGAAGGGAGGGTCAGTGGTAAGTACTATAATGAAAGAGAAATTCTTCACCATGTAATCTGCGAATAGAATGTGTTTTGTTGAATTATACTGTTTTTAATCTTCTTAGAAAGCAGAACATTATCTTTATTCTTGCTTTATGGAAACTCTTTAATGAATAGTTTACAAAAATTATCAATATCAATTTGAAAATTCACTGATGTGAGTTATCAGATTATCATTATACTCAAAGCTGTCTTGAGATGCAGGCAGTCTGGATTCCTTTTCTATGAAATTGATGGAATAATCTTACTTTGGAAGGGATGAACAGTCCTTGACACTTGTTCCAAAACAAGAAAGATACTGGAGACAAAAAAAAGAGTAAGGAGACCCAAGGCTGCTGAAATGAGCATATATCCCATTTGGACTTAAAAGGGTTTTTGTACAAACAATAAGAATTTCATCTTAATATTATATTCCAAAATGTAGGTGCTATGTGATACCTTTTAAATGTAATATTTAATGCTGTTTGATTACTTGGAGACAAAGTTTTACAGAAAACCTTAAATTCCAAAAAAACTACAATGCTCCAGTAAACACCTAGAATAAATATATTTTAAAAATTCAGACGGATTGTGGGAAGATGGCAGCACACTCACAGGTAGCCCCACTAAGTTTCTCTTACCAAAAGAGCCACACTTTACATCAAGAGATCCACTCCAATCAAACTTTAAATACCTAAAGGCTTTTTCTAATACAAAAGGTCTATCCAGCAGGCAAATAAATACAAGGCAAAAGAGAAGCAGTAAATGGGGCTCCTCCAGAGCAGCTGCACCAGGTAACTCCACGCCATGCTGGCCTGGGACTTTCTGTATACTGTAAACGGAGGAACACCCAAAAGCTGAAGAAAGTGCTCAATACTAGACCCGCAGAAATTTAGGAGGGAATCTGGTGAAATGTTGGAAAATGCCTCACAAACCCGCCCTCCCCCCAGAGTGGCTACAGGGAAGGAGTGAATTAAGCAATACGACCACCATTACAATTGCCATAAATTGGCACCCCCAGGTAAGCACCCAAATCAGCCCGTACCTGCAGCACTGGCAGGATCCCCGTGAGCCCCCCCCACCAACTCTGCACAAGGTCCCCAGCAAACCACAGCTGCAGGCAATCAATTGCTATATGCTCTGCTGGCAACTGCCCTGCCGACTGTGCACTTTTCTGGGACCGGCTCTCTCCCTGCTGCCACCCTGCACAGACCCCAGACTCTCATAGCTGCTGCACCACCAAGCTGTTGCAGGCATCTCTGCTGACACACCTAGTAACCACAAGCCTAAACCTCCAAGGCTGCCCAACACCACGCAACACCTCCCACCACATCTGCTGCAGACCAGCATGGACCGCCTCAGTCCACATTAGCCTGCTGCACCAACCTCCACCTAGTCCTCCCAGTGCCAGGAATCCCCACGCTGCAACAGAGGAGACCCTTCAGAATCAGCAGAGCCACCCTCCCCCCCACACACACCTGGACCTGCTAATACCCAGACCCTCTGACTGAGAACCGGCCAACTCCATCTTACCCACCACAGCACAGGCTCTGTGGTCCAACACACTGCCAGCTACAGACCTTGTGTGTAACACAATGGGATCCACTCCCTGGGGGTGGCAATTCCCTGTAGAATCCCAAAGCCCCTGACACAAGCCCCCTTCCAAAAGGGAAGGATCACATCAAAACAGAACACAGACAAAAGCTCTGTTCCTAAGGCTCTTGTGGCTATCTTGGAAAGCCTGGGAACCCAACTCCAGGTCTATGATAGCAGTCTACAAACCTGAAACCCCCCAAACTCCCTGCCAATGGGCCTGAAAGTGGGACTCTATATAGCAGGCACCCTCCTCCATCAAAAGACCATGTGCTTCCAACCAAGCCACAAGGAAAGTGGACTACAGCAAGGCATACAAGGTTCCACTTGGAAGCTGCTCTGAGGATTACAGGGAGAATAAAGCTCCCGCAAAGAACCCGAAAAACCCATTCTTTAGTATTTTATTCTTGGTGGGGGTTTTTTTTGCTTTGTTAATTTTTATGTCTGATCATTTGTTGTTCATTTGTATTTCTATGTGTAACTTATTTGTATTGTAATTTAGGATTTGCTATTTCACTTAAAGCTTCTATTTTTCATTATTAGTTGGTTTCTTCTTCCACTTTCAAATTTTCTAATTTGTATTTTTTTCTTCTTTCTTTTCTTCTCACTCCCTCCTTCTCCTCTCTCTCCACGTTATACTATTACTCCATCAGAACTACCCTGTCTAGTTCTATACACAAAGTAAGGCCTCCATTTATGTATGTAAAAAATAATTACAGGAGTTAACTTAGATTAAGCAACTTTCCAATAATATCTAAATGATCTTTTTCTAATCTCAGCAAGTCTCCCAAATACACTTATACATATGTTATTTTTCTTATCTTCATCTCGATCTCTAAGCTGCTCCCTACATAACCTTTCTTTGAATTCTTTTCAACCTCTTACACTCAGTAACAAGATATTTATTCTCCTACTACTACATATACCCCTAAGCTGTTCTTAACCCTCTACTATCATTATAAGTTCTCTTCAGAACTTAAGTTCATATCTCTCCAATCACACCCTTCACTTCCCTATCTGATCCAGCCCATTGATCCCTAATGACTTATACCTGACCCAACCCAGTTGGTTCTCTATATGACTACAAAATTGATTCCATTTGACTACTTTCAGTACAAGGGACTCCTCTTGACTCTAAGGAGCAGACTAATTAGCCAAACTTAGATTGTCTCAAAAGTTACAACTATATGTAATGTCTATGCCAAAGCCACAAGATTCCCTCCAAGCAAAGAAAAGAGAGCTAAATAGGAAAACATCTACCCATAACTTTGAAACTCTAAGATCTACACATCTACATGACACCAGGTTGGCTTCTCTCATAAACGACTGTCCTACTGTGGTACCAGTGTGGTTCTTGTCTCCAAATGGGTAGAACTAACTGAAGAAACACAAGAAAAATAGCCAATCAACAAACCCCAACACCATCTTCACATAAGCAAGCTAGAGAGCAGTCCCAGAATTACCTAGAGGATAAAGTTAAAGATAGATTAAAAGTATGGCTGATAAACCTGCTGAATGAAAAATTGGACACCTTACATAGAGTTATAAGAACGAAATGAGGCCAACTAGAAGCTAATAGATGATTTCATGGCCTCCACAAATAAAAAGATAGAGGAACTCCAGCAGAGGGAGAAAGAATCAAATGAAAAGTTAGGAACCCAGATTAAAGAGTGGAAAGAGAAATCGGATAACCAACTCCAGAAGGTAAGGCAATCTATTCAAGACTTGAAAGCAAACTTTAATAAGGAACTGGCCACCATTAAGAAAGACCAGCAAGAAGAAAGGGAGTTAAACACCAAAGTTAAAAGCCTTCAACATAGAATGGAAGAGGCTGAAGAAAGAATATTGGTGGCTGAAGACAGTTTAGACTCCATAGAGAAACAAAACTAAGAAGCATGACAGATCACTGCAGGAAATACAGGATACATTCAGAGTGCCTAATCTGAGAATAATAGTAATACAAGAGGGCCTGCAGAGCAAAGCCAATGGATGAGGAAATGAATTTAGCAGAATCCTAGCAGAGAATTTCCCAAATATACAATAGGGCAGGCCCATCCAGATACCAGAAGCTTTTAGTAACTTAAATATACCAGAACAGAAAGTTCATCCCACTGACACATTATAAGCTGTACCAGCTCAATAGCCACAAAAGAAAGAATTCTTATAGTTGCCAGGGAGAAGAGAACAATCACATGTAATGGAGACCCAATGAGAATTACCTCAGACTTCTCAGCAGACACTATAAAAGCAAGGATGGCCTGAAAAGAGGTATGTCATGCCCTAAAGACAAATAACTACCAACCAAGAATAATCTACCCAGCTAAGCTCTCATTCACAGCACAAAGACAAATAAAAACCTTCCACAACAAGGAAATTCTGAAGCAATATATTGCTACCAAACCAGCTCTTCAAAAAGGCCTCAAAGACGTTCTACCTGTAGAAAACCAACAAGAACAGAATACAGGCAATGATGCAGTCCACAAACAGAGAAATATGTAATCACAACAAGAACAGCCAAGACACAGATTCCCAACCCCTCAAAAATAAATAAAAAAGTAGGGAAAGACAAGCACTTCTCAGTCCTAACCCTCAATATTAATGGTCTTAACCCTACAATTAAGCGACATAGATTGTCCAATTGGATAACAAGACAAGTTCCTTCTATCTGCTGTCTTCAAGAGATACACCTTGCCCACAAAAAATAAGGAGGAGGCTACAATGCTTGATAAGAAATGTACTCATTATCTTGCCCATGTAATTGTAACCCTCTATACAGAATTTTCACAAAAAAAATTATAAAAGTTAAAAAAACATATTCTGAAAGTGAAAGGCTGGAATTTAAAAAATATCAAACAAATGGACCCTATAAACAGGCAAGCCTTTAAATTCGAATATTAAATAAATAGACTTCAGATTAAAATAAATGAGAAGCGATAAAGGTCACTACATACTAATTAAGGGATCTCTCCTTCAGGAGGATATTATGATTCTACATATCTACTCACCAAATAACGGAGCACCGAAATTTAACCAAGAAAACATACTTTCAATCAGCTCTCACATCGATCCAAAGATATTAATTGTTGGGGTATTTAACACAGCACAATCCCCACTGGAGAGATCAACCCGGTAAAATCTCACCAGAGAAAACTTGGATCTTAAAATCTGCATAGATTAATGAAACTTAACAGACATGTACCAAATATTTCACCCAGCAGCATCAGATTACACCTTCTTCTCAGAAGCACATGGGACATTCTCCAAAATAGTCCACATTCTAGGCCACAAAGTAAATCTGTCCAAATTCAGAAAGATTGAAATTATGCCCTTCACTCTCTCAGACCACAAGGGAATAAAATTAGAATTCAACACCAAAATCCATCAAAGGAAATACTGTAACACATGGAGGCTGAACAACACACTGTTGAACGACTAGTGGGTCAAGGAAGAGATTAGAAAGGAAATGCAAATGTTCACGATATTTAACAAAAATAAACACAAATTACCAGCTCCTCTGGGACACAGAAAAGGCAGTAGTCAGAGGGAAGTTTATAGCTCTGAGTTCCTACATTAACAAATTGGAGTGATCTGAAACTAACAATTTAATGAGGCACCTAAAGCTCCTTGAAAAAGAACAACAAGCTAATTCTCAATCCAGTAGACACTAACATATAATTAAAATTAAATCCAAATTAACTGAATTAGAGTAAAAAAGCTATAGAAAGAACTGACAAATCAGAGTGAGTTATTAAAAAATTAATAAAATTGACAGACCCTTTGCAAATATTATGAGCAAAAACGAGTACACACCCAAATAAACAAACTCAGAAATGAGAATGGAAACATCACTACAGAAATGGCCAAGATTCACAATATATTAAGGGGATACTTCTCAAACCTTTATGATAGTAAGTTTGAAAATAAGAAATGTATGAACAAATTTCTAGAAAATATTGACGTGCCCAAACTAACTCAAGATGATTTAAACAATCATAACAGACCCATATCAAGCATTGAAATAGAAGCAGCAATAAAAGACCTCCCACCAAAGAAAAGCCCCCGACTGAACAGATTTACAACTGGATTCCACAAGACCTTCAAAGCAGAACTCACACCAATACTCCGCCATCTTTTCAATGAAATTGAAAGCAAAACTTCTCTACCACACTATTTTAATGAATTCAGGACAAAACCTCATCCCCAAACCAGGTAGGGACTCATCAAAAAGAGAACTACCTACCCATTTCTTTGATGAACATTGATGCAAAACTTGTCAAACAACTTGGCCAATTGACTTCAACAACTCATTAAAATAATCATACACCACAATCAAACAGGATTATTTCAGGGATGTAAAGCTGGTTCAATATACACAAGACAATTAATAAAATCCACCACATCAACAAGAGCAAGGATAAGAACCACATATTATCCCAATAGATGCGGCAAAAGCTTTGACTAGATCCAATAATCTATGATGCTGGCTCTGGATAAATTAGGAATCCATGGAACATTCCTCAATATGATAAAGGATGTATATAACACACCTACAGCCAGCAATATACGTAATGGTGAAAAGTTAAAACCATTTCCTCTAAATTCAGGAAAAAGACAAGTATGTCTATTCCCTCCTCTCTTCTTCAACCTAGTATTAGAATGCCTAACTAGGGCAATAAGACAAGATGCTGACGTAAAGGGGATACAAATAGGGAAAAATGAAGTAAAACTCTCCCTCTTTGCAGATGACATGATCTTGTATTTAAACCCCATAATGTCAACTCTCAATTACTTGATCGGAAACTTTGGCAAAGTAGCAGAGTATAAAATTAACACTCAGAAATCAATAGCTTTCCTGTATCCCAATAATGAGAGGAGCATGGCTGAAATTAGCAACCCCTTTTTTTAATATCCCCACAAAAAATAAAACACTTAGGGGTTAACTTAACAAAAGAGGTAGAGGACCTGTATGATGAAAACTTTAATAATCTGAAAAAGGAAAGTAAAGGAGAACTAAGAAAGTGGAAAAACCTTCCATGCTCCAGGATTGGGAGGATTAACATCGTGAAAATGGCTATACTACCATAGTTTATCTACAAATTCAATGTGATACCTATCAATATCTCAACTTCAGTCATCAATGAAATAGAAGAATTAATCCAAAAAATCATATGGAACAATAAAAGCCCCAGAATAGCAAAAACAAGCCTTAGTTGAAAAAGCAGCACTGGAGGAATATCAATTTCAAATTTCAAACTCAACTACAAAGCCATAGTAATCAAAACACCTTAGTACTGGCACAAGAACTAACCTGAGGATCAAGGGAGTAAAACTGAAGACCCAGAAATGAACCCATAGACCTATAACCACTTAATCTTTCATGAGGGTGCTAAAGATATTGAATGGAAAGAAAAAAAACAGCGTTTTCAGTAAATGTTGTTGGCAAAATTGGGTAAATACATGTAGAAAACTAAATCTGTATATATCGCCCTGCACCAGAATCAACTCCAATTGCATCAAAGACCTCGAAATAAAAACAGATTCCATAAAAACATTACAGAAAGGAATAGGAGAAACTCTAGGGCTCCTAGGCACAGGCCGAAATTTTCTTAATAGAGATCCAGAAGCACAACAAATCAAAGAATGTTTGGGCAAATGGGATTGCATGAAAGTGCAGAGCTTCTGCAAGGCTAAGGACTTAGCTAGCAAGATTAACAGAAAGCCCACGGACTGGGAGAAAATCTTCACTAGCCAAACAATGGACAAGGGTCTCATATCTAAAATATACTTAGAACTCAAAAAACTAAATCCCCAACAACAAATCCTCAAAAAAACACTTGCCTGATTAAAAAATGGGCTAAAGACTTAGAGACTTCTCTGAAGAGGAAATAAGAATGGCCAATAGATATATGACAAAATGCTCAGCTTCTCTAGCCATAAAAGAATTTCAAATCAAGACAACACTGAGATTCCATTTCACCCCAGTTAGAATGGCTATAATCAAGAAATATAATAACAGATGCTGGAGGTGATGTGCCAAAAGGGAACACTACTGAATTGTTGGTGAGAGTGTAAACTGTTCAACCACTCTGGAAAGCAGTATGGAGATTCCTCAAAAGACTCCACAGATAGCTCCATTATGACCCAGCAATCCCACTTTTAGGCATTTACCCAAATGATCACAAATAAGGTCATACCAAAGCTACCAGCACAATCATGTTTATTGCAGCATTATTTACCATAGCTAAGATATGGAACAAACCCAGATGCCCCTCAGTAGATGAATGGATCAAGAAAATGTGGTATATATACCCAATGGGTTTTTATTCCTCCACCAGAAAGAATGACATTGCCTCATTTGTTAGGAACGGGAGAGACTTGGAAAAAGTTATAGTTGAAGTAAGCCAGCCCAAGGAAACATAGGTCCCATGGTCTCCCTTTTTTTTGCAAAGACTAGTACATGTCTATGACAAACAGAAGTCAAAGTCTATATAATGTTAAGCAAAATGTACCCCAAGACAGGGACACTGGTTTTTTGTTTTTCTTTCTTGCTAGTGCTGGTGTTTTTAATGTACTTATAATGCACAATGTGAATGTTTGTTTCTCTTGTATGTACTTCCCCGACAGTATAAACCCTGTTTTACTGGATTTGATGCCAGTGTTCTGCAACTTGTATATATATTTTTGTAATTTGGGGACTGGAAGGAATGCTTAAATGAAGATAGAGGCTGACCCATTGTTAAGACAAGATGCACAGGACACTATGTTGAAAACGAACTTTACAATGTGGGTGGGGTCAGGAGGTATTGGGGAGGTCGGGAGGGAAGTGATGGTAGAGGGAAAACAAAGGAGGAGGTAACAAATCTTGCTATGAAATGTACTCACTACCCTATTCATGAAAGTGTAGCCCCGGTGTACAACATTTTTACTATATATACATATATATATTTATTTAAAGAAAACAAACTTTACAACTTTGGCTACAGAGGGGGTGTAGTTGGGGAGGTGGGAGGGAGGCGATTGTAAGGGGAAAACAAAGGAGGAGGCAGCAATGCTCAATAGGAAATGTACTCATTACCTTGTTTATGTAACTGTAACTCCTGTGTACAGCAATTTTATAATTAAAAACTTACAGTTCAAAGCAAGCCCTAGCAGGGAAGTCTGTCAAACTCTTATCTCCAACTAATCACCAGAAAACAGGAAGTGGAACTGTGGCTCAAGTGGTAGAGGGCTAGCCTTGAGCTGAGGAGCTCAGGATGTGTTAATCCCCATGCCCAGAGTTCAAGCACAATGACCAACAAAAAGAAAAAAAAATAAAGCATCAAACAACCTGAAGATGTTGTCCAGAATAATGAGTGGAGCATTATGCAGTTACATGACTTAGTCACTTGCTACCCAGTTTACTAAGAGAGATGATGGGTGATTTTTGTGTGTACCAAAACCTGCAAAATTATTTTGCTCTTTCCCAAGCAGGGAGGAAGGGGGGGAATGGAGTTGGGTAGAAGGTGTTTGGTGGCCTAGCCTTTGGGTTCAGTGATTGTTTTCTGGAGTCAAATTCAGAGAAATTCATTTTGTAATCTTACTTGCATGGAGAACAAAGAAGTCATGCCATGGAAGTAGTCTTTATACTGTCCTTAGCCAGGTCCCGTCCCAACCACCATTTGGTAATCCAAGTCCCACTTCAGGACCAAGATGCCTTGACGACAACTGATCCACTGGGCAGGTGGACCTAACCACAGCCGGAAAAGGAAGAAAGTGCCATGCTGGGTGCAGCACTGGAGATCTAGACAGTGCAGAGATTTTTTTTTTTTTGTGATTCTCATTTTGTATTACCACTTTGAGTCTGTAAAATAAACCATGGATTTTATCTTTCTTCCCTCTCTTTGGATAAAGCTAATAAACACTCTGCCTCTAATGAGGCACTTAACTCTTAGGTCTGGCCAATCATTTCCAGAATAGGGAATTACTATCGAAGTAGTGTATTTCGATCTTACGAGAAAACAGCCTTTTTCCTTCTTAAATTTATTTATTGATAGGCATTTTTAGGGGCAATCTGTTTTGATTTTTAGATGAAAGGCTTGTAGGAAACTATGTTCATAATCTGGATCCTCCTCACCTCAACACCTAAAATACAAATTTCACAACACTTTTACAGGAAACATTTCAGAAACGTTACACTGGAATGCTCAAATACAGAACGTTTTAAACAGCCCAGAATGTAACTCTGCTGTCTGAAGGTGGGGCTCTCTTTGTATAAAGTAACAAGCCAATCCAAAAGAGCAGCCACGAATACCAGACATGAGTGTCAATGGCTGCTACTCCCCATACAAGAAGCTTGGAAGGGCAGCCGGAGCCCATGAGAGCAGTGCACAGAGGAAAGTTTCCATGCCAGCCTCGGCACAAAAGATGGCATCACTCTGCCTGAGCCTGCCTTTCTTATCTTCTCCCTACAACCAAGCAGAGTCATCTCCTGCTCCACTTAGGATAAATACTGTACAAGTGGATCAGGAGCGTGGCTTTTATTCACTCTGCACTCCCGGGCAGGTGGCCCCACCACAATGTGTGTATGCACTCCCAGGGCTGAATAGTCAGGGCCCAGGCCCATGGAGCAGGTGGGCACTAGATGTGTGTCAATGGCATCTGCCATTCATACAGTGGCCACTGGGGGCTGCCCTAGCCCAACAGCAGGTACAACCTGATCTCCAACAGTCCCCAGGCCTGGCGCTTTAGAATGCTGGAGGTGGGTGGGCTGCAACTAGGTTCCTACTAGCTTAGCATGCCAGATAATGCAGCTGCTGCCTGAATTACTAATTATTTTATGGAGCAGTTTTAATCAAAGTGATACACATTACTGTATGATATTTAATGTTATATCATTTAGTCTGTAGTATCCAAAAGACATTGAACTCGATACTAGCAAGAATGGACTTTATTGTTTGTATTTATAAGACCATAATGGCAAATTGAAATAAAAGTAAAATAAAATTGTTTTCCAAAAACACATTATTAAGTCTAACAAGTTGAAAAAATTGCAAATGAAGTAACTGCAAATGAAGTTTGATAAAATGCACAAAATATATTACTTTAGTTATATTCAAAAGTAAAAAAAAAGAATGACAGAAAAAATATCTATTGGATATAAAATATTACAATGGTTTAACAGGTTGAAGTGATATAGGTTATGTATTTTGTTGAAATAAAATATAATATTTTTCTCTTAGTACTGTTTATCTCAGTGAAGGAAAACATTATAAATTGTAAATTATATATGTCGTCTTGCTTCTGGTCCCATAAAAGGGAGTGACATTTCCAATGGGAGTCCTGGGAAGTCACTCTCACCCAGCCCATGTAGACCAATCAGAGGTCTGTGTGGTGACCCTGAGGAGGTGTTGGGCACCACATTTCTGCTGCAGCAAGTGCAGCACCCATTGTGGTGGGCTGCAGCCAACAAAACTCCATCAGTGACCAAACCAAACAACACAGCTTCAGGGGCCAAAGCCAGGAGGAGAGGCAGGGCAGACCCCAAGTGCGGCTTTCCATCTGGGTGGCCTACACTCCCAAGGTCAGAACCATTCCCCTGCTTTGGATCCCAGCGAGAGTAGGTGAGCCTATTGCCTCCAGACAGTGTGTCCCTAGAATGGCACCTACAGCCAGGCTCACGTGGACCAGGAAGATGTTGGAGGGAAAGTGGCAAAGAAAGGTGAGGGGCTTCGGGTCCCCAGTGCTGTGGTGAGTGTGCTGTAAGACCAAGCTCCTCTGGTGATGATGGGCATATGCTGGGATGGCCATGTAGCGGACCAGAAAATGGATGTCTGTGGAGATGTTGAAGTGGCTCCAGGGATCTGAGCTGCTGCAGCTGTCACAAGCCCACTTGGAGAGGGACCAGCACAGGGCTCCAGTCCCCCGACTGGCATAAAGACTGGTGAGATGGACCAAGGCTGGGCTGCTCAGCCACCAGGGTGCTGTCTGCCTGCCCCGCCTTTCTTCTCCCTTGGACTGTTCAGTATGCACCCAGGGGGGCAGGTGGTGACCTCAGAATGGAGTCTCCCTGGGATGCCACTCACACCCAGGACCACTGCAGACCAGTACCAGCACAGCTGGAGGAGGAGAGGGTGGCAGTGGACTCGACTCCAACCCCATGGTTGCCGTCTCCTGGATGAAATCAGGGAAGCAAGGCTGTGAGGGGAGGCAGTTAGGGTGGGAAGTATGGGTAGGCTAAGACCCCCAGCCAGCCTCTGCAGTTCCACTCAGGCTCATCTGGCAGTGCTGTGGAGCATGTGCACACAGCCTCTCAATGTGCATACACCCCAAGACAGGGGGTCCCATTTCCCAACAGGTGACCTGAAGATGGAACCCACTCCCACAGGAACTAGTAAAATGGAAGATCACATGGTGACACAGAAGGGGATTCAGGGCGCAGCCTTGGTGTAGCACTGAACAGCTGGCAAAAAAAAAGGAAAATCATCCCCTAAATATTTACATCAGTGCTAACTTATAATTTATAAACAGTTTTAGGGCTCGGAAGGTGGCTCAGTGGTAGAGTGCTTGCCTTGGATTCATGAGGCCCTGTGTTAGATAACTCAGCACCACATAAGAAAAAAAGAAAAAAGCCAGAAGTGGCACTGTGGCTCAAGTGGTAGAGCGCTCGTCTTGAGCTGAAGAGCTGAGGGACAGCCCCCAGGCCCAGAGTTCAGGCCCCACGACCGGACCAAAAACAAAACAAAACAAAACAAATAAAAAACAGTTTTACTTTCCTCTTGTCCTATAATTTTTCTTCAGACCCTCTGAATTAACCAGAAATCTCCAGGATTTCTTCATGCACAGTAACACAAATGAATGTAGCTTCTATTTTTTTTAATTAAGGAAGGTTTCATTTAGTTCTTTCCCATATATGATACATGAAAAAGAAATCCTGAGGTGAATCTGTAATACAGCAAACTCCAGATGTCTTCTGAACTCCTCAATGCAGAAATGTGGAGCAGTGCATGCCTTCAGAATAAAGTGATCTAGCAGCAGGTACTTACCCACATTGTTATTGGGCTAGCTGTCTCTCTGATTAAAAAATAATCCTGCCACACACATGCATATCACTTATGAAAAATGTTTTCCAACATTCTTCTTGTTATATTGCACTTATCTTTCTCCTCCTGTTTCCTGTCCTCCTCTTTCCCCTGGTCCATTTTCCTATTCCTTCCCACATTGTCCCCTCTTCTTTCTCCCTTTTTCCTCCTTCTCCTCTTTCTCCTGCTCTTCCTTTCTCCTCTGTTTCCTTTTCCCTCTTCTCATCCCTTCATTGCCCTTTTTATTTTCTTTTTCTCCTTCCCTTTCACTTTCTTCTACTTCTTCTTTATGGTCCTGGGGCTAGGAATCAGGGCCTTGTACTCACAAAGCAGATGCTCTGCTGCTTACGGTAAACCTCCAGTCTGGGTTTCATTTAAATAACACTTATTTGTGATTATTTTAAGTACCACACCCAGCATAGCTTTTAATTCAGGATAAAATTCATTTTACATATTCTATATAATAAATATATGCTACTCACATGTTGTGGCTAATGGGTTTTGATTATGCTCTGGGCTTCAGATAAATTCTTCAGAAACAATGTGCTTGAAGGCACTCTAATTGTGATTCTGTGTAACTCCCAATTAATGAACTGGTTACTTTGCATCTTGCAAAAGTGACTTCCATATTACTCCTAATTCAATGAACTGTCATTTTGTGGCAGCACCCACAGTAATAGTGGAGGATCAGAAAATAAAATCGACTGGAAAACCCCTGGCTTTTTAGTAAGAAGCCAGAAAAAGACTTGTGGCTCAGTGGTTTAGCGACATCCTTGCACAGAATAAGCAGTTGAAAGGACCTAGGCTTGAGTTGAAGACCTGTAGGGGGTGGATACACACAGACACACACACACACACACACACACAATTCTCAGCTAGAGCAAGTAGAGTATCTGTTTCTCAGTAACATGTCTGAGTTTCTTTCCTATGTGTTTGGATATTTTGAAAGCTACATCATCAACTTCCTTAATTTCAATAAATAACGGTGTATTCACTACTATTTCTTCCTGGTTGGAAAATATTTTAAGACACATTTTCATGTTGAAAGTTGAGTTTGCTCCCAATATGCTGACACTCTTGGATTGTAAGAAAATTAATAATTCTGCCTTTAATTCGTTAGCTCATAAGTTAAGTTATATGCTTCACTTAGGAGTTAAATTGATGCTCAGTGGGAAGTGTTTGAAGTCACTTGTCTGAAGTTTTAAAGTGGAGTAAAAATTGCAAAGAAACCTGAGGTAGTGAAAGCGAGAGACAGATGAAAAGAAATCGAAAATGAACTTCAGACTCCTCTTCAGGCCAATTATATTACAAAGGCCTGCCCTTGAACTGAGTATGTAATGCTTCTGCTAATTAGCAGGTACTCTTCACACTGAGCCACACATCTAAGCCCTAAAGACATTCATTAGAGAGAGGTATTCCTGGATCTTGAACTCAGGGTCTGGCCTCTATCCTTGAGCTTCTATTGTTCAAGCATTTTAGCACTTGAGACACAACTGCACTTCTGTCTTTTGGTAGGTAATTCAAGCTAAGAGTCTCAAAAACTTTCCTTCCAGGCTGGCTTCAAACTGGGACCCTCAGATCTCATCTTCTGAATTGCTAGATTTTTAGGTATGCGCCACATCTACCAAAAGCCAGGAGTTTCAATGAGACTCTTATTTCCAATAAATTTCTCTAACACACACACACACACACACATACACACACACACACACACACGCACACACACACACACACAAGAAAAAATTTGAGCTACTGCTCAAGTGTTATAAAGAGTGTAAACCTGTAGCAAAAACACCCTGGGACAGTGGCCAGGCCCTAAATTCAAGTGCTAGAAGCAACAGAAAAATAAATAAATTCATTAATTAAAATTTAACAATGTCAAACCAAAAAATAAAAGGAAAAAATTAGTTGGAAGAAAAGAGGCATTAAGAGGATGGAGAGGCCTGGCTAAGTTAGTAGAAACATGGAGTGAAAGCATTAGGTGGCCTTTGGGAGTCCTGGTCTTGGACTTAAAAATATAGAAAAAAGAAAAGCACGTAAGGCTTCTACAATGAGCCTGGCAATAGTAGCTCATATCTGCAATCCTAGCTACTAAAAATCAGCAATCTGAGGATCACAGTTTGTCCAGGAGGGAATTCATTCTTCCTTCTTGCAACCAGCAGACAGGCAGCATCAGCCCTGTGCCTGTACCACAACTGGACCCCTCTGCCTACATAGCTCCAGACACCAGAAACACACCCAGCTGGACCCAACAGCAAAATCCAATGCTTCCTCAACTGGATTCAGAGCCCAGAGGCACTTCCTGTGCTTAAGTACACCATGGTTTCGCTGCTCTAGAGCAACTAATGAGACAGACCCTTGCTTCATAACTCCACTCTACCTTACCTCGCTGGCTACCTTGGTTTAGGAGCCCAGCACACCCTTCTAGGAGCAGAGACTTCAGTCCTGCTATTGTCTGGAAACACATTCAGATAATTTTTATTTTCTAGTTACCCCATCTAAATGGAATTAAAATCTGTGTTCAGAATCTGCTTCTATTTCCTTTTTCTGGATAGCCACCATTTTCTACTGGTATATTGTGGTCAGTAAATAATCTTTACATAAATAATGCATTCTTAAATATGACTTCAACAATGAGGGCTCAATTTAACTGATCATATCCTCCCAAGATTCCCGTTATCCTACCATTTCCTTGACAGTCATGAAACATAGAGAGTTGAATGGAAATACACGACTCCACAATTAACAAGACACTTCATCCCCTCTCTCACATATATTTTGTTGATGGAGACCCCTGAGAGAGGATGCAAAGCCTTTAAGAAGTGCAGAAAGGAGAAAGAGGGAGAAGAAAAGCAAGAGGGAAAAGAGGGAGAGCGTACACCAAGCCAATAGGGATAGGTTTACCTCAGGCAGAGGTTTGGCAGATTTTCAGTGGATTCCTTCCACGAATTCAAAATTTGGTAACAGTAGGCGAGGGAAATCGACATCCCAGTAAGTCCTAATGAGCCATATATTAGGTTTGACCATGAGATCAAGGATTGTAATGGGTCTTCCTGAATGGAGAAAAGAATGTGATAGGAAGGATCATGAAAAACTTTGCCCTAAAATACAGCACATGATTTAATGAAATAAGTTGAAATAATGTAGGTAAGTCATTTAGATATTGTATTTTGATAAGGGATATTTGTTTATAATGACACATGTATTACTCTGTATATAAAATACATTTTCTGAACGCTATAAAAGTATCAAATGAAATATTAGAATCATATGGATGTCCAGAACCAATTATTAATATCACATACTCTACAAAAGCTTTCCTAGGAGGTTTCTTCAGTTTAACATGAATTTTGTTGATCCTTGATTTATTTTCCAGAAGAGTAAGTTTTTGAGAGTCTGACTAAATTCAGAGTGGCGCTACTACATTTGTTTCGTATTAAGAATTGATAATATTACTCTCCACCTCTCAAGGAAGAGAGAGGTAGAGAGAGACAGAGAGAGACAGAGACAGAGACAGAGACAGAGAGACAGAGAGACAGAGAGACAGAGAGAGATGCAGTCATTAATGCATTTTCTCTGGGTGATAGACAATATTTAATCATTGTAAAGGATCTTTGCTACAACTATATGTAAATGATTATAACTGAGAAAAGTAAGCTACAAAACATGGGACATTTTTCTTTTTGAACATAATTTTGGTAATAAATCACCAACTGTAAGAAGTAAATCTACATAGCTGTACTCATTAAGACATTAATGAGATTAATACTTTATTTTCTTGCTTTTTGTACATGTCCTGGGGTTGATATCAGGATCTGGGTAATGTTTTTGAGTTTTTTTATAATCACTCAATTTTTAATGTTATTATGGAGGTGATTTAAGGAGGGGTTACAGTTGCTCAATCAGGTAATGGGTGAATTATTTTAGGTTAATGTCAAACATTCTCTCCCTGATCTTTTTTTTTTTTTTTTTTTGGTCAAAATTAGCACTCTACCACACTTGGGCCACAGCTGTACTTCTTCTCTTTTGTTGTTTCATTTGAGATAAGTCTCACAGACTTTTCTGGCTGAGTTTGTTTGAACTATTAGCCTCCCATGTAGGAAGGATTACAAGTTTTAGCACGTGGTACCTGGAATATTATTCTTTAAAGTGACATAAAACTATACTAAAATACATAATTCTCTGGAAATGTAGTCTATGATTCAAGTAGCAGAGGTAGTCCTTCTAGAAATGTTGCTGAATGAGGATGGCCAGAGAGATTTAACTCCTTCTCTAATGTAAGCCTTTCTTTTCAGTGATCTGTATTTCTTTTGGGTGTTTAGGATTGGTTTTACTTCAGCTCACCTTTAAAGAAAAAGAAAATCTAGGATTAAATCATAATAATAAATTGCAGAGAATCTGCAAGGCAAAGGACATAGCTAGCAAGATCAATAGAAATCCCACGGATTGGGAGAAGATCTTCACTAGCTATACAACGGACAAGGGTCTCATATCGAAAAAATACCTGGAACACAAAAAATTGAATCCCCCAACAACAAATCCTCAAAGAAACAACTGCCTAATGAATAAGTGGGCTAAAGACTTAAACAGAGACTTCTCTGAAGAGGAAGGAAGGATATCCAATAGACACATGAAGAAATGCTCAACCTTTCTAGCCATAAAACAGCAGTGAGATACCACCTCACCCCAGTTAGAATGGCTATGATCAAGAACTCTAATAACAACAGATGCTGGAAGGAATGTGGACAGGAGGGAACCTTACTACATTGTTGGTGGGAATGTAAACCTGTTCAACCATTTTGCAAAGTAGTATTGAGGCTCCTCAAAAGACTCAACATAGAGCTCCCCTAAGACCCAGCAGTCCCATTTTTGGGCACTTACCCAAATGGTCACAAACAAGATTATACTAAAGCTACCAGCATAACTATGTCTATTGCAGCATTATTTATCATAGCTAAGATATGGAACCAACCCAGATGCTCCTCAGTGGTGAATGGATCAAGAAAATGTGGTATATATACACAATGGAATTCTATGCCTGCATCAGAAAGAATGACATTGCCCCATTTGTTAGGAAATGGAAAGACTTGGAAAAAATTATATTAAGTGAAATAAGCCAGGCACAAAAAACATAGGTCCCATGGTTTCCCTTATTTGCAACAACTAGTTTATGTCTGAGACAAGCAGAAAAGTTCAGATAATTTGATGTTAGGTGAAATGACCCCAAGTTAAGTATTCAAATGTTTTTTTTTCTTTCATGCGATTATTTCTAACATTTTTATAAGATGATTTCTTTGTTGCTTTGTATTTCCCTCCCCCAAGTATAATCTCCGCTTTCACTGTAGTTGATGTTGGTATAATTTGTGGAGGAGAAGGGAAAACACAAATCGTTTAAATAGGGATACAGGTGGACCAATTGAAACAATGAGATGTACAAGTCATTATGTCTAAAAACAAACTTTACAACTTTGGTGGGGAGGAGGGAGGCGGGGGGTCGGGAGATAGGAAGGAATGGGAAGGGGAAAGAAAGGAGGAGGCAACAATGCTTGATAAGAAATGTGCTCATTACCTTGCCTATGTAATTGTAACCCCCCCATACGGTATTTTCACAATAAAAAATAATAATTTAAATGGTAGTTTACCTAGAACTTCAGTATAAAACTGATTACATTTCTTCTCATTAAATGTTTGGAAGAACAGCTCATTGTTTCTCATATTCATTGCCAGTGAAGAAGCGGGGAGTGTACACAAAAGGAATTTTCAGTAGATCAGCCAGCAGTTCTCCAGAGGGAACCAGGGGGTCTGCTAGCAGGACATCCAATTTTCTTGTTTAAAACCATGTCTTTACAGAGGATTTCAAAAACACCAGAAAATTCTACAGAAATGCTTTGCGATATTGAATAAAATTTCCAGAATAAGTATTTTGGGAACTCATCTGTGCATTCATTGACCCATTGTTTGAAATGACTTTCAACTCCTTCGTATTCAAAGACATTTGGAAAATCTCAAATTTAAAAGGGGATGATTTTCTGGAATCCACATGAATGGCAGCAGAGAATGTCCGGACAGTGATCTCATGGCCTCTCTGCATGAGCTCATGCAGGATCATCTTCACATTGACCCAATGACTGTACCAATGTGACATTAACTAGAATTCTCTGTTCCATTAAGGTGAACATAAAGAAAAAATGAACATGATTCATTAGGTACCTTTTATGCTTAAGAACACCTTGGGAAGAACACCTTGAATTCTATTTTTATTTGAAATATGGCTAGGTAAACTGACTGAATTTTTAATTTTATATAATTTTGCTTAATTTAAGTATTGTCATTCACAGGTTTGTGTCGGGCTACTCAACTGAGTAGAACAACTCTGGCCTCTGATGAATTCACTAGAATACCTCCAAAGTCATCTAGGAATACAAGCCATGGAAGTCATTCAGCTTTTCACTAGTCACAGTAAGAAACAATAAAATAGGAAAATAAATAAAACTTACAATAAAAAACACCAAAGGAGCTTTAATCAAAATTCAGCATAATTTATCTAGTATTTAAACGTTAATCTTCAGATTTCATCATTCTGAGTAGCTAGGATTACAGATGTGAACTACTCTCAGGTGTTTGTTAGTTTTTTTTTTTTTTAAATACCAAGACAGCAGTGTATTTTATATTAGAATCATCTCCTTCCTCCACTCAGCTTTACTTGGACCTAAGGACTATTATAATGTATGTGGTACCTCTAGACCTACTTTGTAGTTGCTAGGAACTACAAGGAGTAGAGAAATCAGCTAGAACTCACCATAACAAAATAAACGAGGAAGCTGGGTGCAGATGGATCACACATGTAAACCTTACTACTCATGAGTCTGAGATCTGAGGACTGCAGTTCAAAGCCACCCAGTTAGCAAAGCTTATGAGATTATTTTTTTCAGTTTCTTTTTTTTATTGTAAAAATAACATACAGAGGGGTTAAAATTACATGGCAAGGTAATGAGTACATTTCTTATCAAGCATTTTTCGGTCCTCTTTTATTTTCCTTTACCATTCCTTCCCAACCACTCTACCCCAGTACACCTCTCACCCACTGCCGAAATTGTAAAGTTTGTTTTTCGACATAAGGACCTGTACATCTCATTGTTGCAATGGGTCCTCCTGGACCCCTATTTTAAAAAAAATGGTTTTTATCCCTTCCCCTCCACTAAGTATACCAGTATCAAGTACATTGAAAACAGTGGTTATACTATGGGGGAGGGACATACAAAGCAACAAAGAAATCATCTTATAAATATGTTAGGAACAATTACAAGAAAGAAAATAAACATTTGAATTCTTATTTTGGGGTTCATTTCAACTAATATCAACTTAACTGACTGTTGCTGCTTGTCTCAGACATATACTAGTTATTGTAAATAAGGGAAGGGTTGGACCTAGTGTTTCTTTGGGTCTGGCTTATTTCACTTAATATAATTGTTTCCAAGTTTTTCCATTTCCTAACAAATGTGACAATGTCATTCTTTCTGATGGAGGCATAGAATTCGTTTGTGTTTATATACCACATTTTATTGATCAATTCATCTACTGAGGGGCATCTGGGTTGGTTCTATTTCTTAGCTATGGCAAATAATGCTGCAATAAACTTAGTTGTGCTGGTATATGTAGTATGGTCTGGTTTGTTTTCACTGGGGTAAATGCCCAAAAGTGGGATTGCTGGTTCATAGGGGAGCTCTATGTGAAGTCTTTTGAGGAACCTCCATACTGCTTTCCAATGTGGTTGAACAAGTTTACACTCCCACCAACAATGAAGTAAGGTTCCCTTCCGTCCACATCCCCTCCAGCATCTATTGTTATTAGAGTTCTTGATTATAGCCATTCTAACTAGGGTGAGGTGGTATCTCAATGCTGTTTTGATTTGCATTTCTTTTATGGCTAGTGAGGTGAGCAATTCTTCATGTGTCTGTTGGCCATCCTTCTTTCTTCTTCAGAGAATTTCTCTTTAAGATTTTAGCCCACTTATTAATTGGGCAGTTGTTTCTTTAAGGATTTATTGTTGGAGGACTTAATTTTTTGAGTTCCAATTATATTTTAGATATGAGACCCCTGTCCATTGTATGGCTAGTGAAGATCTTCTCCCAATTCTTGGGCTTTCTATTGATCTTGCTAGCTAAGTCCTTTGACAAACAGAAGCTCTGCAATTTCATGCAATCCCATTTGTCCAAACTTTCTTTGATTTGTTTTGTTTCTGGGTCTCTATTAGAATATTTCGGCCTGTGCGAAGCAGACCTAGGTCGTTTTCTATTCCATCCTGCAATGTTTTCATTGTCTGCTTTGACTCCTAGGTCTTTGATCCATTTGGAGTTGATTCTTGTGTAGGGTGACATAGAGGGATCTAGCTTTAGTTTTCTACAAGTGATTAACCAATTATGCTAGCACCGTTTACTGAAGAGGCTGTCTTGCATTCTATTTTTTTAGCTCCCTTATTGAAGATTAGATGGCTATAGCTCTGTGGGTTTATTTCTGGGTTTTCACTTCTATTCCATTGGTCCTGAGGTTTGTTCTTGTGCCAGTACCAAGCTGTTTTGATTACTATGGCTTTGTAGTAGAGTTTGAAATTTGTTATTGATATTCCTTCAGCACTGTTCTATAAGGATTGTTTTTGCTAATCAGAGTCTTTTATTGTTCTATATGAATTTTTGGATTGCCTCTATTTCTTTGAAAAATGAGGTTGGAATTTTGATAGGTATCATATTGAATTTGTAGATAGCTTTAGGAAGTATTGCCATTTTCACGATGTTGAGCCTTCCAATCCAGGAGTATGGGAGATTTTTACACTTTCTAAGTTCTGTTTTAATTTCCTTTTACAGGTTTTTAAAGTTTCCATCATAGAGGTCCTTCAAGTCTTTGGTTAAATGAATTCCAAATATTTTATTTTTTGTGGAGCTACTACTAATGGAGTTGCTTTCCTGATTTCAACCATGCTTTGCTCATTGTTGGCATACAGAAAAGCCATTAATTTTTGACAGTTAATTTTATACACTGCTAGTTTGCCAAAGTTTTGAATCAGCTCGACTAATTTGGGAATGGAGTCTGTGGGATTTAAGGATAAATCATGTCATCTGCAAAGAGGGAGAGTTTTACTTCATTGTTCCTTATTTGGATCTCTTTTATGTTGCCATCTTGTTTTATTGCTGTGGCTCGGCATTCTAATACTAAATTGAAGAGAAGTGGAGAGAGTGGAATTCCTTGTCTCGTTCCTGAGTTAAGAGGAAATGGCTTTAGTTTTTCAACATTAAGAATAATGCTGGCTGCAGATTTGTCACATACAGCATTTATTGTATTGAGGAATGTTCCCTGTATTCTTATTTTTTCCAGAACCTTCATTATAAAGGGGTTGGATCTTGTCAAATGCTTTTTCTGCATCTGTTGAGATTACCATGTGGCTCTTATCCTTGCTCCTGTTGATGTGATGAATTATATTATTTGATTTGCATATATTGAACCAGTTTTGCATCCCTGAAATGAATCCTGTTTGATCGTGTTATATGATTTTTTGGATGAATGATTGAAGTTGATTGGGCCAAATTTTGTTGAGAAGTTTTGCATCAATGTTCATCAAAGAAATGGGTCTATAGTTCTCTTTCTTTGATGAGTCCCTGCCTGGTTTTTGGATGAGGGTTATGATGGCTTCATAGAATGTGTTCGGTAGTGAACTTTTTCTTTCAATTTCATTGAGGAGTTGGAGGAGTATTGATGTGAGCTCTGCTTTGAAGGCCTTGTAGAATTCTGCTGTAAGTCCATCTGGTCCTGGGCTTTTCTTGGATGGGAGGTCTCTTATTGCTGTTTCTATTTCAATGCTTGGCATGGGCCTGTTAAGATGGTTGACCTCATCTTGTTCAGTTTCGTCATGTCAATATTTTTTAGGAAATCGTCCATTTCTACCATGTTCTCAAACTTATTAGCATGAAGGTTTGAGAAGTATTCCCTTATAATGTTCTGAATCTTGGTTGATTCTGTGGTGATGTTTCCATTCTCTTCTCTGAGTTTATTTATTTGAGTGTACTCTATTCTTTTTCCAGTAAGATTTGCTAAAGCTCTCTCAATTTTGTTATTTTTTCAAAGAATCAACCTTTTTTATTCTTTCTATGGTTTATTTGGATTCTAATTTGTTTAATTCTGATTTCATTTAATTATTTATTTCTGTCTACTGGATTGGGGTTTATATTACTGGTCTTTTTCAAGGAGGTTCAGATGTTTCATTATATTGTTGGTTTTAGATCTCTCCAATTTGTTGATGTAGGAACTCAGAGCAATAAACTTGCCTCAGTATTTTCTTTGCTGTCGCCCAGAGGAGCTGGTAAATTGTGTGTTAATTTGTGTTGAATATCATGAACATTTGAATTTCCTTTCTAATCTCTTCCATGACCCACTGGTGATTCAACAGTGTGTTGTTCAGCCTCCATGTGTTACAGGACTGTCTTTAGTGGCTTTTGATGTTGAGTTCTAATTTTATTCCCTTGTGGTCTGAGAGAATGCAAGGTATATCTTCAATGTTTCTGAATTTTGACGTTTGCTTTGTGACCTAAAATGTGATCTATTTTGGAAAATATTCCATATGCTGCTGAGAAAAACGTGTATTCTGATGTTGCTGGGTGAAATATTCTGTAGATGTTTGTTAAAGCTAGTGGATGTATGCAGTTGTTTAGATCTGTGTTTTCTCTTTTGAGTTTTTGCAGAGTTGATCTATCTAGTGGGGATAGTGGTGTTAATGTCGTTGGATGTTTCTGAGATTTGAGGGAAAATAGTGTTTCATTGATAAATTTTGGTGCTGTGATGTTTGGCAAACAGATATTTAGGATTGTAATACCCTCCTTAGGGAGAGATTCCTTAATTAGTATGGAACTACCTTCCTTATCTGTTCGCACTAATTTGAATTTGAAGTCTATTTAATCTGATATTAGGATAGCAACTCCCGCCTGTTTATGGGGACTTGTTAGATTTTGGTAGATTTTGTTCCATCATTTCACTCTCAAATTGTGATTGTTTTTATGGGCATGGTGTGACACCTGAAGGCAGCAGATAGAAGGATCTTGCTTTTTAATCCAATTAGACAGTCTATATCACTTAAAGGGAAATAAATCAGTTACTATTGAGAGTTAGGACTGAGAGGTGTTTGGGAATTCCTGCCATGTTATCCACCTTCTTGGTGCTTGCAGGAACTCGATTCTTCCTATGGTTCTTGGATTCTGTTTGCGTGCGGTTTCTTGGCCTTTATTGTGGTCTTGTTGGTTTTCTGTGTTTAGGCCATCTTTAATTAACTTTTGTAGAGCTGGGTTGGTGGAGATATATTGTTTCTGTTTCTATTTGCTATGGAAGATTGTTGTTTGACCTTCGGTTATGAAGGAGTTTAGCTGGGTACAGTATTCTTGGTTGATAGTTGTTTTTCTTTAGGGCATGGCATATATCATGCCACGCTCTTCTTGCTTTACTTCTTGCTTCTGAGATATCTGAGGTGATTCTAATTGGTTTCCCTTTTTAGGTGATTGATCTTTTCTCCTTGACAGCTTTAAGGATCTTTTCCTTGGTCTGAATTGATTCTGTGGAGATTATGATTTGATGGTGGGATGTCCTGTTCTGGTATGGTCTATTTGGGGTTCTAAAATCATCTTGTATCTGGATAGGCTTATCTTTTTGCATGTCCAGGAAGTTCTCTGCTAGGACCCTGTTAAACAAATTTCCTAGACCATTAACTTCTGTTTGTAGGTGCTGCTCTACAGCCATTATCCTCAAATTAGGCCTTCTGATGGTGTCTTCCAAAAGTTGAATAGATCTATCATATATCTTGGATTTGTCTTGGATAGGCGAATGTTCTTTCTCTATAATATCTAGGCTGTCTTCAATCCCTGAGATTCGATCTTCTGCATGGTCTGATCTACTGTCAAGGTTTTCGTTTTTTTTATTTCTTTTCCTTCTAATTGGTATTCTTTCATGGCTTCAAATTCTTTGTTGTGTCTTTGTATTAGATCTTTTATGAACTTCTTTACTTCCTTAATTTGGTATTCAGTATTTATTCTCAAATCACTTAGTTGATTGGTTTAGTTTCCTTGGGTTCCCATTCCTTCTCTCAGGATCCATTGAGCATTTCCTTTGTGGTCTCCCTGACTTCTTTCAGCTGTTTATGGATTCCATGAATTCCTGTATTGTTCTTTGTCTATTGTCATCCTGCCCTCACAATTCCTGTATTACTCTTTGATTAGCTTCCTCACATTCAATCAATTCCTGTGATTCTCTTTGACTGTTCTCAGCCTGCTCACACAATACCTGTCTTTATTTTTTACTGTTCTCAACCTGATCACACAATTTTTTATTTCTTTTTTTCTCTTCTCAACCTGCTCACGCAAATACTGTTTCAATCTTTGAGTAGTCGCGTCACACTCTCGAGATTCTTGTATTAATCATGGGTTTGCCTTCTCTCTCTCCCTATCATGCTCAAACTGAGTCCTTTGCAGGTTTTCAATCTTTTCATTCACCATGTTTTCCAGCATTGCTCATAAAACTTTTTGGGAACTCTCTTAGGGATTATTCATTGACTGTTCTGTGACCTGATTATCATGAGTGGGAAGAGCTACCCTGACTTGCCATTTTTCTTGTGTTTTTCCAGCTTGTTCTGCCCATTTAGTATGAAAGTAACACCAATTTTGTGCTAGAACAATATTTTAAGGCAAGCATTAACCAAAGACCTGTAGTTGCACAGTCAACATGGCGGCAGATACATTCTAGTTCAACAGATACAATCTATTCAACATCAAAAAACTATGAATTAATGGGCTAAGAACAGCAAAGAAGAATTTGACAAACCAGAAATTATTAGGTTAAGGAAGAATATGTGGAAAAATAAAAAGAGAATGAATTTAAGCAAATCCTAATCTCAGAGAGAGAAATGGATTGGACAGAATGATACGAGAGAGATTTTTTAAAAAAAGGAAAAAATGGAGAAACAAAAATTCAAATTTAAAATGTGAAATCTTAATAATTATGTAAGTTAAAGAATATTATTGAGAGAAGAAAAGGATAGCATGGGAGGAGATAGGAAAAACTAAAAAATGAAAGTTCTTAAAATTATTTACTTGAGAGTTCTGGGAAGATGGCGGAGAAGAAGCTGGAGGTTAAACAAGCTCTCGCATAGAAAGCAGTTTTAGTGTTTCCGTGAACAGTCCTAAGCCAGAGAATCACATCAAGTGTGCCATCACAGTATAGAGAGTTAGGCCAGAGAGGGAAAATATAGGCAAAGAGACAGATTTGAGCACTTGCAAGCAGCTGTGGCTGTGGAGGCAGCTGCCATACCTGCTACATAGGGTCCGGGACAAAGGCGCCAGATGCGGCGGGTGAGCAGATTCTACACAATACCAGCAAGAATCGACAAGGAACAGACACCTTTATCCTGCAGTTTGCAGACCAGAGAAGACCGAGGAACCAAGATTCGACGTGAGTAGAACACAGATGTCCTCACTCCTTCTCAGGGAGTAGAGGAGGGAAGGCCACCCATCCCCACCTCACTACCAGAGATCTCCATCTTTGAAGGACCAGCTGAGCTGCTAGCTCCAGCTCAGGCCTTGGAAGAAAACTAGAGTCATTTAGCAGGTCACAAGAACCTAACCTGACCTGCCAGACTCAGCTCCACCCAGGGAAAAGCCACCCAGCTCAGGGGGCTGGCCAGACCCAGGAGTGGCTCTCTTCAATGGGTTAACACCACAATGGGTTAACACCACAAGCAGACCAGAGACTCCAACAAAGGCTGGTTAAGGACACAGGGAAATACAGGATCTTCCCACCCCTCCCAAAAAAATCAAAGAACTTTTTTTCTGTATTTTTTGTACCTTTTATGAATTATTTTTTCTAATTTTTTTAATTTTTACCTTTTCTTTAAAAAAATTGTTTTCTAGTAACTTTTTTTTCTTTCTTCTTCATATAATTTTTATTTTAGAGGTATATGTGTATGGACTTTTTTTTTTTTTCTTTTTAAAAAAATTTTTTTGTTTAGCTCTACTGAACTTCTAATCTTTTTTTTCTATCTTTCTCATTCTTTTCACCTTTTTTTCTCTTTCGTTCTTCTTTGTGTGACTTAATTTCTATTCTCCACATCCTCAGATATACCCAATGTCGAATATTAGAACTTATACCCTATTGTGTACACACTTAATCCAGAAATTTATTACTCAATTCAAAACCTCTTAGACTTAAATTCCTTAATAGTAGTACTACTTCTTGATACCTACATAATATTTTAAGCATTTTTATTTTTTTAGTTTTCCACCTCTTCTTTATAGCCCTACTCTTCACTCATTATATCCACGATCTTCTCTGAATATTTTGATTTCTTCTCTGAATATTTTGATTTCAGATCTACATATTTTTTAACCATTGCTATTTTCAATTTTTAATTTTTGCTTTTCTATTTTTTCGTGTCTCTTTTTTTCTCTGTCTCTTCTTTTTTTTCCTCTCTCTACTTTCATCCTATCAAACCTATTTCCCGCTTTGAGATTAGGACTTAGTCAAGTGAACTCTCCCTGAGCCTTCCCACATCTCTCTATTCCTATTTTTACCAACATCTCTCCCGAAACCTAATAATTTCTGGCTTACCAAATACTTCTTTGCCATTCGTGGCCCAATAATATATAGTTGTTTGATGTTGAATAGATATATCTGTCGAACTAGATTGTATCTGCAGACTTTTATCTGTGCAAATACATACTTTGGTGATGCTTGCCTTAAGATAATGTTCTACCACAAAATTGGTGTTACTTTCATCCCAAATGGGCAGAGTAAGCAGGAGAAACACAAGAAACCTGGCAAGTTCAGGTATCTCAACTCCCACTCATGATAATCAGGGGACAGAAGAAATAATGAATAATCCATAGGAGAGATCACAAATAGCTCTACAAACACTGCTGTTAAACATGATAAGTGAAAGATTGAAAACGTACAAAGGACTCTGTATGACCATGATAGGAAGAGAGAGGAGGCAAACCAAAGGTTATATAGGAACATGATAAGCCCAAGGAAGCAACTCAAAAACAGATACAGGAATTGCGTGAGCAGCTTGAGAACACTCAAAGAGAAAGGCAGGAATGGCGTGAGCAGGCTGAGAACACTCAGAGAGAACTACAGGAATGATGTCAACGTGAGGAATGTAAGCAAAGAGTAATACAGGAATTGAGAGATCAGGATGAGAATACACAAAGATCACTAAAGGCATTCATGGAATCCATTAACAAAGAGCAGAAGGAAGTCAGGGAGACCACAAAAGGAATGCTGAATGGAACCCAACAGAAGGAATGGGAGTCCAAGGAAACCATAACAAATCAACTAAGTGATTTGAGAATAAACACTGAACACCATATTAAGAAAGAAAAGAAGTGCATACACGATCTAAAACAAAACTTCAACAAAGAATTTGAAGCCATCAAAGCTGACCAATTAGAAGGAAAAGAAATAAAAAAACAAAGTAGAAAGTCGTGACAGCATGTTAGACCATGCAGAAGATCGAATCTCGGGGATTGAAGACAGCCTAGATATTATAGAGAACGAACATACAACCATCCAAGACAAGTCCAAGAAATATGATAGATCTATTCAACACTAGGAAGACACCATCAGAAGGCCTAATCTGAGGATAATGGATGTAGAGGAACACGTAGAAACAGAAGTTAATGGTTTAGGATTTTTTTTTTTAGACTTTGAATAGAATTTGATTTTCTTTTTCTTATTTTTTGTTGTACATTTTTTTCAATTTCAATTTTATTTTTTTGTGAACATACTGTACAGAAGGGTTACAATTACATGGGCAAGATAATGAGTACATTTCTTATCAAGCATTGCAGCCTCCACCTTTGTTTACCCTTACCATCCCTTCCCAGCCTCCAAGCTCTCTCCCACCCAAGCCTCCCCCCCCCCAGCATCAAAGTTGTAAAGTTCGTTTTCGACATGACAACTTGTACTTCTCATAGTTGCAAAGGGTCCACCTGTACCCTTAAGCGACTCGTTTTTCCCCATCTCCTCCACAAATTATACCAACATCAAATAAACTGAAAGCAGGGGTATACTATGGGGGAGGGATATAAAAAGCTACAAAGAAATAATCGTATGTATAACTTAGAAACAAATGCATGAAAGAAAAAAACATTTAAATACATATCTAAGGGTTCATTTTACTAACAACTTATTATCTGACCTTTCCTGCTTGACTCATACACATACTAGATATTGCAAATAAGGGAACCCATGGGACCTATGTTTTTTGGGCTTGGCTTCCTTCACTTCATATAATTTTTTCCAAACCTTTCCATTTCCTAACAAATGGGAATATGTCATTCTTTCTGGTGGAAGCACAGAATTCCATTGTGTATATATACCACATTTTCTTGATCCATTCATCTACTGAGGGGCATCAGGATTGGTTCCATATCTTAGCTATAGTAAATAATGCTGAAATAAACATAGTCGTGTTGATAGCTTTAGTATGGTTTTGTTTGTAAACATTTAGAAAAATGCCCAAAAGCGGGATTGCTGGTTCATAGGGGAACTCTATGTGAAGTCTTTTCAGAACCTCCATACTACTTTCCAAAGTGGTTGAACAAGTTTACACTCCTACCACAAATGAAGTAAGGTTCTCTTCTCACCACATGCCTTCCAGCATCTGTGGTTGCTAGAGTTCTTGATTTTTGCCATTCTAACATGGGTCAGGTGGTATCTCAATGTTATTTTGATTTGGATTTCTTTTATGGCTAGGGAGGTTGAGCATTTCTTCATATGTCTATTGGCCATCGTTCTTTCCTCTTCAGAGAAGTTTCTCTTCAAGTCTTTACCGACTTATTTGTTGGGCAGTTGCTTCTTTGAGGATTTGTTGTTAGGAGATTTAATTTTTTGAGTTCCAGGTATATTTTAGATACGAGACCCTTCTCCGTTGTATGGCTAGTAAAGATCTTCTCCCAATCCGTGGGCTTTCTATTGATCTTGCTAGCTATGTCCTTTGCCATGCAGAACTCTGCAACTTCATGCAATCACATTTGTCCAACCTTTCTTTGATTTGTTGTGTTTCCGGGTCCCTATTTAGAAAATTTCAGCCTGAGCCAAGGAGACATAGGGTTTCTCCTATTCTATTCTGTAAGGTTTTCGGAGTGTCTACTTTGACTCTGAGGGCTTTGATCCATTTGGAGTTGATTCTGGTGCAGGGTGATATATAAGGATCTAGCTTTAGTTTTCTACAAGTAGTTAACCAAGTTTGCCAGCACCGTTTCCTGAAGAGGCTGTCTTTCTTCCATTCTATTGTTTTAGCTCCCTTATCGAAGATTATATGGCTATAGGTCTGTAGGTTCATTTCTGGGTTTTCAATTCTATTCCGTGGGTCCTGAGGTCTGTTCTTATGCCAGTACCAAGCTGTTTTGATTACCATGACTTTATAGTAGAGTTTGAAATTTGGTATTGATATTCCACCAGCAGTGTTCTTTCCATTGAGGAGCGTTTTTGCTATTCGGAGTCTTTCATTATTCCATATAAAATTTTGGATTGCCGCTTCTATTTCCTTGAAGAATGAGGTTGGAATTTTGATAGGTATTGCATTGAATTTGTAGATAGCCTTGGGAAGTATTGCCATTTTCACGATGTTAATCTTTCCAATCCAAGAGCATGGGAGCTTTTGCCATTTTCTAAGTTCTGTTTTGATTTCATTTTTCTAGATTTTAAAGTTTTCAGCATAGAGGTCCTTCACTTCTTTGGTTAAGTTAATTCCTAGGTATTTTATTTTTTGAGGGGCTATTACAAATGTAGTTACTTTCCTAATTTCAGCCACACTTTTCTCATTGTTGGCATACAGAATAGCCATTGATTTTGGGGGGTTAATTTTATAACCTGCTACTTTGCCAAAGTTTTATATCAGCTTGAGTAATTTGGGAGTGGAGTCTATGGGATTCTTTAAATACAAGATCATGTCATCTGTAAAAAGGGAGAGTTTTATTTCTTCTTTCTCTATTTGGATCCCCTTTATATTTGCATCTTGTCATATTGCTGTATCTAGGCACTCTAATACTAAATTGAAGAGAAGTGGAGAGAGTGGGCATCTTTGTCTTGTTCCTGAGTTAAGTGGAAATGGCTTTACTTTTTCACCATTAAGTATAATGCTGGCTGTAGGTTTGTCCTATATAGTCTTTATTGTATTGAGGAATGTTCAATGGATTCCTAATTTTTCCAAAATCTTCATCATAAAGTGTTGTTGGATCTTGTCGAATGCTTTTTCTGCATCTATTGAGATAACCATGTGGTTCTTATCCTCGCTCCTGTTGATGTGATGAATAATATTAATTGATTTGCGTATATTGAACCAGCTTTGCAACCCTGAAATGAATCCTGTTTGATCGTGGTGTATGATTTTTTGGTTGAATTGTTGAAGTCGATTGGCCAGAATTTTCTTGAGAAATTTTAAATCAATGTTCATCAAAGAAATGGGTCTATAGTTCTCTTTCTTTGATGAGTCCCTGCCTGGTTTTTGGATGAGGGTTTTGATGGCTTCATAGAATGTGTTCGGTAATGAACTTTCTCTTTCTATTTCATTGAAGATTTGGAGGAGTATTGGTGTGAGCTCTTCTTTGATGGCCTTGTAGAATTCCACTGTAAAACCATCTGGTCCTGGACTTTTAATGCATGGGAGGTCTCTTATTGCTGTTTCTATTTCAATGCTTGATATGGGCATGTTAAGATGGTTTAACTCATCTTGGTTTACTTTTGGCATGTCAATATTTGCTAGGAAAAAGTCCATTTCTGCCAAATTCTAAAACTTATTAGCATAAAGTTTTGAGAAGTATTCCCTTACATTGTTCTGAATCTTGGTTGTTTCCGTGGTGATGTTTCCATTTTCATCTCTGAGTTTATTAATTTGGGTGTGTTCTCTTCTTTTTCTGATAAGATTTGCTAAGGGTCTGTCAATTTTGTTAATTTTTTCGAAGAACCAACTCTTTGTTTTGCTGATTCTTTCTATAGTTTTTTTTCGATTCTAATTTATTTCATTTTGATTTAATTTTAATTATTCCTTTCTGTCTACTGGATTGGGGTTTATCTTGCTGCTCTTTTTTAAGGAAGTTTAGATGTGTCATTAAATTGTTGGTTTCTGATCTCTCCAATTTGTTGATGTAGGAGCTCAGAGCTACAAACTTGCCTCTGTGTACTGCCTTTGCTGTGTCCCAGAGGAGCTGGTAATTTGTGTGCTCATTTTTGTTGAATAGCATGAACATTTGAATTTCCTTTTTAATGTCTTCCATGACCCACTCGTGATTCAGAAGTATGCTGTTCAGCCTCCATGTGTTACCAGACTTTCTTTGGTGGCTTTTAGTGTTGAGTTCTAATTTTATTCCCTTGTGGTCAGAGAGAATGCAAGGTATAACTTCAATATTTCTTAATTTGGACAAGTTTGCTTTGTGGCCTAAAATGTGGTCTATTTTAGAATATGTTCCATGTGCTGCTGAGAAAAACTTGTATTCTGATGCTGCTGAGAAAAACTTGTATTCTGATGCTGCTGGGAGAAATATTCGGTAGATGAGTGTTAAATCTAGTTGATCTATGCAACTGTTTAGATCTGCGGTTTCTCTGGTGAGTTTTTGCCCTGTTTATCTATCAAGTGGAGAGAGTGGTGTGTTAAAATCCCCCACAATTAATATCTTTGGATCTATGTGGGATTTGAGGGAAAGTAGTATTTCTTGGATAAATTTGATTTCTCCATTGTTTGGCGAATAGATATTTAGAATTGTGATATACTCCTGAAGGAGAGATCCCTTAATTATTATGTAGCGACCTTCTTTATCTTTTCTCACGAATTTTAATTTAAAGTTTATTTTATCTGATATTAGGATTGCAACTCCCACCTGTTTATTGGGACTGTTTGATTGGTAGATTTTGCCCCAGCCTTTAACATTGAAAATGTGTTTGTTTTTACTGGCAAGATGTCACTCCTGAAGGAAGCAGATAGTAGGATCTTGTTTTTTAATCCAACTAGACAGTCTATGTCGCTTAATTGGAGAGTTCAGTCCGTTAATATTAAGAGATAGAACTGAGAGGTATTTGGGAGTTCCTAGCATGTTATCCACCTTCTAGGGGGTTGCAATAGATAACTGGGTTCTTCCTATGGTTCTTGGATTCTCAGTTTGGGTGCAGTTTCTTGTCCTTTACTGTGGTCTTGTTGGTTTTCTATGTGTAGGACATCTTTAAGAATCATTTGTAGGGCTGGTTTGGTGGAGATGTATTGTTTCAATTTTTCTTTGCTATGGAAGGTTGTTATTTGACCTTCAGTTAAGAAGGAGAGTTTAGCTGGGTATATTATTCTTGGTTGATAGTTGTTTGTTTTTAAGGCTTGGAATACATCATTCCAGGCTCTTCTTGCTTTGATTGTCTCTGCTGAGAAATCTGAGGTGATTCTAATTGGTTTCCCTTTATAGGTGATTAATCTTTTCTCCTTGACAGCTTTAAGGATCTTTTCCTTGGTCTGAGTTGATCCCGTGTGGAATATAATGTGACGGTGGGATGTCCTATTCTGATCTGATCTATTTGGAGTACTGAAAGCTTTTTGTATATGAATAGGCCTAACTTTTTCCATGTTTGGGAAGTTCTCTGCTAGGATCCTGTTAAACAAATTTCCTAGACTATTAACTTCTGTTTCTAGGTGCTCCTCTACACCCATTATCCTTAGATTAGGCCTTCTGATGGTGTCTTCCAAGTGTTGGATAAATCTATCATATTTCTTGGACTTGTCTTGGATGGTTGTATGTTCTTTCTCCATAATATCTAGGCTGTCTTCAGTCCCCTAGATTCGATCTTCTGCATGTTCTAACCTGCTGACAAGACTTTCTACTTTGTTTTTTATTTCTTTTCCTTCTAATTGGTCAGCATTGATGGCTTCAAATTCTTTGTTGAAGCTTTGTGTTTGATCTTGTATTAACTTCTTTACTTCCTTAATTTGGTGTTCAGTGTTTATTCTTAAATCAATTAGTTCATTTGTTATGGTTTCTTGGACTCCCATTCCTTCTGTTGGGTTCCATTCAGCGTTCCCTTTGTGGTCTCCCTGATTTCCTTCAGCTCTTTGTTAGTGAATCCCATGATTGCCTTTTGTGATCTTTGTGTATTCTCATTATGCTCTCTTCATTCCTGTATTTGTCTTTGCTTAGCTTCCTCCCATTGGTGCCATTCCTGTAGTTCTCATTGTGTGTTCTCAGCATGTTTACGCCATTCGTGCTTTTCTCTTTGAATATTCTCAAGCTGCTCACGCAAATCCTATATCAGTTTTTGCACTTCCTCACGCTCATGATATTCCTGTATAAACCTTTGGATTGCCTCCTATCTCTCAATCTCACGCTCATACAGAGTCCTTTGTAGGTTTTCAATCTTTTCCTGCATTGACCTATTGTTTGCCTCTTCTCTCTCCCTCTCACATTCATACAGAGTCTTTTGTAGGTTTTCCATCTTTTCCTGCATTGATCCTTGGTTTGGCTCCTCTATCTCCCTATCACGCTCATAAAGAGTCCTTTGTATGCTTTCAATCTTTTCATTTATCATGTTTGTCAGAAGTTTTTGTAGAGCTATTTGAGAACTCTCCTCTGGATTATTCATTATCTGTTCTGTCCCCTGATTATCCTGAGTGGGAGTTCAGATACCTGTAGTTGCCATTTTTCTTGTTTTTTTTTTTCCGGCTTACTCTGTCCATTTGGAATGAAAATAACACCAGTTTTTTTGCTAGAACACTATCTTAATGCAAGAATCAAACAATGTCTGAATTTGCACAGTCAATTGTATGCAGATACAATCTAGTTCAATAGATACATCTATTCAACGTCAAACAACTATATATTAATGGGCTACGAACCGCAAAGAAGAATTTGGAAAAATGTAAATTATTAGGGTTAGGGAGAGATGTGGGTAAAAAATAGGAATAGAGTAATGTGGGAAGGCACTGGGAGAGTTAACTTAACTAAGTCCTAATATCAAAGCAGGAAATAGTTTGGATAGGGTGAAAGTAGAGAGAGAGAGAAAAGAGGAAAGAGAAAGGGAAAAGAAAAGAGACCAGAAAAAATAGAAAAGTAAAAATTAATAATATTATGCATTATCAAGAACAAGCTATGCAGAGAAGAACGTGAATATAATGAGTGAAGGGGAGGGATATAAAGGAGATGTGAAATATTTAAAAATAAAAATACTTAAAATATTATATAGGTATAAAGAGGTAGTACTGCTATTAAGGAATTTAAGTCTCAGAGACTTTGAATTGAGTAATAAATTTGTGGATTAAGTGTGTACACAATGAGGGATAGGGTCTAATAGTCAACTACGGGTTTATCTGCGGATGTGCAGAACAACTATTAAGTCCCATAAAGAAGAACAAAAGAGAGGAACAGGTGAGAAAGATAAGGAAGAAAGAAAAAAAGATTAGAAGTTCAGTCTAGCTAAGCAAAAAACAAAAAGTAAAATTTTTTAGAAGAAGAAAAAAAAGTTCTTTGATTTTTTGGGGAGGAGTGGGAAAAATCCTGTATCTCCCTTGTGTCTGTAACCAGCCTCTTGTTGGAGACTCTGGTCTGCTTGAGGTCCTGTGGCTTGATTGGTTTCTTAAGTCAGTTTGTTCGAACAGGCAGAAAAATGCTCTGCTTTACCCAAGATTATGAGATCCCCCTCCCAGGTAAGTTTAATGGGAGGGTGATCTGCTTTGAGAATCACAAAAGAGGGGGATGCAGTGATGAGGCTAGGTTCTGGGTAGAGTTGAGGCCTTTCACCAGACAGTAGCTTTTTTTTTTTTTGGTACCTTATATATAAAAAAAATTTTTTTCTTTCCTAAAACTTTTATTAATCTTTAATTTTAGCCTTTTTTGAAAAAAAATTGCTGTCCAGTAACTATTTTTTTCCTCTTATAATTTTTATTTTAGGGATACGTGAATGTGCGTTTTTCTTTCTTTTCTTGTCTTCTTTCTCTTTTTTTTTCTTTTTTAATTATCTTTTTGTTTTTTGTTTAGCTCTACTGAACTTCTGATCTTTTTATTCTCCCTTTCTTATCCTTTTCACCTTTTCCTCTCCTTTGTTCTTCTTTATATGACTTAACTCTTGTCCTGCACATCCTCAGACAAACACGTAGTTAACTAGTAGACCCTATCCCCCATTGTGTACACACTTAATCCACAAATTTATTACTCAATTCAAAATCTCTGAGACTTAAATTCCTTAATAGCAGTACTACTTCTTTATACCTATATAAAATTTTAAGCATTTTTTTTGGTTTTCACATCTCCTCTATGTCCCTCCACTTCTCTCAATATACTCACGTTCTTCTCTAAATAGATTGTTCTTGGATCTCCATAATATCATTAATTTTTACTTGTCTATTTTTTTCTGGTCTCTTTTCATTTCCCTTTCCCTTTCTTCTTTCTCTCTCTCTCTCTCTACTTGCATCCTACTTAACCTATTTCCTGCTTTGAGATTAAGACATAGTTAACTCTCCCCGTGCCTCCCCACACCAATCTATTCCTATTTTTTACTCATATCTCTCCCTAACCAGAATAATTTCTGGTTTTCCAAATTCTTCTCTGTGGTTCGAAGCCCATTAACATATAGTTGTTTGATGTTGAATAGATGTATCTGTTGAACTAGATTGTATCTGTAGACTATTGACTGTACAAATTCACACTTTGCTTGATGGTTGCATTAAGATAGTGTTCTAGCACAAAACTGGTGCTATTTTCATCTCAAAGGGGCAGAGTAAGCCGGAAAAACACAAGAAAAATGGCAAATCCGGGTATCTCTATTCCCAATCTTGATAATCAGGGGACAGAACAGATAATGAATAATCCAGAGGAGAGTTCCCAAATAGCTCTACAAACACTGCTGGCAAACGTGATAAATGAAAAGTTTGAAAACTTACAAAGGACTCTATATGAGTGTGATAGGCAGAGAGAGGAGGCAATCCGAAAGGTTATACAGGAATATCATAAGCGTGAGGAAGCTACTCAATAACTGATACAGGATTTGCGTGAGCAGCTTGAGAATACTCAAAGAGAAAGGCAGGAATGGCTTGAGCAGGTTGAGAACACTCAAAGAGAACTGCAGGAATCCCACAAACGGGAGGAAGCTAATAAAAGAGTAATACAGGAATTGAGAGAGCAGTAAGAGAATACACAAAGATCACTAAAGGCATTAATGGAATCCATTAACAAAGAACTGAAGGAAGTCAGGGAGTCCACAAAGGGAATGCTGAATGGTACCCAACAGAAGGAATGGGAGTCCAAAGAAACCATAACCAATCAACTAAGTGATTTAAGAATAAACAATGAACACAAAATTAAGGAAGTAAAGAAATTCATACAAGACCTAAAACAGAGCCTCAGGAAAGAATTTGAAGCCATCAAAGCTGACCAATTAGAATGAAAAGAGATAAAAAACAAAGTAGAGAGTCTTGACAGCAGGTTAGACCATTCAGAAAATCGAATCTCAGGGATTGAAGACAGCCTAGATATTATAAAGAAAGAACATACAACCAACCAAGACAAGTCCAAGAAATATGATAGATCTATCCAACACTTGGAAGACACCATCAGAAGGCCTAATCTAAGGATAATGGGTGTAGAGGAGCACCTAGAAACAGAAGTTAATTGTCTAGGAAATTTGTTTAACAGGATCCTAGCAGAGAACTTCCCAAACATGAAAAAAGATAGGCCTATTCATATACAAGAAGCTTTTAGAACCCAAATAGACCAGACCAGAATAGGACATCCTACCGTCACATTATAATCCACACAGGATCAACTCAGAACAAGGAAAAGATCCTTAAAGCTGTCAGGGAGAAAAGATTAATCACCTATAAAGGGAAACCAATTAGAATCACCTCAGATTTCTCAGCAGACACAATCAAAGCAAGAAGAGCCTGGAATGATGTATGCAATGCCCTAAAAACAAACAACTATCAACCAAGAATAATGTACCCAGCTAAACTCTCCTTCATAACTGAAGGCTAAATAACAACCTCCCATAGCAAAGAAAAATTAAAACAATACATCTCCACCAAACCAGCCCTACAAATGATTCTTAAAGATGTCCTACACATAGAAAACCAACAAGACCACATTAAGGGCCAAGAAACTCCACCCAAACTGAGAAGCCAAGAAGCATAGGAAGAACCCAGTTTTCGCAGCCCCCAAGAAGGTGGATAACATGGCAGGAACTCCCAAATACCTCTCAGTCCTTTCTCTTAACGTTAACGGACTGAACTCTCCAATTAAGTGACATAGACTGTATAGTTGGATTAAAAAACAAGACCCTTCTATCTGCTGCCTGCAGGAGTCACATCTTGCCCATAAAAACAAACACATTTTCAATGTTAAAGGCTGGAACAAAATCTACCAAGCAAACGGCCCTCATAAACATGCGGGAGTTGCAATCCTAATATCAGATAAAATAAATTTCAAAATAATTTTCGTGAGAAGAGATAGTGAAGTTCGCTACATACTAATTAAGGGATTTCTCCTTCAGGAGCATATCACAATTCTAAATATCAATTTGCCAAACAATGGAGCACCCAAATTTATCAAAGAAACACTACTTTCCCTCAAATCCCTTATAGATCCAAAGACATTAATTGTTGAGGATTTTAACACACAATTCACAACACTAGGTAGATCAACTCGGCAAAAACTCAACAGAGAGGAAGCAGATCTAAACAGCTACATAGATCAACTAGACTAAACAGACATCTACCGAACATTTCACCCAGCAGCATCAGCATACACGTTTTTCTCAGCAGCACATGGAACTTTTTCTAAAAAAGACCACATTTTAGGCCACAAAGCAAACTTGTCTAAATTCAGAAACATTGAAGTTATACCTTGCATTCTCTTTGACCACAAGGGAATAAAATTAGAACTCAACACCAAAAGCCACCAAAGAAAGTCCGGTATCACATGGAGGCTGAACAACACACTGCTGAATCATGAGTGGGTCATGGAAGAGATTAGAAAGGAAATTCAAATGTTCATGCTATTCAACAAAAATGAACACACAAGTTACCAGCTCCTCTGGGACAAAGCAAAGGCAGTACTCAGAGGCAAGTTTATAGCTCTGAGCTCCTACATCAAAAAATTGGAGAGATCTGAAGCTAACAATTTAATGACACATCTAAACCTCCTTGAAAACGTGCAGCAAGATAAACCCCAATCCGGTAGATGGAAAGGCATAATTAAAATTAAATCAGAATTAAATGAATTAGAATCCAAAAAAACTATAGAAATAATCAACAAAACAAAGAGTTGGTTCTTCGAAAAACTTAACAAAATTGACAGACCCTTAGCAAATCTTATCAGAAAAAGAAGAGAACACACCCAAATTAATAAACTCAGAGATGAAAATGGAAACATCACCACGGAAACAACCAAGATTCAGAACATTATAAGGGAATACTTCTCAAAACTTTATGCCAATAAGTTTGAGAACTTGACAGAAATGGACCTTTTCCTAGCAAATATTGACATGCGAAAACTAAACCAAGATGAGTTAAACCATCTTAACAGGCCCATATCAAACATTGAAATAGAAACAGCAATAGGAGACCTCCCAGCTAAGAAAAGTCCAGGACCAGGTGGTTTTACAGCGGAATTTTACAAGGCCTTCAAAGCAGAGCTCACACCAATACTCCTCCAACCCTTCAATGAAATTGAAAGAGAAAGTTCACTACCGAACACATTCTATGAATCCATCATAACCCTCATCCCAAAACCAGGCAGGGACTCATCAAAGAAAGAGAACTATAGACCCATTTCTTTGATGAACGTTGATGCAAAACTTCTCAACAAAATTCTGGCCAATCGACTTCAAAAATTCATCCAAAAAATCATACACCACGATCGAACAGGTATCATTTCAGGGATGCAAAGCTGGTTCAATATACGCAAATTAATTAATATTATTGATCACATCAAGAGCAGCAAGAATAAGAACCACATGGTTATCTCAATAGATGCAGAAAAAGCATTCGACAAGATCCAACACCCCTTCATGATGAAAGTTTGGGAAAAATTAGGAATCCATGGACCATTCCTCAATACAATAAAGGCTGTATATGACAAATCTACAGCCAGCATTATACTTAATGGTGAAAAACTAAAGCCATTTCCTCTTAACTCAGGAACAAGACAAGGATGTCCACTCTCTCCACTTCTCTTCAATCTAGTATTAGAATGCCTAGCTACAGCAATAAGACAAGATGCAGACATAAAGGGGATCCAAATAGGGAAAGAAGAAAAAAACTCTCCCTCTTTACAGATGACATGATCTTGTATTTAAAGAATCCCATAGACTCCACTCCCAAATTACTCAAGCTGATTCAAAACTTTGGCAAAGTAGCAGGTTATAAAATTAATCTCCAAAAATCAATGGCTTTTCTGTATGCCAACAATGAGAAAAGTGGGGCTGAAATTAGGAAAGCAACTCCATTTGTAATAGCCCCACAAAAAATAAAATACCTAGGAATTAACTAAAGAAGTGAAGGACCTCTATGATGGAAACTTTAAAATCTTGAAAAAGGAAATCAACACAGAACTTAAAAAATGGCAAAACCTCCCATGCTCCTGGATTGGAAAGATTAACATTGTGAAAATGGCAATACTTCCCAAGGCTATCTACAAATTCAACGCAATACCTATCAAAATTCCACCCTCATTCTTCAAGGAAATAGAAGAGGCAATCCAAAAATTTATATGGAACAATAAAAGACCCCGAATAGCAAAAACGCTCCTCAACGGAAAGAACACTGCTGGAGGAATATCAGTACCAAATTTCAAACTGCAGAAGTTTAGAAGTAGCTCTTAAGCAAGGCTTACTTTGAATCCGTTAGCTCCACAAAGCTAAATCAGTTAATAAATAAGTACTTGAAAATCCATCTTCTTTGGACCTAGCTATAAAGGCTTCAAAGTATGATCAAATTTCAAGTGAAAAAGACTTAAAATAGTTATTGACAAAAATTGCAAATGTGAGCAATAGAACAAACAATATAATTTTTTTCGACCATACACAGAATTTTACAGAAATAAGATGAATAGCAAATTTGGGAACTATAAGTTTTCCTTGTTACAAATAGGCAACCAAGGATATATTCCTGTCTTAAGATTGCATTATTAACTACTTAAATTTAGAGGATACTACATTCTTCAGCAACACGTCTACCTGAATTACAATACAGAGGTTAACTTGGCTTTTGCACAAGGATGATATTAAAATTTGTGAATTATTCCATATTTTTCATTCTTCAGATGCAAGAAATTAAAACAGTTATTAAAAAGTTGATTACAAATATACCAGTGTAATTATACATGTAATTCATAGAAATAAAAATTATTTTGATATCAGTGTATTCAATCATCACCTTTTTAGAAAGGCCTTTACATAGCATTACCTTTATAAAACTTTTGAAATGAGATAACATTGTCATTTGATACCAAAGAAATAAAATTCTATAAGGAGATAGTAATGAAAGGAATATTAAACTGTTTCTATATCGAATGCAATCTGAAAGGGCACATTTATTAATGAACCTATATATTATAAAACAATGTTGAATTCAAAGTATTATATCTAGGAGATAAAGAAAAGATTATGGACATTATACAAACAGAATACTAAATATTTTAAAATATACTTTTTTCAGACAAGCACCAGAAATATCTTTAGTTTCTGTACTACTCATTTTAACAGAGAAGCTAAAATTATTTCTGATTTAAAAAAATCACAAACTCTATAGAAATCATTATAGATGTATACAAACAAATCGAATATTTTTTTTCATCAAAGTCAGGAAATTCACTTGGAAGAATACCATGGAATCCATGAATTTTTAAAGTAAATATTGTTATTGTTTGTATTGTGAAAATATTTTGTATGGACACATGGGATGGACTTTGAATTTTCAAATTTAAGACACTTAACCCAACCACTAGGACATAGGAGAACAATTTGTACAGCTTTCCACAACTTCAAAGATGTAGTGATACACACTTATTCTTTTGGCAAGATCAAATGCAGTTTCTTCCAAGTTGTGCTTCAGATCTGGTTTGATATAATTGTTCAACAGAAGGAGATCCAGAGTATCTTTGCTATATCAATTTCCAGCAGCAAGATACAAGGGGGTCAAGAGGCCTTTAGTTTGGCCATTAGTGTCTACATCATGATGAAATAAAGAAACCACTCTGGTATTATTCCATGTACAAGTACTGTGCAGGGGTGTCCAGCCATTCACAGTTATTACATGAATATCTTCTTTGAGCCACCAACTCATGGACAATGTCTAAGTGTCCACTGTAGCCTTCTCGATGAAGAAGGGTATGTTCATCGTTATCCCTAGTATTCACATGAGTGGCCTTTTTGGAAAGTAGTTTCTGCACTGTAGTAAGGCGATTATTTTCAGCAGAACAAAGAAGAAATTTGCTTGATCCTATTCCATTTTTCTCTTGTAATTGATACCATTTCTCACTTTTTCATCTTGTTCCTCAACTTCATCAGAATTGCCTAACCAGAGACTTTGAGTGCCAGTGAGAATGAGCTGTCCATGTATTTCCCCAATAGTTCACATTGGATGAAATAGTCAGAAAAAAATCCGCTGAATTTTCTGCATCTGTTTTTTCACTATTATTTATTTTCTCTTTTTTCATTTTTACTATCCTAAACTATTCTAAATGGAGAGTAGGGATTTGGTAGAGAGCAGAGGAAAGATTTTCCTCCGTATTCAAAGGTACAGACTGAAAATGAGGACCAGTGGTGTCTTCATGTGCAGCTTATTCTAGGAAATAGAAAATAGGAAATAATGATTTATATTTTAATGAATTGGGAAATGACAGAGCAGAAAATGAAATGATGCAACCAAAAAATATATAAGCAAAATAAATTAGTATAATTATGGAGCAATCATATTACCTATGAGAACAATGAGATGGAGAGAGGAAGAGAGATACAGATGTTCAATGATCTAGCTAGCCACAAAATCCATCCCTCTGATCAAATTATAGAGCAAATAATTTTATTTTTTAAAGGAGATGGAAATAGAAATTAAGATCTGATGTCTCCATTGTTTTTAATTGTATTTTTATTATCTTAAATACTTGTACAAGGGAATTTCAATTCAATAAATCAGTTTTTTTAATATAATGGATTTTATATAACTTTTCCACGCCCTTCCAAACCTCACCCCACTTTAATTTTTTCTAGTTTCATACATCTGCATTGAATATTATACCTTCACTCTCTTCCTCCATAACTCTCTTTATTCCTTCCTTTTGACTTCCATTCACATCTTCCAAGTGATAGATTCCTGGTATTCATTTTCTTGGAGTAAAATTCAATTTTATAAGAAATTACACCTTTGAAATACTCCTCTGCAAATAGCATGCTTTGATTAATATTTTTGTGTAAACTTGTATAAATTTCTAGCTTCCAAATATGAGATAGAACATGGGTCCTTTGTGTGTCTGGCTCTGACTTAGTTCACTTAATATATTTTTAGATCTATCCATTTCATTGCAAATAATGTAAGTCTTCAAAATGGATGGGTGCAATCCAATTCTGTGTATGTGCCACACTTTCTCCAACCATCACTCTGCCAAAGGGCATCTGGGCTGTTAATGTAACTTGGCTATGGTGAATAGTGCATTTTATTGTAAACATTTGGAAGAATTCATCACTACCTTTATGGGAGCAATCCTCTAGCCAGTTTTCCAGAATAAGAACATGCCTCCCTTCATTTTCATCACAATGTATTGCAAGTCCTCAAAAACACACTTCCCCCTACAGGTCTCAATAAGCTAAAACCACACTGTGCCCATATTCTTTCAATACAAGTTTTTCATAATTGTGCATATAATTCAGTGAGAACCTTCTATATACTTTCCTAATGTGAGAATGAGGGACATGACAGAGTCAAAGTAAGAAATATGCAATTTAATTAGCTATTATCATATTTAAAATCATTTTCAGCTCTAATTCATAGTCTCAAATAATATTATTAAAACTATTTGAGGCTATTGCCTGGCATCCTGGTTACTCGGGAGGCTGAGATCTGACGATCATGGTTTGAAGCCATCCTGGACAAGAATGACCAGGAGCCTCTTATCACCAAACAACCAACAGAAAATCAGAATTGGAACTGTGGCTCAAAGTAGTAGAGTAATAGCTTTGAGAGAAAAATCTCAGGGACATCATCTAGGCTCTTAGTTCAAGAAGTACAATCTACCCAAATAAAATCTATTTAATTTACATCTGTGTAAGTAAAGTATTGCCATCACCCAAATGCACAACCATGCTCATTTGCAAGGTAACTCTGTTTTGTCTGAAGTAACATAAAACAATTTCACTTAAGTTGAAAGCATTGCACCATGGGTTCATTCTATCTCTCTCATGCATTTTTCCACTCAAATACTCAAATCTTACAATTATTACAATTACTTAAAATCATAGCTTTTTACTTTAATACCCAAATATTAAAGTTTAAATTGAGTGTCTTGTGCCTCCTAAATGGGTATTCTTACCATTTTGTCATGTCTGTAGCCCTAAATTCTCCTGATTATTTTTCATATAATTGTGTGTGACCTTGGGCTCAGATCACGTTATGCTATTTTTCCTGGAATTTAGAATAATAGGTGCATGGCACTGTTTACAGATATTTCTGTTCAGTCTGTGCTTTAACCTCTATTCTCACAACAGTAGACTCCCATGTAGTCAGGATTTTCATAAGCTTGTCATAGCTGATGTTTTTTTGTAAGTCTTTGCAGTTCTTGAGTACTGAATTAATTTGTTTTCTTGGGTTGTTTTGTTCCATTTGAATGTATGTGTTGAGTTGTTCCTCACTTTTCCTTTTGTTTCTTTCAATCAAGTTCTTACCTAAAGTGCTGAGAAATCAATTCTTCTTTTTCATGATAGTCAAGGTGAACATGATTTGTTCCAAAGCAAATTCAGTAATATTTAAACACCTTCATATCTATGGATGGTATATAAATGATAAGTGCTGCGAAGGGTCTTTTTATTTTCACAGCAGTCTTTGTCATACACAGACAGATCATGAAATATATGAAGATAATGAAACTACAGATGCAAGCAAAGAGAAGAAAAACCTATTATTAATTGTTTGACAGAAGCTTCCCTTCTAGTGAAAGAAATACGTTGCTTGATACAGGATTTCACAAAATTATATTGCTTGGAGGAAGCTAAACAATCACCTAATTCTACAGAATTGAGGGAGAAGAATCAAACTCCTGAATAGTTTATATTTGGGTCAAATAAAAGCATGCTTCCAAAAAGAGAGTTGACTTAGAGAAACATGATGAGTTGTATGTAAATAGAAGCTTATTTGATTTTGTTAGTTTGTAAACTAATACAGGGAAATAGAGTATAGCAAGGTAAAAAAAGAACTTCGCATTGAAACACTCATGTGTGTGTGTGTGTGTGTGTGTGTGTGTGTGTGTGTGTGTGTGTGAGTGTGTGGGTCTGTGTATATGCATGTGTATACACACACGCACATGTGCAAGTGTTCATTCATTCATTCATCATCCTTAAGCTTCTGTGACCAAGGATAGGGGTTTACCACTTGAGCCATTGTTCTCTTTCAGGTTTTTTGGAGATAATCGCATGTATTTTCATGATTGGACTGGCTTTGAATAGTGGTCTTCATATCTAAGCCTCCAGAGTAGCTAGCTAAGCTTATTCAGCCTCCAAGGAGCTAGTGAAAATTGGGGCTATCCTCTACGCTTCACTGCTCTTTTATTCTTGTCCTGAGGTGTTCACATGCCTAAGTCATATATATGTCTAGTTGCTTTAAAAATACTCTTACTGCTTGGCACCAGAGGCTCCCATCTGAACTCTTACCTACTGAGGAGGCTTGAGAACAGAACCCAGGCCAAAAGTTTAGTGGACATCCTTCTCAATCTATAGCTGGGTGCATTGGATCATTTCCACCATCCTGCACTATCTACAGGTTAAGATTGGAAGGACTGCAGAATCCAGGCCAACCAAGGTAGGAATCTAGACAAGTTGGTGTGCAACTCCTATGCCATTGATCATGGGAAGGCTAAAAAGACAGATCAGGTGCATGTTCTTGTGGAAAGGGAACCCCTCTCCTAAAATTAACCACTGATATGACACCAGTCTACCAAAGACAATACCCCAATTTTAACACAATTTCCCACAACCAAAATAAGTATATACTTTAACATGCAAAACTTAGTACAATCTGCTCTTTGCTCTAATATCAGCTTCATCTAATTATCATATGATGAATAGTTTCTTAATTAAACTTATTATATACTTAAAAAGACCTAGAAAATTCTTTCTCACTTATTAAGTGCAAACGAACGGCAAATTGCCTCATTTCTTACATATTGACTACCACTATAAATTCATCTTATGATTATTATTAGTAGTAATATATTCTGATTTATTACTTTACTTTGTAACAGTTTTTAAACTTTTGGCTTCTCTGCTGAAGTTGAAGTATTTAAATAGTATCATCAAATTATATTACTTGGGTACTTAGGGCAGTTTTTTAAATAGTTTTTAACAAATGTTTTCTAGTAATTCTGTTTTTTTTTTTTTTTTAGGTGGGGGGTCCGGTCGTGAGACCTGAACTCTGGGCCTGGGCGCTGTTCCTCAAGGCTAGTTCAAAGCTAGCACTAGACCACTTGAGCCACAGCGCCACTTCCGGCTTTTATTTTTCTGTTTATGTGATGCTGAGGAAACGAACACAGGGACTCAAGCATGCAAGGCGAGAGCTCTACCAGTGAGCCAACTTCCTAGCTCTCTACGAATTCTTAATAGGTATATTATTTAGTTAATTTTTAATTTCAATTTAATTTTATTGTAAAGGTAATGTACAGAGGGGATACAGTTACATAAATAAGGTAATGAGTACATTTATTATGGAAGGAACATTGTTATCTCTTCCATTGATTTTTTTACACACTCAAAAAAAAACTACTGATGCTTTTCCTGTCGCTATTGCCCAATAGGTACTTTCCTTTCTTTGTTCATGCATTTTTTTTATTTAAAATTGATATACAGAGGGCTTACAGTTACTTAAGTCAACTAAAGAGTATATTTCATTTTATTTTCTAAATTTCAAATTTTGAACTTAATTATTTTCTTTTGTTTCTTTAGGGTAATTCTTTTTTCAGAGTTGTAGGATTAGTTAATTTAGTTTTGCATAATTTTAACACATGTAAATTATTCAGACATATATTTTGCTTTCAAAATAGTTAACATGTGAATATTTAAAGATTATTTTCTTAAATTTTATATGGTTGGTGAATTTAAATAAATTTATTTTCTTATAGTTCTAAACATATTTTTCCAGGTAATAAATACTGTATTTTCAAGAATTCCATACTTTATTAAAAAAGAATTCATTACATGGTGACGTTTTGGAAATATTTGTACTTGAATTTAAAAAAATGTTTGAGCTGTGCATAGTGATTTGTGGTTTCCATTTTTTAACTATGGTGGGAAGTTTAAATAGGGTTTGTAATTCGGGAGAGACTGGGAAACTATGAGACCTTATCATAACATTTCCAGAGTGAAATGATTAGAGATATAGCCAACCCTAGCAAGATATAGAGCACCTGGTTATCATATTCTAAATCTTGAGTTAAAAAACCAGTAACATCAATCTTTTGTTAAAATAAAAGGATACATGTTTCAAAATGTTTATTATTTAAAACTTGTTTGCAAATTTCACATGTCTTTTATTTCTTAATTTTCAATTTACTTAATCTATAAGAATCCAAGTATCTTGTGACTCTTTTATTTCTACTAAAATTTTAAATTGTATGAGCAATGTTATAATTTCATATATTAAAATAATTTTATTATTTGTGATAATTTCCTCTGTTTAATATGATAATAAGAATATTCCAAATGTGTGTATTTGGTGTGTGTGTGTGTGTGTGTGTGTTTATGTGGATTTTTTTGTGTGTGTGCTTTGTGTGTACTTTATAATGCTTGGGAGATCACACAATTGCTTCACATATGTTAGGCCAATGTTTTACCACGGAACTATACTGTCTAGCTATAATACAAATTGTGTTTTAAGTTATGATATTTAAATTTTCATACCTAGTATGCTTTTGCAAAATTATATATGATAAAATGAGATTCATCTTCTATTCACGTTAGCAATTGTTATTGTTATTCTTTCTCTTATTTCTTTGGAAATTAATTACATTCCTATTACAACTTTTTTACATTGTAACAGCTCTATTCAATGCTTTATTTTCTATTTTATTTTTTCCATGTTATTTGACTTTCAGTCCAAACTATCAGGTGGATTAAAAAGAAACTAGAATCAGTACACTTTAATTTTCTCCTTCTCTTCTCTAAAGACTTTCTGTTTTTTGAAACAATACCAATGAAATACAGCTCCTATGTGGTCCACCATTCTTCCCCCTCTCTCTCTTCTGCAGTACAGTTCAAGTCTTTACCATTCAACTTTGTTATGCTATAATGTTATCTAAATCTTAACTCATTCCTAAATTAATTTTAGTTGCTTTGAGCAATCTCTAAAGACATTATTCTATATATAATATCAGGGTTTGTGTTTTCACAAGGTGTGAAATATGAGTGACTTTCAAACGTCTATATATCTCTGGAGAATATTGATCCACCTGCTCGATAATCTCGTATGTAAATTCAAGGAATACAGGTCAGTCAGAACAATCTTGTAAAATGGTGTAGCTTGAGTCTTCATAGTAGCTTTGAATCATATTACCATGTTTAGTGAAGATAACATAGTTGTACTATAAGAACAAACACATAAAAGAAGGTAACAGATGTTTCAAAAATAAATTCTTAATTTTATGGTCCACAGATTTTGAAAAGGATGCTATGACTTTATGAAATAAAATCATAATCTTAAATGGTTGTATTGGCACTATTGCCTCTCTAGATTTAAAGAATGATATTAGACTACTACCTCAATCCTTTGTTTCTTTGTATGTTGGTCATGGGGTTTGAACTCTGGGCATGGGCACTGTCCATGTGCTATTCAGCTCAAGATGAGCACTTTACCGCTTGAGCAACAGCAAAACTTCCGATTTTCTAGTGCTTTATCCGATATAAGAATCTCATGGACTTTCTTACCCGGGCTGGCTTTAAACCATGATCCTCAGATCTCAGCCTCCTGAGTAGTTTGGATTACAGGCGTGAGACACCGGCACCTGGCCTACCTCAAACCTTATAAAGAATGATTATCAAACTAAATGTGAGATGTAAAAACCTAGAAAACCTAAATGTAAAAATTCATGACATTGGATCAGTAAAGGTTTCTAAAAATTTGACATGGAAAACATTAGTGGCTAAAGAAAAGAAAGAACGGGATTATATTAAGTGATAACTTTTCATAATTCAAAGGCCACTATAACAGAAGTGAAACCATATCCAAAAGATCGAGCGCACATATTTGTAAATGCTACAATGTTAATGCTACAATGATTCTGAAACTTAAGTATTTCTTTTTTGGTCGGCTGTGGGGCTTGAACTCTGGGCCTGGGCGCTGTCCCTCAGCTCTTCAGCTCAAGGCGAGCGCTCTACCACTTGAGCTACAGTGCCACTTCAGGCTTTCTGGTAGTTTTATTGGAGATAGGAGTCTCACTGTCTCTCCTGCCCAGGCTGGCTTTGAACCCCGATCCTCAGATCTAAGCCTCCTGAGTAGCTAGGATTACAGGCGTGAGCCACCAGCGCCTGGCTGAAACTTAAGTATTTTTATATCTTCTAATTCTATATAAAATTTTTTCCTGAATAGGACATTTCTTTAAATAACATATGTAAATTAATAGTCAATAGGAGGAGCATATGAAATAAGCTCCTCTTTATTGTCTAAGAAATAATAAGTAGAAAACTCACTAGTATGACCATAATATAAAAAGAGGATGCAAAATATAGTAATGCATTTGTGGAGAAATTGATATACTTCTCATAGTGATCGATTTGTATAATACTGCAATCATTTTAGCAAACAAGTTTTCAAGTCTTCAAAAGGTGAAAGGATCCAGGCATTACACTTCTATGAATGTATTAAACAGAAGTAAAAAACTTTTTGGACAGAGAATGTAGTTAATTGACAGTGAACTTGAATAGTATGTGTGAGACCCTGGAAATGATACCCAAAAACATATTTTGAAAAGACTCACTATAGAGGATGTATGCTGGACAAATTCCTGTATCTGAATTTTATATCTATTTTAATGTCTGTTCTAAAATTTACAGCATTTCTATTGGAAGAAATGCAAGTTTGTGAAAATTAGGCTTTGAAAACCTATGAAGGTACAATTCACTTCCAAAGCACTAAAATGTATACAATAAAAGGAGATAATATATTGTAAGTGAATTGCATGTCAGGAAAAAAAAAGTATTGTTAAAACTTCTTTCACACAAAATGCAGAATAGCTAAAAAGATGTTTTTGGTGTTGGTGAAAAACTCTTTGTAAACTACTGCATTTAAAACAAAGATATGATTTCTGTTTATTTTGAGGGTATTTTGTCCGTTTGAGTTTATACAGCGATAACTCAATCCAAAAGTATATGTGATAACTGGAATACCTAGGAATTATGCATCACTTCTAAGTTATTTTTTTATTATTTTTATTTTTTTATTGTGAAAATACTGTACAGAGGGGTTACAATTATATGGACAAGATAATGAGTAGATTTCTTATCAAGCTTTGTAGCCTCCTCCTTTGTTTCCCCTTCCCATCCCTTCCCAACCTCCCCCGCCTCCCCACCCAAACCTCCCCTCTACCCCCTCCACCAAAGTTGTAAAGTTCTTTTTGACCTACCGACTTGTACATCTCATTGTTGCAATGGGTCCATCCATATCCCCATTTTTTCCTCCATGCTTTCCCTTATTTACAATATTTACTATATGTCTGAGTCAAGCAGAAAATATCAGATAAGGTGATGTTAGGGATATAAACGCTAAGATATGTATTCAAATGTTTTCTTTCTTTCATGAGATTGTTTCAAACACTTTTATAAGATTATTTATTTGTTGCTTTGTATGTCCCTCCCCCACAGTATAACCCCTGCTTTCACTGTATTTGATGTCAGTATAATTTGTGGAGGGGAAGGGGAATAACTTCTAAGTAATTGAGAAACTTTTCTGGAAGAAACTTTTAACAAATGACAGAAGACACAAATCTATGCATCTGCACTTTTTGAAAGTCATATGGTACTTACTCAATCCAATTGCTTATCTCTACTTTGCTATGAAAAACGTATTCTCAAGATAAGAGCCAAAAGCAGTGAAAAGAACAAAATACACAATCATCTTGATTTATTTGTGAAAGTAACAAATGAAATAAAACAATTCCACTTAAGGGACTCAAATATTAGTGTATGTGAAGATGTTCCTGAATGCTAATATGCATTTAAGTTTTTGGAATTTTAATTTCTATTAACATGAAAACTAGAACAAGAAAACAAATATAGACTTAGAGTGAACCAGCCTTGAAATCATTTTCTTACTTGTTTTGAAATTACAAAAAAATTGATACTCCTTTGATACCCATTTAAAAATATTTATCACTTATGATAATTCAAATACCAAGCCAGAGTAATTTTATATAATCATTATAAATATAATTTTATTACTATTGTAAAATAGAATAAAAAAAACAGTCCCAATATATGACTTACCTAACATTATTCTTAACTTCTAATCATTACCTAAATCTTAATCTAAATAGTCAAGTCTTTAACATAGACGTAAATATTCTATACTTTTTACTTAACATTTTCCAGGGTTATGTATTCATGTTTCTAAGAAATGTTCACAGCAGTTAAAAGATGCTTTTGTGAAATTAATGTGATATATTTTGTTGTTGTGGGTGTTGTTTTTAGTGGTTAATTGGAGATAAGAATCTAACAAGTCCTTTTTTGTCTGGGCTAGTTTCGAAAACAATTCTAAGATCTCAGAACCCAGAATAGCTCTTTTTATAAGGGTGAGTTACCTGCACTTGGTTTCATGAAGTTTTTGTTAAAATTATACTTTAAGACGCTTGTTTCACTATAATGTATATCATTCTACACATAAATTTAGAAATATGTATATATTTCTGAGGACAAATAATCTCTAAAAATGTACTATTCTACACATAACATTTACATATATATAGAAGACAGATATATATGTATATATATATTTATTTTTATATAGAAGACAAACTCCCTCTAAAATATTTATGCTACTCTTTTTGACCTTTTTCATTTCAAAGATATACAGTATATTTTTCTAAAAGTTTCCTAGATTAAAATAATTAATATTTCAATAGAAAGTAGAGTTTATTAATTTCAAGGGAGTTTTAGATATACACATGATATTGTAGCAAAATTTACAGTATATTACTTGAAAGGGTTCTGCCCAAACTCTTAAATATTTGATTGTAGTTAGGGGAGAGAGGAAGTTAAATCAAACTGATTAGGAATTTGCAATGCTTCAAAAAATTTATTCCATAATTTGTTATAAGCACATAGTCAAGCTACCTGATATGGTTTAATTTTTTTGTTCATTTGTCCAAAATTTCAATATGTATGCATGCACAGTGGTAACATTAAAATTATTAATCAAAAGACAAATAATAATAAAATCATAGACACATATCTGACGTTCAATAATAAGCACTTATAATGCTAATAATAATTTTGATGGAGAGGATGATGACCACAGTGTAGCCTGATAATGACGATGTTGTGATTGAAAAGGAAATAAAAAACTTAGACATCTTTGAAGCTGGATTTCCCATATTGAATGCATAGTTATAAACAGCGTTGGATTACATACAATAAGAATAACAGGAGAAGGGCTGGGAAGGTGGCTCAGTGGCAGAGTGCTGGCCTTGCCTACATGAGGCTCTGGGTTTGATTCCTCAGCACCACATAAACAGAAATAAGAGGAAGTGGCACTGTGGCTCAGGCCCCATGACGAACCAAAAAAGAAAAAAAAAAAAAAAACAGAATAACAAGAGAAGAGTTTGAATATCAAGAAATAAAATCACATAAACAAGTAGAGACAGTAAAAACCCTAATGTTATTCCAGGAGTCTTTCTAATGTATACTCACTGTTGTTGGTGGTATTATTTTCTTATAAATAAAATCATCTATTTCCACATTTTGATGGACTAAGATGTAGGTTCCAATTTAGTGTGATTAGATCAAATAACATTCTCCTCTAGATACCATTCAATAACCAATGTTTTCCAATGATATATAAAGAGTATGTTCTTCAGTACAGCTGTAAAGACATGACACAATTTACATAATACTACTTACATATCTGCAGTTACCATAAAAGAACACAGGCTGTAGAGCCAGAAGTTAAAATTTATTTTTACTTCTGCATGAAACTATTTCTGACTTTATACCAACAAACTGAATTCGACTCTTTCCTTATTTGAAAGCTAAGGTAGAAAATGTAAGGACTCTTCACTTTTCCTTTTCCTTGCTCTAGAATTCAACAAATATATTCTTCAATATTTCTGGTAGATTACATCCATTTACAGATGAGAAATGTAAGACCAACAGTCAATGTTGTGAGTAAATAATGATACTAGAATTTTTGTCTGAGATCTTCACTCTGTGTGCTTACAAGAAGTGTCATTGGGTGATGGAGAGGATCAATATGAAAAGATTATGGGGAGAAATGCATACTTTGTAAACAGTTGTTTTAGGACTGAGTGACTGGTGTTGAGTATTTGCAATAGGCTGGTGTCAGGGGCATATAAAGGAGTACATAGAAATTATATTAGTGACAGAAACAGAAAATCTTGATCATTCATCTTATCTAATAGATAGAGGTGGGGTAAGAGGAAATCTAAAGTTTTTCCACATCTCTGTCTCCTAACTGTGTTAGTTACATTCTTGGTGATAAGGATTACAGGTGGAAAAGATGGATTTAGAGGAATAAACCTCTCTGATAGTTCTAAGGTTTATTTTATAAACAGATTCAAAGATAGGTCTGTTTGGACATCATCAAAATATTCACGACCATGAATATGAAAAATAATAATAAAATCAGGGACATTATTAAAGGGAAGAGGAAAAGGAAAGTTTTGACGAAAGTGTGAACAATGTGAGTACCAGTGTGGAGAAGATTGGAGGAAAGAGATAAACAAGGAAACAAAAAAGTAATAAACACAGATTTACAGAAGAAAAGGAAGGAAAGAATTTTCAGGAAGATATTGAAGGAAATCTACTATTTGGATTTGAAAAGTAAAAGGATATAGACAAGTTCAATAAGAACAGTATTTTGGTGAAAGTCATATTGATAAAATGTAGAGATATGAATGTGAAGACATACAATTCTGGATCCATAAATTCAACATGTCCTGTTGGTTATAAATGTTGGGAACAAATGCTTTAATCCTGAAATTAGAAATATTATATACATATAACTGTCATGAACTTTTCTTAGTGGTATTCTGTGAATATTTTTGAAAACTTTATTTAGCCAGGAGATTATAGATTGAACTACAGCACAGACAAGCCTAATTTTTCCTACAGTTCCAATTAGTGTCCCATCTATCCATATCAGTTTGGGATTTTATTGAAATATATTTAGATATGTTTGGATATCTTATCAGCCTACTCATTATAAATGTAGTACAAGTAACACCAAGTATTAGGTTGAACATACAGCTTTACTGATGTGACTGAAGACTCCTGGAATTGATTCCTCCTTAGAATAGAAAATGCCTCAATAGCCATTGACACATCATAACTGCCATATACACTATTGAAATCTAATTCTTGTTAGGTTTATCTCCATGCTGAAATAACCCTGTCAACCAACCTTACTCAAATTCTTATATGTAGGAAAATGTTCTTATAAACTTCAAGCTTTTATTGAATGGAAAAGTTCTAATATTACTCTCACCACTAGGATTAAATTCCTAAAAAGGTAAGACATTTTGCTTTAATGCCTTTCTTTCATTTTCTCATACACATTGTCAAGAAGTGAAGGATTCTGATTTAGCAATAATACAATCCCAACTTGTATTAACACAACATCTAGGATCTAATGTTAATTCGGTTACTTACTAAATAGCTCTAGATTTTGTGGATATTTATATTTCTCCTGGGTAAACTAATGAACTCCAGGATAATGTCCCTAAGAAGCCTTTCAATTTTAATATCACTGTTTGTCTGAAAATGCTTTAATTTCTACATCCTTTAATGTGGGCATAGGGTTATATTGTGGAACTTTTCTCCTCAGAGACTATTACTGTATTGCTTAACATGGACAAAGTACCTTCATTCATAGACTGGGCATGTAAAAACAAGAAGTGGTGGTTGAACAATGTTCTTAGCAGTTTGTACAGATGAAATGGAAATAGAGCAACTCTGAACTCAAAAGGAATGTGCAAAGAAGACAAAGGCAGAAAGTAGAATCTGCCAAGAAAAGCTGAAGTATAATTTCAAATAATGTGCTCAGGTGTGAGGGTGTGTTCAAAGTACAGGTTCAGACAATGTAGTTGGATGTCTTGGGCGGAAAACTGCTTTAAACTAATCTGGGATAATTGTACAAGTAAAGGCCCCTTAGTCTGACTCTAATCAGCCCCAACATCATCACCTTAGGGACTATTTTCCAAGTGCAAAGTGAGAAAAAGAAGGCTGATTACAGTTATTGTTCAAGTTGAAGCAATGGCAATCACATAACTTTTCTTATAAGTGGTCATTTATTTTGGAGCATTTAAGTAGGGAAAAGCCAAGTAAATATTTTGCATGTACCTAAACTAAGTGGGACTGATTATATTGGTCTCATTTTAACTTAGAATTTATAGATTATGTCTTTTTATACTCTAACTTGGGACAATGATCTGCTCTCAATTATTTTCTTCTCTTACCCTTCTTTTGCCCTTCCACTTACATAACTATTATTTAAGGAGACATAATTGAGCTTGCATTTCTAAATTCTTTAAAATTATCTGAACTACTTCATACTTCTGGTAGCCTCCTATATCTTTCTCAAGGGAAATATTTTGTCACTACCATTTTTATCCTACATGTATTGGATATCTTCCTGTCTAATTCAGTGCAATATAGACCTTAAACTCATCCTATATCTCAACACTTGTACCATCATAAAATACTATCTTACTTAGAAATCATGATATTAGTATATCTGGTGAGGTGCCATCTGTCATTTTTGAATGGTCTTAAGTGATACTTACATGCAATCATGTTTTAAACCAATATGCCACTCAGTAGATGAATGAATTGACAAAATGTGGTTTATATATGTACAGAGTAAGTTTATGCTTCCAATTCATAAGGAAATGGAAAGACTTGGAAAAATCCTACTAAGAAAAATAAGCAAGACACAAAGAAACAGATTCTATGGTTTCCCTCATTTGTAATAACTAGGAATTATCTTAGATAGTCCTAGAAGATGAGCAGAATGGCTCAATAGCTATGTATAAATGACCATATAAAATGATGCTGAGCAAAATAAACTCTTGGTTATGGAAAGAGAGGTTTTTCTTTGTGGTCGTTATTTTTAATGTACTATGTGATTAATTTTTCTTTTGTGTTTTCCCCTATGCTTTGTCCACTGTTGAATTTGATTTTAGTATCTTGTGTGTTGTATATACATTTACCTTCATTTGGCAAGGGAAGCAGAACAATAAAATGGCGAGACAAAGGACAAAAGGCAAACCAATGCAATAGACATACTCACAGGACAACATGTTGGAAATTTACATTACAATTTGTGAGGGGTATTGGGGTGAAGGGAAAGTTTGAGAAAAAGTGGGAGGGGGTAAAAATTTTGACATGTTATGTATTCAATACCTAACAATTACTGCAACCCCTTCTATACATCACCTTGACAATAAAATTAAGGTAAAAATTAGCTACATAAAATATAATTTCACTGTATTTTTATAGTAAATATTATTCTATGTGTATTATCTTTTAAAAATGAACATTTTGGCTGCTAATTTGAATTAGCTCTTTCTTTATCAGAGTGACATCAACTGGAATGTTATCAAACTACATAATATTTTCAGAATATACTTGTCATTATTTTGAAAAAAACATTATTTTATTATTGTCTTATACTAAAACAGAAAACAGTTCAATTCTATGGAAACTCCTAACTTTGAAAACTGCCTAATTGTTAAAAGGACAGAATATATCTGTTCCTCAACATTCCTATGACTACTAACTAATCATTTTCAAATTCTGAACATGCCATACCAGAGAAATTCAAAACAGTACCTCTTTGCATTTTATTTAATTCTGCAATAGATGCAGTTTTCAATGAGGCATTACATATTTAAAAGTCAACAGAAAAAATAGACACATTCTTGTAGGGGATAAAACTATGAAGTATCTATAATAATTTTTTTTTGGTCAGTCGTGGGGCTTGAACTCTGTTCTTGGGCGCTGTCCCTGCACGCAGCAGCTCAAGGTGAGTGCTCTACTGCTTGAGCCACAGCGCCACTTTCAATAAATGATTCCATAAGAGTAAACATTTGTTCATCAGAGTAAGCGATTATTTCTATGACAATCAATCCCAAGTTTTTATGCCGTAAAGTCATCCTAGCCCAACAGTTTCCAACTTGTAAGGTGCACCTTAAATTCCCTAAATTCACATCATGACTAGTTTATCACTATTGTGAAAAAATACTACACTTCTGCTAATGTGATGCCCTTCCTATTGTGGAAAGAATACTATACTAAACTTTGCTACGTCATTTTCCCCGCAGTGGTATTCTTGAGATCAGAACACTAGCAAATATTATTTATTTTTATTTTTATTTTATGTTTTTTATTACATATATATTATATATCACAGATATTCAGGAGATCTGTATATCTTAATATTAAGATTTGAAGATCATGGTTGAAAGCCCACCCAGGCAGGAAAGTTCCTTAGATTCTTATCTCCAATAAACTCATAAGGAAAAGCCAGACCCAAGTGGCACTGAGGTTCAAGTGGTAGAGCAGTAGCCTTGCCCAAAAACAGGTTCAGGGACAACGCCCAAACCCAGAGGTTAAGCCCTAGGACAAACCAAACAACAAAAACAAAATAAAAACAAACCTCAAACCTAGCATTTTTCTCATTGTATACAGAGGTACATAATTAAGGAAATTTCTTCCTGTGTTATGTATAGGTAGAAAAAAAAAGATGTCACACAATTACGCTCTTCATACCATGTTACACCAAAGTCTCAAAAGATTGCTCTTTTTCTATATTTATAAATTAATATCATCAATTTGTTGGCAATTTGTCTAGATTATTCACATTATCATTTTACACATGAACTGTTGGGATTATCTATTAACTAAGTTCTTATTATACCTCACTTGAAAAACTGCTCTAGTCAATTAATGCCAGAATCATTTGTGAATTTGTAAATTAAATCTTTTACTTGAAAAGAATTTTGTAGTATCCTATAGAATATTAAATTACAAACAAAAAATATCTATTTTAAATCTAAATTCTAATTTAGCCAGGTCTACAAAGTCCTACATTAAATGAACTTTCCTATTTCTCCAGGCTTAAACTTTTGTAATCCTTCATCATTTCTTTGGAATCTAACAGAATGATGCTTAATTTTTCAAATTTTTGGTTGGGAATCATAAGCTCTGTTCTGTAATTAAGACAACATTTAAAACACAACTGAGCATTATATATGAGTTGCATTTTTATAGTGAACTTGACTTCTCAAAACATAATGACAAAATTAGCCCAAATTTCCAACTGTGTATTCCTTTCTTGTTTATTTTTTATTCCTTTCTTGGTTGGTTTTATTGAGACAAAATTATATTCTGCTAATTGGCCAAAGTTTTTGATCAGCTCAAGTAAATTGGGAGTGGAGTCTATGGAGTCCATTAAATACAAGATCATGTCATCTTCAGGTTTTGTTTTCTTCTTTTTTAAAAATTTATTATTTTTTTGTGAAAATACTGTACAGAGGGGTTAAAATTACCTGGGCAAGATAATGAGTACATTTCTTCCGAAGCGTTGTAGCTTCCTACTTTGTTTCACTGATCCATCTCTTCCCATCCTCCCCTTGCGCCACCACCCAATCCTCCTCCCCACCACCAAAGTTGTAAAGATCGATTTTGACATAATGACTTGTACATCTTATTGTTGCAATGGGTCACCTGTATCCCTAGTTAAATGATTTGTTTTTGCCATTCCCCTCCAGAAATTATACCGACATCAAATACAGTTAAAGCAGGGGTTATACCATGGGGGAGGCACATACAAAACGACAAAGAAATAATCTTATAAATGTGTTAGAAACAATCCCATGAAAGGAAAAAAAAAACATTTGAATACATATCTTAGGGTTCATTTCCCTAACATCAACTTATCTGTCCTATTCTGCTTGACAGAGACATATTCTATTTACTGCAAATAAGGGAGACCATGGGAACATTGTTTATTTGGGTCTGGCTTACTTTACTTAATATAATTTTTTCAAAGTCTTTCCATTTCCTAACAAATGGGGCAATGTCCTTCTGATGGAGGCATAGAATTCCATAGTGTATATATACCACAATTTCTTGATCCATTCATCTCCTGAGGGGTCTCTGGTTTGGTTTCATATCATAGGTATTGTAAATAATTCTGCAATAAACATAGGTGTGCTGGTAGCTTTAGTATGGTCTTCTTTGTGATCATGTGGGTAAATGCCCAAAAGTGGGATTGCTGGGTCATAGGGGAGCTCTATGAGGAGTCTTTTGAGGAACCTCCATACTGCTTTCCACAGTGGTTGAACAAATTTTCACTCCCACCAACGATGTAGTATGGTTCCCTTCTGTCCACATCCACTCCAGCATCTGTTGTTATTAGAGTTCTTGATTATAGCCATTCTAATTGGGGTGAGGTGGTACCTCAATGATGTTTTTATTGGCAATTCTTTTATGGCTAGAGAGGTTGAGCAGTTCTTCATGTGTTTATTGGCCATCCTTCTTTCCTCTTCAGAGAAGAGGAAAATCTGTAATATTTTCAGAGTGTCTGCTTTGACTATGATGTCTTTGATCCATTTGGAGTTGATTGTGGTGCAGGGTGATAAATAAGGGTCTAGCTTTATTTTTCTACAAGCAGTTAACCAATTTTGCCAGCACCATTTACTGAACAGGCTGTCTTTCTTCCATTCTAGTTTTTTTAGTTCCCTTATCGAAAATTAGATGCCTATGGGTCTGTAGATTGATTTCTGGGTTTTCAATTCTATTCCATTGGTCATCTTGTATGTTTTACTTTATCTTTCCCTATTTGGATTCCCTTTAATTTTGCATCTTGTCCTATTGTCCCAGCTAGCATTCTTATACTAAGTTGAAGAGGAGTGGAGAGAGCAGAAATACTTATCTCTTTCCTGAATTTATAAGAAATGACTTTAACTTTTTACCATTAAGTATACTGCTGGCTGTAGGTTCGTCAGTCCTTAGCCAAAAGAACAGCACTGGAACAATATCAGTTCCAATTTCAAACTATAGTGAAAAGCCATAGTAATAAGAACATCTTGGTACTGGTACAAGAACATACCTGAGGACCAATGGAATAGGACTGAAGACTCAGAAATGAACCAAGTGCCCTGTAGCCACCTGACTTTGACAATGGAGCTAAAAAAATAGAATGGAAGAAAGACAGCCTTTTCAGTAAATGGTGTTGGCAAAATTTGTTAAACACCTGTAGAAAAGTAAAGCAAGATCCATATATATACATATATATATATATATGTATAGATAGATAGATAGATAGATAGATAGATAGATAGATAGATAGATAGATATCAGCCTGCATGAGAATCAAGTCCAAATGGATCAAAGACCTCAAAATAAAAGCTGACACCGTGAAAACATTACATGAAGGATAAGAGAAACTCCAAGGCTCTTTAGCACAGGACAAAATGTTCTTAATAGAGAACCAGAAACAAAACAAATCAAAGAAGGTTGGAGAAATGGGATTGCATGAAACAGTAGAGCTTCTGCAAGGTACAGCTCATAGATAGCAAGATAATCGAAAGCCCACTTACTGGGAGAAGTACTTCATGAGTCATATAACAGACAAAGTTTTATATCTAAAATATACTTAGGACTCAAAATCATAAATCCCCCAACAACAAATCCTCAAAGGAACAACTGCCCAAAAACTAAGTGGGCTGAAGTGTTAAGGAGAGATTTCTTTGAAGATGAAATAAAAAATGTCCATTAGACACATGAAGAAATGCTCAACTTTTCTAGTCATAAAAGAAATGCAAATCAAACATTGAAATTGCACCTTACTCCAGTTAGAATGGCTATAATCAAAAATGTAATAATGACAGATGCTGGTGGGGATGTGGCTAAAAGGAAACCCTACTGCATTATTGGTAGGAGTGTAAACTTGTTTAACCACTTTGGAAAGCAGTATGGAATTTCTTCAAAAGAATCCATTAGAGCTCCCCAATGACCCAGCAACCCCACTTTTGGGCACTTACCCAAATGATCACAAAGCTACCCACAAAATCATGTTTATTGCAGTATTATTCACCATAGCTATGATATGGAACCAAACCCGATGCAACTCAGCAGATGAATGGATCAAGAAAATGTAGTACACACACACACACACACACACACACACATACACACACACACACACACACACACACACACACACACTGGAATTCTATGCGTCCATCAGAAAGAATGACATTGCTCCATATGTTAGGAAATGGAAAGACTTGGTAAAAATTATATTAAGTGAAGTAAGCAGACCCAAAGAAACATAGGACCCATGGTTACCTTGTTTTACCTTTGTTTGCAAGGATTACCACATGCCTAGGACAAGCAGAGAAGATCAAAGACTAAGAACATATAACCATACAAGATGATGTTAAGCGAAATGTACCCGAAGTCAGAGACACAAGTGGTTTTTCCTTTCTTTCTTTTGTTTTTAATATGCTCATAATGAACTCTGTGATTCTTTTGTAGGTTCATCCCCCCACGGTATAGCCCTGTTTCCATTGTATTTGATTCAAGTGTTCTGCATCATATATATACATGCATCATATGTATGTATGTATGTATATATGTATATATATTATATGTATATATATCATATATCATATATATTTGTAATTTGGTGAGTGGAAGGGATATGGCAGAATGCTTAAATGGAGATGCAGGTTGACCCATTGTGACAATGAGTTGTAGAGGACACTGTGTTGAAAATGAATTTGCAATGTCAGGCAGAGGTCGAGGAGGGAGGAGTTGGAGATGTGGGGAGGGAAAAGATGGCAGGGGAAAAACAAAGGAGGAAGTAACAATGCTGTATAAGAAATGTACTCATTACCTAGTCCTGTAACTCTGAGCCCTCTGTACAGTATTTTTACAATAAAAATATATAAAAAAAAAAAAAAACTCTGCCTGCTGTAGATTTCCAGTGCTGCCCTCGGAATTGCATTTTCTGCCTATTCTGGCTGTGGTTAGGTCCACCTGCTCAAGTCATCAAGGCATCTTGGTCCTGAAGCGGGACTTGGATTATCCAGTGGTGGTTAGAACCAGGCCAAGGACAGGACAAAACCACTTCCAGGATATGGCTTCTTCATTCCCCTTGCAACTAGGATTGCAAGCAGAATTTCTCTGAATTTAAATCCAGAAAACAATCAGTGAATCAAAGGACAAGTCCACCAAACACCTCACACCTCCCCCCCCCCATTTCCTCCTTTCTCCCTCCCTGGGAAAGTACAAAATAATTTTGTAGGCTTTGGCACACACACAAAATGCCCACCACCTCCCCTGGTAAACTAGGTTTCAATTTACTAAGTCATGTAAACGGATAATGCTGCATTCATTATTCTGGACAACATCTTCAGGCTGTTTGATGCTTTAATTTTTGTTGTTGTTGTTGTTGTTGTTGGTAGGGGGGCCTAACCTCTGTGTCTGGGTGCTGTCACTGAGCTGTTCAGCTCTAGGCTAGCGCACTATCACTTTAGACACAGTGCCACTTCCAGTTTTTTTCTGCTTATGTGGTGCTGAGGAATTGAACCCAGGACCTCATTCATGCAAGACAAACATTCTTCCACTGAGTCTCCTTCTGTCCCTAATGGTTTAATTCTTTAAAATTTCTTCTGGTCAGTCATGGGGATTGAACTCAGGTCCTGGGTATTAACATATCCCTGAATTCTTGAGCACAAGGGGAGCTTTCTCCCAATTGAGCCACAATGCCACTTCCTATTTGGAGATGAGTGACTCAGAGACTTTCCTGCCAGGGTTTGCTTTGAACAGGTGAATTTTTAAATTATATTTCTTCTAGGTGTTTATTGGTACATTACAGTTTTCTGGAATTTAAAATTTTCTGTAAACCTTTATCTTCAAGTAATCCAACGGCATTAGATATTACATTTCGAAGCTATCCTTTAGCACATCCATTTTGAAATTATCTTAAGATGAAATTCTAATTCTTTGTAGTAACAACCCATTAATGTCCAAATGGGAAATATGCTAATTTCAGCAGCCTTGACTCTCCTTCCTCTTTTTTTCTCTCCAGTATCTTTTCTTGTTTTGGAACAAGTGTCATGGACTGTCCAACCATTCAAAAGGAAGCTTATTCCATTAATTTAATAGGAAAGGAATCCAGCCTGCCTGCATCTAAAGGCAACTTTGAGTATGTTAATCTAATAATTCATGTCAGTGGATTTTCAGTCATTTTGATCATTTTTTGTTTAACTACTCATTAAAGAGGTTCCAAAAAGCAAGAATCAAAAATCATGTTCTGCTTTTTAAGAATGTTTAAAAAGCTAGTAATTCAACAAGGCACATTCTATTCTTCCAAGATTCCATGGTGAAGAATTTCTCTTTTATCATAGCCCTTACCACTGACCCCTTCCCTTCAAACTTGTAGCTTTGTTCAGTTTTTTTTTTTTTTTTTTTTTTTACCAGCTGTCATTTTGGTATTGGCCTCAGTAATCTCCTTGTAGTATTTGACATTGCAATTCCATTTATTTTTAGAGAGCTCAATTCATATTGCCAAAGGCAGAGTAATGAGCATATCATAAAGCATAAACTATTGAATATCATTAACATCATCATATGCAACTATTCCATAAATTAATATAAGTACCACATAAATGTGAATCTTCATATACTTTTTAAAATGCAAAATAGTTACATATCAATGTCATAAAATAATTTATATCACTGGCACAAGAGACTAAGCTAAACTTTTTATATCATCCCCAATATTTTTTTTTAAATTTTATTTTATTTTATTTGAGAACATACTGTACAGAGGGGTTACAATTACATGGTCAGGATAATGCATACATTTCTTACCAAGCATTGCAGCCTCCTCCTTTGTTTACCTTTCACCTCCCTTCCCAGCCTCCCACCTCCCCCCCACCCAATCAGACCCCCCTCCCCCACCTCCGACATTGTAAAGCTGGTTTTGACATGACATTTTGTACTTCTCATTGTTGCAACAGGTCCACCTGAATCCTTAAACGACTTGTTTGTCCCCATCTCCTCCACATGTTATACTGACATCAAATATAGTGAAAGCAGGGGTTACACTGTGGGGGAGGGACATACAAAGCAACCAAGAAATAATCTTATAAATGCGTTAGAAACACATGCACGAAAGAAACAAAAACATTAAAATATATATTTGAGGGTTAGTTTTCCTAACATCACATTCTCTGACTTTTTCCGCTTGACTCATACCTATACTAGATATTGCAAATAAGGGAAACCATGGGACGTATGTTTCTTTGGTCCTGGCTTACTTCACTTAATATAATTTTTTCCAAGCCTTTCCATTTCCTAACAAATGGGGCAATGTCATTCTTTCTGATGGAGGCATAGAATTCCATTGTGTATATATACCACATTTTCTTGATCCATTCATCTATTGAGGGGCATCTGGGTTGGTTCCATATCTTAGCTATGGTAAATAATGCTGCAATAAACATAGTTGTGCTGGTAGCTTTAGTGTGGTCTTTTTTGTAAACATTAGGGTAAATGCCCAAAAGTGGGATTGCTGGGTCATAGGGGAGTTCTATGTGAAGTCTTTTGAGGAACCTCCATACTGCTTTCCAAAGTGGTTGAACAAGTTTACATTCCCACCAACAATGAAGTAAGGTTCCTTTCTGTCCACATCCCCTCCAGCATCTGTTGTTGTTAGAGTTCTTGATTTTTGCTGTTCTAACTGGAGTGAGGTGATATCTCAATGTTGTTTTGATTTGCATTTCTTTTATGGCTAGGGATGTTGAACATTTCTTCATGTGTCTATTGGCCATCCTTCTTTCTTCTTCAGAGAAGCTTCTCTTTAAGTCTTTCGCCCACTTACTTATTGGGCAGTTGTTTCTTTGAGGATTTGTTGTTGGGGGGTTTAATTTTTTGAGTTCCAAGAATATTTTAGATATGAGACCCTTGTCCGTTGTATGGCTAGTAAAGATCTTCTCCCAGTCCGTGGGCTTTCTATTGATCTTGCTAGCTATGTCATTTGCCCTGCAGAAGCTCTGCAACCTTTTACAATCCCATTTGTCCAACCTTTCTTTGATTTGTTGTGTTTCTGGGTCTCTATTCAGAAAATTTCGGCCTGAGCCAAGGAGACCCAGGGTTTCTCCTATTCCATCCTGTAATGTTTTCAGAGTGTCTGCTTTGACTTCAAGGTCTTTGATCCATTTGGAGTTGATTCTGGTGCAGGGTGATATATAAGGATCTAGCTTTAGTTTTCTACATGTAGTTAACCAGTTTTGCCAGCACCATTTACTGAAGAGGCTGTCTGTCTTCCATTCTATTGTTTTAGCTCCCTTATCGAAGATTAGATGGCTATAGGTCTGTAGGTTCATTTCTGGGTTTTCAATTCTATTCCATTGGTCCTGAGGTCTGTTCTCATGCCAATACCAAGCTGTTTTGATTACTATGGCTTTATAGTAGAGTTTGAAATTTGGTATTGATATTCCTCCAGCTGTGTTCTTTCCGTTGAGGAGCGTTTTTGCTATTCGGGGTCTTTTATTGTTCCATATGAATTTTTGGATTGCCTCTTCTATTTCCTTGAAGAATGAGGGTGGAATTTGAATAGGTATTGCGTTGAATTTGTAGATAGCCTTGGGAAGTATTGCCATTTTCACGATGTTAATCTTTCCAATCCAGGAGCATGAGAGGTTTTGCCATTTTTTAAGTTCTGTGTTGATTTCCTTTTTCAAGATTTTAAAGTTTTCATCATAGAGGTCCTTCACTTCTTTAGTTAAGTTAATTCCTAGGTATTTTATTTTTTGTCATCCCCAATATTTTTGACAAATTTTCTTTTCTCATTAACTTTCACCTTAGGGACTGCTTTTCCTAGCAACAAATTATAAATTGATATCCTTGGATTTTAGTTCCCTCTGAGTAACCTCTTCTCTTTCCACCACTAGTTAGTCCCTCATGATAAATACCTGAAGAATAAAGTCCCATTGTGCCTGCAAGAGGAGTACCCAAGTCGAGTGTCTGTGCCTACTCTTGCCTTGCTTTGTTTGGGAATGTGGTAGCAGAGACAAGGGTGTCAGGAATCAGGTGGCTGGAACCATGATGATAAGAATTATGGGTAGCCAAATGAGTAGCAGAGAAAGGGAATACCAGGGAAAGGGTAATTGTGACTGTAATTGCTGAGTTGCAGTGGCAGGAAATTGGGTAGCAGCAACAGCTTTGCAGGGGTTGGGGTCCTGAGTTGAAGCTCCAGGACCAGTATATGAACACACATACATGCACACACACATACACACACAGATACCAGAAGTAAAGCTGTGACTCCAAATGATAAAGAACTGAGCTTCTCCTCTGAGCTCATGGTACGTACCCAGGTCTTGTGTTCAACCCTGAAATACAGCCACCCAGGGCCCAACTAGGAGAGGTCAAAGTTTCAAAATCTGATGAGTTTCACCAGACCTAGATGACAGGAAGCCTAGTATTATTACATATGTGCTTTGATTTAGCAAGCTTCTGGAAACCCAGGGAGGTATCATTGCCAATAATGAATAATTTCATTAGGTTCAGCTCCCTAGTTGTCTGCCAGAAGGACGCTTGAATTAATTGTAGCAGGTTATTTCAGCACTGGAACATAGTCTAACAAAGACAGGATAAGTGCAGGGAACTTGGACACAGGAGGTGCACAAATGAAGTCTTCCTGTCACAACAGAGCTCTTGGCAGAGAGATAGCTTGAGGTACATAGAGGCCTTTTTCTCCTGGCTTTCAGAGCCCATCCACACTCCTCACTAATGGGCCTAGAAGGAGTTTTTTTTATCACCCAGCTGTACAGGAGTGAGGCCTCTTCCAACAATGAGGAAGACTTTTTTTCAGCAGTCCCTGATGTGGAGAAAACCTCAGGCTACAATGGGAACAGTGAGATGAGCCCCGGAAGATGCACTGTCTTGAAAACTCTCTCTGTTCTATGAAATCATTCTATTCAAAGCAGATTTCCTAGCTGGATACCTTTCATCATAGGAACTCTAGTCCTTCACCAATAGAAATACATGCATACATACATGGGGTGACATGTTGTTACTGGCTTGTTTTTAATTGGCAGGTCCGGGGGTTTTACTATGAGCCTAGGCAATGTTCCTGAGCTCCTTTTGCTCAAGGGTAGCGCTTTGCTCTTGAGTCATAGCGCCATTCATGGGAATTTTTATTCCTGTAATCCCTCAGAAATAAGAGTGTGGTGGAATTTCCTGGCTGAATTCAAACTGGCATTCTCTACCTCTCAGCCTCCTGAAGAGCTAGGATTACAAGTAGGATCCACTGACACTTGGCTTTCTTTTCTTCTCATTCTTTTCTTTCATCCTGACAGTCTGAAATCTTCACAGTGTCATTCCAATGATTTGTATTTTGAAGTAAAATACCCAGGCCTGGAGTTGAAGTGCCTGGACTGCCAACTACAAATGGAAGGAGATCTTGAGAAAAATCATTCCTATCCATGGGAATGCCTAATGGAATGGTATAAAAGTAACAAATAATTTGCAGTTAGTTCATTATTATCTTATAGAATGCCACACAAAAAGTATTGGATAATGCCTTCCATTCTAGCCCCATGTTATGATTCTCCCAATTAAGGAATACTGACTACTTTTACATGAATGCTTTAATAAGTATTCAACCATGATACTTCATTTCATTAAAAGAAGGCATAATTTAATAACTAATAATTCATAATATATATAATTTAATATCTTCACATTCTTTCTGATATACATAGCAAACTACACATCTATCTATCTGTCTATCTATCTATCTATCTATCTATCTATCTATCTATCTATCTATCTATCTATCTATCTATCTATCTATCTATCTATCTATCTATCTATCTATCTATCTATCTATCTATCTATCTATCTATCTATCTATCTATCCACCACTACTATTGCTTGATCACAGATCCTCAGAACTGGCTGGCAGTTCAGTTTGCCAAAGGCTTTTGTTTTACAATTGACCAATTCATGATTTGTGCATTGTGGGCTGTGAGTTCAAACCCCAGCATGGCCAAAAGTTTATATGTGGAGTCAAAAGCCAATTTTGACCCATTTTTTTCCTTCTCTGTGAAAGTCCTGGGTCTCTGTATGATGTATACTCTATATGCAAATAAATCCATGTCATAAGATGTAATACATGAAATAAATGTTATATATGTAATAATACTAATTAAAATAAATATAAAATAAATAAGGGTAATAAATGTCATAGGGAGTAAACACATGCATGTAAATAGATCTCATGTATGAATGTTCTTTTTTCCAGTGCTGGGGTTTTAATTCAGGCCCTGGAAACTGGTCTGAAATTCTTATCTTCAATGATGGTGAGTTTCCCTTCCCCCACAGTGCCAGAGAGTTAATCAGACCCTGAGTTGACATCCCAGGCCTGTCAGAAAAATGGTGCAAATTCCAAGCCACGGTCTTAAATTTCTTTGACTAGGAACATGCACTGTCTTGAAAGCACTCTCTGTGTTATGACATCATTCTATTCAAAGCAAATTTGTTAGCTGGGTGCTATTCTTCATAACAACTATGGATGTTCACTGATAGAAATACATGCATATATTCACAGACACATGTAGTTACTGGCTCTTTTTTTTTAGTGCAGATCCTGAGGTTTGAACTATGAGACTAGAAATTGTCCCTGAGCTCCATTTACACAAGGAAGCACTTTAATGTGCCTTAATCCATGATACTTCATTAAATGGAGGCATAATTTAATACCTAATAATTATTAGTAATATATTACATGTAATTTAATAATATATAGGCATCTCACATTCTATAAATATATTTATATGTAAATGTACAGTGGAATATACATATACATCTCTCTCTTTCTCTCACTATATATACTTATATACACATATTTGCAGCAATTTGGACATCTATCTATTTATATATTAGCCACTCCTGGGGCTAGAACTCAGGTCCTGAGAACTGCCTGACATTGAATTTGTTTGAGGCTGCTTTGCTTATACTGACCCCTTGATGAATTAGACATTCTAGGCCCTTAGTTCAAATCCCAGGAGTGCCGAAGTCAATAGGTGGAATAAGAAGCCAATGTTGACCTGATTTCCTTTCTGTGGAAATATTGTGACCTAGATACAATATGTAATATCTATGCAAATACATATATATGATATATATTATACATGTATATAAATATTATTTTTTGCCATTTCTAGGGCTGGAATTCACACACTGAGAAATGCTCCAGATTTTTTTTTTCTTCTAGGAGGTTAGCTTTCACTTCACCCAGAGCACAATACTGTTACCCAGGCCCTGAGTTCAAATTCCAGGTATGGCAGATAAAATGGCCCAAACTCCTAGCCAGGACCTTAACTTTTTTGGGAGGGCAGGCACGGGGCTTGAACTCAGGTGGCCACAACTCTGCCTTAGCCTTTATTACCCTAGGCTGGGGTGCAGCTTTTACACCCACAGATGATCCAGGGATCTTAAGACCTGAGTTCAACTCCCAGCTCTGGCAAAAAAAAAAAAAAAATAAACCAAACAAGATGGAGGAGTTAAAACCAGGAAGTTTTAGACAACAGTTTTACCTTTGTTTCCTTTGCACTGTGACCATCCTGGCTCTCAATTCCTTGGCTTGAAAATTGTACATGTCCTTGCATGGCCGAAGGCTGGTGGGCTGACAGTGAAGCCTGAGCCCAACCAAGACACCTAGGCCCTCAGTTTGATCCTGGGACTTTCACCTACTCGTTCCTTTCTATAGGAACAATAATAGAATCTTTGTAATGTACCAATTGAACTACTAATTAGCTAGTCATTATAGTATGATTGTACACAATAAATATAGGTCATTGATTAATTTAATTAATACTTTATTAAGTCTCCTACTGTGATTAATTAATGGAGGCATAATTTTAGACCAAATAATTCATAGTAATAGAATATATAAAAGTAATATATAGGTCATCATTCTTTATATAGAGTTATACACTAGAATCTACATAAATGTTCGTCTCTCTATATAACTTTATTTAAAGATTATTATACCTATGTAAATACACACACACGCTGCAATCTAAACATCTATCTGTTTATATATTGGCCACTCCTAGGGCTGCATCTCAGATCCTCAAATTTGCCCGACAACTTCACTTGCATCAGACTGCTGGGCTAACATTGACTCATTCATGAAGTGGGCCTTCTAGGCCCAGAGTTGAAATCACAGAACTGCCAAAAACTTAATCCTGGTGGAAGAAGGCAATTGTCCCACTTGTTTTCCTTATCAGTGAATGTCCTGGGTCTCAGAAAAGATGTATAATACATAGGCAAATCTATGTTCTGTGTAATAGGATGTAAAAAATATTATACATGTAATCATACTCTCTAAAATACATAATGAATAAATAAAAAAACAAAATAAAATGAATAACTACACTAACTGCAATATGCAGTAAACATGTGTATGTAAGTATACATCTTGTATTTAAAATGTATACAAATATTATTTTTGCGAGTGCTAGGAACAGGCCTGTCTTTCTTATCTTCCAGCACTGTGAGCTTTCCCTTCCCCCACAGTACTGCAGATTTACCCAGACCCTGAGTTCAAATCCCAGGTCTGGCAGAAAAAATGGCATGAATACAACGCCAAGTAGCCTAATAATTTTTTAAATATTTTTAATATATATATGTACGTATGCATGTATGTATTATGTATTTTTATTTTGCCAAGCACAGGGCTTGAACTCAGGGCTTGGCAACTCTGCCTCAGCTTTGATCATTCTAGGCTGAGTTGCAGCCACTGGACCCACAGATGATCCTAGGATCCTGGGCCTCAAAGGCTGGCAGGAAAAACAAATAAATAAAACGACACAGAAAAAAAAAAAACCAGTAACTTTCAGATGGCTGCCAGTTTTACATTTATTTTCTTTTCAAGGTGACCATCCTGGGTCTAAATGACAGGGATGAAAAGTGTTGGTAATCTAGCATTGCTGAAGGCTGTCGTTCTTCCAGAGAAACCATGGGCAAACACGACAACATAGGCCCTGTGTTCGAAGCCGGGTCCTGACCTCTACAAATGGAGGGAGATCCTAAGAGTCTCGTTCCTATTCATAGGAATACCGATGGAAAGTTATGAATGTCAAGGTTGAATTACTTGTTCCTGAATGATATTAGCATAAAATTTTAGAGAGTGATTTTAGGAGGCTGATGGATTTTAATGAATATTTTTGACATATTAAAATAATACTATTATTTACATTGACACAATAGTTTCTGGACAGTGGTCGATATAATTAATAATTCATTAAGGATGAAAACAGTAATATTAATTACATGGAGGCATAAAATAAATACCCAAAAATTGGTAAGAATGTAGCCTATATAACTAAATAATGTATAGACATCTCTGGTACTCTATAAAGTTCTATATTTGTTTGTGTACTACCATCTGCATGTCCATCTGTTCTTGTTTTGTCAACCTCTAGTGCTAAATCTCAGGAGCTGGGAAATGCTTGCAGGCTCCATATGCCCCAGGCTGGCGTGCTGACACTCACCCATTCATGAATTGGGCCTTGTAGGCTGTGAGTTCAGATGCCAGCACTAACAAAAATTGACTCATGCAGTAGGACACAGGGTGACACATGTTTTCTTTTTCTGTGAAAGTCCTGAGTGTCAGGTGTGAAGTTTCATACATAGGCAATAATATATCCTATGTAATAAATGTAGTAAATATTCCATGTGTTATAGCAGTCAATAAAACAAATGGTAAATGAATAAAAAATAAAATGAATAACTACAGTAAGCACAATTTGGAGTCAACATACGGGGCTCAATCTCAGGGCCTGGGCAGTGCCAGGCAGATGAATTGGCTAATGGCTGCTATGCTGGCAGTCACCCATTCATGATCTGAGCCTTCTTTGCCCTGATTTTAGATCCTAGCACTCCCAAAAATGTAATCTTGGAGTGAGAAGCTGAGCATGACACATGTTTTCTTTTTCTGTGAAAGTGCTTGGTGTCAGGTAGGATGTATAATTTGGATGCAAATCTATATGCTATGTAATAGGATGTAATAAAGGTAAAAAACATCATAGGTAGAAGAATTACCACTACAGTAAATGATAAACAGATTGAATTAGTAGTGAATTATTCTAGTATAAAATTAGATGCAATAAGTGTAGTATGTGCACTAAGTTTAATTAATATTTTATTAAGCATTAACAGAATAAAATCTACAAGGAGACATAATTAAATAATTAATAATTGGGAGTAACACATGATGCATAATTTAATAATATACAGACAATGGTCTCATTCTATGAAATGTCGAATTATATGTATGGATATATGTACATATATGATAAACAGTTATGGGATATTGAGTAATTATTAACTAATGCATTATTAATTGTTAACTGGAACACATCATTAAATGGAGACATAATTTAATACCTAAGAATTGGTAGCAATATTATCTATGACTTAATAATATGCAGAAATCTCTTTTTGTGTATATAATATTTATATACAGCAGTCTCTATTTATACCTCGTTCACTCCTGAGACTCGGTGGTTGAGTGCTCTCATAGTAAGCACGAAGTCCTGGGTCCGATTCCTCAGTGCCACAAAATAGAAAACTCAGAAGTTCTGTTGTCTTTCAATCAATTGAATGCTAGCCTTGAGCACAAACGATTAGGGACAGTGTCTAAGCACTTACTCAAGCCCCAGGTATGATGCCAAAAAAGGTAGGATATTCTAACTGCAGTTATAGAAGGACAGAACTTCAAATACCTCATTACAGAGCAAGCTAAGAGTCTGGTGCTGAAAGCTGCCACCTAACCTGACTTAGCCACATGTAAACCGCTGCAACCCAGCTCCACGGGTTACCCATGTCATCATGGCTTATGCCTGTCATCCTAGCTGCTCAGGGGCTTTAAAACCCAGTCCTGGCAGGAAGTCTGAGAGACACCTCAAAATGTAGCTCCATGTGGTAGAGCTTTGAGTTCAAGCCCCATGGCTAACACCCTCTCCCCAGAAAAACACCCCACTAAACCATTAGATGTGAACTTGTATGGTTTGTAAATTTTCCTCAATGAATGGTGATACTGATGAAAGCACCCTAATTCTAATGGCAGCTTGTAGAATGGAGCTATGTGCTGAGTCCTCCATTGGGTGCTCCATTCTGAGTCCTGCACAGGGTGCTATGTGCTGAGAGTTTTCAGGATGCAGTGTGCTGAATCCTGCATTGGGTGCTGGGTGCGGAATCTTTCACAGATGTTGTGTGCTGAGTGGTGCAAAGAGTGGCATGTGCTATGTCCTTAACCAGGTGCATTCTTACATTTGTCTATGTAAGAGCTCCACAACTTAGATGATTATACAGACAAGAATATTGAGGCTCAGATAGTCCCCATGTCAGGGACAAAATTATGTATTACTGAAGACTAGTGAATTGTCTAGAGCAGACAATGGTTTGGTTTGTTTTTTGCTTGGTCATGAACCTTGAACTCGGGGCTGAGGCACTGACCCTTATCTCTTCGGCTCATAGCTAGCACTCCACCACGTAGAGCCATGGACCCTCTTGCAGCAGAGACCATGGCCAAGGGGTCAGTAACTGAAGTCTGTCATCCTGCCTTCTCAGGAAGCTGAGTTCTAAAGATCTGGGTTCCAAACTATCTCAGACACAAAAGGTACCATGAGACAATTATCTCCAATTCACTACTAAGAACCTGAAGGGGAAGCTGGGTGCTTGAGCTCATGTCTGTTATCCTACCTACTCAGGAGGATGAGATCTGAGGATCATGGTAGAAAGCTAGCCTAGGTAGGAAAGTCCTTGAGAAACTTAGCACCAATGAACCACCAGAAAACCAGAAGTAGCTCTGTGGCTCAAGTGGTAGAGCACAAGACTTGAGCTGAAGAGGTCAGGGACAACACCCACGCCAAGATTTCAATTCCTTCAATCGACAACAACAACCATAAAAAAAAAAAAAACAGAAATAAACTAACAAAGCTGAAGTAGAGGGCTCGGAATGTGCCTTATTGGTAGAATACTTTGCATATATGAAATCGTGGGCTTCACTTCTCAGGACCACATCACTAGGACAATGCCTGAAGTGGCTCTGTGGCTCAAGTGGGAGAGGGATATCATTGTACAAGAGAAGCTAGGTACAGTCCTCAGGTCCTGAGGTCAAGCTTCAGGACTCATGTATATGTGTGCACGCACCCACACACACACACACACACCGTGGTGTGCACACATCCACATCCACACATCCACTCAGAGACCAGAAGTGATGTTGTTACACAAAATGGGAAAGCCCTGGGCTTCTGCAACTGAGTTCATGGTCAGCATCCAGGCCCTGTGTTCAACCCCAAAACCTAGCCACCCAGACCCCAACTAGGAGAAGTCAAAGGTTTCAAAACCTGATGAGTTTCAACAGTCCTAGATGACAGGAAGCTTTGTGATATCCAACATGTGCTTGGATTTCCCAAGCTTCCGGAAACATAAGAGAGGCATCATAGGCCCAACATTGCCTGCAATGAATCATTTCATTATGTTTAGTGCCCTAGTTGTCTGCCTGAAGGACTCCTGAATTATATGCAGCACTGTAACTGAACAACAGAATATAGTCTCACAAAGGCAGGATAAGTGCACAGAACTTGGCCTGCCATGGAAGGTGGCACGAATGAAGTTCTCCTGTTAAAACAGAGCACTGGGGAGATAGCTAAGGGTACAAAGAAGTCTTTTTCTCCTGACCTTCAGAGCCCACTCACACTCTTCCTCACTAACTGGCCCAGATGGAGTTGTTTGTTACCCAGCTGTACAGGAGTGAGGACTTTTGTGTCCCTGTCCAGACAATGAGAGAGTCTTCCTCCAGCCGACCTGTGATGCAGAGAAACCCTCAGGTTACACTGTGAACAGTGAGGGGAGCCCCGGAACATGCACTATCTTGAAAGAAGTCTCTGTTATGAACTCATTGTACTGAATACAAATTTCCTAGGTTGGTGCCATTTATTATAGCTACTCGGGAATTTCACCTATAAGAATAAAATACAAAGACATGGAAGTATAGGCTCTTTTTGAGGGGGCAGGTCCTGGGGTGGAAATATGAGCCTACGCATGGTCCCTGGGCTTCTTTTGCTCAAGGGTACTGCATTAAGCTTGAGTCACAGCACCACTTCTGGGTATTTCTGTGATCTCTTAGAAATAACTGTGTCATGGACTTTCCTACACTGGCTGGATTCAAACTAAGTTTCTGTACATCTCAGCCTCCTGAGGACCTGGGATTACAGACAGCAACCACTGGCACCTTATTTCTACTCTTCTTCATTTTTTAATCTGGACAATCTGACTTCTTAACAGGGTCATTCCCAAGGTTTTAATTTATAAGTAAACTACCCAGTGTTCTTTATAGCTGCTTTCCTTGAAAAGGATTTTCTCTCCTCATCTTCCCCTCTGGTCCCAGGTTTGAGGCCAAAAGTGAGAAATGAGTGTCACAGGATTTGGGAGCAAATATCCACAGTACATGCCAGTTCTGTCACTTAGCATTGAGCTGCTGTGAATTTACTGTCTCAGGATATGAGGACCGAAAGGTGGAGTGATCCTTATAGAGTCTGCATTGCTCCTTTTGCCTATAAAATGATCTAATAATTATGAGTGTTTTGTGTCTCCAAAGTTAAATGTCTAGAACTCAATAGCAGCATTTTCATGTGAAGAGTTAAAGTTTTGAGGCAGTGACCTCTTGTTGCTTGTTTCTAGCAGAGCAACACGTGGTGGTAATCCAAACACCTGGTTGATTGTGTGTCTTTATAAACCCTGCAAAACTTTAGCTCGGGGTTCTCTTCCTTGGCTCCACTGTGTTGGAGTGTAGGATGAGACCTCAGTTGCAGCCCATTTAAATAAAACCTTAAAACAGCTGTAAAGTCTGAATCTCCATGGTCTTCTTGGTGTGGATCCTGCGACCTGGGTATAACATATTAGTGAGGGCTCGTCAGGGATCCCCCAAAGACCCCCCAAGATCTCAGACTCCAAAGGTAAAACAGAGCTGTCCTTGTTAACTTGTCTTGTGTGTTTTACTTTCGTTTTCCTTTGTGAGGATGGCCATTCCGATTCGTAAAGTGTTGTTGAAGCAGATGCACTTGCACCACAACCCTAGAGGAACTGAGAGACATCCAAGATCCTCTTGTCGGTTGGGGGTCCTTGGAACCCCGCTGTGTGGGGCGGGCGGGGGCAGTCCTTGGAACACTGCCATGTGAATTGTGGGGGGGGTGGGGGTCGGTTCAGTGTTGGGCCAGAATTGACCAAGAGGGCCTCCTAATAGAGGCCCAACTCGCCCACTGTGGCTCTGCTCCTCCTACTGTGTGGCATGGGTGTTGAACCCCACCGTGACTGTAGTCAGTGGACCAATTTGGGAGATCTCCACTTTGTAAGCTCTTTTTTGTAACTGTCAGGCCTGCGTGTGTTTTGTTTGTACTGTTTATTGGTTTTTGGACCGTATGTCTGACGGGAATGGAAACCATAGGCACCACTCCATCTAGCCCCCTAGACTTACAAAAAGAAACTGAGACAGAGGGAAAGAAAAGGTACCCCCCAGTTCTTCAGGGAGATAACTTGGAAGAAGAAATGTTTCCTCCCCCATACTCTCCTTTCCAGGTTCCTTTTGCAGAACCTGAGAATGATCAAGAGGAGGACGGAGCTATAAAACACTTAGCACCTGCCCTTAAAGTTTCTGAGGGGCCAGTCTCTCGACGATGCTGTGGGATCAACCTCCCTTCTAATGCAACTGTTTTTCCCATACGCGCCATAGGTCCTGTGGATGCAGATGGTCAACAGCAACTCCAATATTGGACATTTTCTACCAGTGATCTATACAATTGGCACTCCCAAAATGCCCCCTTTCTTAGAAACCCCAGGATTTAATTCATTTGCTTGAAATTATTCTCTTTACTCATCAGCCCACTTGGGATGATTGTAGTCAGCTTTTACAGATCCTTTTTACCACTGAAGAGAGAGACTTTATCCAAGAGGCAGCCCGGAAACATCCCTGGCCCCACAGGAGTACCTATCACAGATCCTGCCCTGATCACTGCCTATTTTCCTGAGATCTTACCAACAATTGGGACAACAATACAGTTGAAAGTAGGGAGCGACATCTATCACCAGGCTCTGTTGGAAGGTCTCAAGGTGGCGGCTTGCCAACCTACTAATATGGCCAAAGTTTATAATGTTATACAGGGAGGAAGTGAAAGTCTGGCAGCATATCTTGAGCGGCTCATGGAAGCTATTAGTCAATATACCTGTATGATCTTGAGACCCAGGAGTCGGATCAGATGATTATGTTTGCCTATATAAATCAAGCTGCACCAGACATAAAGTGAAAAGTTGCAGGCTCTAGACAGACTTGATGAAAAGTCTATTAGGGATCTAGTAGCTGCAGTGGAAAAGGTTTACAATAAGAGATAGACAATAGCAAAGACAGGAAAGGAAGGACAGAGAATGTGAAATTGAGTGTGAAAAGAGCAACCAGGCTAAAGAAAAGAGGCCAGACTGGTTGGACTCGCCACTATTGCATGCCAAGCATACCTGGTTCACAGATGGCAGCAGTTTCATTTGAGAAGGAAAAAGGTACAGCGGTGCAGCAGTCACCACCGACACTGAGATAGTGTGGGCAGAAGCACTCCTCCAGGGAACGTCTGCACAAAGAGAAGAACTAGTGGCACTAACAAATGGGAAAAGGTCAGAGACTAAACATTTACACGGACAGTCAGTATGCTTTTGCCACTGTGCATGTCCATGGAGCCTTTTACCAAGAGAGGGGGCTGTTGACAGCTGAGGGAAAGGCAATTAAAAATGAACAAGAAATTTTAAGCCTCATCCAGGCCTTACGGGAACCAGCAAATATTGCCATTATGCACTGTCCTAGCCATCAAAAGGTAACTGATTCAATAACCAATGGAAATAACTTGGCGGATCAGACAGCTAAAGAGGTGGGCCCCCAGCCTAGAGCAGAAGTAGACCCAGGGCCACAAGCTTTGCCTCCTGAGCCTCAGTACTCCCAAGAAGACTTGGGGTGGATAAAGAAAATTTCCATGGCCTATAAACCCCCAAACAGAGAAAGAAATAAACACTGGTGGAAAACTGGTGAGGGGAAACTTATCTTGCCACAAAGATTGGGCAAGAGGTTTCTTATGAGAATTCATCGGGTCTCTCACATGGGAACCCGAAGAATGGAGAACTTGCTCCTACTCTCAGAAGTAAAAATCAAGCAAGGAAATCAACTCTTTGAGGACATTGTTAAAAATTTTAAAGCCTGTCAGCTCACCAATGCCCTTAATCAACTGGTTACAAGAGGAGCTCGCCTCCATGAAGATAGGCCAGATGTGTATTGGGAAATAGACTTCACAGAAATTAAAACTGTAAAATTTGGATATAAATATTTGCTAGTTTATAGACACCTTTTCAGGATGGGTTAAAGTCTACGCAACAAAGCATGAGACTCTGAACGTCATATCTAAGAAGATCCTGGAAGAAATCCTACCCAGGGATGGCTTCCCATCCACCACCGGGTAGGACAATGGACCAGCCTTCGACTCAAAAGTAAGTCAGGGAATAGCCGAGGCACTGGGGATGGATTGGAAATTGCACTGTGCTTATAGACCCCAGAGTTCAGGGCAGGTAGAAAGAATGAATCGGACTCTAAAAGAGACCTTAACTAAATTGGCCTTGGAGACTGGCACAGACTGGGTATCGCTGCTTCCTTTTGCCCTGTTTAGAGTAAGGAATTCACCCTATCAGTTTGGCTTTACTCCTTTTGAAATAATGTATGGACACCCTCCACCCATTATACCTAGCCTTCAGACTGAATTACTTGCTGATTTGGATGATATTGAATTTCTTTGTAAGCTTGACTATTTACAGCTGGTGCATAAGAGGATGTGGACCCAGCTTAGAGCATTATATGATTCTGCTTCTATTCCTACTCCCCTACATTTGTTTAAACCAGAGGACTGGGTGTTTGTTCGAAGACACAACCTGAGATCTCTGGAACCACGGTGGAAGGGACCTTACATGGTGCTACTGGCTACACCTACTGCCCTTAAGGTGGATGGTATTGCTGCTTGGATCCACTGCTCCCATGCCAGACCAGCTGACCCCTTTGCCTTGGACAACCGTGGGGAAACATGAGAAGTCTCCAAGCATCCTACCCAACCACTCTGCCTACACCTCAAGAATAGAAAAATGAGCTCATTATTATTGGTATTGTTGTTTAATAGTATGGCTAAGGTCAGTTAGGGACCATACCCATTCAAGATCTAGAGCTGTTGGAGTTTAGTTTGAGGCTGGAGCCACAAGACCGTAAGTCAAGGGGGGGGAATGAAGGGTTAAAATTTTGAGGCAGTGATCATTTGTTGCTTGTTTCTAGCAGAGCAACACTTGGTGGTAATCCAAACACCTGGTTGGTTGTATGCCTTTATAAACCCTGCAAATCTTTACCTAGGGGCTCTCCTCCTATGTGATGCTGTGTTGGAGTGTAGGCCCAAGCTGCAGCCAGTTTAAATAAAACCTTAAAACAGCTGTAATGTCTGACACTCGGTGGTCTTTTTGGTGGGGGTCCTGCTGCTGGGGTATAACAATGTTTCCATTTTTCTCTAGTACTCCTCGAGATTTAGATTAAGGGTTTGTGTGGAGTGGCTCCTCAGTGAATCCCTGAGGAAACCATTTGGAGCCTTCTCAGGAGAACGCCATTCAAGCCAGCAGAGCAGGACAGTCTCTGAGACTATTTTCTCCAATGAACCACCAGAGAATCAGAAGTGAAGCAATGGTCCAGAGGGTAGAGCTCCAGCTTTGAGAGAGAAAACTGAGTAGGAAATAAAATCCAGACCAGGCAGGAAAGCCTGGGAATTGCTTAGATCCAATTAACTACCAGCAGGCGGGAAGTGCAGCTGTGGTGGTGGTAGAGACTCAGCCTTGAGCAAAACAGCTCAGGAACACATCGGGCCCTGAGTTTAAGTCCTGGGATGGACACAAAAAATTCAAAAGGAGGAGACCAAGTTTATGTATCAGTGCCCTACCTACTTATGTGTGTATATATATTACCTCCCATAGTGCAATCTCTGCTTTTATTTACTGGTTTATTTTTAAGATATGCTAGTTGTACATACTGCATCATTCTCTTCATTTCAGGCCCATTGCTTTTCTCTTCCAGGGTTCTAGGCCTGTGCTTTACATGATACACAATGAAGCTCTCAGCAACCTTTATTTATATTTTATTATGAGGGCAATCCAGGAAGAACCACAAATCAGGCAGGGGAAGAGATCAGGTTTCTTAGAAGTAACCGGTATTCAGAAAATTAAACTTGAGAACATAAAATGGTAGCATACTTATGTAAAAACTACCATTAAGAAAAAAAAAATTAGGGCTGGGAAGGTGGCTCAGTGGTAGAGTGCTTGCCTTGCATGCATGAGGCCCTGGGTTCGATTCCTCAGCACCACATTAGCAAAAAGCAAAAAAAAAAAAATGAAGGGGCTGGGAATATGGATTCATGACAGAGTGCTTGCCTAGCATGTAAGAAGCCCTGCGTTCGATTCCTCAGGCACCCGTACACAGACAAAGCCAGAATATGTGCTGTGGCTCAAGTTGCAGAGTGCTAGAGACAGTGCCTAGGCCTTGAGTTCAACCCAACAATTGGCAAAGAGATAGCTACCTAGGTAGGATGGTAGGTAGATAGAAAGAAAGAAATAGAAAGAGAGAGACAGAGAGAGAGACAGAGAGAGAGAGAGAGAGAGAGAGAGAAAGAAAGAAAGAAAGAAAGAAAGAAAGAAAGAAAGAAAGAAAGAAAGAAAGAAAGAAAGAAAGAAAGAAAGAAAGAAAGAAAGAAAGAAAGAAAGAAAGAAAGAAAGAAAAAAGAAAGAAAGAAAGGAAGGAAGGAACGAAGAAAGGAAGGAACGAAGAAAGGAAGGAAGAAAGAAAGAGATAGAAAGGAAGGAAGGAAGGAAGGAAAGAAAGTTGATAGATGAATCTGTTTTTGATATCAGAAGGAAAGAAGGGAACATTCCCAGTCATGAATCTTTCTGCAGTGTGCCAGGACACCAGCATCACCTTCACACAAACGCAGAGCAGGATGACTGTCTCTGTCCCACTTCTCAGGCATCCAAGAGCCCCAGAATCAAGAGGGCAGAGCCACGTTCTAACTCAGGTGCTTGGAGACAGAAGAGAAATGACCCTGCCCCTCCTTGGACTGGGGATTTGCATTAATGATGTGGAGAATGAAGTAAGGAGAATGGACTGGCAGAGATAGAAGGGCCTTCAAACCTAACAAATTGAGAGTCAAAAACCCACTCCCAAAGACCAGAGAGCAGGGTTTTTCTACTCTGTTCCTCCCCTCTCCAGCAATAAACTGGCTCTCTATTGGTAACTGAGGCTCCCTTCACCTGAGGGAGGAAGGTTAATTAGTCATTGTTTGAAGAGACTGAGCAAAGCCTGACTCTGCTGTAACTCTAACAAATGTTTCAGGTTTCCCCCATTGCTGGCTGTGCCTGGCATGAATGAAGTGGTTTGGCAGCTCACTTCCCTGTTGAGTGTGTACATTCTGCCTCCTAATCCTGCAGGCCTAGTTCTCTGTACCTAGCCTGGCTTTTGAAACTGTTTTCTGTCCTTCAAATACAGTGTTACACTGGAGTTCTTCCTGCAAACAGAGCTAGGACTTGGATCCTGAGAACTTCATTTGAACCCCGATTGGGTCAATAATATTTCTTTCCTTCTTCTGTAACTCAAGAACTCCAAGAACATTTAGAGTGCAAGTAACTTCTCATCACCAAGGGAAACACAGGAATTTCTTAATCATCTGACCTTTCAGAACAGGAAGTCAGAATGTCCTAGACTTCCCTGCCTTGGCTGGTTTCACCCTGTGAGAGACCTCAGCCTCCTGAGGTAGGGTGATGGGCGTGAGCTATTGGTTCTCTGCTAGGGTAAGAACTGTAATGACATTGACAATACAAGTCAACTGCTACCACAAAGGGCTTGGGGAGCATATTAAGCCTTTCAACAATGTGCCTTTCAGAACCCTGTAGAACACAAGTTTATAATGCTAGAGTCTGAGAGGCTGGGCTTATGGATGTGCTACACTTGAAACTTGAGGTCTGACCCCAATTCTGGTGTACATCAGCATTCATTTTCCTAAAAATATTTTCATAAGTAGCAAATAGGAAAATTATTTTGATTATCCCTCACTCTTTTTCCAGTTGTGTGTCTCAAACAGCCTGGGCGCTGTCTCTGAGCCCTTCAGCTCAAGGCAAACACTCTACCACTTGACCCACAGTGCCACGTGGGGTTTTTTGATGGTGCATTGGAGTTAAGAGTCTAACAGGCTTTCCTTCCCTAGGCTATCTTCAAACTGTGATCTTCAGATCTCAGCCTCCTGAGAAAGTAGGTTTCCAGAGCCACAGGAATCTGGCGTATTGTTTTTGCCAGACCTAGGGCTTGAAATTAGGGCCTGGGTACTGTCCTTGAGTTTCTTTTTCTCAAGGCTAGCACTCTATCACTTGAGCCACACCGCAGCTTCTGGCTTTTTCTTAGTATGTAGCACTGAGAATTCAAACCCTGGCATTCATGCATGCTGAGCAAGCTCTATACCACTAAGCCACATTCCCAGCCCGAACCTTACAATTTTATCCCTCAACTTGCCTATCCACAAGAAAAGCCTTCTGAGTATAAATCATCTAAACAAATCCGTATAGGAAGTTGTCCAAAGATAAATAAGACAAAACTCATACTGGGGACAGACTCTAACCACGTGATGACTTGACAAATGCCTCCATTTAATTAAGTATCATATTTCAAAACTTAATAAAGTATTAATGAAAATTAGTCAATGTATTGAATTATTGTGTATAATTTTATAATATATGTACACAACATAATAAATATTATGTGTATAATAATACTAATACAATAAACAATAAAAGGAATAAAAAATTAAATACAAAATTAATAATAATCATCATAATATGAAATAAACATACATATTTACCTATATATCTTATATTACACATGTACACAAATATTTTTTCTATTGCAGGGTCTTAATTCAGGCCCTAGGAACTCTAGCTTGAAAATCTTTTCCTCAAGCACAGGGAGCTTAGCCTTCACCCAAAGTGCAAAAGAGTTACTTGGACAGTGAGCTCAAATCCCAGCAATGGCAGAAATAGTGGCCCCAGTTCCAAGACAATGACTTAATATTTGTAACAGAAACAGTTACGTTTATTCAGTTCCATACTGAACACTGAAAAAAATCAGTGTAGAATTTTGTACAGCTATTCAGACGTCCATCCCTTAAACCCAAAATGCTTCTTGAGCACTACATAATTTTTTGTACATTTTTTATTTTTAAAATGTTGTACAGATGTGTCACAGTTACATGAGCAAAGTAATGAGTACATTTCGTATTGAGCATTGTTGCCTCCTCGTTTGCTTTTCCCATACCATCCCTTCCCTCCCATCTTCACAACTAACATCCCTGCTGAGGTCAGTGACTTAATTATTTATTTTTGGCTTGGCATGGGGTTTGAAATCAAGTATTGGCAACTCTGCGTCTTCTGTCTCATTGCTACGGATTCATCAAGACTCTGAGTTCAAATCCCAGGCTATGAAAGAAAACTGGCAGAAATTCCAAACCAAGGAGCTTTCTTATTTCAATTTAGTAAGTTAATGAATGAATGAATTAATTAGTTAATTAATTTTGCCAATCACGGAGCTTGAACTCAGGTCAAGGTAACTCTGACTCAACTTCACTCTCCCTAGGCTAGGGTGCAGCCTCGGGACTCAAAGCTGATCCTGGGACCCTAGGCTAAGAGGGCTTGCATGAAGGAAAAAAAGCAAAACAGCACAAAAAGTGGGGAGCTGTAGAGGGCTCAGGGTTTTACAATTTTTTTCTTTGCATGATGACCATCCTGGGTCTGAATGACATGGTTTCAAAGTGGACCTGGCCTAACATTGCTGATGGCTGGCAGGCTATCAGGGAAGCCATAAGCCAACATGGCAACATAGGCCCTTGGTTCAAATCCTAATCCTTACATTTACCAATGGCAGGAGATCACAAGAGACTCGTTTCTATGCATAAGAATACAGATTGAAAGAGTACTTCATGCATTTGTCTAGTCTAAAATTGGATGCAGTAATCCTAGGATGCTGATTGACCTTAATTAATAATTAATTAAGCATGAAAAGAATAATATTGTTTCATTGGAGATATAATAAATACCTAAGAGTTGGTAGGAAAGTAGTAGATGTCATTCAGTCATGGATAGACAGCTCTGGAAATCTTTAACAAAATATATTTATTTGTATACCACCTCTGCCTATCCATGTATTGCTGTTTTGGCCAAACTTGGGGCTTGATCTCAGTTCCTGGGAACCACTTGACAGCTTCATTGGCTAGAGGCTTCTGTGCTCACACTCACCCAATCATGAATTGGGCCTGCTAGGCCCTGAGTTCAGATCCCAGGACTGCCAAAAATTTAATCTTTGAGTAAGAATCTGAGTGTGACACAGGTTTTCCTTTTCTGGGAGAGTCCAGGGTGTCAGACATGATAGAGAACACATCTACAAATCTAGATGGTATGTGACATGATGTAAACAATGTAATAAATGGTATAGTGTCATCAAAGACAATAAAATAAATTGTAACTAAATTAATAAAAAAGATATAAAATGAATAACAACACTAAACGTGATATGGACTGAACATCTATATGGAAGTATAAATCCTACCACACCAAACACGATATTTACTGAACATCTGTATGGAAGTATAAATCCTATCATTAAAATGTATATAAGGAGTATGTTTTCCATGCCTGAGGCTTGAATTCAGCCCACCCCATGAGAAAACAATGGCGGGAAATCCTGAGATACTGGTTTCTGGACAAGGTAAAGTCATGGAATGTGATCGATCTCATCGAATGAGTAGTTCATGCTTGATGTGACTAGGAAATGATAGGCAAGACTCATGGGATATCACTTATTTGTAAAGCAGTGTTGATTAAGCAGGACAATAATCATCACAGTCATGAAATGAAGGCATCTGGAAAAATCCAAGTATCAGTAGACACATGGTAGATTGGATTCCATCACAGGTTATCGTCTCTCCTACTCTATACAAATGTGTACTCATTTGCATACTACCTTCAACTTATGAATGGATCACTACTGTGTACCCTCCTCCCCACCCCACCTGGGGGTCCATCTCAGGTCGTGGGAACAGCCTTACTCCTTAGTGGCTCACAGGCTGGTGTGCTCACATGGTCCCATTCGTCAATTGGGTCTGCTGGTCCCCAAGTTCAGATCCCAGCAGTGCCAAAAGATTCATCCTGATGTCAGAAGCCAATTGTTGCACCTGTGTTCCTTTCCTGTGCAAGTCCTGGGTCTCAGCTAGGGTGAAGAATACATGGGGCACCCTGTGGCCATGGGAATAGGTTGTTATCATGTGAGCCCAGTTATACATGTCAACATATACTGAAGAAAATACACAATACATCCATGAATAGCATACAAAATAGAATAACTACACTAAATGCACAATGCAGTCCACACACGGATTTGAATATACATCCCATGTTTAAATAATGCATTCAGGACAATTGTGGCCTCCCTGGTGCTCGATCTCAGTTCCTGGGACCTGACCAGCTCCTTAGTGGCTCACAGACTGGTGTGATCACATGGGCCCATTGGGCAGTTGGGCCTCTTAGGCCCAAAGTTCAAATAACAGCACTGCCAAAATTTACCCTGTTGTGAGAAGCCAGTCATTGCACCAGTTTTCCTGTGCTGTGCAAGTCCTGGGCCTCAGCTAGGATGGAGAATGCACAGGCAACTCTATACTCATGGGAATAGGTTGTCATCCTGGTCACCACAGTTATATCTGTCATCCTATACTCAAGAAAATACACAATACATCAATGAATAAGACACAAAATAAAGAGAATGACTACACCGAATGCAAGATGCTGCCCATCCATATATGGAAATATAGATCCTGTGTTTAAATGATGAATTTATGACCATATTGGCCCCCACAAGGCCTTCATCTCAGGTCCTGGGAACGACCTACCTCCTTAGTTCCTCAAAGGCTGGTGTGTTCACCATGACCCATTCACCAATTGGGCCTGCTTGGGCTTGAGTTCAAATCCCAGCACTGCCAAAAGATGCACCATGATTTGAGAAGCCAATTGATCCACCTGTTTTCCTGTCCTGTGAAAATCCTGGGTCTCAGCAGGGATGGAGAATTCTATATAAACAAATCTATAGCCATTTGAATAGGTTGTTATCCATGTCAGCATAGTTATATCTATCACCATACTCAATAAAATACACAATACATCCATGAATAAGAAACAAAATAAAAAGAATAACTACACTGAATGCAAGATGCATACCAAACTTGTAGGTAAAGAGAGATCCTATGTTTAAAAAAGGCAGGCTTGTTATTTTGTCCAGTACTGGGGCTTCAAATCAGGTCCTGGACCAGGCCTGACATTCTAGTCTTCAAGGATGATGAGATTTCCCTTCCCCCAAAGTGCAACAGAGCTACCCACATCTCAGATCAAATCCGTGCACTGACAAAAGATTCATTCTGTTGTCAGAAGCCAGTCGTCGAACATGCTTTCCTCTCCTGTGAAATTACTGTGCTTTCACTAGGATGTAGAATGCATAGGCAAACATATAATTATGGGAACAGGTTGTCATCCATGTCAGCACAGTTATACCTGTCACCATACTCAGTAAAATACACAATAACTCCATGAATTAGACACAAATTAAGGAGAAGTGCACTGGATGCAAGATGCTGTCCACACATGTAGGTAAATATAGATCCTGTATTTGAATTACGAATTTATGACTCTCTGGACCTCCCTGGGACTCGATGTCAGTTCCTAGGAATGGCCTATCTCCTTCGTTGCTCACAGGCTGGTGTCCTCACCTTGACCATTTCCCCAATTGGGCCTGATAGAGTGTGAGTTCAAATCCCAACACTGCAGAAAAATGAATCCTGATGTGAGAAGCCCATCGATTCACCTGTTTTCCTGTTCTGTGAGAGTCCTGGGTCTCAGCTTGGATGGAGAATGCATAGGAAACCGTATAGCCAGGGCAATAGGTTGTCTTCCATGTAAGCACTGTTATATCTGTTACGTTACTCAGTAAAATACACAATACTTACTTAAGACAGAAAATAAGAAGAAAAAGTACTCCAAAGGCAAGATGCTGTCCACACATATATGTAAATATAGATCTTATGTTTAAATTATTAAATTATGACTATCATGGCCCACCCTGGGCATCCATGACACTTGCTGGGAATGGCCTAACTCCTTTGTCGCTCACAGGCTAGTGTGGTCACCTTGAACTATTCACCAATTGTTCCTGCTAAGCACTGAGTTCAGATCCCAGAACTACCAACAATTGGATCATGCAGTAAGAAGCCAAGGGTGAAACTTTTTTCCTTTTCTCTGAGAGTCCTGGGTGTCTGGCATGATGGAGAACACATCTACAAATTTAGATTCCATGTGATAGGATGTCATCAATGTAATAAAGGGAATGGGTGTCATCATAGTAAAATCAATGGTAAATAAATGAATAAAACAAAAATACAAGGAACAACCACACCAAACGTGTATGGACTGAACATCCATAGGTAAGTACAAATCCTGTATTTACAATGTATATAAATAGTATGTTTTCTAAGGCTGGGGCTTGAATTTTGGCTTAGATTACAAGCCTGAGTTTTTTATCTTCAAGTACGGTGAGCTTCTGCTTCTTCCACAGTGCTGCAGATTCACCCTATGCTGAGGTGCAGCCACTGGACCAACAGTAGATCCTGGTATCCTAGACCCCCAGGCCTTGTGTGGCAAAAATGCAGCAAGATGGCCTTTTTATGTTTTCTTCTTTTGCACGGTGACCCTCCTGGGTCTGAGTGACCCTGTTGGAAAGGGTACTTCACCTTTCATTGCTGAAGGTTGTCAGACTATTGAGGAAGTCATAGGTCCACATGACAATGTAAGCCCTAATTTTGAATACCAATCATGACACCAATCAATGGCAGGAGATACTAAGAGACTCGTTCCCATCCATGGGAATCACAAGGTAATATTATCAATGTCACAGTTGAATGAGTTGATGGTGAATGATGCTCCTATGAAATTAGACAGCATCATTTCAGGAGACTGACTTTATTTAATATTTATTATTTATGTATTTATTTAATATTTATTTAATATTTATTATTATTAACATTAAAAGAATACTATTACATACAGAAAGCAATAATTTCAGGATATTGATTGATTTACTTAATAGTTTGTTAAGCATGAAAACAATAAGATTAATTACATGGAGGCATTATAAATACCCAAGAATTGATAGGAATGTAGTCTATATAAGTGAATAATGTATAGACATCTCTGGCACTCTATAAAGATATACATTTTTAGTGTACTACCAACTGCATGTCAATCTGTTCTTATTTTGTCAACCGCTGGGGCTCAATCTCAGGTACTCGGGACTGCCTGTCAACTCAATTTGCCACAGGATGGCAGGCTGACACTCACCCATTCATGAATTGGGCTTTGAAGTCTGTGAGTTCAGATGCCAGCACTCCCAAAAAATGAATTGTGTAGTAAGAAGCTGATGGTGACACATGTTTTCATTTTCTGTGAAAGTCCTGGGTGTCAGGAAGGATGTGCAATACATATGCAAAACTATATCCTATGTAATCAATGTAATCACTGTTCTATGTGTCATAATAGTCAATAAGATGAGTAGTCAGTACATGAATAAAACAAAACATAAAATAAGTAACTATACTGAATGCAATATGGAATCAACATATGTATATAAATATAAATCATATATTTAAAATGTAAACAAATAGGATGTTTTCTAGTGGTGGGCATCGATTTCAGGTGAAAGGAACAGACTTGAATTTCTTGAATTCAAGGAGGCAAGCTTCCTCTTCCCATACTGTGCAACAGCAGGTTTACCTAGACCATGAGTTCCAATCCCAGTCCTGGCAGAAAAAAAATGACATCTCCATGCTATGTGATGCTCAATTCGTAGGTATTTCATTTGGCCTCCATTTAATGAAGGTGATTATTTAAATGCTTCATAAAGTATTAATTAATATCGACTAGTGTCCTATAATGTAATTGTGTATAATTTTATCCTCGAATCATTCAAGTACTGCCTACTTAATCATGACATACATCACATTCCTTTGGTAATCATATGAATAGGAATGCGTTTCATAGGATCTCCTGCCATTTGTCGGTGGCAGGACCAGGATTCAAACTGTGGGCTCCAGCTCTTACCACTTATACCTGAGGATAGGGAACTCACAGGTCTGTCCAAGAACATCAGCAAAACCAGGCATCATTGGCTCTCAGCAGTCCTCCTTAAAACTTACAAGGCTGTGATAGGAGGATCATGATCAAAGTGACCCTAGGCAGGAAAGTCCTTGAAACTCCTGTCCAACTTGTGCCAACAAAGCCAGAAGTAAAGCCGTGTGGCTCCAGTGGTAGAGAGCTAACCTTGATCAAAAGCCTTGATCTGTGACCAGATCCTGAGTTCAAGGTCTGCGAACAAACAGACATACACAACAATCTGTGCAGCCATCAGGCTAAAGCAGGTCACTCTCTTGTCCTCAACTGGATTGGACAGAGTTCCCTGGGAAAGGGGCTGCCATCATTTTGACTCCGCCCATTCTGCCTGCATCACAAGATTCCAGCCACACCTCCATTGTTTCATGGTTCTTTCTGATCAATGGGATACAAGAATGGTGGCCACGCCCACATTCCATGCTGCCCAGTAGCACCATGATTTGCTCTGTTTGTCCTCAACTACCAGCAGTTGAGGAAGGTAGTGGTGGCTGAGTGGTGAGCAAGAGACTCGAGGCCTAGGAGGAGAGGCCTTCCTCAGGCCCAGCATGTGCCTGCCTGAGCCCCGGCCCCCTGCCCCCCTTCCCCATGGAGCAGCATTTCAAATCTTATGCTGCAGCCTCAGGCCCATGGTTACCTCAGGCAATGTTGCAATGCTGTGCCATGAGCCAGCTTGCGGCCCTGACCTGGTCCTGGCTCCCCTGTCCTCTGTTCAGGGCCTGAGTGTCTGTCATACCTCTGCCATTGCTGCTTGCCCCACTTGGAGCAGCTGCCAACAGCTTCTGCCAGCAACACGTGAGTGGCTCCCACACAGCCCTGCACCCTGCGACACCATATCCCCTCCCCTCCTACCTGGACCCGCGCCTCCCCTGTGCCCCACAATCTGGCCCACGCCCTGCCACAAATGTGCCCCAGGGGTGGGGGGTGGGTGTTGACCCGAGGATGCCACCGCCATCCCAAGTGGCTAGTGTCCCAGGATACAGGGAGATGCAGGGTTGGGTGAGGAGTGGGTACCAAAAATCCCCTGGCTTGGAACAGTGGGAGCCACACAGCAGCACATGTGCACCCTTCCAATCCCTGGTGGGAACCCAGTGGCTTTAGTCAGAGGTGGGGAGCAGCATGTCTACACCTGCCTTTTGGGTTTTTTTTCCTTTTTTTCTGGGGATGGGAGGTGTTGGATGCAGAAGATAGACACCCTTGCTGTGTGAGGCCTTGTCTTCTGTGCTCAGTCAAACTTTCACCTGAAGACAGAGAGACAGACAGAGAGACAGAGACAGAGACAGAGACAGAGATCATCTTTTTCCTTGTACACCCTGACTGTGCTCAGGTGAGTGATCAGTTGGCAAATTGCAGGTGCTGCATGGAGGAGTCTTCTGTCACCGGTCTGGATGTGTGTGTGGGGGGGGGGGGGGTGTGTAGAAGCGGGTTGTAACAAGGAGGCTGAATGCTTTGGTAACTTCTACCTGCTATCTTTGGGGCATGTATGGGCTTCACAGCTGAGGTCTGGGGGCCTGGAAGGGTGAGAGGCTCGAAGGGGACTCAGCACTGTTAAATTACAAGAACAAGGGATCTGTGTGCAATAGAGCTGTGTACTCCCTTGAGCCTGGTTGGTGGCAGTGGGAGCTTGGGAGGACCTGGGAGTGCGACCTGCAGGGGATGGCTTCCCAGGGGGACAGAGAGCATGGCCAACACTTAGTAAGGATATGAGTTCTGCTAGTATGGAGCGAAACAGCATAGTTGAGACTCTGGGTCTTCTCATCATGACATCTGATGGGCAAGGCCAACCCTATTTTAAAACTTGAGCTGTGATCTTCAGATCTCAGCCCCCTGAGTACCTAGGATTATAGGCATGAGCCTCTGGCACTGGGACTCTGGTTCTTTTTGGTATATTAGGGTTTGACCTCAAGGCCTTAGGCTTGCCAGTCAGGTCTTCTACCATGTGAGTCAAGCTTTTCTGCCTTGGGCATTTCTGAGATGGAGAATTAATATATGCTCAGGCTGGGCTGGATCATGGTCCTCCTATCTGTGACAGGCCTGAGCCCCCAGGCCCGTTCTTCTGTAGTTGGGATGGTAGATATGTAGTGCCATGCTCAGTCATTGGTTTAGATGGATTGTCCCAAACTCAGTCCACGGCAGCCGATTCTTGACCAGAGGTGAATCTCTGGGTTGGGCCTCAACCATTGGACTTCAATCTCCTCATTTGACAGTTGTGAGGAAACAAGGGATTGATACAGAGGGATCTCTGGAGCAGGGACAGGCACAGATGGAGGGGCCATCTGATACTGTTCTTGGCAATTCTGTGAGCATATGATAGAACGATACCCGGAAAGATCTCAGGTGGTGTGTGTTATTAACGGTGCAACAGGTATGGGATTAGGAAACAAAACATGGCTCTCTTTCTTTATTACTCTATCCCCATGAGTAACGGGATCTTTCACTTTGTTCAGTTTTGAAGCTGGGGAAACTGAGGCACAGAGAAGCTGGGTGACCTACTAATGATTCCCAGCTGACAGGAACCTCAGCCTGACTTCTCTGCCATGCTCCCTAGGACAATGGGTGCTATTCAGCCCACTTCTTGTGGTGGGAAGTCCACTTCTTTTCAGTCAGGGGTCTTGAACTCTGGGCCTGGGACAGCTCCCTGAGCAGCTCAGCTCAAAGCTAGCACTGTACCACTTGAGTCACAGCACCACTTCCAGTTTTTTGGTGGTTCTTTGGAGATAAGAGTCTCACAGGTATTCCTGCCCGGGGTGGCTATAAACCACAATCTTCATATCTCAGCCTCCATTGTACTTAGGATTATAGGACTGAGCCACCAGCACCTGGTTTAAGTGTAATTCTGACCTTCTTTCTTTCACTTTCTCTCTCAGGAACTGATTCAATGGGTGCTGGAGGAGGTGGCCCAGCATCCCCATGTGGATGGAACCAAGGTGGTCCTATCATTCTGGAGGTAACCTGTGGGTCAGGAGCTGTCTCGCTGTCTAAGTCCCTCTGTGCCCTGGCTACACTGTGACAGTTATCCATTGTCCATCTAGCCTTATTGGACTCAGTATTGTGTTCAATGCTCTTTTCTTTTCTTTTTTTTTAATTTAATTTTATTTGTGAACATACTGTACAGAGGGGTTACAATTACATGGGCAAGATAATGCATACATTTACTCAGAGGCAAGTTTATAGCTCTGAGCTCCTACATCAACAAATTGGAGAGATCTGAAACTGACAATTTAATGACACATCTAAAACTCCATGAATAAGAGCAGCAAGATAAGCCCCAATCCAGTAGATGGAAAGAAATAATTAAAATTAAATCAGAATTAAATGAATTAGAATCCAAAAAACTATAGAAAGAATCAACAAAACAAAGAGTTGATTCTTCGAAAAACTTAACAAAATTGACAGACCCTTAGCAAATTTTATCAGAAAAAGTAGAGAACACACACAAATTAATAAACTCAGAGATGAGAATGGAAACATCACCATGGAAGCAACCAAGATTCAGAACATTATAAGGGAATACTTCTCAAAACTTTATGCTAATAAGTTTGAGAACTTGACAGAAATGCACCTTTTCCTAGCAAATATTGACATGCCAAAACTAAACCAAGATGAGTTAAACCATCTTAACAGCCCCATATCAAGCATTGAAATAGAAACAGCAATAAGAGACCTCCCAGCTAAGAAAAGTCCAGGCCCAGATGGTTTTACAGCGGAATTTTACAAGGCCGTCAAAGCAGAGCTTACACCAATACTCCTCCAACTCTTCAATGAAATTGAAAGAGAAAGCTCACTACCGAACACATTCTATGAAGCCATCAAAACCCTCATGCCCAAACCAGGCAGGGTCTCATCAAAGAAAGAGAACTATAGACCCATTTCTTTGATGAACATTGATGCAAAACTTCTCAACAAAATTTTGGCCAATCGACTTCAACAATTCATCCAAAAAATCATACACCACGATCAAACATTATTCATTTCAGGGATGCAAAGCTGGTTCAATATACGCAAATCAATAAATATTGTTCATCACATCAACAGGAGCAAGAATAAGAACCACATGGTTATCTCAATAGACGCAGAAAAAGCATTCGACAAGATCCAACACCCCTTTATGATGAAGGTTTTGGAAAAATTAGGAATCCATGGAACATTCCTCAATACAATAAAGGCTGTATATGACAAACCTACAGCCAGCATTATACTTAATGGTGAAAAACTAAAGCCATTTCCTCTTAACTCAGGAACAAGACAAGGATGCCCACTCTCTCCATTTCTCTTCAATCTATTATTAGAATGTCTAGCTACAGCAATAAAACAAGATGCAGACATAAAGGGGATCCAAATAGGGAAAGAAGAAATAAAACTCTCCCTCTTTGCAGACGACATGATCTTGTATTTAAAGAATCCCATAGACGCCACTCCCAAATTACTCAAGCTGATTCAAAACTATGGCAAAGTAGCAGGTTATAAAATGAACCCCCCAAAATCAATGGCTTTTCTGTATGCCAACAATGAGAAAAGTGGGGATGAAATTAGGAAAGCAACTCCATTTGTAATAGCCCAACAAAAAATAAAATACCTAGTAATAAACTTAACCAAAGAAGTGAAGGACCTCTATGATGAAAACTTTAAAATCTTGAAAAAGGAAATCAACACAGAACTTAAAAAATGGCAAAAGCACCGATGCTCTTGGATTGGAAAGATTAACATCGTGAAAATGGCAATACTTCCCAAGGCTATCTACAAATTCAATGCAATACCTATCAAAATTCCAACCTCATTCTTCATGGAAATAGAAGAGGCAATCCAAAAATTCATATGGAACAACAGAAGACCCCCAATAGCAAAAACGCTCCTCAACGGAAGGAACACTGCTGGAGGAATATCAATACCAAATTTCAAACTCTACTATAAAGCCATAGTAATCAAAACAACTTGGTATTCGTATAAGAACAGACCTCAGGACCAATGGAATAGAATTGAAAACCCAAAAATCAACCCACAGACCTATAGCCATCTAATCTTTGATAAGGAAGCTAAAACAATAGAATGGAAGAAAGACAGCCTCTTCAGTAAATGGTGCTGGCAAAATAGGTTAACTACTTGTAGAAAACTAAAGCTAGATCCTTATATTTCACCCTGCACCAGAATCAACTCCAAATGAATCAGACCTTGAAGTCAAAGCAGACACTCTGAAAACATTACAGGATGGAATAGGAGATACCCTAGGTCTCCTTGGCTCAGGCCGAAATTTTCTGAATAGACACCCGGAAACACAACAAATCAAAGAAAGGTTGGACAAATGGGATTGCATGAAGTTGCAGAGCTTCTGCAGGGCAAATGACATAGCTAGCAAGATCAATATAGAGCCCACGGATTGAGAGAAGATTTTACGAGCCATACAACGGACAAGGGTCTCATATCTAAAATATACTTGGAACTCAAAAAATTAAATCCCCCAACAACAAATTCTCAAAGAAACAACTGCCCAATAAATAAGTGGGCGAAAGACTTAAAGAGAAACTTCTCTGAAGAAGAAAGAAGGATGGCCAATAGACACATGAAGAAATGCTCAACATCCCTAGCCATAAAAGAAATGAAAATCAAAGCAACATTGAGATACCACCTCACTCCAGTTAGAATGGCAAAAATCAAGAACTCTAACAACAACAGATGCTGGAGTGGATGTGGACAGAAGGGAACCTTACTTCATTGTTGGTGGGAATGTAAACTTGTTCAACCACTTTGGAAAGCAGTATGGAGGTTCCTCAAAAGACTTCACATAGAACTCCCCTATGACCCAGCAATTGCACTTTTGGGCATTTACCCAAATGTTTACAAACAAGACCACACTAAAGCTACCAGCACAACTATGTTTATTGCAGCATTATTTACCATAGCTAAGATATGGAACCAACCCAGATGCCCCTCAGTAGATGAATGGATCAAGAAAATGTGGTATATATACACAATGGAATTCTATGCCTCCATCAGAAAGAATGACATTGCCCCATTTGTTAGGAAATGGAAAAACTTGGAAAAAATTATATTAAGTGGAGTAAGGCAGGTACAAAGAAACACAGGTCCCATGGTTTCCCTTATTTGCAATATCTAGTATATGTATGAGTCAAGCGGAAAAAGTCAGATAATGTGATGTTAGGAAAATGAATTCTTAGATAGGTATTTTAATGTTTTTTTTTCTTTCATACATGTGTTTCTAACGCATTTATAAGATTATTTCTTTGTTGCTTTGTATGTCCCTCCACCACAGTATAACCCCCGCTTTCAATATATTTGATGTCATTATAACTTGTGGAGGAGATGGGGGAAAACAAGTCGTTTAAGGATTCAGGTGGACCTGTTGCAACAATGAAAAGTACAAATTGTCATGTCAAAAATGAGCTTTACAATGTCGGTGGGAGGGGGAAGGATTGGGTGGGGGGGGGAGGCTGGGAAGGGAGTTGAAGGGTAAAAAAAAGAGGAGGCTGCAATGCTTGGTAAGAAATGTATGCATTATTCTGCCCATGTAATTGTAAGCCCTCTGTAGTACGTTCACAAATAAAATAAAATTAAATTAAATTAAATTTTTTTTTTAAAGAAAGAAAAACACACACATGCATGTATCCCTAAAATGAAGATTATAAGGAGAAAAAAAGTTACTAGAAAACAATTTTTTTTCAAAAAAGGTAAAAATTAAAAATTAAAAAAGTTTTAGAAAGGAAAAAAATTTTTTGTAAAAGGTATTTAAAAAAAGAAGAAGAAGAAAAAAAAATTCTTTGATTTTTTTGGGAGGGTTGGGAAAAATCCTGTATCTCCCTTGTGTCTGTAATAAGACTCTGGTGGAATCTCTGCTCTGCTTGTGGTCCTGTGGCTCGGTTGATTTCTTAAGTCAGTTTGTTTGGATAGGCAGAAAAATGCTCTGCTTTACCCAGATTTTGCGATCCTCCTCCCATGTTAGTTCAATGGGAGGGGGTTCTGGTTTGAGTATCATAAAAGAGGGAGATGGCTTTTTCCTCAAGTTTGGAGATGCTGTGATGAGGCTTGGTTCTGGGTTGAGTTGAGGCCTTTCAGCAAACAGTAGCTTTTCCCAGGGGCTAGTTTGTGAGGAACTCACAGAGCCCAGCCTGGAGCCACTCTCAGGGTTTCTGTTTACTGATGTCAAGACTGCTAAAGGGAGGGATAGCCTCTGGCTCTGGTTAGCCAGTGAAGAAAGCCACTCCTAGGGCTGGCGCCCAAACTGGGTGATTTTTCTCTGGATGGAGCTGAGTCTGGCAGGTCACCCCATTAAGTTCTTATGACCTGCTAAATGACTCTTATTATTTCAAGGCCTGAGTTGGAGCTAGTAGCTCCGCCGAGCTTTGTCGGTATCCAAGATGGAGTTCTCCAGTACTGGGGGGAAAGGGGTGACCTTCTCTCCTCTGCTCCCTGAGGAGTGAGGATATCAGCCTTCTATTCACGCCGAGTCTTGGTTCCTGGGTCGTTTCTTGTCTGCGAACTGCAGGATGAAGATATCTGCTCCTTGTCAGTTGTTGCTGGTGTTGAGTAGAATCCGCCCGTCCGCTGCATCTGGCTCTTTAGTCCCGCACTCTCTGTGTTTCAGGTATGGCGATATGACTGCCGCCGCTGCCACTACCGCCACAGCAGCAGATCTGTCTGGCAAGAGATCAGATCTGTCTCCTTGCCTGGATTTTCCCTCTCTGGCCCAACTCTCTGTCCTGTGATGGCACACTTGGTGTGATTCTCTGGCTTAGGACTGTTCCCTGGAACTCTAAAACTGCTTGCTATGTGAGAGCTTGTTTAGCCTCCAGCTTCTCCTCTTCCATCTTCCTGGAACTCTCTGGTCTAGGAATTTTGTTTAACAGAATCCTATCAGAGAACTTGCCAAACATGCAAAAAGATAGGTCTATTCAGATACAAGAAGCTTTTAGAATTCCAAATAGACCAGACCAGAACAGGACATCCCACAGTTAAATTATAATCCACACAGGATCAATTTAGAACAAGGAAAAAATCCTTAATCTGTCAAGGAGAAAAAGAATAAACACCTATAAATGGAAACCAATTAGAAACACCTCAAATTTCTCAGCAGAGACAATTGAAGCAAGAAGAGCCTGGAATGATGTATGCCATGCCCTAAAATCAAACAACTATCAAACAAGAATACTGTACCCAGCTAAACCCTCCTTCATAACTGAAGGTCAAATAAAAACCTTCCATTGCAAAGAAAAGTTGAAACGATATATCTCCACCAAACCAGCCCTTCAAAAGATTCTTAAAGATGTCCTACACATAGAAAACCAACAAGACCACAATAAAGGCCAAGAAACTGCACCCAAAATGAGAATCCCAGAACCATAGACAGAATCCACTAGGTGCAGCACCCAAGAACGTGGATTAAATGGCAGGAAATTCCAAATACATTTCCCTGCTATCTCTCAACATTAACAGATTTAACCCTCCAATTAAGTGACATAGACTGTCTAGTTGGATTAAAAAACAAAATCCTTTATTTGTTGCCTTGAGGAGTCACAACTTGCCCATAAAAAACAAACACATTTTCAATGTTAAAGGCTGGAGCAAAATCTACCAAGCAAACGGCCCCCAAAGACAGGCAGGAGTTGCAATCCTAATATCAGATAAAATAGACTTCAAATTAAAATCCATGAGAAGAGATAAAGAAGGTCACTACATACTAATTAAGGGATCGCTCATTCAGGAGCATATTACAATTCTAAATATCTATTCGCCAAACAATGGAGCACGCAAATTTATCCAAGAAACACTACTTTCCCTCAAATCCCACATAGATCCAAAGACATTAATTGTTGGGGATTTTAACACACCACTCTCCCCATTAGATAGATCAACTCGGCAAAAACAAAACAGAGAAACCGCAGATCTAAACAGCTGTATAGATCAAATAGATTTAACAGACATCTACCAAATATTTCACCCAGCAGCATCAGAATACACGATTTTCTCAGCAGAACATGGAACATTTTCCAAAATAGGCCAAATTTTAGGCCACAAAGCAAACCTGTCCAAATTCAGAAACGTTGAATTAATACCTTGCATTCTCTCAGACCACAAGGGAATAAAATTAGAATTCAACCAAAAGCCACCAAAGAAATCCGGTAACACATGGAGACAGAACAACACACTCCTGAATCATGAATGGTCATGGAGGAGATTAGAAAGGAAATTCTAATGTTCATGATATTGAACAAAAATGAGTACACAAATTACCAATTCCTCTGGGACACAGCAAAGGCAGTACTCAGGGGCAAGTTTATAGCTCTGAGCTCCTACATCAACAAATTGGAGAGATCTGAAACTAACAGTTTAATGAGATTTCTGAACCTCCTTGAAAAAGAGCAGGAAGATAAACCCCAATCCAGCAGACAGAAAGAAATAATAAAAATTAAATCAGAATTAACAAAATTACAATCCAAAAAAAATATAGAATGAATCAACAAAACAAAGAGTTGTTTCTACGAAAAAATTAACAAAATTGACAGATCCTTAGCAAATCTTATCAGAAAAAGAAGAGAACACACCTAAATAATTAAACTAAGAGATTAGAAGGGAAACCTCACCACAGAAACAACCAAGATTCAGAACATTATAAGGGAATACTTCTCAAAACTTTATGCTAATAGGTTTGAGAACTTGGCAGAAATGGACATTTTCTAGGCAAATATTGACATGAGGTAAACCTCTGAACAAGCCCATACCAAGCATTGATATAGAAACATCAATAAGAGATCTCCCATCTAAGAAAAGTCCAGGACAGGATGGTTTTACAGCAGAATTCTACAAGGCCTTCAAAGCAGAGCTCTCAACAATACTCTTCGAACCCCTCAATGAAATTGTAAAGGAAAGATCACTACCGAACACATTCTATGAAGCTATCAGAACTCTCAACCCCAAACCAGGCAGCGACTCATCCAAGAAAAAGAACTATAGACCCATTTCTTTGATGAACATTGATGCAAATCTTCTCAACAAAAATTTTGGCCAATCGACTTCAACAATTCATCCAAAAAATCATACACCACGATCAAACAGGATTCATTTCAGGGATGCAAAGCTGGTTCAATATACGCAAATCAATTAATATAATTCATCACATCAACAGGAGCAAGGATAAGAACCACGAGGTTATCTCAATGAATGCAGAAAAAGCATTTGACAAGATACAAGACCCCTTTATGATGAAGGTTTTGGAAAATTAGGAATCCATGGAACATTCCTCAATACAATAAAGGCTGTATATGACCAACCTACAGCCAGCATTATACTCAATGGTGAAAAACTAAAGCCATTTCTTCTTAACTCAGGACCAAGACAAGGATGTCCACTCTCTTCACTTCTCTTCAATCTAGTATTAGAATGCCTAGGTATAGCAATAAGACAAGATGCAGACATAAAGGGGATCCAAATAGGGAAAGAAGAAATAAAACTCTCCCTCTTTGCAGATGACATGATCTTGTATTCAAAGAAACCCACAGATTCCACTCCCAAATTACTCAAGGTGATTCAAACTTTGGCAAAGTAGCAGGGTATATAATAACCCTCAAAAATCAATGTCTTTTCTGTATGCCAACAATGAGAAAGCTGTGGTTGAAATTAGAAAAGCAAGTCCATTCTTAATATCCCCACAAAAAATAACATACCTAGAAATTAACTTAACCAGAGAAATGAAGGAACTCTATGATGAAAACTTCAAAAACTTGAATATGGAAATCAAAACAGAACTTAGAGAGTGGCAAAAACTCCCATGATCTTGGTTTGGAAAGATCAACATCATGAAAATGGCACTACTTCCCAAGGCTATCTACAAATTCAATGCGATACCTATCAAAATTCCAACCTCATTCTTCAAGGAAATAGAAGAGGCAATCCAAAAATTTATATGGAACAATAAAAGACTCCGAATAGCAAAAACAACCCTCAACAGAAAGAACACTGCTGGAGGAATATCAATACCAAATTTCAAACTCTATTATCAAGCCATAGTAATCAAAACAGCTTGGTATTGGCACAAGATCAGACCTCAGGTCCAATGGAATAGAATTGGAAACCCAGAAGTGAACCTACAGACCTATAGCCATCTAATCTTCGATAAGGGAGCTAAAAAATATAATGGAAGAAAGACAGCCTCTTCAGTAAATGGTGCAGGCAAAATTGGTTAACTACTTCTAGAAAACGAAAGGTAGATCCTTATGTATCACCGTCCAACAGAATCAACTTCAAATGGATGAAAGACCTCGGAGTCAAAAAGACACTCTGAAAACATTACAGGATGGAATTGGAGAAGCCCTAGGTATCCTTGGCACAGGCAGAAATTTTCTTACTGGAGACCCAGAAACACAACAAATCCAAAAAATTTGGACAAATGGGATTGCATGAAGTTGCAGAGCTTCTGCATGGCAAAGGACATAGCTAGCAAGATCCTTGATGTCAGCCTCCTGAGTCGGATTATAAGTATGAGCCACCAGTACCAAGCTAAAAGTTATTTTTGTGAGATATAAAAATTTACTTATACAAGATATATAAAAGAACATAAACAAATGAAACATTAGAACCACAGAACTGAAACAACTTATATAAAAGACATAAAAGGATGAATACCAAGGCCCCAAGTTCAAGCCTCAGGACCAGCACAAAAGAAATAAAGAAGTATAGAAGAAGAGAAGGAATAGCCAGTGACAGAGTTTTAAATTAATCAATCACTGATGGCTTACACATGTTGTATTAACTACATAGGAGGCTAAAGTCAGAAAATACCATTTAAAGGCAAGCCCAAGCAGGAAAATCCATTGGCCATTTTTCTGTGTGTGCCAGTCATGGGGATTGAATTTGTTTTACTTTACTCAAGGCTGGAGTTCTATTAATCTCAGCTTATTGGTGAAATCACTACCAGATAATTGGATATAAAGAGTATCATGTAATTTCCTATGCAGGCTGGCTTCGAACTGTGATCCTCAGATTTCAGCTTCCTCAGACATTCTGTGCTTTGCATGAGACTCTTACTTCCAATGAACCACCATAAAGAAGAAAAAAACCTGGAGTTTGAGCTGTGGATACAATGGCAGAAATGAGACAATGACTTCTGGGACAGCACACACACCTTGAGATCAAGCTGCAGAACCAGCACATACAAGAATAAAATAAATAAATGAAAAGAAAGGTGGAAGAAGAAAAGGGAGAGACAATTTCAGATGTTAAAATGAGTAAAACTGAGGTAGCTTACACTTGTTATTGTACTTACTCAAGGGTCTCACATCTGAGGATCAGTGTTCAAGGCCAGCCAAGGCAGGGAAGTCCATGGACTCAACTCTAATTAGTCAACTACAGCTTTGTTTTTTTTTTAAAAAAACAACCCAAATTGTGCTGTGGCTCATGTATTAGAGGGCTAGTATTAATAATGTACTGGGACAGGCCTGGGAAGGTGACTCAGTGGGGGAGTGCTTGCCTTTCATGCATGAGGCCCTGGGTTCAATTCCTCAGCCCCTGAGTTCAATTCCCCAGCAACACATAAGCAGATAAAGATGGAATTAACGCTGTAGCACAAGTGGTAGGGCTCTAGCCGTGAGCTGGAGAGCTGAGGGACAGCGCCCAGGCCCAGAGTTCAGGCCCCACAACCGGCAAAAGAAAATAAGGATACAGGTGGAACCATTGCAACAATGACATGTATAAGACATTATGTTGAAAAACAAATTTACTACTTTGGTTCAGGGGTGTCAGGGGGACGGCTGGGGTGAGGGATGGAAGGGGATAGTAAGAAGAAACAAAGGAGGAGGCAACGATGCTTGATAAGAAATGTACTCATTACCTTGCTCATGTAATTAATTGTAAGCCCTCTGTATGGTATTTTAACAATAAAAAGAAAAAATAAAAAAAAAATTAGAGGAGAAAAAAATAACTGGGACAATACCTAGGCTCTGATTTATTGCCCCATGCCCAGCATACCTACCAAAATAAAAAATAGAAATTAAAAAATGTTTCGGAAAAATCCAATTAAATTTTCAAAATGAGCCATGAATTTTTGTTTCCTGTCTGTTATCCTAGATACAAAGATAGATGAAATCTGAGGGTTATGGTGTCTCATCATCAAATCACCATCAAAACAAACAATAAAACAGAAGTGAAGCACCAGCCTTGAGTGAGACAGCTATGAAACAGTGCTCTGGCTCAGAGATTCAGCCTCAGGATCACAAAAATGGTAATAAGAAGAGAACCTGGGGCTGGTGACTCAGGCCTGTAATTCTAGAACCTGAGGAGGCAGAAATATGGGGATCCAGTGTAAAGGCCAACCCAAGCAGGAAATTCCAGAAGTCAGTTGTTTGTGGGCCATCTTGGGGCTGGAACTGTATTAGTCCCAGGTTTTTAGCACTTACTTGGAGGTAAGGATCTTAGACTTTCCTGCTCAGGATGGCTTTGAACAATGATGGTCAGACTTCAGCCTCATGAAACATGCCAAGCCTTGCATGAGTTCTAGCTCCAGGACCAGCACACACAAAACAATGAAATGATTAAATGTAAAGAAGGGTAGAAGAGAAGAACCAATAACTGAGGCTTCAATGAGCCAATCAGCCAATCATTGGTGGCTCATAACTGCAATTCTAGTTACTCAGGAAGCTAAAATCTGGGGATAATATTTAAAGACCCGACCAAGTAGGAAAGTTCATAAGACTTGTGTGTGAGTGTGTGTGTGTGTGTGTGTGTGTGTGTGTGTGTGTGTATGTGTATGTCTGTGTGTGAGTCCTGTTGCTTGAATTTGTACTGTTTTTCTCAAGGTTCTACTAATCTCAGCTTTTTAGTGGCTATAATTGGATATATCATGGACTTTCATCCCCGACTGGCACAAACTTTGATCCTCAGTTTGCAACCTCATGAATCTGGTTTGGCTCTAATGATACTCATTTCTAATTAAACACCAAAACAGAAAAAAAAACCCTGGAATTTAGTTGTAGTTCAACTGGCAAAACTGGGAAAAAGCACCCAGACCCTGAGTTCTAGCCTCAGGACAAACAGAGAAGAAGTAAAATAAAAGGAGGATAGAAATGCAAAAGGAAGAGTCACTGATGGTGGTTGAAATGAATCTAAAATTTTTTTCTCATACATGTTATAAGAGGTACTGAGGAGGATGAAATCTAAGGATCACGGTTCATGACCAGTCCAGGCAGGAGAGTCCATGAGACTTATATATCTAATTTGCACCAAAAATAAGCTACAAGGCTGGAAGAGGCACTATCGTTCAAGTAGTACAGCTCTCACCTGGAGTAACAGAAGTTCATGGACAGTGCCCAAGGCCTGAGTTCAAGCCCCAGGACTAGGAAAAAAAGAAAAACGGTGTGAGAAAATCCAATTAAAGTTTCAAAATGAGCCATGCATGAGTTTTTGCTCAATATGTGTAATCTTACTGACTCACAAACCTGAAATCTGAAGGTTGTTGTTCACAGCCAGCCTGGACAGGGAAATGCATAAGTCTTCAAATAACCAGCAAAAAAACGCCAGAAAATGAAGCTATGGTTGTAGTTATAAAGCACCATCCTTGAGAGAAAAACCCATGAAACAGTGCCCTGGCTCAGAGATCCAGCCTCAGGATCACAATAAGAAAATTAAATGGTTGGAGGTAGAGAACTTAGCACTGTTGCTCATGTCTGTAATTCTAGAAATGCAAGAGGCTGAAATATAAGATCCTGTGTAAAGGCAAACCTAATCAAGAAATTCCAGTAGACTGTTTTGTGTGTAGCACCACACTGGGGATAGGTTTTTGTTGGTTGATTGGAGATGAGAGTTTCATGGACTTTCCTGCTCAGGCCACTTTCAAACCATGATGGCCAGATTTCAGCCTCCTGAATCAGGACAGGCCTTGCATGAGCTCAGAGTTCCAAGACGAACACACAAAAAAAGAATGAAATAAATGAAACGAAGGGTGGAAGAAGAGAAGAAAGAGCAAAAACAGAGGTTTCAATAAGCCAATCATTGGTGGCTCATATCTTTCATTCTACATACTCAGGCTGAAATTTGAGGATACCATTTAAAGCTCAGCTCAGGTATAGGTGCTCATAAGACGAGTGTGTGTGTGTGTGTGTGCGCGTGTGCACGTGTGTGTGTGTGTGTGTTTGTGTGTTTGTGCCAGTCCTGGTGCTTGAACTTGCAATATTTTGCTCAATGATCGACTACTCTCAGATTGTAGTGGTTAATTGGAGAAAAGAGTGTCATGGACTCTCCTCAATTTTCAGCCTCCTGAATCTGGCCTAGCTCTACATGATTCTCTTCTCTCCATTTAACCTCCCCCAAAAGCCTAATGTTATGGTTGGTCCCATGTATGTCCTGAACATCTGAGCTTCAATTTCTACTCCCAGGAGAAGCAAAAATGAAAAAAGAAACGAAGGAGGAAGCAAGCACATATTAAAGTTTTAAAATGACCCAAGTGTTCCTGGTCATGTGTGTAATCTTCACTACACAAGAGGCTGATAACTGAGGACTGCAGTGTCAAGTCAGCCTGGTAAGGAACATGCTTGAGATTCTTATCTCCAGCTACACTGTACAAAGCCTTGATCTGTTGCTGAGGTGGTAAAGCCTTGAGTGTAAAACCTAAGATATAGGCCCCAGAGTCAGAGGTCAAGCCACAGGACCAATACAATTTTCAGAAAGAGGATGAAGAGATATTGAAATCTGAGAATCATTGTCCAAAGCTAGCCCATGCAAGAAAGTCCATGCAAGAAAGTCTCTGTGTTTGCATCTGTATGCCATCTTGAGGCTTGAACTTATGTTGTTTTGTTTGAGGATAGAGCTCTACTACTCCCAGCGTTTCAGTGATCGATTGGAGCTAGGAGTCTCATGGGCTTTTCTGCCCTAGTTCGCTTTGAACCATGATCCTCAGATTTCAGCCAAATGATTCATGCTGGGCTTTGCATAAGACTCATCTCCTATTAACTATCAAGAATTGAAAAACAAAACCTGGAAGTGAGCTGTGACCCGAATACAATCTGGGCAATCACTTTCTAGAACAGCACCCAGAGCTTTAGTTGAAGCATTAAAACAAAACAAGTATAACTACAAGCTATACTTTGGCTCATGTGGTAAGCCACTAGTCTTGAAGAGAAAGCTCTGGCATTGTATCCAGGCCCTGATTTGTAGCCCCAGGACTAGTACATATACAAAAAATTTTTTAAAAGAAAAATTTTAAAAGATGAAAGGGGAAAATATTAATATTTTCAAATGACCAATGGGTTTGTGATTCATGTGTATAATTGGAGCACCTCAAAAGCTGAAATCTGAGGATCATGGTTTGAAGCCAGTCTATCCAGAAAAGTACATTAGATGTTTATGTCCAATAAGCAAAAAAAGCTAGAAGTGGAGCTGTGGTTGAAGTTGTATAACATCATCTTTGTGTCAAAAATCACAGAAACATAAGGGCACTGGTGGATCTAGCCTGTAATCCAAGCTACTCAGGAAGCTGAGATATGAAGATCATGGTTCAAAGCCAGCCTGGGTAGGAAAGTCCATGAGACTCTTATCTCCAATAAACCACCAGAAAACTGGGAGTTGTTCTATGGCTTAAGCGGTAGAGTGCTTGCCTTGAGCTGAAGAGCACAAGGACAGTACCCAAGCCCTGAGTTTAAGCCCCATGAACTACAAAAAGAAAAAAAAAATTAAAATAAGTCAGTGGTTGGTTGCTCATGCCTGTAAATCCTAACTACCCAGAAAGGTAAAATCTAAGGTCTGCATTGCAAAGCCAGCCCAAGCAAGAAAGAGACTTGTTTGTGTAATTACCAGTACTAGGGCATGAACTTGCCCTGTTTTACTCAAGGCTAGAGTTCCACTACCACAGTTTTTTGGTGATTAATTGGAGAGAAAAATCTCAGACTTTGCTGCTCAGACTGGCTTCAAACCAAGGTTCTCAGATTTCAGCCTCCTTATTTGTGCTGGGCTTTGCATGAGACTTTTCAAATGAATGAAGCTGGAACTTGAGCTGTGGCTCAATTGGCAGAACTGGGAAAAACCTCTGAGACAGTGGCCAGTCACTACATTATAGTAGTTGTAATATAAAAAAAATGTTAATGTTATACAAAGGAAAACTATGCTTCTTTTTAAATGTGGCAAATGAGAACATAGTACAAAGTTTCAAAATGACATACTGAGAGTATAGGAAAAGGAAAAAAAATTAAAATTCATGTAAATATTAAATACAAGCTGACATGACCAAATTAAATGTGATCAGAAACATCTCTCACTTATCTCTCACTTGTAAGTGCTTACAATAATTGTCCCTTCAGTTTCAGCATCTACCATGGGGATTTAGGCATGACCTCTCTATGCATCCTTGATTGTGTAAAGATCTTCCTGCTTTAGCCTCTTGAGATAGAACTGCAGCCATTGCCCTCATTTTAATATACAATGTTTCCTTTAGAACTCAAAATTAATGTTTAAATAATGGATTATCTGTAAAGCATGACTAAACATCAGAGATCCACCAGAGATCCTCTGAAGAATACAATCAAAACAGTAGAAAAGCACCTACCACTCAAGGTAGGTAACAGAAGAAAGATTTAGCATTTTTTGGATGTGCAGGGGGTTGAACACAGGGCCTCATGCTTGATAGGTAGGTATAAAATTCAGTGAGATTAATTATATCCACACTGCTTTGTAACAATTACCTCTATTTGTGAACTATCTTTTTGATACTGATGGAATCCACACAATCATAGAGTAATAATCACCCCAATGACCTGCCCCAGAAATTTTAATCTTCCATTTTCTCTTTTGAAATGGATTAGTCAATATGTTTCACATAAATAGTAGAATATTTTTTGTGTCCATACAAGACAGACACATATTACTTTCAGCCTTTTTGTGGATAAGTCATAATCCATTTATGTATACCTCATATTTTATAAACCTGTTCATCTGGTAGACACGCCAGGTATTTCCAACTTCTGACTACTGTGAACTTTGCTGTTATCATTGGCATATGAGCTATTGGTTTTTTTCGTTTCAGTTATTTTAGTTATGCAATGAGAAATGGAATTGCTGCGTAATGTGGTAATGCTATGTTAGGTTAGAAGAATGTGTAAAATTCTACCATAATTGATATATCACTTTTCATCAGCACAGAAATGTACAAATGGTCAATAACATGTACAAGAGTGTTTCAAATCTTTCACAGCTGTGCCCTAAAGGATCATTTTGTTTTTTTTTTTTACTTTGTACTTGTTTATATTTATGCCATGCAGGCCTGGAACTATGTAGCATCGTCTAGAGTTGAAGTTATAACAATACCAAATGCCATTGACCCAGCCTCCAAAAACATTTATTCTGGTAGTCACTTTTTTCTAGAGATAAATTTTAGTTATCATATGCATTTTTACTTTTTTAAAATAAGGTTTTCAATTTTAAAAAGACATATAAATGTAACATCTCTGTGTCGCTTCATTTTTAATAAAATAAAAAGTTAATTTTTATTTTATTTTATTTTTTGTAGGTCGTGGGTCTTGAACTGTGGGCTTGTGCACTGTCCCTGTGCTCTTCATCTCAAGGCGAGTGCTCTACTGCTTGAACTAGAGTGCCACTTCCGGTTCTAGTGGTTTATTGGAGATAAGAGTCTCATGGTTGTTTCTGCCCGGGCTGTCTTTGAACTCTGATCCTCAGATCTCAGCCTCCTGAGTAGCTAGGACTACAGATGTGAGCCACCGGCCCTTGGTTGAAAAATTATACTTACAGAAAATATAAAAGGACAAAAAAGCTTCCCAGCAGGAAAAACCTTACAATCACAGTCTGATAATGACCCAAGCAAAATAATACAATAAGAGCTCATCTAAAGTAAAATGAAGAGCAGGGATGGGGCAGGGGTCAGGGGTAGAGCACTTGCTTGCCGAACACCAGCCTCTGAATCAAAACCGCAGTACTGCCAAGGGCTAACATAAAGTATTAAAACTTAAGGAAAGGTGCAGATAATAGTATTATGGATGACATAGATGTACACACCGGTTATCCCAACACTTGGAGACTAGGCAGTAGAATTATGAAGTTAAGATCAGACTTGGCTACATAATGAGACTGCATCTTAAAGAATAACATAGAATAAAATTAAACAAACTATATTTTTAAAGACTAGGATGTAGTTCAAGTGTAATTCAAGTAGTTTTATATGCGCAAGGAACTGATACAATGCACAAAAATTACATGCTTTGATAACTACCATATTCGATTTACACTGCAGTACAAGGTACCCCTTTGCTGGAATCCCTCCTGAGGAAAACTAAGGCAGTTGATGCACCTGTATTCTTGGCTGGATTAAGGGTGTTGCTGGGCAATCAGTGTTTGATCTCCATTCTTGGATCCCACTTACAACTCTTTTTTTAGTAGACCACCTACAAATCTCTCCTATCTCAATAGCAGGGTCTTCTGAGATTCAAGTGAAGTTATCTTTGATATCTCTTAGGGCTTTCCTCCCCTTTGTCTGAACTGCTCTGTCCCTGGGCCCACATTCAGCAGCTTGTTCTGAGAAGAGTGGTAGCTATTTTGCTAGCCACCTATATCCACTGCCATCTCCCCCTCAAATTAGTCTTTGGTATCAGTATGAGTCAGCTCAGTGGGTAGAGCCAGGCTGGGCGGGTTTTGAACTGTCATCCTCATATCTCAGTCTCCTGAATAGTTAGAATTACAGGTGTGAGCCACCAGCATCCAGCTATCATTTCTTTCATCCAGGAAAATTTAGGGGGTGGAATAGCACAGCAGCACATACATTCAATAGCAATTGCACCAGGGAGAACCAGACGCTCAGAACAAATGACTGACCTTGATATTGTCTTTGGTATCCAACAGGATGTTGTTGGACTTAAGCTCTTGGTGTGTGATTCTGTTCTGGTGTGGGCAGTTAACAGCACTTACAATTTATGTGTAGAGCCTCTTGGTTTCATCCTAATATACGCTGCAGGATTTTCAGATCCATGCCAGGAGGTATCTCCTACTGGCCAGTTCCATGATGAGATACAAATACTCTTCCTTCTCCATCACCTGGTACAACCTGATGTGTTTGTGTCATACCATCTTTAAAATGTCCACCTCATTCTTTAACTGATGACTGGGGGAATTCTCCCTTCAGGAGTATTTTAACTGCCACTTCCATGTGTGTGAGGTGAGTATGGGCCAGCCTCACTTGTCCGTTGGTACCATGGTCGATGAGCTCTTTCATCTGGTTTTGTTTGATGATCTCCTCCTTCAAGGATCTGGAGTATGATTCTTTGTATTCTTCCATCCTTATGCTATGATGGCAGGTAGCAAGCCTACCTAAAATTAACTAAATAAAATAATGGAAAACCCAGGAAAAAAAAAAAAGAAATACCAAAATCCAAAAGACAACTCACCTTCCCAACCAAAAAGTCACGAATTTAGGTTTGAATCAGTCCAGTGGGTCACCAATCAAGAGCTCCTGAGGTGGTATCTAACATAAGTTGGAGCACAGTGGCTTCCTCTATATCCTGCATGATCTCTCAAAATGGAGCTATATCAGCCCGGCATAGTGACATCATAGAGGAAATGGACCAATCAGAGTCTGGGCCAGTGAGGTCAGAGAAAAAGTGGACCAATCACAGTTTGCCAGCATTGATACTTTAGCTCATAGGCTTCAAAGACTGTTGCTAAGGAATCCATGTGAGCTTGAGGTTGCTCTTGTCATTATTATGCCATTCCTGAAACCACTACGACAGTGGTCAAAGTCCTCTGACCTTCTAGAAAACTCCTGAGTCTCATAAATTGCTTCTGTGGAGACACTAGCCAATAGCCTCCATTCTTGATGGACACCTTATCCTACATCTTGTTCCAGCAATGACATGGCAAAAATGCCTCTGTCCTTTTCAAGGACAGCTGTCCTACAACTTGCTTCTGAGGTGACAAGGTCCAGGCTGGCTTTGAGCCACAATCTTCACAATTCACCTTCCTGAGTAGTTAGGATTATATGCCTGAGCCATCGTTAGGTACTTAGCTCATCTCTCACATTTGGAGAAAGTGTATATATTTGTTAGAAAGGTTGGTATTAGATATGTCTTCTTAGCACCTTAAATTTTTTGCCCTTGCTGTCTAATAGTTAATCTAGTGTCTAATGAGAAATTTGTCATAATATCATTGAAGATCACTTGTGTGTGTGTCTGTGCTTTGGGAGGTTTTCTGTCTTTGTTTAATTAGAATGTGTCTTAGTGTGGACCTGTGCACTTATGTTAATTGACTTCTTTAAGCTGCTAGAACCCTGCATAGAAGGGTTCATGCTTTCAATCAAATTTGGGAAGGTTTTGGTCATTATTCTTTCAAGTACTATGTATTTCTTTTTTCTCCCTGTACATTATACATATATACATTATACATTATACATACATTACATATTCACATTGTATATGTGAATATACATATATATGTCTACATTTTTATATTATATACACATTTATATACATATATTTATTTTTCATATAACTTCTATTTCTTTGATTGTTTATGGTAGGAACTGTAGTTTGATCTCAGTTACTCCATCAGAGTTAGAGTTAGAAGTTTTCCTTTTTATTTCTTGCTGAAAATATGCATTTTTCAGCAAGGATATTGAAACCAGTACAGAATCAGAGCTAGCCTAGAGTTCTCTCTCTCTCTATCTGTCTCTCTCTGTCTCTGTCTCTCTCTCTCTCTCTCTCTGATTTCCTGCCTCTGTCAAGTGTGTGAGCACAGGACCATTGCTTACCAAGTTCTTCTACTGTGCGCTGTGATGAACTAGTGTGTGCACTGTCAAGCTCTGCTTCAAAGGCAACCACACCTGCACCTGGAAAAAGATCTGCTCCAAATCAGCCTGCATGGGTGTGTCTGCCTCTGTCTTGATGTCAGAGCTCCCATAGCTACTGGTGTGGCCTTAGTAGATGCCATTGTGCCAGGACTGTGACTGCTGACTTTGGGAGACTTAAACACAGCCTCGTTTTTTACCCAAGTTAGAGGTATGCGTTGGATCCTGTGGGCACTACCCTATTGGTGACTGTGCTAGGAGCAAGGCTAGGGGCTGCAGAAGCCTCACTGTGGCCTGACTTCTGGGGCACAATAAATGCCAAAGGCTTCTCTGGGCTCTTTTCAGAATATGTGGGCAAGTTCAGTGAGCAGAAACTGAGCTCAGGGGCCCCTTAAACACAGGGTAGGCAATGGAGCTGGGAGGAGCAGGGCTTTCCAGGTTGACCCTGAGTTCAAACCTCAGTACCATAAAAAAGAAGAGAACCAGTTATGTCTGGAAAACTTATCAAAAGTAGTCTTTTAAAAAAATGTGTATAGTTATTTGGTCTTGAACTCTGGGCATTAACATTTTTCCTTAGCGAAAAATTTCACATAAGACTAAACATTGTTTTTTGGAGGAATACAGGTTGACCCAGTGTAACAATAAGATATACAAAACACTAAGTTGAAAATGAACTTTAGAGCTTTGGTGGGGTTTGGAGTTGGGGAGGGTAGTTGTGGAGGTGGGAGGGAAGGGATGGTAGGGGGAAACAAAGGAGAAGGCAACAATGCTCAATAGGAAATGTACTCAGTACCTTGCTCATGTAATTGTAACCCTTCTGGCCTGCATTTTTACAAAAAAAACGTACAGAAAAGGGACTAAACTTATACTATTGAGCCTCATCTCCACTTCTAGCTTTTCTTGTGTGTGTGTGTGTGTGTGTGTGTGTGTGTGTGTGTGTGTCTGGGTCTGGGTCTGGGTCTGGGTCTGGGTCTGTGTCTCTGTGTGTTTGTGTGTGCATGCCAGTATTAGACTTGAACTCCAGGACTGGGCACTGTCCTTGAGCTCTTTTATTTAAGGGTAGCCCTGTACCGCTTGGCCCAAAACTCTCCTACTGGGTTTTTGTGGTGAATGAGATAAAAGTTTCATGGACTGTTCTTGCCCCAACAAGCTTTGAACCAAGATCCCGTCCTCTCAGACTCCTGAATGGCTAGGGTTATGGGTGTGAATCATCAGTATATTGTAGGAGAATTCTTCTTAAGCAGCAATAATGTGGATTGCTAGCATTCTGCAATTTGTTGGCATGCTTTTTATTCTTAGAAAGGAATTCCTTTACTGAGAGGCCATTGGTTACCCTGGAAGCTAGGATGGCAGAGGAAATGGAATCCCCTATCTCCAGAGGCAGGACCTTTTGCGTGATGGTTGTAAGACCCTCGTCTTCCTTTATCAGAGCAGATATTTATGCTAGCCTGAAGGTAACACTGTTTTCTTCATCAGCTTCGTCTTAGTTGCATTAAATAAGAAAATTACTTGATAACTCTCACCAAACTTCACCAGAGAAAGGGGGGAATGAAGCTATAAAGTGAGGCAATAGACATGACAGGAATATACCAGAAGGGGCAAGGAGAAATGAGAGATCATAAATATTGATTTTTATTTAAACAAATTAGGAAGAAATCATGAATATATGTTAGTACTGGCCAACTGTTCTCAAAGCTTTCTAATAAACTCTCACTTAAAGGAAGTATTTTCCTGATGCAGGACTCCTCACATTACCTGTGTAGATTCTCTAATCCCTTCACTGTCCTCTCAAGACAAGACACTTTCCCTTCAGCTCAGAGCAGTGCATCTAAGATAACATCCATCTACTACTGGGCAGTGGAAGACCAGTCTAACAGCTGGTGAAGTGTAGACAAGCTGCTCTGATCCTGTTTCCACCCAATTCTAGACTTTGCTGTATAGAGTTCATAGATCAGAGGAGATGCTTGAGAATATTTCTGGACCTACAAGTGTGTGGTGTGTGTGTGTGTGTGTGTGTGTGTGTGTGTGTGTATGTGTATGTATATATGATAGTACTCATATGCCACCATGGGGCTTCTTTCTTCTTTTGGGCTTCACAGGTGGAGTTAACTCCTTCTTCCCCAAGTCTGTTCAAAAGATTTGACTTTGAGTGCCTGAGATTCAGCAGAGGAGGAAATGATTCCTGAATTCTCAACTGTTAGATCTGATGGGTCCTTCTACATACTCTGACTTATACTAACGCTAGTGTTAATACTAACCCATGAATGGTAGTAATATCAGCTGGCACTTTTTGTGTATTTTGGTACTAGTTAGTTTTTTTCATGTAGGTTAAGCAAACAATTCTCATAAGAATATTATGACATAGTGTTAAGTATAACGTGCTGTACACACACACACACACACACACACACACACACACACACACCTATTTGGCAGCAGTCTTCATTATGTAAAGTGGACCATGAACTGTAGAGAAGTTCAATGGAAGTCTATCAGGGAACAGCCAGCACCTTGGATGAGGGACTCACAGGGGTTTGGCTAACAAGTTGGAGACAAGATGATGTAGATCCCGTGCCAGGGTTGGCTACCTTCCTGATCTGGAGGGACCCAGTGTTTGCTATCCAACACTGTCCCTCACGGCCTTGCCTGTCCCCAAACCAACCCCACCTAATCTTTGGCACAGGAAGAACAGTTTTTCCTTTTGGCCACACGTTGTTCTGACACATAAGATAGGCTCAATAGAATTTCCAGAGGATAGCAGGAGGATATATAGAAGATACATTAACTGAGGCCAGAAAGTGCAAGGAATTACTGTAGGTCTCACAATTGGTTAATAGTGGGGATTATTGACTCCCTGATCTTTCCCCAAGGAAGTGGAGCCTCTGATCTAGGATTCTCACAATCCTCTCTTAGATAAATAATCTAGTAGAGTCAGAAACAAAGAGGTAATTAAAAATCTATATTTAATATTAATTTTTATTCTTGAATTAGTAAAATACATGTGTAACCTGTCAATTCAAGAATCATAAAAAGGCAGATGGTGTGAGCTTGACCTCTGTCCCTCTACTGTGGCTCTCTTGCTCCACCCTGGGGTGACCACTGCTACTAGTTAGTTATGAATTCCTGCATCTAAACTAAATATGCACAAAGGACAGGCTATTAAAAGGAGACATTTTATCCACAGCTACCAGAGATCCCCCAAACTGCTAGCTTAGAACAAGGCCAAATTTCTATTCACACTATGAAGATTCAATCTTCTACACTCACGTTCACAGCCCTGAGCCAAGTCTGTGCTGGTACCACATAACTGAAGGTGATAGCTCATAATTCACAAAGGAAGAAGTCTTCAATAGTTGGAAGTTTGCCCTCTGCCTTTCCCAATAGGTCCCAGTATCAGGTATGAGGACTAAAGTGTTACAAAGGCCTGTTAGGAATTACTAGTTATGCATATGTAAAGTTGGCCTAGCAACACCTCATTAACCTCAAGGTGATAGTGAAGGGAGAGTTCAACAATTGTCAGATCAAAATTGAGATGGATATTATTAAGACTTTCCATCACACACACACATGATCAGGTAGTACCAGGTGAGGGAGAAGGATGAGCACCAATACTTGGTAATTGAACTGGCCACCCAGAGACCTCTTGAGATTAATGTGAAAATCATTCCATCTATTCAAGAATGAAGTTAGGAGATTGTTCAAACAGAATGTGAATAATCTGCATTACTTTAATGAAAACAGAAGCGCACACTGAGACCTTAAACCCAATAACATCATGTTGGATGACAAATGCAATGTGAAGGTCAATGACTTTGGCGTGAGCATAAGCATTACCCAAGGGTGGTTGCTGAAGGACATATTTGGTACCTTGATTTTGTCCGTATAAAATATTCCTGCATGAAAATTACAATGACTATATGGTAGACATCCGATTCTTGGTAATCATCTTTTGTATTTTATACAGACGGCAAATTTCCCACTTGAATATATGAATTTTAGCCGGATACAGGTAATTGTCATGGAGGTCACCTACATTGCTCCATTCACCTGTCGCCAATAGCAAAAATTATCACCTTGAAACTGTAAACTGAAGACCCAAAGCAGAGGCACACTATAGAACAAACAATGGAGATTGGCTCAACCAAGTTGAAGAATATTTCCTATTTCCTGATGAGCAACTATGTAATGAGTTGAACCCAATTTCCTGCCTGTCATCTGAATTTCAATTGTCCTATGTTGACAAACCATCAATACTGAAGAGAAGTGCTACTCTTCCTTCCATTCTCCTCTGCTTCCTGCAGAAGAACCCCTGTTACAGCATGATCACACACCGTGAATCTATGGTTTCCTTTAGTTCTTCTTTCTTCATGAGGAGCAATGAGAGATGCTGGTAAGAGGAAAAAGTCCTTCCCTCTGGGTAGCTGAACAATAAGATCATAAATTCTATCTCAATTAAGAGACAGGATTGGAGGAGTATAGCTATCAGGATAGCTACCAGTATTTGAAGAATACGATGCTGTGTGCAGACCTAAAAATAACCTTCACAGATTACAAAGAAAGTTTTTCTGGAGAAAGGGTTCAGAGCCCTTCTATAACAAAACAACAGTACCCAGGTTTTCAATTCATTTTCAAGCTAGGGAATTCCAGCTTGAATCCTTGTCTACAGACTTGGACACTTCACATAAAAATCATTCATTATTTTGGATGACATAGAAAATACCCCTTGTCCAGGTAGGTGTTTTAGTACTCTAAATTGTGGAGACAAAAGGTCTAGAATAGGTAAAAAAATTTAGGATTTTTCTTTTTGGTCAAGGATTTACATTTTCAGATTACAACTTACTTAAAATTTAAAGAAAGGATGGCTATGGGAGTAAATTGTGGTTTTCAAGTTTACTTATTGAATCTTTCAGTAATTGAATCTGGCTTAATTTGTGAGATACACACACACACAAACACACACATGCACACACACACACACACACACACACTCACATATATATATAATATGTAGTATGTATATATATCACAACGATATTACATATTAAATACAATATATACAATTATATTTGTAAAAATATACAAAATTTTGGAGAAGATGTTTCATGAAATTCTCTGCCTTTGCTTTAAGACAGCATTCTCCTCATCTCAGCTTCCTTAGAAGCTAGGATTATAGATTGGGGCTAGTGAAAAGATTTCCTTTTAAATGCTACAGAAGGCCTGTCTTTAACTTCCAAGGAGCACTAGAAATTTGAAGATAATAGAATGACCAAGGTAATTAAAACATTTCAGTCAGTGGAAAACTTTCAAAATTTATTTTAGACAAAAATTAGGGAACAATGTTTTTAGATCTATCCTTGAAAAAAAAAAGATTAACAAAAAATTAAAGACAGATATAGATCCCAGTTGGAAATGTGGAAGAAGAAGGCTTATAATTTCAAGGCCTAGTATTGGTCCATAACCATTCATTAAATAAAAATTAATTTTGTAGGCAGGAACTTGTTTGTTTATCTTTTGTGTTCAGAGGAATGTCTGCATTATGTGTAAACAGACTGCTCTACAAGGTATCTTTCTGGGTCATACAGTAGTTATTACATAGCTGTGTGTAGACATACAGCTTTCTAATGACTTTCCTACATACACCAACTAATGTTAATTAAGTGTCATGTAGAATAACAAACCTCTATTTTGTGACCATATCCATTCTTATTCTCCCTATTGTCCAGTAGTTTGTATCACAGTCAGCATAACTGAAGCTGGCACATGGAACAGACATGGACTCGATGGATCCTGGCTGTGATATGGCCCCAAATATAGCAAATACCAGAATCAATGAGATCCAAGCAGCTGTCCAAGTTGCCTAGTTGTATGAATGTCCTCGGCTTCCAATGGTCTCACCTATCTCTGCCAGAGGCCTGTTAATGGCCTGACATCAAAACTCACACTGAAGTTTAACTTCTCAATGTAGCAGTGTCAAGAGGTAGTACCTTTAATAGAGGATTCCATCATAAATGGATTGATGTCATCTTGTTAACTCTCAAGGGACTAACAGGATCACTGTTAACAGTTAGAAAAAACACCCTAGGTCCCTTACTCACTCTCATTCTAGCACATGCCATGATTCCGAGATCCTACATGATGTGATGCACTTAGGGGCTTTGTCCCATGTACTACCATGCTATTTAGGGTTTCCAGCCACCACTATTTTGAGTGAAATATTTTTATTCCTTATGAAGTATACAACTTCAAAGTTTTTGTTAAATCATGACAAAATAGACTGAGATGCTATACTTTTTGCTTTTTCCATAGAACTGAGGATTAAACTGAGGGCCTTTCATTTACTGGGCCGATATTTACTGCTTGAGCATTGCATGACTCCAACCCTTTTTTTCTTTTACAGTTTGCTTTTCATATAAGGCCTTGGGCTAACATCACTGAAGCCAGCCTCACAACCCAGTCCTCCTAAACCTTTGCTTCTCAGTAGCTGGGATTACAGGCCTGTGACACCACACTTTGCCACTTAGAAGGCACTACTCTTTTGGGGAAAAATAATAGAGACCACTGAGATGTATGTGTGTGTGTTCATAGAAATTGGTCATGGTGATTTATTCAGGACTGAGGGTGAATCTCCTGAATAATCCGTATTCTTAATTCCTTTCACTCAAAAAAAATTGCTTCTCTGGGTGCTAGTGATTCACAGCTGTAATTCTAGCTCTTCGGATTGCTGAGGTTTGAGAATCATATTTTGAAGCCAGGTGAGCCAGGAAAAGTCCATGACAATCTTATCTTCATTTAACTACCAAAAAATCAGAAGTGGAACTGTGGCTTAACTAATAGAGTACTAGCCTTGAGGAAAAAAATAGGAATAGCAACTAGGCTCTGATCAAGTTTCAGGACCAGCACCCATACAAAATCTCCAGATAGCACTTGTGCTAATACAATGAAATCTTGTGCTATTGCAAGACACAATTATACTGAATGGATTATCTCTACAGGACAGTTGCACTAAAAATTTCTAGTTATTACTTCATAAGCTGCATTCTTTCTGAATCATCTTTTTGGCCCATTGTTTCTCTGAGAATGATGTCTTGATTTTGGAATAGAGGAGGAAAAATTCAGTGATGAATTTGGCTTCTGAATTCCTCCCTCGTCCATTATTGACCTGTTCTCTCTTTTTAGTTTATTGGCAGTCCTGGTGCATGAACTCAGGGCGTGGGCACTTCCACTGAGCTTCTTTTTTGCTCAAGGCTAGCACCCTCCTACTTGAGCCACAGCACCACTTTCTCATTATGTGGTACTGAATAATTGAACCCTGGGCTTCATGCATGTTATGCAAGCACTCTACAATTAAGTCATAATCCCAGCCACATGTTTTCTTTTAAAAATACGTCTAACCGGTTTATTTCCGTCCATCTCTGAAGCCACTGCCAGTGCTATTGATTCATTTGTTTAACTTCTAACTGCCTTTCGTTCACTGTAACTGGCAAATTATTTTCTACTCAATTCAAAGATTTATCTTTCGTTTTCTTAAACTGCACACTTCATCAGCTAAACTCAAACAATGCTACCAGTGACTGAAATTGAGGACACTTATAATAATAAATAGCTAATAATAAATAGCTAATAATCTACCTTAGTCAATGCACAACAATCCAGATGCTGGGGAAGTCTTTTATTTTCTACTCTGAGTAGTATCTAACCCCACAATATGCTCTAATAGATAACAAAATTAAAGTTTACAGATGTAATTATTTCACCCAAGAGTTGGTTATGCACTCACTTCTAAGGAGTGAGTGCAAATTAAGGCCTTTATAGGAGGCAGTAACACAAACTGAGTGAATAATACATTAAGGAGGGTATGTTTGTCAAGGAAGTATTGGGGTATCTAGGAGCTGACAACAGTGGATGTATGATAGGTGACCAGACAGCAGAAACCACAATCTTACAGCTAGAGGACCTAACTCTACCAGACATCCTTTAAGCTTGGAAGAGGTCCCCATATTTCATGAGAGACTATATCCTGGTGCCCCCCTGCTAGAAACTGAGCAACTAATATAGACAAGCAACACCCAAACTATTAGCCCAAACGTGAAGCCTACAATAGTTTGTATTCAGTGAGCAAACATTAAATTTCTAGTAATTTACCACACAACATGACAAAAACATCTCTCAATGCTGATGGTTCACACCTGTAATCCCAGCACATAGGAGTCTGAGATGTGAGGATCTAGCTTCAAAGGGATCTCAAGCAGTAATGTCTGTGATACTCATATTGCAAATAAATAGAAAAAATGGAAATGGTGGTATGGCACACTAGCCTAAGTGGAAGCCCAAGTACCAGCACACACACACACACACACACACACACACACACACACACACACAAATTGAAAAATGAAAACATTGAAAACGACCTGTGCAGGGAGCCGGGACAAACGCCATCACTAGATGGCGCCCACTTCCTTGCAGCTTAGAGGTAAACAACTCCACGTTAGGCAGTGCTTGGGGGGACTGCGGGTCCCTAGCTTTGCACATGCACCACCATTGTAAATCCTGAGCCAATCCCGTGGCACCTGGTGACGGTAGAAGGCGGACAGCCAACCCTGAAGCGATCCGTGTTCCAAACCCTATATAAGCGGCTGTATTTCCTTGCTCGCTCTCTTGCGCTCAAGCTCTCCCTTCAACTAAAAGGCTCTCCAATAAAGTGTGATCTGAGAAGACTCCTGGCGTGGTGGTCGTTCTTCCTCGCTGGCCGAGAAGGCGTTCGCCGCAAGTGGTGCTGAAACCCGGGACCTGCGCAAGAGGTCGAACAGGAGCCAGAACTCAACACACGGAGAGGAGACGTCGGTAAGTATCCCTAGGCATGCTGTTTTCTACTGTGGACTATTGGTTGTTTGCATTGCTGCTTCCTTTGTGGTTTGTCTTTCTGGTGGATACAGGGGCAGATAGAAGCATTATCCGAAGAGGGGAGTGGCCAAAGCGATGGCCAACTCAAAAATCCTCCCAAACCTTGCAAGGGCTGGGCTATGCTGAGGCCCCACAGTTAAGTGCTAAAGAATTGACTTGGAAAACAGACGAAGGCCAGATCGGGAGGATGCAACCCTTTGTGGTTGACGTCCCCGTTAACCTTTGGGGAAGAGATATACAACAACAGCTAAAGTTAACTTTGACTAATGATTATTCAGAGGCCAGTCAAAACATGATAAAACAACAAGGATTTGTTCCAGCCCTGGGGCTTGGGCGATGTCTCCAAGGATGCAAGGAGCCAATAGAGCCACTCCCTAAGCAGGATAGAAAGGGTTTGGGTTTTTCTTAGGGGCCCCTGAAAACAAAGCTTCCACTAAAGGTGTGGTGCCCATACCTTGGTTATCCCAAAAAGCAGTGTGGGTTCCTCAGTGGCCCCTCTCTCAAGAAAAGTTGGAAGCAGCACAAACCCTTGTTCAGGAACAGCTACAGTTGGGGCATGTTGAGCCTTCCGTGTCATCCTGGAACACCCCAATTTTTGTAATAAAAAAGGCCTCTGGAAAATGGAGACTGCTACATGACCTTCGAGCAGTAAATGCTCAGATGCAGATCATGGGACCGGTGCAAAGGGGGCTCCCCCTGCTTTCGGCATTACCTAAAGAATGGCCTATTTTAGCCTTAGATATTAAGGATTGTTTTTTCTCCATACCGCTCCATAAAAAGGACAGGGAGCGCTTTGCTTTTACTTTACCTTCAGTTAATCATGAAACTCCGGATGCTCGCTACCAGTGGAAGGTTCTCCCTCAGGGGATGGCTAATAGCCCAACAATGTGTCAATTGTTTGTAGGAGCTGTGTTGGCCCCTGTTAGAAAAAACTTTCCAAAGGTACGGATTATCCATTATATGGATGATATCTTGTTGGCTGCTCCTTCAAAAGAGACTCTTCATAAAGTGTTTGGGCAGATAACAAAGACCTTAGCTGAGAAGGGATTGATAATTGCCCCTGAAAAGGTTCAACAGACTAGTGTTGTTCAATTTCTGGGAACCATTGTTTCTCCCAATGAGATTAAGCCACAAAAGCTCTTTATTCGAACTGATCACCTTAAAACACTTAATGATTTTCAGCAATTGGCAGGAGACATTAATTGGATAAGGGGATTTCTTAATCTCCCTCGGTCAGAGTTGTTACCTTTGTTTGCCATTTTGGAGGGTGACCCTGAAGTCACCTCCTCTAGATCCCTGACACCTTTATCACTAAATTCCCTACAAAAGGTTGAGGCAGCTTTTTCTAGGGCTCAACTTTCACGGGTTGATTTAAAATTACCTATCGATTTATGTATATTAAAAACGAAAAATTATCCCACGGGGGTTCTTTGGCAAAATGGCCCCTTGTGGTGGCTTCATGGCAACTCGGTGGGAGCAAAGACAGTCCAATATTTTCCTGAATTAGTGGCTAAACAAGCACTTTTGGGCATAAAGTATTGTTTGATGCACTTTGCAAAGATCCCAGATAAATTAATCATTCCATATACCCGTGAGCAAGTTGAGATTTTGGCCGCTACAGTGGATATGTGGGCGATTCTTGTTTGCTCATTCCCCAATATTATTGATAATCATTATCCTAAACATCCTTTGCTTGCCATAGTTAAAAAAGATTTAATATATTTTCCTGTTGTTACTTTAAAGAAACCCTTGGCTGATGCTTTAACCATTTTTACGGATGGATCAAAATCTGGACAAGGTGCCTTCCTTGTTCAAGGACGCCGACAGCCGGTGGTCTTTAATTTTCGGCCAAACGTCCCACAGGCTGTTGAATGTTTAATTGTGCTTGAAGTTTTTAAAAGATTTGATCAACCTATTAATTTATTTTCTGATTCACTATATGTAGTAAATGCTGTTGCTTCCCTTGAAGTTGCTGCTTCAATTAAACAGGCTAGTACAATTTCTAATGTTTTGCTACAGATTCAATCCCTTATTTTAGGCAGAAAACACCCTTTTTATATTGGACATATTCGTGCTCACTCTATGTTGCCGGGCCCAATGGCAAAGTGTAATGACTTAGTGGATCAAGCAACTCGGGCTGTGGCTCTGGTCGCTGCTGATCCTGTAAAATTGGCAGAGGATTTTCATAGGTTGTATCATGTGCCTGCAAATACCCTTAGGAAAAGATATAATTTGCCCAGACATGTAGCTAGGAAAATTGTTAAAGCCTGTAAATCTTGTGTTACCTTTCTTCATCCTCCCCATGTGGGGGTAAACCCCAGGGGGTTGAGACCTAACGCCTTGTGGCAAATGGATGTTACTCATTTGACAGAATTTGGAAAGTTAAAATATTTACATGTGTCTGTGGACACCTTTTCTGGTGTCATCCATGCCACACCTTTGGCAGGAGAAAAGGTGTGTCACGTTAAAATACACTGCTTGGAAGCTTGGGCAGCTTGGGGAAAGCCCCTTAGACTTAAGACAGATAATGGCCCTGCTTATACTTCCCAGGGTTTTCGTGCCTTTTGTGCACAACTGCAAGTTGCCCACACTACCGGGTTGCCTTATAATCCTCAAGGACAAGGTATAGTGGAAAGAGCCAATAGAAGCATAAAAGAAATGCTTCAAAAACAAAAAGGGGGAATTGCTGAGTCAGCGTCCCCCAGGGAAAGACTTTCCCTTGCGCTCTTTACCCTCAATTTTTTAATTTTAAATGATAAAGACCAGTCTGCAGCAGACCGGCATGTGACAAGAGACTCTACAGACAATAAAGACATGGTTATGTGGAAGGATGTCATTGATAACAAATGGTATGGACCGGATCCGGCTATTACGAGATCCAGGGGAGCTGTTTGTGTTTTTCCACAGGATCAAGAAACACCACATTGGGTACCAACTCGGCTAACAAGATTGGTCAAGGAAACTCAGGACGAAAAACAGGATGATCAAGAAGGCGTTGAGCGTGATAATATTACTGATGGTCAAGACCTATCACAGTCAAGGAGAGCTACGATGGGGGATCCTATCGGTGTTCCCGAGGCCGATGCCAGTTAGGCATGATGCCCGCTTTTTGCGGATTGCCATTGTGACTGTCAATTCCACGCGAATGGATCCTGGATTTGTGGAGGGGCTCCAGTCCTGGATTTCCTCCGCTGTTTCCTGGTTCAAGGAATGGGTGGGGGTGGGGTTTATTTTTAGCTTGCTGCTTGGGCGGATGCGTGGTCTGCCTATGGTTGGTCAGTCGCCTTCGAGCCTAAACCAGTAGGGACAAAGTTATTTCGCAAGCATTAGCCGCCTTGGAGAGTGGATCCTCACCCCAAATTTGGCTGTCGGCCCTGAGAGGTCATTAAGCCTTATCATTTCGCATAGCCCTAGCACCCCGAGGGATCTGGGGATCCCATTGCACCGGGACGGGTATGTGACTGATAACTTGGAACAGGGTGCAAGGCAAGTGCACTGCACTTGAGAAGAATTTTCCTCTCAAGAAGAGCACGTTGGGCTGCAAGTGGGTTGATGCCCAAGATCCCACCTCTGCAAAAAAGGCATCGGACGGGCCTGGTCGTCACTGGGGAAGGCGCCCCCCAGGCGAAGGCCAGTGCAAGGTCCTCTTTTTGAGGCAGAGGCCCGACCTCTACTCTTACCTGTTACCAAAACAAAAAGGGGGAACTGCAGGGAGCCGGGACAAACGCCATTACAAGATGGCGCCCACTTCCTTGCAGCTTAGAGGTAAACAACTCCACGTTAGGCAGTGCTTGGGGGGACTGCGGGTCCCTAGCTTTGCACATGCACCACCATTGTAAATCCTGAGCCAATCCCGTGGCACCTGGTGACGGTAGAAGGCGGACAGCCAACCCTGAAGCGATCCGTGTTCCAAACCCTATATAAGCGGCTGTATTTCCTTGCTCGCTCTCTTGCGCTCAAGCTCTCCCTTCAACTAAAAGGCTCTCCAATAAAGTGTGATCTGAGAAGACTCCTGGTGTGGTGGTCGTTCTTCCTCGCTGGCCGAGAAGGCGTTCGCCGCAGACCTGGTATTTTCTTTGTTGTGTGTGAAACTCTAACATGACTTAAACTTTTTCCTTGTGCTTGAAGAAATTTATTAAAATTCTATAACACTACCATAAAGCTAAGTACACAACTACACAAATGTGTTGATCACACACTTTTTTGGGGGGGAGGGGGTCTGGTTGTGGGGCTTGAACTGTGGGCCTGAGCGCTGTCCCTCAGCTCTTCAGCTCAAGGCTAACACGCTACCACTTGAGCCACAGTGCCACTTCCTGCTTTTTTCTTTTTGCTTATGTAGTGCTGAGGAATCGAACCCAGGGCCTTATTCATACAAGGCAAGTGCTCTACCACTGAGCTAACTTCCCAGACCCTGACCACACACTTTTTATAAATAATATTGCAATTGTTACTGCAAACAGAGGACCTTTCCTACCAATTTAATCTAATTATTGGCAGAAACTGGATCTCATATCTTGGTATTTCTCACAATACCTTACCTTAGTTGATATTAAACGCAAAGTTCTTAATTAATCAAAAGGAAAAACTTATACTATATCTTCAGGTACAATCCTTTCTGTCATTTGTCCTACAAATGAAATTAATTTATTGCAGTACTTAAAATATTTTATGAAAATTAGTATAAGGTTCTGATTAAAACTGAAAAATTTGAAGTGCTCTCAATTTCTGCTTCATTTAGACAAAGTACTTAAAGATGTCTCTGGTTTTCCATACGGATATCATATCCAAAAATCCATCTATACCATAGAAATTAGTTCACTATAGGCTATCTATAAATTCACATAGATATTTCTCAATTCTATGGAGCAAAAGAACCATAAATTCTGCCCTACATCTATACATATTCTATGACAACTTCTAGAACATTCCATTTTTCTCAGAAAAATGAAGGCTGCCAACAAACTCACTAATAGTGAGAGAAGAAAAAAGAGCAAGCTTGTGATGGCTGACATTTCACAGAAGCCTTATTCGCCTGTGGGTACACTCTCAAAGTCATACAATGTTCAGGTTTACCTGGTAAGAAAAGTAACTCAGCCCACAGAGAGAGAAAGACCCTTGGCAGGAGGAAGATAGACTGAAGAATTACCTGAATGCATATCTTCTCATGTTTCTATCTATTTGCTTTGTGGAGTTTTCCTGGAATCTCATTGCTCACTAAGTCAGACCTGTCATCCCAGCAGAATCACTGAACCCCCAGGAGAAGGGTAACACCATTGAGCTGTCTCCCTGGGGAAAACTCACCAACTGAATGAAAAAGAAAACTGGATTTCACGACCACAACACACACACACACACATTGTGTGTGTGTGTGTGTGTGTGTGTGTGTGTGTGTGTTCGTAGTGGTACTTAAACCCAGTACTTGGGCACTATACTTTAGGTACTACCCTTTAACTTATTTGCTCAAGGCCGGTCTCTACTACTTGAACCACACTCCACTTTTAGCTTTTTAGTCATGAATTGAAGACAAGAGTATCATCATGTTTCCTGCCCAGGCAGGATTTGAACCTTGATCCTTAGATCTCAGCGACCTGAGTAGCCAGAATTACAGGCATGATCCATTAATGCCTGGCATTTGTGACAGACCAAGGTATTGACTTCAAGCCCCAATACGAGCACAAAAACCAAAAGTAAAATCAAATTTTATAGCATATAAATATACTGATAGCATATTAAAACAATATAATTAATTGTGGAGACCTTGGTGAAGGATATCAGAGAATAATTATCATTATTAGTTTTTCTGCTTTAAAAAACCTAAAATTATTTTTGTAAAATGTAAAATAACTACAGAAAACCCTGGTACCAAGGTGTATGTTTCAAATGAGACAGCTGTTCAGAACAAAGTTAAAATGCAGAGGAAAACTAAGAATTTTAGGATTCAGTGTTTACTACATTAGAAAATATACCTGATAATGTGTACCTTCTAACTATTTCAAGTAGGCTACACTAATGACACAAAACTATTCTTCTTCTAATTAGTACTACAGATTTAAAAAACAGGTTTACGTTATTCTCCTTATCGAGGGATGCTCTGAATATTTGATTCACTTTTCCCAAAATGACACTAAAGAAATTCAGTCTTTCAATAACTCCAATTAAAAAAATAACTACAATTTTTTATCTTAGCACTTAAATAATTATATCATGTATCTTCTTTGGGTGAGGAGTATCAGAACAACTTTTAACTTGTTCTTTTACCTTTGCTGTTTGGAAGGTGTATTTTCACAAAAGAGGACAGGGAAACACTCAGTAGATCAACTGATTTAAATGTAAGTGGCTAAAGCTACCAGTACAACTATGTTTATTGCAGTATTGTTTACCATAGCTAAGATATGGAACCAACCCAGTTGTCCTTCAGTAGATGAATCTATCAAGATAATGTGATATATAGATACAGATATATAGATACATCTATATATAGATGTATCTATATATCTGTATCTATATATCATGGAATTCTATGAATCCATCATGATATTGCCCCATTCGTTAGGAAATGGAAAGACATGGAAAATTATTATATTAAGTGAAGTAACCCTGGCACTAAGGAATATAATCCCATGTTATCCCTTATTTGCAATAGCTAATATTTGTCTAGGACAATTAGGAGAGGTCAAAAGCTATGTACATAAGGCTAGATAAGATGATGTTAAGAAAATGAGTCCCAAGATAGGGGCACACATGGTTTTTACTTTCTTGGATGTTTTTATTTCCAATTTTTTATTGTGATTAAGTGGTTACATAATTTCCCTAATTTCACAGTATTGTGGGATAGTGAAGCTTAGTTAAAGTCACAAACACATTCTAACTTTCATAGGACAAATTGTCTACCATGGTATATAACATTTATGAGTTCTATGAGCTTTGCAATACAGTTATTTCTTCCACATTGGGGTTGGGGGATACGTATATTTCTTTTGTTTTGCATAACATCAGCTTTTCACTCTTTACCACTTGCTCCCTCCCTCCCATCTCTGCCATTGAGTTGCTTAGTTCATTTTGGTCAATGTCCAGTGCCGTTGACGGGTCTTGCTATTGTGTTTTTCCGTGATTCCCTCTAGTTCTGTCGTCCTCCTAGTTTCCCATTGTTGTGCACATATATACCATACATGTAATCAGCAGCATGGGGGTTATTTAGTAGTGATTCGACCAGATGAGTGGAAGTCCTTTGTTTCTGAAGTCCTGTTAATTTTGTCATATCACCTAACATTTTGGATTTAATATCCACTTATCAGGGACACCATGTGCCGTTTTTTTCTTTGCACTTGGGTTATGTCGCTCCACATGATTAATTCTAACTCCATCCATTTCCCTGCAAATGCCATTATTTTGTCATTTCTAATGGCTGCATAATATTCCATTGTGTATAGATACCACAATTTTTGGATCCATTCATCTGTGGTGGGACATCTAGGTTGTTTCCATATCCTGGCTATGGTGAACAGTGCTGCAATAAACATGGAGGTGCTTGTGTCCTTGTTGTTCAGGATAGATACCTAGGTCAATATTCAGTTTTCTGAGGCCCCTCCAGATTGCTTTCCAATGTGGTTGCATTAGTGTACATTCCCACCAGCATTGTAATAGGGTTCATCTTTCTCTGCATCCCCTCCAGCATTTGTCGTTGGCTGACTTGAGGATGTGGGCCATTCTGACTGGGGTAAAGTGGTATCTCAGGATTGTCTTTATTTGCATTTCCTTCACCACCAGGGATGATGAACATTTCCTCATGTGTTTCTTTGCCATTTTTATCTCTTCTTCTGAGAAGTCTGTCTTTAATTCCTTTGCCCATGTAGTAATTGGTTTGTTGGGTGTGGGAAGGATTAGTTTCTTGAGTTCCATGTATATATTTGATATTAACCATATACTGCTGTAAATATTTTTCCCAATTAGTTGGTTGTCTTTCTAGCTTGGTTACTATAGCTTTAGCTGTGCAAAAACTTTTTATTTTAAGGTAATCCCATTTGTGGAGTCTCTCTCCAAATTATTGTGACCCTAGGACTCTGTTCAGGAAGTTCCTTCCTGTGCCTATAAGTTCAAGTGTCTCTCCTACTCTGTCCTGCAATACTTTCAGAGATTCAAGTTTGATGTTAAGGTCTTTAACCCATTTTGAGTTGATGTTGGTGCATGGTGATAGGTGGGGTCCAGTTTTGGTCTTCTGCATGTGGCCACCCAGTTTTCACAGCACCAGTGGTTGAAGAGGCTGTGTTTCTTCCACTGTATGTCTATGGCTCCTTTGTCAAATATCACCTGACTGGAGGTATGTAGTTTTATTTCTGGCTCTACTATTCTATTCCATTGGCCTTTGGATCTGGTTTTTTTCCCAGTACCATGCTGTCTTTGTTATTGGCTCTACAGTAGAGTATGAAGTTTGGCATTGAGATCCCTCCCATGTTGTTTATTTTCCCTAGAATTGTTATGGATATTCTAGTCTTTTGTTGTTCCATATGAATTTTTGGACTGTTTTCCGTATTTCAGAAATGTACGTCATTGGGATTTTAATAGGAATTGCATTGGGTTTGTATATTAATTTTGGCAGTATTGCCATTTTCAGTAAATTAAGTCTGCCTATCCAAGAGCATGGAAGGTCTTTCTATTTTCTAGTGTCTTCTGTAATTTCTTTCTTTAACTTTTTATAGTTTTCATTAAATAGTTCTTTTACATCTTTGCTTAGGTTAATCCCAAAATAATTTATTTTGGGGGAGGTTACAGTGAATGGGGTTGCTTCCTTTGTTTCCCTCTCTGCTTGTACTTTGTCAGTGCACAGGAAGGAGACTGATTTTAGTGGGTTGATTTTGTACCCTGCTACCTTGCCGAAGTGATTTATAATTTCTAAGAGTTTGGGGAAGGAGTTTTTGGAATTCTGAAGCTATACTATCATGTCATCTGCAAAAAGGGATAGTTGAACTTCTTCTTTGCCTGTACAGATCCCTTTAATGTCTTTTTCTTGCCTTATTGCCCTGGCTAAGGGGTTTCAGGAATATATTGAAGAGGAGTGGAGACAGTGGGCATCCTTGCCTTGTTCCTGATTTTAGGAGAATTGGTTGTAGTTTTTCCCCATTAAGTATAATATTGGATATTGGTCTGTCGTATAGTTTTTATTGTTTTAAGAAATGTTCCTTCTATTCTTATTTTCTCCAGAGCTTTTAACAGAATGAATGTCATATTTTATCAAAAGCCTTTTCTGCATTTGTGGATATAATCATGTGATTCTTGACCTTGGCTCTGTTGATGTGCTGGATAACACTTATTGATTTACGTATGTTAAAATTTCCCTGCATCTCTGGAATGAAGCCTACCTGGTCGTAGTGTATGATTATTTTTATGTGTTTTTGATTCTGTTAGCTAGAATTTTGTTAAGAATCTTTGCGTCTGTGTTCATCAAGGTAATTGGTCTGTAATTCTCTTTTTTGGTTGGGTCTTTGCCTGGTTTGGGGATGAGCGTGATATCGGCATCATCGAATGAGTTTGGGATAGCTCCCTCCTTCTCTGTTTCTCTGAAGAGCTTGAGGAGTATGGGTATTATGTCTTTTTTAAAGGTCTTATAGAATTCTGTTGTGAATCCACCTGGTCCTGGGCTTTTCCTTGTTGGAAGACACCTTATTGCTTCCTGTATCTCCTTGTAAGATATTGGCTTACTTATTTCCTTCTTTGTTCAGTTGGGCAACTTGTATTTCTCTAGAAATGCATCCATTTCTGCCAGGTTTTCTTTCTTTTTTGAGTATAACTTTTGAAAATAGTTCTTTATAATTGTTTGGATATCTTAGGTTCTTGTTGTGATTTTTCCTGTGGCATTCCTAATCCTATTAATTTGGGTTTCCTTCCTTCTTTTCTTAATTAATCTTGCCAATGGTCTGTCCATGTGATTTTTTCAAAGAACCAGATTTTTGTTTTATTAGTTTTACCTATGATTTTCCTATTTTCTATTTCATTAACTTCCGCTCTTAGTTTGACTATCGGGCTCGGTCTAGTAACTTTAGGTTCCATTTTTTTTCATGTTTTTCTAGCTGTTTTAATTGCAACATGAGATTATTTACTTTGTCTCTATTTTCTTGATGTGGACACTGAGGGCAATAAATTTGCGCCCTCAGGACTACTTTTGTTGTGTTCCACAAGTTTCTTTGTGATGTGTCTTCATTTTCATTGAATTGTAGGAACTTTTTAAGTTATTCTTTTATTTCTTCTGTTATCCAGGTGTTGTTTAGAAGTGTGCTGTTCAATTTCCATGTATTTGAGTAATTTCTGTGGTTTGCTTTGTTAATGAGATCTAGCTTGATTCCACTGTGGTCAGACAGGATACAGGGGATTATGTCAATCCCTTGTATTTGTTTAAGTTCCTTGCATGAACTATGTTATGGTCTATCTTGGAGAAAGTTCCATGAGCTGCTGAGAAGAATGTTTACTGTGTTGTTTTAGGGTGAAAAACTCGGTAGATGTCAGTTAGTTCCTCTAGAAGTATGGCCTCACTTAATTCGGTAGCTTCTTTGACAATCCTCTGGTTGGTAGACCTACCCTTTGCTGAGAGTGTGGTGCTGAAGTCTCCTAGTATTATCGTATTGGGATCTATTTTAGTCTGTAAGTTTGAGAGCATTAGCTTAACATATTTGGGTGCTCCAATGTTTAGGTAATATACTTGGTAATGGTAATATCCTCCTCTTGGATTGTTCCCTGTATTAATATGTTGTCCGTCCTTGTCTTTTTGTATTGATTTTAATGAAAAGTTTATTTGTCAGGTATCAGGATTGCTACCTCTGCTTTCTTATTGGGGGCATTTCATAAGTAGATCCTTTCCCAGCACTTCACTCTGAGTTTGTTTGTATGTTTGGCTGACAAGTGGGTCTCCTGAAGGCAACAGATGGATAGGGCATGTTTTCTGATCCAATCTGCAGTTCTTTATCTTTTGATTGGTGAACTAAGACCGTTAATATTAAGAGATAGCATAGAGAGATCCATTGTGGTCCCTATCATCCCCTGTTTTCCTAAGTTTTTCTTCTTTCCTATCCTCCTGTGCTTGCTCAGTTAGACTTCTATTAATGCCTGCCTTGTTCAGGTCCCCATTCCTGGTTGCTTTCTTCAGGTTGTGTTCCCCCTCTTAGCATTTCTTGTAATGCTGGCTTAATATTTATGTATTCATTTAGTTTTTCTTTAGTATTAAAAATTTCAGTTCTTCATCAAATGTGAATGCTAGCTTTGCCGGGTATATCAGTCTGAGTTGGCAGTTATTGGTTCTAAAGGCCCGTATGGTACTTTCCCAGGCTTTTCTTGCATTCAATGTCTGTGTGGAAATATTTTTTCCTGTTGTAGTATAACTCCTTCATTTTTGCTGCATGCAAGATTGTTTCCTTATTATTCTGATTTATCATTTTTACCAAAATGTGCCTAGAAGTGTTTCTCCTGGAATCTTGCTTGTTAGGTGTTCTATATGCTTCTGTTATGTAAGTAAGAGGATCTTTTTTAAGATGGGGGAAATTTTCACTGATAACCTTGTTGAATATGTGCTGCATTCCCTTGTCTTGATATTCTTCACCTTCCTCCACTCCAATTATATGAAGGTTAAGTTTCTTGGCAGTTTCTGATTTCTCTTGGATTTCCCTTTGGCATAATTTAAGTGATTTTTCCATATCTGTGATTTCTAGGTCCAGTTGGTGCATTCTGTATTTGACATTCCATTTCATTCACTGTGTTAACTGTGGCTTCCATTGTGGTTTGCATGGAAGAAATGGACTCATTTATGGATTCGATGTTGGTTCTCAAAGTACTAATTTCACCTCTTAGTGAGGTGTGTACTGCCTCTATTTTTGCATGCACATCCTGTTTGATATCCTGCATCTCTTTTGATATTTCATCCCTGTGTTCTTTGAATTTCTGGTCTATTTCTCACTTTAATTCTTGAGTCATTGCCTCCAGCATCTCTTGGATGTAGCTTTTGTCTTCCATTCCTGCTTTGCTCCTACTCAGGCTCTTCCCTGGGTGGCTGCTAGCTTTTGGGTGTGGCTTGCTATCCTGGGTGTTGATAAACCTTGTAATTTTTCACTGCAATTTTCGCATAGGGATTCAGGGATTATTGGAGACTAATCTGAAATTTTATTTTGGTCAATAGGTGTCTGTCTTTGCTTGGCTGCTGTTTCTGTGCTGGTAGAGAGAGTCTGTACCTGGTCTTGATTCTGTTGGGGGCTGAGCTGGTGGTCTGACGCACATCGGGTTCTCAGCTCTCTGCTGTAGATCACTGTCAGTTCCCACTTTTAGACGGGTTGAGTAGCCTAGATTACTCCTGTTTACTCCTACAGGTGCTCTTGGCGAGATCTAATGTGCTGGATGTACTATCTCAGTTGCTGGAGTCTGTTATGGGCTCCTGATGTTTGTTTGTTTTTTGACAATTGTGGGTCTGAACTCTGGTCCTGGGCACTGTTACTTAGCTCTTCAGCTCAAGGCTGGAGCCCTACCTTTCAGCCACAGCCCCACTTCTAGCTCTTTCTGCTTATGTCGTGCTGAGGAATCAGATCCAGGGCCTCATACACACAAGAAAATCTCTCTATCGCTAAGCCACTTTACCAGCCTGAGCTCCTGCTGGCAACCTGAGTTGTCAAATTCCTGGCCCAGGATATATGGGTGGGGTTCTGATCGGGTATGGGCTTCTTGTTCTGTTGCCCTGGACACCCAGATCTTTTGCTGTCACAAGCATGTTTCCTAGGGGGTGCAGTTCCCTGTTTTTCCCCCTTTGCTGAGGCATATGCTCAGCTTCTGACTTCAGTTGGGAGGAGTTGTCTGTGTTTCTCAAGCAGTAGGTCCCAAGGCCTGGTCCTGGTCCCCTGGTTGGGGCACGCCAGTTAGACCTCTGCTGCTGTGTATCCCACCTGGGTTACACAGCCTGGAGTATACAGTTCAAGTTTCTTCCACTGTTGGTTGTTGTGACCCAGTGGCACTGTTCTTAGCTTGGGTGTTTAAGCTCCCTTCCAGGAGCACTCTTGCTCCAGCCTGGAGGTCTGGGTGGACCCAACAGGCTGATGGAGCTCTCGAACAGTTCCCAGTGTAGTGGGTCTGGTAGTCCGGGTGTTGGGGTGGTGGTTTGGGTCAGGGTCTGGGGGTTTCCACCAGCTCTGACCTCTCTTGAGGGCTATACTGTCCCCTGCAGGATATTCACCATGGCGCTAGTTGTTGTTTTTGTGTGATGTAGGTTGTGGGTTGCTGCTGCAATCAGAGTTCAGTTGAGGTGGTTGTAGGCTAGTCTGTGTGGTGGTGGCTCTGCGTTTTTTCTCCTCTGTCCCTGCCTTTGTTGATGTTCAGGCCAGTGCTGCAGGATGAGCCTCCAACTTCTAGCCGAGGGGTGGCAGAGGGATCTCCATGCAGGTTCTGAGCACTTGGGTTTGTCTCTGTGCTCTCCTAATCAGCACCAGTACCTTGCAAGTCTTCTGCTTTAGTGTTCTGTGGGCAACCCGTGTAGAGCTGGGCTTCCCACCGAGTGGCTTTGGTGGCATGGAGCCACGCTGCCAGGAGAGTGAGAGGAGGGGGTGGGATCTTTGTGCAGGCTCCCAGCTCGGAGGTTTCTCTGTACATCACGATCAGCGTGTCCTACAATGGTACCTCAGGCTTCTTCTGAGCAGGAGATCTGAAGATGACCCCCTGTGTCTAAAGGGACTCTGGCAGCCCCCGCCGGGCTGGGGTGACCATGGCTTGGTGTATTGCCCTGTAGATAGTAAAGGTTGGGGGAGGGCTCTTCGTGCTTCTGTGTCCTGAAATTCTTCCTTTTCATTCTTTCTTTTTTGTTTTTTGTTTTTTCCCGTCTCCTGTTTTTCTCTGGGTATTTGTCTTTTTGCTGTTGTCAGTCTCTTGGGGAAATTAAGCATTGGAACTCAAACTCTCTTTTTGGTTGGAGAGAGCTGTGGCATTTTCTTACTGCCCTGTTGCCATCTGGGTCCCCCTTCTTGCTATGGTTTTAAAAGTATTTATAATGTACTATGTGATTTTGTGTTTCTTTGGTATGTTCTTCCTCCATGGTATAACCCTTATTTTCACTTCATTGATTCTGGTGCCCTGCACCTTGTATATAGATTTTTCTAATTTGGGGAGGGGAAGGGAAAAAAACAAAATGTTTAAATAAGGATACAGGTTGGCTCATTGTAACAATGAGATGTACAAGACAGTATGTTGAGAAAGAACTTTACAACTTTGTGCATGGGGGAGGGGAGGCAAGAGTTAGATAGGTGGAGAGGGAAGTGTTGATGGGGAGAAAACAAAGGAGGGGGTAACCATACTTGATAGGAAATGTAGTTATTGCCGTACTCATGTTACTGTAACCCCCCCTATACAGTTTCTTTACAATAAAAATATATTAATAAGAGGAAAACAATAAATGTAAGTGGCTAACTTACTCAGATGGCTGAGATCTGAGGATCATAGTTTAAAACCAGCTCAGGCAGGAAAGAGAGAGACTCTTATCTCCAACAGAAAACCAAAAATCTGGAAGATGTGACTCAAGTGGGAAGGTGCTAAACTTGAGTCAGCCAAAAAAGGGGATGGGGTCAGAGGACAGCATTCAGGGCCTAACTTCAAACCCAACGACCACCACCCAAGCAAATCTAACTAACAACAATTCATGTATAAATCATGTGAACTGCCTAATTGGAAATGTGCATAATAATTTAAAAAACATTTCTATTTTGAAGACATATATAATTTGTGGAAGGAAAAACAAATTATTTAAAGAGGGACAGGAGCAGGAGTGGAAGATGAGGGAGATGGGAAGGGATGGGAAGGGGAAACAAAAGAGGAGGCAAGAATGCTTGATAAGAAATTTACTCATTAGCTTACCTATGTAATTTTAAACACGTTGTACGGCATTTTCACAACAAAAATTCATTTTAATAGGATTTTTATTGTAAAAATACTGTACAGAGGGGTTACAGTTACATGAGCAAGGTATTGAATACATTTATTATCAAGTATTGTTGCCTCCTCCCTTGTTCGTCCCCTACCATCACTTTCCACCCAACTCCAAACTATACTCCCACTCCCCCCCCACTTAAATTGTCAAGTTCATTTTTCAACATAATGTCTTGTACATCTCATTGTTACATGGGTCAAACTGTATCCCTACTTAAGGATTTTGTTTATTTCCTTCCTCTCCCCAAATTAGAGAAGTGTATATACAAGATGCAGGTCACTGACATCAAATAGTGAAAATAAGGGTTATACCATAGGGGAAGTACATACAAAGAAGCAAAACAAAAATCACATGGTACATTATAAATAAATTAGAAACAATAGCAAAACACACACACACACACACACACACACACACACACACACACCCGTGTCCCTATCTTGAGGTTCATTTCACTTAATACGTCTTATGTGGCTATAAGAAATACATTTAAAAAAAAGAAAGAAATTAACACTTTATTTTATATTTGCAAAATCCATTATTATTTGGGAACATGTCATAGTGTTTGAAAACTAAGCAAATAAAGGTTGGTCACAATATACATATACCTCCTCCAACTGCACACTTGTAATTTTCTCTGGGATTTTAAGAAACAGATAATGTGGTTTTCATCCTAATACAAACCAAATGACCTTACTAGTCACAAACACATCAAGATAACAAACAAGTAATGTGTAAGAACGGTTTATTTTTAAATACTTGCAGAATGGTCTAATTTTCGATTTCATTGAAATTTCCCTTTCAGTACAATATGTAATTGGTAATTACAGAATTCCAACCTGTAAATCTCTCTCTCTCTCTCTCTCTCTCTCTCTCTCTCTCTCTCTCTCTGTCTCTTTTTCTCTCTCTTTCTCTCTCTCTCTTTCTCCCTCTTTCTCTGTCTCTCTCATCTTCTCTCTCTCATTCTCTCTCTCACTCTCTCTCTATCTGTATTTATGATTGTTCCCATTAATATTAAGTCATTAATTATTTATATAGTTTTGTTTTGTAAGGTAAACTTGGTTCTATAAGAGATCCAAATGAATTTTGTTATGTTTTTGATTAACAAGGAATTCAATTTTGGAAAAAATATTTGGTACATTACATATATTTATACCCAAGTAACTACTGCTGCTTACAAGTATTCTGTAGTTTTTCCCAACATTTTCAATCATGGTTAGAAATTGTACATAGTTGCCTTATACCAGTGGGTCACGCCTATAATCCTAGCTACTAATGAGGCTGAGATATAAACATTCTGGTCCAAAACGAGCCCATGCAGGAAAGTCCATGAGACTCTTATCTGCAATTAACCACCTGAAATCCAGAAGTAGCACTGTGACTCAAGTGGTAGTGCACCAGGCTTCAGCTGAATTGCTGAGGGACAGCACCTAGGCCCAGAGTTCAAGCCCCATGACCAAAAAAACCAAGCACAAAAACAAAAACTTTTTTAGTCAAAACACAGATAAAAATTCTGGGAATATATTGGCTGGCATACTTCATTCTTCCTTAAGCAAAAGTTCTTTGTGGTTGGATTTAGAAACTCTATTAGAAGATCATTTTTGCCATAGCCTCATTCTGGTTCAAGTTAAAGTGTGTGGCCTAAAAAAGGAGGTTTTGTGGTCAAGTTATGAAAATTTGTCTTAAATCATCACTGCAACTGAACACTGATCTCTGTTGTTGTGAAGTTCTTCACATCACTCGATAAAGTCATCTAAGATGACACAGACATTCACTTACAGCCTTTCAACAAATCTAAGCAGTCAGACTGAGCATGGTGGATATTGCTAATATGGGATGTAGCATGTGAGATGCAAAAGGAGGAACCTGAAGGGAGGCTTCAGACCATAGCAACTCAATTGCGTTGAATTCATGGCCCTGATGAATTCATGTTGAAGACCTTACCACTAAGTTTCCAAGGTTATGCTGTAGGACAATCCCTCTTATCATGTTCTACCAATATATTTGTTTCTAGACTATAATTGTATCTAACTAGATTAATCAAAACCTAAAAATCTGAAACATTCCAATATACTGGAATAAACATTTCTTTCCATCCTACACTCAGATATAGGGAGAATTCAAAAAGATGTTCTGGGGCTGGGTTATAGGTCAATGAGTGTACTTGCCTAGCTAATGAAATATCCTGGGTTCAATCCTCATTAACACAAAAGAAGAATAAAAATCAGATAGGAGGAAAAGCCCAGAAAGTGGAGAGTAATTCAAGTAAAACTCCTGAAACAAGGACAGACTCTCCTGGTATCTGTCAGGAAAAAGTAGAAGAAGAAAGGCCACCTCCTCCACCTGCCATAGCTACCAAGTGTGTTAGAACTGGACCAATCAAACCTCAGGCAATCACAACTGAAGAAACAAAACCATAAAGGCTGTGGTTTACTGCAGGATATTGTAGGATATTGAAGCGAGAATTGGGAGAAGGAAGATTGGTAATGCCACCAGCCACATAGGTAAAATGGTCAGTGACATGTTGTGTAGAACTTGGAGAGATGCACATGGGAAACAGGAGCAATTACATTGACATACAGTTGCTGTACCAGTTAAAACGATCCTTTGCAAGCTAACACCTCAGTTGATGGACATATATGTTCAGCCAGTATGTATATAGAAATATGCACATAATTCTCAAGTGCACACAACTCAGATCCAAAAGAAGGAAGAAAGTAATACTACAGAGGATAAAAAGTTCAAACAACCATGTGTTGGTCCCAGCTAATACATAAGAATGCTAATACTTTACCTCCCTTCCTTTCATTCGTTTTTTTATATATTTATGATGAATATGGCTTGGAAGTGACCTAAATATAACTGGTGCTGGGTAGAGGAGCCTTAATTTTTATTTTGGAAGCTTGCTATTTTTATAACATGCTAATTGGATTGAACACAATCAAAATACCATAGTAACTGATCTCCCCTTCCTGGATGAATAAGCAAATGATTAAATATTAATGACAGCATCCTTGAACATATCCAAATGTACACTGCCTGGTTGCATTGGCATCTCCTTCTATGGAGCTCTCACCATTCAAACATAATAGATTTGGTAAAATATTGTTAGGTTGAGTCTTACTTGCCTTCATTCAGTCATCTTTGTATGTATCCAGTAGTTGTGGGATAAGTTTTTTGCTTTGTTGTTTGTTTGTTTTTCCCTTCCTGCTCCTGCACTTCCATTTTCAGATGATTTATTGATGATGTTCAGTAAGAGACAGAGTATTAAAACTGTCCCACTGTTGGAAGGAAATATTCGTGTGAATGCACATACACAAGCACAAAACCCTTAATCCTCCTTTTGGTTCTTCCAGGGGAGGAACCAAAGGTCCCCTTCCCTTTTGGTGGGCTCCCACTTGTCTTGAAAGGAGGCATCTGGCCATGATACCTGCGCTTGGGCGGACAGGAACCAAGAAGATGGAGGTCTAGGAGGTGAAGAACAATAGGCCCTTGGACAGGGAATTTTTATAGCCCTTAGAAGCTGTGTTCAAGCCCCAGTACTGAAAGAAGAAAGAAAAGGAAGGGAAAAATGAGGGAAAAAAGAAGGAACTATTGTTTGAGTGCATTTATATATTAACTATACCTCATGGATAACCGTGATATGAATCTGTTACCCTAGATGCGGCCCATTCTAACCACCCATCTTCACAATAAACCTCTTCTCCAGTGCCAGAGGGTTTTGCCACTGCCAGGTGAATAGTTAGATGGAGTTCCTTTCCTGTAATCAGGTTGTGGGGAATGGTTACTCTAACCGACTGGGATTACCCATGACATAGCAGAGATGAGCATAGCACACAGCACATGGAGAGAGCCATAATGGACAGTCCTGTTTCCAGTTTAGGGTGCCCAACCCCTCTTCTTGCTCCTCTTTCCATTCTGCTAGGTTCCTGTCTCATACCTCTTCCCATCATCCCACCTCCCACCTCCATCCGCTGGCCCATGGTCACCCCATGTTTCCCCCAACCCACCACCATTCTATGAGCCCTACTCCCCCTTTGTTGACCAGACAACTTATTGAAGCCAGATATCCCCTCAGGGCTGCATCCAGTCTCCTGATCCACCCTTCTCACTGCCACAACTTTTACCTCCACTCCCACCTTCCTGGCCCCACCCCTTCCTTCCACCACCCCTTCTGGCCTCACTGCTTTCCCCTAACTGCCTGGTCCAGCCCCTCCCTTGGGAACATATGCTTAGGATGGGGAATGTGCACATTCCCAGCACTCACTACCCAATGCCAGGTGCCACAATATTCTGAACATGAACTATGGCTGCCACAGAGAAGGAAGGCCCAGGTCATAATCTGCCCATCCTCCCTTCCTGGCTAAGGCCTGGACAGCCTCAGGGCTCTCTGGTTTACCTGAGTTTGCTGGCAGTTGCAGGACTGGAGATGAAGATCTTGCCTCCATCTCCTCAACCGGTGTTGCATCTTCCTGAGGGATCTTCAGCTTCAACACCTGGATCTCCATCTTTCTACTCAGTGTGGGCCCAGCTACAGACAATATCCCATGATGACCAAGATTTGAGGTAAGGGAACCCCCTCTCCTAAACCCCTCTCTTTCCAGTTTCTTCTATGCTACCCTGTGAGAGCCTTCCATCTCAGGCCATTTTCAGCTGAAGTGCGCCATCTCCTCTTCCTGGAACCCAATATCCCCTGACAGGCTCCCCTTTCCCACCAACACCTGGCCCACCACAATCCCTTGCTCCTCATCACACGGGCCACCCATACCCCATTCCCTGGCCCTCTAGTGACCCTCAAATTTTCACTGGGTTAGGGATGTGTGGACCCAGCTGCCAGAGACAACCCTAGAGGACCCAGTTCCAATGTAATAGGGCCCCACTCCCACCAGTCTCCTCCTCCCCACACCTGTAGGTCTGAACCTCACCCTCAACTCGGCCCCACCCCTCTCAGTGTAGGAAAATTCATGGGTGAGAGGATGTAGCTCCTCCATAGAAGGAAGATAGGAGCTTAGAGTTCAACCCCATCCCCTTCTGGTTAGCCCCCAGTAGTCACGGTTGCTATGAAGCAACTGCTGCGCCTCCAGCAGTTGGAGGTGACGAAGATGCCACCTCTCCCAACTGGTGCTGCATCTGTTAGAGGGACGTGGTTCCCCAGGCCCTCTTTGGCTTCTCCAGCCAGCTGATCTCCACTTTCAAGGTCACTGTGGAGTCAACTGCTGGAGCAATCAGCAAAGACCCAGAGTCAATGTAAGTGAGTGCCACCTTTCACCCCCCTCCATTACCCTTTTCTCCATTCTCTCCTCTGCTCCTCAGCAGGAGCCATCCCTAGGACACGGCTCTTAAATGTTAAGTGGGCTGAACCTGTCTTCTTCTCCTCCTTTCTATTGCCAGGTTGTCCACCTGTGTCCTTCTTCCTCACTACAGCTCTGCTATCCCCACCCCCACCCCATATTTCCCCTTCCCACAATCAATTGTTTCACCTGCCCACCCCAAACCATGCTTCCTCACTCCAGTTGCTTCCCTAACCTTTGCTTTCCTCACTCCATCCTCCATCCCTTGCTTCCTCTGCCACCCATTCCAATCCTTCCCCCATTCCTTCCCCTTCTGAGTGAGAGGATGTGCATGGCATGCACATATGAATGTGATGCAATTGGACTGAACCAAGGCAAAATAATCATTGGAGAAGGAAAGCAGGGGTTCAGAGTCTTTCCTGTCCAACATTCCACTTTGTAACATGCTTGTTTGCTCAGTTCCACTGCATCTGCTGGTACTGGAGCTAATATTGCTGACTCTTCAATGTCAACATGGAGGACTTCCACTTTCCTCGTGAGTGTGGACCCAACTCCAGGAGCCATCCCTGGACAGCCATGAATTTAGGTAAGTGGGGCATAACTCCTCCCAGCTGATCCCCTCTCCCTGACCACCCTCAACCCCATTCACCTTAGACCCCAGTGTCCCACTCTCTCTTCTCTTCCCTGTCCACTTCCTGGTTCAACCCCTCCTGTGGGAACATGTTCAGGTGAGGGAATGTGTGTGTGTGTGTGTGTGTTTGTGTCCACACACAACACACAGAAGTGGTGCCAAACTGGTCTGAACCCAGTTGTGGTGGTTGCAGACTCAGAGATATATTCATATTAATATTACTGAGATTTGCATTACAATATAAGCAATATAGGTATTTTAAGGAATTGCCCTAGATACCTAATGGATGAAGAATGGAGTTTTCCCTGCCTCCCCTCCCAGCAAGGGTTGTAGAGCTTCAGAATTACTTGTTTATTCTATGTTCACTGGCATTTATGGGGTTTGAGGTGTAGCCCTTGCCTCCTTCTCTCAACAGGTTTTATGCCTGCCACAGCAGCTGGGGAAGCCTGAGTGATCTTCAGCTATACCACATGACCTTCCTGCTAAGTGTGGGCCCAGCTGTTGGAGCCATCCTCAGAGGACATCACGAAGTAAGTGAGAACCCTGTTCTTCATTCCTTGATTTTCCATTTTCAACTCTGACCCCTGTGGCAGCCATTCCAGGACAGCCCTATTTTGAGATAATTTGGTCCCACCCCCTTTTCCAGGTTCCATACCATCTGCCAGTCCTCCCTTCCCTTCCACCAAGTTGAGCTGAACATATGCTATAGCAGGTGCCAGAGAAAGAAGATTGAGGACGGGAACTGCCCCATCTCCTCTCTTGGCTATGGCCTGTTTAGCTGGGGGTCCTGGGGGTTATGTGTATTCAGAATATGTTCCTGGCTGCTTCAGGCCAATTCACAGTACCCTGAATACAGTATCCTCAAACTTGACATTCAAGTCAAACTCTATGAATTTATGATACTATTCCAAATTACTAAAATTTATTGGATCTAGAAACCAAAAAAAATCCAACTTGTTATTTTAGTAGCAATTGATATCATGAAAGTAGAATATTGATCAGGAATAGAGGTAAGAAAACGAGACAATGAGGGAAAATGTAGAATACTGGATGTGCGTTAGAGATACAAAAATCATATCCTATAGGCTCATTTATTGAAAACTTGTCATCCTATATTGAAAGCTCAATTTACATATATAGTTACAGTTACTTTTCTTACCTATCACTTCTGATCACAAATCCTTTTATAAATTTTTATAGTACTTTTGAATAAATCACATTTTATTGTTAAAATACCTTACAGAGGGGTTACAATTACATGGGCAGGATAATGCGTACATTTCTTATCAAGTGTTGCAGCCTCCTCCTTTGTTTACACTTCACATCCTTTCCCAGCCTCCCCACCCACACCCACACCCAATCCTCCCCCCTCTCCCCACCCACACCAACGTTGTAAAGCTCATTTTTGACATGACAACTTGTACTTCTCATTGTTGCAACAGGTCCACCTGTATCCTTAAATGACGTGTTTTCCCCCATCTTCTCCACAAGTTATACTGACATCAAATATAGTGAAAGCAGGGGTTATACTATGGGGGAGGGACATACAAAGCAACAAAGTGATAATCTTATAAATGCGTTAGAAACAAATGCAAGAAAGAAAAAAAGCATTCAAATACATATCTAAGGGTTCATTTTCCTAACATCACATTATCTGACCTTTTCTGCTTGACTCATACATGTACTAGATATTGAAAATAAGGGAAACCATGGGACCTATGTTTCTTTGGGCTTGGCTTACTTCACTTAATGTAATTTTTTCCAAGTCTTTCCATTTCCTAACAAATGGGGCAATGTCTTTCTTTCTGATGGAGGTATAGAATTCCATTGTGTATATATACCACATTTTCTTGATCCATTCATCTACTGGGGGTCATCTGGGTTGGTTCCATATCTTAGCTATGGTAAATAATGCTGCAATAAACATAGTTGTGCTGGTAGCTTTAGTGTGGTCTTGTTTGTAAACATTTGGGTAAATGCCCAAAAGTGGGATTGCTGGGTCATAGGGGAGTTCTATATGAAGTCTTTTGGGGAATCTCCATACTACTTTCCAAAGTGGTTGAACAAGTTTACATTCCCACCAACAATGAAGTAAGGTTCCCTTCTGTCCACGTCCCTTCCAGCATCTGTTGTTGTTAGAGTTCTTGATTTTTGCCATTCTAACTGGGGTGAGGTGGTATCTCAATGTTGTTTTGATTTGCATTTCTTTTATAGCTAGGGATTTTGAGCATTTCTTCATGTGTCTATTGGCCATCCTTCTTTCTTCTTCAGAGAAGTTTCTCTTTAAGTCTTTAGCCCACTTATTTATTGAGCAGTTGTTTCTTTGAGGATTTGTTTTAGGGGAATTTAATTTTTTGAGTTCCAAGTATATTTTAGATGTGAGACCCTTGTCTGTTCTACGGCTAGTGAAGATCTTCTCCCAATCCGTGGGCTTTCTATTGATCTTGCTAGCTATGTCCTTTGCCATGCAGAAGCTCTGCAACTTTATGCAATCCCATTTGTCCAAACTTTCTTTAATTTGTTGTGAAAATTTCGGCCTGCACCAAGGAGACCTAGGGTTTCTCCCATTCCATCCTGTAATGTTTTCAGAGTGTCTGCTTTGACTTCGAGGTCTTTGATCCATTTTGAGTTGATTCTGGTGCAGGGTGATATGTAAGGATCTAGCTTTAGTTTTCTACAAGTAGTTAACCAATTTTGCCAGCACCATTTACTGAAGGGGCTATCTTTGTTCCATTCTATTGTTTTAGCTCCCTTATCGAATATTAGATGGCTATAGGTCTGTGGGTTCATTTCTGGGTTTTCAATTGTATCCATTGGTCCTGAGGTCTGTTCTTTGCCAGTACCAAGCTGTTTTGATTACTATGGCTTTATAGTAGAGTTTGAAATTTGGTATTGATATTCCTCCAGCAGTATTGTTTCCGTTGAGGAGCGTTTTTGGTATTCGGGGACTTTTATTGTTCCATATGAATTTTTGGATTGCATCTTCTATTTCCTTCCCATCTCCTCCCCTCCCCACTACCCCAACCTTCCCCATTTCAAAGTTGTAACGTACATTTTTCAACATAATGTCTTGTACATCTCATTGTTGCGATGGATCCACCCGTATCTTTATTTAAACAATTTGTTTTTTCCCTTCCCCTCCACAAATTATATCAACATCAAATATAGTGAAAACAGGGAATATACCGTGGGGGACGGACATACATAGCAACAAAGAAATCATCTCATAAATATATTAGAAAGAATAGCAAGATAGGGAAATCATTTGAGTGCTTATCTTGGGGATCATTTCACCTAACATCAATTTATCTGACCGTTTCCGGTTGTCTCAGACATATAGTAGTTATTGCAAATAAGGGAAACCAAGGGACCTATGTTTCTTTAGGCCTGTAGTACTTCAATTAATATAATTTTTTCCAAGTGTTTCCATTTCCTAACAAATGGGGCAATGTCATTCTCTCTGATGGAGGCATAGAATTCCATTGTGTATGAATAAGAAGTGGGCTAAAGACTGACAGAGAAACTTCTCTGAATTGGAAAGAAGGATTGCCAATAGACATATGAAGAAATGCTCAAACTCCCTAGCCATAAAAGAAGTGCAAATCAAAACAATATTGAGATATCACCTCACTACAGTTAGAATGGCTATAACCAAGAACTCTAATAACAACAGATGCTGGAGGGGATGTCGACAGAAGGGAACCCTAGTGCATTGTTGGTGGGAGTGTAAATGTGTTCAACCACTTTGGCAAGCAGTATGGAAGATTCTCAAAAGATTCCACATAGAGCTCCCCTATGACCCAGCAATCCCACTTTTGGGCATTCACCCAAAAGATCACAAACAAGACTATACTAAATCAACCAGCACGTCTATATTTATTGCAGCATTATTTACCATAGCAAACCCAGATATCCCTCAATAGATAAATGGATAAATCACACTTTTTGAATGTTATCATCTTAACGACAGTATGCTTCTACATCTTTCATTCTATGTTTCAAACTTTTATATTTTTTCTTTCTCTGTTTGCTGAATAAATATATTCCTGGAAACGATATTCACAGCAAATCTGGGTGTAATTTTCAATTTTAAAATTTCAAATATAATACAAACTTTGTTTTGACTAGTCATTTTCTAAAAATGAGTGATATTCATGAACACTAATATTTTTGTGCCTTTAAGTAAATTGAGACTTGGGTTGTTCTTATGTCTAATTGACTTAATCATTAGATTAATCATGTATAAACATGTGCATTACACTTTTTTATTTTAATATATAAAATAGTCTCCAAGGATTTACTTTAAAGTGATAATGGGAGGGTTTGTCTTCCTGTTACAAACTTTATATTTATTACAGTAAAAGTACTTGAAATACATGATGTTTACTGGAGCAATATAAAAGATGAGAACATATTTCTAAAAAGAATGGATTTATTGATTAAAACATAGAAAAGACTAAAATAGGTTTCTTCCTTGAGACTGCATAAATTTCTTATGAATGTAGCTCAAGATGAGACTCAGAGATTTTTTCATATTAATATTACTGAGATTTACATCACAATATAAGCAGTAGTGATATTTTAAGGAATTGGTCATTCAAAGCCTTAGATAGCTAATGAAGAATGGGATTGAAAATAGTAGAGGAAAACAATCAACATACAGCTATTGTGATTTTATAATACTAATATGAAAGAAATGGCACTTTCCCCTTTCTGAATAAGAAAGTTTAGCCAGTAATTTCAAAGTAAGGCATCAGTTGTAATGAGTCTAAAGTCTTTTCCTCCAAGATATCCAAGAGTACTATACTCATCCTCTGAAGAGTAAATAAGTAATTATTTTAATTAGCTTTCTTAATATTAATTTACTTGTAGCAAATTGTTTTAAATGTTTACTCCCTTTCCTTCAATGTAATAAGATACATTTCATATTCTTTCACTTTATACAAGCCTGAAATCACTATTTCAAAGTAACAGAAACAGAAAAACAAAAATAACCTGATACAATATCACCAATCCTAAATTATATGAAAAAATCGACAATATAAAAAATAAACCTGAGGAAGAGGAAAATCAATGGCAGGATAACAACAAAAAATTACTCTAGCTCTCTCTAATCAATCAGAGATTTAGTGTCCTAGCAGGTACTACATTTCTAGAGGTTCACACCACGGCAGCTACAATTATATATAGATACACAATTCAAAAGAAGATTTTATACTGTCTTCAAAAGAAAATGAAAATGTACGAAAAGATATTTAGTCAGGCAGGTGACTGTTTTGACTGTGTTGGTCAACATATTCAAAACACAACTAAAGTGTGGAATAAAAGGACCACATGGGACAAAAGAAGGAACAAAAGTGGACAAGACAGAGTTACATCCAAACACAGAGAAATTCACCATACCACTGGACAGTCCAAACTCTCACTGGAACCACAAATATTAACATCACAACATCTCACCACAACTGACCTCTACTCCTCCACTTAATGATCTAAACAAAAACCTAATTCCAGAACAACAAATAACAACAGAAGATCAAACTAACACCTGGCAAATCAACCAAGAACATAGAGTCACATATTAAGATCATAGATACTCCAAATGAGAACGAAGAAATCCTCCAAATGGACAGAACAAATCAGAAAAATACAAGAAAAATGATGTCAAGGTAGTATAATTCACACAGTTAATAGACAGGCATTAGAACAGACAATCAAGGACCTGGAAGATAATTTTCAAAAAACATTACAAATACTGCTGAAAAATGTGATTAATGAAAACATGCAAAACCTTTACAAGGAAATTTGTAAATAAGATGATAACAACCAAAGATTAGCAAAATAACTCATGGAGACTGCAAACAAAGATAAATAAATTCTGAGAAGACAAGGTAGTTCATGGAAAAAACAGTTGGTATCGATGGTATGATCAAGCAAGATTCATTCTAGGATAAAATTGGATTCACTATACTTGTCAATAAACATAATACAAACCATCAGCAGAAGCAGGAAGAAGAAGCACATGATTGCCTATACGGATATAGAAATTGTTTTTAACAAACTCCAATACCCCTTTATGATTAAAAGGTCTGAGAAACTAGTAATGCATGGAACTTTCCTCGATATAATACAGAGATGTATATGACAAAGAGATAATTAGCATGTGCCTAACGGTGGATGCATGAAGACATTAAAATCAGGAATGAGACAAGGATATCTACTCTCTCCACTACTCTTCAATATAGTAGTGTAGAGTACTTTGCATGTACGAAACCCTGGGTTTGAATCCTCAGTACCACATTCCTAGAAAAAAAGCCTGAAGTGGCTCTGTGGCTCAAGTGGTAGTGCACTATCCTTATACAGGATAAACTCAGGTACAGTGCTCAGGTACTGAGTTCAAGCTCCAGGACTGGTGTTTGCACACACGTGCATACAAACACACACACACACACACACACACACACACACACACACACACACAAACACAGATACCAAAAGTGGAACTGTAACACCAAATGATGGTAAAGCGAAGAGCTTCTGCTCTGAGCGCATGGTCAGCACCCTGGCTCTGTGTTCAACCACAAAACCTAGCCACCCAGGGCCCAACTAGGAGAGGTGAAATGTTTCAAAACCTGATGTGCTTCACCAGCCATAGATGACAGGAAGCGTTGTGATTTTGCACAAGTCCTTAGAATTAGCAAGCTTCAGGAAACCTAGGGAGGCACCTTTGCCAATTAAGAATCTTTTCATTAGGTTCAGCTAACTTGTTGTCTGCCAGAAAGACCCTTGAATTAATTGTAGCAATTTGTTTCTACACTGGAACATAGTCTAAGAAAGAGAGGATAAGTGCAGGGAACTTGGACTGCCACAGGAGGTGGCACAAATGAAGGCTACCTGTCAAAAGAGAGCACTGGGGAGAGAGATAGCTTGGGGTACAAAGAGGCCTTTTTCTCCTGGCCTTCAGAATCTGCCCACACTCATCCTCACTAATTGCCCTGGATGAATTGTTTGTTATACAGCTGTACAGGAGTGAGGCCTTTTGTCTGCTTGTTCCAACAATGAGGCAGACTTCCTCCAGCAGCCTGGGATGCGCAGAAACCCTCAGGCTACACTGGGAACAGTCAGGGGAGCCCTGGAACATACATTGTCTTGAAATCACTCTCTGTGCTATGAAATCATTCTATTCAAACCTATCTTCATAGCAACTCTCGATGTTCACTGATAAAAATACATGCATACATACACAGACACATGGAGTTACTGGCTCTTTTTTTGTGGCAGGTCCTGAGGCTTGAACTGTGAGCTTAGGCACTGTCCCTGAGCTACATTTGCACAAGGAAGCACTGTATTGTGTCTTAACTTATGATTACCCTAGGCTGGGGTGCAGCATTTATACTCACATATGATCCAGGCTTCCTAGGACCTGAGTTCAACTCCCAGCACTTTCAAAAATGCATCAAACCAACAAAAATGGAGGAGGAAAAACCCAGTAAGTTTTACACAATCGTTTTACCTTTGTTTCGTTTGCATTGTGACCATCATGGATCTCAATGATTCGGCTTGAAAATTGTATGTGACCTTACATGGCCGAAGGCTCCCGGGCTGTCGATGATCCCTGAGCCCAACCCAGACACCTAGGCCCTTAGTTTATTCCTGGGACTGCCACCTACACATGGCTGAACATCCTGGAAAACTCGTTCCTCTCTATAGGAACACTAATAGTATGTTAGGCATGTACTAATTGAATTACTAATTAGCTAATATTTCTAAAATAAGATTGTATGCAATAAATACGGGTCAATGATTAATTTAATTAATTCTTTTTAAGTCTTCTACCGTGATTAATTAATGGAGGCATAATTTTAGACCAAGTTATTTATAGTAATAGAACATATAAAACATCACTTCATATAGAGTTATACACTAGAATCTACTTAAATGTTCATCTGTCTCTGTATACATTTATTTATAGATGTATATACATACGTAAATACACACACACACACACACACACACACATACACACTGCAATCTACACATCTATCTGATTATATATTAGCCACTTCTAGGGCTTGATCTCAGGTCATCAAATTTGCCTGCCAACTTCACTTGCATCAGACTGGTGTGCTAACTTTGACCCATTCATGAAGTGGGCCTTCTAGGCCCAGAGTTCAAATCACAGAACTACCAAAAAGTTAATCCTGGTGGTAGAAACCAATGATCCCACTTGTTTTTCTTATCAGTGAAAGTCCTGGGTCTGAGGATGATGTATAATACATAGTCAAATCTATGTCCTTTGTAATAGAATGTAAAAAATGTTATACATTTAATCATACTCTCTAAAATATATAAGAAATAAATAAAACACAAAATAAAATGAATAACACACTAGTTGCAATATGTAGTAAACATGTGTATGTAAATATAAATCATGTATTTAAAATGTATATGAATATTATTTTTTCGAGTGCTAGGGCTTGAATTCAGCCCCTGGGAACAGGCCTGACTTTCTTGTCTTTTATCATGGTGAGCTTTTCCTTCGTCAACAGTGCTGCAGATTTACCCAAACCCTGAGTTCAAACCCCAAGTCCGGCAGAAAAAATGGCATGAATTCCAAGCCAAGGAGTCTCATATTTTTTTAAATATTTTAAATGTATGTATATATGCGTGCATGTATGCATGCATGCATGTATGTATGTATGTATGTATGTATATATGTATGTATTTTTATTTTCAAGCACAGGTCTTCAACTCAGGGCATGGCAACACTGCCTCAGCTTTGATCACTCTAGGCTGTGTGGAAGCCACTGGACCCATAGCCAAGCCTGGGTTTCTGAGCCTCAAAGGCTGACAGGAAATAAATAGATAAATAAAATGACACAGATAAAACCCCAGCAACTTGAAGATGGCTACCAGTTTTACATTTTTTTTTTCAAGTTGACCATACAGGGTCTGAATGACATGGCTGAAAAGTGTTTGTTACCTGGCATTGCTGAAGGCTGGCAGGCTGCCAGGGAAGCCATAGACTAACACAGCAACATAGGACCTGAGTTTGAAGCCCGGTCCTGACCCCTACCAATGGAGGGAGATCCTCAGAGTCTCATTCCTATTCATAGGAATACGGATGGAAGGTTATGAATATCAAGGTTGAATTAGTTGTTCCTGAATGATACTAGTATAAAATTAGAGAGTAATTTTAGGAGGCCAATGGATTTTAATGAATACTTTTTGACACATTCAAAGAGTACTATTAATTACATGGATGCAAGAGTTTCGGGACAGCAGTTGATTTAATTAATAATTCATTAAGGATGAAAACAACAATAATTACATGGAGACATAATAAATACCCCAGAATTGGTAGGAATGTAGCCTATATAACTGAATAATGTGTAGACATCTCTGGCACTTTTTAAAGATATATATTTATTTGTGTACTACCATCAGCATGTCAATCTGTTCTTGTTTTGTCGACACCTGGGGCTGGATCTCAGGTCAGCTCCATATGCCCCATGCTGGAGTGCTGACACTCACCTATTCATGAATTGATCCATGTATGCTGTGAGTTCAGATGCCAGCACTCACAAAAATTGAATCGTAGAGTAAGAAGACTAGGGTGACACATTTTCCTTTTCTGTGAAAAGCCTGGGTGTCAGGTGTGAAGTTTCATACATAGGCAAATCTATATCCTATACAATAAATGTAGTAAATATTCCATGTGTAATAACATTCAATAAACTAATGGTAAATAAATGAATAAAAATAAAGTGAATAAGTACACTAAGTGCAATATGGCTAGAGGCTGCTGTGTTGGCAGTCACCAATTCATGAATTGAGTCTTCTAGGCCCTGAGTTTAGATCCCAGCACTGCCAAAAATGTAATCTTGGAGTAAGAAGCCGAGCGTGACACATGTTTTCCTTTTCTTTGAAAGTGCTCAGTGTCATGTAGGATGTATAATTTGGATGCAAATCTAGATGCTATGTAAGAGAATGTCATAAAGGTAAGAAATGTCATAGGCGGAAGGATTGTCACTATAATAAATGAAAAACAAATTGAATTATTAGTGAATCATTCTGGGATAAAATTAGACACAATAGTTATAGAACATGAATTAAGTAAAATTACTATTTTATTAAGCATTAACAGAATAAAAATTACATGGAGACATAATTAAATACCTAATAATTGGTTGTAACACATGATAATTTATTTATACATAATACTATATATATAAATTATATATATAGTATATAATTTAATTATATATAGACATCTGTCTCATTCTATAAAATATGTAATTATATGTATGGTTGTATATACATACATTATAAACAATAACAGGATATTAAGTAATTATTAATTAATGATTTATTAATTGTTCTACAGAGACAAATCATTAAGGAGACATAACTTAATACATAATAAATGGTAGTAATTATCTATAAATTAATAATATACAGACATCTCTCTTCTTATGCAATCTCTATACCTCCTGGGGCTCGGTGGTTGAGTGCTCACCTAGTAAGCACAAAGCCCTGGGTTAGATTCCTCAGTGCCATATAAACAGAAAACCCAGAAGTTCTGCTGTCTTTCAATCAATTGAGCATTATCCTGGAGCACAAACGCTTAAGGACAGTGTCAAAGCCCTTACTCAAGGCCCAGGACTGTCGCAAAAAAAAGGTAGAGTGTTCTAACTGCAACTACAGAAGGGCAGCACTTCAAATACCTCATCACAAAGCAAGCTAGGAGTCTGTCGTTGACAACTGCCACTTAACCTGACTTAGCCAGATGTAAGCCGCTGCAACCCAGCTACATGGAACTAGAGGATGCTGGCTTACTCCTATCATCCCAGCTGCTCGGGGGCTATAAAACCCAGCCCTGACAGGAAGTCAGTGAGACTCTTTGAAATATGGTTCAGTGTTACAGCTCTAGCCTTGAGCTAGAGCTCAAGTATCCCCATGCTTTGAGTTCAAACCCCATGGGTAAACCTCCCCCCCCCCCCAAAAAAACCACCCAATAAACCATTAGATGTAAAATTGTGTGTTGGTGAAATGTTCCTCAAAGAATGGTGATATTGATTAAAGCACCCTAATTCTAATGACAATGTGTGGAATAAAGATATGTGCTAAGTCCTTCATAAGGTGCTCTGTGCTGAGTCCTGCACAGGGTGCTATGTGCTGAGACTTCACAGGGTACAGTGTGCTGAGTCCTGCATTGGGTGCTGTGAGCTGAGTCTTTCACAGGATGCTGTGTGCTGAGTCCTGCAAAGAGTGCCATGTGCTGTGTCCTTCACAGGGTGCATTCTTTCATCAGGTCTTTGTAAGAGCTCCATAACTGAGATGATTATGTAGACAAGAATATTGAGGCTCAGATATGTCCTGATGGCAGGGACGAAATTATGTATTACTAAAGAGTGGGTGAGTTGTCTCCTGCAGACAATTGTTTTGTTTTGTTTTCCCTCAGTAATGAATCATGAACTCGGGGCCTAGGTGCTGACCCTTACCTCTTGGGCTCATGGCTAGCACTCCACCATCTCGAGCCAATGAGCCCCTTGCAGCAGAGTGCCATGGCCTAGGGTTCTATAGCCAATGTCTGTCATCCTGCCTTCTCAGGAAACTGAAATCTGAGGACCTGGGTTCCAAACTATCCCAGATACAAAAGGTCCCATGAGATTATATCTCCAAGTCATCACTAAGAAACCTGAAGTGGAAGCTGGGTGCTTGAGGCTCATTTTGGTCATCCTAGCTATTCAGGAGGATGAGATCTGAGGATCATGGTTCAAAGCTAGCCTGGGCAGGAAAGTCCTTGAGACATTTAGCTCCAATGAACCACCAGAAAATGTGAAGTGGCTCTGTGGCTCAAGTGGTAAAGCACAAGACTTGAGCTGAAGAGCTCAGGGACAGCACCAGGCCTAGACTTCAACTCATGCAACTGACAACAACAAAAAAGAAAGAAACCAACTAACAAACCTGAAGTAGAGGGCTAGGAATGTGCCTTAGAGATAGAGTGCTTTGCATACATGAAACCCTGGGCATGATTTCTCAGAACCACATCACTAGAAAAATAGCCTGAAATGTCTCTGTGGCTCAAGTGGGAGAGGGCTATCATTGTACAAGAGAAACTAGGTACAGTACTCCGGTGCTGAGTTCAAGCTCCAGGACTGGTGTAAGTGTGCACACACATGGATATGCACACACACAGACACACACACCAACACACACACACACACACACACATACACACACACACACACACACACACACACACACAAGCAGACCAGAAATGAAGCTGTGACACAAAATGGTAAAGCACTAGGATTCTGCACTGAGCTCATGCTCAGCAACCAGGCCCTGTGTTCAACCCAAAACCTAGCCACCCAGGGCCCAAGTAGGAGAGGTCAAAGATTTCAAAACCTGATGAGCTTCACCAGTCTCATATGATAGGGAACGTTGTGATGTCTGACATACACTTGGATTTCTCAAGCTTCAGCAAACCTAGAAGGGATGTCATAGGCCCATCATCGCCATCAGTGAAACATCTCATAAGGCCCCTTGCCCGAGTTGTCTGCCAGAAGGACTCTTGAATTATATTGAGCACTGTATCTGAACACCAGTTATATTGTCTCACGAAGGCAGGATAAGTGAATAGAACTTGGCCTGCCACAGGAGGTAGCACAAATGAAGGCTTCCTGTCAACACGGAGCACTGGGGAGAGAGATAACTCGGGGTACAAAGAGGCCTTTTTCTCCTTACCTTCAGAGCCCTCCCACACTCCTCCTCACTAAGTGGCCCAGGTGGAATTGTTTGTTACACAGCTGTACAGGAGTGAGGCCTTTTGTCTGCATATCCAGACAATGAGAGAGACTTCTTCCAGCAGGCCTTGGAGGCAGAGAAACCCTCAGCCTACACTGGGAACAGAGAAGGGAAGCCTGAAATATGTACTGTCATGAAAGCAGTCTCTGTGTTATGAAATAATTGTATTGAATACAAATTTCCTAGCTTGGTGCCAATCATCATAGATACTCTGGAGCTTCACCTATAGGAATACATCCATATATACAAAAGACATGATGTAAGGCTCTTTTTTGGGGGGGCCAGGTCCTGGGGTTGAAATATGACCTAGGGGTTGTCCCTGAGCGCCTTTGTTCAAGGGTCCTGCATTAACCTTGAGTCACTGCCTCACTTCTGTGTTTTAATTTGATCTTTTAGAAATAAGAGTGTCATAGACTTTCCTATGCTGGCTGGATTCAAACTCAGATTCTCTACATCTTAGCCTCCTTAGGAGCTGGGATTACAGCAAGCAGCCACTGGCACCTGCCTTCCTTTTCTTCTTTATTTTTTAATCTGGACAATCTGACTTCTTCACAAGGTCATTCCAATGGTTTGAATTTATAAGTAAACTACCCAATGTTCTTTATAGATACTTCTCTGAGAAGGAATCTCTCTCATCATCTTCTCCTCTGGTCACAGGTTGGAAGCCAAAAGTGAGAAATCAGTGTCGCAGGATTTGGGAGCAAATGTCCACAAGACATACCAGTTCTGTAACTTAGCATTGAGCTGCAGTGAATTTACTGTCTCAGGATGAGAGGACCGAAAACTGGAGCAATCTTCATGCTGTCTGCATTGCTCCTTTTGCCTATAAAATGATCTAATAATTATGAGAGTTTTTTTGTCTCCCACTTTAATTATCTAGAACACACTAGAAGCATCTTCATGTGTCTGTTTTCCTCTAGTTGCACTCGAGATTTAGACTAAGGGTTTCTGTGAATCTGCTCTTGGTGAATCCCTGAGGAAAGCCGCTTGAAGCCTCCTCAAGATATCGCAATCCAATGCCAGCCTGAGCAGGAGAGACTATGAGAGTCTCATCTCCAATAAGCCCCCAGAAAACCAGAAGTGGGGCAGTGGCACAGAGGGTAGAGCTCCAGCTTTGATAAAGCCAAGTAATAGATACAGTCCAGACCAGGCAGGAAAGCCTGGGAGGCGCTTATGTCCAATTAACGCCCAGATGGCTGTAAGTGGAGTTGTGGCAGTGATAGAGCCTCAGCTTTGAGCAAAACTGCTGAAGAATGCATCCGGCCTTGAGTTTAAGCCCTGGGATGACCACAAAAAAATTCGAAAAGAGAAGGCCAAAAAATTTAAAAAAAATGAGAGCCCTAACTACTAATGTGTGTATATTACCTCCCTGAGTGCAAACAGACCGTATGAATTGCTTCTGCTTTTATTTACTGATTTATTTTTCAGATGTGCTCTTGTGCATACTGCATCATTCTCTTCATTTCTGGACCATGGCTTTTCTCTTCCAGGGTTCCAGGCATGTGTCCTTATATGATACCCACCTAAGCTCACAGTAGCCTTTATTTACATTTTATTATGAGGCGAAGGCCAGTACAGTCACAAATCAGGTAGGGGAAGAGAAGGATAAGTTTTGTAGAAATATCCTGTATTCAGAAAATTAAACTTGGAGATGTAGGCTGGTAGCATAATTATGTAAAAGCTACCACTAAGAAAAAGATGAAGGGCCTGGGAATGTGGATTATTGAGAGAGGGCTTGCCTAAGATGCAGGAAGCCCTGGGTTTGATTCCTCAGTAGCACATACACAGAAAAAGTCAGAATTGGTATGGCTCAAGTAGTAGAATGCTAGAGACAGTGCCCAGGCCTTGAGTTCAACCCAAGAACTGGCAAAGAGATAGCTAGGTAGGTATCTAGATACCTAAGTAGATAGACAGATAGATAGATAGATAGATAGATAGATAGATAGATAGATAGATAGATAGATAGATAGATAGATAGATAGATAGATAGATAGATAGATAGATAGATAGATAGATAGATAGATAGATAGATAGATGATAGATAGATAGATAGATAGATAGATAGATAGATAGATAGATAGATAGATAGATAGATAGATAGATAGATAGATAGATAGATGAACCTGGTCTTGGATGTCAGGAGTAAAGAAGGGAATACTTTCCAGTGATGAGGCCTTCTGCAGTGTGCCATGCAACCAGCATCGCCTTCACACAACCACAGAGCAGGAAGACTGCATCTGTCCCACTTCTCAGGAAGCCGAGGGCTCCAGAGCCAAGAAGGCAGAGCCAGGTTCTAACTCAGATGCTCAGAGACAGAAAAGAAATAGCCTTACCTCTCTCCTTGGACTGGGGAATTGCATTAATGATGTGGAGAATGAAGGAAGGAAAAAACACTGGCAGAGCTAGAAGGGCCTTTATATCTGACAGATGGAGAGTCAAAAACCCACTCCCTAAAACCAGCGAGCAGGGTTTTCTACTCTGTTCCTCCCCTATACCCTTCTAAACTGGCTCTCGATTGTTAAACTAAAGATAGCCTGAGGCTCCCTTCACCTGAGGGAGGAAGGTTAATTAGTCATTGTTTGAAGAGGCTGAGAAAAGCCTGATCCTGGTGTAACTCTAAAAAATGTTTCAGGTTTCCTCCCATTGCTGGCTGTGCCAGGAATGAATGAAGTGGTTTTGCAGCTCACTTCCCTGTTGAGTGTGTTCATTCTGCCTCCTAGTCCAGCAGGCCTAGGTTTCTTCACCTAGCCTGGCTTTTGAAACTGTTTTCTGTCCTTCAAATACAGTGTTACACTGGAGTTCATCTTGCTAACAGGGCTACAGGTTGGATCCTGAGAACTTCATTTAAACCCAGGATGGGTCATTGATGTTTTTTTATCCTCTTCTATAGCTTGAGAACTCTAAGAACATTTAGGGGCAAATAACTTCTCATTACCAAAGGAAATCTAGGAAGCTGTTGAATATCTGATCTTTCAGAAGTGGAAGTCAGAGTGTCATAGACTTTCTTCCCCTGGCTGGCTTCACCCTGTGATGCTCAGAACTCAGCCTCCTGAGCTAGGGCAATGGGCATGAGCTACTACTGGTGGTTTGCTAGGTTCAGAACTGTAATGACATTGACAATACAAGTCAACTGCTTATCACAAATATTGGACCTTTCAGACCCTCTAGGACGCAAGGTTATAATGCTAGAGATAGAGAGCCTCAGCATATGGATCTGCTACACTTGAACAATGAACTCAGACTCCAATTCTGGTGTACATTATAATTCATTTTCCAGATAATGTTCTCATAATTAGCAAATAAGAAAAGTACTTTGATTATCCTCCACTTCTTTCCTGTTTTGTTTCTCGAACTCATGCCTGGGCACTGTCCCTGAGCCCTTCAGCTCAAGGTGAACAATACCACTTGAGCCATGGCGCCATGTGGGGTCTTTTGGTGGTCCATTGGAGAAAAGAGTCTAACTATCTTTCCTTTCCTAGGCTGTCTTTGAACAGTGGTCTTTAGATCTCAGCCTCCTGCAAAGCTAGGGTTCCAGGTGTGAGCCACTGGCATCTGGACTACTGTTTTTGCCAGTCATGGGGCTTGATCTTAGAGCCTGGGTACTGTCTCTGAGCTCCTTTTTATCAAGCCTAGCACTGTGCCACTTGAGCCACTCTACAGCTTCTGACTTTTTCTGAGTAGGTGGCACTGAGAATTCAAACCTTGGCATTTATGCATGTTGAGCGAGCTCTTTACCACTCAGCCACATTTCTAACCCCACCCTTGCAATTTTATCCCTCAACTTGCCTATCCTCACGAAAAGGCTTCTGGGTATAAATCATCTAAAGAAATCCCTAGAGGAAGATGTCCATAGAAAAAGAATTCAAATCTCATACTTGGGAGAGATTCTAAACATGTGAAGACTGTGACAAATGCCTCCATTTAATTATGTATCATGTTTCAACACAATATAGTATTAATGAAAAATGAGTCAATGTCATAAATTATTTTGTATAATTTTAAAATACATGTACAACATGTAATAAATATGTGTATAATAACACTAAATACAATAAACAATAAATGAATCAAATAACAAATAAATACAAAATCAATAATAAAAAATCATAATATGTAGTTAGCATACATATGTAAGTTTATATCATATATTACACATATGTAGAAATATTTTTTCTATTGCAGGGCCTGCATTCAGTCCCTGGGAACTCTAGCCTGAATTTCTTTTCCTCAAGGACAGTGAGCCTTGCCTTCACACATGGTTCAAAAGAGTTACCTGGAAGATGAGTTCAAATCCCAGCAATAGCAGAAATACTGGTCCCAGTTCCAAGACAGTGACTTAATTTTTTTAATAAAAGCAGTTATGTTTATTCAGTTCCTTAGTGAACATTAAAAAACAAAGCAGTGTAGAATTTTGTACAGCTATTCAGACATCCTTCCCTTACTCCCAAAATGCTTCTCTGAGCATTACATTGTTTCTTTTTTTGTACACTTTTTATTGTAAAAATGTTGTACAGAGGATTACAATTACATGAACAAGGTAAAAAGTACATTTCCTATTGAGCATTGTTGCCTCCTTCTTTGTTTCCCCCTACCATCCCTTCCCTCCCATCTCCACAACTTCTCCCTCTGCCAAGGTCAGTGACTTAGTTTTTTTTATTTTTGGCTTGGCATGGGATTTGAACTCAAGTAGTGGCAACTCTGCACCTTCCCTCACATTGCTACAGATTTACCAAGAGCCTGAGTTCAAATCCCAGGCTAGGAAAGAAAACTGGCAGATATGCCAAACCAGGGAGATTTTTTTTTAATTTACTTACTTACTTACTTAGTTTTTTTTAATTTATTCTTTTTTTTTTTTGCCAACCACGGGGCTTGAACTCAGGTCGTGGCAACTCTACCTCAGCCTCAATCATCTAACCTGGGTACAGCCGCCAGACACATAGCCAATCTTGGCATCTAAGGCCCAGAGGGTTTGTAGGAAGAAAAAAAGTGGGAAAGCACAAAAAGTGGTGAGCTGAAGAGGGCTGGGGGTTTTACCTTTTTTCTTTGGACGATTACCATCTCCTGTCTGAATGACAGGGCTGCAAAGTGGACCTGACCTGACATTGCTGAAGTCTGGCGGGCTATCAGGGAAGCTAAAGCTGACCTGTCTACATAGGCCCCGGGTTCAAATCCCAGTCCTGACACCTACCAATGGCAGGAGATCACTAGAGATTCAATTGAAAGACTAGTTTGTGCATCAGTCGAGTCTAAAATTGTATGGAATAATCCTAGGATGCTGATTGATCTTAATTAATAGTTTATTAAACATGAAAAGAATAATATTCCTTCAATGGTGGTATAATAAATACCTAAGAGTTGGTCAGAACGTAGTAGATGTCATTCAGCCATAGACAGACTGGCACTATTTACCAATATATATTTTTTGGATACCACCGTCTACCTCCCCATGTATCGCTGTTTTGTACAAACCTGGCGCTCGATCTTAGTGCATGGGAACCATCTGACGGCTTCACTGGCTAGATGCTACTGTTCTCACACTCACCCATTCATGAATTGGGCCTGCTAGGCCCTGAGTTCAGATCCCAGCACTGCCAATAATTTAATCTTGGAATAAGAAGCCGAGTGTGACACATGTGTTCCTTTTCTGGGAGAGTCCTGGATGTCAGGCATGATAGAGAACACATCTACAAATCTAGATGTTATGTGATAGTATATAAACAATGTAATAAATGGTGTAAGTGTCATCAGAGCCAATAAAATAAATGGTAAATAAATGAATAAAACAAGAAATAAAATGAATAACCACACCAAACATGATATGGACTGAATATCTGAATGGAAGTATAAGTACTATTTTTAAAATGTATATAAGGAGTATGTTTTCCAGGACTGAGGCTTGAATTCAGGCCTATAGAACAGGCCTGACTTTCTTGCCTTCAAGCATAGTGAGATTCCCCTTTCCCCACAGTGCTGCCTATTTATCCAGACCTGAAGTTCAAATCCCAGGCTTGGCAGAAAAAAAATGGCACGAATTGCAAACCAGGGAGATAAGTAATCATTTTATTATATTTTTAATTGTCTTAATTTTTTAATTTTGTATTTTTTTCTTTTCTTTTCTTTTCTTTTTTTTTGGCCATGCACATGGCTTGAACTGAATCGTCCCAGCTCTGTCTCAGTTTCCATCACACTAGGCTGGGGTGCAGCCTCAGGAACCAAAGCCTATCCTGGAATCCTAAGACCCTCGTTCTGACAGGAAACCAAAATGAAAATGTCACCAAAAAAAAAGCTGCAAGCTGCACATGGTAAGTGGTTTCTTGGCTGTGGTTCCTTGCACGGTGACTATCCTGGGTCTGAATGACATGGCTGCCACGCACATGTGACTTGTCATTGCTGAGGGCTGGCGAACTGTCAGAAAAGCCATAGTTCAACCCCGCAACAGAGTCCCTGAGTTCAAATTCCAGTCCTAACACCTACCAATGGCAAGAGATCACAAGAGACTCCTGCCCATGCATAAAAGTTTTGATGGAATAGTATCCAACTCATGATTGAATGAGTAGTCTGTGTAGCAGTCTAGTATCAAATTAGACACAATAATCCTAGGACACAGACTGCATTTAATTAATGGTTAATTAGGCATGAAAAGAATAATATTACTTCAATGGAGGCATAATAAATACCTAAGACTGGTTAGGAACCTAGTAGATGTCATTGAATACTAGATACACGGCTCTGACACTCTGTACTAATATGTATTTATTGGTATACTACCGCCTGCTTATCCATGTATAGCTATTTTGGCCACCTCTGGGGTTTGATCTCAGCGCCTGCCAAAAATTTCAACCTGGAGTAAGAAGCCAAGTGTGACACTTGTTTTCCTTTTCTGGGAGAGTGCTGGGTGTCAGGAATGGTGGAGAACAAGTCTACAAATCTAGATGCTAAGGGATAGGATGTAAACAATGTAATACATGGTTAGATGTCATCAAAGTCAATAAAACAAACGATAAATAAATGAATAAAACAAAAAATACAATGAATAACCATACCAAACATGATATAGACGTAACAACTGTACGGAAGTTCAATCCTATCTTTAAAATGTATATAAGGAGTATGATGGGGGCATGAATTCAGGCCCAGGGAACAGGCCTGACTTTCAGGTCTTCAAGCACAGTGAGCTTCCCCTTCCCCCACAGTGCAACAGAGTTACCCAGACCCTGATTTCTAATCCCAGGCCTTGAAGAGAAAAAATGGCACATTCCAAGCCAAGGAGCTTCATTAGCATTTTTAATACTGTTTTAAGCTCACTTTGCCTTTATTTGAAACATTTTGATTTTATAACATGAGAGTTTTTTTTAAAAAGGGGGTTTAAACTTTTACATTTCAGCATAGCACATTGGTTTTTCTATTTTGACCATCTGCCATGAAGAGTGAGAATGAAAATGAGGATATAATTTCTCCCTAGAAGGTTGGGACAGTTGATGTTATTTCTTCTTCTTCTTCTTCTTCTTCTTCTTCTTCTTCTTCTTCTTCTTCTTCTTCTTCTTCTTCTTCTTCTTCTTCTTCTTCTTCTTCTTCTTCTTCTTCTTCTTCTTCTTCTTCTTCTTCTTCTTCTTCTTCTTCTTCTTCTTCTTCTTCTTCTTCTTCTTTCTTCTTCTTCTTCTTCTTCTTCTTCTTCTTCTTCTTCTTCTTCTTCTTCTTCTTCTTCTTCTTCTTCTTCTTCTTCTTCTTCTTCTTCTCCTCCTCCTTCTCCTCCTTCTCCTTCTCCTCCTCCTCCTCCTCCTCCTCCTCCTCCTCCTCCTCCTCCTCCTCCTCCTCCTCCTCCTCCTCCTCCTCCTCCTCCTCTTCCTCCTCCTCCTCCTCCTCCTCCTCCTCCTTCTTCTTCTTCTTTTCATCGGTCGTGGGGCTTGAACTCTAGGTTTGGGCACTGTCCCTGTGATCTTCAGCTCAAGACAAGTGCTCACCCACTTGAGCCACAGAACCACTTCCAGGCTTCTAGTGGTTTATTGGAGATAAGAGTCTCACAGACCTCAGGTCTCAGCCTCCTGAGTAGCTAGGATTACAGGCATGAGCCACCCGTGCCCAATAGTTTATGTTATTTCTATTTAGAATTATTTCTATAATTATAAAATGTCTGCAATTGTGTCGTGTGAGTTTTCCTCAGTGCCTACCACGAAATACACTAGGGGAGTCTTCATACCACAAAAGGTTGGGTTTCTCAATATAAACTCACTTCTGTGAGGACAGTAGTACTTGTAAGCATTTTTGGAATAAACTGGATTGTAAAATGAAAAGCAAAAACATTGGTACTGAGATGTAGCTCAGTAATGGAGTAGTTGCCTGAAGAGCATAAGACCCTGGAAGAAAAGTTTCCTAAAGCTCAGAATGTTAGAATTTTGTATGAACAAACTTCTGTCTTTTTTTTTTTTTTTGTCTGTGGTGGGGCTTGAACTCGGATTAGGTGTTATCCCTGCACTCTATAGCAATATGCAAGCACTCTACGGCTTGAGCCACAGCGCCACTTCCAGTTTTCTAGTGGTTTATTGGAGATAAGACTCTCACGGATTTTCCTGCAAGGGCTGGCCTTGAACTGCCATCCTCAGATCTCAGCCTCCTGAGTAGCTAGTATTATAAGCATAAGCCACTGAAGCCTGGTGAATGAAGAAACATTTTAAAATTGATTCTGCAGAAAGAAACTTGGAATATACTTTTAGTACAAATAATTTATAGTGCCACTAATATAAATAGAAAGGCACTAATTCAGAAGCATTTGTTCATTGGCTGGTTTCTTAGTTTATTCATATATATACATTATTAATTTTTATATATACATATATTATTAAAAACATGGTTTTGAAGTGTACCTAAGAGCATATGTGCTCATGTAAATTTATATAACTGCACAAGCTTGATTTTTTTTTCAGTTTGTTGGTACCATAAATTAGGTGGGATTTGTGTGTTGTTTAGTTCTCTGTTTTTGGAGGATTTCTCTTCCCTTTATCCCCCTACCCCCCCTCTCCCCGCAATTGAACTCAGCTTGCTCTTTCTTGGCTTGGTTGTTCATAGCTGATTTTCTACCACTTCAGCCATACTTGTAGCCTGGCTTTTTGCCAGTTAATTAGAGATGATGTCTCTCAGGCTATGCTGCGTGGATTGGCTTTGAAACTTCATCTTCTACTTCTTACCTCCTGAGTAGCTGGGATTACAGATGTGAGCCACTGGGGTGCCTAGGGATAAATTAGACTTTGGTTGGTGTATCTTTCTGTTTTTCTAAGCATGGGATGATATACTATAGAATTTCGGTGAATGTCCTGGGTCTGAAGTAAGATACATAATACATATGCAAATCTGTATAGTTCTCATAAGATATAATCAATTTAATACATAAGTGTAATAATAGTCAACAAAAATAATGAATCAATACAAAAAATAAAATAAATACACTCAAAGCAATTTCAATAAACATAAATATGTAGATATTAATTATTTCAAATGTGGATGAATATTACTTTAACAGGGCTAGGGATTGAATTCAGGCCTAGGGAACAGGCCTGAATTACTTGTCTTCAAAGAGGGTGAGTTTCCTTGTCCCCCACAGTGCATAAGAGTTACCCGGTCTCTGAGTTCAATTCCCAGGCCTGGCAGGAAAAAAAAGGCATGAATTCCAAGCCAGGGAGCATTAGTTTGATATATATCTGGCCTTGGGAACTGTCCTTGCACTCTTCAGCTCAAGGCGAGCACTATACTGCTTAAGCCACAGCACCACTTCCGGTTTTCTAGTGGTTTATTGGAGAGAAGAGTCTCAAGGACTTTCCTGCCCAGGCTGGCTTTGAACAGAGATTTTCAGATCTCAGCATCCTGAGTAGCTAAGAGTACAGGCGTGAACCACCAGTGCCCAACTATTTTTAATATTTTTAAATTATTTATTATTTATTTATGTATTGCCCAGCACGGAGCTTGAACTCATAGGGTGGCAACTCTACCTCAGCTAATGTCACCCTAGGCTGGGATGGTGCAGCCTCTGGACCGACAACGGATCGTGGGATATTAGGCCTCAGGGGCTGACAGGAAAACTAAATGAAAACAACACCAAAAAAAAAATAAAGCTAAGAACCGACCATGGATGGTGTTTTCTTGGTTTTCCCTCCTTGCATCGTGATCATCCCGGGTCCAAATAACACTGCTGTAACCTGTAAGTCACCTGGCAGATTCTCTCTTTTCCTTCCTTGGATGTTGACTGTCCTGGGTCTAAATGACATGGTTGCAACCTGTAGGTCACCTGGCATTGCTGAAGGCTGGCAGGCTGGCAGAGAAGCCATAGGCCAGTCTGGACACCTATGCCCTGAGTTTGAATCCCAGTCATGCCACTTACAAAGGGCTGGAGAGCCTAAGAAGCTATTGCCTGTCCATAGGAACACCAGAGAAATGTAATCAATGTCATGGTTGGATGAGTAGTTCATCAATCAGTCTAATATAAATTTAGACCCAATAATCACAGTTTATTATGCATTAAATCATAGTTTATTATGAATTAAAAGAATACTATTCATTAAATGGAGTCCTCACTAAAGACCCAAGAACCTGTATGAGCGTAATATATGTCATTTAATACTAGATAGACATCACTGGCAGTATCAAAATATCTAAATATATATTTACCTGTATTCCACCGTCTGCATAGAAAGGTATTGCTATTTTGGCTAAACATGTGGCTCCATCCCATGTCCTAGGATCCACTGGGCAGCTGAATGGGCTAGAGGCTGCCATGCTGACACTCACCCATTCATGAGTTGGGCCTTCTAGGCCCTCAGTTCAGGTCCTAGCATTGCCAAAAATTTCACCTTGGAATAAGATTACAAGTGTGACACCTGTTTTCCTTTTCTGTGCAAGTTCTGGGTGTTAGGTATGATATACATAATATGTGTGCAAAGCTACATTTTATGGAATAGATTGGAATAAATGTAATAAATGATATAGGTGCACTCAAGTCCATAAAATAAATGCTAATTCATTCAGTCAATAATAAAATATAATGAATCACTCCAGCAAACACGATATAGACTGAATATATAGATGTAAGTACAAAGCATATATTTAAAATGTCTATAAATGTTACGTTTTCCAGGCTAGTGCTTGAATTCTGGTCTAGGGAAGAGTTGAGAAGTTCATGCATGATTCATATAGGAAATGATAGACAAGAACTTTGGCAAAATGATTATTTTTAATTAAGACTTCACGAAGTGTGACAATAATAATTACCTTCAGGAAATCGAGGCATTGGGAAAGATCCAAGATTTAGTAGTCACATGTTAGATAGGATTCCAACACAACTTGCCACATCTCTATACAAATAGGTATTTATTAGCATACTAGCTTCAGCTTATGAATGGATGTATATGGTGCACAAACCCCAATCAAAGGATCAATCTCTGGTCCTGGGTATAGCCTAGATCCTTAATAGCTCAAAAGCTGGTATGCTCATGTGGACCCATTAGAAAGTTGGGCTTGCTAGGCCTGGAGTTCAACTCCCAGCAATGCCAAAAGGTTCATCCAGCTGTGTGAAGCCAATCTTTACAGCTGTTTTCCTGTCCTGTGAAAGTCCTGGGACTCAGCGAGGATGGAGAATGCTATATAGGCAATTCTATAGCCATAGGAATAGGTTGTCATCCATGGCAGCACAGATATACCTGTCACCATACTCAATAAAATACACAATACATCCATGAATAAGACTCAGAATTAAAAACTAATTACATTGAATGCAAGATGCATACCACACCTGTATGTAAATAGAGATACCATGTTTAAAGGAGGTGGGCTTCTTATTTTGTCCACTGCTAGGTCTTCCTTTGACCAAGCTTGACATGATGAGCTTCCTCTTCCCCCACAGTGCAATGAGGTTACCCAGACTTGAGCTCAAATTTCAGCACTGACAAAAGATTCATCCTGATGTCAGAAGCCAGTCGTTGCACCTGTTTTCCTCTCGTGTGGAAGTTCTGGGTCTCAGCTAGGATGAAGAGTGAATGCATAGGCAAACTTATAACCATGGGAACAGGTCGTCATCCATGTTAGCACAGTTAACATGTCACCATACTCAGTAAAATACACAATACATTCATGAATTAGACACAAATTAAGGAGAAGTGCACCAAATGCAAAATGCTGTCCACACATATTTATCAATATATATCCTATGTTTCAAGTATGAATTTATGACTATGCTGGCCCTCCCTGGTGCTCGATGTCAGGTGCTGGGAACAGTCTAGCTCTTCAGTTGCTCACAGGCCAGTGTCCTCACTTTGACCCTTTTGCCAATTGGGTCTGCTAGGTCTTGAGTTCAAATCCCAACAGTGCTAAAACATGAATCCTGATGTGAGAAGCCCATCGGTCCACTTGTTTTTTTGTCCTGTGAAAGTCCTTGATCTGAGCTAGGATGGAGAAGGCATAGGCAACTCCATGGCCATAGAAATAGGTTGCTATCCATGTCAGCACATTTATATTTGTCATCATACTTAATAAAATACAGAATGCAACCCTGATTAAGACACAAAACAAAAAGAATAACTACACTGAAAACATGATGAATTACACACATGTATGTAAATAGAGATCTTATGTGTAAAATAGGTGGGCATATGATTGTTTTCAGAGCTGGGGCTTCAATTCAGGCCCTGGGACCAGGCCTGATTTGTAGTCTTCAACGATGGTGAGCTTCTCCTTCCCCCACAGTGCAACAGAGTTACCTAGACCTGAGTTCACATTCCAGCTCCAGCAATAAAATGGTGTGAATTCTGAGCTAGGGTGCTTCATTTATAATTTTTCAATTTTTTAATTTTTTTTTGCCACACCCAGGGCTTGAACTCAAGTTGTAGCAACTCTGCCTCTGGTCCAATCATCCTAGGCTGCAGCCTCTGGACCCACAGCCCATCCTTGGATCTTAGGACCCCAGGGCTTGCAGGAAAAAGAAAAGCCGATGGGGAAAAAAAAGTGGTGGGAAGTTCCAGCTGGCGCTTTTAGGTTTTTTTTTTTTTTTTGAATGTTGACCATGGTGGTACCAAACCCGGCAGACTGCAGACTGAAGGTGACCGGGTGTGGCTGAAGGCCTGCTGGCTATCAGGGGAGCCACAGGATGACCGGGCAATGGAGGCCCCAAGATTGAATCCCAGTCAGCCCCCCTACATTGCGGGAATGGCAAGAGATCCTGAGATACTCGATTCCAGACCTAGGAAGAGTCGTGAAATGAGATCAATCTCATCCTTAAATGAGTAGTTCCTGAGAATGTGAGTAGGAAATGATAGTCAAGATTCATGGGGTATCAATTATTTTTAATAAAGAGTTGATGAAGTGTATCTATAATCATCACAGTCATGAAATGGAGGCATCGGGGAAGGTCCAAGAACTGGTAGTCACAGGATAGATTGGATTACATCACAGATCACCATCTCTCCTACTCTATACAGATATGTACTTATTTGCATACTACCTTCAGCTGATGAATGGATGATTATTGTGCTCTCCCTGCCTTACTCCCGGGGCTAGATCTCAAGTCCTGGGAACGCCCTAGCTCCTTAGTGGCTCAAAGGCTGGTGTGCTTACATGGACCCATTCACCTACTGGGCCTGCTAAGTGGTGAGTTCAGATCCCAGGAGTGCCAAAAGATTCATCCTGTCAGAAGCCAGATGTTGCACCTGTTTTCCTTACCTATGTGAGTCCTGGGTCCCAGCTATGATGCCATGGCCAGTGGCCATGGCAAAAGGTTTTCATCCATGTCAGCCCAGTTACACCTGTCATATATACTCAAAAACATACACAATACATCCATGAATAGCATACAAAAATAAAGAGGATAACTACACTCAATGCACGAGGCAGTCCACACAATGGATGTGAATATACATCCCATGTTTCAATGATGCATTGAGGATTCTTGTGACCACACTCGTGCTCGATCTAAGTTCCTGGTAATGGCCCAGTTCCTTAGTGGCTCACAGGCTGGTGTGCTCATGAGGACCCATTGGGCAGTTGGGGCTCCTAGGCAGAGTTTGAATCTGAGCACTGCCAAAAATTCACCCTGATGTGAGAAACCATTCATTGCACCTGTTCTTCTGTGCTGTGCAAGTTCTTGGTCTCAGCTAGGATGGAGAATGATTAGGTAACTCTATACTCATGGAAATAGGTTGTAATCCAGGTCACCACACTTATATCTGTCATCTTATACTCAAGAAAACACAAAATACATGAATGAATAAGACACCAGATAAAGACAATGACTACACCAAAAACAATATGCCGCCCACCCATGTATGGAAATAGAGATCCTCTGTTTAAATTCTGAATTCATGAATATATTGGCCACTGCAGGGCACTACCTCAGGCCCTGGGAACGGCCTAGCATCTTAGTGGCTCACAGGCTGGTGTGCTCACCTTGACCCATTCACCAATTCTGCCTGCTAGGCTCTCAGTTCAAAAACCAGCACATCCAAAAGAGTCATCCTGATGTGAGAAACCAATGGATCCACATGATTTCCTGTCCTGTGATGGTCCTGAGCCTCAGAGAGGATGGAAAATGCTATATACACAACTCTATAGTCATGGGAATAGGTTGTCATCCATGGCATCACAGATATACCTGTCACCATACTCAATAAAATACACAATATATCCATGAATAAGACTCAAAATTAGAAAATAACGCATACCACACCTGTATGTAAATAGATATCCTATGTTTAAAAGAGGGGGGCTTCTTATTTTGTTCAGTGCTAGGGCTCCAAATCAGGCCCTGGACCAGGCCTGACATTCTAGTCTTCAAGGATGGAAAGCTTCCCCTTCCCCCCAGGGAAATGGGGTTACCCAGACTTGAGGTCAAATCCCAGAACTGACAAAAGATTCATCCTGATGTCAGAAGCCAGTCGTTGCACCTGTTTTCCTCTCGTGTGGAAGTCCTGGGTCTCAGCTAGGATGGAGAATGTATGCATAAGGAAGCTTATAACCATGGGAACACGTCATCATCCATGTCAGTACAGTTATACCTGCCACAATACTCAGTGAAATACACAATACCTTCATGAATTAGACACAAATTAAGGAGAATTGCACTGAATGCAAGATGGTTCCACACATGTATGTCAATACAGATCCTATGTTTCAAGTATGAATTTATGCCTATCCTGGCCCTCCCTGGTGCTCGATGACAGGCTTACCTTCTCAGTTTCTCACAGGCCAGTGTCCTCCCCTTGACCCTTTCGTCAATTGGGCCTGCTAAGCTTTGAGTTCAAATCCCAACTCTGCCAAAACATGAATGCTGGTGTGAGAAGCCCAGAGTTGCACCTGTTTTCCTGTACTGTGAAAGTTCTGGGTCTCAGCTAGGTTGCAGTATGCTATATAGGCAACTCTATACTCATTGGAATCCGTTCCCATCCATGTCAGCACAGTTATATCTGTCATCACATGCAGTAAAATACAAAATGCATCCCTGATAAAGACACACAATAAAAAGAATAACTACACTGAAAACATGATGCATTCCACACATGTATGTAAATAGAGATCCTATGTATAAAATAGGTGGACATATGATTTTTGCCAGTGCTTGGGCTTCAATTCAGGCCCTGAGACCAGGCCTGATTTGTAGTCTTCAACGATGGTGAGCTTCTCCTTCCCCAACAGTGCAACAATGTTTCCCAGACCTGAGTTCAAATCCCAGATCTAGCAGTAATATGGTGTGAATTCTGAGCTAGGGTGCTTCACATATATGTATATATACACATATATACACACATATATACGTTTATATATGTATATATATACATATATACGTATATATATGTATGTACACATATACATATATGTATATGTATACATATATGTATATATACATGTGTATATATATACACATGTATATGTATGTATGTATATATATATATATATATATTTTTTTTTTTTTTTTTTAACCAGACCCGGTGCTTGAACTCAAGTTGTGGCAACTCTGTCTCAGCTCTGATCATCCTAGCCTGTGTTCTATGGGCCTACAGCCCATCCTCAGATCCTAGGACCCCAGGGCTTGCAGGACAATAAAAAAGCCACGAGGGGAAAAAGAGCGGTGGGAAGTTCCACCTGGTGCTTTTACATTCATTTTCTTTTGCACAGTGACCATGGTGGGTCTGAACCCGGAGACCTACAGAGTGAAGGTGACCTAGAGTTGGTGAAGGCCTGAAGCTGTTGAGGAAGCCCAGGACGACCGGGCAACGGAGGCCCCGAGGTCAAATCCCGGTCAGCCCCCTTCATTGAGGGAATGGTGGGAGATCCTGAGATACACATTTCAGGATCTAGGAAGAATCGTGAAATGTGATCAATCTCATCCTTGAATGAGTAGTTCCTGCAGGATGTGACTAGGAAATGATAGGCAAGATTCCTGGGGTATCAATTATTTTTAAGGAAGAATTGATGAAGCATGACCATAATCATCACAGTCATGAAATGGAGGCATCAGGAAAGATCCAACAATCAGTAGTCACAGGGTAGATTGGATTCGATCACAGGTTGCCATCTCTTCTATTCTATACAAATATGCATACTATCTTCAGCTTATGAATGGAAGACTATTTTGCTCTCCACCTGCCCTACTCCCGGGGCTCAATATAGGTCCTGGAAACAGCCAAGTTCCCAGTGCACAGTGACCATGGTGGGTCACACATCATGGTGTCCTCACCTTGACCCTTTCTCCAATTGGGCCTGTTAGGCTCTGAGTTCAAATCCCAACACTCCCAAAAGAGGAATGCAGGTGTGAGAATCCAATCCGTCCGCCTGTTTTCCTGTCCTGTGAAAGTTCTGGGTCTCAGATATGATGGAGAAGGCTTAAGCAATTCTATAGACATGAGAATAGATTGTCATCCATGTCAGCACAGTTATATCTGTCATCATGCCCAATAAACAAAATCATACATGACTAAGACATACAATAAAAAGAATAACTACACTGAATGAATGTATGTGAATAGAGATCCTATGTTTAAAATAGGTAGGCATATGATTTTTGCCAGTGCTGGGGCTTCAATTTAGGCCCTGGGAGCAGACCTGACCTTGTAGTCTTCAAGGATGGTAAGCTTGTCTTCTCCAACAGTGCTATAGTGTTACCTAAACCTGAGTTGGAAGCCCAGCTGTGGCAGAAAAATGGTGTGAATTTTGAACTAGGGTGCTTTATTAGTTTTTTAGTTTTGTTTTTGCTCACCAAGGTATTTGAACTCAGTTCATGGCAACGCTGCCTCAGCTTCGATCACTTTAGGCTGGTGGGCTGCCACAGGCCCATAGTGGGTCCTGTGATCCTAGGCCCTGAGGCTTTGCAAGAGTTAAAAAAAAAAACCCACACAGAAAAATAGCCATGGGATGAATATTTAAAATTTTCTTCCTTTGCATGGTGACCAATCTGGGTCCGAATTACATGGCTATAAAGGGTACTTCACTTTGCATTGGCCATGGCTAGCGTGCTATCAGGGAAGCCACAGGCCCATATGTCATTGTAGGCCCTGATTTTTAATCCTGGTGCTGACACCTACCAATGCAGATACTTCCCAAGAGACTCGTTCTTATGCATGGGAATAACAATAGAATGTGAGCAAACTCATGATTGAATGAGAAGTTTCTGCGGGCATCGGTCTAGTATAAAATTAGACGCAATGATCCCAGGATGCTGATTGATCTTAATGAATGGTTTATTAAGCATTAAAACAATATTATTCCTTCAATGGCGGCATAATAAATTCCTAAGAGTTGGTAGGAATGTAGTTTATGTCATTGAATCCTAGGTAGATGTCTCTGAAATTCTATACAAATATGTATTTATTGATATACTACCACCTGCCTATCCATGTATGGCTATTTTGTCCTCCCATGTGGCTCAATCTCAGGGTCTGGGAACTGCCTGGCAGCTTTGTGGCTAGAGGATGCCGTGTTGACACACTCATTCATGAATTGGGTCTGCTAGGCCCTGAGTTCAGATCCCAGCACTGCAAACAATTGGATTGTGGAATAAGAAGCCAAGTGTGAAACCTGTTTTCCTTTTCTCTCGGTGTCAGACATTATGGAGAACACGTCTACAAATTTAGATACTATGTGATGGGATGTCATCAATATAATAAATGGAATGAATATCATATGTCATCACAGTCAATAAATGGTAAATAAATGAATAAAACAAAAATACAGTCAATAAACAGGATATAAACTGAACATCTATAGGTAAATACAAATCCTATCTTTATAATGTATATAAACAGTATGTTTTCCAGGGCTGGGATTGAATTAAGGCCTAGGGACCAGGCCCGACTTTCTTGTCTTCAAGCATGTTGAGCTTCCCCTTCATCCACAGTGCTGCAGTTATCCAGACCCCGAGTTCAAATCCAAAGCCTGGTGGGAAAAACGGCGAGAATTGAAAGTAGGGAGCTAAATTGTGTGTGTGTGTGTGTGTGTGTGTGTGTGTGTGTGTGTCTGTGTGTGTGTGTGTGTTGCAAAGCAAGGTCTTGTACTCAGGTCGTGGCAACTCTGCCTCAGCTTCCATCACCCTAGGCTGGGGTGCAGCCACTGGAGCCACAGCCGATCCTGGGATTCTAGATCTCCAGGCCTTGTGTGGGGAAAAAATGTGCACAGAAAAAAAGTGGTGGGAAGAAAAAAATAGGGCTAAGAAGGTGGCTCAGTGGTAGAGCACTTGCCTTGCATGCTTGAGGCCCTGGGATTGATTCCTCAGCACCACATAAGCAAAAATAAAAAATCCGGAAGTGGTGTTGTGGCTCAAGTGGTAGAGCGCTAGCCTTGAGCTGAAGAGCTGAGGGACAAGGCCCAGGCCCAGAGTTCAAGCCCACGATTAGACCCCTCCCCACAAAAAAAGGTGGTAGAACCATGTGCCCGTGGCTCACACCTGTCATCCTAGCTACTCAGGAGACTGAGATCTGAGTATCTTGGTTCAAAGCTAGCCTGGACAGGAAAGTCAGTGAGACACTTATCTCCAAGAAATCACTAGAAAAATGGAAGTGGTGATGTGACTCAAGTGGTAGAGTGCTTGCCTTCAGCTGAAGAGCACAGGAACGTGACAGGATTGCGTTTTTACATTTTCTTCCTTTGCACCGTGACCATCTGTTACTGAATGACATGGCTCCAAAGGGTACTTCACCTTGCATTGCTGAAGGATGGCAGGGTATTGGGGAAGCCATAGTCTTGCACGGCAACGCAGGCCTAGAGTTTGAATACCAGTAATGCCACTTCCAGATGGCGGGAGATCCTAAGAGACTCGTTCTCATCCATAGGAATAATGATGCAATGTTTTCAATGTCACGGTTGAATGAGCTGATCCTGAATGCTACTCATATAAAATTAGACTTCATGATTTCAGTAGACTGATTCCATTCAATGTGAAGCATTTAAAGAATACTATTTCTTACAGATATGCAATAATTCCAGGACACTGATTTACTTAATAGTTTATTAAGGATGAAAACAATAACATTAATTATATGGAGGCATAATAAATACTAAAGAACTGGTGGGAATGTAGTCTATGTAACTGAATAATGTGTAGACATCTCTGGTACTCTATAAAGATATATATTTATTAGCATACTACAATCTGCGTGTGACTCTGTTCTTATTTTTTCAACACCTGGGGCTCGATCTCAGGTCCTAGGAACTGCCTGTCAGGTCAATTTGCCCCAGGATGGCATGCTGACAGTCATCCATTAATGAATTGGGCCTTGTAGGCCATGAGTTCAGATTCCAGGATTCCCAAAAAATGAATCGTGGAATAAGAAGGTGATGGTGACACAAGTTTTCCTTTTTTGTGAAACTCCTGGGTGTCAGGTATGAAGTGGAACACATATGCAGACCTATATCTATGGAATCAATGTAATCAATGTTCTGTGTGCCATAATAGTAAATAAAATGAATGGCCAATACATGAATAAAACAAAAAATAAAATGAATACACTGAACGCTATATGGAGTCAACCTATGTATGTAAATATAAATCATATATTTAAAATGTATATTAATAGGATGTTTTCTAGTGCTAGGGATCGATTTCAGGTCTAAGAAATAGACTTGAATTTCACAACTTCAAGGAGGTGAGCCTCCCCTTCTCACACAGTGCAATAGAGTTACCCAGACCATGAGTTCCAATCCCAGTTCTGACAGAAAAAATGGCAGCTCTATACTATGTGATGCCCCATTCTTAAGTATTTCATTCTGCCTCCATTTAATGAATGTGATTGTTTAAATGCTTCATAAACTATTAATTAAAATCAATCAGTTTCATAGAATATAATTGTGTACAATTTTATACTAGAATCATTGAAGAACTGCCCATTCAATCATGACATACATCACATGCCATTGGTATTCATATGGATAGGATTGAGTTTCTTAGGATCTCTAGCCATTTGGACGTGGCAGGACCAGGATTCCAATTGTGGGTTCCAGCTCCCACCACTTCAGCCCGAGGATAGGGAACTCACTGGTCTGTGCCAGAACATCAGCAAGGCCAATGATTAGGTAGGCACCAATGGCTCTCAGCAGTCTTGCTTGACACTTTCAAGGCTGTGATAGGAGGATCATGGTCAAAGTCACCCTAGGCAGGAAACTCCTTGAGACCCTGTCCAACTTCAGTGCCAACAAAGCCAGAAGTATAGCCATGTGGCTTCACTGGTGGAGGCTAGCCTTGAGCAAAAGCAGCTCAAGGACTGTGCCCAGATCCTGAGTTCAAGGTCCAGGACTAGCAACAAACAGACATACACAACAATCTGTGCAGCCATCCAGGTAAAGCAGTGCACTCTCTTGTCCCCAACTGGATTGGACTGAGTTTCCTGGGAAAGGGGCTGCTGTCATCTTGACTCTGCCCATTCTGCCTGCATCACAGGATTCCTGCCACACCCCCATTCTTTCATGGTTCTTTCTGACCAATGGGAAATAAGAATGGTGCCCACGCCCACATTCCATGCTGCCCGGTAACACCTGGATTCCCTCAGTTGGTTGACACCAATACCAGCAGTTGAGGAAGGTAGAGGTGGCTCAGTGGTGAGCAAGAGACTTGAGGAGACTTTGGACTAAAGTAGGAAATTGACATCCTAGTCCGTGAGTTGGAGAATAGAGGATTTCCCAGAGCCTGGGAATGTGGACAGCCCATCTTTCCCAGTGCTCAGATATCTGAAACAACAAGACTCCATGATAGAGCTGCAGGCAAGAAACTGCCACAAGAACACTGGCAGAAGAATCCTCCAGACAGACCTGCAACATTCAAGAAAACAAAGAACACAAAAAATGAAGGATCCCCAAGACAAACGCCACTGGGGAGCGTGATTCAAAGCAGAGTCCAGCCAAAGGTGATGCTGACCATGGGCCTCCCCTGCCTATGGACACAGTCACAGACACCAGCGTCCAGAGTGTCGATGGTACCGATACTAGCAAGGATCCACACAGGTGTTATTGACACGAGGTTCCTGCCCTGGATCTCAGCAAAAGAAGTAAAGAGGCGCTCTGTGCCAAGATCCAATCACTGAAGCAGGAAAGGCCAGACCTTCAGAATCAACAGGAGAAAGAGAGGGAGAAGATAGCCCAGCTGTACACAGCACTGAAAACGGAGCTAGAGATCCACAAGGCACCCATACAGAGGTCGGTTTGGCAGAAAGTTATTTACAATATGCACTGTCCCACTTGCAGCACGTGACCAATGACAGAGAAGAAAGCACGAAGTTCTCACCAGCTGCCTGCAGGCTGGTGGAGCTGGAGATGGCAGCGTCTGTGGTCACTACTCACAGAATGAGACCTAAATGTTCTTCAAACAGCTGAATGATGTGACCCTTTAGCTCGAGGAAAATATTAGAAGCTTCAATGATCTGGAACAAGTGAACTCCGAGTTGCAGGAGAAGCTGGAAGTGCTCTGGACACAGTGGAGCAACATGAAGAAGAGAATCTGCAAGCTCCAACAAGCGCTGGTGGGGCATGAGTTACTAAAGACACTACTGGACAACCTGAACTGAATGGTGACTGCAGCAAATCTAGAGAGAGACACCTTCATGGAAGACCTGAGCATTGAGAAGTCCGTGCAGCAGGAGGAGGCCCGGTGGCAGATCCAGTGGATGAACCAACTGACAGAGGAGAAGGATCAAGGAGCAAGGCAGGTGTTTGACCTAGAGGAGGAGCTGCAGGAACTGAGAAGGAAGCAGGCAGAACCACGGCCCCCTGCGGGACCATCTCCAGCCAAGCGGCAGGTGCAGGCCCAGGCTTACTGCATGCAGATGGAGTTGAAAAGCCTGGAGGAATAACTTCACATCCAGGTCCAGGAAAACCAGAGGCTCTGTTTCCAGAATGGAGCAGCAGAAGCAACTGTGGAGACAGGAAGAAAAGGCCAAGGATCAGCAAGAGATCCCTGAGACTCCACGATGCACATGTGTGTGCAGTGGACAGATGGAGGAACAGCTGGCCCTGCTGCGGGATGCTCTTCACAGGGTGAGCAGTGAGAAGGAGAAGCTTGCCAGCATCCTGGACTCAGAGCAGCAGGTGAAGAAACACCTGCTGGAACAGCTGGACCACACAGAGAAGATATAGGAATGGGAAGAGATGGCTGAGAGAGAGCCAAGCGGCTCAGGAGCGGCACGAGCCGTCCCTGGCCCAACTGCAGGAGCTCAGAGCCACCTGTGAGCCACACATCACCTCCAATGAGCAGCTGAGCTCCGAGAAGGAGGCACTGCAGCAGCACCTAGAGAGGCAGACCCAGCTGCTGTAGCAGCTGAAGCAAATGCAGGGCCCCACCAACTGGCAGGACCACATGGTGTCCCCAAAGTGGCAGGACACCCTCAAATGCCTGGAAGTGATCAGATCACAGGAGGAGTGCCTGTAGTCCCAGCTGAGCTTCCTGGCTTTCCCTGGGGAAGGTGAAGATGAGAGCCCTGGAAAAGCAAAAGATGAGGAGGCAACTCTTCACAACGTGACCATCGCAGAGGATGGAGACGTTCCCCAAACCTAGAGGGATGTGGATCTGTGAGCGCTCTCGGTGGCTGAAATCCATAGGGGGAAACTCCTGTGCCAAGAGTGGTAGACCTACTGTGGGTGCCCAGCCCGTCTGGCAGCTCAGTGTCAGAGAAAGCTGGAGCCACAGGCTGGCACCACAGCCTGCATGGGGATGGGAATTGGGACACGTGGGCGCCAGAGAAGAAAATCTGCTTCATCCACGACCTGCATGATGAGGTGGACTTCCAGAGTCCAGAGGATGAGCTCCACCATCGATGCAGCCAGCTGTTGGCACACATCAGCACCATTGAGGACTCCCTTGTGGCGTTTAAACACCAGATGTTTGTCCTGGATGAGCTGTGTCAGGAGAAACCTGAGTACATGTGTTGGCTGTCCCAGGAGAAGGTGGAGAAGAGGAGAGAGCTGTAGGAGGCGCTGTGGTTCCTCTAGGAGGAAGGCATGGACAGCAGGCACCAGACACCAGCACAGACTGAGTCCCCCGCCACCATCGCCACTTCAGACGCCTCAGGCTCCAGGGTGGTCAAATGAGTGAGGAACAGAAAGATTTTATGAATTGCCACTTCAACACAGTGTGGAAACTTCCAGAGGAGAGGTCGGGGTCCCCTACCCCGTAGAGGACTCCCCCTTGGAGCACATCCTGCCACAGAAGCACCACATCCAGATCGCCCACAGTTCGAGGGCTCAGGTGAAGAGCACTCCCTCCCTTTCTTCTGTAGACAGATGTGGATGATGACCCTCTATGTGACATACTGACTCTCAAAAGCCTCAGCAGCCACCACAAGTAGGTGGTCAGGTGCCCTTCTCTCAGGCCTCTATCTGACAGGTGATGGGAAGGGTAAACTGCGGGTCGGGTAGGGCAGAGGCTGCCAGGAGGCGGTCCATATTCAAGTACCATCTAATGGACGATTGGTGGCCAGGGAAGAAGCCCATGTTATGCTTATCACAAAGAATGAATTGTTTTCAAAGGGAAAACATGCCTCCAACAAAGATTTGTTCTTCCAGTCTTGGGGCTTGAACTCAGGGCTTGGCCACTGTCCCTGAGTTCTTTTTCTCATGGCTAGCACTCTACCCTTGAACCACAGTGCCACTTCTTGTTTTCTGATGGTTCATCGAGGATAAGAGTCTCACATACTTTCCTGCCTAGAATGGTTTTGAACTGTGATCCTCCAGATCTCAGCTTCCAGAGTAGCTAGGATGACAGACATGAATCATCAGTGCCCAGCATGTGATACCTTTTGAAGGCTTCTTGGCAAGTCTGTAAAAGGAGCTCCAAAGGGCCTGGATAGACCTTGACTCAATCAAGGAGCTGGGATGGGGGAAGGCTGATATTCTAGCCATTCTGTTCCCCAAAATTAAAGATGTCACCTGGTGTTGTATGCATGAAACACCTAGATCAAACGCCAAAAGGCTTAGTGGAGAAAGGTAGAGAATATCCAAAGATTGCAGTGGAGAAATCTGATTTTGCATGCATGTGGTGTGTGTAGTGTGTGTGTGTGTGTGTGTGTGTGTGTGTGTGTGTGTGTGTGTGTGTGTGTGTGTGTATGTGAACTCAGGGCCTCGGCTCTATCCTGAGTTTTCTTGCTCAAGGCTAGTGCTCTGCCACTTGAGCCACAGCCCCAATTGCTTTTCGATGGTTAATTGTAAGTAAGAATCTCAAGGATTTTCCTGTCCAGGGTGGCTTTGAAGCATAATGGTGGCCTCAGGGAAGCAAGAGTAAACACAACTTGCAGGTATAATCCCTATGGTGGGAGACTCCTGTGCCCTTGTAGCTGGATGTGGGACATGTGGCCTCATGCCATTGTCGGGGACTATTGTCCTGTAGAGTTCAATTGGGGGAAGTGACCAGGGCCAAGCTGACTTTTGCCCACCCTGAATGCTGTTTCCAGAGCAGATCTGTTCCACCCTAGGCCAAGAGAACTCTAGGAGGCCCAGCTCCCAGGGGCACAAGGAAGGGAGAGGTCAGCTTCAGGCCCAGCTAAGAGCCTTTGTCCACGAACACCCCAACTTGCCCTTCCTGATCCCCGTAATGCCTGTCAAAGAACAACCTCCCCAAAAAATTGGAGCTGTGGCTCAAAGTGGTAGAGCTCTAACAGTGAACCAAAGAGCTCAGAGACAGGGCCCCCAAGCTTTGAGTTCAAGACCCCCAGCTGACCCTCACCCATAAAACATAGGTTAGCTAAATGTGAGCTAGTAGGATTTGTGAAGTGTTTCTGAAGAACGGTGATACAGAAGAAAGCACCCTAATTCTAATTACAGCTGAACTTGTGACATACAGCTATGTGCTGAGTCCTTCACAGGGTGCTGTTTTCTGGGTCTTTCCCACATGAGGGTTTTGTGCTGAGTCCTCAAAAAGCATTTTGTGTACTGAGTCATCCCAAAGGGTGCTATGTTCTGAGTCCTTGAGAACAGTGGGCCGTGCTGGGTTTTCCAAAGTGTGCTGTGTGCTGAGTCCATTACACAATGTACTTTATGCTGAGTCCGTCAAAAGGTGCAGTGTGCCAATTCATCCCAAAAGGTGCTATGTGCTGAGCCCTTGAAAAGGGAGGGACAGGTGAATTTTTCAATGGTTTCTGTGGGCTGTCTTTTACACAGGGTACTTTTGCTGAGTCCTTCAAAAGAGGCTGTGTGCTGAATCATTCCAATGGTTGCAATGTGCTGCATCCTTGAGAAGAGTGGGACAAGGTGAGTTTTTCGAGTGCTGTATGCCGAGTCTTTTACACACGTTGCTCTGTACTGTCCTTCAAATGGTGCTGTGTGCTGAGTCCTTTCACAGGGTGGTATGTGTGAGTCCTTCAAAACTGTGTTATGTGCTGAGTTTTTCAAAGGGTGCTGTGCACTGAATGTTTTACACAAGGTGCTACATACTCAGCCCTTCAAAGAGTGGTGTGTGTGTGGAGTCTTCACACAGGGTGCTATGTACTGAGTTCTGGAAAAGAGTGTTATGTGCTGGGCTTTTCAAAGCCTGCCATGCACTGTGTCCTATACACTGTGTGCTATGGACTTCCTCCTTCAAAGGGAGCTGTGTGCTGTGTCATCCCAAAGGTTACTATATGCTAAGTCTTTCAAAGGGTGCACTGTGCTGAGTCTTTTACGCAGGGTGCTTTGTGCTGGTTTCTGAAGTGTGCTGTGTGCTGAGTCATCCCAAAGGGTGCTATGTTCTGAGGTAGTTATCCCCAACAATCTCTCTCTCTCTCTCTCTCTCTCTCTCTCTCTCTCTCTCTCTCTCACTTTCTCTCTCTCTCACACACACACAGGGGTCACTGTGCACCTGCTTGATGTGTGGAGTAGAGAAGAATGGAGGAGAGTCTCCTACAGAGGTGGGGCTGAGGGGAGATTCGATCTCCCGAGCAATTGCTAGGGTTGGCAGGGAGTGCTGAGCTGAAGTGAGGTTGAAATTCCCATGGCCTGGAAGCCTTAGGGCCCAGTCAGAGCTGCTCTTGTAGTCAAGGGTGGGGGGCTGGGCTGAGGAGAGGAGGGGGTGGGGCCCAGGGGAGGAGGAGGCATGGACCAGGTGGCAGCAGTGGCCAGGGTCTCTCAGTGGTAGGCACGCATGCATGGAGGGGGCTAGGCTGCCCACAAGAGGACTGGAGGCAGAGAGAGAGAGAGAGAGAGAGAGAGAGACAGACAGACAGACAGACAGACAGACAGACAGAGAGACAGAGAGACAGAGAGACAGAGAGAGAGCAGAGAGGAGCGAGCACATGCACAAGAGGAAGCAGCTTCAGTGGCTGTCTGAGGTCTCAATTGAAGTGAAGGTCCTGGCCAGGAGCCCAGAGCATATGGAGCTGGCACAGCAGACACATCACCTCAACTTTGGAATTCTTTAAGTTTGATTGGGACAACTGAAATGCCAGTTTTTCCAGGGTTTTTTCTTTAAGCTGGCAATTACTACTAATGACTGGGATTATAGGTCAAATTAGATGGAGGATTTCAGCTGCCAAACTATGAGGTTCAAAGCAGCACATGCAGAGTTCCCAAGCCAGATCGTCTCTTGTCATGAATATCATACCATGACTGCCTTCCTCCAGCAGAGGCTGATCCTCCTCTGGCTCTCTCTAATGTGACCACTACAGTGAAGGACAACATGGGAAACAGAGACGGTGACCTCACATCCCAAGCCTGCCAGCTCTGAGCAGAGATGATTCCCAGCACCTGCACAGGAATCTGAGAGATCCAGAGACCCCAGATGCCTCAAGGATCCTTTCTCTGCAACATGAAACTTGGGGGCCGTATGTGGTGGACCATCCTGTCTGGCCCCAGGGGGAGAAGAGGAGGCCCCTTGAGCCAGGTGTTCACCTCATGGCAACCTCATTCACACCTGAGGGCGGAACTGAGTGGCAAAGTGTGGGTCAGCTGCTGGACAAAGATCTTTGAGAAGAGAGGCATCCAAGAGGCCCCAGAATCCAGCGAGTACATCGTGGCTCACATCCTCAGAGCCAAAACTCAGAGTTAAGTGCGGTGGCACCAGGAGGGCAGGACGAGGGACAAGGGAGAACTGTGGTAGAACTACATAGGCTTTGACACCTCCCCCACCAATCCTTCCACTCCCAGGATAATTACCTGAGTTGGATGGGAGTTTTCTATAATATTGTCATAGAGAGATGCTCATTTATTTGTCCAACAAACCGTTACAGTGTGTGTGCCAGGTCCAGGCAATCATAGACGATGAAAGGTTCCAGTGCTGGTTCCACAGCACATGGAGAAATCTTGATTTGAGCTGGATGCCGGTGCTTCACACCTGACATCCTAGCTACTTAGGAGGCTGAGATAGGAGGACTGAGGCTTAATTCCCAGGCAGAATAGCCTGTAAGACTCTTTTTTTTGGGGGGGGTGGGGTCTGGTCGTGGGGCCTGAACTCTGGGCCTGGGCACTGTCCCTCAGCTCTTCAGCTCAAGGCTAGTTCTCTACCACTTGAGCCACAGCGCCACTTCCTTCTTGTTTCTTTTTTCTTATGTGGTGCTGAGGAATCGAACCCAGGGCCTTGAGCATGCAAGGCAAGTGCTCTACCACTGAGCCACCTTCCCAGCCTGCCTGTAAGACTCTTATCTCCAACAAACAACCAAAAAGAAAATGCCAGAAATGGATGAGTGGCTCAAACTGTAGACTGTTGGCCTTGAGTAAAAAGGCTCAGAGACAGCACCCAGGATCTGAGTTCAGGCCCAGAAGTGACACAAAGAAAGGAAAGGAGGGAAGGATGGAGGGAGAAAAGGAGGAAAGGAAGGAAGAAGGGAGCATGCAAGCCTTGGTTGAAATCCCTGGATCAAGGGAGCCAACCATTCACAATCTCTGTGGGGACAGTTTCAGAGCCTAAAGCCAGTATGTAGGACAAAGCCACTGACCCCTCAGCAACTTCATGACATCCAGGAGTTGTGTGTTCGCCGACTGCAGAGGGAAACAGCCTCGGGTAGACCTTAGGGCTCAGGATGCGTCACCAAATTTCAGTCTCCGCAAGCCCTCCGAGTTTATTTTCTGGTCAGATAAGAAGAAAGTGTCCAAGGAATAGGGAGGTATAGGCTGAGGGAGTGTCAAGAGGAGGGGGGCAATGGATAAACAGGAAGATGAAGAGGGAGGACCATCCCAGGTCAGGTGTGTCAGGCCATTGGAGCCATGACCTCACCTGACAACCTAGACCATCAGTGATAGAGCCTTCGACCGAGCCACATGGCTGTTAAAAATCCTGGCACTTTGGTTTCACTATTGACAAGCTGGCTGTCATCCGATGCAGGATGCCTGTGTGGTACATCCTTGGGGACTGGGATTATTGCTGGCTCTATCTGAAGATGACACCCCCGGTGTTCATTCCTTGACCAGAGACAGACGTGAGTGTGCCACTGGCACAGGACAGCCAGAGAATGAGGGCTGGAGTTAGACCCGTGTTGCCCCGAGACTTCCTCTAGGGAACTCTAGGGCCCTGTGACTGCCATTCTCAGAGGCAGAGTTGGGTCACTTTGCTGGCTCAGCCTTTAGTCCAGATGGCAGATCTGGGATTCAGAGAGGGCTGATTGTAAGTGGGGCAGAGCTGGGTAGAGGCTGGTGGAAAAAACTGAGGCACTGACTCTGAGCAGGGTTGTTTTATTGAGGATACTCACAACCCAGGAACATTCTTGGAATGGATCGGCCCTTTTCTCCCTCCTTAGAGAGAGGGACCGAGAGCCCTCCAGTCTGCATCCCTTGGCCAAGAAATCCTTTCATTCCCATATCTTGTGGTTGGATAACTAGACCTCACCTGCCTGCTCAGTGTCGATGCAGGACAGTGAGATCTTGAGTCCTTGATGAGGTCACGGGATCCTCATTATGAGATTGTACTTGACCATCCTGACTTGGTGCATGGTCAGTCCCATCTAAGACTGCTGTGATCTAGGACATAGAATCCAGACAATCAGAGCAGGATGGGATCTATTCTGTGAGTCTTGAGTATTATTTGTGAGCTTTGAGCTCCTGTGTGCACACCTGCTTCCCTTTCTTGGGTGGGTCTATGCTAGAAAAAGCTTAAAATTAAGGCCTGGGTCTCATCTGTTGTTTTATGCTCAAAGCTAACACTCTGCCATTTGAGCCACAGCTCCACTTGCAAGGTTTTTGGGTATTTAATTGGAGATAAGAGTGCTCATGGACTTTGCTGCCAAGGGTGGCATCCAACTGCAGGCAACAGATCTCAGCCTCCTGAGGGGATAGTATGACAGGAATGGAAAAGCATCTTTGGCCGGGTGCCAGTGGCTAATGGCTGTCATCCTAAGGACTCAGGAGCTGAGATCTGAAGATCACGGTTCAAAGCAAGCTTGGGCAGGAAAGACCCTCAGACTCTTCTCTCCAACAAAGCACCAGAAGATCAGAAGTGGTGTTGTGGCTCAAGTAGTAGAGTGCTGGCCTTGAGCTGAGGAGCTCCAGAACAGCACCCAGGCCCAAAGTTCAAGCACCACAACCAACAAAAAGAAAGTACAATATCTTTGCCTGCAAAGGACTGTGGAGGTGTGTGTGTGGGGGGGGGGGGGGGGGGTTGGGATGGTAGGCATTAGTGCCATGCTCAGTCATTGGTTTAGATGGATTGTCCCAAACTCTTAGTCCATGGCAGCTGATTCTTGAACCCAGGTGAAGCTCTGGGTTGGACGTCAACCATCGGACCTCAGTCTCCTCACGGGAGAGTTGTGAGAAAAATAAGGAACTTATACAGAGGGATCTCCTGAGCAGGGCCAGCCACAAATGGCGCGGCTGTCAGATACGGATGTGAGCAATTCTGTGAGCATATGACAGGAAGTTACTCGGAAAGGGCTCAGATGGGGCCTGTTATTAATTGTGCAACACGTGTGGGATTATGAAACTAAACATGGCTGTCTTTCATTATTACTCTATCCCCATGAGGAAGGGGATCCTTCACTGTAATCAGTTGTGCAGCTGGAGAAAACGTGGCATGGAGAAGCTGGGTGAACTACTCATGACCCCCAGCTGACAGGAAGCTCAGCCTGACTTCTCTGCCATGCTCCTTAGGACAGTGGGTATTATTCAGTCCACTTCTTGTGGTGTGAAGTCCACTTCTTTTCATTCGTGGGGCTTGAATTCTGGGCCTGGATGCTGTCCCCAAGCTCCTCAGGTCAAGGCTAGCACTCTACCTCATGAGACACAATGTCTTTTCCATTTTTCTTGTGGTTCTTTGAGGATAAGAGTCTCACAGATGTTTCTGCCCTGGCCACCCATGAACCATGATCTTCACATCTCAGCCTCCTGTGTAGTTAGGATTATAGGCCTGAGTCACCAGCAACTGGCTTAAGTGTAATTCTGGCCCTCTCTCCCTCTCCCTCTCCGTCTCTGTCTCTGTCTATCTCTGTCTCTGTCTGTCTGTCTGTCTGTCTGTCTGTCTCTCTCTCTCTCTCTCCCCCTCCCTCTCTTTCTCTCTCTCTGGAACTGGAACTGTTTGAATGGGTGCTGGAAGAGGTGGCCTAGCATCCCCATGTGGCTGGAACCCAAGGTGGCCCTCTCATTCTGGATGTGGGCTGTGGATCAGGAGCTGTGTCACTAAAGTGTCTTTGGAAAAGGCTAGTCTGAGTTGGCCTTAGGGTGTGTGTGTGTGTGTGTGTGTGTGTGTGTGTGTGTGTGTGTGTGTGTGTGTGTTGTGTGTAAGTGTCGGGGATACCTACCGTCCTCTCTGCGGTGCCTCATCCTCCCAGCAGGAAGTGCATCCAGTATCCTGACCCCAAGGAAGGTGGATGGGGGAGGGTACTTAAGGTCACATCCAGGGGGATGATCCGAATTCTGTCCTACAAATGAAGGCTGGACAGATAAAGGAGAGAAGGAGAGGTTTAGGGGAACATCAAGGGAAGCCCCTTAACTTTGGCTAAAAATACCAACCAGATCAAAGACTGAATTCATCTTTCTTGGTAGTCAGATAAAATGTGTACACTGTTCATTTATTTTATTATGATTGTGTGAGTCCTAGGGCTTGGATTCAGGGCCTGGGTGTTATTCCTGAGCTTCTTTTGTTCAAGGCTGAGGCTCTACCCCTTGAGCCACAGCACCATATCTGGCTTTTTTGTGTGTGGGTTGGGGGCGGGACAGGTGGTATATGGGAGATAATAATCTCATGGACTTTCCCGCCCGGGCTGGCTCTGAGTCATGACCATCAGACCTCAGACTCCCGAATATCCAGGATGATGAGTGGGAGCCTAGAGCTCCTGACCTCCACCATCCATGGGACCACAGGAGCAAGGGAAAGGACACTGTGTATGCAACTTTGTAGTTGGCCCCCATTTGCAGACTGAGCCCTGAGCACTGGTGAGGAAAGCAGGGATCCGAGCCCTGGGACTCCTGCGATAGCGACTGCTACGAGCAGCAGCCAGCTAGCTGGCTGTGGATTTGTGAGCCTACAAGACTTTCATTAGCCCAACTCAACACCCACTGGAGGTGTGCCTGACAGATTCGCACTCTTGTGATACCCGTTTGAGCGGCTGTTACCTGCCATGCCAGTTCCAACTTCTGGCCCTCCTTGCCCCAAACCCGTGGTCTGAGAAGTTGATTACCTGCTCAGATCCACACTGCACCCATGACAGATGCCATTCTGATGACCCAGCCAATGACCTCTGTTCCCCAAGGCTGGAAAATTCTCTGATAATGTGGCCTGCTCTGTAGCAAAGTCTTCCAAATGGGCTGCTCTCAAGACTTGTAGGACACCTAGACATTGGGAGAAACTCAGGGGCCCACTGGAAAATACTCTGGCTAGAGCCAAAGAGTGAGTTCCAAGCAGGCCAGGGGAGTTGGTCATGGGACTGGAACTCTGGGCCTGGGTATTGTCCCCTCAGCTCTTCAGCTTATCGCTTGAGCCACAGTGCCTCTTCCAGTTTGCTGGTGCTTCCTTGGAGATCAAAGTCTCACAGACTTTCCTGCCGGGGCTGGCTTTTAACCAAGCTCCTCAGATTTCAGCCTCCTGAGGAGCTAGGGGGACAGACGTGAGTCACCGGCGCCCAGCTGATCTGGCCATTCACCACAGTGAACTAGGAGCTCCTGACAGTTTTCTTTTCTTTTTTTTTTTTTTTCTATGTCATTACTGGCCTTGAACTCAGGGTCTGGTTCCAGTCACTTAAGTTTTTCCCTCAAGGTTGGCACTCTACCACTTGAGCAACAGTTCCATTTCTGGCTTTTGGTAGCTCACTGGCAAGAAAAGTCTCACTAACATACCTTTCCTCAGCTGGCTTTGGTCCATGATCTCTGATCCCAGTCTCCTGAGTAGCTAAAGGGAGGGAGCTAATGGTGGCATTGGGGTAGAAACTTTTCTTTTCTTTTCTTTTTTGGAGGGGGGGCTCTGGTCCTGGGGCCTGAACCCTGGGCCTGGGCACTGTCCCTCAGCTCTTCAGCTCAAGGCTAGCACTCTAACACTTGAGCCACATCGACACTTCTGGCTTTTTCCTTTTTGCTTTTGTGGTGCTGAAGAATCGAACCCAGAGCCTCATGGATGCAAGGCAAGTGCTCTACTACTGAGCCACCTTCCCAGCCCAGAAGCTTTGCTTAAGCAAGGGTTCTTCCCTGCATTTGCCCTGACTCCTCAATGTAAAGGAGGCCCAATGGTCAGGAGCTGTGAAAAATAGACTTCCAGCCACAGGAAATGGCTGGGGTCCATGGTGAAAAGCCAAGCTAATCTTCCCCCTGGGCCCCATTCTGGGACTCCACCCTCTTCCAAACCTGTGACTCAAGTACAAACCTTGACCCAGCCTTGAATGCCCTGCCAGTCTTTTCTGAAGCCACAAAACCTACATTCCACCCACACCACCTGCTCTATACCACACCTCAGGACTTTTGCCTATTCTGTACCTTCTGCCTGAGGCTCTCTATCCTGTTCCACACCTTAGAACTCCTGTGGAATTTTGGCACTGATTATATCACCTCCTGGAGCAAGTCTTCCCTTCCTTTCTCTCTCTTGAGGTGGAACTTTTGCAGGCTTACTGGCAAATGCTCTATCTTGGTGTGTGTGTGTGTGTGTGTGTGTGTGTGTGTGTGTGTGTGTGTGTATGTGTGTGTGTGTGTTTTCCAGTCCTAGGGTTTGAATTCACTATCCCTGAGCTTTTCTGCTCAAGGGTAGCAGTCTACTACTTGAAACATAGCTCTACTTCTGGGTGTTGAATTGGAGAAAAGTTTTTCATATAGAATTTCCTACTTGTAATTATGATCCTCAGATCTCAGCCTTCTGAGTAGCTGAGATTACAGGGGTGAGCCACAAGTAGCTGCCCTCTATCTCTTACCTATAACCTCAGCCCTCTTGAGTCCCAGAAGAATATGTCTCACCAGGCTCACTTTTTTTTTTGCCAGTCTTGGGGCTTGAACTTAGGGTCTGGGCATGTTCCTTAGATTTTTTTTCCTGAGGGCTAGCCATGATGCCACTTTTGCCTTTTTTCCGTTTCTGTATTACTGAGGAATCGAACTCAGTGCTTCGTGCATGCTAGCTAAGCACTCTACCACTAAGCCACATTCGCAGCCCAAGGCTGACTTTTAACAGTAGTTATGAGGGTGAGATTTATTGGCTTATCCCTTCAGGCATAGAAATTGCTGACTATTTCATATATTTGCCTAGATTTGGAACCAGTCTTTGACTCTGCAATGAGGAATGATGAATGAGTGAGAGCCACCAGGCCCTAGAGGTCTAGGGATAGAGAATATGGATCCAGAACCTTCCACCACTCCTACAGCCTAGGAACTCTGAGGGCTTGTCCCAGCTTGCTCAAGATGGGTGGGCTGAGCATGGGCAACCTGCTGAATGCCCATCATCCAGACAACATCCTTTCATACACAGAGACATGAAGTCACTGCTGCCTTTTTTATTCGGGGTGGGGGGGGTGGGGAGGCAAGTCTGGGGTTGAACTGTGAGCCTATGCTCTGTCTCTGAGCTCCTTTTGCTCAAGGGTAACACTCTGCAACTTGAGACACAATCCCACTCATTTTTTTTCCTGTGATCTGTTAGAAATAAGAGTGTCACCGATTTTCCTGCCCTGGCTGAATTCAAATTGGCATTCTCTACATTCTCAGCCTCCTGAGGAGCTAGGATTACAGGCAGGAGCTGCTGACACCTGGCTTTCTTTTCTTCTTGTTGTTATTTTTTTAATAGTGACAATCTAAAATATTCATGGTGTCATTCTAATTGTTTGCATTCGAAGTAACTACCCAGGCTTGGAGTTCGAATGCTAGGACTGCTACCTAAAAATGGAGGGAGATCCTGACGAACTCATTCCTACTCGTGTGAATGCTAATGGAATGCTATAAAATAATAATTAAATTTGCAGTTAATTCATGATTCTATTTTAGAATTGCCACACAAATATTATTGGATTTATTTTCCATTTTAGCACCATGGTATGATTCCTCTAATGGAAGGATATTAACTAATTTTTAATTAATGCTTTTATATGTATTCAACCATGATACTTCATTAAATGGTGCCATAATGTAATAACAAATAATTGGTAATAATATACATATATATAAATTAATATCCTCACATTCCTTCTCATTCATATAATATATATATATATATATATATATATATGAGAAGGAATATATATATGTGTGTGTGTGTGTGTGTGTGTGCGTATGTGTATATATATATATATATATATATATATATATATATATATGTATATACACATATACATATACGTATCTATCAATGTATATATTGGTAACTACTGTGGCTTGATCAAAGGTCCTCAGAATTTCCTGGCAGCTCAGTTTGCTGGAGGCTGGTGTGTTAATACTGTGACTCCATGTATGGATTGGGCATAGCAGGCAGGGAGTTGAAATCCCAGCATGGCCAAAAATTTATTCATGGAGTAAGAAGCCAATTTTGACACATTTTTTTTTCCTTCTCTTATAAAGTCCTAAGTCTCAGTATGATGTATAATCCGTATGCAAATATATTCTAGGTGATATGATGTAATAAATGAAGTGTTATATGTGTAATAATACCAAATAAATAAGGGTAATAAAGGTCATATGCAGTAAACCCATGTATGTAAATAGATACAATATATGAATATTATTTTTTCCAAGTGCTGAGACTTGAGTTCATGCCCTGGGAACTGGTCTGAATTTCTTGTCTTCAAGGATGGTGAGCTTCTCTTTCACCCACAATGTCACAGAGTTACCCAGGCCCTGAGTGTAAATCCCAGGCCTGCCAGAAAAATGGTGCATATTCCAAGCCAGGGCCTTATTATTATTATTTAATTCTTTTTTGACCCAGCACAGGGCTTTAACTTAGGTCTTGGCACCTCTGCCACAACCAACCCAGGGATCCTAGGACCCAAGTTCAAATCTCAGGGCTGGCAAAAATAAAAGACAAAAACAAGGAGAAGCATAAAACTGAGAAGTTCAAGAAAGGGATTTTACTTTTTTTTTCCTTTGGTATTGTGACCATCCTGGGTCTAAATGACAAGGCCCAGAAAGTGCACATGACCTTGCATTGCTGATATTTGGCAGGCTATTAGGGAAGCCATAGCCAAAACCGGCAACTTGGGCCTGGAGTTTTAATCCAGGGTCTGTCACTAATGAATGGTGGGAGGTTCTAAGAAATACATTCTGATGATACATCCATACAAATGGATTGTTATAAAAGTAACAAATTAGTAGTGTATGATTTTCATATTATACACAATTATACTACATTGGCTAATTTTCAATTAATACTTTATTATGTATTCAATCATGATACTTAAAAAAGGAAGGAAAAATTTAGTTGCCAATAATTAGTAGTAATAACATATATGCAATTTCATAATATAGAAATTTCCCTTAGTTTATACATATACATCTATCTATCTATCTATCCATCTACCAATCTACACATTTATCTGTTTATACACTTGTTACTCCTGGGGCTCTGTGGTAGACTGCTCCCCAAGTACGTACAAAGCCCTGGGTTCGATTTCTGGCTACCACATGCACAGAAAAATCCGGAAGTTGTGCTGTTGCTCAAGCAGTTGAGCACTAGCTTTGAGCATAAAAGCTTCAGGACTGTGTCTAGACCCTTACTCAAGACCCAAGACTGGCACCAAAAAAGAAAAAAAAGAATGGTCTGACCTCAACGATATAAGGATAGGACTGCAAATATCTCATCACAGAGCAAGCTGGGAGTCTGGTGCTGACAGTTGCCATCTAACCTGATTTAGCCAGAGGTAAACTGCTGCAACCTAGCTCCACGGAACCAGATGCTGCTGGCTCACTCACCCTTATCATCCAAGATACTCCGGGGCTGAGATCTAATACTGGTGGTTTTAAAACCCAGCCCTGGCAGGAAGTCTGTGAAACTCTAAGCTGTGGCTCAAAGTGTAAGAGCTCTGGCCTTGAGCTAAAATCTTCGGACAGTAGCCCCAACCTTTGAGTGCAATCTTCGTGGCTAACTTCCCCCTAAAAAACCTCACCCCATTAAACCATTAGATGTGAAGTTAGTGGAGTTTGTGATGTGTTTCTGAAAAAAAAGGCGATACTGATGAAAACACCCTAATTCTAATGAAAGCTTGTGGGATAGAGCTATGTGATTAGTCCTTCATGAGGTGTTATGTGCTGATTCCTTCATGTGGTGCATTCTTTCATCTGGTCCTTGTAAGAGCTCCACATGTAAGATGATTGTGCATATGAGAAAGTTGAGGCTCAAATATGTCCCATGTCAGGGCCAAAATTTTGGATGTTCTGAAATCTAATGAGTTGTCTCCTGCAGACAATTGTCTTGGTTTATTTTTTCCGGTTGTAAATTTTGAACTCAGGGCCTAGGCACTGACCCTTCCCTATTGGTTTCATGGCTAGTGTCTTATCACATGGAGCCAACGACCCTTGGCATCTGTAGCTGAGGTCTGTCATCTTGCCTACTCAGGAAGCTGAGATCTAACAATCTGGGTTCAACATTATCCCAGACACAAAAGGTCCCATGAGACTATTATCTCCTATTTACCACTTAGAAACTTAAAGTGGAAGCTGGGAACCGGTGAGTTGCACCTCTCATCCTAGCTACTCAGGAGCCTGAGAGCTGAGGATCAGGGTCCAAAGCCAGCCTAGGCAGGAGATTCCTTGAGACGGTTATCTCCAATGAAACACCAGAAAGCTGAAGGGGCATTGTAGCTCAAGTAGCAGAGTTCTAGATTTGAGCTGAAGAGCTCAGAGACAGCACCCAGGCCCAGACTTCAACTCCTTTAACTTACAAGAAAATAAAGCAAGAAACCTGAAGTGGAGTGCTGGGAATGTGTCTTAGGGGTAGAGTGCCTTGCATATATGAAACCCTGGGTTTGAATCCTCAGTACCACATCCCTAGGGGGAAAAAAGCCTGAAGTGGCTCTGTGGCTCAAGTGGTAGAGTGCTATCCTCATACAGGAGAAACTCATGTACAATACTCAGGTCCTGAGTTCAAGCTCCAGGACTGGTGCACACACACACACACAAACACACACACACACACACACACACACACACACACACACCACACACACAACACACATGCACACACACACACACACACAAACACACACACACAGATAAGGATACCAGAAATGAAACTGTGACACCAAATGGTAAAGCAAAGAGCTTCTGCTTGGAGCTCATGGTCAGCACCCTGGCCCTGTGCTCAACCTCAAAACCTAGCCACCCAGGGCCCAACTAGGAGAGGTCAAAGGTTTCAAAACCTGATGAGCTTCACCAGCCCTAGATGACTGGAAGCATTGTGATATTACACATGTACTTAGATTTACCAAGCTTCTGGAAACCAAGTGAGGCACCATTGCCAATGGTGAATCATTTCATTAGGTTCAGCTCCCCAGTTGTCTGCCAGAAGGACTCTTGAATTAATTGTAGCAGTTTGTTTCAACAATGGGACATAGTCTAACAAAGACAGGATAAGTACAAGGAACTTGGCCTGCCATGGAAGGTGACATAAATGAAGGCTTCCTGTCAAAACAGAGCACTGGGGAGAGAAAGAGCTTGGAGTACAAAGAGGCCTTTATCTCCTGGACTTCAGAGCCCACCCACATTCATCCTCACTAATTGCCCCTGGATGAATTGTTTGTTACACAGTTGTACAGGAGTGAGGCTTTTTGTCTGTCTGTTCCAACAATGAGGCAGACTTCCTCCAGCAGCCTGAGGTGTGGGGAAACACTCAGGCTATACCGGGAACAGTGAGGGGAGCCCCGAACATGCACTGTCTTGAAAGCACTCTCTGTACTATGAAATCATTCTATTCAAAGCAAATTTCCGAACTGGGTGGCTTTCTTCAGAGAGACTCTGGATGTTCACCAATAGAAATGCATGCATGCATACATAGACATATGGAGTTACTGGTTCTATTTTTGTGTGGCAGGTCCTGAGGCTTGAACTGTTAGCCTAGACATTTTCCGTGAGCTCTTTTTGCTAAAGGAAGCATTTTATTGTGTCTTAAACTATGATTACCCTAGGCTTGGATGCAGCTTTTACACCCACAGATGATCCGGGGATCCTAGGGTCTGAGTTCCACTCCCAAAACTGGCATAAAATCATCAAATCAACACAAATGGAGAAGGAAAAAAAACCAAGAAGTTTTACACAACCGTTTTACCTGTGTTTCCTTTGAACTTGACCATCCTGGGTCTCAATGACTCAGCTTGAAAATAGAACGTGACCTTGCCTGGCTGAATGCTGGTGGGCTGTCAGTGAAGCTCGAGCCCAATTCACAAACCTAGGCCCTGAGTTGGATCCTGGGAATGGCACCTACACACTGCTGAAGATCCTAGAAAACTCATTCCTATGTATAGGAACACTAATAGAATGTTTGAAATGTACTAATTGAATTACTACTTAGCTAGTCATTCTAATATAAGATTGTATGCAATAATACAGGTCATTGATTAATTTAATAATTTATTAAGTCTTCTACTGTGATTAATTAATGGAGGCATAATTTTAGACCAAATAATTGGTAGTAATAGAATATATGAAAATAAAATATAGACATCACTCTTTATATAGAGTTATACACTAGAATCTACATAAATGTTTATCTGTCTCTGTATACATTTATATATGCATATACACATGTAAATACACACACACTGCAATCTACACATGTATGTGTTTATATATTGGCCACTCTTAGGGCTTGATCTCTAGTCCTCAAATTTGCCAACAACTTCACTTGCATCAGACTTGTGGGATAACATTGACCCATTCATAAATTGGGCCTTCTAGGCCTGGTGTTCAAATGACAGAACTGCCAAAAACTTAATCCTTGTGGAAGAAGCCAACTGTCCTATTTATTTTCCTTATCAGTGAAAGTCCTGGGTCTCAGGAATGATGCATAATACATATACAAATCTATGTCCTATGAAATAGGATGTAAAAAATATTATATGTGTAATCATACTCACTAAAATACATAATACATAAATATAACACAAAATAAAATGAATAAATACACTAATTGAAATATGCAGTAAACATGTGTATGTAAATATAAATCATGTATTTAAAATGTATACAAGTGGTAGTACTTGAAGTCAGGCCCTGGGAGCAGGCCTGACTTTCTTGTCTTCCAGCACGGTGAGCTTCCCCTTACCCCACTATGCTGCAGATTTACCCAACCCTGAGTTCAAATCCCAGGTCTGGCAGAAAAAAAAATGGCATGAATTCCAAACCAAGGAGCCTCAAAATTTTAAAAATATTTTAAATGTATGTATGTATTTTTGTATGTATTTTTATTTTGTCAAAGACAGGGCTTGAACTCAGGTCGTGTCAACTCTGCCTCAGCTTCAATAACTCTAGGCTAGAGTGCAGCCATTGGACCCACAGCCGAACCTGGATTCTGGGCCCAAAGGCTGACAGGAAAAAATAAAATAAAACAAAACAGGAAAAAAAAAAAAACCCCAGCAACTTGCAGATAGCTGCAGGTTTTACATTTGTTTTCTTTGCAAGGTGACCTTCCTGGGTTTGATTGACATGAAAAGTGCTGGTAACCTGGCATTGCTGAAGGCTGGTGGGCTTCCAGGGAAGCCATTGGCCAACAGGACAAAATAGGCCCTGGGTTTGAAGCTCGGTCCTGACCTTTACCAATGGTGGGAGATCCTAAGCGTCTTGTTCCTATTCATAGGAATACCAATGGAAGTTTATGAATGTCAAGGTTGAATTAGTTGTTCCTGAATGATACTATTATAAAATTAGAGTGATTTTAGGAGGCTGATGGATATTACTGAATATTTTTGACACATTAAAAGAATACTTTTAATTACATGGACACAATAATTCCAGGACAGTGGTTGATTTAATTAATAATTCATTAAGGATGAAAACAATATTAATTACATGGAGGCATAATAAATACCCAAGAATTGGTAGGAATGTAGCATATATAACTGAATATTGTATAGACATTTCTGGCATTCTATAAAGATCTATATTTATTTGTGTACTACCATCTGCATGTCAATCTGTTCTCATTTTCTCAACACCTGGAGCTCGATCTCAGGTGCTGGGAACTACTTGTCAGCTCAATATTCACCAGGCTCAGTCACCCATTCATGCATTGAGCCTTGTAGCCTGTGAGTTCAGATGCCAGCACTCCCAAAAATTGAATCATGGAGTAAGAAGCCTATGGTGACACATGTTTTCCTTTGTTGTGAAAGTCCTGGGTATCAGGTATGAAGTTTCATACATAGGCAAATCTATAACTTCTGTAATAAATGTAATAAATATTCCATGTGTAACAACAGTCAATAAAATAAATGGTAAATAGATGAATAAAACAAAAATAAAATGAATAACTACACTAAGCACAATATGGAGTCAACATATGGGGCTCCATCTCAGGGCCTGGGAACTGCCTAGGAGCTAAATTGGCTAGAGGCTGATGCTCTGAAAATTACCCATTCGTGAACTTCTAAGCCCTGAGTTTAGATTCCAGCACTGCCAAAAATGTATTCTTGGAGTGAGAAGCCGAACATGACACATTTTTTTTTCTTCAAAAGTCCTCGGTGTCAGGTAGGATGTATAATTAGGATGCAAATCTATATGCTATGTAATAGGATGTCATAAATGTAATAAATGTCATAGGTGGAATAATTGTCACTACCATAAATGATGAATGGTTGAATTAGTGAATCATTCTAGATAAAATGAGACACAATAATTATAGGATGTGTATTAAGTTTTATTCATATTTTATTAAGCAATAACAGAATAAAACTTGCATGGAGTCATAATTAAATACCTAATAATTGGTAGTGACACATGAGGTATATTTAATTATATATAGACATCTGTCTTATTCTATAAAGTATGTAAATATATGTATGTACCGTGGAGGAGGAACATACAAAGCAACATAGAAATCATCTTATAAATATGTTAGAAACAAATGCGTGAAAAGAAAATAAAACAAAAAAATTTTTGAATACTTATCTTGGGGTTCATTCCACAACATCAAATTATCTGACCTTTACTGCTTTACTGGGACATATACTACTTTATTGCAAATAAGGGAAACCATGGAACCTATGTTTCTTTGGGCCTGGATTACTTCACTTAATATAATTTTTTCCAAGTCTATTGTTAACAAAGATAGCCTGAGGCTCCCTTCACCTGAAGGAGAAAGGTTAATTAGTCATTGTTTAAAGAGGCTGAGATAAGCCTGACCGTGGTGTAACTCTAACAAATGTTTCAGGTTTCCCCTCATTGCTGGCGTTCCTGGAATGAATGAAGTGGTTTTGTAGCACAATTCCCTGTTAAGTGTGTACATTCTGCCTCCTAATCCTGCAGGCCTGGGTCTCTTCTCCTAGTCTGGATTTTGAAACTGTTTCCTGTCCTTCAAATACAGTGTTACACCGGAGTTCTTCCTGCTAATAGGGCTAGGACTCAGATCCTGAGAACCTCATTTGAACCCAGGATTGGTACATAATGTTTCATTCCTGCTTCTATAGCTTAAGAAGTCTAAGAACATTTAGAGTGCAAATAACATATCACCAAGGGAAACCCAGGAAGCTCTTGAACATCTGACTTTTCAGAAGTGGAAGTCAGAGTCCCATAGACTTTCTGTCCGTGGTTGGTTTCATCCTGTGACCCTCAGACCTCAGTCTCCTGAGCTAGGGTGACAGGCATGAGCTACTGGTGCTCTGCTAGGTTCAAAACTGTAATGTCATGGACAATACAAGTCAACTACTCATCACAATGGGCTTGGGGAGTATATTAACCCTTTCAACATTGGATCTTTCAGAACCCTGTAGGACACAAGGTTATAATGCTACAGTCTGAGAGGCTGGGCATCTTGATCTGCTACACTTTAACCTTGAGCTCTGACTCCAATTCTGGTGTACATCAGCATTCATTTTCCAGAGAATGTTCTCCTATTTAGAAAATAGAAAAAAAGTACTTTAACCCTCTTTTTTTTCCAGTTGTGTGTCTTGAACTCAAACCTGGGCACTGTCCCTGAGCCCTTCATCTCAAGCCGTACACTCTACCACTTGAGCCACAACACCACATAGGTCTTTTGGTGGTTCATTGAAGGTAAGAGTCTAACAGGCTTTCCTTGACTAGGCTGTCTTTGAACTGTAGTCTTCAGATCTCAGCCTCCTGAGAAGCTAGTGTTCCAGTTGTGAGCCACTGGCATCTGGCCTATTGTTTTTGACAGTTATGGGGCTTTATCTTATGGCCTAGGTACTGTATCTAGCTTCGCTTTCTCAAGGCTAGCGCTCTACCACTTTAGCCACTCCATAGCTTCTGGCTTTTTCTTTGTATGTGGCACTGAGGATTCAACCCTGGTATTCATACATGCTGAGCAAGTTCTCTACCACTAAGCCACATTTGTAGCCCCTCCCTTACAATTTTATCCCTCAGCTTGCCTGTCCTCAAGAAAAGGCTTCTGAGTATAAATCATTTAAAGAAATCCCTATAGGAAAGTGTCCAAATATACAGAAGACACAGCTTATATTTGGGAGGGACTCTAAACATGTGAAGACTGTGGCAAATGCTTCCATTTAATTATGTATCATGTTTCAACACTTAAAAAGTATTAATAAAAAATGAGTCAATGTCCTATATTATTCTGTATAATTTTATAATAGATGTGCAAAATGTATTAAATATTATGTGTACAATAATACTAAATTGGGGCTGGGAAAGTGGCTCAGTGGTAGAGCGCTTGCCTTGAATGCACGAGGTCCTGGGTTTGATTCCTCAGCACCACATAAGCAGAAAAAAAATCCAGAAGTGGTGCTGTGGCTCAAGTGGTAGGGTGCTAGTCTTGAGCTGAAGAGCTGAAGGACAGCGCCCATGTCCAGAGTTCAGGCCCACGACCGGACCCCCCCCAAAAAATAATAATTCTAAATACAATAGACAATAAATAAATGAGTCAAGTAAAAACTAAAATAAATGAATCAAGTAAAAACTAAAATAAATACAAATTCAATAATACAAATCATAATATGTTATAAACATACATACGTAAATATATCATATATTACACATATATAGAAATATTTTTCCATTGCAGGGCCTTCATTCAGACCCTGGTAACTCTAACTTGAATTACTTTTCCTCAAGGACAGTGAGTTTGCTTTCACCCAAGGTGCAAAAATGTTAACTGGATGATGAGATCAAATCCCAGCACTGACCGGAATTCTGGCCCCAGTTCCAAGACAGAGACTTATTTTTTTTTAATGGAAGTAGTTATGCTTATTCAGTTCCATACTGAACATTAAAATAAAAGCAGTGTAGAATTTTGTACATCTATTCAGATGTCTTTCCCTTACCCCCGAACTGCTTCTCTGAGCACTACTTTTTTTCATTTTTTATAGTAAAAATGTTGTATAAAGGGGTTAGTTACAGTTAAATGAGCAAAGTAATGAGTATAGTTCCTTTTGAGCATTGTTGTCTCCTTTGTTTTCCACCTACCACCCCTTTCCTCCCATCTCCACATCTATTCCCCCTGCTGAACTCAGTGAGTTAATTTTTTATTGTTGGCTTTACACCGGGTTTGAACTCAAGAAGTGGCAACTCTGCACTTTCCCACACACTGCTACATGTTTACCAAGACCCTGAATTCAAATCCCAGGTTAGGAAACATAACTGGCAGAAATTCCCAACCAGGGATTTTTATTTCTTTTTTAATTTAGTTAAATAATGAATTAATTTTTAATTTATTCTTTATTTTGCGAACAAGGGGCTTGAACTCAGTTAGTGGCAACTCTGCCTCAGTTTCAATCTCCCTAGGCTGGAGTGCAGCCTCTGGACCCATAGCCAATCCTGGGATCCTAAGCCCACAGGGCTTGCAGGAAGAAAAAAAGTAGTATAGAACAAAACGTGGTGAACTGCAGAAGGCTGGGGGTTTTACGTTGTATTCTTTGCAGTGACCATCCTGGGTCTGGATGACAAAGTTACAAAGTGGACCTGACTTACCATTGCTGAAGTTGGAGGGCTATTAGGGAAGCCGTAGGCCAACCTGTGAACATAGGCCCTGGGTTTAAATCCTGGTCCTACCAATGTCAGGAGATAACAAGAGACTTGTTCCTATGCATAGGAATACCAATTGAAAGAGTAGGTCATGCTTTGTTATAGTCTAAAATTGGATGCAATAATCCTAGGAAGCTGATTGATCCTAATTAATAGTTTATTAACCATGAAAAGAATAATATTCCTTCAATGGTCGTATAATACATGCCTAATAGTTGGTAGGAACGAAGTAGGTGTCATTCAATCATAGATAGACGGTTCTGGTGCTCTTTACCCATATATATTTATTTGTTACCACCCTCTGCATATCCATGTATCACTGTTTTGGCCAAAGCTGGGGCTGGATGTCAGCACCTGGGAACCACCCGACAGCTTCATTGGCTAGAGGCTGCCATGCTCACACTCATCCATTTATGAATTGGGCCTGCTAGGCACTGAATTCAGATCCCAGCACTCCCAAAAATTTAATCTTGGAATAAGAAGCCGAGTGTGACACATGTTTTCCTTTTCTAGGAGAGTTCTGGGTGTCAGGCATGATGAAGAACATATCTACAAATCTGGATGCTATGTGATAGGATGTAAACAATGTAATAAATGGTAGAGGTGTCATCAGATTCAATAAAATAAATGGTAAATAAATGAATAAAACAAGAAATAAAATGAATAACCACACCAAACACGATATGGACTGAATATCTGTATGGAAGTATAAATCCTATCTATAAATTGGATATAAGGAGTATGTTTTCCAGGCCGGAGGTTTGAATTCTGGCCTAGGGAACAGGCCTGAATTTCTTGTCTTCAAGAATTGTCAGATTCCCTTCCCTCACAGTGCTGCATATTTACCCGGACCTTGGTTCAAATCCCAGGCCTGGCAGAAAAAATTGCACGAATTCTGAACCAGGGAGCTAAATTTTTTTTTTAATTGTGGCTATTGGGGAAGCCATAGTCCCGCACGGCAACATAGCCCTACAGTTCGAATCCCAGTCATGTCACTTCTGGATTGTGGGGGATCCTAAGAGACTCGTTCCCATCCACAGGAATAACTATGGAATGTTATCAATGTCACGGTTGAATAAGTTGCTCATGAATGATACTCATATAAAATTAGACATTGTGATATCAGTTGGCTGATTTTATTTAATTATCTTATGAAGTATTAAAAATACTAATTCTCACAGGAATGCAATAATTTCAGGACACTAATTTACTTAATAGTTTATTAAGGATGAAAATAATAACATTAATTACATGGAGGCATAATGAATACCCAAGAATTGGTAGGAATATAGTCTCTATAACTGAATAATGTATAGACATCTCTGGCACTCTATAAACATATATATTTATTAGTGTACTGCAATCTGAATGTCAATCTGTTCATATTTTGTCAAACCCTGGGGCTCTATTTCAGGTCCTGGGAACTGCCTGTCAGCTCAATTTATCCAAGAATGGCATGCTGACACTCACCCATTCATGAATTTAGCCCTATAGGCCATAAGTTCAAACAATGAATCGTGGAGTAAGAAGCTGATGGTGACACATATTGTCCTTTCCTGTGAAAGTCCTTGGTGTCAGGTATAACTGTAATACATATGCAGACCTATATCCTATGTAATCAATGTAATCAATGTTCTATGTGCTATAATAATCAATAAAATAAACAGTCACTACATGAATGAAATGAAACATAAAATGAATACACTGAATGCAATATGGAGTCAACATACGTGTGTAAATATATATCATATATTTAAAATGTATATGAATAGGATGTTATCTACTGCTGGGGATCGTTTCAGATCTAAGGAGCACACATAAATTTCTTGACATCAAGGAAGCGAGCTTCCCCTACCCACACAGTGCAACAGAGTTACGCAGACCAAGAGTTCCAATCCCAGTTCTGGCAGAAAAAATTGGCACCTTTTTACTATGTGACACCCAATTCTTAGGTATTTCATTATGCCTACATTCAATGAATGTGATTGTTTAAATGCTTCATAAAGTATTGATTGAACTCAATCAGTATCCTATAATAAAATTGTGTATAATTTTATTCTAGAATAATTCAAGAACTGCCTATTCAGTCATAACAAACATCACATTCCACTGGTATTCATATAGATAGAAATGAGATTCTATGGCTCTCCTGCCATTTGGTGGTGGCAGGACCAGGATTCCAACTGTGGGCTCCAGCTCCCACCACTTAAACCTGAGGATAGGGTACTCACTGGTATGTCCAAGAACAGCAAGATCAATGATTAGGCAGGCACCAGTGGCTCTCAGCAGTCCTCCTTGATATTTATAAAGCTGTGATAGGAGGATCATGGTATAATTCACCCTAGTCAGGAAAGTCCTTAAGACCCCTGTCCAACTTTAGTGCCAACAAAGCCAGAAGTAGAGCTGTGTGGCTCCAGTGGTAGAGGGCTAGCCTTGAGCAAAAGCAGCTCAAGGAATGTGCCCAGATCCTGAGTTCAAGGTCCAGGACTGGCAACAAACAGATATATACAACAATCTGTGCAGCCATCCGTCTAAAGCAGGTCACCCTCTTGTACCCAACTGAATTGGACCGAGTTCCCTGGGAAAGGAACTGGGGAAGGCGCTGTCAGCTTGACTCCGCCCATGGTGCTTGCATCACAGAATTCTGGCCACACCCCCATTCTTTCATGGATCTTTCTGATCAATGTGATACAAGAATCATAGCCATGCCCACATTCCATGCTGCCCACCACCAGGATTCCCTCAGTTGGTTGACACTACCACCAGCAGTTGAGGAAGGTAGAGGGGAGCAGGAGACTCGAGGAGACTTTGGATTAGAATTGGAAATTGATGTCCTAGTCAGTGAGTGGGAGAATAGAGGATTTCCCAGAGCCTGGGAATGTGGCCAGCCCATCTTTCCAGTGCTCAGATGTCTGAAACAAGACTCCATGAGAGAGCTGGGGACAAGAAACTACTGCCAGAACACCAGTGGAAGAATCCTCCCATCAGACCTGCAACAATCAAGAAAACAGAGAACATGAAAAAGGGAGGGATCCCAAGACAAACACCACTGGGGAGCGTGATTCAATGGAGGGTCTGGCCAAAGGTGATCCTGATTGCGGGCCTCCCTTGCCTTTTGACACAGTCACAGACACCAGGGTCCAGAGTGTCAATATTCCCGATACCACCAAGGATCTGCAGAGGTGCTAGCGACACGTGATGCCCACCCTGGACTGCAGCAAAAGAAACCAGGCACTCTGTGCCAAGATCCAACCACTGAAGCAGGAAAAGACAGACCTGTGGGATTGACTGGAGAAAGAGAGGGAGAAGATAGCTCCGGTGCACAAAGCACCAAAATCAGAGCTAGAGATCCACAAGCCACCCATACAGTTTGCTTTCAGCAGAAAGCGATTTACAATCTGCACCGGCCCAAGTCAAGCACGCTGCCAATGGCAGAGAAATGGAGCGAGAAGCTCTTGCCAGCTGCCTGCAGGTCTCAAAGTGGCGCATGGCAGAGTTGGAAATGGCGGCTTCTGTGGTCACTACTGAACAGAAGGAGATAGAAATGTTCTTCAAACAACTGAAAGATGTGACCTTTCAGCTCTAGGAAAAGACTGAAAGTTTCGACGACCTGGAGCAAGTGAATACAGAGTTGCAGGAGAAGCTGGAAGTGTTCTGGACAGAGAAGAGTAACAGGAAGAACATAATTTGCAAATTCCAACAAGTGCTGGCGAGACATGTGTACTGAAGGGACTATTGGACAACATGAGCTGGATGGTGACCTCCGCAAATCTGAAGAGAGAAACCATCACGGAGGATCTGAGCATTGAGAGGTCTGCATGGAAGGAGGAGGTTCAGTGGCTCACCGACCAGGTAAACCAACTGACAGAGGAGAAGCAGCGAAGGATGAGGCAGGTGCTGGACAAAGAGAATGAGCTGGGGGAACTAAGAAGGAAGCGGCAGAACCATCTCAGGCCAAGCAGCAGTGGCTGCCCCAGGCCTACCACACGCAGGTGGAGTTGAAAAACCTGTAGGAACAACTTCACATCCAGGTCAAGGAAAACCAGAGACTCTGTCTCCAGAATGCAGAGCAGCAGTAGCAACTATGGAGACTAGAGGAGAAGGTCAAGGATCTGCAGGAGATCCTGGAGATCCCACGTTTGCATGTGTGTGCAACCCATAGCAAGAGGAACAGCTGGCTCTTCTGTGGGATGCTCTCCACAGTGTGAACGTTGAGAAGGAGGAGCTCGTTAGCATCCTGGACTCACATTAGCAGGTGAAGAAACATCTGTTGGAACAGCTAGACTACCCAGAGGAGAAGATAGAGGAATGGAAAGAGGTGGCTGAGAGAGAGAGCCAAGTGGCTTGGGAGCTGCAGGAGTGGCAGGAGCAGTCCCTGGTCAACCTACCAGAGCTCAGAGCCACCTGTGAGCAGCACATTGCCTCCAATATGTGGCTGAATTCTGAGAAGGAGGCCCTGCAATAGCACCTGCAGAGGCAGACCCATCTGCTTTTGCAGCTGAAGCAAGTGCAGGGCCCAAGCAACTGGGGGGAACAGATGGTGACCCGAAAGTGGCAGGACACTCTCAAGTGCCTGGAAGTGACCAGACCACAAGAGGAGCACCTGCAGGCCCAACTGAGCCTCCTGGCTTTCCCTGGAGAGGGGAAGGTGTGAGCCCTGGAGAAGCAAAATGTGAGAAGGTGACTCCTCCCAACGTAACCATCGCAGAGTTTGGAGACATGCCCCAGACCTAGAGTGACATGGCTCTGCAAGCACTCTCAAAGGCTGAGATCCACAGGCAGAAACTCCTGATGCAGTAGCAGCGACACTGGTGTAGGTGCCGGGCCCACCAGGCAGCTCAGTGCCAGACAGAGCTGGAGCCACAGGCGCCCTACCCCGTGAGCTTCCACCACAGCAAGGGTGGAGATAGGATGTGGCACACGTGGACATCTGAAAAGAAAATCTTCTTCGTTCATAACCTGCATGATGAGGTGGACATCCATAGTCCAGCGGATGAACTCCACCATACATGCAGATAGCTGTTGGCACACATTTGCATCATAGCAGAGTCCATCGTGGCGTGTAAAGAGCAGATGTTTGTCCTGGTTGAGCTGTGTCAGGAGAAAGCTAAGCACGTTTGCCAGCTCTCCTAGGAGAAGATGGAGAAGAAGAGAGAGCTGTGGGAGCTGCTGTTGCTCCTTGCAGGGGAAGGCATGGACAGCATGCTCCAGATGCCAGCACAGGCTGAGCCCCCCGACACCACGGCCACTTCAGATGTTTCAGGCTCCGAAATGGGTGAAAGGAGGGAGGAGCAGAAAGGTTTTGAAGAATTGCAACTTCAAGACAGTTTTGAAACTGCCAAAGGAGAGGTCAGGGTTCCTGACCACGTAGAGGACTCCGCCATGGAGCCCCCGTTGCTTTAGGAGCCCTTGTCTTCTTTGCTCAGTCATATTTTCACCTGAGGAGCGTCCCAGAAGAGCCCAGTGGGGAGGTAAAGGCACTCTGGATTAGATAGGAAGTGAATATTTGAGAGGAACACACCCTCTCCGACACACATACACCTGTCCTGTTCACCCCCCACTCCAGCTGTTAACAGTTCTCACAGGGTGATCACATTTCCCAGTTCTGCCATCTCTGCTAGTCCATCTAGTTTCCTCATTCTCCCCAAGAATCCACAAAGTCACCTAGAAGCACCTAGGATGGAAGTAGGCAGGACATCCATGTATATAGCATTTAGGACCCTATCAAATTCCCCAACAATGCCCCCAGTCCAGGTCAGACACCCCTCTGGAGGCACCATGACCCCCTGCTTTGTTTTCTCTCCCAGCTCTGAGGAGCCACCTGTCTCGGGACTCCTTCACCCAGCGTCCTGGCCTAGGGTTTTAGTGAATGGGGAGTCAAAGCTGGTTGCTCCCAAGGGGTAGGGTCTGACCCTGGAGAAAGGGCAAGGCAGTGTGGTTCTGCGTTATTAGAGCAATGTTCCCCTTGGGTAGGAGCTCTGGTTCTGACAAGGGAACCCCCAAGCTCAAGCTTGTACATTTCCCAGATGAGGAACCAACTAACTCGGGAGAGACACTTATCTGAGTCTGTGTGTGTGAGAGAGAGAGACAGAGAGAGAGAGAGAAAGAGAGAGAGAGAGAGAGAGAGAGAGAGAGAGATCACAGCCTGACTGTGCTCAGGTAAATGATCAGTTGGCAAATGGCAGGTGCTGCATGAGTCTTCTGTCACCGGTTTAGATTTGTGTGTGTGTGTGTGTGTGTGTGTGTGTGTGTGTGTGTTGGGAGAGTAGGGAGATGAGAACAATGAAAATATATTTAAGTCACCATGTCTAAAAAGAGCAAAAGGGTTTTATTTCTGTGTATGTGTGTGTTTGTTGTTCTTTTTTATGAATACCCAGTACAAGCCCAGCCACAATTTGTTTTCTCCTTCAAAGTTTTATGGCTCCTTTGGGGAAGTTTTCAGTAGATTTCCTTTCCATTTCTTTCCACCTCCCTCTAGCCCTTTTCCATAGCCCACTGTAGCTGCTGGGCCTGTGTGGTTCTCCCATAGGTGGCCTGTGTGAACCGCAGACCAGACTGGACACCTGTCCTTCTGTCTTCAGCCAGAAGGCTCATGAGGTGAGTGTGACCACAGCCACACTCTTCCAGTCAGACACTCTGCTCTCCTGTGTATAGCTGGAACTAATTCAAGGGTTGAGAATGTGTCTGCCAAACATAATTATGGAATGAGATGGAGGGGGTAGGGCAGGGGCTGTGCAGCTAGGAGGGTCTGGGAAGTGGCGAATGGTGTGATATGGCAGATGGTTCACCACAACAGAGGATGAGAGGGGAACCTTACCCAGGGCATTAATGTTGTCCGTGGACATTTGGGCGGGGGCTCCAGGCCCCCACTGGTGGTGTGGATTCCCTTCTGTGTCAGTGCACTCCTGAGCAGTCCTCCCTGGAGTCCTGTAGACTCAAATCTGTGTTCCGAATAGGCCATTTCCAGCTGGGCAGTGGTAGGCAAGTGCGTTCTCCCTGCTGGAGCCTACGCAGTATGAGGACATGGCAGTTAGCTAGGACTCTCTGAATGCCAGTTTCTGTAGCCTGCTGAAGGGCTGTCTGGAAGGAAAAGGGCCCACTGACTTTGCAACCCTTAAAGTTTGATTGGGAAAAGTGAAATGCCACTTTTTCCAGGGTTTTTTTCTTGAAGTTGGCAATTTCCACTAACACCTGGGATTATGGGTAAAATTAGACCGACCATTTCAGCTGCCAAACAATGATGTTCAAAGCAGCACAGGCAGAGTTCCCAAGCCAGATGCTCTCCTGCTATGAACGTTGTGCCCTGACTGCCTTTCTCAAGCAGCTACTGATTAGCCTCTGGCCCTCTCTAGGTTGACCACCGCAGTCAAGGACATCATGGGGAGCAGAGATTGTGACCTCACCTTCCCCAGCCTGCCAGCTCTGAGCAGAGATGATTCCTTGCACCTGTACTGGACTCTGGGAGGTTCAGAGACCCGGGATGCCTCAAGGATCCTTTCTCTGCAACATGAAACTTGGGAACCGGATATGGTGGACCATCCTGTCTGGCCCCAGGGGCGGAAAGGAGGCCCCTTGAGCCAGGCGTTCAGCTCACAGCAAACTTGTTCACACCTGAGTGGGGAATTGAGTGCCACAAAGCTACTCAGCCGCTGGACAGAGATCTTTGGGAAGACAGGCATCCAAGAGGCCTCAGAATCCAGTGAGTACATCGTGGCTTATGTCCTCGGAGTCAAAAAGTTAAGTGCAGTAGCACCAGAAAGGCGGGAAGAGGGAGTAGGGAGAAATGTGGGAGAGCTACATGAGGCTTTGCCCCCACACAAGATGCTTGCCAGAATTGGATGGGACATTTTTGTAGTATTGTCGTAGATAGATGCTCATTTATTTATCCAACAGAGTTACAGTGTGCACCAGGCTCCAGGGAGTCATAGATGATGAAAATTTCCAGTGCTGGTTCCACAACACATGAAGAAAACTTGGTTTGAGCTGGCTGCTGGTGCTTCATGCCTGTCATCCTAGCTACTTAGGAGGCTGAGATGGGAGGATTGAGGCTTAAATTCTGGGAAGGAAAGCCTGTAAGACTCTTATCTCCAACTAACTGCCAAAAAGAAAACGCCAGAAGTGGATGTGTGGCTCAATCCGTAGTCTGTTGGCCTTGAGTAAAAAGACTCAGGGGCAGCAACCAGGCTCCGAGTTCAAGGCACAGGAGTCAGAGAAAGAAAGGAAAGAGTGAGAGAGGAGGGAAGGATGGTGGGAGAAAAAGAAGAAAGGAAGGAAGAAAGGAGTATACGAGCCTTGGTTTGGAGTCCTTGTATCAAGGGAGCCAACCATTCACAATCTCTGTGGGGACAGTTTCAGAGCCTAAAGCCAGTATGTAGGACAAAGCCACTGACCCCTCAGCAACTTCATGACATCCAAGAGCTTTGTGGTCACCGACTGCAGAGGGAAGCAGCCTCAGGTAGACCCTAGAGCTCAGAGTGTGTCTCTAGGTTTTGAACATCCCTAGCCCCAACAAGTTTATTTTCTGGTCCAAGAGCTAGGGAGGTTTTGGGGTGAGGGAGTGTCAAGCGGGGGGTGGGGCAAGGCACAAGCAGGAAGATGAAGAGGGAGGACAATCCCAGGTCAGGTGTGTCAGGATATTGGAGCCATGACCTTGCCTGAAACCTAGACCTTTATTGATAGAGCCTTCAACCCAGCCACATGGGTATTAAAAGTCCTGGCACCTTGGGTTCACCATTGACCACCCGGCTGTCATCTGCTGCAGGATGCTTGGGGACTTGGACTTTCCCAAGCTCAATTTGAAGATGACCTTGAGAAGCCTGAGGCCTGGGTGACTCCATCTTGAGTTAATGAGCATCTTCTGAGGTATGAGTTATGCAGCTGACCATGAACCCTACCTGGGAAGAAGCAATTCCCAGGTGACTAGTAACATAAACAATCCTTGGTAAAACCACAGGCAGGCAGGTGCTGGAGGGCTTGGTGAACCAGCAGTCAGGCCACAGGTGGTGTTCGTTTAAGAAAGGAGCTCTGCAGTTTATCATGTATCCTCTTGAGACTCCCCGGTGGTGCAAGCCACAGTTTAAAGAACATCGGGACCCATGACCTAACCAACAACTTGTTTCTGGTCCTTTCCCACTTTGTAGTGCGCCAATCATACTATAGAGTTGTTTTATGATTTTTCCCGTGGTTTATAGTGATATGTTACAAGAAATTATGATGTATGCAAAACTCTGCCTTCCCTAAAAAAGTGTATAAAAAGTGTTGTAACCGTTGGCTTGGTGACGGTCTCTGGTAAGGATTCCTGAATTAGGCTTCACAACACCACCGGTGTTCATTCCTCCACCAGAGACAGAGGTAAGTGTGCCACTGGCACAGGGCAGCCAGGGAATGAGGGCAGGAGTCGGGACCCGTGTATCCCCGAGACTTCCTCTAGGAGCCACTAGGACCCCTTAACTGCCATTCTCAGAGGCATAGGTGGGTCTCTTTTCTGGCTCAGCCTTTAGTCTAGATGGCAGATCTGGGATGCAGAGAGGGCCAACTGAAGGTGGGGAAGGGTTGGGTAGAGGCTGGTGGGAAAACAAGAGGCCCTGGGCTCTGAGCAGGGTTGTTTCTTTGAGGATACTCACAACCCAGGATCATTGCTGGGATGGATCAGCCCTTTTCTCCTTCCTGAGAGAGAGGGACCTAGAGCCCTCCAATCTGCGTCCATTGGCTGAGAAATCCTTTCATTCACACATCCTGTGGTTGGATAACTAGACCTCACATCACTGCCCAGTGTCCAAGCAGGACAATGAGAAATCCTGAGTCTTTGATAAGGTCAGGGGATCCTCAGTATGAGATTGTACTTGAACGTCCTAACTTGGTGCATGGTCTTTCCCATCTAAGACCGCCATGATATAGGACATAGAATATAGAGAATCAGAGCAGGATGGGGTCTGTTCTAGGTGGCTTAAGTATTATGTGTGAGCTTTGAGCTCCCGTGTGCTCATCTGCTTCCTTTTCTTGGGTGGGTGTATGATAGAAAAAGCTTGAAACTAGGGACTGGGTCCTATCCCTTATCTTTGATGCTCAAAGCTAGCACTCTACCATTTGAGCCACAGCTCCACTTCCAACTTTTTTGGGTGTTTAATTGGAGATAAAGAGTTCTCATGGACTTTGCTGCCAAGGGTGGCATCCAACTGTAGTCCTCAGATCTTAGTCTCCTGAGGAGATAGGATGAAAGCATGGAAAAGTATCTTTGGCTGGTGCCAGTAACTCATGGTTGTCATATGAGATACTCAGGAACTGAGATCTGAGGATCACAGTTTAAAGCCAGCCTTGGCAGGAAAGACCCTGTGACTCTTATCTCCATCAAACTGCCAGAAAAATGGAAGTGGTGCTGTGGCTTCCAATTTTCAGTGGTAGACTGCTAATGCTAACTGTCAGGAGACAGTGGTGATGCTGGAGCCTTGAAAAGTGTCTGTGAAGCAGGATTGGGAGGAGAGCATTTGGTAGTGATATCATTTCCAGGGCTCATGAACTAGAACCCCCAAGCATAAGGAATCAGAGTCACATTTTGTTTGTTCATCCCTATCCTGGAATTTGAACGGAGACCCTGGAACTGTCACTGACTTTTTGTTTTTGTTTTTGTTTTTTTTGTTTTTTTTTGCTCAAGGCTAGTTCTCTACTATTAGAACTATAACTCCACTTCAAAATTTTGGTGTTTAATTGAATATAGATTCTCATTGAATTTCCTATTTGGTCTGGCTTCAACTCTAATCCTCAGGAGGCTGGGAATGTGGCTCAGTGGTAGAGCGCTTGCCTTGAATGCATGAGGCTCTGGGTCGATTCCTCAGCACCACATAAGCAAAAAGAAAAAAAGCCGGAAGTGGCGCTGTGGCTCATGTGGTAGAATGCTAGCCTTGAGCTGAAGAGCTGAGGGACAGCACCCAGGACCAGAGTTCAGGCCCCACGACCAGACTCCCCCCGCCAAAAAGAAAATCTAATCCTCAGATATCAGCCTCCTGAGTAGGTGGGATTCCAGGTTTGAGGTACGTTAACTTGGCTAGAATCACATTGTAACTGTTCTCTATTCTATTTTTTTAGCTCCCTTACCGAAGATTAGATGGCTATATGTCTTTAGGTTCATTTCTTGGTTTTCAATTCTATTCCATTGGTCGTGAGGTCTGTTCTTGTGCCAGTACGAAGCTGTTTTGATTACTATGGCTTTGTAGTAGAGTTTGAAATTTGGTATTGATATTCCTCCAGCACTGTTCTTTCTGTTGAGGAGCGTTTTTGCTATTAGGGATGTTTTATCGTTCCATATGAATTTTTGGATTGCCTCTTCTATTTCCTTGAAGAATGAGGTTGGGATATTGATAGGTATCACATTGAATGTAGATGGACCCATTGCAGCAATCTGAGGTACAGTCGTTATGTGGAAAAACGAACTTTACAACTTTCGCCAGGTGTCGGGTGGGGGTGGGGGGGGGTGGGGGTGCGGGATGGGAGATGGGAAGGAATGGGAAAAGGAAACAAAGGAGGAGGCAACAATGCTTGATTAGAAATGTCCTCATTACATTGCCCAACTAATTGCAACCCCTCTGTACCCTATTTTCACAATAAAATTTTTTAAAAAGTACTCTCTAGTTTTTTCTGATATGTGTGGCTACCATTTGAGCACATTGGCTGCAGTGGGTAACAAAACAATTAGAACAAAATCAATTGTTTCTCCTTGTAACTTGTAGCATACAATATCTATCTAATTTATTCCTGTCTTCACATCTGTTCTATTTCTTTCTTTTGTACCATTCCTTTCTTGCTTCGTGAGCTTCAGCATGTCAGTGCTGTTTACCTTTTGTGAAGCAAGTCAGGTCCATTCCCCTCATTGGGGTTTTACTTGCTGTTCTCACTCCCTGGAAAACCTGCTCCTGAATAATTGCATGGATGATGGCCTTGCTCTCAGATCAAATGTCTCCTCCTCAGGGATGTCTCTTCTCATCCCTACTGTGAAGTTATTCCCACCACATCACTAACCTCATGCTTGTGATTTACAGAAATTATCATAGTGATTTCTGTTTGTCTTCTCCAGTGTGAAAGCTGCATGGAGGCACTTCACTCACTTTTGTCTCTCCAAAGACAGCAGTAGTCCCTGGTCTTTTAGATCAAAGGAGAATTTTGTGGAATTGAAGCTGATTCAGCTCTGGTAATCTTAGAATCCAGTCAGGACAACTCATCAAGCTGTAGTCTGGTAGCTAGCTGTCATTTCCTCTCATTATTTTTGCCTCTCTGGGTAGCTGAGTCCACTATAGGACAAGATTAGTGCTTGACACCTATTTGTTGCCATGGGAAAGGTGGCTGTGATATCATAGAAGTTAATGGCCTGGGCTGGGAATTTGGCTTAGTGGTAGACTGGTTGCCTACCATGCATAAAACCCTAGGCTCAATGCTTAAGCAGCACACAAACAGAAAAAGAGAAAAGGGTCACTGTGGTTCACGTGGTAGAGAGCTATCCTTGAGCAAAAAAAAGCACAAGGACAGTGCCCACACACTGGGTTCAAGTCCCAAGTCTGGCAAAATAAAAGAAGTAATATATGGCTATTGTTTTTTGAAGCTGTGAGGGGGGACCACCACCACCACCACCTACACCCCCACCTGAGGCACACAAGACAGTGGGGTTCCACACTTAGGAATCTTACTTACTCAGGACGCTGAAATCTAACAATCAAGTTGAAGCCAGTCCAATAGCTCAGCAACCAAACCATCAAACATTCCCTGATATGATCAGACTCAGTGTAGGTGTTTTCATTCTTTCTCTATATCTTTCCTTCCTTTTTTATTTCTTTCTTTCCTTCCTCCTCCCTCCCTCCTTTCCTTCCTTCCTTCCGTCTTTCTTTCTTTCTTTCCTTCCATCCTTCCTTCCTTTCTCCTCCCTCCCTCCCTTCCATTTTCCTTCTTTCTTTCTTTCTTTCTTTCTTTCTTTCTTTCTTTCTTTCTTTCTTTCTTTCTTTCTTTCTTTCTTTCTTCCTTCCTTCCTTCCTTTCTTTCTTCCTTCCTTCCTTCCTTTCTTTCTTTCCTCCTTCCTTCCTTCCTTCCTTCCTTCCTTCCTTCCTTCCTTTCCTTCTTTCTTTCTTCCTTCCTTTCTTCCTTTCTTTCTTTCTTCCTTTCTTCCTTTCTTTCTTTCTTTCTTTCTTTCTTTCTTCCTTTCTTTCTTTCTTTCTTTCTTTCTTTCTTTCTTTCTTTCTTTCTTTCTTTCTTCCTTTCTTTCTTTCTTTCTTTCTTTCTTTCTTTCTTCCTTTCTTCCTTTCTTCCTTTCTTCCTTTCTTCCTTTCTTCCTTTCTTCCTTTCTTTCTTTCTTTCTTTCTTTCTTTCTTTCTTTCTTTCTTTCTTTCTTTCATTTGGTTGGTCATGGGGCCTGAATTCTGAACTCTGGGCCTGGGCGCTATCCCTCAGCTCTTCAGCTGAAGGATATTGCTCTACAATTTGAGCCACAGCACCACTTCTGGTTTTTCCTGCTTATGTGGTGCTAAGAAATTGAACTCAGCACCTCATGCTTGCAAGACAATCACTCTACTCCTAAGCCACCTTACCAGCCCTCATTTTATTTTAAAAATAAAAAAATTCAAAACATGCTTGCTTTGATTTCTCATTCAATTTATTGAAACAAAGTATATGTTATTTAAGCTGTTTTAAAAATGTTTTTCTTGTAAAAATATTGTACAGAAGGGTTACAGTTACATGAGTAAGGTAATGAGTACATTTCTTAATGGCATTGTCACCTCCTCCTTTCTTTTTCCCCTACCATTTCTTCCCTCCCCACCTCACCAACTCCTCCCCCGCCCCCGCAATGTTGTAAAGTTTGTTTACAAAATACTGTCTTATACATCTCATTGTTACAATGGGTATTATCCTTATTTAAGTATTAAGTTATTTCCTTTCCTTTCCCCAAATAAAAAATATACATACAAGATGCAGGTCACCAGAAACAAATACAGTGAAAACAGGTGTAATACTGTGTTGGAAGAACATACCAGAGAAATAAAAAAAAATCGCATAGTACATTATAAATACGTTAAAAACAATAGCAAGATAAAAAAAACCTGTTCCTGTCTTGGGATACATTTCGCTTAACATCACCTTATATTGTCAAATGTATATAGCTTTTGACCCTTTCTGCATGTTCTAGACATATACTAGTTATTGTAAAAAAGGGAAACTATAGGGCTTACGTTTTTGGGGGCCTGGCCTACTTCACTTAATATAATTTTTTCCAAGTCTTTCTATTTCCTAACAAGTGGGGTTATGTAATTCTTTCTTACGGAGGCGTATAATTACATTGTGTATATTTTCTTGATCCAATCATCTACTGAGGGGCATCTGGGTTTGTTCTATATCTTAACTATGGTAAATAATTGTGCAATAAGCATGGTTGTGCTGGTAGTTTTAATATAGCCTTGTTTGTGATCATTTGGGTAAATGCCAAAAAGTGGAATTGCTGGGTCATAGGGAAGCTCTATGGAGTCTTTTAAAGATTACCCATATTGCTTTCCAAAGTGGTTGAACAAGTTTACACTCCCACCAACAATGCAGTAGGGTTCCCTTTTGAACACATTCCCTCCAGCATCTGTTATTATTAGATTTCTTGATTATAGCCATTCGAACTGGGGTGAGGTGGTATCTTAATGTTGTTTTGATTTGCATTTGTTTTACGGCTGGAAAAGTTGAGCATTTCTTCATGTGTCTGTTGGCCATTCATATTGCCTCTTCAGAGAAGTTGCTCTTTAAGTCTTTAGCCCACTTATTTATCTGGCAGCTGTTTCTTTGAGGATTTGTTTTTGGGGGATTCAATTTTTTGAATTCTAAATATATTTTAGATATGAAACCCTTGACCCTTTTATTGCTAGTGAAAATCTTCTCCCAGTCTTTTGGCTTTCTATTGATCTTGCTAGCTATGTCCTTTGTCATGAAGAACTCTGCAGTTTGATGCAATCCCATTTGTCCAAGCTTTGTTTAATTTGATGTGTTTCTGGGTCTTTATTAAGAAACTTTCGGCATGTCCCAAAGAGCCTTAGAGTTTCTCCACTTCCTTTCTGTAATGTCTTCAGGGTATCTGCTATGACTCCAAGGTCTTTGATCCATTTGGAGTTGATTCCGATGCAAGGTGTTATATAAGGATCTAGTTTTAGTTTTCTACATATGTGAAACATAGTATATGTTTTATAAGTCTTTGTCCATCTCTCTAGAACCCTCCACAAGTTTATATGTATTTGTAGTTGGGAAGGAAAATAAGATTTAAATCAGGACAGTAGGAGGCTATGGATATAAGGTTCATTTGAGACCCTTTTGGAAGGAATGTTAACTTTTTCCATCTGATGTCCTACAGATTGTACAGGAATTGAGTAGACTATCATAGGATAGGAGGCTTGTACTGATTTCTTTTGACTTTCTCCTGGGTACAAGGAGGGTGAAGTAGCTATGGGCATGAATCTGTGGAGGCTTTGCAATTAATATCTATTGACTTTGTATTTCTAATTTCTGTTGCCACAGGCCAATGTGTGAAAGGATTTTTCCTTTCCTACTTTAGCTGTAACTAGTTATTTTTCATTTTTTTTAAATTTTATTTTATTGTAAATATTCTATAGAAGGGCTACAGTTGCATGAATAAGGCAATGAGTACATTTCTGGTCTTACCCCTTCCCTGTTTTTTTTTTCTGCTATCCCTTACCACCCCCTCCTCCCATCCCTACCCGAAGTTGTAAAGTTAATTTCCCACATACTGTCTTATGGGTATCATTTTTGCAACAGGTCGTCCTGTGTCCTTGTTTCAGCATTTTGTTATTTCCCTTCCCCTCCCCAAATTAGAAAAATGTATATAAAAGAGGCAAAGTATCAAAGTCAAGTACAGTGACAAAAGTTGATATATCATAGGGGGAAGAATATACAAAGGAAGCCAAAAACTTATATATTTAAAATAACAACAAATTAACCCCAAAATATAGTAACTTGTTTTTATAGAACATTAACCTAAAACTCCCTAGATATATTAAGTTTGGACTATTTCTTTTTTTTTTGCCACTCCTGTGATTTGAATACTGGGCACTCTACCACTTGAGCCTCATAGCAACACTTTGAGCTTTTTCTGAGTAGTATATTTTATATAGAATGTCATAACTTTCCAGCCTACGCAGGTTTCAAGTAATGATCCTTAGATCTCAGCCTCCTGAGTATCTATGAGTACAAGCATGAGCCACCACAACCTGGCTTGAATAATCCCATAGTTTTAACTACAGCTGTTGTCATATCCCCTACCAACCATGCTTTCTGATACCCTTTCTGAAGTTATCTCTAAATAGCTTATGAAGGAGTTTGAGCATTGCTTAATCATTTTTTCACTTTCATTAGTATATACTAGTTGTACATAGTGAGAGGTTTGATGGAGTTAATTCCATAAATGCATATGATGTACTTGCTCACATTCACCCTGCCTTGCAAGTGTGAAGCGCCTGAATTCAAGGCCCAGAACCACTGTACACATACAGACATTCACTCACACACACACACACACACACACACACACACACACACACACACACACACAAAAACACACACACACATATACACAGCAGAGCAATTAGCAACGTTATACTGTGGATCAGGAACTGCAAGGAAACATGGGAAAATAGATTGTCTTTTCCCTGTTCCTCTGTCTTCCTCCATTCTCTGCTGTTCCTTAGACCAACTCAAGCCCCACATACCTCACTTCTTTCTACTGTGAACACCCTGTGTCTGGATTCTAGTATGTCATTCATAGGGAGCTGCCATTGCTTGGATAGCTGGTCCTCAAAGTAAGCAGAGGGTCTCAGGTCATTTTTTATTTTTCCATTTGGAGTGTGAATGCAGGCCCTGAGACCATAAATAGCATCTTGAAGTGTATGGACAGCTGTGTTGAGCTACAAGACTCACCTCAGAAAAGGAGCAGTGGAAGTGGGATACAATGTACACAACCGGAACCAATGGACCTATAGGTGACTGATTGTCAATTTGCACATTACTGGAAGGGCACATCCATTTGAAAAGAGGTCTACAACAATTTCAGGGACCAAATGGACAAGTCTGGTAGGAAGCTACTTATGTGTGTGTGTGTGTGTGTGTGATTGTGTGTGTGTGTGTGTGTGTGTGTGTGTGTGTGTGTGTGTGTGTGTGTGTGTGGGCCTGAAGGGTGGTCTGGAGCCCAGGCATAGGCTGGGTGCTGCCAGACCTTATGCCTTTTTTGCTCCAGGCTAGTGCTATACCAGCTCAGCCACAGCTCCACTGCTGGCTTTTTTGGTAGTTGATTGGAAATGAGAGTTTGATGGACTTTCATACCCAGGAGGCTTCAACTGTGATCTTCAGATCCTACCCTCCAGAGTAGCTAGTATTAAAAGAGTGAGGCACTGGCACCTGTCAGGAAGCCTCTTAAATAGCAGACCAATTCACAGGGAGACAGGAAATGCCTCAATCCAAGAGATGGTGTTGAGTTTTCATGTTTTAAAAGAAAAATTGCACTCAATAGAAAAGTATGAAGTAATATTGAAGCAAAGAAGACAATAAGCTTTCATAAATCTGGGTATGTGAAAGCCCATCTGACATGAGACTTTTATATAAGAATCAGAATAATATCTATGTGGCAACATTGAGACTCACCCATGTGGTCACATATACTGGTTGAAGACCTGTTCTCAAACTGACATGCCTCCAGAAGTCTGAGATTCTGCTCTGTGGAAGATGTTTCCCAGTCACACTGGTAAGTCTCTTAGTTCTGGTTTTCACACTTCTCATCCTTCATTCTTAGTATTAACCAAGTATCTTTTCCAATGCTGCTCCAGAAGATGCTTTCAATGTCACTGTAAGGATTTATCTAATAAGAGAAATATGTTTGAAGAATTTTAATACTTATATTAATAATATCATTACTAATAAAAAGTAATATCCAAGAATGACTTTAAGATCAACAAAACATGATTTGGAGCTGCTATGTGGCTTAGATATTAAAGCTGATAAAAGACATGTATTCCTAGGCCATTATGAATCTGTAGTTATTGCAATCTCACAATAAAATGTTCTTAAGAAAGCAAAAATGTTGATAATATAAGCAACCCAATATTTTTTGAATAAGACAAATACAATGAGGACCTCCTTTGTACTAGTACACACTGGTTCTTGCTCTGAAAAAATCACCTATCTGTTCTGAGAGACAGTCAGGGTTAAAAAGGGACACATGCTTCCAGATGAGTGACCTGGCATTCACTGCCTAAATCCATTCAGGCCAAAAGCCCTATAGCCAATATAGAACAACCTTCAGAACAGTCATCCTGTCTTTCAGGCTCAAGCCTGTAATCCTAGCTCATCAGTAGACTGATGTGTGAACATTGTGGTTCAAAGTCACCCTGGACAGCAAAGTCTGGGAGACTCTCATCTCCAGTTAACCACGAAAAAAGTGGTTAGTGGGAGAGATAAACTGAGAGCAAGGGAAGGGGTGTAATTGTCCCCCCAAAATGTATTCTTTACCTGATGACAGTTTCATCCAACTTACATAAGGCCCTGGATTCAATTCCTCTGTACCACATAAGCAGAAAGAAACCTGGAAGTCACTCTGTGGCTCAAGTGATAGATCACTAGCTTTGAGCTGAAGAGATGAGGGACAGTGCCCAAGCCCAGAATTCAGGCCCATAACTGACAAAGAAAATATAGAAAAGAAAATAAAAAAGGAAGAGAGTTGCTGCCAGGCTCACCGGCCACGCCTGAAATCCTAGCTATTCATGAAGCTGAGGATCAGTGATTGAAGCCAACTTGGGCAGGAAAGCCTGTACGACTTTTACCTCCAATTATGTACAAGAAGGGTAAACAAAGCAGGAGGCTGTAATGCTTGATAAGAAATGTACTCATTATCTTGCCCTTGTAATTGTAACCCCTCTGTATGTGCACAAAAATAAAAATAAAAAAATAAAAAATAAATAAAAATAAATCTAGAAGTAGATTTGTGGCTCCAGTGGTAAAGCAGTAGCCTTAAAGGGAAAAAATAAACTTCAGGGATAGTGTCCATTTCCTCAGTGCAAGACCCAGAATGGCACAGAAGTTGTGATGCCTTTGTTACAGAAGATTATTGACTGAAACTCTGAACAGGGCATACTAAGTCTGGAATTTTTGTGCACAAACTGTGCACAACCATCATAACTCTTTCACTGTTCTATAGTTGCAGGCTGCATTATCTTCTCACCATGGAAGAGGCTCCAGTTTTCACTTTCTCTATGGTACCTGCTTCCTTGTCCTCAGCTCTTTACTCACTGACAGCAGCATTTTACCTGAGAACACAAGGAGGAGAATTGGCAAGACCTTGAAAGAATGGAAGTTGCTAGAAGTGGGTGAGATGCTGGAGATAATGCCCAGGAACAGCTAAGCATTTTGATGATGACTGGCCATAGTGAACCAGTCTTTTTCAATATGCTGAGGGGCCTTGGACAAGAAGATGAGGCCTCAATGCCTAATGGGGTCATTCAGACTACACAGATATAAGCCAGCTAATCATCTTCTCACTTTCCTAGCATGGAGTTATGGGCCCTGCCTGGAAAGGGGACTCAGGCCTAAGCATGGACAGCTATCCACACACCATTCAGTTGTGACCTCTACATTTTTAAACATTGAGAGCAGTTCAGCACAAATAACATGGAGCATGTCAAAATCATTAAAGGGATGGGAACGTGGTTCTGTGCTGTATGGACCAAGGCAGTCAGAGATCACCATACAAGTTTCCTTTCAGAGACCCCACTTCTTTTCAGTGGCAAAGAGAACACATGTGAAAACTTCCAGGAAGAGGAGGTATGCATACCCCTATATTTCTAAACTGGACCCTTCACTGCATGATTTCCCAAAGCTTATGGACACAATAAAACTAAATCTCTCCAAGATCTGGCACTGAAGTCTCTCAGAGACCATTGCCCACATCTGTGAGGAGAGCATAGGAGGTAAAATGGCCTGTCAGGGAGGGGAATAGCCACAGAGGTTTTCCATGACATCTCTGGCATCCAAGATTCAGATAATTTGGGAAAGTTTATGAAAGCCTCTTTGGCATGGATGGTGAATCATTGAAGCAGGTCGCACAGAATATGGGAAAGCCAATTGAAGAGTACATGGGTCCCATCAAAGACCCAAGATGTGCAGATCTACCATCAAGAGAGTTGGACATTGTGTTGGATATGTTACATGACAGCCTTTACTAATGGACAGGTCTTGGACACATATTATACTACAGTGACTCTGCTGTCTATTACCACAAATGCATGGAAGAGAGATATAATCTTGATACAGTTGCTGACATCAAAAAATCATCCTAAGGAAGAATCTGATAGACATTATCATCTGATTGTTTGTGGGGATGGCGGAGGGGACTTGTGTATGTGTGGACACTAGGGCTTGAACTTTGGGTCTGGACACTGCCCCTGAGCTTCTTTTGCTCAAGGATTGCACTATAGCTCTTATGTCACAGCACCACTTCCAGCTTTTTTTATTTTTTTTGATCCTCACAAGTATTTACTTACAAGATAAACTTTAATTATTAGGTAATATGCTTTTAAAGATGATATAATATACTACTATGCAAATGCAATAAATAAAAATGGGAAGCAAAAAGACACTCTAAGGACTATCTAGGAGGTTCTTTGAAAGCCATGAAATTATACCTAAAAAAGTGTTATTCGTGACTTAAACAGCAGTGCCAAATTTCTTGTACTGGATAAAAGAATGCAGTCAGTTATTTCTGTTTAAATGTCTAATATTATTTTCTGTTTTTACTGTGTTTGTAATCCATGCTATTAATATTAATAGGAGTAGAGGACTCAAGCTGAGATGTTGAACCTGGAAAAGGTTTGAATGGTTGAACGCCAACTCAATATTACATAGAAAGCTGAGATCTGTCCGTGGAAGGGTTAAAACACAACTCTGGAGAGGGTAAATCTATTGCCCCACATTCACACATGGAGCTTTAAAGTCCTTGAAGCCTGGGAGGTAAAAGAGCTGACAACTTAACCTAGGAGGCTAGATAAAGTAGACCACATGTCTGGACTTTCTCTGGGTTGCAGTATTCTTTCTCAAAACAACAAGGGAGCCAGTGTTTCTCACTCACCGTGTGGCTCTGATTGTAGTATCGATGCTTCATTTTTTCATGTATCCATAGTAACCTTCCCAGTGTGAATTCAAATAAATATGATTGCTTGTGTGACCTGGGGCCCAGGTGCAAGTGAGCCTTGGGATCCCCTGTCCTCACTGATTTTGTTCTTTTTCTCTACACTTGTCTGTGTATTTTTAAATTTTCTTCAGCTTAGTATCCATTTGCACTGTCTTGGGTTGTGATTAGCAATAAATAAGACCATTCTTGAGTGTAAAACATAAAAGGCTTACAAATTTTCTTATCCCAGATAGCTTCAAACCACAATCCTCAAATCTAAGCCTTCTGAGTAGCTAGGATTACAAGCATGAGCCCCTAGCATCCAGCACGCATCTGAAGACTTGATGTCAGTGAGTTCTTTCTTGGGAATGTCTGCACATCTCAGTCCTCTTCAGCTCTGTTCCTTCCTGTTTCTCAAGCAGAGCCAAACAATTTCACTCCTTTGTGTTCAAAATTCTGGAGGTTAGTGAACTGATTTGCCTGCCATGTACTTCCTTTCCATAAATACATTAGTGGGTTTTTCTCCTTACCATTGATTTATTTTATTAAGTAAGTTAACTGGGTCCTTTTCTGGATTGCAAACTGTATACCTAGGTTTTACTTTATCTATAAAGTTAACATTACTAATCTTGTTTGAGGTTTCTTAGTTTTCCCGTATTTATACCTTCTCATCACTCTTCCCCTTGCACAGAGGGAAGAACCATTTGCAATGTTGAAGAGTAAGTTTTTAATCACTCTCTGAAAAGCTTAGTAAATGTATCCTGATTTCCAAGTACTGTGTAACTGGCCCTCAAAGTGTGGTCCTTAATCTCTCCTCAGCTTACACAAATGGCCATGTATATCTAAAAAAAGGCTATAGGAGATGAGTTCAAGAATTAGTTCCTGGTTATCAGTCAGGAATCCTTATTACCTGGTCACTGTGCATAAGTTTTTTTGTTTGTTTTGTTTGAAAAGATCAAGCAGTGCGTACAATTAGTACCAGAATTAGACTTCTACATTTTTTTTAACTCAAGGCTTGCAGGCTCTCTTATTTGAACCACAGATCAACTTCTGTCCCACCCTCTTTTCCTTTGGTGGTAAATAGGACAGAAATGTACCACAGGAACCAAGGACACTACACAGTATCCTCAAATCTGAGGACTGTGGTTCATAGCCAGCCTGGGCAGGAAAATCTATGAGCCTCTTATCTCCAACTAATCAGCAAAAAGGCAGAAGTGGAGCTGTGGCTGAATTCATAGAGAAGCAACCTTGAGCATAAAAAAGTTAAGAAAAAGCTAAGAAAATAAGGCTTAAAAAAGCTAAGTGTAAAACAGATTTAGTACTAAGACAACAACAAAATATATTTTTTAAATAGTGGAAGAGAGCACAGTCTATTAAAAATGATAAAATGACCAAGAAACTGCTGGCTCACACTTGTAATTCTAGGTCATCAAAACACAGATATTGAGGATCACCATTCCAAGCCAGCCTGGACAGGAAAAATCATTGTGTGTGTGTGTGTGTGTGTGTGTGTGTGTGTGTGTGTGTGTGTGTGTGTGTTTGCGTGTGTGTTTGTGTGTGTGTGTGTGTGTGTGTGTGCGCGCGCGCGCCTTTCTGGGATAGGAACTACAATTTTTTGCTTGATCATTTCTGGTTTTTTGGAGGTTAATTTGAGATGAGTCTCATGATCTTGCCCATGTAATTGTAACACCTCTATATGGTATTTTCATAATAAAAAATATGTGAAAAAAAGAGTCTCATGGACTTTCCTTGTCCCCTGACAGTGAATCACAATTAGCACAATTCAGGACGCTGAGGGAGTCTGTATACTTACTTCCTACTAACCACTAAAACCAAAAAGTGAACCAAAGTGAAACTGTGGCTAAAGTTTTAGAGCATGCTATCCTTCAGCAAGATTGGAGAGGCCCTTCAAAACAAGCCAGAGAACCAACAAAATAAACAAATAAATATATGTGAAGAAGAAAAGAGCCAATTAGTTTTTAAAATATGTGGAGAGCTGCAGGAGCCGACCAAAGATGGCACGTTCGCATGGCACGGCCAAGCCAAAGATGGCGCTGGCTTCCGCCTTCCCGATGGCGAGTGCTCTCTGTGAAAAACAACTCCTTATATGGCTATGGCTTGGCTACTGGCTTGCTTCCGTGTTTGCGACCCTATTGGTATATGCTACGTGGCACCTCGGGATTGGCCATCCAGGAGGCTTATAACCGGAGTGCTGGTGCGGGGCGAAAGAGAAGCTAATAATCAAGGTTCCTGAATAAACTGCTTTGAGAAGAACCCCGGGTCGTGTCTTCCTTGCTGGTCGAGGTGGATGCGACAAGTGGTGGCCCGTACAGGGAACTAACTCTATAAGGGATCCAGAACTCTTGGCAGTCAGGGTGGTGCACCGGTAAGTTCCCAGGTAAGTGGGAATCCGTGATTAAAGCGGGCATAATACGGGGCTCTTCTCTGTAGATAAAGAGAGAGCGGAAACCCGGGAAAAAATAAAGGCCTAAAGTGAAAGTAAAAATATAAATATAAAAAATAAAAAAGGGAGTAAAAAAAGATAAAATTTTTATAACTGAGATGGGCGCCGCGACGTCTCATCCAATTTTTCTGGCCCTGAATGAGCTCCTACGCTCAAAAGGACTAAAGTTTAAGAAGGATGTTTTACAGAGTTTCCTTGAAGAATGCAACATTGTAGCTCCTTGGTTCATAGTGTCCGGGAGCCTTACAGTAGCTTCGTGGGAAAAATTAGGGAGGGATTTGGACTTTGCCTATGAACAGGGCACATTAAAGGCAGGAGTCTGCACCATTTGGAAACTGATAAAGACTGCCTGGAGGACCAGCGCTGCTGTGAGGTTATAGAAAATGGACAGTCAGCACTGGAGCAGTTACAGGAGGAGAGGCCAGAGAAGGCGATCAGTGAAAAGGGAGACAGTAGACAGGGCAAAAGGGGACAACTATACCCAGATCTGTCTGAGCTAAAATTGGAAAGAGAAAGTTCCAGTGAGTTAGAGGAGGAAGAAGTGAGAAAACTTATTCAACAGATGAAAAGGAGTAGTATAAAAAAGGGAAAACATAAGCTAAGCCAACCTTTGCTTAATGAGGATGTGGAAAGAACTTTTGGTCAGGCCCCTTTAGATGACGTAAAAAGAACTTCCGGTCAAGTCCCCTTAGGTCCTCCTCCATATCAACATGGAGCCAAGGGGCATACGTTTGCCCGGATACTTGGCAGACTGCCCGAGCAGAACTCACCTTCCCAGTTTTTCAAGACGGTAATCAACAGAGATTTCATGAGCCTCTAGAATTTAAAGCAATTAAGTCCCTGGCTGAATCTGTTCGGACATATGGGATTACAGCCTCTTTTACTGTAGCTCAAGTGGAGGCTATAAAGAGATACTGTATGACCCCCTCTGATTGGGCGAGCCTAGCACGGGCATGTTTGAGTCCAGGCCAATACTTGGATTGGAGGGCATTTATGCTGGAATTTTGTAATGAACAGGCAGCCATCAATCAAGCGAACAGACACCAGGCTTTGGATAGATATATGCTCTTAGGACAAGGCCGCTTTGCTAATGTGTGTGGTTTCCCCTTTTGTGTTTTTGATAATTAACAACACCTCTGTATGCTTAGATGATGTGTGTGCTTGTACTAATAAAACCTGTTATTATGCTACCTGCTGGAGTTCTCAGTATCTGTTAGCTATAGTTACACACATTCCGCGTTGGGTGCCTGTGCCAGTAGATGCTTCTCAAGCTGTAACCTTGTTTAGACATAAGAGAGATTTTGGCATCACTGTGGCCATTGTAACTGCTATAGCTGTAGCTGCTGCGGGTGCGACGGCTGCCGCTGTCGCCATGTCACATACTGTGCAGACGGCTCAGACTTTAAATAACCTGTCGGCTACTACAGCCAGAGCTCTGGATTTACAACAAGTGGCCAATGCACAATTAAAAGGAGGACTGATGCTGTTAAATCAAAGGATTGATCTTGTGCAGGAACAGGTTGATATCATGTGGCAGTTGGCTCAGCTGGGATGTATTCAAAAATATGAAGGGCTTTGTATTACTGCTATTCAGTACTATAACTATACCCAGGCAGCAAATTTGTCTAAACAACTGTCAAATTATCTTTTAGGCAACTGGACGGGAGAATTCGACCAATTGATGTTGCAGCTACGATAGGCCATTGTCGCGGTAAACTCCACCCGGATGGATGATGCCCTGTTACAAGATGTTTCCTCCTGGATTTTGACAGCTGTGAATCATTTGAAGGAGTGGGCGGAAATAGGCTCCCTTATCGGTATCCTGACATTGGTGATCTTGCTGTGCCTGTGGTACATATGCCGGATTAGGAGCTCACAGCACAGGAGTATGGGTATGGTGGTCCAGGCCTTCACTGCCATTGAGGCCAGACAGTCCCCTCACGCATGGCTTGCCATGTTAAAGGAATAGCACAGGGTGTAAGACAAACGCACTGCACTTGGGCAAACGCACTGCACATGGGAATCACTTCCTGGCATGAGCCCAAGAAGAGCATGTTGGGTTGCAAGTGGGTTGATGCCCAAGGTCCCACCTCTGCAAAAAAGGCATCGGACGGGCCTGGTTGTCACTGGGGAAGGCGGCCCTCAGGCGAAGACCAGTGCAAGGTCCTCTCATTAATGTTTTACACAGAGGCCCAACCTCTACTCTTACCTGTCGCTTAACAAAACAAAAAGGGGGAGCTGTGGAGAGTTGCTGGAGCCGACCAAAGATGGCGCGGCCGCATGGCACGGCCAAGCCGAAGATGGCGCTGGCTTCCGCCTTCCGCCTTCCCGATGGCGAGTGCTCTCTGTGAAAAACAACTCCTTATATGGCTATGGCTTGGCTACTGGCTTGCTTCCGTGTTTGCGACCCTATTGGTATATGCCACGTGGCACCTCGGGATTGGCCATCCAGGAGGCTTATAACCGGAGTGGGGGTGCAGGGCGAAAGAAAAGCTAATAATCAAGGTTCCTGAATAAACTGCTTTGAGAAGAATCCCGGGTCATGTCTTCCTTGCTGGTCTAGGTGGATGCGACAAAAATATACAGTCATACCTTTAATTCATTCTGAAATCTAAAGATCACAGTTCGAAGACAGCCTTTGCAGGAAAGCCCAATTAAATTCTTTTTGAGTGTGCTAGACATGGGTTTGAACTTGAGGGTTTTTGCTCAAGTTTAAAACTATTACTTCCTGTCTCATATGGTTAATTAGAGATGAGACTGATGGACTTTCCAGCTCAGGCTGGCTTCAAACTGTCCAGAATCTTCATCATAAAAGGGTGTTGGATCTTGTCAAATGTTTTTCTGCAGCTATTGAGATAACCATGTGGTTATTATCCTTGCTCCTGTTATGTGATGAATTATATTAATCAATTTGCATATATTGAAGCAGCTTTCCATCCTTGAATTGAATCTTGTTTGATCGTGATGCAAGATTTTTTGGATGAATTTTTGAAGTCGATTGGGCAAAATATCGTTGAGGATTTCTTCAACAATGTTCATCAAAGAAATGGGTCTATAGTTCTCTTTCTTTGATGAGTCCCTGCCTGGTTTTGGGATGAGGGTTATGATGGCTTCATAGAATGAATATGGTAGTGAATTTTCTCTTTCAAATTTATTGAAGAATTGGAGGAGTTGGAGCTCTGCTCTGAAGGCCTTGTAGAACTCCACTATAAATCCATCTGGTCCTGGGCTTTTCTTAGATGGGAGGTCTCTTAGTACAGTTTCTATTTCAATGCTGGATATGGGCCTGTTAAGATGGTTTAACTCATCTTGACTTAGTTTCGGCATGTCAATATTTGCTAGGAAAAGGTCCATTTTTGCCAGGTTCTCAAACTTATTAGCATAAATTTTTGAGAAGTATTCCCTTATAATGTTTTGAATCTTGGTTGTTTCTGTGGTGATGTTTCCATTCTCATCTCTGATTTATTCATTTGGGTGTGTTCTCTTCTTTTTCAGATAAGATTTGCTAATGGTCTCTTTATTTTGTTATTTTTTTCAGAGACCCAACTCTTTGTTTTGTGGATTCTTTCTATGGTTTTTTTGGATTCTAATTCATTTAATTCTGCTTTAATTTTAATTATTTCTTTCCGTCAACTGGATTGGGTTTATCTTGCTGATCTTTTTCAAGGAGGTTCAGATGTCACATTAAACTGTTAGTTTCAGAGCTCTCCAATTTGTTGATATAGGAACTCAGACTATAAACTTGCCCCTGAGTACTGTCTTTGCTGTGTCCGAGCAAAGCTGGTAATTTATGTGTTCATTTTTGTTGAATATCATGAACATTTAAATTTCCTTTCTAATCTCTTCCATGACCCACTGGTGATTCAGCAGTGTGTTGTTAAGCCTACATGTGTTACCAGACTTTCTTTGGTGGCTTTTGGTGTTGAGTTCTAATTTTATTCCCTTGTGGTCAGAGAGAATGCAAGGTATAACTTCAATGTTTCTGAATTTGGACAAGTTTGCTTTGTAACCTAAAATGTGGTCTATTGTGGAAAATGTTCCATGTGCTGCTTAGAAAAACGTGTATTCTGATGCTGTTGGGTGAAATACTCGGTAGATGTCTGTTAAATGTAGTTGATCTCTGCAGTTGTTTAGGTCTGTGATTTCTCTGTTGAGTTTTTGCCGAGTTGATCTAGTGTGGAAAGTGGTGTGTTAAAGTCCTCAACAATTAATGTCTTTGGATCTATGTGAGATTTGAGGGAAAGTAGTGTTTCTTGGATAAATTTGGGTGCTCTTGTGCTTGGCAAATAGATAATTAGAATTGTAATATCCTCCCGAAGGAGAGATTCCTTAATTAGCATGTAGCAACCTTCTTTATCTCTTCTCACTAATTTTAATTTGAAGTCTATTTTATCTGATATTAGGATTGCAACTCCTGCCTCTTCATGAGGGCTCTTTGCTTGGTAGATTGTGTTCCAGCCTTTCATATTGAAAATGTGTTTGTTTTTATGGGCAAGATGTGACTCCTAAAGACAGCAGATAGTAGGATCTTGCTTTTTCATCCAACTAGACAGTCTATGTCACTTAATTGGAGAGTTAAGTCCGTTAAGATTGAGAGATAGTATTGAGAGGTTTTTGGGAGTTCCTGCCATTTTATCCACCTTCTTTGGTGTTACAACAACTGGGTTCTTCCTATGATTCCTAGATTCACAGTTTGGATGCAGTTTCTTGGCCTTTATTGTTGTCTTGTTGGTTTTCTATGTGTAGGACATCTTTTAGAATCTTTTGTATGGCTGGTTTGGTCGAGATATATTGTTTCAATTTTTCTTTGCTATAAAAATCTTTGTTTTTATTGACCAAGTGACAGATGTGCCATCTTGGCATCTTGAGAGCTCAGCTGCTGTTTCCCACCAACTTGATTTTGTACCACTTCAACTTGATTCTTTGTGTATATGCCTATGTGTGTATGTCTGTGTCTGTGTAAACTTGTTATCTGGCATTGTTATCAGGTTATTTCTTAAATTGTCTGAGATTCCTGAAGTGTGTTTAGTTTGGATTAGTAGTTCAGTGAAAGCCAGTCTACCTGCAGTCCAGATCCAGTCCATCTCCTCCAACCTGGAAGACAGGCCTCACTCCTGACTAGACCATCCTGACTACCTCCACCATGGTAAAAGTAGACTGGAGTCTTGTTAGTTTCCATCTCATGCAGCTGATTTCCTGGTGAAAAATTACTTTGGATTTGTAAAAGCTAAGGCTCTTTGTGTAACGTTGATTAAGTTAAGAATTGTTAGGGTTATCGGAAGGAAAGCAATACTATACCTGTGCTAAAATTCTCATCACATCCAATGAGGTTTGTCATTTCAGAATATGTGTTGGTCAATTCTTGATAAAAAAAACAGGTAAGCTCTACTTATTCTAGTTGATCTCCTTGTTGCTTTAATTGGAAATAATAAAGAGCTTTCATGGCAAAAATTGCAGTTCAAAGCCAGCCCTGGCTGAAAAATCACTAAGACTCTATCTCCCAACTAACCTGCATAGATTCAGGCTGGAAGCATGGCTCAAGACTACCATCTCTAACCAGCAAACACTGCAAATGGTACTGTAACTCAATGTGGTTGAGTGCTGACCTTGAGCAGAAGTGCTCAGGGACAGTGCCCAGGCCTTGAGTTAAAACCTCCTTGAATAAAAACTAGGACAAGCCATCCCAGCAACAAGCACCTAGACTCAGCCAGTCTGGGGAACAAGGGACCATGGAGAGGAGTAAGAGATGATGTCACATCAGCAACTTTGTGCCTGCCCTTTCAAAATTAACCAGAGCTGGGAGGTCAGTAGAATAAGAAGCCTGCCCATCCAATGTCTATACCTGTCTACCTATTAACTGAACTGGAATTTATATTCTTGCCTTTGTCACCAGACTTCTCTACATAGTCGCCAGATGTCAGAAGTAGCTAGGGACATTTCTACCAACATTTTTATCCCCAAGTCCTTCCTCTTGCCATTTATTTGCTCTCTAGTATTTTTTTTCCGGCCCCTCAATGCTCATGAGACTTTTCCAGACTTCAACTAAGGACTCACGCCAACAACGGACAGCTGCTGCTCACTGCCTTCTCTGGGAGAGTACCAAATTCCAGTCTTTTACCACTATTGTTGACGCCCCTTGTCAGCAGGAAGGAACCAGAGAGAATCCGCACCCTATTTCATGATTATTAAAAGACTGGAATGTATGGTCTGCTCCTGGATAGCTAGCAGACTTCACTCTCCTTGCAGCAAAGTCTCCACCCAGTACCTGCATTACCTAGGCACCTGGGGCACCTGGAAGAGGTCACATCTGCATCCGCTGAGGTCACATCTGAATTTGATGTGGCCACACCTTTCTCTGCCTATACCCTAGATAAGGCCTAGCCCAGGCCCAGAAGCCCTCTCTCTGCTCTTTTCTAGCTCTTTTCTCTCTCTTTCCTAGCTCTCTATCTCTTTCCCAGGCCTTTCTGAGCCATGTGAAGTGCCACCCTAGCCTGGTCCCAGCAGGTCTACTGAATAAACCTAGCCCTTACCTGAAAAAAAAATCCTTCGTTTTTATTTGACCTTCAGTTTTGAAGGAGAGTTGGGTACAGAATTCTTGGTTCATAATTGTTTGTCTTTAGGGCATGGCATACATCTTTCCAGGCTCTTGTTGCTTTGATTGGCTCTGCTGAGAAATCTGAGGTGATTCTATGTGGTTTCCCTTTATAGGTGATTGCTCTTTTCTCCTTGACAGTTTTAAGGATCTTTTCCTTGGTTTGAATTGATCCTGTGTGGATTATAATGTGACGGTGGGATGTCCTATTCTGGTCTGTTCTATTTGGAGTTCTAAAAGCATCTTGTATCTGAATAGGCCTATCTCTTTGCATGTTTAGGAAGTTCTCTGCTAAGATCTTGTTAAACAAATTTCTTAGACCATTATGTTCTGTCTCTAGATGCTCCTCTATACCCATTATCCTCAGATTAGGCCTGCTGATGGTGTCTTCCAAATGTTGAATAGCTCTATCATATTTCTTGGATTTGTGTTGAATGGCTGTATGTTCTTTCTCTGTAATATCTAGGCTGTCTTCAATCCCCGAGATTCCATCTTCTGCATGGCCTAAACTACTATCAAGACTTTCTACTTTTTTAAAAATTTCTTTTCCTTCTAGTTAATCAGCTTCGATGGCTTCAAATTCCTTTTTGGGATTTTGTTTTAGATCTTGTATGAACTTCTTTACTTCCTTAATTTGGTTCTTAGTGTTTATTCTCAAATTACTTAGTTGATGGGTTGTGGTTTCCTTGGACTCCCATTCCTTCTGTTGGGATCCATTCAGTATTCCCTTTGTGGTCTCCCTAACTTTTTTCAGCTCTCTGTTTATGGTTTCCTTTTTTTTTTTTTTTTTTTGCTTTTGAATGATTCAAATTTATTACATACATTATCTGGGAAATTCCAGTAACTTATTTACATGTAGGATTCAATTAAAAGCCAAAAATAATTAGAAAGAAATATTTCAATTCTAATTATTTTATGAAGCAATAAGATTTTTTTTTTTTTTAGGTCCGGGAGTGGGGCCTGAACTCTGGGCCTGGGCACTGTCTCTCAGCTCTTCAGCTCAAGGCTAGCACTCTACCACTTGAGCCACAGCGCCACTTCTGGCTTTTTTCTTTTTGCTTATGTGGTGCTGAGGAATGAAACCCAGGACCTCAGGCATGCAAGGCAAACGCTCTACCACTGAGCCAACTTCCCAGCCCCAGCAATAAGATTTTTTTAAAGATGACCAAAGTATATGTACATCATTACTAAAATGGAAACCAATTATACTTAATGTAAAAAAAAAAGTTTGGCTGCTTCTTTCTTTTTTTATTATTTTATTTTATTTTTTTTGAACACACTGTACAGAGGGGTTACAATTACATGGGCAGGATAATGCATACATTTCTTATCAAGCATTGCAGCCTCCTCCTTTGTATACCCTTCACATCCCTTCCCAGCCTCCCCTCCCACCACCCAATCCTCCCTGCCTCCCCCCCCACTACCCCCCCCCACTCCCCACGCACCAACATTGTAAAGCTCGTTTTCTACATGACAACTTGTAATTCTAATTGTTGCAATCGGTCCACCTGTATCCTTAAACTACTTGTTTTTCCCCATCTACTCTACAAGTTATAATGACATCAAATATAGTGAAAGCAGGGGTTATACTGTGGGGGAGGGACATACAAAGCAACAAAGAGATAATCTTATAAATGCGTTAGAAACAAATGCATGAAAGAAAAAAAACATTAAAATACATATCTAAGGATTCATTTTCCTAACATCACAATATCTGACCTTTTCCACTTGTCTCATACATTACTAGATATTGCAAATAACGGAAACCATGGGACCTACGTTTCTTTGGGCCTGGCTTACTTCACTTAATAAAATTTTTATTAATTTTTATTAAACTTAATAAAAGTTTTTCCATTTCCTAACAAATGGGGCAGTGTCATTCTTTCTGATGGAGGCATAGAATTCCATTGTGTATATATACCACATTGTCTTGATCCATTCATCTACTGAGGGGCATCTGGGCTGGTTCCATATCTTAGCTATGGTAAATAATGCTGCAATAAACATAGTTGTGCTGGGAGCTTTAGTGTGATCTTGTTTGTAAACATTTGGGTAAATGCCCAAAAGTGGGATTGCTGGGTCATAGGGGAGCTCTATGTGAAGTCTTTTGAAGAACCTCCATACTGCTTTCCAAAGTGGTTGAACAAGTTTACATTCCCACCAACAGTGAAGTAAGGTTCCCTTCTGTCCACATCCCCTCCAGCATCTGTTGTTGTCAGAGTTCTTCATTTTTGCCATTCTAAGTGGGGTGAGGTGGTATCTCAATGTTGTTTTGATTTGCATTTCTTTTATGGCTAGGGAAGTTGAGCATTTCTTCATGTGTCTATTGGCCATCCTTCTTTCTTCTTCAGAGAAGTTTCTCTTTAAGTCTTTAGCCCACTTATTTATTGGGCAGTTGTTTCTTTGAGGATTTGTTGTTGGGGGATTTAATTTTTAGAGTTCCACATATATTTTAGATATGAGACCTTTGTCCGTTGTATGGCTAATGAAGATCTTCTCCCAATCCGTGGGCTTTCTATTGATCTTGCTAGCTATGTCCTTTGCCATGCAGAAGCTCTGCAACTTCATGCAATCCCATTCGTCCAACCTTTCTTTGATTTGTTGTGTTTCTGGGTCTCTATTAAGACAATTTTCTCCTGGTCCAAGAAGACCTAGGGTTTCTCCTATTCCATTCTGTAATGTTTTCAGAGTGTCTGCTTTGACTCCGAGGTCTTTGTTCCATTTGGAGTTGATTCTGGTACAGGGTGATATATAAGGATCTAGCTTTAGTTATCTACAAGTAGTTAACCAAGTTTGCCAGCACCGTTTCCTGAAGAGGCTGTCTTTCTTCCATTCTATTTTTTAGCTCCCTTATGGAAGATTAGATGGCTATAGGTCTGTAGGTTCATTTCTGTGTTTTCAATTCTATTCCATTGGTCCTGAGGTCTGTTCTTGTGCCAGTACCAAGCTCTTTTGATTACTATGGCTTTATAGTAGAGTTTGAAATTTGGTATTGATATTCCTCCAGCAGTGTTCTTTCTGTTGAGGAGCATTTTTGCTATTAGGGTTCTTTTATTGTCCCATATGAATTTTTGGATTGCTTCTTCTATTTCCTTGAAGAATGACGTTGGAATTTTGATAGGTATCAACTTGAATTTGTACATAGCCTTGGGAAGTACTGCCATTTCCATGATGTTGATCTATCCAATACAGGTGATGGGTTGTGGTTTCTTTGGGCTCCCATTCCTTCTGTTGGGTTCCATTCAGTATTCCCTTTGTGGTCTCCCTAACTATTTTCAGCTCTCTGTTTATGGATTCCATGAATGCCTTTAGTGATCTTTCTGTATTCTCATCCTGCTCTCTCAATTCCTGTATTACTCTTTGATTAGCTTCCTCATGTTCACGCCATTCCTGTACTTTTCTTTAAGTGTTCTCTGCCTGCTCACGCCATTCCTGACTTTCGCTTTGACTGATATCAGCCTGCTCATGCCATTCCTTCATTTATCTTTGAGAGTTCTCAAGCAGCTCACGCAATTCCTATATGATTCTTTGAGTAGATTCCTCTGGCTCATGATATTCCTGTATTGACCTTTGGTTTGCTTCCTCTCTCTCCCTATCACGCTCATACAAAGTCCTTTACAGGTTTTCAATCTTTTCATTTGCTATGTTTAGCAGTAGTGTTTGTAGAGCTTTTGGGGAAGTCTCTACTGGATTATTCATTATCTGTCCTGTTCCCAGATTATCATGAGTGGGAGATCAGATACCTGGACTTGCCATTTTTCTTGTATTTTTCCTACTTGCTCTGCCCATGAGGGATGAAAGTAAGACCTGTTTTGTGCTAGAACACTATCTTAAAGAAAGCATCAACCAAAGTCTATAGTTGCACAGTCAAAATCCGCAGATACATATTAGTTCAACAGATATACCTATTCAACATCAAAGAACTATGTATTAATGGGCTTTGAACTGCAAATAAGAATTTAGCAAACCAGAAATTATTAGGTTTAGGGAGAGATGTTGGCTAAAATAGGAATAGAGGGATGTGGAAAGGCAGAGGGAGAGTTAACTAAGTCCTAAACTCAAAGCGGGAAAGTGGTTGGATAGAATGATAGTAGAGAGAGAGAGAAAAAAAGAAGAAAGACAAAAAAGAGAGACAAGAAAAAATAGAAAAGCAAATATTAAAAAATAAAAAGTTGAACACTTAAATATACGCAAATTTAAAACTGTAATATTCAGAGAAGAACGTGGATAGAATAAGAGAAGGGTAAGTATATAAAGGAGATGTGAAAAACTTAAATATAAAAATGCTTAAAATATTTCATAGGAATAAAGAGGTTGTACTGCTATTAAAGAATTAAAGTCTAAGGGGTTTTGAATTGACTAATGAATTTCTGGATTAAGTGTGTACACAATGGGGGATAAGGTCTAATAATCGACTCCAGGTATATCTGAGGATGAGCAAAACAGCAATTTAGTTATGCAATTTAGTTACAAAAGAGAAGAAAAGGTGAAAAGAATGAGGAGTGAAATAAAAGGTTCAAAATGTCAGTAGAGATAAACAAAAAAAAAATTTAAAAAAGAAAAAAAGCTCACACACATATACTCCTAAAATAAAAATTATAAGAGGAAGAAAAAATAGTTAATAGTAATCAATGTTTTTGAAAAGTTAGAAAATAAATATTAAAAAAAGTTTTAGAAAAAAATTTTATAAAATGTACTGCTTTGCATGTCCCTCCCCCACAGTATAACCCCTGCTTTCACTATATTTGATGTCAGTATAACTTGTGGAGGAGAAGGGGAAAAACCAGTTGTTTAAGGATACAAGTGGACCTGTTGCAACAATGAGAAGTACAAGTTGTCATGTCCAACACGAGCTTTACAACGTCGGTGCGGGGGGGAGGGGGGGAAGGGGGGGAAGGAGAAGGATTGGGATTGGGGGGAGGGGGGAGGCTGGGAAGGGATGTGAAGGGTAAACCAAAGGAGGAGGCTGCAATGCTTGGTAAGAAATGTACGCATTATCCTGCCCATGTAATTGGAACCCTTCTATAAAGTATGTTCACAAATAAAATTAAATTAAATTAAAAAGAAAAAAGGTACAAAAAAAGATTTCTTTGATTTTTTGGGGGGATGGGAAGATCCTGTATCTCTCTTGTGTCCATAAACCAGTCTCTTGTTAGTCTTTGTGTTGTTTGAATTTTCTGTGCCTTGGTTGGTTTCTTAAGTCAGTTTGTTTGAGCAGGCAGAAAAATGCTCTGCTTTACCCAGGATTTTGTGATTGTCCTCCCAGGCTAGTTCAATGGGAAGGAGATCTGATTTGAGTATCACAAAAGAGGGAGATGGCTGTTTCTTCTAGTTTGGAGATGTTGTGATGAGGCTAGGTTCTGGGTGATTAATAATTTTAATGTTACCATTGTGCATGCAGCCATACCAAAATTTTGAACAAATAAAGAAACAACAACAACAAAACATATCAGGTAGTTTGACTATGTGCTTATAACTAATTATTGAATAGCTTTTTTAAGCATTCCAAATTCTTAAGCATTATGAATTAAATTACTCTCTCTCCGTAACTACACACAAATATTTAAGAGTTGGAACACAATTTTTTCAAGTAATATACTATAAATGTTACCATAATATCATGTGTATATCTAAAATTCCCTTGAAAATAAAAATTATACTTTCTATTGAAATATTATTTATTTTATTCTAGGAAACTTTAAGAAAAATAGACTGTATCATTCAAATGAAAAAGGTTAAAAATAGAAGCAAAAAATTTTAGAGGTTAGAGGAAGTCTGTCTTCAGAAAAATATATATATATACATACATATATTATATGTTACGTGTGGAAAGACATACAATTTTAGAGATTATTTGTCATCGGAAATATGTACATATATCTAAGTTCATGTGTAGAACAATGTACATTATAGTGAAACAAAAATCTTTTTTGTTAATTTTTATTTTTTTATTGTGAAAATACTGTACAAAGGGGTTACAATTACATGGCCAAGATAATGAGTACATTTCTTATCAAGCATTGTAGCCTCCTCCTTTGTTTCCCCTTCCCGTCCCTTCCCATCCACCTCCCGCCCCCCTACTCAGTCCTCCCCACTACCCCCCCCCCCACCCGCACCAAAGTTGTAAAGTTCATTTTTCAACATAATGATTTGTACATCTCATTGTTGCAATGGTTCCACCTGTATCCCTATTTAAACTATTTGTTTTTCCACTTCCTCTCCACAAATTATACTGACATCAAATACAGTGAAAGCAGGGATTATACTGTGGGAGAGCGACATACAAAGCAACAGAGAAATAATCTTATAAGTGTGTTAGAAAAAGTCGCATGGATGAAAAAACGTTTGAATACATATCTTAGGGATCATTAGCATGGGAGGTTTTTCCACTTTATTTACCATAGCTAAGATATGGAAACAACCCAGATTCCCCTCAGTAGATGAATGGATGAAGAAAATGTGGTATATCTACACAATGGAATTTTATGCCTCCATCAGAAAGAATGACATTGCCTCATTTCTTAGGAAATGGAAAGACTTGGAAAAAATTATATTAAGTAAAGTAAGCCAGGTCCAAAGAAACAGGTCCCATGGTTTCCCGTATTTGCAATAACTAGTATACATCTGAGACAAGCAGAAACGGTCAGATAAGTTGATGTTAGGTGAAATTAACCCCAAGATAAGTATCCAAATAATTATTTTATTTAATGCGATTGTTTCTAACATATTTATCAGATGATTTCTTTGTTACTTTGTTTGTCCCTCCCCCACGGTATAACCCCTGCTTTCACTGTATTTGATGTCAGTATAATTTGTATAGGGGAATGGGAAAAACAAATCGTTTAAATAGGATACAGGTGGGCCCATTACAACAATGAGATGTACAAGTCATTATGGAGAAATACAAACTTTACAGCTTTGGCGGGGCTGGGGGTGCTGAGAGATGGCAAGGGTTGGGAAGGGGAAACAAAGGAAGAGGAAACAATCCTTGATAAAGAATGTACTCATTATCTTGCCCATTTAATTGTAACCCCGTTATACGGTTTTTTCACAATAAAAGTAAGTATGTAAGTAAATAAATAAATAAATAAATAAAGCAATGCTATAGTCTGGATCTTAAGTGTCCACATAACACCTATATTTGAAAGATTCAGCCCTTAGCTTCTCAGAGATGGTGCAAATGAGAATGTAAGGCCTAGTGGGAGGTCTTCTGGTTATTTAGGGTGTGTCTTGGAGATCTTCTGGTTATCTAGGTGGTATCCTTGAAGTAAGAAATAGGACCTCAGATTTTTCTTGACCATGAATAGCTTTCCTACACCATACACCCATCAAGTCATCCCCAACCTCCACATACAAGTCCTTAACACAATAGGTCTGCCTGATTATGGATTGGTACCTCAAAATTTTTGAGCCAAAATAAGCCTTTCTTTTTCTGGTGTCTATCTCAAAATTTATTATAGCAACCAATAATTAAGTAACTCAAGCACAATTGTAGAGAAGTCCGCAAAATATTTTCAAAATCTTGTATTCATGACATCTCTTCTAAAGACAGATTACTGTCTGGTGTGTATATATTTATAACTTACCTATGCCTCAATGGAGCACCTTGAGCACACACCCACTTTGCAGATTGGTGACTAGCACACTGAGTGAACATGGCATTTGATTACTTTCTCAGCCACTGCTTAGCTATATTTCAGGAAGCTTTGCAGAGTGAAAAGCAGATTGTAGGGGGAGAAGCAGATAAAAAGCTGATAACCAGAACCAAAGCTCCAATAAAATAAAAACTACCACTGGACACTGGTGGCTCAGATCTGTATTCCTAGCTACTCAGGAGTCTGAGATCTTGAGGATCGTGGTTCAAAACCAGCCCAGGCAGGAAACTCTGTGAGACTCTTATCTCCAATAAAAACCACCAGAAAACCGGAAGTGGTGCTGCAGTTCAAGTGGTAGAGTGCTAGCCTTGAGCTGAAGAGCTGAAGGATATTGCCCAGGCCCAGAGTTCAAGCCCCAACACCGACCAAAACAAAACAAAACAAAGCAAAACAAAAAACCCTACATTTGCTCACTACCCAGCAGGCTCACCACAAATGGGTGCCTACATTTTCAGAATAAAAAATGGGAGATGCTTATAATTCAAATGTTAAACAGAAAATAACAAAAAAATCTTGAGAATTGAAAGCAGGCCTCTCATGGAAAAGAATGAAATAGAAAAGTTAGAATATAAGCACTATCTGAGTTAACATAAAGCTTCTTGCTTTTTAAGACTTTTTAACCTTGTTGGCACAATCTATAGTCTATATTCCGTAAGTAGTTTTGCTTACAATCATTTATGTAAAAGATATTAAAGGTAAACAAGAACACTCTAGGACTGGAGCAAGAAGCAGCTAGATGGAGAACAGGAAAGGTGAATGTGATAGAGATGAAGATGATTGAAATGCATTATATAAAGTGTGAGAGTGGCCATAAAAAGAGAAGGGAAGAGTGATCAAATTCTGTTTTTATAATACACTTTGTATGCATGGAAGCATCAGTTAAAATCCCTTTGTATAATTAATGTACAATATTAACTTGTGTTTTTCCAAAGCTATCCCAAATAAGAAGTTAAGTGTATCAGAGCAGTTGTTGGCAATATCTTGGTATCTTCTCCTATATAACACCTCATATCCCAACTCGAAAGGAACCCAGTAAGGCATAATCTACTTCTGTAGAAGAATGTGCTACTGACAGGAAGCCAAACAAGCATGTTGAACAGGCAGTCTACCATTGGCTCTCACTCATCACAATTTCGGGATCATAAACTTTCTTGCTCAGACAAACTTTCAAACTAGACAAAACCAATACATCTGGGCAAAGTTTGTCAGAAAAACAATCTTAACTTCTTGTAAGATAACAGCTATCCTTTAAAAGGCAGTTCATATGTCAAGTACTTTGGCAGAAAAGATTCTAACTCCTACAGTTCTGCCTTCTTTTATCTGTTCTTCAAACCTGGTCAGCTTTAATAGACTTTCCCATTCAGCAGTATACAAAGGGAAAATATTTAAGAAATGGGTGTTGTTTCCTGTATGAATGAGGGCAGTTTACAAAACAAACACAGGCATTGCTATGAAAACGAATACTAGAGGCAAATATGGATTGCAGCATTCCTTTGTCTTCAAAAATATTGATAAACAAGCTAGGAAATTGTTTACTTTTTGCCAGCCTTCAATATTTGTAAGGCCTTTGTGCAGCATTGGTTTCTAATCACCACGGAGACAATTCCCTTTCCAGCTAACATACCTAGAGCTAGCCTTTCCATGACATCCTACTAGTGGCATTCAGTTGTTTTGTTATTGCCTTGATGGTGTATAATTATCAAGGCTCTGCTGATAAATCGAATCCAATCTACATAAGTCTAACCCAATCTACATTTTATAGGTATTACCAGTTTAAAGCTGGAAATAAAATAGCAGGTCTTGGTGAGGAACACTTTGAAAGACTCCAATAACGTCTACATAAATATGAGGGTTGGAAGACCTTCTGGGGATGAGATCTTTCTTCTTACGTGGTTAGCATTTTCTCAACCTGACCAGTCCAAACAGCTTGAGCGAAATGGGTGTATGTTGAAACAAAGTGCAGTTTCCAACCCAGTTGGCCAGTAAGTTCTTCAACACTGGTCCTCTGCAATACCAGCCACCTTTCTAGGACTTAAATAATAAAGTTGTTTTTGGATTCTATTTTGTCCTTTGATGATCAAACCTTGCTCATAAAAGTTGGTGGATTTGAGCTGACCGGTAAGTATTGGGCCTGGCTCAACTGAGATGTGGTTCCCACCTTTTCAATTACCCTGGAAGATCCAGGGAGTTTATCTTTATAAAAAGGAAAGTTCTTACATGTCCAGGATGATCTTTTCTGGCTCTTTAAGTTCTGACAGTCATGCTTGATAAGGTCTGACATCAGCCCTCCCATTGAATATTTTGTTGGTTTTACACAATTGTTTAGATGGTAAATCATGCCCCCCTCCACCCACATTCCTCACCCAAGGCTGTTTGAAACATTTTTTTTCAGTAGTGGGGCCTGAAGTCTGGGCCTGGGCACTATCCCTCAGCCCTTCAGCTCAAGATTAGTGCCCTACCACTTGAGCCACTACACCATTTCCGGCTTTTTCTGTTTATGTGGTGCTGAGAAATCGAACCTAGTGCCTCATGCATGCACAGCTAACACTCTACCACTGAGCTACCTTCCCAGCCTTTGAAACAATCTTGACTGGCTTAATATATAACTATTCCCAAAACATGTACTCATCATTCCTGTTTCCTCTATTTGCTGGTCTTTAAAACCTTCAAACATAAATAACATACTTTTCAATAAAATATCCAGGAAAAAGTAATCCTATATGAAGTTTTTTATACAGTAGTCATAAAAAGAACTTTTTAGACTTGGAACATTGTAAATAACAACTTCAAGAGCCTTTCGCTACTCAGTTAATTAGTGAATGCCTGTAACAGATCCTTCTGAATATATTTACACAGAGACAGGCATCTAGAGGATTTAGTATACCAAATGCACATAAAAATTAGAGCACAAAAATAAAAATCAGGCTTAACAAATATTTTCATATCTTTCCCCACATTCTCCCAAAAAGACAGCAATATTATGTATGTCTTATGGAACCTTCTTAGCTCCAATTTTCCTGGGCTTCCTAGGTTTAGAATTTAGAACTGTGTTTCTTGTTTACTGCTTTTCTCAATTCCCTTATTAGAGATTTTTTCAGAGCTGACTCTGTCTCCAACTTTTCATTCTTCCCAGCTGGACAAATGAAGCGGCACATCAAGACTCTTAGAGACAAAGAATTGAAGAGTCTGAATCTAAGACTCTTCTCTCATACACAGTCCCTTCAAGCAAAACCACCAAAGCAGTATTTATAGTTTCATATTTTTTCTACTAAGGCCAATGCATGAGATTGCTTGCTTCTGAGGGTACCTGTTTGGGCTACTTCCTGATGTTGTGGATTAACTTTACATCTCAGGTCCATTTTCAGCTACAAAGTATGGCAGGTTTAGCCCATCCAGGAGTTTGGCTCAACAGGGCAGCTGGATGTGTCTCTTCTGGTGGGATTCATAGAGTCCCTCATGAATGGCATGGAAGATCTGTGTTGGAAATACCGAGGGAAATTAAGGTATCCTACCAACACCAATTCAGCCAGGCAACATTTACTCCTGCAGAAGGCATCCTGTCTGTCGCATCTCCAAGTTAAATAAGCACACCACTGCCTCCCACGAATTTGAAATTTGGGATCGTCTTTCATGGTGGCTCAAAATTTTGACCCCATTCACACTAGTCAAAAGCATTAATAATCAACCAAATCAAGAACACCTGGCCATAGTAAAAGAAAAATAACCAACTTTTACCCAGCTGGTGTTCTACCACTAGTGCCATGCCCTCTAGCCTCTAGCACATCTCCAAAATAGCATTGGTAAAGTTGTGAATACCTTTACAAGGGCAGTGCTCATATCAGTCAACCACTTCATGATTTACCTTCTACAATTCTCCCATGTGATTTTACTTTCTTTTCTTCCAACCTAGTAAGCACTGACTTTCCTATCCAGCAGTATCCAATAGGATATTTTCGTTAAAAAAATGTTTGGTTAAGTTTTTGAGTCACTGAACAAAACTTATACAAGCGATAATGCACCCATCCACACATTACTCTGAAAACAATTACTAAAGAGTAAATATTGACATAATGACTCATTTTTAAAATGCTTGTTCCATCATCAACCTAGTAACGAGATCTGCCATGACACATAGACACAGAACCTTTTTTTAAAGTGACTCTGGGTTGGTCTTGGGTTTGATCTCATGCTCTGGGCATTGTCACAGAGCATTTTTGCTCAAGGCTACCACATTAGCCACAACTCCAGAAGTATCTTTTTGCAGGTTAATTGGAAATAAAAGTCTCCTCTTTCCTGCTTGCGTTGCCTTCAAACACAAATCCTCAGAACTCAGCCAACTGAACATCTAGGATTACACTCAACTTCATCTCAGTTTTTAGGTTACTTGTTTGCCAGTATTCAATCCTTGTAAGTCTTTCTGTAGCATTGGCTTCCAACCACGACACAGATTCCCTTTCAATTATATTTATTCTCTTTTGTATTACGTTTATTGTAAAATACTGCAGAGGAGTTAGTGACATGAGCAAGGTAAAGCGTACATTTCCTATCAAGCATTGTTACCTCCTCCTTTGTTTTCCCCCTACCATCCCTAACCTCCCAGCTCCACAACTACACTATACAGACCCCACCACCCCCTCCTAAATTGTAAAGTTTGTATTTCAACAGTGTCTTGTGCATCTCATTGTTACAATAGGTCAACCCATATCCCTATTTAAGCATTTTGTTTTTCCCCTCTTTTCCTCCCCAAATTAGAGAAGTGTATATACAAGATGCAGGGCACCAACATCAAACACAATGGAAACAGGGGTTATACCGTGGTGGTGGTGATGGGGAATACAAGGAAACAAAAATCACAAGGAACATTATAAATATGTTAGAAACAATAGCAAGAATGAAAAAACCACTCATTTCCATATCTTGGGGTTCATTTCTCACACCATCATCTTATCTGACCTAATTTTTTCTATTCAATCCTCCCAGTGATTCCTAGTTAGTTTTCCATGGTGGCATTTCCAACTAACAAACCCTGATGATAAATAAAAGCACTAATGGGCATAATTCGATTGTGGAGATCATAGATTGTGGAGATCAACAGAATAAAAGTAATTTGAGCTGCTGTTTCTGGTTTCTAGTTTTCAGCTCTTTGGGAAATTTTCAGGGGCCCTTAAATAACACAGTTGTAAATATGAAGTTTGAATGAGCACCTAACTCTGAAGTCTCTCCTTACTTAATTTATGTGTTTGAGAATGGTCAGGTGCGGGTTAGCCAATTGACACAAAGCACAGATTCCATTCCAGTTGGCCAGTAACCTTTCCAATAGTGGTCTTCTGAAATACCACCAGACATTTCCCCTGGCTATTGGTACTTATTGCTCATCTCAAAGGGTTGGCCTTCACTACATCCAGGTAAATTTCCCAGAAATGTCAAATTTTCCCCAGGTATAGTTGACCTTGAAAGAATGGAGCTGGTCAGTTTCAGGGTTTTTGAAATAGACTCTTTCTTTTGATAAGAGCAACAGTGTATTCTAAGTTGTCTCATATCATATTGTGCTGACCTATCATGAATTTCATGCCCATCGGTTTGAGCCCCATGACAGCACAAAGAGGACCTTTTTGTGTGGCCTCCCTACCACACAGTCATAGCAGTACTCAGTATGTGGACAGAATCACCACAATATTTACCTCGCTTATCCAGTAACAATTTCAATCTGGCTAGACTGAAAATTGGAAGTCATACAGAGTGTCTGCTCCATGACTGAATTTGCAATCATATTGTAGCATTAACTAGAGGGTCCATTGAGGCCCTGGAAATAAGCAAGGTCACATTAAGGGCATTAAGACTGTTTGGAGTTCCCTAAGCAGGATGTTATCACAAGTCAATACCTGACAAACATTAGACATTTATCTGGGCATTATGAAACTGAATGATGATTTTGACCAATTTGATCACTAACACCCTCCTTATTAGAAGGCAATCCCTCTCCCACTAGAAGGGGAACTTGCATTCCTGCTAGATAGAAATCTACCAAACTCCTTCCTTCTTGGTAGGAAACCCTCTGTTTCTCTTGGTAGGAAACCCTTTATGTGTAGCTTGCCTTTTTTTCTTTTTTGGTCAGTCTTGGGACTGAACTCTGGGCCTAGACACTGTTCCTCTGCTCTTCAGCTCAAGGATAGCGCTCTACCACTTGAGCCACAGCACTGCTTCCTGCTTTTTCTGCTTATGTGTTGCTGAGGAATCGAACCCAGAGGCTCAAGCATGCAAGGCAAACACTCTACCGCTGAGCCACTTTCTCAGCCCTTTATCTGAGTTTTTAGTTCACTCACTTGCCAATTGGAATTCTTCTAAGGCCTTTTTGCAGCTTTGCCTCCAATCACCACACAAACTCTACCCTTTACAGATAAGGTTTCTAGAATTAATTTTCCAATGCCATCCGACTAGAGCATTTAATTTATGGGTTTAAAAAATCTTTTAGTATAATTAACAAATCTCTGTTGATCTTGTTCTACTCTACATTTTATTTTGGCCAGTCCTGTTGCTCCCTGAGCTTCTTTTGCTCAAAGCTAGCACTCTACCAGTTGAGACCCAGTGCCACTTCCAGCCTTTTCTGTTTATGTGGTGCTGAGGAATAAAACCCAGGGCTTCATGCATGCTAGGCAAACAATTTAAACTAAGCCATATTCCTAGCCTCCAAACTACATTTTATTTATACTAATTATACTAATTTATTTATACTAATTATACTGATTCATATGCTGCTATCTGGGGCCTGGCTTGAATTTTTGGAAACTTTTGGGGGAGGATCCTGAATAGTACCTATGTAAATATGAAATATGAATGAACCTCTAGGGAAGGGGTCTCTCCTAACTAGTATAAAATGTTTGAGAATGGACAGGTGGATGAATTGCTAGGATGTAAGTGATGGTAAATTGAACCAAAACACAGGTTCTACTCTAGTTGGCCAGGAAGGTCTCCAGCACTGGTGCTCCACAATACCATCAGATATTTTCCCTGGGAAGTGGACCACTTGTTTTCTGGTCTCTGTGCCACACAATCTTAACAGTAATGGTGGGCAGAATATTTAATCCATTTCTCACAAGCATTAATTTTTGTTAGTCCTAGGACTTGAACTCTGGGCCTGGGAGCTGTCCTTGAGCACTTCAGCTCAAAGTGAAACCCCTACTACTTCAGCCACAGCGCCACTTCCAGTTTTCTGGCGGTCAATTGGAGGTAAGAGTCTCAAGGACTATTCTGCCTGGCTGACTTTGAACCCCAATCCTCAGATCATGAGTAGCTAGGAATTCAGGTGCAAGCCACTGGCTCTCGACTTTGGACTTGAATTGCAAGTCTACCCAGAGAGTCTGCTTCTGAAACTGAGGTTGCAATGTCATATATCCTTGGATCAGCTAGAGGATCAATCCAGGCTTCAGAGTCAAAGTGGGCAGCTAAAGGAGTTTAGTGAGTAGAACTTTTTTGAGTTCCCCTTTCAGGATATAAGATTTAAAAACACACACATGCAAGAATGTATGCATAACAAGTTTTCGTTTGGACAAGTGCACATTATGAGCTCAATAATGAATATCATCCATTAAATAATAAATAGTGTTCTCAGACCTTTTTGACCATTCTCCCAATGGATTAACAGAATCCTGTCCTTGGATCATTTTTCTTGGGTTCTTTTTTTTTTTTTTTTTGGTCTGGTCATGGGGCCTGAACTCTGGGCCTGGGCACTGTTCCTCAGCTCTTCAGCTCAAGGCTAACACTCTACCATGAGCCACAGCGCCACTTCCGGCTTTTTTTTCTTATGTGGTGCTGAGGAATCGAACCCAGGGCCTCGAGCATGCAAGGCAAGTGCTCTACCACTGAGCCATCTTCTCAGCCCTTTTCTTGGGTTCTTTAGGCCTAGAGTTCTTATCCCCCATTTTAGCAAGTCTCTTGTGATTTTCTGACGCACTTAATCTTCCCTATTGTACGTTTCTTGTGCACCCCTCTCATACTCAACTCTCCCCATACTGGAGATTTCTAAAAAATGGCTTCCTCCAGCTCCCAAATTTTTATTCTTGGGTCAGAGAATGAAAACACAAATCAAGACTCATGTTCTATTTGTGCTTAAGGCTCACTTAGCCCATGAAAATCCCAAACAACAAGGTAATATGCTCCAGTCCAATTTTTCCTCTCATAGCCAATGCATGAGGTTGCTTGTTATTTGTGTTCTTCCTTGGGCCCTTGCCTGACATTGCTGATACGCTTTCCATCATTAACCATAATGGATGGTGTTTAACCCAACCTTGAGCTACTTCAACAAGGCAAAATGAGTTTCCTACTGAGGGGCTCCCCGCATTCCCCTTGCATGACAACTCCCCAAATTGTTCGACTACTCTCACAGTGTAATCCAATATCCCAAGAAAGATCACCAACTTGAAAGGAACTTAGCACGGCAAAGTTTAGTTCTGTTCAAGGGCTTGTTATTGACAGGAAGCCAATTAAACAACCACTCATAGTAGTAATTCTGCCCAGGTTTTACCCATATTGAGTTACTAATTCTGGTATTGATCATAAGTTGTGTTCACAAACTTGCTCAATTGTCTCTTTTGTAGTTCAGCTGGCCAGTTTGAAAGGGGTCAACAGTTTCAGAGCACTCCACTAAACCAGGACAACCAGACCAGAAATTGCTAGAAAATTCTTGTTCAGCAGGTGCACTGTGGATTAAACTATGCCTTAAGTCCCTAGAACGATTTTAGTTACAGGATAAACTTTACTTAAAATAGCTTTTTGTAAGATGATGGCTACCCTTAGTTAATGCTTTCCCTCAAGCAATCACATTCAGAGAAAAAAGATTCTCCTACACAGTCCATTTTCAGACAGAATTTATTACCAGCAGCTCCCTCTTTGGAATGGAGGCTTACGAGCTTCCAGGTAAAAACAACTTATTCATATATTGCCTTGACTCCATTAGGCAAATTCACCTCGCAAATGGTTATGAAACCAACAGCTATGTGTGGCTGCTTCATCACAAAGAACCGGTCTTGTACCTCTGCTCCTACTGCTAATAGAAAGAGGAAAGTCTGCTCTCTCTGGAGGCACGCAGCTGGAGGACACATATTGAACCCTGAGCACAGATTGGGCTGCAGCATTTTCAGAGCCATAGATGAATCAGTCAGATCCCAGCTTCTTGGCTGACCACAAGGCACAATTCTGATGCCACATTTCTGAGGCAAAGCAGTTCTAAGCTGCTAAGACACTATGGTAGGAAGAGGCCTGAGGGAGAATTCTTAGTGGGAAGGAGAAGGTGAAAGTTTGGATTTAGATTTTAGAAAATGCAAGCCACTTTCTGAATTCTTGATGTAGCGAGCAGATCAACATGTTTTCTAGCCCTCTAGTTGCAGAGGATGAGAACACTGCCCACAACTTACACTCAATCCCTCCTGCTTGGCAGTCTTCAATTCGCTCTTACAGGAGTTAAGCAGTTTCTAAGACAGAAAAAGGTCAGTAAACCTGATCTAGCTGGTGAGGAAAGCATATCTTTCGGCTTTAGAATAGATAAAATTATATGTCAGAACAAGAGGAAGAAAAGAAATCACATTCTACAGAATTTAACTTCTTAAACATACTAGCCTCTGCATTAAGTTTTCATTGTTAGATTTATAGAAGAAAAAAAAGAAATGCTGATAATTTCTGGACCCTTTGCTACCCTAGTACTGGGTTCTTGTTGTTTTCGTTTTGTTTTGTTTTCCTAATTGTTTTTAATGTTATTTTTTGTGCCTCCTCTTTGTTTCCCCTTCCCATCCTTTCCCATCTGCCTCCATCTCCCACCTTTCCTCCTCGCCCCTCCTGCTGTGCCAAAATTGAAAAGTCCTTTTTTCGACATAACATCTTGTACATCTCATTGCTAATTCTTTTAGAGATTGTAATAAGAAGACTTGAGCCAATGCAGACATTAGCTTGGTTCAAATTAATTTGAAACCACACCATCTAAGTTATCAAATTCTAAATCTAGTCTCAAACCTGAAGACCAAGGCTTCCCTCCAACCAACATCTTCAGAATAGCAGTATTGTCTATGTCTGGCCTTTGTTTTCTTTAAAGAATTCGAGAGCAGAAAAGTTTTTAAAGCCCGTCTCCTTCAAACAGAAAACAGAGCAGTACAACAGACTCCTCATCAAAGTGAAAACAGAGCAGTGAAACAGACTCCTCAGGGAAAAGAGGAACAAGAGCTGGTTGGAAGGGGCCCACATCCGTCAGGTACATGTAGAGCCCTTTGTCTCTGCTCCTTAGGGCGTGTTCCTGGATTGACTGGTCAATGGGTGGGCTTGTGCTACATGGAGTTTCATATTTGGTTTCCCAGTCTCAAAGCATAAGGATGGAATTTTCCTTATTGGATGCCCCATCTCAGAGCACAAGTGCGGAAAACACTTTTGATTGGATGGGAAGTAGAGGGACACTCCCCAGACCATAGTCAGAAACAGTGCATGTGTTAGCTCTTAAAGCTTGATGGGAGCAAGGTGTGTATTTTTTGCTGTGTCATTCAGCCACGCCTGGTTGGAACCTGTTCTAACCATCATCTTTTATCCATAACTACCTAGCTGAAGTGATTTAACTCCCTCTGAGTGGCACATCTCCACTTGTCACTCACAGGGCACTGTACCTTGTGGTGTCCCATGAAACACTATGATGACAAAGAGATTGGCTGTCTACATTGCTGTTTTGAAGCAACAAAGCCCTCTGACTTAAAATTGCACACTTACTTTGAATGCAATTTGATTTCTATTTGCAGAAGGCAAATTCAGTTCTGGTTTGAGCCAACATAGTAAGATACCTTTAGCAAATCTAGGGCAGAGAAATAAATGGACTGTATTTCTAAAGTCCGTTGAAGTAGGAGCCACCATTCCCAGAGTGCATGTATTATCTTCATAGTCCTATATTTTGATGTGGGAAGTAATTTCTCCAGAAGGTACATTCTGAGCTGCATTCAGGCAAAAGATCATATTTGTGCATCTGAAAGCATATACCTAGGAGTCTAAACTGCAGATGACGCAAGCTCTTAGTAGCAGAACAATATGTTCAATATATAACTGGTAATGACATTTTGATGAACAAATGAAAGAAAAATGATAAAAGGAGTGATATCGATCAAGGTCTTTCTATTGATTCAGAAAAGAAGAGTGGATATTATGGTAGGCACCTGAGATGTTTTGCTATGTATATCGAGGGCTCTAGACCTAATATGTAATATTTTACTATTTTTCATAGGGAATAGACGATGCATTTTATTTGCAATTAGAAACTACTTTCAAGTATAAGAAAAAGAGGAAGGTACCTTATATGTTACATATGTTATAATATATTGAAAATGTGTATTATAACATCCAAATTACAGCAAATTTACAATGTATTTTGACAAAAGGTGTTTTTTTTTTCCTTGAGCCAACTCCCATTACAATAAAAAACAATCTCACCGCACTCTATGGAGGGAAGCCAGGAGGAGGGATGAGTGGGAAACAGAACAACATACAACCAAGAGGCCCATCAGCTGCACTGCTCATAGAAGGAAAAGAACTAAGCAATCCAAAAACACTGATAGGAAGGGAGGAATAAGAGTGAAAGAAGGAATAGCCTACATTAAGCATAAGGCAAGAAATGTAAACATTACCTGATGTGTAATAATAATTTGTATTGTCAAAGCTCATAGAATTCACAAACTTTATTGATCATGAAAATGATAATTTTCCTTGTGTAGTTTAAAACATTTTTATGACTTTAACTAATTATCATGCTTCCACAATACTGTGAAGTATATGAGTAAAATGTAATTACTTATCTCAATTTAAAAAAAAAAAACAGTGGGAGAAAGGTTGGTTTAAGAAGGATGGGTGATAATATTGTCAGCCCCCTTGTATTCATAGGCTGTTTTTTAGAATGGGAACTTGTTTATGCAAATGCTTAAAGATAATAAAAATAAAAACATGTTTAAACAAATGGCCTTACACACTTAAGTAAGATATAATTTTGAACTCAGGTTTGGTGAATGCTGGCAATTTTGTTTTCCCAGCCTGTGGTTGTTTTTTTTTTTTTTTTCCTTTTTATCCATATTTGTGTTCAAACACAAACAACTTAGAATTTATTATCTTTTATAAACACTGTATTAGCATTAGCTAGATAAATAAGTGGATTTCATTTTGATATATCCACATTGGCATACAATGTACCTTGATTATACTAACCCCTTCATCATTCTCATTCTCCTCTCCCAGGTTTTATTATCTTAATCATTTTAAGAATACTGCATAGTTGTAGTAAGTAAATGTACAATATTGTACAAGTTCAAGGTCCACACTATTTTCATCTTCCATGATGCAAATTCTATATTCATTAAAACAATTTTCCACTCTCCTCTGCTTCAAGATATGCATCAAGTTCGATTTTGCTTCCTGTTTTTATCAATTTTACTGTTCTGTGTAAATGATATAAGTAGAATCATGTAATATTTGATCTTTTTATGACTAGCTTATTTCACTTAGCAGAGTGTCCCAAAGATTAATCCATAATGTATCATCTGTCACAACATAAATTCTTTTTGGGACACTGTTGATTAAATCCTTTGGTGCATTCTTATTTGTGTTTCCCTGCAATGAATAACCCTTCTCTGATGTCAGTTTCCTGTATGGCTTCTGGTCCTCTAACTATTAACCATCATATTGATTTACACTTCTGTTATTGTAACAGTGAACTAAAGCTACATAATTATGCTCTGGTCGCCAATCTACTTCCACTTTTGGATCTCTCTCCTTCAGCTTTTAGTAAAGGCCTTGGGGAATATCCACAAATTATTAGGTACTTAAAAACCTGTAGAACGTTACAGCCCTAAAATTTAGTTAGTTCTAATGGGAAATATGTGACTTTCAATTACATTTTTTTCCTTTTTGTAAGTTTTTGATTGTAAGAATACAGAGGAGTTACAGTTACATAAGCAAGGTAATGAGTACATTTCCTGTGGAACATTGTTGCCTCCACCGGGCACATAAAATGAAAAGTAAGAGCTTCATAATATAGAATCACACCAAAATTCTAGGTATATATTTTTCTTCATATGAGTATTTAGAATTTTGTGAAGCTAGGGATCTAAGCTACTTGAAAGTTAATAATGAACTTGTCACATTTTTAAAGATGCTAGACGATTTATGATGTGTGTATATTTGTGTCCGTGTGTGTATTTATATATTTGAAGTGAATCTCCCACCCCTCAGTGACGCTAAGTAAAGATAGCCATGTGAAACCTATACAAACAATGGATTGTGAATTTGAGCAACTACGATCTCTATAATGAGCAATAGGCATGCCTGAACTCTACATTAGAGGATGACAATAGCTGAGGAATAGCTTGTAAAAATATTTTTGAAAATGTAATATAGAATATAGAGGAGTTAGTGTTCACTTCTAGATATGCAAGTACTTGAGACTGCCATGGAATTTTTCTTTTTCTTTTGTTTCTTTAAGGTTCCTAGCTACCAAGGCCAATACGTATTTCTCCTATTAAATACAAAGCTCTCCTTAAAAATGAGGCATGACAATTTATTGAGAATACTTATTCTTTTTCTAGTTCTAAGCCTTAAGTTGAAATAGGGACTTCAATCCTATCCAGAGTACAATTCAACAAAAGAAATTGATGGAGTTCAAATTTTACACATCTAGAAACTTTTCTCTTAGACCCATTTCTTAATGCAGGTGTGGAAGAAATTAAGGGAAAAATACATCCACAAATATATTTTAAGAAGATATTCTATGCATTTTAACAGTAATAAAGGATTACATTTCTGTTTTTTAGTGTGTGCATATTTACAGAGTATGTGCAAAGAATCAAAGTTCATTCCAGGCCCTATTATGGAATAGAATGTAGCAAATTTTCTATATTTATTTGTATATTTATAGAATTCACCTCTCTGACTTCTCTCCATTTTGATAAACTAAGCACCTGTTTGACATATTGAAATACAAACATTATTTTTCTACCTACAGGATTCTTCACATTTTGCTGTCCACTAAATATACAAAAATTCAGGCTCAACCCTCACCTTCAGGGAGCAATTCTCTGTATCCCAAGCAGCTTGTGTTTATCTCCACCCCTTTTGTCCCAGCTGTCAATCTAGGTGAGTGATGAATGAATTCTATAAGATAGAAAAGCTCTAGCCTTGAGCAAGCTGAGGGACAGCCCTCAGGCCCAGAGTTCAAGCCCCACGACCGACAAAAAAAAAAAAAGACAGAGAAGCTCGGTGAGTGATGACTGAATTCTATAAGACACAAAGCTAAGATAATTCACAGGCATGCAATTAGGATCCAATGGAACTTTCTTCGCTTTGATTATACTTTATCACCATATTTGTGAGAACTTCCACTTCCTTATTTGGAAACTGAGCAGATAAGAGTGAGTAGATGAATCTCGTTATTCAAAATTCTATTCCTATCTCCTCCAGAGATTTTAGCATGAATGAATGTTGAATTTTATCAAAGGCTTTTTCTGCATCTGTAGAGATAATCATGTTATTCTTGACCTTGGCTCTGTTGATGTGTTGGATTTACTTATGTATGTTAAACCATCCCTGCATCTCTGGGATGAAGCCTACCTGGTCGTAGTGTATGATTTTTTTATATGTTTCTGGCTTCTGTTAGCTAGCATTTTGTTAAGAATCTTTGCATTTTTGTTCAAGGAAATTGGCCTTTAGTTCTCTTTTTTCGTTGGGTCTTTGCTTGGTTTGGGGATGAGTGTGATATTGGCAACATAGAATGAGTTTGAGTTAGTTTCCTGCTTCTCTGTTTCTCTGAAGCGCTTAAGGAGTATGGATATTAGTTCTTCTTTCAAGGTCTTACAGAATTCCCTTGTGAATCCATCTGGTCCTGAGCTTTTCTTTGTTAGAAGACTTCTGATTGCTTCCTGCACCTCGTTGTAAGATATTGGCTTATTTAATTGATTTATTTCTTCTTTGCTCAGTTTGGGCAACTTGTATTTCTCTAAAAATGCATCCATTTCTGCCAGGTTTTCTTTCTTTAGAGAGTATAACTTTTGAAAGCAGTCCATTAAAATTGTTTGGATATCTTGGGTACTTGTTGTGATTTTCCCCGTGGCACCCCTTATCTTGTTAATATGGGTTTCCTCTCTTCTTTTCTTAATTAATCTTGCCAATGGTCCATCAATTTGATTTATTTTTTCAAAGAACCAGCTTTTTGTTTTGTTAATTTTAGCTATGATTCTCCTACTATTTCATTAGTTTCCACTCTTAATTTGGTTTTCTGGCTCCGTCTAGTAACTTTAGATTCCATTTATTCATGCTTTTCTAGCTGTTTTAATTGCAACATGAGATTATATACTTGGTCTGTCTCTATTTTCTTGATGGGGGCACTGAGGGTAATAAATTTGCCCCTCAGGACTGCTTTTGCTGTGTTCCACAAGTTTCTTTGTGATGTGTTTTCATTGTCACTGAGTTGTAGGAATTTTTAAATTATTTCGTTAATCTCTACTGTTACCCAGGTATTACTTAGAAGTGTGCTGTTCAATTTCCATGTATTTGAGTAATTTCTGCGGTATGCTTTGTTTTTAGGAACTAGATTGATTCCACTGTGGTCAGATAAGATACAGGGGATCATTTCAATCCCCTTGTATTTGCTTGAGTTCCTTGCATGAAATATGTTATGGTCTATTTTGAATAAAGTTCCTAGAGCTGCTGAGAAGAATGTGTACTGTCTTGTTTTAGGGGAAATACTCGATAGATGTCAGTTCTGCTTGAAGTATATCCTCATTTAATTCGGTAGCTTCTATGCCAATCCTCTGGTTGGTAGACTTGTCCTTTGGTGAGAGTGGGGTGATAAAGTCTCCTAGTATTATTGTGTTAGGATCTACTTTAATCTCTAAATTTGAGAGTATTTGCTTAACATATTTGGGTGTGCCAATGTTTGGGGAATATAAGTTAATAATGGTAATATCCTCCTCTTGGATTGTTCCCTGTTTTAATATGTAGTGTCCTTCCTTGTCTTTTTCTATTATTTTAGTGAAATGTTTATTTTGTCCGATATCAGGATTGCTACACCTGCTTTCTTACTGGGGGCATTTGATTGGTAGATCCTTTTCCAACCCTTCACTCTGAGTTTCTTTGTATGTTTGGCTGAGAATTGTGTCTCCTGAAGGCAATAGGTGGATGGGGCATGTTTTTTTTGTTTTTTGTTTTTTATCCAATCTGCAGTTCTTTTTTCTTTTGATTGGTGAATTAAGACCGTTAATATTAAGAGATAGTATGGAGAGATGCACTGTGGTCCCTGTCATTCCTGTTTTCCTCAGTTTTTCTTCTTACCTTTCCTCCTGTGCTTGCTCAGTTAGACTTCTATTAATGCCTGTCTGGGTGCGGGTCCCTGTTCCTGGTTGCTTTCTTTAGGTTGTGTTTCCCTTCATTAGTATTCTTTGTAATGCTGGCTTAATGTTTATGTATTCATTTAGTTTTTCTTTGCTATTAACATTTTTCTGTTCTCCAGCAAATGTGAATGATAGCTTTGCCGGGTATATCAGCCTGGGTTGGCAGTTACTGGCTTTCAGGGCCCATGGTACTTTCCCAGGCCTTTCTTTCATTCAATGTCTTTGTGGAGAGATCTACAGTGATTCTAATTTTTTTCCCATTCTAGTATAGCTCCTTCTACATTATTTCTGCATGCAAAATTGTTTTCTTATTATTCAGATCTATCATTTTTACTATAATATGTCTAGGAGTGTTTCTCCTGGGATCTTGCATCTTTGGTGTTCTATATGCTTCTGTTATGTAGGTAAGATATTCTTTTTTGTGATGGTGGAAATTTTCACCGATTATCTTGGTGAATAGGTGTTGCAGTCCCTTGCTTTGATATTCCCCACCTTTGTCCACTCCAATTATACAAAGGTTAAATTTCTTGGCACTATCCACTTGCTCTTGGATTTCCTTTGGCATAATTTAAGTGATTTTTCCATATCTGTCATTTTTTGGTCTAGTTGGTGTATTCTGTCTTTTGTATCTGACACTAAATTCCAATTCGTTCACTCTGTTATCTATGGCTTCCATTGTGGTTTGCATGAAGGAAATGGACTCATTTATGCATTCGATGTTTGTTCTCAAACTACTAATCTCCTCTCTTATGAGGTGTGTACTGCCTCTATTTTTACACGAATCTCACCTCTTAGTGAAGTGTGTGCTGCCTCTATTTTCGCATGCATCTCCTGTTTGATATCCTGCATCTCTTTCCATATTTTGACCCAGTGTTCTTTACATTTCTGGTCTATTTCTCGCTTTAATTCTTGGGTCATTGCCTCCAGCATCTCTTGGATGTAGCTTTTGTCTTCCATTCCTGCTTTGCTCCCACTGGGGCTCTGCCCTGAAGTCCTGGATTTGATTCCTCAGCAACACATAAACTAAAAAAGCTGGAAACCAAGCTGGGGCTCAAGTCGTAGAGTGGTAGCCTTCAGTGAAGAAGCTCAGGGACAGTGTGCAGACCTTAATTTCAAGCCCCTATACTGGCAAAAAAGAAAATCAGAATGAAATGTGTAAAAATATTTTATCACTACATTACTTTTTTATGAGAAGATGAAAAAAGAAACAATTAAAGTTTATATATCCAAGTGATTTGGGGCATCCATACCCAATAGTGGTGTGTGAACCTATACAATGTTATCAACATACTGAAAAATTGATTGATATCTCCTTGTAGATGAATAAAAGTCCTCTGCATCCATATTGAATAGCCATAAATTACAATGTTTATCCTCTTAGCTTTAGCAGTTATCAGATTTTTATTGAAATTCCAGCTCTAGCAACCTTTTTAATTTCTTTTTATTTTTAAGATGATTTACAGGGATGCTATAGTTATCACAACCTTTCTTTTTTTCTAAGTATAAAATCCAGACTTACTTTAAGGGTTTGGAAGAAGCAAAATGGCTTCTAGAGCTCAGAGCTGATGACATGAAGGGAGGGAGAACATGTCCATAACTGGCCAAAGGGAGACAGAATTTGATATATCCTTAGTTTTTAGGTTTGAATGTATAGGAAAGAACCCTCAGGGTTAAGGACAGGTTAAGGACAAAACAATTCCTTGACTTCTACATCAAATGAAGCAGAATGTTCTCTTACATTAGTACACAGAAAGGTAAAACTACATATGATCATATGTATATATTTAGGTTAATATCTGAAAAAGTTGCAGAAAATTGGTGTTGTTTATACCATTGATTACTACTAAAGGATGAGATTATAAGAGAAATGTGTTTTGTGTGTGTGTGTATGTGTGTGTGTGCATGCATGCACTTTGCCATAAGTGAGAAATGGAGTTTGAACTAGTCCTCTCAGTAATTTTAGTGTTTTTGTTCAAGGTTATTACTCTACCCCTTGTGTAACATCTCTATTTTTTGATTTTGGTTGGTTAATCAGATATAATTGTGTCTCAAATTTTTTGACCAGCAAGCTTTAAATGAGAACCTACAAATTTCAGACTCCCTTGCAGCTAGGATTAAAAACATGAGCCACTGGTGACTAGCAACTACTTTCTACATTAAGCATTTTGGCATGCGTGAATTTTAAAGTAAAACAAATGTAATTTTTGAAATAATAATGCCTAAAAGAACTAAAAACCAAATCTCAGAATGAGAAGTTACTGAATCCAAGATGAAATGAAGTTTTTAGATTGGGCACAGAAACAACTGCATTTTTGGAACAAGAGGCCATCCATCAGGCTCCACAACAAGCATTATACATAGCAATTTCCACATTATGATAAAAGAAAGTTTAATTATGGTTTAAAAATAATTTTAGCTTGGCACTGGTGGCTCATGGCTGTAATCCAAGCTACTAAGATCTAAAGATCTTAGTTCAAAGCCAGCACTGGCAAGAAAGTCCATGAAAATATTTTTTGCCAGACCTGGGCTTGAATTCCGGGCCTGGGCTCTGTCCATCAGCTCCTCAAATCAAGGCTAGAGACCTACCACTTGAGCCATAGTGCCACTTCCGGCTTTTTCTGCTTATGTGGTGCTGAGAAATCGAACCCAGGGCCTCATGCATGCCAGGCAAACACTACCACTGTGCCAACTTCCCATAAGTACATGAGATCCTTATCTCCAATTAACCATTGGAAAACTAGAAGTGACGCTGTGGCTCAAATGGAAGAGCACTTGCTTTGAGTGCAGGGACAATGTCCAGGCCCAGAGTTCAAGCCCCATACAAACTACTACTACTTCTCCTCCTAATAATAATAATAATTTTATGATATTGTTAATGTGTTGTATAGAATGGCTACCATTTCATAACCGTAATTTTCATTTTACAACAAATCATCAAAGAAACAACTGCCCAATAAATTAGTGGGCTAAAGACTTAAAGAGAAACTTCTCTGAAGAGGAAATACAAATGGCCAATAGACTCATGAAGATATGCTCAAACGCTGTAGCCATAAAAAGATATGCAAATCAAAATAACATTTAGATACCACATCACCTAAGTTAGAATGACTATAATCAAGAACTCTAATAGCAGCAAATGCTGGAGGGGATGTGACCAGGAGGGAACCCTACTGCATTGTTGGTGGGAGTGTAAACTTGTTCAATCACTTTGGAAAGTAGTATGGAGGTTTCTCAAGAGACTCCACATAGAGCTCCTCTATGACCCAGCAATCCCACTTTTGGGCATTTAACCAAATTCAAACAACAAGACCATACTATAGCTACCAGCACAACTGTGTTTATTGCAGCATTATTTTCATAGCTAAGATATGGAACCAACCTAGATGCCCCTCAGTAGATGAATGGATGATGAAAATGTGGTATATATCCACAATGGAATTCTATACCTCTACTAGAAAAAATGACATTTGAAAGTAGATCTGTGGCAAGTGGTAGAGCACTAGCCTAAAGTAAAACCAAAACAAAACCAACAAAAAGAAGACTAGCACACATAAAAAAATCTAAGTGACATAAATTCAGTTCTGAGTGTTTCTGGGCCTCACCTCAACTTCCTAATGGGATGCAAATATGGGAATTTAAATTATTTTTTATTTTTAAAAATAGATTAAAATTTTAATCATAATGAAGAATTTTCATATGGTCAAACAATTATTAAATCTGGAAATGAGGCTAGCTCACTGTATGTTGTCATGTGCAGAAACTTATTGGTTGGATTTAAAAACCCTGTTATAGTTTCTACTTGCCATGACATAATTTTGGTTCAAGTTAAAGTACTTGGCATAAAAGAAACCTTTATTTTTAAGATATGAAATCTCTTCATAAATCACTGCAGTTGAGGACTGATTTCTATTGTGTTTAATTTGTTCATGTCACTCAATGATAAAGTACCATAAGATAACACCTTCATTCACTCATAGCCTTTCAACAAAACCTAAGTAGTCTGGCTAGCATGAAGGGTATCACATGGGAAATGTAGCTTGCAAAATGGCAACAGAGGAAGGGGAGGGGAGAATTCAGATCACAGTAACTCACTTTGGTTGAATTGGTGTCCCTGATGTGAATGTTGATGTCAAAGACCTCACCACTAAGCTTTCAAAAGTTATGATGTAGGACAATCCCTTCCCCTCCACAGCTGTATAAAGTGAAGCAAATTCTGTGTCCTACCCCTGTAGCACAAAAAATGCTTATAACATCTTAAGGATTTGATTTTAGAGTATGACTATAACACTAGGAAAATCAAAAAATAAAAATCTGAAGTAATCTAATACACTGGAATAAACTATCCTTACGATGCTCTGCACAGTTGGAGAGAGATTAAAAGAGATATTCTTAATTCTGTGATAATTTCTATGACAGAAAATGATTACTTTAAACATTTTTTCTGGGACATCAAAGATGGAATCTGAAAAGACATTGTTCCTAAAGCAAAAATTGAGAATTGTAACTCATACTCCACATCTCCTGAAATTAATTATTTTGGTCATGCAGGTTTATCAGCCAATATATAAAGATTCATACTTTTAAAATCATATCATATTAGATATCAAAGCCTTTTTTATTTCAATTTTGTTTGTTATTTTGGGAAAAGAGTCTAGGATTTTAGACAGCTTCAGTATTAAGTCAGATAATTCATATCTAATATATTAGATCATAGCCTAATCATCACTGCTTTTGGAAAGCATTGCTTTATTTCTAGACATTCCTATATTTTCCTTCAAGGTATCTGTCTAGCATTCTCTTCTTTTTTTCTGGTCCTGGGTTTTGAGCTGCTTTTATTCAAAGTTTATGCTCCACCACTTGAATCACAGTGCCACTTCCAGATTTTTCTGTAATTAATTGGAGATAAGAGTCTTGTGGATTATAGGTGTGAGACATCAGTGCCCAGGCATTCTCAGAAGTGGACTGTGGCTCTAAGTTGTAGAGTACTAGCTTTGAGCAAAAGAGCTCAGGGACAACATCCAGGCCGTGAATTCTTGCCCTATATCCAAAAAAAAAGAAAAGAACAGAGAAAAAGGGGTAGAATCTTTAAGAGATGATCATGAAGGAGAATGCTGCCCTCATAGACAGACGACTTCATTATGAAAATGATCCTATTGCAAAATCAGTTCCATCTTATCCTCTCAGTCTCTCATTTATGCTCTTTTTCCTTTCTACCTTCCTTCATGGGGAGAGACAATAAAAATACCTCAGTCACATATGTGAACACCATGCTCTTGAACTTTCTAATACCATAAGCCAAATAAAATTTCATTGCTCATAAATTAACCAGTCTTTGAGCATTCCCTTTATTTAAAAGTATGTTTTAAAACTTTTAAGACTTTCTAAAATAGTTATTTCAATTTTCATAAAAAATCTGAAAGTTTAGCAATCCAAGCTTTAATTTTCTCATTTACAAGAAAACCAATCAGCATTCTAAGCTGGCAACCAGAAATCCATGCCTGTGATCCTTACTACTCAGAAGGCTGACATCTGAGGGTAGAAATTTAAAGCTAGCATGGGCAGGAAACTCAATCCTGAGACTCATCTCCAATTAAGCAGCAAAAACACCAGAAGTGGAAGTGTAGCTCAAGGGGTAGAGTACCAGGCTTGGTTGGAAAAAAATTAGGGAGCCCATTGAGGTCAAGTTCCGCTAAGGCCACACACACACACACACACACACACACACACACACACACACACACACACAAATAAGTATTCTACCCTTTGGGTATTTTAATATACAGAACTGCAAAAATTGCTATGACTAAACAATAAGATTTTTTTTGTTGGTTATAGGACTTCACCTCTGTGCCTAGGCGTTGTCCCTCAGCTCTTCAGCCCAAGACTAGTGCTCTACTATGTAAGCCACAATACCACTTCCAGGTATCTTGTGGTAAACTAGAGATAAACGTCTCATGGACTTTACTGCCCAAGTTAGCTTTGAAGCATGATCCTCAGATTTCACCCTTCTGAGTGGCTAGTGTTAGAGGCATGACCCACCAGTGCCTAGCAACTATAGCATTTCTAAAGCATGTATTTCCCTCATATATACAGCAATTCTTATATTGCTGGAAAAAACTAACTGATTAAGTTTTAATGACTTAATAATCTAGCTCCTCTATCTAAGAAATGAACTATAGATATTTAAGATGTTTCATTGTAATAAAGAAATACCATAATTTTACTGGAAATAAGAAGCACATAGACTTTCTTACCTAGGCTGGTTTTAAACCATGATCCATGATGCTCAGGTCTTAGCTTCCTGAGTTGCTAGGATTATAGGCATGATCTACTGATGTTCTGTTTGACTTATTTCTTTGATATGTACAAGACGTTATGTCAAAAACCGAACTTTACAACTTTGGCGGGGGAAGGGGTGGATGCGGGAGTATAGGGCAGAATGGGGAGGTGGGAAGGGATGGGAAGGGGAAAACAAAGGAAGAGGTAACAATGCTTGATATGTACTCATTACCTTGCCTATGCAATTGTAAACCCTCTGTACAGTATTTTCACAATAAAAAAATAACAAAAACAATGTTTACACTGGCTAGAAGACAAAAAGTGACCAAATGTATTAATCAAAGGTCAGGACACTAAAATGAACCATGTGTAAAATGAAAAATACCTGCCCTATCAGTGCTTTAGAGGTTAGAGGAGCTTACAGGTAAATAGTAACTCCTAGATGCTCCATTATCACATGCTACTACTGCTTCCATCGATCTCTGGGTACACAGCAAAACACAAGTGCAGTCACTGATTTAGAACTTTTTTAACTTCTTCTAATTTAAATGCATTAGGATTAAAGGGAAAGAAGCACCCTACATATTTGTTAAAGAATGATGCATATCCTTACCAAATGAAATGGGAGGCACTGGTGAACCCCAGGCTAAAGTGTACACAGACTTCTTATGGTACACCCTGGAAATCTGTGGACGTCTTTGGAGTGGAAGGTGGTGCAGAACATAGGAAGATTTAAAAGTTAAAAAGCAATAGTGAAAATAAACAATGTTTTACGAAAATGATTTTACTACAAACTCAGTTATTCATTTAAAAATCATTTCAGAACCTTCTTCAGTTGATTGGAAAAAATATTTAATATATGAAGTAAGCCAAAATATAGAAAAACTAGCCCTAAATATACCTTATCTAGAAAACATAGTCAGTTCTCAACCAGTGTGGGATAGTTTTGTTTTGTATTGTTTTATTGGTCATGGGACTTGGACTCTATGCCTGGGTGCTGTCCCTCAGCTCTTCAGCTTAAGGCTAGTGCTCTAGCACTTGAACCACAACACCACTTCTGGTTTACTTCTTGTTTTCTTAGAGGTCTGTTGGAGATAACAGTCTCACAAACTTCCCTGCCTGCGCTGGATTTGAATGGCGATCCTCAGATCTCAGCCTACTGAGTAGCTAGGATTATAGGTGTGAGCCACTGGTGTCTGGCTTATCTGTCCCTGGAGGCAGTCTATTTCAAAATTGCCAAGTATTCTAATACATCTCTAGCATTACTGAAGTATAAATACTATGACAACTAGAAATTTAAGAAGCTATAAATCCTACCTGTCAAGACAGTGATAATTATTTTAAGTTATTGCTTAGCCATACATCATCACTATTCAAATATATTCTTAATTTGACAAGATTTGAGTATAGACTGATTTTCCAAATTGACTATCTTTTTAAGGAAATTTTTTCTAGTGATGTGTGTCAGTAAAGCATGCTTTAGACAAAATCACTATACTATATGACTTAAAATACAGAGTATCTTGTAGGTATCCTTTTAGAACTCTAAAATCAATGACTAAACCAGCTCTGTCATTATTTTTATGTACCTCACAAATTGATAGGAATCATTGTATACAATGACCCAGATTTTCTTCAGCTAAGACATAGAATAAAGTATCTGGATTGGATGCCTAAAAATAAAGCAATATCATTTCCCCATTTACATTATTAGTGTTAGTCCTGAAAATTCACTGTATAATATTTTAGTAATAAAATTATTTAGCAATTTTGTGATGATACAGAATTATTTGATGAATGGATCAAGAAAATATGGTATATATACACAATGGAGTTCTATGCCTCCATCAGAAAGAATGACATTGCACCTTTGTTAAGAAATGGAAAGACTTTGAAAAAATTATATTAAGTGAAGTAGTCCAGGTGCAAAGAAACATAGGTCCCATGGTTTCCCTTATTTGCCATAACTAAGATATGTCTGAGACATATGCAGAAAAGGTCAGATAAGTTGATGTTAGGTGAAATGAACCCCAAGATAAGTATTCAAAATTTTTTTTCTTTCTTGCCATTGTTTCTAACATATTTACAGAATTATTTAAATTTACACAGTTTTAAGTTGTTTACTTCTCTGGAATGGTTCCCACACTTGTCCATTTTTAAATTAAAAGAAGGTTTAGAATTCGATTGGATATAGGTTCTACTTGAAAACTTAAAAAAATGTAAGGTGGATGCCAATTCTCATTCCTGTAATCACAAGCTTATAATATCGTGGTTCCAACGCAGCCCAAGAAGGAAAGCCAGTGAGACTCTTATCTCCAATTAACCATCAAAAACACAAAAGTAAAGCTATGGTTGAAGTGGCAGAGCACTAACCTTGAGGACAATAGGTCAGAGAAAGTGTCCAGGACCAAAGTTTAAGCCCCTGGAAAGCTATACCCTCACCAAAAACAAAATCATACACAGGGTTGGGATTCAGCTTAGCAGCTTAACATGCATGAGTTTTGATCCCTAAAACAAGGAAAGGGAGGGATTGTGGAAGCGATTGGGGGAGGGAAGAGAGAAGGAGGGAGGAAAGGAGAGAGATAACTGCATATAGAAAAGAGGGTAGCTCTGCATAATAAATGATGTTCACTAAGGAAAAAGGTCAGGCAAACATTTTCTGTAAAGATCAGAGTAAGTATGTCCAGACTTTGGGAGCCACATGGTAAGCTGTCAGTATTCCATTCTGCTGTAGCAGTATGACAGAGGACACAGATAGAATGAATGCATTAAAACTTTACTAACATTCCCTGAAACTTGAATTCTATTTTTATTTGAAATATGGCTATTGAAACTGAGTGAATGTTTGGTTTTATGTATTTTGCTTACTTGAAGTATTGTCACTTACAGCTTTGTGGCTGGCTGCTCAAGTCATTATAACATGTCTGGCTTCTGATGAAGTCTCTAAAGCACCTCAAAAGTCAGCCATCAATAGAAGCCATTGAAGTCACTCAGCTTTTTGGTAGTCAAAATAAGAAAAACTAGAATAAGAAATAAATAAAAGCCTACATTTAAAAACACCAAGGGAGCTTTTATCGAAATTCAGCATAAATTATCTTGTATTTAAACCATAATCCTCAGATCAGCATTCTGAGTAGCTAGGATTACAGATGTGAACCACTAGCATGTGATTGTTAGTTTTCTTAAATACCAACACAGCATTGTATTTTATATTGGACTCATCTCCATTCCTGCACTCAGCCATCACTTGGACCTAAGAACTACTGTAATGGATGAGGAACTCTAGGCCTACTTTGTAGTTGGTAGGAAATACAAGAAGTAGAGAAATCAGATAGAACGCACCAAAAGAAAATAAATGAGGAAACTGGGTTTCAGGTGGCTCACACATGTAATCCTAGCTACTAGTGAGGCTGAGATCTGAGGATTGCAGTTCAGAGCTAGCACAGGTAGGAAAGCTAATGAGATTCTTATCTCCAATTAACCACCAGAAAACCAAAAGTGGGCATTGGTTCAAATGATAGAGCACTTGACTTGAGCTGAAAAGCTCAGGGACAGCACTAAGACTGACAAAAAATTAAATAAAAGAAAAACAAATCGGCGCCCATAGCCAATGGCTCACATCTGTAATTCTAGCTTGTCAGAAGTCTGAGATCTGAGGATCAAGGTTCAATACCAGACTGGGAAGAAAATCTATGAGATTCTTATTTCCAATTAAGCACTGAAAACCATAAGTGGCAATGTAACTCAAAGTGGTAGAGTACTAGCCTTGAGCACAAAAGCTCAGGGACAGGATCCAGGACCTGAGTACAAACCCCACAACCAACAAAAAAGGAAAACGAATGAGAATCCACCTTAAAGAAATAGCTAGGCGAGTAAAATATAAAGAATATCTTATTAAAAATCTAATTTAGGATATTTTGACTTAAAGGGCAGTATCATGAAAAGGAAAGACTGGGGTGGCATGTTATTTTATTTTACTTTAATTTACTTATTTACTTTGGGAGTGGAATAGGGCTTGAAATCTGGGCTGGGCACTGTGCCTAAGCTATTATGCTCAAGTCTAGTGCTCTACCACTTGACCCAAACCACCACTTCCGCTTTTCTGGTGGTTTATTGGAGAAAAAAGTCTTACGCACTTTCCTGCCTGGGCTGGCTTTGAATCCCGATCCTCAAATCTAAGCTCCTGAGTAGCTAGGATTATAGGCATGAGCCACCAATGCCTGGCTGGGATGATATTTTAGAGTACTAAAAACAAAAGAGACATAACAACATGAAATGAACCCTAATGAAAAATTAATTTGAAAATTTAATTTGAAAAATAGCAAGAATAACATCTGTCTCAAACAAGGAGATGTGTATCTGTATTTGATATAATAACAGTATTATGAAAATATCATTAATTTTCTTAAGTATATTGAAGGTATAATGGTCTATAATGGGAGAATATTCTTAAAATTTAACTTTGTTCCATAAGCTTCTGTGTGTTTATATAGGAACATACAGATAAAAAAGTAAGGAAAAAAATGTCAAAAATTTTAAAAAGAACCAAGGCACTTTTTTGGTGGCTTTATTTTATATATATATATATATATATATATATATTTTTTTTTTTTTTTTTTTTTTTTACCAGTACTGGGTCTTGAATTCAGGTCTGCTTGCTCCTGCTTGGTTTTGTCACTCAAGGATAGCACTTTATTTTCTGAAACACAACTCTGTTTCAAACTTTTTATGCTTAGCTCAATATAAGACTCTAACTCTTGCCGGGTCTGGCTTTGAACCTTTATCTTCAGATCTCCGTATCCTGGCCAGTGACAATTACAAGCATGAGTGACCAAATGCCTGGCCTAAGTATGATTTTTAAGAACCAAGTACGTGAAGGACTGTGCTCACTATGATCAGAAAGGAGGAATACCTAGCCCCTGCCTACAAATTCACAGAATTTCTTGTTTGGGCTAGCTTTGAAGCCAGCCTCCTGAGTAGCTAGGATAACAGATTTGAGCCACCATAACCTAACTTAATATGTGACTTTCAACTTCATAAAGGCATGATAGTTTTTGAAAGAGAATGAGTTCATTTTGGTGGTTTGCAAATGCCAAATTACTACAAAATGAAAAAAAAAACATAATTTATTGTTATTATTAAGGTATTGTAAGGTGTTCACAATTCAGGAAATGTATACATTTCTCTGTTTCCCCCTAAAACCCAATGAAGAGATATTTTAAAAATAAATTTCTGAGCAAGGCAGCAGTAGCTAAGGCCTGTGATACTAGCTAGCAAGAAGGCTGAGATCACATAATCTAGGTTTAAAGCCAGACCCAGAAGAAAACTCAGGGAGACAATTATATCCAATTAATTATTTTAAAAAAACAGGAATTGTAGCTCTGTCTCAAGTATTAGAGCACAAAAGTCCAGGTAATGACCCAGAACATGAGTTCAAGTCCCAAGACTGGTTGAATAAATATATAAATAAATAAATAAATAAATAAATAAATATATCTGGCCAATTACCTATAACCCTAGCTACTTAGGAGGCTAAGAGCTGGGCATAGATTTTCAAAACCATCCTGGGCCAGAACATTTGTTAATAATCTTTATTTCCAGTTATCCATGAAAACCTGGAATGGGAGTGGTTGATCAAGTAGTAAGTGCTTACCATTGTACCCTCAGTTCCAGTCGTAGGATTGGCACCAAAATAAATAAGTAAATTTATTTATTTTTGAGTTTTGAATCTTAGTCAGCATGGTAGATTTTTTGTAAGTCTTTCAGATAATAATGATGTGCATATATGTTTATTAACTCAAAATTGAATTCATGCTGATATTTTCCTCAGTCATTTGAGTAATAAGTAAGCATTATCAAGTTTTTACTTGTTGAAATAGTTGTCATACAATCCCACTTTTCCATCATCAGTTCAAAAAGCCCAACAAACCTCTTTGTCTGGGTGCCAACACCTAGAATGGAGTTTCTGGGCTGGGAAGGTGGCTCAGTGGAAGCGTGTTTGCCTTGCATGCATGAGCCCCTGGGTTCGATTCCTCAGCACCACATAAGCAGAAAAAGCTTGAAGTGGCACTATGGCTCAAGTGGTAGAGCACTAGCCTTGAGCTGAAGAACTGAGGGACAGCGACCCATGACCATAAATAGAGTTTCCCATACAAACTTCCTATATTGAACAAAGAAAATATCAACAAACTAAACAAAGGAATAACATAAAAGTAAACAGAAGTCTTCCAACAAGATAGAGCCCAAGCCCAGATGGATTCATTACTCAATTCTATAAAACATTTTATTTTGTCCAGTCTTAGGGCTTGAACTCAGGGTCTGAACCTGTCCCAAAGCTGTTTTTGCTCAAGGCTAGTTTTAGTACTAGTGCTATATCACTTGAGCAACCATGCCATTTCTGGCTTTTCTGTGTATGTGGCATTGAGGAAAGGAACACACGGCTTCATGTGTACTAGGCAAGCATTCTACCACTAACCCATCTTCCAAGCCCACTATAAGGCTTTTAAAGATGAAGTAATACTAATCCTCCTCAAGCTTTTCAGTGAAATGGACGCAATAGGGAGCAAACCCAAACTCATTCTATGAATCCAATATTACACTCATCCCAAAACTAGGTAAGGATCCAACAAAACAAGCGAATGAATGATCAATTTCTGTGATGAACATAGATGCAAAACTCCTCAATAAAATATTAGCCAACAGAACCCAGAAACAAATACAAGTCATAAAAATATGATCAAGTAGTCTTCATCCTACAGATGCAAGGTTGATTTAATATATACAAATCAATAATTCACATCAGTAGAGCCAATATCAAGAACCACATACTCATCTCAGTAGATGCAGAACAAACCTTTGACAAAAGACCACGCATTGACATTAAAAGCTCTGGAGAAACAAGGAATAGAAGGAACATTCCTTAAAACAATAAGAGCCATAGACAACAGGCCATACTAAATGGGGAAAAAATTAAACTATTTTCCTTAAGATCAGGAACAAGGCAAAGCTACCCCTTCACTCCCCTCCTCTTCAATCTAAACTAGAATTCTTAGCCATACCAATAAGGAAAGAAAAGGACATTAAAGGAGCCACACAGAGTACGCAAAAATTAAACTAACGGTATTTGCTGATGACCATTTCTTATACTTGAGGACCCAAAAGCTAAACTCCCAAACTCCTACAGCTAATTAATACTTTTGGCAAAGTATCAGAATGCAAAATCAATCCATAAAATTCAGTAGCCTTGGCCAGGCACCAGTGGCTCATGCCTGTAATTCTAGCTACTCAGGAGGCTGAGATCTGAGGATCGTTGTTCAAAGCCAATCCAGGCAGGGAAGTCCATGAGTCTCCAATTAACCACCAGAAAACTGGAAGTGGCGCTTTTGCTCGCCTTGAGGTGAAGAGATGAGGGACAGTGTCCAGCTCAAAGTTCAAGCACCACGACCCAAAACAACAACAAATGGTTAGTGAACCATTCCTTGGGCAAAGAATATACGAGCAGAAAGGGAAATAATGAAAATGACACCATTTGCAAAAGCTTCAAAAAATAGTAATTAACCTAACCAAAGATGTAAAAATTGCAAAAATCTAAAGAAAGAAATCAAAGAGTATATCAGAATATGCAAAGACCTTCCATATTCATGGATAGGTAGAATATTGTGAAAATGGCCATAATGCAAAAAATTGACATAAAATTCAAGGCAATCCCCATCAAAATCCCAATAATGTACTTTACTCAGATAAATTTACTCAGAATCCAAAAGTTCATATGGAAAAAAAAAAAAAAAACCAGACCAAGAACAGACAAAGCAATTCTTGGCAAAATAAGCCATTCAGGCAGTACCACTATACGAGACTTCAAGTTCTACTAAAGAGCCACAATAACAAAAACAGCTTGTTATCGGTATAAAAATTGTTTCTAACATATTTATAAGATGATTTCTATGTTGCTTTGTATGTCCTTCCCCAATGATATAACTCCTGCTTTCACTATATTTGATGGTGGTATAATTTGTGGAGGGGAAGGGCAAAAACAAATCATTTAACTAGAGATACAGGCATAACCCTTGCAACAATGAGATGTACAAGTAGTTATGTCGAAAAACAAACATTACAACTTTGGTGGGGGGGGGGGGGTAGTAGCGGGTGGGGGGGAGAATGGGAAGGAATGGGGAAGGGAATACAAAGAACAGGCAACAATGCTTGTTAATAAATGTATTCATTATCTTGTCCATGTAATTGTAACTCCTCTTTATGGTATTTTCACAATAAAAAAAGAAAAATACAAAAAAATAAAAAAGATCCGAAGACCAATGGAAAAGATTATATTAAGTGAAGTAAGTCAGGCCTAAAACATAGGTCTCATGGTTTCCCTCATTTCTAATAACTAGTATACATCAAGCAGAGATCTGAGGGACAAGCAGAAAAGTTCAAAAGCTCTGTACATATGACCCAATAAGATGATAAGAGAAATGAACCTCAAGATAGGGACCGAAGTGTTTTTTTTTTCTTTCTATTGTTTCTAACGTACTCACAATATACCATGTGATTTTTTTTGTTTCTTTGTATGTTCCCCCCCCCCATTGTAAAACCCCTGTTTTCACTGTATTTGATGTTGGTGCCTTGCAACTTTTATATACACTTTCTAATTTGAGGAGGGGCAGGGAAAAACAAAATGCTTAAATAGAGATATAGGTTGACCCATTGTAATAATGAGATGTACAATACACTATGTGGAAAAATGAGCTTTACAATTTAGGTCAGGGGTGGGGTGAGAGTGTAGTTTTGGTGATGGGAGGAAAGGGATGGTAGGGAAAAACAAAGGAGGAAGTAACAATGATGATAAGAAATATACTCATTACCTAGCTTATGTAACTGCTGTGATCTGAGGATAATTGTTCAAAGCCAGCAGGGACAGGGAAGTCCATGAGACTCTTATCTTCAATAAACCACAAGAAAATGGAAACCGGAACTGTGGCTCAAGCACTAGCCTTCAGCTGAATAGCTGAGGGACAGCGCCGAGACCCAGAGTTCAAGCCTCACGACCGACCACATACACACACACTCACACACACACACTCACACACACACACACACACACACACACACACACACACACACACATACACAAACCACAGCTTCTTCAAATATTCCTGTTGGGGCAACTTGGCAGCCATATGCAGAAAACTAGAAGTGGATCTGTGCTTTCACTAACATCAACTAAAAATGGATTAACTACCTTAAAATCAGCCAAACTACTGTAAGACATAATAGGGATGATATTAGAACTTATATGTACAGGCAGGAACTTCCTGAATAGAGTTCCTGGGGCAGAACAGATAGGAGATAAATCCAACAAATGGGACTACACTAAAGGAAAAAAAAATTCTGCACAGGCTAGGACATAGCCACTAAACTAAAAAGACAGCCAAGGAATTGGCAAAAGATATTTACCTGCAACACATCAGACATAGGGCTAATATTCAATGTGTAAATGGATCTCTGGAAAGTACCCCTCCAAAACTTAATAAACCAATTACTAAATGGGCAGGGGAGCCAAGAAGAGACTTCTCAGAAGAAAAAGTAAAGAATGGGAAAGAAACATAATAGGAAAGGTTCCTCATCCCTCGCCATAAAGAAAATGTAAATCAAAGCAATCCTGAGATACAATCTTACCCAAATATTCTGAATTCTGACAACAAATGCTGATGGGGAAGTGGAGAAAAGAGGAATCCTACTGTACAGCTGGTGGGAATGTATACTAATACAGCAACTCTGGAAAGCAGTCTGAAAGTTACTCAAAAATCGCAACACAGACCTTCCCTAATACCCTCCCTACAGCCATACCACTTGTAGGCATCTACCCTGAGCATCATGAACCAGAATATGGCAAGGACACTTGCACAACCATGTTCCTTGCTGCTCAATTCACAGTGACAAGATATGTACACACCCAGATGCCCCACAATAAATGAATGTATCCAATAATTATGCTATCTATATACAATGAAATTTTACAGACAGAGCCATTAGAAAGAATAAAATAATGTCATTTGCAGGGAAATGGAAGGAACTAGAATAAATCATGTTAATAAAGTTAAGCCAAGATCAAAGAGACAAATGGCACATTTTCTTCCTGATTATGTGGAAGTTAGATTTAAAACACAATGGGATATGAAAACTGTACAGGATTCTAGGCATCATGTACAGTGAGTACAGTAAGGGAAAGCCTTTGTAGAAAATCACCAAGTTATAATCCACAAGCACCTCTTCTTATGTATATAAAACAATATATATATATATGCATATATATATATATATATATATACTAAATTGAATTGTAAAGATAAAGAAACAAGGAACTTTTCTTAATTTCTCTTTTCATTTTCTGATGACTCTGTATTCTTTACCCAATATACACTATATATTCATGCATATGTGATGGAAGATGGGAGAAGGGCACAGAATCAGTGGAAAGTGGATGAAAAATTGCAGCCACGGAGCCCACTGGCTCTACTGGACATTGATGAAAGTGAACCATGCAACTTGCGGATCGACATGGGAGGGAGGGAATGGAACAGAATGGGGGAACAGATTAGACTATGTAAAAGGAAGGAACTATACTAGTTACCTGACATGCAGAAAGATAACCTTGCTGTATATCACCGCTAAAACAACAGTATTTTTTCAAAAAGAAGAGAGCTCCCAAATGAGAACATACGAGAAAAGGGAAATAAAGAGCAGATAATTATGTTTTTGTAAGTCCTTGGTACCTGATAGTTTCAATCATTAGTTTTTTTCCTACCAACTGAGTCATACCTCTAAACCCAAAATCCTTACAATATTCAATTTTTTCCCTTGATTTCTTCACATTTTCTATTTACTTTTTGTTTTGTTTGTGTGTGTGTGTGTGTGTGTGTGTGTGTGTGTGTGTGTGCCAGAAATGGAGCTTGAACTCAGGTTCTAAGTGCTGTTCCTGAGCTTTATTTTTGCTCGAGTGCACTCTACCACTTGAGCCAAATCTTCACTTCTGGATTTTCTTGTGCAGTTTATTGGAGATAAAAGAATCACAGAGACGTTTTACCATCATTAGATTCTAATCATTATCTTCAGATCTCATCCTCTGGGATTACAGCCATGAGCCAAGGTACCTGGCTTATGAATTATCGTTCTTTCTTTAACAAGCTGGTGCCAGTGGCTCATGCCTGTAATCTTAGCAACTCAGGTGGCTGAGATCTGATAATCAAGGTTTAAAGACAATCTGTGTAAGAAAGTCTGTGAGACTATGATCTCATTAACTGGTTACCAAGAAACCAGAAGGAGAACTGAGATTCAAACTGGTAGAGTGATAGCCTTGAGCACAAAAGAGCAGGGACTGCAACCAGGCCCTGAGTTCAAGCACCACATAAAAAAATAAGTAAAAACGAATTTGCAATCACTTGTGATCTCAACATCCTCAATTCGTGGTTTATTTAAAGCCAATTTGCATCTCAGTTTGCACTTATTTGGAGTGTAACTAAACTTGTATAACTGTTAAAAGAAAAAAATGAGCAGCTGTGTGCAGGTGGCTCACGCCTATAATCCTACCTTCTCAGGAGGCTGAGAAATGAGGATGGTGGTTCAAAGCCAGCCTGGGCAGAAAAGTTCCCATGAGACTCCTATTACCAATTAATCCCTAAAAAACAAGAAATGGCACTGTGTTTTAAACTAGTATGCTATACTGCTAACCTTGAGCAAAGGAGCTCTGGCACAGCACCCATGCCCTGTATTCAAGCCCCATATCTGAAGGAAAAAAAAAAAAGAGTTCAGGGCTGGGAAGGTGGCTCAGTGGTAGAGTTCTTGACTTGCATGTATGAGCCTCTGGGTTTGATTCCTCAGTACCACATGAGCAGAAAAAGCCAGAAGTGGCACTGTGGCTCAAGTGGTAGAGTGCTAGCCTTGAGCTGAAGAGCTGAGGGACAGTGCCCAGGCCAAGAGTTTAGGAACCATGACCCACAAAAGACAAACAAACAACAAAAAGAGTTCAAACATTTAAATGATGTGTACAATAGACTATACACTAAAGATGAAAGATTATATGAATGAATTAATAATTAAAATGATCAACATTGTTTTGATTTTATAAGTAGTGGATGTAGCAGAGAAATAATTATTCATTCTAACCACTCTTGTATTGTTTTAAACTCATTTACTACTTTTAAACTAAAGGAGCACATAAGTATCATTTTACAGAAAAACAAAAGTTGTACATGTATTTTAACCTGAATTCCACATTTTAAAATTTGCCTTTTAGTAAACAGTCAGTATATTTTTATATAAACTACTTGTAATCCCTTTAATACTTCAAGTCAGTCTAGTATTTGATTATATCATAACTCCTCCCTTCTTTCTTTTCTTCATTCCATTCCTTCACATCCTTTCCTCCTTTCTATCCTAGCAATTAAACTCAGGGCTTCATGCATTTTAGGTAGGTGCTCTACAAGGTGAACCATACACCTGCGCTTTTTGCTTTAGTTACTTCTGTTTTGTTAGTCATGTGGCTTGAACTCTGGGCCAGGACACTGTACATGCACTCTTCAGCTAAAGGCGAGTGCACTACTGTTTGAGCCACAATTCCACTTCTGGTTTTCTATTGGTTTATTGGAGGCAGGAGTCTAACAAACTTTCCTGCCTACACTGGCTTTGAGCTGTGATCTTCAGACCTCAGCCTCCTGAGTAAATAAAAGTACAGGCATGAACCACCTGTGACCAGCTCTGCTTTAGCCATTTTTATGGCAGGGTTTTCTGTTTATGAGCAGGCCAGAATGGATCACAATCCTTCTCTTTACCCTTTCTGAGTAGTTGAAATTAAAAGCACAATGATTTTGGTTCAGATATTGATTGAGATACAATAAAGTGAATGTTTGCCTAGGCTAGCCTCAAATCCTAATAATCCTCTCTGCAGCTAGCAATTCAAGTGTGAGCTACCATGCCTGTCCCAAATTTCTGGTGACTAAAACATATGAACAATGTTTTAATATTTTTAAATGTTGAATTTGGGGACAATGAGTACTTTTACTTGCCTAGTTTCAAATTTCACCAAAAAACCCAAATATTAACTTTTGGTTTCCTACATAACATTAAATAAGCAGATAAACTTTAAAAAGTAATTAACTATTTAATGAAAAAAAGCTAAACAATAATCATCCTTACCACTGTAACTTTGGACTTTACAACTTGTCAAACATTGTTTACATCATAGTTGTTTTTTCTGGGCAGTATTTTCGATAAATGGATCATTCCACCCCCATGGTGGATGGCCAAACAGCCTATATCCACAGGAGTGAAAGCCAGGCCATAGGCCAACACACTAAAGGAAGACATGGTCCGGAAGTATTGTAGGTGGCAATGTCCCAACATAAGGCACAGCTTAAATAGAGCTTTTTCTTAGGAAAGATACTCTATTAAGCATACCTCTTCTTCTGGGTTTATCACTGCTTAATTGGAGACAAGTCTCATGGACTTTGTTGCGTGGGCTGGTCTGAAATCATGATCCTCAGATCTCAGGTTCCTAAGCAGCGAGGATAATAGGCATGAGCCAACAATATCTAGATTACTTATTCCTTTAATAAAAATAAAATGGCTACAGCATGGTTTAAAAGAGAGCTTGAATCCTTTCCTGAGTCTTAGAGATCTTCTGACTAGAAGCAGAACAGCAAACTGACATGTGGGAAACTGTGTCTACCATATGAAACCATTTTCCAAAAGAGTATCTGGCTCATCAGTTTGGCTTCTGGACTCACAAAATTAACATTCAATTCTCCACTGAAGTAGAGGGTATCCATTGCATGCTCTGCAGCATCATAAATCACTTGTTGGTCATTAAAATCCCCTTTTTTAAATAGGAAATGCTCAAAAAATTCTGTTCATTGAATAATCATGACAACCTTAGGAGATGGGAAATACCAGTATCCAATTGTATATTGTGGTGCTTGAACTCAGGTCCTGTTCCTGATTCACTTTCTAGAACTCTACTTCTTGAACCACAGCTCCATTTCTGTTTTAGTTTTTGCTTAGTTGGTCATGGAGCTTGAACTCAGGGCCTGGGTGCTCTCCCTGATCCACTTTCTAGCACTCCACCACTTGAGCCACAGCTCCATTTCTGTTTTATTTTGTTGTTGTTGTTATTCTTGCTAGTCATGGGGCCTGAACTCTGGGACTGGGTGCTGTGTCTCATCTCTTCAGGTTAAGGCTAGTATTCTACCATTTGAGCCATAGTGTACTTCAGGCTTTTTCTTCTTATGTGATTCTGAGGATTCCAACCGAGGGCCTCATGCATGCAAGGAAAGCACACTTCTTCTGAGCCACCTTCTCAGCCCACTTATGGTTTTTGAAGGATTAATTGGAACTAAAAATCTCATATGACCTTTTCTGCTTGGGCTGGCTTTGAAACACAATCCTTCCATCTCAGCCTCCTGAGTAAGAGTGTAGGCATGAGCCAACTGTTCTTGGCTCCATTCACATTTGTATACAAGTGAATAAAGCTCAGTGATATAGTGTCTTCCTCTTTAACCAAAAGCAGGTAAGAAACCAGAATTTTATTTGAAATTCAGTTGAATCTATACATTCTAGACGTTAGGATTTCTTCTGTTACTCGAAAGGCAGGAGTTTAGGCTTATTTCACTTATTCTTACCAAAAGACACCTTGTAAGCTTCAAGTTATTTAATCTATGATTGATTTAAAAATGAGCTGACAGAATTAACTCTCAGAGTGACTGCCAACAAGTACAAGTTTTGAACTCAGAATTCAGTGTCTACAAAGAGAGATATATTTTAGTATTTTAAATAAAAAAGAGATGTATATTAGTATTTTAAATCAATAAAAGCTAATCAGCTACATTTTCTCAAAATATGTAATTCTAAATATTTCACTACTCTTCAAGGTAAAACTATTGCAAATTTTAGCACAAATTAACAATTTTACGTTCTATTTATTTCCTTGGCAATCATTCAAGCTAGCCAAATTGAAAAAAATACTATTTTGACCAGTTGCTGGTGGCTAACATCTGCAATCCTACTACTGAGGAAGCTGAGATCTGAGGATTGCAGTTCAAAGACAGTCTGGTCAGGAAACTCTGTGAGACCTACTTCCAAAAAACCACCAGAAAACCAGAAGTGGTGCTTTGGTTCAAGTGGTAGAGCGCTCTCCTTGAGCTGAATAGCTGAGGGACTGCCCCCAGACCAAAAGGTCAAGGCCAACAACCAACCAAAACAAACTAACAAAATAAGAAGAAAAAAAGAAAAAAAACAACTGTATGAAGAGGAAGAATCTCCAAGTTTTTATTCAAATTTTTAATGCTTGTGGCAACTGTTTTCATTTGGTAAAAAGTGGACAGCTTATATATGTCATTGTGATAAATTTGCTACTATGTGGTTGCTTTTCTCCTATTTATAGTTTTATTCATCAAACATTATTGAAGAAAAATCAATGAAGGGCAAGACATATTATTTGGCAAAACTGGTCAGTTAAATTGACTAGTACATTCTAGTACTTTAGCAAAGAAGCTGTCATTTTTATTCCCTCCCCAGGATTTGAACAACGAAAAAAAAATGTCTTGACTTTTCCAAAAAGTGAGTAAGACTGCTCATATTGAAATAATTAGAAGATAGTGAAAAGAAAGTTTAGGGTGCATAATATGTTTAATTTTTAACCTTTCTCACAAAAACTTCCAAGAAAGTTAACACACATTTGTTATAGATATTTATATCAAAGAGCCCACTGCAGGTGCCTGACACCTATAATGTGCAACTCAGGAGGATGAGATCTGTGATTGAGATTGGAGCCAGCCTGGAAAAGCAATAATTGCATGGATGATGCCTCCTACTATTATATCATGTCTTTTCCTCCAATCCTTAAAGTGAAGCTGTCTCCCCACATGACCATCCTTCTGATTTATTGACATTATCATTTTGATTTATGGTTTTCTCCAACATCATGACATGTGCATGGAGGCAGGCCATTCACATCTGTATTCACATCTGTCTCTCTAGTTGCCTACAATAGTGCCTGGTCCTCAGTGCTTAGTAGTCTTGTGTGGAGATGAGCCTGTTCTGCTCATGAAATCTCAAAGTTCAATCAGGAAAGCTCATCAAGCTATGGTCTTATGGTAAATCGTCATTTCTTCTAAATATTATGTTTCCTCCCTGTGTATCTAAGTCCACCTAAGGGTGAGATCAGTGCCTGACACCTATCAGTTATGATAGCAAAGGTAGCTATGACATCATAGAAGCTTATTTTGAAGCTTCAGGAAGACCTGATAACTGAAGCACCCAAATTGGTAGGTTCCCACATCCTGGAATACATTCCACATATATGCAATCAAACCATCATTCATTCTCTGCTGGGCTCAGACTCATCATATATTTCCCTTCTTTATTTAAAATAACGAAAAACGTGTTTTTGATATGTTATTGAATTATTGAAATGTGCCTCCAACCAAAAAAATAATTCCATTAGTGGAATGTAAATATAAGGCATGGATAAAAACAATCATAAAAACTCCTAGGGAAAGATCAAAAGTGGCAGCTACTACAAAAGTTGTTTCTTAATCCCAGCATTGGTGTCTCACACCATAATCCTAGTGTAATGTAAACTAATGAAACTTTTCTTTTTGTACCAGTACAGGGGCTTGAACTCGTGGCCTGGGCACTGAGATCATTTGATGAAGGCTAGCACTTTACTACTTGAGTCATAGCCACACATCTAGTATATTTGGTAGTGTAGTGGAGATAAGAATTTCACAGACTTTTCTACCTATGTTGGCTTCAAACTGTGATCCTCTATGTCAGCCTCTTGAGTAGGATTACAGGCATGAGCCACCAGTCCCCAGCTAAAAGTTATTTTTGTAAGATATAAAAGTTTACTTATACTGGGGAAGAGAGGGGGAGGGTGACAGCGGTAGGGGAGGGCGGGGGTGAGGGCAGAGCCTGAGTGTTCCACACACCCCCCACCAGTGCCTCGTGGCACGCCCCACTCTCCTCCCACGGCTGGGAGGGCTGCAGTCCTCTTGGTCCTCGCGGTCCTCAGAGGCCTGTGCAGCAGCAGCGGCAGCAGCAGGCAGCCAAAGCGGCCCACCTACCCTGCAACCCATTAAAAAATGGTGCATATTATAGTATGATGGATGACATGGAGGTACACACCTGTACCTAGGCAGTAGAATTACGAAGTTAAGAACAGTCTTGGCTACATAATGAGACTCATCTTGAATAACATAGAATAAAATAAATCAAACTACATTTTTAAAGACTAAGGTGTAGTTCAAATATAATTCAAATCGTTTTGCATGTGAAGGAACTGATATAATGCACAAAAATTATATGCTTTAATAACTACAATGTCAGTTTATCAGTGCAGTACAAGGTGCCCCTTGTCTGGAATCCATCCTAAGACAGTTGGTGCACCTGTCTTCTGGGATGGACTGAGGGCGTTGCTGGGCAAACAATATTTTGATCTCCATTCTTGGGTCCCACTTACAAATCTTTTTTTAGTAGACCCCCTACAAATCTCTCCCATCCCAATAACAGCCTCCTGGCTTTCAAGTGAGGTTATCTTTGATATCTCTTAGGGCTCTCCACTCTTGGCTGGATCTGCTCTGTTCCTAGGCCCAAATTCAGCAGCTTGTTCTGAGAAGAGTGGTAGCTATTTTGCTAGCCAACTCTGTCCTCTGCCATCTCCTCCTCAAATTAGTCTTTGGTATCAGTATGAATCTGCTCAGATGGTACAGCCAACCTGGGCTGGCTTTGAATCCTGATCCTCATATCTCAGTCTCCCTTGCACCTGGCATCATTTCTTCCTTCGAGGAATATTTCAGAGGGATAGAATAGCACAGCACCACATACATTTTTTAGGAATTGCCCCGGGGTGAGCCAGATGCTCAGAATCAAACCACTGACCTTGATATTGCCTTTGGTGTCCAATAGGATGTTGTTGGACTTAAGGTCGCGTGTGATTCTGTTTTGGTATAGGTGGTGAACAACACTTACAATTTGTATGATGAGCCTCCTGGTTTAATCCTCATATTGATGGCAGGATTTTCAGATCCACCCCAAGAGGTATCCCCTAATGGCCAGTTCCATGATAAGACATATATACTCTTCCTTCTCCATCACTTAGTACAACCTAATGATGTGTTTGTGCCATAACATCTTAAAAATGTTCACCTCATTCTTTATCCAATGATGAGGACTCTCACTTCTAGAGTATTTTAAATGCCACATCCTTGTCTGTGAGTTGTGGATGTGCCAGCTTCACTTGTCCATAGGTACCTTTGTGGATGAGCTCTTTCATCTGGTATTGTTCGGTGATCTCTTCCTTCAAGTAGCTTGAGCTTGATTCTTTGTGTTCTTCCATCCTTCTGCTATTATAGCAGGTAGCAACCCTACCTAAAATAAACTAAATAAAATATTGGAAAACCCAGAAAAAGTAAAAAGAAATACCAAAATCCAAACAACAACCAGTCTCCACAACCAAAACAATCAGCTTTGAGTCAGTCCAGCGGGTCCTCAAGCAAGATCTCCCAGATCTGTTAATTGACATAGGTTGGAACATGGTGGCTTCCGATATATCCTGCATGGCCTCACACCTTGGAGCAATCACAACCAGGCATAGTGATATCATGGAAGAAATGGACCAATCAGACTCTGGGCCAGTGAGGTCCGAGAAATAGTGGACCAATCACAGCCTGCCAAAATTGACACTCTAGCTCTTAGGCCTCAAAGACTGTTACTAAGGACTCCAGGTGGGTTTGAAGTTGCTCTGGTCTTTATCATGGCATTTCTGAAACCACTAGGACAGTGGTCAAAATCCTCTGATTTTCTAGAGGACTACTGCATATTATAAATTGCTTCAGTGGAGACACTAGCTAATAGCCTCCATTCTTGATGGCCACCTTATCCTATGTCTTGTTCCAGCAATGGCCCTGCACAAGGCCTCCCTCCTTCTCAAGGACACCTGTGTCCTACAACTTCCTCCTGAGAGACAAGTTCCAGGCTGGATTTGAGCCACAATCCTCACAATTCACCTTCCTGAGTAGTTAGGATTATAGGCCTTAGCCATCGGTAGGTACTTAGCTCATCTCTTACATTTGGAAGAAGTATATTTGTTAGAAAGGTGGGTTTTCGATATGTCCTTTTAGCACTTTAAATTTGTTTCCCTTGCTGACCAATAGTTAACCTATTTTCTCATGAGAAAGTTTTCATAATAACATTGAAGATCACTTGGGTGTGATGAGTTGTCTCTGTGCTTTGGGAGGTTTTCTGTCTTTATGTAATTAAAATGTGTCTTAGTGTGGACCTGGGTAATTATGTTAATTGACTTTTTGAGCTGCTAGATTCCTGCATAGAAGGGTTCATGCTTTCAATCAAAATTGGGAAGGTATTGGTTATTATTCCTTCAAATACTATGTATTACTTTTTTCCCTCTGTACTTTAAACATATATACATTATACATATATATTCAAATTGTATATTTGAATATACATATACATACCTACATATTTATATTACATATACATTTATATACATATATTTATTATCACACAGCTTCCACTTTTGTGATTGTTTATGGTAGGAAGTTTAATTGATCTATATTAGAGTTTGAAGTTTTCCTCTTTATTCCTAGATAAAAATATGCTTTTCTTGGCAAGGATATTGAAACAGCATCAAAGCACAGGTAGCCTCTCTCTCTCTCTCTCTCTCTCTCTCTCTCTCTCTCTCTCTCTCTCTCTCTCTCTCTCTCTCTCTGATTTCCCGCCTCTGTCAGGTTTTTGAGCACAGGGCCATTGCTTATTGGGTTCTTCTAGTGTGTGCTGTGATCTTTTGCAATGTCATGATCTGATTCAAAGGCCACAAGGTCTGCACCTGGAAGAGGAGCTGTTCCAAAGTCAACCTGCATGGATGCACCTGCCTGCTTCTGTCTTGATGTCAGAGCCCTGTATCCACTTGGGAGGCCTTAGCAGATGCCCCTTTGACAGGACTGCTGGCTAGTGACTGTGGACAGTACAAGCACAGCCTCTTGTTTTACCTATCAGAAGTCTGCAGTGGAGCCTGGGGGTGTTCTTCTGTTGGAGGATATGCTTGGAGCAAGGCAGGGGTTGAATAAGCCTCACTGTGGCCTGACTTCTGGGGCACAAAAAAGGCCAAGTATTTCTCTGGGCCCTTTTCAGAATATATGGGAAGGTTCGGGAGCAGAACCTGAGCTCAGGGTGCCCCTAAACACAGGGTGGGCAATGAAACTGGGAGGGGCAGGGCTGTCCAGGTTGGCACGGGGCAGATGATGAGCCTGTATTAGTAGTCTGCTGGCTTACAAATGAAAAGTGATGCGTGCTTGCTACCCAGACATATCCCACTAAGACTGGTTGCACCAGAGAGTCCCATGCTAGTGGGGGGAAACTGCTAAAGACAGCAGTAGATGGACCAGGAGCAGTTGGCGCTCTTTGTGGGCAATTCAATGCTGGCTCTGGCAGGGGGAATCTGAAGGTTCCCTAACTCTGCAGATCTAGGGAAACGTGAGCCCAAGCAGACACCAGGCTTGGCCAGCTGCACACTGCCAGGCCTTGCTGGTTGGCTTTGCAGAGTCCTCAACCTGGCACACCTGCCAGCACAAAAACTGCCTAGCATCTCCTGAATCATAGAACTTGGAGACAGCACCTCTCTTAACTTGGACATGCAGTGTCCAGCTGTCTAGAAGCTGCTGTGGTCAGTGCAGGTCTGGGAGGAATGGCAGGCCTACTGCTGGAGGGAGCAGATGCCCCTTCCAAGGCATCTGGGGGGAAGGGGAGCCCCAGGAAATAGGCTGGTCTGTCCTGCACAAAGAGAACACCTCCAGTTTGTTTGACTGTTTGGTTGGATGGAGGGTCTCCCCTTGGGGACAGTGGTATTAGGAGACTGTGTTGGTGAGATTATCCCAAAATTAAACCAGTCGCTGAGGGAGCAAAAGAGTAAAGCTTGCTGAACTGTCCATGGCAGGTGGAGTTAAGGTCATGACAGCCACTCTCTTGAAAGATCCCGAGGCTTTGTCACCAGAAGACAAGTAACATCATGCTGGCATGGAGTCTAATGGTTTTAGGAAATTTATCAGAGAGCTGTACTTGGCTTGTATGTCACTCAATTGGGCTCACACTGGGTGGGGAGTTTGGGCTTTAGAGCTGGGCATGACAGCTTGATCTTTTTGATCCAACACCTTCTGGAAGGTGTTGGAATTTTAGGAGGTCTGAGTGCATTATGAGATTATGTGTGTTCCTCTGAGCTTCATCCTTTGTTTGTGACAGGGATGAGCCCTCCCTTCCTGCTGTCCTGGTGCCCTCAGGGTGTGGGCTGGTTTCTGGCATGTAGAAAAGATTAATGTGCCTTCTAATCCCTGAGCCTCACTAGGAAGGGCTATTGTTTGCAGGGAGGATTGTGTCATTGGGAGGTCTTTATGTTCTTTGAGTAAGGGAATCTACATACTTCAGAGCACATCTTGGCTTTCTCTCTAAATGTTTAATTTCTGTGGAAGACTGGTATCTAAAGGCCTAAAAGTTTAAGGCTCCAGAGGCTTTCTAGGTTTCCAGACATATCCAGGGATCCAGGGCTTGTTCTTTTTCATCTTACAAAGACAGCTCTAACATCCTCCCTTAGTCATGGTATACTGAGCCCTTTGGCTCTGGCATAAATGAGGAGAGACAGGCAGGGCTGTTGCTAAGGAAAGCAGACAGGGCTGCATTGTTGCTGAGAAAAGGCAGGCAGGCCCTCTCTTGTTACATAGTTTCATTTTATTTCCCATTGTTGGTAAATAAAGCCTCCTGATTGGACTTCAGGAGCTGTCCACAATCATTGCTCCATTACTTTTCCCTGCTCTTACCATACTGCCTTTCCATTTAAATTCATTTTTACTTTTAATTTTTGTCAGAAGCAAAGAGGCAATTAAAAAATCTATATGTAATGTTAATTTTTATTCTTTTTTTTGGAGGGGGAAGTTGTGGGCTTGAACTCCGGGCCTGTACGATGTCCCTCAGCTCTTCACCTCAAGGCTAGAGCTCTACCACTTGAGCCACAGAGCCACTTTTGGGCACTTTTCTGCTTATATGGTGCTGAGGAATGGAACCCAGGGCTTCATGCATGCAAGGCAAGCACTCTACCACTGAGCCACCTTCCCAACCGATAGTTTTTATTCTTGAATTACTCAAATTCATGCAGAACATATCAATTCAAGCAGCATAAAATGGCAGACGGCATGAGTTAGATCTCTTTCCCTCGCCTGTGGCTCTCTTGCTCTACCCTAGGGTGACCACTCATACTGTTTTAGTTATGTATCTCTGCATCTAAACCAAATGTGCACAAAGGAGAAGCTATTAAAAATAGACTAGCCCACAGTTACCCAAGATCCTCCAAACCTATCTTACTAAGAGGCCAAATTTCCAATTCACACTATGGAGACTCAAACTTCTACACTCAGGTTCAAAGACCTGAACCAAGTCTGTGCTGGAACCACATGACTGAAGTTGGTAGCTCATTGTTCACTATGGAAGAAGTCTGCAATAGCTGGGAATCTGCTCTCTGCCTTTCCCAATAAGTCACAGTGTCAGGTATGAGAACTAAGGAGTTATACAGGCCATTTAGAGGTTACTAGACTTTGGGTTTTAACTTTTGTAATTCCAAGTTTCACTTCAGATCAAATATTGGGCCTTCACAGCAGCAGCCCAAGAGAAAATGATGTCCAGAACTTTTGTAAGTGTCTCAGACTATTTGAATTTGCTTTTACTGATTTATCTTTTTTCCTACAATGCACACCTGTGGTCAAATGGGGGCTTTCTTATGGCTTAAGGAATTTTTTATAACATCACAATGAAATTGAAATACACAGCTATAACTCTTTCTCTAAAGGAATACTGATGGATTTGGCAGTAGGAGAGTTCAAGCTGATGACCTCCAATATTCTAGGCAGGGGTTCTATTACATAAGTCCCCTACTCCAACCTTTGTTCTTCACTTTGAGCATATCAGCACACTGCCTTATGGATTTCAAGAATGCAGATGTAAACTATCTGTTAAGAAACTGTCTTTGGAAAGGATGATGCTCTCTTTTCTCTCACTCTTATAGATGTTAATAACCCGTTTCATGGAGCTGTATGGCTTAAGGCATTTTGCTACAGTATCAGATGATTCTGAAGTGATACCACTATTCTTTTAACATCAATCATTCTAGATTTAAAGAAAAAGACCTTGAATATCTTGAGTAAATTGATGAGGTCTTTAAAATCAAAAAGTTAGAGCAGCTGTTCAGATTTTGGATTCCATGAAGTATCCTACTGGATTTAATTTTTAAGTGAGAAAACAGCTGCTTTCATGACCCACCTAACTATAAAGCTTTCTTGGTCTTAGTTACGTTGCATTTTAAGGTAAATGACAAAAGTGCCAACTTATTGACTTTATAAGGGACTCAGGATTACATAATTAAATAGTTGTCAAAATTTACTGAGTTGAATAGAGAACGTGCTTAATTTATATTAAAGTAGTAATGTATTGCCATTAATACAAGGATGTATTTTATTAGTAAATACTGAAAAGGAAAAAAAAGTGTTTCTATAGGGGATTCATCCTGGCAATAGTCACTTTGCAGTAGGCTGATCCTTCCTGCCTTCTTTCAAACGCATGTTATTGTTATATGTTATTATTTAAACGTGTATTATTGTTTTAGTTCCTCTCAAGAGCTATGGGGCTAATCTTGGATTTCATTAAGAAAACACCAAAGTGCATACTGATATTATAACTTTTTATTTATTTATTTTTTTGTTGGTCATGGGGCTTGAACTCTGGGCTTAGGAGCTATCCCTGAGCTCTTCAGCTCAAGGCGAACACTCTACCACTTGATCCACAGTGCCACTTCCAGTTTTTTGGTGGGTTATTGGAGAAAAGAGTCTCACGGACTTTCCTGCATGTTCTGGCTTTGAACCGTGATCTTCAGGTGTCAGCCTCCTGAGTAGCTAGGATTGCAGACGTGAGCCACCAGTACCCGGCTCTGATATTACGATTTTTAAAGACCAAAAATGATCTATTGTATGTTTCCAACAATACATAAAGTCCATAACAAATAAAGACTTTAACATTATTTTAAGCAGTTGTGTAAGGGGGTTATAATTCAGCAAATACGGACACCTCATATGCCTTAACTACTTCTTTGAATTTTCTCTTTATTGTCAAGTTAAAAAAAATCTGGATCCACTTTAGTGAAAATTTCCAATTGGACCCTTTGTCATGTACCCTCTGCACCTAAAAATACATAAAAATTCACTTTGTTTTTAAATTGTTGGAGCAAGTTCCAAGACCTGCACATATGTTGAATGGAAGCCACTGGTGTATGTTTGGCTCCTGAACATGGCCAGCGTTCTAACAGGATCACACATGAGGACATGGATAGTACTGAAGGACAAAATTTTGGGATCAAATACTAGGACCTGGCAGCCACCAAGGACAGAAGGCACTGGCTGATGCCCTTGTAGTTCCTGCAACACTGCCATGGCTGTAGCATGGCATCATTCTGTGAGCCTTGCATACCTGTAGAAACCTTGGCAACAGTCCTACAGGCTTAAGACTAAAAGAGACAGTGGGTTCATGCCAACCTGTGATTGATCCATTGCAGCCATTGTGAGTGGTCTCTGCAGTCCATTAAAGTGCTGGGATTTCCTGGTGACCTGCTGGACTCAGTTCTACATTGACAATTTTGAGTGTGTGGTATTTTTTTTTTTATTTGGAGGGGGGCTATGTTTTGTTTGGGTTTGAGTATTTCCTTTTGGTTATTGCTCTGGGGTTGTTATTTGCTTAGCTAAATTTAGGTAGATTTACTTCTTGCCATCCTAGCAAAAGATGGGGGAACACAGTGAATTATCCTTAAGCTCTTAGGAAAAGGAGATTTTCACTGAACAAGCCAGTATGAAGGAGATTATTGGCTACGGCAGGAGATTTTCCCTGAACAATGCAGTGTGAAGGAGGAGATCATTGACTATGGTAGCTATGGATATGTAAAGTTGGCCTAGCACCACCTCATAGACACTAAGGTGGTAATGAAAATAATCCTAAAAGGAGAGTTCAATAATTGTCAGATCAAATATGAGATGGACAGGCCGGGATTGTGGATCAGTGGTAGATGTTTGCCTCGCATCCAGGAGGTCCTGGGTTCAATTCCTTAGCACCACAAGAACAGAAAATGCTGGAAGTGGTGCTGTCGCTCAAGTGGTAGAGCAATAGACTTAAGCTGAGGAGATCAGCCACAGTGCCTAGGCCCAGACTACAAGCCCTAGGACCCACAAAAAAAAAAAATAGATGGATATTATTACATTTTTCCATCACTCACACATGATTAGGTCATACCAGGTGAGGGAAAAGGATGAGCACCAATACCTGGCAGTGGAACTGGCCATCTAGAGACCTCCTGACATATATGTGAAAATCATAACACCTATTCAAGAATGAAGTCACGAGATTGTTCAGATTGTGAGTACTGTGCATTACTTTAATGAATATATAAATGAACACTGAGACATTAAACCCAATAACATCGTGTTGGATGACAAAGGCAATGTGAAGGTCAATGACTTTAGCATGAGCATGAGGATTTCCCAAGGGTAGTTGCTGAAGGACATACTGGTACCTTAATTTTGTCCCTATAAAATATTCCTGCATGGAAATTACAATGGTTGCAATGTAGACATCTGGTGTTTGGGAGTCCTCATTTGTATTCTATGGGGATGGCACATTTCCCATTTGAATATATGAATTTTAGCCAGATAGAGGTAATTGTCTTGGAGGTCACATACATTTCTCCATTCACTTGTCTCCAAAAGAACAAAATATCATCTTGAAACTGAAAACTGCAGACCCAAAGGAGAGGCACAGTATGGAACAAACAATAAAGATTGGCTCAACCAAGTTGAGGAATATTTCCTCTGTCCTGGTGAGCTACTATGTAATAAGCTAAACCCTATTATTCTTGCACTCATATGTGATGGGGTACAGCCTGCCTGATATGTACAAATCTATATTGGACAGGACATTCAATGAAATCATTAAAGTAGAATGAAAGCAGTGAAATTTAATCAGTGCCTTCAATTGTTTCAGTGTGCCCATCTTCTGCAGATATATAGTATGTACATATGTATATATTTCACAAATATATTACATATTAAATATGTTATATATAATTATATATGCATAAATATACATAATTCTGGAGATGGAGTTTCATGGAATTCTCTGCTTTTGCTTCAAGCCAATATTCTCCTCATCTGAGCCTCCTTAGGTGCTAGGATTATAGACTGGGGCCAGGCAAAACATTTCCTAATAAATGCAACATAGAGCCTGTCTTTAACTTCCAAGGAATATTAGAAACTGAAAATAGTAGAATGATGAATGTAACATAAAAGACTTAAGTCCTTGTAAAATTTCCAAAACTTATTTCATACAAACATGAGGGGACAGTATTACTAGATTTATCATTTACAAAAAGATTAATAAAAACTTAAACACAGATACAGATCCCAGGTGGAAGTGTGAAAGTAAGTGGAAGGCCCATAAATTCAAGTCCTAGTACTGACACATTACCATATATAAAATTAATTTTCTATGTGTTTTATTATAAAAATACTGTACAGAGGTGTTTCAGTTACATGAGCAAGGTAATGAGTACATTTCCTATCAAGCATTGTTGCCTCCTCCTTTTTTCCCCCTACCATCCCTTCCCTCCCACCTAAACAACTACCCCCCCCAAAGTTGTAAAGATCATTTTCAAGGTAGTGTCTTGTACATCAAATTTTTACAATGGGTCAACCTGTATCCTTAATTAAGTATTTTGTGCTTTTCCTTACCGTCCCCGAATTAGAGAAGTATATGTACAAGATGCAGGTTACCAGAATCAAATATAGTGAAAACAGGGTTTATACCATAAGGGAGGAATATACAAAGCAACCAAAAATCCCATGGTACCTTATAAATAGGTTAGAAACAATACCAAGAAAGGAAAAACTACTTGCGTCCCTATCTTGAGGTTTATTTCACTTAACTTCATCTTATCTGGTCATATGTACATAGATTTTGACCTTGTGTGCTTGTCCTAGACATGTACTAGTTATTGCAAATAAGGGAAACCATGGGACCTATGTTTCATTGGACATGCCTTACTTCACTTAATATATTTTTATCTCAAGACTTTCCATTTCCTAACAAATTGGGCGATGTCATTTTTTCTGATGGAGGCATAGAATTTATATATACAATATATATATATTATACTATATATAATATATATATGACATTTTCTTGATCCATTCCTCTACTGAAAGGCATCTGCGTTGGTTCCATATCTCAGCTATGATAAATAATGTTGCAATAAACATAGCTGTGCTGGTAGCCTTAGTATGGCCTTATTTGTGATCAGTTGGGTAAATGACCGAAAGTGGGATGGGTGGGTCATAGGGGAGCTCTATGTGGAATCTTTTGAGGAACCTCCATACTGTTTTCGAAAGTGGTTAAACAAATTTATACTCCCACCAACAATGCAGTAGAGTTCCCTTTTGGCCACATCCCTTCCAACATCTATTATTATATTTCTTATTTATAGCTATTCTAACAGGGGAAAGGTGGAATCTCAATGTTGTTTTGATTTGCATTCCTTTTATGGCTAGAGAAGTTGAACATTTCTTCATGTGGCTATTGGCCATTGTTATTTCCTCTTCAGAGAATTTTCTCTTTAAGTCTTTAGCCCACTTATTTATCCGGCAGTTGTTTCTTTGAGGATTTGTTGTAGGGGTATTTAATTTTTTGAGTTCCAAGCATTTTTTAGATATTGGACCCTTGTTTGTTGTATGGTTAGTGAAGATTTTCTCCTAATCCACGGGATTTCTATTGATTTTGCCAGCTATGTCCTATGCCATGCACAAGCTCTGCACTTTCATGCAATCCCCATTTGTGCAACCTTTCTTTGATTTGTTCTGTTTCTGGGTCTCTATTAAGAAAATTTCAGCCTGTACCAAGGAGAACTAGGGTTTCTCCTATTCCTTCCAGTAATGTTTTCAGGGTGTGTGCTTTGACTCTGAGGTTGACAATTAATTTTGTAGGCCAGAACTTATTTTTTCCCCATCCTTTGTGTTCATAGGATTGTCTGTATTATGTGTAAACAGGCTGCTCTACAAGGTATCTTTCCATGTCATACAGTAGGTATTACATGACTCTATGTAAGTATTGTATAATGACATAGAGCTTTCTAATGACTTACCTACAAAATCTATTAATGTTAATTAAGTGTCATGAAGAATGCCAAACCTCCATTTTTGTGTCTATCTCCGTCCTTGTTCTCCCTATTGTTTAACAGCTTATATCACACTCAGCATAACAAGCTGGCACATGGAACAGACATGAACTCAATGGATCCTAGCTGTGAGATGGCCCCAAATACAGAAAATATTAGAATCAAAGAGATTGAAGCAGTTGTCCAAGGTGCCTAGTTTATGAATGACTTTGGGTTCCAATGGTCGCACCTGCCTCTGTCAGAAGCCTGTTGATGGTCTGTCACCATCAAAGCTCACACTGAAGCTTAACTTCTCAATGTAGCAGTGTCAGGAGGTGGAACGTTTAAGAGAGGTTTCAGTCATAAATAGATTAATGTCATCTCATCAACTCTGAAGGGACTAACATCATCGTCATTCTAGCACATGCCATGATGCCAAGATCCTCTGTGATATGATGCACGTAGGGGGCCATAGCCCATGTGCTAGCATGCTATTTAGACATTGCATCCACTATTATTGTGACTGAAATAGACCTTTTTTCCGTATGAAGTATACAGCTTCAATGATTTTGTTAAACCATGACAAAATGGACTGAGATGCTATTCTTTTTGTCTTTTTCATGGAACTGAGGAATAAACTGAAAGCCTTACACTTACTAGGCAAATACATTACCATTTGTGCCTGCATTCCCCCAACCATTTTTTTTTCTTTTTCAGTTGGCTTTTCATATAGTCATGTGCTAACTTCACTCAAGCCACCCTCATTAACCCATCCTCCTATACCTCTAACTCTCAATATCTGGGATTAGAGCCTGTGACACCACAATTTAACCCGTAGAATATACTATTCCTTTGGGGAAAGAGATACAGACCCCTGAGAAGCTTATGTGTGTTTGTGTGCTTGTGTGTGTGTGTGTGTGTATTCGTGAACTGGTCTTGATTTATTTTGTACTGAGGGTGAATCTTCCTGATGATTCTGCATTCTAATTCCTTTCACTGAAAAAGAAATGGTTCTCTGCGTGCTAGTGGCTCACATCTGTAATCCTAGCTCTTCAGAATGCTGAGATTTTGAGATAACACTGTTAAACCAGGTGAGTCAAGAAAAGTCCATGACACGCTTATGTCCACTTAATCACCAAATATGTCAGAAGAGGAGCTGTGGCTTAAGTAATAGAGTAATATTCTCAAGGAAAAAATAGGAATAGCACCTAGGCTCTTATCAAGGTTAAGGACCAGCACCCATACAAAATCTACAGATAACACTTGTGCTATTACAATGAGCTCTTGTGCTATTTAAAGTCACAATTATGTCTAATGGATTATCTGTACAGGACAGTTGCAGTAAAATTCTTGTATTTCTTCATAAGATATGTTCTCTCTGGACCATCTTTATGCTCCATTTTTGTCTCTGCAATGATGTCTTGATTTTGAAATAGAGGAAAAATTCAGTGATGAATTTGTTCTCTGTGTCCCTCTCTCATCCATTATTAACATGTTCTCTCTTTTTATTTTTTGACAATCCTGGGGCAGGAACTTAGGGCCTGGGCACTGTCACTGAGCTTCTTTTCTGCACAAGGCTAGCACCCTATGACTTGAGCCACAGTGCCACTTATGGCTTTTTCTTTTTATGTGGTACTGAGTAATTAAACCCAGAGCTTCATGCATGCTGGACAAACACTCTGCCACTAAACCACATTCTCAGCCACATAATCTCTTTTTAAAATATATCTGTCATGTTTACCTCTGTCCCATTTCTGAAGTCACTGCCACTGCTCTTGAATCTATCCTCAGTTTTACTCCTAACTGCCTTTCATTCCCTATAACTGCTGAATTGTTTTCCATTCCAAAGGAACTATCTTTCCTTTTCTTAAATTTCACACTTCATTGGCTAAAAATCAAAGAATAACTCAACATTACCAGTGTCTGAAATTGAAGACACTTAGAATAGTAAATAGCTTTTTCTACGTAGGTTTTAAGCTGTAGGGCTTCAACTCTGGGCCTGGGCGCTGTCCATCAGCTCTTCAGCTCAAGGCGAGTGCTCCACCACTTGAGCCACAGTGCCATTTCCAGTTTTCTAACTGGTTTATGGGAGATAATAGTCTCTCAGCCTTTCTTGCCATGGCTGGCTTTGAACCGGGAGCCTCAGATCTCATCCTCCAGAGTAGCTAGGATAACAGGAATGAGCCACCGCTGCCCAGCTAATAAATAGCTTTTTATGTGTATCAGGTGATACACAACAAGTCAGAACCTTGGGATATCTATTATCTTCCAGTCTGGGAAGGATCTAACCCCACAATATACCCTGCTAGACAACAAAATTAAAGAGATTCTACAAATGTAATTAGTTCCCACAAGATTTGGGTGTGAGTTACTTCCAAGGAGTGAGTGCAAAATAAGGCCTTTCTAGAAGTCAGTGACACCAACAGAATGAATCAAACAGTAAGGAGAATATGTTTGTCAATAAAGTATGGAGGTGTCTAGGAGCTGACAAAAGTGGTTGTATGATAGGGGACCAGAAACACAGACTCACAACCACAGAACCTAAAGCATACCAGGCATCCCTTAAGCTTGGAAGAGATCCTTACATTCCATGAGAGACTATAGCCTGGTGGCCCCTGGTAGAAAGTGAGCAGCTGCTAGAGACAAACTACACCCAAGCTACCAAACTTATGTCCTACTATTGTTGGTATTTAATGGACAAACAAATACATTTGTGGTGATTTGCCACATATCATGACTAAATGAATGCATTTCTCAGAGTACTGGTGCCTCACACCTGTAATCCCAGCTACATAGGAGGCGGAGATCTGAGGATCTAGATTCGAAGAGATCTCAAGCAGCAAGCAGCAATATCTGTGATATTCATATTGCCAATAAAAAGCAAAAATACTGGAAATGGTAGTATGGATTAAGTAGTACGGCACCAGCCTTAAGGGAAAAGCTAAGTAAAACACAAGACCCTAAGTTGAAACTCCAATACCAGCACATACACAAAAAAGAATGGAAAAATGAGAGCATTTATTGAAGACCATTTGGTATTTTCTTTGCTCTGTGTAAAACTCTAACATCTCTCACACTTTTTCTTGTGCTTGAAGAAATTTATTAAAGTCTATAACACCACCTTAATGATATCTAACTACACAACTACACAAACATGTTGGTCACACACTTTTCAATATAGCATATTGTAATTGTTACTGCAAACAAAGTACCTTTCCTACTAATTTAATCTAATTAATCTCAGAAACTAGATTTGTATATTGATACTTCTCACAATACTTTATCTGAAATCAAACTTAAACTTCGTAACTCATCTAAAGGGAAAACTTATACTGTATCTTCAGGTATATTCCTTTCTGCCAGTTTTCCTACAAATGAAAATTAATTGATTCCAGCACTTAAAAATCCTACATCCCAAATTAATAGAAGATTCTGATTAAAACAAAAAAACTTTAAAGTGTTTTCAATTTCTGTTTAATTTGGACAAAGTACTTAAAGATATCTTTGGACTTCCATAGAGATATCATATCCAAAACTTCATCTATACCATATAAATAAGTTCCCTAAAGGCTGTCTATAAATTCACATAGATGTTGCTCAATTCACTAGAGCAAAAGAACTATAAATTCTGACTTACATCTATAAACATCCCATGACAATTTCTAGATCATTCCATTTTTCTCAGAAAAATGAAGGCTGCCATGAAACTCACTAATGGTGAGAGGAGAAAAAAGAGCAAGTTTTCAATGGCTGATATTTTACAAAAGCCTTATTTGCATGTGGGCACACACAGAAAGCTATACAATGTTCAGCTTTACGTGGAAAGAAAAGGAACTCACCCTACAGAGAGAGAAAAACCCTTGGCAGGAGAAAGACCGAAGAATTACCTGAATGAATGTCTTCTCATATATTTCCCTCCATGTGCTTCATGGAGTTTTCTCTGGGACTCAATGCTCAATAAGGCAGACCTCGGTCATCCCAGCAAAAGCACAGACAGCCAAGACTCAGGTAACAGCCATTTCTTTGCTCTCCCTGTGGAAACATCACCAACCGAATGAAAAATAAAGCAAAGTGGATTTCAGGGGCACATACAAAGAACCATAGTGCTTTGGGGACAAAGAAAACATGTGTGTTTGTGTGTGTGTGTGTGCGTGTGTGTGTGCTTGTGTGCTTGTGTGTTGGTACTGGTACTTAAAATCAGGACTTGGAAACTATCCTTTAGGAACTACACATTACTACACTTTAGCTTCTTTGCTCAATCCTGGTGCTCTACCACTTGAGCCACACTCAACTTTTGGCTTTTTAGTCATCAATTGAAGACAAGAGCAATAAAATCTCTCCTGACGAGGATGAATTTGAACCTTTATCCTCAGATCTCAGCCTCCTGATTAGCCTGAATCACAGGAATGTGCGCCATCAATGCTGGCATTAGTGACATACCAATGTACTGATTTCAAGCCCCAATACCAGCACAAAAACTCAAACCAAAATCATACTTCATAGCCTATAAATATACTGATAGCATATGAAACCAATATAATGAAATGTGGAGAAATGTGAAGGACATCAGAAAATGATTATTATTATTATTAGCTTTTCTAATTCTTAAAAACCTAAAATTATTTATAATTTTAAAAACCTAAAATTATTTATTTATAAAACGTAAACTGACTACAGAAGGCACTTGTACAAGGTGTATGTCTCAAATGAGATAGCAGATTAGGACAAACAGAAAATGCTAAGGAAAACAAATAATTTTAGAATTCAGTGATTATTACACAGAAAAGATACTTGAGCATCTGTACTTTGAAACTGTTTCAAGTAAGCAACAGTAATGACATATTTTAGATATGAGACCCTTGTCCGTTATTTGGCTAGTGACGATCTTCTCCCAGTCCGTGGGCTTTCTATTGATCTTGCTAACTATGTCCTTTGCCATGCAGAAGCTCTGCAACTTTATGCAATCCAATTTGTCCAACCTTTCTTTGATTTGTTGTGTTTCCGGGTCTCTATTCAGAAAATTTCGGCCTGAGCCAAGGAGACCTAGGGTTTCTCTTATTCCATCCTGTAATGTTTTCACAGTGTCTGCTTTGACTTTGAGGTCTTTAATCCATTTGGAGTTAATTCTGGTGCAGGGTGATATATAAGGATCTAGCTTTAGTTTTCTACAAGTAATTAACCAATTTTGCCAGCAACATTTACTGAAGAGCCTGTCTTTCTTCCATTCTATTGTTTTAGCTCCCTTATCAAAGATTAGATGGCTATAGGTCTGTAGGTTCATTTCTGGGTTTTCAATTCTATTCCATTGGTCCTGAGGTCTGTTCTTATGCCAATACCAAGCTGTTTTGATTACTATAGCTTTATAGTAGAGTTTGAAATTTGGTATTGATATTCCTCCAGCAGTGTTCTTTCCGTTGAGGAGCGTTTTTGCTATTCGGGGTCTTTTATAGTCCCATATGAATTTTTGGATTGCCTCTTTATTTCCTTGAAGAATGAGGTTGGAATTTTGATAGGTATCGTGTTGAAATTATAGATAGCCTTGGGAAGTATTGCCATTTTCACGATGTTAATGTTTCCAATCTAGGAGCATGGGAGGTTTTGCCATTTTTTAAGTTCTGTGTTAATTTCCTTTTTCAAGATTTTAAAGTTTTCATCATAGAGGTCCTTCACTTCTTTGGTTAAGATAATTCCTAGGTATTTTATTTTTTGTGGGGCTAATACAAATGGAATTTCCTTCCTAATTTCAACCACACTTTTCTCATTGTTGGCATACAGAAAAGCCATTGATTCTTGGTGGTTAATTTTATTACCTGCTACTTGCCAAAGTTTTGAATCACCTTGAGTAATTTGGGAGTGGAGTCTAAGGGATTCTTTAAATACAAGATCATGTCGTCTGCAAAGAGGGAGAGTTTTCTTTATTCTTTTCGTATTTGGATACCCTTTATGTCTGCATCTTCTCTTTTTTTTTTTTTTTGTCATTCGTGGGGCTAGAAATATGGGACTGGGCGCTGTCCCTCAGCTCTTCAGCTCAAGGCGAGCGCTCTACCACTTGAGCTACAGCACCACTTCTGGTTTTCTGGTGGTTTATTGGAGATAGGAGTCTCATGGTGTTTCCTGCCCCGGCTGGCTTTGAACCGCGATCCTCAGATCTGAGCCCCCTGAGTAGCTAGGATTACAGGCATGAGGCACCAGCGCCCAGCTGCATCTTGTCTTATTGCTGTAGCTAGGCATTCTAATAATAGATTGAAGAGAAGTGGAGAGAGTGAACATCCTTGTCTTGTTCCTGAGTTAAGAGGAAATTTCTTTAGTTTTTCACCATGAAGTATAACGCTGGCTGTAGGTTTGTCATATACAGCCTTTATTGTATTGAGGAATGTTCCATGGATTCCTAGTTTTTCCAAAACCTTCATCATAAAGGGGTGTTGGATCTTGTCGAATGCTTTTTCTGAATCTATTGAGATAACCATGTGTTTCTTATTCTTGCTCCTGTTGATGTGATGAATAATAGTAATTGATTTGCGTATATTGAACCAGCTTTGCATCCCTGAAATGAATCGTGTTTGATCGTGGTGTATGATTTTTTGGATGAATTGTTGAAGTCGATTAGCCAAAATTTTGTTGAGAAGTTTTGCATCAATGTTCATCAAAGAATTGGGTGTATAGTTCTCTTTCTTTGGTGAGTCCTTGCCTGGTTTTGGGATGAGGGTTATGATGGCTTCATAGAATGTGTTCGATAGTGACATTTCTCTTTCAATTTCATTGACGAGTTGGAGGAGTATTGGTGTGAGCTCTGCTTTGAAGGCCTTGTAAAATTCCACTGTAAAACCATCTGGTCCTGGACTTTTCTTAGCTGGGAGGTCTCTTATTGCTGTTTCTATTTCAGTGCTTGATATGGGCCTGTTAAGATGGTTTAACTCATATTGGTTTAGATTTGGCATGTCAATATTTGCTAGGAAAAGGTCCATTTCTGTCAAGTTCTCAAACTTATTATCATAAACTTTTGACAAGTATTCCCTTATAATGTTCTGAATCTTGGTTGTTTCCATGGTGATGTTTCCATTCTCATCTCTGAGTTTATTAATTTGGGTGTGTTCTCTTCTTTTTCTGATAAGATTTGCTAAGGGTCTGTCAATTTTGTTAATTTTTTCGAAGAACCAACTCTTTGTTTTGTTGATTCTTTGTATAGTTTTTTTGGATTCTAATTCATTTAATTCTGATTTAATTTTAATTATTGTTTTCCATCTACTGGATTGGGGTTTATCTTGCTGGTCATTTTCAAGGTGGTTTAGATGTGTCATTAAATTTTTGGTTTCAGATCTCTCTAATTTGTTGATATAGGAGCTCAGAGCTATCGACTTGCCTCTGAGTACTCAGAGTACTCAGTGCCTTTGCTGTGTCCCAAAGGAGCTGGGAATTTGTGTGTTCATTTTTGTTGAATAACATGAACATTTGAATTTCCTTTCTAATCTCTTCCATGACCCACTCATGATTCAGCAGTGTGTTGTTCAGCCTCCATGTAATACCGGATTTTCTTTGGTGGCTTTTGGTGTTGAGTTCTAATTTTATTCCCTTGTGGTCAGAGCGAATGCAAGGTATAACTTCAATGTTTCTGAATTTAGACAAGTTTGCTTTGTGGCCTAAAATGTAGTCTATTTTAGAAAATGTTCCATGTGCTGCTGAGAAAAACTTGTATTTTGATGCTGCTGCGTGAACTGTTCGGCAGATGTCTGTTAAGTCTAGTTGATCTATGCAGCTGTTTAGATCTGTGATTTCTCTGTTGAGTTTTTGCCGAGTTGATCTATCTAGTGGGGAGAGTGGGGTGTTAAAATCCCCCAAAATTAATGTCTTTGGATCTATATCGGAATTGAGGGAAAGTAGTGTTTCTTGGATAAATGTGGCTGCTCCATTGTTTGGCGAATAGATATTTATAATTGTAACATCCTCCTGAAGGAGAGATCCCTTAATTAGTATGTAGCGACCTAATTAATCACTTCTCACGAATTTTAATTTGAAGTCTGTTTTATCTGATATTAGGATTGCAACTCCTGCCTGTTTATGGCAGCCGTTTGCTTGGTAGATTTTGTTCCAGCCTTTAACATTGAAAATGTGTTTGTTTTTACGGGCAAGATGTGACTCCTGAAGGCAGCAGATAGAAGGGTCTTGTTTTTTAATCCAACTAGACAGTCTATGTCCCTTAATTGGAGAGTTCAGTCCGTTAATGTTAAGAGATGACTTAGAGGTATTTGGGTGTTCCTGCCATGTTATCCACCTTCTTGGGTGTGTAAAAACTGGGTTCTTCCTATGGTTCTTGGATTCTCAGTTTGGGTGCAGTTTCTTGGCCTTTATTATGGTCTTGTTGGTATTCTATGTGTAGGACATCTTTAAGAATCTTTTGTAGGACTGGTTAGGTGGAGATGTATTGTTTCAATTTTTCTTTGCTCTGGAAGCTTTTTATTTGGCCTTCAGTTATGAAGGAGAATTTAGCTGGGTACAGTATTCTTGGTTGATAGTTGTTTGTTTTCAGGGCATGGCATACATCATTCCAGGCTTTTCTTGCTTTGATTGTCTCTGCTGAGAAATCTGAGGTGATTCTAATTGGTTTCCCTTCATAGGTGATTAATCTTTTCTCCTTGACAGCTTTAAGAATCTTTTCCTTGGTTTTAGTTGATCCTGTGTGGATTATAATGTGACGGTGGGATGTCCTATTCTGGTCTGGTCTATTTGGGGTTCTAAAAGCTTCTTGTATCTGAATAGGCCTATCTTTTTGTATGTTTAGGAAGTTCTCTGCTAGGATCCTGTTGACCAAATTTCCTAGACCATTAACTTCTGTTTCTAGGTGCTCCTCTACACCCATTATCCTTAGATTAGGCCTTCTGATGGTGTCTTCCAAGTGATGGATAGATCTATCATATTTCTTGGACTTGTCTTGGATGGTTGTATGTTCTTTCTCTATAATATCTAGGCTGTTGTCAATCCCCGAGATTCTATCTTCTGCATGGTCTAACCTGCTGCTAGACTCTCTACTTTGTTTTTTATCTCTTTTCCTTCTAATTGGTCAGCTTTGATGGCTTCAAATTCTTTGTTGAAGCTCTGTTTTAGATCTTGTATGAATTTCTTTACTTCCTTAATTTGGTGTTCAGTGTTTATTCTCAAATCACTTAGTTGATTGGTTATGGTTTCTTTGGACTCCCATTCCTTCTCTTGGGTTCAATTCAGCATTCCCTTTGCAGGCTCCCTGACTTCCTTCAGCTCTTTGTTAATGGATTCCATGAATGTTTTTAGTGATGTTTGTGTATTGTCTTCCTGCTCTCTCAATTCCTGTATTACTCTTTGATTAGCTTCCTCCCATTCGTGGGATTCCTGCAGTTCTCTTTGAGTGTTCTCAGCCTGCTCATGCCATTCCTGCCTTTCTCTTTGAGTATTCTCAAGCTGCTCATGCAAATCCTATATCAGTTTTTGAGTAGCTTCCTCACGCTTATGATATTCCTGTATAAATTTTTGGATTGCCTCCTCTGTCTCCCTATCACTCTCATACAGAGTCCTTTGTATGTTTTCTATCTTTTCATTTATCATTTTTACCAGCTGTGTTTGTAGAGTTATTTGGGTACTCTCCTCTGGATTAATCATTATCTGTTCTGTCCCCTGATTACCAAGATTGGGAAATGAGATACCCGCATTTGCCATTTTTCTTGTGTTTTTCCGGCTTACTCTGCCCGTTTGAGATGAAAATAGCACCAGTTTTGTGCTAGAACACTATCTTAAGGCAACCATCAACCATAGTCTGAATTTGTACAGTCAATAGTCTACAGATACAATCTAGTTCAACATATACATCTATTCAACATCATACAACTATATGTTAAAGGGCTTCAACCGCAGAGAAGAATTTGGAAAACCAGAAAATATTAGGGTGAGGGAGAGATGTGGGTAAAAAATAGGAATAGATTGGTGTGGGGAGGCACAGGGAGAGTTAACTAAGTCCTAATCTCAATGCAGGACATAGGTTGGGTAGGATGAAAGTAGAGAGAGAGAAAAAATGAAGAAAGGGAAAGGGAAAGAAAAGAGACCAGAAAAAATAGAAAAGTAAAAATTAATAATATTATGGCGTTTTGAAAACAATCTATTTAGAGAAGAACGTGAATATAGGGACAGAAGGGGAGGGACATAGAGCAGATGTGAAAAATTTAAAAATAAAAATGCTTAACATATTATATAGGTATAAAGAGGTAGTACTGCTATTAAGGAATTTAAGTCTCAGAGGTTTTGAACTGAGTAATAAATTTGTGGATTAAGTGTGTACACAATGGGGTATAGGGTCTACTAGTTAACCATGGGTTTATCTGAGGATGTGCAGGACAAGAGTTAAGTCACATAAAGAAGAACAAAAGAGAGGAAAAGGTGAAAAGGATAAGAAAGGGAGAAAAGAAGATCAGAAGTTCAGTAGAGCTAAATAAAAACCAAAAAAAGATTAAAAAAGAAAAGAAGAAGAGATAGAAGACAAGAAAAGAAAGAAAAACGCACATTCACGTATCCCTAAAATAAAAATTATAAGAGGAAAAAAAAGTTACTGGAAAACAATTTTTTTCAAAAAAGGCAAAAATTAAAGATTAATAAAAGTTTTAGAAAAGAAAAAAAAATTTTTTTATATATAAGGTACCAAAAAGAAAAAAAGAAAAAGAAGAAGAAGAAAAAAAGAAGTTCTTTGATTTTTTTTTAAATTTTTTTTGGGAGGGGTGGTAAAAATCCTGTATCTCCCTTGTGTCTGTAACCAGTCTCTTGTTGGAGTCTCTGGTCTGTTTGAGGTCCTGTGGCTTGATTGGTTTCTTAAGTCAGATTGTTCTAACCGGCAGAAAAATGCTCTGCTTTACCCAAGATTTTGAGATCCCCCTCCCAGGTTAGTTTACTGGGAGGGGGATCTGCTTTGAGAATCACAAAAGAGGGGGATGCAGTGGTGAGGCTAGGTTCTGGGTAGAGTTGAGGCCTTTCAACAAAGAGTAGCTTTTCTCTGGGGCTATTTTCTGGAAAACTCACAGAGCCCAGCCTGGAGCCATTCTCAGGGTTTCTGTTTTTCAATTGATTGATGAGGCTGCTAGAAGGAGGGGCAGCTTCTGGCTCTGATTACCCAGTGAGGAAAGCCACTCCTATGGTTGGCACCTGAGCTGGGTGACCTTTCCCTGGATGGAGCTGAGTCTGGCAGGTCACGCTGTCGTTAAGTTCTTGTGATCTGCTAAATGACTGAATTTATTCCAAGGTCTGAGTTGGAGCTAGCAGCTCCTCCGAGCTTTGTCAGTATCCAAGATGTAGATCTCCAGTACTGGTGGGGGAGGGGTGGCCTTCCTTCCTCTGCTCCCTGAGAAGGAGTGAGGACGTCAGGCTTCTACTCATGCCGAGTCTTGGTTCCTGGGTCGTCTCTGGTCTGCAAACTGCAGGATGAAGTTGTCCACTCCTTGTCGTTCTTGCTGGTGTTGAGTAGAATCCGCTTGCCTGCTGCGTCTGGCTCCTTTGTCCCGGACTCTCTGTGGCTCAGGTATGGTGCCCTGCGGTCGCCACTGCGACCGCTGCCGCCGTGGTGCCGGTGGCTGGCAAGTGCTCAGATGTGTCTCCTTGCCTTGGCTTCCCCTCTCTTGCCTAACTCTCTGTCCTGTGATTGCACACTTGGTGTGATTCTCTGGCTTAGGACTGTTCACTGGAAGTCTAAAACTGCTTTCTATGCGAGATCTTGTTCAGATTCCAGCTTCTCCTCCGCCATCTTCCCGGAACTACAAACAATCTTTCATACACACATCATTGCATAACAACCTATGCATGCAAGTGCTAAAATGAAAAACAGTTTTAAATATTGATATGTGCTTTTATATTGTTAGGGCATCCATCATTTCAAATAGCCAATTTGTATAAGTTTTTATCCTGGCAGATAGCGGATGGATTGTGCATATAATCCTTGCTATTCAAAAGGCTGAGATCTGAGGATCAAAGTTTAAAACCAGTCTGGGCACCACAGTCTGAGAGATTATTATTTCCAATTAAACACTAGAAAAATACAAGTGGACCTGTGGTTCAAGATGGTAGAGTACGATCAAATTGTTTAAATAAAGATACAGTTGGACCCATGGCAACAATGAGATGTACAGGATGTTATGTCGAAAATGAAATTTACAACTTTGTGGTGGGGTGTGAGATGGGAAGGGATAGTAAGCGGCAACAAAGGAGGAGGCAACAATGCTTGATAAGAAATGCACTCATTATCTTGCCCATGTAATTGTAAGCCCTCAGTACGGTATTTCCACAAAAAAAGGGGTGTTCCTAAATTAAAACCATTTTCCCAGAGGAAAAACAAAACAAGAACAACAAAAGCATTATCTCCCTAGGTAGATCATGAGGTGACCTCCAGTTCTCTCCTCTCTATAGCATATTTGATGAAATGAACAACTTCACATTTCTATAAAATGGTCCTATATATTTCCTTCTCCTCATTACACACTATGTGAATAGTATAACATTACATTTCTAAATGGACTATTTAATTTACTTATTGCTCTTGTTGTTAGATGCTATGTAGACTACAATTAATAACCATTAATTAAATATATCCTTGGCTATATTACTTTGAAATATGAAGCTGAATAAACCTACCTGTAGGTAAAATAGCAATCATCACTATGTTTTAAATATATTTGCACAGTAAACTCATTTAGTTAATAGAGTTGAATTGAATTCAACTAATATATTTATGTGTTTTATTGCCAATTAATTTCTGCATACATGCCAACAAATTCGTTAAAAATCAACAGATGGATGCAATTATCCACAAGCATGAAAGCAAATTGCTAAGAATGTTATGGTTGTTAATTATGAGAATAGAAAGCTTAGTTACTCTCATCAGAAAAAATGGTCGCATGGTAGTTTTTCATAACAATATTAGAAAGCAAATTACGAGAGTTCACTGGGGAAACATCTATAGAAGCATTAAACATATTAAAAAAGTAATTCCATTCCATCTAATTAGTCAAAGAATTTGGCATTATGAATTGCTTCCTGCACAAGTGAGAATTAGGTGGTCTCAGATGGCTTAAAGCCATTGACATAGAACATGGTCCAATTTACACAGTTTTTTGTGAACTGGATCTGTTTTACACCTTCAAACTTAGTTACTTCTCACCTTTCTCTTTATTCTCCACTAATGTAGACAAATCAGCATGAAATCTCTAACACAGGCTGCAGTAAATAACACAACTGAAATGATCTTGCAGTATACTTGGATTAACTACTTTTTAAAGTAGTATCTTCAAAGTGTCAACCTTCCTCTCTCTAACATAAGTTATAGTTGACAAATATTTCTAACCAATTCCCATTAACTTTTCTGCTAAATTATAATGTAACATTAGGATGTTTTTCAATAGGTTCATGAATGAGTGCTTTGATTTATACAATGAGATACATACTGAAACCTTAGTATGAACCAGAGCTAGTTTCATAATAGGAAAATCAAACTATTATTTTCAGATAAAGAACAACAGGTGATCATTACTCACACACATTCATTCACATTTATTAGTTCATGCAGTGATAATGGGGGATGAGTAAAAATAATCAAAGTAAGATTGTATGTTGAGAATAGGGTACTAATTTACATGTGTTAGTAAATAAAATGAGTTAAGGTTCTATTGGAAAGAAGAGCAATCCAATTAGAGGGGAAAAAAAAAAAACACAACAACTGTGAAGTGATAAAGAAGCATTAGGTAGCTTCCCTTAGAGTTTTTATTGTAGTTTACGTGAAAGGAGAAACCATTAGAATGTCTTAAAGAGAAGAATGTCAAAATCTATAGCAGAATTATGCATGGTGGCTCATATCTGATGTAAACATAGCCACTCAAGAGGCTGAGTCAGGTCTGAGGACTGAGGTTAAAAATTAGCTCTGCAAAAAAATTAAAAATACAAGTCCACAAGATACTTGAGTTAACTAGGTAAAAGTCAGGTGTGGGTCTGTGGCTCAAGTAGTAGATGACTCAAGGACAAGAACCAAGTCCCAAGTTTAAGACCCAGTGTCTAGTGCAGATTTTAAAGACATATTTCCTTGAGAGAATTTTTGAAGGTAGATTAACACAATTATCTGATTGAAATGAATTCTTGGATGGAAGTTGGTAGGTAGGAGTGAGACTGGTGAACAAGTCTCAGTGGTATTTACTGGTAGTTTTCATGTGAAATCTTGCAGAGATAGATCAGAATTGGGGGTATGGACACTAGGCAGAATTGCAGTCATCATTCTATAGGGTGCTATAAATTTGGGATATGAAGATAAATTAATTTGTTTAGATTAAACTACTTATTAAAAGAAATAGCAAACTATTTTAGTATGAGAGCTCTCTGAAGGACATTTGTGAGATACTGAAAATAATGTGAAAATGAGATAAGAACCTCCTAAGGTGCACGCTGATGACAGCAAGGGACTAATTAATATCCTGAGAAGCAGGACAGACAACTGCAGGTAGAGTTAATGAGCAGATGCTAGGAAAGGATACCCAGTGCCCAGGAGCAAACATGGCTACACACAGATGTGCTGGCACTTCCTTCAACCCTTACTTTTTTGATCAATATGATATTCCAGATATAGGGCAGTTGCTAGCTTTCTTGGTGAGAATGCTGAGTGTTCTGCTGGGCACCAGTAGTTTACACCTACAACTCTAGCTAATTGGAAGGCTGTGATTAGAGAACTCTGACTCAGAACAAGCCCAGGCAGACAAATCCATGGATAGGACTCTTATCTCGGAATAAACAGCAAAAAGCTGGAAGAGCAGGTGTGGCTCAAGTGGGAGAGTGAAATTTGTGAGGAAAAAGCAAAGCAAGGGTGTAAGGTCGTGAGCTAAAGCACAAGTATGGACAATAATAATAAAAATTCTCCTCCTCCTCCTCCTCCTCCTCCTCCTCCTTCTCCTCCTCATCATCATCATCATCATCATCATCATCATCATCATCATCATCATCATCATCATGTCTGAGAATTAAGGACAATAATATGATGTCTGAGGAGGAGGAGGTACAAAATAGGGATTAGGAAGATTCTCTGGCTGGATAAAAGCATTTTGTTATACTTCAAACAAGAGAATACTTAACTCAGTGATTATCACCATAAATTGTTAATAGTCAAGGAAGTTGAAAACTTATACCTACCTCTTAATTTTTTAAAATTTTATTGTCAAGGTGATGTACAGAGGAGTTATAGTTACACATTAAGGAAATGAGTACATCTTCACTTTTTAAAATATATTTTTATTCAAAGATATTGTACAGAGGGGTTACAGTTACATGAGTAACTTAATCAGTCCATTTCCAATCAAGCATTGTTATCCTCTACTTTGTTTTTCCCCTACCATCCCTTTCCTCCCTACCTCCCCAACTCCTCCCTCCACCTACCCCAAACAAAGTTATAAACTACATTTTCAAAATAGTGTCTTGTACACCTCATTGTTACAATGGATCATCCTGTATCCTTATTTCATTTCAGCATTTTATTTCCCTTCCCCTCCCCAAATTAGAAAAATGTATATTCAAGATACAGGACACCACAATTAAATTCAGTGACAATAGAGGTTATACCATGGGGGAAGAACATAAAAGAAACAAAAAAAATCACATAGTACATCATAAGTACATTAAAACAAACAGTGAGAAAGATAAAACCTCTTCTTTCCCTATCCTGGGGTTCATTTAACTTAGAATCATCTTATATGATCATAAGTACATAGCTTTTGACCTTTTCTGCTTGTCCTAGACATATTCTAGTTATTGCAAAAAAGGGAAACCATGGGACCTATGTTTCTTTGGGCCTAGCTTACTTCACTTAAGATAATTTTTTCCAAGTATTTCCATTTCCTAACAAATGGGGTGATGTCAATCTTTTTGATGGAGGAATAGAATTCCATTGTATGTATGTATATATATATATATATATATATTCATATATGTGTATATCTATATCTATATCTATACCACATTTTCTTGATCCATTCATCTACTGAGAGGCATCTGGGTTGGTTCCATATCTTAGCTATGGTAAATATTGCTGCAATAAACATTGTTATTCTGGTAGCTTTAGTATAGCCTTGTTTGTGAACATTTGGGTAAATGCCCAAAAGTGGTATTGCTGGGTCAGAGGGGAGCTCTATGTGGAGTCTTTTGAGGAACCTCCATACTGCTTTGTAAAGTGGTTGAACAAGTTTACACTCCCACTAACAATGTAGTAGGATTCCCTTTTGGCCACATACACTCCAGCATCTGTTGTTATTATATTTCTTGATTATCGCCATTCTAATTGGGGTGAGGTGGAAGCTCAATGTTGTCTTGATTTGCATTTCTTTTGTAGCTAGAGTAGTTGAAAAGTTCTTCATGTGGCCATTTGGCTACTTTTTATTTCCTCTTCAGAGAAGTTTCTCTGTTAAGTCTTTAGCCGACTTATTAAGGAGGCAGTTGTTTCTTTGAGGATTTGTTGTTGGGAGATTTATTTTTTTTTTGAGTTCTCAGTATATTTTAGATATGAAGCCCTTGTCTATTGTATGGCTAGTGAAAATCTTCTACCAATCCGTGGGCTATCTATTGATCTTGCTAGCTAGGTCCCTTGCCATGCAGAAGCTCTGCAATTTTGTTCAGTCCCATTTGTTCAACTTTTTTTTTTTGATTTGTTTTGTTTTGGGGTCATTATTAAGAAAATTTTGGCTCATGCCAAGGAGTCCTAGAGTTTCTCCAATTCCTTCCTGTAATGTTTTCAGGGTGTCTACTTTGACTTTGAATTCTTCGATGCATTTGCAGTTGATTCTGGTGAGGGTGATATATAGATTTAGTTTTCTACAGGTGTTAAGCCAATTTTGCCAGCACCATTTACTGAAGAGGCTGTCTTTCTTCCATTCTATGTTTTTAGCTCCCTTATTGAGGATGAGGCGGCTATAGGTCTTTGGGTTTATTTCTGGGTCTTCAGTTCTATTCCATTGGTCCTGAGGTCTGTTCTTGTGCCACTACCAAGCTGTTTTGGTTACAATGGCTTTGTAGTAGAGTTTGAAATTTGGTATTGATATTCAACCAGCACTCTTACTTCTTCTAAGAATTTTTTCTGCTATTTTGGGTTCTTTTATTGTTCCATATTAATTTTTGGATTGCTTCTTTAATTTCCTTGAAGAATGAGGTTGGAATATTGATAGGTATATCATTGAATTTGTCAATAGTCTTTGGCAGTATTGTAATTTTCATGATGTTAATTTTTCCAATCCAGGATCATGGAAGGTTTTCCCACTTCCTTAGTTTTGCTTTAATTTTCTTTTTAAAGTTTCTAAAGTTTTCATCATAGAGTTCCTTCCATTCTCTACATTAACTCGCAGGTATTTTATTTTTGTGGGGCTATTACAAAAGGAGTTGCTCTTCTCATTATTGGCATACAGGAAATCCATTGATTTTTGAGGGCTAATTTTGTATCCAAAGTTTTGAATCAGCTCTACGAACTTGGGAGTTTAAAAGAACCTATGAGCTAGCTAGAGTGATAAGTTCATGGTTGCATCAGTTATGGATAAAAAATAGTAATAACCTCCCAACTATTTGAAGTACACTATATTTATGTTGTAAATATCACAATTAAACACTTTTGCTAATAAAAATTATGAAGACATTTCTCCTCCATAAAAAGGTAATTCATTTAGTATAAGCCAATACCAACCAAGTAATGTTTGTGAAAAACCATGGGAAAATAGAAGTCAGTGAGAAGTTATTAAAGATCAACAAAATAAACATCCAAGCAGATCATATTATTTGGCATTTTATTAATACTCTAAACTGAGAAGGTAGACAATATTGGAAATATTAGGATATTAGAATCAACAAAAAATGAAACGAGAATAATACCTGAGGAGAAAAACTGTAATTGCTATGCTATTGAATAAAGAAGAAGAGAGATGATAGTTTGTAAGTGACTGAAAAGGGTGAAGGGCAATTTAACATCCTGCATATATGAAGAACCCAAAAATTAAATACCAAAAATTACAAATGGGTAAATAATCAATGTACTTTCAAATAAAAAAAGTACAAATGGCCAGTAAATACACAAAGAAATGTACAATGTCATTAGCCATCAGTAAAAATAGGCAAATCAAAGCTACATTGAGATCCCATCACATCTCAGTCAGAATGGCTGTCATTTAAGCATCAAAAAAAGTAACAATTGTAGATTAGAATGTGGGGTGAAAAAAGAGCTCTTTTTCATTATTGGTGGGAATGTAAATTAATTCAGGAATATACTTCACCTTTGTTAATTTAGATCTGGGTAAAGTTAGTAGGTTTAAGTGAATTGAGGACTTTTACAAATATCTCAGAATTTTTGATGCGTATAATAATTCAGAATATTGTAGAAAATTATAAGAAAAAGACGTCTCCTTAATAATCAGAAGTTAACTCGTACTTCCTCTTATATTGCTGTGGGTGTATGTGTAATTTAGTTGCATTAAAATGAAATAGCCACATAATATAAAGTAATTAAACATGGCTTTTCCTGGGGTCTCTGAAATGCTGTGTACCTTGCAGGTTTCCTATTACCAAGACTTTCCAATCATGAGGACCAATTTCTTAACGTAAATGATTCTATATTTACAGACACACACACACACACACACACACACACACACACACACACACACACACACACACACACACAAAACTTAATTTTGCAAAATAACATCATTTTCCCACATATTTTTAGCAGATATTTGACTACCATCACTGTAACTACATATAATTTGAAACAATGTAAAAACAAGAAATAAAAGTCATCTGAACAAAAGATAATTAAAAAATCAAAATCAAAATAAATAAACTGTCCTGTAGCTTTCCCTTAGTTTTCATTTCATAAAAAGAACTTTCCTATTGTTTTAAAGGTGTTCTTTAAAGGTGTTTTAAAAGTGTTCTTACATTTTTTCATTTTTCATTATATAATAAATTGAAATATAGTAATGAGAAGAAAGGAATACAGTCAAAGTTTTGGTAATTGTGATATGGCTAAGTGAAGCCATATCACATTATACAGATCTGTGTAACTCTCAGGGGAGTGGTGGAATTTACCTAGTTTACACACCAACAGTGACTAAACAAATCTCTTCTTTATTTTCTCCTGTAGGCTCCTTACCTATTCCACAATGAATACCCTTGGAAAGTAAAATGTTAATAGGAGACAGATTGCAGTTATCAAGGTATTGGTTTAATTCAACCCTTCCTAATTGGAGCCCAAGCAGCATTGCTCTCATAGATAAATAACTAGAAAAAAATAAAATAGCAACAAGTAAGACAGCATATGTTTGGAGGAGACAGGCTGCAAGAATAGAACATCCACATAGCCTCCAGCACCTGACCATGATGAAGGCTGTGAAGAGCTGATAACACCGGTTCTTTGGGGCAGACACACTTACATTGGTCCTAAAGGCCAGAATTTAGATTTTTAAATTAAATGGCAAACAGTTGCTACCAGTTGGAATGAAGAGGGCACTGCAGCAATCCGTGTAGTATTGGTATATATCTGTGACTCCATTTCAGCAGTCTGAAAAGTATCCATGTGGGAAGATAAAATTCCGTGTAATCAGGTAGGGAAGTGCACGAAATGAACTGCTCTGAAGCGCTGGCCAGGGGCAGCAAGGTGAGACAGGAAGGGGAAGAGGCTCTAAGGAAATCTAGGCCACCCCTCAGGTACCATTTAATCACAATGCCTCTGGAAACAGGTCATGATAACATTGTACACAGCAAAGATGACAGTTTGTACAAATAAAGCCTTGTTTGTTCTCAACTTACTTTAAAGATTGGGAATTTCCTTCCCCACTCTTGCTACAGTTATTTTATGATAAGCAATTCTGTTCTTCTGTGAAGTTCACTTTATCTGTGGCTTTTTCTCCCAACTAGTGGTGTCAGGATTGTCTAATGCTAGCAGTTTAGACTCTATTAAAAAGCTATGTGTATATCAGCGATCAAATCATTAGTTTTAAATGCAACCTATCTTTCTTGTTCTAATTTTTCCTAGTTATTTATCTAATAGATGAATCCATCTATAGGAATATTGAGTAAAATATTGAGTACTAGTCTCTATTCTTTATCTGGTAACTAGAAAATGAAGGAGGTGAAATATATGACATCCATTTTGCATTTTTGAACCATTTCCCTAGGAACCAGTGAAAATTAAGAGGTCAAAGGAATGAATCATTTTTATAGTCTATATAAAAGTGCATTTGTCTACTATCAATGACGTTTACAACCATTTATAGGCTTTAATTTGTACAGCAATTGTTTCTTTTTAAATCAGAAATACTCTTTCAGAGTTGTAATAGATCACTGCTAGAGGAATTCAGATCAAGGTTATGCCTTATGACCCTTAACTAGACAGAATTTCCTTTCACATACAGACTTAAATAATACTATAGATTTTGTTGACAACTAAATGCATGTGATGAATTGTGGCCTGTCTTGAGAATCCACACCAAACAATGAGATGTCTTTTTTGTGTGTCTCTTCTATGACGCAAGTACATATGCAGACTAGTTCTGAGAATTAACTTTGGAATAAAATTGCTTTTAAATTGCTTTTGTGTTGTCGTTTGTTTTTATTGCAGAACTTGGGGCTTGAACTCAGGGCCTGGATGCTCTCCCAGAGCTTCTATTTTGTTCAAGGCTAGTATGCTACCACTTGAGCGAGTGCTACTTCTTGATTTTTCTGGGAGATTTATTGGAGATAAACATTTATCTGAATTAGGGAAGGGAAGAGGAACAACAAAAAGGTGAGACAAAGGACAAAGGGTAAACCAATGCAACCGTGATACTCATAAGAAAATATGTTGGAGATGGGGGAATAGAGGGGAAGAGAAAATGGCAGAAAAATGAGGGAGGGGGTAATAAGTTCAACAAGAAATGTACTCACTACCTTACATATGTAAATGTAACCCCTCTGGACATCACCTTGACGATAAAATTAAATTTAAAAAATGAAAAAAATGTCTCATGGATTTTCCTGCCTACACTGGCTTAAATCACAATCCTCAGATCTCTGCATCCTGAGTAGCTAGGATTATGAATCAACAGCAAGAGGCTTAAGTCACTCTTGTAGACATGCACTGCTGTGAGTTCTTGAGAAAATAATTCAATGTATTCATGTTGTGTTCTCATCCATAAATCACAAAGAATAATAGTAGTTAATGTATAATTTGTGAGAAGATTAAATAAGTAAATATGTATGTCTGTGTAATGTATGTGTGTTTATATATGTATATGTGCATATATAATGCATATGTGCATTTATATACATACACAGGCCTATGCATTCATACATACATATGAACATACATATGCATTCTTATATTTTGAATTCATATACATTACATATGAATATTTATTTACTATACCCATGCACAAACAATACACGGACATAATGAGCACTTCACTCATGTGAACTCTTATTCCTGCAGTTTTCAGTATTTGTCCTTATTTATTCCATGGGCATATCAGGCAAGTCTCCATCACCTTCCATCTAAGATTTTGCAATGGATTCCTCCCTAGTATATTCACACATTCTTCCCTCACCTTATATTCTGGCACAATTACCAGCATGACATGGTTAAAAAAAATTTGCTGAAATAATGAGCTGGCTATGTCCTCTGATTGAAGTTCTTCAAATTTCTCAGGTCTCCTTAAGAAGAAGTCAGTGCTACCCTAATAACACGAGTGTTGCTCAGAGATTTGAAAGTATACTGACTATTTATATTGATCATCTTTAACTAAATATTTCAGTCAAATTGAAAAATGAGTACCAGATTAAACAAATGATTACTGTGACTGTGAGAATGCCTTTCTTAGCATAGTGTGCTTAACTGTTGCATTATGCTGTTTATTTAACAGTAAAGTTAAATGTATCCTTCTAAACTCATCATGCTTAAAATGTTATCAATCTACCCTATCCATATATATTTTGTGTGTACCATCACCACATCATTAAAGCATTTTAGTGATTTTAAATATTTTCATGTTGTTTTGAAATTGTTTAATGACCTCTCCACTGGCCTATGAAATATCTTACAATGTTAGATATGCTATTGCACAACTTTCAGACTCTATGTTAAAGGACCAAGCCATTGAACAAAGAAACTTAGTCTGCATGGTTCATAATTGTAAGGAGAAATGGAAATTCAACTTGGAGAAGTGATTGAGGAATGGTATTTGCGGAAAACAAGAAGACATGAAAAATTACCTAATCTTTGATGTGGGCTATTAAAATAATTAAAAATAGAGGCAACAAAAACCAATTGAATCAGCACCTCATCAATGCAGAATGACAAATACTTACCTCTTCCAAAAACCCTGTATTGTACTATAGGCTTTTTTTGTTCTTAAATTGTTATGAATTTACAAATAATTAATGTATATATTTGAAGTAGTCAAAACATTACAATTACTTACTTTTTAAGATTATTACTCATCAACAGTTATTGAACAATAATTAGTTACAGAAAATAGTATAAAAGAATGAATTTTACTGATCTTGGGACCTATGTCCCTAGCCATGTAGAAGCTCTACAATTTCATGCATTCCCATTTGTCCAATCTTTCTTTGATTTCTTGTGTCTCTGGGTCCCTATTAAGAAAATTTTGGCCTGTGCCAAGGAGACCTAGGGTTTCTCCTATTCCATCCTGTAATGTTTTCAGAGTGTCTGCTTTGACTCTGAGGTCTTTGATTCATTTGGAGTTAATTCTGGTGCAAAGTGATATTTAAGGATCTAACTTTATTTTTCGACAAGTAGTTAACCAGTTTTGCCAGCACCATTTACTGAAGAGGCTGTCTTTCTTCCATTCTATTCTTGTAGATCCCTTATCGAAGATTAAATGGCTATAGGTCTTTAGGTTCATTTCTGGGTTTTCAAGTCTATTCCATTGGTCCTGGGGTCTGTTCTTGTGCCAATACCAACCTGTTTTGATTACTGTTGCTTTGTAGTAGAGTTTGGCAAAGGACATAGCTCTAAGATCAATAGAAAGCCCACGGATTGGGAGAAGATATTTTCTAGGCATATAACAGAAAAGTATCCCATATCTAAAATATACCTAGAACTTAAAAAATTAAATCCCCCAAAAAGAAATTTTCAAAGAAACAACTGCCCAATAAATAAATGGGCTAAAGACTTAAAGAGAAACTTCTCTGAAGAGGAAAGAAGGATGACCAATAGACACATGAAGAAGTGCTCAACCTCCCTAGCCACAAAAGAAATGCAAATCAAGACAAAATTGAGATAGCACCTCACCCCAGTTAGAATGATTATAATCAAGAACTCTAATAACAACAGATGCTGGAGGGGATGCAGACAGAAGGGAGCCTTACTGCATTGTTTGTGGGAGTGTAAACTTGTTCAACCACTTTGAAAAGCAGTATGGAACTTCCTCAAAAGACTCTACGTAGAGCTCCCCTATGACCCAGCAATCTCATTTTGGGCATTTACCCAAATGATCACAAACAAGACCATACTAAAGCTACCAGCACAACTATGTTTATTGCAGCCTTATTTACCAAAGCTAAGATATGGAACGAACCCAGATGTCCCTCAGTAGATGAATGGATCAAGAAAATGTGGTATATATACACAAGGGAATTCTATGCCTCCATCAGAAAGAATGACATTGCCCATTTGTTAGGAAATGGAAAGCCTTGGAAAAAAGTATATTAAGTGAAGTAAGCCAGGCCCAATGAAACATAGGTCCCATGGTATATGTCTGAGTCCAGCAGAAAAGGTCAGAGAAGTTGATGTTAGGGGAATGAACCTCAAGATAAGTATTCAAAAATTGTTTAGCTTTTTATTCTTTCATGCAATTGTTTCTATCATATTTATAAGATGATTTCTATGTTGCTTTGTATGTCCCTCCCCCACAGTGTAAAACATACCTTCACTGTATTTGATGTGGTATAATTTGTGGAAGGGAAGGGAAAAAAACAAGTCGTTTAACTTTAGATACAGGTGGACCCATTGCAACAATGAGATGTACAAGTCGTTATATCGAGAAACAAACTTAACAACTTTGGTCGGGGGGTAGGGTGAGGATCGGGAGAAGAGAAGTATGGGGAGAGGAGGAGTATGGGAAGGAATGGGAAGGGGAAACAACGAGGAGGCAACAATGCTTGATAAGAAATGTACTCCTTATCTTGCCCATGTAATTGTAACTCCTCTGTATGGTATTCTCACAATGAAAAATTAAGTAATTAAAAATAAAAAACACTTTTACTCATTACACATTGTAAAATAAAAAGAATGAATTTTTAATGGCTTTTGTTAAATGTAGTCAAGTGCCTTTAAAAACCAAATTTTTCTGTTTATATATGTTTGATTTTTGTAAGCTTATACTACTAGAATATACATTGACTACTTGTCAAAATTAATTTTAATATTTGATTGAATATTGCCCATCTTTAAATGTTTTGTGCAAGAGAATATCTTTTCAATGAGTGATTTTGGATGCTTTTTCTTTAAACATGTATGATTTTAAGAGAGTTATACAGTATTTACAGCTGTTCTTTAAAATTGTGCATATAAACAAAATTAGCTGGGACATAAAAAAGAGTACTTTAGTGAATGTGTATGCGTAGCAGAAAAATATAAAATTTATGTAAAATGGATGCTGTTTCTGGATAATTTTTTTCATCTTTAGAATACTATGTATAATAGATAGGCTAATAAGGAACATATGACTTTTATCACTAAAAAATACACATTTTTATTTATGCATAAATTAAAATTAGTATATACATAATTATGTGTATTGTTATTTATCATGGTATTTTGAAAGATTTATATTCCAGGAAACCATCATCACTATCAGAAAAAATATTTTGCTCTAATATCAGAAAATATTTGCTCCTTTTGTGGTCATTCCCGGCTTCTCTCTGACTTAATATCTATTTATTTTATTGTATATTATCTTGCATCTTATTTATGTGCATAATTATATGTTATAAATTCATATATATAAATTCCTACAGTGGAGTCAAATGAGTAAAATAAGTCTCCTTTAGACTTTCTACTCCTATGTAAAACATGAAACCAAACCGTACTTGGAGTTCAAAAGTCACATTTTTATGAAGAAGAAAGAAAGCCTACTTGTACCACCAGATCAGTTCTTCTTCAGTAAACTAAATTCAGATCTATTTTTAGGTGAAAATATTTCCAGGACATGGCCAATTGCTATTTTGTGAATCATCACTAAGAAAACATATATGGACGCTGCATTGATTTCAACTATTTTTTATCGTGTATTTGTATATTTGGGTCAGTATTCATCTAGATTAAGGCACACTTTACCTCTCAAATGTTGTGTTTGGTCCCAGAGTCCCCCTGTTTTGAGCTTATTAGAGGGTCATATAAATGAGACTAAAGATGAATCTCAGTGGATCTTTTTGATCTTTCTAAGGAGATTAGGTTACATTATATAAAATCAATGATAGTTCAAAAAATCAAATTTCTTTCTCTGTTTTGAATGGCACATTCAATAGTGCAACTCAAGGGTATTGTTGCAGGGTGATTATTGGCACTATCCTCCTCCTGTCTGAGGAGGTCCAGAAATCTTCAAGGCCGGAGATCATATGTACATGAGAAAATGAGAGGGAAAAACATCAAGAACTACATTCAATAACTGAAAAATTATGAGTTTATTTTTTTGTTCCAAAAGACATTTTCAAAAACTTGCTTAGTAAAGTGTTTTGACAGGCAGTAGAAATTATAGGTAGAGAATTAATAGGATTTCTGAATTTAGCCAGAATATAATGCCTCTCTTTAATGTCTTATTAATATACTACGGCATTTTGATATCAACACAGGGGAAAAAGGAAACATATTTTATTTGAATTAAGATAGTTTTGCATTAATTTTATGTCAGAAGTATATGCAACTATCAACCATATGACATTAGGAAGAGGTTTTCATTAACCTATTGAAGTGAAACTATCAATTTGAAGGTTTCTAATGATAGAATTCCTATAAGTTTAATAAAAAGGTAAAATAGGAGGGGAAGAAGGACCAGAAGTAAAAGGAAAATTATTAGTGAACTGAAAATTTATTGAAATGGCCATACAGAAGCATACCAACAATACGCTTTCCAGTTAGTACTGTTCTGGTTTAGTTAGCAAAAAATGTATCTTCAAAGTAATAATTGTTCCTTTTAAAGGCGTCTGTATCTCAGTCACTCTTGATTTTAGTGTCAAATATCACCAATCTCCATTTAGTCACTATTGCTTCTCTACAACACTCAAGTTTAGAGCACTTATTTAAAGCATTTTTAGAAAACAGAGATATTGGCCGTCACTCTTCATGGAGTCTGTCCCTGTAATCTCAATGAAACCACTTTACTAATCCAGTTCATTCCAGTTCATTTCAGCAGGTATATCCTAAGCACTTACAGGGTGGCCAATCGTGGGAGAGGGCAAGAAGATGAAACTAAACAGGAAAGCAAAAGGTAACTGCTCCTCTCATGGAGGATAAAAAATAATTTAAACAAGTAGAACTCCTCACAAATAGTGATAGGTGTTAGAAAACTAACACGTTGTGGAGAAAGTTTGCCCATGTAAAGAGAGGGAAGACTTCATGTTGTGAGTAGAAGATAGCCATGAAAATGAGATGCAAGCCAGTCATATAGCTAAGGGAAAAAAATAATTGCTGGGAAAAGTATGTTCACCATCAAAGTTGTATTGTAGCAAGAAGATTTTTAAGTTCTTGGAAAGAAGCCAAGCCCAGGAGGGATTAAAAAAATCTAGTGAATAAATGGAAGGCTCAAGAAAGAAGAAATACAAGGGGAGGCTTCAAACTGTGATTCTGGGATCTCAGCCTCCTGTGCAGCTAGGATTACAGGCTTTAGCCTCAGGTGCCTGGTGTAATTAACGAATCTTTAGAATAGTCGAATTTTGTAACAATTGCTGACTGTAATTTTGATGTATTATAATCTATACTCTTTTATTTTACACTAATATACAAGCAATTCTGTAATAATATGATTGCTTATGTGGTATTATTTTATTAGCATGAAAACTGTTTTATCTATTTTCTTATATATATATATGTATATATATATATAAATAAATATTTTTACATTTGTGACAGTATTGTGGCTTGAACTCATATCCCTATACTCACCCCTGGTTTTGTGATAAAGGCTGACACCCTACCACTTGAGCTATACCTAAGTCTCTATTGGTTAATTGGACATAGGAGTCTCAGAGTCTTTTTTAGTCTGGCCGGTATTGAATGGCTGTCTTCAGATTTCAGCCTCCTGATTAGCTAGGATTACATACGTGAGCTACCTGTGTGAAAATCATTTGATATTAAAGAAACTTGTATTTTGAAATCTGGTCATTTTTACTCCTGGGTATCACAAGATACTTTAATCTTCAACTTACAGAAAGGTCCATTCTTCATTTATATGTTCACTTAAATGTGTTCTGGAGATTTTGTGTCCTTAAAACTTATGTCATTTTACATATTACATGGTAATATTTTGAAGTACAGATGAGTTCTAACTCTAGAAGACATGATATAAAGTCTAGAAATAAGAGCCAGGTATTTCTTTTTTTTCAGGAACTCTTCTTTGTGAAGATAAAAGATTAGGGTTTATTTACATTTTTCAAGTGAGAAAATTTATTTGAATATACTTTTAAGCATTTCAAACTTTATGGAAATTCAGTTCGCTTATGAGAAGTAAAGTCTGTATCTTATAGACAAATGTTAAGAAAAGTCAAACTTCAGAAAGATGGCACATTGAATTTGATATTTTTCAAAGTACACATGTTGTATTATTATAGACTAGTTTTTAAATATACGTGTTTTAATACATATTGGCACCTATTTCCCTAAGTAACAAGTCTGTTTAGGTAGATTAGCAATTTATGTCATTTACCTCATTTGTTTTTGCATAGTTTTAAATATTAGAAGGAAAACTATGCATACAGAAGTCACAATTCTTTCCATGGAAATTTCATAAATATTTTACTAGTGTTTTCAAGTAGTATTTTTTTCAACTGCTGGTCAGTTACCAATTTTGAAAATATAGCCAGAAAATGACCGCGTTTTACTATTTCCAAAATTACCTCCTTGTAAAGCACTTTGACTTGGTTTACTAAAACTACAGTGAATATTTTCCCAATTTTAATCCTCACTTGCTAGAAGTTTATGTCTCATATTATCCAGAGATGAATACAAACTTTAAAATGAGTTAGAGTCGTGCAGAACCTTGCCCTTCATTTCTAGCCTACCTAAGTTCCAACTATTTGCTATCTCTGGCTCATCCTTAGTAATGTATAACAGGCCCTTGACTTAGCCCTATTTCTATTCTCCTTGTGTGCAAATTGTGTTTCTACTGAAAATCTCAGCTCAAACATTTTTTCCCTGGTAGTATAAATCCCCCTTAAAATTTCATTTTTCGTCATCTAAAAAGTCTATTTTAAGTTTGTTTTAATTCTTTTTCTTTGCATCAATTGTCACTAATATTACCATTTCCTAACTCCCCTCCCACACACACACTTGCTTATTTTTACTTCTACCCCCATAAAATTTTAATTTCCAAATGAGGAAGAAAAAAATTATTAATTCTGGACACCAGAGAATTATGAGATCTTGAGGATTACTGTTGGGAACTGGCCTAGCCAAAGACTCCTGGGAGATTGTACACTATGCCCAGCTAAAAGCAGGCCTGACGCTGTGGCTGAAGAAGAGCACCAGTGGAGATAACACGAGGAATGAACATGAGGCCTTGAATTTAAACCCCAAGAACTACAATAAATTTATTGAAAAAAGGTAAGAATATAGGAGTGTTATTATTTTATAAACCAGACCAAATTATTGTGCTTTTGACCTTATGTATACTATGATTTGATTATGTATTGAACTTCCAAATTCATGGAAGAATTAATCCAAGTCTTATTTCAGTGGCAAGAAGTGTATAGAAACTTTATTCAGCTGTAATGATTACCAATGAGGCATTAAGTAATAATTAGATTCGAATATTTTACTATAATGGACCTGTAACTGTGTCTTGAAGAACATATGGATACTAAAATACACACAGTTCCCTAGTGGATGTGAGAGCACAGGAGAGATTTCCCTTTGTAGTTTTGACATTGTATCTCTAGAATTGTGAGCCTATAAATCCATAACTTTGTATATAATGATGCCTATCTCAGGTGTTTTATTACACTACAATATAATAATTTCATCCTGGAGGGAGTATTTTTAAATCCACCTGAGTGGATGACGTTTAATTTTAATGCACAATTATTTGTGTAAAGAAACATTTCAATGACCAGTGAATGAGATATAAAATAGAAATTGATAAAATGTTGCTTTACTAAATAACACACAAAATATGAAGTGGGGAAAGATGTTAATGAATAAAGATACAGAAAGTACTGACCTGCTTAAAATTATAGCATTCTGAAAAAATACAATTTAGTCTGTGCCTGTTATGTTTTATATAAAATATAACTGTTAACAAAAAGCTGAAGTCATGTAATATAGTAATTTGCAGTACTGGTCCATTGATTAAGTCCCAGCTAGTGATATTAAAATCATTTAAATAACTTTATAATATGTATGTTAATATGTTATACTTCTATAATTTCTAATTAACAGGTATATTTGAGAGTTACTGCTTAAAAAACAAAGTAATATTTCCTAAAAGATCTAGCTGCTAGTAGCACACAACTGTAATTCTAGCAACTCAGTGGTGGAGACTTTAAGGTGTACAATTTGAGACTGTTTGGGTAATCTGTGAGGTTCTTCCTACAAAACAAACAACACAAAACAGAGATAAATATGAGGGTCATCACACGTTTTCACTCTATTTGATGTTGACAAAATTTGTGGAGGGGAGGGGAAAAATTGTTTAGGGATACAGGTGGACACATTGCAACAATAAGATGTACAAGATGCTATGTCAAAAACAAACTTTACAACTTTGGCAGGTGGGGGGTTAGAGGGGATTGGGATTGTAGTCATTGAGGTGGGAGGGCAGGGATGGTACAGGATAAACAAAGGATGAGGCAACAATACTTGATAAGAGATGTACTCGTTACCTTGCTCATGTAATTGTAACCCCATGTACAGAATTTTCACAATAAAAAAATTACTAATAATATATCTTTCTCAAAAAAATAAATATGAGAGTCAAATAGTAGAGTGCCACAAGCAAACAATCCAAGAGTTCGTGAGGCCTTTAATTCTAATCCTAGTACCACTAAAAAAAAATAAAAATACCAGAAGCCCAAGAACTCATACCATTCTTGAATAACACGAAAATAATTGTATTTTTTCTTGCACAAATGTTCCCAGCATTCATCATGGTATCTCAGAAACTATATTCCAGAGTTATGCTGAAGATACCCCCAGGTCTTTTTATTTTACATTAAGTAGAACGTGGCTAATTTCTGTGGTAACAAAATATTCATGGGATTATCCCCAAACAATGTGTTTTGTCTTTTAGGTTATTTATTTATGTGTATATTTTTCCAAGTAGTGATTTGGGAACTTTTCTTCTTATTTTGTTGCAATAAGAGCCACTGAGTCTTCAAGATCATGAAGGTTATTTAGCAGAAAGAAAGAACAAAAAATATAGGTGATAAAAATAATACCTCTTGCCTGGGAGCTACTTTCTAAGAACACTAGTGAATGTTTGATACTGAAGGACATTGGACTCTCTGTATGTTATGGTTTTCACTCTATATCTATACCCTAGATTAATAATCATGTTTTTTTCTCAGAGGAAGAAAATCATGACTTCTCTTTGGTATATCTGATTTCTAAACATTTCTAACTTACTCCATCACTATTTTGGTATTTTTAAACCTCTACATCACTTCAGAAATATGAATAAGTAAACACAAGCCTCATGATATCAACTAGTAATCGGTTACTGAGATATGTCTTCAGTGACTGACAGGTTGGGAAACATATACTGTGTCTACATGGCAGGACTAGTGTGGTTGCATGGAACAGGTTAGTGTGAGATTTCAGCATTTTAACTAGAACATCATGCAGTTTAATACTTATGAGAGAGCATGAATAGAATTGAGAGAGATGGAGGAAAATGACAGAGTCAGTGGCATTGATCAAGTAGCATCATACTCACAAATTGACATGTTAAAGTGAAACTCCTTGTACAACCACATAAAGATAATTAAAAAAATCAAAAGAGTTTAGTTCTAGATTTTTTCATTTCATAATTTCACACCTCAGTAGGCTGACACCAAATAGGTTGTCTACAAAAAAACAGTTTAGGAGTGAGGCAAATCAAGTTTAATTATTTGGAAATGAGGATTTAAATTAAAGCCAACTTGCCTAAATGACGCCAGTGTTTAAACTTGAAGATACCAGATCTGATATGATTGTTTACTATTGGGGCAGTGAGGGGAGAACAAAAATGGCCTTAATTTTTCAATTGCCCCTCAGGATAACTCATTTTACTTGGTTTGCCCAAGTAGCAACACATAGTTGTGTGCTTGCTGTCTTGTTAGTTTCTCTGCTTTGTGTTGAATCACGTCTGGCTCTCATTTTCCACTGTGTTGTAAGCCTTTGGACCTCATCCACTTGTGAGTTTAAATATCTTAGTTTTTAGAATGATAAGTTTTATTTCATCTTCAAACTTGCAGGACTCAGAAAAAGTTAGCTTCATTTTCTTATTTCACTTTGATATGAGTCCTTACTCAGCTTGATCATGTTCCAACACACAACTTCAGTTTGTGAAACCACACTTGAGGGAGGCATGTACAAAGCCCTTTTGTAATTGTGTAATCACGTAGTCTGAAATCTCGACACACACCCCCTTTCCCTTCCAGTTCTTTGATGCTACAGAAGATGTACCTAGAGGGTGGTACAGTTGGTGCAAACTTGAGGGTTTTTTTGTTTCATTTTCTTTCATCCAATGGAAATAAACAAGTTCAAGATGAAAAGTCTTTATGTTCGCTGTATCATTCAGGTACAATTGCCCATGGACAATTGGCTTTGACTTCTGATCTAGTCCAAACCTTGATTTTAAGGAGAGAGAAGTCTTTACAAAAGAAATAAAACATCCCGCTAAGGCTTCTGAATTAGTTAACAATAAAACTAGGAAAAAGACTGGAAACAAGTCTAAATTCAAATTGAGCCTAATTCCTGTTACAAATTTCTATCACTGAATAATTTCTATTACATTTTTTGTTGTTGTATACATATATAAAACATAATAACAATCCCGTGCACCTTTATACTTATTTTCCTATTTCTATGTAAGGTCTTTTTTGGTTATTTTATTTATTTTACATGAAATTGTATTTTTCTCTGTGTGTCTCTGAGTGTGTGTGTGTGTGTGTGTGTGTGTGTGTACTTTGCCAGTACTTTTAAAACTCAAATTGCCTCAGTTCTTGCCTGGCTTTTCCACTCACAGCTGGAGCTCTACCACTTGAACCACACCTCCACTTCTTGATTTTGTTGGATGAGATAAGAGTCTATTGGACTTTTCTCATCTGTTTGGCTTAGGATCAGATCTCAGCTTTCTGTGTTGCTAGTATTACAGGTATCAGCTAACATTGCTCATCTGTTCAAATATTTATTTTACTTAATCATTTGCCTCTTTTTATTATTGTCATTATAAAGGTGATATACAGATGGGTTACAATTATGTACATCAGCTGAAGAGTACATTTCTTTTTGAAGAGTGTCATCACCTCTTTCCTCATTTTCTTCCAGGTTTTTCTTCCTGAACCCCGTCCCTCCCAAGTTGTATAGTTCGTTTTCAACATAGTTTCTAGTGAGCATTACTGCTGCATTTGTTCACCCTTTGTCCCACCATTTCTGTATGCCCCTTTACCCTCCACAAGACAAATAAACTTATGTACAAGATACAAGGTACAGAAATCACAATGATAAACAAAGGATTGAAAACAAAAACTAAAATCAAAATAACAAAATATAACCCTCTTTCTTCCATTTCTTGGATTTCATTTTGATAAAGATCATCTTTATATGGTCATATTGCCTTAGCTATTGAGCCTTTGTGATTCTCTCTTAAGAATATCCACCTTTAGTCTCACTGTGTGAATGTCTACGTAAAGTCTTGCATTATTTATCATATCCTAGTATATTTTTTCTCTTTTACCATCTATTGTTTTTAGTTATAGCTTTATAGGCACATTATAGTTACAACAAATGAGGGAACCCATGCAGCCTATGTTTCTTTGGGTCTGACTTACTTTTCTTAATATAATTTTTCCAAGTCTTTCCATGTCCTTACGAAGCAAAAAATTCCATTGTGTATATATACCACATTTTCTTGACCCATTTGTCAAGGAGAATCTGGGTTGATTCCATTAAATACATTTCTTTCTTTTAATAAGATCACTAGGAATAAAGACTTTTCACTTCCTACATAACACAGCTATTCTGAAGAAGCCATGAACGTATCATACAGTTATGGCCATTAGGGTGAACATGTGAGATAAGTCTGTTCAATCATTACATATATCCATACCTGAGGCATTGCCTATGAGCCTGAAATCTACCAACAAGAGAACTTCTTTGGAGATAAAGTATCAGGAGATCTGTCTGTTTACTCCACCTTCCTACCCTTTTGATCAGGGTAATGTATTTTATGTGCTACCTCCACCTCATTTTCTATAATAGCTGAGACATAAACAAATCTTTCCTCTCTAATTCAGAATGGGACTGGTCTACGATGTACTTACTGAAACCATGGACCTCAGACACCAGGAATACAGCTTGGAAGAAAAAGAATGTCCCTGAGAAAGGTTACAGCCATGGGGATTGAGGACGAGCATCAACTTTGAACAAGCTTCCAGTGTAAAGACTGGTCACTGAGTTATATATAAACTCTGACACATATTTCCATGACCCCAGCTCTGTGAGGCAGTGTTTTAGGAGTAAGGAAGCCAGATGCAACACATTATGGAGAAAAAGACCCAATAAGAGGGAGAAAATGTCAGTTACTGTACCTTTATTTAGGATTTTTCAACCTGTGCCAAGGAGCCCTGGTGCTCTCCCTATCCTTCCCTGTAATATTTTCAGGTATTTGATCTTACATTGATATCTATGATGAATTTCGTATTGATTGTGGTACAGGAAGATATATAAGGATCTAACTTCAGTTTTCTATAAACATATAGCCAATTTTGCCAGCACCATTTGTTGAAAAGAGTGATCCCGTAATTCTACACCTGACATTTACCAAAAATACCACAAACAAAGCCACACTAAAGCTACCAGTACAACTAGTTTCATTGAAGCATTGTTTACCACAGGCAAGATGTGGAATCTATCCAGATTCCCTTCAGTAGATGAATGGATCTAAAAAATGTGATATACACAATAGAATTTTATGCTTCTATCAGAAAGAATCAAATCATCCCATTCAGAAAGAAATGGAAAGACTTGGGGAAAAATCATACTAATGAAGGAAGCCAGACTCAAAGAAACACAGGCGATTCTAGGGGGTTCCGGGAAGATGGCGGAGGAGAAGCTGGAATCTGAACAAGCTCTCGCATAGAAAGCAGTTTTAGAGTTCCAGTGAACAGTCCTAAGCCAGAGAATCACACCAAGTGTGCCATCACAGGACAGAGAGTTAGACAAGAGAGGGAAAGCCAAGGCAAGAAGACACATCTGAGTGCTGGCCAGCAGCCGCCGCGGCGCAGCGGCGGCAGGGTCGCGGTGGAGACCGCAGCCGGGGCCATACCTGAGCGCTCACACAGAGAGTCCAGGACGAAGGAGCCAGATGCAGCGGGAGAGCGGATTCTACTCAACACCAGCAAGAACCAACAAGGAGCAGACATCTTCATCCTGCAGTTTGCAGACCAGGGACGACCCAGGATCCAAGACTCGGTGTGAGTAGAAGCCCGACGTCCTCACTCCTTCTCAGGGAGCAGAGGAGGGAAGGCCACCCCTGCCCCCCCCCCCAGCACCGGTGATCTCCATCTTGGATACCGACAAAGCTCGGAGGAGCTGCCAGCTCCAACTCAGGCCTTGGAATAAAACGAGTCATTTAGCAGGTCACAAGAACTTAACAGCGAAGTGACCTGCCAGACTCAGCTCCATCCAGGGAAAAGTCACCCAGCTCAGGTGCCAGCCATTGGAGTGGCTTTCCTCACTGGGTAACCAGAGCCAGAGGCTGCCCCTCCCTCTAGCAGCCTCATCAATCAATTGAAAAACAGAAACCCTGAGAATGGCTCCAGGGTGGGCTCTGTGAGTTTTTTCACAAAATAGCCCCAGGGAAAAGCTACTGTTTGTTGAAAGGCCTCAACTCTACCCAGAACCTAGCCTCACCACTGCATCCCCCTCTTTTGTGATTCTCAAAGCAGATCACCCTCCCATTAAACTAATCTGGGAGGGGGATCTCAAAATCTTGGGTAAAGCAGAGCATTTTTCTGCCTGTTCAAACAAACTGACTTAAGAAACCAATCAAGCCACAGGACGTCAAGCTCACCAGAGACTCCAACAAGAGCCTGGTTACAGACAAAACGGAGATACAGGATTCTTCCCACCCCTCCCAAAAAAAAAAAAAAATCAAAGAACTTTTTTTTCTTCTTCTTCTTTTCTTTCTTTTTTTTTTGGTAACTTATATATATAAAATTTTTTTTCCTTTTCTAAAAATTTTATTAATCTTTACTTTTTGCCTTTTTTGAAAAAATAATTGTTTTCCAGTAACCTTTTTTTTCCTCTTATAATTTTTATTTTAGGAATACGTGAATGTGCATTTTCCTTTCTTTTCTTGTCTTCTTTCTCTTTTTCTTTCTTTTTAACTATCTTTTTGTTTTTTGTCTAGCTCTACTGAACTTCTGAACTTTTTCTCTCCCTTTCTTATCCTTTTCACCTTCTCCTCTCTTTTGATCTTCTTTATGTGACTTAACACTTGTCCTGCACATCCTCAGATAAACCCGTAATTAACTAGTAGACCCTATCCCCCATTGTGTACACACTTAATCCACAAATTTATTACTCAATTCAAAACCTCTGAGACTTAAATTCCTTAATAGCAGTACTACCTCTTTATACCTATATAATATTTTAAGCATTTTTTTAAGTTTTTCACTTCTCCTCCATGTCCCTTCCCTTCTCTTAATATACTCACATTCCTCTCTAAATAGATGGTCTTTTAATCTCCATAATAATATTAATTTTTACGTTTCTATTTTTTTCTGGTCTCTTTTCATTTCCCTTTCCCTTTCTTCTTTTTCTCTCTCTCTCTACTTGCATCCTACCCAACCTATTTCCTGCATTGGGATTAGGACATATTTAACTCTCCCTGTGCCTCCCCACACCAATCTATTCCTATTTTTTACCCACATCTCTCCCTAACCCTAATAATTTCTGGTTTTCCAAATTCTTCTCTGCGGTTCGAAGCCCCTTAACATATAGTTGTTTGATGTTGAATAGATGTATCTGTTGAACTAGATTGTATCTGTAGACTATTGACTGTACAAATGCAAACTTTGGTTGATGGTTGCCTTAAGATAGTGTTCTAGCACAAAATTGGTGCACTTTGCATCTCAAATGGGCAGAGTAAGTGGGAAAAACACAAGAAAAATGGCAAATCCGCATATCTCAATTCCCAATCTTGATAATCAGGGGTCAGAACAGATAATGAATAATCCAGAGGAGAATTCCCAAATAGGTCTACAAACACTGCTGGCAAACATGATAAATGAGAAGTTTGACAAATTACAAAGGACTCTGTATGAGCATGAAAGAGAGAGAGAGGAGGCATCCCAAAAGCTTATACAGGAATATCATAAGCGTGAGGAAGCTACTTTAAAACTGATAAAGGATTTGCGTGAGCAACTTGAGAATACTCAAAGAGAAAGGGAGGAATGGAATGAGCAGGCTGAGAACACTCAAAGAGAACAGCAGGAATCCCACGAATGGGAGGAAAGAGAACTACAGGAATCACATGAACAAGAGGAAGCTAATCAAAGAGTAATACAGGAATTGAGAGACCAGGTAGAGAATAAACAAAGATCACTAAAGGAATTCATGGAATCCATTAACAAAGAACTGAAGGAAGTCAGGGAGACCACAAAGGGAATGCTGAATGGAACCCAACAGAAGGAATGGGAGTCCAAAGAAAGCATAACCAATCAACTAAGTGATTTGAGGACAAACACTGAACACCAAATTAAGGAAGTAAAGAAATTCATACAAGACCTAAAACAGAGCTCCAACAAAGAACTTGAAGCCATCAAAGCTGACCAATTAGAAGGAAAAGAGATAAAAAACAAAGTAGAGAGTCTTGACAGCAGGTTAGACCATGCAGAAGATCGAATCTCAGGGATTGAAGACAGCCTAGATATTATAGAGAAAGAACATACAACCATCCAAGACAAGTCCAAGAAATATGATAGATCTATCCAACACCTGGAAGACACCATCAGAAGGCCTAATCTAAGGATAATGGGTGTAGAGGAGCACCTAGAAACAGAAGTTAATGGTCTAGGAAATTTGGTTAACAGGATCCTAGCAGAGAACTTCCTAAACATGCAAAAAGATAGGCCTATTCAGATACAAGAAGCTTTTAGAACCCCAAATAGACCAGACCAGAATAGGACATCCCACCGTCACATTATAATCCACACAGGATCAACTAAAACCAAGGAAAAGATTCTTAAAGCTGTCAAGGAGAAAAGATTAATCACCTATAAAGGGAAACCAATTAGAATCACCTCAGATTTCTCAGCAGAGACAATCAAAGCAAGAAGAGCCTTGAATGATGTATGCCATGCCCTAAAAACAAACAACTATCAACCAAGAATACTGTACCCTGCTAAACTCTCCTTCATAACTGAAGGCCAAATAAAAAGCTTCCATAGCAAAGAAAAATTGAAACAATACATCTCCACCAATCCAGCCCTACAAAAGATTCTTAAAGATGTCCTACACATAGAAAACCAACAAGACCACAATAAAGGCCAAGAAACTGCACCCAAACTGAGAATCCAAGAACCATAGGAAGAACCCAGTTTTACACACCCAAGAAGGTGGATAATTTGGCAGGAACTCCCAAATACCTCTCAGTCCTATCTCTTAACGTTAACGGACTGAACTCTCCAATTAAGCGACATAGACTGTCTAGTTGGATTAAAAAACAAGACCCTTCTATCTGCTGCCTGCAGGAGTCACATCTTGCCCGTAAAAACAAACACATTTTCAATGTTAAAGGCTGGAACAAAATCTACCAAGCAAACGGTCCTCACAAACAGGCGGGAGTTGCATTCCCAATATCACATAAAATAGACTTCAAATTAAAATTCGTGAGAAGAGATAAAGAAGGTCGCTACATACTAATTCAAGGATCTCTCCTTCAGGAGGATATTACAATTCTAAATGTCTATTCGCCAAAAAATGGAGCACCCAAATTTATCAAAGAAACACTACTTTCCCTCAAATCCCATATAGATCCAAAGACATTAATTGTTGGGGATTTTAACACACCACTCTCCCCACTAGATAGATCAACTCGGCAAAAACTCAACAAAGATACCGCAGATCTAAACAGCTGCATAGATCAACTAGATTTAACAGACATCTACCGAACATTTCACCCAGCAGCATCAGAATACACGTTTTTCTCAGCAGCACATGAAACGTTTTCTAAAATAGACCACATTTTAGGCCACAAAGCAAACTTGTCTAAATTCAGAAACATTGAAGTTATATCTTGCAGCCTCTCTGACCACAAGGGAATAAAATTAGAACTCAACACCAAAAGCCACCAAAGAAGTCCGGCACCATATGGAGGCTGAACAACACACTGCTAATTCATGAGTGGGTCATGGAAGAGATTAGAAAGGAAATTAAAAGGTTCATGCTATTCAACAAAAATGAACACACAAATTACCAGCTCCTCTGGGACACAGCAAAGGCAGTACTCAGAGGCAAGTTTATAGCTCTGAGCTCCTACATCAACAAATTGGAGAGATCTGAAACTAACAATTTAATGACATATCTAAACCTCCTTGAAAAAGAGCAGCAAGATAAACCCCAATCCAGTAGATGGAAAGAAATAATCAAAATTATATCAGAATTAAATGAATTAGAATCCAAAAAAACTATAGAAAGAATCAACAAAACAAAGAGTTGGTTCTTCGAAAAACTTAACAAAATTGACAGACCCTTAGCAAATCTTATCAGAAAAAAGAAGAGAACACACCCAAATTAATAAACTCAGAGATGAGAATGGAAACATCACCACGGAAGCAACCAAGATTCAGAACATTTTAAGGGAATACTTCTCAAAATTTTATGCTAATAAGTTTGAGAACTTGACAGAAATGGACCTTTTCCTAGCAAATATTGACATGCCAAAACTAAACCAATATGAGTTAAACCATCTTAACAGGCCCATATCAAGCACTGAAATAGAAACAGCAATAAGAGACCTCCCAGCTAAGAAAAGTCCAGGACCAGATGGTTTTACAGCGGAATTTTACAAGGCCTTCAAATCAGATCTCACACCAATACTCCTCCAACTCGTCAATGAAATTGAAAGAGAAAGCTCACTACCGAACACATTCTATGAAGCTATCATAACCCTCATCCCAAAACCAGGCAGGGACTCATCAAAGAAAGAGAACTATAGACCCATTTCTTTGATGAACATTGATGCAAAACTTCTCAACAAAATTTTGGCCAATCGACTTCAAAAATTCATCCAAAAAATCATACACCACGATCAAACAGGATTCATTTCAGGGATGCAAAGCTGGTTCAATATACGCAAATCAATTAATATTATTCATCACATCAACAGGAGCAAGAATAAGAACCACGTGGTTATCTCAATAGATGCAGAAAAAACATTCGAGAAGATCCAACACCCTTTCATGATGAAGGTTTTGGAAAAACTAGGAATCCATGGAACATTCCTCAATAAATAAAGGCTGTATATGATAAATCTACAGCCAGCATTATACTCAATGGTGAAAAACTAAAGCCATTTCCTTTTAACTCAGGAACAAGGCAAGGATGCCCACTCTCTCCACTTCTCTTCAATGTAGTATTAGAATGCCTAGCTACAGCAATAAGACAAGATGCAGACATAAAGGGGATCCAAATAGGGAAAGAAGAAATAAAACTCTCCCTCTTTGCAGATTACATGATCTTCTATTTAAAGAATCCCATAGACTCCACTCCCAAATTACTCAAGCTGATTCAAAACTTTGGCAAAGTAGCAGGTAATCAAATTAACCCCCCAAAATCAATAGCTTTTCTGTATGCCAACAATGAGAAAAGTGTGGCTGAAATTAGGAAAGCAACTCCATTTTTAATAGCCCCACAAAAAAATAAAATACCTAGGAATTAACTAAAGAAGTGAAGGACCTCTATGATGAAAACTTTAAAATCTTGAAAAAGGAAATCAACACAGAACTAAAAAAATGGCAAAACCTCCCATGCTCCTGGATTGGAAAGATTAACATCGTGAAAATGGCAATACTTCCCAAGGCTATCTACAAATTCAACGCAATACCTATCCAAATTCCACCCTCATTCTTCAAGGAAATAGAAGAGGCAATCCAAAAATTCATATGGAACAATAAAAGACCCCGAATAGCAAAAACGCTCCTGAATGGAAAGAACACTGCTGGAGGAATATCAATACCAAACTTCAAACTCTACTATAAAGCCATAGTAATCAAAACAGCTTGGTATTGGCATAAGAACAGACCTCAGGACCAATGGAATAGAATTGATAACCCAGAAATGAACCCACAGACCTATAGCCATCTAATCTTCGATAAGGGAGCTAAAACAATAGAATGGAAGAAAGACAACCTCTTCAGTAAATGGTGCTGGCAAAATTGGTTAACTACATGTAGAAAACTTAAGCTAGATCCTTATATATCACCCTGCACCAGAATCAACTCCAAATGGATCAAAGACCTTGAACTCAAAGCAGACACTCTGAAAACATTACAGGATGGAATAGGAGAAACCCTGGGTCTCCTTGGCTCAGGCCGAAATTTTCTGAATAGAGAACCGGAAACACAACAAATCAAAGAAAGGTTGGACAAATGGGATTGCATAAAGTTGCAGAGCTTCTGCAGGGCAAATGACATAGCTAGCAAGATCAATAGAAAGCCCACGGATTGGGAGAAGATCTTTACTAGCCATACAACGGACAAGGGACTCATATCTAAAATATACTTGGAACTCAAAAAATTAAACCCCCCAACAACAAATCCTCAAAGAAACAACTGACCAATAAATAAGTGGGCGAAAGACTTAAAGAGAAACTTCTCTGAAGAAGAAAGAAGGATGGCCAATAGACACATGAAGAAATGTTCAACATCCCTAGCCATAAAAGAAATGCAAATCAAAACAACATTGAGATATCACCTCACTCCAGTTAGAACGGCAAAATTCAAGAACTCTAACAACAACAGATGCTGGAGGGGATGTGGACAGAAAGGAACCTTACTTCATTGTTGGTGGGAATGTAAACTTGTTCAACCACTTTGGAAAGCAGTATGGAGGTTCCTCAAAAGACTCCACATAGAGCTCCCCTATGACCCAGCAATCCCACTTTTGGGCATTTACCCAAATGTTTACAAACAAGACCACACTAAAGCTACCAGCACAACTATGTTTATTGCAGCATTATTTACCATAGCTAAGATATGGAACCAACCCAGATGCCCCTCAGTAGATGAATGGATCAAGAAAATGTGGTATATATACACAATGGAATTCTATGCCTCCATCAGAAAGAATGACATTGCCCCATTTGTTAGGAAATGGAAAAACTCGAAAAAATTATATTAAGTGAAGTAAGCCAGGCCCAAAGAAACGTAGGTCCCATGGTTTCCCTTATTTGTAATATCTAGTATATGTATGAGTCAAGCGGAAAAGGTCAGATAATGTGATGTCAGGAAAATGAACCCTTAGATGTGTATTTTAATGTTTTTTTCTTTCATGCATGTGTTTCTAACACATTTATAAGATTATCTCTTTGTTGCTTTGTATGTCCCTCCCCCACAGTATAACCCTTGCTTTCACTATATTTGATGTCAGTATAACTTGTGGAGGAGATGGGGAAAAACCAGTTGTTTAAGGATACAGGTGGACCTGTTGCAACAATGAGAATTACAAGTTGTCATGTCCAAAACGAACTTTACAAAGTTGGTGGGGGGGTTGGGGGGGGAGGAAGGAGAAAGATTGGGATTGGGGGGGACGGGGGAGGCTGGGAAGGGATGTGAAGGGTAAACAAAGGAGGAGGCTGCAATGCTTGGTAAGAAATGTACACATTATCCTGCCCATGTAACTGTAACTCCTCTGTACAGTATGTTCACGAATAAAATTAAATTAAAATAAAAAAAAAGTAAAAAAAAAATGTTAGTAACTCAAAATATAAAATACCTTAATATCCCTGCAGAGAGCAGGTTGTTAAATATATTATAGTATGTTACTCCAAATCATTCAGAACTTGCTACTAAAACATGACAATATTGGTTTTATATAAAATATAGATATAAAAAGTCGAGCTCTGAAAAAAATCTCAAATATGTCTGTATAATAAAGTTTATTCCAAAGAGGGAAATGCAACAGTTTGTTTCATATGATCACAAAGATGGAGAGTAATCTTAGATATTTTGTCCATATTTAATTGACTAATGTTGCTTGATTCTAAATTTCCTGTAGCATTTATAGGAGGTAAATTTTGTAAAGGTTTGTTTAAAGAACTATTACTAATGCTAGTGGAATCATTAAAGAAAGGAGTAACTTGCAAAAGAATCTACTAGTGTTTATAATTACCTATGTGGATTATAGTTATGCTATAATTTTCACATAGTGAGTGAAGAAAAACTCCTTGTGTTTCTTTTAGATAAAGGTAAGGTTAGAACTTAAATAACATTCCTATTTTATTCAATTATATTTACATAAATCTACCTTAAAATTAAAATTTTAATATTGATAATGACTGACTAATCAACATAATAAGGTTATTAAGCCAGGTGCAGGTGGCTAATGCCTTTAATCTTAACTACTTAGGAAGCTGAGATCTGAGGATAATGGTTCAAAGCCAACCTGGGCAGGTAAGTCTGTGAGACTCTTATCTCCAATAAACTACCAGAAAACTGGAAGTGGTACTGTGGCTCAAGTGGTAGAGCACTAGGCCTTGAGCTAAAGAGCTGAGTGACAGCCCAGAGTTCAAGCCCCATGACCAACAACAACAAAAAAGAAAAGTCACTATTTATTATTGTCTTCATTATAAAGGGAAAAAACCTTAAATTTAAGATTGATACTAAAACCCACGCTAATATATCATTGACTGAATATCTTGTTATAGTTTATTAATGCCCCTAGATTTCTGTACATAAAGTTCTCCTGGATAGACAATTATGATGATACAATGATATTATTAACTTACATCATTTACCAATTCTGCATACAAGACTCCAGAAGGTGCTAAAATTGTTTCTATTGAATCTCTGGACACATGAGTAGTCGTGTATTGGTAAACTGTATTTTTATGCAGTGTTTCCAATATTTAGTCACAGATAATTCATCTTCTCCAGTTGTGAATCTTGTGAAATCAGTTACGAAGTGTCCAACTGTCAGTGAGCAGGATTCCAGCACAGTTAAGAAAAGCATTAGCATAATAGAAATAAAAAAAATCCAAGAGAAATGGGCACAGGTGGCTCACATCTGTAATTCTACCTACTCATGAGGCTGAGATTTGAGAATAACATTTCGGAACCACCTGGAGTAGGAAAGTCAATGATTCTCTCATTTATATTAATCACAGAAAAATCTGGAAGTAGCTCTATGGCTCTAGCACACGAGTCTTTATTAAAAGGAGCTCAGGAACAGTGCCTAGGACCAGAGTTCAAGTCCCAGGACTAGCAGAAGAGGAAAAAAGAAAAAGAAGAAAGAAAAGAAAGAAAGTGAAAAACGTAGAAAAGAAAATCCAAAGAATTGTATGTACCAATGTTCGACAAGACATATACTCTTTCCTATGTAACTGTAACCCCTCTGTACATTACCTTTAAAACAAAAGTAAAATTAAAAACAAACGAATTGAATGGAAAGAAATATAAATAAGAATTTTATCTTTACTAATCAAGGTAACCTATTTTCCTTTACCTCCCACAGATGCTTATATGGGATAGATAAATGTTCATTTATTTTAGTTTGACATTCTTATTTTTTGTTGTTCTAAGAAGGCTAAAGTCCAATTTTCTTCTCACATTATATTCATCCCATTATAAATCCATACAATATATGACTTGGGATAGCATAAGAAACAAATGCAACATCTCACTCCACTTGGGAAAATTATGTAATAATTGAATCTCTACGTGGACTTAGTTGGAAGAAGCATAAAGATTGACTCAAATGTTATACACAATTTAAAGTGCTATTGGATCACGCGCACACACGCACATACACACACACACACACACACACACACACACACACACTCCAAAGAAGTGCTGGCTTACATAATGCAACAGAGGAAAGATAAATCCCAGTTCTTGGTTTCAAAGAAATTTAGACCACAGTCTATTGCTTCTGGAGCAGTGATAAAGCAAATGACCATGGCTGAGCCTATAGAGGAGAGCAATGCTGTTCACTTCAATCCAGATAGGAAATATAGGGGGAAAATGCTCATGGACCAGGTACAAGCTCCAAAATCATGCGTCTAATGACCTACTTCCTCCACTTAACTTCCAACCTTTTCATGACCTTCTGAATGGATATCATCAGCGAGAAACTAAATGTTTAACACACGAGACTGTGGGCTGGGAAGAGAGGGCATGCATTATTCAAATTATAACACCCAAGATGGCAATGGGTATGTGATAATAGAATAGATAAAGCCAAGGTTTTAATTCCGTTTTTTTCTATGCATTTAAGGAGATCGCTTATAAAACATATGTTGGCCAGGAATAAAACAGGTGGTCAGCTTAAAATGCTACTAACTTGTCGACCTGCAAAAGGACTGAGAATAGCTACCTCTAGTGGTTCATGCCTGTAATCCTCGCTACCCAGGAGACAGAGATCTGAGGATCTCTGTTAGGAGCCAGCCCAGGCAAGAAAGCCAGTGAGATACATTAAAAAATAAAAATAAAAAATTGATGATAAACAAAAGAGTTATAGTTATATAAGTCAAGTTTTTAATACATTTGAACAGTATCACCTCTTCCCTCATTTTCTCCAAATTTTTTCTCCTCCTCAATCCCCTTTCCCCATAAATTGCATAGTTTTCAACAGAGTTAAGTGAGTATCACTGCAGATAAAGTTTACCCTTTGTCCCACCATTTCTGTGCTTCCCTTTATTCTCCCCAAATCAGATATATTTGCATACAAGACAGAGCATATTGAAGTGAAAAAAACACAAAAGATGCAAAACAGAAAGAAAGCAACAACAAAAATGCAAAAAATAAAATCCTTAACCAATATAAACTCTAGAAGAATAGCGGTGGTTCAAATGGTGGAACACTGGCCTTGAGCACAGAAGCTCAGGACAGTGCTGAGACCCTGAGTTCAGACCCAGGACCAGTACAAAGAAAAAAAGGAAGAAAAAAAACAACAGTACTAAGAGTAGAGGATCAGAAGATTGACAGCAATTATCATAATAAAAAATGTAGGAGACATTACACAGTCCTGGATGGTAAGCTACAGATAGTAGAAGAGACCAATCTCCTGAAAGAAGCATAATATGATTACTGTGTAAAGTATTATTTTTTCCCAATCCTTCAGGGAGATATCTAATAATGCACTCTGACTGCTCAGGTTATTAATGGAGTCCTGCCCATGGTTCAGCTTAGGCCATGAATGCACTTACTATTTGTTTTCACAATCCCTAAAACTACAATTGAGATTGACATACATAGTCTTTGGTACAGCTTCCCCATTTATTTCCTTGTCTGAGATAAGCTTTCTCAGATAGCAGAAGACGAGAGAGAGAGACTGAATCTGCCATTCTATGATGTCCATAATAGAATATAATAATGCACCTTGGAGTAAGTAGAGTGAATGAGCAAGGTGCTTGAAAGATGCAGTAATTACTGTCTCAGTCATCTCTACTTGATTCACCGAAGGGGAACCTAAGAATGTAGAGGGATTTGAAAGATGACCTGTGTCATTTACCAGTTCAGAGAGGCTAGGCCTGATTACTGTTCTCATATGTAGTTTTTGCTATAGCAGACTATCATGATCTTCAGTGTCAGAGTTGGTGAATGTATTTTTATTATCAGAGAAAGGGCTTAGAAGCAGCTCATATTTATATCGGACATTTAAAATTCACCTTTATCATTTCACCTTTGCAGGTTCTACTGCCTCTTCTGACCCCCATCATTTAAAAGTAGTAAGAAATTTAGACTATTTGTGTTTGTCATAAAATGTCAGAATGATCCACTACATTTAATACTTTTAAGCTGCATGATCAAGAAATACCTGACACAATAGAGGCCCTAGTAAAGACAAGTACATTCTGGAGATCAACCACTTAAAGGTAGACACATCATGTTTACTGCAAGAAAGCTACATTTCCCTTCAAAATCTCCATAATCATGCAAATGGATAAACTGACACTGCAACTAGTATGTAGTAATTGAAAATTTAATTTTCAAGAATGAAAGTTTGATGAAAGAGCTGAAATAAATAATTTGAAAACATAGTATTTGCAAAATTTGTTTTTCTAAACAGAAAACATTAAGATTTGATTCCTTGGTTTCAAAATGATTCTCTATTAAATTATACATTTTAATGACTGGGGAGTCTCAGGCTTTTCTGGTAGTTGAATTTGATTGCTTATGGTATTAATCAATGTATAAAATCAACTTCAAATTCCTTTCAAATTAGAATTGCTTGAAGGAATAATAGACTTAAAGATTCTCCAAAAGAAAATAATTAAACTGTTAAAAATCTTTGGCAAAATGAATTAACATGGTGAATTATTCTAACTTTGCTGCAGTTAAGTGATTTGATAGCAGCTTTTGTGCATGTCAAAAATAATGGATTAATATGTGTCGAATATATACTTTTAAAAACCTAATTATTGTCAGTTTGATAGGCTAAGCTAATCACAGAAAGCAGTAAGCGTGATAAGCAATTCCCAAATAATTAATATTTTGTTCTATAGTAGGTTTTTCCCAGCACCTTAATTTCCTTATTGCATTTTTCTACTCTTTAGGTAAAATGTGCCATAATTTACATTTCATTCATCTTTTAATCAACTTACTTATTGAAATATTGTTTCCACTAATTGTCATGTTTTTAAACATTATTCTTTTATCCATTTTTATCTATTATCTCATGACTTTATCTTTTATGATGCTTATTGTACGCAACAATCATCAAAATATTTAAAAATTTGTCTTTCTAGCAAAAAAGAAAGTCATAGTTTTAAATCACTAAGAACAAATATGTACATCATTGATATAACTCCATCACAACTTTGTTGCTATGTAGAGCTATTTATTTATTTATTTATCTATCTCTCTATCTATTTATTTTTTTGTTGTGGGGCTTGAACGCTGTCCTTGAAGTCTCCATCTCAAGGCAAGCTCTCTACCACATGAACCACAGCACCACTTCTGGTTTTCTGGTGGTGTATTGGAGATAAGAGTCTCACAGACTTTCCTGCCTGAGCTGGCTTTGAACCACGATCCTCAGATCTCAGCCTCTGAATAGCTAGGGATACAGACATGAATAGCAAGGAATACAACACTGGCTGGATTTCTTATACATTAATACATGTTTATAGCAACTTGTAACAGAGTTTATCAAAACAAACATTTTGAAGAATGTGTTTGCCCTGCACCACCTGTTACAAAGGCATACAGTTATGTAATGTAAATGTATAGTCTAATCAATATATGAAGTTTTCTAAATTAATAAAATTTAGCAGTTTATCTAATTTATTTCACTCAGCAGCTATTCTCTTTAACTCATGAGGCATTTGGTTGGAAATAAAACAGAGAAGCAATGACTCTCAAGTCACGAAACAATCGTTTTGGTGAAGTGAAAATTACCTTAGAAATTTAGTTTCAATAAAATATAATCATACCAAAGGTACGATAATTGTCTTCAGTTTTCTTCCCTTCATTACTGTAGGTGATTAAAAGAGCATCTTACACTGTTGTGGAGAGTACAATGTAAAATGTCCTACTGTGTGAATTTTTAATTAAATGTTCTCCCAAACATTATGATTCTTCTTTATGAAGGAATTGTACCTCTACTGAAAGCTATTTTAGAATGGGACCATTTAGTGTGATACAAATTTTAACTTTGGGTAACATTTACATTTTATTTACGATATATTGTAATTTATAGACATTACTCATTTACAGATGTCTGACTACTTAAAAGAACCATAGAAATTGGTACCGTTTCCAACTGTTCATTGTATTTTGTATGCAAGAAGCAGCCACAGTACTAGTCAACATACCTGAGGCAGGATTTTTAACAAAAATCAATTTATGTATTTGATTTTGGTATCATGCATCTTGTATATACATTTATCTAATTTAGAAAGACGAAAGGGAGTAGCAAAATTCGAAAACAAAGACCCAGGTTGACTCATTGCAAAAAAGTTCAATGCTCGCAAGACATTATGTTGGAAATGACCTTTACAACTCACAACTTTAGGAGGGAAATGGGGGAAGAAAAGGATAGTAGGAGAAAAAAAAGGAGGGGTAACAATGCTCTACAAGAAATGTAATCATAACCTTCCTCATGTAACTGTAACCCCTCTGAACAGTATCTTACAATAAAATTAATTTTAAAAAATCAATTTATGACTGTTTTCAAACACTTAAAATTAATAATTTAAATAATTGTTAAATATGATCATTGGTTATACAATATATATTACAATGAAATTAATTTGCATTTGACATCTTATATTTGCAATTTAAATATTCTTAAAAACTGAAAAATATGGCTGGCTTCTTTCCTTCTTTCTTCTTCTTCCTTCCTTCCTTCCTTCTTTTCTTCCTTTCTTTCTTCCTCTCTCTCTTTCTTTCTTTCTTCCTCTCTCTCTCTTTCTTTCTTTCTTCCTCTCTCTCTTTCTTCCTCTCTTTCTTTCTTTCTTTCTTTTTTACTTTCTTTCCTTTCTTTCTTTGCCAATTCCTCTTAATAGCTTTGCCTTGATTACTAAGCTCTGACTAAAAACTGTCAGTTAAAAGGAAAAATAACTCCACAATTACTCAATTTGAGTGATAACTGTATTACAGTTTGGACAATTTCCAACACAAATAAATTTTTAATGTCTTTTCAAAAATGGAGGAAAAACTATTTATTTACATAAATATAAGTAAGTAGTTGGTTGAGTTTTTTAGATTAAATATTCTAGAGAGGACATACACAGCAACAAAGAAAGATTATTTCTTTGTTGTTTTGTATGTCCCTCCCCCACAGTATAACCCCAGCTTTCACTGTATTTGATGTCGATATAATTTGTGGAGGGGAAGGGGAAAAACAAGTCGTTTAAATAAGGATACAGGTGGACCCGTTGCAACAATGAGAAGTATAAGTTTTCATGTGGAAAACGAAGTTTACACCTTCAGTGGGAGGGGGGAGGATTGGGTGGGGGGGGCAGAAGGAGGATGGGAAGGGTTGGGAAGGGGATACAAAGAAGGAGGCTACAATGCTTGATAAGAAATGCACTCATTATCTTGCCCATGTAATTGTAACCTCTCTGTACAGTATTTTCACAATAAAAAAAATCCTGAAAAAAAATATTCTAGAGAGGAAAATGAGTTTTCTTTGTTGTTGCAGTTATCCTTTTGCTTTTGTGCATTTGTAATCTGTCTTAAATGTTCAAATATTTTTGAGCATACTAAGTATATAATATAGGAGCATATATATGTGTATATATATTACTGGAAAATCTCTTTTGAAATAACATTAATCAATGATTTGTAACAACTCAGAAAATTCATGTTTCACAAAATAGTTTTTAGATATTTTTCGTATATATTCTGCCTATTTTATAGGAAATGTTTAGTCTTAAATGCAAATATAGCATATTTGTAAAATTAATTAAAGGATAGTGCAAAAATAAGCTCTCATCTACTCTTCCAGAACGAACTCTAAATACATGAACAATACACAGCTTTTTAGGGTACTATGTTTTATTTCTTCATATACAATTTGAGAATAGCTTGAAGTCATGTAAATAGGTCAGTTGTGGAGTTTTGCAGCTTCTGGCCCATAATCAATACATCTCTCAGCAACATCATCCTTCCAAATGTTGCCTTTTTATTGACAAGTGTACTGATTTTCTGATTAATGTACAACTCTTTTATTGGCATCTGCTACAGCAGACAGATTGTATGATCAATAGTTCCATCACCACTGAGATTACCCACTGTTAGTCTGAATAGCTATATCTGTAGGGAATTGTATCCTTCTTGATAAATCCAGGAAAGACACTGTAAATATTATCAAAGCAAAGAAGATGGATGTTCTCTACAGTGCTCGATTATATTTTCTTCTCAAATAAAAGGGGAAAAACCAGAAAACAAAAGCAGAAGGAATGAGAATCTTGAAAGCAATTCTCTACAGAGGAAGAGACTCAGTAAGTGCTGTTTATCTAAGGCTAAACAGTGAGTGCATATGATATTTTCCCATATTTAAAAAAATTATCAGTCTTAATGTGAAAACCTTTCTAATCAAATCTAGTTACAACAAGTTTAATCTATGATGGTAACAGTAATTATGAGATCAGTAACAGTTACCCATTAAATACAGAGCCCAATAATGATAGCTTAAATATGATATAAATGTGATAAATTTGTACTTAGAAATTATAAAATTTTCAGTTTTGCTTAATATATGTTTTCCTTCACTATAGTAAATGAGAGACATAAAGATTAAGTGGGGATTTATTTTAGGTTTCCAAGATTATTACCAAATAATACCAATCATTATTAACCAGAATACCAAAACTTTAAAGCAAAATATCATATAATTCTATCAATGTTAAAAGAAGATGAGCCACATTTTACCACCATTTGTTATTGAAATAAAATCCTGAGACAATAAGATATTGTAAGACTTTATATTTGTTGGGAAGATATCTATGGAAAATTCAGTGAATGTCTCACTTAACAGGATACCATAAAGAGTGGAATTCCTATATGATCTAATGATAAAGACTTATTGTAATCCTTCAGAACTGTTATTCAAGCATCAGACAGCAATAACACAAAACAGCAAAAAAATTGTAAGGAAGTGGAATGACGTGAAAGAAATTGTATTAAGCAAAGTAAGCAAGAGCCAAAGAAGTATAGATTGTTATAGGTTGCAGTTTTCCTCATTAATGGTAGCTATAATTTTCCTCTAAATCTACAAGGAAGCACACTAAATTGTGTGTGTGTGTATGTGTGTGTGTGTGTGTGTGTGTGTGTGTGTGTGTGTGTGTGTGTGTGTCCTCACACATTGAACACAAAGGAGGATATGAATAAGAACAGATGTCAAAAGCTCAACAGCTATGTGCATATGACCATATTAAATAATATTTTATGAACCCCAAGAAATGAACACCAAGAAAAGGAAACCAGAGTAATTCCTTTTAGTTTCTGTTACTCCTGTTTTTGCTTTCTTTTCCTTTTGTCTTGCTTGTTTGTTTTTATTTGGGAGGGTAAGACGGCACAGAAAGGTGGAACAAAGGGTGAATATAAACAACAGTGGTACTCACTAGACAATATGTGGAAATGAAATGTACATCTTGTGAGTGGGAACAAGAGGGAAAAACTGGATGAGAGCTAGTAAAGGGGAGACATGGTTCAAAAAGAACTACACTGATTACCTGACTTGTGTAAATATAACTCCTCTATCAGCTGTACAGTAACAATCAAAATATAAAATAAAAGGTCCATGTAGAACAAAAGGATGGGTCATAATAAACATTTTATTATTCACAATTAATGCAATTATCTGTCATAACATAGTACCACAAGCTGTATGGTATTTTCTTTCATTTATTTATTTTTTATTGTGAAAATACTGTACAGAGGGGTTACAGTTACATGGGCAACATAATGAGCACATTCCTTTTCAAGCTTTGTAGCCTCCTCCTTTGTTTCCCCTTCCCATCACTTCCCATCCACCCCCCCCCAATCCTCCCCCCCCACACCAAAGTTGTAAAGTTCGTTTTCGACGTGACAACTTGTACTTCTCATTGTTGCAACGGGTCCACCTGTATCCTTATTTAAACAACTTGATTTTCCCCTTCCCTTCCACAAATTATACCGACATCAACAGGGGTTATATTATGGGAGAGGGACATACAAAACAACAAAGAAATAATCTTATAAATGCGTTAGAAACAAATGCATGAAAGAAAAAAATACATTTGAATACCTATCTTAGGGTTCATTTTCCTAACATCACCTTATCTGACCTTTTCTGCTCGACTCATAAATATACTTAATATTGCAAATAAGGGAAACCATGGGACCTATGTTTCTTTGGGCTTGGCTTAGTTCACTTAATATATCTAAGAAATAACTCCCCAATCAATAAGTGGGCTAAAGATTTAAAGAGAAACTTCTCTGAAGAGGAAATAAGAATGGCCAATACACACATGAAGAAATGCTCAAATTCTCTGTCCATAAAAGAAATGTAAATCAAAACATTGAGATTCAACCTCACCCCAGTTAGAATGGCTAGAATCAGACTCTAACAACAACAGATGCTGTAGGAGATGTGTCCAAAAGTGAACATTACTGCATTGTAGGTGGGAGTGTAAACTTGTTCAACCACTTTGAAAAGCAGTATGGACGTTCCTCAAAAGACTCCACATAGAGCTCCCCTAGGACCCAGCAATCCTACTTTAGGGCATTTACCCTAATGATCACAAACAAGGCCACAGTAAAGCTACCAGCACAATTGTGTTTATCACCGCATTATTTACCATAGTTAAGATATGTAACCAGATGTCCCTCAGTGGATGAATGGATCAAGAATATGTGGCATATTGCTGGACGCCAGTGGCTCATGCCTGTAATCCTACCTACTGAGGAGGCTGAGATCTGAAGATCTCAGCCTTGGTTCAAGGCCAACCCGGGAGGAAATTCTGTGAGACGCTTATCTCCAATAAACCACTAGAAAACCAGAAGTGGCTGTGGCTCAAGTGGTAGAACACTCGCCTTGAGCTGAAGAACGCTGAGGTAGTGCTCAAGCCTAAATTTCAAGCCCCACAACTGACAAAAAAAAAGAAAAAGAAAAAAAAATGTAGCATATTTATACAATAGAATTCTATGCTTCCATCAGAAAAAATGACACCGCCCCATTTGTTAGAAAATGGAAAGACTTAGAAAAAATAATACTAAATAAAGTAGGCCAGGCCCAAGGAAACATAGATCCCGTGGTTTCCCTTATTTGCAATAACTAGTATATGTCTAGCATAATCTTACCAGCCAAGTATAAAAGGTCAAAAGCTATGCATATATTACCATATAAGATGGTATTAAGCAAAATGAACCCCAAAATAGGAAAACAAGGGGTTTTTTCTTTGTTGCTGTCATTTTTAAAATATTAAAATGTATTATGTGAGTTGTTTGTTTCTTTTGTATATTCTTCTCCTATGGTATAACCTCTGTTTTTAGTGTATTTGATTCTGATGCCCTGCATCTTCTCTATATATTTTTCTAATTTGGGGAGGGGAAGGGTAGTAACAAAATGCTGAAACAAGGATACAGGTTGATCCATAGAAACAATTAGATGTACTATGTTGAAAATGAACATTACAACTTTGCTGGGGAGAGGAGTTGGGGAGATCAGGAAGAAAAGATCATAGGGGAAAACAAATGAAGTGGTAACAATGCTTCAGAGGTAATGTACTCATTACCTTACTCATGTAACTGTAACCCTTCTCTACAGTATCTTTACAATTAAAAACATATTTATATAAAAAAGAATCCTCAACTACTTTAGCCATAAAAAGAATGCAAATCAAAACAACATTGAGATTCTACCTCACCCCAGTTAGCATGGTTATAATCAAGAAATGTAATAAAAAGAGATGCTGGAGAGGAGGTGAGGAAAAGAGAACCATACTTCACTTTTGGTGGGAATATAAACTTGTTCAACCACTCCGAAAAGCAGTATGATGGCTCCTCAAAAGACTGACTATAGATTTTCTTATGACCCAGCAACTCCACTCACAGGCATTTATCTCATAGACTACAAACAAGGTCACACTAAAGCTGTAAACACAACCATATTCATTGCAGCATTGTTTATTATAGTCATGCTATGCAACCAATCTAGATACCCCTCAAAGGAGGGATGGAATAAAATGTGGTATATATACAAAATGGAATTCTAATCATCCATCAGAAAGAATGATAATGTATCATTAGTACAAAAATGGAAAGACTTGGGCAAAGTGATTTTAAGTCAAATTTAAACACATAAGATGAATCCTTTACTTTTGTTTACATACAATTCTTTGATCACATTTAACTTGTTTCCTGAAGGAACATTTGACATATAAGCTTTTACATGATGAATATTCAATTATTTAAAATATCAGACTTACATACAGGAAATAGATGAAGCTAGTGGTCATTCAGGAGTCAAATTCTATAGAATTTGTAAATAAAATGTTCATTTAGAAAAAGCAGTGAGTGGAATCCACCAGGATAATATTAAAAGCAAACTTATTTGGATTAGAAAACATTATGTTATTTTTGTAATTAATCAATTTGATGTTTCACATATGTATAATTACAAATTGATTGTATTGATATCCCTGTTAATTAGTTTGGGTAAAGAACAAAATGAACTTTAAATGAGCTCTTAAACTCCATATACAGACGAAATGTTCCAGGTATATTTCACCACACTCTTCTAACTTTCTATGTTAAAATATAAAAACATGTTTTCTCCTTTTGGTCCATTTGGAAACTTGTAAGAAGGTAGCTTGAGCCTCTTAAAAGTAGATGAGAAGCCGGGCGCTGGTGGCTCACGCCTGTAATCCTAGCTACTCAGGAGGCTGAGATCTGAGGATCGCGGTTCAAAGCCAGCCCGGGCAGGAGAGACCGTGAGACTCCTATCTCCAATAAAACACCAGAAAACCGGAAGTGGCGATGTGGCTCAAGTGGTAGAGCGCTCGCCTTGAGCTGAAGAGCTGAGGGACAGCACCCAGGCCCAGAGTTCAAGCCCCATGGCTGACCAAAAAAAAAAAAAGGAGATGAGAAGAAAAGTTAGCATATATGGATTTTACTACTTATTTTATATATTTTGAGATTTCCCTTTTATTCTCAAAAAATGGAAAATAAATTCAACAGTCTTCATTCTTTTTCAAGCAACCATTCTCTCTAAACATTAGAACCATTCTACATAAGTGGAGAAACAGAGTTTCAACGTTTTCTCTCACAACTCAGGGAGATTTCTGAAGAAAAATCAAGACTTCCACATACATCTTTTTCCTTTTGAAAAACCTAATGCCACTTCTTAAGTGACTTATAAAACACAAGGTTTAATATCTAAGTCAGATGACAAAAATGGTGAGAAGATGTTTTATCTGTCAGTGTTGAGGTACTAACTATATTTCTATGGGTCTATAATAGATCCAGTAAAGGTAACTGAGCTATGTGAGCTTCTACAGAGAAAAATGGACCAGTCAGAACACATCACTCTTAGGGTATTCTTCACAAGGAATAATGATGAGGTTTCAGAGAAGGGAAAACAATCTCACCGCAAATTAAAATATTAGCTTCTTTATTTTAAGGAAGAAGCAGCGCACAGAAATGCAAAGCCCAAAATGTGAAGAATGACCTTAAACTGGAGTTTAAATTCAACTTAATTAAATCAATCCCGGTGTGTCATAATCTATAGGAGAGTTGAGAGATGGGAAAAGTGAAGGAGGTTCAAGCTGGGGCAACTGGCAGGGGGTTGCTTCACTCAAACAAAACAAAGATTATGTTAGCTTCAGGCAGTTTGAACTGAGTAAGGCAGGAAAGTCTAAGGTCACCAAAGAATATGATTATAGTTTGACAAGGAAACAGCAAAATTTTCTGATGACTTCCTTGTCAAAAAATACTAATAGTTGTTATATAGAGCAGTGATATATGTTGAACTTCAATGTCCATTTATACATAGCTCAGCACTCTTGAAAGTGAACAACGAGTAAAGTAAACCAGCATTTGTAACTCAGTGAGTTCCAGTACATAACTAGCGTTCTAGCAAGAAAAAATGTCACATTATCATCACGATTATATGTTGCTTAAAGATTGTCTGGGAATATTCCCTAGGCTAAATTTTTGGATAAACTACCACATTATACTTTCTTCTTCACAATCTGGTTAGATACTTGACATAAATTTTAAAAAGATTTTATAGCCTACGCAGGATTTACTTCATAAGTGGCAGTAACAAAAAATAACTTTATGTCAGTTGCTCAAGACAGCAGTCCCAGCTACTCAGGAGTTTGAGATTTGGGAATCACAGTTCAAAGCCAAGTGGCGTAGAAAAGATCTTGACAGCTTTATTTCTAATTAAGTAACAATAAGCCTGAAATGGAGTTGTGGCTAAGAGATTGAGTACTAGCTTTGGGCAGTGAAAGCCAAGGGACAGGGCCTAGGCACTGTGTTTAAAGCCCCAGTACTTCCTTTCCTCACCTTTAACTAACTTAATTACAATTATATAAATATTAATGTATAAAATTAGTCATTTTCTGCAAATAGCTTTAAAACAATTATACTTTGTATATTTTTAATGGTTCTGTTAATAATGTAAAGAAACTGAACCCCAACAGCTTCTCATCACTACATACATGGCTTGATTTACTATAATGTAACTTACTATGCAAATGTTCCTTGTTTTGTTTAACACCATCCTCCATCCATTAGTATTAAAAACATGTTTTCACATGTCTTCTGATGTGCAGCAAACTTAACTAGCAGCACTTGAGAATACATAGTGTGTTTAAAATTAACAGATTTGTCACAAGGTGGAGGTGGTCACACCTGTAATCCTAGCTACTCAGGAAACAGAGATGAAAGACTCCCAGTCCAAAGCCAACAAGGCAGGAGTGGCCTTGAGACTCTTATCTCCAATTAACCACCAATGCCAGAAGGTTGATTAAGTGGTAGAGCACTAACTTGGGCAAAAGGAGTCCAGGGTCAGGCAGGAACAGTGGCCAGGATGTAAGTTTAAGTCCCAGGAATGGAATTGTGTGTGTGTGTGTACACACACATATATTTATATATATATATATTATATATTATGAGCCAGCAGCATTTTGTACTTGTAGCCAAAGATTATTCGAAAACGCTCTCCTGCCGGCCTTGTTTTCCTAACATGTTTGGTTTTATATAATGAAAAAAATAAAGGTAGTAAAACAGATTGACTTACTTCACACTTGAATTAGCTCTGCTTTCTCAAATCCGTGTTTTACTCCCCAAAGACAGGATGAATCCTATAGGTAAAAACTAAGAAAACTTAGATTAGTAATATTGCTTTCACCAAAAAGGCATTTAAAATTCTCTGCTATTTGTATTTAGATTAGAAAACATCCCTCTAAAATGTAAGTGAGCATGTCTTTTCATTGCATATAATGAAGCATCCTTAGCAATATTAAACATATTTCATCATAATATTTTATATTTATTATAAATATTCTAGATGAATTAGAATATACTAAATCATGTACTTGTAATCCGATATTGGAAACTATATGGCCAGATAGCTACTGATTTATTGAGGCATGTCAGCCACAAAAATAACGAGTAATAATTTATGCAAGTAAATTCTAATCGTATTTCTTAAAAGAGTCTGATGGGAAATGAACAACCAATGACAAACTAATCTCTTTAAATAGAAGAGTCTCTGATGTTTTGAAACTAAGGAGATATTATATAAGATGTTCAACAAGGAAATACATAATTTAAATATTGAGGTTCCATGGTCCAAGTAAAATAAAAGAGTAGTTAAGTACATAGAGTAAAATTATTTTAATTATCATTTTATCTACTTGTTTCCATTTTAAGAATCATGGCGAGATTTTTCAAAAACACAGTTCATAAATTTATTGATTTATAATCTGAATATATGTCTGTGATATCACTTTTCTTTTGTGATAGAAAGATAAAATTAAAGAAGCAATTTCTTATTGTATATTCATTTGTTTTAAGTAATTCATAAAATACATGTTAATATAAATTACTAATATGTTATGATTATATAACCTACCCAATACGTAATATACCTTTTCATAGTTGAATATTGCATTAATTTTATTAAAATATATCTGTAAATGAATGTAACTTTTAAAACTGCAAAAAGTGATTTAGAATGCTGTACACATTAACTAATGAAAAACTGTATTACGTCTCATAATAATATCTAATTTTAAATTCTTATTTTATAATTTCTATATTTTAATGAAATTGTTGATAAAATATGTTGAAGTATATAGAGCTGAGCAAACTCCAAATTAATATACTACTTAGAAAGTGCACATTGGTTACTGGGAAAGCAAAAATGTAAGTATTTCAAAATAAAATACAAATCCGTATCTTCTATTTCTTTTTTTTTCTTTCTTTTTTTTTTTTCCGGTCTTAGGACTTGAACTCTGGGCTTGGGCGCTGTCCCTGTGCTCTTCAGCTCAAGGCGAGCGCTCTACCACTTGAACCAGAGCGCCACTTACAGTTTTCTAGTGGTTTATTGAAGAGAAGAGTCTCACGGACATTCCTGCCCGGACTGGCTTTGAACCGCGATCCTCAGATCTCAGCCTCCTCAGTAGCTAGGATTATAGGCGTGAGCCACAGGAGCCCAGCTACTTATATTTCTTAATTAACAAATGACAAAATGAAGCAATAAAGAGTAGAGATATAATAATATACTCTACTTTCTTCAGCAAAAGATTTATGTAGTTTAGAACGTGAGCAAAATGAATTCACAATATTTACAAAAAACCTATTAAAATGATTTCAAATAAGACTTTGCACTTTTAAATTGAGATAATACAATTCAGGTAATGCTCATCTCTGTTTTATAACCTTTGTTTCCTGTGATATCGAGGTTCATGTAGCATTTATAGGAGAACTTTTGGGAAGTGTACATTATTGTAAAGATTATAAATTTGTCATTCATAAAGCCATCAATTTCTTTTCTCACTCATACCTCTCTCTTATGCCATATAATTAATTGTGTAAAAAGAGAAGATTGAGTATGAATTAACCATAAGCATAGCAGTTTTTTTACACAGACAAGAAATCAGTCTTTAGCAACACAGCAATGTACCAGTTTCCAAAAGAAAACCAAAGCATGGATTCATGACTTTGGCATCAACCTTACTAAGCATAACTATAATATTTTTAGGACACTTAATTGTATTATGTTCTGTACATCTTAAAGCAATTGTTTTATTGTAATATTGAGTATAAACAATATAAATATAAATAAATAGTACGATCTTAAAATGGGGTCCTCATTTTAAACTTTAAATCATTTTAAATAAAAATTTTAATTAATTTTTAAATCATAGATTTCCTAGTTTCTTAAAATTCTGTGAAGTTAGATCAAAATTTATCACTTGAAAGTATGAGATAGATAAATTTATTAAATTAGGTAAGATGAGGCTACTCAATTCTGTAGAAAACCTCGAACATGTAACATTAGACCCTGACATTAGGAATTTACAGGACATTTAGAAGATACTTCTTTATGAAATGTGTTTTTTTCATGACAGATGCCTGGCAATATCACATGAATTTTATATGAGGTTCAAGGGAAAATGTAACTGAGATATATGAACTTTTTTAAATAATAACGATAACCAACATTTTGAATTATGAATTATTTTGGTTGACATAGGGTGGTTTCAGGTGTGAGCTCTGAGAGTAAGAATGAGGCACTTGATTTGGGCAGAATGAATGGTGATGTGCAAGAGTAATGATAAAGGAAAAGACTGAAGTTCTGCACTTTTGAAACTAAAATTTAGTTTTGCACATGAAAAGGAGGGAAGGGAGTGGTTTTAGAACTTAGGGACATAGGGTGTTAGGGAAAAAAAACCAATATAGGTTAATAAGCAGATACCTGAGCAAAATTGTATTTATTATATACACTACATATACACTTGACAGGTAGTCAGCCAATGAATTACATTCAAAAAGCATAGATTTTAGCCAAGAGCTGGTGGCTCACTTCTGTAATCCTGACTACACAAGAGGCCGGAATGAGAGGATCATTGTTCCAAACCAGACCTAACAAACAAATCTGTGAGATTCCTATCTCCAGTTAACAAGAAAAAAGCCACAAGTGAAGGTCTGGTTCAAGTGGCAGTGTGGTAACTAGCCCTGAGCATAGAGGACAAGTGAGATCATGAAATCTGGAGTTCAAGCCCCCGTAGTAGCACCAGCAAACAAGCAAGCAAGGAAATCTTGAGAAAGAAGAAAAACATGGAAGCATCAGATTTTCAAGTTTTATGAAAGATTCATATACTAAAATACATCATCAATAGTTCAAGGTGTATGAAGATGAAAGAAACAGAGAAACTTAATTGCAATGATATCATTATGACAAGTGAAGTTTATACTGAGAAATGCCAACCCTATGGAAGAAAAAATCTTAAATTAAAATTTAGTTTTACATGTTTATGACCTAGAAAATTAGAAAAAATTAATGACAATGAGAGAGAGAGAAAGAGAGAGAGAAAAAAGAGAGAAAGAGGAGACTTTGGATAAATTCAGAAATGAGACACATTGAAACAAACTTACTGAAAATTAAAAGAATCATAAGACACTAGTGTGAACAATGGTTTGCCAACAATGTGGATAACTCAGAAGAAATGAGTATATTCTTAGCACCTTACAATCTACAAAATGAAATCAGAAAATGTAGATTGCCTGAACAAACAAATAAAAAAAGTTCAGAAAGAATCATAAATCAAAAACTTCCAAACAAAAAGCCCAAACCAGATTGTTTAACTCTGCCAAATATTTTAGGAGCAATCAACACCAATGTTATTCCAAATTCCCCGAAAAAACCTTATTTTACATCAAATCAAGCAAATTAACTGAAGAAGAATTAAAAATTAAAACATTAGACTTCAAACTAAAAAAAATCCCAGGAGAAAAAAAAATGGAGTTAAAATATTTTGACTTTATTTTTGTTTTGCTATTATTTTATTTATATGATGTCCCCACTACACACAAATGTAAGAAAATAGAATTTGAAAAGTGAGATTGCATCAAGTGACTAAGGCTGGAAACATTAAAGGAATGACCACAAAATAAAAAGGCAACATACAGAATAAGAAGTTATTTTTCATTTAATTTTCTACACTTTGGAGAAAAGAATATTTTTTCTAAACTTTAAATGGTCATACAAAGAGGTTACAGTCAAATATGTCGGCCTATATATCCAGTCGTTTTATTTTTTGTTTGTTTTTGTTTTATTTTTGTGTGCTGGGGATTGAACCAGGATGTTGCACTTGCTGAGCAAGTGCTTTGCCTCTGAGCTACATCCCAGCCCTTTCCAGTGCTTCCTGATCACTTACCTCTGCTACCATTCTAAACAATCCCACATGTAACCACTCATTTCCCATTTGCTTTACTGCATATGTACATTGAGTATTCTGACTGTATTTGTCCCTGTTTCCTTTATTATTAATACATCTCTCCCTTCACAAACCCCTCACCTAAACCCCAAATGTCACACACACACACACACACACACACACACACACACTGGAATTTTCTGCAACCATTAGGTAAGAACATAATTATGTCTTTTGCAGGGAAAAGATATCTGGAAAATATACTGAGTGAAATAATTCAGGCCCAAGCATATTTTCTCTCACATGTGGATTTTTTTTGGGGGGGTCCAGTCGTGGGGCCAGAACTCTGGTCCTGGGCGCTGTCCCTCAACTCTTTAGCTCAAGGCTAGTGCTCTACTAATTGAGCCACAGCACCACTTCCGGCTTTTTTCTTTTTGCTTATGTGGTGCTGAGGAATTGAACCCAGGGCCTCATGCATGCAAGGCAAGCACTCTACCGCTGAGCCATTTTCCCAGTCCATCACATGTGGATTTTTGTGTGTTTGTGAATGCATAATACAAACTCCCATATCAACATATACATGGGGGTACATGCATATGTACAGAATCTAGCTGACTGAAGAATTGTATATGCAGGAGTGTAATTGGATGGAGTAAATTCTTCAAAAGGAGTCATATTTAAGCTAAACTTTTTGTATCAGAATAACGGCCCCATTTTCTGATTTAAGATATATATTACAAGCTACTATAACCAAGACAATATAATTTCATAAAAGGACATACAAATCTATTATGATAGACCAGAAATAAATCCATGTAACATAAATGAATCTCAAAGCAATGGTTTAGGAAAGGAAGCTGGATCTCACAAAACATACCTTAAAATTTCCATTATGTTATGATCAAATTAGGAAAATCCAAAGTACGTCTAATGATTGTATAAATTCTGTGGCTTGGGACAACAGCTTGCTGGTGCAACCCCAGCTACCTTAAAGGTGTCAGTAGGAGGCTAATCACCAGATGTCTGCTCAGGTAAAAAGCACATGACACTCTAAAAAGCGACAAAATTATGACAAAAGGAAACAAAGTATGGTTCAAGTGGCAGAGAACCTACCCATCAAGTGTGTGGTGCTGACTTCCAATTCCAGTATTGCCCCAAATATAGAAGTAACAATGCTTGAAAGGAAATGTACTAATTACCTTGCTCATGTAACTGTAACCCTTCTGTACATTTTTTTTACAATAAAGAATGTATTAAAGGGCCAAAGATTTATATGATCTGAAGAGAAACTGTATGTCCCTCCCTCATAACCCCTGTTTTCACTGTATTTGATGTTGGTATACTTTGTGGAGGGGAAGGGAAAAAAACAAATTGTTTAAATAGGGATACAGGTAGACCCATTGCAACAAAGAGATGTAAAAGGTGTTATGTCGAAAAACAAACTTTACAGCTTTGGCCAGGGAGGGGATGGGGGTAGCGGAGAACAGGGGTGGGGAGGGGGAGGGGAGATGGGAAGGGATGGGAACGGGAAACAAAGGAAGAAGCAACAATGCTTGATAAGAAATATATTCATTACCTTGCCCATGTAATTGTAACCCCTCTGTATGTTATTTTCACAATAAAAAAAGTATTAAAAAAAGAAGTCTTATTTCAAAGATAAAACAATAAAGAAATGCGTTGAAATTCTCTGATAACAATCATAACTGTTATGACTCCTTGGGAGGAAAGAAGTTGGAGTATCTTCATAGATGTTGATGGAAGGAAGAAGAACGCACCCCCTTCCCCCAAATATGTTGCTTTGGTGGGTATTAGGATTGTTGTCAGAAAAGCTACATGCAATAGCAGATAAAAGAGATCCCCTTACCCAACACCCTTCTTCCAAAGCCAGGAGATTAAAAACTCCCATGAAAAAAATTGCAATCCCAGAACAGAAAAATAAAATAAAATAACAAAAAGCAAACTCTTAGACCTGGACTGACGGAAATGAGAATTCTGGGGTGGGGGGAATTTGTTAAAACTGCTTTTGGGGATGAGAAGGTGGCTTAGTGGTAGAGGCTTGTCTAGCATGTATGAAGCCCTGGATTCGATTTCTCAGTACCACATCAACAGAAAAAGCCAGAGGTGGTGCTTTGGCTTAACTGCTAGCCTTAAGCAAAAGGAGCTCCAGTGACAATGCTCAGGCCCTGACTTCAACCCCAGGACTGGCAAAAACAACAACAACAACAACAACCAAAACTACTATCTTCTCTTTACTGTCCATATCATTCATTTATTTTCATTTTATATAACTTCTTCTCTTCACTTCATATGAAAGCATGTGTGCTCTGTTACTTCATTTTTATTATCCAGGTCACATAGCATTTAAATTTGTTTGCATTTGTCCTACTAATCTATCAATTTTGTCAGTTTAATTAAGCTCTACGGGGCATCCTAAGAGAGTACAGGTCCAGCGTTACCATTCCTACACTGTCATCATTCTTCTTTGTTTGGCTGGGGATGGTGGGGATGTTGCAAGATCCTTAATTGCTTGGAAATATGGACAGTTCTTTGCATTACTTTCTTTGTGTGTCTGTCCACATTTTTCTATGACTTTAATTCTTTCTATTTCTGTTTTTTCAATAAAATCTAGTCTAATCAAATTTGGAAATTGAGACAAATGACTAAGGATAAAAAAAATGTGAACATCACATGACTACTCACTTTTGTGGGTCCAATCAGGAAACTGATAGAGTGACTTAGAGAACCTTTTAAGTTGCAGTAAATTTACAGAGTTGCTTACAACCTTCTACATTTGTGCTGCATGTTACATTTTTTCCCACTCCTGGGGCTTGAACATACTGCTTGGATGCTGTCCTTGAGCTTCTAGCATTCTACATGAGCCACAGCTTTATTTATGGCTTTTGTGGTAATTTACAGGAGACAGTCCCCTGATTTTTCCTGACCAGGCTGGCTACCAACTGCAACCTAAGATCTCAGCTTCTTGAGCAGCTAGGTTTTCAGAAATGAGCCACCAGATCCTTGCCTGTTGTAATTTTTTATGCTATTCTGGCTTTTTATCCTAGCAAGCTGTAACCCCAGTGGTTATACAAATTGCTATTAAATTCTATATTAATACCATGTGGCTCCTGATAGCTTGAAGAGATTTTGACTAATTAGGTCTTTATCAATCTTTGTTTCATCTATTTATATTTATCATATGCATTGCTCTCTAAAAATGTATAGAATAGTGTGAATGTTTACCTCCAAAACATAGGGTGAAACCAAACCCTCATTGTGAAAGTAAAAGGAGGCTGAATTTGGGGAAAAGTGATTAAATTATGAGGATTCCAGCTTCATGAATGGAGTTTGTGCTTTAAATAAAGGAAGGAGGTGGTGCACCTCTTTTTACATGGGAAGGAAGATACAGCATTGACCCATTTCCCACATGAGGATGAATGAAGAGGCATCGTCTAAGAAAGAAACAAGGAGCCTGCCCCCAGAGGCCAGATCAGCATTTGATAGCAACTGAGCTATTCGAACCTCTATAATCATAAAAAAATACACCTATATTGCTCATAAATAGCCCACATATGTTTTAATTTTGGTAACATACAGGAGCTAAGATGAAGAGGTTTAGTTATGATAGTGAAATGTTGAAATATTTGTATTATGTTATCTATTTAGAAACCTTGAAAAATTAGTGACTAAAGGTAAAGAAAATATGTTTCATGTTTCCATGATCCTCACGTACAGGCCTTTTTTTTGCTAATATCTTAATGTTCTTAAGTATATATGAAAGCATATGTGCATATATTATTATTGATCTTAAGACTGAATCTGAAATTCATTATACTATTGCATTTGTACTTGTACTATCTTCTCTACTTAATCCCAAGATGAGAGCCCTGCATTGGTGGATCACATCTATAATCCTCACTACTCAGGAGGCTATTTGAAGAATGGTAGTTCAAAATGAGCCACACAGGAAAGTCTATGAGACTTCATTTAGAAATAATTAAAAAAGAGAATAAATTGGTAGAACATCATCCATAAGCAAGGAGGGCCATGTGTGAGCACAGGCCCTGAGTTTAAGCCCAGATACAGATACAAGCAAGGGAAGAAAGAAGGAAAAAAAGGAGAGAAAGGAAGGAAGGAAAGAAGAAAGGAAGGAAGGAGGGAGGGAGGGAGGGAGGGAGGGAGAGATACAGAGAAATAAAGATACAGAGAGAGAGAAAGAGAGAGAGAGAACACTGAAGCTATTCCTATAGCCAAAGAAGCAAGAAGCCCTGAGAAAAGAATGGCACTTGTAACAGTAATCACAGAATACTTACAGTGTCAGGACCTAGATGTTCCTTCTATGGCATTTGTGTGATGCAAGAGCCATCATTATCTTCCTGTTATTTGAAAAGGATCCATTTGAAATTGAGGCACAAATCAGAAACTTGGGGATAGAAGATCGCCAATGAGCAGTTGTTTGTCAGGAAGCCAGTGCAGAAAACAGAGCTGGAGAAGCCAAGTGTACTGATCTCTAATGAAATCATCACGGAGACCAGGGTCAGAAACACTGTCATGGGTGTGTTTTGCTCCATGAACCAGCAGAAGAAGCACTAGAAATCTCCAAATCTTTGAATTGTACAGTGGAGTTAAAGAAAATGATAAAAAAGAGAAATAACCATGATGACATCTAAAATAATGACATCTGTGTTTGATTTCAGAATAAAAGTATGTGATTTAAACTAAATAATAGAAGACTTGGAAAGAAAATTAAACATTTCAATAATTAAAAAAGTAGAAACAAACTCAACACCAGGTTAATGAAAAGGAGAAAAATCTCACCTTAAGCAACATATTTACTTTGTTTACTAGAGTTTAGTTGTTTTATTAATATCCCAAGGATAAATTAGGATATATGTGAAATATATAATACATATTTATACCTCAAATGTATTATTTTAGTGTGCTATGAATTTTCATTGTAGAACTTATAGATAATATATGAATTCATGCATGTATACATATACACAAACCAACATATACATTTCAAAGATTCTTCTCCCTTGTATAAATAGCTCAGAAAGAGAACTCTTCATTGTATCGTTTTAGATGTTTGAATCACTGGTGAATACTGATACAACTCAGAATACATACCTGGTGTAGTCTCAAAGTTTTAGATACAACTACAAGGTCAACATTTTAGCTTCCCAACAATGGAAATGTATTTCTTAGTCCTTTCCAGTGTATATGATTAGAAGAAGTGCTAAGAGGCTTAGATTACTGAGAAACTCATTGATTTAAGCTTCGCATGAAATTGCTGCTGCCATATTCATTCTGTACACTTAAAATTGAAATATCATAGAAAATCATCTCAAAAGCAAGCTATATTATATAGAAGAACAAAACTGCAAGACATTAATACATATTAACATATTATTTTTCAGACTCATTTTGCTGATGTCATTATGATGTTGGTTATGATTATTAAATATTATTATAAACTATAAAATGGTCTGGATTATTTCTAAATGAGAGCAGAGTTCAGGGAAGCCCTTAGCCACCAAGAAAGAAAGAACGAAGGAAAACTAAACTATCACTGCCATTAGTTTTGCCTAGAACTGGTTCTATGTAATCAATGCCTTAGGTGCATCATTATCTCAGCATGTGTTCATAGACACATAGATTGGGTATAATAACCTCATAATATTCCAAGATATCTTGATTTGCTGGCAGCCTCAGTGATCTGCTTATTTACTTATGAAATCACAAATTATACTGGTTTCAGTGTAGTTTTAGAGAGGTATTGAGTGGGATTGTAATCACATATATACCATCTCTCAGTATTAATATCTTGATGTGTTCATGTCTTGATTAGGTAAAATAATCAAGTAAAATTAAATTTAAAAACCAATGGAATGTACAACACTGAGTGCGAATCCTAATTTAAACTATAATTTTGATTAACAATGATATGTCAATGCAGATTCAACAAGTTCATTAAATACACCACCCAAATGCCCAATAGAAAATATTCTTATGAAAAAATGTTCATGAAGAGTATGCTCTGTACCTCTTGGAAATATATTTTTCTTGTGTGATTATGTAATTTGAAGACATTCTCTTTCGAGGTCTCTGATAATTTGTGTGCTTTTAAGTTAGATATTTTAAAATATAATTTCATTGCCATTATTAATCAGGTAATGAGTACATTACTTTTTTGGAAATGTCACCCCTTCCTTCGATTTTCAAAGTTTCTCCCTCCTATCCCTGCAGAGAATTTACATAATGCATTTTCCACATAGTGTATACTGAAGAGTGGTTGCATTTGTTCACGTTTCTTTTCACGATTTCTGCACCCTCTCATTGCCTCCAATAAAAAGAAAAACAATCGCAACCAACAACAACAAAACAATAACCCATGTTTCCACTTCTTGTTTGTATGTGAATACCTAGAGTCTTGCAATTTACTTGATAATAAAGTTTACCAGTATATAAATACATAATATACACACAGTTATATATAATATAAATGAATATATTATTAACATATATATTTGTGTGTATTTTATCTATTGTGTATTGATAGAAACACATTTGAACTATATGTTTATAAATAATACTGATACACATTGTATACAATTAAATATACATGTTTCCTGTCTTATGATGGTACACATTGTATTGTTGAAGTTTACAAAAGTTTGAAAGGAGCACACCTTGAGGAGTAATTTTACTTCAGTTGTTGAATTTTGATATGTTTCTGACTAGACACATATGGTAGATGACTCTCTGTTACAAACTGGGCAGCTGTGCTGATCCTCAACCACATGCAGCCCTGTAATACCAACATAAACAGCTGACTTCTGGATGCTGTGTTGCAGGTATGTTTTTTATATAAGTGTGCAATAAGTGACAGGAGGTATTCAAAAATTTATTATAAAACTGTCTTTGTGTTGAATGATTTCACCTACTAAAACACTAATTTATGTATTGTGTGAGCACTTGGGGTAATTCAAGCTAAGTTTTTCATTGAACAATTTAATTTGTGTGTTTGAAAATTACAAAAATCTATACTAATTCCTTATTAGCAAGAAAGCAAGATAAAAAAGAGAAAATATCTGTCATTATTTAAAAGTTGTATTTCTATTATCTGATATCTGTAGTGCAACTGTATTGGATGAACTATCCGATTCTGATGCCATTTTCCTTCATGAAGTCATCCGAATTATATTTGGAGCTGCTTTCATAACTTCAATTCCTATATTTCTCTTAACTTTCTCACTTGATGAAACCACAAAAACAACAGAAGCCTCTAGTATATACTTATGGGATGATTGGATCTTCTCTTTCTTTTGAAATGTATTTCTCATGGGTTTTACAAAGACTTGTGATGTGCCTTTTATTGAACTAAGATTTTTTTCTTTAACTTTTGGTACTGGTGCCTGGAGAAAAAACTTTAAAATAGTACTAAAAATATTAAAAGATTCTTCCAAAGTTTCAGTATTTTTAAATATCCCCAAGTCTCATAAGGCTACAGATTGTAATGTGAAAAAGAAATCTCTCTCTTCTACTCTCATAATTATCCTGAACTATTGGAATATAGAATGCAAATTAAAAATTCTGTTTTGTCAAATCGTTTAAATAGGGGTACAGGTGGACCCATTGCAACAATGAGATTTGTCAAAAGCAAACTTTACAACTCTGGTGGTAGGGGGCTGGGGGAGCGGGGAGTTTTGGGGGGCAGAGGGAGGATGGGACGGGATGGGAAGTGGAAAATAAGGAGGAGGCTACAATGCTTGATAAATAATGTACTCATTGTCTTGCCCAGGTAATTGTAACCCCTCTGTACAGTATTTTCACAATAAAAAAAAGAAATGTTTTGTTACAGCATAGGTTCATTAATTTGGGTGGTGTATGCCATATATTTGTGTCATTATAGAGTAGCAGCCAATGCTTGGTGTAGTTAGGAGGGGGTGTGGTTAAGAATAAATTTTATTTTATTGAAAAATTGTGTACTTGATCACCATTGGTTAATATGAAGAACAAGCTATGCTCAAATGATGAAATAATAGCAATATTTTGCCTTGCTCTGCTGTAACTTTTACCTATAATTGATGCATTTAAAATTTGGCCAGTAGATCAACTGGAAAATTAGTGATCAAATATTTTACCAACAATCATTTAAAATATGTGTAACCATGACTTAATTTCTTTAAGATGTAGTTATATACAATTCAGATGCAAAAGTACTCACAATGAGAACCATGTTATGTAAACATGTTCTATGAGCTCTGTTGTTCCCTATCCTTATGGTTTGCCCTCCATCTCTGTGTAAAAAATCGCTATTTCTTCTATAGTGCTTGCAATGGAGAATAGAAGGACTATTTCTCTTAGAAATGACAATGCTGGTTTAAGTGATGTCACAGAGATGATTGCCTCTTTTTTCATACATTTCTCAGTGTAGAAAATCTACATTATGATTGATCTGAAGTAAGAGAATGTAAGAACTTAGCTTTTCATTTGGTTGTTATTATTTTTTTCCAGTTTTACCACATTTTCCCTGAAAGGTGTGATTGTGTAGAAGAAAAAGAGTCCTCAACTTTCATCTACAATGGTCTGGAATTTAGTCTCTGTAGCTCAACCTTTCCCCGATTCCTTGACAATGTAGAGAGGGAAAATGACTGGAAGCCTGACTCTATTAAAGAAGGAAAAATAATTCACAAAACCTGTTAATAATAATGTTAGATAGTTGTGAGCTGCTGCAATACTATTTTGCACCATAGGACATAGATATCTTGTTTATGTAGAAATGAGGTTTTTGTCTTTTTCTCATGCTGGTCTTTGGGCTTGAACTCAGAGACTAGGTGCTGTCCGAAAGCATTTTTTTTGACAGTTTGGGACTTGAACTCAGGCTTGGACACAATCTCTTAGCTTCTTTTTCTCAAGGCTAGCCCTCTACCACTTGAGTCAGAGCATCACCTCCAGCCTTTTCTGTTTATGTTGTACTGAGGAATCGAAACCAGGTCTTCATGCATTGGAGGCGAGCATTCTACCACTAAGCCACATTCCCAGCGCCTACCAAAACATTTTTGCTCAAGGCCAATGCCCTAACACTTGAACCGCAGCTCCAGTTCCGGGTTTATTTGTTTTGTTTTGCTTTGTTTTGTGTGTATGTGATTTATTTCCAGCCTAGGCTGGCTTCTAACTATGATCCACAGACTTCAGCCTAGTGAGTATCTGGTATTCAGTTCATGTAGAGTTTTTAACAGAAGTTAAATGATAAAAGAAAACTAAAACATTTGTTAAGGAGAAAACTGTAACACGAAGTGATCTCCATTTTTGCCATCTACCCACTGGAGCAAATGTAGGGTGTTTCAAATACATTTCTAGACTCTTGCCTCTGTTTGGGAATGTGTGGGGAATTTGCTGATGGCAGATTTCCTTCAGTCATTCCTCTAGGTAAGGCAGTATTCTGGGCTGCATTCTGTTACCCTGGGGTAAATTTGATCCTCAAATTCTTAAAAACAATTAATAGTTCGTATACAAGGCAGCCTGGCCAGTTCACAAACTGCCAAATTAAAAACAAAAGATCATTGAAGATTTGTTGTTGGGGGATTAAATGTTTTGAGTTCCAGGTATATTTTAGATATGAAACCCTTGTCCGTTTTATGGCTAGTAAAGATCTTCTCCCATTCCGTGGGCTTTCTATTGATCTTGCTAGCTATGTCCTTTGCTGTGCAGAAGCTCTGCAACTTCATGCAATCCCATTTGTACAACAACCCATTTGTTGTGTTTCCAGGTCTCTATTAAGAAAATTTCAGCCTGTGCCAAGGAGACCTAGGGTTTCTCCTAATCCATCCTGTAATGTTTTCAGAGTGTCTGCTTTGACTCCAAGGTCTTTGGTCCATTTGGAGTTGATTCTGGTGCAGGGTGATATATAAGGATCTAGTTTTAGTTTTCTGCAAGTAGTTAACCAATTTTGCCAGCACCATTCACAGAAGAGGCTGTCTTTCTTCCATTCTCTTGTTTTAGCTCCCTTATCGAAGATTAGATGGCTATAGGTCTGTAGGTTCTTTACTGGATTTTCAATTCTATTCCATTGGTCCTGAGGTCGGTTCTTGTGCCAGTACCTAGCTGTTTTGATTTACTATGGCTTTGTAGTAGAGTTTGAAATTTGGTATTAATATTCCTCCAGCAGTGTTCTTTCTGTTGAGGATCGTTTTTGCTATTCAGGGTCTTTTATTGTTCCATATGAATTTTTGAATTGCCTCTTTTATTTCCTTGAAGAATGAGATTGGAATTTTGATAGGTATCGCATCGAATTTGTAGATAGCCTTGGGAAGCGTTGCCATTTTCATGATGTTGGTCTTTCCAATCCAGGAACATGGGAGTTTTTGGCACTTTCTAAGTTCTGATTGATTTCATTTTTGAAGTTTTTAAAGTTTTTATCATAGAGGTCCTTCATTTCTTTGGATAAGTTAATTCCTAGTTTTTTTTTGTGGGGCTATAATGAATGGAGTTGCTTTCTTAATTTCAGCCACATTTTTTTCTCATTGTTGGCATACAGAAAAGCCAATAAATAAGTGGGCTAAAGATTTAAAGAGAAACTTCTCTGAAGAGGAAAGAAGGATGGCCAATACACACATGAAGAAATGCTCAACCTCCCTAGCCATAAAAGAAATGTAAATCAAAACGACATTGAGATACCACCTCACCCCAGTTAGAATGGCTATAATCAAGAACTCTAAAAACAACAGAAGCTGGAGGGGATGTAGACAGAAGGGAACCTTACTTCATTGTTGGTGGGAGTGTAAAACTTGTTCAACCACTTTGGAAAGTAGTATGGAGGTTCCTGAAAAGACTTCACATAGAGCTCCCCTATGACCCAGCATTCCCACTTTTGGGCATTTACCCAAATGTTTACAAACAAGACCACACTAAAGCTACCAGCACAACTATGTTTATTGCAGCATTATTTACCATAGCTAAGATATGGAACCAACCCAGATGCCCCTCAGTAGATGAATGGATCAAGAAAATATGGAATATATACACAATGGAATTCTATGCCTCCATCAGAAAGAATGACATTGCCCCATTTGTTAGGAAATGGAAAGACTTGGAAAAAATTATATTAAGTGAAGTAAGCCAGGCCCAAAGAAACATAGGTCCCATGGTTTCCATTATTTCCAATATCTAGTATATGTCTGAGTCAAGCAGAAAAGTTCAGATAAGGTGATGTTAGGGAAATGAGCCCTAAGATATGTATTCAAATGTTTTTTTTTTCTTTCATGCGATTGTTTCTAACACATTTACAAGATTATTTCTTTGTTGTTTTGTATGTCCCTCCCCCACAGTATCACCCCTGCTTTCACTGTATTTGATTTCGTTATGATTTGTGAAGGGGAAGGGGAAAAACAAATCATTTAAATAGGGATACAGGTGTACTCAATGCAACAATGAGATGTACAGGTCGTTATACCGAAAAATGAACTTTACAACTTTGGTGAGATGAGGGGGTAGTGGGGAGGATTGGATGGGGGGGGGGTTGGGGGGGAGGACGGGAAAGGATGGGAAAGGGAAACAAAGGAGGAGGCTACAACGATTGATAAGAAATGTACTCATTATCTTGACCATGTAATTGTAACCCCTCTGTACAGTATTTTCACAATAAAAAGATAAAATAAAATAAAATAAATAAAAAATAAAAACAAAAGTTCAGGCTTCAAATTGGCACTCTTAAACGTAAAAGCATATTGCAACTGGACCTGATTTGCTGTACCCTTCTAAGTGTCCTGAGTCTCTTTGTGTCCGGGTCTGTATATCTCTCTCAAAATTGTGACCTTAGGAGGGTGACAAATATAGGTGGCTTTAACCATGATGTTTTTAGGTCTTGTGATATTTGGACGGAAAATAAACATAAGGATTAAACTCGTTAACCTTACCTCAAAGCTTTACATGTTTAATCACAATTCTTTTTCTTTTTATAGCAAATCATTTCTCCACACATACAATTTAATATTATTAAACTGAATTAAATATAATCCGGTAATGAATTGGCACCAATCCAGTTATGACTATCAATAAGTCCGTCATGCAAACTGTTACTCAGCAAGTCTATAGAATGCTAATTTTCAGAACCACATCTATCATTAGAAGGATGTGTATATGCAATGGAAGATTTATTAAGTACAGACATCACTTCTATGACATTTGGTATGCTGTTGTGTGTTAAAAATAAGAACATTGTCCTTAGAGTCTCTTGTGAAACACTAAATTTGAGTATTTGTAAATGTGGCATCATTCTAAGTTATTTACATGTCAACCTTCTGTTCACCATCATCCATATCACCTTTTCAAATTAAGTAGATAAACTTTATTATCAGTATAACACCTTTGTTTTTCCAAGAGGAAGGATTAGGTGAAGTCTCCTTTTAAGTGTAATTATGATTCCACCATGGTCATTATACTTAATAATCGTTTACACATACACGCATGTTTATTTTCTCATTCTGACAAACTGATATCCTAGGAGGATTAATTTATGAAAGGTTAGAGCATGTTTAGTCAATACATTTCTCTCAGGGACAATTTGTTCTTAGTTAAGAGAAGAATAATAAAGCTAAAAATCTATTTTTGGTTTATTTTTTTGAATGTTTGTAAAAAATGTCTCTATAGTTGACTGATGTTAGTTCTAGCTCTATTTTTTTCTGTGGGACTGGAAAATCTAATTAGTCATTTGAATTTTACATAATTGTCTTCTGGCAACTCTGTACATGTCTGTACCAGTCTTCCACGTTGATATCAGCATATTATGTTCTGATATCCTTAATTAGTCTACCTATATAGATTTAAATGGTTAGCTTCCTACCAACAAAAGCTCTATTCATACAATATTTTTGAAGTAGTGGAAAATTTTTCTATTTTAATGATAATTGTCTTAAATATTTACTGACTGTAGTTCCAATGGGCTATGCTTCAAACTGATTAATTAGATATTTTTTCATGTAATGCTTCACAGCTCAGCTTGCATTTTTAAATAATTTCTCTTTGTAGTAGTTACTCAAATAAATTAATTCATAGTGTCTCATATATGGGAAGCACTTTTAATGTATGCTTTAAATAACATGACTACTATATAAACTGAAATATTTGAAGAAATAGGACTGTTACAACATGAAAATAAGGACATTGACATTGCAAGTATAAGAAAGAAAAGAAAATAGAATTCCATTATGTATATATACCACATATTCTTGATCCATTCATCTACTGAAGGGCATCTGGGTTGGTTCCATATCTTAGCTATGGTAAATAAAGCTGCAATAAACATAGTCATGCTGGTAAATTTAGTGTGGTCTTGTTTGTGATCATTTGGGTAAATACCCAAAAGTGGGATTGCTGGGTCATAGGGGAGCTCTATGTGGAGTCTATTGAGGAACCCCCATACTGCTTTCCGAAGTGGTTGAACAAGTTTACACTACCACCAACAATGCAGTAAGGTTCCCTTCTGTCCACATCCCCTCCAGCATCTGTTGTAATTAGAGTTCTTGATTATATCCATCCTACATGGGATGAGGTGGTATCTCAATGTTGTTTTGATTTGCATTTCTTTTATGGCTAGAGAGCTTGAACATTTCTTCATGTGTCTATTGGCCACCTGTCTTTCCTCTTCAGAGAAGTTTCTCTTTAACTCTTTAGCCCACTTGTTTATTGGGTAGTTGTTTCTTTGAAGATTTGTTTTGGAGGGATTTAATTTTTTAAGTTCCAGGTATATTTTAGATCTGAGACCCTTGTCTGTTGTACGGGTATTGAAGATGTTCTCCCAATTTCTATGGAAATGGAAAGACTTGGAAAAAATTATTTTAAGTGAAGTAAACCAGGCCCAAAGAAACATAGGTCTCATGGTTTCCCTTATTTGCAATAACTAGTATATTTCTGAGTCAAGCAGAAAAGGTCAGATAAGTTGATTTTAGGGAAATGAACCCCAAGATAAAATTCAAATGAATTTTTGTTTTTTTTTCTTTCATGCAATTGTTTCTAACATATTTATAAGATGATTTCTATGTTACTTTGTATATCCCTATCCCCGTTATAATCCATGCTTTCACTGTATTTGATGTTGGTATAATTTGTGGAGGGGAAGGGAAAAAACAAATCGCTTAACTAGGGATAAAAGGTGAACCCATTGCAACAATGAGATATACACCTCGTTATGTGGAAAAACGAACTTTACAACTTGGATGGAGGATGAGGGGAGGATCAAGTGGAGGTGGGAGGGGAGTATGGGAAGGAATGGGAAGAGGAAACAAAGAGGAGGCAACAATGCTTGATATGAAAAGTACTCATTATCTTGCCCATGTAATTGTAAATCTTCTGTACGGTATCCTCACAATAAAAAAGAAAAAAAAAAAACAGAATTACAGCTTGTAAGAGAAAGCTTTTGATTTATTGGAAAGTCAATACATAAAGAAGTAAGGAGAGTGTCATGTTTTAAAAATTCCTAGGCATGATTACATGGCTCACTCACTAAGAAAAATAGCATAGAATACACTTAGCTTTTATATAGAATGATACAGCAATTAATATTCTATAAGCAACTAGTATTCTGTAAGCAATTGAATCTGGTTTGAAGGAAGACACTATTACTTAAAATAATATGCTTAGTTGGGTCAACAACTCAAAACGTGGACTAAGTCTTTATAGTAGAGTTTAAAATTTGGTATTGATATTCCACCAGCAGTGTTCTTTCCATTGAGGAGCATTTTTGCTATTTGGGGTCTTTTATTGTTCCATATGAATTTTTGGCTTGCCTCTTGAAGAATGAGGTTGGAATTTGCTTGGTACTCGCATAAGAACAGACCTCAGGACCAATGGAATAGAATGGAAAACCCAGAAATGAACCTACAGACCCAATTTCAACTAACATTCGATAAGAAAGCTAAAATAGTAGAATGGAAGAAAGACAGTCTCTTCAGTAAATGGTGCAGGCAAGATTGGTTAACTACTTGTAGAAAACTAAAGCTAGATCCTTATATATCACCCTGCACCAGAATCAACTCCAAATGGATCAAAGACCTCGGAGTCAAAGCATACACTCTGAAAACATTACAGGATGGAATAGGAGAAACCCTAGGTCTCTTTGGATCAGGCCTAAATTTTCTAAATAAAGACACGGAAACACAACAAATCAAAGAAAGGTTGGACAAATGGGATTGCATGAAGTTACAGAGCTTCTGCATGACAAAGAACATAGCTAGCAAGATCAATAGAAAGCCCACAGATTGGGAGAAGATCTTCACTAGCCATACAACGGACAAGGGTCTCATATTTAAAATGTACTTGGAACTCAAAAAGTTAAATCCCCCAACAACAAATCCTCAAAAAACAACTGCCCAATAAATAAGTGGGCTAAAGACTTGAAGAGAAACTTCTCTGAAGAAGAACGAAGGATGGCCAATAGACACATGAAGAAATGCTCAACCTCCCTAGCCATAAAAGAAATGCAAATCTAAACAACATTGAGATACAACCTCACCCCAGTTAGAATGGCAAAAATCAAGAATTCTAACAACAGATGCTGGAAGGGATGTGGACAGAAGGGAACCTTACTTCATTGTTGGTGGGAGTGTAAAGTTGTTCAACCACTTTGGAAAGCAGTATGGAGGTTCCTGAAAAGACTTTACATAGAGCTCCCCTATGACCCAGCGATCCCACTTTTGGGCATTTACCCAAATGTTTACAAACAAGAACACACTAAAGCTACCAGCACAACTATGTTTATTTCAGCATTATTTAACATATCTAAGATATGGATCCAACCCAGATGCCCCTAGCTCAGTAGATGAATGGACCAAGAAAATGTGGTATACATATACACAATGGAATTCTTTGCCTCCATCAGAAAGAATGACATTGCCCCATTTGTTAGGAAATGGAAAGACTTGGAAAAAAAATTATATTAAGTGAATTAAGCCAAGCCCAAAGAAACATAGGTCCCATGGTTTCCCTTATTTGCAGTATCTAGTATATCTATGAGTCAAGCAGAAAAGGTCAGATAATGTGATGTTAGGAAAATGAACCCTTAGATATGTATTTTAATGTTTTTTTCTTTCATGCATGCGTTTCTAACTCATTTATAAGATTATTTCTTTGTTGCTTTGTATGTCCCTCCCCCACAGTATAACCCCTGCTTTCACTATATTTGATGTTGGTATAATTTGTGGAAGAGATGGGGAAAAACAAGTCGTCAAGGATACAGGTGGACCCGTTGCAACAATTCGAAGTACAAGTTGTCATGTCTAAAACGAACTTTACAACTTTGGTGGGGATGGGAGGGGGGGATTGGGTAGGGGAGCGGGGGGGGGGTGAGGCTGGGAAGGGATGTGAAGGGTAAACAAAGGAGGAGGCTGCAATGCTTGATAAGAAATGTACTCAATATCTTGCCCATGTAATTGTAACCCTTCTGTACAGTATGTTCACAAAAGAAAATTAAAATTAAAAAAAAAAAACTTGGACTAACTGAATCAGTGGAAAATAAGTGATCACGTAAGAACTATAGGAGAGATGCACCATACTGAAGGAGTTCATTTAGAATAACCAGAAGAGGGACACATGCAGAGAGAGCAGATCTAAGACAGAGTCTCTGAAGAGATCCTTAATATGAACATTTTGTTTTCCTAGTGTGATAATGGTTTTTGATCCCAAATTCTACATGTCAGTCTTTTCTACAAATAGCACATAAAGGAAGTTAGAATGAATATAGCAATACTTTGATTCAGGAGAGAGATGTTACCCACTGAGCAAAACCATGTGAAGCATGATTGTATCCTGCAGAGACCAGGGGTGGATAAACGGATGTTAAGAAATTTATATCACATTTCCTTGCCCATTTTAGGCTACAAATCTCAGTTAATGGATGGATATTATATTTATCTTTGTTTCTTCAAGTATGTATCAGTTAGGGTTCTCTAGCTAACAACAGCTAGTAGGAGATTATCTATACATAGATGGTCCTTGATATCCAGGGGACATTGGTTCCAGGAACCCTCTGGATATTAAAATCAATTGCATTATACAACACAGTGATGTATTCACATATTACTTGTGAACACAGCCCTGCATAGTGTAAATAATCTCTATGTTATTTATAATATCTAATAAAGTGCAAATTGTATTCATTGTTATTCTCTATTACTTAGAGATTATTGATAATAATCATGCTTAGTAAAGAAATAATTTATTTTATAATTATATTCTATCTGTTCTCAGTTGAATCCATAGATGTAGAACCTATAGAAAAGAGGACTAATTCTATGACTAGTGTGTGAGTGTGTATCTACTTTTTTTTATTTCATAAAGGCATATATATGAATATACATAATCAGCTGATGTAAATTGTGCAGTTTGGCCAGTCTTCAATCTGTAGTGCAAGCTGTTTCAAGGCAGAAATTCCTAGCCAGGCACTGATGTTTCATTCTTGACCATAATTCCCTAGGGAAATTTCAGTTTTATAATTAAGACTTATCAACTAAATGGATGAGGTCAGGTATAAGACGGTAATCTACTTTACTTAAAGTCAATTGATTGTATGTGTTATCCACATCTTTAAAAAAATGCCTTCACATCAGCACCAATATTAGTAGTGCTTAATTGGACAGTAAGGTAATATTGCTTATGCAAATGGACACATAAAACTCATGCCACTGTTCTTTTCTTACCAACTTGACACCTATACATATATCACCCATACATATCAATGTGATCTGTTTTAGCTCCCTGCCTGCTTGTTTTGGACATAAGCAAATTAATTCAGGTAGATTTATTTTTCTCATATTTTCACAAGCTTCAGTTCAACATTGAAGGAAGAATGAGAAAGAACAGAGCAGCTTTCATGATGTAGGCCTGGAAGCACAGAAAAAGAACATAAGATGGAGCCAGGGCAAGATGTACATAGCCCTGAGAACATGCAGTAGTGAGCCACTTCTAATGGTCCAACATCCAACTCAGCACGACTTCCCAACAGTTTCATCAGGGTACAAACCCATCAAAGCAGTCCTTAGGTGAGAGCCTTTGTCATGTAATTGTCTCTGAACGTGTCTACCCCAAACCACCCAGAATTATTTATCAATCTCCTAGGTGTTCCTCAATCCAATAAATTTGAAAATTAAGACTTCCCATCATATTATCCAAATAAAGATAATAGGAAAGTCCTACTTCCACCCAACATATGCCTGTCATACCTATAACTGAAAACTTCTTAACTCTTTTCTTCATGTCTTTTATGAAAGTCATTTTTCTTGATAGTTCCATAACTGAAATCACATGGAACAAAATAATCTATTCTAATACCATTTTTGGTTATAAAGTGTTAAGAATGGAAATAAAATAAAATATCAGATTTTCTCTCTCATAAATATGTACATAATCTAAATATATTAAGAAAAATCAATATAACAATTCCAGATATGTATTCATCAAAACTCACAACTAACCACCTGGCTTTAATTACTATTTAGAATTACTTCCTTATTCTTCTAGTCATTTCTTATGCACCTTGTCCTCACAAGAACCTCTGATGGTGTACTAGATTTTTTCTACTAATGTAATAAAATTCCTAACAAATATGATTAAATTAAGATGAAAAGGTTTTTTAGCACAGAGTTTTGGCTAACTTGTAACTTTTCTTGTACATTGTGAAAGCAGTACATGACAGAGAAAGCACACTTCTCTGAATATTAAGAAGCAAAAGAGAGCAAGGAAGGGACAAGACAAAATCCCAATGACTGAGAACTTCCCAGTAGTTCCCATTTATATAAGATCCCTACAACTGGCAATAGCATCAAAACCTGGAGACCATGTTTTAATACATCAGCCTTCTATTCACTTTTAAAATCCGAAATGTTAAAGCTAGTCATGTTTTCTGTGTTTTGGGGATGATCTTCAATACTGACAAATCCGGGTTTATAGTAGTGCCCATAATTATCTTGTCATGTCTTTGATTAAGTAGTCATAATTTTTCCACTGCCTCTAATTACAAGACACCGTGGTATTAAGCAATACCATACTCGATATTCATTGTCACTTTTATGTAGCAATGGTCCAATTTTCTTTTAGTATCCAGGATAACCAAAACCAGTATCATAACTTTGTTCTTCACCAGCTGTAGAGGTAGGAGGTGTTCACATTACACAGAGAAAGGTTTGATTTCTGGTTGAATAGTGTTTGTGTCCCCCTGTGAAGCACTCTTAACTTTGGAAATAGAATAAGAGCAGAGATTAAGGAGGCAATACAGGAAATAAAAATATTATTACTGGAATTAGCTATGATTAACCATGAACAATGCTACTTCCTTTGATCATTGGACCATGGAATCTTGGCTATGAGATAAAGGGCCATAGATATGGAATCATTGCAACTTTGAATGGTTTAACATGAGGAAGTCCAAGTTCTCAACTGGGCAGTGCCCGGTAGTTGGTTAAGAGGAATCTTAGGTCACCAACTCAATCTAGGAAATTCTGAAGGACAATATTGATACGATCTAGATCATACAAGTAAGACACTTGGATAAAATCGAGTAATTCTCTAAAACTGCATTCTGAAACCAGTTATCTGCTGTGATAACTTCAGTAATTTTCTAAACTTAGTCATTTATATTTTTCTTAGTTTTTACTGAAAGTAATCACAGAATCTTTGTATCAGGGTTGTTACTAAGATTGTCCATTGATAGATGGAACATAATTTAGAACAATGCCAGGAAAATAGAAAGTACTCTTAAGTATCACAATCATGGATGTTAGATCATAACTTAAGCTCTTTAAATGGCAGAGATGGAAAAATGTTTGTGGTATGGTAGAATCAGAATGCTCTAAAAAGTGAGATGTTTCTTCCTGCCTCTGTTTGTGTGTGTGTGTGTGTGTGTATGTGTGTGTGTGTGTGTGTGTGTGTGTGTGTGTTTGTGCATATATATGTATATATGTGCCAGTTCTGGGCTTAAATTGAGAGCCTAGGCACTATCCCAGAGCTTTTCGCCTAAGACTTGAGAAAAAAGACATTTTTGCTCAAGACTTTAACTCTATGAGCATCAGCTCAACTTTTGGCTTTCTAGTGCTTGCTTAGAGGTAAGAATCTCGTGGGTTTTGCTACTTGTAATGGCTTGGTCCGTAATCCACTTATCTGAATTTCACAAGTAGTTAGGATTATAGATGTCAGCAAGCAGAGCACCACCCATTTTTTTCCTCTTTTGTATAGACCTTAATACTTCTCTTTAAGGATCTTAGACAAATAATCACATGAAAGAAAAAAAAAACATTTAAATACATATCTTAGGATTCATTTCCCTAACATCAACTTATCTGACCTTTTCTGCTTGACTCAGACATATACGAGATATTGCAAATAAGGGAAACCATAGGACTTATGTTTCTTTGGGCCTGGCTTACTTCACTTAATATAATTTTTTCCAAGCCTTTCCATTTACTAACAAATGGGGCAATGTCACCTCCCCCACAATATAATCCCTGCTTTCACTCTATTTGATGTCGGTATAATTTTTGGAAGGGAAGGGGAAAAACAAATCATTTAAATAGGGATACAGGTGGACCCATTGCTACAATGAGATGTACAAGTCGTTATGTCGAAAATGAACTTTACAACGTTGATGGGGGGGGGGGATTGTGTGGGAGGGTAGGGAGGGAGGATGGGAAGGGATGGATAGGGGAAACAAAGGAGGAGGCTACAATGGTTGATAAGAAATGCACTCATTATCTTGCCCATGTAATTGTAACCCCTCTGTAATGTATTTTCACAATAAAAAATAGAAAAAGAAAAAAAAAGGAATCTTAGACAAGTGTTTAAAGTCTTCCAAAGTTATTTTTGTCCTCTGCAAAACAATGTTAGAAATACTCATATACATTATAAACATAGATATACATGTATACACATACATTTATAAGTGCAAGAACCAGTGTATCTGAATCTTAAAATTTGTCATAATAACATTCTAGTATAAAATTATTACATAAAGCCTATTTACTCCATTAACTACCAGCAGCGTCTATAGCCTGTTGTATTATTCTTTAGAAAAGTAATTACTTTAAGTATGCATTGCAACCATGAGTAGTGCAACTTAATTGTCAGTTTCATTAATTCAAAATTTAGCTCATTCATGAATAAAATATTCTCAGGGAAAATGTCAATATACACATGTACATGAAAGTAATACAATGAACTCTAGAATTGCCATTCTACTATAATAAGCCAAACTTGTTAAACTGATATGCTTCTTCTCATGAATAACAACTAGATATTTTCACTTAGGCTGGAGAGTCATATTCAACTTGACAATGGCTTTGAGAAAATTCCCCTATAAAAGATATCATGTAAAAATCTTCTTTTTGGAAAATGGATAAACATGGTATAAATGGCTTTCTTCTCACTGTGATGAGGCTATCAATTTACATTCAGTTTTGAAAGAGAGATTGTAGAGGATATATTTTCTATGTAGTGAATGGTATAGAAATATACATATTAAGTTATGATGCCATCTAGAATACTATATGAATGTGCCTAAAATAGTAATGAGATTTTTGTTACCACTTTCTATTCTAATGGTATGAAGAATGTTGTTACTAGATATTCAGAAATACCACTACACATTGTATTCTAATTTCAACTACTCAATGAATATTTAAAGTTGTATCATTTATCTTGTTGTTGAAAGCATAGTGGACTAAGGCCGTGATTTTTGGATCATTGGTCTGGCTTTAAAAAATCATGTTCTGGAGAGAAATTGAGATAAATATCCATTTTGATACATGGGTTATTTCCTGTTATTGACTTATTGTTATGGTAATAATAGAGTATAGAAACAGTTAATTCTAATATAGTGAAAGCAAGGGTTATACTGTGGGGGAGGGACATACAAAACAACAAAGAGATAATCTTATAAATGTGTTAGAAACACATGCATGAAAGAAAAAAACATTAAAATACACATCTAAGGGTTCATTTTCCTGACATCACATTATCTGACCTTTTCCGCTTGACTCATACATATACTAGATATTACAAATAAGGGAAACCATGGGACCTACGTTTCTTTGGGCCTGGCTTACTTCACTTAATATAATTTTTTCCAAGTTTTTCCATTTCCTAACAAATGGGGCAATGTCATTCTTTCTGATGGAGGCATAGAATTCCATTGTGTATATATACCACATTTTCTTGATCCATTCATCTACTGAGGGGCATCTGGGTTGGTTCCATATCTTAGCTATGGTAAATAATGCTGCAATAAACATAGTTGTGCTGGTAGCTTTAGTGTGGTCTTGTTTGTAAACATTAGGGTAAATGCCCAAAAGTGGGATTGCTGGGTCATAGGGGAGAGAAGTACAAGTTGTCATGTCCAAAACGAACTTTACAATGTTGGTGGGGGGGGGGGGGGTCTGGGGGGAGGGAGGAAGGAGAAGGATTGGGATTAGGGGGGGAGGGGGGAGGCTGGGAAGGGATGTGAAGGATAAACAAAGGAGGAGGCTGCAATGCTTGGTAAGAAATGTACACATTATCCTGCCCATGTAACTGTAACTCCTCTGTACAGTATGTTCACAAATAAAATTAAATTAAATTAAAAAAAAAAAAAAAAAAAAAAAAAAAGAAACAGTTAATTCTCTCAAACAGTTGTCAATCAGTAATTTTCATATGTCACTACTCCTAAGAAAACTATACTTTTTTCTCCTCTCTGCCTCTCTGTATCTATTTAAGTCTCTGTCTCTGTCTCTCTCTTGTGTCTCAATACTGGGGGTTGGACTCAGGAAGTGACATTGTCCTTGAGCTTTTATTGGTAGTTAACTGCAGATAAGAGTCTCATAAATTTTCTTGCCTCGGCTGTTTTCAAACAGTAATCCTAAAATCTTAGACTCCTGAATAGCTACAATTGCATATGTGGGTCACCAGCACTCAGCTTCTTCAGTATAATAATAATTATTATGATACAGTTATAATAATTGTAACACATATATAATATGATATAATATACCATATGATGTATAATAATAGAATTATAATATAGTATAACTATATTATAATATATAATATAATGTATATTATATATTGCACATTATATAATATAACATTACATATTGTGTATAATATATAACACATTATATATAACTATACATCATATGATATAATGTATAACATATGATATCTATTATATATCATACATTATATACAATAGCTAATATTAACATATACTGTTATAGTATATATTATAATATATTATATTAGAGTATATGCAATATACAATATTATATACAAACATAATATCTTACATACATCATATTATCATTACATAATATATACATTATGTAATATATATAATATACATCATATAAAATGATAATATAATATTTTTATAAATCATTATTATTATGAATGAATTCTTACTAAAAATTGTTAGTGCTGCTACTTGGGCTTGAAGTCAGGGCCTTGTACTTTTGCTGGGCTTTTTAGCTTAATATTGGTACTTTATCATTATCATTTGATCCACTGGGACTGGCTGCAAACTGAGAACTCCGGGATTCTAAGATCTCAGTCTCCTAGTATCTAAACCTACAGTGATTTGCCAGTAGCATCTAGTTTTTTTAATTTTTTTTCCTTTCTCATTTCATATTCAGACAATAAAAAGGTTTTCTATAAACTTCTATGTCTTTCATCTCTTGGACCTTTAGTCATGCCTTCAATGTATTCCTTGTGCAACAATTAACTCTGCAGTAATGATTCCATTTTCTTTTATTGTATCATAGAAAATTATGAAGTAGTCCTATCAATGCTCCCAGTCATACATATGTACATGTTTTATGAAATTAAATCATAACAATTACTCATCATTGTAAATTATTTTAGGAAAATGTTTGCCGAAAATAACCACATAATTTTATCATTATCCAACAAAAATGTCCCCTCCTAATTCAAATAGAAAGGAAAGAAAACCTTTTTCTATATATCCTTTTGGAAGAGTTATACATTTGATATTTAGCTAGATACCTTGTACAGTCCTAAGGACAGAAAAATAATGGGTTATGTTAAATGTTTCTCATAGTAATTACCACTCATGAAGAGATTATGGGTAAACAGAAGGATAGGGGGTACCATTTGTTGCTAAACTACAGCAACATAAGATTTTTGAGATTTGGCTTAGAGAAAGTAAAAAATGAAGCCACTGGAACTTATAGAAATTGTTAGGATTATGGCAGCCACTAGCAAAGACTGAAAATCAGAGGAAACATTTATAGGATTTATGACGAGCAGTTTCTTGCAATAATTTAGAAGGTCTAGGCTTGCACATAAATTCTTGGGTGCTTCTTAAAGTATGATGAACCACATAGCATATTGTTTCTCTTTTATCCAGGAGTTAGATTTAAAGTCATAGAATGCTGATACCAGTGAGGGATTTCAATGTACACTTCCACTCAAACAGTAAGTATATAGAATAATCACTGTGCATTGGATGATACATATATATATATATATATATATATATATATATATATATATATCAGTTTTTCCCAAAGGGAAGACAAAATAGAATGCATACAAATTTAAATATTGGAATGTAAGACATATTATATTTTTTATGAATTTTTTTATGTGGATACATCTAGGACCTAACCAGTTTTATGAAAGTCATATCTTTTATGTTATTTAATTATTTTCAAAAATTATTTGTTTATAGAATACATCAACCATATCGATGAGTGAGGAAAAATATATTTTTTATAAAAGTATGTTACCTTATTTGTTATAACATTATTCATAATATTTTATGATAAACCATATTATGGAAAAACTATATTAAACTAATATAAATAGATTTATAATATTGATATTGAATCCTAGAAAGTATAGAAAGATGAATTAATAATGGGCATGTATACATAAACTATAATGATAGACAATTGCTCATTTCATAGGCTTTATTATATTCTAAAAGTCTTAATTTTTTAGTAAATGAAGACATATACTTTTAAAACATCCATTTGAAATAACTTCAAAACCACTAAGAGCAGGATGTTTTTTTTGTCAACTCTATGAGATTAGTTATAGATGTCTTTCTACTAAAACTATGTATTATGATGAATTACATACAAAAATACCAGTTAATTTTAATAGATATGTGCGCAGTAAGCTGTGACTTTTCATAATCAAGGATGGAGAACACTTACAAACTTGTTCGGTGCCCTTTTAAATACCGTAGAAATTAGTACCTCTTTCAAAAGACCCCTAGGAAACAATTCATTAAATAATAGTAAACACAAGTTTTGAATTATAATTAGTGCTATACTGTATCCATAGTGTTTCAAGACAGAGTTATGACTCATATTTATAAATGTTCCTCTTAATATTGTCTTCAATGAATGACAACGATTCTAGCAGATGGTTTTGAATTTCTGTTTGTGTATGTGTGTGTGTGTGTGTGTGTGTGTGTGTGTGTGTATGTATGTATGCATGTGTGTTTGTACATGTGTGGAATGTGTGTGTTAGTGCTGGGTATGTGCTTAGGTCCTCATTCTCTCCTTTCATTATTTTTGCTGGAAGATGGACCTCTACCACTTGAGAATTCTACTTATTAATTGGAGATAAGGCTTTCCTGGTATTTGTCTGACTAGACTGGCTTCAGATCTCAGGCCCTTGAGTAGCTAGGATAAGAGGAGTGAGCTACTGCTGCCGGGCTAGGAGGTTGTGTTTGTTTGGGTTTTTTGTTGGATTCTAGGAATTTTTGAATTTCCCTCTTTATTTAATATTGACCAAATCATCTTTTATCAGATTGTGTTTAGTTCTTTTATGTCGTCTCCTAGCAATTCTCTCAGCTGAAAGAATAAGGAGGTATATTGCTGCATACTAAGGAGTATCTATGAACTTATATATCCATTCTGTATTTGCATTAAGCTAAGCAGGAGATTATAACATCTCTGATACCAATCCTCTAGTCTTATATTTCTAGCCATCGCACCTTGTCTGAAAGTTTATATCCAAAAACTGAGAAACAGTTCCCTCTATTCCATTGTTCATTTCTACTTATTGCACATACTGCTAGCAGAATGGCTGACCAGAAACTTACTGTATTTATCACCAACAGCTTTATAGTGAATCTTCAGTTTCCATGTTAATTAACTCTGTGCCTATTTGTTTTTGTTTTCCTTTTTTGTTTGTTTGTTTGTTTGGTCTGTCATGGAGGCTGAACTCTGGGCTTGGGCGTTGTCCCTCAGTTCTTCAGCTCAAGGATAGTGTCCTACTACTTGAGCTACAATGCCACTTCCAGCTTTTTTCTGCTTATGCGGTGCTGAGGAATCGAACCCTGGGCCTCATGAATTAGAGGCAGGCACTCCACCACTTAGCCAACTTCCCAGTACCCCTATTTTCAATTTTTTTATAAATCCTACCTACTCAGGAGACTGAGATCTAAGAATCATGGTTCAAAGTCTGTCCAGGCAGGAAAGTGCATGAGACTCATCTTCAATTAACTACCAGAAAACCAGAAATAGCACGGTGGCTCAAAGCAGTAAAGGTCTAGCCTTGAGTAAAAAAAGCAAATTAAGTTCATAATTCAAAGAAAAGTATTGGTTTAGAGTGTTTTACTTTCAGATAAAATACTTTTGCTTGAATGTGTCCTGATGAATACATATAACTATGGACATATATAAAAGGAAAGTCTGTGGAGAAAGTGGTATCGTTTAAATAGGGATACAGGTGGACCCATTGCAACAATGAGATGTACACGTCGTTATGTAGAAAAATGAACTTTACAACTTTGGTGCGAGGGGGGGGTTAGCGGGGAGGATTGGGTGGGGGGCGGGGGGAGGATGCGAATAGATGGGAAGGAGAAACAAAGGAGGAGGCTACAATGCTTGATAAAAATGTACTCATTATCTTCCCATGTAATTGTAACCCTTCTGTACAGTATTTTCACAATAAAAAAATAAAATAAAATAAAGAAATCAAAAGAAAATAATATGTGTAGCAAAAAAAGGTGTGATCCACTCTATAAAATCTGTGGCTCATCTTTTTTGAGCATTGAGAATTTGCCAAAGGGGAAACACAGTCATTTCTGGAAATCTCAACAAAGTGTCACATTGTGGAAATGGAAGTGTGCTCAAAAGAAAATAGGAGGTGAGAAAGTAGAAAGTAAATATAGCCAACTCTTTCTGAAATGAGAATTGAAAAGTGAGCTTTGAATATTCCAAAAAGTAGGATTTGACATGACGGTGATTTTTTTTAAGTAGTTAAAAAATAGTATTGAATGTTTGATGGTAGAACAGTCCCCAGGAGAAAAGCTGCAAGAGAGAAGTGAAAAGCCGCAAGAAAGCATGAAAAATATTTATATGACAAAAAAATGAGGATGAACGAATGAAAGGATAAATAATTTGTGATTACAGTCAATTTATTGAAGGATGTATGGATTTTGTGATGTATTTACTACCAAAAGATTTGGAATAATTATTTGTGAACAACTGAGAAAATATATAACAATATATTTGTTTATTACACTTCTAGGTACAATAACAAAATTAGTGTAATATTAAACTCTTGAATTGGTCTAACGTTTCCATTTTGACCTAATAATGGTGATTGAATTTAAACTCTGACATACAACAAATTATGTCATATGTGCCACTAGCATGAAAGTAGATGTTCCTTGCATTCTTTCCAAAATCCTGAGTGGAATCTTAATGAAAAAAGATTATTCTATGAAGTTAGTCAAATACAATCAATCTAAATGTTTGGTTTTGGAGATAACAAATTTGAAAGGTGAATAACAGCATGCTTATATGTTGTAAATAGAGAAGAACATAGATTTTGAAAGATAAAGTTCCTTTTCATATCAAATAAGCAAAAAGGTAGAAAATGTTATGAGCTACAGGGAACAATGTTGAATTTTATTGTATTTTTTATGTTTATTTTTTGTGAACATAATGTACAGAGGGGTTAGAATTACATGGGCAAGATAATGAGTACATCTCTTATCAAGCATTGCAGCCTCCTCCTTTGATAACCCTTCACAGCCCTTCCCAGCCTTACCCCGCCTCCCCAGCCAATACTCCCAGCCCCCTCCCACGCACTAAAGTTGTAAAGTTCGTTTTCGACAGGACACCTTGTACTTCTCATTGTTGCAACGGGTCCACCTGTATCCTTAAACCACTGGTTTTTCCCCATCTCCTCCACAAATTATAACGACATCAAATATAGTGAAAGCATGGGTTATACTGTGGGGAGGGACATACAAAGCAACAAAGAAGTAATGTTATAAAAGGTTTAGAAAGACATTCATGAAAGAAAAAAACATTAAAATACATATCTAAGGGTTCATTTTCCTAACATAATATAATCTGACCTTTTCCACTTGACTCATACATATACTAGATATTGCAAAAAAGGGAAATCATGGGACTATGTTACTTTGGGCTTGGCTTACTTCACTTAATACAATTTTTTCCAAGTCTTTCCATTTCCTAACAAATGGGGCAATGTCATTCTTTCTAATGGAGGCATAGAATTCCATTGTGTATATATACCACATTTTCTTGATCCATTCATCTACTGAGGGGCATCTGGGTTGGTTCCATATCTTAGCTATAGTAAATAATGTTGCAATAAACATAGTTGTGCTGGTAGCTTTAGTGTGGTCTTGTTTGTAAACATTTGGGTAAATGCCCAAAAGTGGGATTGCTGGGTCATAGGGGAGCTCTATGTGGAGTCTTTTCAGGAACCTCCATACTGCTTTCCAAGGTGGTTGAACAACTTTACACTCCCACCAACAATGAAGTAAGGTTCTCTTCTGTCCACATCCACTCCAGCATCTGTTGTTATTAGAGTTCTTGATTTTTGCCATTCTAACTGGGGTGAGGTGGTATTGCAATGTTGTTTTGAATTGCATTTCTTTTATGGCTAGGGAGGTTGAGCATTTCTTCAGGTGTCCTTTGGCCATCCTTCTTTCTTCTTCAGAGAAGTTTCTCTGTAAGTATTTAGCCCACTTATTTATTGGGTAGTTGTTTCTTTGAGGATTTGTTGTTTGGGGATTTAATTTTTGGAGTTCAAAGTATACTTTAAAAACTTGAAAAAGGAAATCAAAACAGCACTTAGAAAATGGCAGAAGCTCCCATACTCCTGGAAGATTACATGGCTACAGGTCTCTAGGTTCATTTCTGGGTTTTCAATACTATTCCATTGGTCCTGAGGTCTGTTCTTATGCCAGTACCAAGCTGTTTTGATTACTATGGCTTTATAGTAGAGTTTGAAATTTGGTGTTGATATTCCTCCAGCAGTGTTCTTTCCGATGAGGAGCGTTTTTGCTATTCGTGGTATTTTATTGTTCCATATGAATTTTTGGATTGCCTCCTCTATTTCCTTGAAGAATGAGGTTGCAATTTTGATAGGTATTGCATTGAATTTGTAGATAGCCTTGGGAAGTATTGCCATTTTCACGATGTTAATCTTTCCAATCCAGGAGCTTGGGAGTTTTTGCCTTTTCCTAATTTCTGTTTTTATTTCCTATTTCAAGATTTTAAAGTTTTCATCGTAGAGGTCCTTCACTTCTTTGGTGAAGTTAATTCTTAGGTATTTTACTTTTTGTGGGGCTATTAAAAATGGAGTTGCTTTCCTAATTTCATCCACACTTTTCACATTGTTGGAAGACAGAAAAGCCATTGATTTTGGGGGGTTAATTTTATACCCTGCTACTTTGCCAAAGTTTTGAATCAGCTTGAGTAATTTGGGAGTGGAGTCTATGGGATTTTTTAAGTACAAGATCACGTCATCTGCAAAGAGGGAGAGTTTTATTTCTTCTCTCCCTAATTGTATCCCCTTTATATCTGGATCTTGTCTTATTGCTGTAGCGAGGCATTCTAATTCTATGTTGAAGAGAAGTGGAGAGAGTGGACATCCTTGTCTTGTTCCTGAGTTAAGAGGAAAGGGCTTTAGTTTTTCACCATTAAGTATAACGCTGGCTGTAGGTTTGCCATATACAGCCTTTATTTTATTGAGGAATGTTCCATGGATTCCTAATTTTTCCAAACCTTCATCATAAAGGGTTGTTGGATCTTGTCGAATTCTTTTTCTGCATCTATTGAGATAACCATATGGTTCTTATCTTTGCACCTGTTGATATGATGAATAATATTGACTGATTTGCATATGTTGAACCAGCTTTGCATCCCTGAAATGTATCCTGTTTGATTGTGGTGTATGACTTTTTGCCTGAATTGTTGAAGTCGATTGGCCAAAATTTTGTTGTGAAGTTTTGCATCAATGTTCGTCAAAGAAATGGGTCTATAGTTCTCTTTTTTTGATGAGTCCCTGCCTGGTTTTGGGATGAGGGTTATGATGGCTTCATAGAATATGTTCAGTAGTGAACTTTCTCTTTCAATTTCATTGAAGAATAGGAGGAGTACTGGTGTGAGCTCTGCTTTGAATGCTTTGTAGAATTCTGCTGTAAAACCATCTGGTCCTGGACTATTCTTAGCTGGGATGTCTCTTATTGCTGTTTCTATTTCAATGCTTGAGATGGGCCTGTTAAGATGGTTTAACTCATCTTGGTTTAATTTTGGTATGTCAATATTTGCTAGGAAAAGGTCCATTTCTGTCAAGTTCTCAAACTTATTAGCATAAAGTTTTGAGAAGTATTCCCTTCTAATGTTCTGAATCTTGGTTGTTTCCGTGGGGATGTTTCCATTCTCATCTCTGAGTTTATTTATTTGGGTGTGTTCTCTTCTTTTTCTGATAAGATTTGCTAAGGGTCTGTCAATTTTGTTAATTTTTTCCAAGAACCAACTCTTTGTTTTGTTGATTCTTTCTATACTTTTTCTGGATTCTAATTCATTTAATTCTGATTTAATTTTAATTATTTCTTTCTGTCTACTGGATTGGGGTTTATTTTGCTGCTCTTTTTCAAGGAGGTTTAGATGTGTCATTAAATTGTTGGTTTCATATATCTCCAATTTGTTGATGTAGGTGCCTAGAGCTATCAACTTGCCTTTGAGTACTGCCTTTGCTGTGTCCCAAAGGAGCTGGTAATTTGTGTGCTCATTTTTATTGAATAGCGTGAACATTTGAATTTCCTTTCTAATCTCTTCCATGACCCACTCATTATTCAGCAGTGTGTTGTTCAACCTTCATGTGTTACCGGACTTTCTTTGGTGGCTTTTGGTGTTGAGTTCTAATTTTATTCCCTTGTGGTCAGAGAGAATGCAAGATCCAACTTCAATGTTTCTGAATTTGGACAAGTTTGCTTTGTGGCCTAAAATGTGGTGTAATTTGGAAAATATTCCATGTGATGCTGAGAAAAACGTGTATTCTGATGCTGCTGGGTGAAATAATCAGTAGATGTCTGTTAAATATAGTTGATCTATGCAGCTGTTTAGATCTGTGGTTTCTCTGTTGAGTTTTTGCCGAGTTGATCTATCTAGTGGGGAGAGTGGTGTGTTAAAATCCCCAACAATTAAAGTCTTTGCATCTATGTGGGATTTGAAGGAAAGTAGTGTTTCTTGGATAAATGTGGGTGCTCCATTGTTTGGTGAATAGATATTTGGAATTGTAATATCTTCCTGAAGGAGAGATCCCTTCATTAGTATGTATGGACCTTCTTTATCTCTTCTCTCGAATTTTAATTTGAAGTCTATTTTATGTGATATTAGGATTGCAACTCCCGCCTGTTTATGAGGGCCGTTTGCTTGGTAGATTTTGTTCCAGCCTTTAACATTGAAAATGTGTTTTTTTTACGGGTAAGATGTGACTCCTGAAGGCAGCAGATAGAAGGGTCTTGTTTTTTAATCCAAATAGATAGTCTATGGTGCTTAATTGGAGAGTTAAGTCCGTTAATGTTAAGAGATAGGACTGAGAAGTATTTGGGAGTTCCTACCATGTTATCAGCCTTCTTGGGGGATGCAAAAACTGGGTTCTTTTATTGGTTCTTGGATTCTCAGTTTGGGTGCAGTTTCTTGGCCTTTATTGTGGTCTTGTTGGTTTTTTATGTGTGGGACAGCTTTAAGTAACTTTTGTAGGGCTGGTTTGGTGGAGATGTATTGTTTCAATTTTTCTTTGCTATGGAAGGTTTTTATTTGGCCTTCAGTTATGAAGGAGAGTTTAGCAGGGTACAGTATTCTTGGTTGATAGTTGTTTGTTTTTAGGGCATGGCATACATCATTCAAGGCTCTTCTTGCTTTGATTGTCTTTGCTGAGAAATATGAGGTGATACTAATTGGTTTCCCTTTATAGGTGATTAATCATTTCTCCTTCACAGCTTTAAGGGTCTTTTTCTTGCCCTGAGTTGATCCTGTGTGGATTATAATATGTCAGTGTGATGTCCTATTCTGGTCTGGTCTATTTGGAGTTCTAAACTCTTCTTGTATCTCAATAGGCCTATCTTTTTGCATTTATGGGAAGTTCTCTGCTAGGATCATGTTAAAAAAAGTTCCTAGAACTTTAACTTCTGTTTCTAGGTGCTCCTCTACACCCATTATCCTTAGATTAGGCCTTCTGATGGTGTCTTCCAAGTGTTGGATATACTTATCAAATTTCTTGGACTTGTTTTGGATGGTTATATGTTCCTTCTCTATAATATCTAGGCTGTCTTCAATCCCCGAGATTCGATCTCCTGCATGATCTAACCTGCTGTCAAGACTTTCTACTTTGTTTTTTTCCTTTTCTACTTTTTCTACTTTTTCTACTTTTTTCCTTTCTACTTTGTTTTTTTCTTTTCCTTCTAATTGGTCAGCTTTGATGGCTTCAAATTCTTTGTTGAAGTTTTGTTTTAGATCTTGTATGAACTTCTTTACTTCCTTATTTTGGTGTTCAGTGTTTATTCTCAACTCACTTAGTTGATTGGTTATGGTTTCCTTGGACTCCCATTCCTTCTGTTGGGTTCCATTCAGCATTCTCTTTGTGGTCTCCCTGACTTCCTTCAGCTCTTTATTAATGGATCCCATGAATGCCTTTAGTGATCCTTGTGTATTCTCAACCTGCTCTCTCAATTCCTGTATTACTCTTTGATTATCTTCCTCCCGCTCCTTTCATGCCATTCCTGTAGTTCTCAGCCTGTTCACACCATTCCTGACTTTCTCTCTGAGTATTCTCACGCTGCTGCAAGACCTGTATCAGTTTTTGAGTAGCTTCCTCACGCTCATGATACTCCTGTTTAAACCTTTGGATTGTCTCCTCTCTCTCCCTATCATGCTCATACAGTGTCCTTTGTATGTTTTCAATCATTTCATTCATCATTTTTGCCAGCAGTGTTTGTACAGCTATTTGGGAACTCTCCTCTGGATTATTCATTATCTGTTCTGTCCCCTGATTATCATGAGTTGGAGTTGAGATACATGGACTTGGCATTTTTCTTGTGTTTTTACGGCTTACTCTGCCCATTTGGGATGAAAATAACACCAGTTTTGTGCTAGAACACTCTCTTAAGGCAAGCATCAACCAAAGTCTGAATTTGCACAGTCAATAGTCTGCAGATGCAATCTAGTTCAACAGATACATCTATTCAACATCAAGCACTTATATATTAATGGGCTATGTACCGCAAAGAAGAATTTGGAAAACCACAAATTATTAGGGTTTGGGAGAGATGTGGGTAAAAAAAAGGAATAGAGTGATGTGGAAAGGTACAGGGAGAGTTAACTTAACTAAATCCTAATCTCAAAGCAGAAAAGAGATTGAATAGGATGATAGTAGAGAGAGAGAGAACAAAAGAAGAAAGGGAAAGGGAGAAGAAAAGAGACCAGAAAAAATAGAAAAGTAAAAATTAATAATATTCTGCAGACACGAGAAGAAACTATTGAGAGAAGACCGTGAATATAATGAGAGAAGGGGAGGGGTATAAAGGAGATGTGAAAAAAATTAAAAATACAAATACTTAAAATATTATATAGATATAAAGAGGTAGTACTGCTATTGAGGAATTTAAGTCTCGGAGGTTTTGAGTTGAGTAATAAATTTGTGGATTATGTGTGTACACAATGTGGGATATAAGGCCTAATATTCAAATACGGTTTTATCTGAGGATGTGCAGGACAACAATTAAGTCACATAAAGAAGAATGAAAGAGAAGAAAAGGTGAAAAGGATAAGAAAGGAAGAAAAAAAGTTCAGAATTTCAGTAGAGCTAAACAAGAAACAAAAGAAATTAAAAAAAGAATGAAAAACGCACACACACATGTTTCCCTAAAATAAAATTATAAGAGGAAAAAAAAGGTACGAGAAAACAATTTTTTTCAAAAAAGGTAAAAATGAAAAAAATTTAAAAATTTTAGAAAAGAAAAAATTTCTTATAAAAGGTACGAAGAAGAAGAAGAAGAAGAAGAAGAAGAAGAAGAAGAAGAAGAAGAAGAAGAAGAAAGAAGAAGAAGAAGAAGAAGAAGAAGAAGAAGAAGAAGAAGAAGAAGAAGAAGAAGAAGAAGAAGAAGAAGAAGAAGAAGAAGAAGAAGAAGAAGAAGAAGAAGAAGAAGAAGAAGAAGAAGAAGGTCTTTGATTTTTTTGGGAGGGGTGGGAAAAATCCTGTTTTTTCCCTTGTGTCAGTAACCAGCCTCTTGTTGGAGGCTCTGGCCTGCTTGTTGTCCTGTGGCTTGGTTGGTTTCTTAAGTCAGTTTGTTGGACCAGGCAGAAAAATGCTCTGCTTTACCCAGGATTTTGGGATCCCCCTCCCTGGTTAGTTCAATGCGAGGGAGATCTGCATTGAGTATCACAAAAGAGGGAGATGGCTTTTTCCTCAAGTTTGGAGATGCTGTGATGAGGCTAGGTTCTGGGTAGAGTTGAGGCCTTTCAGCAAACAGTAGCTTTTCCTGGGGGCTAGTTTGTGAGAATCTCACAGAGCCCAGCCTGAAACCATTCTCAGGATTTCTGTTTATTGAATTTCAATTGATTGTCAAGGCTGCTAAAGGGAGGGGCAGCCTCTGGCTCTGATTATCCAGTGTAGAAAGCCATTCCTGGGGCTGGCGCCCAAGCTGGGTGACATTTCCCTGGGTGTAGCTGAGTCTGGCAGGTCAGGTTAGGCTCTTGTGACCTGCTAAATGACTCTAGTTTTATTCCAAGGCCTGAATTGGAGCTCGCAGGTCCGCTTAGCTTAGTCACCATTCAAGATGGAGATCTCCAGTACTGGGGGGAGAAGGGGAGGCCTTCCCTCCTCTGCTCCCTGAGAAGGAGTGAGGACGTCAGGCTTCTACTCACGCCAAGTTTTGGTTCCTGGGTTGTCCCTGGTCTGAGACTGCAGGATGAAGGTGTCCGCTCCTTGTCAGTTTTTGCTGGTGTTGAGTAGAATCTGCTCGCCCGCTGCGTCTGGCTCCTTTGTCTTGGACTATCTGTGATTCAGGTATGGCTACGAACATCGCCGCCACAGCTACCGCCATGGCGGTGGTGACTGCTGGCAAGAGCTCAGATCTGTCTCCTTGCCTGGATTTTCCTTCTCTGGCCTAACACTCTGTCCTGTGATGGCACACTTGGTGTGATTCTCTGGTTTAGGACTGTTCACTGGAACTCTAAAACTGCTTACTATGCGAGAGCTTGTTTTGCCTCTAGCTTCTCATCCGCCATCTTCTGGAACTCTTATTCTATTTTTCATGTACATCTACCATTATTGGGGATTCAATTCAGGATAATACCATTTTGCTTGGCGTTTTCATCAAATCTCCTGTCCTACCACTTGAGGCATACTCTACTTGTAATTTTATGCCTGTTATTTTGAGATAAGAATCTCTCAGCTTTGTCTGCTCATGTGGCTGCAAACACCAATTTTAGGTCTCAGCCTATTGAATAGCTAGGATTATAGGCATGAGCTATTGAGATCAGACTTAATTTTATTCATTTATTTGATTCACATCAATAAGGAAAAAACCTGAATGACAGACCTTAAGAGACAGTAAGTTTTGTATTGAACTTTTATATAAACTCAGTCATCAACACAAAAAGTTTTGAATATTTGAGTTTATTATCTCTTTAAGATTTCTAGAACATTGATTAAGCTTAAAATACCACTGTAGAACAGAAAAGTAGGGAGAAAATTTGATCTTTAATATATTTTTCTGATTATGTAAATTAGCTAATTTGTAAAGAAGAAAAGCAAATTCAATATGTAATCTATACATTTCAGTCGAATATATGTATCCCATACATTTCCACTAAATGAAGAATTCAGCTTTAAGGACTTTTTGTTTGTTTTTCTTTTTTAAACATCAACTTTATTTGGGAAATTGTATTGCATTATTCTTATGAACTGATTTGTATAATAATATTTTAGGTATGCAATTTTGCACTTATTATAATGACAATTTTGTCAGTCGTGGGGCCTGAACTCTGGGCCTAGGTGCTGTCCCTGAGCTCTTCAGCTCAAGGCTAGCATTCCAACACTTGAGCCACAGTGCCACTTCCATCTTATTCTACTTATGTGGTGCTGAGGAATTGAACGCATTGCCTCAATGCAAGCATTCTACCACTGAGCCACCTTCTCAGCCCAGAGGGTTTTTTTTTTTAATGTATTTTTCTGACTTTTTGCTAACAATCCTAGTAAAAGGATTTCAGATCTTCTGGGAGCACTTTCTTTAGTTTAGTTCAGTTTTGTAACTTTCATATCTCCAATAAACAAAGGAGGAGATAACAATGTTTGATAGGAAATGTACTCATTAACTTACTCATGTAACTGTAACCTCTCTATACAGTAACTTTACAATAAACAAATGTATTTTAAAAAACATTATAAAAAGAAATTTTTAATGGAGAGTCTTCTTACTAGTTATAAAAAACAAATATTCCAGTGTGAAAACGACACAAAATCTTACCTATAGCTAAGTGTCATAAGATAGTGTTTTACACTCATGGACTTTGTGTGTCAGGAATTTGACTTAGTTATGACTTGTCTGTGCTCTACGATCTGTAGGACCTTAAGCAAAGGCTTTGGGTAAAGTTGTCTAAAACCCCCCTCACCTATATAGAGAATAAACTTTGGCTGTTGATTAGAACTACTCAAGAGGTTGAAAGAAAGGAAACAGAGTCAGAGAGACAGAGTCCACATAATCTTTTACTACCTACACTGAGTAGTCCTGTAGTAATTTTTTACATTGAGTTTATAATAGGCAGTAACAAAATGCCACAAGGTTCTTTTGTTGTTGTTGCTGTTTGGTCCAGGACCAGGAATTGAACTCAGTACCTCATGGTTTCACTCTTACCTAGTGTTCTACCAACTGAGCCATTCCACTAACTCCACCACATGGTTCTAGGAAAGGTTTTATTACCCATCTCCTATCAGACCTTGTTTTAAATAATAACTGAATTCACATAGAAACGTTAGAGAGTATTTTTCCTTTCTATTTTGTATGTAGGAAAACTGAGAAACATAAGAGGAAGGTGAATTGCCAACTCTTACACATCTGATATTTGGCACAATCAGGATTTGAATGCTGGCAGAGGAGCTCTAGAAAACATGTTCAAAGACACAACACTTAACTATCTTTCCTTTCAGATTTGATGGGAAAAAGTTCTATGACTTTGTAAAAGACTGAATATCAACTTTTCTCAAGAGAAAAGAGAATAATGTTCAAGGGCATCATTGAACTATGTTCATCATGGCTCAACATAATAGAAATAATCTTGTGATGATTCAGAAACAGTTTATGAGGAAGAATATGTTCGAAGGCCCTCAGCCTCTGAAGCCGTCATTGTTCCACAACACAGATGGGCAAAGTAGTTTAATACTTAGTGTGTCAACGGTTTTATCTTAGAAGAGCCTGCATGAGATTCAAGTAGAAAGAACTATATATAAGGTAGAATTCTCCAACAGAATGACCAAGCCTGTCCCACACTGCCCTTTACAGACTGAATCAATATATAAGGTAGTCTTCAAAGCAACTATTTTCTCTAACAAGAAACATCTCAAAGGCAACTTGAAATCTGGGAGATGTGTATACCTAGGCCTAATTCTTACCCCTTGAGGTCTCTGGGACTTCAAGAAGGCAAACATCTCTCCAGCTAAAGGGAGTTCCCTGAATTGAGAAGCCAAACAAGGAGTGAAATTAGCCTTCAGGCCATGTAGACATGACTATAACAAGAAATTTAAAAAAAAAGTAAAATAAATTATAATAAAAGAGGAAATATTAAGAAATATATTTGGTATGAGAGGTTTGCAAACAGACGTTTGTAGCTTGATGGTGTTGAATGTCCATATGAGTCAGATGTTTCTGAAATTAAAGAGACAAGTGAATCATGTTTTACGATGTTCTTAGCTGAAATGTAGTTTTTTGAGAGCAGAGTGTGGGCTTACCTAATCTTCAGAGTTTTGTCAGTTCTGTATGATTAATTAATGAGGGTCAAAAGTACTAATAATGTTTGTGAAAGGTTTCATCATGGAATATAATATTTATAAGCAAGAAAGAGAAAGATGAAGGCAATAATGAATAATGAAAAATGTATAGTTTAGTATTATTAGTTTGCCATAAATCTCTTTGGGTACCTTTTCCTTCCTACAACTTCACAAAACTTTTCTAAGTGACTATTTATGATTGTTTTCTGTGAATAGTTCTGACTTATAAGGACTTTTAAAGCATTTATCTTTAGTTACCATTACATTCTAGTGACTTTGCTATGATGTTAATTCATTTGTTGTTAATGGCTCATCTTCATGATGATCTCCCTTGAAAAAGCATTCTAAATTTAGAGTTAAATCATGGTCTCTTCTTCTCTCAGTATGTTCATTCTTCCTGGAGACTTTATTTTCCTAAGAAAATACGTTTCCATTTTAGCTGAATTAGCTGATAGATTAAACAATACTATTAAAATATTTAATATTAAAATATTTAAAAGTATGACACAAGGTAATCTGTAGATTCTTTATAAAATGAGAGGCATATGAAATACAACATTTGAATAATTACATATTTGTGAAGGTCAGCAGAACTCATTCTGTTTATAATCTTTATGCCCACATAAGAAAACGACGTCTTTTGCAGGTACTATGTGGAGGATTTAAGAGACATATTTGTGGTGATAGCATTCAAATTTTCAAATTAGTTGCATGGGTGAAATTGGAAATGCAGTTTCTAGCTTAGCAACTCAGTTCACGCTCTTGTGGATGCTGAGGCAGTGCCTGCCTTTACATCCTCCATTTGATGTCAGCCATAGTACTAAATTTAAAATAAAGCCAGAGAGATGTGTGTCTGACAAGGTAAGAAGAGTAAGAATCAGTTTCACCTCTGGAATCATCCTAGTGAAGTGCTTATTCTGGGCTTTGAGCAGAGCTGTGCACCTCTGCTTTGAGCAGTTCCTTGCAGGATGACCTTCCTGCAAGAATTTCAGGGGTGTTGAGAGCATCAGTCTGCTACTATAATCATTAAATTCTTCCTCAGGAGCGCACTTCATATGAAGGATATTCAAGTGTAGGACAGACTTTCTATTCCTAATGACTTTGAAATTGCAGCTTTATGTTCTCAGATAAGATAAAAACAGAGTAGAAATAAACAACAGTTTATTATGCAGAAAAGGCCTAACTTTGTTCAACACCATTTTCTATTGTAAGAGATAGAACTAATGACCACAAATATATAGTATATAATAAGAAGATAGGACTATTAAAAAATATGCATCCCCTCTTATCATTTGACTGGCAGGAACTAAAAGATTCCATGGGTTAGAAATAAGGTGGAATGAATTCTAACTGACCACTTGCCTTTTATATATACATAGGAAGTATTATCTATTGTAAAAGGCAATCAAGACTATTGGTTATGTGGAATGTATAGCACAATCCCCTAATAATCTCCATAAAGTACAACTAAATCTTATTTTAAGCCTTTTCTCTAACCTTCTCTTCTTTTCCCTGCTTTCTTCTTTTCTCCCTCTCTTTCCTTCTTCTCTATTTCTGTTTTTTCTCATTATCCCTCTTTCCTTCCATTTCTTCCTTCCTTTTCTCCTTCCTTTCTCTCTTATTCTTCTCTCTTTATAAGACAGTGTATCCTAGGGTGGTCTGCTCCTCATAATACTTGACTCTTTGGATGCTGAAATTACAGGGGTGCAGTACATTCTGGGTATTCTTCTGTTTCTTAATAGACTCTGCAATAGCCAAACTGATTAGAGATATTACGAGATATTACCACCCTGAACACCTTATTCCTTTGTGTTCTGTTTGCTTTGTGTTAGGGGGAATTTTTACTCTACTCATTTTATCTCTTTAAATCCTTAAAAGAGAAAAATGTAAGGTTTAATTCAAAGACTAAAATAACAATTGAACCAAACAATCCTTAATCCTTGCTATGATATATGTATTATATTTGTAATATACAAAAATAACCTTGCATGTTAGGTGTTATTAATACTCTACTAAAATAAAAACTTTGAAAAGATACTGTAAGGGCTTAAATTTGGGGGTGAAAAATCTATTTTATCTCTAAGTGATCTGGCCAAAGCACAAAAACACCAAATTGCAGTTGGGTGTGCTTCACCAGAACTATGTCCTGAGTGAGCAGTTACTGGAAAACCCTCTAACATTCTATTTGAAGATTTGCTTCTAAGAATTATATTACTATTTCTGCTTCACAAATCAAGTAATCAGAATAGTAAGGAGTTTTTACACATGATGAAATCAAGATTTGTATGCAGAGCATTCCGATTTCAAAATCAAAGAGTATGTATTGCATCTCAGAGTACAAACTGTAGGGATAAAATACTCTGTAGCATTCAGTCACTTCAAGTGGTTTATATCGTATCTCAGTGGGATATTTCATTTGCTAAAGAGATATTGGGGGAACCCATAGTTCAAGGGTAACTTACATGGACTACAAAATAATTCTTTGGAACTCTTTCCAGGAATTAATGATCAAATCTGATCAACCAAAGGGTTGTTCACACTGATAATGATATCAGGGTTGTTATGACAGAGAAATGATATTAAATAGGAAAATTAATTTGGCAGCAGCTCCGATGTAATCTGCGGCTTTTCCAATCATATGTAAAGCACATTTTCCTTACATTTAGGGAGATTTCTCTGACAATGATCTGTGTTCTCATGTGGTCTGAGTGAAAGCCATTTCCTTCTGTGCCATGATGCAAATTTCCTTAGAGACCAATTGCTGGTTTCCCCTGATGCTCAGGCAGGATATGGCAGTAATGTGCAGGGTCTCATTCCAGAGTTGAGGTAACAAAACTGTATATTGTGGGGAAAACAGCGAAGGCATGATTTGTGGAAGAGAAATGTCTTTCGGATATGCTATCCTCATTCTTCCTATTAACTAGTTTTTCATTTACATGACATTAAAATCTTTGAATAATACCAGATGTTAGTGGCCAAATGTATTAAATTTTAATTGGTATAATTTCTGAAAACTGCCAATGTAAAAGTTCATTAACTTTAATAACCTGATTTTGTACACACTACTGGCTCTGTATTTTCAAATACATTTCTGAGAAACTACATATTACCTGATATCCTGTCAGCCAGAAAGCTTAGTTAATTGGCAAGAATGCAATTGTAGTTCAAAGCATCACAAATTAGTTTAAAATAAATAAAGTGCAAGGCACGGGATAAAGTTGGAATGCATTTGTCAAAGTGGATTTAAAAGTAAAAATGTCTTTTATACAGATGAAGCATTAAATTCTTACCCTGTATTATTTTCTGAATGTGAAAGCTAATTTTGTTTTCTTACGGAATTACCCGTTCTCAAACATCACAAATAACTACAGAGTTTGGAGTTGATGGAATTCTAGATCTCTTTATGTTTGAAGTATTGGACACTAAACTTAAGGCTTTCTCATGTTGGACAAATGCTGCACCATGGAAACTCTGTCCCAAACCTTGTATTCATTCCTTTAAATCTCTAGGAGAGGGCTGGGAAGGTGGTTCAGTGGTAGAGCGCTTGCCTTGCATAACTGAGGAGCTGGGTTTGATACCTCAGCACCACATAAGCAAAAAGAAAAAAGCTGGAAGTGGCGCTCTGGCTGAAATGGTAGAGTGCTAGCTTTGAGCTGAAGAGCTGAGGGACAATGCCCAGGCCCAGAGTTCATGCCCCACAACTGGACCCCCCTCAAAAAAAAATCTCTAGGAGAACCAAGCAAAACCCAGATAAACCTTACTTATAAACAACAAATATTAATAACTTCTGTCCCTTATTTAAACAGCTTGCTAAGTTGAGTTACAGACTTAGATTATGCTCCTTTCTTTTATTTTATTTTTCAGAAGCATCTCATTTGGTTCTATGAACCACAGAGGGGTGAGACTCAATGGTAATTCTGTGGCCTATTGCAAATTTCAGAATAACAGAATTTTGTTGATTTAGGATAGTTCAGTTCACAGAACACTTGGGTTTTGAAACTCAGAACTTTACTTGTTCTGAACTAGGCATTTAAAGACACTTCTATTTTGATTCACAATTAATTATCTTCTTAGACTTGACCAAATATCTTGATCATACATTAAATGATCTATTGCAAATCTGGTTTCAGACCATCTGCTAGTGGCTCATGCATCTAATTCTGGCTAGTCAGGAGGCTGAGACAGAGGATCATGGCTGTAGGGAGGACAGATAGTTTCAGTAAAAGGCAAAATAGACAATAGTGACACATCATCATAGAGGCAGTTACTCATTATTTTACAGCCCAGGCAACCAAGTCCACTAAACTTTATTTCTAAAATGCTCAGCAAGAAAAGCAAGACTGGAGACATGGTCCAACTGCAAGAACACCAGATGAACAGGTACAAGATACTGAGTTGAAATAGAGATGGGGGGAAGAAAAAATAAAGAAAAATAGACTCTCTCTTTAAATACTTTCATATTTGACAAATATGAGTAATCTCAGTAACTTCATAATTTTTATTTCTTTAAAAAATTCTGCATATGGATAATACCATGTCAATTCATAATTCTTCCTCAGGCACAAAGCTTAAAATAAGTATCTCTGTATTGTCTATATATTTCTTCAAATTAACGGTCTCTGATTATTTGTCACTCTTTTCTGTTTTGCCTGCTTCTATAGTCACACTATATTCCCTAAATATGGTTTCTTCAATCATGTGAAAATTTCTTCAATACACTCTTGTATTTCTCTACATAGAGAACTTGTTTTCAGGCTGGGAAGGTGGCTCAGTTGTAGAACACTTGCCTTGCATGATTGAGGCCCTGGGTTTGATTCCTCAGCACCACATAAGCAAAAAGAAAAAAAGCTGGAAGTGGTACTTTGGCTCAAGTGGTAGAGCACTAGCCTTGAGCTGAAGAGCTGAGAGACAGCGCCCAGGGACAGAGTTCAGGCCCCACGATGGGAACCCTCCACCCCCCTCCCAAAAAAAAGAAAACTTATTTTCAACATAACCATTTACTATTTCCCATTCTACTCTGGAAAAACTCTTTCCTGGAGTGAATTGTTACTCTATTTATTAGTGCCTGACCTTCAATAATCACATAACATTTCTGATTAGTTCCTCTGCCCTTAATCAGGTATTGTAATGTTGCTTAATAAACACACAGAAGTTAAATGTAACCATATGTTAAACTACAAAGCTTCATTATTTGGTATATTGTAGGCAACCAATAAATACATCTAATTGTATCATCTTGGATTGTATTTGTCAGTGTGATAGAAATTTAGCACTAAGTTTCAGAAACTGTGCTGAGTGTGATATTAAAAAGAAATAATATTTTTATTAGTTAGGGTGTTTTTGGTTTTTGTTGGTCGTGGGGCCTGAACTCTGGGCCTGGGCACTGTCCTTCAGCTCTTCAGCTCAAGGCTACCATTCTACCACTTGAGCCACAGCACCACATCCAGCTTTTTCTGCTTTTTTGGTACTGAGGAATCAAACACAGGGCCTCATGTATGCAAGGCAAGCACTCTACCACTGAGCCAACTTACCAGCCCTTAATTAGGGTGGTTTAAGTGAGATGAATCATTACATAATCATTAATTATTCATTAATGTATTAACTTATATACTTCATTCTAATCATATAAACCAATTTCATACAAACTGGATGAATTCAATGACAAAAAGTTATTTCATCCTTTTGAAGCATATCTGTGGTTAATTGCAGAGGTAGGAAAGAAGACACTGGACCAAAATGTGATACATTATTTGAGGAAAGGATTACAGTTTATAACAATATTTGATCTAGACCTAAAATATGTTGAGCAGGTAACACTAGAAGCTTCAGAAAGACATCATTAATAAGACTATGAAAGATAATCTTCAGATATGGGATGTAGGGTGAGAATGCAAATAAACCACTTAGGATTCCAGTCAAAATAATTTACAGTAGGCATTGAAAAATTTGAAATTGATCCAAATTCTACCTGTATGCTGACAATACATCACAATTTGCTCACAAAGCCCTTTCTGTGGTTTGCTTTTTGTTCCTGCTGATTGTTTTTTCTTAAAAAAGAACCGGGGTCCATGTTCCTTTGTTATCTGTGACTCAGACAAATATCAGTTTTAGTGAACTCAAAAAAATTTCATAAACTCATAAACTTTATAAAGTCAACAATGCACACATTATACTTCACATTAAAGGATATAAACTAACACATCCCTTATGAAAAATGGTTATTTCTGAAATCTATGTTGAAATAACTAAGTGCTGAATGTTACCTGAACTTGTTTTTCTATAGACACAAAATAATGAGTAAATAATTCATAAAAAGTCAACATACTTGAATGATTCATTATATTTGAGGTAAATTTCCACTTAAAATATATAAAATAAGACCTAATGGCATAGGCATTCTATTTAATGATTTAAACCTGTTCACTTGTCAAATCAGAAATTAAGTGATGAAAAAGAAATAAGATCCTCAAAAGCAATTCTGAATATTTGCTTACAATTGCTGATTTTTTTTACTTTGAAATATGTATGTTAAGATCACAGAAACCATTAACACCTTGACATTGTTTCTCAAAATGTTTCCCTTCTCTCTTTATGATAAGCTTTATTTTCTTACACTCTGTGGTGATGACTGCTTACTTGCATTATTTTTGTGAGGAACTAAGTTAGCATCTTGGCATTCCTATCTTACAATCTATATCCTGGCCTGTGAAATACTTTTATTTAACATGAAGTAATTAGGATTTACCATAGTGCTTATTTATTTTAATAAGTAAGTTGACACAACTATATTTATCTATTCAATAATGGCACAAAACATTGCATAGCTTTATAAGATAAATTAGAGAGCATGGCAAGTAGTCCACAGTAGATAATTTAGAATTGTTTTTAGAAAAAGTATAGAATAGAATCAAGGGTGCCAGCTCATATGTGTCATCCCAACTACTCAGGAGGCTCAGATCAGAGGATGATCGTTTGAAGCTAAGCTGAACAGAAAAGTCTATGAGACTCTCATTTCTAATTAACCATCAAAATGCCATAAGTGAAGATGTGACTTAAGTTGTAGTGCACCAGCTTTGACAGGATATACCTAAGTAAGAGGGAGAGACTCCAAATTCACACTAAAAGCCTGTACACACACACACACACACACACACACACACACACACACAAATAAAAAAACAATGCAAACTCAAACCACAAAGACAGAATGTTACAAAATCATGCAAATATAGAGACACCTTTTTCTTATTTTCCTCATTTAGGGTTAGTACATGTACTCCTATATAGGCTTTATTTTTCAGTTACTTATTCATTTGTACTTGTTAAGCTCTAGTCTTTTGTGGTAGGAACCCTTTTCTCAGGAAGGTTTACTAAGAAAATAATGGAATTCTACATTCCTACTGACAGTGTATAAATTTCAGTATATTTTTTCTTTCTTATTTTAATGTTCCTTTTAAAAGAAGCTACTTAAACCTTATCCAGGACACAGAGGATTTTGAACATGTTGCACTGCCCTGTGATAATATTTAAATAATACGAACCATCTTGAACTTACTACAGAGCTGTCAGGCTTGCAACTATTTAGAGGAAAGGTACAAGGATAGACTGTCCCAGAAGGGCTACTTAATGAAACTTATTGTCTTCTTCAGGGGCAGGGATAGCTAAGAAATTTAGTGAAACCAGGTATACAGTTCACAACTGTACTTACATATTATGTGTTAAAATATGTGGCTGCAAATGCATACATGTATAGATAAGCATGCTATTGCAATAGCAAAATAAAAATTGAACCATCACTTACTGCATAGATAATGAGTAGGTATATAACTTTGCCATTGATGTGAAGCTGAGGTCAAAGTTTAATTAAATTGCCGTGGTATGTTTTCCTGATTCAGGATTTGTAAGGCCCTTGGAGAGAACTAATAACAACCTTTCAGAAACACTGATTACAAAGTAAGACAGACTGAATATTAATCACAGACTTTTACTGAAGAGACTCTAAAAAACAATAACTAGCATTATTACATAAACAAAGCAGAGGGAAGTCAAGAATACTTTGGGGTTGGGGGAGTCAAGTAACTGTCTTTGAATATAATAATTAAGATGCACTTGGGTACAAGAATGCTAAGTTATGAGCATTACAAAGCATAACAATTTACAGTGTCTCTAAGTGGAAAAGTGTATTGTTAAAGACGAGGTGAGATTTTAATCAATGCAAATGATAATTATTGAACTGTAAGTTAAAGACTCTGTTTAAAAAATACACTTTTCAAAAGAAGTATTTATGTTACATAGGACTCGTGAAATAAGAAGTGCACTTTTGGAATATGCCTGAATAGACATATGTATACAATAGAAAGTATCAATATGGTTATATTAAATAATAAAATAGCAAAGGTGTGAAAGATGATGTTTATATTTTTCATCTGAAGAAACGTATCTGTATTGATAAAAGTACATAGTCATAAAAAATGGACTATTACTTTATTCATTTGTTTTCATGATTGTTTTACATAGAATACAATCGTTCTGAGTAGGGAACCAATGCTTCATAGCTGTAATTTTACATACTCAGAAGGTTGAGATCTGAAGTTCATGGTTCAATGCCAGCTTGGACACACAATCCAAGAGACAAATTATTTTCAGTTAATAAGGAAAAGTCAGAAGTGAAGGTGTGGCTCAAGAGGTTGAGCATCAAACTTGAAGGTAAAAAAATTAAGCAAAATTGAATTCAAATTCCAGTATAGGAAAAAAAACATAAATTAAATTAAATTAAATTTAAAAGAACATAATGATGCACCCAGAATTAAAATGCCTTCCAAGAGCAAAATTATACATATAATTTCAAGTTTTATGTACATTTAAAAATTATTTTCTTGAATATCATCAACTATCATTACATTTAACAAAACATTTTCAATGTACTTTGGAGGGGTTTTTGAAATGTAAGAATTACCTTTCATGTCTATAATCCTCGCTACACAGGAGCCTGAGATCTGAGGATTACGGTTCAAAGTTAGTCCAGACCAGAAAGTCTATGAAATTCTTACCTCCTTAACCTCCAGAACATGGGAAGTGGTGCCTTAGCTTAAAGTGATAAAGTGCTAGCCTTGAGTGCAAGTAGCCTTAAGTGCAAGAGCTGAGCAACAGCATCCAGGCTCTTTGATCAAGCTCCATGACTGAATAAAAAGGAATTATATTTCAGAATGTTTAATAAAACTTAAAAAGAAACTTTTAATTTCATACATTTTACTTACAACACAGAATTTATTTAATACTTACCACTAAATACTATGCATAAGACAATTCAATATAAAATGACTAAATTACATAGCTCTTTTGCACTGGATCTTAATGTTTTACTAGGAAATGGGCAAATAAATTTTATAGTACAATAGGACAACCCAGCCATAGAAACATATAATGAATTAAGGGTACCGGAAAATCAGCTAAGTCTAGTAGAAAAAATTGTTAAGGATACCCTTTATTTGAAAAATTGAACAGGTCAGGAAAAAGCACAAGGGATCTATGCAAAAGTGGATAGTAGGACCAGAGCCAGATACTAACAGAAGTAATAGAAGAATTGTGAGTTACATTCTATCCTTGTTAAACACAGCTTACACCTTAGATACATAATGCCAATTATTGGAAATTAACCTGAAACTAAATTAATAGATAACACTTTCACCCACTTAAAATTAAATTTTAGTGCATAAATTAAGGAAAGCATTTCACAATGGAATTATATGTAATTCAATAGGTACATTTCAAAATGCATTCATATAAAAAGAAGGAAATATTTCATATTCACGTGACAATCTGTAGACACATTATTATTGTTAGTTTTGTGTGTGTGTGTGTGTGTGTGTGTGTGTGTGTGTGTGTGTGTGTGTGTGTGTGTGTGTGTGTGAACAGAGGCTTGTACTCAGGGTCTGGGTGCTTGGGTGCTGTCCATTAGTGTTTTTACTCAAGGCTGGTTCTATACTACATAAGCCACTCTTCCGTTTCTGGCTTTGGTGTGGTTAAAAGAAGGTAGGAGCTCAGGATGCCTTAAACAACAATCCTCATCTCAGTACCATAAGCAGCTAGGATTATAGGTTTGAACCATCAATATGAAGAAAATAAAGGGAGCTTTTTGTTCTTAATCGATGTTATGACTAGAAAGAAAAGTTTACTAGCAGATCTATAAGCGATTCTCTTTTTACTATCACAGGAGTTCTGTTACAGCAGTTTTCCTTTCTCAGCAAGAGATATATATTCCAAGACCTTCAGTGCAGATTTGAAAGTGGATACCTCAGTCTACAGCTAATACTGAATGCTCTGTGTGTTATATTTTTTCCTCTACATATTCAAGCTTAATGCCTTTTAAAAAATTCTCAACAAAGGATTCATCACACACTGTGGTTATATTAATTGTAGTTTGAGGCTTGACAGTAAAACTAACACAGATTTCACTTTACAATTTCATAAATTCATTTTTTCCCAGAATTTGGCAATCTCAGTACAGAATTTGGACTTTCCTAGGAATGTCCTAATAGTTCATATATATAGAAAGGGAGAAAATAAAGCTATGCATTATATTGGCCCTATGAATTTGAGAAAAAATAATATGTACCTGTACTTCAAATTACAGAGATAAGCTATGAGTCACATCTGCTTTGTTCTCTTTCCAATAAATGCATATATTTATATGCTTAGTTATTATTGCTGAGATATTAAATTCCGATTAAGAACTTTTCACATACAGTTCTTTAGTGTATTCAAAGTGGGAACTTCAAATGTGTTTTGAGCAAATTACCACATAGACAATCATTATTGACAACTGTACCTGACATATTATTCCAATATTATTATAACAATTGAATGATTCCACTAAAACAATAGAAGTGTATTTTATATCTGAGAGATATTGACTAGTGGAAAGGTAGCTTATACGGTATTGTTAAACTATGTACAAAAATAGTTCCTTTTTTGGCAAGATGGGGCAGGGTGGTGTAAATTATTGTACAATTAAAACCCTAAGGACTTTTGTTTTTAAAGTTTCTTATTTCGTAGTCTTACAGCATGCCAGATTACATATTCTAAAATCTGAAAAAAATAAAAATATTGGTTCCAAGAATTTCAGATAAGTAATATTGAGATACTTGGTAGATAGATAACAGAGATAGAAGATAACAGCTAGATATACAGTGGGTGATAGATATATAGTAGATATGTAGATAGTCTATGTGGCAAGAGTTGAGAGAGTTGTGTTTGTGTATATATGCATAAGTGTATATATATATATATATATATATATGTATATATATATATTTCAATGTTTGATTTCTTAAATGGACAAAAATCATTCATGTATTTCTCTTCTTAATTTTCTGTCTTGAACCACTGAGACAATATGTTGCCTTTTATTTTATTTTATACTAACCATTTGATATGAGTTAAAAATAAGTGGAAGTTATAAACAAGCATAATCAGAGTGAAAGAAAATGAAATTAGTAGTGTGAACACAGTGCCATTTCCATATCACATTTTTTGCACTATAAGTCAATAAAGATAAAAGTAAAGATAACATTGAAAATAGCTTTTAATGAGTATACTACCATAAATAAAACAGAAGTAACATATTATTAGAGAATATAATTTTTCATGAGTTTAAGGAAACACTAATGGTGTAAATATAATAAGTGTGCCTTGTTATTAAAAAGCAACTTATATGAATGTATGCATTAATTGGAAAGTGAACAAACAGTTAAATACAAATGTGATTCAGATCTAATCTCTATAATTTGAACTACAAGTATCCAAAAAGTATAGGGATTCTAGTTCTATCGTTTTGTTTTGTTTTGACTTACTTCTAAAGCTTTATTTTCCAGATCCAATAAAAGACAGTTGAATTAGTTATATCTCTCAGAGATTTTTTTTCTTTTTAGCACTATTAACATAACCTATTCTTTTGATCAAATTCTCAGGTCCAGTACACTAATATATTTGCTCCCTTTCAGCAGAAGTGGAAAATGCTTAATTAGAATAACATTTCTCATATTGAAGTTTGGTTGCTTTAAAGATTAATTACTTTCTTCCAATCTTATTTGGGATCCATTATAAATTGTAGGGCATTTTTTTAAAGAATGTACAACATGAAAATATAAAACTAAAATAATATTTTGGTTATTATTGCTGACATTTTAGCATTCCAAATAAAATAGCTATTTTCCTCACTCAAAGCATCATTGTAATTATCTTAAAGAAGAAAATGCTAATAATCCAACTAAAGCTCTATTCTGTAACATTTTCTGTGTAATGTGTAAAACAATATGCAGTTCTTAAAAATTCAATTAAACACACACGTACATATGTACTAGACCAACTTGTAAATATTTGAATGTGAGATAACATCAGTAAGATACTTGAGAAAGTTCTTAAAGTATGTGTGCATGCAGCCGCTCAAAAACTATATCTAATCAAACGGGCCCCAACTATACTTATGACCTCAGATCTACCTCAGCATTAGCATATAAATTTTAATCCTTTAGGGACTGGGAAGGTGGCTCAGTGTAGTGTGCTTGCCTTGCATGAACAAGGCCCTGGATTCAATTCCTCAGCACTACATAAGGAGAAAAAGCCAGAAGTGGTGCCATGATTTAAGTGGTAGAGCGCTAGCCATGACCTGAAGAGCTGAGGGACAGAGTCCAGGCCCAGAGTTAAGGCCCCACGACTGACAGAAAAAAATAATGTTTTAAAACCAAAACTTTGTTAAATTAAATTTACTGGTTTATTTGAATAAAGAACGATTTGTGAATTGGGAAGCACACACTAAACAGAATTCATAATCAATAGAATTTGGGAAAGCTCCACTTAGCAATGTCATTAGTGAATTTTGGAGGGTCAAACAGAAGAAAAACTTTAAAAAATATTATTGATTATAGTAAACATTTGCTTAGTTGCAGAATATCCAGTTAGCTGCCGATGATTGGCTAATTCTCAATTATGTTTATTTTTTTATTTTTTATTTATTTTTTATTGTAAAAATACTGTACAGAGGGGTTACCATTATATAGGCAAGATAATGAGTACATTTCTTATCAAGCATTGTAGCCTCCTCCTTTGTTTACTCTTCCCATCCCTTCCCAGCGTCCCCCCGCACCCCCACCCAATCCTCCCCTCCTCCCACCAAAGTTGTAAAGTTCATTTTCAACATGACAACTTGTACTTTTCATTGTTGCAACAGATCCACCTGTATCCTTATTTAAACGACTTACTTTTCCCCTTCCCCTCCACAAATTATACCGACATCAAATACAGTGAAAGCAGGGGTTATAATGTGGGGGAGGGACATACAAAGCAACAAAGAAATAATCTTATAAATGCGTTAGAAACAAATGCATGAAAGAAAAAAAAAGCATTTAAATACATATCTTAGGGTTCATTTTCCTAACATCACCTTATCTGACCTTTTCTGCTTGATTCATACATATACTAATTATTGCAAATAAGAGAAACCATGGGACCTATGTTTCTTTGGGCTTGGCTTACTTCACTTAATATAATTTTTTCCAAGTCTTTCCATTTCCTAACAAATGGGGCAATGTCATTCTTTCTGATGGAGGCATAGAATTCCATTGTGTATGTATACCACATTTTCTTGATCCATTTATCTACTGAAGGGCATCTGGGTTGGTTCCATATCTTAGCTATAGTAAATAATGTTGCAATAAACATAGTTGTGCTGGTAGCTTTAGTGTGGTCTTGTCTCAAATATGTTTAATTAGTTGAAACTTGCCTGTTTACTAGAAAAGTATACTCCAAATTATTTTTCAGTGTGTTTATGCAATAAGTTACTGTTAGTTATGTGTAATCTCAGTGTACTTATGGGTTACTTATGTGATTCAGCAGCTTCCAACACAAACAGTTCCTGAACCAATGAGAAAGATGATTTCATATGCTACATCTTTCAGAAACCAACACTTAATATCTGAGCTTCCATTTAGATTTTATTAGTTTGTGGTATAATCTATTATTCACATGAGTGTGCTCTGATAAGTCAAAATTTTATTTCACTACAATTGATGAGAACTAGCCATCTGCAAGGAGCTTAGAAACAACACATTTTATTCACAATTACAAAAATAAAAATATATTTTAAATATTATTACATAAAATATATGGAACTCAAACCAGATTTCCCTGACAAATATAAAAGACTTGAGAGGAAAGTAGATAAAGAGGTCATAGGAATGAGAAAATTTAACATTGCAAAGACGCTTTCTCATGGTAAGTTACTTAGAGATTAATTCAATTTTAAAGAAACTACATGCTGCATATTATTGTTAGATATACCTCTAGATGTTGATGTGTCACCTAGGAATAAGGACTCTACCCAAAAAGAAGTCAAGACAAAGTAAATATGTTGGGAGTTATGCAAGTGGCTATAAATGAAATAACTGATGTATAATAGACTCATTGGAAAGTTCAAGTAGCATAATTTTCAGAAAGACTACATCAAAGCCCAACAAACTAAGCACTAGGAAAAAGGTATATTAATGAGAGGGGATGAGGCCAAGAGGAGAAAGGGAGACAAATGGAAAGGGGAAGAGGAAGAGAATACAGTCAAGAAGTAATTGTACATACCACAAAATTAAGAAAAAGAAAGGGGTGGGTCAAAGGGTGGTGTTAATGTTCACATGGTTATCACTGATCAAGATTTACTGTATTCATACATATCTTTGTTAAATGGCACTTCCTTTGTATAACTATTTAAACATGGTAAAAAAAATAAAGAAAAAAAATGTTTACCTCTACAGAACTGTGTACCATCAGCCAAAATCTAGCAAACAAGCACAGAAAACAGTTAGACTGCTCCTCTTTTATCCATAATGCAGAAGGCCTTGACCCCAGTTTGGATTGGCTAAGCTCAGCTTTAAAATCTGCAACAGTATGTGACATAATTAACAGGAACAGGATACATCCATTAACAGGAAAAGGAAGTCTTATAAGCAGGAACTGGGCATCTTAATTAAAAAGTATACCAGAATTAGAATGCAACTAAACCACAATCAACTCGGGCCAAGCCATCTGGCCAAAGCAGGAATTTTTCAAGACAATTCACTCAAGATGAACAGAAAGGAAGCCACACTTGCTGATAGAAAAGTTGCCCTTTCTCACAATCCCCCTCTTTGTACTTTCTGATGTTTTCTTCAAATTCTTTTAACATTATCTGCCTCTCTACCTCAGCTGTACTAAACTAATGGTATAATACTGAAATTTGTCTAAGGAAGTATTGATGATTCTATAAATTAGTCGCATAACTCCCAATTAATGCCATTGTCCCCATGAGGGACAAGTAAAGGACATTAGAATTAAGATCATAGCCAGCACCTGTGGCTCACGCCTGTAATCCTAGCTACTCTTAGGCTGAGATCTGAGGATTACAGTTCAAAGCCACCCCAGCAGGAAAGTCCGTGAGACTCTTATCCCCAATAAGCCACTAGAAAACCAGAAATGGTGCTGTGGATCAAGAGGTAGAGTGATTGCCTTTAGCTGGAAGAGGTGAGGGACAGCGCCCAAGCCCAGATTTCAAGTTCCACGACAGACCCCCAAAATAAAAAAGAATTAAGACCATAATGCCCTTCCAAATGATTGTGTTAGCCAGTTATGAAGGAGGCTATCTATCTCTGACTTTTTAGTTTATGGTCCCCTCTAGGGTTCTAGGTTCAGAAAACATGGTAAACATTGACGTTTCCCCCCCCAAAAAAATCAGGGTACATAGCCCCACCAAATTTTCTGCCAGAATTGTATTAAGAACCATATACTGCTTCCTGTGCTATCTTGCTAGTGGGTCATAATTGTACTACAATTCCATTTACTATAAAAGTGACAAAACCTCTCTTGGTTATAATAGATATAATTGACCTAGCTCACATTAATATTAATATTGGCATCAAGATAGTCGTGGCTCATATCCAGCTGCTATTTGATTCCTAGGCTTGGAGACAGCTTTGGTTTTTAAAATGCCAGAGTGAAAGAGATAGCCAAAATTGAACCAAAGGACAGCCTAAGCTCCATCTGACAGAAGAGCTTCAAGCATTTAACTCCTCTACAATATTACCAAACATGAGCTCTAGCAATAGTGAGAGCAGATGCATTCCCATCTCCTCAAAACACGGGATTTCACTGTATCCAAATGTCTTTCTTAGAAACTCTTGATTCTCTTCACTGCCTTGAGAGGCATGAGATGAAGTAACATTTATGGGAAACTGACTTAACCAACCTAGTTGGCTTTAATTCATCTGAGTCCTTAATCAGAAAATAGTAATGACAACATGTTATTGAACTTGTTCCTCTAAGTTATCTTGTCTTGGAAGAGGGCTATCATGCATGCCAAGCCAGCAGGATCCATTATTCATCTCAAAAGGAAGGGGAAAATCTGAGATCTTGGTCTACCTGCCACACATGCATAATAACTGCCAACAGAATATTTTATCCATTCAATCAAGCAGACATTTGTTTCGCCATACCCAATTTTTGGTTGTTTCTTTTTGGTCGGTCATGGGGCTTGAACTCTGGGCCTGGGCGCTGTCCCTGTGCTCTTCTGCTCAAGGCAAGCGCTCTACTGCTTGAGCCACAGCACCACTTCTGGTTTTCTAGTGGTATATTGGAGATAAGAGTCTCATGGAGATTCCTGCCCAGGGTGGCTTTGAACCATAATACTCAGATCTCAGCCTCCTAAGTAGCTAGGATTACAGGCGTGAGACAATGGCCATACACAATTTTAACAGCCATGGCTGGTCATAAATCTTTTACCCTTGTTATAGTTACCTCATAATAATTGCCTTAAGGCCTAGGAGGGAGTGTTGGAAGGAGGAAGACATCAGAAGGCTCTGTATAGTGGTCTCTATTAATTATGAATAGATTTTCCTAACTGGTAAAAATTCCTAGTCTGGAACAGCTAAACAGAAGGATCCCTAAAAGGATCCTTACAATGACCATAGGGTTATACTGATTATTCCATCATTGATGGTCAGAGGAGAAAGTTATGCTATGCCTGATTTTATTCCCCAAGAATCTATGTTTACTCCTGGTATAGTAAGATCACTGATTGTTGTTAGTTGAGTATTTCACATAACTCTAACCCTCGTGGGCTGTATACTCATCTTTTGGGATGTAAAACTCAGGATACAGACACATATATTTTTATTCAGAGTTTACAATTTCTTAGCTTACCCAACCAGCCCTAGAAATTTCTAAGTACATTCTCAGTTCTTGATAAGCACCCAGCTGAAATTTCTTCTATCCTCTCAGTGGGCAGTCAGCCATTTCCCTTGCTGATTAAATGCCCCAACTACCCTACTTCATCAACAAATTGTATCTCTGATTTTGAGACTCTCAATTCTTGCTGCGCACTGCCTCAAATTATTTGAACAGTCCAGACAAGAAAAAAAAAAAGCAAGTAGAACTTCTATTTGCAAACAAACAGGTTACTAAGAACAGATTAATAAGAAATTAAAATCGATGTGCAACTCAATATTAGCATGCTGAATTTCACATTTTTAATTTATTTATGCTATTGTAAAGGTGATATTCAGAGAGTACATTTCTTTTTAAAATATTTTATTGTAAAGATACTGTACAGAGTGATTTGCAATAACTAGTATATGTCTAAGATAATTTTACCAGACAATCAGAAAAGCTCAAAAGCCATGTACATATGACCATAAAAGATGGTAAGTGAAATGAGTCTCAAGAATCATTGGGTCATAATAAGGTGCTAACTGTAAAGATACTTAACAAATCAAAGGTTTTTTCTACAGAAGGGTGGATCATCAGCTGAAATCTAGCAGGCAAGCACCTAAAGGAGTTAGGTGCTACTTTTTTTTATTCCTAAGGCATGGGGTTCTGTCCCTTGCCTCCGCTCAGAGTGGTCCACAATTTGTAACAGGATGTGGCTTAATCAACAAAAACAGTTGTCATAATTAACAAGAACAGAGTGTACCTAAAAATTCATGAGCTTTAAACAGGATTTCTTAATGAAAGTTTAACAAGAATAGGAAGCAACCTAAATACAATTAACAAGTGTCAAAACACCTAGCCCAAATAGTAAGTTTTCAGAAACAGACACACACACACACACACACACACACACACACACAATTTTTACAAGATTGACAAAAAGGAAATGGCACACTTCAAAAAAAATGAGGTTTCTCTCATATTAATTTTAACATGGAATAAAACTAGTGAGTACAAAAGGACAGAACAATAGGGAAATATAGCAAAGACCTGTGCTAAAAATAATTAATACCATTTTCTTCCAAACGGGTTCAATCTGACAATGCCACGGTCATCCCAGCTGCATCTAGCTGATATTTTCTATGCAATGGCCAGAAATAGATGCAGGCCCAGGAATTAGAGATGATAGTGTAGAAAACATTAAATAAGGGTGCTTTCAATTGCAGATCTAAGTGCAACCATGAAGAATACATTTAGGGTTAAAATAAAACTACAATGTTACCAAAGATAATCTTACAATACTTTTTACACTAATAATTTTTTTCTTTTAATAAGGTTATTTTAAATTGTGAAAATACCATACAGAGGGGTTACAATTACATGGCAAGGTAATGAGTACATTTCTTATCAAGCATTGTTGCCTCCTTCTTTGTTTCCCCTTACCATCCCTGCCCTCCCATCTTCCTCCTCTTCCTCCTGCCAAAGTTATAAAGTACGTTTTTCAACACAACATCTTGTACCTCTCATTGTTGCAATGGGTCCACCTGTATCCCTATTTAAACAATGTGTTTTTTCCCTTCCCATCCACAAATTATACCAACATCAAATACAGTGGAAACAGGGGTTATTATTATTATTATTTAATGGCTAGGACTCATCAAATTATTGACAGTGTGCCTTAGATCCTCTGAGAGATAACGTTATAGTAATATATATATATATATATGTATATATATATATATATATATATATATATCAATGCAGACAGTCTCTATTTTAAACGTCTTGGAGATCTGCAATTTGGGTTATTTGGTCTTATTTTCTTTACTTTAACAAGTGAATATACCAACATTTTTTTATGTATCAAGAAGTATTGTATACATTCTCTGTCAAAATTAACTAATGCGTTGGGAAATAGAGGTTATTTCTTTAAAAATTGAATTCACTGCCAGGTACCATTGGCTCACACCTGAAATCCTAGCTAAGATCCTCGGGAGGCTTAGATTTGAGGGTCCAGGTTCAAAGCTAAATAAACCAAAAACTCTGTGATTCTCTGATTAGCCAACAAAATGTCATAAGCAGAGCTGTGACTCAGTAGAAAGAGTTGAATGACTACGCCCAGACCTTAAATTTAAGCCCTGGTACCAACATGCACACAAAAAGTAATTCTTTCCTTTTCTTTTTGTTGGTGTGGGGCTTGAACTCTGGGCCTGAGCTCTGTCCCTCAGCCCTTCAGTACAAAAAGTATTTCTTGCACTAATGTATTCCTAATACTTTAGAGGCTGTAACCTAATTGTAGATAAATAAATTTATAGTCTGATAAATCCATGCTTGGCTATGTAGTAAAATACGTTTAGTTACTTAATTTGTTTGATAAATATTATACAAAATCTCAATTCATCCTGAAACTATATTTAAATATAACCATTGTCACTATGTTGCAAAACAAAATACTTAAGATAGATAATCAGATATTCAAGAATACTCCAGTTTCAAAACAGGTGATCAACTGAGGATTGAAACCTTTGATTTTATAAAACCTATAAATATGTGAACAAAAGAGTGGAAAGTTAACAGATAAATGTTCAAAACATATATTTATATATGTGGTAATGTACAAAGAGGAGAAATCCTAAAGTAGAAGACGAGAAAGGTAAAATGTGTAAAAGACACTGGAAATGCTGAAATAAAATACAATAAAATGAATAAAGCTATTTATCAAAATGATAAAACAATTTATCAAAAATGATAACTTTATTAAATACTGTATTTTGAAATAAGCAAGGTTAGAAATCTTTGAATAAGGAAGGGCTGATAAATTGAACTGAAAGAAATCATAAAGGAAATTATGACAATCCTCACACATACCTTTCAATGTATACTCTGTTATATTTTCTTTCTTTTCTTTCTTTATTTGGGTACAAGGACTGGATTTTTATATGCTAGGCTTGTACCTTACCACTTGATCTACTCTTCTCCCAGTTGAATATAAACAAGTTTTCCTCTGGTTTATTGGAAGAAGAGTTTCACAGACGTTTCTGCCCAAGTTGGTTTAGAGCCACAATCCTCAGATCTCAGTATCCTGAATTGCTAAGGCTCAGGCATGAGCCATCAGTGATGGTTTATGTTATATTTTGAATAAACATAATACTAAAGAATTTTACTACATATGGTATTACACTTCTTGGTGTAAAGGATACCCCAAACAGATTATTTTAAAATTTTTAGATTTTAAGTATCCTTAAATGTGTAAAATTCTTAGAGAGAGAAACTATATCAAAGTTAAAAAAAATCCGATAGTGAAGAAAATTTTCATAGAAAAGTTATTTTTGACCCATTGTAACAATGAGATGTACAAGACACTTGGGGGACGGTAATGTGGGGAGGTGGAGAGGGAAGGTGTGGTAGGGGACAAACAAAGGAGAGGTAGGAATGCTAGGTAGGAAATGTACTCATTACCATACTCATGTAACTGTAACCCAACTGTACAGTATCTTTACAGTAAAAAAAAATAAAAAGAAAATTTCTTATTGAGTAAAAGCATAGATCCAATGCTCTGTTGATATTTAACTTTGTTAGGAAAAATTTCAGGCCACCTTATCCTTCTTAAATACTCAAATTCAAGGCAGGAGTGACACATAAAATGCTAAAGGAAAATTACAAATAGCCTTTTCTTCTTCATAAAGGGGTTATTTTTCTAACCCCTTAATTCTATAAATTAGACCATAAAAAGAGGAATAATATTGACTTCATATTCTAAAAAGAAATGCAAGTCAGACACCAATGACTCATAGCTATAATCCCAGCCACTCAGAATTTCTGAGATCTGGAGCATTAAACTTTGAATGTCTGGGCAGAAAGCGCCATGAAACTCCATCTCCACAATAACTATCAAGAAGTTGAGATTTGGTGGTTGGTTTAAAAGGTTTAGTGCCAGTTGAATGAGCAAGCCTAGAAAGCTTGATTCCCTGAGTTAAAACCCTGGTACTGGTAAAAATAAATACTATACTAATCTAATAAACTGAAGATTAGGACTGGAAAGGTAGCTCAGTGGTACCTCATGCCTTGCATGCATGAGGCCCTGGGTTCGATTCCTCAGCATCACATAAGCAGAATAAGCCAGAAGTGGCGCTGTGGCTCAAGTGGTAGAGCACTAGCCTTGAGCTGAAGAGGTGAGGGACAGTGCTCAGGCCCAGAGTTCAGTCCCCATGACTGGCCAAAACAAACAAACAACCATAAACAAAAACTGAAGATTAATGAGTATCAAGAACATTACAAGAAAAGTTAGTAATTATATATAAGAAAAAAGAAAAATGCATATAAATGTATCAATAATGTGGAATAGAGTGATGATTTTATTAAACCCTAATAATATATGTGTGAAAATCCATATCAGATTGTTTATTCTATGTTTTTAAAATTCAAGTAGGATGGAAGAACCATTGCCAATACTTTGCAAGTGGATCCTTAAATACTATCCAAGTATTTCGAATGTTTGGGTAACCAGATGAATGAGACATAGAGACATTTTCCCTGAAAATAACAGATATTCTGGTTATCCAGTCATTTATCATCTCAAGTTCTTATAAAGAATCAAAGCTGAAAATCTATTTCTCTCTCGTGAGAACCATATTCTTCTTTCTTCTGTCTTGCTTTCAGCTGAAGTCTCTGAAATTCGTTTGAGAAATTGGTTTGTCAGGATTTCACTTCAGTTCTGTGAGGTGCTGCTATAAATGGACAGGCAATTTGCTCAGGGAAATGGCAGATTCTGTGTCAGGGTTTGCCACAGGACTGGCTAATTGAGAAAACCTTAAGTGATTCAACACAGAAGTCGCTGACACAAGTTGTATTCAGGGGAAAGTAAAATAAACAATATCCTCTAATGTGGTGCTCATTTTGTTTGGGTTCTGGCCAGATACACCATACCTTCCTCACATTTTGCACGCTTGTTTTAGATGAATTTCCTTAGAGACTGTCCAAGCGTCATGATTTATACATAGAAAATGTACAGAACTGAACTGTGTCCTGCTTATTATCCCACAGATGGAGGACTGGACAGAGAGAAGAGTGGATTTATAAGCCATTGTAATGGATACCTCACATGCTCTATATCTGGTATGGCTTTCCGATGTTCTATTCCCCTGGGGAAATACTTACAGGCCTGCATTTGCTATAGGGATTAGTCTTCTGGATGTCGGTCGCTTTTAGTAAAGCTGCGTTAGTTGAAGGCAATGACTTGATAGGGTCTCAGCTAAGAAACTACGCAGCTCTCTCCAATTGCTGAAGAAGTGAACATCCCAATACATGAACTTCAGGACATAACTGTAACGTGCGGATCTATTTGCTTCATCTGGGAAGTTGCAAAAGCATCTTCTCCAGGATTCTGGTCAGTATCCTTCTAGGAATTAAACTTACAAAGGAAAAGATAATTGGGATAACTATAATAAGACTGACCCTGGGTACAACTGACATCGTTTTTTACCCTACTCTGGCATTTCTGCTGGGTTAGATTAATTCTCTGCTAGGATATTCCAGAACCTTATTCCAAGCAGTCTGAAGACCTTGGTCACTGTGCCTTTCTTGTTGGTTTTCGACATGACAACTTGTACTTCTCATTGTTGCAACGGGTCCACCTGTATCCTTATTTAAACGACTTGTTTTTCCCCTTCCCCTCCACAAATTATACCGACATCAAATACAGAGAAAGCAGGGGTTATACTGTGGGGGAAGGACATACAAAGTAACAAAGAAGTAATCTTATAAATGCGTTAGAAACAAATGCATGAAAGAAAAAAAAAACATTTAAATACATATCTTAGGTTCATTTTCCTAACATCACCTTATCTGACCTTTTCTGCTTGACTCATACATATACTAAATATTGCAAATAAGGGAAACCATGGGACCTATGTTTCTTTGGGCTTGGCTTACTTCACTTAATATAATTTTATCCAAGCCTTTCCATTTCCTAACAAATGGGGCAAAGTCATTCTTTCTGATGGAGGCATAGAATTCCATTGTGTGTATATACTACATTTTATTAGGTTGATTTCTTTGTCCCAGGCAGCTCTTTGCTGCCCCCTTCTGGTTTTTGCTTGCTAGAAGTTCTGCAAATTAGAATTAATTGTCAATTGGGGTGAATTTCAATTATGTAAAGCCTTACAGCTCATGCTTATCGCCATGCTAGGTGTCTGGCTTTTGTACTCTAAACATCCATCATGTGTAACTCTATTGATTCTTCTGAGTCATCCAGATTCATTGTAATGATGCCTTTCTATTTTCTTCTTGTTTTTTCCATCTTGAATTAGCAATAGCTTCTTCTGTAGAGTACATATCAATGGATGATTCTAAATTATTTTGTTATTATTAAGGTATTGTACAGAGGGGTTACCATTGCATAAGCCAGATAATGAGTACATTCTCTGTTTTGAACACTGTCACCCCTTTACTTCATCAATGGATTTTGACTGGTATGAGGAAACCTATAAGGCCATTTCCAGTGAAATCTTGAAATAGTATAATTCTTCAGGCCTAGGAGTTATGGATTTTCTAAGTGTCCTTGAGCCTACACATTTCCAAAATTAACTCATTGTTGTCTACTTTCTAAGAACTAGATTCTAATTGTTATATGCTGTGATTTAAATCATGAATCACTGGATGGTAGGCACCTTTCTATGTACCAAGAAATGAACTAGCTTAGCAAGATTGCATTATAATTGTTTTTTGAAGCCTAAGTATTTGATGCTATGCCTTAAGTTTCTAGCTATTAATGGTATTTAGTCTTGTTTATATTTGAATTTTTATGTACAAGAGAAATTTAGTACATGCTATATCCTATATTATTTCTGAAAGGAATCAGTGGATGAATAAATAAATAGATGCCATAAAATCTAGCCCTTTTGTCTAAAGTATTATGGTTGATCTCGTATCTACTTTTAAAAGACAAAAGTTGTATACAGTTGTAATCTCTATCTAATATTTAAAGGTCGTTTGCCTAAACTGAAATTCATGCAACAGGCGCCACAAATTTCTTGGCCTGCTTAGTTTTAAATCATTCCTACTTCTACCTATGTCCTCTCTGGACCTTTTGTTATGTTTATGTTACTGCTTAGCCCATGTCATGTTTGTCTCTGCATCCTAGTAAATCCTAGGAATTGCCTACATTCTTGTAATAGTAATGTCTTCTGTCTCTATCTCTGCCCCTACTGTCTTTCTGTCAGTCTGTTTTTGTCTCTCCTCTCCTCTTCTGTCCCCTTCCCTCCCCTCCCCTCCGTCCTCTTCTCTCTCTCCTACCTGCCTGCCTGCCTGCCTGCCTGTCTGTCTGTCTGTCAATCTCTGTCTCTGTCTCTCTCTGACCTTTGCTCTGCATGTGTGTGTATATATTCTACTAGGAAGAACTTCAAATAATACAAATAATGTCATTCCCCTCCTAATCTTTGACTGATATTGAACATACAACATGCCTTAAGGCTGAATATATTACAAAGGCAATGAAACACTTGTAGAAACCACAGATTACATGATTTTTCACAAGCAAATATCAAAGGTTAGAAATGTGGAACATGGAATAAATAACTCAAGATATACTTTGATATAAAATATATAATTTCACCTGGAAAAGCAGTCAAAATTAGAGTGGTTGCCTAGCATCAGTAAAATTTTAAATTTCATCCCAACAAATATATAAATATATAGGTGCCAGTCCTGGAAACTGAGCTCTGGATCTGGGTATTGTCCCTGTGCTTTTCTCTTTCAAGGGTACCCATAGCTCTACTTTTTTCTTTTTGTGTACTGGTGGCTCACTCTTGTAATTCTAGCTACTCAAGAGGCTGAGATATGAGAATGGCAGTTAGATAACAGCCCAGGTAGGAAAATCCTTGAGATTCTTATCTCCAATCAACCAATAGAAAACCAGAAATTGCTCTGTGGTTCAATATAGTAGGGTATTAACGTTTAGGAAGAAATCTCAGAGACAAAGCCCAGGCCCTAAGTTCAAGCCCCATGATTGACGAAAACAAAAACAAAAACAAAAAGAGCCTCACGGCCTTTCCTGCCTGGCCAGCCTTTAAACACCGTTCCTCAACTCTCATCCTCCTGAGTGACTAGGGCTATAAGTGGGAGTTGCAGACATCTGGCTCAAATATTTATTTTTTTGGAAACCAAAGGCATAGTTCAGGAGGTAAAGAACCGGTTGACAACAGGAAGCTCAGAATTCAAATCCCAGTATGATTCAAAAATATTGTAGTAGTATGTAGAAAAAAATACCTATCAAATTCTTAATCTAATTCTAACACTATCACAAATGCTGTGTTTGTTACTGTCTAGTGTGTGTTCTTTCCATAGTACAATTGCTTTATAATAAACATAATTCATATTAGGGTTAATGTCTTAATAAGAAGACTGGTAAGTAGTGAGGGACTGATGACTCACTTCCATAATCTTTGTATCTCAGGAGGCTGAGTTCTAAGGATCATGGTTCAAAGCCATCCAGGAAGGAAATCTATAGGACATATCTCCAATCCACCACCCAAAATCAGAAGTGTAGCTGAGACTTTAGTGGTACCATCCCTGAATAGCAAAATCTGAAGGACAGAGGTCAGACCCTGATTTCAAGCTTCATTACCAGCAAACACATGCACAAAAAAAATGTGGCTGGTAGGTAAGTAATTTTAGTCATAGCATCATATGCACACTCTACCAATTATTTCTGTATTGTATTTATTATTGACTTAAATGAATTCAAGTTAAAAATTATTTTAAAATGTATTCTTCTTTGCAACATGACATCTATTACTTGACAGCTTAAATCGACAAAATGTAAATTAGTAAACAGAACATGAGTGGACCCTTTAAATGTTAGCCGTGTCCACCTGGCATTTTACTTGTAACCTTAGGAGACTTAGGAAAACATGAGTAATGTTTTAAGTCCATATTCACAGATGTGACAGTTTGACATTCACTTTACTGAAAATGGCATGTAAAGAAAATGCCAGATACACTTCAAGAGAACTTTTCACCTCGGGTACTTCGAATAATCTGGTCAAAATGATAGAAATTGATATCTCAAATTAATCAAATATGATACCATTGATCTTACACTAAATTAACTAATAAGAGTGAAAGAATTGCTGGATGTTAGATACAAAAGAGATTTTGAGGTTATTTAGCTCTAAGCAAATACACAATTAGCTGAAACAAAATGGGTCAAATCAGAGTACACATCATTAAATTTACTGTCTAGTAAGAAATAAATTTCAGCATCATTCCATATGCTAATTACCCACTAGTATTTCTTCATGCATATGTGACAGCTTATATGTTTCATATAGGACATGATTGATTCACGACTTATTTAAAACAAGAGGTTTTTCATATAGCTCTAATAGTCTTGTCCACAAATCTCCTTAATAATCATCCTGGGCTTTATAGTATTTTCTGGTTGGTCAACTGCATTCTAGACTTTCCATCTTCCCTTTTTGAAGTACTCCATTGTCCGGAGGGTGCATAAACTCTCAAGGATTAATCAGAAAGGAAGGATGGTAGCAATGTGGATAGCAATGTGGTAGCAATTTGGAGAATGTGGATGTATGAAAATGTCTTTATTTTCATACATTTCACTTAAATTTGACTCTAGAAGGATAATTTCTAAGTAAGGAATAAAAATTCCATTTTCCTTAATACCTTAATAATCTAGAAAACAGATGCTAAGTTAACTAATACATGGAAACTATGGCTAATTGGGGTTGTTCAACCAAGAGTTTCTGCAGCAAAGTGATACAATTAGAGAAAGGAGAAGTATGTGTGGAGTTTCTGGAAAAGAATGTTTGTCCTCTTTCTTCATCTGTTGTTGTAAGCTAGTCTTTCTTTTGTCTCTCTGCATGATCACCTGTGCAGAATGAAAGTCTCTGTCCATTTTCCCTGTAGGGAGTTGATGTCTTTGATACCAGAGTTGATAGATAAGAAAATACTGGTTTGTGAATGAGAAATTGAATAAGCACAGCCTTCAAAGCTGTCAACTGAATCATGAAAAAACAAATACTATTTACATGAAACCCAATATAAACTTGTTGCCTGTAATTTACCCAGAAAGAATTCTAAGAATGAAATACATTGTATATGACATACATATTAATCACTATGTGTTTTTTTTTCTATCATTCTAAGAACTACAACCTTAGCAATCCAAATAATCAAAGGGCAAGTAATTTTTCTTTTGAATGTCTTACAGACTTCCTTTTATACTTGATGTAAGAGTCTGAGCATTGACAATAGCTTTAGTGATTGCCTTTCAAACTGCTACAGTTGCAATAACAGCAATCAAGAAAATGTGCCCACAATCCATGTAAAATGAAGACAACAATTAAATATCAAGTTAGTGTGTGTTTGTGTTATTGTGATGCATGTGATATGCATGTAAATTTAGAAGAAATGTATAAAGAATTTCCAACTGGTAAGAAAAGTTCAATTTGATGAATTTCAATGGTCATTTTATGATATATTCTTTTTTTAGTATTTGTTGTTTATGGAATAAATATTCTCTTATGCCATGTATAAATGAAAACTCAATATTTTTTGAAATTTTTAGAAAAAGTAATCAAATATTTACCTAATTATGCTCCTAAGAGTTTTCAGAGAATCATGGAAATTAGAAAAAGCATTTTAAGGCAGTTTAAAGATGGCTAGTTTATTACTCATTTTGGATTCATAAAATCATTTGATTTAGCCAACTGCCAGATGATTTTAAAAATCAGAGAAAATTCTGTTTTTATGAGTTCACTTCTAATATTATCTTTCTTTTGAATTATAGGAAATGGAAAGACTTAGAAAAAAATTATATTAAGTGAAGTAAGCCAGGTGCAAAGAAACATATGTCCAATGGATTTCCTTATTTGCAATAACTAGTATATGTCTAGTTTAGTTTCACTAAAATTTAGGCATCTAATATTATGGCAGAATTAATTCAAACCTATTGAAAATTTCCCAAGTTACACAAATACAAAACAAAAAAAATTCTCAGAAATTCATGTCTGGGCCAACTACCATGCTAAATTAATTACACCTAGATACTGCAAATTTAACTTCAAATGTTACCTGTGGAATGAAAGACATCATGAATAATCGTAGAATGTGTTACCCTAGATTAGTACTTAGCCACTATTATTTAATTTAAAAAAAAAGGAACACAGGCTGGCACTTGCGCAAATTGTCCTTTATCAGACAAAATGCCCAGTTTCTAATAGCACCTAATATATATGGATGAACTAGTATGGAAGGAATTGAAATATATTTTCATACTCTGAAGAAAATGTGATTACAAAAAAACTGTGGATAACTCAAAGCAAAGTTTCAAAGTTAGATATTTAAAAGAGAAAGTGCAATAACATCGTAGTTTGCTTAATAATTTGTAGGTCAGAAATTGTTATCTGTTAAGGTAAGTGCTTATATAGTAAGCTTAAAGCTAGCTGCCTGTGGCTCATTTCTGTACTCCTAACTATTCACCAGGCTGAGCTCTAAAACCTGAGGTGCAAAACCAGTTCAGGCAGATAAATCCAAGACACTTTTATTTCAAACTAAATAGCAGAACCCCAGAAGCAGAGGTGATTCAAGGGATACATTGCCAGACTGAGCAAAGAAAAGCAAACAAGAACACAAGGCTCTGAGTTTAAGTCACTCTACACACACACACACACACACACACACACACACACACACACACACACACACACACACACATACGCATTAACCCACACATACAAACAAATGTAAAAGAAAAATGTAAACTTAAAAAAATCTGGTGGCTCTACAAAATATTGTATTAATTAGAATAATGCATTATGCCTTATTTTCTATATCCATTCCTTTTTGTTGTATGGGTTGATTGCATATGTTACCTACTGTAAAAGAACAAGAATGTGCACCTGGTTAAAAAATTGTGTGTTGGGTTTATTGCTGCATATTTTAGAGACATACCTACACATGTCCGTAAAATCTCAATATTTTTGATAATTTTGGAATTCTATGCCTCCATCAGAAAGAATGGCATTGCCCATTTTTAAGGAAATGGAAAGACTTGGAAAAAATTATATTAAGTGAAGTAAGCCAAGCCCAAAGAAACATAGGTCCCATGGTTTCCCTTATTTGCAACATCTAGTATATGTATGAGTCAAGCAGAAAAGGTCAGATAAGGTGATGTTAGGAAAATGAATCCTAAGATATGCATTTAAATGCTTTTTTTTCTTTCATGCATTTGTTTCTAACGCATTTATAAGATTATTTCTTTGTTGCTTTGTATGTCCCTCCCCCACAGTATAACCCCTGCTTTCTCTGTATTTGATGTCGGTATAATTTGTGGAGGGGAAGGGGAAAAACAAGTCGTTAAAATAAGGATAGAGTGGACCTGTTGCAACAATGAGAAGTACAAGTTGTCATGTTGAAAATGAACTTTACAACTTTGGTGGGCAGGGGGAGGATTGGGTGAGGGGGTGCGGACGGCTGGGAAGGGATGGGAAGGAGAAACAAAGGGGGAGACTACCATTCTTGATAACAAATGTACTCATTATCTTGCCCATGTTATTTTAACCACTCTGTACAGTATTTTCACAATAAAAAATAAATAAAAATTAAAAAAAGAAAAAGTTTTCAAATATCAATTCTCAGTAAGAATGGTAAGAACACATAAACATAAAGATAAAAGGTTAAAGAACAACCTTTATTGAACTGAGAAGATTTATTCTTACTGTTAAAAAATAACATTTGGAAATAATATATCTGAGAATATTCCTAGATAGATAAATAGATAGATAGACAGGTAGATAGATAGATAGATAGATAGATAGATAGATAGATAGATAGATAGATAGATAGATAGATAGATAGATAGATAGATAGATAGATAGATAGATAGATAGATAGATAGATAGATAGATAGATAGATTATTTACGTTTTAAAATATATAGCCTATAGAATGTGTGGGTGTATATGTGTTATAGAATGTGTATCCTATAGAATGAACACACACACACACACACACACACACACACACACACACACACACACACACACACACACACACACCTACAAGACAAAAGTCTGCAGGAAAATCTCCTTCATATTACCATAAGATTACCATTGCCTTACTATGCACTTCACTTCTTATTGTGTTGATTTCACATAATTTAAAATCAAATAGGATCCACATATTCAAAACTTTTTATTAAAATATGAACTTTTAAACTGATGAATATCAATGCCATTGCTATTCTTACTATTGATAATGAAAGTAATATTGATAAAGATGACTATAGCAATAATATTATCTTGTTATAGTGTTAATGTGTAATAAGCATTCTGCTAAGATATTCATGCACTTAATCACTTAATTGTGAAATTGTAATTCATGAGGCTATTTAAAATTAAACAAATATTTTCTTGGCTTGTTTACAAGCTCAGAATCCAATTGAATAGATTAATATGTATAGATTTTCATCATTATTATAAATAGTCCCCTTCAATTAGGTCATCAAGTGACAGATTTTCAAACTGTACTTTAATGAGTCTTTTCTCTCCAATATCTCTTAATCTGAGTAATAAAATAAGTACTTATAATAAATATAGAATCAAGTATATAAGTTATGCTTTTCCAAAAACCTCAAACTATTATAGGAGCTATTTGAGATACCTCACAGTTGAAATAAGTAGAATATCCTTTTTCTTAAAAAGTATACATATGTTTTTTATACCAGATTATTTATGCTCTTTTTATCTTCTTTTTAAACTTAATAGTGTAATATACAGGTGTTAATTTTTAATAAAAATAATGTTATATGTTAATAATATTAAGCCTTAGTTGTCCCAATAATGTTTCACCATGTTGTGCAAACCATTTAATTTTTCATAAGACCTCTGAAAAATGGATGCACTCCTCAACTCTACCGAAAATGCTCACGAAGCATGTGAAGAAAATCACCTGTGTCGGTAGGCACTGCGGACTAGCCCCGTGGGTCATGTGGATAGCTGTAGGCCAGGTGGATAGCTGTAGGCCAGGACACGTTCTGAAAGCATAGAATGGTAAAGATGGTGGAATGCATCTGAGCCCAACATATGAAAATACCTTGTGATAGTCATAGTCAGTTACACCTCACTACCCAAGTAACTGAGCAGAATACTGGCATGCTTTCCAAAAACTTGATATCTGTATGAGGTCATACAAGCAGTCAACGAATGAGATTTTCAACAATGATTAATTACAAATTTAACATCAATAACCTAATAAAGTTAGTGCTCAGTTCCTTCACTACTTCCTACTATTTAGGGACTAATATAATGTACAGAATTAGAAAAATAATGCAGGTATTAAAAGAAATAGCTTTCACCTTTCAATTTACAAAGAATTTATTAATTTCAGGATAGTAAGTCAGGTAGCCTCTAGAAGGTATATAATCACATTGTCTCTATCTAAAGGTGAGTTACATGTTATGGAAATAGATATGAATTAAGAGTGTCAGAGCAGAGTGAAAAAATGGTGATCTGTGATCATTGAATGAACATATCACTACAAATCTTAAACCAGAAATACTAGTGCATCAGCTGAAGTTTACTTTAAATGAAAATGTTGCTAGGCACTGGTGGCTCACTACTCGGGAGGCTGACATCTGGGGATGGAGGTTTGAAACCAATCAGTAAGACAAAACCAAGGGATGTTTATTCAACTAACCAGCATAAAACCATAAGTGAAGGTAAGGTTCAAGTGGTAGGGTGTTAACCGTTACAAAAAATACAGCCCTGAGTTCAAACCCTAGTAACAGGACAAAAATAATAACTAAAACATAAATATTATAGCAACAATTAAAATATTTTGACACATTTTCTTTCTGTAAATTAATCTGAGGAACTGGGTACTGTCCCTTTGCTCAAGGCTGGCACTCAACCACTTAAACTACAGTGCCACTTCTGCATTTTGGAGCTGTCACTCTGATTTGTCTGCTCAGGCTGGATTTGACCATGATCCTCAGCTCTCAGCCTGCTGAATAGGTTGGATTGCAGGTAAAAGGCAATGGTATCTAGCACACATTTTTTATTTTGACAGATGTTCAATTAAGAAATTCTTATTTCAGTTATCTTGACATATTGTTGGGGTTGTCTTTACTTTTTTGTATTTTTAGTTAACATTAATATTCTTTTCTGGGAGAAAATATCTTCATCAGTTTCAGTGAACTATAGGCATCAGTCCATTTTTTTTAAAAGTCTCCAGACTATATGCTTTATTTCAACCTCTATGACTCTCCCCAAAAGTTTTTAGCCTTCTTTGAAGTTAGAAGAACTAGCAGAACAGATTTGTAAATCATCTCTCTCCAACTGTCTTCCTTGTTTGGGCCCCTCGATGATTTCTCTACGTGAAGTTGTCTTTCATCTTTTTTTTCAGGTGAAAAGTTTACATGGAGGTTTACTACAAATGAATCCAGCTAAAATCTAAGCTCAGAAAGAAAGCCTGGCATCTTTTTGAACGAGGCTGGTGGGTGATAGTTACTCAGCTGCACAACCCACCACTTGAACAAGGGGCAGGTGCCAATTAAAAAGAAGCCATGCAGGTAGTAAGCAGTTAAGCAAGAAGGCATCTGTTCTTCTGTTCTGTGCCAAAGGGTAAAGCCTGTCAATGAGGCATGTGAGATACAACTCTGGTCTCTCTTTTCACGGGTTACCAAGGGGATCTGGGGCAAGAACTAAACACATGTGGTCAAATTTGCTGGGTGCCCTGGATTTTTATTTCAAGAACAAAACCGAACTGAACTGGTCTGAATCCACTCCCTTAGGACTGTTGGCAGCTTATCTAGATAGTCATTATTTTCCCTTCCTTTTTCATTAGAGTACCACTTCTGTGGGAAAAATGATAGATTATTTCTTTCGGTTTAGAATATAATGGATAAAAATGGCTTCGACTTTTTCATAGTGATTTGACATTTTCTAAAGCCTCAAATAAAGCATAGGCAGTGTTGAAGTCTTGCAATAAGGCAACGAAGATGAGAATATCTTGAAGTAGTATAAATGTGTGAATAATTTCCTTATCTAAGCATTATTTGTTTTTTCCTTACATAAATAAGATGCGTGATTCTAAGTATGCATGTCAGCCATGTTGGAATTTAGGATATTTGACATTTCTTTTCAGTAAAATCAACTCTTAATACACTGATGAGATGATAAAGAATTTTGTGTGCAGAAGTTACCATTCTTCCTGCTTTTCAGTGTTAACTTTCCCTGGATTTTGACCCTCAAGCAGTAGGATTTATTAAATGTTTTCAATGACTTTTCTATTGACAACACCAAAATTACTAAATAAAATATTTGTAAACAGAGGACTGATCTAGAAAGGAAAGAAAAAAAGCCAGCAACTTTAAACACGGGTGGGTAAGAAGCAAGCATGTTTTAAAGGTATATTAATTATATACGGTCAGGTAGTCCATAGGCCTCATAGTATTCCATAAAGTGCACTCATAGCAGGATTTAATAAAATTAAGATATGTTAAAGGAAGAAGTTGAGGCAAACATTAGAAATGCTCAACACTCACAAACACAGCTACTACAGAGGTTGCAAAGCTCAAATTTAACTTTAGATTATTAAGCACTACACAGAATATCCAGATCTCAGGAAGCTCTTTGTCTTCTCAGAAGAATCTTTACACTTGTCTCTTAATGTAGCCAAAGTGACTCTGCATTATTCTACTCAATATAAATATCCAGAAAGCTAAAGAGCAATCAAATGGAAACTAAACCTGTCAGTTTTCTATATTTTGTGCTTATTAACTAATGCAAAATTGCCTTCTGGTTTGTCTCAAATCCTAGTCCATGAAATGAGTCACTAGTTAGTACAATATATAAAGTTAGAGACAAAAGTCCCTCCAGTTCTCAGACAACTCTGGAAATATGCACAGAAAATATACATTTTTTGAGGGCATACTGGAATTGAATCTTTAAGGAGAAAATGAATATTGTAGAACTGAGGAGAAAACATCTTCATGGCTATGCTAATACATTCCAAATAGAATAAATGAATACAAAACTTCCCTTATGAAATTGTAAGCAGATTAAGACAAAGGTTTTGTAACATATTAGGGAGAAAATATTGACTGTAAGGGTTAGGAAAGACAGCGAATTGGGTAGTTTGCCTTTGCTGTAACCAAAACACCTGACAAGATCTGCCAAAATTAGAAAAGATTACGCTTCAAAGGTATGTCTGTCAGTTACAGATTTCCTCTGGCTAGGTCTCTCTTGAAAACATCACCACTTAGAAAAGTCTCCACCACCTCTGAAATTCTCCATCACCTCCAAAATTCTCTAATACAGCTCTACGACCCTCAACTGTAATATCCCATTAACTTATGAAATTATCAATGAAAAAAATCCAGAGATGGAGTCAGAGTCATCACAATCATACCGCCGCCTAACGTTTTCATCTTCAAACACTACTTCATTGAAAGAAATACCTGCTGCATCTGAGAGTTGGGGAGATATTTCAGATCCCAGCCCTAATATTCAATGCGTCATAACCATAGTGGAAGCCAAAATAACCCTAGAAAAAAATTAATAGACCAAGAAAAAAACACCTATTAAGACTTGTCTAACAACAAAACTATCTTTGAAGAAAGATGTCAAATGTTGAGATTTAGATGCAAACTCTGCATAAGACAAAGGACAAGGAAGGAACTAATACAACGGCAAAACTCCAAGACAATATGTTGGAAATGATTAGTACAATGTGGGAGGAGTGAGTAGAGGGGCAGAAAAGTGGGAGAAAAATGAGGGAGGCGGTAACAAGTTCAATAAGAAATGTACTCACTATCTTACTTATGTAACTCTAACCCCTTTATACATCGCCCTGACAATACGTTTTTTAAATAAAAATACTAAAGAAGACAGAAAATTGAGTCTTAGAAAGGTTGAAATATAAGAATGATTATTGAAGATAACAATGTATATGTGTTCATTCAAATATATTTATCATATTTAGTATTAAATAACTGAGGTGAAATACAGAGTAATAATGTATTTTTAAGTGGAGGAAACTTGAAATTAGTTTCAGGGATTTCACAGAGTCCTATGTCTTGTTAATGAGCTCTGGATGGAGGATATACAAATGTTTGCTCTTTGATCAAAAGATTTCACAATAAACTTATAGCAGAAAGCTATAATCCTAGCTACTCTGGAGATTGAGATCTGGAGATCACGGTTTGAAGACAGAATGGGCACAATTAATCCACAAATGTCAGAAGTGGAGGTGAAGTTCAAATAGTAGTGAGCCAGCCATGTGCATAAATGTCAAGTGAGAGTTTGAGGCCTTGAGTTTAAGCCTCAGGATTGGTGCGGTGTGTGTGCATGCACACACACACACACACACACACACACACACACACACATACACACTCCAAAACAAAACACAGAAAAAACATGTAGAAACATAGAGAGAATATATATGGTGATGTGGCAGTCAATTAGAAATATAATAGCGTTATTGGTTTTTTGCTGAACATTATTTCTTTTCTCTATTACAACGTAAAAAATTTTCTTATTGCCGGCGTTGGTGGCTCACGCCTGCAACCTAGCTACTCAAGAGGCTGAAATCTGAGGATCGCAGTTCAAAACCAGCCTGGGCAGGAAACTCTGTGAGACTCTTATCTCCCATAAACCACTCAGAAAACTGGAAGTGGTGCTGTGGCTCAAGTGGTAGAGCACTCACCTTGAGTGAAGAACTGAGGGATAGCACCCAGGCCCAGAGTTCAAGCCTCTTGACGGACAAAAAAACAAAAACAAAAATAAACACTGCTTATTATACTTAATCAAATACAACCAAAAGCCTATAGAGTTAATGTTTACAGAAATAAAATGATAATTCTGTTCCAATAGACATTTCATTCCTCTCTTATATAGGCAACGAATTTTACACTTACAAGTCTATGAGGAGGCAATATATTTCTTTACATTTCACTTCAGTGGCAATGATTTGCATTTATGTATTTTTTCAGACCTAGGTGTTACTTGGAAAGGAAAAGTAAGCTCTCCTAAATGACTTCAAAGAAGTTAGATTCCAAAATGGCATCTAAGGGGGTGTATGGAGGCATGTGTGGACAGGTGTGTAGAGGAGGTGGATGAGATTACGGAGGAAGGGAGAGGAAATAGAAACCATTTTGCTTGAGAGACAAATTCTTTTCAAATGTTGGCTTGCAGATGACTAGACTTTAAAACTGAACCTCAAAGAATGTATGCTAGATGTTTATGAAGAAATCTTGTTCTGTTATCCAAGTGGAATTTTTGTATTTGCCCAGAAGTACAGGCAGTCTATTAATGCTCTTATGCAAAATTAAATAATATTTCCCACCTTTTTCTTTTTCTTAGCAGGTAATGTCATATGCCACATGAGTTGCAGGAGCATAGATGATTACTTTTGCATATTGCAAACTGTTAAAAACATCCTTGGTGTGCCATATCTACAATAACTCTGATAGTGCTGCCACCACCTATTATTAATTTACCTTTCAAAAAAGACAAAGACACTACAGATACTAAATACAAAGCTGAGTTCTTTTCACAACCTAAATAAATATATCACTGTCATTTAGTAATCTTCTGCGTTCACATGGAATTTTTCCAGCACTGTTAAAGAAGGATGAAAATGGAGAGACAGCGCATTGATTTTCCATGCATATATCCATACCACTTTAATATTGCACATAAAAGGTCAAGCATAAAATTATTTGCCTGGAGTCTCTGTCCTTGGAGATTTAAATTAACATAGAAGGAGGGTACCAGGAGGGGGAAAAGTTAATTTTATCTTAATTGGATTAAGCCAGGTAACATCTACAATGAGGGAATGAGGTTACAGAAGACTATAAACTGCTGGATTGACAGAAAAGGATTAATTCATGAGCCAGCGTCAGGTTGTTGACTAATAACGTATTGATCAGATCTATAAAATATGCAGAATGTCTGTCAGGAGGAGAGACATTTTTTAATTGAATATTGCTAGCCTCTGCATGATCAAAGTTAGATTAATATTATTAAGAAGCTTTGAGTGTGCTACATATTACCTTAGCAACCACCAAAATTCTCTGCAAATGGCTTGGATTGACTGTCCTAAGCAACTGCAGTACTTGTTGGTGAGAGGGAAAAGACTGATTTGTGTAGCTGCTGCTCCCTCCCTCCTTCCCCCTTCCTCTTTTAATGAGTTCCAACAGACATATTGAACCAGTACAGTTTAATCCCAGTGGAGCCTGCAGGTGGTATTGTCCTTGCATGGAGGAGTTATTAAATTCTTAAGGTCACCATAAAAAGGTTCTATTAAATTGAGTTAATAAAAACATTGGACAAAGGTTTGCAAAGAGCAAAGATATCAAAGTGTGGGGAGTTGGAATGTTTCTCATGATCATAGACAAGAAGAATAATTTATATCCATCAAAGTGTAAAGAAGATAAAAAATTTGTAATCTTCAATAAAATGTGAGCTTTTCCACCCTAGCTAATACACATGTGTATATACAAACAGTCAGATAGGACATTTATTTCTTTAGATTTTTTCAGTTGAAATGGCCTTAGATTGGTTAAAACACAAGGTCCCTGGGAAATACCGTTCTGATAATAAAAACATAGAAGCTATGGAATATTAGGCAATTTTTACATGTGTGAAAGCTGATTCTTTTCCTTTTTACTTTTTTCTGAATTATCTTCAAGTAATTGTACAATGGGGTTTCAGCTCAACAAAAGAAATGTTGGTGCTTGATTTAGAATCACTGTGGCATTTTATTTGGAATTCTCTGCTCTCCCAGTAATCCCTCCACTCACACTGGAACTAGTTTTACTTTCCTGTCATTCTCTCTCTTTTCTTTCTCTTTCTTTCTCTAGTGCATATTAAGTCCACTAAGGGATTTCACTATGATAATTTAGATGTGCATATATTATATTTTGCCCAGAATATCTCTCTCCATTTCATTTTCTTTCCACACTCTCAATCCCCTTTTAATCAACAGGTTTCCCTGAGATTCCTTAGACTGCCTTCACCCATGTACTGACATCTGTTTTTCTACAGAAATATTCTATTGAACATCGCTTTATATTTTAAAGAATTTTTGGACAGGTAAAAACAGTACTGAATTTGAAACCATTTCTCAGAGATGTACAACATCTAATCAAAATATTTATCTGCTTATAGTAGATATAGTTCCTATATAAAAGTGAGAATAGTAAAATTGAAGTTTGTTTTTCTTTTGAAATAAAGAAAATAAAAATGTAAATATGTTATCTATTTTATCAATCTTGTGTGTATATCTATCTATCTATGTATCTATGTATCTATCTATCTACCCACCTATCTTTCTATCTGTTTATCTGATAAATCACCTCCTTCTTGTAGAATGGTGACATAAACTCCCATAAGAGGGGTGGCATTTAAAAATGCAACTTCACAGGTTCGAATATATAATCTTATTTGAACAGTATGCCTGGCAAGTACAATCTCAAAAATTTGCTAAACCTCTAGTAACAAAGATGTTACCATTTTTTTTAAAGCACTTCATATTCTCATCTTTCATTTGCCTGTATAATTTTCAGCATGATTTAGTATAATTGACTGAGTGAATTGTACATAATCTAAGTATACACTTATAACTAGAGGTTGCCTCCTTGTGTAATAATGCTTGTTACACTAAGGTGTACTGTAGTTGGCACGACAGGTACGATGTGGAACCTTATTGTTATCATTAGAAGTTAGATTTATAGTCCTGTCAGACATAACTTCATATGAGAATGTCACCACTAGAAGGAAGCAGTGAAGCCAACACCTCGTGGTTCACACCTATAAGTTCTAGGGAATTTCTCGTGTCAATTAATAGTGGGCAGCATTGGTATCAGCTGTGGTGGGAAAGTTAGAAGTTTGTGTTCTCTGTCAGTCAGGGCATAAAGACAGACCCTAATTCAAGAATAATTAGAGCAAACTAGGATGAGGGGTTGTTGTTCAGTGGCAGAACATCAGCTTAAAAGCATGAGACTCTGAATTCAAACCCCACTACTGACACAACAAAAATATATTTTAATAAACAAAAAAGGGAAACTGAAAACAGCAACAAACCTAGAAATGAATCATTAGCAATGTACAGTAATTTATTTTGAGGAGGATAAGAGAGAGATTCACTTACAGTACTCCTTTCATAAAAGAAACCAAGATAAAAGTTTTCCAAGGCCAATTTTCAGATTCCTAAAGGCAGATGAGAAGTCCAGAGGATTGTAGATACCAAGAAATCACCGGCCCAATGGTAAAGCGAATTTATAGGCAAAAACTAGGATACATTTAAGGTTTGAAATTTGAAGTAGGAAGAAGGAAGAAGTAATAATTTAATTATCTGCTATTTCAGCAGAAGGAAAGAGCAAAGATCAGTTGGTAGAGCTCTATTCAGAGTGAGCGCATCAGCTACTTAGAGTACCAGTCTTGGACTAGAGAGTAGGGTAGAAAGAGGACAGAGAGAGAAAGATGGGGGCAGAGGGGGAGAGGGAAAGTGGAAGAGAATGAGAGAGCAAGAGAAGAGAGAGAAGGGAAGGAAAGAAAGAAGGAAAGAAAAGGAGAGGAAGGAAGAGAAAAGGTGAGGAAGGAAAAGAAAAAGAAATGAAAGGAAGGAAAAGAAAAAGAAACGAAAAAGAAAAGAACAGAAAAATAATTAATTAAGTCCCTTCCTTCATTGTTGAACATGGAAGCCACTTTGTGAGGAAATCTGTTTTCATTTATATCAGTGAAGATAATTCCAACCTAAATTTTTAATTAAGAATAAATGCATTTGGAGATGTATATTATATTTCCTCTTCTTCTTATTATTAACAACTTAATCTTAAACTGTATGAAAAAAATACAGGGAGAATGAACCAGAATAAGTTAAACAAACATTCTTTAAATGGAAACAGTGCAGCATCTTACCCTGAATAGCAGTAACAAAGTATCTTAGACTAGGGGATTCAGAAACAAAAGAAATATATCCTCACGGAATTTCCTGCCTGGGCTGGCTTTGAACCACGATCCCCCCTTCTCAGCCTCCTCAGTTGCTAGGATTACAGGTGTGAGCCACCAGCGCCCAGCTCATATAACTTCTTGAAACATAACTCATCAGGCTAAAGATGTGAAAAATTAGAATAAATAATAATTTATCATTTTAAGATATTCTCTTTAAAGATTTGTTTTTAAATGAAATGTGATGATTATTATAAAACCTAAATAATTGATTTCTGAGTTACAAAAATGATAAATTATAATCAAGTAATGATCAAGAAGTTGGACTAAAAGCTATCATAAAACTGGCTTTCTCAAAGGTTACAAAGAATTTAAATTTTCTCAAATCTTTGAGTATTTTCAAAATACCATTGTGAGTTTAAGTTTATTGGATTATTGATTTTTTTGGTAAAACAAAACGGAGAAATCAATTTGTAGGTCTTTCTTATTTGCATGGGGAAGATAGCTCATGGGGCTTGAACTAGGAACCTGGTGCTCACTCTGAGCTTTGTCGATTAAGGCTAGTGTTCTAGCACTTTGAGCCCAACTCCACTTCCAGTTTTTTTTTCTGATTGTTAATTAGAGATAATAGTCTTATGTACTTAACTGCCCAGGCTGGCTTTGAACCGCAATCCACAGATCTTAACATCCTGAGTAGCAAGGATTACCGGAACGAATTACCAGCACCTGACAGCTGCAGATTTAATATACAATGAAAACAAAGGAAAATCTAGAAATGGACCAAAAAGAGTAAAGCATCATCTTATCAACTGAATGATAACTGTTTTGTTAAACTACCTAAGAATAATAAAACATGATTTAAGATAATACATAAACAACAAAAGAAAAACATTCAAAAGCACTTTGAAGGCAATCTTGGGGTCACTGAATACATTTGCTTTCCTAATATGATCACATTCAAGTAAACTTCAATCTGACATTGGGAAAAAAATCAATAAATTAATGCTATATTGAACAAGATTATGACTCCTAATTTATTTTAATTGTGTAGTAGTAATCAGTCATGCATTGTGTAACTTTGCTTTAAAAAACAGATGCATACTTTGGCTCCCTGAGCCTTGATTTTTGCCTTTAGGAGGAACAAATTCCCTATGTATGCTTGCGGCTGGTCTAGAAGCACCTTATTATAAAAAAGACCACAAAATAATTTACTAAGAGCAGCAAGAAAATAAAACATGAACTATCTATGGGCTTCCAGAAGTTTCTAGCCCATAATGACGAAAATAAGAGTGTAGAGCTTTCTTTGGTAATTAGGAATCATCTTCTCCGTCTATTAGAGAGGGAGTATCCAAATAGTAGAAAGATATTTGGACTTCTTAAATGAGCTTTCATGAAGATGAATACTGTATTAGAAGACAGGATTTCTTCTCTTAAGGTTTATTACTGGAAAAGTTCTCATTGTATAATATTTTCAAGAGCAAATTCTGTTTTATTAATGCTTGGAGGTGGTAGAAGTGCAGAGGGTGCTGGCATAAGATAGGATTCCAATTATTTTAAATGTTATCATGCATTACTGCTCTTTTTAATCTTCACTTCTTTCAGTGTGACAGCAGATGGCACTTCTACATCCAGAGAATTCAAAGTATTATAGGAAACTAAACCTTGAGCAAAGTAAGTCCCCAGATACAAGGATTACTAATAAGGAAAATTAAACCTGATCCTAGGCTACCAAATGAATCCTGAAGGAAAGTGAACAAGATTTCTTTTTTTCTTGTCTTGTAGGTGCTGGTATGCAACCTGATTTCAGGGGCTATGGCTCTTGCTCTACTATAGTTTTACTCAAGGTTGGCACTCTGCCATTTGTACCACAATTCTACTTCTGGACTTTTAATAATTAGTTGGGAGACTCTCTGACTCTTCTGCCTGAGCTGGCTTTGAACTAATACCTTTCATACCTCTATTTCCTCGGTATCTAGAATTACAGGCATGAACCACCAGAAACGTTTCATTATGTTTTCATTTTATGCTTTTAAAATGTTACTATAACTCTCCTACAATGTAGTTCCTGTGATTTCCTTTACCCAGGGGTAGTAGCCTGTAGTTAGCTAATTGATGTCTCTGTTAGCAGAACAGTCTTGAAAAAAAATAAAAAAGAAATCCTTTAAGCTGCTGTATCAGTTCATATATTACAAGATATTTTAGAGAGATATTATTTAATCTTTGCTTTGATACTGCAGGATGTGCTTTCGTTACACATAAGGATAATTAACCTTTATGATGGGCTTGAGATATGGGAAGACACAGTATGAAATAGCTTGAATGTTATTTGTGCCACCTATATATGGAATCAATGTATGCTTTGCATTATTAAGTTTGCACAAAATGCATATTCAATTATAAAATTGCTTTTCCTCTCTGCATATATACGTATGTATGTGTGTATATGTGTATGTACATGTGTGTGCATACATATATACATATACAGATATGTGTATATGTGGAGTGTGTATATAGAATCTTATGATTTGCACATCTCATTTTTATTTATAATATACAGTAGCTTTGTGTATCCATGTATTCTGATTACTAATATATGTACCATAGCATTTGTAATCTGCTGGAATCAGGTAACAGTTAGCATTAAGAAAATGTATTGATTCCATTCAACCAGACCTCTCAGTTTCCAGATCACATAGTACAGCTGGCAACACCACTGTGATTATAAGAAATGTTTGTTGATTGAAATACAAATGCAACTGTAATAATATGCATTAACATATTAATTCTAAGAACTCACACAACAAGAGAAAATCCTTTCTAAGGAAATTAGATTTTTCTCCCTCCATAAACCTTATAGGTTACATATTAGAAGTTACTGACTTCCCTTGAGAAATGTTATTTTAAAAAAATATAATTTTAAATTCATGACAACATGACCACTTGAAATTTCCTTTCAAGTAAGGGTTTACTTTTATTTGTTTAATCAATCCAAGCTTTATGAAACTCTTAGAGGGCTATAAATAGCTAGAAACTTTCTTAGGAAAGGAAATAATATATAATAGGCTAACTAACAACGACTTTCATAAAGTCAGCAAACTCTCAAATATAGTTCTCTTATGAATTATGAATCAAAGTGCATATAGTTTAAAAATATAAAATGTTTAGGAATGTAATGTAATATATGTAACATGTAACTTTTTTCCTAGTTAAAAAATGTTGTTGTTGTTATTCTGAAGGTGAGGAACAGAAGGTTTACAATTTCGTAAGCCGGGTAATGAGTACATTTCTTTTTGTATCGTCACCTCTTTCTTTGCTCTCCCCCACTCCTCCCGCCAGTCTCCACCCACAAATGGTATAGTTTTTTTTCAACCTAGCATCTAGAAAGTACCACTTGAAATGTAGGATATTCTTTGTTTTTGTTTTTATTTTTTATTTATTTTTATTTATATATTTTTATTGTGAAAATACTGTACAGAGGGGTTACAATTACATGAGCAAGATAATGAGTACATTTCTTATCAAGCATTGTAGCCTCCTCCTTTATTTCCCCTTCCTATCCCTTTCCAGCCTCCCCCTTCCCCCCCACGAAATCCCTCCCCCCCACCAAATTTGTAAAGTTCATTTTCGATATAACAACTTGTACTTCTCATTGTTGCAACAGGTCCACCTGTATCCTTATTTAAACGACTTGTTTTTCCCCTTCCCCTCCCAAATTATACCGACATCAAATACAGTGAAAGCAGGGGTTATACTGTGGGGGAGGGACATACAAAAGCAACAAAGAAATAATCTTATAAATGCGTTAGAAACAAATGCATGAAAGAAAAAAAGCATTTAAATACATATCTTAGGGTTCATTTTCCTAACATCACCTTATCTGACCTTTTCTGCTTGACCCATACATATACTAGATATTGCAAATAATGGAAACCATGGGACCACTGTTTCTTTGGGCTTGGCTTACTTCACTTAATATAGAAATGTAGGATTTTAACATAAGCTTAATTTTATATTTTGAAGCATGCAGGCTGTATCGACTCTGGACAGAGTATTCTTTTGTTTATTTTGATTATGTTTCAACAGAATGGGGAAGGGCTTCTAAAATCATAGACGGTACTAGAAATTCTGAGTTTGAAAACTCAGCTCCTGGAGAACACAGGCATATGTGAAGACCCAGATCGAGCAGTCTTTGACACTCACAACTCAGCATCTCACAGAGCCCACCAGGCTCTGGAATGCTGAGTAGAATCATCTCACCTGATTCATAAGAACACCCACAACTAGATACTTGATGCTTGAGTCCAGGAGAAACACCTTTAATTCACCTTACTCAGAAGTACTTCTGAGTAATTGGAAGCACAAAATACAATATTACTCTTTAGAATAGCAGGAATTCCATAAATGAAAGGTTTTCTTCTTATTATTGTTTTGAGAAGCCCACATGAACAGTGACCACCTCTCCTAGGTGAGCTGCTTAAGAGCTAGAAGTAACTGCTATTACCATTAAGGAGAGATGGAGTAATTAGGAACTATCAAAAGCATTTACTGTTGCCTTTTGGGAGCAGGAACCATGGTAGGCATGTCTGGGTGGAGCTGGAGTTATGGAGAAAGTATAATGATAGAAGGGAAGAATTGTGGCCCTTCCTTCTCCATCACTAAAGCATCCTACTGTCACTAATACTGATGTAAAACACAAGAAAGTGCATGGCATCCTTTTACAGATGATAATTCTCACCATAAAATCAGATGAAAAAGGAGTCATAGAATAGTTTCGGCTTTCTATCCAGGTGCTTAGAGGAATGTTCACTGGCCTAATAGAATAGATTCTAAAATAATAGTTCAATGTACTCAATGAATTCCACCTCTGCTGCTACTCAGTAAGTATCCATCAGCTTACAGATTCTGTGTGTTCAGCTAACACCACTAAATATGTTTTCAGAAATTAAAAGAAAAAAAAAACTATCACCTTTTCCAAAATGGAAATATAGCCAGGTGCTTTTAGCCTATCCCTTTTATTCAATGCCAGTCACAGGCAAGAGTCCAATAAACATGTAAAATGTAGAAAGTAGCATTGTCGTACATGTAGTAGAGACCAGTGTTGAGGGAAAGTACAAGCAAGAGTGGAATCCCTGAGTTCAAACCCCAGAAGTCACACACATACACACACCTACACAGAGAGAGAGAGAAAGAGAGAGAAAGAGAGAGAGAGAGAGAGAGAGAGGGAGAGAGAATGAGAGAGAGAGAATGAGAGAGAGAGAGAGAGAACAGATCATTTTGTTTCTGATAGAAGATCATTTCTCTTTCAGTTTAGGTGCAATGACTCTAGTAATTGGCAACTTCAAGCTGAAGTGGAAAGCTACCATTAACATCAATCTTATTTAAAATGCTAGCTAAAACAGTTGCCAAAATACCAAAAGGATAATCATCACAGAATATTGTTCATATTTAAATCTTTCTATTACTATTTCCAAATTTTCTATGCCTTCAAACAGTATTTACACTCCCATAGAAAGTGAACTGGCATCCATACAATGTTCATCTTTTTACCTGAATAATGAAAACATGCAATTCTAAACCAGCATAGTCTCCTATTTTCTCCCTTCCTCATTCTTTCTTTAATTAAAAACCACCTTAAAGCCAAGGCACGTTATTAGAGGTTCATTATTGTATGTTGCTTGGCAGTTCTGCTTTCCCTGCTGTTCCAATATCATTATCTCCGCCTGCCTTTCCAGCTGTCCACCATGAGCCTTTAGAGCACCAGTATTTTCATATCATCTCTTTCCTCCAAACTTGTGTTTCCAAATGTATTACTTGAAGATCTATCCAGTAGAAAGGTGATCCTGCTTTTAAATTGAATTGCAATGGTGCAAACATGCATTCTATGGATGCCAACACAAGGAACAGGGTTAAGTTCAACTGTTTTATCTTTGCTCAACTGGTGCTATGAACCTAACTGTAGTTCTGAGTAAGGGAGTTGGTAATGTTCCTCGAACAAGTCTACTGTCTGAGTGATTATTCAAATGAGCTTTGTCTTTGCCTCCTGGAGAGCATCATCTGAGGAGCACTACTTTCACACAATAATAATATTTCAAATACTTACCTTAATTTCTGTTGTTGTTGTTGTTGTTGTTTGGGGAAGTATAGATTGGTCCTGAGGCTCAAACTCTGGGCCTGGGTGCTGTTTTGGACTCTATTTTTTCAAGGCTAGCATTTGAGCCATTTTGCCACTTCTGGCTTTTCTGTGATTTAATTGCATAAGAGTCTCACAGACTTTTCTGCCAAGGATGGATTTGAACCATGATGCTCAAATCTCAGCTTCCTGAGTAGCTAAGATTACAGGTGTGAACCATCAGTGCCTGGCTACTTAATGTCTTAGTTGGCTCTTGAAACTTCTATTATAAATTAAAATCAAATTAAATTAAGAGCATACATAGCAGTGGTGCTATTTAGACTCTATGTAGAAATTGAACTATATAACCTGTGGGTAGGAACAGGAGGGAAAACCAGGGAGTGAGAGAAGGGGTGACATTATTCAAAAAGAAATATACTCTGACATATAATTGTGACCCCTCTGTAATCACATTCATAATACAAAAAAGTGCATAAAATACATACTGCTATGGTCTCCTTTATTTGATCTACTACTCCATATGGTAAAATTATGTTTACAAAGGATAGCAAATAGTAGAGTTGTTTCAGGTTGTCTGTAAATAGACCATTTTCATTATGTTGTGCAATTAAGTATAAGTGTCTCCAACAGCAAAGCTTTCAATCACTGCAAGTCATTAGGTCATTAGTCCTATAATTACTATTTAGTATCTCTCTTAGAATTATTCTGCATTTTAATCCTAATATCAGATAAAATAGACTTCAAATTAAAATTCGTGAAAAGAGATAAAGAAGGTCGCTACATACTAATTAAAGGATCTCTCCTTCAGGAGGATATTACAATTCTAAATATCTATTCGCCAAACAATGGAGCACCCAAATTTATCAAAGAAACACTACTTTCCCTCAAATCCCATATAGATCCAAAGACATTAATTGTTGGGGATTTTAACACACCACTCTCCCCACTAGATAGATCAACTCGGCAAAAACTCAACAGAGAAACCGCAGATCTAAACAGCTGCATAGATCAACTAGACTTAACAGACATTTACCGAACATTTCACCCAGCAGCATCAGAATACACGTTTTTCTCAGCAGCACATGGAACGTTTTCTAAAATAGACCACATTTTAGGCCACAAAGCAAACTTGTCTAAATTCAGAAACATTGAAGTTATACCTTGCATTCTCTCTGACCACAAGGGAATAAAGTTAGAACTCAACACCAAAAGCCACCAAAGAAAGTCCGGTATCACATGGAGGCTGAACAACACACTGCTGAAACATGAATGGGTCATCGAAGAGATTAGAAAGGAAATTCAAATGTTCATGCTATTCAACAAAAATGAACACACAAAATACCAGCTCCTCTGGGACACAGCAAAGGCAGTACTCAGAGGCAAGTTTATAGCTCTGAGCTCCTACATCAACAAATTGGAGAGATCTGAAACTAACAATTTAATGACACATCTAAACCTCCTTGAAAAAGAGCAGCAAGATAAACCCCAATCCAGTAGACGGAAAGAAATAATAAAAATTAAATCAGAATTAAATGAATTAGAATCCAAAAAAACTATAGAAAGAATCAACAAAACAAAGAGTTGGTTCTTCGAAAAACTTAACAAATTTGACAGACCCTTAGCAAATCTTATCAGAAAAAGAAGAGAACACACCCAAATTAATAAACTCAGAGATGAGAATGGAAACATCACCACGGAAACAAGCAAGATTCAGAACATTATAAGGGAATACTTCTCAAAACTTTATGCTAATAAGTTTGAGAACTTGACAGAAATGGACCTCTTCCTAGCAAATATTAACATGCCAAAACTAAACCAAGATGAGGCAAACTATCTTAACAGGCCCATATCAAGCATTGAAATAGAAAGAGCAATAAGAGACCTCCCACCTAAGAAAAGTCCAGGACCAGATGGTTTCACAGCGGAATTTTACAAGGCCTTCAAAGCAGAGCTCACACCAATTCTCCTCCAACTCTTCAATGAAATTGAAAGAGAAAGCTCACTACCGAACACATTCTATGAAGCCATCATAACCCTCATCCCAAAACCAGGCAGGGACTCATCAAAGAAAGAGAACTATAGACCCATTTCTTTGATGAACATTGATGCAAAACTTCTCAACAAAATTTTGGCCAACCGACTTCAACAATTCATCCAAAAAATCATACACCACGATCAAACAGGATTCATTTCAGGGATGCAAAGCTGGTTCAATATACGCAAATCAATTAATATTATTCATCACATCAACAGGAGCAAGAATAAGAACCACATGGTTATCTCAATAGACGCAGAAAAAGCATTCGACAAGATCCAACACCCCTTTATGATGAAGGTTTTGAAAAAATTAGGAATCCATGGAACATTCCTCAATACAATAAAGGCTGTATATGACAAACCTACAGCCAGCATTATACTCAATGGTGAAAAACTAAAGCCATTTCCTCTTAACTCAGGGACAAGACAAGGATGCCCACTCTCTCCACTTCTCTTCAATCTAGTATTAGAATGCCTAGCTACAGCAATAAGACAAGATGCAGACATAAAGGGGATCCAAATAGGGAAAGAAGAAATAAAACTCTCCCTCTTTGCAGATGACATGATCTTGTATTTAAAGAATCCCATAGACTCCACTCCCAAATTACTCAAGCTGATTCAAAACTTTGGCAAAGTAGCAGGTTATAAAATTAAGCCCCAAAAATCAATGGCTTTTCTGTATGCCAACAATGAGAAAAGTGTGGCTGAAGTTAGGAAAGCAACTCCATTTGTAATAGCCCCACAAAAAATAAAATACCTAGGAATTAATTTAACTAAAGAAGTGAAGGACCTCTATGATGAAAACTAAAATCTTGAAAAAGGAAATCAACACAGAACTTAAAAAATGGCAAAACCTCCCATGCTCCTGGATTGGAAAGATTAACATCGTGAAAATGGCAATACTTCCCAAGGCTATCTACAAATTCAACGCAATACCTATCAAAATTCCACCCTCATTCTTCAAGGAAATAGAAGAGGCAATACAAAAATTCATATGGAACAATAAAAGACCCCGAATAGCAAAAACGCTCCTCAACGGAAAGAACACGGCTGGAGGAATATCAATACCAAATTTCAAACTCTACTATAAAGCCATAGTAATCAAAACAGCTTGGTATTGGCATAAGAACAGACCTCAGGACCAATGGAATAGAATTGAAAACCCAGAAATGAACCTACAGACCTATAGCCATCTAATCTTCGATAAGGGAGCTAAAACAATAGAATGGAAGACAGACAGCCTCTTCAGTAAATGGTGCTGGCAAAACTGGTTAACTACATGTAGAAAACTAAAGCTAGATCCTTATATATCACCCTGCACCAGAATCAACTCCAAATGGATCAAAGACCTTGAACTCAAAGCAGACACTCTGAAAACATTACAGGATGGAATAGGAGAAACCCTTGGTCTCCTTGGCACAGGCCGAAATTTTCTGAATAGAGACCCGGAAACACAACAAATCAAAGAAAGGCTGGACAAATGGGATTGTATAAGGTTGCAGAGCTTCTGCAGGGCAAATGTCATAGCTAGCAAGATCAATAGAAAGCCCACGGACTGGGAGAAGATCTTTACTAGCCATACAACGGACAAGGATCTCATATCTAAAATATACTTGGAACTCAAAAAATTAAACCCCCCAACAACAAATCCTCAAAGAAACAACTGCCCAATAAGTAAGTGGGCGAAAGACTTAAAGAGAAGCTTCTCTGAAGAAGAAAGAAGGATGGCCAATAGACACATGAAGAAATGTTCAACATCCCTAGCCATAAAAGAAATGCAAATCAAAACAACATTGAGATATCACCTCACTCCAGTTAGAACAGCAAAAATCAAGAACTCTAACAACAACAGATGCTGGAGGGGATGTGGACAGAAAGGAACCTTACTTCATTGTTGGTGGGAATGTAAACTTGTTCAACCACTTTGGAAAGCAGTATGGAGGTTCCTCAAAAGACTCCACATAGAGCTCTCCAATGACCCAGCAATCCCACTTTTGGGCATTTACCCAAATGATCACAAACAAGGCCACACTAAAGCTACCAGCACAACTATGTTTATTGCAGCATTATTTACCATAGCTAAGACATGGAACCAACCCAGATGCCCCTCAGTAGATGAATGGATCAAGAAGATGTGGTATATATACACAATGGAATTCTATGCCTCCATCAGAAAGAATGACATTTCCCCATTTGTTAGGAAATGGAAAGGCTTGGAAAAAATTATATTAAGTGAAGTAAGCCAGGCCCAAAGAAACATAGGTCCCATGGTTTCCCTTATTTGCAATATCTAGTATAGGTATGAGTCAAGCGGAAAAAGTCAGATAATGTGATGTTAGGAAAACGAAACCTCAAATATGTATTTTAATGTTTTTGTTTCTTTCATGTATGTGTTTCTAACGCATTTATAAGATTATTTCTTTGTTGCTTTGTATGTCCCTCCCCCACAGTGTAACCCCCGCTTTCACTATATTTGATGTCAGTATAACATGTGGAGGAGATGGGGACAAACAAGTCGTTTAAGGATTCAGGTGGACCTGTTGCAACAATGAGAAGTACAAAATGTCATGTCAAAACCAGCTTTACAGTCGGTGGGGGGGGGGGGGGCGGTATGATTGTGTGGGAGGGAGGGGGGAGGCTGGGAAGGGAGGTGAAGGGTAAACAAAGGAGGAGGCTGCAATGCTTGGTAAGAAATGTATGCATTATCCTGCCCATGTAATTGTAACCTCTCTGTACAGTATGTTCTCAAGTAAAATAAAATAAAATTTAAAAAAAAAAGAATTATTCTGCATTTTATACTCCCATAATTCAACTGATATATGTATCATAGATCAAAACAATTGTGTGTGTGTGTGTGTGTGTGTGTGTGTGTGTGTGTGTGTGCGTGCTTGCTAATCCTGAGCTAGTCAGGGCTGAGTGCTGAGCCTGAGATTCCTTTTTGCTCAAGGTGAGAAGTGTACAACTTGAGGTGCAGCTCTATTCCCAGGTTTTTTGGTGATGAATGGGAGATCAGAGGCTCACAGCCTTTCCTGCCCAGGCTAATTTTGAACAATGATCCTCAAATATCAGCCATCTGGGTAGCTAGGATCACAATTGCCAGCCATTGGTGTCTAATTAAATATTATTTTTATGAAATGATTTTCATTAGGTGTAACATTTGAAGATCTTTTTAAACATTGAGATGGACACAGGACTGTGGAAGTCTCTTGGAACTCAAAGCACATACTCAAGCACCCCAACAATAGCTCTGGAAACAGGATTTCTAAATGAATGTGAACTTAGAGATTTATTGACATTTATCTGATCTCTTCCATTATACTTAACACAAAGGTAAAGTCACCTTAACACTTTCAAAAACATTAAGGATGAGTTTTTGTTCCATGTTTGTGGTTTATTTGGATTTATTTTCCCGTTTTCTACAGTTTACTAAAGACTAGAAGAATTCGATCTACAATCACTAGAACTACATGCCATAGAAAAGAAAATTGTGGCAAGAGACACCCTGGGGTTTATAGAATGACCCCTTTCTCTCCCTTTTCCTTCGCATAAGAATAATATAGAATTTTGAATTTACAGCAGTGCTAACAGTTTGACTGAATAATTATTTAAGGAAGCTCTTCTACCCATGGGACCATGTCCCACAATGCCGCTGGTCTCTATATGATTCAAAACTTTATCAAAATTTATCAAAGATATTTGTACGTGTTTCCAAATGTTCCTTAGGGTTAATATTAATTACTTAAAAGCCCAAGGCATGTGGCAACCTCATGTTCTATTGCTCCATATTTGTGATATTCGCAATAGTATCTCCATTATCTTTAATGCTTTCTCTGTGACTTAGATTAAGATATTTTCCAAAGAATCATACTATTCAGTTTAAAAATAACAAACCCAAATTTCATTTCACCAAACCTGTTTTGAAAGAGTGAGTGTAATGAGTCTTCATTTTTTGTGTAACAACATTGTGATATTTCTGGTACAGACTACTTTTTATACTTTATCTTTTCTTTTTTCTCCATAGTGCTTATGATTATGTCGTAGGCATCTTTTATACCGGTAGGTGCCAATGTCCTTTGCCTCACTGGTGTGGACTGCTTTGCCTAATGGAGTATGTGAGTAGATTTAAAATGTATCTATTTCCATCAAGGTCTGAAAATGCATTACTAACTTTTACCAGTGTTTTGTATTTTTAGTTCTGACATGTTATCAACATATCTGAAGAAACCATTATTCTATGAATCTAGCTTCTGCACAACAGGCACAAAAACCCAATTGAAATGAAGAGTTCTGTCTAGCTCTGATAAGGCCAGAGAAGCTCAGCCAGGCAGATCAAAATGCACCCAACTTGCGGATGAATATAAAATCAATGACTGGTGTAGAAAGCCACTGAGGTCCTGTTATTTTGTACTTGACTATTGTCTAGAAGGATAATTGAAAACAGCATTGCTATTTAGTAGCTCTCTTCCTTTAAGAAAGACAAGGTTACATGTATTGTAATTGCCTTCATTTATGAGTCAATTGGACAGATGATTTAACTTTCCTCTATCAAAAGCAATCTAGTTTTCTAGGATTATACGCCATCTATAAACACATAGACTAACTTTTCACATCCATATGTCATCTGTGAGCTAGGGACAAGAGCCATCTGGGTTTCAGGACATGCATCATTAGAAAAAGAATGATCTTGCAACAGACAGAAAAGCTCAGAGAAATGAGGGATTCGTGAGTCTCCACTGACTTTCTAAAGTGGGCACGAAAAATGGGAAGTGTATTTCAGGCTTCAGATTTTCCTATGAAGAGTCACAGAAGGAAAGGAGGAAGATAAAGGAATCCTATAAATCTAGATATGGAAAGAGGAAGAATTCAAAACTAACATTTTGGAGTTGGGAAGTTGGCTCAGTGGTAGAGTTCTTGCCTAGCATGCATGAAGCCCTTAGTTTGATTCCTCAGTACCACATAAACAGAAATAAAACAGAAGTGGCACTATGTGTCAAGTGGTAGAGTGCTAGCCTTGAGTAAATAGAAACTCAGAGACTTTACCCAGGCCTTGAGTCAAGACTTAGGGCTCGCAAAAAATAAACAAGTTAATAAAATAAAAAAATGAATTAAATTAAACATTTACAGAACATAAACTGGGAAAAAGAGCATGTAAAAGGTCAAATGGATTAGCCTTAGATTGTGGAACTGTCATGTGAGCCCTCAGAAAGAGAGGTTGTTTGGTAATTTAACTACAGAAAATAATGCACATATTAAGAAAAAGTGAGAAAGGATAAAGTAGTCTAAGATTGTTTTCAAGGAATAAATTCTCTTCACACAGGTAACAAAGGTTGAAGAAGTAATATGACATATTTAAATGTAATATGGTGAAATCCTTTTGAGGAAAAATAAATCACAGATTTTATAGGGGTTCCTCAATGTTATACAATCCAGATTACAATATCATACTTTGATTTTACTCAAACACTTTATTCAAACTCTTCATTCTCAGCTGGACATCCTTCAGGATGTTTGAGCTGATATTTACATCAGCTCAAAAAATGATTATAGTCACCAAATTCATTTATGAGTAAAGTTCCTTCTAGGTAATGAATAAAATGCTGGTGTTCAACTACATGAGTTACAGCTCCACTTCTGTATTTTTGCTAGTTAATTGTATATGAGTCTCAAGGAATTTCCTGTCAGTATTCCTTAATACTCAGGATGCAAAGATCTGAGGATCACATTTCTAACCCAGCCCACAATGATCTTAGTTTCTGAGTATCTAGGATTGCTTGCATTAACTTCATGTTTTATTAATTATTATTATTAGTAGTAGTAGTTGTAGTTATTTGACCATCATCCTGTCCTGGTTCCTCCGTATGATAAGCTGAGTTAGCCTTGTCTTATGGCTCTGATATGTTACAATATGCTAGAATCAATGCAGCTTTTCTCTTTAATATACAATCTGCCTGAGAATTATTGTGATCATTTTTTAAGAAACCATTACTGTTATAATTGACATAATAATAAAATTCACCCAAGTTTAACAATTTGTTTAATGAAATAACGTATTTCATATTTTCATTTTAATAAAATATATGTTAAAATTGAAATTTTTATAAAGTATGACTATACTTCATACACCTAGTGTCTGCTTTTTTTCCAATCAGAGATATCTAGTTAGACATTTTCCAGGTTTAGTTCATTTTATTTCTGTGAATGCCTTCTATATTTTGACCATTATTCTTTTATGAGATATATGGTTGGCAACTATATCCCATATTCTAAAAACTGATTTTCTATTCTATTGATGAATTTCTTTGCTGCACATAAGATTTTTAGTTTTATGTAAGTATGTTTGATTGTTTTTTGTTGTTTATGTTTTTGAGATCATATCCCAACAATCTTTCCCCCAAACTATTGTTATGCATCATTTTAATTGTGTTTTCACTGTTTTTCTTCCTCTATTTTTATATTTTCAGGTACTCTGTGCAGAATTTCAACCCATGTTGAACTAATGTTTGTGTATGCTATATTATGTATTAAATTTTGTAGATCTGGACATATACTTTTCCCAACACCATTTATTAAAGAGACTCTTTTTCTGTGTGTTCTCTTTGTACAAAATCAAGAAAAGCTGTTGATATTCACCAAACTTTTAACTTTTGGCTATTTGTCCTGTCACTTTGGTCTTTGTGTAGTCTTTCTGCCCAAAAACAGTAAGTTTGGATGCTATAGATTTAAAAAAATATTTTGAAACCAGATGATGTGATCTCTAGTTTGTTTTATTTTGGAGTCCTTTATGACAGCCTACAAAAATTTCAATTTTATTTCTATTTCTGTAAAAAATAACAATGGATTTTTAGTAAGGATTTTACTGAATCTGTTGATTACTTTGAGGAGGAAGGGCATTTTATGGAAAGACAGGCATTTTAATAATATTTATTCTAAGACATTGATATATTTATTTCTATTCATTTATTACTTCTTCAATTATTTCATTAATGTCTTCCAGTTTTCTGAATCTAGACTTTGTATCTTCAATGGATTTTTTTCTGTGTTGCAGTAAATCATATCTTAGGTTTATTAATTTTCTGAGTTGACATTTACTATATGAGAAAATTCTTCTGATTTTTATAGGTTAGCTTGTTGCCTTGCAATTTTACTGAATTTATTCTATTATGCATTATAGAATGTTTACTTTTTTCTTATATAATACCATTTCATCTTCATGCATTTTTATATTTTCTTAAAAGGAAAGAGAAAAAGGGAAAAGTCCTGGAAGGAAGGAAGTGGTGTGATAGCAGAAGGGGAAAGACATTGGAGGAGAGGAAGTTGAGCGGGAGCAGGAGGTGAATGATGGTAACTGACGACCGAGGCAAAGCAGGTCAGACCTGTGGAGAGTGGAGAGGCCTGAAGAGAAGAAGGAACTGGTAGAAGGGAATAATGGAAAGACATGGAAGTATGTATAGTTCTGTAGCCAAGGAGAGAAAAAGGGAAGGGGAAAAATGGCTTGCCCTTCGAAGTTTGGAACTTTGGATATCATAATTTGGGGGGGGGGGGGGGTTGGAGAACATTTATTATATTAAATGTATCTTGATGGATTATCTTGAACTACAGAGTTCCTAATTTTCGGAAACCCCATTAAGATAATCAATTTGGATAGCTGTTGGGTCTTCCTCCATCCCAAGAAAGACAGTCGGGGTCCGAGGAAAGGTAAGTGTGGCACTCTCCCGTTCCCCAGCCTCCCTCAGTCCGGGAGACAATCAGACATAGCGGGGAGCCAAATCCAGCAGGTAGAAAACTCATTTATTAACAGAGAGCAGCCCTTTTTAAAGCCAGAAAGGGCAGGTGGCATGGCAAGAGAGGAAGAGGAACCACTCACTGTCAAGGTCACACCCTATCATGCACCTGAGCATTCACGGGCTGGTTAGACACTAATTGGAAGATCAATTGGGCTCTACCCACTCTACTCTGTCCCAGCGCCATCTTTGCTGCCAATGTGCTCTACAGTAAATTAGACTCTGCCCACTCAACCCCCTCTCAGCACCATCTTTGCTGCCCATGTTCGCCACAGATTCCCCCCTTTTTTTTGTTTTAATGGCAGACCCACCTCCCAGTTAGTTACCCTTTTCCCTCCCCTGTAAAAGTTGTTTTAACAAGATTACATTGGTAAGGAAAGCATTAGCTACACAGGGGGTTCCTGGCAAGTCTGGGGGTCGAAATTCTCCAGACAAGGATAAGGAGGGCCCTTGTGCATGATCCAAGAGCCTGTCCCAGTTACCTCACATCCGCACCTAGCACAGTAATAAATATCAGTCCCACCACAGTTAGAAATGTCCGAAGCAGTTCAATTAAATCCTGGGCACCCGGTGTCTTTTAAGTAAGCCAGTTCCTTGTACATGCCTTTAAGCTAGCACAGGGGTCAAGATGACCTTTGAGCTTTACTGTCAGCTCTCAATGGCTCCCAACATCATCTCCCCGTCTTAGTTTAAATAAGCGAACCCGCCTGTCTTAGGTTGGGTGGATCGCCTTGTTTGCCTTACCCGTCATCGGGAACTTCTTCAGAGCAAAGCTGAAGGCCCTGTCTTAGGTTGGTCAGACTGACACCCCCTCTTAACCATCTCTGGCTGCGATTCCTCTCGGGGGGGGGGGAAATTCATTCATTTGGAGCTTGATAACTGCCTGGCTAAGCTCTTAAGAGTTTTGCAGTGCACATAACATGCAAGGAAGACATAGAAAAAAACATCAGCAAAAGCACTACCAGGCCAGGAAATGTCACTAGTCCATTAACCTTGGTGAAGGATGGGATATCAGTCTTTGCCACTTCAGAGTCCAGAAGTGGAGATTGTTCTAATCCAGCTAATTGCCTGTGGGGTTGGACAAGATCTAAACTGGAAGCATAACAAAAGGTGGTTGTTTAACAATAAGTATGGATTCAATGTTGCTATACAAGCAATTAGTAAAAGAACAATTAAAGCAGGTGACATTAAAAGAATTGACTCCTACAAAAATATTAAACAGTCCATAGGGTGGTGATCAAAATGAAGGTGAGGCCACCAGGTCAAAGGGACAGGTTCTCTTGCGGTGCTATTTACTATTTCTGCATTGCCAGCGTTGATCACTGCCCAGGTCACCTGTTGAGGTTGATGCAGATTCCATAGGGCCGTTCACAGGATTGGGAGTCAGGACAGCCAACAGCTGGAGTATGGCCATCTGCAATTGTTAGAGAACACAAGAGCTTCTCAAGGGCTGGTTGCCCTTGGGGATGGTTAGTAGTTGTCTTTCTGGCTTTTGTCTTTAAAACACAAGGCTTGGCCATGGCCGTTTTTCTTTCCTTGTTGGTTAGCTTATTCTTGGGCATCTTCTTGTATAGAGGAGATGGGTAAAAACTTAAGGTTCCTGGCAGTGATCCAAATGGGAGCAGACTCCCCTATGGGGAAAACGCATCCAAATCCCCTGCCCATAGTAACTAGGGGGTGTCAGGTCCTCTCCATTGTTGTGTCAGGGGGTCCTTCCACCTGACTTTCACTTGGGGCTTAGGGTTTAGTTGTCCGCAGTGCTTCTGAAATCTGGATTCAGTTGCCCCTTTTGAAAAATTTTAAAATGTAAATGGTAAACAAAGCTATCTGTAACTGTATATGGGGGCTAACTCCCCCTTTTTTGTTTTATTGGCTATCAGAATACAAATTAAAAGGTTTTTGAATGACCTGAAGGGCCATAATTACGGCCAGCATTTCCTTATATTGTAATTGTAATAACTTCTTGTGGCGTCCTGTCTTTTAGCAGGGCAAATAAGGGCACAAGACTATCTTTAGGGACAGAAACCCATGGCAACAGCCAATTGATTTCCCCTAAAAGACTCTGAAGTTGGGTTAAGGTCAGAGAGGCTGGAATATCCAGCAAAGGCTTAAGGGGGCTGGCCTGAATCAAGGTAAGGTGGCTCCCGAATATCTTAAAAGGAGCTACCTTTTGAATTTTATTAAGGAAGGGCTATGGTAAAAACCCCTTTTTTAATACAGCGAGAACCTGGGCCAGAAGGCCCTCCAGGCAGCTTGGGTCTCGGTGCTCCAGAATTATATCATCCATGTAGGCATAGGCAAGGGAGGTATCTGAACCCAGGACAGGCCCTAAAAGTGTGGCCAAGTATTGTTGGCAAAAGGCTGGGCTACTGGTCATTCTCTGTGGCAGCATCGTCCATTCAAAACTCTGATCAGGCTGGGAAAAATTAAGAGAAGGGATGGAGAAAGCAAACTTCTCACAGTCATCTGGATGCAGAGGGATAGAAGAAAAACAATCTTTAATATCAATCACAACCAAGGTATATTCTGAAGGTATAGCAGGAGTACAGAGCATGCCTCTTAGGGGAGTTCCTACTAGCTCCATCCTTTCATTTACCTTATGGTCTTGGAGCATATGCCAAGCCCCAGAGGCTTTTTGAATAACAAATACGGGTGTGTTCCAAGAACTTATAGAAGGGCGAATATGCCCGAGGTTTATCTGTTCCTCCACCAGAAGGTGGAGGGCTTCAAGTTTAGGTTTGGTCAATGGCCACTGCTCCACCCAGATTGGGCTTCCCGGCTTCCACCCAATGGGAGGTACTTGGGGGGCAGTGGCCTTTAGGATTGGGGGTGCACCCGAGCGGGTCCCCTATGTTCTTCTCTGTAATTATGAAAGTTAAAAAAAATCCCTTTCCTTAACTCCCGCTAGATCCTGTTTAAGCCTTTGTGCTTCTTCCCCATCCAGGATGTCATCATATGATGCTCGATAGTCTGTAGTGACCACGGCATCCATTTGTCTTAGCATGTCTTGCCCTAGTAAATTGGCAGTGAGGTTCTTTGCCACTAAAGGGTGTATCTTTCCCTATTCTCCATCTGGGCTAGTCCATGTCATAAGGGCAACCGTCTCTTTGTACTGGGAGTTGCCCCCTACCCCCAATATCGTGGGCCTAGGTGCAAGCTTCCAGTCCAAGGTCACTTCCTCCTCCCTGAGTGTGTTTTGGTCTACCCTAGTGTCAATTAAGCAGTGAAATCTCTTTCCGCCTATGAGAATACTCATTTTAGGGTGGAGTCCACCAGGGGGACAGTCCAATGGACCTGAGCTGCCCTGCCATGAGGCTGCCTGGGCCTCACAGCAGAGGGGGTTCCTCCTTGAGTTAACTGAGCTGGAGGATGCCCCTCCCCTAGTAAACAGGCTTCTCATCTAAATCAAACATGGATCGACAATCCTTTTTCCAATGGTATTCTTTCCTGCACCTGCGGCAGGGCATAGGGGGCAGCCTGGCTCCCCGGGCCGGTTGGCAGGGGATTGTTGTGTACAGTCCCGCCTAAAGTGCCCCGCCTGCCTGCATTTAAAACAAGTCCCTCTCCCCGATGGTCTTGGGGTTCTTGGCCTTGGGCTGCCAGTGCCTGAGTAATAGTCTCAGTCATTGTAGATGCCTGAGCCTGTAAACCTAAAGCTAGTGATTGGGACTGGTGCTGTTGCATTCCCACATCCTGTGAGGCCACCATCCATCTGCTCAGGGAACTCTCTCTCAATCCCACACAGGCCATGCAGTGGTCTGCATTCATCCCTTCCCAGAGCAACAGCTTTACAAACTGATCTCGGAGGTTCCCTGCCGGCAGCTTGCAGTGAACACTCTGTTGGACTCAGTCTATGAAATCAGGTAGAGGCTCACCCGGTTTTTGTCTCACTCCTGCCATGGGGGACTCAGTGGGCCTATCATCTAGTTTGTAACACGCGTCAAGTCGTGCCTGCCTCACCTGGTCACGGTAAGGGCCAGGTGTTGCAGCCTGTTGGATGCCGGTGGAGTACCCTTCCCCTGTCCCAGCTAGCATGGCATAAGTAATAGGTATCACTAGTTCAGCCTGCCGGTTACTCTCTGCTCACACTCTGCATTCCTCCTTAAAGAAAGCACACCATTTAATGAACTGAGAACTAATAAGAATGGCTTTGCCCACATCCATCCAGTCCTTAGGGACACATGGGTGATAGGCAATGTCTTGTAATAGGGTCTGGGCCCAGGGAGAATTTGGGCCATCCTCCGCCACCGCCTTGTGGAGCTCTTTAAGATCCTTAGCTTCCCATGGATAGAATTCCAAGGGCCTGTTAGCGCCTGGTGCCAGATTGACCGGATATGCTTGGGGAAGTGAATCCTGTGGCCTAGAGTCTGGGCTCTTGAGTGGCCCTTCTTTTCCAGAGGAGGCCTCTGAGTAGGTTATTCCCCGGCCCTTGGCCCCTCCATGGAATGTTGGTAGGGGTCTGGGTCTTGCAAGTCCCTCTCATAGGTCTCATAGGGCACTGTACCTCCAATCCAATTGGGGGAATAGGGAGGGGGCCTAGGACCGTCAGTATCAGCTGGGTAAGAGGGGATAATTTTTACCCTTGTTTTGACTTCCACTGTGCATGTTTCAGTGCGTTCTCGATCGGATTTGACCCTTTCCTTTTCCTTCTCACTTCCCAACTCCTCCTGTACTCCTTCTAGGCCTAATGTTGCTTCTTCCTCCTTCTTCTGTGATATAGCATTACCCATATTTAGGGTTTCACTTACCCCGAGAGACCGCTTAGCCTCGGCAGGTATCTTTTCCTTTCCAGACCCACATTGGGGGCCAGATGTTGGGTCTTCGTCCATCCCACGAAAGACAGTCGGGGTCCGAGGAAAGGTAAGTGTGGTGCTCACCCATTCCTCAGCCTCCTTCAGCCCGGGAGACAATCAGACATAGCGGGGAGCCAAATCCACCAGGTAGAAAACTCATTTATTAACAGAGAGCAGCCCTTTTTAAAGCCAAAAAGGGCAGGTGGCATGGCAAGAGAGGAAGAGGAACCACTCACTGTCAAGGTCACACCCTATCATGCACCTGAGCATTCACGGGCTGGTTACGCACTGATCGGAAGATCAATTGGGCTCTGCCCACTCTACTCTCTCCCAGCGCCATCTTTGCTGCCTATGTGCTCTATAGTAAATTAGGCTCTGCCCACTCAACCCCCTCTCAGCGCCATCTTTGCTGCCCATGTGCTCCACAGATAGCATCAGGCCTTGGCCCCAGGGAAAAATCCCCATAGGTGAAAGTGGCTCAAGTGGTACAGTGCTAGGCTTGAGAAAAAGGAGCTCAGAGACAGTACCCAGGTCCTTAGTTCAAGCCCCAGGTCTGGCAAAAACAAGAGGCCAGATGCGTGTGGCTCACAACAGGAACCTTAGCTTCTCAAGAGGCTGAGATCTGAAGATCACAGTTCAAAGACAGCTTAGGCAAGGAAAACCTGTTAGACTCTTATGTCCAATGAACCACAAAAAGACCACGTGTGGTCCTGTGGGTCAAGTGGTAGAGTGTTCACCTTGAGCTGAAGGGCTCAAGGACAGTGCTCATGCTTGAGTTTGAGACACAAAACTGGAAAAAAGTGAGGGTTAAGCAAAGTCCTTTTCCTTTTTGCTAATTAGAATATACTCTGGAAAAATGATTGTTCACGTACACCAGAATTAGCGTTAGAGCTCAAGGTTCAAGTGTAGTCCATCCATATGCACAGCCTCTCAGACTCTAGCATTATAAACTTGTGTCCTACGGTTCTGAAAGGCCCAATGTTGAAAGGCCTAATATGCTGCCCAAGCCCTTTGTGATAAGCAGTTGACTTGTAATGCCAAAGTTATTACAGTTCTAAACCTAGGAGAGCACCAGTAGCTCATGCCCATTGCCCTAGCCCAGGAGGCTGAAGTCTGAGGATCACAGGATGAAGCTAGCCAGGGCTGGAAAGTCTATGACACTCTGACTTCTACTGCTGAAAGGTCAGATGTTCAAGAGCTTCCTGTGTCTCCCTTGGTAATGAGAAGTTGCTTGCACTCTAAATTTTCTTAGATTTCTTGAGTTATAAAAGCAGGAAATAAATATCATTGACCAATCCTGGGTTCAAATGAAGTTCTCAGCTTCCAAGCCCTAGTCCTGTTAGCAGGAAGAACTCCAGTGTAACAATATTTGAAGGCAGAAAACAGTTTCAAAAGCCAGACTAGGCAAAGAGACCTAGGCCTACAGGATTAGGAGGCAGAATGTACACACTCAACAGGGAAGTGAGCTGCAAAACCACTTCATTCCAGACGCAGCCAGCAATGAGGGGAAACCTGAAACATTTGTCAGAGTTACACCATGGTCAGGATTTTCTCAGCCTCTTCAAACAATGACTAATTAACCTTCCTTCCTCAGGTGAAGGGAACCTCAGGCTATCTTCAGGTTAACAATAGAGAGCCTTGCTCTTTGGTCTTAGGGAGTGGGTTTTTGACTCTCCATCTGTCAGATTTGAAGGCCCTTCTACCTCTGCCAGTCCATTCACCTTCCTTCATTCTCCACATCATTAAGGTAAATCCCCAGTCCAAGGAGAGGCAGGGCCCTTTCTTTTCTGACTCCAAATTCCTGAGTTATAACCTGGCTCTGCCCTCTTGACTTTGGGGCCCTCGGCTTCCTGAGAAGCGGGAGACAGTCTTCCTGCTCTGTGGTTGTGTGAAGACCATGTTGGTGTCCTGGCACACTGCAGATGGTCTCATGACTGGCGAGTGTTCCCTTCTTTCCTCCTGACATCCAAGACAAATTCTGGCTTTTTCTTGAATGTGCTACTGAGGAATCAAACCCAGGGCTTCTTGCATACTAGACAAGCACTCTCTCACTAATCCACATTCCCAGCCCCCTCGTCCATTTCTTAATGGTAGTATTTACATAAGTATGCTACCATTTTATGTCTCCAATTTTAGTTTTCTGAATACAGGTTACTTCTAAGAAACCTGATCTTCTCTTCCCCTGCCTGGTTTGTGACTGTTCCTGCATAGGCCTCATAATAAAATGTAAATAAAGGCTGCTGAGGGTGACCTGCTTCAGGCAGATGGCTGCACAGATTGTTGTGTATATCTGTTTGCTAACACTCCTGGACCTTGAACTCAAGATCTGGGCACAGTCCTTGAGCTGCTTTACTTATGGCTAGCCCTCTAACACTGGAGTCATATGGCTATACTTCTGGCTTTGTTACACTAAAGTTGGACAGGGTTCTCAAGGACTTTTCTGCCTTGGCTGACTTTGACCATGATCCTCCTATCACAACCTTGTAAGTATCAAGGAGGACTTCTGAGAGCCACTGGTGCCTGCCTAATCATTGGTCTTGATGATGTTCTTGAACGGCCCAGTGAGTTCCCTATTCTCGGGTTGAAGTGCTTGGAGCTGGAGCTGACAGTTTGAATCCTGGTCCTGCCACCTCCAAATGGCAGGAGATCCTAAGAAACTCATTCCTATCCATATGAATACCAATGGAATGTGATGTATGTCATGATTGAATGGGAAGTTCATAAATGATTCTCAGATAAAATTGGAAACAATTAGATTATAATACACTGATCAATTTTAATTAGTCCTTTATGAAACATTTAAACAATCACATTCATTAAATGGAGGCATAATGAAACACCTCAGAATTGGTTGCACATAGTATAGAGGTGCCATTTTTTTCTGCCAGGACTTTCTTTAGTTAATTGTTATATCCCATTTTCTGAATGTAATTTGGTATATGAAACTAGGATATATTATAAATCAACTATTCAAACAGTTTTTTTTATCAGAAATGTTTATAGCAAAATATAGAGATAAATCCAAATTATATATATTTGAAGACAGTGCTTGGTTAGTCCTCTTCTCATATTCCCCATTCCCTTAATGAGAATAATACACATTGTAAGGTAACGCTTAGACTGTTTTGGTGAAATAGGTTGACGTTAAACCAGTGAGTTACTCTATGCTGCGTTTTGTTTACTTTATATCCAGAAAATCTAAATTCTTACTTTATCATCTTCCTTAGGCTTTATACTCAGATTTAATCTCTGATGGGTGACAAATAAAGATATAAACATTTTTTAGCAGTGGCTAAATTTAGGCTGTGGAATCTAGGTACAATGCAACTCATGAAGATAGTCCTCATAAGTCATGAGACCCTGGTACCAAAATGTTAATCAATGCTTACTGGTGTCATGCTTATGAGATTTTGTGTATTATAATCAGTGGTTATTAGAATGCTTTTGGAATCAACATCATTTCATGGGTTAGGAACAGAAGAGAGACATTATACTCAGAACAAAATTTAAGGAGGCATCCAAAATTAGTTACCAAGATATACATCATGTAACATAATGTTTGAAAAATGCAAACTAAAGGAAATAATTTATGAAAAAACATGAACATTTACAATAAATACAGAATCACTATGATTGATTTTTCTTTTACCCCAGTTGCAATACGGCATACATAATGACTTTTCTGGTGATATGTTTAATTAGGTCTTGATATTTAGTTGGAGAAGTTATGTTCTTTCATTTATTCATTTGTCAGATCAAAGATGAAATGAATTCCATGCCAGAGTCAACATCCATAATAATGTTACAGATGTATCCTGCTACTTTGCCAAAGTTTCAAATCAGCTTGAGTAACTGGGATCTTTTTTGGGATCTAAAAAAATAAGTATGCAATTTTGTCAGTACTAGAAAGATTTTGACCACCATTTGTTAAGCTATTACTTTCCATAAAATACTTCTCTCTTTTCATGAGACTTTTAATTTCATTTATATCATGTGTTAATATTCTCCTTTAGATTACCCACATTCAGTCTTCTACAAAGTGTAATTTGGAGTAGTTTAAAGTTATATACACTCATGTACAAGGCTCAGATTCTATTATTTGCATATTTTTTCTTGTTAAATCAGTAGGAATTCGTTCTCAATATGGATAATATTGGACTTATTCATTGCTTTTCTGAATTTGTTAAGTATGTCATGATTTTGTTATTTTATTCTTTTAAATATGTGCAGATCTCACTCCACATACAGTCACATTCATTTTAAACAATTTGATCCATTCAAGGGATTTGCTACATTAGGTTCATCTAGATGAATTTAATTACAAATTAATGCAACCATATTTCTGAGACACAGTTATCTTTATGGCTCTACTCCAAGTTAACATATATTTGAGGTTTTTGTGCTTAAAAATACTGAGGACAACATGTTTTTGTTCCTGGGGGACTTCTAGTTTGTTGGTTGTTTTTCCAGTTGTGGTGACTTCAATATATGTGTGCATTTTATTTCAATTGTTTGTGTCAATATTTTATTTCATATAACAGAAATTACAAAAATAGTCAATGATTTAGAATTATTCCAAATAGATTCTAAGAGAGACACTTGAAATTTTGTGACAACTGGAAATGGGCAGGTCTTCATAGTGGAGGGGATAGCAGAATAACAGACATTGTTTGACATGATTTTAATTCTTCCTCCTCTTGCCTCACTATTTCCACTGGTATTACTTCAAAGTCTTTAGTGGAAAGAAAATATTTTTGTCTGTATGAACTCAGAATTTTTTATTCAATTGGGACACATTGTACATTTATATTTGATTTTAACTCAAAAATCTTCTTTCCTTCATTTAAAATAACAGTTGTGAATTTATAGTGCTAAAGTAGCATCTACTAATTTATATGAAATGGTCCAGACTATTTTCACTTCACACTATATGTAATATAGAGTGTAATAATAATAATGAGTAATATAGTATGTAATAATTGCCTTTGGGGAAAGTCAATTATAGTGGGTTTTTTGAGATACTGAGTAATAGTAAAACATATTTGATTCTATTAAAAAATTCCTAGTTACATTTAAAAATTACTCATAGTTATAAATTAATGCTGAACAAATAACATTGTTTATTAGAAAAATCCAGAAGCTTGTTTTTTTAAACTTGTCTTGAATCTGGGCTTTGGTGGCTCATGCCTGAAATCCTAGTTACCCAAAAGTCTGAGATCTGAGGATAGTGGTTCAAAGCCAGCATGGGCAGAAAAGTCTGTGAGACTCTTATCGCCAATATATCTCATGAAAACTAGAAACGGCACTGCTGCTCAAGTGGTACAGTGTTATCCTTGAGCTGAAGGGCTCAGGGACAGTGCCCATGCCCAGTGTTCAAGCCCCACGACAGGCAAAAAAAAATGGCATGGATTTTTACTATATTATTTCATGATTTTTAATGTGAAAATATATACAGAGGGTTTACAATTACATGAACAAACTAATGAGTACATTTCTTATCAAGCATTGTTGCCTCCTCCCTTGTTTCCCCTTCCCATCCCTTCCCATCTCCCTTTCTGCCCCCCCCCCGCCCCCTGAGCCAAAGTTGTAAAGTTCGATTTTCGACATAATGTATTGTACATGTCATTGTTGCAATGGGTTCACATGTATCCCAATTTGTTTTTAACTTCCCCTCCCCAAATTATACCAACATCAAATACAGTGAAAATAGAGGTTATATCGTGGGGGAGAGACATAAAAAGCAACAAAAAAATCATTTTGTAAATATGCTAGAAACAACAGCAAGAAAGAAAAACCATTTGAGTCCTTATTCTGTTGTTCATTTCACCTACCATCAACTTGTCTGAGAGATCGTGTTTATCACTGACATTACTAGTTATTGCAAATAAGGGAAACCATGGAAGCTATGTTTCTATGGGCCTGGATTCATTCACTTAACATAATATTTTCCAAGGCTTTCCATTTCCTAACAAATGGGGCAATGCCATTTTTTCTGATGGAGGCATAGTATTCCATTGTATGTATATATATATATATATATATATATATATATACATACATATATATATATATGTGTGTGTGTGTGTGTGTGTGTGTGCGTATGTATATATATACATATATATATATACATATATATATATATACATATATATATATATATATATATATATATATATATACCACATTTTTTATTGTAAAATACCGTACAGAGAGTTACAATTACATGGCAAGGTAACGAGTACATTTCTTATCAAGCATTGTTGCCACATTTTAATCAATCCATTCATCTACTGAGGGGCATCTGGGTTGGTTCCATATGTTGGGTATGGTAAATAATACTGCAATAAACATAGTGGTGCTGGTAGCTTTAGTATGGGCTTGTTTGTGATCATTTGGTAAATGCCCAAAAGTGGGATTGCTGTGTCATAGGGGAATTCTATATGTAGTCTTTTGAGGAACCTCCATATTAGTTTCTAAATGGTTGAACATGATTACAGTCCCACAGAAATCCTGTCCACCTTCTGTTGTTATTATAGTTCTTCATTATAGCCATTCTAACTGGGGTAAGGTGGTATCTCAGTATAGTTTAGATTTGCATTTCTTTCATGGCTAGGGAGGTCGAGCATTTCTTCATGTATCTATTGGCTATCCTTCTTTCCTCTTCAGAGAAGTTTCTCCTTAGTCTTTAGCCCACTTATTTATTGGGGAGTTGTTTCTTTGAGGATTTGTTGTTGGGGATTTAATTTTTTAAGTTCCAGGTATATTTTAGATATGAGACCCTTGTCCATTTTATGACTAGTGAAGATTTTCTCCCAATCCTTGGGCTTTCTATTGATCTTGCTAGCTCTGTCCGTTGCCATGCAGAAGCTCTGCAATTTCATGCAATTCCATTTGTCCAAACTTTCTTTGATCTGTTGTGCTTCTGGGTCTCTATTAAGAAAATATCAGCCTGGGCCAACGACACATAAATTATCTCCTGGTTAGTCCTGCAATGTTTTCAGGGTGTCTGCTTTGACTCTGAGGTCTTTCATTCATTTGGACTTGATTCTTGTGCAGGGTGATATATATGGATCTAGCTTTAGTTTTCTACAAGTGATTAACCAATTTTGTCAGCAAGCAATTTTGATTACTATGGCTTTGTAGTAGAGTTTGAAATTTGGTATTGATATTCCTCCACCACTTTTCTTTCTGTTAATGATCTTTTACGCTATTCAGAGTCTTTTATTATTTCATAATTTTTTGGATTGCCTATTCTATTTTCTTGAGGAATGAGTTTGGAATATTGATAAGTATCACATTGAATTTGTAGATAGCCTAGGGAAGTATTGCCATTTTCACGATGTTGATTCTGCCAATCCAGGAGCATCGGAGATTTTTCCACTTTCTAAGTTCCATTTTTATTTCCTTTTTCAGGTTTTTAAAGTTTGCATCATAAAGATCCTCTCATAAAATACCTAGGTATTTTATTTTTTATTGGTTATTATGAATTGAGTTGTTTTCCTGATTTCAGCCATGCTTTTCTCATTGTTGGCACACAGAGAAGCCATTGATTTTTGATAGTTAATTTTTCCCCTACTACTTTGCCAACGTTTTGAATCAGCATGAATAATTTCAGAGTGGAGTAGGTGGGATTATTTAAATACAAAATCATGTCATCTGCATATAGGGAGAGTTTTACATCATCTTTCCCTATTTGGAGCCCTTTTATGTTTGCATCTTGTCTTTTGCTGTAGCTAGGCATTCTATTACTAAATTGAAAAAAAGTGGAGAGAGTGGACATGTTGTCTCGTTCCTGAGTTCAGAGGAAATGGCTTTAGTTTTTCACCATTAACTATAATGCTGGCTCTAGGTTTGTCATATACAGCCTTTATTGTATTGAGGAATGTAGACTGGATTCATAGTTTTTACAGAGCTTTCATCACAAAAGGATGTAGGATTTTGTCAGTGCTTTTTCTGCATCTATTGAGATAACCATGTGGTTCTTATCCTTGCTCTTGTTGATGTGATGAATTTTATTAATTGATTTGCATATATTGAAGCAGCTTTGCATCCCTGAAATGAATGCAGTTTGATCATTGTGTATGATTTTTTGGATGAATTGTTGACATCGATCGGCCCAAATTTTGTTGAGGTGTTTTGCATCAATGTTCATCAAAGAAATGGGTCTACAGTTTTCTTTCCTTGATGAGTCCCTGCCTGGTTTTGGGATAAGGGTTCTGATGGAATCATAGAATGAATTCTGTAATGAACTTTCTCTTTCAATTTCATTGAAGAGTTGGAGGAGTATTGGTGTGAGCTCTACTTTGAAGGCCTTATATATTTCCGCTGTGAATCCATCTGGTCCTGGGATTTTCTTAGATGGGAGGACTCATTGATATTTCTATTTCTATGCTTGATATGGGCATGTTAAGTTGATTTAACTCATCTTGTTTGTTTCGGCATGTTAAGATTTGCTAGGAAAAGCTACATTTCTGCCAGGTTCTCAAAGTTATTCGCATAATGGTTTGAAAAGTATTCCCTTATAATTTTTTGAATCTTGGTTGTTTTTGTGATGATGTTTCCATTCGCATCTCTGAGTTGATTTTTTTTTTTATATTTGGGTGAGTTCTTTTCTTTTTCTGATAAGATTTGCTTCTGATAAGATTTTTGGCTTCTAATTCATTTAATTCTTATTTAATTTTAACTATTTCTTTCCATCTACTGGATTGGGGTTTATTTGCTTCTCTTTTTCAAGGAGGTTCAGATGTCTTATTAAATTGTTGGTTTCAGATCTCTCGAATTTGTTGTTGTACGACCGCTAAGCTATAAACTTGCCTGTGAGTACTGCCTTTGCTGTGTCCCAAAGTAGCTGGTAATTTGTGTGTTCATTTTTTTTAATATCAAGAACATTTGCATTTCCTTTCTAATCTCTTCCATGACTCATTGGTGATTCAACAGAGTGTTGTTCAGCCTCCATGTTGTACAGGACTTTCTTTGTTGGCTTTTAGTGTTGAGTTCTAATTTTATTCCCTTGGAATGTGTTTCTTGGCTTTTACTGTGGTCTTGTTGGTTTCCTATGTGTAGGACACTTTTGTCTTTTGTAGGGCAGGTTCAGTGGAGATATATTGTTTCAATTTTTCTTTGCTATGGCAGGTTTTTCTTTCACCTCCAGTTATGAAAGAGAGTTTAGCTGGGTACAGTATTCTTGGTTGATAGTTGTTTGTCTTATCGCATGGCATATACCATTTCAGGCTCTTCTTGCTTTAATCGGCTCTGCTGAGAAATCTGGGATGATTCTAATTGGTTTCTGTTTATAGGTGATTGTACCTTTCTCCTTGAGATCTTTAAGGCTCCATTCCTTGGTCTGAATTTATCCTGTGCAGATTATAATGTGACAATGGATGTCCTGTTTTGATCTGGTCTATTTGGGGTTCCATAAGCTTCTTGTATCTGAATAGGCCTATCTTTTTGCATTTTGGGGAAGTTCTGTTCTAGAATTCTGTTAAATAAATTTTCTAGAACATTAACTTCTGTCTCTAGGTGCTGCTCTACACCCATAACCCTCAGATTAGGCCTTCTGATGGTGTCTTCCAAATGTTGAATAGATCTATCATGTTTTTTGGACTTGATTTGGAAGGTTGTATGTTCTTTCTCTATAATATCTAGGCTGTCTTCAATCCCCGAGATTCAATTCAATCTTCTGCATGGTCTAACCTACTGTCAAGACTTTCTACTTTGTTTTTTATTTCTTTTCCTTCTAATTGGTCGGCTTTGATGGTTTCAAATTCTTTGTTGGAGCTTTGTTTTAGATCTTGTATAAACCTCTTTACTTCCTTAATTTGGTGTTCAGTTTCTCAAATCATTTAGTTGATTGGTTATGGTTTCCCTGTCTTGCTCCTTTTAGCATTCCATTTGTGATCTCCCTGACTTATTTCAGCTGTCTGTTTACGGATTCCATGAATGCCTCTATTGATCTTTGTCTATTCTCATCCTGCTCTCATGATTCTTGTATTACTCTTTGATTAGTTTTGTCAAGTTCACGCAATTCTAGTAATTCTCTATGGCTGTGCTCAGCCTGCTCACGCATCTCCTGTATTTCTCTTTGACTATTCTCAACCTGCTTATGCAATTCCTGCATTAATTTTTAAGTAGCTTCCTAATGCTTAAAAGATTCCTGTATGAATTTTGGTTTGCCTCCTCTCGCTCCCTATCATGCTCACACTGAGTCCTTTGCAAGTTTTCAATCATTTCATTCACCATGTTTACCAGTAGCATTCGTACAGGTTTTTATGGAACTCCTCTGGATTATTCATTAACAATTCTGTGACCTGCTTAACATGAGTGGGAGTTGAGATACCTGGACTTGACATTTTTATTGTTCTTTTCGGCTTGTTCTGCCCACTTGGTATGAAAGTAACACCAATTTTGTGCTATAACACTATTTTAAGACAAGCATCAACCAGAGTCCTGTGGTTACACAATCAAAATGGCTGCAGATACAATCTAATTCAAAAGATACAATCTATTCAACATAAAACAACTATGTATTAATGGGCTACAAACAGCAAAAAAGGATTTGGCAATCCAGAAATTATTAGATTTAGGGAAAAATGTGGGGACAAATAGGACTAGAGGGATGTGGAGGGGTAAAAGGAGAGTAAATTTAACCAAATCCTTATCTCAGAGAGGGATATGGATTGGACAGAATGACAGGAGAGAAATAAAAAAAAGAAAATTGGAAAAACAAAAATTAAATTTAACAAGTGAAACACTTAAAGTTATGTACTTTTAAAGAAATGATATTGACAGAAGAAAAGGATAGGATGAGTGGAAGGGAGGGATAGAAAGGAAACATTAAAGCAGAAAAATAAGAACAATTAAAATTAGTTACTTGATAATTATGTAGGCATAAAGAGATGATACTGCTCTTAAAGAAATCAAGCCTAAGAGGTCGTGAATTGAGTAATAAATTTCTGGATTAAGTATGTACACAATGGGGGATAAAGTCTAATAATTGACTACAGGTATATATCGGGATGAGCAGAACAGCAATTAAGTCTTGTAAAAAAAAAAGAGAGAAAAAAATGAAAACAATAAAAAAGGCCCAAAAGGTCAAAAGAGATCAAACACACCCACATACACACACACACACACACACACACACACACTCACACACACACACACACACACACACACACACACCAAAAATAAAAATTATGAGAAAAAAGTTTAACAGAAAACATTTTTAAAAAATAAAAATTTAAGAAAAGTTTCAAAAAAGAGTTCCTTAATTTTTTTTTTTGGGGGGGGGGGCTGAATGAGAAGACCCTGTATCTCCTCTGTGTCCATAACAAGTCTCTTGGTGGAGGCCTGGTATCTGCTTGTGGTGTTTGCTTTTCTTATGGCTTGATTGGTTTCTTAAGTCAGTTTGGGCCAGCAGAAACTTCTCTGTGTTAGGCATGTTTTTTGATCCTCCTCCTAGGCTAGTTCAGTGGGAGGGAGATCTGCTTGGAGTATCACAAAAGAGGAAGATGGCTGTTTCCTCTAGTTTGGAGATGTTGTGATGAGGCTAGGTTCTGTTTAGGGTTGAGGTCTTTCAGCAAACTGTAGCTTTTCCCTGAGGGGTTAAATCATGAGACACTCACAGAGCCCAGCTTGGAGCTTTCCTCGGGGTTTATGTTTACTGAATTTCAATTGTTTGTCTAGGCTGTTGTCGGGAGGGGTAGTCTCTGGCTGTGTTTACCTGGTGAAGAAAGTCACTTCTCTGTGGGCAGAGTTTTTTCTGCCTGGGTGGGATGACTTTCTCCTTTGCGGAACGGACATCATAACTGACATCATATACATATTGTGTGATCGTGGTATTTCCCCTGCCAGGTAAGTATGGGAAGGGATGGGAAGAGGAAACAAAGGAGGAGGCTATAATGCTTGATAAGAAATGTACACATTATCTTGCCCATGTAATTGTAACCACTCTGTACATTATTTTCACACACACAAAAAAAACTATTGTGACTTATTATAACATCGTAAACCTATTGTGACCTCATCACCATTATGGCATCACCAACTAAGTATAACATCAAAATATTATTATCACTCAATATTGTGACATCATATTGCCATTGTGATATCATTGTTCCGTTGGGTTTTTCAAACCTATTTTGACCTCATAACATTTTACAAAAATCGTGGCCTTTGAGACTATTAACATGTGAACTTGTACACTTATAATGCATGAAACACAAGGCAATCCAATGAGGCACACTGAAGATAATTTTATTTACACTAGAAATGAGCCTGCATTTACCTTGTCCTGAGCCGTACACTCAGTGACAGCCCAGCCCCAACCACCAAACCTCAGACGTCCAATAGGCATAGTTAATTGGTTTGCAAAACACCAACCCCCCAAATTACCATCTCCGCGCTCCAAACTTCAATAGGTAAGGCTTTTTCCTTTTCCCTTATTCCTTCCTTCTTTAAAGACCTTTCCTTCATTTCCCTTTTTCCCTTCCATCACTTCCTTCTTCTCTTTAGGCCTCTCCACTACACTTCTCTGGCCTTGTGGCCAATTGGCTTCCTTCCCCTCCTGCTCGCCCTCAAATTCCTCTTCTCCCAGGTCTTTCCCCTCCTGCTGTCTCACCATTTCCTTCGTTGCAGGTCTTTCCCTGATTTTCTCCAATTCCATTGCTCTGACCATGCAGCCTATATATAGGTTAAACCCCTCGATCACTCCAGTGGGTCTCCTACCTAACAGTTTTCAACCATCACTTCACAAACTGCCTGTTCCCCCATCAATTCTTCACAGCTCATCATGTGAGGATGACATCCTACCCCCTCCAGCAGCATGCCCTGCTCACTTGTGTGGCATGCCCCATGCACTCCACTTGGCCAGGTCATGGGGCAACATTGATTAGTGGGCCCTGCTCATTATTCGGACCATGCTGCTTTATGTATCCCCCACTGTTTTTCATGTCCAATCAAATCTTTGATTCCTTCTTACCAAATCCTAAGTGTCGTTGGTAGGATTGTTTGTCTCAGGTGGTATTCAAGGAGGTTGAACTCAATTCCTGGGCACTGTCCCTGAGCACTTCTGCTCAAGTCTAGCACTCTACCACTTTGAGTTATAGAAACTCTTGCAGTGTTTTCTGGTTGGAGATAAGAGGCTCGAGCCAAGTGTCCAGCCTGGCTCTTTGCAGGTTAGTTTGGAGATGGAGTCTTAGGGATTTCTCAGCCCAGGCTGGATTTGAATTGCAACTTTTGTCATGAAAATTTTTTGTTATTTCCAATTAAAGAAACAAGGAGATCAAATAGAATAAGTAGAGCTTACCTGGTCCTTATCAAGAATTGACCAAATATTTTGCAATGATAAAACTTGTTCGATGGGAGAATCTTAACACAGATGTGCCCAATATTTTAGAATCACGTAGTCAATACTAGCCTAAACAACGCAAAACAAAAGAGACAAAACTCAAATCCTAAAATTTTAAACAACAATGTGTAGACATCTTTGCTAACAAAGCACATCAGATGGTTGAGCCTCAGTTACCAGAGTCTGTGAAAAGAGCAACTTGTTAGCAAGGCACATTTGAATAGATGGATGGAGGAGAAGAAAGCTTGGTGGTAGGGTAAGGATTGGAGTGGGCCAAATCCTTAACCCACCATTTGGCCAAGATGGCGAACTCAAGATGACAAATTTCTAAAAAAAATGCAAAGAAAACCTGAACAAAAAAATCAAGCCTAGTTTGGCTAGCCTTTTAGAGGGAACCTAGAATGGGTCCCCTGGACCCAGTCCATGTCCCATGCTTCATGGCACAATACAAATAGTTGTAGAAAAGAAAGGGAGAGTTATAGAAAGCTGGACATGATTAAAAGAGAGCAAAGAGATCCTGAAAGTGAACAGACTGTTGACCATTTATCATTGCAGAGGCAAAAATTGTCTAAATCTGAGAAAAGCATAAAAAAATTAGGTGCTCTGGCTATCCAGGGAGCACAGGAGACATTTTAGAGGGGTTTCATGGCTTGGGCATGACTCATAGCACCCTGTTAAATGTGTAGGAGAGTCAGTCTGGTGAGTGAAGGAGAGCTGATCAGGCAGAAGTGATGTCCCTGGTTCCCCTAGAGCTCTAGATAGAAATGGCCAAGACCCCATAACCATGCATCCTCGGATTCAGAGGTGACCAGCCTTTCAGCTAAAGGCCATAGGAGCTCTCTGGCATGTTGCCACATCTGAACATAGATTGAGCAACAGAGAGCCATAGAGAGTAGTTTCACTCACCAGAGAAGAGAAGTGGTGTGGACGTGGATGTGAAGGCCAGCAATGGTATTGGTGAAAATTCTCGCGTGGTGTCTCAAGGAAGTTTAGTTCACAGAAAAGGAGTGGTTAGGAAATTCTAACATTTCCAACTCAAAAACACCATCTGAGTCACAGCATCAAATGTAATATTAAATAGTTAGGTTTCATTCAGTAGCCTATGAAGAGAATACCACACACTATGAACGCAGGAAAGAAGTTTATTTACCGAACTGCTGCCCCCACCATACATGGTGGAGAAGCAGGGCCAAAAAGGAAAGGGGGGATAGCAATTTGTATTTCTGTAGAAATTCATCCACCTCTGCTAGGTTTTCCTTCCTTTGTAAGTAGAGTCTGGAATTATTTCCTTATGATTGTCTTGGATATTTGTTGTAATTTTTCCTGTGATATCTCTGATAATATCGATTTGGGTATCCTCTCTTATTTTGTTAGTTACTCTTGCCAGTGGTCTGTCAGTTTTATTGATTTTTTCATAGAAACAGTTTTTTGTTTTATTAATTTTATTTATAATTTTCTCAATCTCTATCTCATTAATTTCAGCTCTTATTTTGGTTATCTCTTTCTGTCTAACAACTTGAGGTTCAATTTTTTTCTTGTTTCTGTAGCAGTTTTAGTTGTATCATAAGATTGTTTATTTGTTCTCTGTTTTCTTGATATGTGCACTGAGAGCAATACATTTGTCCCTCAGGACTGCTTTTGCTGGGTCTCATAGGTTTCTTTGTGATGTTTCTTCATTTTCACTGAATTGTAAGAACTTTTTAATTTCTTCTTTAACTTCTTTTGTGACCCAAGTATTATTCAACTTAGTGCAGTTTAATTTCCATGTGTTTAAGTTTTTTCTACTTTATGTCTTGTTATTGAGAACTAGTTTGATTCCACTATGATCAGATAGAATACAGGGTATTATGTTGATCCTCTTGTATTTACTTAAATTCCTTGTTTGAACTAAGAAATGATATATTGTAGAAAAAGTGAAGGGCTTGGCAAGAGTTAGTCCCTGCTGGTGTGAATGACTGTAATTGTAACTACTCAGGAGGCTCAGATCTGTGTATTCAGGTTCAAAGCCAGACCAGGCAGGAAAGTTCATGACGCATTTCTGGGGTTGTTCAGCACCACACCCTGCATCATGTCCGGGGTTGTTCACCACCTTTGCCACCATGGGCTCGGCTGGGATGCTTATGCAAGCCGGTATGGAGAGGCGCTCCACCCTACCACGAGTCAGGGGGTTAACCAGTGCTGCTGCCTCTGGCTGGGCTAGGCTGCTTATGCGGGCCAGTATGGAGAGGCACAAACCGGCATGGGTCTGGAGTTGTTCACTGCAGCTGCCCCCGCCACAGTTATCACTGCCACCCCGGGCTGGTCTGGGCTGTTCCTGTGGGCTAGTGCCAAGAGGCATTGTGCACAGAGTCTGGGTGGTTTGCCACTACTGCCAGCTGCTGCTGCTGTTCCAGGTTAGGCTAGGCTGTTTACACCAGCAGTACAGAGGTGCCACACTGCGTGTCTAGGGTCGTTCACCACTGCTGACAGCTGCTGCTGATCCTGACTGGGTTGGTCTGCTTGCACCAGCCAGGCAGAGGTGCCATGCCAGGGAGGTTGAGATGAATCTTCATGCCGATTCTGTCTTCTGAGATTTCAGTTTGTATTCTCTGGGTTGGCACTGGACCTTGGGAGACTTCTGTGAGCCTTGGGATGCTTGTGGGTGTGTGGTCCTCTGAGGGTCCAGAGCCAGGCCACTTAAGCAACCTGGCACAAAGTTCCACCACTTAAGCTGCTCAGCAGGGAGCCCCATCACCAACAAAGGGTGGGGGAAGGTTCTCCCCACTTTACTGTCTGTGTAGGTTTTTTCCTTTTCTTTTTTCACTTTCTGTATCTCTCTGAGTAATCGCCTTTTTTTTTGTGGGTCACTTGCAGAAACAGAGCATTGAAATCCAAACTCTGTATTTCGTTGGGGAGATCTGTGGTGTTTTCCTGCTGTTCCATTGCCATCTTGGCCCCTCCTCTTCAGGTGGAGTTTTTCTTATGTGGCTGGTGGGCTTTGGTTACCAAAGGATAGGTCGATAAAAGAATATGTTGTAAAGCCTGCAGATTGTAGTTAAACATTTCTGTTAACATAGCCTTCCGAAATTTAGGAACCAAAGGGGGTGGTCTACCATAAAATATTTCAAAGGGATTAAATCCTTTAACATAAGGGCTATATCTTGCTCGAAGATAAGCAAAGTGGAGGAGGCTCACCTAGCCATGGACAGTCTCTGTATTTAATTTAGTTAGTTTCCTTTGAGGGCATAGTCATTTTTTCTAATGCCTTGATCTCTGAGTTGTATAAATGGATTGTAACTTCCAATTTATTCCTAGAGTGTTAGTTAATAATTGAGAACTTGGACCATGAATGCAGGGCCATCTTTGGATCCCACAGCTAAGGGTAAGCCAAATCAAGGAATTATTACATGCCTCAGCTCAGCCTGAAAAAGTGTCCACTATTACTAACAGATACCAACACCCATACTTTCCAAGCTTTACCTCTGTGTAATCCACTTTCCCAAATTCACCATCTGAGGTTCCTCACATATGAATTCTTTCCCATAGGTTCCAGCTTTTCAGCATTTACCTGTTGGAAATTACCTACACACCTTACAATGTATTGTCACGCTAAGGCCCCACTGCTTTTCAGAACAGTTTTAGGTAGTGGCTTCGGGCAATTTACCAGGGTGCAAATATCCACACGTAAACTGACAGAAAGCTTGAGCCTGTATGCTTTTTTCATAAGGTCAGTGTCAACATTTGCACACTTATTACAACTGTTTTTGCTTCTACCTTTAATTTTAATGACTAGTAGCTCTAGAGATCCCACTGGTTTTAGAGTGATCTCCCAAGCCACCTGATCAGCTCAGATGTTTCCCTGTATCTTAAGGTCTCTAGTTTCTTTAACTCTTGTACAGTACTCTGAATCTTGGAGACTTCTTCCCCTTTATTCTCCTCCATTTCTCTCAAACTTGCTTTCAAAATCCCACTCTCCTTCTCAATGTGCTCTTTAAACTGTAACTATTTTGGCAGGGTCACAGGAGAGTTCCTTTGACTGGCCAAGTGCTTCCCCTTCTCACAACACCTTTGCTTGCTCTTCAGCTCCTCCCTTAAATTCACAAAGGTGTTATTGCAAGGTATTTTCTCCCAACTCTACCAGTTCCATTGAGACATGATGATTCTGCATTACATTTATGGTGAAGGTCTCAGCAGTCTTTCGGGGCTTTTACGCTAGTAGTTTCTCTTTCTAGTTTTCCACTTCAGTGTATTTTGTGACAGATATTTCAAATTTTTTTTTACCCTTCTATTTTTTTCCCTAATGTTCTGTCCCTTTCTCCAGTATTATCAATCAGAGCATGTGGCCCTTTAACTCTTTCTGAAGAGTAATAATCTCTTTCTTGAGCCTGATAGTTTCCTGTTAACTTTTCTTGGCCTCATCTATAACAGCACTTCCCTGTCTTCTCTGCTAACTACTCTTTCCTTCTCTCTCTGTTGCTTTGAATTTCTGGAGACAATTTTCAAAGCTTATAATCGACATGTACTTCAGCCTAATACATTCTTATATCAGGTCCAGCTCATTTTTTATGTCCACATTTCTTAATGCAGCATCAGGATCTCTGCTTGGCCTCATTTGTGGTTAGCAACGATGGCAGTATTTCTGTCTTGTGCTTCTGTCGGTCTATGGTCCCCTAATTTGCCTCATAATCATCCAGGCTAATGTACTTGAATTTCATTTGATTCTGAGTGTTTTCGAGGTTCCTTTTGAGTATTTTCTTATCTTTTTTTTTCTTCTCATATTTATTTATTTTTTGTGAACATACTGTACAGAGGGGTTACAACCACATTGGCAAGATAATGAGTACATTTCTTATCAAGCACTGCAGCCTCCTCTTTGTTTAGCCTTCACATCCCTTCCCAGCCTCCCCCCGCCCCCCCAAACCTCCTCCCGCACCAAAGTTGTAAAGATCGTTTTTGACATAAATACTTGTACTTCTCATAGTTGCATCAGGTCCACCTGTATCATTAAACGACTTGTTTTTCCCCATCTCCTCCACAAATTATACCGACATCAAATATAGTGAAAGCAGGGGTTATACTGTGGGGGAGGGACATACAAAGACACAAAGAAATACTCTTATAAATGAGTTAGAAACAAATATGCATGAAAGAAAACAAAAACATTTAAATACATATCTAAGGGTTCATTTTCTTAACATCATATTATCTGACCTTTCCTGCTTGACTCATACATATACTAGATATTGCAAATAAGGGAAACCATAGGACCTATGTTTCTTTGGGCCTGGCTTACTTCACTTAATATAATTTTTTTCCAAGCCTTTCCATTTCCTAACAAATGGGGCAGTGTCATTCTTTCTGATGGAGGCATAGAATTCCATTGTGTATATATTCCATATTTTCTTGATCCATTCATCTACTGAGGGGCATCTGGGTTGGTTCCATATCTTAGCTATGGTAAATAATGCTGCAATAAACATAGTTGTGCTGGTAGCTTTAGTGTGGTCTTGTTTGTAAACATTTGGGTAAATGCCCAAAAGTGGGAATGCTGGGTCATAGGGGAGCTCTATGTGAAGTCTTTTCAGGAACCTCCATACTACTTTCCAAAGTGGTTGAACAAGTTTTACACTCCCACCAACAATGAAGTAACGTTCCCTTCTGTCTACATCCCCTCCAGCATCTGTTGTTAAAAGAGTTCTTGATTATAGCCTTTCTAACTGTGGTGAGGTGGTATCTCAATATTGTTTTGATTTGCATTTCTTTTATGGCTAGGGATGTTGAGCATTTCTTCATGTGTCTATTGGCCATCCTTTCTTCTTCAGAGAAGTTTCTCTTCAAGTCATTAGCCCTGTTATTTATTGGGGAGTTGTTTCTTTGAGGATTTGTTGTTGGGGGATTTAATTTTTTGAGCTCCAAGTATATTTTAGAGATGAGACCCTGTTCCGTTGTATGGCTAGTGAAGATCTTCTCCCAATATATGGGCTTTCTATTGATCTTGCTAGCTATGTCCTTTGCCATGCAGAAGCTTTGCAACTTCATGCAATCTCATTTGTCCAAACTTTCTTTGATTTGTTGTGTTTTCAGGTCTCTATTAAAAAAATTTCGGCCTGAGCAAAGAAGGCCTAGGGTTTCTACTATTCCATCCTGTAATGTTTTCAGCATGTCTGCTTTGACTCTGAGGTCTTTGATCAATTTGGAGTTGATTCTGGTGCAGGGTGATATAGAAGCATCTAGGTTTAGTTTTCTACAATTAGTTAACCAATTTTGCCAGCACCATTTACTGAAGAGGCTGTCTTTCTTCCATACTATCATTTTAGCTCCCTTATCGAAGATTAGTTGGTGATAGGTCTGTAGGTTCATTTCTGGGTTTACAATTCTATTCCATTGGTCCTGAGGTCTGTTCTTGTGCCAGTACCAAGCTGTTTTGATTACTATGGCTATATAGTAGAGTTTGAAATTTGGTATTGATATTCCACCAGCAGTGTTCTTTCCATTGAGAAGTGTTTTTGCTATTGGGGTCTTTTATTGTTCCATTTGGATTTCCTCTTCTATTTCCTTGAAGAATGAGGTTGTAATTTTGAATCGCATTGAATTTGTAGATAGCCTTGGGAAGTATTGCCCTTTTCTTGATGTTAATCTTTCGAATCCAGGAGCATGGGAGGTTTTCCCATTTTCTAAGTTCTGTTTTGATTTCCTTTTTCAAGAATTTAAAGTTTTCATCATAGAAGTCCTTCACTTCTTTGGTTGTTAATTCCTACGTATTTTATTTTTTGAGGGGTTATTACAAATGGAGTTACTTTCCTAAATTCAACCAAACTTTTCTCATTGTTGGCATACAGAAAAGCCATTGATTTTGGGGGGTTAATTTTATACCCTGCTACTTTGCCAAAGTTTTGAATCAGCTTGAGTAATTTGGGAGTGGAGTCTATGGGATTCTTTAAGTACAAGATCATGTCATCTACAAAGAGGGAGAGTTTTAATTCTTCTTTCCCTATATGATCCCCTTTATGTTTGCATCTTGTCTTATTGCTGTAGCTACGCATTCTAATACTAGATTGAAGAAAAGTAGAGAGAGTGCACATCCTTGTCTTGTTCCTGAGTTAAGAGGAAATGGCTTTAGTTTTTCAATATTAAGTATAATGCTGGCTGTATGTTTGTCTTATACAGCCTTTATTGTATTGAGGAATGTTCCATGGATTCCTAATTTTTCCAAACCTTCATCATAAAGGGGTGTTGGATCTTGTCGAATGCTTTTTCTACATCTAATGAGATAACCATGTGGTTCTTAACCTTGCTCCTGTTGATGTGATGAATAATAGTAATTGATTTGCGTATGTTGAACCACCTTTGCATCCCTGAAATGAAACCTGATTGATAATGGTGTATGATTTTTTTGATTAATTGTTGAAGTCGATTGGCCAAAATTTTGTTGTGAAGTTTTGCATCAATGTTAATCAAAGAAATGGGTCTATAGTTCTCTTTCATTGATGAGTCCCTGTCTGGTTTTGGGATGAGGGTTATGATGGCTTCATAGAATGTGTTCGGTAATGAACTTTCTCTTTCAATTGCATTCAAGAGTTGGAGGAGTATTGGTGTGAGCTCTGCTTTGTATGCCTTGTAGAATTCTGCTGTAAAACCATCTGGTCCTGGACTTTTTTAGCTGGGATGTCTCTTATTGTTGTTTCTATTTCAATGTTTGATATGGGCCTGTTAAGATGGTTTAACTCATCTTGGTTTAGTTTTGGCATGTCAATATTTGCTAGGAAAAGGTCCATTTCTGTCAAGTTCTCACACTTATTAGCATAAAGTTTTGAGAAGTATTCCCTTATAATGTTCTGAATCTTGGTTTTTTCCGTGGTGATGTTTCCATTCTCATCTCTGAGTTTATTAATTTGGGTGTGTTCTCTTCTTTTTCTGATAAGATTTGCTAAGGGTCTGTCAATTTTGTTAATTTTTTCGAAGAACCAACTCTTTGTTTCGTTGATCCTTTCTATAGTTTTTTTGGATTCTAATTCATTTAATTCTGATTTAATTTAAATTATTTCTTTCCATCTACTGGATTGGGGTTTATCTTGCCGCTATATTTCAAGGAGATTCAGATGTCTCATTAAGTTGTTGGTTTCAGATCTCTCCAATTAGTTGATGTCGGATCTCAGAGGTATAATCTTGCCTCTGAGTACTGCCTTTGCTGTCTCCCAGAGGAGCTGACAATTTGTGTGCTCATTATTGTTGAATAGCATGAACATTTGAATTTCCTTTTTAATCTCTTTCATGACAAACTCGTGATTCAGCAGTGTGTTGTTCAGCCTCCATGTGTTACCGGACTTTCTTTGGTGGCTTTTGGTGTTGAGTTCTAATTTTATTCCCTTGTGGTCAGAGAGAATGCAAGGTATAACTTCAATGTTTCTGAATTTGGACAAGTTTCCTTTGTGGCCTAAAATGTGGTCTATTTTAGAAAATGTTCCATGTGCTGCTGAGAAAAACGTGTATTCTGATGCTGCAGGGTGAAATGTTCGGTAGATGTCTGTTAAATCTAGTTGATCTATGCAGCTGTTTAGATCTGTGGTTTCTCTGTGGAGTTTTTGCCGAGTTGATCTATCTAGTGGGGAGAGTGGTGTGTTAAAATCCCCACCAATTAATGTTTCTGGATCTATGTGGGATTTGAGGGAAAATAGTGTTTCTTGTATAAATGTGGGTGCTCCATTGCTTGGCAAATAGATATTTAGAATTGTAATATCCTCCTGAAGGAGAGATCCCTTAATTAGTATGTAGCGACCTTCTTTATTTCTTCTCATGAATTTTAATTTGAAGTCTATTTTATCTGATATTAGGATTGCAACTCCCGCCTTTTAATAGGGGCCATTTGTTTGGTAGATTTTTCTCCAGCCTTAACATTGAAAATGTGTTTGTTTTTGGGGGCAAGATGTGACTCCTGAAGGCAGCAGATAGAAGGATCTTGTTTTTTAATCCAACAAGAGAGTCTTTGTCGCTTAATTGGAGAGTTAAGTTCGTTAATGTTAAGAGATAGGACTGAGAGTTATTTGGTAGTTCCTGCCATGTATCCACCTTCTTAGGGGTTGCGAACACTGGGTTCTTCCTATGGTTCTTGTATTCTCAGTTTGGGTGCAGTTTCTTGGCCTTTATTGTGGTCTTGTTGGTTTTCTATGTGTCAGATATCTTTAAGAATCTTTTGTAGGGCTGGTTGATGGAGATGTATTGTTTCAATTTTTCTTTGCTATGGAAGGTTTTTATTTGGCCTTCAGTTTTGAAGGAGAGTTTAGCTGGGTACAGTATTCTTGGTTGATAGTTGTTTGTTTTTAGCCTGGCATACATCATTCCAGGCTCTTCTTGCTTTGATTGTCTCTGCTGAGAAATCTGAGGGATTTATAATTGGTTTCCCTTTATATGTGATTAATCTTTACTCCTTCACAGCTTTAAGGATCTTTTCTTTGGTCAGAGTTAATCCTGTGTGGATTATAATGAGATGGTGGGATGTCCTATTCTGATCTGGTCTATTTGGAGTTCTAAAAGCTTCTTGTATCTGAATAGGCCTATGTTTTTGCATATTTGGGAAGTTCTCTGCTAGGATCCTGTTAAACAAATTTGCTAGACCATTAACTTCTGTTTCTAGGTGCTCCACTACACCCTTTATCCTTAGATTAGGCCTTCTGATGGTGTCTTCCAAGTATTGGATAGATCTATCATTTTTCTTGGACTTGTCTTGGATGGTTGTATGTTCTTTCTCTATAATATCTAGGCTGTCTTCAATCCCCGAGATTCGATCTTCTGCATGGTCTAACCTACTGTCAAGACTTTCTACTTTGTTTTTTATTTCTTTTCCTCCTAATTGGTCAGCTTTGATGGCTTCAAATTCTTTGTTGACGCTTTGTTTTAGATCTTGTATGGACTTCTTTACTTCCTTAATTTGGTGTTCAGTGTTTATTCTCAAATCACTTAGTTGACTGGTTATGGTTTCTTTGGACTCCCATTCCTTCTGTTGGGTTACATTCAGCATTCCTTTTGTGGTCTCCCTAACTTCCTTCAGCTCTTTGTTAATGGATCCCATGAATGCATTTAGTGATCTTTGTGTATTCTCATCCTGCTCTCTCAATTCCTGTCTTATTCGTTGTTTAGCTTCCTCCCGTTCATGCCATTCTTGTAGTTCTCTTTGAGTGTTCTCAGCCTGTTCAGGCCATTCCTGCCTTTCTCTTTGAGCATTCTCCAGCTGCTTATGCTGTTCACCTTTTCTCTTGCCTTTCTCTTTGAGTATTCTCAAGCTGCTCACCGACAAAGCTCGGAGGAGCTGCTAGCTCCAATTCAGGCCTTGGAATAAAACTAGAGTCATTTAGCCGGTCACAAGAACTTAAAGGCGTGACCTGCCAGACTCAGATCCACCCAGGGAAAAGTCACCCAGTTCGGTCGCCAGCCCTAGGAGGGGCTTTTTTCACCGGTTAATCAGAGCCAGAAGCTGCCCCTCCCTTTAGCAGCCTCGACATCAGTAAACAGAAACCCTGAGGGTGGCTCCAGCTCTCTACCACTAAGCTACATTTCTAGCCCCACCCTTACAAATTTATTCTTCAACTTGACTATCCCCAAGAAAAGGCTTGTGAGTATAAATCATCCAAAAAATTCTATAAAAAGTTTCTAAAGATAAAGAAGACAAAGTTCATACTTGGAAGAGACTCTAAACATATGAAGACTGTGACAAATGCTTCCATTTAATTATGTATCATGTTTCAACACTTAATAAAATATTAATGAAAAACCAGTCAAGGTCTTAAATTATTGTGTATAAATTTATAATAGATATACAAAATGTACTACATATTATGTGTATCATAATACTAAATACAATAAACAATAAGTAAATGAAAAGTAAAAAATAAAATACAAGATCAATAATAAAAATTATAATATATGTAATAAACATATATTATATATAATATAATATGTAATATAATATACGTAATAAACATACATATGTAAATATATATCATATATTACACATATATAGAAATAGTTTTTCCATTGCAGGGCCTTCATTCAGACTGGGAACTGTAGCCTGAATTTCTTTTCCTCAAGGACAGTGAGCTTTGCCTTCACCCATGGTGCAAAAGAGTTAACTGGATGGTAGATCAATACAAGCAATGATGGAAATACTGGCCCCACTTCCAAGACAATGACTTAATTTTTTAATGGAAGCAGTTATGTTTATTCAGTTACATAATGAATATTAAAAAAAAACACTGTAGAATTTTGTACATCGATTCAGACACCTTTCTTTTACCCCCAAAATGCTTGTCTGAGCACTACTTTTTTCATTTTTTTATTGTAAAAATCTTTTACAGAGGGGTTACATTTAAATGAGCATGATAATGAGTACATTTACTATTGAGCATTGTTGCATCCTCCTTTGTTTTCCCCCTACCATTCCTTCCCTCCCATCTCCACAACTACTCCCCCTGCCGAGCTCAGTGACTTAATTTTTATTTTTGGATTTGCATGAGGTTTGAACTCAAGTAGTGGCAAATCTTCACCTTCCCTCACATTGCTACATATTTACCAAGACCCTAAGTTCAAATCACAGGTTAGGGAAGAAAACTGGTAGAAATTCAAAACAAGGGCTTTGCTTCTTCTTTATTTTAGTTAAATAATTAATTAAGTTTTTAATGTATTCTTTATTTTGCCCACATGGGGCTTGAACTCAGGTCATGGCAACTCTGCCTCAGCTTCAATCACCCTAGGGTGGGGCACCCTCGGACTCATAGTTAATCCAGGGATCCTAGGCCCAGAGGGCTTTCAGGAAGAAAAAAAAAAACGTAGCATAACACAAAAAGTGGCAAGCTGCAGAGGACTGAGGGTTTTACATTTTTTTCTTTGCACAGTGACCATTCTGGGTCTGAATAACATGGCTGCAAAGTGGACCTGAACTGCCATACCTGAAGGCTGGCTTGCTATCAGGGAATCCATAGGCCAACCTGTGAACATAGGCCCCGGGTTCAAATCCCAGTACTGACATCTACCAGTGGCAAGAGATCACAAAAGACTAGTTCCTATGCGTAGGAATGCCAATTGAAAGAGTAGTTCATGCTTCGGTCTAGTCTAAAATTGGATGCAATAATCCTAGGATGCTGATTGAACTTAATTAATAGGTTATTATACATGAAAAGAATAATATTCCTTCAATGGTGATATAATAAATGCTTTAGAGTTGGTAGGAATGTAGTAGGTGCCATTCAATCATAGATAGATGGCTCTGGTACTCTTTACTAATATATATTTATTTGTATACCCCACTCTGCCTATACATGCATCACTGTTTTGGCCAAACCTGGGGCTGGATCTCAGCACCTGGGAACCACTTCACAGCTTCATTGCCTAAAGGCTGCCATGCTGACACTCATCCATTCATGAATCGGGCTTGCTAAACCCTGAGTTCACATCCCAGCACTGCCAAAAATTTAATGTTTCCTTTTCTGTGAGAGTCCTGGGAGTCAGGCATGATGGAGAACATATTTACAAATCTGGATGCTGTGAGAGGACGTAAACAATGTAATAAATGTTAAAGGGGTCATCAGAGTCAATGAAATAAATGGTAAATCAATGTATAAAATAAGAAATAAAATGAATAACCACACCCAACAAAATATGGACTGACTATGGGTATGGAAGTATAAATCCTATCTTTAAAATGGATATAAAGAGTATGTTTCCCAGCTCTTAGGCTTGAATTCAGGCCTTGGGAACAGGCCTGACTTTCTTGTCTTCAAGCATGTTCAGATTCTCTTCCGTCACGGTGCTGCATATATACCTAGACCTTGAGTTCAAATCCCAGGCCTGGCAGAAAAAATGTCATGAATTGCAAACCAAGGAACTAAATATACTTTTTTAATTGAGGGCTATTGGAGAAGCCATTGTCCCATACAGCAACATAAGCCTACATTTGAATATAGTCATGCCACTTCCAGATGGTGGGAGATCCTAAGAAATTCGTTCCCATCCACAGGAATAATGATGGAATGTTATCGATATCAAAGTTGAATGACATGCTCATGAATGATACTTGTACACAATTAGACTTCATGATTTCAGTCAGCTGATTGATTTTATTTAATATCTTATGAAACATTAAAAGAATACTATTTCTCACAGGGACTCAATAATTTCAGGACACTGATTTACTTAATAGTTTATTGAAGATAAAAATAATAACATTAATTACATGGAGGCATAATAAATACCCAAGAATTGGTAGGAATGTAGTCTATATAATTGAAAAATTGATAGACATCTCTGGGACTCTGTAAAGATCTATCTATCTATCTATCTATCTATCTATCTATCTATCTATGTATATGTATATATATACGTATATATATATATACATATATATGTATATATGTATATATATGTATATATGTATATACATATATATGTATATATGTATATATATGTATATATGTATATACATATATACATATATATACATATATACATATATATGTATATATGTATATACATATATACATATATACATATATATGTATATACATATGTATATACATATATATGTATATATATATATATATACATTTATTTATTTATTTATTAGTGTACTATGATCTGCGTGTCAATTTGTTCATATTTTGTCAACCCCTGGTGCTTGATCTCAGATCCTGGGAACTGTCTATCAGCTCAATTTGTTCCAGGATGGCATGCTAACTCACACACATTCATGAATTTGGCTCTGTGGGCCTTGGGATCAGATGCCATCATGCCCAAACAATGAATCATGAAGTAAGAAACTGATGGTGACACATGTTTTCCTTTTCTGTGAAATTCCTGGGTGTCAGGTATAAGTGGAATACATATGCAGATCTATATCCTATTTAATCAATGTAACCAATGTTCTATGTGCCATATTAGTCGATAAAATAAACAGTCAATACATGTTTGGTCTTTGTTTGCCCCCGAAAAGTGGATGGGGCCCGGGAATGGTAAGTGTGCCACTCATCCGTTCCCCAGCCTCCCTTAGCCTGGAGACATTCAGACACAATGGGGAGTCAAGTCAAGCAAGAACTCCTTTATTACCACACAGCAAGCACCTTTTAAATGGAAAAACTGGGAGGCATGGAAGGGGAGGGAAAGGAACCAACCAATCACTGTAAAGGTCACATCCTATCATGCCACTAAGCTTTATCCAATCATATTTTAAGGTAAACAATTGGGCTGTACCCACTCAACACCTTCTCAGCACCATCTTTGCTGCCCATGTGCCCCACAAACACTTGAATAAAACAAAAAATAAAATGAATAACTACATTGAATTCAATATGGTGTCAACCTATGTATGTAAATATAAATCATATATTTAAAATGTACACAAATAGGATGTATTCTTGTGCTGGGGATCGATTCCAGACCTAAGGAACAGAAATGAATTTCTTGACTTCAAGAAGGCTAGCTTTCCATTTCCACACAGTGCAACAGAGTTACCCAGACTATGAGTTCCAATCCCAGTCCTAGCAGAAAAAAATGGCACCTTTATACTATGTGAAGCCCAATTCTTAGGTATTTCATTATGCCTCAATTTAATGAACATGATTGTTTAAATGCTTCATGAAATATTGATCAAAATCGACCAGTGTCCAATAATATAATTGTGTATAATTTTATCCTAGAATTATTTAAGAGCTGCCCATTCAATCATAACATACATCACATTCCCTTGGTATTCATATAGATAGGAATGACTTTCTAAAGATCTCCTTCCATTTGGAGTTGGCAGGACCAGGATTCCAACTGTGGGCTCCAGCTCCCACCATTTTAACTCAAGGATAGGGAACTCACTGGTCTGTCCAAGAACAGCAAGACCAATGATTAGGCAGGCACCAGTGGCTCTCAGCAGTCCTCATTGATGTTTACAAGGCTGTAATAGGAGGATAATGGTCAAATTCACACTAGGCAGGAAAGTCCTTGAGATCCCTGTCCAACTTCGGTGCCAACAAAGCCAGAAGTAGAGCCGTGTAGCTCCAGTGGTAAATGGCTATCCCTGATCAAAACAGCTCATAACACACATACACACACACACACACACACACACACACACACACACACACAATGCAGTCTAATCATCTATCTGTTTATATATTGGCCATTCCTATGGGTTGATCTCAGGTCCCCATATTGGCCCGCCAACTTCTCTTGTACCAGACTGGCATGCTAACAGTTACCCACTCATGAGGTGGGCTGCTAGCCCCTGAGTTCAAGTCACAGAACTGCCAAAAACTTAATCCTGCGGAAAGCCAATTGCCTCATTTGGTTTCTTTATCGGTGAAATTTCTGAGACTCAGGAATGATGTAGAATACACAGGCAAATCTATGTCTTATGTAATAGGATGCACAAAATATTATATGTGTAATCATATTCACTAAAATATATAAGAAACAAATAAAACACAAAATAAAATGAATATACTAACTGCAATATGCAGTTAGTATGCAGTAAAAATGTGTAGGTCAATAAAAATCATGTACTTAAAATATATAAATATATTATTTTTTTGAGTGCCAAGACTTGAATTCAGGCCCTAGAAACAGGCCTGACTTTCTGGTCTTCCAGAATGGTGATCTTTCCCATCCCCCACAGTACTGCAGATTTACCCAGACCCTGAGTTCAAATCCCAGGCCTGGCAGAAAAAAATGGCATGAATTCTAAGCCAAGGAGCCTCATAATTTTTTAAAATATTTTTAATGTATGTACGTATGTATGTATGTGTTCATATATGTATGTATGTATGTATATATGTGTATATGTATGTATTTTTCTTTTGTCAAGCACAGAGCTTGAACTCAGGTCATGGCAATTCTGCCTCAGCTTTGATCACTCTAGCCTGGGGTGCAGTCACTGGACCTATAGCCGAACCTGGGTTCCTGGGACTCAAAGGCTGACAAGAAAAAAATAATTAATGCGACACAGATAAAAAAAAAACTGGCAACTTGCAGATGGCTACCGGTTTTACATTTGTCTTCTTTGTAAGGTGACCATCCTGCGTCTGAATGACACAGTTAAAGAATGTTGGTAACTTGGCATTGCTGAAGGCTGGTGGGCTACCAGGGAAGCCATAGGCCAACATGGAAATATAGGCCCTGTGTTTGAAGCCGGGTCCTGACCCCTACCAATAGAGAGAGATCCTAAGAGTCTCCTTCCTAGTCATAGGAACACCGATGGAAGATTATGAATGGCAAGGCTGAATTAGTTGTTTCTGAATATTACTATATAAATAGAGTGATTTTAGGAGGCCAATGGATTTTAATGAATATTTTTGACACATTCAAAGAATACTATTAATTACATGGACACAATAGTTTCAGGAGAGTGATTGATTTAACTAATAATTAAGGATGAAAACAATAATATTAATTACATAGAGGTATACTAAATACCCAAGAATTGATAGGAATGTAGCCTATGTAACCGAATAATGTATAGACATCTCTGGCACTCTATAAAAATCAATAATTATTTGTGTACTACCATCTGCATGTCTATCTGTTCTAATTTTGTCAACCTCTGGAGCTGGATATCAAGTTCTGGAAATGCTTGTCAGCTCAATATGCCTCAGGCTGGCATACTGACACTCATCCATTCATGAATTGGGCCTTGTAGGCTGTGACTTTAGATGCCAGCACTCACAAAAATTGAATCATGGAGTAAGAAGCCCATGGCGACACGTTTTCCTTTTCTGTGAAAGTCCTGGGTATCAGGTGTGAAATTTCATACATAGGCAAATATATATCCTAGGTAATAAATGAAATAAATATTTCATGTGTAATAAAAGTCAATAAAATAAATGGTAAGTAAATGAATAAAACAAAAATAAAATGAATAAGTACACTATGCACAATATGGGATCAACATACGGGGTTCGATTTCAGGGCCTGGGAAGTGCCTGGCAGCTGAATTGGCTAGAAGCTGCTGTGCTGACAGTCAGCCATTCATGAATTGAGCCTTCTAGGGCCTGAGTTAGATTCCACCACTGCCAAAAAAATGTAATCTTGGAGTAGGAAGCTAAGCATGACACATGTTTAATTTTTTTTTTGAAAGTGCTCGGTGACAGGTAGGATGTATAATTCAGATGCAAATCTATATGTAATATATGCAAATCTATATGTAATCGGATGTCATAAATGTAAAAAATGTCATAGGTGGAAGAATGGTCAATACAATCAATGAAAACCAGATTGAATTAGTAGTGAATCATACTAGGATAAAAAATTACACACAAAAACTATAGGATGTGGATTAAGTTTAATATTTTATTAAGTATTACCAGAATAAAAATTGCATGGAAACATAAATACCTAATAATTTGTAGTAACACATGATGCATAATTTAATAATATATAGATATCTGTCTCATTCTATAAAATATGAAATTATGTGTATGGCTGTATGTACATATGTGAAAAACAATAACAAAATATTGAGTAATTTAGTTAATGCTTTATTAATTGTTAACTGAGACACATTATTAAATGGAGACATAATTTAATAAGTTATAATTGGTAGTAATATCTATAAATTAATAATATACAGACATCTTTCTGTGTATATAATGCTTATATACATCAGTCTCTATTTATACCTCATTCAATCCTGGGGCTTGGTGGTCCACTGCTCACCTAGTGAGCATGAAGCCCTGGGTTCCATTCCTCAGTGCCACATAAACAGAAAACCCAGAAGTTCTGCTGTCTTTCAATCAATTGAGTTCTACCCTTGAGCACATATGCTTAGGGACAGTGTCAAAACCCTTACTCAAGCCCCAGGACTGCCGCCAAAAAGATGTATAATGTTCTAACTGCAACTATAGAAGGATAGGACTTCAAATACCGCATGACAGAGCAAGCTAGGAGTCTGGTGCTGACAGCTGCCACCTAACCTGACTTAACCAGATATAAACTGCTGCAACCCAGCTCCACGGGTTATCCCCATCATCCTGGCTTACCCTAGCTTAACCCCCGATATACTGGCCACTCTGGGGCCTTAAAACCTGGCAGTAAGTCTGCTAGACTCTTTGAAATATGGCTCAAAGTGGTAGAGTTCTAGCCTTGTGCAAATGTTATTAGAACAATAATATCCCCAAGCTTTAAGCTCAAGCTTCATGACTAATCCCCCCCCGAAAAAAAAAAAATCCCACTAAACTGTTAGGTGTGAATTTATGTGGTTTGTGAAATGTTCCTCAAAGAATGGTGATATTGATTAGAGCACCCTAAGTCTAATGACAGCTTGTGGGACAGAGCTATGTACTGAGTCCTCTGTAGGGTACTCTGTGCTGAGTCCTGCTCATGGTACTATGTGCTGTATCCTTCACAAGGTGCAGTGTGCTGAGTCCTGCATTGGGTGCTAGGTTCTGAGTCTTTCACAGGATGCTGTGTGCTGAGTCATGCAAAGAGTGCCATGTGCTGTGTCCTTCACCAGGTGCATTCTTTAATTGGGTCCTTGTAAGATCTCCCCATTGAGATGATTATGCAGACAAGAATATTGACGCTCAGATATGTCTCCATGGCAGGGACAAAATAATGTATTACTGAAGACTAGTGAGTTGTCTACTTCAGACAATTGTTCTGTTTTGTTTTTTTCTGTCATGAACCTTGAAATAGGGGCCTATGCTCTGACCGTTTCCTCTTGGGATCATGGTTAGCACTCCACCGCATGGAGCCATGGACCCCCTTGCAGCAGATACCACAGTGTAGGGGTCTATAGTTGAAGTCTCTCATCCTGCCTTCTCAGGCAGTTGAGATCTGAGTATCTGGGTTCCAAATTATCCCAGACACAAAAGGTCTCATGAGCCTATTATCTCCAATTCACCACTAAGAAACCTGAAGTGGAAGCTAGGTGCTTGTCACTCATGCCTGTCATCCTAGCTACTCTGGACGATGAGATCTGAGGATCATAGTTCAAAGCCAGCCCGGGCAGGAAAGTCCTTAAGACACTTAGCTCCAATGGGCCACCAGAAAAGCTGAAATGGTGTTTGGCTCAAGTGGTAGAGGGCAAGACTTGAGCTGAAGAGCTCAAGGACAGCACACAGGCCCAAACATCAACTCCTACAATAATAAGAAAAGAGAGAAACAAACTAACAAACCTGAAGTTTAGGGCTGGGAATGTGCCTTAAGGGGAAAATGCTTTGCAAATATGAAACCCTGGGTTTGATTTCTAAGGACCACAACAGTAAAAAAGGCCTGAAGTAGCTCTGTGGTTCAAGTGGGAGAAGGCTATGATTGTACAAGAGAAACTAGATACAGTGCTCAGGTCCTCAGTTCAACCTCCAAGAATGGTGTATGTGCCCATGCCTCTGTGTGCCCGTGTGCGTACACATGCACACACACACACACACACACACACACACACACACACACACATGCACAGATAGAGAGAGAGAGATAGACTAAAAGTGGTGCTGCTACCCAAAATGGTAAAACATCGGGCTTCTGCACTGAGCTCATGGTCAGCACCCTGGCCCTGTGTTCAACCCCAAAACTTAGCCACCCAGGGCCCAAATAGGAGAGGTCAAATGTTTCAAAACTTGATGAGATTCACCAGCCCTAGATGACAGGAAGCTTTGTGATATCAGATATGTGCTTGGATTTCCCAAGCTTCCAGAAACCTAGGAGAGGCATCATAGGCCCATCATCACAGGCGATGAAACATTTAAGTTCAGTGCCCTAGTTGTCTGCCAGCAGGACTCTTGAGCACTGTTCAGTATCTGAACACCAGAATATAGTCTCACAAAGGAAGGATAAGTGCACAGGACTTGGCCTGCCACAGAAGGTGGCACAAATGAAGGCTTCCTATCAAACCAGAGCACTGGGGAGAGAGATAGTTTGGGGTACAAAGAGACCTTTTTCTCCTGACCTTCAGAGCCTGCCCATAAACATCCTCACTATCTGACCCAGATGGAGTTGTTACACAGCTGTACAGGAGTGAGGCCTTTTGTCTGCCTGTCCAGACAATGAGAGAGACTTCTTCCAGCAGGCCTGGGATGCAGAGAAACCCTCAGGTTACACTGGGAACAGTGAGGGGAGCCCTGGATTATGCATTGTCATGAAAGCAGTCTCTGTTACTAAATCATTTTATTGAGTACAAATTTCCTAGCTTGGTGCTGTTCATTATAACTACTCTTCAGCTTCACCTATAGGAATACATCCATACATAACCAAAAACATGGAGATACAGGCTTTTTTTGAGGAGGCAGTTCCTGGTGTTGCACTATGTGCCTAGGCATTGTCCCTGAGCTCCTTTTGCTCAAGGGTACTGCATTAACGTTGAATCACAGCCGCACTTCTGGGATTTTCTGTGATCTCTTAGAAATAACAGTGTCATGGATTTTCCTATGATGGCTGGATTCATACTCAGATTCTCTACACCTCAGCCTCCTTAGGAGCTGGGATTACAGTGAGAAGCCACTGGCACCTTCTTTCTTTTCTTCTTCATTTTTTAATCTGGACAATCTGACCTCTTAACAGGTCATTCCAAAGGTTTGAATTTATAAATTAACTACCCAATGTTCTTTATAGCTGTTTTCTCTGAGAAGGATTTTCTCTCCTCATCTTCGCCTCTCAGTCACAGTTTTGAAGCCAAAAGTTAGAAATGAGTGTCACAGGATTTGGGAGCAAATGTCCACAGGACACGCCAGTTCTGTCACTTAGCATTGAGCTGCAGTGAATTTGTTGTCTCAAGATGAGAGGCCCAAAAGCTGGAGCGATCCTCAAACTGTCTTCATTGCTCCTATAAAATGATCTAATAATTATGAGTGTTGTGTGTCTCCAACCTTAAGTATCTACAACAAACTAGATGCGTCTTCATGTATCTGTTTTTCTCTAGTGTCTCTTGAGATTTAGACTAAGGGTTTGTGTGGAGGGGCTCTTTGGTGTACTCCTGAAGAAAGCCGCTTGATTCCTGTTCACGAGATTGCCGTTCAAATTCAGCCGGAGGAGGAATTCTGTGAGACTCTTATCTCCAATAAACCACCCGAAAACCAGAAGTGGAACAGTGGTCCAGAGAGTAGAGCTCCAGCTTTAAGAGAGAAAGACGAGCAGGATTCACAGGCCTGACCAGGAAGGAAAGCCTGGGAGGCGCTTATGTCCAATTAATGACCAGATGGCTGGAAGTGGAGCTGTGGCAATGGTAAATCCTCAGCCTTGGGAAAAACAGCTCAGGAATGCATCGGGCCCTGAGTTTAAGCAGTAGAATGCCACAAAAAAATTTCAGTGCCCTACTTGCTTATTCTGTATACTACCTCCCTGAATGCAAACAGACCTTATGCAATGCTTCTCCTTTTATTTACTCATTTATTTTTCAGATATGCTTCTTGTGTATACTGCCTCATTCTCTTCATTTCAGGCCCATGGCTTTTCTCTTCCAGGGTTCCAGGCCTGGGTACTTATATGATACACTGACGCTCTCAGCAGCCTTTATTTAGATGTTGTTATGAGGCCAATGCAGGAACAGTAAGAAACCAGGCAGGAGAAGAGAAGATCAGGTTTTGTAGAAGTAACCAGTATTCAGAAAATTAAACTTGGGGATGTAAAATGGCAGCATACTGATGTAAAAAACTACCATTAAGAAAAAGATGAGGGGGCTGGGAATGTGGATTATTGAGAGAGTGCTTGTGTATCATGCAAGAAGCCCTGGGTTCAATTTCTCAGTAGCACATACACAGAATAAGCCAGAATTGGGACTGTCGCTCAAGTAGTAGAGTGTTACAGACAGTGCCCAGGCCTTGAGTTCAACCCAAGAACTGGCAAAGATATACCTAAGTGTTGGGACTTCATCTGTCCCATGAAAGATGGACAGGGTACGAGGAAAGGTCAGTGCAGTGCTCACCAGTTCCCTAGCCTCCCTTATCCCTGGAGACAATCAGACACAGCGGGGAGCCTAATCAAGCAGGAAGAAAAACTCGTTTATTTGCAGAGCAGCCCTTTGTAAAGCCAAAAAGGGCGGTTGGTGCCTCATGTGACTGCTGCTCACCACAGTGACCCAGGGCCCAGTGGCAGGATGCCTGCACTGTGCCCTGACAAGTCCGACCTGGGACAGTGTCTGTCCTGCCTCCAGGCCAGTTCAGGCCTGCTATTGTACACAACAACCCTTGTTTCCTCCTCTAAGAAGCAGCTCAATATCCAACCACCATGGGAACCCAGTCCAAGAAGCACAGGCACAATGGAGGGGAAATTGCCAAAGCAAGCATTTGGAAAGGAGCAGAGATCACAGCAGGCAAAGCAGCCATGAGGATATGTCTGCAAGGAGTCCTTAGCTGGGTTCAGGAAAGAGAGGCCGGCGCAGGTGGACGGGACACTTCCATAACCAATTTGAGCATCTAATAAAGCTGCCTGTGGTGGATAGATGGCTTCTGATTTGACATCGGCAACAGAGTAAGGGGCTGCAAATACAATGAATAGTCTCTAGCCAGAGAAACAAGGTCAAATGCTTAAGTTTCTGCACTTCCAGTGGTTCCTGGTATCTCCAGCTGAGTGGACATCTTTATGTGGCCAGTAGATGCCACGCAACCTTCTGTGGAGGCTGTGTGAGAGATCCTGTTAGACAAAGAGCTTCAAGGAAGCATGCCTGCAGGAAGGGGGGTTGGTTTCTTTGTTGCTTTGTATGTCCCTCCACACCCCCGCACTATAACCCCTGCTTTCACTGTATTTGATGTTGGTATAACTTGTGGAGGGGAAGGGAAAAAAGCAAATCGTTTAAATAGGGATACGAGTGGACCCATTGCAACAATGAGATGTACAACTCCTTATGTTGAAAAACGAATTTTACCACTTTGGGGAGGGGGGAAGGAGGATTCAGTTGGGGAGGTGGGGTGAGATGGGAAGGGCTATGAAGGGGAAACAAAGGAGAAGCCTACAATGCTTGATAATAAATGTACTCATTATCTTGCCCATGTAATTTTAACCCCTCTGCATAGTATTTTCACAATAATAAAAAATTAACAATGCACATAAAAAAAGAAGTGAAGGCTACATTGCTTCATGGTTCAGAGTTTTAGTTGATCTTGGTTGAGAGACAATAGCCAAGAGTAACACATGATGGTGATTTCGGAGCAGAGAGAGAACTCCGGAACAAGTGTGTTTCTCATTTTCCCTCCTTTGATTCTAAGTTCTCAGACTTCAGGATAGTGCACAATCAGCATGTATTTTGCCACTTTAGCTAAATTTCTCTGGGAACTCAGTCGCCCATACACCTAGCTGTGTATGTTATTGCTCTCCTGCATATTTTTCAATCCAAAGTGACAATATGACTTAACCATTTCATTTGAACGCAGCACCCAAACCCATCTCCTTATACAAAAACGCTCCACTTTTGTCTCCAAAAGACCTACATTCATGTTCAGACACTAGCATAAAAGGAGAGCTAACAGAATGCATTGCCTCTCTCCAAAACTCTTTGTAGCTTTGACTTCCAACACCATTCAAAATTCCAGCTTCAAAATGTCCACAGAGGCTCAAAGAAAATTCTTAGCTGAGAGTTGCCATGAAAATAAAACAAAATAGGGCTGGAAAGGTGGCTCAGTGGTAGAGTACTTGACTTGCATGCATGAGGCCCTGAGTTCAATTCCTTAGCACCACATAAGTAGAAAAAGCTAGAAGTGGGCACTGTGGCTCAAGTGGTAGAGTGATAGCTTGAGCTGAAATGCTGAGGGACCGTGCCCAGGCTGAGTTCAGACCCCATGACCAACAAATAAAAGTAAATATATTTTTTTTAAAAAAGCAAAACCATATGCCAAGTATAAAGGCACATGCCTTTAATTAAAGCTGCTCAGAGTGAAAACAGTAGGATCACAATTCTAGGGAAGCCTGAGTAAAAGCACTAGACCCTATGTGAAAAAAAAACTAGTATGGTCCAGTTTTAAGTGGTAGAATGTTTATTAGGACAGTATGAAGCTTTGGTCCAATAAAGAAGAGGAAGAGAGGAAGAGAAGAAGAAGAGGAAACAAAGAGGTGGAGTAAGAAGAAGGAAGAAGAGGAAGAGGAGAAAAAGGAAGTATAGAAACAGCAACAATGAGGAGAAAGAAGAGAAAGGAAGAAGAGTAAGAGGTTGGTTGACAGAGAGGATGAGGAGCACCATATCTTCAATATATAATAACATGGTGTAAACTTTCTATTCCAAAACAAAAGAATTGGAGAAAAAGGAAAAAAATGGATCAGTAACTCAATTAATGGACCAAGAATTTGACATGAAATTTCTTAATCGAACAATGTGTAAACAGACAAAAGCATTAGCACCTGTAAAATCACTTATAAAATAGAAATGAGATGTCATTTCATGCTCACCTGAATGGGTAAAAGATGTGCATTAGAAGGTTTGACAAGGATGTAAAGAAATTGAAGCTCTCACACATTGTAAAATAGCACATTCATCTTGGAAATTAGTGTAAAAGTTCCTCACAAAGTTAGTTACAGAAATACCAAACAGCCTAGAAACTTTGTACAACATAGAAACTTTGTCTATAATTTTTATACGCTTAAGTACAAAACAGCAATATTATCCATGACAGCGAAAGAACTGAAAAAAAATTCATGCTGACCAATAGGAAAACAGATCACAAAACATTTTATACTCATGAAATAGCCCATTATCAAGTAAAAAAGAGAAATGGAGAATTGATATTAGTGGAAACACTGACAACAGGCTAGATGGAAAGAGCCAGACACAAAATAACACATAAAATGATTTGATTTTAATGAAATTTTGAATTATCAAAATCAGGCATAACATTAGTTTCTTTGGGGTTGGAAGTCTAAGGAGAATTCAGAATAGCTGCAGACAGGTATGAGATTTCTTTGTGAATGATGAATATTTGAGAATATTCCAAGGTGATGAAGATTGAATATACTTTCAGAATTCAAAGAATCCCTAAATTTTATAGAATTAATTTAACAAATATAACATTTTTCAATTACACATACAATGATTTTTCAAAGGGATACTAGATCATCTTTAACTAGTAAAAGTGTTCTACCATGAAAGTAGACATATAATATAGCAAAGTGGTAGAAAGCAGGAGCAAGTAAAAAAAAAATCAATGCATATGCCACAAAATTAAGAAAAATCAGAGAATAAGTGTTTGGGAGAGATGAATGGAAATGTTAAAAAGGGATTAAAGTGATCAAGGTGCATTGTATTCACAAACTACTTTAATGAATGGCAGCTCCTTTCTTCAACTATTCAAATAAAATATTTTAAAAACTAGCAAAAAATAGTTAATTAAACAAAAATAAATAATGAATAGATAAATAAAATACAATATAAATAAACTATAGATCTATATCAATATAGGCCAGAAATTTAAAACACACACAAGAATAAAGTAGTGTTGTTGGTGCTTATAGATATATAAGGTAGAAAATTTTGACTACATCTAATTTATTGAGTTCTTTTGTCAATGGCATTAATTATGCCAGTAGTAAAAATACTCATGAAGTTCTGAAATGAGCAACACAGTATCTAGGATTTTACTAATTACTAATGCAAAGATAGATGCAAAGAAAGATAATACAAAGAAAGATAGAATAGTATATGTTGTATGATTAGATAAAATGTCAGAATGCTGTCTGAATGTAACATAGATTTCACAGAAATAAACAATAGAAATTTAAATGTATAAGCCAGGGTATTACAACATGATTACAGCAAGTGATTTATCTTTTTTTTTTCTGGAAATGAGAGAAAAATAAAAGCAACAGTGCACAGTACAACAGTCAAAAACTACCAAAAGTGGTCAAAGTCACAAATACTACTTTTAATCTTATAATAGGAAGGTGAAGTCACCCTAAAAATCACGTGTGGGAAGATAAACCAAGACTGCACTGAATTCTCTATACTCACATTTATACAGTGAAACATGACCACACAAACATTCTTTTAATAAACTCAGCACCACCTTATGTTTATTAACACCTGCCTATTGTTTTCTAAATTGAAAAACTGGACCAACATCATTGAATTGTTATAGATTAATTTAGTGTTAAATAAATTGGTTTGCAGAGTTTAAGCAAATGGTATGAATTCAACAGTACAGTACCAGAACTGTATACAACATACCATTTTTTAGCTTATTTTTGGAATATGATCTTGTGTTTATGCTTAGGCTTTCCTGGATTTAGATCTTCCTATCAAGGCTTTGTACATAGCTGAGATGACAGACAGATGTCAACTTGACTAGCTATTGGATGAGATGTGATCATTGTTAAGTCTACAGGGAACCTACCCCCTATGCCCATCTCCTTCACCAGTCTGAACCCAGTAATAACCTGAATGTCCATCACCTAACTGTGTGTCAGGAAAGGATCCTTGGATCTGAGATTACTTCCTCCAAGTCTATTTTCTATTGTGACTTACCCATTTTAAATTTTTTTCTGAAATAGTCCAGGGGCTTAAACTAAGGATCTATGCACTCTCCTGAGCTTTATGTTGGATCAAAAGGCTAATAAACACCATATATGACTAAGCTTATATTAAAATGAAATGGTAAATTAATATATATATAATAAACTGATAAGAGAACCTACTAATGCTCGTGTGTGTGTGTGTGTGTGTGTGTGTGTGTTTTGTAAGAGCACACTGTTAATACTCTGTTCACTATAAACATTAGAAAATTATCTAGGATGATATTTTTAGGGTAGTAAGTTCTGTAGAATCGATGACATAAGCTTCCACATTCCAGGATCTTGAACGTATTCTGTTCTTGTTTGTTGAACCATGAGCTTTGAAAGCAAAGTCTCCTATATCTGAAGTGCCAACAGGGAAGTAGCAGTCTATCGCTACATACATATCATTGAATCACAAGGTAATAGTTTTTTTCATAATCAATAAGATAATTACAGAAGGGATGAACACACAACAATTAAGTATCTAGAATGAAAGGGAAACAAAAAAGTAAGCTTTTTTTTTTTTGGAGGTGGGTCCAGTCATGGGGCCTGAACTCTGGGTGCTGTTCCTCAGCTCTTCAGCTCAAGGCTAGTACCTACCATTTGAGCCATAGCACCACTTAGGGCTTTTTTTCTGCTTATGTGGTGCTGAGGAATCAAACCCAGGGCCTCATGCATGCAAGGGAATGCTCTACCACTGAGTCACCTTCCCAGCACCAAAAGTAAGCATTTTTTTAACTCCATATGATAATTTCACAGGGGATGAAAGAACTACAATTAAGTATCCAAAAAGAGCCATCACAGCTGCACAGCATCCTGTTATATTGTTACAATTGGTAGCTCTTGTTAACTTCTCAGTATGCCTAATATATAAATTAAGCTTTGCCATAGTTATTATTGTGAATCTCTTAGCCTACCATAGTATTCTGTTCATTTGTAGACCCCCAAAAGATGACTTACTTCTTCTATTTAAAGACATGTCTTCAGCTTTAGTGTTCAACCATGCATTTTCAGTCTTCTCCATTAACAACTCTTTCTCTGAGTATACGTTTTTTTTCCCCTTGTTTAGGAAATGATACTGAAAGTTAAAGAATCCAATCTAATAGAAAGTGTAAACACCCCTATGCTCTAGGAGAGAGGTGTTTGTTTTTTTTCCTCCCAGGATGGATAACAGGACCTATTAATAAAAAGGCTGCTCTAGAACTTTGTGTCACTGAAACTAGTACTGCTTTTTTGTTCTAGCTGTTCCTGGGGCTTGAACTTAGGGCATGAGCCCTGTTCTTGTGGGATTTTTTTTCTTCTGCCACGTGACCACAACTCCACTTTGGTGGTTAATTGGAGATAAGAGTCGCTTGGATTTTTCTGTTCATCCTGGCTATGCATTATCCTCAGAACTCAGCCTGCTGAGTAGCAAGGATTACTGGTAAAACAACAGTGCCAACTGCTTTAAGTGTTGTTTTTTATTGTTATTCTGAGCTCCAACTCCTTTCAGGGTGAAAAGCAGTCACTGGGGACTCAGTTTTGCATGGGTTTATTTTTATAGCAATTTTTAAATATTTATTTGCTCTCTTGTTACATTGTTGCTACTTTATCTTATCTTCATTTAGTATTGGTTTCTACATTTTACATTTTATTATTACCAACATATTTCATGAAAAAATGGGATTACTGTACCCAGAAATTCAAATTAGTACAGTATTAGTGGTTTGCCTCATTTGAGAAAGGTTCTCTGCCATAGAGTTCCCAACACATAGAGAGTCTCTTCAGTTAGGACGCGAGGCTACCACTGAAAAAATGGGGCCTGACAGGAAATTGGACAGCACCAGTGGGGTATCTCCAGATAAGGGAACTCTTAGCCACATTCCAAAAACTCACACTGCCATCGTCAAGATCAAGAAACACACCAACCCGGCCCAGAGGCTTCTCTACATAGTGAGGCAGCAGTGGGGAGGTGGTAAAAATGGTGGAAAGTGTGTTCTCTTTCACAAACAAAAGGAGGAAAAGATCCTCAGATTCAGTGAGGTTGCTCCCTATGGAGGAATCCCTAATAACTCCCAGGGCCCAGGTGGAAGAGTCATCCACACTAACCTCCCAGTAATGTTTCCCAGAGCTGAAGACTTGGCGTCCAAAAGAAGTAAAGTGGAAGGACTCTTCAGTATTCAAAACTGCATAGGGATTGTCGTGTCCAACACAACTCCCAAGATCTTGATTCCGCGTAGTGTCATTGAAGGCAATCTCCACTCGGTGCTGGGTGAGCCTCTCTATCAGTCCAGGAATGGGAGGGGCACTGAGCTCTGGCCTCAGAGGAAGAGGCAGGAAGAACAAGACTGACTCACAGCTTTCTAGGATCAACTCTACATCCTGAAGCAGTTCCACATCTGGCTTCTGGTATGTTTTGATCAGCTCCTGATACATATTCCTGAGCTGATGATTCTTCTGAAGCATTTGGGTTTCCCTTTCTCTGAGTTGCAGTAACATGGCTCTTCCTTCATTGATCAGTAGCTGGGAATGGTGTCTTTCCTCCTCCTGGACACCCAGCTCTAAAAACAGCACTCTAAAAACATCCTTAGTCATGCCTCGAAATAGCTTCACATACCAAATCCATAGGTTGATGAGTCTCCTCTTCTCCTGTAAATTGTGCTGGTTTTCTTGAGTCTTTTCCCATACAGCATGCATCTGCTTTGAAATCATCTCCCTCTGCTCCTCAGCAGCCCTATCTATGGGATGGTGTTTGTGAGCCCTGTGCTCCTGAGACTGGGAGCAGCTCCTACAGAGCAGGGCCCTGTCTACCTCACAGAACATCTGCTTTGTCTCCCTGTGTGTCCCACACATGTATTCCTCAGAGCTCAGAAAATGCCTGAGGCTGGCTCTTCTGGCAATGGCCACCAGGCTCCTCAGAACCATGTTGGTTTTGAGGTCTCTCTGCTGGCAGGGTCCCCTGCACACAGGGCACCTGGTTGGAATCTGGGTCTCTTCCCAGCTGAGGCAGAGACAAGGTCGACAAAAACTGTGCCCGCACTCTAGGGTGACTGGCTCTATAAAAGTATTTATACAGATGGCACATCTCAATTCCTTCTGGAAGGCCTGGGCAGTGTCAGGGTCCATCATTCCTAGAATCTAATGAGGTGCTGGTGGCTCACCCGTAGAAGACTAGCTACTCAGTAGGTTGAGAGCTAAGGATCAAGCTTTGAAACCGCCTCGGCCACAAAAGTCCCCCGACACAGATTCTTATCTCCAATTAACCACTCCAAAATTACAAGTGAGCTGTGGCTCAAGTGGTAAAGCACTAGATTTGACCAAAAAGTGGCCTAGGGACAATGCCCAGTCTTGAGCACAAAGTGACCCAGCAACACTGCCCTACCACTGGGTTCAATCCCCGCAACTGACAAAACAATACCACCACCAAACCAAGGAGAGAAGAATTAAAAGAGGAGTAGATTCTCTCACTCTAATCCTCACCTGGAGTATCCAAGCTCCAAAAGGCCTCCAGCCTGCTGATGTAGGATCTTCAGCAATGCCTGAGTCTCAGACTTCCACTCTATTTATACTGAAAGAGGGTGGGCCCAGGAAAGGAAGTCTCTGATTGGTTGCTTAGGGAAGCTGATTTACATATCAATAGGAGTTGGAATTTACATCCTGTCCACCACACCTTTCACTTCCTCTTTCAAGGACCTACTTCTTACAATTTGGTTAGGTTATTTGGGTTAGGTGCAATGTAGGTTTGTCCAGGATTGGAAAAGTTTATTGTGTTTGTTTTATTTTGTTTTGTTTTGTTTTTTACTTCTGTGTATGTTTTATAATGGAACTATGTGTTTATTACTTTTCCACAGGACTGTAGGCCATATTACTGACATTATCCACTGTATCTTATGGGTCTTCAAAAGTAGCTGAGTTCATATTTCTTAACAGGTTATCATCCTATACTTTTTTTATTTGTAATTTGTCAGGCCTGATGTTGGGCTGGTACTTTACCACTTAAGCCTTGTCCTCTCTGTGTTTGCTTTTGTTTTTGGAATAGAAACTTTTGTTTATTCTTAGGCTCTTCTGGACTGAGTTCTTCCAATTCACACTTTGCATAAAGCTGAGATGACAAGAACTATCTCTTGCTTGAGTTGTGATCAGTATTAAATCTGCCCACAGACCAGCCCCTCCCAGCTTTCCCATCACCTGCCTGAATCATACCAGTAATCACCTGATTGTCGTTGATCACCTGACTATGAGTGACCAAAGATCCTACCCTCGGAGATCATTTCCTCTTGTCTATTGTCTATACTGACTCATCCTTGCGATGTTGTTGTTCTTGTTGTTTGTCTGTCAGTGCTGGACTTGAACTCAGGGTAGAGGATCTGTTCCTGAGCTCTTCTTCCACTCTATTTCTCTTATCTTTATTTCAAATATCATTTATGCCTTTTTATTATAAAATGATGTAGTATTCTGATATATAATTTAATAACTCAATGCCGTTATTGAGAATGATCTAAAAAATTATCATAGACATAAATATACATATATATACATATATCTATATACATTGGCTTTCAAGAGCACATTATTAATATTCAATTCGCTATAAATTTTATCCTATCAGAATATTCTCTTTAGGGTTATAGATTCTGTAGTGTCCCTGTCATAACCTTTCCCATTTGTGGTTTTGTTACTATAATCAATCTTGTACCTTTCTTGCTGTTGATCCATTAGCTTTGAAAGCATAATCCCCTATCTGAATTGCCAGCAGAGAAATAGTAGCCTAACACTATGTTTGCAACTTTGACTCTCAGGCATTGACTCTCAATATTTTTTTAAATTTTTCTTTTTAAAAAAATTTTTGTCATTAGTGCTGCGGAACTCTGGGTCTGAGGGAAACCTCAGCTCTTCAGCTCAAGGTGAGCACTCTACCACTTAAGCCACAGCACCACTTCCAGCTTTCTAGTGGTTTATTGGAGATGAGTGTCTACGACTTTCCTGCCCAGGACAGATTTGAACTGAGATCTCAGGTCTGTTTCCTGAGTAGCTAGGATTACAGGGGTGCACCACTAAGCATTATGTTTTATCTTCATATGATAATGACAGCGGGGATGAATGCACAATAATTGGGTACATAGAGTGAAAAACGGACACCAACAAAGAACCATCACAACTGGACAGCAAACTGTTGTATTGTTACAATTGTTGACTATTGTTAATCACTCTGTATGCCTAATGGTTTAATTGAGCTTTGCCATTGTTATTATTAATCTCTTAGCCTGAATTAATGTTCTCCTCATTTTTACCCCAAAAATTATGACTTATTTTTTCTGAAGCCATTCTTTCATCTTTAGTGTTCAACCCTGCATTTTCTTTCTTCTCCATTATTACCAGCTATTTCTCTAAGTATTCCAATTTATTATATTATATTTTATTTTTAGGAATTAGTACTGAAACTTAAAGAATCCAATCTAATAGAAAGTTTAACATCCCAATGGTCTAGTATAGAGGTTTTTCTGTTTTTTTTCTTCCCAGGATATAGTAATCAAAAGTCTGCTCTAGAACTTTGTGTCACTGAAACCAGTACTGCTTTTTTGTTCTCGAAATTACTGGGGCTTGAACTTAGGGCATGAGCACTATTCGTGAGGGTTTGTTGTTGTTGTTGTTTTTGTATTTTGCTTTTTTTTTTCTCCTACGACTTGGACCACAGCTCCACTTTGGTGGTTAATTGAAGATGAGTCTTTTGTACTTTCCTATATGAAATGGCTATGAACTGCCATCCTCAGAGCTCAGCCTGCTGAGTAGCAAGGATTGCTGGGAAAACAACAATGCCCACTGAATTAAATGTTTTTTTGTTTTGTTTTGTTTTGTTTTTTGCTGTTATTCTGAGATCCACCTTCTTTCATGGTGAAAAGCAGTCACTGGGGACTCATTTTTGCATGAGTTTATTTTTATGGAAATTTTTAAATATTTCTGGCTCTGTTGCATTGTTGCTACTTTATCTTATCTTCATTTTTTACATGTTATGTTTTATTATATGTTACCTCCATATTTCATAACAAAATGAGATTACTGTGCATAAAATTCAAATTAGTACAGTATTAATGGTTTGCTTCATTTGAGAAAGGTTCTCTGCTATAGAGTTCCCAACGTATAGAATCTTCACTAACAGTGGTTTATCATTGGAGAAAAAGGGTCTGACAGGAAGTTGGAAATAGCCAATGGCGTATCTCCAGAGAAGGGAACTCTTAACCACATTCCAAAAACTCACACTGCCATTGTCAAGATAAAGAAACACCACAACCCCAAGAGACTTCTCTATATAATGTGTCAGCAATGGGGAGGTGTTAAAAATAAAGTGTAAAGAAAGTTCCCTTTCACAAAAAGAGTAGGAATAGGTCCTCTGATTCAGGGCGGTAGGCCAAGAAAAGGGTGTGTACCTGAGTTCTCAATTAGGGAAGTTGATTTACATATCATCTGGAGTTGGAATTTCCATCCTGGAAACCACACCTTTAACTTCCTCTTTCATGGAAATGCCTCTTACAATTTTCTTAGAGAGTGACAAGTGTTTATTTTGGCTAGGTGAAAGTTAAATTTGAACAGGATTGGAAAACCGTTTTTTTTTTCTTACCTTTTTGAATCTTTTATTTTTGTACTATGAATTAATTACTTTTCCACCAGAATGTAGGTGACTTTTTACCTTGTGGCTTTGAAAATTAGCTGAGCTTTCATTGTGGAGTTATTAGATGATCATCCAAGTCTTTTTATTTGTAAATTGTCATGCCTCCTGCTTGTCTGGTGCTTCACCACTTGAGCCATTTCAATCTTTTTATTCTCATCAGACTTCTAATCTCATAAAAAATACTGTATTAATTTTCTATTGGTAATGTAGTTCCCCAATTTTAATTTATGCAAGAATTCTGAGCTGATTTCAAAAATGAAGGACATTTTAAAGTAATTCTTTAGAAAGCTATGAATATGGAGCTGTATATAATTCATTATTTTTGTTTAATTTTTCACACCTCAGTTGTAGAGTATGCTCAAAGGTGATTTTTACACTAATCTTTTTCTTTGAGGAATTTTTTTAATTAAGAATATTTTAGAGATATTAATGTTAGTTCAGCTATTTTTCTCCTTCATAAAGAATGTGATTTTAAGTTAATACACAGAAAATCTAAGACAGATGATACATTCGGCATTTAGATCAATTTGTGTAATTACTTTTTTATTTAAATACTGAATAGTTGTTTCTGAATTTTCAATTTATTACCTGAGTCAAAGGTATATAATCTTGCAGAATCTAATCCACTGTACAAAGTTAAGTAACATATTAGGTTGAATTTTATTTTTTTGTTCAACAATAATATTCAAGAGGTATCATTTCAGTAGGTTTCACTGAAAAATTATTAAGATATGCCATATCTACAGATATTTCGTAATTCTATATTCTTATTTTTGGATTACATTTCTGTAATCCATGTGTCTGTACTCCAATTGTGTTAGACTTCCAATTATTCATCTCACATCTTTGCTTTGTTCCAGGATTTCAGCATTAATGTTTTTTTGCTTTCCGTGTTTTCTATTATGTTTTCATCTACCTATCACCATTGTAACTTTTTAACATACAAAAAAGAAAATTCACTATTGCCCAGCTCAGCATTCCTTACATTTTTAAAAAGCCAAGTGACTCTAGTGACATACAACATACATCATGAAATGATTGATATAATGTATACAATACAGTGATATCAAAATATTGCATAAAAATGTAATGTTATGAAATTAAAATACACTATTATTAAACTGTGACATCAAACATTTTCTATTATTATCATAATATAATAATATAAAACCGTGCCATCACTCTCCAACTTCCTTGGTAAAGCATTTACACTTTGTGGAAACCTACACCTGAGCCCCTTTCCTGGTAATGAATGGACTGTTAAATGTCTCTAGAATTTGGGCCAGCTCCCAGAAGCCTCTGGTATGTTTGGCTCCTCCCCTGTCTCACTCATTATAATTAGGCCTGAGAATATGCCACCTGATCCTCTTGCAGCAAAGTAAGTTAGAGGACAAGAGCCCCGTTCCCCAGCTGGAAGACCTCCAGGTCTTCATGCAAAAATGATCTCCAAGTTGTCATTTGTCTCAGTCCTGCAGCCATTATTGCCCAAGCATGTAAGCTCAGGTAGGTGATTGAATAGCAAGCTTTTGTAGCATGATCTGCTCTGTAGTAGGGGTCCTTGAGATGCCAAGGTACCCCAGCCTCTCCTTGGGCAGGATCCACATAGTCTTCAAGCTTTAAATCTTCAAAATCTTGTTGCTTCTTCATAACTTCCCTCTTCTTGAAGCCTGAGAGGTCTGAGGGGCCCTCATCCGCAGAGGTCTGGATGGCTGCTAGGATCTTGTCCTGAAACTCAGGTGCTTTCATCTGTAAGAAGCAATAGCAGCTCCTTCTTCTCCTTCTCCTCCTGGAAGAGCTGGTTGACACACTCATCTTTCTTCTGATATAGCTCATCCAGTACTTCCATCTGTTCTTTATAGAATTCTAGGGACTCTTCAATGGTGCTGATAGGTTTTGACAGCTGGCTGCATCCATGTTTGAGTTTATCCACTTGCTTCTAGTAGCCCACTTTTTCCATGCAGCTTGTGGATGAAGCAGAATTTCAGGGTCTTCTTGGGCACTTGTGTGTCCTGCTTCCTTTCCCATGGTTTCAACTCCTGGAGAAGAAACCCTACTGCTTCAGCTTTCTCTGGCTCTTGACTACCTTATTGTCCAGGCACCCATATTAGGTCTGTTGCTCATGCAGCTGCTGGCTAAGCTTCACCTTCTTTAATTCATCAATGGATAAAGATAAAAATCCCACCTAGTCTTTGGTTTGTCTGTCTTCTAGGACAGTCACAACAAGTAGAATCACCCCCTTTCCTTTTTGCTCACTCCTCCTTCTCTAGTGAAAGCCAGAAAGCTCAGCTGGGGCCCATATCTGCTCCTGCTTCTGTCTGGTGGTTTTAAGGTACATCAAAAGTGTTGTGTAACTTTTGATGGACCTTCTTGGCCCTCCAACTTTGTCCAGCAACTGTGTCTGCTTCTGGAGGTGCTGCGGCAAGGCCCCATTCTTTAAGGTCAGCTGCAAATTGTAGGCCCTTTGCTGTTCACAGGTAGCTCTGTTGAATTGCTTTGTATATTGGGACATTTAAGATTTGCTTAGGGGATTTTTGTGGTCCAATGGGAAGTGGGTAATGTTCATATCAGGGTCAGAATTGACTGTTGGCTTCCCCACGGGAAGAGGCTGACTTTTTGAGGTTGATGGGTTTTCCTTTCTCCTCAGTGTCAGGCTGCTGCCTGGCCATTCTGGTATCTTGAGCACAGACAGTTCTTTGCCACAAGGTGGATCAATTGGAGCTTAACAATTACTCTAGTTAATTGTTGCAAACCATCCAAGAGGAGTTGGCTTGATCTTTATGGTACATCTTAACTGTTCAGTAACTGAGGAAAGTTAGCAATGGCCTTTCCTAAACCCTGAGTTCAAACCCTGATAGCCAGCCTAGCTGTTTCCCCCTTAAATTCTGTGTCTTGCATGTTTTTCTTTCTTGAAATCTCCTTCATTTCCTATCCTGTACCAGTATCAGGGTGAAGAGGCCAGGGCTGTGTTTGGCTTTGTCATTAACTTGCTGTATGTGCTTATCATTCACCACTCCATCTCTTGGTTCGGTTGCCAGCATTCTGTGATGTGATTAGTGAATGCACATAGGGCTACTGCTTTTTCCTGGGGTTTTGTCTTTGACAGCCTCCCTAGGTTCAGGGATTCTATATTGGCAAAGCCCCAGGCAAAGGGGGGGTGTGTCCTGCCCAAGTGCATGTCTCCTATGGAATAGCTGTGACCAGGTCTAAAAGAGCTCTTGACAGTCTGCCTTTGCCTAAAGAAAGTTGTCATATTTCAGTTAAGGCAGGTGCCAAAGAAGTTCTGATTTTCATTTCCTATAGACCTAGATGTGTAGAGAGAAGGTAAAGGTTAACTGGCAGTTTTGCCTGAGCTTTCAAAGAAAGTTACTCACATGTACAAGAAGGTATTGATTGAATAAAGCAGCCTTTGGGGCAGAAAGAGTGGAGAGCAACAGCTGGATGGATGTTCCTTGGAACTCTGACCTGCAGTGTGTGGATAGCTCATGGGGAAGTTTTAATTTTTGTTTAATTTCTTTTTCTTTGGAATAGCATAAAGAGGACTAGGAGGAAGTGGTGAATGGGATTGGTGTTTCAAGTCTTGTCAACTGGCTGTTCTACTTTTACAGAAAATTTCTCCTTCCTGGGTGCAGCAGAAGAGCTCTTTTGCAATGATAGGCTTTTCTAGGTGCTATAGGATGCAGCATTCAGCTGCTGCCTTTCAGGAAGATCCTGCCAAATTTCTGTACAGCCCTTTTGTGTTCTACTCTCTCTGCAGAGTCAGAGCCCTGGGCTTGGCCTTCCCAGTTACTTCCTTGTTTGAATGGCAGCTGGCCTTGAAGGAAGAGGCTGACTTTCTTCCAGTCCTCATTCCACACTATCCCTGAGCATGCATGTAACACATCAGGCTGCTGTCTGGGAAATCTGCTATCTGGAGCACTCTGCGCTGTTATAAAGGGTTGAAAAGTTGGTTCTAAGCTCAGTCTTTCACTCTAGTAATTGTTGAGAACTTTCCCACAGTACCTCCTCATTGATCTTCCTGGCAGAAGTAACCAGAGAGCCTCTGGAAGGAAGTCTTGACAGGACTTTTGTCCAAAAGAAAATTAGGTTCCTTGTGGATTTGAGAGAAGTTTATCTGAGGGCAACATACCCACTATTTGAACAGTCCTCTTAACTCTTTGATTCCTCCACTGAAGATTAAAAGAGCATTTAGCTGTCATCTGCTAGAATGTAAGTCACAGAACTGCCACCCAGTTCATCCTCAGTGTATCTCTGGAACTGGGCAAGACATCTGAGTTATAAAGGACACATAATGCTTCTAGGGTTTCTGAATTCATGTGGTCAGACAGCTGGCTTCTCAGAAAGCTGCAAACAAAGTAGGAAAGCCAGCCATGTAAAGAAATACCTCGAGGTGAACTTGGTTAACTGGAAATATGTCCTGTACCAGTTAATTGCACCTAATGACATTTGAGCTATATGAGCCAGTTGTGTGCATGTCTTTTGTATTTTGCGTATACCTGACCTTCTGCATCTTGTACTTGGATCATAGTCAGAAAGAGAAAGACTTGAATGAGACTTTTGCTTCTCCAACAACCACAATGGCATGGGGAAAGGATGTAGGCTGTTGTAGTTCCTGTGGCCAAGAAGTGCATCGTGGCCTCAGTAGGTGAAGACGTCTTGACATAGAGTGTTTTTTAAGTACATAGCACATGGTGTAGCACTTGGAAAAATGGATTTTTGCTGAGTGAGTGTTAAAGTGGGAGGGAGGCGCTTGAGAAGTCACTAGTCCATTATGGAAACAGGCAGCAAAAGGAAAATCATTTACTCGAGTTCTCACAGGAGGAATGCAGATATGAACGCAGTGCTCTTCAAGTCATCTGTGTTCTGCTGCAAAACTTTCCCTCATGAGTCAAATTTTCATGCCGCAGTTTTGGTAGCCAGTACTTAATTACACCATTTGGTGCTGGAACCTCCCCACCCAACACACACACACAGACATACACACACACACACATACACACACACACACACACACACACACTACCTTTTGTGTGTGTGTATGTGTGAGTGTGTCTGTGTGTGTATGTGCCCACACGTGTGCCAGTCCTGGAGCTTGTACTCAGGGCTTGGGTGCTGTCCCTGAGCTGTTTTTGCTCAACGCCAGTGCTGTAACATATGAGCCACATCTCTGTTTCCCAGTGGGTTCCCTCCCACTTTTAGTACTTAATTGGACATCAGAGTTTCATGGTCTTGTTACATGGGCTGCCTTTGAACCATGCATGATCATTAGATCTTAGCCTCCTGAGTAGCTAGTGATACCTACCTTTTTCACAGATCCATTTTTTAAAATTTTCTTTCCATTATTTTTTACTTTATATTATTTTCGGTGGTACTGAGGTTTGAATTCAGCGCCTTGCATTTGCTCACTTGCTTGCTTGGCCAGGCTCTACCACTTCATCCACACCTCCAGCTTGCAGATTCTCTACCCCCCAACCTCTCTCTCTGTTTTTTTTTTTTTTTTGGTTGGTCATGGAACTTGAACTCTGGGCTTGGGCGCTGTCCCCCAGCTATTCAGCTTAAGGCAAGTGCTCTACCACTTGAGTCACAGCGCTACTTCTGGGTTTCTGGTGGTTTATTGGACATAAGATTTTCATGGACTTTACTGCCCAGGCTGGCTTTGAATGGCGATCCTCAGACCTCAGCCTCCTGAGTAGCTAGGATTACAGTCGTGAGCCACTGGTGCCCGGCTTCTGGTTATTTATTTATTTATTGGGGGGCCTGGTCGTGAGGCCTGAACTCTGGGCCTGGGCACTGTCCCTCAGCTCTTCAGCTCAAGGCTAGCGCTCTACCACTTGAGCCACAGCACCAGTTCAGGCTTTTTTCTTTTTTCTTATGTAGTTTGAGGAATTAAACCCAGGGCCTCAGGCATGCAAGGCAAGTGCTCTACCACTGAGCCACCTTCCCAGCCCCTCTGGTTATTTTTATATGTATTTTATTGTACAAATATTGCATAGAGAGATTACAGGTACATGAGTAAGGTAATGAGTACATTTCCTATTGAGCATTATTGTTACCTCCTCCTATGTTTATCACCTACCTTCCCTTCCCTCCCCACCTCCCTCAGCTCCCCCTCCACCTCCCTCAACTCCCCCTCCCAGCGAAGTTGTGTCTTCTACATCTCATTGTTACAGTGGGTCAACCTGTACCCTTATTTAAGCATTTTATTATTTCCTTTCCCTCCCCAAATTACAAAAATGTATTTATGACATGCAGGGCACTGGAATCAAATACAGTGGAAACAGGGAGGAGAACAAAAAAAAAAAAACATAGTACATTATAAATACGTTATAACCAATAACAAGAAATGAAAAACCACTGTGTCCCTATCTTGAGGTTCCTTTTGCTTAACATCATCTTATATGGTCATATGTACATAGCTTTTGATCTTTCCTGCTTGTCCTAGACATATACTAGTTATTGCAAATAAGGGAAACCATAGGACCTATGTGTCTTTGGGCCTTGCTTACTTCACTTAATAATTTTTTTCCAAGTCTTTCCATTTCCTAACAAATGGGGCAATGTCATTCTTTCTGATGGAGACATAGAATTCCATTCTCTCTCTCTCTTTCTGCCCCCTCTCTATATATATCATATTTTCTTGATCCATTCATCTACTGAGGGGCATCTGGGTTGGTTCCATATTTTAGCTATGTAAATAATGCTGTGATAAACATAGTTGTGCTAGTTTGCTGGTTAATTTTTAAGATGAGGGTTCATGAATGTTTCTGCTCTTGCTCTTTTTTTTTTTTTTGTCAGTTGTGGGGCTTGAACTCTGGGCCTGAGCGCTGTCCCTCAGCTCTTCAGGTCAAGGCTAGCACTCTACCCCTTGAGCTACAGTGCCACTTCCGTTTTTCTGGTGGTTTATTGGAGATAAGTTTCACGGACTTTCTTGCCTCGGCTGGTTTTGAACTGTGATCCTCAGATCTCAGCCTCCTGAGTAGCTAGGATTACAGGCGTGGGCCGCTGGCGCCCGGCTTCCTTGCTAGCCTTAAACTGTGTCCTCCTGCTCTCAGTCACCTGAGTTGCTAGAATTATAGGCACTTGGCTTATAATTTTTTTTTTAATTTGGTTATATTGAGGATTAAACTTGGGGCTTTGTCCTTGCTAAGTAGGAGCTTAGCACTTACTCTATGCCTCTAGCCTTATTTTGTATTGGTTATTTTCAAGGTAGGATCTCATTTTATGCCTGCAATGTGATTCTGTTGCTTCCTTTTGTCACTGGGAAAGATCAACATGTGCCATTGTGCTTCTCCCATAGCTGAGATATCAAGCATGCCCCACTGCTTCAAGTCGTTGGTTGATATGAAGTCTCTCAAACTTCTTGTTTTGGTTTTTTGACTAAGGCTGACTCTGATCCTTCACTCTTTACCTCCTCCCGTAGCTAGGATTACAGGCCTGAATCACCATGCCTGGATTTACTTTTAAAGTAAGGGAAAGTACAATAACCTGAAGGCAGAATAACCTGAAGGGCTTCAATAGGAAAGTAGAGAAAGTAAATCACACGTGCCATGTGGCACTGTCACTGCTATGCATGGAAAGTAGGGCCAGTTCACTATCAGATGCAAGTAATAAATTGAGCCAGGCAGGCTTAAATGATTAAGAAGACACACTAGCTCTAGTTGGCTTCAGGTATGGTATGATCTGGAGGTTTGTGGGACTGTCAGGGCATGGGCTTTTTCTCACTGAGTTCTCTTGGTTCTGCCTTTATCTTAGACTGAGCACTCTACTCTTCTCACCCCTCCTCACCTTGGTGGTAAAATATGATAATGCTTTCTGACATTATATCCATATGCAGAACCTAGAGGAGAGAATCTGTTTCTGTAGCCTCTGTAGAAAATATAAGAAATGTCTTTTCCTATTATCTTAACATGATCTGTTTAAATCTTATTGGTCCACTTTGGATCTGACGTGTTATTATGATAGGATTCATTCTCAATCACTAGTCAGGAAGATGGGCTGTGCTGGGTGACTTATCCTACCTTAGAGCTAGGGATGGGATTGGGCCACCCCAGTCATATTGAAAGAGCATTTACACAGAGAAGCTGGCTACTCCTGGTTGTGGGGGTGGGAAAGATAGTTGAGAAGAAGCTGACAGATGTCCATGCCAGATCCCTGCCGATATCGAGGAGACGAGACTTGACCCTCAAAAGGCCACTCTAGCCCTGTCCTTGTGGAGCACTGAACCTGCATCCTGTAGATCAGCACTCTCTGACACCCCTGGGCTGAGATGCTAATGGCAGGGGCCTCAGTTTGGGTGTTAGGTTTGCCATACTTTTTCCCTCAAGATGAGTAGTTGAAAGCTGTCTGAGAATTATCTTGTCAGTTCTGTGGCTGCCTTCCTCTCCCTGCTCTGAGAGTTGCCCCTCTCTCATTTGCATGCAAAGTCAGCTCACTGAAAATCTCTTGAGCTGAAAAAGAGCTTCTGTTTCTTCAACTTCCAACATCCCCTCCCTCCCCCTTCCCCCGCCCTGGAGGAGGCGGAATGTTCATACTTTGAAAGCTAGAGGAAGCTAAACAATTCTGCTTGCTGTGGGTGGGTGGGTGTGTATTTATGAATGTGTAGCTGTTTCTCCATGTGGCTCTCTTTCTCACTCTTTGATCTTTCCATGCTTCCTGTTTGCTGCCCTCTGCTGAATAGAGATAGGAGAAGGAAGGGCCAAACAAAAAGCAGCCCCAGTTTTTCTTCTTTTTCTTGGGTTTTTGAGAAGTTGAAGCTGTGAATGCAGAATTTTCCTCAGCTTTCTTAGATGATGGAAGACACAACATAAAATACTACTAGTAAGAATAGTAATGAGGAGGATATATAAGTCTATTCATTTAGCTGCCATTCGTTTAGCCCATCAATTCTTTTTTTGTTTTGATTTTTGGTCAGTGGTGGAGCTTGAACTCTGGGCCTGGGCGCTGTCCCTCAGCTCTTCAGCTCAAGGCTATTGCTCTACCAATTGACCCACAGCCCACTTTCTGTTTTCTGGTGGTTAATTGGAAATAAGAGTCTCGCAGACTTTCCTGCCCATGCTGGCTTTGAACCATGATCCTCAGATATCAGCCTCCTGAGTAGCTAGGATTACTGGCATGAGCCACTGGTGCCTGTCTTGTTTAGTTGCTCTGTTTGCCTGAGTTCAGGAGGCCAGACATTTAACCTCCCTGGACCATCTGTTTCCTGGCCTGTAAAGTAGAGCTTTACCTGTCTCCCATACTAGCAGAGTACAGCTAAAATTGGGCTTGTCAGAGCCAGAAGCTAGTGACTCATGTCTGTAATACTAGTTACTCAGGAGGCTGAGATCTGAGGATCATGGTTCAAAATCTGGGAGACTTATCTCCAATGAATCACCAAAAAAATCCAGATGTGGAGCTGTGGCTTAAGTAATAGAGCACTATCCTCGATCTAAAAGCTTAGGGCCAGTGCCCAGGCAGGCCCCTGTGTTTAAGCCCGAGGACTATCATAGGAAGAAAGGATAGGGTGTGGCTTTTTCATTTTTTGACTCTTACATCTTCCCACCTGGCCTTCCTTGGGGCAGCTGTCAGGTGCTGTGGCAAGGGGGTGAGTCATCTTTTCATCTGGGGTGGGCTGTGGGAAGAGGGTCTTCTAGAGGCATCGTTGCATGGGTCTGGGTGCTCCTGCCTTTTTCTCCCTCCTCCATGCCGTCTCCTCCCTCTGCTCTCTGCTTTCCCCTGGCAATTGGCAAGACAGCTGACTGCTCCTGCCACCAAGGCCGTGCCAGGGAACAATGGGCCACATTAAGAAGGGCTGCCAGGTGCCATGCCAGAGGTATTAAAGGGACATTTGATGACTTTTAACCTGAATCATCAAGTTTAGTACTCTTTCCCTCTGTAGCAGGTAAAGGGCAGGAAAGCTCAGGTATGGATTCCTTCCCCCTGGGCTTGTGGGGTTCTCCTTGTGGTGTTACTGTGCTTCTTTTACCCCAACCCTGCTTTCAACCCTCTCCTCTCTCTGTGTATTTGTGTCATTCCTCCTCCCTCATTCCCAGTTGGTGTTAGGCTGTGTGTGTGTGTGTGTGTGTGTGTGTGTGTGTGTGTGTGTGTGTGTGTGTGTGTGTGTGTAGTGGCTATAAGACACCATTTTGGAACCCACAATTTCTCTGCTCTGTGTCCTGTCCCTACTTCTCCCTTCCAACCTCCTTCCCCTCCTCTCTGTGCCAGTCCTGGGACTTGAATTCAGGGCCTGGGCACTGTCCCTGAGTTTCTTTTAGTTCTAGGCTAGCACTCTTCCACTCGAGCCACAGCATCACTTCATGTATGCTAGGCAAGCACTCTACCACTAAGCCACATTCCCAGCCCTGTCCTATCTCTCTTAATCTCTATCTCTCTTAACTTTTTTCCCTGTCAGATGGACAGCCATCTTTGACTTGAATACACCCCAGTGTTGGGGATCTCACTCAGTAAAGCTCGGCAAGGCTTAGGTAATCTGCTGTGGCCCATAGTGATTTAGAGGTTTTCATCATTTTTGTCTCCTTTATCTTTCCTGGGAGGTAGAATTCATCTCTGTCTTTTGGAAATGCTTATAGAATATAATTTGTACAAGCATAGTGGCATGGATGTTATGGTGTGTTTGTCATTTTCCTAAGGCCTTCCCAGGAGTGAAGTCATGTTGAAAGAGTCTTCTCAGCAGGACTGCCTCTTTGGTGAGCCTTTGGCTGGGGAGAGAGGAGCCCCAAGATTTACCCTCTGAACCTTACACTTATTTTGTCTCTGGAAGTTCTAGTTCCAAATTTTACCAGTATGTTGTCTGTGATCATTTAGTCCAGAGCCTAATTTAGGTTTTGTGTATAATACAGTCTCCAGTATAGCCACTCGCTTCTGCCACTGTAGTATGTATTGCTGCACATAGTACATTCATCACCTGAATATGCTGTGTTTCAATAAAGCTTTATTTGCGAACTCCTCTTCTGATTTCTTCCTGGTAGAAGTCCTGCATTGTGAGGTGGGGGTCATCCTGAAGTGTTTGACTCTGGGTAGATACTTGAATTGGCAGAGCCTCTGTGTCCTTATCTGTATGTTGTGTGAGTTGGGAGAGTGACTTCAGCCCTGGGATCTTAGTTAAGATCTGAGTTCCCTACTGAGTCTGGCCCAAACCTTGATTCTGACTCCACCCATTTCTCTTCTCTTACCCTGTCTAGCTTTCCTGGATTCCAGCTCAAGGCTCCCAGCTCTTCTCCCCACCTCTGCTGGAATCTCAGTCCATTCTTAATACCCAGCCAGAGAATGCATTTATGAGTAAAATCAGAGGCTCCTTTCTCTTTTCTAAAATTCATTAGTGCCTTGCAGCTACTGCTCAAGTCCAAGCTCCTGCCTTGTCTGGCTCCTATGTATCCCTCCAAGCTCATTTTGTGTGTGTTGGTTGTGTTCACTATCGCACTCCAGCCTGTTGGCTGTCTTACACAGGAGGCTCACTTCCTCCCTTAGGTCTTTACTCATAGAATGAATTAATGCTCTTCCTAACAACTTTGACTTGATTCTTTTCACCTTTGAGGTCTCAGCTCTAGTGTCATCTCAGACAGCCTTTTTTGTTGTTATTGTTTTTTTGTGTGTGTGCTCATCCTGGGTCCTGAACTCAGAGCCTGGGTGCTGACCCTGAACATTTTTGCTCAAGGCTGGTACTCTTCCACTTGAGCTACAGATCCCCTGCTGGCTTTCTTGGTCGTTAATTGAAAATAAGAGTCTCATGGACGTTTCCTACGAGGGTTGGCATCGAATCGTGGTCCCTTATATAGCAGCCTCCAGAGTAACTTGGATTACAGAAATGAACCATAGACATCTGGTTTGATAAGCATCTGTTACAGCTGACATTTGGAAATTCCCTTATCACTCTGCAACATACCTGTGAATGATACACTGACTAGAATCACCTTCCTTGTTGGTTTACATGTTTGTTTTTCTGCTTTAGTAGGTCGGAAGCACTGTAAGATTCAGGACCTCATCTGTCTTATGTACTGCTTCTTCCATAGTAAAGACAAGCATATAGTAGCACTCAATATCTTGACTGACTGCTGTGTTCCTGCTGAGATTCCGTGTGTGTGTGTGTGTGTGTGTGTGTGTGTGTGTGTGTGTGTGTGTGTGTGTGTATGTGTGTGTGTGTGTGTTTCTTAATATTGGGGGTTGAACTCAGGGCTTAGGCACTGTCGCTAAGCAGTTCTTTCTTTTATTTTTGGTAAGTCGTGGAGCTGGAACTCTGGGCCTGAGCACTATCCCTCAGCTGTTCAGCTCAAGGTAAGTGCTCTACCACTAGAGCCACAGAACCACTTCCAGTTTTCTGGTGATTAATTGAAGATGAGAGTCTTGCGGAATTTCCTTCCCATGCTGGCAACTCTGATCCTCAAATCTCACCCTCCTGAGTAGCTAGGATTACAGGCATGAGCCACCGGCTCCCATCTGCCTTTTTCATTTTTTGCTCAAGGCTGTGAATCTACCATTTGAGCTATACTCTACTTTTGGCTTTAAGGTTTTTAATTGGAGGTAAGAGTTTGATGGCTTTGTCTTCCCCATCTGGTTTTGAATCTCAATCCTCAGATCTCAGCATCTTGACTAACTAGGGTTATAGGGTTGAGCCATGGATGCCTGGCCATCCAGGACTCTTGTCTGCTGCTATTCCCTTATATGTCATTTGGAAGTTATTCTGCTCTTGGTGCTAGGTGACACTACACATTTTCCCTCAAGAGGCTGCATTCTTGTGCTCTCATCTCCTCTGGTGAGATCAGAGGCCTCAGAAGGATGAGCTTTCTGGAGGAGCAGCTAGTTCTTAGCCTGAACTTTGATTGGAGACTTCCTCTTAAAATTGTCCATTAGCATCAATCTGTCCATACCTTTGGCCTACATGGCTTTGTGGGTGGTGTCTCTGAGTGAGGATCTCTCTAGTTCTCTCCCTTCAGATGTCTTTTAAAACCAGATTTTATTACTATAATAAAGATGATGTATAGAGGGCTATAGTTACATAATTCAGATGGTATTTTAAAGCACAAAAGAGTCTCTTTGGGGTTAGATTTTGTTCTGGAAATGTGGAGCTCTGTTTACTGTGTTTGGGGGAAGGTGTTTGCTACAGCCGGTGTGAATGTCTTGTGGGTCCAGAGATAGATCTTAAGCAGAAAGGCTACAGTCCAATGACTCTGTCTTTTCTTAGGCCCACAGCTCCCACGAAGGGATAAAAGGAGTCACAGATGGAATTGTTTCTTCAAATAAGATCTGTGAAGCTAGGCATCAGTGGCCCACACCTGTAATCCTAGTTATTCAGGAGGCTGAGATCTGAGGATCATAGTTCATAGCCTACTCAGGCAGCAATGTCTAATTAGTGTCTAGTTAACCACCAAAAAGTCAGAAGCGGAGGTCTGGCTCAAGTGGTAGAGAACAAGCCTTAAGTGAAAAAGCTAACGGACAGCTCCCAGGCCCAGAAGTCAAGCCCCAGTACCAGCACAACACACACACACACACACACACACACACACACACATACACACACACAGAGTAACAATAACAAACTTGTTTAAATTATAAGCCTCATTCCTCAGAATATGGCCTTAGTTGGAAATAGGGTTATTGTAGTTACATGGTTAAGGGGGTGTTCCTGCTGGAATAGAGTGGGGCCTTAATCCTACTTTGCTGGAAAGACTAGCCCTGCAAAGACAGAGGCAGAGATTGTTGTTATGCTACCGTCAGCCATAGCACACCAAGGGACCCAGAGGCAAGGAAAACTGTCTTAATCTCTTCTAAATCCTTCTGTTCCTTTTATAATTCTTAGAAAAGATCCTCCGTTCCACAGAGGATTAATGAAGCCCACTGCCCATACATGTTCTTTAACTAAAGCCACTCTCCTGATTAAGAGAGCTCTACCAGAAGCATTGAATACCTGTGCGTGAATACATGGTCCTTGTTCTTTGTTACTTGACTACAATATCTCTCAGTTTGATCTGAGTTCCAGCTACATTGACACAAACAGTTTTGTTCTGGATCCAAACTAAATACTGTGTGGTAGGTACAAAAAACTGCTCCCAGGGCTGGGAAGATGGCTTAGTGATAGAGTGCTTGCCTAGCACGTATGAAGCCCTGGGTTCCTCAGTACACATAAACACAAAAAGCCAGAAGTGGTGCTGTGACTCATGTGGTAGGGTGCTAGCCTTAAGCAAAAGAAGCTCAGGGACAGCACCTAAGCCAAGTTCAAGTTCCTTCCCCTTTACCTCCCCTCCCCTTCTTTCCCTTCCACTGCTCTCCTCACCTTTCCTAACAAATACCTAGAATCTGGTGACTTATAGTACAGACACCTCATAGTTTCTATGGTTCCGGGATTTGCACGGTGCTGTATGATGTGGTCTGGGTCATGTGAAATTATAGTCATGATGTCTAGCACTTCATCCTTCTGGGGTCTCAACTGGAGCTGGGTGGTCTGCTTACAATATTGTGTTGTAGCTTGATTTCCCTATAGCAAGTTATTCAGAAGGAGGAAGAGATCAAGCTGACAGCTCCATTCCTTCTTTGACCTAAATGTAGTCTGAACATGTCCATAATACTTGACACTCTCTTCTCTTAGTTAGAAATATACCTGAAATGCTGCCTCTGTGCAGAAAGAGCACCAGACTCCAGCTCTTCAGGGGAGGAGTGTGACAGAATTGGAGGTCATTTGAGAGCCTGTTGTGTGCTTGACATCATGAATGGTACAAGGGATCCAAGGTGCAGCCCCTGATCTACACTCTAGAAGTTTACATCTGCCAGAAAAGTTATGCTCTGCTCTATAACTGATGATGAGAAGGGAGACAGACTTCTTGGAGAGTTCTGAGAAAGTGAAAATCAGAATGGATGGTAGCAGAGGGAGGCTCTAGGGAGGAGGGTCTCCTGCCTTCATATATTTGCAGCTTTCCCCTCTTTTCTTTTATTTATTTTTTGTCGGTTGTGTGGCTTGAACTCTGTACCTGGGCGCTGTCCCTATGCTCTTCAGCTCAAGGCAAACACTCTGCCACTTGAGCCACAGCACCATTTCCCATTTTCTAGTGGTTTATTGGAGATAAGCGCTTCATGGACTTTCCTGGCCCAGCTGGCTTTGAACCATGATCCTCAGATCTCAGCCATCTGACTAGTTAGAATTACAGGTGTGAACCACTGGTTCCAGGCTTACCACTGCTTTTTGTTCATCCTTTGTCCCTCCATTTCTGTGCATTTGTTTTATTTTTATACTGAAGAAAAATAGAAAGCTACTATCTATCCTACTTCATGAGGTTATTTGACTATTGTACCTAATTTGGTTATTGCAAATGAGTATTGTGGGCTTTAGGCAGTGGTCAAATGCAAATAAGATTGATTCATTGGTTGTTTGATGAATCTAGTCATTCATCCATTCATTCAGTAAATTTATTGTTGTACCAGCTATGTAACCATCAAGATATGTGCCTTACATTCTTGTAGAAGAGACATCTAGGTGGTAAACAAGCAAATTAATAAATATGACAGTGGGTATTAGAACTATCGTTTTTTTTTGTTGTTGTTTTGTGCCAGTACTGGGGTGTGACCACAGAGCCAGAACATTTTCCCTTAGTTGGTGTGTTTAAGGTTGATGCTCTACCATTTGAGCCCCATCTCATTTCTGGCTTTTGGTGGTTAATTGAGGGTAAGGTCTCACAGACTTCTCAGGTTATTTCTTTTTTTTTCGTTTTTTTTTTTTTTTGTAGGTCATGGGCGTTGAACTCTGGGCCTGAGCGCTGTCCCTCTGCTTTTCAGCTCAAGGCTAGCGCTCAGCCTCCTCAGATCTCAGCCTCTTGAGTACCTAGGATTCCAGGTATGAACCACTGGCACCCAAAAATTAAGAATACTGTTAAGAAACTAACCAGACTGGTATTTCAGAGTAAGGTGGTCTCTGAAAAGCACATAGGATGCAGAGAAACCTTTTTTCCTTCCAAAGGTTTACGTCTGCTGAGATCAACGAACTGGAAACAAAGATACACTCATCCTATTTTGTTGTTGGAGATGATCAATCCACAATCCAGTGAGATTTAAAAACAAAAAACACTTAACCTATGCTCTGCACCATGGAGTGGGGGAGTATAGGTAATTTAGAGGGATGGTAAATGATTTTTAGGTAAAAGAACAGTATATGCCCTTTGCCAGAGAACCACAGACAGCCATGTACAGAGAACAAAGGAAGGTTTATTGCTGGGAGAGGGGCTGGCAAGACCCCTTCTCACAGGGGAGAAGTGAGAAGAATCACTAGGTATTGTCTGAGGTGACCTGTATAACCTCAGAGGGTTAAGAGGTGATACAAGTGGCTAGGAGGTGGAGACCTGGTGTGGACATGAGGGCCAGGGGCTTCATCATGGCAGACTAGGCTGCTGTCCAAATAGTAGGTAAGAGGCCCTGAATCTCCCCAGACCTGAAGGTCACACTAAGGGTCTCTTGTTGCCTTATATGGTGGTAGCTGCCCCAGAGAAGTGCCATCTCAAGTTTGTAAAGGGGAGTGGAGGCTGATTATTTACTGTCTTTTTAAATGGGCCTAGTGTTGCCTAGGAAGGGAGCATGCTAAGCTGTGGAGAGGGGAAGGAGTGTACTAAACTATGAGAAGGGAGTTCATTTCACTAACATAGGGAGTCTGGGACAAGGTTCCCCTGGGCTGTGGGGGAGGTGGTGACAGGCTCTGAGAAGATGAAGAGAGAATTTTCCTAGCTTTCTTACCTGGTAGATAAATCTCAAGGAGACCTTGGAGCTGCTGTAGAAGAATAGATAAAAGTTGGACACTGGTAGCTCATGCCTATAATCTTAGCTAATGTGGAGGCTGAGATCTGAGGATCACAGTGTGAAAGCAGCTCAGGCAGAAAAATCTGTGAGACTTTTCTCTCTAACTATTAAAAAGCCAGAAGGGGAGGTGTGGTGCAAGTGCTAGAACAGCAGACTTAAGGAAAAATGCCAAGTGAGAGCACAAGGCCCTAAGTCCAAGCCCCAGTACCAGTATTAATTTTTTAAAAAGATATGAATAGACTCTTATCTTGAAAAAAAATGAAAAACAGTATTGCAAGTATGGTTCAAGAGTAACAATCTTTGGTAGAGTACCAGCCTAGCAAGCACAGGCCCTTCACAGTTGAAACCCTAGTAGGTACTATCCAACCATTCTTTCAAACTTCTTTAGAATGCAGAATGGAGAATAATTGTAGAGTGGTTAATGTGGGGAAATCATTCATTACCCTCCTTTCATGTCAGCCCTGACCCCTTCCCTCCTTCCCTTATTTCCTCCTTCCTTCCTTCCCTCTTTCCCTTCCCTTCCCTCCTTCCCTCTTTCCCTTCCCTTCCCTCCATACCATCCTTCCTCTCTGTCTCCTTTTTTAGTGGTATTAGCATTTGAAATCAGAGCCCGCTGCTTACTATTCAGTTGCTCTATTAATTGAACCATGCTCCAGGCCACTTAGCTAGCCTTTCTGAGCCTCACTGCCCTTATTTGTAAAATGAGGACAATTATCTCTGAGTTCTATCATTTGGAGTATTTTCAGGAAAATTTTATAAGAATAGCTGAAATAATAGATATGAAAACACCTAAATGAAAGGAGCATTATTGAGGAGAAGGAGTACAACTTTTTTTTAAATACATTTTTATTGTAAAAATACTGTACAGCGGGGTTATAGTTACATGAGTAAGGTAATGAGTACATTTCTTATCAAGCATTGCTGCTTCCTCCTTTGTTTGTCCTCTACCATCCCTTCCTTCCCACCTCTACAACTACACTCCACACCCTCCACACCCCCACCCCCGCCTAAATTGTAAAATTCATTTTTCAACATAGTGTCTTTGTACATCTCATTGTTACAACGGGTCAACCTATATCCCTCTTTAAGCATTTTGTTTTTTCCCTTTCCCTCCCCAAATTAGAAAAGTGTATATACAAGATGCAGGGCATCAAATACAATGAAAACAGGGGTTATACCTTGGGGGAGGAGCATAAAAAAAATCACATGGTACATTATAAATACATTAGCAAGAAAGAAAGAAACACTTGTGTCCCTATCTTGCGGTTCATTTCCCTTAACATCATCTTATCTGGTCATAGTACATAGCTTTTGACCTTTTCTGCTTGTCCCTGACATACACTAGTTATTGCAAGTAAGGGAAACCATGGGACCTATGTTTCTTTGGGCCTGGTGAGAAGGAGCATATCTTGACTCCAGATTTATCCTTTCTGTCCTGGGCCTTTTTTTTTTTTTTTTAACTTTTTTCGTCTTTGATAATTGGATGCTCTCAGATGAGATCTCCTGGTGTTAGGTTAAACCCATTTTGCCTTTCAGGTGGGTGGGCAGGTGGGCGGCCTGTTCTAGGATTTGTCCTAGTTTAGCAGCAGTGGTGTTCCAAGGAAATGAATGAGAAATGAATTTAGGCTGCTCCTGCAAGAGTCTGTGTTACAAGAAGCTCAGCAAAAAGGAGATAGTTTCTGCTATCTCTATGTTTGCTGGCTTCTTAGATACAGAGTGTGGCACAAAAGCTCTGGTGCTGGGTTATCCTGCAGGCCACTAGTGGCACTGAGAGCACATTGTAGTTCTTTTCTCATTAATTGGTTGGTATACTGGTACTGGGGCTTGAACTCAGGGCTTCCCACTTAGCTTTTTGCACATTACTGGTGCTCTCCTACTGGAGCCACACTTCTACTTCCCAGAGATTTGGCTTTTTCAGAATGCCACCCCAGTCAGTCTTTGTACCCCAACCCTTGTTTACCTCTGGCATTGTGTAGCAGTCATTCATCAATTTGTGACTGGTCAAGTGCCTGCTGCGTTTCTGAAAAGGACAATCAAGATGTCGGGGGGTTCCCCCATCTCTGCCCTCAGGGCTAGGCAGCAAGGCTGGGCTGTTACAGTGGAGCAGAATGGCAAGACCTGATGGAAATACCCCCAGGACACATTGGGGAGAATACAATGGAAGCTCCTAGCTAGCTGGAGCTAAGCTGATTTAGGTTTGATTTCTGTCTTCAGAGCTGGAGAAAGCAAGTATAAACAAATATCTGGAGGAGCAGTAGTGCTTGGGGCATTGGTGAGAAAGAGGTTGCAGGCAGAGTAGCTCCTCTCACCCAGGCTTGGCCTATCTGGCCCTGCTGGCCAGCTCCTAGGTTTTGAGCAGTGAAGGTAACACTTGATAAGGTGCAGGGCCTTCAAACAGAAGTTGAAGGCTTTGGATTTTCCCTGCAGAGGTAGTGAAGCAGGAGGTGACACGATTCTGTGTTCTGCCAGGGTGGCAGCTGCAGCTGCTCTGTGGAAACAAGCCCAGAGGGGGCAGGGTGCCAGGTAGGCAGACAGCTGTGAAGCAGGAAGGCTCTATGGGGAAGAACGAGATGCCTGTTCAAGAGATGCTGGAACTCAAACTCATGTCTCATATCCACACTAGCCCCTTCCATATCCAGGACAGTTCCTATGTCCTGGATTCCTCCTCCCTCCCTCCCTCTCTCCCTTCTTCCCTCCTTCCCTCCCTCCCTCCTTCCTTCCTTCCTTCCTTCCTTCCTTCCTTTCTTCCTTCCTTCCTAACTTCCCTCCTCTTCCCTCATTCCCTTTCCCCCTTTCCCCTTCCCCTTTCTTTCCTTCCTTTTTTTTCCCCCTTCTGATGTTGAGCCTGGAACTCCAGGCATCACTTGTCAACACAGCTTTTTTCTCAAGGCTGATGTTCTCCCCCTTGAGCCACACATCCACTTCCAGCTTTTTTTTTTCTGGTTCATTGGAGATAAGAGGTTCATGGACTTTTCTGAACAGACGGCCTTTAAACCATGATTGTCAGCCTTCAGCATCCTGAGTAGCTTGGATGACAGGTGTGAGCCACCAGTACTGGTCTAGCACTACTTTCTTTACCAGTTCAGTCTAATCCATGACTTTTGACATTCTGAGCTTGGGTGGTGGCCAGTGTCAGATTCACCATAGGTCTGAGCCCGTTCTCTTCCACTTTGAGAATCTCTTAACAGTTGGCCATCTGATACACTGGTGGATCCTCCTCTTTGGTGGTGCAGGGGCCACAGGCATTTTTATGATCTTGAAATGGGAGAGTTCAGATGGGGTGACATGTCATCACTTACTGATGTATTCTAAGAGTGCCTTAATTTCATAATTTTTAAGGAGCTTCTCCCTACCCTCCAGCACCTCAACATTGGATCCCACAAAACTGGCTCCAGCCTCAGTGATGGCTGTGATTCTTCTTGCCTGGTGCCTTCGTGATCCACAGAGGTGTCAGGAGCCAGCAGCTGAAGAGCAGTCTGCATCTTTGAAATGAGGTGATATTCAGATTACTCTTCAACCTTTCTCTATACCTAAGTGTGTAACTTTTAGCATGCATTTCAGTGCACAATTTTGTTTTTTGGTCATGGGTCCTGAACTCTGGGCCTGGGCTCTATCCTTCTGCCTCTTTTTTATAAGTTTTTTTTTTATTGTGAAAATTCTATACAGAGGGGTTACAATTACGTGAGCAAGGTAATAAGTACATTTCTTATCGAGCATTGTTGCCTCCTCCTTTGTTTTTCCCCTTTAATCCCTGCCTTCTCATAAGCATATCCCTCAGCTCTTCATCTCAAGGCTATTGATCCACCGTTTAAGCCACAGTGCCTACAGTTCCGGCTTTTTCTCTTATGTGGAGCTGAGGAATCAAGCCCAGGACCTTATGCATGCAAGGCAAGCATTCTACCACTAAGACACATTCCCACACCCTCAGAGTACATCTTAAAATGCTACTTGTAGTACTTATTTTGAGGCACAAAAATGGTGTTTACTCTGACTTCTAAGATTCCTATAGAGTTAACTCATTTATGCCCCACAAATAGATATTATTACCTCAACGAAGGAAATGACTAGTAGTATTAGCCAATAGATGAATTCAGGCCCACTGACTTGAACATCAGAAGCAAGGCTTATAATTAGGCTGGGTACTAGTCGCTCCTGCCTGTAATCCTAGCTACTCAGGAGGCTGAGATCTGAGGATGGCCGTTTAAAGCCAGCCCAGACAAGAGAGGCCGTGAGACTCCTACCTCCATTAAGCCAATGGAAAACCAGAAGTGGCGCTGTAGCTCAAATGGTAGAGTGCTTGCCTTGAGCTGAAGAGCTGAGGGACAGTGCCCAGGCCCAGAGTTCAAGCCTCACAACCAACAACAGCAACAACAAAACGCTGGAAGTGGTGCTATGGTTTAATGATAGGGTGGTAGCCTAGAGCAAAAAAAGATCCAGGGCAGTGCTCAGGCCCTGAGTTCAATTTCTAGAGATGACACATGAAAAGGCTTATTCTTAGTTTAACCTTCTCCTTTTGCTATCTGGAAAGTATTAATATTTGAACAAAAGGTGCTGTGTTGTCACTTTGCACTGGGCCCCTCTGCTGTGTAGCTAGTCCTGAGGAAGGTCCATGTGCCTCATCCCTGCTACATTATGTGCTTGCTGTATCATGCCATCTGGGTATGTTTGGGGGAGTGTCAGCTGGTCCTGGAAGTAGTGAGCTCCCCATCCTTCGAAGAATTCAAAGTTGAAACTGGAGGAAGTTGGAGTGCCAGATGGGAGGAGTTAGAGTAGGCAGTCTTTAGGATATGAGTTCCTATGATTCTAGGATTCTGTAACTTATCCTTCCACAATGTTACTGAATGTCAGAAAATAGAGGAGATGGGGACTAAGGGAAATGGTCTAGTGTGTAGGATTCTGAAAGTATGAGGAACTTGGAGTTATTTCCTTAGACTGTTGGCAGTACTGGGCTGCTGACCCTCTGCTTTCCTCAATGTTATCTGTAAGGGAAGAGTTGTGTTCCTAGTGCTGGAAGTTCTTCTCTGGGTCATAGGTCACAGAAGTGTTGTAGTGAGCCTAGAAGTGCTAGTGTCCTCCTTTCGAGACCTAGCAATTACTTGCCCAGCACCTTTGTTTGTTGAAGAGATGTGTGTGTATTTGCATGTGAATACAGTGGTGAACAAGATGGACTGGAAAGCAGGAAGAGCAAATGACACTCCAGACTTCCTGCCATGTTTATAACATTCCTTCTCAGTGTTGGAACTTTAGGCAAGTTATTTTCATCTCTTTTCACCTCTTTTCTGCCCTTGTAAAGGGGACTTGAGAGAATGAATTTTAGCAACTTGACTCAGACAATTTTTAGGGATTCTCATTAATAACACAATTTATACAGCATTTTGAGGTTTTCAAAGAACTTTTCACATAAGGGAGCTTACCAAAGTTGTCTTAACAACCAGAAGGTGGTATTTGGGCCATTTAAATGGTAAAGGAATGAAGGTCAGAAAGATGGTTTATGGCAAAGCTAGGCCTCTGTGTCCACAGTTTCATATAGGGATCTTGACTATTTTCTAAAAGTTTATCCTTTTGTTCATTGAGCTAATAATGACAGGTTACCATAGTCCTTAGGCTTCTCCTGTGCACAAGGATTGTTTTACTAAGACAGGATCCATCTATCTAGCCCATGTTTGCTTCATACTCTTAGTATTCTTCTTGCCTCTGCTTCCTGAGTGCCACAATACATGGCCATAGGGATGGTTTTATTGAGGTCCTCCATCTTTCTTTAGTCCGCTTTGACTGGGAGTGTAGCAGGGTGAGAGCCAAACCCTGAGTTCTAAAGTTAGCTTGTATTCACATCTCCCAGTTTGTCCTTTTATAGCTGAGTGGCCTGGGACCTGAATGTTTTCATGTGTACAAGAATGGTAAACTTACCTTTTTTCATGCAGGGCTGGTGCTCAACCACTAAAGCTGCACCTCCACTTTCTACATTTCTTTCTAGTTAGACATAAGAGTCTCATAGATTTTCCTGCCTGGGTTGGCTATGAACTGTAATTCTCAGATCTTAGTCTCCTGAGTAGATAGGATTATAGGTATGAACCGCTAGCATCTGGCCATTAAGAATATATACATACACACACACACACACATATATATATATATATACATATATATATATTTGGTAGTGGTGGTATTGGTGGTGGTGGTGGTGGTCGTGGGGCTTGAACTCTGGGCCTCGGCACTATCCCTCAAATCTTCCTTTGAAGACGAGCGCTCTAAGGCTTGAGCCACAGCACCACTTCCGGTTTTCTAGTGGTTTATTGGAGGTAAGTATCTCACGGACATTCCTGCCTGGGCTGGCTTTGAACCATGATTCTCAGATCTCAGCCTCCTAAGTAGCTAGGATTACAGGTATGAGCTACTGGCGCCTGGCTAATTAAGCATATTTTTGACTTGTTTGTATACTTGAATTGTAGGCTTCTTTTAAGTAATTTTCAAGGTTCTAACTGAAATCTCAGGGAGCCCATGTGAACCTACTTAAAAGAAGGTTTCATCAATTAAAAAAAAAGAAAAAGAAAAACACCAGAAAACAAAAAATAAAAAAGCCCAAAACCCTGCACAACACCTCTGTGATTATGAGAGAGCAAGGAATGTCATTTATGACATCCATTTCTGGATCCAATTGGCATTTTGCAAACTGCCACTGCTATTAGCAGTCGCTTTTGAGTATTTATAATCTTGCAATTGGAGCACTTTGAGTCTCATATCAGAAACAGGTTCATATTTAGAAAATGTGCCCTACAAGGACCTGGAAAATGAGATCCCTCAGGGAGGCTGATGGATGGGGCCCGCACAGGTGAAGTGTAGCCATCTCGCCAGCCTGGCAGAACTTTGCCTTTTCCACACACCCTAGTTAGCTGTTTTTGCTGTTGTTGCTTGTTTTTTATTTTTTTCTGGTCTTGATGCTTGAACTCTGGGCCTGGGCGATGTCCCTTAACTCATCAGCTGAAGGCCAGCACTCTACCACTTGTGCCGCTTATAGCTTTTTCTGTTTATGTGGTGCTGAGGAATTGAACCCAGGGCCTCATACATGTGAGGCAAGCACTCTACCACTGAGCCACCTTTCCAGCTCCTTGGAAACTGTTTGTTTATGTCTGGATCTTTACCCTGCCAGGGATGGACTTTCTGTGTAGCCCTGGCATAGTGACCCATGGCAAAAGGACATGTAGCTAAATACCAAACCACTTTCTACACATATGTCCTTGCACCACACCAGCCACAATGCTAGCAAAGACCAGAAGCTGGGATTTGACAGAAATTTATTCAAGAGTCCTAAACTGGTTCTTGGTGTGTCCAGGATAGCAAGGAGAGTTTTGGATCTGGCCAGTGTGGAAGCATCAACCTCACTAGAGCACCAGATCCTAAACTAGAAATTGGAAAGACACTGGTTCCCACTTTGGACCTCAGTTTTGACTCTTGCTACATGGTGCTCTGTGGTCCGTGCGGTGATTCAGTGCCAAATTATACAGGACTTGTGTTCAAGAGAAGGAGGATTTGCATTTCAATGACAAATTTACATAGGCCTTGTCAGTGAGAATGTCTTCATCAAGAGGATCTGAGGGAAGGTTGGGGTTTCTGCTCTGTCTGTGAGACTTTAGCTGGGCTCTGGTCTTCTCAGGCTTGTTTCTACTTCTGTGAAATCCTTCCAGGAAACCTCTTCACATTGAGTTGCTATGGCACCTTGGGCTCCTCTTGGCTGTGACAGCTTCTGACACTGCCCTTGTTTGGGGGCAGCTTGGATGGTTTTGAGGAGCCCTAGTCAGACATGCCTTAGAATCTGTTGGGATTCATCTCGTGTGTTTTCAATCTTAGATGGAAGTTCACGGGTTTGGGAGAAGAAAACTAGAGAAGTATATGCCATTCTTAGCACAAAGTTGATGTATTTTTATGGTCATTTTGACCTTGATCACCTATTCCATGGGCCTTCATAGTTCTCCAATGTCAAGAATTTCTTTTTTTCATCCTTTTTAAAACTTTACTCCCCCCCTACCCCCCATTTGTCTCTTTCTGTGCTAGTACTAGAGCTTGAACTCAGTGCCTGGGTGCTGTCCCTTAGCTTTTTCATTCAAGGCTGGTGCTGTACCACTTAAGCTATACCTCCAATTTGGGGTTTTACTGATTCATAAGAGATAAGGGCCTCATTGATGTTTCTGTTTGTGCTGGATTTGAACTTCTTTTTTTTTGGGGGGGGTCCGTTCGTGGGGCCTGAACTCTGGGCCTGGGCGCTGTCCCTTAGCTCTTCAGTTCAAGGCTAGCACTCTACCACTTGAGCCACAGCGCCACTTCCAGCTTTTTTCTTTTTGCTTATGTGGTGCTGAGGAATCGAACCCAGGGCCTCAGGCATGCAAGGCAAGAACTCTACCACTGAGCCACCTTCCCAGCCCTGGATTTGAACTTCTATCATCAGATCTCAGCTTCCTGAGTATCTAGGCATGCCCATCTCTTTTGAGAAGGCCTGGTGATGTAACACATTATTGGCTGTTTGCTGTGCACCTGGTACAGTGTTGTGTGCAGGGCTATGAAGACAAATAAGACATGATCTGTGCTAAAGCATCCCAAGAATGAACTGCAGCTCAGATGTGTACAACAGCGCTCTTAGTGCACTGGTGAATGTGCAGTGAGAGTGTTCATAGGTGCTCCAAGGAAGTTAGTTACCTGACAAGGCTTTCCAATTTCCTGATTTTGTGCTTTAAGTGAATTTCTATAGTTCCCTTCCATTTCCTTCAAACCATAACATTTTAAATGTTACAAAAGGGAGAGAAAATTAAGGAAGCTAGCATATTTCTTTTGGAGACATATCCAAAGACTCGTTATTTTTAAGCATTTGCTTAGCATTTTGTGTTGAAAGCATTTTCAAGTCATTAATTAGTAATCCACATTAATATGTAGATAGAATTAATCTATTCCAGGCAGAAGTTTTTCTTGAGGAAAAAAAAAATAAACAAGAGCTATTCCTTTCCACCTACATCTCTCTCTTCCCCTCTGCCACACTTTATCTTGAACATTATTTGGATTATCGCTCTGATTATCGCTCTGATTAAGTGCTACAAGTGTCTGTGGCACTTAATCAGAGTTAATCAAAGTTCAGGTTGGGTGCGTTCCCTCTCTTCTGGACACTAGGCTGTACGTAGGCTGCTTTGGGGACTCATTTTTTTTTATCACTTGAAAATGAAATTGGCCTCATAAATAGTCATCCTCAGAAAACAATTGGCTCTCCCATTTTTATTTTAGTTGCGTTCAGCTGAAAGCCTCTTAGGTTGTGTTCTTGTTTGAGGAGAGTTTTTTTTTATCCTTCTTGCTGGTCATATGGCTTGAATCCAGGCCTAGGTCTTACATGCAATGCCAGGAGATTTTTTGTTTGATTTCATTTGTTTGTTTTCCCTCAAGGCTAGTGTTCTACCACTTGAGTCCCAGCTCCACATCTGTCTTTTTGGTGGTTATTTGGAGTTATGTGACTCAAGGACTTACCTTTCTTTCTGAGCTTTTTGAAAACCATAATCCTCAGATCTCATCCTCCTGAGTAGCTAGGATTTCAGGTGTGAAACACTTGTAGCTGGCTAGGAGGTTAGTTTTTACCTTCAGAAAAAAAAAATCACTCCCTTTCTGTGGAACAAGGGCTCCCCTGTCCTCGTATTTGATCAAGACAATAATTTTCCACCTTGTACAGATGAGGAAACTGAGGCTCATGAGGAGCAATCTCAAGATTGGTAAAAGTCAGAGCTGATATTTGGAGTCTTAACCTCTGGTGGGAGCAGCTTCCAGATGATGTGATGTTCTCCTCATTACACTCTTGTCTTCATTTTGTCACCTGGTGAGCTGCTTCAAGAGCTGCCGGTCTATGAGGCCCCCTGTCCTCTTCCTTCCTTCCTGTCCTGGCACAGAGGAGCTACCCTGGGTACTAAGGTCTCTGTGACATCAGTCCTGGGTACTAAGGTCTCTGTGACATCAGTCATGTATAGAATCAGCCTATTGTCCATGTGGGGTAATAAATCTGAGGATTCTATCCCTGTCCTCAGAGAGCTCTTACTGTGATCAGGGAAGAGATGCCTTGTACTCCTGGGGTCCCATTCATTGGGCCCCTCTCTTTCTGCCCTTGCAGCACATGCCTGTTTCAGTAAGCAGATATTATATGCCAGGCCTCATACTCAGACTGCTATCTGTGACAACCTACTTAATAGTAGATGAAATTATTGTTCCTCTTACCAGATAGGGAATGAAGTTCCTACAAAAATCATTTTAGGGCCAGGTGCTGGTGGCTCACACCTGTAACTTTAGCTACTCAGGAGGCTGATATCTGGTTCAAAGGCAGCCTGGGCAGGAAAGTTCGTGAGGCTCTTATCTGCAATAAACCACTAGAAAACCGGAAGTTGTGAGGTAGAGCACTCGCCTTGAGCTGAAGAGATGGGGGATAGCACCCAAGCCCAGAGTTCAAGCCCCATGACTGACAAAACATAAACAATAAATAAAAAATAAATAAATAAAAAGTAATCATTTAAGGAAGGAGCTAAGAAAAAGAAAATACAGCTAAGAAAAATGAGGGCAGCAGAGGTTACTGATCTCCATATCTAAGAGATATAAAAAACATTCAAGGTAAAAAAAAAAGAAAGATTGCAGCCAGGTGCGGGTGGCTTAGAACTGTAATCCTAGCAATTCAGGAGTCTGAGATCTGAGGGTCCTGGTTTGAAGCCAGCCTGGAAAGAAAAGTCTGGGACGGTCTTTATCTCCAATTAACCTCAAAAAGCCAGAACAGGAGGTGTGGCTCAAATGGTAGAGCACTAGCCTCGAGCAGATAAAGCTAAAGGATAGGTCAGTCCCCAGCTGAGTGAGGCTCCGTGCCCCAGCTCTGAGTTCACTCTCCAGTACTGGCGCCAAAATAGGAATAATATTAATAGTTACTTAAGAAGCAGGAAATACTTAGGATGTGGTAGATGTTGAGTCCTGAAGCTCCCTGTTGAGTTGCCTTGTTTCCTTTGTAGTAGTGTTGCAGTGTGCATGGTGTGTGTGTGTATACAAGTAACCCTATTAGTTGTTTTATTGTGACCGTTATGACCCATGAGTAAGAACTATTACAGGAAAACAGAGGTGTTGAACAATATGCTGTAAGCCACAACAGTAGATTGCCAAGCCAGATGGACCCAGGTATCCTTGATTCTGGAATGTACACAGTTAGCCAATCACAGACAGTATTGGCACCTTGGTTAAATCCCAGAGAAAAAGCTTCTTTGCTGTGGAGGCTACAAGATAGCCAGGTAGCCCTGGAAAACTGGCCAAGTGAATATCCTGTGTTAAAATAGGGAGAGGTAAGTCAGTAAGGTGGAGCTCTACAGTGCTCTGAAGGAAATGGGCAAAAGCGAGAGTACCTGTCCTAGAGGGCCTTGTTGTAAGTCTTCCCTCCACCCCCACCCCAGAAGTTGCCCTCAGCTTTTTGCTCAAGATTAGCACTCTGCTACTTGACTCACAGCTCTACTTCTGGCTTTTCTTTTTGCCTTATTGGAGATAAGGAGTCTCACTGACTTTCCTGCTTAGGCTAGCTTCAAAGCGAGGTCCTCAGATCTCAGCCTCTTGATTACGATTATAGGCATGAGCCACTGGAACCCATCCTACAATACTGTTCTTAATGGCAGTGGCAGTCAGATGGGGCCTTCATCCATGTTTTATATGATCTCATCCTAATAGATACTGTCCTCAGGCTAGAGTCTAAGGGACTGGCTGGAAAAGCTCAGGCCTGGCCACAGTGACAAATTAGTGAGTTACATTTCTTGGATTTGGATGCAGGCCATCTGCTTTACTTCTTGGGCTCCTGCTTTCAAGTGCTCTGCTCCACTATACCTGGAGTTTCTGGTAAGACACATGGGTGAATGTGGGTACTTTCTCTCAGGTGATGGCCATTTGGGGAGGAACAGAGGACAATGGCCACCCTGGTCTCACTGTCCATTATTATTAATAGCAGAAATACCAGCTTGTGTTCAGAATGGCTTAGTAGCAGCTCTTGGTGGCTTTGCAGCTTGGCTTTCATTCTGGCATGCAGTGCATTGGGAAGGTTCTGGATTCAGAGTCAGGCTCAGCTTTGGGCTCAGTGTCTGCCACATGCTAGCTCTTGCTTCCATCCCAGATGAGTCACTGTCCATCTCTAAGCTGTCCTGCCCTGTCTCCTCCTCATATACCTTCTTCTGATGAAGAAATTCCCTTCAGATAAATAGAGATTCCATGGAAGGAAATTGATCATGTACAGCTGGTTTCTCCACAGACAGTTGTTCAATTTTATTTCCCTTTCATTTTTCTTCCTCTTCCCAGAGATCACTGCCTCTAAGAACTTGATAGCAGATAGACTTAGATGATTACATGTAAATTGGAGCTAGCTTCTGAAACTCCAGGCGAGTTTCTGCCGACCTAGCAGAATTTTTTAGGGCCCTATGCACCTAATGTATTTTAGCCTTTATTTTTATTTTTCACCTATATTTTTCTTCTCGTATTACTTCTAGGTGCCTTTTATTTTCCTTTAGGACTCATGCATAAGTTTGGCTGCTTTTAGGTATAATTAATAGAAGGTCCAACTCATTTCAGTGATAGGAAGATTCATTATTTCACATAATAATAACCATGGCACAAGGGTAACTGTAGAATTCATTAATTCAATGGCTCAGTACTGTCTTCTTTTTTTTCTTTTTTGTCAGTCATGGGGCTTGAACTCTGGGCCTGGGCAATGTCCCTTAGCAACTCAGCTCAAGGCTAGCACTCTACCACTTGAGCCACAGTGCCACTTCTGGTTTTCTGGTGGTTTACTGGAGATAAGAGTTTCACAGGTTTTCCTTCCCCGGGCTGGCTTTGAACTGTGATCCTCAAATCTTAGCCTCCTGTGTAGCTAGGATTATAGGCATGAGCCACCGGCACCCAGCCTCTCTTCTTATATTTATATTCCTACTATCTTTTGAATTGACCATATTAGGTATATTCTCCCCAGCTAAAGTTCATCATCACAAGTTGGCTATTGCAGCACCAGACATCCTATGTAAACACAAAAACCAACAGTTTTGAATGATGGGACAAAATCAGGATTTGTTTGTAAAGAGGAATGAGAAGTGACTGCTGAGGTGATATTAATCCTTGATAAGAAGCATGTACCTTTTCTCTTTTGCCTACAGGTTAAGAACAAATATGTTGTCATGGCATAATGTGATATACATTATGTGCCCTCAACTATTATTTCCTCATTTTACTTCCTTCTGTTCTCTACACTAGAAGGCCAAACAAGACCACTAACTATTGCCAGTACTAGGTACACCTCATTTTTACCTCCGTGTTTTAGGCAGGCTGAGCCTGTGCCTGAACCACACCCTGACCATGTGCCCTGCCCTGCAGCTGTAGCACACGACAAAAACGGCTAGAGTCAATAGTAGAAGCAGAACTCTCCCTTGCTCTCTCCCAAGTATGTATTTTAGACACAATCTTTTTATTTTTATTGTAAGATAAAACAGAAAATACAGCTGGCGTTGTTGGGTCATGCTTGTAATCCTAACTCTTCAGCAAGCTGAGATCTTAGGACTGAGTTTCAAAGCTAGCCTGGGCAGAAAAGTCTGCGAGTCTCTTCTTTCCATCAAACCATCAAAAAGCCTGAAGTATAGCTGTGGCTCAAGTGGTAGAGTGCCAGCCTTGAGCAAAAGAGCTAAGGGACAGTGCCCAGGCCTTGAGTTGAAGCCTCAGAACTGGCACCCCCACTCAGGCTCCATTCAGGATCCTGCTTTCCCTTGATCTGTCAGACCTCCTCTGCCTCCTCCAGTCTGTGACATTTCCACTATCTTTTCTTTAGCATGAGCTTGACACTTTTGGAAAGGGCAGCTACTGATCTTGTGGGAAGCCTCCCAGTATGACTTGGGTGAGTGTTTTTTTTTATTTGGTTGGTCCTGGGGCTTTAACTTAGGGCCTGGTTGCTATCCTTGAGCTAGTTCTAGTCTATCACTCTACCACTTGGAGCTAAAACACCACTTCCAGTTTTCTGGTGTTCACTGGAGATAAGAATGTCACAGACTTTCCTCTCTGGGCTGGCTTTGGAGCAATAACCTCAGATCTGAGCCTCCTGAGTGGCTAGGGTTCCATGGGTGAGCCACTGAGACCTAGCTAGGCTGATATTAGTTAGTTTGTTTGTTTGTTTATGCCTAATTTTATGACTGAATGAGAAAATTCAGTACCTCATATCAGTTTCTGAAGTCTCATTGCCTGGGTGTATCTTTGGTCACCTACCTAAGGTGATCCTTGCCAGTTTTTTTCAGGATGAGGCCACTGTTTCTTACATGGTAATTGGCAAATAACCCAAGTCTATAGTTCAATTGCAAAGATATTTTCTTCAAAGGGTATCTCTGTGCAGGTTTAGCTTAGGAAACAGATGGGAACCAGATACTATGGTTGAGAAGGACATGGACCAGGTTGGTATCCCAGCAAGATGTTCTGCCTCATCTCTAAATGGCCCAGCTGGTGAAGTGCCTGTGCTTCAACCTCAAATTCTGTTTGAGAACCTACCCTGATATTGTTGATTTGCCTATAAGGTTTTCTGCACTTGAAGTACCCTGCAAGATGGTTTCCTTCCAAACTGAGATTCATAAAGTGAGTTAGGTTTAACATAAGCAACACAAAATGGAACTGGTATCAAGAAGCATTTATTTAGTGTCTCTGTTTATCTGCTACTATGCTAAATCTAAGGAAGGTGAAAGTCATAGTCTCTGTCCACAAATCCAGCAACTTTTCTTCAAGGGGAGGACTTTGTTTTCGAGACCCAATGAAAAAACATTAAAAAAAAATCCCCCTGTAGGGAGAGCACTACCCTGAAAAAAAATTATATTTACCATTTTGCAGTCACTAACTGCTGACTTCACTTCTGTAACTTGCTTTTGCTAATGTTAAAGTATAAAGATAGGTCCGTGTCAACAAACTCTAAAGAATGTAACCGCCATGATAGATAACTAACTACTGACCTCAGTCCCAGACATTCCCAGAGTCCGGAACAATGGCTAACACATATTCCGGATCCTCCTCCAGGAACTGGACCCTGAGATAACGACCATCAGGCAGGAACAGCAAACTAGGCCAAATGTCAACCAATCTCAAGCCTGTAACTATGGGAATTCCCCCTAACCCTTATCATCCAAAGCAACCATTCCCCTTGAGTCACCTCGTGCAAATCATTTTACAAAGAGTGTTACAAAATTTCCCGTGTGGCATAGTGATTTGCTGTGAGTGTCTACCGGGGCCTTGCCGCTACCTTAAAATATATAAAAAGTTCTGTAACCCTGTTTTCAGGGCCTCTTGTTAACACCCCTACAACGGTGTGCCTGAGGTCTGTGCTCCCAAGTTCGTTAATAAACGACTCCTTGTCGCTTGTATTATCCAAGGTCTCTGGTGGTCTACAGGGCGCTCCAAGATTCTGGGTACTACATTTGGTACATTGGTCGGGAAGCCCTCCATTGCAGACTATCCAGACACCGGCATAGTGAGTTGTCTCAGGAACAAATCGGTGAGTTTTGGTGGCGCCACTTTCATATTTCGGGAATTGGTGAAAGCCTGCAGGTGTGGTCTTGAGGTTGGCGGAGAGTCTTGGCGGACATGCTATAAGACTGCCAGAGGGGCCAGTGGGGGACGTCCCATGGAACCCTGGGTGGGGCTGTCCTCAAGATCGGGTAGAGGGGGTTCGAGTCCCCGTGATTGGCCGATTCTCTCTGGTTGGAAGCCCTTCTGGGCAAACTTTCTGACCAGCAGTCTGATGCGCTTGCTGTCTGTCTTGAGTGTGCATATATGTCTTCTGTTAACTCTAGTTTGAATCTTAGGCATGCAGCCCTGGGGCCGGTGGACCAGATCACCCCCCCCCCCCCCCCGCAAGAAAGCATGGCCAAGTACACGTACATTACCAATCCCCATACAAAGTGTGTGTGTGTGTAATTTTAATTTACTTCTTTTTCTTTCTCATCTCGGTTTTACTAATTTGGACACTCCTTGATGCAGAGATGGGGCAAGGACAAAGCAAATTTACTCCTCTCAACCTCCTGCTTGGTCATTTCAAAGAGGTTAAAGAGAGGGGGTATAATTTGAGTATAATTGGAAGTCTCAGAAGAATCTAAAAAGAAAAATTCTCTGGGATGAGTAGAGGGGGTTTGAGTCCCCTGGTAAGTGGTGAGATGTCACCCCATTCACTGAGACCTGATTTTGTCTTTGTAGCCACTTGTCTGTCTTGTTTACGTCACTGTGTGTGTTTGTTTTATGTTTTCTGAGGTGGGGAAGTTCTGGGTGAATGTGGCAGGCTCACTCAGCAGACTCTGGATTCAGCTTGCTGAGTGGGAGCAGTACAGAGTTCTGGTAGGTATAAACTGGGTCCCGTTAGTCCCCAACTCAGCCTTCAATTCTTGTCTTGTCCTGTTTTAGAACTGGTACCAGTTTTAAATGTGGATCCTTGGTTTTTGTGTTTATCTGTTTTTGTTATTTATTTGAACATCTCTGGTGGAATAAAAGTTCCAGCCTCCCACTGGGCTTGGTCACAGACCTGCTAAATCCCCCCGTGTGTTACAGCAGCCAAGAGGTGGGGCATGGACAAGCCTCAGGCTGCACCTTCTTCCAGTGGAGGCTGCTGGAGCAGAGGCAGGGGTGTAGATAGCAGTGAGCCTGGTCTGGACTTTCAGCTGCTCCAGACAGCTTAACAATTTGTAAAGTGCTCTTGTCTAAAATTGGGTAAAAAAAAAATCAGGCCAGTTTAGTTTCAGGTGACCCTTTCCCCAGCCCTCCTCCAACAGAAGGGATTCAAAAGACTGATTAGTGAATTGCCTTGCTAAACAAGCAATCTCTGGGAAAATGAAGCCCAACAAAGGTACCTAGTTTAAAAAAAATAGTGTTTTAATTTTTTGTTTAAAAACTTTAGAAAGTGTATGTACAACGGATTTTGATTTATGCGTGCTTTAAAATCTGTATAAGTATTTTGTATGTGTTTGTAAACATGTTCAAAGATAAGAATTGTCAGCATGCTGTAACAATTGGGTGAGTTTAAATTTAAAATGTAAAAGGTTATGAGGTTTGGATATTAACAAAATTTTAAAGAATCTTCATAGTGTTTTAAATGACTTTTTAAGGACTCTTTACCTTGAAAAATAGAAAGTCTGGTATTTGAGAATGCATAAGACTGTTTATAGTGTAACCAAGTTATCTAGCTTAACAAAAATGCATTGGCAGTTTGAGATTCAGTTCCCTTGGCTAAAATTTGGGGATAAATATTAGAAATTTAAATGTAAATGTTAATTTAACACTGTCAAAGATGTTACCTCTTCTGTCTGTCTAAAACTGTGTATTTCATTCAAGAACCAAGAGATAAGAAAAGGGAAAAATGTAGAAGCCAACAGAAGACCTATCTTTAGGGGTGAGGGGTGAACAGGCAGAAGTGCAGTTCAGCTGGTCATGCATGGTGGGACAGGCCCTGGGAGGAGTCCATGCATGGTGAAAGAGGGCAAGCTGGCACAAACGCAGTTCATCTAACCCTAAGGAGTCAGATTGGGTACGTGCCCATTCCATAGGAGGAGCCAAGTGTCCCATCTTTGTTCTGTTCCTTTTCCCTGTAGATAGACACTGGAAATATTATGGTTAAAGTTAGTGATGTGATGATCTGTAGTATTGCTAAAACTGCCCCTTGGACTTAAAAAGAGAGTTAAAAAGTTTATTTGTATAATGTGACTTGCTTTTAATTATGTTCTACAATTAGGATGTTTTTAAAAGTTATAAAGGTGTTAAGTCTAGCTTTTTGGTACAGTTATGGTGATTGTAATTTTTGCATTAAGGAAAAAATTGTCATTTGAGTTCAAGATTTTTAATGTGTATCTGTTTTAAAACAAGCAGCCAAGAGGCAATGAGTGACACTTGGCTTCAAGATTTCAAGGGATCTTTTCAAAATGCAAATGAAAACTAAAGTATAAAATAGTAAAGGAGATTAATAAGAAGCTTAAAAATTAGGAATGGATTTTTGGATATAAAGTTTAAAAGTAAAATTGTTTTTAACATTTGTCTCAAAGTACACAAAGAAAAAAATTAGGATTACCGAAAGAATTGCTATTCTAGATTACTCTTATAGGTTTTTTTTTTTTTTTTTAACAGTTTCCATCAAAGCCCAGAGCAAAGCCCAGAGGATTCTTACAAGTTTGTTAGATGTAACTTTGACTTTTAATAAGTTTCAGGTAAGCACATACTTAAAAGCTACTTCTATGTTGACCACCCTCTGCTTTTAATTGGAGTAAGATGGCCTTTTGTAAGACTCATTGTTCTGAAACTGGTTCGAAGCCAGTCCGGGCAGAAAAAGATCCCTGTGAGACTGTCATCTCTACTCAGCCAGCAGAGTGCTGAAAGAGCAAGCAGAGATGCTTTGGGACTCAAAGTGGCAGAGTGCTAGCCTTGAGCTGTAGAGCTGAGGGACAGCGCTCAGGCCCCGAGTTCAAGTCCAGCAACCAGCTAAAGGGAAATGCCAATGAGGCATTTATCCCAATGTGGAGAAGACACTCCTGGGACAAAAGCAATGGAGGAGCATGTACAGGCAGTAAGCCACTGCTTGGATGGCAGAAATGTCAGATCCTAGAGTCATTTGTGTGTGGCCCTTCAAAACTGATCAGAGCCGGGAGGTCATGGAAATATAGTTTGTAAGCATGCCTAATGACTACTTTGCAAGGAACAGGAACTTGCCAGTCCTCTGTGATAGTAAAAGCTAATGTTACAAAATGTTGGGAATAGTTTAAATCTCAACCCCTTTATGTGCCAAAAGCTCTAATTGGCAGTAACTAGTGAGATGACACCAGCTACATGAAATTCATCTGCTCAGAAAAAGTTTGTAAACCTGAGAGTGTATTTCTACTGATATCTGTCTAGAGGCCTGCAAAGATAACTTAGGCATTGTTGGGATCATTAGAGATCAAATTCCTAAGCCATCTAGAAAGATGCTTTTGCAAACCAGAGTGCTAAACAAGCTACACTGCTGTAGCTGGAAAAAAGGTCTGTGCAGTTGTAAAAAGTTAAAATATTGTTCTTAATGACATCTAACCCTGATAGCCTCTTTGTAAAATAGGCTAAGGTTCCTGGCTAGGTAGGATCAACGCCCCTGAAGTCAGCTTGAAGAAGTTACAGAAGATGGACCTTCGCCCATCCAACCCCTGTTAAGATCAAGAGTCCAGAGTCAGTTTGAGAAAAACAAGACAAAATAGATAAATTTTTTTTTTGAAAAAAGCATAAAAAATAATGTTAACAGGTGTGCAAGTGTGGAGACTGCATCTGTAGGAGATGGTTACAAAAATAAGCCTTCTGTGTCTGTTTACAAAAATATTTGGTTAATAAAAAAGTTGTAATTTTGGTAAATTGTCCTGGGCTATTGTTTAAAGGTCTTAAATACCAGCAGAATCAAAGCCTGTCAAGCCTATGCAATGTATCCTAAACCAGTCTGTGTATGAATTTACAGTGCAGCATGAGGTGTGACAGTCCCTTGTAGCCTCTGGGAGATCTTGCTGCTGCTGCTGTTGCTTAATATCCTAATGAGTAGAGTTTGAAGACAGCCTCACAGTCACCTGGAGCAAATCTATGTCATTACCCAGACCACCTCCACCTTGGTAAAAATAGACTGATCTCCTGCCTGGTTCCATCACATGAGACTGCATCCTGGTTAAAAGCTGCTAAAATTATATCTGTGGGACATTCTTTTGAGTGATATCCAAAAACCCTCTCTATTCCCACAGTAGATATTGGGGACAAGGATATCACTGGCTTGATTACCTTAGGCACTTCAGTGCATAGTGACTGGAAATCCACTCTATAGTCACAGACTGGTTTGGCTCTGGTATGGTAATAACCTGAGTGTGTTATCAATGGAGGTAGTAAATGAGACCCCAGCCTTACTCTTAACTGAAAAGAAGAGGAGGGTGGTAAAGAAAGCCTTGGGAAAGGAATTGGGGGAAAATTGGTATCCTCTGGATAAGAAAGGATATGAAAAGTAAGGATTGTCTTTAAATGTTTGAAAAAGAAGAAAAGAAGACAAACCTCAAAAAGTATAAGTATGTAGCAAATGGTATGAGTATGTCTTGAAATTGCAGCTTATGAAAATAGCTGGTATTAAATTAGCTGTGATATACTGAGTCAGGACTGGTGGAAGAAAAAAATGTAAGGGTCTTTGGTACTGTTAATTTTGTCCACAATTGGATCTTGTATACTCAACAGACTGGTGTCCTTTGTAAAAGAAAAAGATCAGCGCAGTCCATCTATTAGTTCTGAGATCCCAATACCAAACTGTAAATATAAAAGATTGGGCCAATTAGGGGACCATGATTGGTCCCTGATGCTCTAGACAAGGGGGGAATGAAGAACTAAAGAACTAAAAATTATATTCACCATTTTGTAGTCACTAACTGCTGACTTCGCTTCTGTAACTTGCTTTTGCTAATGTTAAAGTATAAAGATAGGTCCGTGTCAACAAACTCTAAAGAATGTAACTGCCATGATAGATAACTAACTGCTGACCTCGGGCCCAGACATTCCCAGAGTCCGGAACAATTGCTAACACATATTCCGGATCCTCCTCTTGGAACTGGACCCCGAGATAATGACCATCTGGCAGGACCAGCAAACTAGGACAAATGTCAACAAATCGCAAGCCTGTAACTATGGGAATTCCCCCTAACCTTATCATCCAAAGCAACCATCCCCCTTGATTCACCCCACGCCAATCATTTTACAAACAGTGTTACAAAATTTCCCGCGTGGCATAGTGGTTTGCAGTGAGTGTTTACTGGGGCCCTGCCCCTACCTTAAAATGTATATAAAGTGCTGTAACCCTGTGTTCAGTGCCTCTTGTTAACACCCCTACAACGGTGTGCATGAGGTCCGTGCTCGCGAGTTCGTTAATAAACGACTCTTTGCCCCTTGCATTGTCCAAGGTCTCTGGTGGTCTACGGGGGCCTCCAAGAATCTAAGTACTACAATACATGCACATGTCCAGTGTTGTGTCTTTATATTTGGAATGTGAATGTGTGAATCACATTGTTCAGCTTTGTAGGTACCTCCTTTTTAATTATAATTTTTTTATTGAGAAAATACTGTACAGAGGGGTTGCAATTACATGCAAGATAACGAATACATTTCTTATCAAGTATTGTTGCCTCCTCCTTTGTTCCCCCTTCCCAAACCTTCCTATACCCCCACCCTGCCCTCCCTACCCGACCCTCCCACCCCCACCAAAGTTGTAAAGTTCATTTTTCTACATAACGACACATTGTTGCAATGGGTCCACCTTTATCCCTATTTAAATGATTTGTTTTTTCCCTTCCCCTCTACAAATTATACCAACATCAAATACAGTCAAAGCAGGGGTTATACCATGGGGGACAGACATACAAAGCTACAAAGAAATCATTTTATAAATATGTTAGATACAATCGCAAGAAAGAAAAAAAAAACATTTGACTACTTATCTTGGGGTTTATTTCCTTAAGATGAACTTTTCTGCCCTTTTCTGCTTGACTCAAGACATACACTGGTTATTGCAAATAAAGAAAACCATGGGGTCTATGTTTCTTTGGGCCTGGCTTACTTCACTAATATAATTTTTTCCGTCTTTCCATTTCCTAACAAATGGGGCAATGTCATTCTTTCTGATGGAAGCATAGAATTGCATTGTGTATATATGCCACATTTTCTTGATCCATTCATCTACTGAGGGGCATCTGGGTTGGTTCCATATCTTAGTTATGGTAAATAATGCTGCAATAAATATAGTTGTGCTGGTGGTTAACTACTTGTAGAAAACTAAAGTTAGATCCTTATTTATCACACTCCAATAGAATCAACTCCAAATGGATCAAAGGCCTCGGAGTCAAACCAGACATTCTGAAAACATTACAGGATGGAATAGGAGAAACCCTAGGTCTCCTTGGCACCGGCTGAAATTTTCTTAATAGAGAACCAGAAACACAACAAATCAAAGAAAGGTTAGACAAATGGGATTGCATAAAATTGCAGAGCTTCTGCATGGCAAACAACATAGCTAACTAGATTAATAGAAAGCCCATGGATTGGGAGAAGATCTTCACTAGCCATACAACATACAAGGGTCTCATATCTAAAATATACCTTGGAACTCAAAAAATTAAATCCCCCAACAACAAATCTTCAAAGAAACAACTGCCCATAATAAGTGGGCTAAAGACTTAAAGAGAAACTTCTCTGAAGAAGAAAGAAGGATGGACAATAGACACAGGAAGAAATGCTCAACCTCCCTAGCCATAAAAGCAATGCAAATCAAAACAATATTAGGATACCATTTCACCCCAGTTAGAATGGCTATAATCAAGAACTCTAACAACAACAGATGCTGGAGGGGATGTGGACAGAAGGGAACCTTACTGCATTGTTGATGGGAGTGTAATCAGGTTCAATCACTTTGGAAAGCAGTATGGAGTTCCTTCAAAAGACTCCACATAGAGCTCCCCTATGACCCAGCAATCACACTTTTGGGCTTTTACCCACATGATCACAAACAAGACCACACTAAAGCTATCAGCACAACTATATTTATCGTAGGTACCTATTTTAAATTTTATCCCTCAACATGCTAACATAGCTCTTTTATTTTTTGCACACGAAACTTCATCCCAATCAAATGATTTAACATGCTATCTTCACGTGTAGCAACAAGGTCAGATAAAACTGTCAGAACGTATTGATATTCCTCCAGCAGTGTTCTTTCCGTTGAGGAGCGTTTTTGCTATTCGGGGTCTTTTATTGTTCCATATGAATTTTTGGATTGCCTCTTCTATTTACTTGAAGAATGAGGTTGGAATTTTGATAGGTATTGCGTGAATTTGTAGATAGCCTTGGGAAGTATTGCCATTTTCACGATGTTAATCTTACCAATCCAGGAGCATGGGAGGTTTTGCCATTTTTAAAATTCTGTGTTGATTTCCTTTTTCAAGATTTTACAGTTTTCATCATAGAGGTCCTTCACTTCTTTGGTTAAGCTAATTCCTAGGTATTTTATATTTTGTGATGCTATTACAAATGGAGTTGCTTTCCTAATTTCAGCCACACTTTTCTCATTGTTGGCATACAGAAAAGCCATTGATTTTGGGGGGTTAATTTTATAACCTGCTACTTTGCCAAAGTTTTGAATCAGCTTGAGTAATTTGGGAGTGGAGTCTATGGGATTCTTTAAATACAAGATCATGTCATCTGCAAAGAGGGAGAGTTTTATTTCTTCTTTCCCTATTTGGATCCCCTTTATGTCTGCATCTTGTCTTATTGCTGTAGCTAGACATTCTAATACTAGATTGAAGAGAAGTGGAGAGAGTGGACATCCTTGTCTTGTTCCTGAGTTAAGAGGAAATGGCTTTAGTTTTTCACCATTGAGTATAATGCTGTCTGTAGGTTTGTCATATACAGCCTTTATTGTATTGAGGAATTCTCCATGGATTCCTAATTTTTCCAAAACCTACATCATAAAGGGGTGTTGGATCTTGTCAAATGCTTTTTCTGCATCTATTGAGATAACCATGTGACTCTTATTCTTGCTCCTGTTGATGTGATGAATAATATTAATTGATTTGCGTATATTGAACCAGCTTTGCATCCCTGAAATGAATCCTGTTTGTTCGTGGTGAATGATTTTTTGGATGAATTGTTGAAGTCGATTGGCCAAAATTTTGTTGAGAAGTTTCGATTGGCCAAAATTTTCTTGAGAAGTTTTGCAGCAATGTTCGTCAAAGAAATGGGTCTATAGTTCTCTTTTTTTGATGAGTCCCTGTCTGGTTTTGGGATGAGGGTTATGATGGAATCAAAACAGCTTGGTATTAGCATAAGAACAGACCTCAGGACCAATGGAATAGAATTGAAAACCCAGAAATGAACCTACAGAACTATAGCAATCTAATCTTCGATAAGGGCGCTAAAACAATAGAATGGAAGAAAGACAGCCTCTTCAGTAAATGGTGCTGGCAAAATTGGTTAACTAAATGTAGAAAACTAAAGCTACATCCTTATATTTCACCCTGCACCAGAATCAACTCCAAATGGATCAAAGATTTTGAAGTCAAAGCAGATACTCTGAAAACATTACAGGATGGAATAGGAGAAACCCTAGGTCTCCTTGGCTCAGGCTGAAATTTTCTGAATAGAGACCCGGGAACACAACAAATCAAAGACAGGTTGGACAAATGGGATTGCATAAAGTTGCAGAGCTTCTGCAGGGCAAATGACATAGCTAGCAAGATCAATAGGAAGCCCACGGATTGGGAGAGGATCTTTAATAGCCATACAATGGACAAGGGTCTCATATCTAAAATATACTTGGAACTCAAAAAATTAAACCCCCCAACAACGAATCCACAAAGAAACAACTGCCCAATAAATAAATGGGCGAAAGACTTAAAGAGAAACTTCTCTGAAGAAGAAAGAAGGATGGCCAATAGACACTTGAAGAAATGCTCAACATCCGTAGCCATAAAAGAAATGCAAATCAAAACAACATTGAGATATCACCTCACTCCAGTTAGAACGGCAAAAATCAAGAACTCTAACAACACCAGATGCTGGAGGGGATGTGGACAGAAAGGAACCTTACTTCATTGTTGGTGGGAATGTAAACTTGTTCAACTACTTTGGAAAGCAGTATGGAGGTTCCTCAAAAGACTTCACATAGAACTCCCCTATGACCCAGCAATCCCACTTTTGGGCATTTACCCAAATGTTTACAAACAAGACCACACTAACGCTACCAGCACAACTATGTTTATTGCAGCATTATTTACCATAGCTAAGATATGGAACCAACCCAGATGCCCCTCAATAGATGAATAGATCAAGAAAATGTGGTATATATACACAATGGAATTCTATGCCTCCATCAGAAAGAATGACATTGCCCCATTTGTTAGGAAATGGAAAATCTTGGAAAAATTATATTAAGTGAAGTAAGCCAGGCCCAAAAAAACATAGGTCCCATGGTTTCCCTTATTTGCAACATCTGGTATATGTATGAGTCAAGCAGAAAAGGTCAGATGATGTGATGTCAGGAAAACGTACCCTTAGATAAGTATTTTATTTTTTTTTTATTTCATGCATTTGTTTCTAATGCATTTATAAGATTATCTCTTTGTTGCTTTGTATGTCCCTCCCCCACAGTATAACCCCTGCTTACAATATATTTGATGTGGAGGAGATGGGGAAAAACCAGTTGTTTAAGGATACAGGTGGACTTGTTGCAACAATGAGAAGTACAAGTTGTCATGTCCAAAAGGAGCCTTACAACGTCGGTGCGGGTGTGGGGGCAGGAGAGGGAAGGAGAAGGATTGGGATTGGGGGGGAGGGGAGAGGCTTGGAAGGGAGGAGAAGGGTAAACAAAGGAGGAGGCTGCAATGCTTGGTAAGAAATGTACTCATTATCCTGCCCATGTAATTGTAACCCCTCTGTACAGTATGTTCACAAATAAAATTAAATTAAATTAAAAAAAAACTGTCAGAACGTGTGGTAAAAAATGTTTAAATAAAAGACGGTCATTGGTGCTGTGAATGCGGCTTATTGGTAGAGGAATTGCCTAGCATGCATGAAGCCCTGGGTTTGATTCCTCAGTACCACATAAACAGAAAAATTCAGAAGTGATGCTGTGATTTAAATGGTAGAGTGCTAGCCTTGAACAAAAGAAGCTCAGGGACAGTACCAGGCAGAGATCAAGCCCAGAACTGGCCAAAAAATAATTGACTATCTTTTAACCACAGTGCATTTGTACAACTCTTTGTTAAATAACTTGGCCGAGCTTTAGTCTTGTACGATTTACTAGAGATAACAATAAAACCACTATCATTGGCATGCCGATATTTGCTAATTGAGATGTTTTCTGTTCCCCAATTTTTGTTAATATCAATTAGTTATAGAAGGGATTTCCTTTTGACAAGACCATATACGTAGATAGTATACCTTGATCTGACTCATCACAAGCATCATTGTCTTTCTGTGCTGCTCTCCCTTCCCAAACTTACTTCTTTATTTTTCCATTTCACATAGGTACTTAAAATATTCTAACCATATTCACCTTCCTATACCCTCTCCTGTTACCCTTCCCCACTCCAATTGCTACCAACCATCCAGTCAGGACCTTTTTGACATTCTTTGCGTTCATTCTCTTAAGTGTATGTTAATTGAGAAGTCAAGAATGAGACATTATTGTCTTCTTTCTCAACCTATTTAAGTCCAAAATCTTTCCTCCATTTACATAAGCATTGCTGTAGCAAGCCCAAAAGTCATATTTCTCTTTGGATATGTTAATAGTCTTATTTGTCTTTCACAATCCTAAATATATTCAATGATAGCTAGCTCTCATTCTTCAGTATAAACGCAATTGAGTGAGATTGAGTCTTTGACATTAGTAATGTATTTATTACAAATAATAAAATTATGCTAGCAGATAATATGGACTGGTAACTTCTATTTTTTTCAACTTGAATAGATTTTCAATATTTAGGTTTTATATAGCCTTCACATCTTTAGGACCAAGTGAAAAGAAAGTCACCATCTTATGCTTTGGTTTAGCTTTTGATAGAAAATAATCTGATTTCTTCACAGTGATAGTAACATGATATATGGATATCTGTTTTGAAAATTAGTTTACATGAGAAAGCAAAGTTGATTTCTCACAGAATATAATACCAGCCAGATTCAACAGTCCTGACAATAAAAATGTTTAATAGTCTATGCAAACATTTTCTGTCAACTTCAATATCTTTTCTCCTTTACTTCTTTCTATAATCGTATACTTATTTCTCTTAGGCTTTAAAAATAATTCTAACTATATCTATTTAGATTATGTTTGGAGTATATTTTTATTTGTATTGAAATTGTTGCTATACCACTAAAAATAATAAAACCTGTTGTTTCTGTTAGGCTTAATTTTTTGTTGTTGTACTTAAAACTGGTAGGTATGCAGAATACCAAAACCTGTGATTTTCTGTCTTCTTAATATTTTTATTATTGTTTATAATATAATATATTTTTTATAATCATTCAATTATAATGTTGTCTTTTCATGTTGACTGTAGTTTGAGTGTCATGGGGGAAATAAAATAAAACATTCACATTTTGAAGTTTAATTCCTAATGTGTAATGCATCTTGATTTCTGTATTTTGACTATCAAAGTTTCCATAATAAAATTTTACGTATCCTGAGTGCTTACCAGTTACTGTATTAAGCATTCTTTATCTACACAATACTCAACTCTCATAAACGTAGCCATACATACAAGGACTATGCCTGGGAGAAATCAGTATTTTCATCCAATATTTACGGCTCATGGCCAAGCCAGAATTACTTAAGGGTAGACTTGCATACCAGAAATAACATTCATTATCATTATGCATAAGGAGAAAGTTTTCCAAAAGGTTAATGCATCATCTGTAATTTGATGGGTGCTGGCTACACATACGGTACAGTAACCATTTTTTTTTTTTTTTGGTCTTTCATGGGGCTTGTACTCTGGGCCTAGGCACTGTCCCTGAGCTCTTCAGCTCGAGGCTAATGCTCTACCACTTGAGCCACAGTGAACTTCTGGTTTTCTGGTAGGTAAGTGGAGATAAGAGTCTCACAGACTTTCCTGTCCAGGCTGGCTTTGAACCGAGATCCTTAGGTCTCAGCCTCCTGAGTAGCTAGGATAATCAGTTTGAGTCACTGAAGCCCACCTTACTTAACCTTCTTACGTACAAAGGAACAATTTTGCTGCTATATTTACTCTTTGTACAACCTAGAGTAAAAAATATAAACAGGATACTAAAGTGGAGCACTCAAACCTCAATGCAAATCTTGAAAAACCTAGAATATGTGCGTGGTGCCACATAACTCTAAAGGAAAAAAATTAGAATAAATAACCACATAGCCAACCTCTCAATTAAAACCCTTTGTAAAACTGAGTTACCTCAATTTTTGTGAGAAAGAAGGACGGAATCAAACATTTTTTTTATTATGAAAATACTGTACAGAGGAGTTACAATTACATGGGCAAGATAATGAGTATATTTCCCATTAAGCATTGTTGCCTCTTCCTTTGTTTCCCCTTCTTATCCCTTCCCATCTCCCCCGCTCACTCCCCAAAATATCCTCCAATCTCCCCTCCCTCCCCTGCCACCTCCACCCAGGCCAAAGTTGTAAAGTTTGTTTTTCGACATAACAACTTGTATGTCTCATTGTTGCAATGGGTCCATCTGTATCCCTATTTAAAGAATTTGTCTTTTCTCTTCCCCTCCACAAATTATACCAACATCAAATACAGGGAAAGCAGGGGTTATACCATGTGGGAGGGACATACAAAGCAACATAAAAATTATATTATAAATATGTTAGAAGCAATCGCATGAAAGGAAAAAAACATTTGAATATTTATCTTGGGGTTCATTTCACCTTACATCAACTTATCTGACCTTTTCTGCTTGACTCAGACATATACAAGTAGTTGCAAATAAGGGAAACCAAGGGAAACCTATGTTTCTTTGTGGCTGGCTAACTTCACTTAATATAATTTTTTCCAAGTCTTTCCATTTCCTACCAAATGGGCAAACAAATTTTTATGACTTTCATTTACAAAATGTAAAATTAAGCTTAATTTGGATTATAAAAATTCCTATAATCTTTTTTTGGGGGGGGGATCCGGTCATGGGGCCTGAACTCTTGGCCTGGGCGCTGTCCCTCAGCTCTTCAGCTCAAGGCTCACACTCTACCACTTGAACTACAGCGCCACTTCCGTCTTTTTTCTTTTTTGCTTATGTGGTGCTGAGGAATTTAACCCAGGTCCTCAGGCATGCAAGGCAAGTGCTCTACCACAGAGCCACATTCCCAGCCCCCTATAATCTTTTTTAATGTAGGAAAGAAGATAAGATTTGGGTAATTTAAAGAGAAAATTTGACATACTACAACTAATTAGTGGGTTAAAATAAATGTAACACAGCTACTGAATAGGCTGAGCTACAGAGGACAGTGATCTAACTTTGTCCAGGTAGCAAAAGCATGAGAAACTTTATCTCCAGTAAACCAACAAAATTTTGGACTGAAGGTATGGCTCAAGGGTTAAAGTATCATGCTTGAACAAGAAAGCGTAGAATGTGAGGTTCAGAGTTCATACCAATATATGTGCAGAAATTAAATTAAAAAACTAACTCAGTATTGAAAGATTTCTAAACATTAGCACAAACACTTCATGTTTATAACATAAAATAATTTTGACTATTACTAAAATTTTCAATGTATTCAGACTCATTAGTATGTATTAAATAGTCATTTAGCAATTTATTTAAATATCTAGTGGGACAATTTTTATAATGCTTCGGTCATTTTTGAGAAACAACTAAGGACATAAGTATGCAATTAGAATTTCATAGTCTTGTCTTTAAAATATAGTACAATCTCATTTTGTATACTTCATCATCTCAAGAGAAAAGTACAATCTGTTGTTCTATTATTAAAACCACTTTTAATATATTTTGCATATCCTATGATTTTTCAGTATTCTGACATTTATTTACTTATTAGATGCTTTAAATTATGCCCTTTGCTTCAAAGCTTAAGGACACAAGATTCATAAAACCTTTCATTAAATATTTAAATAATAAGAAGGAACAATCAAATAGTAACATAATAACCAAACAAAAGAGCTCTCGGCATCAAACCACAGATCTTATTTATTGAAACAGACTCCGTATTTAGAAGAAAAGAATTGAGTGTGGCTTTTTTGTATTATGTATTATTAATGCCTAAACTGAGTAAAATAAAATTTGAATTTTGCACAAGTACCCTTATGGTTAATAATTTAAAAAGTTGATCAGCTGGCCCCTTCTTGGCTAATTCTTTGTCCAACTTGTTAAATAATTCCGGCACTTTATTAACAAGGATGGTTTATAGTTAGAAAAATTTATACAGTTCACCGTGAAATGATATTATAGAAATTTATGAAAACAATAAACACCTTGAAACAGTGTTGTATGTCCATTGTACGTAACTTGTATTAAAGCCATTACTTCATCAATATACCAAAAGAAGCATGTGTTTACTATTACAAATATGAGAGGAGAAAATTCACAGCATTTTAATAGCATGGTTTACTGAAAAGCCATTCAAACTAGGATGGACAACTGTTATGTGAAAAAATAATAACGGCTGGCTGCCAGTAACTCATGCCTGCATTCTTCATTTTCCCTGGGGCTGAGATCTGAGGATCAAGGGTTGAAGCCAGACTCGGGACGAAAGTTCATGGGCCTCTTATCTCCAACTAATTACTCAAAAAAAAAAAAAAAAAACAAATACAAAACCTGGAAGTGAAGCTGTGGTTTAAATGGTAGCGTGATAGCTTTGAACAAAATTCGTTCAGGGCCAAAGCCAAGACCTTGAGTTCAAGACCCAGGACTGACAGAAAAAATTAAAGGAAAACAAATAGCAACAACAACAACAATAAACAGATTTCTCTCAAAGAACTTCCAATTCTCTTATGATTCTTTAGTAGAGCACATTGTGACATCCAGCAGATATTCAATAAATGAGTTTTGCATTGACTCATAAAGATGTATTTTCCTTTAAGAAGGTGTCATAATTGTGTATGATTGTTTCCGCTAGTAAAATTTATATTCTTCATATTGAGGCATTTTTGAAAACATAGGAAACATGCTTGGCGACTTATGTTTCCTTAAATTATTTTTGTAAGCTAAATATTTTAATGGTATTTCTGGCGAGAAGAGTTAATATTGAGTGATTTTGGTTCTGATTTTAGCTTCCAAGCATATTAAAAGTCAGCAAACACATTCATTATTTCTGAAAATATCTGGTTTTGAAAATGAGGGATATATAGAGAGAAGTAAATTAAACTAATATCTTTATACTTTATCCAACATATTTAGGATCCAGTGTTACAGTTATATGTTTCTACTCTCGTTCCTGATATTTTACAATGTAGATTGAAACAAATTTAATGGCTCATTATGATTTTTAAAACTTATTTTAGAGAAAGTACATGCTTTTCTGAATTAGATATGGCAAAACTAGTTTACTTGGTGTATCAAAACTCTAGATTTATTTTTCTGAAGAATAATTGATGGTCTCATATAAAATCATATCCATCATCAAGCTCCCAGAAAAAAGTTATAAGATAATTCAAAGAATAATGGAAGCAAGTATCAACTATATTACACTTTTAATAAAGGAGGAAACTAACTTTTCTAGTATTCTTAAAGATAGATTTATTCAAATAGAATCTATAGCTTTAGTCATTCTGTACACAGATTCCCAAAACTCATTCATCCTATGACTTGAAGTTTACATTGAGAAATACCTCACCATCCCCTAAACCATGATAACCACAATTATCTCTCTTATTGGGAGGAAAAATTTGTTAGATTTCAAACATTGTAATATCACAGAATTTCTCTCATTTTGTCTGAATAATATTCCAGTGATATGTGTATAATATACATATGTGTTTTTACATAAATGTATATATGTATACATATATGTAATATATTTTTATTGGTTCAGCAATCAATCAGGACAGTCTATTTCCATTTCTTGGTTTCAAAAAATAATATAAAAATGGAAGTGAAGGTGCACATGGCTCTTCAAAATGTTGACTTCATTTACTTGGCAATGTACCCATAGACAAAACTGCTGTATATTAGAATTATGAATAATTTCTTGAAGTCTCCATAATGTTTTCAAATGATAATACCAATTTATATTCACATGAAGAGTGTGTAAAACCTCCATTCTGTTATACCCTTACCAACAGTTGTCATCTGAGTTATTGATTATACTCTCCCTAACAGATCGGAGGCAAAATTCATGTGTATATTTATTTATATTGCTGTAACAATTATATTGAGTCCTTTGTTGTATAACTATTGGCTTTTTGTATGTATGAAAAAAGATATTTATTAAATGTAAATATTTGATAATTAACTACTATGCAAATTTGCAGAAATATCACTATTAATCCTTATGGATTCTAACCCTAATTCTACCCTGATGACTTTAATGTTGTTTTGAAAAGTATTTCTGGCTGAGTCATCTATATTTTGATTTTGTGGGTTTTTGTGTTTTTTTCTATTCATCTTGAAAACATGACGACATATGTTTGTTTCTCCAACTTCTGAATATGTACATTGTGCATGCTTTCAGCTGTAGCAAATCATAATTTCCTAATATTCAGAGGTAATTATACAAAACACCCATGCTTTGAAAGTATCCTCATGAATTAGGCCTCATTACAAATAAGACTGTCTTTCTTAGAATTATTACCTTTACACTTTTGTTCAACTGAAAACTAATATTTCAGGCATCTATTTTTACTTGTAAGCAACAGAGTGTGACAGCATAGGTGTCAATTCAGTGTACAAATGATATACATGAGAAAGAATGTAAATAATGGGGAGAAATGATAGTATATTCTAGGTTTTGCAAATAAAACAAAACCTCTAGTTGGAGACAGTGGTAATTAATTGTCTACATTTTCTAGCGTTGCCCCTACAATCTGTAAGAGCTCTGAAGTTAATAAAATAGGCTATGGAATTTCACTCAGCTTAAAACATAGCATAAAAGTTTTTAAAAGAAAGGAGAAACTTTCATAAAAAATAAGATACGGCACATTGACCTCTGACATAGAAAATTTATCAGAGATTAAGCTGTATAACTGCCTATTCAGACATCAGAATTTGAAGACAGCTTTCACACGTCAGAAGTTTCATGTTTACAAAGATAGTTATTTAGCTGGCAGAGCTGTGAAAGTTGTTTCAAAAAATGTCCAGGTTACGAAATTAAAATTTTCACTATTAATGCAATGAAAAATGTGCATTTTCAAAACTGAGTTTATGAATGGAAGTTGAGATAGATAAAAATTAGACTAAAAGAACTGTACACTAGATTAGGTAAATCAAGACCTGCATGATTTCAATATTCTGGCCCCTATTACACAGTGTTATTCAGCCATCAACAAAATCATCTGAATGAAAGGAGAGGTTTTATTAAAAAATTCAGATGTAGCATAAAGGACAAAATAGGTGAAATTATTCAAAATCTCAAAGAGGTTAGTTCTAGGATTTGGTAGTAGGATTTTTAAAACTTTATAACTTAATATAAAAGTTTAAATCTAGCCAGGTGTTGGTGGCTCATACCTATAACCTTTGCTACTTAGCAGGCTGAGATCTGAGGATTATGGTTTTAAGTCACACCAGATAAGAGAGTCCATGAGACTCTTATCATCAATAAACTATCAAAAAGCCAGAAATGGAGCTATGGCTGCTCAAGTATTAGAATGCTATCCTGGAGCAAAAGAAGCTCAAGGACAGGGATCAGGCCCTCAGTTCAAGCCCATGTCTAGGACAAATAAAAATCTTCAAGCTTAGATGGGTGCCGGTGGCTCATGCCTGTAATCCTAGCGACTCCGGAGGCTGAGATCTGAAGATCATTGTTCAAAGCCAGCCTGGGCAGGAAAAGCTGTGAAACTCTTATCTGAAATTAACCAAAAAACCGGAAATGGCACTGTGGCTCAAGTGGTAGATTGCTCCCTTTGAGCTGAAGAGATGAGGGACAGTGCCCAGGCCCAGAGTTCAAGCCCCACGACAGGAAAAAAAAAAAAGAATAGCAGCCAGGTCATGGTGTCTCTCATCTATAATCGTGACTATTAAGAGGATGAGAACCAAGGATGAGGGTACAAACCAGCTCCAGCAGACAAATCCTCAAGTCCTCTGAATTCTTATCCTCAATAACTAGCAAATAGCTGGATGTGGAAGTTTGGATGAGTGGTAAGGCACCAGTCTTGAGTGGAAAAAGCCAAGCAATAGTACAAGGCTTTTATTTCAAACCTTAGTACTAGCACGAATAAAGACATAAATAAGAACCTAGTAAATAGTGGAAGTCACTGGAAGTCTGCTAAACCATTGGCTATAAAATATTTCAATTAACGATAAGCTCTTAGAGTATTCTAAAGGGAAACAACTTAGAATACTGCAGAAACTATATGCTTAGTAAAATAAAAATTAAAAAAAACCTATAACACTCTTTTTTATGAAACAAATAAATCAGGGGAGCTAAATACATTTTCTTAAGTAATAGATTGGTACATACTGGAATAAAACATTATGCTAAGAATACTGTTAGTTTAAGACTGCTTTGTTGTCACTTAAGCTATTTTAAGTAGTTTTATGAAAAGAACAAACATGTAGTTTGTTGCATTACTATCTTCTGTAATACCACTGGAATTAGTTAAGTTGTTTTATATATTTTTATGTGGAAGTCCTAAACTGCCAATGCCCATGATTTAGATTTTATTTTATTTTTCTATTATTAATAAGTTTTTTATTGTGAAAATATCATACAGAGGCGTTACAATTACATGAGCAAGGTAATGAGTATATTTCTTATCAAGCATTTTTGCCTCCTCCTTTGTTTCCTGGGAAAAGTGACATTGACAATTCAGTTAAGAGGAAGTCATTCCTAAGTATGGAAGACCCCTAATCCAGTGGGACTAATGTCTTAATATAAATAATATTTGGGCAAATGTATACACTCAAGGATAAAGGCAGATGTCATGGTGTTGTCTTTACAAGGCAAAGAATGCAATAGATTGTCAGAATACCACCAGAAATGAGTTGAGCAGGATCAATTGGATCTTCTCAAATAGTGTCCAGAAGAAACTAACACTGCTGATAGGTTTGCTTTTGAATGTTCAGGGTTTATATGAGGATATGAATTTGTGTTATAGTTCATTTAGTCTGTGATAGTTTGTATGAGTAAGTGAAGATGATTAATAATTATCCACACAAGTCTATTGTACTCCCAACAGAAAAAGGTATATATATGTGTGTGTGCATATATATATATGTGTGTGTGTGTATATATATATATATATATATATATATATATATATAATACAATTACTAGTATATCATATAATGTCAAAATGTGTAGCATATACTTAGGAAGAGAGAATTTGTTCATAACTATAATACAGTTGTTATTTAATTAGGACTGAAAGATGAGCATTGACATCATCACATGGAGAGAAAGAAAAATCCAGATAGTGGAAACAAAATAATAGAATTTCAAAAGTATATGAGTGTGAGAATTGAATGAAATGATAATTCTGGGCAGACTTTGTGAAGAGAAAGAGATATCCTAATTATAAGCAGTTGTCTATGATAAATGATAAATTACATCGGTGTACCAAAAGTGAACAACTGTAACCAGTTGAAGAATCATCATCAGATGAAATAATATGATGTCTCTTCAACTTTGTAGCATTTGATAAAATTAATAAAGTCAGGTATATGATATAATATGCTGGGAAACACAAAGGAAGTGTTCCTTTCAGGCTAGAACTGATTTAACATACATGGCCAGAAAGTGGATGCAGAAACATTGTGTTAAACAAATTTTGCTAATATCTATGGTATCACATTTTTTTTATCAAGTGTGAAAAAAATGTAAGAAGTCTCTAGGACTCTCAGTTATAATACACCAAATCTTGGAAGATACATAAAATTGTGCCTTTGATGTAGACAGAATGTCCAGTATCCGTAAGCAGGAATTCTGGGTCTATCTCTGGAGGAGTCTTATCTGCTGCGTCTACAGAAATGAACAAGAGATGTGTCCCCAAATCTCCTAAACCCAGTGCTTTAATAAATGGAGAGAAAAATGAAATAAGCAGATAGACTTCATTGCAAATGTCATAAGATATATAAAGCAGAATAGAATGGTATTAAAGTGACCTAGGGCATACAGTAAGTTGAGAAGCACTCATCTAAAAGTAAGCAATTATCTGAGGCAAAATCATTTATGTGAAAATCTCAGGGTAAAGAGTTCAGTCTGAGTGTAGGAAAACTAGAACAAACGTACAAATTAAACAATATTTTAGAGAAGAGTAAGAAGGATTGGGAAGCCAGATAAATGGATAAAGAAAATAGAGAAAAACATACATAAATGAAATACCAAGAAATAAAACAGAAAAGCTTACTACGTGGATATTTTAGTACATATTTTCCAAGTGAATATTTTAGTAAACTAGTTCTAGCTACATGAAAGTATTCATGAAAATATGGCTGTGAGTTGTCATAGGTTCTTACAAAATTCTACTTTCTCAAGATCAAAAACTGGATCCACTAATGTAAAGTACTATGCCTTTTCTGTGTGCTTAAGTAATGTTTGATGCTACAAATGATACAGGGAAGATATTTATAAGATCTTTAAAAGAATAGATACTAGCAAGATTATTTTTTCATTTTTTATTGTGAAAATACTGTACAGAGGAGTTACAATTACATGAGCAAGGTAATGAGTACATTTCAATCAACCATTGTTGCCTCTTCCTTTGTTTCACCTTCCTATCCCTTCCCATCTCTGCCCCCCTTCCCTGTTCCCTCCCCTTCCCTCTTCCCCCCTCCCTTTCCCCCAGCCAAAGTTGTAAAGTTCGTTTTTTGACATGAAATTCACATGCAATATATTATCTCCTTTCATTGAATACATTTTAGTGCTTTGGAAGTGAATTGTACAATCAGGTTTTCCAAGCCTAATTTTCACAAACTTGCATTTCTTCAAATAGAAATCCTATAAATTTTAGAACAGATATTAAAATAGATATAAAATTGAATTACAGGAATTTGTCCTGCATACATCTTCTATAGGGTGTCTTTTCAAAATTTGTTTTGGGGAATTATTTCCAGGTTCTCATTCATACTATCCAAGTGCACTGTCAATGAACTACATTCCTGATCCATACAAGTTTTTTACTTCTCTTTAATACATATATAGAAGTGTAATGGCTAGGGGCTGGGAAGGTGGCTCAGTGGTAGAGCGCTTGCCTTGCATGCCAGAGGCCCTGGGTTCGATTCCTCAGCACCACATAAGCAAAAAGCAAAAAGCCGGAAGTGGTGCTGGGGCTCAAGTGGTAGAGCACTAGCCTTGAGCTGAAGAGCTGAGGGACAGCGCCCAGGCCCAGAGTTCAGGCCCCACAACTGGACCCCCCCAAAAAAAAGAAGTGTAATGGCTAGAACATATACAATTCTCTTTGACCTTTTGAAGACTTGAAAACTTGCTTGGTAAAATGACTGCAGTATTACACAAATCATTCTGCTATGCGGAGTATATGAATTTCTCCACAAATGCATTACTATATTTTGTGTCATCTTTTTATATTATGGTCATATTAGTGAGTTTTCTTTTTCTTTTTTCTTAGATACTAAAGAAGAGCTTAATTCATATGCTCCTCCTATTGACTATTAATTTAAATATGTTCTTTATAGAAATATCATGTTCAGGAAAATTTTATACAGAATTAGAAGATATAAAATACTTAAGATTCAGGATCATTGTAGCATTAACATTGTAGCATTAAGAAATATGTGCCCTTTATCTGTTGGATATGTTTTCACTACTTTCATGGAATTAAGAAAGGTTATCAGTTGATATTAGTTTATTCTTGCTTTTCTTTAACCACTAATGCTTTCCATGTCAAATTTTTGGAAACCTTTACGATCCATTGTCATGAATTTTTACATTTTCGTTTTGTAGGTTTTTACAACTCACATTTAGTTTGATAATCATTTTTTTAGTTTAAATTTTTGTATAATGATTGAGGTAATAGTGTAAGATCATTCTTTAAAACTAGAAAGGCAATAGTGCCAATACACACATTTAAGATTCTATTTTTATTTCATTAAGTCATGGCATCCTTTTCAAAATCTATTCACAATAAAACTAAGAATTTATTTTTGATAAATGTGTTACATTCTTCTATGTGTCAGTTCTCTCACTAATAAACATGGTAAGATTCAAATCTAGTATGAGTGCTCAAGCTACACCATTTTACAAGATAGTTCTGACTGACCTGTATTCCTTGAGTTTACATACAAGTTTATTGATCAGGTGGACCAATATACTACAGATATCTAGATGTTTGATAGTCACTCATATTTTGCACCTTGTGAAAACACAAGACCTCAAATATTATATAGGGAAAAATGTCTTTAGAGAATGCTTAAAACAACTAAAATTAATTTAGGAATGAGTTAAGATTTAGATAACACATAGCATAATAAAGTTGAATGATAACGACTTGAGCTGTACTACAGAGGAGAGTGAGAGGGGATAGAATGATGGACCACCTAGGAGCTGAATGTCATTGTTATTGTGTTTCAAAAACAAAAAGACTTCAGAGAAGAGAAGCACGAAAATAATCAAAGTGTCCTTAATCAAGTTTTTTTTAATCCATCTAATAGTGTGGACTGAGAGTCAGAGAAGATGAGAAAAATAAAATAGAAAATAAAGCATTGTATAGTCCTCTTACAATGTAAATAAATTGTAATAGGAATATGATAATTAATTTCCAAAGAAATAACGGAAACAATAGGTAAACTCTAAAGGCAAAAAGAATGAACAGAGAAAAGAAGCAAAGTAAAACCTTTATCAATAACAAACACAAGAATTTGGAAGTGAAAAAGCAGTGGAAATCTTCTAAATAAAATAACAATAAAAATTGCTAACGTGGATAGAAAATGGATCACATTGTATCATATATAATTTTGAAAAAACATATTAGGAATGAAAATTTAAAAGTCATAATTTAAAACACTATTTACATTGTAACTACACAGTATAGTTCAGTGGTAAAATCTTGACATAGCATATGTGAAATAATGGTTTGATCTCCCAAGAATTACAAAGTACACACAAAGCACACACACACACACACTACATACACACATTTGGAATATTGATAAAATATTAAATAGAGGAAATTATCACAAATAATAAAAATAGGTTAATATATGAAATCATTATATTGCTCGTACTATTTAGTAGAAATCAAATAGTCACAATATACTTGGATTCTTATAGATTAAGTGAAGTGAAAATTAAGAAATAGAAGACATGAGAACCTTTGCAAATAAGTTTTAAATAATAAACATTTTGAAACATGTATCCTTTTATTTTGACAAAAGATTGATATTACTGGTGTTTTAACCTCAAGATTTAGAATATGATAACCAGGTGCTCTATATCTCGCTACAGGTGGCTATATCTCTAAACCTTTCACTCTGGATACTTTTATGATAAGGTCTCATAGTTTCTCAGGCTCTCCTGAATTACAAACCCTATTTTTAGTTCCTACCATAGGTAGAAAATGGCAGCCACAAATCACCATGACAAGCTCAAACTTTTTTTTAATTCAAGTACAAATATTTACAAAAAAGTGACCAAGAAATGAAGCCTTTCTTAATATAGTATGTGGTTCTTGAAAATACAGTAATTATTTGTTACCTGGAAAAATATGTTTAGAACTATAAGAAAATCAATTTATTTAAATTCACCAACCATATAAAAATTAAGAAAATAATTTTAAATATTCACATGTTAAATATTTTAAAAGTAACATATATGTGTCTGAATAATTTACATGTGTAAAATCATGCATAATTAAATTAATCCTACAACTCTGAAAAAAGAATTATCCTAAAGAAACAAGAAAGTAAATAATCAAGATCAAAATTTGAAGTATAGAAAATAAAATGAAGTGTACTCTTTAGTTGACTTAAGTAACTGTAAACACTTTTTATATCAGTTTTATAATAAAAATGCATGAACAAAGAAAGCAAAAGTACATTTGATCAATAGCAACAGCAAAAGCATCAGTAATTGTTTGAGTATACAAAAAAATCAATGGAGGGGATAACAATGTTCCTTCCAAAAGAAATATACTCATTACCTTATTTATGTACCTCTGTACATTACCTGTACAATAAAATTATATTGAAATTAAAAATAAAACAAATAATATAGCAATTAAGAATTCTTAGAAGTTATTAGTTAAAAACTTTATAAAAAACTGCCCCAAGTACCCAAGGAATATACTTTGATGATACTATTTAAATACTTAAACTTCAGCAGAAAAGCAAACTGTTTAACAATTGTTACAAATAAAGTAATAAATCAGAATATATTACTGTACTAATCATTGAATGGATTTTTATTGGCAGTCAAATATGTAAGAAATGAGGTAATATGCCATTCGTTTGCTCTTAACAAGTGAGAAAGAATTTTCTAGGTCTTTTAAAATATATCATAAGTTTAATGAAGAAACTATTCTGTCACATCATATGATAATCAGATAAAGATGATATTAGAGCAAAGAACAGATTGTACTAGGTTTTGGGATGTTAATGTATGTACTTACTTTGGTTTTGGAAAAATGTGAGGATTTCAAATTAGGGTATTGTTCTTGCTAGGCTGGCATTATGTCAGTGGTTAATTTTAAGATAAGGGTTCCCTTTCCACAAGAACATGCACCTGATCTGTCCTTTTATCTTTCCCATCATCAATGGCATCAGAGTTGCACACCAACTTGTCTAGCTTCCTGGATCCTGCAGTCCTTCCAATCTTAGTCTCTAGATAGTGCAGGATGGTGGAAATACTCCAATGCACCCAGCTATAGATTGAGAAGGAACTCCCTAAAATTTTTCCTGGTTTCTGTTCTCAAGCCTCCTAAGTAGTTAAGAGTACAGATTGGAGCCCCTGGTGCCAAACAGTAACAGTATTTTTAAACAATGAGACATTTATATGACAAGCTTGTGATTACCTCAGGAAAAGAATAAAAGAGCAGTGAAGCATAGAGGACAGACAGAATTTTAGCTAACTTCTCAGAGGGTGAATCAGCTTAGCTAGCTACTCGGGAGGCCGAGATCTGAGGGTCTGTCAATTTTGTTAATTTTTTCGAAGAACCTTCTCATTTTGTTGATTCTTCATATTGTTTTTTTTTTATTCTAATTCATTTAATTCTGATTGAATTTTAATTATTTCTTACCATCAACTGGATTGGGGTTTATCTTGATGCTCTTTTTCAAGGAGTGTCAGAACTCATTAAATTGTTGGTTTCAGATCTCTCCAATTTGTTGATGTAGGAACTGAGAGCTATAAACTTGCCTCTGAATCTTGACTTTGCTCAGTCCCAGAGGAGCCAGTAATCTCTGTGCTAATTTTTGTTGAATATCATGAACATTTGAACATCGTTTCTAAGCTCTTCCATGACCCACTGGTGTTTCAACAGTGTGTTTTTCAGCCTCCGTGTGTTACTGGACTTTTTTGGTGGCTTTTTGTGTTGAGTTCTAATTTTATTCCCTTTTGGTCTGAGAGAATGCAAGATATGAATTCAATGTTTCTGAATTTTGACAAGTTTGATTTGTGACTTAAAATGTGGTGTATTTTGGAAAATGTTCCATGTGATGCTGAGTAAAAAGTGTACTCTGATGCTGCTGGATGAATATTCACTAGATGTCTGCTAAATCAGTTGATGTATGCACTTGTTTAGATCTGTGGTTTCTCTGTTGAGTTTTTGCCGAGTTGATCTATTTAGTGGGGATAGTGGTGTGTTAAAGTCCCCAACAATTAATGTCTTTGGATCTATGTGAGATTTAAAGTAGTATTTCTTGGATAAATTTGGGTGCACTATTGTTTGGCAAATATTTAGAATTTTAATATCCTCCTGAAAGAGAGATCCCTTAATTAGTATGTAGTAACTTTCTTTATCTCTTCTCAATAATGTTAATTTGAAGTCTATTTTATCTGATATTAGGATTGCAACTCCTGACTGTTTATGGGAGCCGTTTCTTGGTAAATTTTGTTCTAGCCTTTCACTTTCAAAATGTGTTTGATTTTTTTTAATTTAATTTAATTTTTTTTGTGAACATACTGTACAGAGGGGTTAAAATTACATGGGCAGGATAATGCATACATTTCTTACCAAGCATTGTGGCCTCCTCCTTTGTTTACCCTTCACATCCCTTCCATACCTCCCCCCACCCCCCCAATCCTCCCCCCATCCTCCCCAATCCTCCCTCCCCCTGCACCAACATTGTAAAGCTCGTTTTCGACATGACCTTGTACTTCTCATTGTTGGAACAGGTCCACCTGTATTCTTAAACGACTTGTTTTTCCCCATCTCCTCCACAAGTTATACTGACATCAAATATAGTGAAAGCAGGGGTTATACTGTGGGGGAGGGACATACAAAGCAACAAAGAGATAATCTTATAAATGCGTTAGAAACAAATGCATGAAATAAAAAAGCATTAAAATACATATATAAGGGTTCATTTTCCTAACATCACATTATCTGACTTTTTCCGCTTGACTCATACATATACTAGATATTGCAAATAAGGGAAAACATGGGACCTATGTTTCTTTGGGCCTGGCTTACTTCACTTAATATAATTTTTTCCAAGTTTTTCCATTTCCTAACAAATGGGGCAATGTCATTCTTTCTGATGGAGGCATAGAATTCCATTGTGTATATATACCACATTTTCTTGATCCATTCCTCTACTGAGGGGCATCTGGGTTGGTTCCATATCTTAGCTATGGTAAATAATGCTACAATAAACATAGTTGTGCTGGTAGCGTTAGTGTGGTCTTGTTTGTAATCATTTGGGTAAATGCCCAAAAGTGGGATTGCTGGGTCATAGGGGAGCTCTATGTGAAGTCTTTTGAGGAACCTCCATACTGCTTTCCAAAGTGGTTGAACAAGTTTACACTCCCACCAACAATGAAGTAAGGTTCCCTTCTGTCCACATCCCCTCCAACATCTGTTGTTGTTAGAGTTTTTGATTTTTGCCATTCTAACTTGTGTGAGGTGATATCTCAATGTTGTTTTGATTTGCATTTATTAGTTAACTCTCCCAATGTGTTTGATTTTTATGGGCAAGTTGTGATTCCTGAAGGTAGAAGATAGAAGAATATTGCATTTTAAACCAACTAGACAGTCTATGTCACTTAATTGGAGAATTACATCCCCTAATATTGAGAGATAGGACTGAGAGGTATTTGGGTGTTCCTGCCATTTTGTCCACCTTCTTGGGGGCTACACCTACTGGATTCTTCCTATGGTTCTTGGATTCTGTTTGTATGTGGTTTCTTGGCCTTTATTGTGGTCTTGTTAGTTTTCTATGTTTAGGACATCTTTAAGCATCTTTTTTAGAGCTGATTTGGTGGAGATATATTGTTTGTTTTTCTTTGCTATGGAAGATTTTTATTAGATCTTCAATTATGAAGGAGAGTTTAGCTGGGTGATAGTTGTTTGTCTTTATAGCATGGCATACATCATTCCAGGCTTTTCTGTTTTGTCTCTGTTGAGAAATCTGAGGTGATTCTAATTGGTTTTCCTTTATATGTGACTGATCTTGACAGCTTTAAGGATATTTTCCTTGGTCTGAATTGATCCTGTGTGGCTTATAATTGGACGATGGGATGTCCTGTTCTTGTCTGGTCTATCTGGAGTTTTAAAAGCTTCTTGTATCTGAATATGCCTATCTTGTTGCGTGTTGGGAAGTTCTCTGCTGGGATCCTGTTGAACAAATTTTCTAGACCATTACCTTCTGTCTCTATGTGCTCCTCTACACCTATTTCCCTTAGATAAGGCCTTCTAATTGTGTCCAAGTGTTGAATAGATCTATTCATATTTCTTGAATTTGTCTTGGATAGTTGTATGTTCTTTCTCTATAATACCTAGGCTGTCCTCACTGTGGGAGATTCAATCTTCGGCATGGTCTAACCTACGGTCAAGCCTTTCTACTTTATTTTTCATTTCTTTTCCTTTTAATTGGTTTGCTGTTATGGCTTCAAATTCTTTGTTGGAGCTTTGTTTTAGATCTTGTATGAAATTCTTTACTTCCTTAATTTGGTGTTCAGTGTTTATTCTCAAATCACTTTGCTGATTGGTTATGGTTTCCTTGGACTCCCATTCCTTCTGTTGGGCTCCATTCAGCATTCCCTTTGTGGTCTCCCTGACTTTCAGGTGTCTGTTTATGGATTCCATGAATGGCTCTATTGATCTTTGTCTATGCTCATCCCGCTCTTGCAATTCTTGTATTATTCTTTGAATAGATTTCTCACGTTCATGCAACTTTTGTAGTTCTTCTTGACTGTTCTCAGCCTGCTTACACAATTCCTTTATTTCTCTTTGAGTATTCTCAACCTGCTCACGCAATTCCAGTATCAATCTTTTAGTAGCTTTCTCAAGCCCATGAGCTTCCTGTTTTGATCTTTGGTTTGCCTCCTCTCTCTCCCTATCATGCTCACACTGAGTCCTTTGCAGGGTTTCAATTTTCATTCACCATGTTTACCAGGAGTGTTTGTAGAGGTTTTTGGGAACTCTCCTCTGGATTATTCATTATCTGTTCTGTCACCTGATTATCTTGAGTGGGAATTGAGATACCTGGACTTGCCATTTTCCTTGTGTTTTTCTTGCTTGTTATGCAGATTTGGAATGAAAGTAATGCCAGTTTTGTGCTAGAACACCATTTTAAGGCAAGCATCAACCAAAGTCCTGTAATTGCATAGTCAAATGTCTGAAGATACCATCTAGTTCAACAGATACAGTCTGTTCAACATTAAATAACTATGTATTAATGGGCTAAGAATACCAAAGAAGAATTTGACAAACCAAAAATTATTATGTTTAGGGAGAAAGGTGGGTTAGAGGGATGTGGAAAGGTAAAAGGAGAGTGAAATTAACCAAATCTTAATCTCACAGAGGGAAATGGATTGGAAAGTATGATAGGAAAGAGAGAAGAAAAAATTTTAAAAAAGAGACAAGAAAAAAATGGAAAGACAAATATTTAAATTTTAAAAGTGAAACTCTTAAAAGTAATGAAAATTTAAAGAAGTAAAATTGAGAGATGAATGGGATTAGGATGAAAGGAGGGGAGGGATAGAAAGGAGACCTGAAAAACTAAAAAATAAAAATACTTCAAATAATTCATAGGTATAAATAGATAATACTGCTATTAAGGAATTTAATGCTAAGAGGTTTTGAATTGAGTAATACATTTTTGGATTAAGAATGTACACAATGGGGGATAAGTTCTTATAATCAATGACAGGTATATAAGAGGTGAACAGAACAACAAATAATTCATGCAAAAGGAACTAAAGATGAAAAAGTAAAACGAATGAGAAAGAAAGAACAAAAAAGACCAACAGATCAATAGACATTTTTATTAAAAAAAGCACACACACACATATACACCTAAAATAAAAGTTATAAGAGGAAGAAAAAAAGATTAATAAAAACAATTTTTAATTAAAAAGTAAAAATTTAAAAAAGATACAAAAAAAGACGTCTTTGATTTTGTTTTTGGGGGGTTGATGGGATGATCCAGTATCTCCCTTTTGTCAGTAACCAGTCTCTTGGTGGAGTCTCTGGTTTGCTTGTGGTGTTTGGTTTTCTGTGGCTTGATTGGTTTCTTAATTCAATTTGTTTGGGCAGGCAGAAAAAAATCTGTTGGTTTACCCAGAAGTTTGTGATCCCCTCCCAGGCTAGTTCAGTGGGAAGGAGATCTGCTTTGAGTATCACAAAAGAGGGAGGTGGCTGTTTCCTCTAGTTTGGAGTTGCTGTGATAAGGCTGAGTTCTGGGTAAAGTTGAGGCCTTTCAGCAAACAGTAGCTTTTCCCTGTGGGGCTAGCTTCTGAGACATTCACTGAGCCCAGCCTGGAGCAATGCTCAGGGTTTATGTTTACTGAGTTTCAATTGATTGTCAGGGCTGCTGTAGGGAGGATCAGCCTCTGACTCTGTTTACCCAGTGAAGAAAGCCACTCCTTCTTGGGTGTGGCTTTCTCTGCCACTTTGTGGTGACTTTCCCATGGGTGGAGTTGAGAATGGCAGATCAGGGTAGGTACTTGTGACTCACTAAAAGACTATTTTGTTTTCATCAAAGAACTGAGTTGGATCTAACTGCTTAGCCAGGCCTTTGTCTACATCAAAGATGGATATCTCCAGTGTTGGAGGGAGGGGTGGCCTTCCCTCCTCTGCTCCCTTTGAGAAGGAGTGAGGATGTCAGTTTTGTACTCACACTGGAATGTTGGTTCCTGGGTAGCTTCTGGTCTGCTATCTGCAGGATGAAGATATCTGCTACTTGTCAGTTCTTGCTGGTGTTGAGTAAAATCTGCTCACCCGCTGCATCTGACACATTTGTCCCAGACTCTCTGGGTTGTAGTTATGGCAGCTATGGATGCCACCACAGCCTGCACAGCAACCTCAGCCATGGCGGCTGGAAAATGCTCAGCTCTGTCTCCTTACCTGATTTTCCCTCTCTGCCCAAACTCTGTATTGTGATGGCACACTTAGTGTGCCTAGGACTGTTCACTGGAACTCTAGAACTGCTTTCTATGTGAGAGCTTGTTTATCCACCAGATTCTCCTCCGCCATCTTCTCGAAATTTCTGAAGGTGTTTAAATATTACTGGAATTGTTTTGGAATAAATAAGGTTCACCTTGACTATCTTGAGAAAGAAAAATTGCTTTCTCAGCACTATAGGTAAGAACTTGAGTGAAAGAAACAAAAGGAAAAATGAGGAACAACTCAACACATACATTCAAAAGAACCAAAACAACCCAAGAAAACACAAGTTAACTCAATACTCAAGAACCTGCAGGAAATGCAAAGATTTTTTTAAAAATAGCTATGATAAGCTTATGAAAATCCTGACTACATGGGAGTCTACTATTGTGAGGTTAGTGGTTAAAGCTCAGACTGGACAGAAAAATCTGTACATAATACCAGGCACTTGTTATTCTAAATTCCAGGAAGAATAACATGAAGTAGACTGAGACCACGATCATACACAAGTAGGAAGCAAGATTCTATCTGAAAGTTAATCAGGACAATTTAGGGCTGGGGCATGCCAAAGTGGTAAGAACATCCATTTAGGAGACACAAGACACTCAATTCAAATTCCAATATTATGGGTATTAAAGAAAAAAAGCTATGACTTTAAATAATGGGAATAATTGCAAGATTTGAATATTTGAGTGGAGAAAAATCCATGAGAGAGATAGAGTTTACCCATGTTGCAATACTTTCTACATAAGTGATAATATTATGTGGTACTCCAGACATAACAGAGTTACCTTGCAAATGAGCATGGATGTGCATTTGGGTGAAGGTAATACTCTATTTACACAGGTGTAAATTAAATACTTTTTGGGGGTAGATTTTAGTTCTTGTACTAAGAGCCTGGGTGATATCTCTGATTCTTTTCTCTCAAGGCTATCACTCTACTACTTTGAGCCACAGTTCCAATTCTGATTTTCTGTTGGTTGTTTGGAGATAAGAGGCTCATGGACTTTCCTGACCAGGATGGCTTCAAACCATGATTGTCAGATCTCAGCCTCCTGAATAACCAGGATTCCAGGCCTGAATCGTCCATGTTTTTAATAATTTAGTATATTGTACAGTTACAGAAGTTATAATTTATCATTATAACCTTTATAATATATATGTGTATATTTATATGAATGCATACATATAGAAATATTTTAACATATTTTTGTATCTATAGTAGATTTATGAAATCATCCTTCATAATAAAATAACAGGGAAACAAGTTTAATGAGGAGCAAAGCAAAGGGAATTGTCACGTTTCTTGTTGTTGAATGAAATATGAATTGTGAGAATCGGTTTGAGAAAACCATTTAACAAAATGGATAATGACTATTAATTCCAATCCCTTTATTTGCCCATATTGTGCATCCTCACACATGAGTGTCAAATTCAAACCACACTTTTTTGCCTTTGTATTTAAATCACATGTTATAATTTAGGGGATAGGTGAAATAATCAAATAAAGATTAAAATAATGGTAAGTGTGGCTATGGGTTATAGCTGAAAATTATTTTAAATATGATAATAGCTATTTAAAAAATTCCACATCTCTTACTTTTACTCTATTTTCATTTACCTCATTCCCACATTAGGAAGGTACATAGAAGGTTCTCGCTAAATTATGTGTAAAATTATGAAAAAATATATTAAAAGAATATGGGCACATCAGGGCTGCAAAAGTGGCTCAGTGGTAGAGCTCTTGCCTTACATGCATGAGGCCCTGGGTTTGATACCTCAGCACCACATAAGCAAAAAGAAGAAAGCCAGAAGTGACGCTGTGATAGATTGCTAACATTGAGCAGAAAAGCTGAGGGACAGCGCCAGAGGGGCCCAGAGTTCAGGCCCCTCGACCGGACAGAGAAAAACAACAACAACAAAAGAATATGGGCACAGTGTGGACCTGAAAAACGTTGTGAAGGAGATGAAGGAAGGGATTTGCTAATTCTGGCAAATTGGCTGGAGGATTGCTCCCAGAAAAATAGTGATGAATTCTTCTAAAAGGTTAGAGTAAAATCACTCTCACCATCATGTTCACTACTGTACTATTCACCGTAGAGAATTTATGGAAACAGCCCAGACGCACTTTAGCAGAGGGATGGTTGGAGAAAGTGTTGCACATATACACAATTGGATTGCACCCATCCATTATAAAGACTTACAGCATTTGCAAAGAAATGGTTAGATCTAAAATTATGTTAAGTAAACGAAGTCACAGCCAGACACAAAAAGGACGCATATTTAGAATCCAGAATTTTATGCAAGTTAAACAACAGTATTAATCAAAGCATGCTATTTACAGAGGAGTACTTAACAGGTGCAATTTCTTATGAAATTGAACTTTTAATCCAACAAAATGAATACCAGGAGACTACCACTTGGAAAATGTGAGGGGAAGTCAAAGGGAAGAAATAAAGAGACTTATGGAAGTAGACAGTGAAGCTATAATATTCAATGCAGATAGTATGAAACTAGCAAAAACGAAAGTGGGTTGAGGTTTGGAAGGATGTGAGAAAGTTGTGTAAAGATCCATTGTACTTATAAACTGATTCGTTGAATGGAAAACCCTTTTTACAACTATTTAATAAAAATATAATTAAAAACAATGGAGACATCTGATCTTAAACCATGAGTCAATATGATAATTTTCTTCTCAGAAATTTTCTTTGCAGGTATTTTCCTCATAATGACAGAAAATTGAACAACACAATGTATATCAATACATCACTTTGCATATCCTAAATAGACAATATAAAAATCACAGTAAAAATATTAGAATATATCACATGATAAAATAACAGGTAGAAAGTATCAAACTCTGATTATTTTTCCAAGTACTTTACCTTTGGTATCTAATTTAATCCTCACAATAATCCCATAAAGTGGAACTACTTCTATTTGTAATTCTAAGATGACGATATTTAAGTCTTCAGAGTTGAAATTACTAGTACAACATTGTACACATGGTAAGTGTTAGCCTGCATTCCATTCCCACCATATGAACTAACCTCATTCTATTTTATAACTAAACACCAGCACTCAGTCTACTAATTCTAGGAAAATTCCCAAAATTATTGTGCACACTCTAATAATATTTCACTTTATCTTTGTTAGCAAATAGGTAACTAAGTCGGACACCGGTGGCTCACACCTATAACGCTAGCTACTCAGGAGGCTGAGATCTGAGGATTGTGGTTCAAAGCCAGCTCGGGCAGGACAGACTGTGAGACTCTTATCTCTAATAAACCACTAGTAAACTGGAAGTGGCACTGTGGTCCAAATGGAGAGCACTCGCCTTGAGTGGAAGAGCACAGGGACAGCACCCAAGCCCAGAGTTCAAGCCCCATGACCAACAACAACAAAAAAAGAAAATAAGAAGTAACTGTAATATGAAAACTCCAAGTTCATAATCAATTTATACCTCCCTGGTGAAAGGAATTGCTAAACTACAACATTCTTGATTTCTAGCTCAAAATAGTAGAAATCATATTTTATCCTTTCACTCAACACTGCACTGCCTGGGGACCCCATCTCTGGTTAACACAGTCTTACTGAAAGAATGACCTGCCCAATTCCTGATGGAAATAGACTGCAGGTCTTTTGGAGCAATTGTTTCCACATTGTAGCTCACCTAAATTGTTTACCATTAGAAGTATTTTGATTGCTTTTTATACCCAACATTTTGAGAGAAAAGTACTACTTTAAAATGTTATTAAAGAAAGACTGATATAAAAATCACATTTGACCCCAGATACATATTTTACCTTTCATATACGCAAAAATGCAGTCTTACCTATCATTAGTGTTAGGAAAGAGAGGGTAAAAATCATAGACACCAAGACCTAATTTTGAATTAAAGACTCTCCAACTTGTGAATACAATTGGTTTAAAAAGACATCAATACTACTGCATTTTTAAGTCCCTATGATAATGATAATGATTCCCTATGATAACGACAATGATAAACTATTAACACTTAAAAATAACTCATTTTCTTGGAAGTAGGACAAAAAACACAAGGTTAATCCTAATCATTTTAAAAGACCTTTATTTATACTAAAAGTTCACTCATAACTATAAAGATTCTAAAACTAACTGAAGTAGAGAAGAAATAATTTAACTGCATTATCTACATTCAATGGACTATTAATTCAAAACAAAATTATACTAATAATTAGCTTACCCAATTCACTTACATTCTTTTATTCTATTCCATTTACTTTCATAAAAACTAGGTTTCCATAAAATGAAGCATAAAAAAGCGTATAAACCCACTTACATTTTCAGATCTTAACAATATTTATTTCAGAAATTTTAGCTCCACAGTCAATGAACTGAAAAAATACTAAAATATTCAAAGGATTTTCAGAAATTGCAAGACTTGCTCTGGGATGTTATGTATATTGGAACAGATATTCAAAATCCTTATTTGTTAAAGTTGCCATAGTTACTCCCACAAAAGAGCCATTAGTAAAGATTCCTGTGCATGTACAAAACACCTTCAAATGCATCCACAATCTGGACATGACACTTGCTTTTTGTTTGTTCGTTTTTGAAAGGAATATCTAACAAGCATATCCACAATACTTATTTTCAATGAATAAGATGGGATAGTCAAACATAATATGGGTTGGATTATCTCTTAGTGAGAATAAATGTAATCTTGCAAAGGAAGTGATTTTCAACAGAAATCCGGAAAGAGTTCATGCAACTTGTGTTTCACAGGAGTCACCAGAGAATAATACCTGTTTGGTCAAGTCGGTCCAAATCACTCCATGAGTGTATCTTAAAAGTATAACCAATTTAAGAGGTCAAATATGTATTTTGTACTGACAATCATCTTATAGCAATAACTTACTAACTACAATGTCTGTATCTTCTTACCTAACATACATTAAAAGCGGAAAGTGGTCTCTTTTTCTAACTTAATATTGTAAATGCTTTGATTATGATGTTATTATTAGACAAATAATATGTACAAAGGGTGGTTCCACTGAAATGACATGACAGAACACTGATAAATAAAAACAGTACAACACAGTTAGCTTTTTTCAGCCTCACCCTGTCCACATTGGCAAGCAACATTGCAACAGCACACACACACATATACACATACACACATGTTCGCACATGTACACACACATATACATGCATGCTAAATTCAGGGTTTTTTGTACAAAAAAGTCCAAATAAAATATTAGTGATTAGGACAAATGATAATATGCCTTATTACAAAATAATACATAAACCATTACCACGCATGTTATATTTTACCTGCCTCTCCACATGTGACCACTTAATTTATTTTTAATTAATTAATTACCTTATTAATTAATTTATTTGTTTGGTGCTAATACTAGGGCTTGAACTCAGGACCTGGCTTTGTCCCAGAATTTAGTTTTTTTTTCAGTTTTCTCAAGGCTAGCATTTTACTGCTTGTACAACAGCTCCATTTCTAGCTTTTGCTGGTTACTTTCAAATCAGAATCTAATGGATTTTTTTTCTTGGTCTGCTTTCAAACCACAATGCTCATATTTCATCTTTCTGATTAACTACTACTAAAGACTTAAGCCATCAGTGTGGCTTCTACATTTTCCTCTATAGTTATCTAATGCACATACTTAGATGGTAATTTTAAAATGAGAGTATAGAAGCAAGATGTACAGTGATGATACTGTCCTGTCAGAAATTCAAGTTATTAATGTAAATTTATTCTTAAAACCATACACAAAAAATACCATGATATAGTGTAAGAGAACTCACTATTGAATATATGAGTCTTAAGAGCTTTCTAATAAATCCATATTTATTGGTACCCAACATTAGAAAAATGTATGAGGCATTGGTAAAATAGAAGTCCTTTGCATGACTACATACATTCCTTGTTTTAATAAGACACTTACTTTCATCTAAAAAGTAGGCCTGTCTATTGTCTTCATGTGATTTTGATGATTGAAAGTGCTTAGTGAGAAGGTCAAAATGTATTAGTAGTCCTTCACTATCAATTCTCATTTTCTTCTTGGAGAATATAATGATCAAATCAATAGTTCAGAATCAGCAAGCAATACTTCAGAATCATGCTCCAGTGCAAGTGGATCACCAGTAAGAAATCCTCAATACCAATTTCCACAAAGTTTTGTCACAGATACAATCTCCCTGCCTTCTCTAGCTGCTTTACTACCTTCTTATTCTTTCATTGTACAAGAAAAGTATGATTCAACTGATTTCAGTGAGATCTGTTACTAGAATTATCAAGGATTTATTTTATTGTCTGTAATTTGGTAAAGTTATGTCTCTTTACGTAGACTACTAAAAATGTATTTACTAATTTCAAGTAAATACATAAATTCAATTTCCATCCCTTTTAAAAAATAAAATTTTGTCTGCTCTACAAATTGATCAGAGGCATGGATTTTGTGGCTTGCTAGGTCATTACACATCTGTCTCTATCTTTCTCTCTACCTTTCATGGTTCTCATAATATGATTGCTCCATAATTATCCTCATTTATTTTGCTTTTATATTTTTGGTTGCATCATTTCACTTTTTGCTCTGCCATTTCCCAAATCATTTATATAGAAGGCATTATTTCCTATTTTCTCATGCCTAGAATAAGCTGCACATGAAGACATCACTGGTCCTCATTTTCAGTGTGTACATTTGAATACGGAGGAATATCTTTCCTCTGCTCTCTATCAATTCCTTACTCTCCAGTTAGAATAATTTCGAATAGTAAAATTGGAAAAAGAGAAAATAAATCATGGTGAATAAACAGTTGCAGAAAATTCACCAGATATTTCTGACCAGTTCAACCAATGTGAAATATAAGGGAAATACATGGACACCTCATTCCCACTGGCACTCAAAGTCTCTGGTTAGGCAATTCTTAGGAATATGGGGAACAAGATGAAAAAGTAAGGAATGGTATCAATTGCAAGAAAAAAATATTGGAGAAGGACCCAAGCAAATTTCTTCATTGGGCTGCCGAAAATATTCAGCTTATTACAGTGCGGAGACTTCTTTCCCAAAAGGCCACTCATGTGAATAGTAGGGATGATGATGAGTATACCCTTCTTCGAGAAGCCTACAGTGGACACTTAGACATTGTTAGTGAGTTGGTGTCTCAAGCAGCACATGCAATAACTGTAGATGACTGTGCACCCCTGCCCAGTGCATATACGTGGAATAATACCAGAGTGGCTTCTTTCTTACTTCATCATGATACAGATACCAATGCCCAAACTAAAAGACTCTCTTTTTTTAATTTTTTTTTGGTCTGTTCGTGGGGCCTGAATTCTGGGCGTGGACGCTGTCCCTCAGCATTTCAGCTCAAGGCTAGCGCTCTACTTGAGCCACAGCATCACTTTCGGGTTTTTTTCTGCTTATGTGGTGCTGAGGAATCTAACTTAGGTCCTCATGTATGCAAGGCAAGCGCTCTACTACTGAGCCACCTTCCCAGGCCAAATATTTTTGTTTGTTTGATTTTTGTTGTTGTTGTGGTTTTTTTTGGTCGTACGTGGGGCTTGAGCTCTGGGCTTGGGTGCTGTTTCTGTGCTCTTCAGCTCAAGGGGAGCACTCTACCACTTGAGCCACAGTTCCACTTCCCCAAACTAAAGGACTTTTGACACCCTTACATCTTGCTGTCTAGAATTGAGATAGTAAAGATATGCTGGATAGCCTTCTGTTGAACCATTATATAAAACCAGGCCTGAAGAACAATATAGAAGAAACTGTATTTGATATTGCCAAAAGGATAATTATGTATCACTACCTCTATGAAGTTGTGAAAGGCTGTACAAATTGTTCACCGAAGTCCTAATGGTTGGGTTAAGTTTCTTAAATTTCAAAAATGCAAGCCCATCTTTTGTGTCCCTACAAAACATTTTCACAATCCAAATAAGAGCAATATCTTTTTTTTTTTGGTCGGTCATGGGGCTTGAGCTCTGGGCCTGTGAACTATCCCTGTGCTCTTCAGCTCAAGGTGAGCTCTGTACCACTTGAGACACAGCTCCACTTCCAGTTTTCTAGTGGTTTATTTGAGATAAGAGTACCACAGACTTTCCTTCCCAGGTTGGCTTTGAACCATGATCCTCAGATCTCAGCCACCTGTGTAGCTATGATTATAGGCATGAGCCACCAGTGCCCGGCAGCACCAATATTTTACTGTAAAAATTCATGGATACCGTGGAATTCTTCCAAGGGAATTACCTGCCTTGGATGTAAAAATATATTTAATAGTTTTTGTATACATGTATAATAATTTCTTCAGAGTTTGTGATTTTTTAATCAGAAATAATTTTAATTTAACTGTTGAAATGAGTAGTACAGAAAATACAATATTTCTGGTGCTTGTCTGAAAAAGTATATTTTAAAATATTCTATATTCTATGTTTGCATAATGTTCATAATTTATTTTCTCCTAGATATACTTTGGATTCTACATTATTTTATAATATATAGGTTCATTAATGTGTCCTTTCCGATTGCATTCCATATAGAACAGTCTGATTCCTTTTTTTCTAGGTCTTAATATTATTTTTCTTTGGGATAAAATGACAATGTTGTCTAATTTGAAAAGTTTTGTAAAGTTTCATGCTATGTAAATGCCTTTCTGAGGTGAAGATTTAATACACTGATGTCAAACTAAATTTAATAATATGAATTACGTGTATTGTTACACTTGTAATTTTGTAATCAACTTTTTAATAACTGTTTTTCATTTCTTGCATCTGAAGAATGAAAAATATGGAATACTTCTCAAATTTTCATATTATCCTTGTGCAAGTGCCATGTTAATCTCTGTATTGTAATTTGAGTATACGTGCTGCTGAAGCATGTAATATCCTCTAAATTTAAGTAGTTAATGATGCAATCTTTATATAGGGGGGTATGGGTGCCTACTTGTAAGAAGGAAACCTTATTGGTCCTAACAATGCTATCGATCTTATTTCCCTAAAATTCCGTGAATAGTGGAAAAAAATTATATTGATCAGTCGATTGCTCACATTTGCAAAATTTTTTTGTCAATGACTATATTGTCTTTTTATTTGGTATTTGATCGTACTCTCAATTATTTATAGATAGGTCCAAAGGTGATGGCTTTTTCAAGTACTTATTTATCCAACTGAATTAGCTTTGTGGACCTAATGGATTCAAAGTAAGCATTGCTTAAGAGCTACTTCTAAACTTCTTCAGCTGACAATTTCCCAAATGAGGTGTTACTGGAACAAATGTCTATGTGAGCCTTTACCCTTTTTCCATGTGGGAACAGACCAACTAGAATATTTTACCCTGACAGCAAAGTTTTTCTTACTAGAACAAAACTAATCTTGGTTACAAGGGATCATAGAGAGATGAACAGTTCAAACAGAACTGTTCAGACTAGAAGGTATTTTATCAAAATATAATTGTTTATTATACCTTCCATTTCAAAAGTAGCTAAAGCCAAGAAGGTGGAAAAATTGTTCGTATGCATGATTACTTATTGTTCTGGCCTGTCTAACATCCAACCAGGCAGGAACTTACACTACTACCAAATATTTTCAGAGTTGCAAGAGAAGTGCATATTTTTCTCCTCGTTATTAGACATTAAATTGATAATGTTTTAATCACAGTGTTTCCTTTTGCCTCCATGCTGTAAATCTACAAATGGTAAAGTTTTGGTCTAACTCTATCAAACATTGAGGTAGAGATAATGGAATAATACTTTAAAACAGAGTTGCCTTTGATACAGTAACTACAACACAACAATACAAAATGTGTGCATTTTAATTATATATAGTCATATATTTTATATTAATATATGCTGATTTTATATTTCACACAATGAAACTTACTAGAATTAGTTGATAATTTGACAAATAAATTGATACTTATTTTTTCCAATAAATAAGATTGGAATATAAATATTTAGGTTTAAAACATATATTAGATTATAAAAAGTATCAATGCAATGTTTTTAGTATAAACTTGTGATACATTATAACTGTTCTTTGCCTTCTGAATCAACATGGTAAAAAACAATGTTTTCCTCTAATCTGTAATGGATTTTACTCTGCTGCTCTGTTTATTGTTTTAACTCGCCTGTCCCAAACTGTTTTTCTCCATATTTCTGAAGCATTTCTACTGATTATTCCCAAATTTTGCTAAGATGTCTAAAAAATATTATTTTTCTGCAGTACCCATGGGTCCTAGGATCCCAGGTCCCAGTTACCTGCATCATCAGATAACAGGGGCAAGACTTTTCACCAAGGCCCATGCAACATATCAACACAAAGTAATTGAAGACCCATCTCAATTTTGCATTTCCTATATTTCAGGGCCCCAATTCCTTGAGATGCAGGAATTAGCAGTAAGCAATTGTGAAATGCAAGGCAACTTAAAATGAAGGATGAGATCACAAAATTTGGGAGAAAGTACTGTAATTCAAACATTCAACTTACAGATGACCAGCCCATATGAGTGAACAAGTTCCCAAAGTGTCATAAGTTTATTTTTAATACCCCTCACCTATGATTAACGAAAGATTTTATTCCAACATAAGTGGGCCAAAAATAGTTCCCGGAAGGACAGATCCATAATTGGTCTACCAAAGCCCGAAAACTTGACTTAGAGGTCAAATGTAATTCAGAAAAACATTTGAAGCACTAACGAGTGCTTCAAAACACTGGGACTTCAGTACAACATGGTTCTGTGGTATAAAAGTGTCACTCTTAAACCAATGATAATCTACATTAAATCTCCTGAAAGTATATTCATTTTCAAATAAACTTTTTAAAATCACTTTCGCCAAAATAACATTTGACAAGTTGATGATACTTAGTGACATTACAAGTTTTTCAAATGTAGGGAGCAAGTTAAATAGAGTTGAATTATTTACACAGCACTCATGCCAAACATGTTCAACCATTCATTAAAGTGTAGAAATACTACCACCCACAATTTTTGATTTTCAGTAAGAGCCTTTCAGAAATGTGTTAAATAGATCAACCTCCTAAATTTCAAACCCAAACGTTAGCTAATAAATTTCATCATTTAATAAGGTACATTTTAAAAAATCACAAATAGTTGCCTTATCATATGTTATTTTATGTTTTCCCTCTGTCTAACATAGTAAGAAATATGACTTTAAGTCTTGAATATGGGTACTTATCAGAGATATGACAAACATAATATCTGTCTTCTACTTCTATCATATTCCTCTCTAGGAATAAATTTTAATTTTCTTTTTTTCCAAAACTTATAGGTAGTAGAAAATATTATTCCATGTAATATAGAAGAATCACACGATTGTACAAAGCCATTTATAAAAATTCATAGTTAGGAATACATTCTAAGCCATTTTTTAACTTTCTTTTTGACTAAAGATTAATCTTCCAAACGGTTGAGAATAAAATCATGTTTAGGTGCTTCCCATCTCCAGTCTTGCAAATTGTTGCTGCAGATGAATGAATTATGGAAATATAAACTGGCTTCAGTTCAAGAATATGCAGGATTGAAACTCCATGGAATGTATATAAACTTTTCAAAGTATTAATAGACAGTTTAACAGTATGACTATCAGGAAGTTGAAACCAGAGAGGAATTATAGTAAAGACATAGAATGAATGCAAAATAAACAAGGTTCAAATACAGTTAGAATACTGAATGTACATATATGATGAAGGAAGTGGTAAATTGGAAATAAATCTTGGAGAAAGGGTTGGTTGAGAATGATGGAAGGAGTGACTCTGATCTAGGAGCATTGGACAATTAGATGGATATATTTAATTGTAACACAATTGCACAACCTTTTAAAATTCAGTTAAAAACACAACAAGAAACAAAAACACAAAAATCACAACCAAACAGCAATCTCTAGAGAGTATGAATACGACCACTCAAAATTTGAATCAGTTAATGAAGGGCAGTCTTGGGAAAAGCAAACAAAGCTGTTAAAAGAGGGAAGTTTGGGATAGGGGAGAATTTTGAACAGAATTAGTTTGTCTAAGGTTATAAATCACCTATATCTGTTGCAAACAGTATCTTTTCTCTATGAGTTTTCTGTCTGAACTGGATAATCCAGTCCTGAGACACACTTGGTAGCTTGTGAGGTAGAATGGAAGAAACAAGATCAAGAACCCATTACTCCACTGGAGAGAAAACACTACTCTTTATTTTCTCTAATCTCTCTTCACTACTCTTTCTTCATACTTTTAAGTCAATTGATTTTGAATTATATTTTTTCTTCTTTCTTCTGGCAAAGAAATTGGTCAAAGTAATTTCATTAAATAGTATTTGCCATTTTCTTCTTTCATGCTGTTTAATTGGCCAAGTGAGTCCATAAAACTTCCCTCTTGCATTTGGTTGCCATGAAACAACACCTATGTTAATGAGGAGAAATCTAAAGTAAAACTTTGTCTCCAGAAAACAGTCCAAGAGGCTGTGATCACAAATATTTGGCTATATATTTTTTCTTTTACCTTGAAAGACTTCTTGTGTCTAAAGTGCCCACAAAAATAAGTACTCCATCACTTGTTGGTTCAATCAGAATTGTCTAACCTCAAAGATATATTTGCTAACAAGATGCTTAGAGGAAACCAAAAAATACTGCACTTTTTATCTTCTCTCTTAAGATTCTCCTTAGATACCATATCAGGAACAGTGAAGTTATTCTATGCAAAATTATTTCAATAGATTATATTTTTCTTGGTCTTGCATTTGTTCACCAAGATGCATGGAGGAGAATAGAGTTAAATCACCCATACCTTGGAAGAAAGTGTCTGTTTCAAAAGGACAATGCTTCTATGTCCTACTTCTATATCCTTCTCTTATCTTTTGCCGGAGTTCCAATTAATCACAGCTTCTTGGCTTCAAGTCTAGTGAAGCTGAAGGCCATACTGGCTCCACCACTGCTACATCTTCATTATTTCTCTTTTAAAACTTTTTGAGTTGCCTCATTTGGATGTGGAATGTATTTTCATGTCTTCATTCAATCAGTTCTGCATTGTAGTGAGCCAAACGTGCTCTGTAAAATCACTTTAGGGAGTAAAAATACTAACACAATTTATATCAAAAAGTTTTGGCCTCCCTTCACTGCTGAAGTCATTACGCTTAACTAAGGCTTCTAAGAAAACATTTTTATTATTTTTTCCATTTGCTCAATTCTTTTCTGAACTTTTTGGCATATGTAATAAAAGAAGTCTTCACTATCTCATATTAATAAGAATATTATTTTTTGTGAGCCACTTAGAAATGTGAAATCATTGGTTTGAAGTATCCAATCAGATTTTTTTTCTGTGTCTCACTGCTTCACGTCCAAAGACATTGTGGAAAGTGTTACAAACAGAAATGTGTAATCCCAACACCTTCTTTTATTGTGGAGGGCACTTTCTCACTAAATATTTTGACTCAAATTATCTTTTTCAGAGAATTACTGTTTGGTAATTAAAGGTAAATTTACAAATTGTGATGCCTTATTTTTTTAAGAACTTTTAATTTAAGTTCCAATACAATCTGGTTTCAAACAGTGAGAATATCGTTCCTGGGTAAGGACAATTCCAAGGGAACCTACAGGATTTACAGCAAGGTTTCTGAGGTTTGTTTGTTTAGTGTGAAAAAGAGCCATCTTCATCCACATTGCTCCCTCTCTACTAAGTCTCCTTGGATTTCTTTGCATGAAAGCCTATTCTTCCAGGCAATTTTAAATTTTCTTAATAGGCTAATTTTTAAAAATTTTTAACAATTAAATTTTACCTGTCATAACTTTAAAACCCTTGAAAATCCTTTATCAGAACCCCAAATTCACCAATCCTAATTCCACCTTTACCATCAAAATGTTAACCTGCTGTTTTCATGATATAGTATCCATGCAGCTATTATTTTCTAGTGGCTTTGTTATGCATATATATAACCATATTAGATGATGCTAAGCAAAATGAATTCCAAGATATGGAACCAGATTTTTTTTTTCATTTGTGGTTGTTGTTTTTGATGAACTCTGTGATTTCTGTTTTCTTTGGGGTGTTCCCCTATGGTTTATCCCTGCTGTATGGTGAGACAATGGTGAGCATAATGGTGAGACAAAGGAAAAAAGGCAAACCAATGCAATAGAAATACTCACAAGACAATATGTTGGAAATGTACTCCACAACTTGTGAGCGGTGAAGGGGTGAAGGAAAACTGTGAGAAAATTGAGGGAGTGTTACCAAGTTTGAAAAGTTATGATTTAATACCTTACAATTATTGTAATCTCACTGTACATCATTTTGATAATAAAAATGAAAAAATAAGCTGCACAAAATATAATTTCACTGTATTGGCACAGTAAATAATATTCTTTGTGTAGTAACATTTTAAAAATCAATACTATTGGCATCTAATTTGAATTAATTACCCCTTCTTTATCAGAGGGTAATCAACTTGCATGTCATCCAACTAGACAATATTATCACAATATACTTGCCAAATTTTTCAAAAAAAATAAATTTTGTACTTTCTCATTCTAAAACAGAAAACAGTTTAAGGCAATAGAAACCCATAACTTTTAAAAGTAAGTAAGTTTTTAAGAGGACAGAATATATGTGTTCTTCAAAATTCCTATAACTAATAACTACTCATTTTTAAATTCTCAACATACCTAAGAGATTCAAAACAGTACCTGTTTGCATGTTATGTAATTCTGCAATAGATGCAGTTTCCAATGGGGTGTTACAGATTGAGAAGTAAATAGAAAAATAGCCACATTCTGATAGAGGATAAAACTGTGAAGCATGTGTAATAATTAATTCTTCAAGAGTAAGCAATTGTTTATAAGAGTAAGCTATTATGTCTATGACCATCAATCCCAAGATTTATGCCATAAAGTCATATTAGCCCAACAGTTTCCAACTTGTAAGGGACATCTTAAAATTCCTTAATTCACATCATGAATACCTTATCTCTATTTTGAAAAAATACTACACCTCTGCTAATGTGACACCCTCCTTGTTCTGAAAATAACACCACAATAAACTGAGCTGCATCATTTTTCCTCCACTGGTATTCTTGAGATCAGAACACTTGCAAATATTTTTTATGTTTATACTTTTTAATTATCATAGATATTCACTATGCTAAGATAGGAAAATTATGATCCAAAGCCCACCCAGGCAGGAAGGTTTCTTAGAATCTTATCTCCAAAAAACTTCTCCACAAAAGCCAGACTCAAGTGGCACTGAGGTTGAAGTGGTAAGGCATGAGCCTTGAGCATAAACAGGCTCAGAGACCCTGTCCAGGCCAAGAGTTCAAGCTCTAGGACGAACCAATAAAACAAAAACAAAATTGAAAACAAACCCCAAACCTAGCATTTTTCTCCATGTATTCAGAGGCACGTAATCAAGGAAATGGCTTCCTGTGGTACATATAGGTAGAAGAAAGAAGATGTCACACAATTACTCTCTTCATACCATATTAAACCAAACTCTTAAAAAATTGGTTTTTCTAAATGTATAAATTAATGTCATCCATTTCTTGGCAACTCTGTCTAGATCATTCATATTAACAGGGTATACATGAACTGTGCGAATTATCTATTAACTATGTTCTAATTATAACTCTCTTGAAATAATGTCTAGGGAAATAGAATGCCAGAATCTTTTGTGAATTTTTCAATTAATCCCTCTACTTAAAAAGACTCTTGTAGTATCCTATAGAATATGAAATTACAAACAAAAAGAAAAAATATATTTTAAATCTAAATTCTAATTTAACAAGGTCTACAAAGTCCTACATTAGACGAACTTTGCTATTTCTCCAGACTTAAGCTTTTGTAATCCTTCAACATTTATTTGGAATCCAACAGAATGGGGCTTATTACTTCTGCAAATTTTTGGATGGGAATCATGAGCTATTTTGCATCTAGGAATGTTCTGTAATGATGAGAGAATTTAAAAAACAAGTGAGGATATGTATGAGTTGCATTCAATAGGAAGCTTGACTTCTCAAAACATAATGACAAAATTAGGCCAAACTTCCAACTGTGTATTCCTTTCTTGTTGATGGTTTGTTTTACTGAGACAAAATTATTCTACCTGGTCCAGGGAAGGTATTGTTATGTAATTCTACTCTCTAATCTCTTGTCTGAGTTCTAGAATTCCTGGCTTGTATCACATTGCCCTGCCATAGTTTGTTTTATTTAATCTAGACACAGATTAGCAAATCTGAACTTCTCCTATAATCTTATCCACTAGACTGACTGCTCAGACTGTTTATGTACTATTTTCAAAGATGTTTTAACATTTGACACGGGATATGAACATTTTCAGATGCACCTACAGGCTTCCCTGATTCCACCATATATCATATCCCGTTAATAATGATTGCTTGACTTTCTTACTATCTCTGATCCCTACCTATGTAATATTCTCAACTTCTGGGGGAAAGTTCACTTGAGGGCTTTCTAATATTAAAAATTATCACTTGATTCTAGTCTTACTCAGGACCTATTTTCTATTGTTTTATAACTTTCCTACATATTCTGAGAGTTGTTTCATTTGTATATTTTTGTGTGTACCTATAAATGCCTCTATGTGTATGTCTATGTTTGTATGTATGTATGCAAAAGCCTAAAGCTGTAATTCAGCAATCTTGCTCGTGACTGGTATCCCAGATTTTGGCTGGTTAATTATAGGTAGTGTCTCAAAGCCTATACTGTCCAAGCTGGATGCAAATTGAAATTCCCAGACTCCTTTACATTCTTAGGTTTTATTTTTCCAGGAGTATCAACTTTTAAACTTCAAACACTTTTGTGAGTGTAAAGTCTATCCTGTAGGCCAGATTTTTAACTCAAGAATTCATATAAAGATAGATGAACATATACATTACATATCCTGAGTGTACACTGTTAGAAATGTGATCATAAACCAACTTGTTGTGAGATCTGAGGATTGGGGTTTAAAGCCAGCATGGGTAGGAAAGTCCTGGAGACTCTTTTCTCCAATAATTACCAGAAAACTGGAAGTGGCACTGTGGCTCAAGTGGAAGAGCACTAGCCTTGAGCTGCATTTCAGAGGGACAGCGCCCTGTCCCATATTTCAAGTGACAATAAAAACAACAACAATAAAAAGGAATATAAGAAAAGGAAAGAAAAAGAAATGTGATATTAGCCACTAGGTTCATTGCTAGTATAATTCCTCTTCCCTCAAGATAGACTCTTTTTTTTCCATTTAAGTCTATTCTCCCATATGTGACTTGCATTGGAAACAGAATCATTCTTCCATTCTCCTTTTTGCACATTTACATGATTAGCAAGCGTGATTTAGCAAGGGAGTGGCCTCATGCTTCGTGTTCCACTTAGGAGTAATGCTTTCTCTATATCACTCCCATAAATCTACCTACTGGACTTGGCTTTATTGTTTCAATGTTTTCTTATTTGTAGAATCTTCTATATTGTTTTGAACACTTATACATAAACACAGAACTTCTTTTTCTCCTATAATTGCTATAGTTTCTCTTACTGTTAACTCATGTACACTTGGGAAATTAATGCACAGCATATAGACTCACAAAAAATGATCTGAGAACCTTTTTCCCATTTAAAATTCATCTTAATTTACAGAGCACATAAGAAGTTTGAACAAAATATTCTCATGGATAATGTATTTATAAGCAATTTAAATTGCATTTCTCTTTACTAAGTTGTCTCTGAAACACGTGTTACCTCATGTCCAAAAGTGTCTTTGTGCTATTTCAATGAAGCCAGAAAACATTCATTTTTTTCTGGAGCAGCACCATAGATTGTTAATGGAAGTAAGTGGAAGTAACTGTTACTTGATGTGGAAACTGATCCCAGGAGAAGAATTGAATATTGGGAAATGATAAAGTTCAAGTTAACGATTGCTTTCCTTTTTACTGTACAAGAAAAGAATCCAAGGCTGGAAGGAAAATCTGTCCCTGACTTTTTTGAGTGTGTCCTTTACTCATGTAAAACTTGTCTGTAAACTTCTGGTTGAGAATATTGCAAAAGGAAACAATATGCCATTTGAAGGCCAGCATAGAACAAAAGGAAGTAACTTTGTTTAAAAAGTGTTCTACTGCAAAGAAGCAAAGATATGGAGGTTTTAAAGCGTCTTATGGATGGATGTTTCACTCCTGAGATGATTCTCTTGTTGCAGGAATCAGTTATCAATTCCTTTAGTCTGGTCTTGAGTTTTCCATAGCAATAAGGATTCCAAAAATTCAGGTTCCAGTGAGTATGATCAGCAAAAGCAGCCTCTTTTCGGACCACCACTATTTTAAGGAGACTCCCAAAGAAATACCCAGGGTGTGTTTTGTTTGCTTGTTTGTTTAGTTTGTGCTGGTTCTGGGACTTGAACTTAGAGACTGGCCCCTGTCCCTGAACAGTTGTCTTTCTTTCGCACCTGGCCCAAACCTATTACTCCACTTCTTGAGCCAAAACTCCACTTCTGGCTTTTTTGGTGTTTAATTACAGATAAGTGTTTGACAGACTCTCTTGCCTAGGTTGGCTTTGAACAAAGACAGTAAGAAAGCTAAGTGACATCAACTGTATGGACTTCTCTTTTGAACCAAGAAATACTAGATGAAGTTTATTATAAAGCTAATATTTGACAATTTTTAAAGAAGAGAATATGTTTAGCAAAGAAGCCATAACAAATTACTCAGCAAAAGTAGGTGTACTACTAAATCATTTGGGAAGATTACTATTGACTTCATCATTCATTTGGGGGAAAGTTAAACCTATATTTGCACTATTTTGTTGGTTGTGGGGATTGAACATTGATCCTGGGCACTGTCTCTCAGCTCTTCAGCACAACTTGAGCACTCTACCACTGTAGCTACAGCACCACTTCCGAGTTTCTGGGGTTAATTGAAGATAAGTGTTTCATGGACTTTCCTGACCAGGCTGGCTTTGAGCCACAATCCTCTGGACTCAACCTCCTGAGTAGCTAGGATTACAGGCATGAGCCACCAGCACCTGGCTCATATTTGCATTTATGTGCACTTAATGTCACTATGTAGAAAAAGAATGGAAATATGAACCAAATGATGTGACATTGCAGCTTTTCAGAATAATTAAGGTAGCAATAAATATGTCCTCCTTTTCCATTTTGTTACATTAATGACTCATGAGCTATGGGACTCTTACATTAGCATCCTCTTTCATCTTTGTAGGTGTATATAGTATCAGGAAATGTTCATAGATAAAGAGAGAAAGACAGATTTTTAGAAAGCAAAGGAGATCAGGTATGAAAGATCAGCATAAAAGGAGATACATTCATCACACAGAGATTAAGAACTAGCCTAGGAGATTTTGAATGCTAAAGGCAATGGGGAATAAGCTTAGTTGATAACTACTTCTTTAATAACCAAAAAAGGTTCCCTAGAACGGTTTCTGCTATACCATAGTTACTATCATTTATTCTTTCCATATGGAGTTATTCCTTCTCTTCTGTCACAACTGTTAATTAGCCTCTCCCTTTTTGGTGTGATGACTGGCCAAAATAGTTTCCGAATCTCACTTACACTACCCTTCTCATTGTGATTAGCAGTGACCCCACTCAAAAGCCTGGAATATTTGAATTTCCAGAATTAATCTTCACCTGACATCTAAGCATATTCCTAGCATTAATTGCCATGACCTAATGAACAAAACATTTTTTCAACACAGTATCAATAGGTAAAGTACATGTATTAGGAACTATTGTCAGGTATCACTATGGAAGGAGCAATTATATATTCCAAGTAAGGGTTCTTTATTTTGCATTAACTAACTAAATGTTGTTGTTGCTGTTGTTTTGGCAGTCCTGGGGCTGAAACTCGGTGCTTGGGAACTATTCTTCAGCTTTATTTTTCCCTCAAGGCTAACCCTCCACCACTTGAGGCACAGGACCACTTCCAGTGTTTCCTTTTCAATTTATGTGGTACTGAGGAATTGAACCCAGGGTTTCATGCATGCTAGGCAATCACCATACCATGAAGCCACATTCCCAGCACCCTACATGACTTTCTTAAGATGGCATTACATTTTCATTCTGTAACTCTGTATCATAATTTTAGCCAGAAATTTTTGCTAGAAAAGAGCATTGAAGCTTCACCTCCCTTCCTTTCTGACATGACAATTTGTACTTCTCATTGTGGCAACAGGTCCACCTGAATCCTTAAATGACTTGTTTTTCCCCATCTCCATAAGCTATACTGACATCAAATATATTGAAAGTGGGGGTTATACTGTGGGAGAGGGACATACAAAGCAACAAAGAAATAAACGTATAAATGCGTTAGAAACACATGCATGAAAGGAAAAAAATTAAAATACCTATCAAAGGATTCATTTTCCTACCATCACATTATCTGACTTTTTCCGCTTGACTCATACATATACTAGATATTGCAAATAAGGGAAACCATGGGACCTGTGTTTCTTTGTGCCTGGCTTACTTCACTTAATATAATTTTTTCCAAGTTTTTCCATTTCCTAACAAATGGGGCAATGTCATTCTTTCTGATGGAGGCATAGAATTCCATTGTGTATATATACCACATTTTCTTGATCCATTCATCTACTGAAGGGCATCTGGGTTGGTTCCATATCTTAGCTATGGTAAATAATGCTTCAATAAACATAGTTGTGCTGGTAGCGTTAGTGTGGTCTTGTTTGTAAACATTTGGGTAAATGCCCCAAAGTGGGATTACTGGGTCATAGGGGAGCTCTATGTGAAGTTTTTTGAGGAACCTCCATACTTCTTTTCAAAGTGGTTGAACAAGTTTACATTCCCACCAGCAATGAAGTAAGGTTCCCTTCTGTCCACATCCCCTCCAGCATCTGTTGTTGTTAGAGTTCTTGCTTTTTGCCATTCTAACTGGGGTGAGGTGGTATCTCACTGTTGCTTTGATGTGCATTTCTTTAATGGCTAGGGATGTTGAGAATTTCTTCATGTGTCTATTAGCCATCCTTCTTTCTTCTTCAGAGAAGTTTCTCTCTAAGTCTTTAGCCAACGTATTTATTGGGCAGTTGTTTCTTTGAGGATTTCTTGTTGGGGGATTTAATTTTTTGAGTTCCAAGTACATTTTTGATGTGAGACCCTTGTCCGTTGTATGGCTAGTAAAGATCTTCTCCCAATTTGTGGGCTTTCTATTGATCTTGCTAGCTATGTCGTTTGCCATGCAGAAGCTCTGCAACTTTATGCAATCCCATTTGTCCAACCTTTCTTTGATTTGTTGTGTTTCTGGGTCTCTATTCAGAAAATTTCGGCCTGAGCCAAGGAGATCTAGGGTTTCTCCTATTCCATCCTGTAATGTTTTCAGAGTGTGTACTTTGACTTCGAGGTCTTTGATCCATTTGGATTTGATTCTGGTGCAGGGTGATATATAAGGATCTAGCTTTAGTTTTCTACAATTAGTTAACCAATTTTGCCAGCACCATTTACTGAAGAGACTGTCTTTCTTCCATTCTATCGTTTTAGCACCCTTATCAATGATTAGATGGCGATAGGTCTGTGGGTTCATTTCTGGGTTTTCAATTCTATTCCATTGGTCCTGAGGTCCCTTCTTATGCCAATACCAAGCTGTTTTGATTACTATGGCTTTATAGTAGAGTTTGAAATTTGGTATTGATATTCCTCCAGCAGTGTTCTTTCCATTCAGGAGCGTTTTTGCTATTCGGGGTCTTTTGTTGTTCCATATGAATTTTTGGATTGCTTCTTCTATTTCCTTGAAGAATATGGTTGGAATTTTGATAGGTATTGCGTTGAATTTGTAGATAGCCTTGGGAAGTATTGCCATTTTCACGATGTTAATCTTTCCAATCCAGGAGCATGGGAGGTTTTTCCATTTTTTAAGTTCTGTGTTGATTTCCTTTTTCAAGATTTTAAAATTTTCATCATAGATGTCCTTCACTTCTTTGGTTAAGTTAATTTCTAGGTATTTTATTTTTTGTGGGGCTATTACAAATGGAGTTGCTTTCTTAATTTCAGCCACACTTTTCTCATTGTTGGCATACAGAAAAGCCATTGATTTTGGGGGGTTAATTTTATAACCTGCTACTTTGCCAAAGTTTTGAATCAGCTTGAGTAATTTGGGAGTGGAGTCTATGGGATTCTTTAAATATAAGATCATGTCATCTGTAAAGAGGGAGAGTTTTATTTCTTCTTTCCCTATTTGGATCCCCTTTATGTCTGCATCTTGTTTTATTGCTGTAGCTAGACATTCTAATAATAGATTGAAGAGAAATGGAGAGAGTGGACATCCTTGTGTTGTTCCTGAGTTAAGAGGAAATGGCTTTAGTTTTTCACCATTAAGTATAATGCTGGCTGTAGGTTTGTCATATACAGCCTTTATTGTATTGAGGAATGTTCCATGGATTCCTAATTTTTCCAAAACCTTCATCATAAAGGGGTGTTGGATCTTGTCGAATGCTTTTTCTGCGTCTATTGAGATAACCATGTGGTTCTTATTCTTGCTCCTGTTGATGTGATGAACAATATTAATTGATTTGCGTATATTGAACCAGCTTTGCATCCCTGAAATGAATAATGTTTGATCGTGGTGTATGATTTTTTGGATGAATTGTTGAAGTCGATTGGCCAAAATTTTGTTGAGAAGTTTTGCATCAATGTTCATCAAAGAAATGGGTCTATAGTTCTCTTTCTTTGATGAGACCCTGCCTGGTTTGGGCATGAGGGTTTTGATGGCTTCATAGAATGTGTTCGGTAGTGAGCTTTCTCTTTCAATTTAATTGAAGAGTTGGAGGAGTATTGGTGTAAGCTCTGCTTTGACGGCCTTGTAAAATTCCGCTGTAAAACCATCTGGTCCTGGACTTTTCTTAGCTGGGAGGTCTCTTATTGCTGTTTCTATTTCAATGCTTGATATGGGGCTGTTAAGATGGTTTAACTCATCTTGGTTTAGTTTTGGCATGTCAATATTTGCTAGGAAAAGGTGCATTTCTGTCAAGTTCTCAAACTTATTAGCATAAAGTTTTGAGAAGTATTCCCTTATAATGTTCTGAATCTTGGTTGTTTCCGTGGGGATGTTTCCATTCTCATCTCTGAGTTTATTAATTTGTGTGTGTTCTCTACTTTTTCTGATAAAATATGCTAAGGGTCTGTCAATTTTGTTAAGTTTTTCGAAGAATCAACTCTTTGTTTTGTTGATTCTTTCTATAGTTTTTTGGATTCTAATTCATTTAATTCTGATTTAATTTTAATTATTTCTTTCCATCTACTGGATTGGGGCTTATCTTGCTGCTCTTATTCAAGGAGGTTTAGATGTGTCATTAAATTGTCAGTTTCAGATCTCTCCAATTTGTTGATGTAGGAGCTCAGAGCTATAAACTTGCCTCTGAGTAAATGTATGCATTATCTTGCCCATGTAATTGTAACCCCTCTGTACAGTATATTCACAAATAAAATTAAATTAAAAAAAAAGAAAAGAAAAGAGCATTGAACACAATACTGAGTCCAATAAGGCTAGATGGACAATGGATAACTGTCACAGTGTAGCCAGGGCACAGAGGGACTTAGACTGAGCGAGACAGCTCCTGACCCACAAGTTACCTCCAGAATGATAGGACCACCTTGGTTCCATCCACATGGGGATGCTGGGCCACCTCCTCCAGCACCCATTGAATCAGTTCCTGAGAGAGAAAGTGAAAGAAAGAAGGTCAGAATTACACTTAAACCAGGTGCTGGTGGCTCAGTCCTATAATCCTAAGTACAATGGAGGCTGAGATATGAAGATTGTGGTTTATAGCCAGCCCGGGCAGGAATACCTGTGAGACTCTTATCTCCAAAGAACCACCAAAAAACTGGAAGTGGTGCTGTGACTCAAGTGGTAGAGTGCTAGCTTTGAGCTGAGCTGCTCAGGGAGCTGTCCCAGGCCCAGAGTTCAAGACCCATGACTGAAAAGAAGTGGACTTCCCACCACAAGAAGTGGGCTGAATAGCACCCATTGTCCTAGGGAGCATGGCAGAGAAGTCAGGCCGAGCTTCCTGTCAGCTGGGAATCATTAGTAGGTCACCCAGCTTCTCTGTGCCTCAGTTTCCCCAGCTTCAAAACTGAACAAAGTGAAAGATCCTGTTACTCATGGGGATAGAGTAATAAGGAAAGAGAGCCATGTTTTGTTTCCTAATCCCATACCTGTTGCACCGTTAATAACACACACCACCTGAGATCTTTCCGGGTATCGTTCTATCATATGCTCACAGAATTGCCAAGAACAGTATCAGATGGCCCCTCCATCTGTGCCTGTCCCTGCTCCAGAGATCCCTCTGTATCAATCCCTTGTTTCCTCACAACTGTCACATGAGGAGATTGAAGTCCAATGGTTGAGGCCCAACCCAGAGATTCACCTCTGGTCAAGAATCGGCTGCCGTGGACTGAGTTTGGGACAATCCATCTAAACCAATGACTGAGCATGGCACTACATATCTACCATCCCAACTACAGAAGAACGGGCCTGGGGGCTCAGGCCTGTCACAGATAGGAGGACCATGATCCAGCCCAGCCTGAGCATATATTAATTCTCCATCTCAGAAATGCCCAAGGCAGAAAAGGTTGACTCACATGGTAGAAGACCTGACTGGCAAGCCTAAGGCCTTGAGGTCAAACCCTAATATACCAAAAAGAACCAGAGTCCCAGTGCCAGAGGCTCATGCCTATAATCCTAGGTACTCAGGGGGCTGAGATCTGAAGATCACAGCTCAAGTTTTAAAATAGGGTTGGCCTTGCCCATCAGATGTCATGATGAGAAGACCCAGAGTCTCAACTATGCTGTTGCGCTCCATACTAGCAGAACTCATATCCTTACTAAGTGTTGGCCATGCTCTCTGTCCCCCTGGGAAGCCATCCCCTGCAGGTCGCACTCCCAGGTCCTCCCAAGCTCCCACTGCCACCAACCAGGCTCAAGGGAGTACACAGCTCTATTGCACACAGATCCCTTGTTCTTGTAATTTAACAGTGCTGAGTCCCCTTTGAGCCTCTCACCCTTCCAGGCCCCCAGACCTCAGCTGTGAAGCCCATACATGCCCCAAAGATAGCAGGTAGAAGTTACCAAAGTATTCAGCCTCCTTGTTACAACCCGCTTCTACACACACCCCCCCCCCCCCCCACACACACACATCCAGACCGGTGACAGAAGACTCCTCCATGCAGCACCTGCAATTTGCCAACTGATCACTCACCTGAGCACAGTCAGGGTGTACAAGGAAAAAGATGATCTCTGTCTCTGTCTCTGTCTCTGTCTCTCTGTCTGTCTCTCTGTCTTCAGGTCAAAGTTTGACTGAGCACAGAAGACAAGGCCTCACACAGCAAGGGTGTCTATCTTCTGCATCCAACACCTCCCATCCCCAGAAAAAAAGGAAAAAAACCCAGAAGGCAGGTGTAGACATGCTGCTCCCCACCTCTGACTAAAGCCACTGGGTTCCCACCAGGGATTGGAAGGGTGCACATGTGCTGCTGTGTGGCTCCCACTGTTCCAGGCCAGGGGATTTTTGGTACCCACTCCTCACCCAACCCTGCATCTCCCCGTATCCTGGGACACTAGCCGCTGGGGATGGGGGTGGCATCCTCGGGTCAACACCCACCCCCCACCCCTGGGGCACATTTGTGGCAGGGCGTGGGCCAGATTGTGGGGCACAGGGGAGGCGCGGGTCCAGGTAGGAGGGGAGGGGATATGGTGTCGCAGGGTGCAGGGCTGGTGGGGGCCACTCACGTGTTGCTGGCAGAAGCTGTTGGCAGCTGCTCCAAGTGGGGCAAGCAGCAATGGCAGAGGTAAGACAGACACTCAGGCCCTGAACAGAGGACAGGGGAGCCAGGACCAGGTCAGGGCCGCAAGCTGGCTCATGGCACACCATTGCAACATTGCCTGAGGTAACCATGGGCCTGAGGATGCAGCATAAGATTTGAAATGCTGCTCCATGGGGAAGGGGGGAGGGGGCCGGGGCTCAGGCAGGCATATGGTGGGCCTGAGGAAGGCCTCTCCTCCTAGGCCTCGAGTCTCTTGCTCACCACTCAGCCACCACTACCTTCCTCAACTGCTGGTAGTTGAGGACAAACAGAGCAAATCATGGTGCTACTGGGCAGCATGGAATGTGGGTGTGGCCACCATTCTTGTATCCCATTGATCAGAAAGAACCATGAAACAATGGAGGTGTGGCTGGAATCTTGTGATGCAGGCAGAATGGGCGGAGTCAAAATGATGGCAGCCCCTTTCCCAGGGAACTCTGTCCAATCCAGTTGAGGACAAGAGAGTGACCTGCTTTAGCCTGATGGCTGCACAGATTGTTGTGTATGTCTGTTTGTTCGCAGACCTTGAACTCAGGATCTGGTCACAGATCAAGGCTTTTGATCAAGGTTAGCTCTCTACCACTGGAGCCACACGGCTTTACTTCTGGCTTTGTTGGCACAAGTTGGACAGGAGTTTCAAGGACTTTCCTGCCTAGGGTCACTTTGATCATGATCCTCCTATCACAGCCTTGTAAGTTTTAAGGAGGACTGCTGAGAGCCAATGATGCCTGGTTTTGCTGATGTTCTTGGACAGACCTGTGAGTTCCCTATCCTCAGGTATAAGTAGTAAGAGCTGGAGCCCACAGTTTGAATCCTGGTCCTGCCACCAACAAATGGCAGGAGATCCTATGAAACTCATTCCTATTCATATGATTACCAAAGGAATGTGATGTATGTCATGATTAAGTAGGCAGTACTTGAATGATTCGAGGATAAAATTATACACAATTACATTATAGGACACTAGTCGATATTAATTAATACTTTATGAAGCATTTAAATAATCACCTTCATTAAATGGAGGCCAAATGAAATACCTACGAATTGAGCATCACATAGCATGGAGATGTCATTTTTTTTCTGCCAGGACTGGGATTGGAACTCATGGTCTAGGTAAACCTGCTGTTGCACAGTATGGGAAGGGGAAGCTTGCCTCCTTGAATTCAAGAAATTCAAGTCTGTTCCTTTCACCTGAAATCGATGCCCACCACTAGAAAACATCCTATTTGTTTACATTTTAAATATATGATTTATATACATATGTTGATTCCATATTGCATTCAGTGTAGTTACTTATTTTATGTTTTGTTTTATTCATGTACTGACTACTCATCTTATTGACTATTATGACACATAGAACAGTGATTACATTGATTACATATGATATAGTTTTGCATATGTATTGCACATCCTTCCTGACACCCAGGACTTTCACAGAAAATGAAAACATGTGTCACCATCAGCTTCTTACTACACAATTCATTTTTTGGGAGTGCTGGCAACTGAACTCACAGACTTCAAAGCCCAATTCATGAATGGGTGAGTGTCAGCCTGCCATCCTGTGGCAAATTGAGTTGACAGGCAGTCCCGAGTACCTGAGATTGAGCCCCAGCGGTTGACAAAATAAGAACAGATTGACATGCAGTTGGTAGTACACTAAAAATGTATATCTTTATAGAGTGCCAGAGATGTCTATACATTATTCACTTATATAGACTACATTCCTATCAATTCTTGGGTATTTATAATGCCTCCATGTAATTAATCTTATTGTTTTCATGCTTAACAAACTATTAAGTAAATCAATCAATATCCTGAAATTATTGCTTTCTGTATGTAATAGTATTCTTTTAATGTTAATAATAATAAATATTAAATAAATATTAAATAAATACATAAATAATAAATATTAAATAAAGTCAGTCTCCTGAAATGATGCTGTCTAATTTCATAGGAGCATCATTCACCATCAACTCATTCAACTGTGACATTGATAATATTACCTTGTGATTCCCATGGATGGGAACGAGTCTCTTAGTATCTCCTGCCATTGATTGGTGTCATGATTGGTATTCAAAATCAGGGCTTACATTGTCATGTGGACCTATGACTTCCTCAATAGTCTGACAACCTTCAGCAATGAAAGGTGAAGTACCCTTTCCAACAGGGTCACTCAGACCCAGGAGGGTCACCGTGCAAAAGAAGAAAACATAAAAAGGCCATCTTGCTGCATTTTTTCTGTACATTTTTGCCACACAAGGCCTGGGGGTCTAGGATCCCAGGATCTACTGTTGGTCCAGTGGCTGCACCTCAGCATAGGGTGAATCTGCAGCACTGTGGAAGAAGCAGAAGCTCACCGTACTTGAAGATAAAAAACTCAGGCTTGTAATCTAAGCCAAAATTCAAGCCCCAGCCTTAGAAAACATACTCTTTATATACATTGTAAATACAGGGTTTGTACTTACCTATGGATGTTCAGTCCATACACGTTTGGTGTGGTTGTTCCTTGTATTTTTGTTTTATTCATTTATTTACCATTGATTTTACTATGATGACACCCATTCCCTTTATTACATTGATGACATCCTATCACATGGAATCTAAATTTGTAGATGTGTTCTCCATCATGCCAGACACCCAGGACTCTCAGAGAAAAGGAAAAAAGTTTCACCCTTGGCTTCTTACTGCATGATCCAATTGTTGGTAGTTCTGGGATCTGAACTCAGTGCTTAGCAGGAACAATTGGTGAATAGTTCAAGGTGACCACACTAGCCTGTGAGCGACAAAGGAGTTAGGCCATTCCCAGCAAGTGTCATGGATGCCCAGGGTGGGCCATGATAGTCATAATTTAATAATTTAAACATAAGATCTATATTTACATATATGTGTGGACAGCATCTTGCCTTTGGAGTACTTTTTCTTCTTATTTTCTGTCTTAAGTAAGTATTGTGTATTTTACTGAGTAACGTAAAAGATATAACAGTGCTTACATGGAAGACAACCTATTGCCCTGGCTATACGGTTTCCTATGCATTCTCCATCCAAGCTGAGACCCAGGACTCTCACAGAACAGGAAAACAGGTGAATCGATGGGCTTCTCACATCAGGATTCATTTTTCGGCAGTGTTGGGATTTGAACTCACACTCTATCAGGCCCAATTGGGGAAATGGTCAAGGTGAGGACACCAGCCTGTGAGCAACGAAGGAGATAGGCCATTCCTAGAAACTGACATCGAGTCCCAGGGAGGTCCAGAGAGTCATAAATTCGTAATTCAAATACAGGATCTATATTTACCTACATGTGTGGACAGCATGTTGCATCCCGTGCACTTCTCCTTAATTTGTGTCTAATTCATGGAGTTATTGTGTATTTTACTGAGTATGGTGACAGGTATAACTGTGCTGACATGGATGACAACCTGTTCCCATAATTATATGTTTGCCTATGCATTCTACATCCTAGTGAAAGCACAGTACTTTCACAGGAGAGGAAAACATGTTCGACGACTGGCTTCTGACAACAGAATGAATCTTTTGTCAGTGCACGGATTTGATCTGAGATGTGGGTAGCTCTGTTGCACTTTGGGGGAAGGGAAATCTCACCATCCTTGAAGACTAGAATGTCAGGCCTGGTCCAGGACCTGATTTGAAGCCCCAGTACTGGACAAAATAACAAGCCCGCCTTTTTTAAACATAGGATCTCTCTTTACCTACAAGTTTGGTATGCATCTTGCATTCAGTGTAGTTATTCTTTTTATTTTGTTTCTTATTCATGGATGTATTGTGTATTTTATTGAGTATGGTGATAGATATAACTATGCTGACATGGATAACAACCTATTCAAATGGCTATAGATTTGTTTATATAGAATTCTCCATCCCTGCTGAGACCCAGGATTTTCACAGGACAGGAAAACAGATGGATCAATTGGCTTCTCAAATCATGGTGCATCTTTTGGCAGTGCTGGGATTTGAACTCAAGCCCTAGCAGGCCCAATTGGTGAATGGGTCATGGTGAACACACCAGCCTTTGAGGAACTAAGGAGGTAGGTCGTTCCCAGGACCTGAGATGAAGGCCTTGTGGGGGCCAATATGGTCATAAATTCATCATTTAAACACAGGATCTATATTTCCATATATGGATGGGCAGCATCTTGCATTCGGTGTAGTCATTCTCTTTATTTTGTGTCTTATTCATTGATGTATTGTGTATTTTCTTGAGTATAGGATGACAGATATAACTGTGGTGACCAGGATGACAACCTATTCCCATGAGTATAGAGTTGCCTGTGCATTCTCCATCCTAGCTGAGGTCCAGGACTTGCACAGCACAGGAAAACTGGTGCAATGACTGGCTTCTCACAACAGGGTAAATTTTGGCAGTGCTGTTATTTGAACTTTGGGCCTAAGAGGCCCAACTGCCCAATGGGCCCATGTGATCACACCAGTCTGTGAGCCACTAAGGAGCTGGTCAGGTCCCAGGAACTGAGATCGAGCACCAGGGAGGCCACAATTGTCCTGAATGCATTATTTAAACATGGGATGTATATTCAAATCCGTGTGTGGACTGCATTGTGCATTTATTGTAGTTATTCTATTTTGTATGCTATTCATGGATGTATTGTGTATTTTCTTCAGTATATGTTGACATGTATAACTGGGCTCACATGATAACAACCTATTCCCATGGCCACAGGGTGCCCCATGTATTCTTCACCCTAGCTGAGACCCAGGACTTGCACAGGAAAGGAACACAGGTGCAACAATTGGCTTCTGACATCAGCATGAATCTTTTGGCACTGCTGGGATCTGAACTTGGGGACCAGCAGACCCAATTGACGAATGGGACCATGTGAGCACACCAGCCTGTGAGCCACTAAGGAGTAAGGCTGTTCCCAGGACCTGAGATGGACCCCCAGGTGGGGTGGGGAGGAGGGTACACAGTAGTGATCCATTCATAAGTTGAAGGTAGTATGCAAATGAGTACACATTTGTATAGAGTAGGAGAGACGATAACCTGTGATGGAATCCAATCTACCATGTGTCTACTGATACTTGGATTTTTCCAGATGCCTTCATTTCATGACTGTGATGATTATTGTCATGCTTAATCAACACTGCTTTACAAATAAGTGATATCCCATGAGTCTTGCCTATCATTTCCTAATCACTTCAAGCATGAACTACTATTCGATGAGATCGATCACATTCCATGACTTTACCTTGTCCAGAAACCAGTATCTCAGGATTTCCCGCCATTGTTTTCTCATGGGGGTGGGCTGAATTCAAGCCTCAGGCATGGAAAACATACTCCTTATATACATTTTAATGATAGGATTTATATTTCCATACAGATGTTCAGTAAATATCGTGTTTGGTGTGGTAGGATTTAAACTTCCATATAGATGTTCAGTCCACATCACGTTTAGTGTTGTTATTCATTTTATATCTTTTTTATTAATTTAGTTACAATTTATTTTATTGTCTTTGATGACACTATACCATTTATTACATTGTTTACATCATGTCACATACCATCTAGATTTGTAGATGTGTTCTCTATCATGTCTGACACCCTGGACTCTCCCAGAAAAGGAAAACCTGTGTCACACTCAGATTCTTACTCAAAGATTAAATTCTTGGCAGTCCTGGGATCTGAACTCAGGGCCTAGCAGGCCCAATTCATGATTGGGTGAGTGTGAGCACAGAAGCCTCTAGCCAATGAAGCTGTCAAGTGGTTCCCAGGAACTGAGATCAAGCCCCAAGTTTGGCCAAAACAGCAATACATGGATAGGCAGAGGTGGTATACAAATAAATATATTTTGTTAAAGATTTCCAGAGCTGTCTATCTATGACTGAATGACATCTACTACTTTCCTACCAACTCTTAGGTATTTATTATATCTCCAATGAAACAATATTATTCTTTTCATGCTTAATTAACTATTAATTAAGGTCAATCAGCATCCTAGGATTACTGCATCCAATTTTAGACTAGACAAATGCATGAAGTACTCTTTCAATCTGTATTCTTATGCATAGAAACGAGTCTCTTGTGATCTCCTGCCATTGGTAAATGTAAGGATTAGGATTTGAACCAAGGGCCTATGTTGACATGTTGGCTTATGGCTTCCCTGATAGCCTGCCAGCCATCAGCAATGTTAGGCCAGGTCCACTTTGAAACCATGTCATTCAGACCCAGGATGGTCATCATGCAAAGAAAAAAATTGTAAAACCCTGAGCCCTCTACAGCTCCCCACTTTTTGTGCTGTTTTGCTTTTTTTCCTTCATGCAAGCCCTCTTAGCCTAGGGTCCCAGGATCAGCTTTGAGTCCCGAGGCTGCACCCTAGCCTAGGGAGAGTGAAGTTGAGTCAGAGTTACCTTGACCTGAGTTCAAGCTCCGTGATTGGCAAAATTAATTAACTAATTAATTCATTCATTCATTAACTTACTAAATTGAAATAAGAAAGCTCCTTGGCTTGGAATTTCTGCCAGTTTTCTTTCATAGCCTGGGATTTGAACTCAGAGTCTTGATGAATCCGTAGCAATGAGACAGAAGACGCAGAGTTGCCAATACTTGATTTCAAACCCCATGCCAAGCCAAAAATAAATAATTAAGTCACTGACCTCAGCAGGGATGTTAGTTGTGAAGATGGGAGGGAAGGGATGGTATGGGAAAAGCAAACGAGGAGGCAACAATGCTCAATAGGAAATGTACTCATTACTTTGCTCATGTAACTGTGACACATCTGTACAACATTTTAAAAATAAAAAATGTACAAAAAATTATGTAGTGCTCAAGAAGCATTTTGGGTTTAAGGGATGGACGTCTGAATAGCTGTACAAAATTCTACACTGATTTTTTTCAGTGTTCAGTATGGAACTGAATAAACGTAACTGTTTCTGTTACAAATATTAAGTCATTGTCTTGGAACTGGGGCCACTATTTCTGCCATTGCTGGGATTTAAGCTCACTGTCCAAGTAACTCTTTTGCACTTTGGGTGAAGGCTAAGCTCCCTGTGCTTGAGGAAAAGATTTTCAAGCTAGAGTTCCTAGGGCCTGAATTAAGACCCTGCAATAGAAAAAATATTTGTGTACATGTGTAATATAAGATATATAGGTAAATATGTATGTTTATTTCATATTATGATGATTATTATTAATTTTGTATTTAATTTTTATTCCTTTTATTGTTTATTGTATTAGTATTATTATACACATAATATTTATTATGTTGTGTACATATATTATAAAATTATACACAATAATTCAATACATTGACTAATTTTTATTAATACTTTATTAAGTTTTGAAATATGATACTTAATTAAATGGAGGCATTTGTCAAGTCATCACGTGGTTAGAGTCTGTCCCCAGTATGAGTTTTGTCTTATTTATCTTTGGACAACTTCCTATACGGATTTGTTTAGATGATTTATACTCAGAAGGCTTTTCTTGTGGATAGGCAAGTTGAGGGATAAAATTGTAAGGTTTGGGCTGGGAATGTGGCTTAGTGGTATAGAGCTTGCTCAGCATGCATGAATGCCAGGGTTTGAATTCTCAGTGCTACATACTAAGAAAAAGCCAGAAGCTGCGGTGTGGCTCAAGTGATAGAGTGCTAGCCTTGAGAAAAAGAAACTCAAGGACAGTACCCAGGCCCTAATTTCAAGCCCTAGGTCTGGCAAAAACAATATGCCAGATTCCTGTGGCTCTGGAAACCTACTTTCTCAGGAGGCTGAGATCTGAAGATCACAGTTTGAAGATAGCCTAGGGAAGGAAAGCCTGTTAGACTCTTAACTCCAATGCACCATCAAAAAACCCCACGTGGCACTGTGGGTCAAGTGGTAGAGTGTTTGCCTTGAGCTGAAGGGCTCAGAGACAGCGCCCAGGCTGTTTGAGACACACAACTGGAAAAAGAGTGAGGGATAATCAAAGTAATTTTCCTATTTGCTACTTATGAAAATATTTTTAGGAAAATGAATGCTGATGTACACCAGAATTGGGGTCAGACCTCAAGTTTCAAGTGTAGCACATCCATAAGCCCAGCCTCTCAGACTCTAGCATTATAAACTTGTGTTCTACAGGGTTCTGAAAGGCACATTGTTGAAAGGCTTAATATGCTCCCCAAGCCCTTTGTGATAGCAGTTGACTTGTATTGTCAATGTCATTACAGTTCTTACCCTAGCAGAGAACCAATAGCTCACGCACATCACCCTACCTCAGGAGGCTGAGGTCTCTCACAGGGTGAAACCAGCCAAGGCAGGGAAGTCTAGGACATTCTGACTTCCTGTTCTGAAAGGTCAGATGATTAAGAAATTCCTGTGTTTCCCTTGGTGATGAGAAGTTACTTGCACTCTAAATGTTCTTGGAGTTCTTGAGTTACAGAAGAAGGAAAGAAATATTATTGACCCAATCAGGGTTCAAATGAAGTTCTCAGGATCCAAGCCCTAGGTCTGTTAGCAGGAAGAACTCCAGTGTAACACTGTATTTGAAGGACAGAAAACAGTTTCAAAAGCCAGGCTAGGTACAGAGAACTAGGCCTGCAGGATTAGGAGGCAGAATGTACACACTCAACAGGGAAGTGAGCTGCCAAACCACTTCATTCATTCCAGGCACAGCCAGCAATGGAGGAAACCTGAAACATTTGTTAGAGTTACAGCAGAGTCAGGCTTTGCTCAGTCTCTTCAAACAATGACTAATTAACCTTCCTCCCTCAGGTGAAGGGAGCCTCAGGCTATCTTTAAGTTACCAATAGAGAGCCAGTTTATTGCTGGAGAGGGGAGGAACAGAGTAGAAAAACCCTGCTCTCTGGTCTTTGGGAGTGGGTTTTTGACTCTCAATTTGTTAGGTTTGAAGGCCCTTCTATCTCTGCCAGTCCATTCTCCTTACTTCATTCTCCACATCATTAATGCAAATCCCCAGTCCAAGGAGGGGCAGGGTCATTTCTCTTCTGTCTCCAAGCACCTGAGTTAGAACGTGGCTCTGCCCTCTTGATTCTGGGGCTCTTGGATGCCTGAGAAGTGGGACAGAGACAGTCATCCTGCTCTGCGTTTGTGTGAAGGTGATGCTGGTGTCCTGGCACACTGCAGAAAGATTCATGACTGGGAATGTTCCCTTCTTTCCTTCTGATATCAAAAACAGATTCATCTATCAACTTTCTTTCCTTCCTTCCTTCCTTCCTTCCTATCTCTTTCTTTCTTCCTTCCTTCCTTCCTTCCTATCTCTTTCTTTCTTCCTTCCTTTCTTCCTTCCTTCCTTTCTTTCTTTCTTTCTTTTTTCTTTCTTTCTTTCTCTTTCTTTCTTTCTTTCTTTCTTTCTTTCTTTCTTTCTTTCTTTCTTTCTTTCTTTCTTTCTTTCTTTCTTTCTTTCTTTCTTTCTTTCTCTCTCTCTCTCTGTCTCTCTCTCTCTCTCTCTTTCTATTTCTTTCTTTCTATCTACCAACCATCCTACCTAGGTAGCTATCTCTTTGCCAGTTGTTGGGTTGAACTCAAGGCCTGGGCACTGTCTCTAGCACTCTGCAACTTGAGCCACAGCACATATTCTGGCTTTGTCTGTGTACGGGTGCCTGAGGAATCGAACGCAGGGCTTCTTACATGCTAGGCAAGCACTCTGTCATGAATCCATATTCCCAGCCCCTTCATTTTTTTTTTTTTTTGCTTTTTGCTAATGTGGTGCTGAGGAATCGAACCCAGGGCCTCATGCATGCAAGGCAAGTACTCTACCACTGAGCCACCTTCCCAGCCCTAATTTTTTTTTCTTAATGGTAGTTTTTACATAAGTATGCTACCATTTTATGTTTTCAAGTTTAATTTTCTGAATACCGGTTACTTCTAAGAAACCTGATCTCTTCCCCTGCCTGATTTGTGGTTCTTCCTGGATTGCCCTCATAATAAAATATAAATAAAGGTTGCTGAGAGCTTCATTGTGCATCATGTAAAGCACAGGCCTAGAACCCTGGAAGAGAAAAGCAATGGGCCTGAAATGAAGAGAATGATGCAGTATGTACAACTTGCATATCTTAAAAATAAACCAGTAAATAAAAGCAGAGATTGCACTATGGGAGGTAATATATATACACACATAAGTAGGTAGGGCACTGATACATAAACTTGGTCTCCTCCTTTTGAATTTTTTGTGGCCATCCCAGGACTTAAACTCAGGGCCCGATGTGTTCCTGAGCTGTTTTGCTCAAGGCTGAGTCTCTACCACCACCACAGCTGCACTTCCCGCCTGCTGGTAGTTAATTGGATCTAAGCAATTCCCAGGCTTTCCTGCCTGATCTGGATTTTATTTCCTACTCAGTTTTCTCTCTCAAAGCTGGAGCTCTACCCTCTGGGCCATTGCTTCACTTCTGATTCTCTGGTGGTTCATTGGAGAAAATAGTCTCAGAGACTGTCCTGCTCTGCTGGCTTGAATGGCGTTCTCCTGAGAAGGCTCCAAATGGTTTCCTCAGGGATTCACTGAGGAGCCACTCCACACAAACCCTTAATCTAAATCTCGAGGAGTACTAGAGAAAAATGGAAACATTGTTATACCCCAGCAGCAGGACCCCCACCAAAAAGACCACCGAGTGTCAGACATTACAGCTGTTTTAAGGTTTTATTTAAACTGGCTGCAGCTTGGGCCTACACTCCAACACAGCATCACATAGGAGGAGAGCCCCAAGGTAAAGATTTGCAGGGTTTATAAAGGCATACAACCAACCAGGTGTTTGGATTACCACCAAGTGTTGCTCTGCTAGAAACAAGCAACAAATGATCACTGCCTCAAAACTTTAACCCTTCATTCCCCCCCTTGACTTACGGTCTTGTGGCTCCAGCCTCAAACTAAACTCCAACAGCTCTAGATCTTGAATGGGTATGGTCCCTAACTGACCTTAGCCATACTATTAAACAACAATACCAATAATAATGAGCTCATTTTTCTTTTCTTGAAGTGTAGGCAGAGTGGTTGGGTAGGATGCTTGGAGACTTCCTATGTTTCCCCACGGTTGTCCAAGGCAAAGGGGTCAGCTGGTCTGGCATGGGAGCAGTGGATCCAAGCAGCAATACCATCCACCTTAAGGGCAGTAGGTGTAGCCAGTAGCACCATGTAAGGTCCCTTCCACCGTAGTTCCAGAGATCTCAGGTTGTGTCTTCAAACAAACACCCAGTCCTCTGGTTTAAACAAATGTAGGGGAGTAGGAATAGAAGCAGAATCATATAATGCTCTAAGCTGGGTCCACATCCTCTTATGCACCAGCTGTAAATAGTCAAGCTTACAAAGAAATTCAATATCATCCAAATCAGCAAGTAATTCAGTCTGAAGGCTAGGTATAATGGGTGGAGGGTGTCCATACATTATTTCAAAAGGAGTAAAGCCAAACTGATAGGGTGAATTCCTTACTCTAAACAGGGCAAAAGGAAGCAGCGATACCCAGTCTGTGCCAGTCTCCAAGGCCAATTTAGTTAAGGTCTCTTTTAGAGTCCGATTCATTCTTTCTACCTGCCCTGAACTCTGGGGTCTATAAGCACAGTGCAATTTCCAATCCATCCCCAGTGCCTCGGCTATTCCCTGACTTACTTTTGAGTCGAAGGCTGGTCCATTGTCCTACCCGGTGGTGGATGGGAAGCCATCCCTGGGTAGGATTTCTTCCAGGATCTTCTTAGATATGACGTTCAGAGTCTCATGCTTTGTTGCGTAGACTTTAACCCATCCTGAAAAGGTGTCTATAAACTAGCAAATATTTATATCCAAATTTTACAGTTTTAATTTCTGTGAAGTCTATTTCCCAATACACATCTGGCCTATCTTCATGGAGGCGAGCTCCTCTTGTAAACAGTTGATTAAGGGCATTGGTGAGCTGACAGGCTTTAAAATTTTTAACAATGTCCTCAAAGAGTTGATTTCCTTGCCTGATTTTTACTTCTGAGAGTAGGAGCAAGTTCTCCATTCTTCGGGTTCCCATGTGAGAGACCCGATGAATTCTCATAAGAAACCTCTTGCCCAATCTTTGTGGCAAGATAAGTTTCCCCTCACCAGTTTTCCACCAGTGTTTATTTCTTTCTCTGTTTGGGGGTCTATAGGCCATGGAAATTTTCTTTATCCACTCCAAGTCTTCTTGGGAGTACTGAGGCTCAGGAGGCAAAGCTTGTGGCCCTGGGTCTACTTCCGCTCTAGGCTGGGGGCCCACCTCTTTAGCTGTCTGATCCGCCAAGTTATTTCCATTGGTTATTGAATCAGTTACCTTTTGATGGCTAGGACAGTGCATAATGGCAATATTTGCTGGTTCCCATAAGGCCTGGATGAGGCTTAAAATTTCTTGTTCATTTTTAATTGCCTTTCCCTCAGCTGTCAACAGCCCCCTCTCTTGGTAAAAGGCTCCATGGACATGCACAGTGGCAAAAGCATACTGACTGTCCGTGTAAATGTTTAGTCTCTGACCTTTTCCCATTTGTTAGTGCCACTAGTTCTTCTGTTTGTGCAGACGTTCCCTGGAGGAGTGCTTCTGCCCACACTATCTCAGTGTCGGTGGTGAATGCTGCACCGCCGTACCTTTTTCCTTCTCAAATGAAACTGCTGCCATCTGTGAACCAGGTATGCTTGGCATGCAATAGTGGCGAGTCCAACCAGTCTGGCCTCTTTTCTTTAGCCTGGTTGCTCTTTTCACACTCAATTTCACATTCTCTGTCCTTCCTTTCCTGTCTTTGCTATTGTCTATCTCTTATTGTAAACCTTTTCCACTGCATCTACTAGATCCCTAATAGACTTTTCATCAAGTCTGTCTAGAGCCTGCAACTTTTCACTTTATGTCTGGTGCAGCTTGATTTATATAGGCAAACATAATCATCTGAGCCGACTCCTGGGTCTCAAGATCATAAAGGTATATTGACTAATAGCTTCCATGAGCCGCTCAAGATATGCTGCCAGACTTTCACTTCCTCCCTGTATAACATTATAAACTTTGGCCATATTAGTAGGTTGGCAAGCCGCCACCTTGAGACCTTCCAACAGAGCCTGGTGATAGATGTCGCTCCCTACTTTCAACTGTATTGTTGTCCCAATTGTTGGTAAGATCTCAGGAAAATAGGCAGTGATCAGGGCAGGATCTGTGATAGGTACTCCTGTGGGGCCAGGGATGTTTCCGGGCTGCCTCTTGGATAAAGTCTCTCTCTTCAGTGGTAAAAAGGATCTGTAAAAGCTGACTACAATCATCCCAAGTGGGCTTATGAGTAAAGAGAATAATTTCAAGCAAATGAATTAAATCCTGGGATTTCTAAAAAAGGGGGCATTTTGAGGGTGCCAATTGTATAGATCACTGGTAGAAAATGTCCAATATTGGAGTTGCTGTTGACCATCTGCATCCACAGGACCTATGGCGCGTATGGGAAAAACAGTTGTATTAGAAGGGAGGTTGATCCCACAGCATCGTCGAGAGACTGGCCCCTCAGAAACTTTAAGGGCAGGTGCTAAGTGTTTTATAGCTCCGTCCTCCTCTTGATCATTCTCAGGTTCTGCAAAAGGAACCTGGAAAGGAGAGTATGGGGGAGGAAACATTTCTTCTTCCAAGTTATCTCCCTGAAGAACTGGGGGGTACCTTTTCTTTCCCTCTGTCTCAGTTTCTTTTTGTAAGTCTAGGGGGCTAGATGGAGTGGTGCCTATGGTTTCCATGCCCGTCAGACGTATGGTCCAAAAACCAATAAACAGTACAAACAAAACACACGCAGGCCTGACAGTTACAAAAAAGAGCTTACAAAGTGGAGATCTCCCAAATTGGTCCACTGACTACAGTCACGGTGGGGTTCAACACCCATGCCACACAGTAGGAGGAGCAGAGCCACAGTGGGCGAGTTGGGCCTCTATTAGGAGGCCCTCTTGGTCAATTCTGGCCCAACACTGAACCGACCCCCACCCCCCCCACAATTCACATGGCAATGTTCCAAGGACTGCCCCCCCCCCCGCCCCACACAGCGGGGTTCCAAGGACCCCCAACCTACAAGAGGATCTTGGATGTCTCTCAGTTCCTCTAGGGTTGTGGTGCAAGTGCATCTGCTTCAACAACACTTTACGAATCGGAATGGCCATCCTCACAAAGGAAAACGAAAGTAAAACACACAAATGACAGGACAAGACAAATTAACAAGGACAGCTCTGTTTTACCTTTGGAGCCTGAGATCTTGGGGGGTCTTTGGGGGATCCCTGACGAGCCCTCACTAATATGTTATACCCAGGTCGCAGGATCCACACCAAGAAGACCATGGAGATTCAGACTTTACAGCTGTTTTAAGGTTTTATTTAAATGGGCTGCAACTGAGGTCTCATCCTACACTCCAACACAGTGGAGCCAAGGAAGAGAACCCCGAGCTAAAGTTTTGCAGGGTTTATAAAGACACACAATCAACCAGGTGTTTGGATTACCACCACGTGTTGCTCTGCTAGAAACAAGCAACAAGCGGTCACTGCCTCAAAACTTTAACTCTTCACATGAAAATGCTGCTATTGAGTTCTAGACATTTAACTTTGGAGACACAAAACACTCATAATTATTAGATCATTTTATAGGCAAAAGGAGCAATGCAGACTCTATAAGGATCGCTCCAGCTTTCGGTCCTCATATCCTGAGACAGTAAATTCACAGCAGCTCAATGCTAAGTGACAGAACTGGCATGTACTGTGGATATTTGCTCCCAAATCCTGTGACATTCATTTCTCACTTTTGGCCTCAAACCTGGGACCAGAGGGGAAGATGAGGAGAGAAAATCCTTTTCAAGGAAAGCAGCTATAAAGAACACTGGGTAGTTTACTTATAAATTAAAACCTTGGGAATGACCCTGTTAAGAAGTCAGATTGTCCAGATTAAAAAATGAAGAAGAGTAGAAATAAGGTGCCAGTGGTTGCTGTCTGTAATCCCAGGTCCTCAGGAGGCTGAGATGTACAGAAACTTAGTTTGAATCCAGCCAGTGTAGGAAAGTCCATGACACAGTTATTTCTAAGAGATCACAGAAATACCCAGAAGTGGTGCTGTGACTCAAGCTTAATGCAGTACCCTTGAGCAAAAGGAGCCCAGGGACCATGCGTAGGCTCATATTTCCACCCCAGGACCTGCCCCCTCAAAAAGAGCCTATACTTCCATGTCTTTGTATTTTATTCTTATAGGTGAAATTCCCGAGTAGCTATAATAAATGGCACCAACCTAGGAAATTTGTATTCAGTACAATGAGTTCATAACAGAGACTTCTTTCAAGATAGTGCATGTTCCGGGGCTCCCCTCACTGTTCACAGTGTAACCTGAGGGTTTCTCTGCATCACAGGTCGGCTGGAGGAAGACTCTCTCATTGTCTGGACAGGGACACAAAAGTCCTCACTCCTGTACAGCTGGGTAACAAACAACTCCATCTGGGCCAGTTAGTGAGGAAGAGTGTGAGTGGGCTCTGAAGGTCAGGAGAAAAAGACTTCTTTGTACCCTTAGCTATCTCCCCAGTGCTCTGTTTTAACAGGAGAACTTCATTCGTGCCACCTCCCATGGCAGGCCAAGTTCTGTGCACTTATCCTGCCTTTGTGAGACTATATTCTGTTGTTCAGTTACAGTGCTGCATATAATTCAGGAGTCCTTCAGGCAGACAACTAGGGCACTAAACATAATGAAATGATTCATTGCAGGCAATGTTGGTCCTATGATGCCTCTCTTATGTTTCCGGAAGCTTGGGAAATCCAAGCACATGTTGGATATCACAAAGCTTCCTGTCATCTAGGACTGTTGAAACTCATCAGGTTTTGAAACCTTTGACTTCTCCTAGTTGGGGTCTGGGTGGCTAGGTTTTGGGGTTGAACACAGGGCCTGGATGCTGACCATGAACTCAGTTGCAGAAGCCCAGGGCTTTCCCATTTTGTGTAACAACATCACTTCTGGTCTCTGAGTGGATGTGTGGATGTGGATGTGTGCACACCACGGTGTGTGTGTGTGTGTGTGGGTGCGTGCACACATATACATGAGTCCTGAAGCTTGACTTCAGGACCTGAGGACTGTACCTAGCTTCTCTTGTACAATGATATCCCTCTCCCACTTGAGCCACAGAGCCACTTCAGGCATTGTCCTAGTGATGTGGTCCTGAGAAGTGAAGCCCACGATTTCATATATGCAAAGTATTCTACCAATAAGGCACATTCTGAGCCCTCTACTTCAGCTTTGTTAGTTTATTTCTGTTTTTATTTTTTATGGTTGTTTTTGTCGATTGAAGGAATTGAAGTCTTGGCGTGGGTGTTGTCCCTGACCTCTTCAGCTCAAGTCTTGTGCTCTACCACTTGAGCCACAGAGCTACTTCTGGTTTTCTGGTGGTTCATTGGTGCTAAGTTTCTCAAGGACTTTCCTACCTAGGCTAGCTTTCTACCATGATCCTCAGATCTCATCCTCCTGAGTAGGTAGGATAACAGACATGAGCTCAAGCACCCAGCTTCCCCTTCAGGTTCTTAGTAGTGAATTGGAGATAATTGTCTCATGGTACCTTTTGTGTCTGAGATAGTTTGGAACCCAGATCTTTAGAACTCAGCTTCCTGAGAAGGCAGGATGACAGATTTCAGTTACTGACCCTTTGGCCATGGTCTCTGCTGCAAGAGGGTCCATGGCTCCACGTGGTGGAGTGCTAGCCATGAGCCCAAGAGATAAGGGTCAGTGCCTCAGGCCCGAGTTCAAGGTTCATGACCAAGAAAAAAACAAACCAAACCATTGTCTGCTCTAGACAATTCACTAGTCTTCAGTAATACATAATTTTGTCCCTGACATGGGGACTATCTGAGCCTCAATATTCTTGTCTGTATAATCATCTAAGTTGTGGAGCTCTTACATAGACAAATGTAAGAATGCACCTGGTTAAGGACATAGCACATGCCACTCTTTGCACCACTCAGCACACAACATCTGTGAAAGATTCCGCACCCAGCACCCAATGCAGGATTCAGCACACTGCATCCTGAAAACTCTCAGCACATAGCACCCTGTGCAGGACTCAGAATGGAGCACCCAATGGAGGACTCAGCACATAGCTCCATTCTACAAGCTGCTATTAGAATTAGGGTGCTTTCATCAGTATCACCATTCATTGAGGAAAATTTACAAACCATACAAGTTCACATCTAATGGTTTAGTGGGGTGTTTTTCTGGGGAGAGGGTGTTAGCCATGGGGCTTGAACTCAAAGCTCTACCACATGGAGCTACATTTTGAGGTGTCTCTCAGACTTCCTGCCAGGACTGGGTTTTAAAGCCCCTGAGCAGCTAGGATGACAGGCATAAGCCATGATGACATGGGTAACCCGTGGAGCTGGGTTGCAGCGGTTTACATGTGGCTAAGTCAGGTTAGGTGGCAGCTTTCAGCACCAGACTCTTAGCTTGCTCTGTAATGAGGTATTTGAAGTTCTGTCCTTCTATAACTGCAGTTAGAATATCCTACCTTTTTTGGCATCATACCTGGGGCTTGAGTAAGTGCTTAGACACTGTCCCTAATCGTTTGTGCTCAAGGCTAGCATTCAATTGATTGAAAGACAACAGAACTTCTGAGTTTTCTATTTTGTGGCACTGAGGAATCGGACCCAGGACTTCGTGCTTACTATGAGAGCACTCAACCACCAAGTCTCAGGAGTGAACGAGGTATAAATAGAGACTGCTGTATATAAATATTATATACACAAAAAGAGATTTCTGCATATTATTAAATCATAGATAATATTGCTACCAATTCTTAGGTATTAAATTATGTCTCCATTTAATGATGTGTTCCAGTTAACAATTAATAATGCATTAGTTAATAATTACTCAATATCCCATAACTGTTTATCATATATGTACATATATCCATACATATAATTCGACATTTCATAGAATGAGACCATTGTCTGTATATTATTAAATTATGCATCATGTGTTACTCCCAATTATTAATTATTTAATTATGTCTCCTTGTAGTTTTTATTCTGTTAATGCTTACTAAAATATTAATTAAACTTAGTGCACATCCTACACTTATTGCATCTAATTTTATACTAGAATAATTCACTACTAATTCAATCTGTTTATCATTTACTGTAGTGGTAATTCTTCTACCTATGATGTTTTTTACCTTTATTACACCCTATTACATAGCATATAGATTTGCATCCAAATTATACATCCTACCTGACACCAAGCACTTTCACAGAAAAAGAAAACATGTGTCATGCTCAGCTTCTCACTCCAAGATTACATTTTTGGGAGTGCTAGGATCTAAAATCAGGGCAAAGAAGGCTCAGATCATGAATGGGTGACTGCCAGCACAGCAGCCATTAGCCAATTCATCTGCCTGGCACTGCCCAGGCCCTGAGATTGAGCCCCGTATGTTGACTCCAAATTGTGCTTACTGTAGTTATTAATTTTATTTTTTATTCATTTACCATTTGCTTTATTGACTGCTATAACACATGGAATATTTACTACATTTATTACATAGGATATAGAATTGCCTATGTATGAAACTTCACACCTGACACTCAGGACTTTCACAGAAAAAGAAAACATGTGTCACCCTGTGTCCTACTGCATGAGTCAATTTTTGTTAGTGCTGGCATCTGAACTCACAGCCTACAAGGCCCAATTCATGAATGGGTGAGTGTCAGCACGCCAGCCTGGGGCATATGGAGCCTGCAAGCATTTCCCAGCTCCTGAGATTTAGCACTAGAGGTTGACAAAACAAGAACAGATGGACATGCAGATGGTAGTACACAAACAAATATAGAACTTTATAGAGTACCAGAGATGTCTATACATTATTTAGTTATATAGGCTACATTCTTACCAATTTTTGGGTATTTATTTTATGCCTCCATGTAATTAATATTACTGTTTTCATCCTTAATGAATTATTAATTATATCGACCACTGTCCAGAAACTATTGTGTCAATGTAAATAATAGTATTATTTTAATATGTCAAAAATATTCATTAAAATCCATCAGCCTCCTAAAATCACTCTCTAAAATTTTATGCTAATATCATTCAGGAACAAGTAATTCAACCTTGACATTCATAACTTTCCATCGGTATTCCTATGAATAGGAACGAGACTCTTAGGATCTCCCTCCATTTGTAGAGGTCAGGACCCGGCTTCGAACACAGGGCCTATGTTGTCGTGTTTGCCCATGGTTTCTCTGGAAGAACGACAGCCTTCAGCAATGCTAGATTACCAACACTTTTCATCCCTGTCATTTAGACCCAGGATGGTCACCTTGAAAAGAAAATAAATGTAAAACTGGCAGCCATCTGAAAGTTACTGTTTTTTTTTTTTTCTGTGTCGTTTTATTTATTTGTTTTTCCTGCCAGCCTTTGAGGCTCAGGATCCTAGGATCAGCTGTGGGTCCAGTGGCTGCAACTCAGCCTAGAATGATCAAAGCTGAGGCAGAGTTGCCAAGCCCTGAGTTCAAGCCCTGTGCTTGGCAAAATAAAAATACATAATACATACGTGCATACGTACATATATATATTAAAAATATTTAAACAATTATTAGGCTACTTGGCGTTGTATTCATGCCATTTTTTCTGCCAGACCTGGGATTTGAACTCAGGGTCTGGGTAAATCTGCAGTACTGTGGGGGAAGGGAAAGCTCATAGTGCTGGAAGATAAGAAAGACAGGCCTGTTCCTAGCACTCGCAAAAATAATATTTGTATACATTTTAAATACAAGATGTATACTTACATACACATGTTTACTGCATATTGCAGTTAGTGTAGTTATTCATTTTATTTTGTTTTTTATTTATTCATTATGTATTTTAGAGAGTATGATTACATGTATAATATTTTTTACATCCTATTACACAGAACATAGATTTGCCTATGTATTATACATCTTTCCTGAGACCCAGGACATTCACTGATAAGGAAAACAAGTGGGACAATTGCCTTCTTCCACCAGGATTAAGTTTTTGGCAGTTCTGTGATTTCAACTCTGGGCCTAGAAGGCCCACTTCATGAATGAGTCAATGTTAGCCCAGCAGTCTGATGCAAGTGAAGTTGTCGGGCAAATTTGAGGATCTGAGATGCAGCCCTAGAAGTGGCCAATATATAAACAGATAGATGTTTAGATTGCAGCGTGTGTGTGTATTTACATAGGTATAATAATCTTTAAATAAAGTTATATAGAGAGACGAACATTTATGTAGAATCTAGTGTATAACTCTATATAAAGAATGATGACCTATATATTACTTTTATATATTCTATTACTATGAATTATTTGGTCTAAAATTATGCCTCCATTAATTAATCACAGTAGGAGACTTAATAAAGTATTAATTAAATTAATCAATGACCTATATTTATTGTGTACAATCTTATACTATAATGACTAGCTAATTAGTAGTTCAATTGGTACATTACAAAGATTCTATTATTGTTCCTATAGAAAGGAACGAGTAGGTGAAAGTCCCAGGATCAAACTCAGGGCCTAGGTGTCTTGGTTGGGCTCAGGCTTCACTGTCAGCCCACCAGCCTTCGGCCATGCAAGGACATGTACAATTTTCAAGCCAAGGAATTGAGAGCCAGGATGGTCACAATGCAAAGGAAACAAAGGTAAAACTGTTGTCTAAAACTGCCTGGTTTTAACTCCTCCATCTTGTTTGGTTTATTTTTTTTTTTTTTTGCCAGAGCTGGGAGTTGAACTCAGGTCTTAAGATCCCTGGATCATCTGTGGGTGTAAAAGCTGCACCCCAGCCTAGGGTAATAAAGGCTGAGGCAGAGTTGTGGCGACCTGAGTTCAAGCCCCGTGCCTGCCCTCCCAAAAAAGTTAAGGTCCTGGCTAGGAGTTTGGGCCATTTTATCTGCCATACCTGGAATTTGAACTCAGGGCCTGGGTAACAGTATTGTGCTTTGGGTGAAGTGAAAGCTAACCTCCTAGAAGAAAAAAAAAATCTGGAGCATTTCTCAGTGTGTGAATTCCAGCCCTAGAAATGGCAAAAAATAATATTTAAATACATGTATAATATATATCATATATATATTTGCATAGATATTACATATTGTATCTAGGTCACAATATTTCCACAGAAAGGAAATCAGGTCAACATTGGCTTCTTACTCCACCTATTGACTTCGGCACTCCTGGGATTTGAACTAAGGGCCTAGAATGTCTAATTCATCAAGGGGTCAGTATAAGCAAAGCAGCCTCAAACAAATTCAATGTCAGGCAGTTCTCAGGACCTGAGTTCTAGCCCCAGGAGTGGCTAATATATAAATAGATAGATGTCCAAATTGCTGCAAATATGTGTATATAAGTATATATAGTGAGAGAAAGAGAGAGATGTATATGTATATTCCACTGTACATTTACATATAAATATATTTATAGAATGTGAGATGCCTATATATTATTAAATTACATGTAATATATTACTAATAATTATTAGGTATTAAATTATGCCTCCATTTAATGAAGTATCATGGATTAAGGCACATTAAAGCGCTTCCTTGTGTAAATGGAGCTCAGGGACAATTTCTAGTCTCATAGTTCAAACCTCAGGATCTGCACTAAAAAAAAAGAGCCAGTAACTACATGTGTCTGTGAATATATGCATGTATTTCTATCAGTGAACATCCATAGTCGTTATGAAGAATAGCACCCAGCTAACAAATTTGCTTTGAATAGAATGATGTCATAGCACAGAGAGTGCTTTCAAGACAGTGCATGTTCCTAGTCAAAGAAATTTAAGACCGTGGCTTGGAATTTGCACCATTTTTCTGACAGGCCTGGGATGTCAACTCAGGGTCTGATTAACTCTCTGGCACTGTGGGGGAAGGGAAACTCACCATCATTGAAGATAAGAATTTCAGACCAGTTTCCAGGGCCTGAATTAAAACCCCAGCACTGGAAAAAAGAACATTCATACATGAGATCTATTTACATGCATGTGTTTACTCCCTATGACATTTATTACCCTTATTTATTTTATATTTATTTTAATTAGTATTATTACATATATAACATTTATTTCATGTATTACATCTTATGACATGGATTTATTTGCATATAGAGTATACATCATACAGAGACCCAGGACTTTCACAGAGAAGGAAAAAAATGGGTCAAAATTGGCTTTTGACTCCACATATAAACTTTTGGCCATGCTGGGGTTTGAACTCACAGCCCACAATGCACAAATCATGAATTGGTCAATTGTAAAACAAAAGCCTTTGGCAAACTGAACTGCCAGCCAGTTCTGAGGATCTGTGATCAAGCAATAGTAATGGTGGATAGATAGATAGATAGATAGATAGATAGATAGATAGATAGATAGATAGATAGATAGATAGATAGATAGATAGATAGATAGATAGATAGATAGATAGATAGATAGATAGATAGATAGATAGATAGATAGATAGGTAGATAGATAGATAGATAGATAGATAGATAGATAGATAGATAGATAGATAGATAGATAGATAGATAGATAGATAGATAGATAGATAGATAGATAGATAGATAGATAGATAGATAGATAGACAGACAGATAGATAGACAGATAGATAGATGTGTAGTTTGCTATGTATATCAGAAAGAATGTGAAGATATTAAATTATATATATTATGAATTATTAGTTATTAAATTATGCCTTCTTTTAATGAAATGAAGTATCATGGTTGAATACTTATTAAAGCATTCATGTAAAAGTAGTCAGTATTCCTTAATTGGGAGAATCATAACATGGGGCTAGAATGGAAGACATTATCCAATACTTTTTGTGTGGCATTCTATAAGATAATAATGAACTAACTGCAAATTATTTGTTACTTTTATACCATTCCATTAGGCATTCCCATGGATAGGAATGATTTTTCTCAAGATCTCCTTCCATTTGTAGTTGGCAGTCCAGGCACTTCAACTCCAGGCCTGGGTATTTTACTTCAAAATACAAATCATTGGAATGACACTGTGAAGATTTCAGACTGTCAGGATGAAAGAAAAGAATGAGAAGAAAAGAAAGCCAAGTGTCAGTGGATCCTACCTGTAATCCTAGCTCTTCAGGAGGCTGAGAGGTAGAGAATGCCAGTTTGAATTCAGCCAGGAAATTCCACCACACTCTTATTTCTGAGGGATTACAGGAATAAAAATTCCCATGAATGGCGCTATGACTCAAGAGCAAAGCGCTACCCTTGAGCAAAAGGAGCTCAGGAACATTGCCTAGGCTCATAGTAAAACCCCCGGACCTGCCAATTAAAAACAAGCCAGTAACAACATGTCACCCCATGTATGTATGCATGTATTTCTATTGGTGAAGGACTAGAGTTCCTATGATGAAAGGTATCCAGCTAGGAAATCTGCTTTGAATAGAATGATTTCATAGAACAGAGAGAGTTTTCAAGACAGTGCATCTTCCGGGGCTCATCTCACTGTTCCCATTGTAGCCTGAGGTTTTCTCCACATCGGGGACTGCTGAAAAAAAGTCTTCCTCATTGTTGGAAGAGGCCTCACTCCTGTACAGCTGGGTGATAAAAAAAAACTCCTTCTAGGCCCATTAGTGAGGAGTGTGGATGGGCTCTGAAAGCCAGGAGAAAAAGGCCTCTATGTACCTCAAGCTATCTCTCTGCCAAGAGCTCTGTTGTGACAGGAAGACTTCATTTGTGCACCTCCTGTGTCCAAGTTCCCTGCACTTATCCTGTCTTTGTTAGACTATGTTCCAGTGCTGAAATAACCTGCTACAATTAATTCAAGCGTCCTTCTGGCAGACAACTAGGGAGCTGAACCTAATGAAATTATTCATTATTGGCAATGATACCTCCCTGGGTTTCCAGAAGCTTGCTAAATCAAAGCACATATGTAATAATACTAGGCTTCCTGTCATCTAGGTCTGGTGAAACTCAACAGATTTTGAAACTTTGACCTCTCCTAGTTGGGCCCTGGGTGGCTGTATTTCAGGGTTGAACACAAGACCTGGGTACTGACCATGAGCTCAGAGCAGAAGCTCAGTTATTTATCATTTGGAGTCACAGCTTTACTTCTGGTATCTGTGTGTGTATGTGTGTGTGCATGCATGTGTGTTCATATACTGGTCCTGGAGCTTCAACTCAGGACCCCAACCCCTGCAAAGCTGTTGCTGCTACCCAATTTCCTGCCACTGCAACTCAGCAATTACAGTCACAATTACCCTTTCCCTGGTATTCCCTTTCTCTGCTACTCATTTGGCTACCCATAATTCTTATCATCATGGTTCCAGCCACCTGATTCCTGACACCCTTGTCTCTGCTAGCACATTCCCAAACAAAGCAAGGCAAGAGTAGGCACAGACACTGGACTTGGGTACTCCTCTTGCAGGCACAATGGGACTTTATTCTTCAGGTATTTATCATGAGGGACTAATTAGTGGTGGAAAGAGAAGAGGTTACTCAGAGGGAACTAAAATCCAAGGATATCAATTTATAATTTGTTGCTAGGAAAAGCAGTCCCTAAGGTGAAAGTTAATGAGAAAAGAAAATTTGTCAGAAATATTGGGGATGACAAAAAATAAAATACCTAGGAATTAACTTAAGTAAAGAAGTGAAGGACCTCTATGATGAAAACTTTAAAATCTTGAAAAAGGAAATCAACACAGAACTTAAAAAATGGCAAAACCTCCCATGCTCCTGGATTGGAAAGATTAACAATGTGAAAATGGCAATACTTCCCAAGGCTATCTACAAATTCAACGCAATACCTATCCAAATTACACCCTCATTCTTCAAGGAAATAGAAGAGGCAACCAAAAATACATATGGAACAATAAAAGACCCCGAATAGCAAAAACGCTCCTCAACGGAAAGAACACGGCTGGAGGAATATCAATACCAAATTTCAAACTCTACTATAAAGCCATAGTAATCAAAACAGCTTGGTATTGGCATAAGAACAGACCTCAGGACCAATGGAATAGAAATGAAAACCCAGAAATGAACCTACAGACCTATAGCCATCTAATCTTCGATAAGGGAGCTAAAACAATAGAATGGAAGACAAACAGCCTCTTCAGTAAATGGTGCTGGCAAAACTGGTTAACTACATGTAGAAAACTAAAGCTAGATCCTTATATATCACCCTGCACCAGAATCAACTCCAAATGGATCAAAGACCTTGAACTCAAAGCAGACACTCTGAAAACATTACAGGATGGAATAGGAGAAATCCTGGGTCTCCTTGGCTCAGGCCGAAATTTTCTGAATAGAGACCCAGAAACACAACAAATCAAAGAAAGGTTGGACAAATGGGATTGTATAAGGTTGCAGAGCTTCTGCAGGGCAAATGACATAGCTAGCAAGATCAATAGAAAGCCCACGGACTGGGAGAAGATCTTTACTAGCCATACAACGGACAAGGGTCTCATATCTAAAATATTCTTGGAACTCAAAAAATTAAACCACCCAACAACAAATCCTCAAAGAAACAACTGCCCAATAAGTAAGTGGGCGAAAGACTTAAAGAGAAGCTTCTCTGAAGAAGAAAGAAGGATGGCCAATAGACACATGAAGAAATGTTCAACATCCCTAGCCATAAAAGAAATGCAAATCAAAACAACATTGAGATATCACCTCACTCGAGTTAGAACAGCAAAAATCAAGAACTCTAACAACAACAGATGCTGGAGGGGATGTGGACAGAAAGGAACCTTACTTCATTGTTGGTGGGAATGTAAACTTGTTCAACCACTTTGGAAAGCAGTATGGAGGTTCCTCAAAAGACTTCACATAGAACTCCCCTATGACCCAGCAATCCCACTTTTGGGCATTTACCCAAATGTTTACAAAAAAGACCACACTAAAGCTACCAGCACAACTATGTTTATTGCAGCATTATTTACCATAGCTAAGATATGGAACCAATCCAGATGCCCCTCAATAGATGAATGGATCAAGAAAATGTGATATATATACACAATGGAATTCTATGCCTCCATCAGAAAGAATGACATTGCCCCATTTGTTAGGAAATGGAAAGGCTTGGAAAAAATTATATTAAGTGAAGTAAGCCAGGCCCAAAGAAACATAGGTCCCATGTTTTCCCTTATTTGCAATATCTAGTATAGGTATTAGTCAAGCGGAAAAAGTCAGGGAATGTGATGTTAGGAAAACTAACCCTCAAATATATATTTTAATGTTTTAGTTTCTTTCATGCATGTGTTTCTAACGCATTTATAAGATTATTTCTTGGTTGCTTTGTATGTCCCTCCCCCACAGTGTAACCCCTGCTTTCACTATATTTGATGTCAGTATAACATGTGGAGGAGATGGGGACAAACAAGTCGTTTAAGGATTCAGGTGGACCTGTTGCAACAATGAGAAGTACAAAATGTCATGTCAAAACCAGCTTTACAATGTCGGAGGTGGGGGAGGGGGGGTATGATTGGGTGGGGGGGATGGGGGAGGCTGGGAAGGGAGGTGAAGGGTAAACAAAGGAGGAGGCTGCAATGCTTGGTAAGAAATGTATGCATTATCCTGACCATGTAATTGTAACCCCTCTGTACAGTATGTTCTCAAATAAAATAAAATAAAATTAAAAAAAAAATATTGGGGATGATATAAAAAGTTTAGCTTAGTCTCTTGTGCCAGTGATATAAATTATTTTATGACATTGATATGTAACTATTTTGCATTTTAAAAAGTATATGAAGATTCACATTTATGTGGTACTTATATTAATTTATGGAATAGTTGCATATGATGATGTTAATGATATTCAATAGTTTATGCTTTATGATATGCTCATTACTCTGCCTTTGGCAATATGAATTGAGCTCTCTAAAAATAAATGGAATTGCAATGTCAAATACTACAAGATTACTGAGGCCAATACCAAAATGACAGCTGGTAAAAAAAAAAACAAAAACAAAAAACTGAACAAAGCTACAAGTTTGAAGGGAAGGGGTCAGTGGTAAGGGCTATGATAAAAGAGAAATTCTTCACCATGGAATCTTGGAAGAATAGAATGTGCCTTGTTGAATTACTAGCTTTTTAAACATTCTTAAAAAGCAGAACATGATTTTTGATTCTTGCTTTTTGGAACCTCTTTAATGAGTAGTTAAACAAAAAATGATCAAAATGACTGAAAATCCACTGACATGAATTATTAGATTAACATACTCAAAGTTGCCTTTAGATGCAGGCAGGCTGGATTCCTTTCCTATTAAATTAATGGAATAAGCTTCCTTTTGAATGGTTGGACAGTCCATGACACTTGTTCCAAAACAAGAAAAGATACTGGAGAGAAAAAAAGAGGAAGGAGAGTCAAGGCTGCTGAAATTAGCATATTTCCCATTTGGACATTAATGGGTTGTTACTACAAAGAATTAGAATTTCATCTTAAGATAATTTCAAAATGGATGTGCTAAAGGATAGCTTCGAAATGTAATATCTAATGCCGTTGGATTACTTGAAGATAAAGGTTTACAGAAAATTTTAAATTCCAGAAAACTGTAATGTACCAATAAACACCTAGAAGAAATATAATTTAAAAATTCACCTGTTCAAAGCAAACCCTGGCAGGAAAGTCTCTGAGTCACTCATCTCCAAATAGGAAGTGGCATTGTGGCTCAATTGGGAGAAAGCTCCCCTTGTGCTCAAGAATTCAGGGATATGTTAATACCCAGGACCTGAGTTCAATCCCCATGACTGACCAGAAGAAATTTTAAAGAATTAAACCATTAGGGACAGAAAGAGACTCAGTGGAAGAATGTTTGTCTTGCATGAATGAGGTCCTGGGTTCAATTCCTCAGCACCACATAAGCAGAAAAAAACTGGAAGTGGCACTGTGTCTAAAGTGATAGTGCGCTAGCCTAGAGCTGAACAGCTCAGTGACAGCACCCAGACACAGAGGTTAGGCCCCCCTACCAACAACAAAACAACAACAAAAATTAAAGCATCAAACAGCCTGAAGATGTTGTCCAGAATAATGAATGCAGCATTATCCGTTTACATGACTTAGTAAATTGAAACCTAGTTTACCAGGGGAGGTGGTGGGCATTTTGTGTGTGTGCCAAAGCCTACAAAATTATTTTGTACTTTCCCAGGGAGGGAGAAAGGAGGAAATGGGGGGGGAGGTGTGAGGTGTTTGGTGGACTTGTCCTTTGATTCACTGATTGTTTTCTGGATTTAAATTCAGAGAAATTCTGCTTGCAATCCTAGTTGCAAGGGGAATGAAGAAGCCATATCCTGGAAGTGGTTTTGTCCTGTCCTTGGCCTGGTTCTAACCACCACTGGATAATCCAAGTCCCGCTTCAGGACCAAGATACCTTGATGACTTGAGCAGGTGGACCTAACCACAGCCAGAATAGGCAGAAAATGCAATTCCGAGGGCAGCACTGGAAATCTACAGCAGGCAGAGTTTTTTTTTATATATATATTTTTATTGTAAAAATACTGTACAGAGAGCTCAGAGTTACAGGACTAGGTAATGAGTACATTTCTTATACAGCATTGTTACTTCCTCCTTTGTTTTTCCCCTGCCATCTTTTCCCTCCCCACATCTCCAACTCCTCCCTCCTCGACCTCTGCCTGACATTGCAAATTCATTTTCAACACAGTGTCCTCTACATCTCATTGTCACAATGGGTCAACCTGCATCTCCATTTAAGCATTCTGCCATATCCCTTCCACTCACCAAATTACAAATATATATGATATATGATATATATACATATAATATATATACATATATACATACATATATATATATATATATATATATATGTATATATATGATGCAGAACACTTGAATCAAATACAATGGAAACAGGGCTATACCGTGGGGGGATGAACCTACAAAAGAATCACAGAGTTCATTATGAGTATATTAAAAACAAAAGAAAGAAAGGAAAAACCACTTGTGTCTCTGACTTCGGGTACATTTCGCTTAACATCATCTTGTATGGTTATATGTTCTTAGTCTTTGATCTTCTCTGCTTGTCCTAGGCATGTGGTAATCCTTGCAAACAAAGGTAAAACAAGGTAAACCATGGGTCCTATGTTTCTTTGGGTCTGCTTACTTCACTTAATATAATTTTTACCAAGTCTTTCCATTTCCTAACATATGGAGCAATGTCATTCTTTCTGATGGACGCATAGAATTCCAGTGTGTGTGTGTGTGTGTGTGTGTGTATGTGTGTGTGTGTGTGTGTGTGTGTGTGTACTACATTTTCTTGATCCATTCATCTGCTGAGTTGCATCGGGTTTGGTTCCATATCATAGCTATGGTGAATAATACTGCAATAAACATGATTTTGTTGGTAGCTTTGTGATCATTTGGGTAAGTGCCCAAAAGTGGGGTTGCTGGGTCATTGGGGAGCTCTAATGGATTCTTTTGAAGAAATTCCATACTGCTTTCCAAAGTGGTTAAAGTTTACACTCCTACCAATAATGCAGTAGGGTTTCCTTTTAGCCACATCCCCACCAGCATCTGTCATTATTACATTTTTGATTATAGCCATTCTAACTGGAGTAAGGTGCAATTTCAATGTTTGATTTGCATTTCTTTTATGACTAGAAAAGTTGAGCATTTCTTCATGTGTCTAATGGACATTTTTTATTTCATCTTCAAAGAAATCTCTCCTTAATACTTCAGCCCACTTAGTTTTTGGGCAGTTGTTCCTTTGAGGATTTGTTGTTGGGGGATTTATGATTTTGAGTCCTAAGTATATTTTAGATATAAAACTTTGTCTGTTTTATGACTCATGAAGTACTTCTCCCAGTAAGTGGGCTTTCGATTATCTTGCTATCTATGAGCTGTACCTTGCAGAAGCTCTACTGTTTCATGCAATCCCATTTCTCCAACCTTCTTTGATTTGTTTTGTTTCTGGTTCTCTATTAAGAACATTTTGTCCTGTGCTAAAGAGCCTTGGAGTTTCTCTTATCCTTCATGTAATGTTTTCACGGTGTCAGCTTTTATTTTGAGGTCTTTGATCCATTTGGACTTGATTCTCATGCAGGCTGATATCTATCTATCTATCTATCTATCTATCTATCTATACATATATATATATATATATATATATATGTATATATATGGATCTTGCTTTACTTTTCTACAGGTGTTTAACAAATTTTGCCAACACCATTTACTGAAAAGGCTGTCTTTCTTCCATTCTATTTTTTTAGCTCCATTGTCAAAGTCAGGTGGCTACAGGGCACTTGGTTCATTTCTGAGTCTTCAGTCCTATTCCGTTGGTCCTCAGGTCTGTTCTTGTACCAGTACCAAGATGTTCTTATTACTATGGCTTTTCACTATAGTTTGAAATTGGAACTGATATTGTTCCGGTGCTGTTCTTTTGGCTAAGGACTGACGAACCTACAGCCAGCAGTATACTTAATGGTAAAAAGTTAAAGTCATTTCTTATAAATTCAGGAAAGAGATAAGTATTTCTGCTCTCTCCACTCCTCTTCAACTTAGTATAAGAATGCTAGCTGGGACAATAGGACAAGATGCAAAATTAAAGGGAATCCAAATAGGGAAAGATAAAGTAAAACATACAAGATGACCAATGGAATAGAATTGAAAACCCAGAAATCAATCTACAGACCCATAGGCATCTAATTTTCGATAAGGGAACTAAAAAAACTAGAATGGAAGAAAGACAGCCTGTTCAGTAAATGGTGCTGGCAAAATTGGTTAACTGCTTGTAGAAAAATAAAGCTAGACCCTTATTTATCACCCTGCACCACAATCAACTCCAAATGGATCAAAGACGTCATAGTCAAAGCAGACACTCTGAAAATATTACAGGAGGAAATAGCAGAAACCCTAGGTCTCCTTGACACAGGCCGAAATTTTCTTAATAGAGATCCAGAAACACAAAAAATCAAAGACAAATGGGAAAATTGAGATTGCATGAATTTCAGAGCTTCTGCATGGCAAAGGACGAAGCTAGTAAGATCAATAGAAAGCCCATGGATTGGGAGAAGATCTTCACTAGCCATACAACAGACAAGGGTCTCATATCTAAAATATACCTGGACTCAAAAAATTAAATCCCCCAACAACAAATCCTCAAAGAAACAAATGCCCAATTAATAAGTGGGCTAAAGACTTAAAGAGAAACTTCTCTGAAGAGGAAAGAAGGATGGCCAATAAACACATGAAGAACTGCTCAACCTCTCTAGCCATAAAAGAATTGCCAATAAAAACATCATTGAGGTACCACCTCACCCCAATTAGAATGGCTATAATCAAGAACTCTAATAACAACAGATGCTGGAGTGGATGTGGACAGAAGGGAACCATACTACATCGTTGGTGGGAGTGAAAATTTGTTCAACCACTGTGGAAAGCAGTATGGAGGTTCCTCAAAAGACTCCTCATAGAGCTCCCCTATGACCCAGCAATCCCACTTTTGGGCATTTACCCACATGATCACAAAGAAGACCATACTAAAGCTACCAGCACACCTATGTTTATTGCAGAATTATTTACAATACCTATGATATGGAACCAAACCAGAGACCCCTCAGTAGATGAATGGATCAAGAAATTGTGGTATATATACGCTATGGAATTCTATGCCTCCATCAGAAGGACATTGCCCCATTTGTTAGGAAATGGAAAGACTTTGAAAAAATTATATTAAGTAAAGTAAGCCAGACCCAAATAAACAATGTTCCCATGGTCTCCCTTATTTGCAGTAAATAGAATATGTCTCTGTCAAGCAGAATAGGACAGATAAGTTGATGTTAGGGAAATGAACCCTAAGATATGTAGTCAAATGTTTTTTTTTCCTTTCATGGGATTGTTTCTAACACATTTATAAGATTATTTCTTTGTCGCTTTGTATGTGCCTCCCCCATGGTATAACCCCTGCTTTAACTGTATTTGATGTCGGTATAATTTCTGGAGGGGAATGGCAAAAACAAATCATTTAACTAGGGATACAGGTGACCCATTGCAACAATAAGATGTACAAGTCATTATGTCAAAATCGATCTTTACAACTTTGGTGGTGGGGAGGAGGATTGGGTGGTGGCGCAAGGGGAGGATGGGAAGAGATGGATCAGTGAAACAAAGTAGGAGGCTACAACGCTTCAGAAGAAATGTACTCATTATCTTGCCCAGGTAATTTTAACCCCTCTGTACAGTATTTTCACAAAAAAATAATAAATTTTTAAAAAAGAAGAAAACAAAACCTGAAGATGACATGATCTTGTATTTAATGGACTCCATAGACTCCACTCCCAATTTACTTGAGCTGATCAAAAACTTTGGCCAATTAGCAGAATATAATTTTGTCTCAATAAAACCAACCAAGAAAGGAATAAAAAATAAACAAGAAAGGAATACACAGTTGGAAATTTGGGCTAATTTTGTCATTATGTTTTGAGAAGTCAAGTTCACTATAAAAATGCAACTCATATATAATGCTTAGTTGTGTTTTAAATGTTGTCTTAATTACAGAACAGAGCTTATGATTCCCAACCAAAAATTTGAAAAATTAAGCATCATTCTGTTAGATTCCAAAGAAATGATGAAGGATTACAAAAGTTTAAGCCTGGAGAAATAGGAAAGTTCATTTAATGTAGGACTTTGTAGACCTGGCTAAATTAGAATTTAGATTTAAAATAGATATTTTTTGTTTGTAATTTAATATTCTATAGGATACTACAAAATTCTTTTCAAGTAAAAGATTTAATTTACAAATTCACAAATGATTCTGGCATTAATTGACTAGAGCAGTTTTTCAAGTGAGGTATAATAAGAACTTAGTTAATAGATAATCCCAACAGTTCATGTGTAAAATGATAATGTGAATAATCTAGACAAATTGCCAACAAATTGATGATATTAATTTATAAATATAGAAAAAGAGCAATCTTTTGAGACTTTGGTGTAACATGGTATGAAGAGCGTAATTGTGTGACATCTTTTTTTTTCTACCTATACATAACACAGGAAGAAATTTCCTTAATTATGTACCTCTGTATACAATGAGAAAAATGCTAGGTTTGAGGTTTGTTTTTATTTTGTTTTTGTTGTTTGGTTTGTCTTAGGGCTTAACCTCTGGGTTTGGGCGTTGTCCCTGAACCTGTTTTTGGGCAAGGCTACTGCTCTACCACTTGAACCTCAGTGCCACTTGGGTCTGGCTTTTCCTTATGAGTTTATTGGAGATAAGAATCTAAGGAACTTTCCTGCCTGGGTGGGCTTTCAACCATGATCTTCAAATCTTAATATTAAGATATACAGATGTCCTGAATATCTGTGATATATAATATATATGTAATAAAAAACATAAAATAAAAATAAAAATAAATAATATTTGCTAGTGTTCTGATCTCAAGAATACCACTGCGAGGAAAATGACGTAGCAAAGTTTAGTATAGTATTCTTTCCACAATAGGAAGGGCATCACATTAGCAGAAGTGTAGTATTTTTTCACAATAGTGATAAACTAGTCATGATGTGAATTTAGGGAATTTAAGGTGCACCTTACAAGTTGGAAACTGTTGGGCTAGGATGACTTGATGGCATAAAAACTTGGGATTGATTGTCATAGAAATAATAGCTTACTCTGATGAACAAATGTTTACTCTTATGGAATCATTTATTGAAAGTGGCGCTGTGGCTCAAGCAGTAGAGCACTCACCTTGAGCTGCTGCGTGCAGGGACAGCGCCCAAGAACAGAGTTCAAGCCCCACGACTGACCAAAAAAAAATTAATTATTATAGATACTTCATAGTTTTATACCCTACAAGAATGTGTCTATTTTTTCTGTTGACTTTTAAATATGTAATGCCTCATTGAATACTGCATCTATTGCAGAATTAAATAAAGTGCAAAGAGGTACTGTTTTGAATTTCTCTGGTATGGCATGTTCAGAAATTGAAAATGATTAGTTAGTAGTCATAGGAATGTTGAGGAACAGATATATTCTGTCCTTTTAACAATTAGGCAGTTTTCAAAGTTAGGAGTTTCCATAGAATTGAACTGTTTTCTGTTTTAGTATAAGACAATACTAAAATAATGTTTTTTTCAAAATAATGACAAGTATATTCTGAAAATATTATGTAGTTTGATAACATTCCAGTTGATGTCACTCTGATAAAGAAAGAGCTAATTCAAATTAGCAGCCAAAATGTTCATTTTTAAAAGATAATACACATAGAATAATATTTACTATAAAAATACAGTGAAATTATATTTTATGTAGCTAATTTTTACCTTAATTTTATTGTCAAGGTGATGTATAGAAGGGGTTGCAGTAATTGTTAGGTATTGAATACATAACATGTCAAAATTTTTACCCCCTCCCACTTTTTCTCAAACTTTCCCTTCACCCCAATACCCCTCACAAATTGTAATGTAAATTTCCAACATGTTGTCCTGTGAGTATGTCTATTGCATTGGTTTGCCTTTTGTCCTTTGTCTCGCCATTTTATTGTTCTGCTTCCCTTGCCAAATGAAGGTAAATGTATATACAACACACAAGATACTAAAATCAAATTCAACAGTGGACAAACCATAGGGGAAAACACAAAAGAAAAATTAATCACATAGTACATTAAAAATAACGACCACAAAGAAAAACCTCTCTTTCCATAACCAAGAGTTTATTTTGCTCAGCATCATTTTATATGGTCATTTATACATAGCTATTGAGCCATTCTGCTCATCTTCTAGGACTATCTAAGATAATTCCTAGTTATTACAAATGAGGGAAACCATAGAATCTGTTTCTTTGTGTCTTGCTTATTTTTCTTAGTAGGATTTTTCCAAGTCTTTCCATTTCCTTATGAATTGGAAGCATAAACTTACCCTGTACATATATAAACCACATTTTGTCAATTCATTCATCTACTGAGTGGCATATTGGTTTAAAACATGATTGCATGTAAGTATCACTTAAGACCATTCAAAAATGACAGATGGCACCTCACCAGATATACTAATATCATGATTTCTAAGTAAGATAGTATTTTATGGTGGTACAAGTGTTGAGATATAGGATGAGTTTAAGGTCTATATTGCACTGAATTAGACAGGAAGATATCCAATACATGTAGGATAAAAATGGTAGTGACAAAATATTTCCCTTGAGAAAGATATAGGAGGCTACCAGAAGTATGAAGTAGTTCAGATAATTTTAAAGAATTTAGAAATGCAAGCTCAATTATGTCTCCTTAAATAATAGTTATGTAAGTGGAAGGGCAAAAGAAGGGTAAGAGAAGAAAATAATTGAGAGCAGATCATTGTCCCAAGTTAGAGTATAAAAAGACATAATCTATAAATTCTAAGTTAAAATGAGACCAATATAATCAGTCCCACTTAGTTTAGGTACATGCAAAATATTTACTTGGCTTTTCCCTACTTAAATGCTCCAAAATAAATGACCACTTATAAGAAAAGTTATGTGATTGCCATTGCTTCAACTTGAACAATGACTGTAATCAGCCTTCTTTTTCTCACTTTGCACTTGGAAAATAGTCCCTAAGGTGATGATGTTGGGGCTGATTAGAGTCAGACTAAGGGGCCTTTACTTGTACAATTATCCCAGATTAGTTTAAAGCAGTTTTCCGCCCAAGACATCCAACTACATTGTCTGAACCTGTACTTTGAACACACCCTCACACCTGAGCACATTATTTGAAATTATACTTCAGCTTGTCTTGGCAGATTCTACTTTGTGCCTTTGTCTTCTTTGCACATTCCTTTTGAGTTCAGAGTTGCTCTATTTCCATTTCATCTGTACAAACTGCTAAGAACATTGTTCAACTACCACTTCTTGTTTTTACATGCCCTGTCTATGAATGAAGGTACTTTGTCCATGTTAAGCAATACGGTAATAGTCTCTGAGGAGAAAAGTTCCACAATATAACCCTATGCCCACATTAAAGGATGTAGAAATTAAAGCATTTTCAGACAAACAGTGATATTAAAATTGAAAGGCTTCTTAGGGACATTATCCTGGAGTTCATTAGTTTACCCAGGAGAAATATAAATATCCACAAAATCTGGAGCTATTTAGTAAGTAACCGAATTAACATTAGATCCTAGATGTTGTGTTAATACAAGTTGGGATTGTATTATTGCTAAATCAGAATCCTTCACTTCTTGACAATGTGTATGAGAAAATGAAAGAAAGGCATTAAAGCAAAATGTCTTATCTTTTTAGGAATTTAATCCTAGTGGTGAGAGTAATATTAGAACTTTTCCATTCAATAAAAGCTTGAAGTTTATAAGAACATTTTCCTACATATAAGAATTTGAGTAAGGTTGGTTGACAGGGTTATTTCAGCATGGAGATAAACCTAACAAGAATTAGATTTCAATAGTGTATATGGCAGTTATGATGTGTCAATGGCTATTGAGGCATTTTCTATTCTAAAGAGGAATCAATTCCAGGAGTCTTCAGTCACATCAGTAAAGCTGTATGTTCAACCTAATACTTGGTGTTACTTGTACTACATTTATAATGAGTAGGCTGATAAGATATCCAAACATATCTAAATATATTTCAATAAAATCCCAAACTGATATGGATAGATGGGACACTAATTGGAACTGTAGGAAAAATTAGGCTTGTCTGTGCTGTAGTTCAATCTATAATCTCCTGGCTAAATGAAGTTTTCAAAAATATTCACAGAATACCACTAAGAAAAGTTCATGACAGTTATATGTATATAATATTTCTAATTTCAGGATTAAAGCATTTGTTCCCAACATTTATAACCAACAGGACATGTTGAATTTATGGATCCAGAATTGTATGTCTTCACATTCATATCTCTACATTTTATCAATATGACTTTCACCAAAATACTGTTCTTATTGAACTTGTCTATATCCTTTTACTTTTCAAATCCAAATAGTAGATTTCCTTCAATATCTTCCTGAAAATTCTTTCCTTCCTTTTCTTCTGTAAATCTGTGTTTATTACTTTTTTGTTTCCTTGTTTATCTCTTTCCTCCAATCTTCTCCACACTGGTACTCACATTGTTCACACTTTCGTCAAAACTTTCCTTTTCCTCTTCCCTTTAATAATGTCCCTAATTTTATTATTATTTTTCATATTCATGGTCGTGAATATTTTGATGATGTCCAAACAGACCTATCTTTGAATCTGTTTATAAAATAAACCTTAGTACTATCAGAGAGGTTTTTTCCTCTAAATCCATCTTTTCCACCTGTAATCCTTATCACCAAGAATGTAACTAACACAGTTAGGAGACAGAGATGTGGAAAAACTTTAGATTTCCTCTTACCCCACCTCTATCTATTAGATAAGATGAATGATCAAGATTTTCTGTTTCTGTCACTAATATAATTTCTATGTACTCCTTTATATGCCCCTGACACCAGCCTATTGCAAATACTCAACACCAGTCACTCAGTCCTAAAACAACTGTTTACAAAGTATGCATTTCTCCCCATAATCTTTTCATATTGATCCTCTCCATCACCCAATGACACTTCTTGTAAGCACACAGAGTGAAGATCTCAGACAAAAATTCTAGTATCATTATTTACTCACAACATTGACTGTTGGTCTTACATTTCTCATCTGTAAATGGATGTAATCTACCAGAAATATTGAAGAATATATTTGTTGAATTCTAGAGCAAGGAAAAGGAAAAGTGAAGAGTCCTTACATTTTCTACCTTAGCTTTCAAATAAGGAAAGAGTCGAATTCAGTTTGTTGGTATAAAGTCAGAAATAGTTTCATGCAGAAGTAAAAATAAATTTTAACTTCTGGCTCTACAGCCTGTGTTCTTTTATGGTAACTGCAGATATGTAAGTAGTATTATGTAAATTGTGTCATGTCTTTACAGATGTACTGAAGAACATACTCTTTATATATCATTGGAAAACATTGGTTATTGAATGGTATCTAGGGGAGAATGTTATTTGATCTAATCACACTAAATTGGAACCTACATCTTAGTCCATCAAAATGTGGAAATAGATGATTTTATTTATAAGAAAATAATACCACCAAGAACAGTGAGTATACATTAGAAAGACTCCTGGAATAACATTAGGGTTTTTACTGTCTCTACTTGTTTATGTGATTTTATTTCTTGATATTCAAACTCTTCTCTTGTTATTCTGTTTTTTTTTTCTTTTTTGGTTCGTCATGGGGCCTGAGCCACAGTGCCACTTCCTCTTATTTCTGTTTATGTGGTGCTGAGGAATCAAACCCAGAGCCTCATGTAGGCAAGGCCAGCACTCTGCCACTGAGCCACCTTCCCAGCCCTTCTCCTGTTATTCTTATTGTATGTAATCCAACGCTGTTTATAACTATGCATTCAATGTGGGAAATCCAGCTTCAAAGATGTCTAAGTTTTTTATTTCCTTTTCAATCACAACATCGTCATTATCAGGCTACACTGTGGTCATCATTCTTTCCATCAAAATTATTATTAGCATTATAAGTGCTTATTATTGAACGTCAGATATGTGTCTATGATTTTATTATTATTTGTCTTTTGATTAATAATTTTAATGTTACCACTGTGCATGCATACATATTGAAATTTTGGACAAATGAACAAAAAAATTAAACCATATCAGGTAGCTTGACTATGTGCTTATAACAAATTATGGAATAAATTTTTTGAAGCATTGCAAATTCCTAATCAGTTTGATTTAACTTCCTCTCTCCCCTAACTACAACCAAATATTTAAGAGTTTGGGCAGAACCCTTTCAAGTAATATACTGTAAATTTTGCTACAATATCATGTGTATATCTAAAACTCCCTTGAAATTAATAAACTCTACTTTCTATTGAAATATTAATTATTTTAATCTAGGAAACTTTTAGAAAAATATACTGTATATCTTTGAAATGAAAAAGGGCAAAAAGAGTAGCATAAATATTTTAGAGGGAGTTTGTCTTCTATATAAAAATAAATATATATATACATATATATCTGTCTTCTATATATATGTAAATGTTATGTGCAGAATAGTACATTTTTAGAGATTATTTGTCCTCAGAAATATATACATATTTCTAAATTTATGTGTAGAATGATATACATTATAGTGAAACAAGCGTCTTAAAGTATAATTTTAACAAAAACTTCATGAAACCAAGTGCAGGTAACTCACCCTTATAAAAAGAGCTATTCTGGGTTCTGAGATCTTAGAATTGTTTTCGAAACTAGCCCAGACAAAAAAGGACTTGTTAGATTCTTATCTCCAATTAACCACTAAAAACAACACCCACAACAACAAAATATATCACATTAATTTCACAAAAGCATCTTTTAACTGCTGTGAACATTTCTTAGAAACATGAATACATAACCCTGGAAAATGTTAAGTAAAAAGTATAGAATATTTACGTCTATGTTAAAGACTTGACTATTTAGATTAAGATTTAGGTAATGATTAGAAGTTAAGAATAATGATAGGTAAGTCATATATTGGGACTGTTTTTTTTATTCTATTTTACAATAGTAATAAAATTATATTTATAATGATTATATAAAATTACTTTGGCTTGGTATTTGAATTATCATAAGTGATAAATATTTTTAAATGGGTATCAAAGGAGTATCAATTTTTTTGTAATTTCAAAACAAGTAAGAAAATGATTTCAAGGCTGGTTCACTCTAAGTCTATATTTGTTTTCTTGTTCTAGTTTTCATGTTAATAGAAATTAAAATTCCAAAAATTTAATGCATATTAGCATTCAGGAACATCTTCACATACACTAATATTTGAGTCCCTTAAGTGGAATTGTTTTATTTCATTTGTTACTTTCACAAATAAATGAAGACGATTGTGTATTTTGTTCTTTTCACTGCTTTTGGCTCTTATCTTGAGAATACGTTATTCATAGCAAAGTAGAGATAAGCAATTGGATTGAGTAAGTAGCATATGTCTTTCAAAAAGTGCAGATGCATAGATTTGTGTCTTCTGTCATTTGTTAAAAGTTTCTTCCAGAAAAGTTTCTTAATTACTTAGAAGTTATTCCCCTTCCCCTCCACAAATTATACTGACATCAAATACAGTGAAAGCAGGGGTTATACTGTGGGGGAGGGACATACAAAGCAACAAATAAATAATCTTATAAAAGTGTTTGAAACAATCTCATGAAAGAAAGAAAACATTTGAATACATATCTTAGCGTTTATATCCCTAACATCACCTTATCTGATATTTTCTGCTTGACTCAGACATATAGTAAATATTGTAAATAAGGGAAAGCATGGAGGAAAAAATGGGGATATGGATGGACCCATTGCAACAATGAGATGTACAAGTCGGTAGGTCAAAAAGAACTTTACAACTTTGGTGGAGGGGGTAGAGGGGAGGTTTGGGTGGGAAGGCGGGGGAGGTTGGGAAGTAATGGGAAGGGGAAACAAAGGAGGAGGCTACAAAGCTTGATAAGAAATCTACTCATTATCTTGTCCATATAATTGTAACCCCTCTGTACAGTATTTTCACAATAAAAAAATAAAAATAATAAAAAAATAACTTAGAAGTGATGCATAATTCCTAGGTATTCCAGTTATCACATATACTTTTGGATTGAGTTATCGCTGTATAAACTCAAACGGACAAAATACCCTCAAAATAAACAGAAATCATATCTTTGTTTTAAATGCAGTAGTTTACAAAGAGTTTTTCACCAACACCAAAAACATCTTTTTAGCTATTCTGCATTTTGTGTGAAAGAAGTTTTAACAATACTTTTTTTTTCCTGACATGCAATTCACTTACAATATATTATCTCCTTTTATTGTATACATTTTAGTGCTTTGGAAGTGAATTGTACCTTCATAGGTTTTCAAAGCCTAATTTTCACAAACTTGCATTTCTTCAAATAGAAATGCTGTAAATTTTAGAACAGACAATAAAATAGATATAAAATTCAGATAAAGGAATTTGTCCAGCATACATCCTCTATAGTGAGTCTTTTCAAAATATGTTTTTGGGTATCATTTCCAGGGTCTCACACATACTATTCAAGTTCACTGTCAATTAACTACATTCTCTGTCCAAAAAGTTTTTTACTTCTGTTTAATACATTCATAGAAGTGTAATGCCTGGATCCTTTCACCTTTTGAAGACTTGAAAACTTGTTTGCTAAAATGATTGCAGTATTATACAAATCGATCACTATGAGAAGTATATCAATTTCTCCACAAATGCATTACTATATTTTGCATCCTCTTTTTATATTATGGTCATACTAGTGAGTTTTCTACTTATTATTTCTTAGACAATAAAGAGGAGCTTATTTCATATGCTCCTCCTATTGACTATTAATTTACATATGTTATTTAAAGAAATGTCCTATTCAGGAAAAAATTTTATATAGAATTAGAAGATATAAAAATACTTAAGTTTCAGCCAGGCGCTGGTGGCTCACGCCTGTAATCCTAGCTACTCAGGAGGCTTAGATCTGAGGATCGGGGTTCAAAGCCAGCCTGGGCAGGAGAGACAGTGAGACTCCTATCTCCAATAAAACCACCAGAAAGCCTGAAGTGGCACTGTAGCTCAAGTGGTAAAGCGCTCGCCTTGAGCTGAAGAGCTGAGGGACAGCGCCCAGGCCCAGAGTTCAAGCCCCACAGCCGACCAAAAAAGAAATACTTAAGTTTCAGAATCATTGTAGCATTAACATTGTAGCATTTACAAATATGTGCGCTCGATCTTTTGGATATGGTTTCACTTCTGTTATAGTGGCCTTTGAATTATGAAAAGTTATCACTTGATATAATCCCGTTCTTTCTTTTCTTTAGCCACTAATGTTTTCCATGTCAAATTTTTAGAAACCTTTACTGATCCAATGTCATGAATTTTTACATTTAGGTTTTCTAGGTTTTTACATCTCACATTTAGTTTGATAATCATTCTTTATAAGGTTTGAGGTAGGCCAGGTGCCGGTGTCTCACGCCTGTAATCCAAACTACTCAGGAGGCTGAGATCTGAGGATCATGGTTTAAAGCCAGCCCGGGTAGGAAAGTCCATGAGATTCTTATATCGGATAAAGCACTAGAAAATCGGAAGTTTTGCTGTTGCTCAAGCGGTAAAGTGCTCATCTTGAGCTGAATAGCACATGGACAGTGCCCATGCCCAGAGTTCAAACCCCATGACCAACATACAAAGAAACAAAGGATTGAGGTAGTAGTCTAATATCATTCTTTAAATCTAGAGAGGCAATAGTGCCAATACAACCATTTAAGATTATGATTTTATTTCATAAAGTCATAGCATCCTTTTCAAAATCTGTGGACCATAAAATTAAGAATTTATTTTTGAAAAATCTGTTACCTTCTTTTATGTGTTTGTTCTTATAGTACAACTATGTTATCTTCACTAAACATGGTAATATGATTCAAAGCTACTATGAAGACTCAAGCTACACCATTTTACAAGATTGTTCTGACTAACCTGTATTCCTTGAATTTACATACGAGATTATCGAGCAGGTGGATCAATATTCTCCAGAGATATATAGACGTTTGAAAGTCACTCATATTTCACACCTTGTGAAAACACAAACCCTGATATTATATATAGAATAATGTCTTTAGAGATTGCTCAAAGCAACTAAAATTAATTTAGGAATGAGTTAAGATTTAGATAACATTATAGCATAACAAAGTTGAATGGTAACGACTTGAACTGTACTGCAGAAGAGAGAGAGGGGGAAGAATGGTGGACCACATAGGAGCTGTATTTCATTGGTATTGTTTCAAAAAACAGAAAGTCTTTAGAGAAGAGAAGGAGAAAATTAAAGTGTCCTGATTCTAGTTTCTTTTTAATCCACCTGATAGTTTGGACTAAAAGTCAAATAACATGGAAAAAATAAAATAGAAAATAAAGCATTGAATAGAGCTGTTACAATGTAAAAAAGTTGTAATAGGAATATAATTAATTTCCAAAGAAATAAGAGAAAGAATAACAATAACAATTGCTAACGTGAATAGAAGATGAATCTCATTTTATCATATATAATTTTGCAAAAGCATACTAGGTATGAAAATTTAAATATCATAACTTAAAACACAATTTGTATTATAACTAGACAGTATAGTTCCGTGGTAAAACATTGGCCTAACATATGTGAAGCAATTGTGTGATCTCCCAAGCATTATAAAGTACACACAAAGCACAAACACAAAAAATCCACATAAACACACACACACACACCCACCAAATACACACATTTGGAATATTCTTATTATCATATTAAACAGAGGAAATTATCACAAATAATAAAATTATTTTAATATATGAAATTATAACATTGCTCATACAATTTAAAATTTTAGTAGAAATAAAATAGTCACAAGATACTTGGATTCTTATAGATTAAGTAAATTGAAAATTGAGAAATAAAAGACATGTGAAATTTGCAAACAAGTTTTAAATAATAAACATTTTGAAACATGTATCCTTTTATTTTAACAAAAGATTGATGTTACTGGTTTTTTAACTCAAGATTTAGAATATGATAACCAGGTGCTCTATATCTTGCTAGGGATGGCTATATCTCTAATCATTTCACTCTGGAAATGTTATGATAAGGTCTCATAGTTTCCCAGTCTCTCCCGAATTACAAACCCTATTTAAACTTCCCACCATAGTTAAAAAATGGAAACCACAAATCACTATGCACAGCTCAAACATTTTTTTAAATTCAAGTACAAATATTTCCAAAACGTCACCATGTAATGAATTCTTTTTTAATAAAGTATGGAATTCTTGAAAATACAGTATTTATTACCTGGAAAAATATGTTTAGAACTATAAGAAAATAAATTTATTTAAATTCACCAACCATATAAAATTTAAGAAAATAATCTTTAAATATTCACATGTTAACTATTTTGAAAGCAAAATATATGTCTGAATAATTTACATGTGTTAAAATTATGCAAAACTAAATTAACTAATCCTACAACTCTGAAAAAAGAATTACCCTAAAGAAACAAAAGAAAATAATTAAGTTCAAAATTTGAAAATTAGGAAATAAAATGAAGTATACTCTTTAGTTGACTTAAGTAACTGTAAGCCCTCTGTATATCAATTTTAAATAAAAAAAATGCATGAACAAAGAAAGGAAAGTACCCATTGGGCAATAGCGACAGGAAAAGCATCAGTAGTTTTTTTTTTGAGTGTGTAAAAAAATCAATGGAAGAGATAACAATGTTCCTTCCATAATAAATGTACTCATTACCTTATTTATGTAACTGTATCCCCTCTGTACATTACCTTTACAATAAAATTAAATTGAAATTAAAAATTAACTAAATAATATACCTATTAAGAATTCGTAGGGAGCTAGGAAGTTGGCTCACTGGTAGAGCTCTCGCCTTGCATGCTTGAGTCCCTGTGTTCGTTTCCTCAGCATCACATAAACAGAAAAATAAAAGCCGGAAGTGGCGCTGTGGCTCAAGTGGTCTAGTGCTAGCTTTGAACTAGCCTTGAGGAACAGCGCCCAGACCCAGAGTTCAGGTCTCACGACCGGACCCCCCACCTAAAAAAAAAAAAAAAACAGAATTACTAGAAAACATTTGTTAAAAACTATTTAAAAAACTGCCCTAAGTACCCAAGTAATATAATTTGATGATAATATTTAAATACTTCAACTTCAGCAGAGAAGCCAAAAGTTTAAAAACTGTTACAAAGTAAAGTAATAAATCAGAATATATTACTCCTAATAATAATCATAAGATGAATTTATAGTGGTAGTCAATATGTAAGAAATGAGGCAATTTGCCGTTCATTTGCACTTAATAAGTGAGAAAGAATTTTCTAGGTCTTTTTAAATATATAATAAGTTTAATTAAGAAACTATTCATCATATGATAATTAGATGAAGCTGATATTAGAGCAAAGAGCAGATTGTACTAAGTTTTGCATGTTAAAGTATATACTTATTTTGGTTGTGGGAAATTGTGTTAAAATTGGGGTATTGTCTTTGGTAGACTGGTGTCATATCAGTGGTTAATTTTAGGAGAGGGGTTCCCTTTCCACAAGAACATGCACCTGATCTGTCTTTTTAGCCTTCCCATGATCAATGGCATAGGAGTTGCACACCAACTTGTCTAGATTCCTACCTTGGTTGGCCTGGATTCTGCAGTCCTTCCAATCTTAACCTGTAGATAGTGCAGGATGGTGGAAATGATCCAATGCACCCAGCTATAGATTGAGAAGGAAGTCCACTAAACTTTTGGCCTGGGTTCTGTTCTCAAGCCTCCTCAGTAGGTAAGAGTTCAGATGGGAGCCCCTGGTGCCAAGCAGTAAGAGTATTTTTAAAGCAACTAGACATATATATGACTTAGGCATGTGAACACCTCAGGACAAGAATAAAAGAGCAATGAAGCATAGAGGATAGCCCCAATTTTCACTAGCTCCTTGGAGGCTGAATAAGCTTAGCTAGCTACTCTGGAGGCTTAGATATGAAGACCACTATTCAAAGCCAGTCCAATCATGAAAATACATGCGATTATCTCCAAAAAACCTGAAAGAGAACAATGGCTCAAATGGTAAACCCCTATCCTTGGTCACAGAAGCTTAAGGATGATGAATGAATGAATGAACACTTGCACATGTGCGTGTGTGTATACACATGCATATACACAGACCCACACACTCACACACACACACACACACACACACACACACACACACACACACACACACATGAGTGTTTTAATGCGAAGTTCTTTTTTTACCTTGCTATACTCTATTTCCCTGTATTAGTTTACAAACTAACAAAATCAACTAAGCTTCTATTTACATACAACTCATCATGTTTCTCTAAGTCAACTCTCTTTTTGGAAGCATGCTTTTATTTGACCCAAATATAAACTATTCAGGAGTTTGATTCTTCTCCCTCAATTCTGTAGAATTAGGTGATTGTTTAGCTTCCTCCAAGCAATATAATTTTGTGAAATCCTGCATCAAGCAACGTATTTCTTTCACTAGAAGGGAAGCTTCTGTCAAACAATTAATAATAGGTTTTTCTTCTCTTTGCTTGCATCTGTAGTTTCATTATCTTCATATATTTCAGGATCTGTCTGTGTATGACAAAGACTGCTGTGAAAATAAAAAGACCCTTCGCAGCACTTATCATTTATATACCATCCATAGATATGAAGGTGTTTAAATATTACTGAATTTGCTTTGGAACAAATCATGTTCACCTTGACTATCATGAAAAAGAAGAATTGATTTCTCAGCACTTTAGGTAAGAACTTGATTGAAAGAAACAAAAGGAAAAGTGAGGAACAACTCAACACATACATTCAAATGGAACAAAACAACCCAAGAAAACAAATTAATTCAGTACTCAAGAACTGCAAAGACTTACAAAAAAACATCAGCTATGACAAGCTTATGAAAATCCTGACTACATGGGAGTCTACTGTTGTGAGAATAGAGGTTAAAGCACAGACTGAACAGAAATATCTGTAATCAGTGCCATGCACCTATTATTCTAAATTCCAGGAAAAATAGCATAACGTGATCTGAGCCCAAGGTCACACACAATTATATGAAAATAATCAGGAGAATTTAGGGCTACAGACATGACAAAATGGTAAGAACACCCATTTAGGAGGCACAAGACACTCAATTTAAACTTTAATATTTGGGTATTAAAGTAAAAAGCTATGATTTTAAGTAATTGTAATAATTGTAAGATTTGAGTATTTGAGTGGAAAAATGCATGAGAGAGATAGAATGAACCCATGGTGCAATGCTTTCAACTTAAGTGAAATTGTTTTATGTTACTTCAGACAAAACAGAGTTACCTTGCAAATGAGCATGGTTGTGCATTTGGGTGATGGCAATACTTTACTTACACAGATGTAAATTAAATAGATTTTATTTGGGTAGATTGTACTTCTTGAACTAAGAGCCTAGATGATGTCCCTGAGATTTTTCTCTCAAAGCTATTACTCTACTACTTTGAGCCACAGTTCCAATTCTGATTTTCTGTTGGTTGTTTGGTGATAAGAGGCTCCTGGTCATTCTTGTCCAGGATGGCTTCAAACCATGTTCGTCAGATCTCAGCCTCCCGAGTAACCAGGATGCCAGGCAATAGACTCGAATAGTTTTAATAATATTATTTGAGACTATGAATTAGAGCTGAAAATGATTTTAAATATGATAATAGCTAATTAAATTGCATATTTCTTACTTTGACTCTGTCATGTCTCTCATTCTCACATTAGGAAAGTATATAGAAGGTTCTCACTGAATTATATGCACAATTATGAAAAACTTGTATTGAAAGAATATGGGCACAGTGTGGTTTTAGCTTATTGAGACCTGTAGGGGGAAGTGTGTTTTTGAGGACTTGCAATACATTGTGATGAAAATGAAGGGAGGCATGTTCTTATTCTGGAAAACTGGCTAGAGGATTGCTCCCATAAAGGTAGTGATGAATTCTTCCAAATGTTTACAATAAAATGCACTATTCACCATAGCCAAGTTACATTAACAGCCCAGATGCCCTTTGGCAGAGTGATGGTTGGAGAAAGTGTGGCACATACACAGAATTGGATTGCACCCATCCATTTTGAAGACTTACATTATTTGCAATGAAATGGATAGATCTAAAAATATATTAAGTGAACTAAGTCAGAGCCAGACACACAAAGGACCCATGTTCTATCTCATATTTGGAAGCTAGAAATTTATACAAGTTTACACAAAAATATTAATCAAAGCATGCTATTTGCAGAGGAGTATTTCAAAGGTGTAATTTCTTATAAAATTGAATTTTACTCCATGAAAATGAATACCAGGAATCTATCACTTGGAAGATGTGAATGGAAGTCAAAAGGAAGGAATAAAGAGAGTTATGGAGGAAGAGAGTGAAGGTATAATATTCAATGCAGATGTATGAAACTAGAAAAAATTAAAGTGGGGTGAGGTTTGGAAGGGTGTGGAAAAGTTATATAAAATCCATTATATTAAAAAAACTGATTTATTGAATTGAAATTCCCTTGTACAAGTATTTAAGATAATAAAAATACAATTAAAAACAATGGAGACATCAGATCTTAATTTCTATTTCCATCTCCTTTAAAAAATAAAATTATTTGCTCTATAATTTGATCAGAGGGATGGATTTTGTGGCTAGCTAGATCATTGAACATCTGTATCTCTCTTCCTCTCTCCATCTCATTGTTCTCATAGGTAATATGATTGCTCCATAATTATCCTAATTTATTTTGCTTATATATTTTTTGGTTGCATCATTTCATTTTCTGCTCTGTCATTTCCCAATTCATTAAAATATAAATCATTATTTCCTATTTTCTATTTCCTAGAATAAGCTGCACATGAAGACACCACTGGTCCTCATTTTCAGTCTGTACCTTTGAATACGGAGGAAAATCTTTCCTCTGCTCTCTACCAAATCCCTACTCTCCATTTAGAATAGTTTAGGATAGTAAAAATGAAAAAAGAGAAAATAAATAATAGTGAAAAAACAGATGCAGAAAATTCAGCGGATTTTTTTCTGACTATTTCATCCAATGTGAACTATTGGGGAAATACATGGACAGCTCATTCTCACTGGCACTCAAAGTCTCTGGTTAGGCAATTCTGATGAAGTTGAGGAACAAGATGAAAAAGTGAGAAATGGTATCAATTACAAGAGAAAAATGGAATAGGATCAAGCAAATTTCTTCTTTGTTCTGCTGAAAATAATCGCCTTACTACGGTGCAGAAACTACTTTCCAAAAAGGCCACTCATGTGAATACTAGGGATAACGATGAACATACCCTTCTTCATCGAGAAGCCTACAGTGGACACTTAGACATTATCCATGAGTTGGTGGCTCAAAGAAGATATTCATGTAATAACTGTGAATGGCTGGACACCCCTGCACACTACTTGTACATGGAATAATACCAGAGTGGTTTCTTTATTTCATCATGATGTAGACACTAATGGCCAAACTAAAGGCCTCTTGACCCCCTTGTATCTTGCTGCTGGAAATTGATATAGCAAAGATACTCTGGATCTCCTTCTGTTGAACAATTATATCAAACCAGATCTGAAGCACAACTTGGAAGAAACTGCATTTGATCTTTCCAAAAGAATAAGTGTGTATCACTACATCTTTGAAGTTGTGGAAAGCTGTACAAATTGTTCTCCTATGTCCTAGTGGTTGGGTTAAGTGTCTTAAATTTGAAAATTCAAAGTCCATCCCATGTGTCCATACAAAATATTTTCACAATACAAACAATAGCAATATTTACTTTAAAAATTCATGGATTCCATGGTATTCTTCCAAGTGAATTTCCTGACTTTGATGAAAAAAAATATTCGATTTGTTTGTATACATCTATAATGATTTCTATAGAGTTTGTAATTTTTTTAAATCAGAAATAATTTTAACTTCTCTGTTAAAATGAGTAGTACAGAAACTAAAGATATTTCTGGTGCTTGTCTGAAAAAAGTATATTTTAAAATATTTAGTATTCTGTTTGTATAATGTCCATAATCTTTTCTTTATCTCCTAGATATAATACTTTGAATTCAACATTGTTTTATAATATATAGGTTCATTAATAAATGTGCCCTTTCAGATTGCATTCGATATAGAAACAGTTTAATATTCCTTTCATTACTATCTCCTTATAGAATTTTATTTCTTTGGTATCAAATGACAATGTTATCTCATTTCAAAAGTTTTATAAAGGTAATGCTATGTAAAGGCCTTTCTAAAAAGGTGATGATTGAATACACTGATATCAAAATAATTTTTATTTCTATGAATTACATGTATAATTACACTGGTATATTTGTAATCAACTTTTTAATAACTGTTTTAATTTCTTGCATCTGAAGAATGAAAAATATGGAATAATTCACATATTTTAATATCATCCTTGTGCAAAAGCCAAGTTAACCTCTGTATTGTAATTCGGGTAGACGTGTTGCTGAAGAATGTAGTATCCTCTAAATTTAAGTAGTTAATAATGCAATCTTAAGACAGGAATATATCCTTGGTTGCCTATTTGTAACAAGGAAAACTTATAGTTCCCAAATTTGCTATTCATCTTATTTCTGTAAAATTCTGTGTATGGTCGAAAAAAATTATATTGTTTGTTCTATTGCTCACATTTGCAATTTTTGTCAATAACTATTTTAAGTCTTTTTCACTTGAAATTTGATCATACTTTGAAGCCTTTATAGCTAGGTCCAAAGAAGATGGATTTTCAAGTACTTATTTATTAACTGATTTAGCTTTGTGGAGCTAACGGATTCAAAGTAAGCGTTGCTTAAGAGCTACTTCTAAACTTCTGCAGCTTAAAATTTCCCAAATGAGGTCTTACTGGCACAAATGTCTCCCTGACCCTTTACCCTTGCTCCATGTAGGAACAGACCATCCAGAATATCTTACCCTGACAGCATAAATTGTCTTATAGGAGCAAAACTAATCTTAGTTACAAAGGATCATAGAGAGACCAACAGTTCAGACAGAACTGTTCACACTGAAAGGTATTTTTTCAAAATATAATTGTTTATTACACCCTACAATTTCAAAAATAGCTAAAGCCAAGAAGGTGAGAAAATTGTTCATATGCATGATTACCTCATGTCCTGGCCTCTCTACCATCCAACCAGGCAGGAACTTGCACCACTGATTTTCTATCACCAAATATATTCCATAGCTCTGGGAGAAGTCCATATGTTTCTCCTCATTATTAGACCTTAAATTGGTAATGTTTTAATCGCAGTGTTTCCTCTTCCCTCTAGGCTGTACATCTCCGAATGGTAAAGCTTTAGTTCTAATTCTACCAAACACTGAGGAAGAGGTAATCGAAAAATACTTTAAAACAGTTGCCTTTGATACCCTTACCACAACAGAACAATGCAAAACATTTTCTTATATTATATATAATTATATATTTTATATTTATGTGTACTGATTTTATATTTCACACAGTGAAAATTACTGGAATTAATTGATAATTTCACAAATTAATTGATATTTATTACAATAAATAGATTGGAGTATAAATAATCAGGATTAGAATATATATTAGCATATAAAAAGTATCAATGCAATGTTTTTGGTATAAACTTGTGATACCTTCTAAGTGTTTTTGGTCTTCTGAATTCACATGGTAAAAAAAAACAATGTTGTTTTCCTCTTATTTATAAGGGATTTTACTCTGTTGCTCTGTTTATTGTTTTAACTCGCTGGTCCCAAACTATTTTCTCCATATTTCTGAAGCATTCCTACTGATTATACTCAAATTTTGCTGATATGATGTCTAAAAGGCATTATTCTTCTACAGGATCCATGGGTCCTAGGATCCCAAGTCCCAGTTATCTGCATCATCAGATAACTAGGGCAAGAGATCTCACCTAGGCCCATGCAACATGTCAACAGAAAGCAATTGAAAACCCATTTAAATTTCTCATTTCCTATATTTCAGGGCCCCAATTCCTTGAAATGCAGGAATTAACAGTAAGTAATTGGGAAATGCAAAGCAACTTAAAATGCAAGATGAAATCACAAAACGTGAAAGTACAGTAATTCAAACTTTCAATTTTCAGATGACCACTCCATATGATTGAACAAGACCACAAATGTCACAAGATTATTGGTAATACCCCTCTCCTAATGATGAATGAATGATTTCAGTCCAGCATCAGTAGGCCAAAAAATAGTTCTTGGAATGATAGATCCATAATTGGTCTACCAATGCTAGGAATACTTCACATAGAGGTCAAATATAATTCAGAAAAAAACATTAATTGAGAAGATCCTTAGTGCTTCAAAACACTGGTACTTCAGGAAACCTTGGTTCTGTAGTGTAAAAATGTTGTCATTCTAAAACAAATGATAACCTACATTTAATCTCCCGAAAGTATATTCCTTTTCAAATAAACTTTTTAAAATCACATTTACCAAAATAAGACTTTACAAGTAGATGATATTTAGTGACGTTACTAGTTTTTCAAGTGTAGGGACAAGTTACAATAGAGTTGATTTATTTACCAAGCACTAATACCAAACAGGTTCAACCATTCATTAAAGTGTAGAAATATGACCCCCACACACACAATTTGTGTTTTTCAGTAGGTGTCTTCGAAAATTCTTTAAATAGATCAGCCTCCCATATTTCAAACCAAAACATTAGCTAATAAAGTAAATTTCATCACATAATAAGTACATTTATAAAAGTCATGAATAATTGCCTTATCATACGGTTTTTTATGTTTTCCCTATCTGTCTAACATAGTAAGAAATATGACTTTAAGACTTGAATATGGGTACTCATCACAGATTTGACAAACATAAAATCTGTCTTCTATTTCTATCATATTCCTCTTCAGTAGTAAATTTCAGTTTTTTCTTTTTGCAAAACTTATAGGTAGTAGAAAATTTTATCCCATGTAAAGTAAAATAATCACAAACCACTGTACAAAGCCATTTATAAAACTGATAGGAATACATTCTAAGCCATTTTTAAACTTTTTTGTTGACTACAGATTAATCTTCCAAATAGAGGAAAATAAAATCATGTCTAGGTGCTTCATGTCTCCAGTCTTGCAAATTGTTACTTCAGATGAATGAATTATGGAAATATAAGCTGACATCAGTTTAAGTATATGCAGAATTGAAACTCCATGGAATGTATATAAACCTTTCAAAGGACTAACAGACAGTTTAACAGAATGACTATCAGGAAGTTGAAACCAGAGAGGAATAATAGTAAAGTCATAGAATGAATGAAAAATGGAACAAGGGGCAAGTACAGCTAGAATACTCATTGTACACATGTGAAAAAGGAAGTGGTAAATCAGAAATAAATCTTGTAGAACAGGTTGGTTGAAAATGATAGGAGGAGTGACTCTGATCCAGGAACATTGAACAATTAGATGGACATATTTAATTGTAACACACTAGAACAACCTTTTGAAATTCAGTGAAAAAAACACAACAAAAAACAAAAACTCAAAAAAAGCACAACGAAACAGCAATCTCTATAGAGTATGATTATGACCTCTCAAAATTTTAAATAGTTAATGAAGAACAATCTTGGGAAAAGCATACAAAGTTGTTTAAAGTGGGCAGTTTGGGGTAGAGGAGAAATTTTAACAGATTTAAATAGATTGTCTAAATCACCTACATTTGCTGCAAATATTTTCCTCTGCGAGTTCTCCAGTCCTGAGCCACACTTGATAGCATGTGAAGATAGAATGGAAGAAACAAGATCAAGAACTCATTACTCCACTGGAGATAAAACAGTTCTCTATGTTTTCTCTCATTTCTATTGACTACTTTTATTCATAAGTTTTACTCAAGTGATTTGAATTATTTTTTTCTTCCTTTGTTCTGGCAAAGTAATTGTTCAAAATAATTCACTAAATATTATTTGACATTTTTTTCTATTATGCTGTTTACTTATCCAAGCGAGTCCATTAAACTTCCCCCTTGCATTTGGTTGCCACGGAAACCCAGCATCAATATTAATGAGGACAATCTCTAATGTAAAACGTTGTCTCCAAAATACCAGTCCAAGAACCTGTGATCACAAATATTTAGCTATACTTTTTTTCTTTTTTCTTTTACCTTGAGAGTCTTCTTGTGTCTAAAGTGCCCTCAAAAATAAGTACTCCACCAATTTTTGGTTCAATCACTTATAACCTCAAAGATATATTTTGCTAACAAGATGCTTAGAGGAAACTGAAGAATACTGCACTTTTATCTTCTCTCTTAAGACTCTCCTTAGATACAATATCAGGAATAGTGAAGTTATTCTTTGCAAAATTATTTCAATAGATTATTTTTCTCTTCGTCTTTCATTTGCTCAACAAGATGTATGGAGAATAATAGAGTTAAATCACCCATAACTTGGATGACAGGGTCTGTTACAAAAGTACAATGCTCCTATGTCCTATTTCTCTGTCCTCCTCTTAGGTCTTGCCTGATTTCCAACTTATCACAGATTCTTGGCTTCAAGTCTAGTGAAGGTGAAGGACTATAAGGCCTCCCCCCTTGCTACATTGTAGGGCTAGATCTCCGGCAGGAGGTAAGCATGAACGACGCACACAAGGAACACATGTTGGGAGAACAGGCTTAAGCATGGCTGTTTTTTTTCTGCACAAGGGTTGGGATTTTATAGCCCCAGCTTTCCGAACCTCCTGATTCCTTCCCAGCCAATTACTTAGTGGGGAGTTGATGATGGGCACTGCTTGGTGACAGGCACTGTTTGGTCCTCGGGGGGCATGTAGGGAGCATAGACAGCTCATGGATGTCAAGCTAGGCAGACATGCCTGTGGGTCACGTTTCTATGAGCAGGAAGTGTGCTTCAACTGCTACTCTAGCTGACTCAACCAGATGTGACCGGTTCTACCCACAAATTTCCCCTTTTATTTTAAAAGGACCATCATTATGGTGATCCATCGTTGGAGGCAATTTTGCCAGGAGTGCAAGCATTTAATAATTCCTAGGAGAGTAAGCCCTACAAGTGCAAGGCCTCCCCAGATGACCAGAGAGGATGGCAAAAACCATTGTTGTAACTTTTTAAGCACAACTTCTAAAAATGAGGGACCGGAAGTAAGCTGTATGGTGGTCTGGTTTAGGCAGGTAACATCATGCAGCAGGTTTTGGGTGAAGTTTAAGTACTTAAGGGACCAAGGGCCTTTGATGTAGTTACTAAGTTCAGTGACATTGGGTGCGGGAGTGGAAAGCTGACAGAAGTAGTCATAGCATTATATAGTCCTCCTTATTGTAATCGAAGAAACGTAATCTGTTCTTGGAGCAAGTCTATTTGTTGTTGGAGCACAAGGAGGTCTCCCTTAAGATGATTGGCAACTTGTAAATGTTGTAATTCTATGGATGACAGTTGAGGGATGAGCTGGTTTATCTGCTGCACGGTGGACATGCTTTGGGACAGCAATATAGCAGCGGTGGTAGCTGAGGCCACTGTAGCGATGATTGCAGACCTGATTGCAATGATCAATCCTACTGCTCTTTTAGTGCACGTATGAATCAATTGAACCTGGGAAAACTGAGCGTCATTAGTAGCCAGAGCAATAAATGGGGGAACAAGTACCAAACCTGCAAAAGGATATTAGTCATTGGGTTGTCAGTTATTGCTGAGAGTGCAAGTAGCGGAGGAGTTGTCTCCTAGACAAGAAAAGAACGGGGCTCTAACAACTACCATTCCTGACACCTTGTCGTATCCAGATCAGTTACAGAGACGAGTATTGGCCAATAGGATAGGGGACAAATCAAGGCAGGAATGTGATGGGCAAACGATTGGCATGGGGCCTAATAGGTCTCCCAATCATCCTCCTGAAGAGTCATAAAACTCATTTAGATTTTGAGGTTTGGGATCTTTTTTAGATTGGTTGTATATAGCCGGGTAGAGGGACAACGTGAAGTCCCCAAATACATTGCCTTGCCAGGAATTGGCACAAAGGCTAATAACTAATTCCTCAAGAGGAGTGGAAATAGTGCCAAAGCTATCAAACTCCCTGCGTGGGCACAACTGCATATGAAAAGGTATGTCAGTAGCATGATTGCAATTTTTTCCAGTGGGACAAATGGGGTAGGGTCCTGTGTAGCTCTACCATCCCATCCCGTGCATTACTGTCGCGAGGGGGATGATACAGCCATCAAATTGCTTTATGGTCTCGTTTGAAAAACAGAAAGAGATGGCTCCCTTCCATCTAAAAGTAAGGTTTGTTTTTTGATGTCATAAGGCGTCTGCTAAGAAAGGAAGGCCAACTGTGCCATTGGAAGAAAGCATTTGAGGGAAGATGGTGGTAACTTCCCCTACCATCATTAAGATTTGGGGGCTAGGCATTAAAGTTATCTTACCTTGCCCTGCAGCAGATTGAGAATTGGCTGTAATAATGGCACACAATAGGAGGAATAGAGTACCATGCCCCAGATCAGGGTCTGGGGCCATAGCCTGGGCTTGTTCAACCAATCCCTTTAGGTCTCCCCAAGTGATGGCATGGGCTCTAGCTCGAGGTTTGTGACTCCTCCTCTTCGCACTGTTCAAGCGTAACTGACACATCTTGTTCATAGGTGGTGACGGTTGGTCGGACAATTGCAGCTGGGATTCAAACAGGTTCATGACTCGTGTCTGGAAAGATACAAGCAAATCCTCTCCCTTGTGCCATTAAGGGAGCAGGGCCCTCCCATTTTCTTGTGATGGGGTCCCTCCATCTAACCAAAGGGAACAGAGTAGGTGTTTTCATCGGTCCCCAATGCAGGGATGCAGGGGTCCCATATGTGATGGGTGTGAATGTTAAAAAGTTTTTTTAATTCTAAGGCAATAATTTAATTGTGTTTGGGGATCTTTAAGCCCTAGCCCCTCCAGTTCCCCCTTTTCTTTTAAAAGAACGGTCTTGATTTCTTTATGACTGTGTTCAACAATGGCTTGGCCTTGTGCATTATATGGAATGCCTGTCTGGTGTGTAAAGTTCCAAAAGGCACACAATTCACGAAAATGTTTGGAGGTGTAAGCAGGGCTATTGTCTGTTTTAAGGGTCTAAAGAATGCCCATAATTGTAATGGCATGTAGAAGTGACTTAATAGTGTGCCTTGTTGTTTCACTGTTAAGGTTAAGGCTGTTATAAAGACTGAGAATGTATCCATGCATACATGGACGTATTTTTGTTTACCGAATTGGGGGATATGGGTTATGTCCATTTGCCATGTGCTATTGGGTCTAAATCCTCGTAGATTTGTTCCCATGGGTTGAAGTGGTCCTAAGGGTAAAAGAGGTGCACAAGAGAAGCAGGACCGAATCATGTGCTTGTATTGTTGGTGTGTTAAATCAGAAAATGACTGTTTGATAGTAGCTGCTGATAAATGAAAATGACCATGTAACGTTCGGGCCTGGTCCATGCACATATAGGTGAGTAGTACAGTTGGTGTGACAGCGCAATCAATGGCTTCATTTCCAGCAGCTAGGGGCCCGGGGAGGTTACTATGAGATCTAATGTGTTGAATGTACCAGGGTTGGACAAGATTGTCTAATACATTTTGAAGTTTGCACATTATATTTGTTACATCATGATCATCATCTTTTAATAAAGTTCCAGGAAGAATGGCACCAGTTTGTACAGTATATAAGCTATCAGAAAAAATATTAAGAGGTTCTTTGGGAAAAGATGTAAGAGCGAGCAAAATGGCCAGTAATTCAGCAGCTTGAACAGACAGGGAATGTTGTTGAAGCATGTATTTTTTAGTATTGGCATTGTAAAATCCATAAGCAGTTTTGTTAACATCGGTAAAAAGTACAATGGCTTGATGGATAGGTTGCCCATTGGGACAAGTACAACATTTCCATGAAAGTGGGAGTTGTTGGGTAACTTTTAAAACGAGGTTTTGGGGCATATGATTATCAATGTTAAAATAGTAGTGGATGACACTTAAGGCTAATGCCTCTTCGGTTGTTAGGAAATCAAAGATTGTTTTTGTAATGGGCCATATAAGATGGTTGGGGAATCGACCATAAGTTTGACAGCATTATTCCGCACCTTGGATGGCATAGCATGGTAATGGATATGATAATTTTTGGTAATTGGGAAGTGGCAACATGGACCCATTGTAACACACCATGAGTTTGCGTCAGTGCCGCCATTAGGCCATTATTATTTCATATAATTAGGATGATTTTTTCGGTGGTATCTAAAAATACCAAGAGTGTTGACCATAATCAATCAGTAACTTGTTGTGAAACTTGTTGAGCATCAGGTGAAAGTATACGAAGGGAAGTTGGGTCAGAGGGTCTCTGAAGCAATTGAAATAACCGTTGGAGTTGTGGGTGGGTGGAGAGATGCATAAAATCGCATACCCAGTTGATTGGGATTTAATTGCTTTACATGGTATCCAAGATAGGCATAAGGAGCTTTGAGTTGAATTTTTTTGGGGGCAATATGAAGGCCCAGCACTGTAAGGCTCTCCTTGAGTTGTGTTAAACAGGTTTGCATGATTGTAGCATCTTTATGTGCTATTAAAATATCATCCTTGTAATGGACACAAAAGCATTTGGAAACCAAAGGCCTAATAGCATGAGCAACATACATCTGACATATAGTAGGGCTATTTTTCATACCTTTAGGCAGAACTTTACATAGATATCGATAAATGCGTAGTTGACAATTAGGTTCCTATACTGAAAAGGCAAAATATTCTTTAACTTTGGGATGCAGGGGGGTGAAAAAAGCAGTCCTTGATGTCAATAATGGCAATGTGCCAATCTTTGGGTATTACAGAAGGGTGTGGAAGTCCGGGTTGAAGCGTTCCTATCTTTTGTATATGACTATGGAACGTAGATCATGGAGAAATCTCCACTTTCCTTGAGCCTTTTTTTGGATAATAATAATGGGGAACTGTGGGGACTGATGCTAGGTTCTATGTGTCCCTTTTTTAGTTGCTCCTCCACTAGAGCCTGGAGATGAGGGAGCTTTTCAGAGGAAATAGGCTGAGTTTGGTGGTGTCCCATTAGAGTGGAACTGGCTCTCGTCATGCAACAGTGGCCATTATAATTGGGGGTACTGTGGGTGATTAATGGCTCGATCGGTTATGATGTCTTCATAAAAAGCCTTATCATCTGTTGTTATCAGAGTACCCATATTAGTGAGGACATCTCTTCCCCAAAGATTGCATGGAAGGCGAGGAGCAACAAGAAGTTTAAAAGCCCCGGTGGCCCCATACAATCTTCCCATCTTACAGGCCATTGGATATCGAAGGAATCTGTTTTTCCACCACACCTTCTTTGCAGGGCCCAGAAATTAGGTTCATCCCAACCCTTATACTTCATCTTTTCTTTTTTTTGGGGGGGGGGTCCAGTCGTGGGGCCTGAACTCTGGGCCTGGGCACTGTCCCTGAGCTCTTCAGCTCAAGCCTCGTGCTCTACCACTTGAGCCACAGTGCCACTTCCGACTTTGTTTCTTTTTGCTTATGTTGTTCTGAGGAATCAAACCCAGGGCCTCAGGCATGCAGGGCAAGCGCTCTTCCACTGAGCCACCTTCCCAGCCCCTACTTCATCTTTTCCAAGGACTGTACAGTCAGCTCCCGTATTAATGATACCCTTAAATTTTGTTCCATTGATTTTAATTTTCATTCTAGCTTTTCCATTTTGGATAGGAATAGTCAGTCCTAAACACTTGAGGTGGTGGCTGTTGCCTTTGTCCTAATGGGGTCAGGACTGAGGAATGCCCCTTATTTAGTTGAAAGGCTGAGTCGTAGAGCAGCATTCAGAGGCCCATTGAAAACCCTTTTTGCATTTTGGACATACAGAAGGAGGTTGTTTTCTTTTGGGTGAGCCCCAGAATGACGAACAATCCTTTTTATTTTTTTTAATTTAATTTAATTTTTTTTGTGCACATACTGTACAGAGGGGTTACAATTACATGAGCAGGATAATGTGTACATTTCTTATCAAGCATTGCAGCCTCCTCCTTTGTTTACCCTTCACATCCCTTCCCAGACTCCACCCCCACCCCCCACCCAATCCCCCCCACCCCCCGCACCAATGTTGTAAAGCTCGTTTTCGACATGAGAACTTGTACTTCTCATTGTTGCAACAGGTCCACCTGTATCCTTAAAAGACTTGTTTTTCCCTATCTCCTCCACAAGTTATACTGACATCAAATATAGTGAAAGCAGTGGTTATACTGTGGGGGAGGGACATACAAAGCAACAAAGAGATAATCTTATAAATGCATTACAAACAAATGCATGAAAGAAAAAAAAACATTAAAATACATATCTAAGGGTTCATTTTCCTAACATCACATTATCTGACCTTCTGCGCTTGACTCATAAATATACTAGATATTGCAAATAAGGGAAACCATGGGACCTATGTTTCTTTGGGCCTGGATTACTTCACTTAATATAATATTTTCCAAGTTTTTCCATTTCCTAACAAATGGGGCAATGTCATTCTTTCCTGCACCAGAATCAACTCCAAATGGATCAAAGACGTCGAAGTCAAAGCAGACACTCTGAAAACATTACAGGATGGAATAGGAGAAACCCTAGGTCTACTTGGCTCTGGCCGAAATTTTCTGAATAGAGACCCGGAAACAGAACAAATCAAAGAAAGGTTGGACAAATGGGGTTGCATGAAGTTGCAGAGCTCCTGCATGGCAAAGGACATAGCTAGCAAGATCAATAGAAAGCCCACGGATTGGGAGAAGATCTTCACTAGCCATACAACAGACAAGGGTCTCATATCTAAAATATACTTGAAACTCAAAAAATTAAATCCCCCAACAACAAATCCTCAAAGAAACAACTGCCCAATAATTAAGTGGGCTAAAGACTTAAAGAGAAACTTCTCTGAAGAAGAAAGAAGGATTGGCAATCCTTTTTAAAATGACCAGTTCCGCCACATCCCCAACAAAGTCGATTTCCCATTGTGCCATTAGGGGCGCGTGAGCACTGGCAGTCATAGAGGCGAACACCTGTGCAAGGGAAGTCATAGGATGAGTTGATGTCCCCAAATCTTTGGTGGCTAGGATGCAATCAGTGACCTCCCCATTTTGTTCAGGGGCAATGGCTTTTCTGCATTCCTGTGTGGCCCCTTCCCATATTAGGGTCTTCATTAGCACATCTTGGGCCACTGCTTCTTGAACACAGGCTACGAAGTCAGTGAAAGGATCATTGGGAGGTTGTATGAGGGAATTTATTTGTTTGTCCCCTTCTTTAAAAGGGACTGAGGAGACAGCCTGCAACGCACAGAGGCTTACTTGGTCAAAGTACTGTGGAGGTGCCACTGCTTGTGTGGCAGGAGAAGCAAAAGCTCCCTTCTCTTTTAAGCAATCAGGGTCCCCAATGGCCATATCCTGCCCTCTGGCAACGATATTTCGTGCGCTTTGTTGTTCACATTCATCATAAAAAGCAGCCTTCCATTAAAGGAAGACCCTGAAGATAATGCTGTGTTCATTAAGCTTTTCCAATCATGGGGCAGTTAAGATCAATGCTAAGGGTTTCGAGCATCTGTTGAGCATTCAGGAGTGTAACACATCTTCCCTGACAGCGGCCCAGTATTTGTCAAGTACTTTTGGGTCATGGGGGTACCATTGGTTAGGTCATGCAGAGGTTCGGTGGATGTTTACCGGGAACATGAACTGGGGTTCATTTATAGGCTTGGCTGTGGTTGCCACGTTAGTTGTGGGGCCTTTGAACAACTGTTGTATTACATGGGGAACAATGGGTTTTTGTTCTTGGGCAAAGTTGGATATCTCTGCCCAAGGATACAAAGTTTTCTGAGGGGAGTTCCCAGGTTGGCCTAAACAGCCAAAAGAAGTGATTGGGCAGGCTTCCTGGGACTGATACTGTGGGGGAGGAGGTTTTACAAGCATAGCTGGTCAGCCCCCTGGGTCACCTTATAGAGGAAGTTGTTGCTTATCTGTGTTCTTGCTGGAATTGTTTGCTCTGTCACAAGAAGATGGGTGTGCTTGAGCAGCTTCGCCATTATCCTTTTGTTCTGTTTCTTCTTGCAGCGAGTTGGTAAATGCCTGCAGAGTTTCCCCTTCTTCTTTCCCTGATAGACAGGCTGAATAGCTACTATGATGGGGTAAAAGGTTAGGGGCAGCTCAGCGCCTTCACGGACTTCCTTTTTATGAGCTGTCTGAATGACCTGTGTCCACCTCTCTGGATCCCAAATGGCCCTGGAGTCAATCCAGGGACACAACTCACTCAATATTTCCCATATTAGACTAGCTTCCTTGTGTGATACTTTTATCTGCCTACTCCCAAGCAGGGCAACAAGTGCTCATGATTGAGGCTCTCATGCTGCAGGGGGAAGGTTGCCCATGGAGGCACTAAGCTTGCACTATACCCTAGACCGTTCATCTGCCGAAAGCAATCGAGCCCATCATTGGGCACTACTTGTAGGGCTAGATCTCTGGCAGGAGGTAAGCGTGAACGAAGTACACAAGGAACACACGTTGGGAGAACAGGCTTAAGCAGGTCTCATTTATTTCTGCACAAGGGGATGATTTTAAAGCCCCAGCTTTCCTAACCTCCGGAGTCCTTCCCAACCAATTACTTAGCAGTGAGTTGATGTAAGGCACCTGTGATGGGCACTGCTTGGTGACGGGCACTGATTTGTCCCCTGGGGGCATGTACAGAGTATGACCAGCTCATGGTTGGTAAGCTAGGCAGACATGCCTGTGGATCACGTCTCTATGAGCAAGAAGTGTGCTTCAACTGCTACTCTAGCTGACTCAACCAGATCTGACCGGCTCTACCCACACTACGTCTTCATGGTTTTCCTTTCAAAACTCTTTTATTTGGATGTGGAATTTATTTTCATGTCATCATTCAATCTGTTCTGCATTGTAGTGAGTTAAAAAGGCTCTGTAAAATCACTTCAGGTAGCAAAAATATTAAGACAATGTATATCAAAAAGTTTGGCCTCTCTCCACTGCTGAAGCCAATAGGCTTAGCTAGGGCTTCTAAGAACGCGTTTTCTTGCCTTTTCAATTTGCTCAATTCTTTTCTGATCCCAAAACGTTTTCGCTTATGTAATAAGAAAAGTCTTCTCGATCTCATGTTAATAAGGATATTATATTTTGTGAGCTACTAAGAAATGTGAAATAATTGGTTTCCAGTATCAAATCAGATTTTTTTCTGTGGTTCAGTGCTGCAGGTGAAAAGACATTGTGGAAAGTATTACAAACAGAAAAGGGTAAACCCAGTACCTTCTTTCATTGTTGAGGACACTTTCTACCTAACTATTTGGACCCAAATTATCGTTTTCAGAGTTAATGTTTGGTAATTAAAGTCAATTCACAAATTTTGATGTCTTTTTTTTTAAGAACTTTTAATTTAAATTCCACTACAACCTTGTTTCACACAGTAAGAGTATATCTCCTGGGTAAGGCAAATTCTCAAGGGAAACTACAGGATTTATAGCAAGGTTTCTGAGGTTTGCACGTTTAGTGTGAAAATGAGCCATCTTCACCCACATTGCTCCCTCTCAGCTAAGTCTCCATGGATTACTTTGCATGAAAGCCTATTTTCCCAGGCAATTTTAAATTTTCATAATAGGCTAAGTTGTTAAAAAGTTTGAACAAATTAAAATTTACCTGTTATAATTTTAAAACTCTTTTGAAATTCCTTTATTAGAACCGTGAATTCACCAATCCTAACTCCACCTTTACCATCAAAAACAGTTAACATGGTGTTTACATGATATAGTCTTCATGAAACTATTATTGTCCAGTGGCTTTGTTATGCATATATATAACCTTATAAGCTGATTCTGAGCAAAATGAACTCCAAGATATGGAAACAGAGAGTATTATTTGCGGTTGTTGTTCTTAATGTACTATGTGATTTCTATTTTCTTTTGGATTTTCCCCTATGCTTTATTCCCTGCTGTATTTGATTTTGGTAGCCTGTGTATTGTGTATATATTTATCTGAATTAGGGAATGGAAAAGGAACAACAAAATGGTGAGACAAAGGACAAAGGCAAATAAATGCAATAGCAATGCTCACAAGATAATATGTTGGAAATGTATATTAAAACTTGTGTGGGGTATTGGGGTGAAGGAAAACTGTGAAGAAAATGAGGGAGGGAGTAACAAATTTGAAAAGTTGTGTATTCACTGCCTTAAAATTACTGTAACCCCACAGTACATCACTTTGACAATAAAATTAAATTTAAAAAATAAGCTGCTTGAAATAAAATTTCACTGTATTGGTATAGTAAATATTATTCTTTATGTAGTAACTTTTTAAAAATCAATACTCTTTGGCGTCTAATTTGAAATAATTACCCCTTTTTAATCAGAGGACCATCAACTTGAATGCTATCTGACTAGACAATATTTTCACAATACACTTACCAATATTTTTTAAAAAAGAATAAATATAGTATTTTCTCATACTAAAAGCGAAAACAGTTTAATTCTATGGAAACCTATAATTTTAAAAGTAAATAAGTTGTTAAGAAGACAGAATATATGTGTTCTTCAACATTCCAATGACTAGTAACTACTCATTTTCAAAATCGGAAAATTCCATATCTGAGAGATTCAAAACAGTACCAGCTTGCATGTTATGTAATTCTGTAATAGATGAATTTTCCAATGGGGTGTTACAGATTGAGAGTCAACAGAAAAATAACCACATTCTGGTAGAGGATATAACTAAATAGCATCGGTCATAATTAATTCTTCAAGAGTAAGCAATTGTTTATCACAGTAAGCTATTATTTTTATGACCATCAATAGCAATATTTATGTTATAGAGTCATCCTAGCCCAACAGTTTCCAACTTTTAGGGTGCACCTCAAGCTTCCCTGAATTCACATCATGAATAGCTTATCTCTATTGTGAAAAAATACAACTCTGCTAATGGGATGCCATACATGTTCTGGAAAGAACACCACAATAATCTGGGTTGCATCATTTCCCCCCACTGGTATTCTTCGGAACAGAACACTTGCAAATATCATTTATATTTATACTTTTTTAACTATCATATAAATTCTGGATGCTAAGATCGGAAGATAACAGTTCAAAGCCCACCCAGGCAGAAAGATTCCCTAGATTCTTATCTCCAATAAACTTCTCAGCAAAAGTCAGACGCAAGTGGCACTGAGGGTGAAGTGGTAGGGCACGAGCCCTGAGCATATACAGGCTCAGAGGCAGTGTCCAGGCCCAGAGTTCAAGCCCTAAGACAAAGCAATAAAACACAAACAAAAATAAAAACAAACCCCAAACCTAACATTTTTCTCATTGTATACAGTGGCAAATAATTAAGAAAATTGCTTCCTGTGTTACATCCATGTAGAAGAAAGAAGATGTCACACGATTATTCTCTTCAAACCATGTTATACCAAAGCCTCAAAAAATTGTTCTTATTATAATTTATAAATTAATATCATCAAATTTTGGGAACTCTGTCTACAACGTTCACATTATCATTTTTTACCTGAACTATTTTAATTATCTATTAACTAAGTTCTAATTATAACTCTCTTGAAAGAATATTGTAGGCAAGTAGAATGCAAAATAATTTGTGAATTTGTCAAATCCTCTACTTAAAAAGAATTACATAGTATCCTATAGAATATAAAATTACAAACAAAATCAAAATATTTATTTTACATTTAAATTCTAATTTAGCAAGATCTTCAAAATCCTACATTAGACGAACTTTGCTATTTTTCTAGGCTTAAGTTTTTGTAATCCTTCATCATTTCTTTGGGATACAACAGAATGATGATTATTTACTTTTTCAAATTTTGGATGGGAATCATGAGTCATTTTGTATCTAGGAATGTTCTGTAATGAAGAAAGAATTTAAAACACAAGTGAAGATTAAGTATGAGTTGCATTTCAACAGGAAATTTGACTTCTCAAAACATATTGACAAAATTAGCCCAAACTTCCAACTATGTATTCCTTTCTTGTTTGTTTTGTTTGATTAAGACAAAATTATACTACCTGGTCCAGGGAAGGTATCACTATGTAATTCCACTCTCTAATCTCCGTCTTAATCTCAGTGCTAGAATTCTAGGCTTGTATCACATTGCCCTGCCATAGTTTCTTGGTTTATTTCATCTAGATACAAACTACCAATTCTGAACTTCTCCAGTGATATTATACACCATAATGACTGTTCAGACTGTTTATGTACTATTTTCAAAGATGTTCTAACATTTGACACAGGATATGAATATTTTCAGATGCACCTGCGGGGTCTCTGATTCATTCCTCCATGGATGCGATCCTTTTAATAATGATTAATTGACTCTCTTACTATCTCTGGTCCCTACGTATGTAATATTCTCAAACTTATTTGAAGGAAGTTCACTTGAGGACTTTCTAATATTAAAAATTATCACTTGATTCTAGTCTTATTCAGGATATATATTCTATTGTTTTCTATCTTTTCTACACATTCTGAGAGTTGTTTCATTTGTGTATTTGAGTGTGCACTTATAAGTGCCTCTGTGTGTATGTGTATGTTTGTATGTATGTATGCAAAAGCCTCAATCTCTTTTTTTTAAATTTAATTTAATTTTTTTTTGAACATACAGTACAGAAGGTATTACAATTACATGGGCAGGATAATGCATACATTCTTATCAAGCATTGCAGCCTCCTCCTTTGTTTACCCTTCACATCCCTTCCCAGCCTCCACCCTACCTCCCCACCCAATCCTCCCCCCCCACACCAACGTTGTAAAGCTCGTTTTCTACATGACAACTTGTACTTCTCATTGTTGCAACAGGTCCACCTGTATACTTAAATGACTTGTTTTTCCCCATCTCTTCCACAAGTTATACTGACATCAAATATAGTGAAAGCAAGGGTTATACTGTGGGGGAGGGACATACAAAGCAACAAAGAGATAATCTTATAAATGCGTTAGAAACAAATGCATGAAATAAAAAAGCATTAAAATACATATCTAAGGGTTCATTTTCCTAACTTCATATTATCTGACCTTTTCCGCTTGACTCATACATATACTAGATATTGCAAATAAGGGAAACCATGGGACCTATGTTTCTTTGGGCATAAAAGCCTCAATCTCTTATTTAGCAATCTTGCTCATAACTGGAATTCCATCACTTGAGCCATTCTTCCAATCCAGCTTTTGGCTGCTTTATTATATGTACTGTTGCAAAGAGTGTTCTGCCCAGGCTGGATGCAAACTGAACTTCCCAGACTCCTTTACATTCTTAGGTTTTATTTCTCCAGGAGTATCAACTTTTAAACTACAGATATTTTTGTGAGGGTAATGTCTAAGCTGTAGCCAAGATTTTTAACTCAAGAATCCTTTTTTATTTGTTTTGGTGGGGGGTCGTGGGGCCTGACCTCTGGGCCTGGGCACTGTCCCTCACCTCTTCGGCTCAAGGCTAGCACTCTACCACTTGTGTCACAGCACCACTTTCGCCTTTTTTCTCCTTTGCTTATGTGGTGCTCAGGAATCGAACCCAGCGCATCATTCATGCAAGGCGAGCGCTCTACCACTGAGCCACCTCTGTAGCCCCTAACACAAGAATTCTTATAAAGATAGATGAACACACACATTACATATCCTAACTGTACACTGTTAGAAATGTGATCATAAGCTGGGTTGTGGTGAGATATGAGGATTGGGGTTCAAAGCCAGCCCAGGTTGGAAAGTCCCAGACAGTCTTTTCTCCAATTAACTAAAAGAAAACTGGAAATGGCACTGTGGATCAAGTAGTAGAGCATTAGCCTTGAGCTGAATAGCAGAGAGACAGCTTACAGGCCCAGAGTTCAAGTGCCAAGACCACTGCCAACAAAATATATACATATATAAGTAAAGAAAAAGAAAAAGAAATGTGATCTTTGCCACCAGTTCATTGCTAGTATAACCCCTGCTCTCACAAGATGAACATTTTTTTCTAGTTAAATCCATGCTGTTATATCTGACTTGCTTTCGAAACAGGATTATTCTTCCATTCTACTTTCTAAAAAGTTGCATGATTCACAAGCATGATTTAGAATGAGAGTGGCCTCATGGGAGTCTTGCTTTCTGTATATCACTTCCATAAATCTACATACTGGAATTGCCTTTATTGTTTCAATGTTGTCTTATTTGTAGTCTTCTATATTGTATTGAACCCTTATACTTAACCACAGAACTTCTCTTTCACCTATTATTGCTATTGTTTCCCTTACTGTTAGCTCATGTACACTTGGAAAATAATGAACAGCACGTACACTCACAAAAAGAATGTTCTGAGAACCTTCTTCCCATTTAACATTCGCCTTAATTTACAGAGAACTTACAAAGTTTGAACTCAATGTTATCATGTATAATGTATTTATAAGCAATATAAATTTCATATTTTCTCTTTAGTAAGTTGTCTCTGAAACACGTGTTACCTCAGGTCCAAAGGTGTCCTAGTGTTATTTCAGTGAAGCCAGAAAACATTCATTATACCTCAAGCAGCACCATCGATTGTTACTGGAAGTAATGGTTACTGGATGTGGAAAATGACCCCAGGAGATGAATGGAACATAGAGGAATAACAAAGTTCAAGTTACCTTGTGCTTTGCTTTTTACTGTACAAGAAAAGTATCCCAAAGCTTGAAGCTAATTCTGTCCCTGGTTTTTTCGAGTGTGTTCCTTACTCATATAAATTTTTTCTGTAAAATTCTAGTTGAGAGTATTACAAAAGGAAATAATGTACCATTTGAAAAGGAAATACCGTTGTTTGAAAAGTGTTCTCCTGTAAAGGAACAAAGACATGGAGGTTTTAAAGTGTCGTATGGATGGATATTTCACCCCTAAGATGATTCTCTTGATGCAGGAGTCAGTTATCAATTCCTTTGGTCTGGTCCTGAGTTCTCCAGAGCAATAAGGATTCCAAAAAAGCAGGATCCAGTGAGTATGATCAGCAAAAGGAGCCTCTTCTCTGACCAGTAATCCTTTAAGGAGGGTCCCAAAGAAATATCTGGGATTTTTATTTACCTGTTTGTTTAGTTTGTGCTGTTTCTAGGGTTGAATCCAGAGGCTGGATCCTGTCCCTGAAGAGTTGTCTTTCCTACCCACTTGCCCCCAAAGCTAGTACTCTACTGCTTGAGCCAAAACTCCACTTCTGGTTTTTTGGTGTTCAATTTGCTATAGGAGTTTGACAGACTCTCTTGCCTGGTTTGGCTTTTAATTAAGATAGTAAGAAAGCTAAGTGACATCAACTCTATAGACTTCTCTTTTGAAAAAAGAAATATTAGATGAAGTTTATTGTCAAGCAAATATTTGACAATTTTTAAATTAAATAAATTAAATAACTCAGCAAAAGTGGTGCACTGAATCATTTTGAAATTATTTCAAATATTTGACAATTTTTTTTAAATTTTATTTTATTTTATTTGAGAACATACTGTACAGAGGGGTTAAAATTACATGGGCAGGATAATGCATACATTTCTTACCAAGCATTGCAGCCTCCTCCTTTGTTTACCCTTCAGCTCCCTTCCCAGCATCCCCCCTCCACCCCACCCAATCCTTCCCCCCCTCCCCCACCACTCCGACATTGTAAAGCTCGTTTTTGACATGACATTTTGTACTTCTCATTGTTGCAACAGGTCCACCTGAATCCTTAAACGACTTGTTTGTCCCCATCTCCTCCACAAGTTATACTGACATCAAATATAGTGAAAGCGGGGGTTACATTGTGGGGGAGGGACATACAAAGCAACAAAGAGATAATCTTATAAATGCGTTAGAAACACATGAATGAAAGGAAAAAAAAACATTAAAATACATATTTAAGGGTTCGTTTTCCTAACATCACATTATCTGCCCTTTTCCGCTTGACTCATGCATATACTAGATATTGCAAATAAGGGAAACTATGGGACCTATGTTTCTTTGTGCCTGGCTTACTTCACTTAATATAATTTTTTCCAAGCCTTTCCATTTCCTAACAAATGGGGAAATATTATTTCTGATGGAGGCATAGAATTCCATTGTGTATATATCCCACATTTTTTTGATCTATTCATCTACTGAAGGGCATCTGGGTTGGTTCCATATCTTAGCTATGGTAAATAATGCTGCAATAAACATAGTTGTGCTGGTAGCTTTAGTGTGGTCTTGTTTGTAAACATTTGGGTAAATGACCAAAAGTGGGATTGCTGGGTCATAGGGGAGTTCTATGTGAAGTCTTTTGAGGAACCTCCATACTACTTTCCAAAATAGTTGAACAAGTTTACATTCCCACCAACAATGAAGTAAGGTTCCTTTCTGTCCACATCCCCTCCAGCATGTGTTGTTGATAGAGTTCTTGATTTTTGCCGTTCTAACTGGAGTGAGGTGATATCTCAATGTTGTTTTGATTTGCATTTCTTTTATGGCTAGGGATGTTGAACATTTCTTCATGTGTCTATTGGCCATCCTTCTTTCTTCTTCAGAGAAGCTTCTCTTTAACTCTTTCGCCCACTTATTTATTGGGCAGTTGTTTCTTTGAGAATTTGTTGTTGGGGGGTTTAATTTTTTGAGTTCCAAGTATATTTTAGATATGAGTCCCTTGTCCGTTGTATGGCTAGTAAAGATCTTCTCCCAATCCGTGGGCTTTCTATTGATCTTGCTAGCTATGTCATTTGCCCTGCAGAAGCTCTGCAACTTCATGCAATCCCAGTTGTCCAACCTTTCTTTGATTTGTTGTGTTTCCGGGTCTCTATTCAAAAAATTTCAGCCTGAGCCAAGGAGACCTAGGGTTTCTCCTATTCCATCCTGTAATATTTTCAGAGTGTCTGCTTTGACTTCAAGGTCTTTGATCCATTTGGAGTTGATTCTGGTGCAGGGTGATATATAAAGATCTAGCTTTAGTTTTCTACAAGTAGTTAACCAATTTTGCCAGCACCATTTACTGAAGAGGCTGTCATTCTTCCATTCTATTGTTTTAGCTCCCTTATCGAAGATTAGATGGCTATAGGTCTGTAGGTTCATTTCTGGGTTTTCAATTCTATTCCATTGGTCCTGAGGTCTGTTCATATGCCAATACCAAGCTGTTTTGATTACTATGGCTTTATAGGAGAGTTTGAAATTTGGTATTGATATTCCTCCAGCAGTGTTCTTTCCGTTGAGGAGCGTTTTGCTATTCCAGGTCTTTTATTGTTCCATATGAATTTTTGGATTGCCTCTTCTATTTCCTTAAAGAATGAGGGTGGAATTTTGATAGGTATTGCGTTGAATTTGTAGATAGCCTTGGGAAGTTGCCATTTTCACGATGTTAATCTTTCCAATCCAGGAGCATGGGAAGCTCTGCCATTTTTTTAGTTCTGTGTTGATTTCCTTTTTCAAGATTTTAAAGTTTTCATCATAGAGATCTTTCACTTCTTTAGTTAAGTTAATTCCTAGGTATTTTATTTTTTGTGGGGCTATTAAAATTGAGTTGCTTTCCTAATTTCAGCCAAACTTTTCTCATTGTTGGCATACAGAAAAGCCATTGATTTTGGGGGGTTAATTTTATACCCTGCTACTTTGCCAAAGTTTTGAATCAGCTTGAGTAATTTGGGAGTGGAGTGTATGGGATTCTTTAAATACAAGATCATGTCATCTGCAAAGAGGGAGAGTTTTATTTCTTCTTTCCCTATTTGGATCCCCTTTATGTCTGCATCTTGTCTTATTGCTGTAGCTAGGCATTCTAATACTAGATTGAAGAGAAGTGGAGAGAGTGGGCATCCTGTCTTGTTCCCGAGTTAAGAGGAAATGGCTTTAGTTTTTCACCATTGAGTATAATGCTGGCTGTAGGTTTGTCATAGACAGTCTTTATTGTATTGAGGAATGTTCCATGGATTCCTAATTTTTCCAAAACCTTCATCATAAAGGGGTGTTGGATCTTGTTGAATGCTTTTTCTGTGTCTATTGAGATAACCATGTGGTTCTTATTCTTGCTCCTGTTGATGTGATGAATAATATTAATTGATTTGCGTATATTGAACCAGCTTTGCATCCCTGAAATGAATCCTGTTTAATCGTGGTGTATGATTTTTTGGATGAATTGTTGAAGTCGATTGGCCAAAATTTTGTTGAGAAGTTTTGCATCAATGTTCACCAAAGAAATAGGTCTATAGTTCTCTTCCTTTGATGAGTCCCTGCCTGGTTTTGGGATGAGGGTTATGATGGCTTCATAGAATGTGTTCGGTAGTGAGCTTTCAATTTCAATTTCATTGAAGAGTTGGAAGAGAATTGTTGTGAGCTCTGCTTTGAAGGCCTTGTAAAATTCCGCTGTGAAACCATCTGGTCCTGGACTTTTCTTAGCTGGGAGGTGTCTTATTGCTGTTTCTATTTCAATGCTTGATATGGGCCTGTTAAGATAGTTCAACTCATCTTGGTTTAGTTTTGGCATGTCAATATTTGCTAGGAAGAGGTCCATTTCTGTCAAGTTCTCAAACTTATTAGCATAAGGTTTTGAGAAGTATTCCCTTATAATGTTCTGAATCTTGGTTGTTTCAGTGGTGATGTTTCCATTCTCATCTCTGAGTTTATTAATTTGGGTGTGTTCTCTTCTTTTTCTGATAGGATTTGCTAAGGGTCTGTCAATTTTGTTAAGTTTTTCGAAGAACCAACTCTTTGTTTTGTTACTTCTTTCTATAGTTTTTTTGGATTCTAATTCATTTAATTCTGATTTAATTTTGATTATTTCTTTCCATCTACTGGATTGGGGTTTATCTTGCTGCTCTTTTTCAAGGAGGTTTAGATGTGTCATTAAATTGTTAGTTTCAGATCTCTCCAATTTGTTGATGTAGGAGCTCAGAGCTATAAACTTGCCTCTGAGTACTGCCTTTGCTGTGTGTCAGAGGAGCTGGTAATTTGTGTGTTCATTTTCGTTGAATAGCATGAACATTTGAATTTCCTTTCTAATCTGTTCCATGACCCACTCGTGATTCATCAGTGTGTTGTTCAGCCTCCATGTGATACCGGACTTTCTTTGGTGGCTTTTGGTGTTGAGTTCTAATTATATTCCCTTGTTATCAGAGAGAATGCAAGGTATAGCTTCAATGTTTCTGAATTTAGACAAGTTTGCTTTTTGACCTAAAATGTGGTCTATTTTAGAAAATGTTCCATGTATTCTGATGCTGCTGGGTGAAATGTTTGGTTGATGTCTGTTAAGTCTAGTTGATCTATGCAGCTGTTTAGGTCTGCGGTTTCTCTGTTGAGTTTTTGCCGAGTTGATCTATCTAGTGGGGAGAGTGGTGTGTTAAAATCCCCAACAATTAATGTCTTTGGATCTATATGGGATTTGAGGGAAAGTAGTGTTTCTTTGATAAATTTGGGTGCTCCGTTGTTTGGCGAATAGAAATTTAGAATTGTAATATCCTCCTGAAGGAGAGATCCTTTAATTAGTATGTAGCGACCTTCTTTATCTCTTCTCACGAATTTTAATTTGAAGTCTATTTTATCTGATATTAGGATTGCAAATCCCGCCTGTTTATGAGGGTCGTTTGCTTGGTAGATTTTGTTCCAGCCTTTAATATTGAAAATGTGTTTTTTTTAAGGGCAAGATGTGACTCCTGCAGGCAGCAGATAGAAGGGTCTTGTTTTTTAATCCAACTAAACAGTCTATGTTGCTTAATTGGAGAGTTCAGTCCGTTAACGTTAAGAGATAAGACTGAGAGGTATTTGGGAGTTCCTGCCATGTTATCCACCTTCTTGGGGGCTGCGAAAACTGGGTTCTTCCTATGGTTCTTGGATTCAAAGTTTGGGTGCAGTTTCTTGGCCTTTATTGTGGTCTTCTTGATTTTCTATGTGTAGGACATCTTTAAGAATCTTTTGTAGGGCTGGTTTGGTGGAGATGTATTGTTTCAATTTTTCTTTGCAATGGAATGTTTTTATTTGGCCTTCAATTATGAAGGAGAGTTTAGCTGGGTACAGTATTCTTGGTTGATAGTTGTTTGTTTTTAGGGCATGGCATACATCATTCCAGGCTCTTCTTGCTTTGATTGTCTCTGCTGAGAAATCTGAGGTGATTCTAATTGGTTTCCCTTTATAGTTGATTAACCTTTTCTCCTTGACAGCTTTAAGGATCTTTTCCTTGTTCTGACTTGATCCTGTGTGGATTATAATGTGACGGTTGGATGTCCTATTCTGGTCTGGTCTATTTGGGGATCTAAAGGCTTCTTGTATCTGAATAGGCCTATCTTTTTGCATGTTTGGGAAGTTCTCTGCTAGGATCCTGTTAAACAAATTTCCTAGACCATTAACTTCTGTTTCTAGGTGCTCCTCTACACCCATTATCCTTAGATTAGGCCTTCTGATGGTGTTGGATTGATCTATCATATGTCTTGGACTTGTCTTGGATGCTTGTATGTTCCTTCTCTATAATATCTAGGCTGTCTTCAATCCCCGAGATTCGATCTTCTGCATGGTCTAACCTGCTGTCAAGACTCTCTACTTTGTTTTTATCTCTTTTCCTTCTAATTGGTCAGCTTTGATGCCTTCAAGTTCTTTGTTGAAGCTCTGTTTTAGGTCTTGTATGAATTTCTTTACTTCCTTAATTTGGTGTTCAATGTTTGTTCTCAAATCACTTAGTTGATTGGTTATGGTTTCTTTGGACTCCCATTCCTTCTGTTGGGTTCCATTCAGCATTCCCTTTGTGGTCTTCCTGACTTCCTTCAGCTCTTTGTTAATGGATTCTTTGAATGCCTTTAGTGATCTTTGTGTGTTCTCTACCTGGTCTCTCAATTCCTGTATTACTCTTTGATTAGCTTCCTCCCGTTCGTGGGATTCCTGCAGTTCTCTTTCCTCTCATTCCTGGGATTCCTGCAGTTCTCTTTGAGTGTTCTCAGCCTGCTCACGCCATTCCTCCCTTTCTCTTTGAGTATTCTCAAGTTGTTCACGCAAATCCTGTATCAGTTTTTGAGTAGCTTCCTCACGCTTATTATATTCCTGTATAAACTTCTGGGATGCTTCTTCTCGCTCCCTATTACGCTCATACAGAGTCCTTTGTAAGTTGTCAAACTTCTCATTTATCATGTTTGCCAGTAGTGTTTGTAGAGCTATTTGGGAACTCTCTTCTGGATTATTCATTATCTGTTCTGACCCCTGATTATCAAGATTGGGAATTGAGATACCCAAATTTGCCATTTTTCTTGTGTTTTTCCAGCTTACTCTGCCCATTTGAGATGAAGATAGCACCAGTTTTGTGCTAGAACACTATCTTAAGGCAACCATCAACCAAAGTTTGCATTTGTACAGTCAATAGTCTACACATACAATCTAGTTCAACAGATACATCTATTCAACATCAAACAACTATATGTTAATGGACTTCGAACCGCAGAGAAGAATTTGGAAAACCAGAAGTTATTAGGGTTAGGGAGAGATGTGGGTAAAAAATAGGGATAGATTGGTGTGGGGAGGCACAGGGAGAGTTAACTATGTCCTAATCACAATGCAGGAAATAGGTTGGGTAGGATGCAAGTAGAGAGAGAGAGGAAAAGAAGAAAGGGAAAGGGGAATGAAAAGAAACCAGAAAAAAAAATAGAAACGTAAAAATCAATGTTATTATAGAGATTAAAAGACCATCTATTTAGAGAGGAATGTGAATATATTGAGAGAAGGGGAGGGACATAGAGGAGATGTGAAAAACTTAAAAAAAATACTTAAAATATTATATAGGTATAAAGAGGTAGTACTGCTATTAAGGAATTTAAGTCTCAGAGGTTTTGTATTGAGTAATAAATTTGTGGATTAAGTGTGTACAGAATGAGGGATTGGGTCTACTAGTTAACTACGGGTTTATTTGAGGATGTACAGGACAAGAGTTAAGTCACATAAAGAAGAACAAAAGAGAGAAAAAGGTGAAACGGATAGGAAAGGGAGAAGAAAAGATCAGAAGTTCAGTAGAGCTTGACAAAAAACAAAAAGATAATTAAGAAAGAAAGAAAAAGAGAAAGAAGACAAGAAAAGAAAGGAAAACGCATATTCACGTATTCCTAAAATAATAATTATAAGAGGAAAAGAAAAAAGTTACTGGAAAACAATTATTTTTTCAAAAGAGGCAAAAATTAAAGATTAATAAATGTTTTAGAAAAGGAAAAAAAGTTTATATATATAAGGTACCAAAAAATAAAGAAAAAAAGAAGAAGAAAAAAAAAAGTTCTTTGATTTTTTTTTGGGGGGGGGGAGGGGTGGGAAGAATCCTGTATCTCCCTTTTGTCTGTAACCAGCCTCTTTTTGGAGTCTCTGGTCAGCTTGAAGTCCTGTGGCTTGATTGGTTTCTTAAGTCAGTTTGTTGGAACAGGCAGAAAAATGCTCCACTTTACCCAAGATTTTGAGATCCCCCTCCCAGGTTAGTTTACTGGATTGGTGATCTGTTTTCAGAATCACAAAAGAGGGGGATGCAGTGATGAGGCTAGGTTCTGGGTAGAGTTGAGGCCTTTCAACAAACAGTAGCTTTTCCCTGGGGCTATTTTGTGAAAAAACTCACAGAGCCCACCCTGGAGCCATTCTCAGGGTGTCTGTTTTTCAATTGATTGTGGAGGCTGCTAGAGGGAGGGGCAGCCTCTGGCTCTGGTTACCCAGTGATGAGAGCCATTCCAATGGCTGGCGCCTGAGCTGGGTGACTTTTCCCTGGATGGAACTGAGTCTGTGAGGTCACTTCGCCATGAAGTTCATGTGACCTGCTAAATGACTCGTTTTATTCCAAGGCCTGAGCTGGAGCTAGCAGCTCCTCCGAGCTTTGTCGGTATCCAAGATGGAGATCTCCAGTGCTGCAGGGGAGGGGTGGCCTTCCCTCCTCTGCTCCCTGAGAAGGAGTGAGGAAGTCGGGCTTCTACTCACGCAGAGTCTTGGATCCTGGGTCGTCTCTGGTCTGCAAACTGCAGGATGAAGATGTCCGCTCCTTGTCTGCTCTTGCTGTTGTTGAGTAGAATCCGCTCGTCCGCTGCACCTGGCTCCTTCGTCCCGGACTCTCTGTGTCTCAGGTATGACCACGGCAGCAGTTGCCGTGGCGGCAGTTGCCGCCGCGACCCTGCCGCCGTCGCGGCGGTTGCTGGCAAGCGCTCAGATGTGTCTCCTTGCCTTGGCTTCCCCTCCCTTGACTAACTCTCTGTCCTGTGATGGCACACTTGGTGTGATTCTCTGGCTTAGGACTGTTCACTGGAACGCTAAAACTGCTTTCTATGCGAGAGCTTGTTCAGATTCCAGCTTCTCCTCCGCCATCTTCCCGGAACCCTCTCTATTTGACAATTTTTAAATTTAATAAATTAAATAACTCAGTAAAAGTGGTGCACTGAATCATTTTGAAATTATTTTTTTCTGCTTGGGAAGATTATTGATCCTGTCATTCCTTTTGGGGAACTTAAGGTAATATTTGCACTTTTTGTTGGTTGTGGGGCTTGATCTCTGATTCTGGGGGCACTCCCTAAGCTCCTCAGCTCAAGTTGAGCGCTCTACTGCTTAAGCTATGGCACCAATACTGGGTTTCTTGTGGTTAATTGAAGATAAGGGTCTCATGGACATTCCTGACCAGGCTGGCTTTGAACCACAATCCTCTGGTCTCAACCTCCTGAGTAGCTAGGATTACAGGCATGAACCATCAGCACCCAGGTCGTATTTGTGCTTATGTGCACTGAATGACACTATGTAGACAAATAATGGAAATTTGAATCAAATGATGGCATTGCAGCTTTTCAGAAAATTTGAAGTAGCAATAAATATGTCCATTCCATGTTGTTTTATTAATGACTCATGAGCTATGGGACACTTACATTAGCATCCTCTGCCATGTTTGAAGGTGTATTTAGTATCAGGAAATGTTCATAGAGAAATATAGAAAGACTGAGATTTTTAGAAAGCAAAGAAGATAAGGTATGAAAGAACAGCACAGAAGGAGATACATTTATTACACAGAAATTAAGATGTAGCCTAAGAAATTTAGAATGCTAAAGCAATGAGGAATAAGACTAATTGATAACTATTTGTTCAATAACCAAAAATGGTTCTCTAAAGCCATTTCTAGTATACCTTAGTTACTGTCATTTATTCATTAGCTCTGGAGTTATTCCTTCTCTTCTGTCACAACTGTTAATATGCCTCTGCCATTTTGGTGCCATGAATGACCAAATATATTTCCAAATCTCACTTAGACTACCCTTCTCATTGTGATTAGCAGTGACCATTCAAAAACCTGGAATCTTTGAATTTCCAGAATTAATCTTCACCTGACATCTAAGCACATTCAAGCCATTAATTGCTGTCACCTAATAAACAAAACTTTTTTCAGCACAATATCCTAATATAAGAAAAGTACGTAAATTAGGTACTATTGTCAGGTGTCAGTATGGGAGGAGCAATTATATATTCCAAGTATGGCTTCCTTATTTTTTATTTACTAACTAAATGGTTTTTGGTTTTGTTTTGGTTTTGTTTTATTGTTAGTCAAGGGGCTTAACCTGAGGACTAGGGAATAATTCCTGAATTTTTTTTTTTTGCTCAAGTCTATCACTCTACCACTTGAGGCATAGCACCACTTCCAGTGTTCTTCTGTTCATGCGGTACTGAGGAATTGAACTCAGGGTTTCATACATGCTAGGCAATCACCTTATCATGAAGCCACATTCCCAGATCCCTAAATGACTTTCCTAAGTGGACATTACATTTTCATTCCATAACTATGTACCATAATATTGGCCAGGTGCTAGAAAATGATGTAGAAAATAATACAATAAAATACATCCAGTAAGGCTAGATGGACAATATATAACCCTCACAGTCTAGCAAGGGCACAGAGGGCTTACCTCATGGAGATGTATCAACACGCCGAGTGAGACAGCACCTGACCCACAGCCCACCTCCAGAACGAGTAGGCCATCTTGGGTTCCAGCCACCTGGGGACGTTGGGCCACCTCCTACATTACCCATTCAACCAGTTCTTGAGAGATAGACAGAGAGAGAGAGAGAGAGAGAGAGAGAGAGGGAGAGAGAGAAAGAGAGAGAAGACAGACAGACTGACAGACAGCAGACAGACAGACAGACAGACAGAGAGACAGACAGACGGAGAAAACCAGAATTACAGTTAAATCCGGTTCCAGTGGCTTAGAACTCTAATACTAACTAAACAGGAGGCTGAGATATGAGGATCATGGTTCATAGACAGACCTGGCAGGAACGTGTGAGAATCTTATCTCCAAAGAACCACCAGAAAACTGGAAGGGGCACTGTGGGCTCAAGTGATAGAGTGCTAGCCTTGAGCTGAGGAACTCGGGAACAGTGCCCAATCCTAGGGTTCAAGACCCACGACTGAAAAGAAGTGGACTTCACACCACAATAAGTGGACTGAATAGCACCCATTGTCCTAGGGAGCATGGTAGAAAAGTCAGGCCGAGCTTCCTGTGACCTTGAGGTCATAAGTAGGTCACCTGGCTTCTATGTGCCTCACTTTCCCCAGCTGCAAAACTGAACAAAGTGAAGGATCTCCTTCCTCATGGGGATAGGGTAATAATGAAAGAGCCATATTTCGGTTCATAATACCACACTTGTTCAATGATTAATAACAGGACCCACCTGAGACCTTTCTGGTATCTTTCTGTCATATGCTCACAGAATTGCCAAAACCTTATCTGAAGGCAGCTCCCTCTCTGCCTAGCCATTCTCTAGATATGTCTCTGTATAAATCCCTTGTTTCCTCACAACTGTCCTGTGAGGAGAATGAAGTCCAATGGTTGAGGCCCTACCAAGAACTTCACGTGTGTTCAAGAATCCACTGCTGTGTACTGAGTTTGGGATAATCCTTCTAAACCAACGACTGAGCATGGTGCCACATGTCTACCATCCCAACTACAGAGGACCAGGCTTGGTGGAGCCTTTCACAGGAGGACCACTATCCAGCCCAGCCTGAGAATATATTTAGTTTCTATCTCAGAAATGCTCAAGACAAAAAGGTGGCTGATCAGAGGCGGAGAGAGGAAACAACTAGGGGGGGTCATGGTGCCCCCAGAGGGGTGTTTGACCCTGATTGAATTGGTATTGGGTAGACTATTCACCTGTGCTCCTGAGAGAAGCTGTTGGCAGCTGCTCCAAGTGGGGCAGCAGCGATGGCAGCAGCATTGCTGACACATGGGCCCAGAGCAGAAGACTAGGGGCAGGGACCAGGTCGGGGATTTAGGCTTGTTTGCAGCACACCATTGCCTGAGTTTTGAATCCTGGCACCTTATGAAGGGAGGGAAGGGGCCGGGTGGGGGTAGGAACATCAATTTCCTACTATACTCCAAAGTCACCTCAAGTCTCTTCTGCACCACTCAGCCACCTCTACCTTCCTCAACTACTGGTAGTGGTATAAACCAACAGGGAATCCCAGTGCTACCTGGAAGCATGGAATGTGGGCATGTCCAGCATTCTTGTATCCTACTGGTCAGAAAGAAACAAGAAAGAATGGGGGTGTGGCCAGTATCTTGTGAAGCAAGCAGAATGGGTGAGTGTCATCAGGCCATCCTGGGGCAATTTGAGCTGACTGGATGTTCCCAAGACCTGAGAACGAACCCCAGGGGTTAACAAAATCAAAACAGGTTCACATGCAGATGACAGTATGCTAATAAATATATATCTTTATAGAGTGCCAGAGATGTCTATACATTATTCAGTTATATAGACTATATTCCTACCAATTCCTGAGAATTCATTATATGTCCATGTACTTAATGTTATTGTTTAAATCCTTAAATTATTAATGAAAGCACACAGTTTCTGAAATTATTGTGTTCTTGTAATAATATTCTTTTAATGCTTCATAAATATTAAATAAAATCAACCAGCCTTCTGAAATGATGCTGTTTAATTTTATAGGATCATCATGCACGATGAACTCAATCAACTGTGACATTGACAAAAATCCAGTGTTATTCCTTTGCATGGGTACCAGTTTCTTAGTATCTCTTGCCATTGGTTGGTGTCAGGATGGGGATTTGAAGTGAGGGCCTATTTTGCCACATGGGACTATGGCTTCCCTGATAGTCTGTCAACCTTCAGCAATGCAAGGTGCAGTAGCCTTTGCAACAGTGTCATTCAGACCAAAAAGGGTCACTGTGCAAAGGAAGAAAACATAAAAGGCCACATTTTTTCTGTGCATTATTTTCCCTGCAAGACCTGTGGTTCTAGGATCACAGGAGCACCTGCGTATCCAGTGGCTTCACCCCATCCTAGGGTCATCAAAGCTGAGGCAGACTTGCCATGACCTGAGTTCAAAAACCATGCTGAGAAAAAAAAATTAGCTCCCTGGCTTGCAATTCACACAGTTTATTCTTACAGGCTTTGGATTTGAACTCAGGATCTGGGTAAATCTGCAGCAATATGGATAAAGGGGAAGATCACCTTATATGAAGATAAAAAAAAGTCAGGCCTGTTCACTAGTCCTGAATTCAAGACCCAGCCCTGGAAAACATACTATTTATATCTATTGTAAACATAGGATTTATACTAACCTATAGATGTTCATTCCATACATGTTTGGTTTGGTTGTTCCTTGTATCTTTTGTTTTATTCATTTATTTACCATTGATTTTACTATGATGAAACCCATTCTGTTTATTACATTGATGACAACCTATCACAGAACATCTAGATTTGTAGAAATGTTCTCCATCATGCCTTTCCCCCAGGATTCTCAGAGAAAAGGAAAAAAAAGTTTCACACTCTCCTTCTTACTCCACCATCCACTTGTTGGTAGTGCTGGGATCTGACCTCAGGGCAGAGCAAAACCAACTGGCCAATCAGTCAGGGTGATCATACGAACATGTGAGCAACTAAGGAATGTGGCCAATCCCAGAATCTGACATTGATCCCCAGGGTGATCCACTATAGTCATAAATTCATAATTTAAATATAGGATCTATATTGACATGCATGTGTGGACAGCATCTTGTGTTCAGTGCAATTATTCTCCTTATTTTTCTCTAACTCATGGAGGTATTGTGTATTTTAACAAGTATGGTGACAGGTATAGCTGTGCTGACATGGATGACAACCTATTCCTAGGAGTATAGAGTTGCGTATACATTCTCCTTCCTAGCTGAGACCCAGAACATGCACAGTACAGAAAAACAGGTGCAACGACTGGCTTCTCACATCAGGGTGAATTTTTGGCAGTACTGGGATTCTAACTTTGGGCCTAGGAGGCCCAACTGCCCAATGGGTCCAAGTGATTCCACCGGACTGTGAGCCAGTTAGGAGCAGGGCCTTTCCCAGGAACTGAGATGGAGCCCCAGGGAGGCCAAAATAGTCCTCAATGATCATTGAAACCTGGGATGGATATTCACATCTGTGTGTGGACTGCATTGTGCATTGAGTGTAGTTATACTCTTTATTTTGTATGCTATTCATGGATGTATTGTGTATTTTCTTGAGTATATGATAACAGGTATAACTGGGCTGACATGGATAAGTTATTCCCATGGCTACCGGGTGGCCCATGCATTCTCCATCCTAGCTGAGATAAAGGATTTGCACAGGAAAGAAAACAGGTGCAAAAATTGACTTCTGACATGAAGATGAATCTTCTGGCTGGGGGGTGGGGGAAATCTGAACTTGAGACCTAGCAGGAACAAGTGGTGATTGGGTCCTCATGAGGAAACCAGCCTTTGAGCCACGAAGGAGCTAGGCTGTTCCAAGGACCTGAAATTGAGCCCCCACCACCGAGGGGAGAGCGGGGAGCACAACTGTCATCCATTCATATAAGGTGAAAGTAGTATGCAAATAAGTACACATTTGTATAGAATAGCAGAGGTGGTAACCTATTGTGGAATCCAATCTGTGTGACCACCGATTCTTGGATATTTCCTGATGCCTCCATTTCATGACTGTGATGATTATTGTCATGCTTCATCAACTGGTCCTTACAAATAATCAATACCCCATGTGTCTTGCCTATTATTTCCTACTTGCATCATGCACGAACTACTCATTCAAGGATGAGATCGATCACATTCCATGACTCATCCCATATCCACAAACGTGTATCTCAGGATCTCCCGCAATTCCCTCCTCGTAGAGGGGCTGAATTCAAACCTCAGGCCTGGAAAAATACTCCTTACATACTTTTTTTTTTTTTTGGTCCAATCGTGGGCCTGAAATCTGGGCCTGGGCGCTGTCCCTCAGCTCTTCACCTCAAAGCTAGCGCTCTACCACTTGAGTCACAGCACCACTGCCAGCTTTATCTTCTGATTATGTGGTGCTGAGGAATCGAGCCCAGGGCCTCATTCATGCAAGGCACGCGCTCTACCACTGAGCCACCTTCCCAGCCCTCCTTATATATATTTTAAAGATAGCATTTATACTTCCATACAGATGTTCAGTCCATATTGTGTTTGGTGTGGTTATTTATTTTATTTCTTGTTTCATTCATTCATTTACAAATTATTTTATTGACTCTGATGATACCTATATCATTTATTACATTGTTTACATCCTGTCACATAACATCCAGATGTTAGATGTGTTGTCCATCATGCCTGGCAGTGCCAGGATCTGAACTGAGTGCCTAGCAGGCCCAATTCATGATTGGGTGAGTTTGAGCATGGCAGCCTCTAGCCAATGAAGATGGCAGGTGATTCTCAGGCTCTGAGATAGACCCCCAGGTTTGGCCAAAACAGGGATACATGGATAGGCAGACGGAGGTATACAAATAAATATATATTGGTAAAGAGTTCCATAGCCGTCTATCTATGATAGAAGGACACCTATTATGTTCCTACCAACTCTTAAGTATTTATTATACCACCATTGAAGGAATATTATTCTTTTCACAATTAATAAACTATTAAGATCAATCAGCACTCTAGGATTATTGCATCCAATTTTAGAGCAGACCGATGCATAAACTACTTTTTCAATCGGTATTCCTATGCATAGGAATGAGTCTCTTGTGATCTCCTGCTATTGGTGTCAGGACTGGGATTTGAACCCAGGGCCTATATTGACAGTTTGGCCTATGGCTTCACTGATAGCCAACCAGCCACCAGCAATGGCAGGTCAGGTCCACTTTGCAGTTTTGTCATTCAGACACAGGATGGTCACTGTGCAAAGAAAAAAAATCATAAAAAACCCAGCTCTCTGCAGCTCACCACTTTTTGTGCTTTCCAATTTGTTTTTCTTCCTGAAAGACCTCTGTGCCAAGGATCTCATGATCGGCTATGGGTCCAATGAGTGCACCCCAACCAAGTGAGATCCAAGCTGAAGCAGAGTTTCCATGACCTGAGTTCAAGCCCCATGTTTGTCCAAATAATAGAAAAAAGAACATATAAAAACTTAATTATTTAACTAAATTTTAAAAAATGAAGCTCCCTGGTTTGGAATTTTTGCCAGTTTTCTTTCCTAGCCTGGGATTTGAAATCAAGGTCTTGGTAAATCTGTAGCAATGTGAGCGAAGAGTTACCATTACTTGAGTTCAAACCCCGTGCCAACCAAAAATGGAAAACTAAGTCACTGACCTCGGCATGGGGAGGTAGTTGTGGAGATGGAAGGAAGGGATGGTAGGGGAAAAATACAGGAGTAAATAATGCTCAATAGGACATGTACTCATTACCTTGCTCCTGGAACTGTAACCACTCTGTAGAACATTTTTACAATAAAAAATGTACAAAAAAAGAAACAATGTAGTTCTCAGAGAAACACTTTGCAGGTAAGGGAAGGATGATTGAATAACTATAAAAAACTCTACACTGCTTTTTTTAATGTTCAGTATGGAACTGAATAAACATAACTGCTTCTATTAAAAAAATTAAGTCACTGTAGTGGAACTCTGGCCAGTATTTCTGCCATTGCTAGTTTTTGTGCTCACCGTCCAGGTAACTCTTTTGCACCATGGGTGAATGCGAAGCTCACTGTCCTTCAGAAAAAGAAATTCAGGATAGAGTTCTAGAGTTCCCAGGGCCTGAATGAAGGCCCTGAAATTGAAGAAATATTTCTATACATGTGTAATACATAATATATACTTATATATGCATGTTAATTTCATACTATGATTTTTATTATTGATTTTGTACTTTATTTTTCTTTGATTCATTTATTGATTATTGTATTTAGTATTATTATACACATAATATTATATTTTGCACATCTATTATAAAATTATACACAATAATTTAGGGCATTGACTCATTTTAATTAACATTTTATTAAGTGTTGAAACATGATACATAATTAAATGGAAGCATTTGTCACAGTCTTCACATGTTTACAGTCTCTCCCAAGTATGAGCTTTGAGTTCAAGCCCGAAGACTGGCAAAAAAAATTGAGCCTGGTGAGACATATTATACTGGAACTCACAGAAAGGCCGAGGTTATAGGTAAGACGTAGGGTGGAGGTCAGGTGCTGGTGGCTCACCCCTGTATTCTACTCAGGAGTATGCGAGCTGAGGATCTCAATTGCAAACAGGAAGGTCAATATAAGACATTTTTCTCCAATTAAACACCCACAAAGCCAGAAGTAGAGCTGTGGTTCAAGTAGTACAGTGCTAGCCTGGAGCACAAAACCTCAGGGATAGGATAGCATCCTGGACCTGAATTCAAACCCCAGGACTGGCACACACACACACACACACACACACACACACACACACAATACAGAGCATTAACCAGACGGCCTGCACAAATTCCATCTCTAGCAACTCAATATTAAAATAAAAAAAAGATGGAGAAGGGAAGGAAAGACTTGCTACAGGAAGTGATATACCCAGTGACAAAATTCCACAGTAGTTCTAATATGTGGGCACAAGACAGAGAGCCTCAGGCAGAAGGTATAGCATGGGCAAAGGTCCTGAGGTGTGCTGTACAGCAGGTGGTGTGAGTGGAATGAAGGTTCTATGGCTTCAGAAAGGTCTGGCAGGAAATTCAAGGCTGGGTCAAAGTTGACTTGTGTCACAGGGCAGAGGGTGAGGTCCCAGAATGGCGCCCAGGGAGAAGATTAGCTTGGCTTTATGCTAGGGACCCAAAGCCATTTCCTGTGGCTGGAAACCTGTTTTCACAGCTCCTAACTCTCAGGCCTCCTTTGCATGGAGGAGTCAGGGCAAACGCAGGGAAGAACTCTTGCTTTAGAAAAGCTTCTAGCCCCATGCCACCAGTCGCTCAACCCCTGTAAATCCTAGCTACTCAGGAGACTGAGATAGAGATCGAGGGTCAAGCCAGCTCAGGATAAGAAACTTAATGATTCTCCTCTTGCTGATTAACTACCAAAATCCAAAAATGGAGCTGTGGCTCAAGTGTTAAAGTGGTAAGCTTGAAGGAAAAACGTATAGAGACCAGAGCCCAGACCGTGAGTTCAAGCCACAATACTAGCGCAGGAAAATTAAAGAAAAGATTTCAGGAGCTCCTAGTCCACTGTGGTGTAAGGCTAGATCATCCAGGCACAGGTGGATCATGCCTGTTCTCCTAGCTCCTCAGGAGGCTGAGATGTGAGGATCACATTTAAAAGCCAGCCCAGGCAGGAAAATCTGGGACTCTGATCTCCAAGGCACCTACAGAAAACCAGAAGTTGCTCTGTGGCTCAAGTGGTAACGTGAAGAGTTGGGGGACAGCGCCCAGGCCCTGAGTTCAAGCCCCATGACCAACACCAGTCCTGCTTGGACCTTACTCTGTAGCTCTAGGCAGCGTTCTTTTCAGTGGACCCCTGAGGGTCTCCTAATCTCCAGGTGTTCTACAAGTCTTGGTAGCAGCCTTTTTGTAGGCCATTGCCTACAGAGCAGGGCAGAGAACCAGAGAAGTATCGAGCCTTGGGGCATGAAGATCATCAGAATGGCATGTCATGGGTGCAATGTGTATCGGAGTAGTCAATCACTGTCTCAGACTATGGTTCTGGGCCAGGAGGGGCAGGAGCATAAGATGTTACACCAGATAATGCCCAGTCACATGAGTATAACAAGAGTGCATATTTGTCAGTCAGACCTTGGGCAGGTGTTGAGTTGGGCTCATGGAAGTTTTTTTTTTTTTTTTTTTTCTTTTTTTCTTTTTTTTTTTTTTTTTTTAAATTTTATTTTATTTTATTTGAGAACATACTGTACAGAGGGGTTACAATTACATGGGCAGGATAATGCATACATTTCTTACCAAGCATTGCATCCTCCTCCTTTGTTTACCCTTCACCTCCTTTCCCAGCCTCCCCCCTCCCTCCCACCCAATCATACCCCCCCTACCCCCCCCCCCACCGACATTGTAAAGCTGGTTTTGACATGACATTTTGTACTTCTCATTGTTGCAACAGGTCCACCTGAATCCTTAAACGACTTGTTTGTCCCCGTCTCCTCCACATGTTATACTGACATCAAATATAGTGAAAGCAGGGGTTACACTGTGGGGGAGGGACATACAAAGCAACAAAGAAATAATCTTATAAATGCATTAGAAACACATGCATGAAAGAAACAAAAACATTAAAATACATATTTGAGGTTTTGTTTTCCTAACATCACATTATCTGACTTTTTCTGCTTGACTCATACCTATACTAGATATTGCAAATAAGGGAAACCATGGGACCTATGTTTCTTTGGGCCTGGCTTACTTCACTTAATATAATTTTTTCCAAGCCTTTCCATTTCCTAACAAATGGGGAAATGTCATTCTTTCTGATGGAGGCATAGAATTCCATTGTGTATATATACCACATCTTCTTGATCCATTCATCTACTGAGGGGCATCTGGGTTGGTTCCATGTCTTAGCTATGGTAAATAATGCTGCAATAAACATAGTTGTGCTGGTAGCTTTAGTGTGGCCTTGTTTGTGATCATTTGGGTAAATGCCCAAAAGTGGGATTGCTGGGTCGTTGGGGAGCTCTATGTGGAGTCTTTTGAGGAACCTCCATACTGCTTTCCAAAGTGGTTGAACAAGTTTACATTCCCACCAACAATGAAGTAAGGTTCCTTTCTGTCCACATCCCCTCCAGCATCTGTTGTTGTTAGAGTTCTTGATTTTTGCTGTTCTAACTGGAGTGAGGTGATATCTCAATGTTGTTTTGATTTGCATTTCTTTTATGGCTAGGGATGTTGAACATTTCTTCATGTGTCTATTGGCCATCCTTCTTTCTTCTTCAGAGAAGCTTCTCTTTAAGTCTTTCGCCCACTTACTTATTGGGCAGTTGTTTCTTTGAGGATTTGTTGTTGGGTGGTTTAATTTTTTGAGTTCCAAGTATATTTTAGATATGAGACCCTTGTCCGTTGTATGGCTAGTAAAGATCTTCTCCCAGTCCGTGGGCTTTCTATTGATCTTGCTAGCTATGTCATTTGCCCTGCAGAAGCTCTGCAACCTTATACAATCCCATTTGTCCAGCCTTTCTTTGATTTGTTGTGTTTCCGGGTCTCTATTCAGAAAATTTCGGCCTGAGCCAAGGAGACCCAGGGTTTCTCCTATTCCATCCTGTAATGTTTTCAGAGTGTCTGCTTTGAGTTCAAGGTCTTTGATCCATTTGGAGTTGATTCTGGTGCAGGGTGATATATAAGGATCTAGCTTTAGTTTTCTACATGTAGTTAACCAGTTTTGCCAGCACCATTTACTGAAGAGGCTGTCTGTCTTCCATCCTATTGTTTTAGCTCCCTTATCGAAGATTAGATGGCTATAGGTCTGTAGGTTCATTTCTGGGTTTTCAATTCTATTCCATTGGTCCTGAGGTCTGTTCTTATGCCAATACCAAGCTGTTTTGATTACTATGGCTTTATAGTAGAGTTTGAAATTTGGTATTGATATTCCTCCAGCAGTATTCTTTCCGTTGAGGAGCGTTTTTGCTATTCGGGGTCTTTTATTGTTCCATATGAATTTTTGGATTGCCTCTTCTATTTCCTTGAAGAATGAGGGTGGAATTTTGATAGGTATTGCGTTGAATTTGTAGATAGCCTTGGGCAGTATTGCCATTTTCACGATGTTAATCTTTCCAATCCAGGAGCATGGGAGGTTTTGCCATTTTTTAAGTTCTGTGTTGATTTCCTTTTTCAAGATTTTAAAGTTTTCATCATAGAGGTCCTTCGCTTCTTTAGTTAAGTTAATTTCTAGGTATTTTATTTTTTGTGAGGCTATTACAAATGGAGTTGCTTTCCTAATTTCAGCCACACTTTTCTCATTGTTGGCATACAGAAAAGCCATTGATTTTTGGGGGTTAATTTTATAACCTGCTACTTTGCCAAAGTTTTGAATCAGCTTGAGTAATTTGGGAGTGGAGTCTATGGGATTCTTTAAATACAAGATCATGTCATCTGCAAAGAGGGAGAGTTTTATTTCTTCTTTCCCTATTTGGATCCCCTTTATGTCTGCATCTTGTCTTATTGCTGTAGCTAGGCATTCTAATACTAGATTGAAGAGAAGTGGAGAGAGTGGGCATCCTTGTCTTGTTCCTGAGTTAAGAGGAAATGGCTTTAGTTTTTCACCATTGAGTATAATGCTGGCTGTAGGTTTGTCATATACAGCCTTTATTGTATTGAGGTTGTAGGCTCAGGAATCCACAGCCAACTGGCTGCTGCTTATAGAAGTTGCTATCCCAGGAGTCTGAGGGCTCGGTTCCCTGTTGTCCTCACCAGTGCTTCGGGAAGGGGGACAGATGGAAGTCTGCAATCATGGGCCGACTACCAAGGAGCAACCCTAGTGTCCTTCCCTTGATCCTGTAGCCCCATGTTGAGATCGAGGTGCAGATTCCATGGAACTTACTGCCATGGACCAAACCCTTCAGCCCAAGAATTTCTTAAGAAGAAACCACTTGATCTGGCTTGACAGTTTACTGTGACTATGACTCAGTCAGCCCCCCAGTTCTAGCTCAGGTCATCCAGGTCAAAATTAATACCCCAGAACAATGAGGTACTGGCTATACCAGTCTCTCATCCCCCAGTTCCCTGGCCCTGGAATCTAAAGTATATGCCTCTGTATTCTGGGCATCCAGAATTGTCTAGAATGACCTGAGAGGCCCAGCTGGGGCCAGAAGATAGATTTGCCTACGATAAGGTACGTTGTCATTTGCTAGACATCGAACAATACATCCAAGCCACCTTGCCTCACCTCTCATGTAGCCGAAGACTATCATTGTTTGGGGAGCCTTCAGTCAGCTATCAAGGTCAAGTTGGCCATAGCCATTGGCAACCACCCTTCCCCCACACCACTACCAGCCTTCTGGGAGTGGGACATGCAGCCAGGGGCCCAGCTGAGAAAAGGACAGGACACAGCATGACTGAACCTGATCCCCCAGAGGCAGGAAAGAACATATGTCAACCGGTCCTGAGGACCCAGAATCCCCTGCATGAGTACAAAGATATGGACAGCCAGACTTGGTTCCCAAGGGAAAGGTCTCACAGACTATTCTGCCCATGTTGACTTGTAACCACGGTCCTCACATCTCAGCCTTCTGAGTAGCTAGGATGAGAGTTGTGAGCCACGGGTGGCTTCTGGTTTCAGCCACCTTCATATACACAGAGGAGACCCATCTCATCAGTCCGCAAACTTTTTGCAACCCTTCACTTCAGATTTTGATACCCAGCATCCAAATCTATCCTTCAATGGAGAAAATAAAGACAAAACCATCACACCTGCACCCCTTCTCCCACTCCCTGCTTGTCACAGGACACGTCCTCTTGAACCTGTGGCTTCAAACTGGGGCAAACTTGGGGAGTTCTTACAAATATCTTTACAGTGAGGCCAGCACTTGGTCTCCCAAACACAGCACCCTCCCCACACCCCCACACCTCCACCATCATTTGCAGGCAAAGATCTCTTACTTTCTTTCTTTTTTATGTTGTGGGGCTTGAACTCTGGGCCTGGGTGCTGTCCCTGAGCATTTCAGCTTAAGGCAAGCACTCAATTGCTTGAGCCACAGCACAACTTCTGGTTTTCTGGCAATTCCTTTTAGGTAAGAGTCTCAGGGTCTTTCCTGATCAGGCTAGCTTTGACCCGTGATCCTCAGATCTCACATCCTGAGTACCTAGGATAACAGCCATGAGCTACTGGCACCCAGCCAAACAAGCTTCAATTCCTGTCATCCTCTCCCCCCAGGAGACTGAAATCTGAGGACTGCAGTTGGATGCCACTTAGCAGCAAGGCCCATGAGAACTCTTTATCTCCAATTAAACATCCCAAAAAGCTGGAAGTGGAGCTGTGATTCAAATGGAGCAAAGAAGATAAGATCCATGCCCTAGTTTCAAGCTTTTTCTAGCATAGACCCACCCAAGATAGGGAAGCAAATGTGCACATGGGAGCTCAAAGCTAACCCATAATACTCAGGACTCCCAGAACAGACCCCATCCAGCTCTGATTCTCTAGATTCTATGTCCTACACCATGGCAGTCTTAGATGGGACTGACCATGCTCCAAATTGGGACATTCAAGTACAATCTCATACTCAAGATCCCCTGACCTTATCACTCAGAATCTCTCGCTGTCCTGCCTGAAAACTAGGCAGTGAGGTAAGATCTAGTTATCCACCACATGATATGGGAACCAAAGGGATTCCTGGTCAAGGGACAGAGACTGGGGGGATCTAGCTCCCTCTTTGGGAGGTGAAAAGGGCTGCTCTATCCCAGAAATTTTCCTATGTTGTGAATATTATCAAAGAAACAACCCTGCTCAGACCACAGTGCCTCTGATTTTTCCACCAGCCTCTACCCAGCTCTGCCCCAGCTTCAGCCTGCCCTCTCGGAATCCAAGATCTGCCATCTATACTAAAGAGTGAGCCAGCCAAGAAACGCACTTCCTGCCCTCATTCCCAGGATGTCCTGTGTCAGTGGCATGCTTACCTCAGTCTTTGGTGAAGGAATGAACACTGGGAGTGATATCGTCAGATTGAGCCCTGGAAAGTCCTAGTCCCTAAGGGTGTACTGCACAGGCATCCTGCAGTGAGCGGCAGCCAGGTTGTCAATGATGAACCCAAGGTGACAGGACTTTTAATAGCAGTGTGGCTGGATCAAAAGCTGGTAGTCTATGTTGTCAGGCGAGGTCATGGCTCCAAAGGCCTGACACACGTGACCCAGGATCATTCTCCCTCTTCAAATTCCTACTTATACTTTGATCCCCCCTTGAAACTCTCTCACTCCAATACCTCCCTAGCCCTTGGAAACTTTCGTTTTATCTGACCAGAAAATAAACTCAATGAGGCTGGGCATAATTGAAACCTGGTGACCCACTCTGAGCCCTAGGTTCTACCCGAGGCTGGTTCCCTATATTGTCAGTGACCACACAGCTCCTAGATGGTATGAAGTTTCTGAGGGGTCAGTGGCTTGGTCCTCCATACTTACTTTAGGCTCTGAAACAGTCCACACATAGATTGTGAATAATTGGCTCCCTTGATCCAGAGACTCCAAACCGTGGCTTGCATGTTCTCTCTTCTTCCTTCCTTTCCTTTTTTTCTCCCTCTGTCCTTCCCTCCTTTCTCTCTTTACTTTCTTTGTGTCAGTTCTGGGCCTTGTACTCAGAGCCTAGGTGCTGTCCCTAAGCCTTTTTACTCAAGGCTAGCAGTCTATGGCTTGAGCCACACATCCATTTCTGGTGTTTTGTTTTTGGTAGTTAATTGAAGACAAGAGTCTTACAGGCTTTCCTGCCCGGGCCAAAAGCCTCAATCCTCTGATCTCAGCCTCCTAAGTAATTAGGATGACAGGCTTGAAGCACTGGCATCCAGATCAATCCAAGGTTTCTTCATGGGCTGTGGAACCAGTCCTGGAACTTTTCGTTGTCTATGACCCCCCAGAGCCTCGTGCACACCGTAATGGTTTGTTGGTTAAATAAATGAGCATCTGTCTATGACAATACTACAGAAAATCCCATCTGATTCAGGTAAGAATCCTCTGTGGGGGAGTGGGGAGAAAGCCTGAAGTAGCTCTCCCACAGTTCTCCCTCCTCCCTCTTACCCACTCCTGGTGCCACAACACTTAACTGTTTTGGCTCTGAGGGTGTGAGCCACTATGTACTCGCTACATTCCAGGGCCTCTGGGATGCCTGTCTTCTCAACGATCTCTGTCCAGCAGCTGACCAGCTCTGTGGCACTCAATTCACCATGGAGGTGTGAATGAGTTTGCTGTGAGCTGAATGGCTGGCTCAAGGGGACTCCTGTCCTCCCCCTGGGGCCAGCCAGGATTGTCCACCACACGTGGCCCCTAAATTTCATGTTGCAGATGAAGGATTCTTGAGGTAGCCTGGGTTCTCTGAATCTCCCAGAGTCCAGTACAGGTGCTGGGAATCATCTCTGCTCATTGCTGGCAGGCTGGGGATGGTGAGGTCACAAGGTCTGTTCCCCATAATGTCCTCGATTGGGGTCATCACCCTAGAGAGATGCAACAGCTGCCAGAGAAAGGCAGTCAAGGCACAACGTTCAAAGCAGATGACAATCTGGCTTGGGAACTCTGCCTGTGCCGCTTTGAACATCATTGTTTGATGGCTGAAATCATCCATCTAATTTGATCCATAATCCCAGGTATTAGTGGAAATTGCCAGCTTAAATAAAAAAAAAAACCCTGGAAAATGTGGTATTTAATTTGTCCCAATCAAACTTAAAGGGTTCCAAAATCAGTGGTCCCCTTTTCCTTCCAGACTGCCTATAACAGGTTACAGAAACTGGCATTCAGCCAGCCCTAGCTAACTGCCACCTCCTGATACTGAGCAGGCTCCAGCAGGGGAAATGGACTTGCCTACCACTGCCCAGCTGGAAACAGCCCAGGCGGGACACAGACTGGATTCTGCAGGACTCCAGGGAGGATTGACACTGAGCACTGCCCCAGGAGGGTGTCCTCACCACCAGGGGGGGCCCGCAACCCTGTGTCAGAATGCCCACAGTGACCGTTAATGCCCTAGATATGGTTCCCCTCTCATCCACTGTCATGGTGAACCATCTGTCATGTCACACCCTACGCCAGTTCCCAAAACCTCATAGCTTCACAGCCCCTGCCTTATCATTTCCCTCATCTCGTTCCCTAATTATGTTGGGCAAACACATTCTAAACCCTTGAATTACCTCCAACTAAACACACAAGAGCAGAGTGGCTTGAAAAATGTGGCTGTGATCTCATTCGCCTCATGAAACTTCTGGCTGGGGATAGAAGGACAGGCGTCCACTCCAGTCTAGGGTTCACACAGTTCTTCTAGAGGAGGCTCACTCTGGCCCAGCAGCTACTGTGGGCTACAGGAAAGGGGGAAGAGAGAGGTGGAAAGGGGAGGAAAGTAATGTCTACTGAAATCTTCCATAAAGGAGCCATGAAACTGTGAAGGAGAAAACAAAAATTGTGGTTGGGCTTGTACTTGGTATTGATGAAGAACAACAACAACAACAAATACACACACACAGAGAAATAAAATGTTTTTGCTGTTTTTAGACATGGTGACTTAAATATATTTTCATTGTTCTCATCTCCCTGCTATCCCAACACACACACACACACACACACACACACACACACACACACACACACCTCCAGAATGGTGACAGATAACACTTCCATGCAGCACCTGCAATTTGCCAACTGATCACTGACCTGAGGACAGTCAGGCTGTACAAGAAGAAAGATTCTCTCTCTCTCTCTCTCTCTCTCTCTCTCTCTCTCTCTCTCTCTCTCTCTCTCTCTCACACACACACACACACACACACACACACTCACTCACACACACACACACAGACTCAGAGTAGTACCTCTCCTAAGTTTGTTGATTCCTCATCGGAGCAAGCGGGTTCCCATTCTCTGTTCCCTTGTCAGAACCAAGGACTCCCACACAAGGGGAGCTCCACTCTAATGACACAGCACGACCCCGCCTCTCCCCTTCTCCAGGGCCAGACCCTTCCCCTTGGGAACAACCAGCCTTAACTCCCCATTCACCAAAACCCTATGCCAGGATGCTGGGTGAAGTAATCCCCAGAGAGGTGGGTCCTCAGAGCAGGACTGAAACAAGCAGTGGGTCATGGGGTTCCAAGGAGGGTGTCTGACCCAGGGTGGGGGCGGTGTTGAGGAAATGGATGGGGTCCTAAAGGCTACATACATGCACAGACTCCTACTTCCAGCCTAGATACTTCTGGGCAACTGGGCAGATTCTTGGGGAGGACAAGGAGACCAGATGGACAGGGAACACCGGCAGATGCTGGCAGAGCTGGGAAATGTGATCACCCTGTGAATACTGTTGACAGCTGGGGTGGGGGGATAGGCCGGGTATATGTGTGTCTGAGGGCGTGTGTTCCTCCCATATATTCACCTACTATCTGACCCCCAGTGCCCTCACCTCCCTAGTGGGCTTTTCTGGGACCCTCCTCAGATGAAAGGGTGACTGAGCACAGAGGACAAGTGCTCACATAGCAAGGGAGGCCTATCTTCTGCATCCAACATCCCCCACTCCCAGAAAAAAAGGAAAAGACCCAATAAGGCAGGTGCAGAGGTGATGTTCCCCACCTCTGACTAAAGCCACCAGGTTCCCACCAGGGAGAGGAAGGGTGCAGATGTGGGACTGTGTGGCTCCCACTGCTCCAGCCAGGGGCTCAGTGGTGACCCCTTCTCACCCATTCCTGCATCTCCCCATTTCCAGGGATACTGGCTACTAGGGATGGGGGTGAGTTCCCAGAGTCAACACCCACTCCCCAACCCCCCACTCCTGGGGCGCATTTGTGGCAGAGTCAGGGCTGGCCTGCCTGGTGCTGGGGAGGCATGGTTGGGACACAAGAGGGAAGGCGGGATTTGCAGGGGGGGGGGAGTGGGAGTGATAGGGGGAGGTCGCAAGGTGCTGACCTGCGATTGGCCACTCATGCTGCTGGGAGAATCTGTAAGGCTGTGGTTCTGTGTGCAGCTTGCAGCAATGGTGTGAGGGATGTGCCTGATGTGCTGGCTTTCTGTGCTCTGTACTCCTGGCCCAGACCAATGCTCCCAGAGCAGCAGAGGTTTTGAGGCCGCCATCCCTGGTGCATGTGCCTGCTCTTCTCTCTGCTCTCTCTCTGCCCCCACTTTTCTCCAGGGCTGCCCAGCCCCTGTTGCACAAGTGCTGCAGTCCATGTGTGCCCCTGGCTGCAGCAGATATGTGCCCCCTCAGCCACGCCCTGTCCTCCCCTGGGTCACGCCTCCTCCCTCCCTCAGCCACACCCCCATCCCTGGCTTTGTGCTGTCCTGACTCTGCCCTAAGTCTACCAGGCCATGGCAGAAGCAGCCTCACCTCAGGTCAGGGCTTCCCCCCAACCCCAGCAGCTCCCCGGGTGGGGGGATTGAATCTCCACTCAGCCCAACGGAGGACTCTTCTCCATCCACCACACACACCAAGCTGGTGCACGGTGTCTCTGTATGTTTGTGTGTGTGTGTGTGTGTGTGTGTGTGTGTGTGTGTGTGTGTGTGTGTGTGTGTGATTTTTGGGGATACCAACCTTGCAAGGACTCAGAACGATTTTAAAAAATAGCACAAAGAATCCTGTGTAATGGACTCAGCACAATAGCAACCTTTGGGATCCTCATGGTAATCTAATGACTAGTAAGATAAGACATGCCATTTTAACATCACTAAACTTACATATCATAGTAATATGACATCATATGTCATAGTGACATTATAGACATATTGTGAATGCCTATTCTGTGATTTCATTCTATTTCAAGTGAGCAATATTGGTGGATTTCAGAAATCCATTGTGACCTCAAAGCCATTGTGATGTGAAAATCCCTTTGTGACATCACAGTGCCATTGTGATAGTAACCTGTTGTGACATCACAAACTGGTCCTGTCCATTGTGACCTCATCACCAAGGTGACATCACAAAGCCGTTATATCACATTGCTGTTGTGACATTACAATCACCTTGAGACCTCCCAAACCCATTATGACATCTTTAGCACCTTTGAAAAAACACATGGCCTTTGTGACATGACAGTCCCTTTGTGTACCCATATCCTCATTGTGAAATGTCAATTGAGATCAGATATGCCAAAGAAATATCACAAAGTATTTACAATATAATCATAGGTGTGACATCACATTGTCATTGTGACAAAATCAGCTCATTGTGACATCACCAATCTGTAATGACATCATACCACTATGACATCACATTGTCATTGTGACATCATATATACATTATGAATGCCTATTATGTGATTTCATTACATTTCAAATGTGGCATGTGGATTCATATCAAAAACACATTTTGACTTCATAATCATTGTGACATCACAATCCCTTTGTGATGTAACATTGAAATTGTGATATCTCTAAACAACTGTGACAACTTAAACATGTCCTGTCATCAAAAGTTTTGTGACATGTTGCCACTGTGTTATGTTAGGCCCATTGATAGCTTAATCTATTTTCGACCTCAAATTATTTCAGGAATGACATGAAATATTAGAAATATACTTTGACATCATGAGCATAGTGACATCACACTGCTAGATGTAATGACCATTGTGTCATATTGTCACATCACAAATCTGTTTTGACTTCATTACATTTGTGTCAACAAATGCTTTGGAATCCTCACAAGCCCATTCTAAATTTATATACTCATTGTGAGTTAATGACAATTGAGTTCTGGAATGCCATTGTCACATCATCAATCTACTGCGACATCACAAAACAATTTTGAACTCATCACTATTATAGCATCACCAATTAATTAGAATTTGACATCATATTGCAATTGTGATATTATTGTACCATCATGCTTTCACAAACCTATTATGACCTAATCACATCTTAGAAAATGCATGGCCTTTGGGACATCAAGCTCCTTCTGTGAACTTGTATCATTGGGAACTTGTAGCAATTGAAATTTGAAATAATATGTGATATTACAAACTAATTTTGACATCATTAACCCATTTTTATATCATTAACATTTTCACAACCAAAACCTGTTAGGAACTTTAGCACTTTTGACAAAAAACATGGCGTTTGTGTCATCACAGTTCATTTGTATATGTCATGGTGACTTCATTCTCAGGTCCTCACTGTAAACTAATAGCAATTAAGATCTGACATACCATTGTGACATCAAAAACCATTTGTGCCATCATCACCAGTGTGATATCAATCATTATGACACCATCAGCACATTGTGACATCAACAAGCTACAGTGACCTCATAGCATTATGACATCACATTGCCATTTTGCTGTCTTAGACACATTTTGAATGTATATCCTGTGATTTCATTCTATTTAAAATGTGGCATGTCAGTTGATATCAGTAACACATTGTGACCTCATAACCATTGTAACATTAAAACCTTGTGTGACGTCATAACTGGTGTAACATCACATTGTTGTTATGACATCTTTAGCTTATGGTGACATCACAAAATGGCAATGACATTATAACATTTGCCATTATGTCATTGTGATATCATAGTCACATTATGAATGCCTAATCTGTGATTTCATTTTATTTGAAATGTGGCATGTGAGTTGATATCAGAAACTCATGCTGATTTCACAACCATTGTCACATCAAAATCCCCTTGTGACATTAATTTGGCAATGTGACATCACAATAGCAATGTGATGGAACTAAGACATCATGATATCAAAATGGTCATGAACACACAATGGGTTTCTGATAACCGACATGCCACATTAAAAATAGAATCAATAACATAATAGGCAAACACAACGTGTCTATGACATCAGAATAACAATGTGATGTGGCAATGCTATGATGTCATTGTAGTTTTACATGTCAAAATGAGCTGATGGTGTCATAATGGCAACATGATGTCACAATTATGATGTCAGAAAGGATTTGTTACGTTTCCTTGGTATGTCTGATGTCAGTTGTCATTAGTTCCCCATGAAATTATGGATACAAAAAAGGTTCTGTGATGTCACAGAGGCCATGTGTGTTTTCAAAGGTGGTTATAAGTCATAATAGTTTTGGAATGGCACAATGTGATCCATAATGTCACAATGGAATGAGATGTCCCTTTCAGTATTGATGTCATCGTGGTGATGAGGTCAGAATGGCTTTGTGATGTCACAGTTTGTTTGTAATATCAGAATGATCCAATTTCAATTACTCATAATTCAATATGAGGATACCATTTGATAGAAGAAGCTTCATAGTGTGAGGTCATACTATGTGAAAATCCAACGGGACAGTGATTTCACAATGACAATGTGATGTCTCAACATCATGTTATAATAATGTTCTGATGTCACAATTCGTGATGCCATACTGATGAGGAGGTCATAACTTAGTCATAACTTGTGTGAAATGCTGCCATTAGGATATTTTGGCTTTTAGTAAGCTTATAATCTGTTTTAAAACATAATAATTCAGGTATGACATATGATATCAGAAATTGACTCTGACATCATGAACATTGTGACATCATGAACATTGTGACATCACATTGATAGACATCAAGATCATAGTGGCACATTATGAACTCACAAATCTGTTAGGACTTCATCATATTTGTGAAACACATGACTTTAGAGACAACACAGTCTCTTTGTGAACTCATATCTTCACTGTGAATTAATGACATTTGAGATCTGGCATGCCATTGTGACATTTCCAACCAATTGTGACAGCACAAACCTATTATACTAGAAACACATTGTGATCTAATAGCCATTGTGACAGCACAATCCCTTTGTGACCCCACATTTCCATAGTGATAATACTAACCCACTGTGAAATTCCAATCCTCTTAAGCGCAATCCAGGTATGAAATGTGATACTCGAATCCAGTGTGACATCTAGATCATGGTGACATCACACTGATAGATGTTATGAGCATTTTGTCACATTCTGACAACACACACCTGTTAGGACTTCATCACTTTTGTGAAAATACATGCCTTAGGAGACATCAGAGTCCCTTTGTGAGCTCATGTACTTATTGAGTTAATGAAAATTGAAATCACATGTGTCATTTTGATATCACCAACCCATTGTGACATCACACACTTCTTGTGAACTCATCAGTGTGGCATCACAAATTATGATATAAAAACATTATTAAGTCATCATATTGCAACATCACATTGCCATCGTGATATCACTATCCCATTGTGTTTTTAAAAACCTAGTATGTCTTCATAGCATTTTAGAAAATTCATGGCCATTTATACGTGTCTTCTTCTGTGAACTCATATCTTCATTGGACATGTGAAACTGGACATGTGATTATGCGATGTGACTTCACAATACTATTTGATATCATCACCAATGTGTCATCACAAAACCATTGTGAGCTTTCATTGCCATTTGACATCACTATCACATTGTGACATTGCAGACCTATTAGGACCTCTTATCACCTTTGAAAAAACACATGCCCTTTGTGACAACACAGTCCCTTTGTGGAACTATACCCTCATTATGAACTGACAATTGATATCGGACATGCCAATTTAACATCATGAACCCTTTGTGACATCACCAGAGTGACATAACATTTTCATTATGACAGCATCAACTACTTTTGACATGACAAAACTACAATGACAAGATAGCATTATGAGATCACATTGTCATTGTGATGTTATAAAAAGATTGTGAACGCCTGTTTTTAATATTTTTTTGTCGGTTGTGGGGCTTGAACTCTGGGCTTGGGTGCTGTCCCTACTCTTCAGCTCAAGGCGAGTGCTTTATCACCTGAGTCTCAGAGCCACTTCCGGTTTTCTAATGGTTTTTATTGGGAATAAGATTCTCATAGACTTTCCAGCCTAAGCTGGCTTTGAACCTCGAACCTCAGATCTCAGCCTCTGGAGTAGCAAGGATTACAGGCGCAAGGCACCGGCACCCAGATTTTTCATTTTATTTCAAATTTGACATGCGTGTTAATATCAGAAACATAATGTGAACTCATAACCATTGTAACATCATAAATCAGCAATGACATCAAATTGTCATTATGACACCATCAGCTCATTGTGACATAACCAAATGACAATGGCATCACAGCAATATAAATTACTGTGACATTGTTACATCATAGACTTAACAGTGTGAAGGCCTATTCTGTGAATTCATTCTATATGAGAAACCCATTTTGACCATATAACCATTGTGATATCACAATCCTTTGTAACATCACATTGCCATTGTGATATCATTAATCTGCTGTGCCATCACAAACCAGTCCTGTCCTTATAAGTTTTGTGACATACTGCCATTGCCATATATTAGGCCCTTTCTGAGCTCATAATCTGTTTTCAATCTGATATTTCTGGTATGACAGGTGATATCGGAAATCCCCGGTGACATCAAACTGCTAGATGCCATGACCATTTTGTCATATTGTGACCTCACATTTCTAACACAACATGCCTTTGGAGACATTACAGTCCCTTTTTGAACTCATATATTCATTGCCAATTAATGACAGTTGAGATCTCCCATGCCACTCTGACATCGTGAACCCATTGTGACATCACAAACTTATTGTGACCTCATCACAAGAATAGCATCAACAACTAATTGTTGTATCAAATCATTATTTTGACATGATATTGTGGTATTGCTGTTGTGATATCACTCTCCCATTGTGTTTTTATAAACCTGTTATGGCCTCATCAGATCTAAGAAAATTCATGGACTTTGAGACTTCAAGCTCTTTCTGTGTACTCATGTACATATGACCTCTAAGGCAAGGAGAAAATCCATGGAGTCACATTTAATATAATAAAACATTTTTCACTAGAAAGGGGACTGTGATATCCAGGTTCAAGAGCAGTGTTGACCACCAAACCTCAGACCTCCAATGGGCAGCTCCACCCTTTCTTAATTGTTCTGCAAACCACCAACCACAAAATTATGATCTCCAAAGCTCCAAAGCTCAATGGGCAAGGCTTTTTTCTTTTCCATTCTTCCCTCCTTCTCCACAGACCTGTCATTCCTTCCTCGTCTTTCCCTTTTTCCCTTCCACCACTTCCTTCTTCTCTTCAGGCCTCTCCACTCTCCACAGGCCTGCCCTACTCTGACCCAGTGACCAATTGCCAACCTTCTGCTTTCCCTCAGCTTCCCCCCTTCTCAGGTTTATCCTTTCCTGCTGTCTCACAACTTTCTTCCATCCAGGTAACTCCCATTTTTATCTCCCCTTACAATGCCCTGAAAATGCAACTTATATATTGTTGTACCCCTCCTCCCTCCAATGGATCTCAAGACTAACAGCTTTCAGCCAGCACTTCCAAAACTGCCCAATGCTCAATCACTTCTTGACAGCTCACCGTGTGAGGCTTGACACCTCCACCTTTGGCAGCATTCCCCACACTCTCCGGTGGGCCAAGCCAAGAATTTACAATGAATATCGGCTCCCACAGATAATTCTGGCCCCACTGGTTATTATAGTATCCTCATAGTGAATTAGAAGAAATTGAAATTGTCTATGTCACTGTTATATTACAAACTTGATGAGACATCTTTAACTCTTTGTGACCTCATCACCTCGGAGACATCACAAACTCTTTGTGATATCACATTGCCATTGTACCAACATGATCACATTGTGAAATCCCAAACCTATTATGACTTCAGAAGCTTTGAAAGAAAGCATGGCCTTTGTGACATGACAGGCCTTTTGTATACTCCTATCCTCATGTCGAGCTAATGACAATTGAGATCAGGCATTCCATTTAACTACGCAAAACCTTTGTGACATAATCACCATTGTAACATCACATTGTCATCATGACATCATAAAACAACAATGACATCAAATCACATGTAATTGTGATGTCACAGATACATTGGAATGCCTATTCTGTGATCTCATTCTATTTCAAATATTGCTGGTGGGTTGATATCAGAAATACATTGTTACCACATAAGCATTATAATATCACAATACCTTGATGACACCACATTGCCATTATTATATCACTAATGCACTGTGACATCACAAAACAGTCTTATCCTCATAAATTTTTTGACATGCTGCCAGTGTGATCTCTTTGGCCTCCCTGAGTTCATAAATTGTTTAACTCATAATACTTCAGGCATGACCTGTGATATCAAAAATCCACTGTGGTATCATGACCACTGTGACATCACAAACCCATTGTGACTTCACATTGTTGTTTTTGATACCAAGATCACATTGTGACATTCCAAATCTATTATAACCTCTTATAACATTTGAAAAATACATAGCTTTGTGATATCAGAGTCCCTTTGTGTACCCAAAGCCCCACTGTGAGATATTGACAATTGAGAATCAGACATGACATTTTGACAGCCAAAACAGTTTGTGAGATCATCATAATTGTGACATCACATAATCATTTTATACCATTTACTAATTGTGAAATCACATAACTAAAATGATATGATAGAATTATAACTTCACATTGTCATGGTGACATCATAAACACATTATGAATTCCTTTTCTGTGATTTCATTCTATTTCAAATGTGGCATATAGGTTGATATCATAAACAAATCAGGAATTCATAACCATCGTGACATCACAATCCCTTTGTATATCATGTTGCCATTGTGATATTACTGACCCGCCATGATATCATAAACCTATCCTCTCATCATAACTTTTGTGACATGCTGCAATTCTGATACCTTAGGCCTTTTTGTCCTCCATTGTGTCAAATTCTGATGTCACAAACCTTTTAGGATTTCTATGTATGAGTGACAACACATACTTTTGGAGAAACCACAGTCCTTTTGTGAACTCATATACTCATTGTAAGTTAAGACAAACGAGAATCATCATGTCATTGTGACATGCCCAACACATCACCAATATTTTGTGACCTCACCACCAATTTGGAATCATCAACTAACTGTGACACCAAAACAATATTTTGACATGATGTAATGAGTTGTCAGTATCATGGTGATATCACTGTCCCATTTATATTCACAAACCTAAAATGACTTCCTAACATTTTTAAAAATTCATGTCCTTTATGACTTCCAGCTCATTCTGTGAACCTGTATGCACATTGTGAAATAAGAACAATTGAAAATGGACTTGTGTTTGAGATATTACAAAATCATTATGACATCAAAATCCCATTTTAACCTCATCACAACTGTGTATCATAAAGCTATCATGACCCCTAAGTACCTTTGAAAACACACATGGCATATGTGACATCATAGTCCCTTTGTGTACCCATATCTTCATTGTGAACACATGACAATTGAATTCATATATGCCATTGTAACATCACAAACCCTTTGTGACTCCATCATCAGTGTGACAACACATATTCATTATTACACAATTACCTCCTTGCAACATCACCAATTTACAATGACCTCATAGCATTATGATATTTATTGTCATTGTGATGTCATAGACATATTATAAATGCCTATTCTCTTTTTTCCTTCTATTTCAAATGTGGCATGTGGGTTGATGTCAGAAATATATTCTGATCGCATAAATATATGGCATCACAATCACTTTGTGACATCACAGTGCCATGGTGATATCACTAACACACCGTGACATTAAAAACCTGCCCTGTCTTCATGTCTTGTGATGTGCAGCAATTGGGATATCTTAGGCACTTTATGAGCTCGTAATCTTTTTTCAACCTTATAATATTTCAGTTATGATATATGATATCAGAAATCCACTGTGACATCATGACCATTGTGACATCAGACTCCAGACATCATAAACATTGTGTCACACTGTGACATCACAATCCTCCTAGGACTTCATAACATTTGTGAAAACACATGACTGGAGATACCACAGTCTGTTGTGAACTCATATTCTCTGTGATTTCAAGACAAATGAGATCCGTTATGCCATTTGGATATCACAAACCAATTGTGACATCATAGACCCCTTAACGTATGGCAACACCAATTAATTGTGACATCAAAACCTTTTGTGATGTCACAATGTGACACGATGATCATGACATCTGTCAGTGTGATGTCACAATGGTCATGATTTCACAGTTGATTTCTGTTATCTCAAGTCATACATGAAATATGAGGTTGAAAACATATTATGAGGGCAAAAAGCTTCAGATATCACAATGTCAGCATGTCACAAAAGTTATGAGGACAAGAGAGGTTTGTGATGTCACATTGTGTTAGTGATATCACAATGGTACTGTGATGTCACAAAGTTAGTATGATGTCAAAATGGTTTGTAGGCACAAAATTGCGTTTCTGCTATCAACTTTCATGCCACATTTGAAATACAATGAAATCACAGAATAGGCATTCACAATGTGTCTATTATGTCACAATGAGAATTATTGTCATAATGCGATTCTGTCATAGAGTTTGGTGATGTGACAATGAGCTGATACTCTCATAATGAAAATGTGATGTCACACTGTTGAGGATGTCACAAACACTTTTTGATGTTTTAATGTCATGTCTGATCTCAATTGTCAGTTCACAACAAGGATATGGGTACACAAAGGGACTGTGATGTTGAAAAGGGCATGTTATTTTTCAAAGGAGCTAAGAGGTCATAATAGATTTGAGATGTCACAATGGAATCATGATGTCACAATGACAATGTTGTCACAAGGGATTTGTTATGTCGTGGTAGTGATGATGTCAAAATGGGTTTGTGATGTCACAACAAGTTTGTCATACCACAATCAAATTTCCAATTTCAATTGCTACTAGTTCAAAAGGAGGATACTGTAATAATCAGCAAGGCCAGATAATCAATAGAGTCCAATAATCAGCATGGGCCCATCTCCTGGCCAGCTGGAGAGGACAAAGCATGCCACCAAAGAAGGTGAGGCATCCTGTGGGAGGGACTGGTGCATTAATCACGTGTTGAGCTGTTAAGAAGTGATTGGGCTGTGGGCAGTTTGGGATGTGATGGTTGAAAACAGACAGTTGGAGTGGAAAAGAGGTCCAAACTTTATATAGGCTGCTTGTTGAGAGCAATAGAAGGTGAGAGAAAAAGGAAAAAGTCCTGGAAGGAAGGAAGTGGTGTGATAGCATAAGGGGAAAGACATGGGTGGAGAGGAAGTTGAGGGAGGGCAGAAGGTGAAGGATGGCAACTGACGAAACTTGCAAAGCAGTTCAGGTCTGTGGAGAGTGGAGAGTCTTAAAGAGAAGAAGGAACTGGTAGAAAGGAAAAAGGAAAAGACCTCGAAAGAAGTATAGGTCTGTAGCGAAGGAGAGACAAAGAGAAGGCTAAAAGAGGCTTTCCTTTGGATGGTTGAAGCTTTGGATATCATAATTTTGGGAGTTGGTGGGTTGGAGAACATTTATTATAAAAACGTGTCTTGATGGATTTTCTTGAACTATACAGGTCCTTATTTTTGTAGACTCCGTTGAGATAATCAATTTGGATTTCATCAGGCCTTGGCCCCAGGGAAAAATCCCCATAGGTGAGAGTGTCAGCCCTCAGGGTTGAAAGTCTACCTCGAGTGTTTCTCTCTGGAGGTCCAACATGGAAAAAAGTCATTTATGTACCTCTAAAGGTGCATCTTGGCAAGCTTGCCAGCTTGTTTTGGACCCCTCTGGAAGCTATTTGTGGCTTCCTTGGGATGCCATCTGGAACCTACTTGAGAGATAATGTAGGGCTTCCATGGGAAGCCATCTGGAACCTCATCATAAGTACATATGTGACTTCCTTGAGAAGCCATCTGAGAGCTACGCTGGAGGTCATCTGGGGCCTTCTGCAGGGGCCCTCTTGGACTTTCTCCAGAGGTCATCTGGGGCTTCCTCAGGAGGCCACCTGAGACCTCTTCAAAAGTAGTCATTGGGGCTTTCTTAAGAGGCAATCTAGGACCACCTCCTGAAGTCATCTGGAGCTTCTTTGGGAGGTCATCTCAGGCTACCATGATGAGAAATCTATGACCGTCTTTGGACGCCTAACTCCAGTGGAGTCTGCTTAGCATGGAACATCTGCTATCAGATATGAGAATGGGGCTTCAAAGAGGCCTATCTCCTGGAAAGTATGGCAAGCCCCTGAGAAAGATGTGTTCCTATTCTTGTTTCTCTTTCCTTCACTGCATAGGAGTGCCCATTATTCTTTTACTGTTCCTGATATTTGTTCTACTTACTCATGCTCAACATTCTCTTATTCAGGACTCTTTCTTGGAAGTGATGACGATTCCAACATCCGATGAGTGTCCTGAGAATATGACTAATCCACCAGATTTAAGTGCTACCCTGAAAGCCCCTCTTATGGAGGCTATTAGACAAGTCATAAGTGAAAATAAAAGCACTGGGGGTTTTATGACTTCACTCCAGCAGAAGGAATTGTTTATAAGAGATTTACAAGAAGCTGTAGGCACGGCTAGAGCAGAAAGGGTGTATGGCTATTGGAGACTTCCCTTTAATCCTGAAGCATATACAATAGACCCATATGGATATCCTGTAGATAAGAAAGATGTAGAGGGATATTTAGACCGAAAACTAAATAAGATTCCTAAAAGATTGGTGTATGGAAGATGGCAGTGGCTTATTAGGGGACGCTGGTGGGATCCTCCCTTATCAAGAGGGCCTCAAAGACTTCCCCCAGATCCATAGCCTTTTACAGGTGTGTATGATAAGGATGACAAACATTGGGTAAATTACTTAGGAGAAAGAACTCCCTATTACTTTCTTCCATTTACTGAGAGACTTGCTAGATCTAGGTCTCCTTGGGGCTTACTATCAAAAAAGAACAAGGAAGAACTTATGAGACAGTTAAGGCCTCTATGGAGAAGAGTAAACGATAATGTGAAAGGGTTACAGAGAAGACACTATGAGCCTGAATTTGATGTATGGCCAGATTTATCTAAGCATACTGAATATCATGATTTTTGGCCACAAATTGGGGACCCTCTAAAGAATAGCAAAGAAGCAAAATTGCTTAGAAAAGATTTGATACGCATAAAGTACAAAACTAAGCAGAAGTAAAAATAAAATACTAGAGTTTATGCCTTTCTGTCTAACACCTTGCCCAGATGGTCTGGTTAATGGTTGATAGGTGATAAGCATCTCAAAACCGATTTTACTTTGCTATTCTTATGGGGTTGATGAGGTAAAGCCAGAAACAAGTGCCTATCATCATAGCTCATCATCCAAGAACAAGATCAGGTGACCAGCTGGTGACCACCCAAAGCCTTGCAACAAGATTGTGTAACATTTTGCGCTTTCTCATGGAGACTTTTTTTCTGTAAAAGCCTGTCATCCTCTGCAATTAATCGCACTCAGCATTCACTCCTCTTGTGTTTGAGTTGTCTGTTTGCCCTCTCGTACCTGTTCCAGTTACCCCCACTAGGTGTCCTCTGCTGTCCCGACAGAGCCAGTCTGCGGCAATCTGGGACTTCCTTGAGAAGCTCTATAGGACCTTCTCTGGAGGTTATCTGTCGCTTTCTCAAGAGGGTTATCTGGAACTTCCTCTGGAGTTCATATGTGGCCTCCTTGAATGGTCATCTGGGAACTACTTGAGAGGTAATCTCAGCCTCATTGAAAAGACATCTGGAAACTCCTTTGGAGGTCATCTGACCCTTCCTTGGGAATCCATTTGAAACCTCCATGAGAGGTCATCTAAGGCCTCCTAGGGAGGACATATGTGACATCCTCCAATGGTCATCTGTGGCCTCCTCAAGAGGCAATCTGGGAAGTTCTCTCTGTCATCTGGGACCTCCTGTAGAGGTCAACATTGAGAGGTATGGGACATGTGGGTTAAGTGTCTGTTGCTCTTGGTCTTTGTATGTATGCTGATAGTTCTATCTGTGTCCTATATGCACCTGTTTACTCCTTTTCTCAGGATGGGAGAACAAGGCCTTAGGTTGTCATATCCAAAAAATATTCTCTCTGTGGTTTACAGAATCCCTCAAAGGAAGATGCATTGATGTATTCTCTCTCCTATTCTTTGTCATCAGCAACTCTAATAAGTCCTCCCATATCAAAAGTGGTTACTGTTATGCCAAGGTCGCAGGACCCCCCGCAATAAGACCACTGAGAGTCAGACTATATAGCTGTTTTATTTAAACGGCCTGCAACTTGGGCCTCATCCTGTACTCCGACACAGCGGAGCATAGTAGGAGAGCCCCGAGCTAAAGATTTGCAGGTCTTATATAGGCACATAATCAACCAGGTATTTTGATTACCATCACGTGTTGCTTTGCTAGACAGAAACAAGCAACAAGTGGTGGTCACTGCCTCAAATTTTAACCTTTCAGTTACTTGTACCAGACTGAGGTGGTACAATGTGTATGTTACTCTTATTACCCATGAGACAGGAACATAGAAGAGATGGTGGGCAGGACCCCTTTCTAATATATGTTCCCTTTACAAGTAGTGACCTGTATAACTGGAAACAGAAAAATCCATCCTTTTCAGAAAATAAAACAGGGGCTCATTACCTCATTAGAGACAGTAATTTTCACACACAAGCACATCTGTGATGACTGTCAGCAAATTTTACAGGTGCTTCTCACCTGGTATAAAAGGGAGTGAATACTGTCGGTGACTTGCCGCTAGTCCTTGGACCAGACAGTAGCCCCACTATTGAACCAGACTACTTGGAGCTAGTCTTTCCCCAGACTTACCCAAGCTGAGACTAACAGCAGTCGAGGTATGGAGGTGCTTACCAATTATTTCCAGGTTTAGCTAGCTGGGATACTGCAGTTGCTAGAAAGCCAAGTCTTCAATCTAAGGTGAGTGAGATGGTGCTGTTCCCCAGCGAGTACCCTAATGTTTTTTCTGGAACTTCTGCCAGAAGCCTATAGGACCTAAAGGCTATAGATCTTTAAGTCCTGGAGAATGAAAAAGCCCTAAATATGGCCTTTGTTACCCAGTCAGCCACAGATATTAGAAGAAAGCTTGAAAAGTTAGAAGGTTTTGAGGTAAAGTGTTTGCCCAGTTGGTGTTTGATAACAGAGACACCCTGAAAAAAAATGAGTCTAAGAAGGGAGTTTGAGTTTTGGTAGGAGCACTAGAATAGGAATCAAGAAACCTTTTGCAAAGACAGTACAATTCATTTGCAAATGGCAGTAGGGAACCACTAGGTCTAGATCAGTGAGCTTAATCAAGCAAAATGGACATTAGGAAGAGAAATGTCCAAGGAGGAGAAAGATAGAAAATGACAAGTTACATAATCACATTAACCACCTGGAAAATGTAAATGACAGGTTAAGTAATCACATTAACCACATGGAAAATGTGTTCATAGCTCTGGAGAAATATGCAAAGGACCTCTGAATTCCATTAAGAAATTGTGGCTATGAAAAAGGAGCTGGGGGGCTGGGAAGGTGGCTCACTGGTAGAATGTTTGCCTTGCTGCATGAGGCCCTGGGTTTGATTCCTCAGCACCACATAAGCAAAAAGAAAAAAGCCAGAAGTGGCACTGTGGCTCAAGTGGTAGAGCGCTAGCCTTGAGCTGAAGAGCTGAGGGACAGTGTCCAGGCCAGAGTTCAGACCCCACGACCGGACCCAAAAGAAAAAGAAAAAAAAAAGAAAAAGGAGCTGGACCTGATATAAGATTATATTAGACTGAAGTACATGTCGATTATAAGCATTGAAATGTGTCACCAGAAATTCAAAGCAACAGAGAAAGAAGGAAAGAGTAGTTAGCAGAAAAGACTGGGAAGTGCTGTGTCATATAAGATGAAGCCAAGAAAAGAGAACAGGAAAATATAAGGCTCAAGAAAGAGATTGTTTCTCTTCAAAAAGAGTTAAAGGACTTGCTTTGATAGAGAATGCCATGGAAAGGGAAAGAATATTGGGAAGAAAAACAGAAGAGCTAAACAAACAGTTGAAAGATCTGTCACAAAAATACACTGAAGTGGAAAACTAGAAAGAGAAACTACTAGAGTAAAACCCCCAAAAGACTGCTGAGATCTTCACCATAAATGTAATGTAGAAGCATCTTGTCCCAGTGGAACAAGTAGAGGTGGGAAAAAATACCTCTCAATAGCACCTTTGTGAACTTAAGGGGGGAGCTGAAGAGCAAGCAAAGGTGTTGTAAGAAGGAACAGCAGTTGTCCAGTCAAGGGAACTCTCCTGTGACCCTGCCAAAACACTTTCAGGTTAAGGGGCACATTGAGAAAGAGAGTGGGATCATGAAAGCAAGTTTGAGATAAAAGGAGGAGAATAAAATGGAAGAAGTCTTCAAGGTTCAGAGTACTATACAGGAGTTAAAGAAACTAGAGACCCTAAGATACAGGGAAACATCTGAGCTGATCAGGTAGCTTGGGAGACCAGTCTAAAACCAGTTGGTTCTCTACAGATACTAGTTATCAATATTAAAGGAAGAAGCAAAAACAGTGGTAATAATTGTGCAAATGTTGACACTGAACTTGTGAAAAATGCATACAGGCTCAAGCTTTCTGTCAGTTTACATGTAGATATTTGCAACCTGGTAAATTGCCTGAGGACACTGCCTAAAACTGTTCTGAAAACCAGTGGAGCCTCAGCCTGACAATACTTTGCAATGTGTGTAGATAATTTCCAACAAGTAAATGCTGAAATGCTAGAACATATGGAAAGAATTCATATGTGAGGAACTTCAGATGGTGACTTTTGGAAAGTGGACTCCACAGAGGTAAAGCCTGGAAAGTATGGCTATTAGTATCTGTTAGCAATAGTGGACATTTTTTCAGGCTGAGCTGAGGCATATAATAATAACTTGATTTGGCTTACCCTTAGCTGTGGAGTCCAAAGATGGCCCTGCATTCATGGCCCAAGTTCTCAATTATTAACTAATGCTCTAGGAATAAATTGGAAGTTACAATCCATTTATAAGCCTCAGAGTCCAAGCACTAGAAAGAATGAATATGACCTTAAAGAAAACTTTAACTAAATTAATACAGAGACTGGATATGGCTAGGTAAGCCTCCTCCACTTCACCCTCCTTCGAGCAAGATGTAGCCCTTATGTTAAAGGATTCAATCCCTTTGAAATACTTTAGTGTAGAACACCCCCCTGGGTTCCTACAATTAGGAAGCCTATATTAACAGAAATGTCTAACTACAATCTACAGTCTTTACAACATATTCTTTTATGTACATATCCTTTTGTAACGAAGACACACTGGCCGGATAAGAAAAACTCCATCTGAATGGGTGGGACCAAGAAGGTGATGGAACAGCAGGGAAACACCACAGCTCTCTCCAACCAAATACAGAGTTTGGATTTCAATGCTCTGTTTCTCCAAGTGACCCACAAAAATGCAATTTCTAAGAGAGATAAAAGAAGTGCAAAAAGAAAAGGGAAAAACCTACCCAGACAGTAAAGTGGGAAGACCCTTCCCCCACCCTTTGTTGGTGATGGGGCTCCACGTTGCGCAGCTTAAATGATGGGGTTTTGTGCCAAGCTGCTTAAGTGCCCCGGGTCTGGACCCTCTGAGGACCACACATGCACAAGCATCCCAAGTCTCCCAGGAGACTTCCAAGTGCTGGGCCAACCCAGAATATACAAACAGAAATCTCAGAAGGCAGAGCTAGAACAAAGACTCCCCTCACCCTCCCTGGAAAAGCGCCTCTGCCTGGCTGGTACAAGTAGCCCAGCCCGTCAGGAGCAGTAACAGCTGTCAACAATGGCGAATGACCCTAGACTGTAAGGGTGGCACCTCTGTCCTGCTGGTGTAAATAGCCTAGCCTAACCTGGAACAGTAACAGCAGCTGGCAGTGGTGGCAAACCACCCAGAATTAGGGCACAATGGCTCTTGGCACTTGCCCAGACCAGCACCGGGCAGCAGCAGTGGCTGAGGTGGGGACAGCTGCAGTGAACATGTCCAGAGCCATGGTGGTTTGTGCCTCTCCATACTGGCCTGCATAAGTGGCCTAGCCTAACCCGAGAGAGCAGCAGTGGTTAACACCTGACATGTGGTGGGGTGCTTGGCTTGCATAAGTGGCCCAGCTGATCCTGGGGCAGTGGCAGCTGCTGGGGCAGTGCCAGCAGCTGGGGCAGCAGCAGTGGCATCAACAGCGGCAGCAAACAACTCTGGACCCGTAGTGGGGTGTGGCGCCTGTCCATAGTGGCTTGCATAAGCAGCCCATGGTGGCAAAGGTGGTGAACAACCCCAGACTTGAGGCAGGGTGTGGTACTGAGCAACCCCAGAAAAACCTCATGACCTTTCCTACCTAGGCTGGCTTTGAACCTGAACACACATATCTGAGCCTCCTGAGAAGCTAGAATTACAGGTATTCACACCAGTACGGTCTTCCTCTTGCAACCCCCCTAACTTTTTCTAAAAGAGATCATTTCTTAGTTCATACATGGAATTTAAGCAAATACAAGAGGATCGACATAATACTCTGAATTCTATCCGAGCATAGTGGAATCTAACTAGTTCTCAATAACAAGGCATAAAGTAGAAAAAAAACACATGGAAATTAAACAGCACTCTGTTGAACAATACAAGATCACAGAAGACATTAAAGAAGCAATTAAAAAGTTCCTACAATTCAGTGAAAATGAAGATATATCACAAAGAAATCAATGGGACACAGCGAAAGCAGTCCTGAGGGACAGATTTATTGCTCTCAGTGCACACATCACGAAAACATAGAACAAGTAAACGATCTTATGTTGCAACTAAAAATGCTAGAGAAACAAGAAAAAATTGAACCTAAAGTTGCTAGACAGACAGAAAACCGAAATAAGAGCTGAAATTAGTGAGACAGAGACTATGAAAATTATAAATAAATTTAATTTTTAAAAGCTGTTAAAAAAAGTCACTAAAACTGAGGGACCACTGGTAAGAGTAACTAAAAAATAATAGAGGAGATCCAAATCAATAATATCAGAGATACCACAGGAAAAATTACAACAAACATCCAAGACATCAAAACAATCATAAAGAAATAATTCCAGACTCTACTCACCAAGGAAGGAAAACCTAGCAGAGATGGATGAATTTTTACAGAAATACAAATTGCTATCCCCCCGTTTCCTTTTCAACCATTCTTCTCTACCATGTATGGTGAGGGCAGAAGTTTGGTAAATAAACTTCTTTTCATGCCTGAATACCTTGTGGTGTTCTCTTCATGGGCTACTTAATGAAACCTACCTATTTAATATACCTTACAAATGGTGCCATGACTGAGATGAGGTTTTTGAGTTGGAAATGCTAGAATGTCCTAACCACCTCTTTTCTGCAAAACAAACTGCCTTGAGACACCATGTGAGACTTTTCACCAATACCATTGCCGGCCTTCACATCCACATCCACACACCACTTCTCTACTCTGGTGAATGAAACTATTCTCCACGGCTCTCTGTTGCTCAATCTCTGCTCAGATGTGGCGCCTTTCAAGAGAGCTCCTATGGCCTTTAGCAGAAAGGATGGTCATCTCTGAACGGGAGAATGCCTGGTTTGGGGGGCTTAACCATTTCTCTCTATAGGGCTCTGGGGCAAGCCGGGACACTGCTTCTTCCTGGTCAGCTCTCCTTCACTCACCAAACTGACTCTCTAACATATTTAATGGGGTCTTGCGAGTCATGCCCGAGCTGTGAAACCCCTCTGACATGCCTCCTGCACTCCCTGGATAGCCAGATGACCTAATATTTTTTGCTGTTCTCAGATTTAGACAATTTATGCCTCTGCAATGGTATATTGTCAGAAGTCTCTTTACTTTCAGGCTCTCTTTGCTCTCTGCTATTCATGTCCAACTTTCTATATCTCTACAACTTTTTGGATTGTGCCCTGAAGAGTGCAACATGGACTGGTTACTGGGGACCCCCTCTAGGTTCCCTCTCAAAGGCTAGCCGAACTAGGTTTGATTTTTTGTTCAGGCTTTCTTTGCATTTTTTCAGAAATTCGCCATCTTGAGTTTGCCATCTTGGCCACATGGTGGGTTAAGGGTTTTGCCCCATCCAACCCTTACACTTCCAAGAAGCTTGCTATTCCTCTATCCATCTATTCTGATATGCATTGCCAAAAAGTTGCTCTTTTCACAGATCCTGGTAACTGAGGCCCAACTATCTCATGTGCTTTGTTAGCAAAGATGTCTCAATAATGTTGTCAAAAATTTTGTTTTGAGTTTTGCCTTTTTTGGTTTTTGTTGTATAGTCTAGTACTGACTACATAATTCTAACATATTGGGAATATCTGTGCTAAGATTCTCACATCTAACGAGTTTTGTCATTGCAGAAAATTTGGTCAATTCTTGATAAGGACCAGGTAAGCTCTATTTATTATATTTGATCTCCTTGTTGCTTTAATTGGAAATAACAAGAGCTGTTGTGGAAAAGATTGCAGTGCAAGCCAGCCTGGGCTGAAAAATCTCTCAAACTACATCTCCCAACTAACCTGCAAAGAGCCAGGCTGGAAGCCTGGCTCGAGCCTCTTATCTCTAACAGCAAACACTACAAGTGGTACCATCACTCAAAGTGGTAGAGTGCTAGCCTTGAGCAGAAGTGCTCAAGGACAGTGCTCAGGCCTTGAGTTCAAGCCTCCTTGAATACCAACTGGGACTAACCATCCCAGCAACGAGCACCTAGACCCAGCCAATATGGGGAACAAAGGAACATGGAGAGGAGTAAGAGGAGATGATATCACATCAGCCACTTTGTGCCTGCCCTATCAAAATTAACCAGAGCCAGGAGGTCAATAGAAGTAAGACTACACATCTAATGTCCATACCTGTCTACCATTATATTCTTGCCTTTGTTAGTTGACTTCTTCTCTATCTAGTCGCCAGTTGTCAGAAGAAGGTAGGGACATTTCTACCAAGAAAATAACACTTTACAAAACTAACAAACCAATTTTGAAATTGTCAAGCGAAACTTCTCAGAAGAAGAGGTAAAAACAGCAAAGAAACACATGAGGAAATGTTCATCATCCCTGGCTGTAAAGGAAATGCAAATAAAAACTACTCTGAGATACCACCTTATCCCAGTCAGAATGGCCTACATCCTAAAGTCAGCCAATGACAAATACTGGAAGGGATGCAAAGAAAGAGAAGCATTACTGCATTGCTGGTGGGAATGTATACTAATACAACCACTTGGAAAGAAGTCTGGAGGTACCTCAGAAAGCGAAATATCGACCTGTCCTATGAACTCACCATACCACTCCTAGGCATCTACTCAGAACAACAGGAAACAGTATACATAGACACACACACCTTTATAATTATTGCAGCACTGTTCATAATAGCCAAGATTTGGAAACAACCCAGATGAGCCACTACTGATAAGTGGATCCAAAAATTGTGGTACCTATATACAATGGAACACTATGCAGCCATTAGACAGGACAAAATGATGGCATTTGTAGGGAAATGGATGGAACTAGACCAAATTATTTGAGTGAGGTAAGCCAAGAACAAAGAGACAAATGGCACAGGGTCTACCTGATATGTGGATACTAAAGCCAAAATGCAAGAAGGTATGACAAAGTAAACAGGACTTGAGAAACAAAGGACAGCCAATCTTTTTGTTGTATCACCCTTAATGACTCCATGTTCTTGACTATGTACATGGTAGAAATATGCACACAATGGAGGGAAGCCAGGAGGAGGAACAGAATAAGTGGGAAATGGAACAACATACAACAAAGGTGTCCATCAGCTGCACTGGACATAGAAGAAAAATAACTAAGTAACCCAAACTCAGTGATGGAAAGGGAGGAATGAAAGGGAAGGAGGGAATAGCTTACACTAAGCAGGAGGGAACAAAATGTAAACATCACCTGAGGAGGGAGAAATAATTTGGATTGTCAAAGCTCATAGAATTAACAAACTTTAGATCTTGATAACGAGAATTTGCCTTCTCAAGGTTAAAATGTGTTTGTGACTTTAACTAAGTATCACAATTACACAATATTGTGACATATGTAAAATATGTAATCACCTATCTCAATCTTTACAAAAAAGTGTGAGAAGGGAAGGGTTATTCGGGATGGGTGACGTCAGACACCTTGTATTCACATACTGTTTTGTAGAATGGGAACTTCTTTCTACAACTACTTAAAAATAATAATAATACAAAGTATTTAAAAATAAATAAACAGGATGGCAACGGATAAGTTCAAATATAAAATAAGAAATTAAATCCAATTGGAAGGCAAATTTCTTTGGGGAGAGTAATGTAGTTTATTCTATAGCAATTCTTCTTCAGCAATAAATTCAAAAGCTAGACCTCAAGTAAGTGAAATAAACTAAGAAATCGAGATGGAAAAAAAACTTCACCCAGTCTTTCTTGCCTGGAAATCTGGTGTGGGAAAAAATTCATCATGCTCCTGAATTAGAACCAAAGTGTCAGGGACCATACTTGGTGGTGCCAGGACCAATATACAGAGAAGCCTGCAAGGTGAACTGTTCAGTGACACTCAGATGATCCCTTTAGGATAAGACTTACAAAAAGTGTTAATTACTGCTAACTAGTGTGTTCTTATAATTTACTCATTTTCTATTAAATTTACATTTTAAGCCTGTTGTGGAGAGAAGGGAATTTTTAGGATTTGGTAAGAAGGAATCAAGGATTTGATTGGACATGAAAACCAGTGTGGGGTGTATAAAGCAACAGGGTCCTAACAATCAGCACTGCCACTAATCAATGTGGCCCCATGTCCTGGCCCACTGGAGTGCATGGGACATACAACCAAAGGGCCAGGGTATGTAGTTGGAAGGGGTAAGATGTCATCCTCACATGTTTAGCTGTGAAGAAGTGATTGGGGAACGGGCAGTTTATGAAGTGATGGTTAAAAACTGTTAGGCAGGAGAACAAGTGGAGTGATGGAGGGGTTCAATCTACGTGTATGCTGCATGGTCAGAGAAATGGAATTGGAGAAAATCAAGGGAAGGAAGTGATGAGACAGCAGGAGTTGAAAGACTTAAGAGAAGAGGAATTTGAGGGAGAGTAGGAGGGAAAGTATTCCAATTGGCCACCAGGTCAGAGAAGTGTGGGCCTGTGGATAGTGGAGAGGCCTAAAGAAAAAAAGGAAGTGATGGAAGGGAAAAAGGGAAATGAAGGAAAGTCTATAAAGAAGGAGGGAGTAAGGGAAAAGGTCAACGCCTTACCTATTGAAGTTTGGAGCTTTGGAGATGATAATTTGGGGAGTTGGTGCTTTGCAGACCAATTCCCTATGTGTGGCTGCCCATTGGAGGTCTGAGATTTGGTGGTTGGGGCTGGCTTGTCACTGAGTATACAGCCCAGGACAAGGTAAATGCAGGCCCATTTCGAGTGTAAATAAAGTTATTTTCAATGTGCCTCACTGAATTTTCTTTTGTTTTATGCATCATACGTATACACAAATTACCAGCTCCTCTGGGACACAGCAAAAAAAAACTACTCCGAGGGATGTTTATAGCTCTGAATTCCTACATCAAAAATTAGAGAGACCTGAAACCAACAATTCAATAAAACATCTGAACCTCCTTCAAAAAGATCAGCAAAATAAACCCCAATCCAGTAGACAGAATGAAATAATTAAAATTAAATTAGAATTAAGTAAATTAGAATCCAAAAACACCATAAAAAGAAACAACAAAACAAATAGTTGGTTCTTCGAAAAAAATTAACAAAATTGACAGACCCTTAGCAAATCTTATCAGAAAAATAAGTGAACACAGCCAAATAAACAAACTCAGAGACGAGAATGGGAACATCACCATCAGAACATTATAATGGAATACTTCTGAAAACTTTATGCTAATAAGTTTGAGTCCTGGCAGAAATGGACTTTTTCCTATCAAATATTGACATGACAAAACTCAACCAAGATGAGTTAAATAAACTTAACATGCCCATATCAAGCATAGAAATAGAAACAGCAATAAGAGACCTCACATCTCAGAAAAGCCCAGGACCAGATGGATTTACAGCAGAATTCTTTTTTTTTTTTTTTTGGTCCGGTCATGGGGCCTGAACTCTGGGCCGGGGCACTGTCCCTCAGCTCTTCAGCTCAAGGCTAGCGCTCTACCACTTGAGCCACAGCGCCACTTCCGGCTTTTTTCTTTTTGCTCATGTGGTGCTGAGGAATTGAACCCAGGGCCTCTGTCATGAAAGGCATGCGCTCTACCACTGAGCCACCTTCCCAGCCCCTTACAGCAGAATTCTACAAGGCATTCAAAGCAGGGCTCACACTAATCCTTCTCCAACTATTCAATAAAATTGAAAGAGTAAGTTCATTGCCGAATTCATTCTATGATGCCAAAGTAACTGTTATCCCAAACCAGGCAGGGACTCATCAAAGAAAGAGAACTATAGACCCATTTCTTTGATGAACATGGATTTAAACAGCTCAACAAAATTTTGGCCAATCGACTTCAACAATTCAACTAAAAAATCATACACACTATGAAACAGGATTTATTTCAGGGATGCAAAGCTGGTTCAATATATGCAAATCAGTTAATATAATTCATCACATCAACAAGAGCAATGATGAGAACCACATGGATATATCAATAGATGCAGAAAAAACATTTCACAAGATCCAACACCCCTTTATCATGAAGACTCTGGAAAAACTATGAATCCAGAGAACATACCTCAATACAATAAAGGCTGTATAAGACAAACTTATATCCAGCATTTTAATTAATGGTGAAAAATGAAAGCCATTTCCTCTTAACTCAGTAACGAGACAAGGATATCCACTCTCCCCAATTCTCTTCAATTTAGTATTAGAATTCTTACCTACAGTAATAAGACAAAATGCAAACATAAAAGTATACAAATAGGGAAAGATGATGTAAAACTCTCCCTTTTTACAGATGAAATGGTCTTGTATTTAAAGAATCCCAGAGACTCCATTCCCAAAATACTCATGCTGATTCAAAACTTTGGCAAAGAAGCATAGTATAAAAATAACTCTCAAAAATCAATGGCTTTTCTGCATGCCAACAATGAGAAGTGTGGCTGAAATCAGGAAAGCAACTACATTCATAATAGCCCCACAAAAAATAAAATACCTAGGAATTATCTTAATCAAAGAAGTGAAGGAAGTTTATGATGAAAACTTTAAAAACCTGAAAAAGGAAGTCAAAACAGAACTTAGAAAGTGGAAAAACCTCCTATGCTCCTGGATTGGAAGGATCAACATCGTGAAAATTGCAATACTTCGCAAGGCTATCTACAAATTCAATGTGATACCTATCAATATTCCAAACTCATTCTTCAAGAAAACAGAAGAGGCAATCCAAAAATTCATATGGAACAATAGAAGACCCCGAAGAGCAAAAATGATCCTTAACAGAAAGAACATTGTTGGAGGAATATCACTACCAAATTCCAAGCTCTACTACAAAGTCATAGTAATCAAAACAGCTTGGTATTGGCACAAGAACAGACCTCAGGACCAATGGAATAGAATTGAAAACACAGAAATGAACCTACAGACATATAGCTACCTAATCTTCAATAAGGGAACCAAAAAAAATAGAATGGAAGAAAAACAGCCTCTTCAGTAAATGGTGCTGGCAAAATTAGTTAATCACTTGTAGAAAAATAAAGCTAGATCCTTATATATCACCCTGCACCAGAATCAATTCCAAATGGATCAAATACCTCAGAGTCAAAGCAAACACCCTGAAAACATTATAGGATGGAATAGGAGAAACCCTCGGTCTCCTTGGCACAGGCCGAAATTTTCTTAATAGAGACCCAGAAACACGAAAAATCAAAGAAAGGTTGGACAAATGGGATTGCATGAAATTGCTGAGCTTCTGCCTGGCAAAGGAAAAAGCTAGCAAGATCAATAGAAAGCCCACAGATTCGGAGAAGATCTTCCCTAGCCATACAACAGACAAGGGTCTCATATCTAAAATATACCTGGAACTCAAAAAATTAAATCCCCAACAACAAAACCTCAAAGAAAGAACTTCCCAATAAATAAGTGGGCTAAAGAGAAACTTCTCTGGAGAGGAAATAAGGATAGCGAATAGACACACGAAGAAATGCTCAAACTCCCTAGCCATAAAAGAAATGTAAATCAAAACAGCATTGAGATACCACCTCACCCTAGTTAGAATGGCTATAATCAAGAACTCTAATAACAACAGAAACTGGTGGGGATATTGGTGGGACTGTATACTTGTTCAACCACTTTGGATAACAGTATGGAGGTTCCTCAAAAGACTCTACATAGAACTCCCCGATGACCCAGCAGTCCCACTTTTGGGCATTTAACCAAGTGATTACAAACAATACCATACTAAAACTACCAACACAACTATGTTTATTACAGCACTGTGTACCATAGCTAAGATACAGTACCTACCCAGATGCCCCTCAGTAGATGAATGGATCAAGAAAATGTGGACTATATACACAATGGAATTCTATGCATCCATCAGAAAGAATGACATTTCCACATTTCTCTAGGAAATGGAAAGCCTTGGAAAAAATTATATTAAGTGAAGTAATCCAGGCCCAAAGAAACATAAGTGCCATAGTTTCCCTTATTTGCCATAACTAGTATATGTCTGAGACAAACAGAAACTGTCAAACAAGTTAATGTTAAGAGAAATGAACCCTAGGATAAGGACTCAAATTGGTTTTTGTTCTTGCTATTGTTTCTGCCATTTTTATGACATGATTTATTTGTTGCTTTTTATGTCCCTCCCCCACGGTATAACCCTGTTTTCACTGTATTTGTTGTTGGTATAATTTGGGGATGGCAAAGGAAAAACAAATTGTTATACAGGTGGACTATTTACCACAATGACATGTACAAGACATTATGTCAAAAAACGAAGTTTACAACTTTGTTGCGGAGGGGGGTGGTGGGGTAGTAAAAGGGGAGATATGAAGGGATGGGAAGGGGCAACAAAGGAGGAGGCTGCAATGCTTGATGCGAAATGTACTCATTACCTTGTTCATGTAATTGTTTTTTTATTTTCATTTTTTGTGAACATACTGTACAGAGGGGTTACAATTACATGGGCAAAATAATGAGTACATTTCTTATCAAGCATTGCAGCCTCCCCCTTTGTTTACCCTTCACATCCCTTCCCAGGCTCCCCGCTCCCCCCACACCAAAGTTGTAAAGTTCGTTTTCGACATGACAACTTGTACTTCTCATTGTTGCAACGGGTCCACCTGTATCCTTAAACGACTTGTTTTTCCCCATCTCCTCCACAAATTATACCGACATCAAATATAGTGAAAGCAGTGGTTATACTGTGAGGGAGGGACATACAAAGCAACAAAGAAATAATCTTATAAATGCATTAGAAACAAATGCATGAAAGAAAAAAACACATTTATATACATATCTAAAGGTTCATTTTCTTAACATCACATTATCTGACCTTTTCCACTTGACTCATACATATACTAGATATTGCAAATAAGGGAAACCATGAGACCTATGTTTCTTTGTGCTTGGCTTACTTCACTTAACATAATTTTTTCAAAGCCTTTCCATTTCCTAACAAATGGGGCAATGTCATTCTTTCTGATGGAGGCATAGAATTCCATTGTATATATATACCACATTTTATTGATCCATTCATCTACTGAGGGGCACTTGGGTTGATTCCATATTTTAGCTATGGTAAATAATGCTGCAATATACATTGTTGTGGTGGTAGCTTTAGTGTGGCCTTGTTTGTAAACATTTGGGTAAATGCCCAAATGTGGGAATGCTGGGTCATAGGGGAGCTCTATGTGAAGTCTTTTGAGGAACCTCCATACTGCTTTCCAAATGGTTGAACAAGTTTACACTCCCACCAACAATGAAGTAAGGTTCACTTCTGTCTACATCCCCTCCAACATCTGTTGTTGTTAGAGTTCTTGATTTTTGCCATTCTAACTGGGGTGAGGTGGTATCTGAATGTTGTTTTGATTTGCATTTCTTTTATGGCTAGGGAGGCTGAGCATTTCTTCATGTGTCTATAAATCCCATTGGTCATGTAATCGTAAACACTCTGTATTTTCACAATAAAAATCATAAAATAATAAAGTAAAATCCATGTTAATTTTGTTTTGTCGGTCGTAGGTCTCTAAATCTGGGCCTTGGCCCTGTTCCTCCTCTCTTCGGCTGAAGGATACCACTGAATCTCTTCTTCTACAATGACCTTTCTAGTTTTCAAGAGATATATTGGAGATAAGAGTCTCACAGATTTTTCTGCCCAGGCTGACTTTGAACCACTATCCTCAGATCTCAGAGTTTGGGGTAGCTAGGATTACAAGCATGAACCAAAAAAGCCCAGATCTAAGACAATTTTTAAAAAGTAAGCTTATTGAATCTTCTGGCTTTTTCCAATAAATAATCTTACTTTTCAGCATTAGTTTATAACTATGATTTATTTTTAGATGTAACTGTATTTTTTAATCAAATCATATATAAGTTTTTCTACACTCTGTATCTCACAAAAATCCAGTTATTGACTTTCCCCCAAGTCAATTATTACATAGTATATTACTTAGTATTATTATTACACTCTTATTACACATAATGTGAAGTGAAAATAGTTTGGATCATCTCAGATAAATTAGTAGCTGCTATTTTAGCATTATAAATTCACATCTGTGATTTTAAACGAAGGAAAGAAGATTTTCGAGTTAAAATGAAGTATAAATGTGTAGTATGTCCCAATTGAAACAAAAATTCTGAATTCATACAGACAAAATTATTTTCTTTCCAATTATGACTTTGCAGTAATACTATTGGAAATAGTGAGGCAAGAGGAGGAAGAATTCAATCCTTTTTTTTTTTTTTGGTCAGTCATGAGGCTTGAATTCTGGGCTAGAGCCCTGTCCCTCTGCTCTTCAGCTCAAGGCGAGTGCTCTACCACTTGAGCCCCAGCTCGACTTCTGGTTTTCTAGTGGTTTATTGGAGATAAGAGTCTCACAGAGTTTCCTGCCCAGGCTGCCTGTGAACCATGTTCCTCAGATCTCCGTGATCCTCCTGAGTAGCTAGGATTACAGGCGTGAGCCACCAGTGCTGGGCAAGGAGGAATAATTCAAATCATGTCAAACAATGTCTCTGTATGAAGACCTGCCTATTCCCAGTTGTCACAAAATTTCAAGTGTCTATCTTAGAATTTTATTTGGAAAAGTTCTGAATCATTGATTCTTTTTTACTTTCTGTTATAGGAAACAAAATATAGACACAAAACAATTGAAATAAAATGCACACATATTTTGAAGTCACAACTGGAAAAACAACCAACAAAGTAGAACTGCCCCAGGAACAAAAGCATGTTGTGCCCAGTTTTTTTTAAGCACAAAAATCTCAAATACATAATAACTTGGCATAGAGCCATAAAGATAACTGTGTCTCAGAAATACAGTTGTGTTCATTTGTAATTAAATTCATATAGATGAACCTAATATAGCAAATCCCTTGAATGGATCAAATTGTTTAAAACAAATGTGACTGTCTGCGGAGTGAGATCTGCACATATTTAAAAGAATAAAATCACAAAATCATGACATACTTAAAAAATTCAGAAATGTAATTAATAACTCCAATAGTATTCATATTGAGAACTAATTCCTACTGATTGAAAAAGAAAAAAAATATGCAAATAGTAGAATCTGAGCATTGTAAATGAGTCTGCATAATTTTAAACTACTCCAAATTACTTTGTAGAAGATTGAATGTGGCTTATCTAAAGGAAAACATCAACACATGATATAAATGAAATTAAAAATCTCATGAAAAGAGTGAAGTGGTTTCTGGAAAATAATAGTTTAATAAATGGTGGTCAAAATCTTTCTAGTACTGACAAAATTGCATATCTATTTATTTAGAGCCAAAAAAGACCCAAGTTACTCGTGCAGATTTTAAACTTTGGCAAAGTATCAGTATACATCTGTAACATTATTATGGGTGTTGACTTTGGCAAGGGATTCATTTCCTCTTGCATCTGACAAATGAATATATGAAAGAACTTCTCCAACTAAGTATCAAAACCTAACTAAACATATAACCAGAAAAGTCATCATGTAAGCCGTATTGCTACTGGGGTAAAAGAAAAATCAGTCATACTGATTCTGTATTTATTGTAAATGTTGATTTTTTTCATAAATTATTTCCTTTAGCTTGCATTTTTAAAACATTGTATTACATGATGTATATCTTAGTAACTAATTTTGGATGCCTCGTTAAATTTTGTTCTGAGTATAATGTCTCACTTCAGTTCTTAACCCATGAAATGATGTTGATTACAAAAAAAATTCTAATAACCACTGTTTATAACACACAAAATCTCATAAGCATGACACCAGTAAGCACTGGTTAACATTTTGATATCATGGTCTCATGACTGATGAGGCCTATCTGCATGAGTATCATTGTACCTAGAATCCTCAGCCTGAATATTGCTATTGTTAAAAGATATTTATATCTTTATTTGTCACCAATCAGAGTTTAAATCTGAGTATAAAGCCCAAGGAAAATGATAAAGTAAGAATTTAGCTTTTCTGGATATAAAGTAAACAAAATTCAGCATAGAGTAACTCACTGTTTGAAGTCAACCAATTTCTCCAAAACATTCTAAGCATTTCCTTACAATGTGTATTGTTCTCAAGAAGGGAATGGGTAATGTGAGAAGAGGACTAACCAAGCATTGTCTTCAAATATACATAATGTGGAGTACCCTCTACATTTGGATATAAGCATATCTGATAAAAACTGTTTGAATAATTGATTTTCAGGTCAGGTATACCAAACTACATTCAGAAAATGGTATATATGAATTAACTAAAGAAAGTCCTGGCAGAAAAATGGCGTCTCTGTACTATGTGATGCCCAATTCTTAGGTATTTCATTATGCCTCCATTTAATGAATGTGATTGTTTAAATGATTCATGAAGTATTAATTAAAATTGATCAGTGTCTTATAATATAATTGTGTATAATTTTATCCTAGAATCATTCAAGAACGGCCCATTCAATCATGAAATACATCACATTCCACTGGTATTCATATAGATAGTAATGAGTTTCTTAGGATCTTCTGCCATTCGGAGATGTCAGGACCAGGATTCAAACTATAGGCTCTAGCTCCCACCACTTAAACCTGAGGATAGGGAACTCACCGGCCTGTCCAATAACGTCAGCAAAACCAGTGATTAGGCAGGCACCAATGGCTCTCAGCAGTCCTCCTTGATACTTACAAGGCTGTGATAGGATTATCATAGTCAAAGTCACCCTAGGCAGGAAAGTGCTTGAAACCCCTGTCCACCTTCAGTGCCAACAAAGCTAGGAATAGAGCCATATGGCTACAGTGGTAGAAGGCTAGACTTAAGCAAAAGCAGCTCATGGACTGTGCCCAGATCCTGAGTTCAAGGTTCGGGACTGGCAACAGACAGACATACACAACAATATGTGCAGCCATCCAGCTAAAGCAGGTCACCCTCTTTTCCCCAACTGGATTGGACAAAGTTCCCTGGGAAAGGTGCTGGGGGAGCCGCTCTCATCTTGACTCCACCCATGCTGCCTTCATCACAGGATTCCGGCCACACCCCCATTATTTCATGTTTCTTTCTGACCAATGGGATATAAGAATGGTGGCCACACCCACATTCCATGATGCCCAGCACCAGGATTCCCTTTGGTGGTTGACACTACTACCAGCAGTTGAGGAAGGTAGAGGTGGCTGAGTGGTGAGCATGAGACATGAGGCGACTTTGGAGTAGAGTGGAAAATTGATGTCCTAGTCAGAAAGTGAGAGAATAGAGGATTTCCCAGAGCCTGGGAACATGGCCAGCCCATCTTTCCCATCCCAGTGCTCAGATGTCTGAAACAACAGGACTCCGTGAAAGAGCTACAGGCAAGAAACAACTTCCAGAACACCAGCAAAGGAATCCTCCTATCAGACCTGCAACATTCAAGAAAACAAAGAACACAAAAAAGGGAGTGATCCCCAAGTCAAACACCACTGGGGAGCGTGATTCAACAGAGGAAGGGCCAAAGGTGATGCAGACCGTGGGCCTTTCCTGCCTTTGGACACAGTCACAGTCATCGGGGGCCAGAGTGTCAAGGGTCCTGATACCATCAAGCATCTGCAGAGGTGCTAGTGACACGTGGTGCCCACCCTGGACTGGAGGAAAAGATGAAACCAGACACTCAGTGCCAAGATTTCACCACTGAAGCAGAAGACAGACCTGCAGTATCGACCAGAGCAAGAGAGGGAGAAGATAGCCCAGTTGCATGAAGCACCACAAACAGAGCTAGAGATCCACAAGTCACCCATACAGAGGTTGATTTCAGCAGAAAGAGATTTACAATCTGCACCCGCCCAAGTGAAGCAGGTGGCCAATGACAGATAAATGGAGCACGAAGCTGTTACCAGCCACCTGCAGGCCGCAGAGCGGTGTGTGGCAGAGCTGGATATGGTGGCTTCTGCAGTCACTGCTGCATAGAAGGAGACTGAAATGTTCTTTCAACGGCTGAATGATGTGACCCTTCAGCTTGAGGAAAAGACCAGAAGCTTCGATGAACTACAGCAAGTGAACACAGAGTTGCAGGAGAAGCTGGAAGTGCTCTGGACACAGAGCAGCACCAGAAGAACAGAATCTGCAAGTTCCAACTAGTGCTGGTGGGGCATGAGTTACTGAAGAGACTACTGGACAACCTGAGCTGGATGGTGACCTCAGCAAGTCTGGTGAGAGACACATTCACAGAGGACCTGAGCATTGAGAGGTCTGCATGGAAAGAGGTGACTCAGTGGCTGACTGACCAGGTGAACCAATTGACAGAGGAGAAGGAGAGAAGGGTGAGGCAGGTGTTGGAGGATGAGCTGGGGGAACTGAGAAAGAAGCTGACAGAACTATGCCCCCCCGCAGGACCATCTCAGGTAGAGCTGCAGTTGCAGGCCTTGGCCTACCGCACACAGATGAAGTTAAAAAAAACTGGAGTAACAACTTCACATCCAGGTCCAGGAAAACCAGAAGCTCTGTCTCCAGAACACAGAGCAGCAGGAGCAACTGCAGAGACTGGAGGATAAGGCCAAGGATCTGCAGGAGATACCCTAGACCACACAAGGTGCATGTGTGTGTGTGTGACCCATAGCCAGAGGAAGAGCTTGCCCTGCTATGGGACACTCTCCACAGGGTGAGCGGTGAGAAGGAGGAGCTCACCTGCATCCTGGACTCAGAGCAACAGGTGAAGAAAGAACTGCGGGAACACCTAGATCATTCAGAGGAAAAGATAGAGGAATGGAAAGAGGTGGCAGAGAGAGAGAGAGAGAGAGAGAGAGAGAGAGAGAGAGAGAGAGAGAGAGAGAGAGAGAGAGAGAGAGAGAGAGCGCTAAGCATCATGGGAGCTGCAGGAGCAGCAGGAGCAGTCCCTGGCCCAGCTGCAGGTGCTCAGAGCCACCTGTGAGCAGCACATTGCCTCCAATGAGCAGCTGAACTCTGAGAAGGAGGCCCTGCAGCAGCACCTGCAGAGGCAGGTCCAGTTACTGGAGCTACTGAAGCAAGTGCAGGGCCTGAACAACTAGGGGGACCAGGTGGTGCCCCCAAAGTGGCAGGACACTCTCAAGTGCTTGGAAGTAACCAGACCATAGGAGGAGAGCCTGCAGGCCCAGCTGAGCTTCCTGGCTTCACCTGGGGAAGTGGAAAGTGTGAGCCCTGGGGAAGAAAGAAGAGGAGGTTACTCCCCCCAATGTAACCAGCCCAGAGGATGGATACATGCCCCAGACCTAGAGGGATGTGGATCTACGAGCCCTCTCAGAGGCTGAGATACACAGGGGAAAACTCCTGCTGCAGGAGCAGCGGCCCTGCTGCAGGTGTCCAGCCCACCTGCAGCTCAGTGCCAGACGGAGCTGGAGCCACAGGACCCCTGCTCTGTGAGCTGCCACCAAAGCTGGCTTGGGGATGGCAAGTGGGACACTTGGGCATCTGAGAAGAAAATCTGCTTCATCCATGACCTGTCTGATGAGGTGGACTTCCAGAGTCCAGTGGATGAGCTCCACCATCAATGTAGCCAGCTGTTGGCACACTCTGCACCATCGAGGAGTCCCTCATGGCATGTAAAAAGCAAATGTTTGTCCTGGATTAGCTGTGTCAGGAGAAAGCTGAGCGCTTGTGCTGGCTCTCCCAGGAGAAGATGGAGAAGAAGAGAGAGCTGCAGGAGCTGCTTTGGGTCCTCCCAGGGCTCCAGATGCCAGCACAGGTTGAGGCCACCCCCCCACTGATTCAGACGCCTCAGGATCTGGGGTGGGTGAAATGAGGGAGGAGCAGAAAGGTTTTGAAGAACTGCAACTTCAGGACATCTTGGAAACTGCCAGAGGAGAGGTCAGGGTTCCAATCCCGTAGATTACTCCGCCATGGAGCACATCCTGTGGCAGATGCCCCACATCCCGAGCCGCCTACAGCTTGAGGGCTCAGACAAGGGAGTCTCCCTTTCTTCTGTAGACTGATGTGGATGACAACTCTCTATGTGACATACTGACTCTCAAAAGCCACAGCAGCCACCAGAAGTAGGTGGTAGGTGGCCTTCTCTCAGGCCTCCATCTGCCACAAGATGGGGGTAAACTATGGGTCAGGTAGGGCAGAGGCTTCCAGGAAGTGGCCCAAATTCAAGGGACATCTAATGGCCCATTGGTGGCCAGGGAAGAGACCCATGTTTTGCTTATCACAAAGAATAAATTGTTTTCAAAGGGAAGAAAAGCCTCCAACAAAGATTTATTCTTCCAGTCCTGGGGCTTGAGCTCAGGGCCTGGGCACTGTCCCTGAGATCTATTTGATCAAGGCTGGTGCTCTACCAGTTGAGCCCCACCTGCCCTTCCAGCTTTTTCTGTGTGGAATGAAACCCCTGGTGTCAGGCATGTTAGGCTACCACTCTACCATTGAGCCACATTCTCATCTAGGTTGATTCCCCCTGTCCAAAACCCATATGGCTATTCCTCAGATAAATAGGAAGTAGGGGCTAGGATGAATATGAAGCCCAAGTCTGGTTCACACAGAAATACTCTCCTGCCCCCTCTTGGACTCACTTATTTGAAGTTTCTCTTCTACCATTGAAGGATGAATGAGGAGCGGGGAGTCTCGAGAGAGGAGTACCAAGAACAGTGGGCCCCTGACCCCACAGCCTACCTCATACAAGTGGTCCTCTAGATTCCAATCTTAGCTGATTCAATGTGGATTCTACACTCTCTCCTCACCTCTTCAATGCTCAGGATGAAATAAATGTCTGCCCTGGCCTCAGCCCACACCCAGAGTAGAAGCTCCTAGTCCCAGCCCGACTTCCATCTCTGACTGCCCCGAGTTAGGCCAGACTCACCACTCACCATAATGTTGGTGGCAATGACCTCATGTATGGATTCCAGGAAGATGGTCTGTAGCAAAGAGCAGAAGCAACAGAGTGAGCAGGGCAGAAGAATGTGATGGGGTGATTGCTCTGAGATCTTCCTTCTTGGAGCCCTCCTGTCAAGCCAGAGCCATGCTAACCAAAGCATGGCCAAGACCACAGAGTGAGATGAGATAGAGGAACCCAGGACTAAATGAGGTACTGCTTTGTCTTGGAGCACTTGAAAATTCCAATTTGACTCATACCAAGCCAACATGCAATGCCTCTCGTTGTTGTTGTTGGCTGTGAGCATTCTCCCTGAGCTCTTTGTCTCAAGGCTGGCACTCTACCACTTGATCCTCAGGGACACTTCTTGTTTTCTGATAATTCATCCAGGATAAGAGTCTCACAAACTTTCCTGCCCAGGCTGGCTTGCCACCATAATCCTCCAGATTTCAGCTTCCTGAGTATCTAGGATGACAGGTATGAGCCACCAGTGCCCAGCATGTGATGCCTTTTGAAGGCATCTTGATGAGTCTGTATAAGGAGCCCCAAAGGGCCTGGATAGACCACAACACAATCAAGGAGCTGGGATGGGGGAAGGCTGACCTTCTAGCCATAGTGTTCCCCAAAATTAAATATGCCAGGTGGTTTTGTATGCATCAAACCCCTAGGCCAAGAGCCATGAGGCTTAGTGGGGAAAACGTGAATACCTAAAGATTGCACTGTAGAAATCTCTGATTTTGCATGCATGTGGTGTGTGTGTGTGTGTGTGTGTGTGTGTGTGTGTGTGTGTGTGTGTGTGTGTGAACTCAGGGCCTAGGCTCTATCCCTGATTTTTCTTGCTCAAGCCTAGTGCTCTGCCACTTGAGCCACAGCCCCACTTGTTGTTTGATGGTTAATTTTATGTAAGAGTCTCAAGGACTTTCCTGTCCAGGGTGGCTTCATAGCATGACAGGGGTCCAAGGGCAGTAAGAGTAAACATAACTCACAGGTACAATCCCTATGGTGGGTGACTCCTGCCTCCTCGTGGCCAGATGCAGGACATGCAGCCCCGTGCCATCGTCCTCTAGAGATCAATTGGGGGAAGTGACCAGGGCCAAGCTGACTTTTGCCTACCCTGAGTGCTGATGCCAGAGCAGGTCTATTCCACCTTAGGCCAAGAGAGTTCCAGGAGGCCCAGCTCCCAGAGGCACAAGGAAGGGAGAGGTCAGCTCCAGGCCAAGCTAAGAGCCTTTGCCCTCGGATACCCAAGTTTGCCTTCCTAATCACTGTAAGACCTGCCAAAAAATAAATCAAATAAAACCAAATTGGAGCTGTTCCTCCAAGTGCTAGAGCTCTAGCATTGAACCAAAGAGCTCAAGGACAGGGCCCCCAAGCTTTGAGTTCAAGACCATCAGCTGACCGCTCACACAGTTTAGCTAAATATAAACTAGTAGGATTTGTGAAGTGTTTGGGAACAACGGTGATACTGAAGAAAGCATCCTAATTCTAATGAAATATGAACTTGTGGCATACAGCTATGTGCTGAGTCCTTCACAGGGTCCTGTTTGCTGCGTCCTTCCAACATGGGGATTTTGTGCTGAGTTCTCAAAAAGTCCTGTTTGCTGAGCCATCCCAAAGGGTGCTCTGTGCTGAATCCCTGAGAAGAGTGAGAAGAGTGGGACCTGCTACTTTTTTCAAAGGTGTTGTGCACTGTATCCATTACACAGCTTCTGTATGCTGAGTCCTTCAAAAGGTGCGGTGTGCTAATTCATCCCTAAGGGTACTTCTATGTTCTGAGTCCTTGAGAAGAAATGGATAAGTTGAATTTTTCAAGTCCTATGTGCCGAGTCCTTTACACAAGGTACTCTGTACTGTCCTTCAAATGGTGCTATGTGCTGAGTCCTTTGACAATGTGGTATATGCTGAGTCCTTCCACAGGGTAGTATGTGCTGAGTCCTTCAAAATTGTGCTATGTGCTGAGTTTTTCAAAGGGTGCTGGGCAGTATTTTACACAGCGTGCTACATAATCAGTCTTTCAAAGGGGGCTGTGTGTGGTCTTAACACAAGGTGCTATATACTGAGTCCCTGGGAAAGAATGGTATGCGTTGAGTTTTCCAAAGCATGCCATGCACTTAGTCCATTACCTTGTGGGCTATGGACTCCCTTCTTCAAAGGGTGCTGTGTGCTGAGTACTCTACACAGGGTACTATATGCTGAGTCCTTCAAAGGGAGCTGTGTGCTGAGTCCTTTACACACGGTGTTTTGTGCTGTTTTTTGAAGTGTGCTGTGTGCTCATCTCAAAGGGTACTGTGTTCTGAGTCCTTGAGAGGTATTTATCCCCAACAATCATACACACACAAACAAACATACACACAAGGGTCACCTTTTTGGTGTGTGGATTGGAGGGGCATGGAGGAGAGTCTCCTCCAGCGGTGGTGCTGAGGGGAGATTTGATATCCAGGGGTGGGGGCCAGGCCCGAAAGGGACAGGGGGAGGGGGCGGGGCTCAAGGCACACTCCCATGGCAGCAGTAGCCAGGGGCACAAATCAGGGGAGGGTGAGGTGGTAGGCATGCCCGGCAGGAGCAACACAGCCCAAGAGAGGAGTGAGGGCAGAGAGAAAGCAGAGAGAAGAGTGAGTACACACAAGGGCAAGTGACTTCATCAGCTGGCAGCCTCGCTGATCATAGTGCAGGTTCTGGTGGGGAGCACAGAGCACGTGGACCTGGTGCAGCAGGCACATCACCACGGGCAGCCACGCGGAGTCACGGTGGCCATGGCGGCACTGAGACTGAGGTGCTGGCAAGGGGGCACAGGAACAGCTGAGGTGGGGGTAGTGTTGGCTGAAGAAGTGGAGCAGGGTCCACATGCAGCCCTGCCATGTGCACGCAGATGCCCCTGTCCCCTCTCAGCAACATTGCATTTGAAACATGGTACTTTCGGCTCTGACCAGCTGTGCCTCTCATAGTCGCCCAGAGGAGATGGCGCGCCCCATGTTGGCTTGCGGCCCAGAACTGGTCGCCACCCCTGGTCCTAGGACTCCAGGTCTATGTGCACCCGGAGCCACCGCCTACAGCTTTTTCCATTAGTACACATGAGTGGTGGCTCTGAGGGCCCACATCCTGGAAACACTCCGGCCAACCAACCACTGACCCGGACCTGCACCTCCTGCCTCACCTTTCCTGTCTCCTCGAGTCCACCCTCCCCCCCCACAGTCTGCCATGGCCCTGTCACAAATGTGCCCCAGGGGTGGTGGGTAGGTTTATGTGTTGACCTGGGGATCCCACCCTCATCCCTAGTGGCCAGTGTCCCAGGAAACAGGGAGATGCAGGAATGGGTGAGGAGGGGTGCCACAGAGCTCCTGGCCTGGAGCAGTAGGAGCCACACAGCCGCACATCTGTACCCTTCCCTTCCCCTTTCTGGTAGGAGCCTGGTGGCTTTAATCAGAAGTGAGGAGCAGCACCTCTTTCTCGAGTCTTTTTCTTTTTGATCGGGGTGGTGGGTGTTGGATGCAGAAGATAGGCCCTCCTTGCTGTGTGAGCCCTTGTCTTCTGTGCTCAGTCACCCTTTCTCCTGAGGAGGGTCCCAATAGAGCCCACTAGGTATGTGAGGCACTTGGAGTCAGACAGAAGGTGAATATCTGGGAGGAATATATCCACTCTTACCCACATACACCGAGCATGTCCCCCCTCCCCCCTAATCCCAGCTGTCAACAGTACTCACAGAGTGATCACATTTTCCAACTCTCCCAGCATCTGCTGGTGCTCCCTGTCCATCTAGTCTCCTCGTCCTCCCCAAGAATCCACCAAGTAACCCAGAAGCATCTAGCCTGAAAGTAGGGAGTCCATCCATGTATGTAGCCTTTAAGACCCCATCCATTTCCCCAACACCGCCCCAAACCCAGGTCAGACACCCCTGTGGAGCAGCATGACCCCCTTGCTTGTTTTCAGCCCCAGCTCTGAGGAGCCACATATCTTGGGACACCTTCACCAATTGTCCTGGCCTAGGGTTTTGGTGAATGGGGAGTCAAGGCTGGTTGTTCCCAAGGGAAAGTGTCTGGCCCTGGAGAATGGGAAAGGCAGGGTTGTTCTGTGTTATTAGAGTGGTGCTCCCTTTGGTTGGATCCCCTGATCTGACCAGGCAACCCCCGTGCTGCAGCTTGTACCTTGTCCCAAAGGAGGAACCAACAAACTCAGGAGAGGCACTGCTCTCTCTGAGTCTGTTTGTGTGTGTGTGTGTGTGTGCATGAGAGATAGAGAAGGAGCACGAGAGAGACAGAAAGAGAGAGAGACAGGGAGGGAGGGAGGGAGAGAGAGAGAGAGAGAGAGAGAGAGACAGACAGACAGATCATCTTTCTCCATATACAGCCTGACTGTACTCGAGTGATCCATTGGCAAATTGCAGGTGCTGCATGGACTAATCTTCTGTCACAGTTCTGGATTTGTGTGTGTGTGTGTGTGTGTGTGTGTGTGTGTGTGTGTGTGTGTGTGTGTGTTTGTGTTGTTCTTTTTCATCAATGCCAAGTACGAGTCTAGCAATAATTTGTGTTTTCTCCTTCACCGTTTCATGGTTCCTTTGGGAAGGTTTCAGTACACGTACTTTTCCACCTCTCTCTTATCCCTTTCCTGTAGCCCACAGTAGCTGCTGGGCCTGCGTGAGTCTCCCCTAGGATTCCTGTGTGAAACACAGACCAGGGTGGACACCTGTCCTTCTGTCTTCAGCCAGAAGGCTCGTGAGGCAACTGTGACCACAGCCGTACACTTCCAGCCAAACAGTCTGCTCTAGTGTGTATAGTTGGAGCTAATTCAAGGGTTGGGAATGTGTCTGCCAAACGTAATTAGGGAATGAGATTGGGAGCGGGGGGCAATAGGGCAGAGGCTCTGAGGCTAGGAGGGTATGAGGAGTGGTGAACGTTGTGACATGGCAGATGGTTCACCACGACCGAGAATGAGAGGGGAAACTTACCCAGGGCATTGACTGTGTCATGGGCATCTTGGCAGGGGACTCCAGGCCCCCACTGGTGGCATGGATTCCCTCCTGGGACAATGTACTGGTGAGCATTCCTCCCTGGAGTCCTGCAGACTCCAGTCTGTGTCCGGCCTGGGGTGTTTCCAGCTGGGCAGTGGTAAGCAAGTGCATTTTCCCTGCTGGAGCTTGCTTGCTAACTGCCATGGAAGTTAGCTAGGGCTCTCTGAATGGCACTTTCTGTAACCTGCTGTAAGCTGTCTGGAAGAAAAAGATGACCACTGAATTTACAACCCTTCAAGTTTGATTGGGACAACTGAAATGCAATATTTTCCAGGTTTTTTTTTTTCCTTGAAGCTGGCAATTTCCACTAACACCTGGGATGAGGGATCAAATCAGACAGACGATTTCAGCCTCCAAACAATGATGTTCAAAGCAGCACAGGAATAGTTCCCAAGCCAGATGGTCTCCTGTAATGAATGTCATGCCTTGACTGACTTTCTTTGGTAGCTCTTAATTCTCCTCCAGCACTCTCTAGGGTGACCACCACAGTCAAGGATGTCATGGGGAACAGAAATTGTGACCTCACCATCCCTAGCCTGCCAGCTGTGAGCAGAGATGATTCCCAGAACCTGCACTGGACTCTGGGAGATTCAGAAACCAGGGATACCTCAAGAATCCATTCTCTGCAACATGAAACTTGGGGGCGGGATGTGGTAATCCTGACTGGCCCCAGGAGGGGAGGGAGAGGAGGCCCCTTGCGCCAGGCATTCAGCTCACAGCAACCTCATTAACATCTACATGGGGAATTGAGTGCCACAGAGCTGGTGAGCTGCTGGACAGAGATCTTTGAGAAGATAGGCATCCCAGAGGCCCTGGAGTCCAGAGAGAACATAGTGGCTCACATCCTCAGAGCAAAAACAGTTAAGTGTGGTGGCACCAGGAGGGGGTAAGACGGAGGAGGGAGAACTGTGGGAGAGCTTCATCAGGCTTCGTCCCCCTTCCATCACAGATGATTCTTACCTGAATCAGATGGGATTTTTCTGTAGTATTGTCATAGAAAAATTCCCATTTATTTATGCAACAAATCATTAATGTGTGCACCAGGCTCTGGGGGGGTCATAGACAATGAAAAATTCCAGGACTGGTTCCACAGCCCATGAAGAAACCTTGGATTGATCTGGATGCCAGGGCTTCAAGACTGTCATTGTATCTACTTAGGAGGCTGAGATCAGAGGATTGAGGCTTTTGGCCCTGGCAGGAAAGCCTGTAAGACTCTTGTCTTCAATTAACTACCAAAAATAAAATGCCAGAAGTGGATGTGTGCTTCAAGCCATAGACTACTAGCCTTGAGTAAAAAGGCTTGGGGACAGCACCTAGGCTCCAAGTACAAGGCCCAGGATTGACAAAAAGAAAGTAAAGAGAGAGAGGATGGAAGGACAAAAGGAGAAAAAGAGGAAAGGAAGGAAGAAGGGAGAACATGAAGCCTTGGTTTGGAGTCCCTGGATCAAGGGAGACAACTATTCACAATCTCTGTGGGGACAGTTTCAGAGCCTAAAGCCAGTATGTAGGACCAAGCCACTGACCACTCAGCAACTTCATGACAGCCAGTAGCTGTGTGGTCACCGACTATAGAGGGAACCAGCCTTGGGTTGGACCTAGGACTCAGGGTGGGTCACCAGGTTTCAATTATCCCCAGCCTCATCGAGTTTATTTTCTGGTCAGATAAGAAGAAAGCTTCCAAGGCCTAGGGAGGTTTTGGGGTGAGAGAGTTTCAAAGGGGGATCAAGGGATCAGCAGGAATTTGAAGAGGCAGGATGGTCCCAGGTCAGGTGTGCCAGGAAATTTGAATCATGACCTCCCCTGACAACATAGATTACCAGCCTTTGATCCAGTCACACTGCTATTAAAAGTCCTGGCACCTTAGGTTCATCATTGATGACCTGGTTGTCGTTCACTGCAGGATGCCTGTACAGTACATCCTTGGGGACTAGGACTTTCCAGGGCTCAATCTGACGATACCACCCCTGGTGTTCATTCTTTCACCAAAGACTGAGGTAAGCATGCCACTGCCACAGGATAGCCTGGGAATGAGGGCAGGAAATGGGTCTCTTGGCTGGCTCAGTTTTTAGTCTAGATGGCAGATCTGGGATTCAGAGAGGGCAGGCTGAAGGTGGGGCAGAGCTGTGTAGAGGCTGGTGGGAAAACCAGAGACACTGGGATCTGAGCAGGGTTGTTTCTTTGATAATACTCACAACATAGGAACATTTCTGGGATAGAGCAGCCCTTTTCACCTCCCCAAGAGGGACCTAGATCTCCCCAGTTTCCAGGAAACCCTTTAGTTCGCATATCATGTGGTTGGATAACTAGAACTTACCTCCCTGCCCAGTGCTGAATCAGGACAGTGAGATATCCTGAGTCTCTGATAAGGTCAGGGGATCTTCAGTATGAGATTGTACTTGAATGTCCCAACTTGGTGCATGTTCAGTCCTATCTAAGTCTGCCATGATGTAGCATATAGAATCTAGAGAATCAGAGCTGGATGGGGTCTGTTCTGGGAGTCCTGATTAATATGTGTTAGCTTTGAGCTCCCATATGCCCACCTGCTTCCCTTTCTTGGTTGGGCCTATGCTAGAAAAAGCTTGAAACTAGGGCATGGATCTTATCTTTTATGCTCCAAGATAGCACTCTACCATTTGAATCACAGCTCCACTTCCAGCTTTTTTGGGTGTTTAATTGGAGATAAAGAGTTCTCACAGGTTTGGCTGCTAAGTGGCATCCAACTGCAGTCTTCAGATTTCAGTCTCCTGATGGAAAAAGATGACAGGAATGGAAAAGTTTGTTTGTCTGGTTGCCAGCACCTCGTGGCTGCTATCCTAGGTACTCAGGATGTGAGATCTGAGGATCAAGGGTCAAAGTCAGCCTGGTCAGGAAAGACCCTGAGACTCTTATGTCCAAGGAATTGCCAGAAAACCAGAAGCAGTGCTGTGGCTCAAGCAATTGAGTGCTTGTCTTAACCTGAAGAGCTCAGGGCAAGCACCCAAGCCCAGAGTTCAAGCCCCTTAACCAACAACAACAAAAAAAGAGATGATTAAGTTTTCCACATAGCAGTGTGTATGGTAGGAAAAGCCATGCTGGTCTATGAGACATTCCAGATATGTGAGAGGCTCAATGATTTGTCTACAGTGTGTCTGATGTCGGTACTGACAACTTCTCAGGGGTGGGATGTGAACCAAATTGAGGGAGTTCATGTTTCTGTTCTCAGAGACTGCTGAATCCTTGGGCTATCCGTGTGTGTGTGTGTGTGTATGTGTGTGTGTGTGTGTGTGTCTGTCTGTCTGTCTGTCTGTCTGTGTCTGTGTGTGTTTGGAGGTAGAAGAACTGAGCCTTGAACTAAAGGCCTAAATGTAGTCCCTGAGATTTCTTGCTCAAAGCTAGAGCTCTGACACTTGAACCACAGCTACACCTCTGGCTTTTTGGTGGTTCCGTGTAGATAGGAGCTTCACAAACTTTCCTACGTGGCTGGATTTGAACAGTGACCTTCAGACCTCAACCTCCTGAGTAACTAGGATGACAGACAGGAGCCCCCCGTGATGGCTTTGTGTGTGTGTGTGTGTGTGTGTGTGTGTGTGTGTGTGTGTGTGTGTGTTTGTAGAATTTGGTTGTACCAAGGAGTGCTGGACCCTTTGGTAACTTCTAAATGCTGTCTGTGGGGGCAGCATAGGCTTTGAGGCTGAGGTCTGGGGGCCTGGAAGGGTGGGACGCTTGAAGGGGACTCAGCACCTTTAAATTATAAGAGCAAGAGAAATTTGTGCCCTGGAACTGTCTATGTCGTGGGCTTGGTTGGTGGCAGAGGGAGTGTGGGAGCATCTGGAGGTGGGACCCACGGGGTGTGGCTCCCTAGGGGAACCGAGAGTGTGGTCAGCACTTAGTAAGGTTTGAGTCCTGTTAGTATGGAACATATTGGCATGGATCAGACTCTGGGTCTTCTCATCATAACGTCTGATGGGCAAGGCCAACCCTACTTTAACTCTTGACCTGTGTTCTTCAGATCTCAGCCTCCTGTGTAAGTAGGGTTATAGGCATGAGCCTCTGGCACCGGACCTCAGATTCTTTTCGGTATATTAGGGTATGAACACTAGGCCTTAGGTTTTCCAGTCAGGTCTTCTTCCTTTGGAGCCAAGCCTTTCTGTCTTGGGCATGTCTGAGATAGAGACTCCATATATGCTCAAGTTTGACTGGATCATGGTCTTCCTATGACAGGCATGTGCCACCATGCCTGGTCCTCTGTAGTTGGGATGGTAGATATGTAATGCCATGCTCAGTCATCTGTTTAGATGACTGTTCCAAACTCTTAGTCCACAGCAGCCGATTCTTTACCACAGTTGAAGCTCTGGGTTTGGCCTGGAACCATTGGTCCTCAGTCTCCTCACAGGACAGTTGTAAGGAAACAAGGGATCAAGACAAGGGGAACTCTGGGGCAGGACCAGGCATAGAGGGAATGGTGTTCAGATAAGTTTCTTGGCAATTCTGTGAGCATATAACAAGAAGATATTTGGAAAGGACCCAGAAGGGTCTTGTTAATTATTATGCTACAGGTATGGGATTATGAAACAAAACATGGCTCTCTTTCATCTTTACCCCATCCCCATGAGGAAGGGGATCTTTCACTGTTCAGCTTTCCAGCATTGGAAAACGCTGCACAGAATAGCAGGATGAGCTTCTCATGACCCCGAGCTGACAGGAAGCTTGGCCTGACTTCTCTGCCATGCTCCCTAGGACAATGGGTGCTATTCAGTCCATTTCTTGTGGTGAGAAGTACACTTATTGTCAGTCGTGGGGTTTGAATTCTGGGCCTGGGCACTGTTCCCAAGCTCCTCAGATCAAGGTTACGACTCTACCTCTTGAGGCACAACACCACTTCCGGTTTTCTGGTGGTTCTTTGGAGATAAGGATCTCACAGACGTTCCTGCCTGGGCTAGCTATGAACCATGATCCTCATATCTCAACCTCCTGTGTAGTTACCATTGTAGGCCTGTGCCACCGGCAGCTGGCTTAGGTGTAATTCTCTCTCTTTCTCTCTCTCTCTCTCTCTCTCTCTCTCTCTCTCTCTCTCTCTCTCTCTCTCTCGCAGTAACTGTGCTGGATGAGGTGTCTCAGCATCCCCATGTGGCTGGGACCCTCTTAATCTGGAGGTAGGCTGTGGGTCAGGAGCTTTCTTGCTCGACTTGTTGAACTAGCTCCCTTAGGTTAGCCACTCTGTGCCCGGGTTAGACAGTGATGGTTACTCATTGTCAGTCTGTATGGTGAGTACTTCCCCACTACCCTTTGTTAAAACAGTTAAAGGAAAGTGAATGAGGAGGCATCGCATTGTCCAACTGCACAGCACTATCCCGAGCCTCTGATCCTCACTGCCACCTATCTGGCCAGAACCTGATTATAATAAACTGAATTCACTCCATGTCTACTTCACGTTGCTAAGAGTGTCGTTTCGAGGAGAGGGGGCAGTGTGCAGAGGAAAGACCCTAGATCCGACACATCCTGGGGGACATTTGTTCTGTAACAGCGCGAAGTCATTGCTGTGGATAAGGAGATAGCCGGCATCAGACTGAGCCGGAGCAATGCTCAAATGTAGGTAGTCTGTTGAAGTATCAAACCCACCCATGTCTGCTTCTCACTCACAACAAGGAGGGTGCAATACAGGTAGCCCAGCACTGGCCCTAGGGGACTATAAATGGATGGTGACGGTCAGGTGCCAGTGGCTCTCGCCTGTCATCTTGGCTATTCAGGAGACTGAGTTCTGATGGTCATAACTCAGAGCCAGCCCAGGCAAGAGAGTGTGTGAGATTTTTTTTTGGTCCAGTCATGGGTCCTGAACTCTGGCCTGGGCACTGTCCCTCAGCTCTTCAGCTCAAGGCTAGTGCTCTGCCACTTGAGCCACAGTGCCAATTCTGGCTTTTTTTCTTTTTGCTTATGTGGTGCTGAGGAATCGAACCCAGTGCCTCAGGCATGCAAGGCAAGCACTCTAACACTGAGCCACCTGCCCAGCCTCATGTCTGTGAGATTCTTATCTCCCATAAACTACCTCCCTCCCCCACCCGTGAAAAAGCCAGTTTTGGTGCTGTGGCTCAAGAGATAGAGCCTCAGCCTTGAGTAAAAGAAGCTCAGGGATGACACCGAGTCCCTGAATCCAAGACCTGGGATTCCCAAAAAATAAAATAAATGAATAGTGGACACTTGTTATCTTTCTACCAAAATGGATGGATTAATTCTTCTCTCTGTTAATCATAGCCAAAGGTAAGGGGCTTCCCTTGATGTTCCTCTAAACCTCTCTTTCCCTCTATTATCACCCTGGCTTCAGTTGCAGGATAAAATTAAGATCATCCCACTTGATGTGACCGTAAGTACTCTCCCTACCTGCCTTCTTGGGGTGGAGATCCTGGATGAACTCACCACTGGGTGAAAGAACCACCAGAGAGATGGAGGTAGGTATCCCTGAAACTCATAGTCACACACACACACACACACACACACACACACACACACACACACACACACTCACCCACCTAGGCCAACTCTCACTAGCCTTTTCCAAAGATACTTTATGTCTTGGGGTTAACTGACCTATAAATAACTATTTTAACTAGGGCTTGCTAGCTGACACAAGATAAACAGAAGCTCAAAGTAAAGGTTCTGGAGCCTGTCTGGGTCAGGCTCACACTTGACATCCTGGCTCCTCAGTAGGCAGAGATCTGAGGATCAAAGATCGAAGCCAGTCATAAGCTGGAAAACCAATAAGAGTCATCTCTGCATGGAACCACCAAAAATCCAGATCTGGTGCTGTGACTCAAGTGGTAGAATAGCAGCCTTGAGCATGAGAAATCAGAAAGACAGCTCCCAGATCCTCAGTTCAAGCCCACAAAAGAAATAGCCCCATTTGTTGCCCCCAGACTGCCTGGGCCTCAAATGCCCCCTCACAGAGTGTGATACTGCACTGGTTCCTGGGTAGCGTATCAGAGCCTTCAGAAATTGGGTGGTGAAAGCCAGGCCTTTGCCTTTGTGTGCTCTCAACCCAGCTGGAAGGCAGAGCATGACAAGGCCAACAGCCTGCAGAGCAGAGAAGATCCCCCTATGCCAGGGTGATTGGAGCGGGCTTCTTGGAGGCAGCATTTTAAGGGGGTCTTGCTTAACACGGAAGATGTGACAGGAAGAACAAAGAGAAAAGATGCCATAGATCTAGGACAACATAGCAGAGCGTGTTTTTTTCCAGCCAGGGCTGCTGGTTAGAAACTCAGTAAAGACGGGCAAGACTGTCCTGAGACAGGCCCAAGGGGTCACATAAGAATAGCTATCCAATGTTGGTATTTTGTCTTAGCAGTAGTGGGCCCACCTAGCACACAGGAAACCCTACGTTCGATTCTTAGGTCCCGCATACACAGAAAAAGCCAGAAGTGGTACCGTGGCTCAGGTGTAAATATGCTCACCTGAAGCAAAAGAAGCTCAGGGACAGCGCCTGGACCCCGAGTTCAAGCCCCAGCACTGTCAATGTAAAACTGCACTTCAAGGGACCTGGGTGACAGGTGGATGGCTATGCCCTGAAGCTCTTAGTAGATCCATCCATGCTTTGTGTCTCCTTTTTGATAAAGGGGATCTGGACATTCCTGCAATGGGCACCCCTGAACCTGGTTATCAGCAACCCTCCCAAAGGCTTCAACTGGGACATGGAGCAGCTTGCCCCAGAAATCCTCAGGTACCGGTTGGATGTGGTGGGAGGATACAGAGCAGGCCTCAGATGTCCTAGTAGGTCTAATCTACCCCAGACATCCAGGCAATCCAGAGGAAGTGGATGGGAGCTTAGAAAGAGGTAGTGATGTGAAGGGGGCCATTTAATGGCCACGTCTCTCCCCAGATTCTGAGCTTCCCTTTGCTGTCTCTGAGGGAGGTAGAGGAGTGTCTAGGTGGTAGTGTCTAGAAGCTGACTAGTTGGAAATTGTAAAGAATGAGACACATAGGCCATGCACTGATGGCTCACGCCTGTCATCCTGGCTACTCAGGAGGCTGAGATCCAGAGGGACTTGTATCCCAGCACAGGGAGGAAAGTCCAGTGAGAGTCTCATTTCCAATCTCCAACCGGAAGTGGTATCATGGCTCAAGTGGAAGAACACTGGCCTTGTGCAAAAATCATCATCAGGGACAGTACCCAAACCCTGAGTTCAAGCCCCTCATCCAAAAAACAAGAAAGAAAGACACCATTTGCTTGCCAGAGATGGTGAAGGAGTGAGTTGCTGTGGTTGGGACACCAGGTTCTGGCCTCAGTGTACAGCCATTTCTAGGAACTTCCCAAGTTTGCCTGAGTGTGAACTCACAGCAAGGTGGGCATTGTCTTACCAGGAACTGCAGAGGTTGTGGTCTGTCTTAGGCAGGGAGTGGGCGAATGGGAGCAGGTGTGGGAGAGTAATGTCAATTATATTCTCTCCAACCAAGGAAGAATGCTGGTGTCAAAGTCTGAAAGTGTAGCGTTACATGTGCTTTATGGCCTGACATGTTGGGTTTCCCCTGGTTGTAAGAAGGTGGCTGAAACTGGGCACTGACAGTGTCTCACAACTGTCATCCTAGCTATCCGGCAACCCTACTTTTGCGCATTTACCCAAATGATCACAAAACTACCAGCACAACCATGTTTATTGCAGTATTATTCACCATAGCTATGATATGGCAACAACCCCAATGCCCCTCAGTAGATGAATGGTTCAAGCAAAAATGTGTGATACACACACACACACACACACACACACACACACAAACACACACACACAGGAATTCTAGGCTTCTCTCAGAAAGAATGACATTGCCCATTTATTAGGAAATGGAAAGATTTGGCAAAAATTATATTAAGTGAAGTAAGTCAGACCCAAAGAAACATAGGTCCCATGGTTTACCTTGTTTTACCTTTGTTTGCAAGGATTAATACATGTTTAGGACAAGCAGAGAAGATCAAAGGCTAGGTATATATGACGATACAAGGTGATGTTAAACAAAATGTACCTGAAGTCAGAGACACAAGTTGTTTTTCCTTTCTTTCTTTTGTTTTTAATATGTGATTCTTTTGTACGTTATTCCCCCATGGTAAACACCTGTTTTCACTTTATTTGATTCCAGTATTTGAGGAGTGGAAGGGATACATTAGAAGGATCCGCATAGGAAAGAATAAATTAAAATATCCCTTTTTGCATATGACATGATACTATACCTTCATGGTCCATAAACTCCTTCCCCAAAATATTAGAAATCAAAAATCACTTTGGCAAAGTAGCAGGATACAAAAGTCAATCAAATAAAATCAGTTGCCTTCCTGTACACTGACAATGTAAAAGCAGAGAGGGAAATAAAGGAAGCAACCCCATTCACAATAACCTCCCCCAAAATAAAATATTTAGGAACTAACCTAACCAAAGATGTAAAAGAACTATTTAATGAAAACTATAAAAAGTTAAAGAAAAAAATTACAGAAGACATTAGGAAATGGAACGACCTCCCCTGCTCTTGGATAGGCAGATAATATAGTGAAAATGGCAATAATGCCCAAATTAATATACAAATTCAATGCAATTCCTATTAAAATCCCAATGATGTACATCTCTGAAATACAAAAAAAAGTCCCAAAATTCATATGGAACCACAAAATATCTACAATAGCCAAAACTATTCTAGCGAATAAAGACAAAATGGGAGGGATATCCATGCCGCACTTGAAACTCTACTATAGAGCCATAATAACAAAGACAGCATGGTACTGGCACAAAAACAGACCCGAAGACCAATAGAATAGAATAGAAGATCCAGAACTAAATCCAAATGCCTACAGTCAGCTTACATTTGACAAAGGAACCAAAGACCGACAATGGAAGAAACACAGCCTTTTCAACCACTGGTGCTGGAAAAACTGGGCGGCCACATGCAGAAGAATAAAAGTGGACCCCAGCATATCACCATACACCAACATCAACTCAAAATAGATTAAAGACCTTAGCATCAAACCTGAATCTCTGAAACCACTGCTGGCAGAGTAGGAGAGACACTTGAACTTACAGGCACAGGAAAGAATTTCCTGAACAGAGTCCCAGGGTCACAAAAAATTGGAGTGAGACACGACAAATGGGACTACCTTAAAATAAAAAGCTTCTGCAAAGCTAACACTGTTGCAACCAAGCTAGAAAGACAACCAATTAATTGGGGAAAAAAATTTACTAGCAATATATCCGACAAGGGGTTAATACCCAATATATACAGGGAACTCAAGAAACTAGGCCCTCCCAAACCTAACAAACCAATTACTAAATGGGCAAGGGAACTAAAGAGAGACTTCTCAGAAGAAGAGGTAAAAATGGCAAAGAAACACCTTAGGAAATGTTCACCATCCCTGGTTGTGAAGGAAATGTAAATAAAGACAACCATGAGATACCACCTTACCCTAGCCAGAATGTCCCACATCCTGAAGTCAGCCAATGACAAATGCTGGAGGGGATGTGGAGAAAGAGGAACCCTAATACACTGCTGGTGGGAATGTACACTTATACAATCACTTTGGAAAACAGTCTGGAGAGTCCTAAGAAAACGAAATATTGACCGCTCTTATGACCTAGTCATACCACTTGTAGGCATTCATCCTTAACAACAGGAACCAGTATAAAAGGACACATGCACCTCCATGTTTATTGCCGCAATGTTCGTAATAGCCAGGATACGGAAACACCAACAAAGATGAATGGATCCCAACATTGTCGTATCTACACACAATGTAATATTATGCAGCCGTTAGAAATGATAAAATAATGGCATTTGCAGGGAAATGGATGGAGCTAGAAGGTGATCATGTTGAGCAAGGTAAGCCAAGAGCAAAGAGACAAACAGTACATGGTCTCCCTGATAAGTGGATGTTAAAACCAAAATGTTAGGTAATACGACAAAATTAACAGGACTTAAGAAACAAAGACTTCCACTCATCTGGTCGAATCTCTACTAAATAACCCCATGCTGCTGATCACATGTATAGTATATATGTTTACAATGCAGGGGAACCAGGAAGACGACATAGAACTAGAGGGAATCAGGGGAAAACCCATCAGCTGCACTGGGCATTGACCAAAATGAACTAAGCAAGCTAATGGCAGGGATGGAAGGAAGGGAACAAATGGGAAAAAGGGAACAGCTGATGTTATGCAAAACAAAAGAAATGTACATACCAACCAATGTGGAAGAAACAATTGTATCACAAAGCTCATAGAACTCATAAATGTTATAGACTGATAGACAATTTGCTCCAGAAATGTTAGAATGTGTTTGTGACTTTAACTGAGCATCACTATCCCATAATACTGTGAAATTACGGAAATTATGTAACCACTTAATTACAATAAAAAAGCACAAACTCTCCAGAAATCATTATAGATGTATACAACTAACTCTTGAATACATTTTGACATCAAAGTCAGGCAATTCACTTGGAAGACTTCGATGGAATCCATGAATTGTTACAGTAAGCTATTGTTGTTATTTGGTTTGTGAAAATATTTTGTATGGAAACAAACAATGCAATGGCATTTTTGAAATTTAAGAAACTTAAATGAACAATTATGACTTAGGAGAGCAATTTGTAAAACCTTCCAAAACTTCAAAGAGGTAGTGATACATACTTATCCTTTTGGCAATATCAAATACAGTTTCTTCCAAGTTGTTCTTCAGACATAATGGCTCAACAGAAGCAGATCCCACATGTCTTTGCTATCTCTATTCCCAGCAGCAAGATTCAAGGAGGCTATTGGTATCTGCATCATGATGAAGTAAGAAAAAAGCCTCTCTCGTATTATTCCACATATAAGCACTGCACAGGGTTGTCCAGCCATCTACAGTTATTGCATGAATATCTGCCACTTGAGCCACCAACTCATGGACAGTTCTAATTGTCCACTGTAGGCTTCCTGATGAATATGGTTGTACTCATCGTCATCCCTAGGATTCACATGAGTGGCCTTTTTGGAAAGTAGTCTCTGCACTGTAATAACCTGATTATTTTCAGCAGCCCAAAGAAGAAATTTGCATGGATCCTTCTCCATTTTTCTTGCAATTGTACCATTCCTCACTTTTTCATCATGTTCCTCGTCTTCATTAGAATTGCCTAACCAGAGACTTTGAGTGACAGTGGGAATGAGGTGTCCATGTATTTCCCTAATGGATCAGGTTAGTTGAACTGTTCACAACAATCTGGTGAATTTTCTGCATCTGTTTTTTCACCATGATTTATTTTCCCTTTTTCAATTTTTACTATTCGAAATTATTCTAACTGGATTTAGGGAATTGATGGAGAGCAGAGGAAAGATTTTCCTCTGTTTTCAAAGATACAGAGTGGAAATAAGGACAAGTGGTGTCTTCATGTGCAGCTTATTCTAGGAATGAGAAAAGTTGAAATAATGCCTTCTATATAAATGATTTGGGAAATGGCAGAGTAGAAAGTAAAATGATGCAACCAAAAAATATAAAAGCAAAATGAATTACGATAATTACAGAGCAATCCTATTATCTATGAGAAACATTAAAGAGAGAGGGAGAGAGAGAGAGATGTGCAATGACCTAGATAGCCAAAAATGCATGCCTCTGATCAAGTTATAGAGCAAGCAGAATTTTATGTTTTAAAAAGATGGAAATAGAATTTATGTATTTATTTGAATTTGGTAAATACATTTTTAGCAGCCTACATGAAGAGACATAGGTTTAATCATATTGCAGACAAGAATCTAAATCCTTGATAATTCTAGGAACAGATCTGAATGAAATCAGTTGAATCACACTTTTCATGTACAATGAAGGAATAGGTCCAGGCTAGGAAAGCAGCAAGAAAATGCAGGTTGATTGTATCTGTGACAAAACTTTGTGGAAAATGGTATTGAGGATTACTTACTGTTGATCCACTTGCACTGGAAGCATGATTTGAACAATTGCTTGCTGATTCTCAACTATTATTTTGATCATTATATTCTCCAAAAAGAAAAAGTGAGATTTAATTGATAGCAAAGGACTACTTATACATTTTGATTTCTCATTAAGCACCTTCAATCATTGAAACCACATGAACACAATAGACAGGCCTATTTTTTAGATGAAAACAAGTGTCTCCAAAAAACAAGGAATGTTAGTAGTCATGTAAAGGACTTCTATTTTAGATCTAAGTATGTGCATTAGATAACTATAGAGGAAAAAGTAGAAGGCACTCTGATGGCTCATGTCATTAATCCTAGCTAATCAGAAAGATGAAATCTGAGGATTGTGGTTTGAAACCAGACCAAACAAAAAAAAGTCCATTAGATTCTGATTTGAAAGAAACGAACAAAAGCTAGAACTGGAGGTGTAGTACAACCAGTAAAATGATATCCTTGAGAAAACTAAAAAAAAAAAAAAAAAAAAAAAAACAAATTCTGGGACAGAGACAGGCCCTGCGTTCAAGCCTTAGTATTAGCACCAAACAAATGATTGAATTAATTAGTTAATTAAGTAATTAAATATAAATTAAGTGGTCACATGTGGATAGGCAGGTCAAATGTAACATCCGTGCTGACTGGATTGTGTATTATTTTGTAGTAAGACAAATTATCATTTGTACTAATCATTAATATTTATTTGAACTTTTTTGTACAATAAACCTTGAATTTAGTATGCATGTATAGGTGTGTGTAAATGTGTGCATATGTGTGTATGTGTATATATGCGCATGTGCTGTTGCAATGTTGCTTGCCAATGTGGAAGGGTGAGGCTGAAAATAGATAATTTTGTTGCAATGTTTTTATTTATCAGTATTCTGTCATGTCATTTCAGTTGGACCACCCTTTTGTACATTTTATTTGTCAAATAATATCATCAGAATCAAATGATTTACAATATTAAGTTAGATAAAAGAGACTGCTTTCAGCTCTTATTATATGTTAGGTGAGAAGATTCAAACATATTTAGGTAGTAAATTAGTGCTGTAAGATGACTGTCGGTACAAAATATGTATTTGACCTCTTAAATTTGTTATACATTTAACATATTCTCATGGAGTGAGTTTGACCAACTGGGCCAATTAGGTATTGCTCTCTGGTTATTCCCGTGAAACCCAAAGTGGATAAACTTTTCCTGGCTTTCTGTTGAAAATAACTTTCTTTGTAAGATCATATCTATTCACACTAAGAGGTAATCAACCCAATATTTACCAATTTTGAATATCCCATCATATTGACTGAAAATCGTTATTGTTGTTATGCTTAATAGATATTCCTTTCAAAAACAAACAAAAAGCATGTGTCATCTCCAGATAGTGGATGTATCGGAAGTTGTTTTGTACATGCAAAGGGCTAATGGCTCTTTTGTGGGAGTAACTATCGCAACTTAACAAATAAGGCTTTTCGAATATCTTTTCAATATAAATAACATCCCAGAGTGAGTCTTGCAATTTCTGAAATCCCTTTGAATATTTTAGTATTATTTCAGTTCATTGACTATAGAGCTAAAGACATTTCTGAAATAAATATTGTTAAGTTCTGAAAATGTAAGTGGGTATAGAGGCTTTTTATGCATCATCTTATGAAAATCCAGTTTTTATGAAACTAAATGAAATAGAATAAAAGAATGTAAGTGAATTTGGTAAGCTAATTATTAGTTTAACTTTGTTTTCTATTAACACAGTCCTTTGAATGTAGATGATACAGTTAAATTATTTCTTTGTGTTTCTGTACTTCACTTATTTTTCGTATCATTGTAGTTATGAGAGTGAATTTGTAGTAAAAAGAAAGGTCCTTTAAAATGATTAGGATTAATCTTGTGCTTTGTGTCCTACTCCCAAGAAAATGAGTTATTTTCAAATGTTAATAGTTTATAATTGAATCTTCATATCATAAGAAAATTTTAAAAATGCAGTAGTATTTATGACTTCTTAAACCAATTGTATTGACAAGGTGGAGAGTCTTTAATTCATGCTTAGGTCTTGGTGTCTATGATTTTTAACCTCTTGTTCCTAACATTAATGATAGTTCAGACTGCATTTTGGGGTATATGAAAGGTAAAATATTTATCTGGGGTCAAAGGTGATTTTTATATCAATCTTGCTTTAATAACATTTTAATTTAAATTAGTATATTTCTCTCAGGATGTTGGGTACAAAAAGCAATCAAAATACTTCTAATGGTAAACCACCTAGGTGAGCAACAATGTGGAAATGCTTGGTCCATAACACCTGCAGTCTGTTTCCATCAGGAATTGGTCAGGACACTCTTTCAGTATGACTGTGTTAAACAAAAATGGGGTCCCCAGGAAGTGAAGGGATAGAATATGATTTCTACTATTATGAGCTAGAAATCAAGAATGTTATACTTTAGCAATTCCTTTCATCAGGAATGTATAAATTGATTATGAACTTGGAGTTTTCATATTACAGCTGCCTATTTTCTAACAAAGATAAAGTCAAATATTATTAGAGTGTACACAATAATTCTAGGACATTTTCCTAGAATTAGTAGACTAAGTGCTGGTATTTAAGTCATGAAATAAAATGAGGTTATTTGATACATTGGGAGATGGGCCTCAGGCTAACACTTACCATGTGTGCGATGTTGTACTAGTAATTCCAATTCTGAAGACTTCAATAACATCATCTGAGATTTAAAATTGGAAGTAGTTCCACTTTATGGGATTATTGTGAGGATTAAGTTAGATGCCGTAGGTAAAGTACTTGGAAAACCTATCATTCAGCATTTGATACTTTCTACATGTTATTTTATCATGTGATGAATTCTAACATTTTTACTGTGATTTTTATATTGTGTCTATTTACAATAGACAATGTGATATATTGATATTCATTGCATTGGTCAGTTTTCTGACATTATGAGGAAAATACCGGCAGAGAAAATTTCTGAGGAGGCAACTATTATATTGATTCATGGTTTAAGAGAATGCAGTTTAAGATCAGATGTCTCCATTGTTTTTAATTATATGTTATTAAATAGTTGTTCAAAAGAATTTCCATTCCACAAATCAGTACAATGGATCTTTAATAACTTTCCTATACCTTTCCAAGCCTCACCCCACTCTCATGTTTTCTAGTTTCATACTATCTGCATTGAATATTATGCCTTCACTCTCGTCCTCCATAACTCTCATTATTCCTTCCCTTTGACTTCCGCTCACATCTTCCAAGTGATAGATTCCTTGTATTCAATTTATTGGATTAAAAGTTCAATTTTATAAGAAATTACACCTTTTAAATACTCCTCTGCAAAGAGTATGCTTTGGTTAATACTGTTTTGTAATTGTAACCCCTCTGTATGGTTTTTTCACAATAAAAACATCTCAGTTTTATGGCCAATAGATTTTGAAAAGGATGCCATGACTTTATGAAATAAAAATAGAATCTTAAATGGGTGTAGTGGCACTATTGCCTCCCTAGATTTAAAAAAAATTCTTAGACTACTATCTCAATCCTTATACAACAATTTAAAAATTTTAAAGAAAAAGTGATTATCAAACTAAATGTGAAATGTAAAAACATATAAAACATAAACCTAAAAATTCATGGCATTGGATCAGTTAAGGTTTCTAAAATATGACATGGAAAGCATTAGTGGTTAAAGAAAAGCAAGAATAAACTTGATAATATCAACTTATAATCTTTCATAATTCAAAGGACAATATAACAGAAGTGAAAAGATATCTAACAGATAGAGGACACATATTTGTTAATGCTACAATGTTAATACTACAATGATTCTGAGTCTATGTATTTTTATATCTTCTAATTCTATATAACTTTTTCTCAAATATTATATTTCTTTAAAAAACATATGTAAATAGTAGGAGCATATGAAATAAGTTCCTCTTTAGTATCCATGAATAAATAAAGAGAAAGCTCACTAGTAGGACCATAATATAACAAGATGACACAAAATATAGTAATTCACTTGTGGAGAAATTGATATACTCCACATAGCAAATCAATTTGTGTAATACTTCAATCATTAAAGCAAGCAAGTTTTCAAAAGGTCAAAGAGAATTGAATAGGTTCTATCCATTACACATCTATGTATGCATTAAAGAGAAGTAAAAAACTTGTGTGTACAGGGATTGTAGTTCATTGAGAGTGCACTTGAACACTTTGTGTGAGACCCTGGAAATAATCCCCACAAACAAATTTTGAAAAGGCTCACTATCGAGGATGTATGCTGGACAAATTCCTGTAAATGAGTTTTATATCTATTTTAATTTCTGTTCTAAAATTTACAGCATTTCTATTTGAAGAAAAGCAAATTTGTGAAAATTAGGCTTGGAAAACCTCTGTACAATTCACTTCCAAAGCACTAAAATGCATACAAAAAAAGGAGATAATATATTTCAAGTGAATTACATGTCAGCAAAAAAAACTATTGTTAAAATACTTCACACAAAATGCAGAATACCTAAAATGATATTTTCTGTGTTTGCTTAAAAACTTTGTAAACTGCAACATTTAAAACAATAATATGATTTCTGTTCATTTTGAGGAATTTTGTCTGTTTATTTTGAGTTTATTCAAAGATAACTCAATCAAAAAGTGTATGTGATAACTGGAATACCTAGGAATTAAGCAACACTTATAAATAATTGATAACCTTTTCTGGAAGAAAGTTTAGGCAAATGACAGAAGACACAAATCTATGCATCTGCATCTTATGAAAGCCATATGTTACATAGTCAATCCAATAGTTTTTTCTACTTTGCTAGGGAAGAAGTATTCTCAAGATAAGAGCAAATAGCAGTGAAAAGAAACAAAATACACTATCATCTTTATTTATTTGTGAAAGTAACAAATGAAATAAAACAATTCCATTTAAGGGACTCCAATATTAGTATCTATGAAGATGTTCCTGAATGCCAACACCCATTGAACTTTTGGAATTTTAATTTCTATGAACATATGAAAACTAGAACAAGAAAAGAAATATAGTCTTAGAGCAAACCAGCCTTGGAATAATTTTCTCAATTGCTTTGAAATTACATAAGAATTGATATTCCTTTCCATTGGAAACATTTAAAAATGTTTATCATTTATTATAATTCTAATATGAAGCAAGTGTAATTTTATATAATATTATAAATATCATTCTAATATTATAGTAAAATAGAATAACAAATCAGTCCCAATATATTACCTACCCATCATTATTCTTAATTCCTAATCATTACCTAAATATCTTAAACAATCTAAATAGTCATGTCTTTAGCATAAATGTAAATATTCTATACTTTTTACTTAAGGTTTTCCAAGGGCATGTATTCAAGTTTCTAAGAAATGTTCACAGCAGTTAAAAGATGCTTTTGTGAAATTAATGTGATACATTTTGTTGTTGTTGTTGCTGTTTGAAAGGCCTGGGCATTATCCCTAAGCCTTTTTATGCTCAAGGACAGCAATCTACAACTGGAGGCACAAGGCTAATTCATGTTTTTAGTGGCTAATTGGAGATAAGAATCTAACAAGTACTTTCCTGTCTGGGCCACTTTCAAACACATTTCTAAGATCTCATTACCCAGAATAGGTCTAATTATAAGAGTGAGTCACTGGCACTTGTTTGATGTATTTTTTTATTTTAATTATGTTTTAAGATTTTTGTTTCACTATAGTGTACATCATTCTACACAATAATTTAGATATATGTATATATTTCTTCTGACAATCTCTAAAAATGTATGTCATTCTACACATAACATTAATATATATATGTACATATATTTCTAAAGACAGACTCCCTCTAAAAATTTTTGCTACTATATTTTACCTTTTACATTTCAAAGATATACAGTTTATTTTTCTAAAATTTTCCTAGAATAAAATAACTAATATTTCAATAGAAATTAGAGCTTTTATTTTCAAGAGAATTTTAGATATACATATGAGATTGGAGTAACATTTACAGTTTATTACTTGGAAAAATTCTGTGCAAACTATTAAATATTTGTGTGTAGTGAAGGGGAGAGAGGAAGTTAATTCATACTGGTTAGGAATTAGCAATGCTTCAAAAATCTATTCCATAATTTGTTATAAGCACATAGTCAAGCTACCTGATATAGATGCATGCACAGTGTTAACATTAAAAATGTTAATCAAAAGACAAATAATAGCAAAATCATAAGCACATATAAGACTTTCATTAATGAGCACTTATGATGCTAATAATAAATTTGACGAAGTTGATGATGATGACCACAATGTAGCCTGACAATGATAAGGTGATTGAAAAGGAAAAAAAACTTCACACTTCTTTGAAGCTAGATTTCCCACATTGAATACATAGTTATAAACTGAATTGGATTGCATACAATAATAACAAGAGGAAAGTGTCAATATCAAGAAATAAAATTACATTAATAGGTAGAGACTGTAAAAACCCTAATGTTATTCCTGCAGTCTCTCTAATGTGTACTCACTTTTCTTGGTAGTATTGTGTTCTTATAAATAAAATCGTTTACTTCCTCATTTTGATGGACATAGTTTTCAACTCAGTGTGATTAATTCAAATAACATTCTCTTATAGGTAGTATTCAATAACCAATGTTTCCATTAATTTATTGAGTATGTCCTTCAGTACAGCTGTAAACTCATGACACAATTTACATAATACCACTTACATATCTGTAGTTACCATAAAAGGACACAAGCCATAGAACCAGAAGTTAAAATTTATTTTTATTTCTGCAGGAAACAACTTGTGACTTTATACCAACAAACTGAATTTGACTCTTTCCTTATTTGCAAGCTAAAGTGGAAAATGTAAGGACTCCACTTTTTTTCTTGCTCGAGAAGTCAAGAAATATTTTTCAATATTTCTGGTAGATTATATCCATTTACAGATGAGAAATGTAAGCCCAACAGTCAATGTAGTGAGTAAATAATGATACTAGAATTTTTGTCTGAAATTTTCACTCTGTGTGCTTACAAAGAGAGTAATTTGGTGATGGAGAGGACCAATATGAAAAGACTATGAGGAAAAAAGCATACTTTGTAAACGTTTGTATTAAGACTAGGTTACCAGTGATGAATACTTGAAACAGGCTGTTGTCATGGACATAAAAAAGGAGTACATAGAAATTGTATTAGTGACAGAAACTGAGAAAATCTTAATCATTCATCTTATCTAAGGGGAGGGTAAGAAAGGTAAGAAGAAAGCTAAGAAGAAATGTAAGAAAAAATCTAAAATGCATCCACATCTCTGGCTGGCAACCGTTAGTTATATTCTTGGTAAAAAGGACTACAGGTGGAAAATATGGACTTAGAGGAAAAAACTCTCAGTCCTAAGGTTTATGTTAAAGAGATGCAAATATAGGTCTATTTAGACATCATCAAAATATCCACTACCTTGAATATGCAAAAAAATAATAAATTCGGGGGCATTATTAAAGGGAGGAGGAAAAGGAAAATTCTGACACAAGTTTGAGTAATGTGAGCACCAGTGTGAACAAGATTGGAAAAAAGAGATAAAGAAGGAAACAAACAAGTAATAAACACCAATTTACAGAAGTAAAGGAAGGGAAGAATTTGCAGGAATATATTGAAGGAAATATGCTATTTGGATTTGAAAAGTTAAAGGACTCAGACAAGTTCAATAAGAACAGTGTTTTGGTGAAAGTCATACTGATAAAATTTTGTGATATGAATGTGAAGCTATAAAATTCTGGATCCATGAATTCAACAGATCCTGTTGGTTTTAAATGCTGGGAAAAATGCTTTTATCCTGACCTTAGAAGAATTATACAGATATAACTCCCATGAACTTTCCTCAGAGGTATTTTGTGAATATTTTTCAAGACTGTTTAGACAGGAGATTAGAGATTGGACTACAGCACAGACAAGCCTAATTTGTCCTACAGTTTTCAGAATATACTTGCCATTATTTAAAAAACATTATTGTAGTATTGTCTCATTCTAAATAGAAAATAGTTCAATTCTCTGGAAACTCCTAATTTTTAAAACTGAATATTTAAGAGGACAGAATGTATGTGTTCTACTCACTACTCATTTTCAAATTCTGAGCATGCCATACCAGAGACATTTAAAAGAGTGCCTGTATGCATTTTAATTAATTCTGCAATAGATGCAGTTTCTAATGGGGCATTACATATTTAAAGGTCAGCAGAGAAACTAGCCACATTCTGGTAGAAGATAAAACTATGAAGTATCTATAATAATTAATTCCTCTAAAGTAAACATTTGTTTATCATAGTAAGCTATTATTACAATGACAATCATTCCCAACATTTTATGGAGTAAAGTCATTCTAGCCCAACAGTTTCCACCTTGTAAGGTGCACCTTAAAATTCCCTAAATTCACATCATGACTAGCTTATCACTATTTTTGAAAAAATTCGACACTTCTGCTAATGTTATGCCCTTTCTATTGTTGAAAGAACACTACACTAAACTTTGCTGCATCGTTTCCCCTCAAGTGGTATACTTAAGATCAGAAAACTTGAAAATATTATCTTTTCGTCTACCATAGATATTCAGGAGGCAAAGATCTGTATGTTATCTTTTCATCTACCATAGATATTCAGGAGGCAAAGATCTGTATATTTTGGTTCAAAGCCCACCCAGGCAGGCTGGTTCCTTAGATTCTTATCTCCAATAAACTGCTCAGGAAAAGCCAGACACAAGTAGCACTGAGGTTCAAGTGGTAGAGCAGTATCCTTGAGCAAAAAACAGGCTGAGGGACAGTGCCCAGGCCAGACGTCAAGCCCTAGGACAAACAAAATAACAAAAACAAAATGAAAATAAACCCCAAACCTAGCATTTTTCTTATTGTAGACAGAGGTATATAATTAAGGAAATTTCTTCCATTCTTATGTACAGTTAGAAGAAAAAAGATTTCAAAGAATAACTCTCTTCATACCATGTCACACCAAAGTCTCAAAACATTACTCTTTTTCTAAATTTATAAACTAATAGCATCCCTTTATTGTTAACTCTTTCTTGATTATTCACATTATCATACATGAACTTTTGGAATTATCTATTAACTAAGTCCTAATTATAAGTCTCTTGAAAGAATATTCTAGACAAATAGATTGCCAGAATCATTTGTGAATTTTTAAATTAAAACTTCTACTTACAAAGTATTTTGTAGTATCCTATAGAATATGAAATTACAAGCAAAAGATATTTATTTTAAATCTAAATTCTAATTTAGTAAGGTCTACAAAGTCCTACATTAGATAACTTTGCTGTTTCTCCAGGCTTAAGCTTTTGTATTCCTTCATTATTTCTTTGGAATCCAACAGAATGATGCTAAAATTTTCAAATTTTTGGTTTGGAATCATGACCTATTTAGCATCTAGAAGTATTTTGTAATGAAGAGAGCATTCAAAACAAGACTGAGGATGATATATGAGTTGCATTTCAATAGGAAACTTGACTTCTCAAAACGTAATGACAAAATTAGCCCAAACTTCCAACTGTGAATTCCTCTCTTGTTCTTTGGTTTGTTTTATTGAGGCAAAATTATACTACCTAGTCCAGGGAAGGTATTATTATTTAATCTACTCTCTAATCTCCTGTATTAGTCTGAGTGCTAGAATTCCAGACTTGTATCGCATTTTCCTGCCATAGTTTGTTGGCTTATTTAATCGAGAAACATACTAGTAATTCTAAATTTCTCCGATGATCTTATCCTCTAGACTGACTGCTCAAATTGTTTCTGTACAATTTTCAAAGATTTTCTAACATTTGACACAGGATATGAACATTTTCAGATGCACCTGCAGGGGTCTCTGATTCATTCTTCCATGGATCCGATCACTTTAATAATTATTACTTGGCTTTTTTAGTATCTCTGGTCACTACCTATGTAATAGTCTCAAGCTTTTGGAGGGAAAGTTCACTTGACGACTTTCTAATATTAAAAATTATCAAATGATTCTAGTCTTACTCAGGACATATTTTCTATTATTTTCTAACTTTTCTACACATTGTGAGAGTAGTTTCATATGTGTGTTTGCACATAAAAGTGCTTCTGTGCGTATGTAAATGTTTGTTTGTATGTATTCAAAAACCTCAGGCTATTATTCAGTACTCTTGCTCATAACTAGTATCCCATCACTTAAGCCATTCATCCAATGCAGTTTTTGGCTGGTTAATTATAGATAGTGTTGCAAAGACGGTTCTGCCGAGGCTGGATGCAAACTGAACTTTCCAGACTCTTAGTTTTTATTTTTTCCAGGAGTATGGTTTTAAACTACAAACATTTTTGTGAATATAAAGTCTAACCTGTAGCCTAGATTTTTAACTCAAGAATTCATTCAAAGATAGATGAACATACACATTACATATCCTGAGTGTACACTGCAGGAAATGTGATATTAAGCCTGGTACTGGTGGTTCAAACCTATAATCCTAGTTACTCAGGAGGTTGAGATCTGAGGATTGCAGTTCAGATCAAGCACCAGTACGAAAGTTTTGTGAGGCACTTATCTCCAATTAACCACAAGAAAACTGGAATTGGCACTGTGGCTCAAATGGTAGAGCTCTAGCCTTGAGCTGAAGAGAGGAGGGACATCCCGCCCAGGCCCAGAGTTCAAGACCCACAACCATCAAAAAAAAACTAACTAAAAAAGAAAAAGAAATGTGATCTTATCCACCAGTTCATTGCTACTATATTTCCTGCTCTCTCAACATGGCCTTTTATACCAGTTAAGACCGTTCTCTTATATCTGACTTGCTTTGGAACCAGAATTACTCTTCTGTTCTACTTTTTACAAATTTGCATGATTAGCTACCATGATTTGGATCTAGTAGAAAACAAGAGTGGCCTCATCCTCCATGTTCCACTTAGTAGTAATGCTTTCCCTACATCACTCCCATAGATCTACATATTGGCCTTGGATTTATTGTTTCAAAGTTGTCTTATTGGAAGAGTCTTCTATAGTGTATTGAACCATTATACTTAAGCACAAAACTTCTTTTTCTCCTATTATTCCTAATGTTTCTCATACTGCTAACTTATGTACACTTGGGAAATAATACACAACACACACAAAAAAAATGTTTCTGAGAACATTCTTCCCACATAAAATTGGTCTTAATTACAGAGCACTTAAGAAATTTGACCTTAAAGTAGTCCAGGATGTTTTTTCATGTTTTTTTTTTTTATTGTAAAAATGGTTTAAGGAAGGGTTAGAGTTACATAAGAAAGTTAATGAGTACATTATCTATCAAGCATTGTTACCTCCTCTTTTGTTTTTCTCCTACAATCCTTTTCCTCCCCACCAACCCAACTCCCTTCTCCCCTCCTCAAGTTGTAAAGCTAATTTTCTACATAGTGCCCTGTACAACTCATTGTTACAATAGGTCATACTGTATACTTGTTTAAGCATTTTGTTATTTCCCTTCCTCTCCCCGCATTAGAAAAATGTATATGCAAGATGCAGGTCACTGACAATAAATATAGTGAAAACAGGGGTTATACTATGGAGGAAGAAAATAGAAGAGAAACCAATAATCACATACTACATGTTAGATATATTTAAAAAAATAGCAAGAAAGAAAAAACAAGTTGTGTCCATATCTTGGGTTCCATTTCACTTAACATCATCTTATATGGCCATATGTACATGAATAAGGTTTTATAAGCCATGCAAATTCCATATTTTCTCGTTATAAAGTTATCTCTGAAACACATGTTACCTCATGTCCAAAGATATACTTGGCTATTTCAATGAAGCCAGAAAACATCATTTTACCTGGAGCAGCACCATATTTTGTTACTGGAAGTAAGTGGAAGAAACTGTTATTGCAAGTGGAAACTGATCACAAGAGAGGAATTGAACATAGAAAAATGACAAAGTTCAAGGTAATTTGTGCTGTCATTTTTATGGTACAAGAAAAGAATCCAAGTTTCCTGAAGGAAACTCTGTCCCTGACTTTTTCAGGTATGTCCTTTACTTATATAAAACTTGTCTGTAAACTTCTAGTTGAGCGTATAACAAAAGGAAACAATATGCCATTTGAAGGCCAGCATAGAATAAAAGGAAATAACTTTGTTTTAAAAATGTTCTCCTGCAAAGAAACAAAGATATGAGGGTTTTCAACAGACTTATGCACGGATATTTCACTCCTGAGATGATTCTCTTTTTACAGGAGTCATTTACCCTATTCTTTAGTCTGGTCCCGAGTTCTCCATAGCAATAAGGATTCTAAAAAAGCAGGATCCAGTGAGTACAATAAGCAAAAGGAGCCTCTTCTCAAACCAGTGCTTTAAGGATGGTCTCAAAGAAACATGTGTTTGTTTTCATTTGCTTGTTTGTTTCGTTTGTGCTGGTTTGGGGGCTTGAACCCAGAGGGTGGACCCTGTCCCTGTACAGTTGTCTTTCCTGCCCACCTGCCCCCAAAGCTAGTACTCTATTGCTTGAGCCTAAACTACACTTGTGGCTTTTTTAGTGTTTAATTACAGATAAGATTTAGACAGACTCTCCTGCCTGGGTTGGCTTTGAACTGAGATAGTAATAAATTCAAGTGACTTTAACAGTATGGACTTCTCTTTTGAACCAAGAAATATTAGATGAAGTTTGTTATAAAGCTAATATTTGACAATTTTTAAAAGAAGAGAATATGTCCAGCAAAGAAACCATAACTTAAATAACTCAACAAAAGTAGGTGCACTGAATCATTTTGGAATTATTTTTTCTACTTGGGAAGCTTACTATTGATTTTGTTGTTCCATTTGGGGAAACTTAAAGTCATATTGGCACTTTTTTGTTGGTTGTGGGTCTTTAACTCTGATACTGGGCCCTGTCCCTCAGTTCTTCAGCTCAAGTTGAGCACTCTGCCACTTTTGGTACAGCACCACTTCTGGGTTTCATGTGGTTAATTAAAGATAAGATTCTCATGGAATTTCCTGACTAAGCTGGTTTTGAACCACAATCCTATGGTCTCAACTTTCTCAGTAGCTAGGATTACAGGTGTGAGCCACCAGCATCCGTCTTATGTTTGCATTCATGTGCACTTATTGACACTATATAGACAAAGAATGGAAATTTGAATGAAATGATGATATTGCAACTTTTCAGAAAAAACGAGGTAGCAATAACTTTATCGGCCTTTTCCATGTTGTTACATTAATGATTCGTGTTAAGGGACTCTTACATTAGCATTCTCTGCTGTCTGCATTTGTCGACTTAGTATCAGAAATTGTTCATAGAAAAATATAAAAGACTGAGATTTTTAGAAAGCAAAGGAGTTCAGGTATGAAAGTACAGCATAGAAGGATATACAACTTATCACACAGAGATTAAGAATTAGACTAATTACTAGAATGCTAAAGGCAATGAGGAATAAGCCTTGTTGATGACTAGTTCTTTAATAACCAAAAATGGTTCCCTAGAACATTTTGTGGTATAAGTTAGTTATTATCATTTATTCCTTCCATCTGGAGTTATTCCTTCTCTTCTGTAAAAACTATTAAATAACCTCTGCCTTTTTGGTGCCATGACTTACCAAAAAGATTACTAACCTTCTGATTGCAATTAGCGGTAACCACTCAAAAGCCTGGAATCTTTGAATTTCCAGAATTAATCTTCACCTGACATCTAAGCACATTCCTGTCATTAATTGCCATGACTTAATGAACAGAAGTTTTTTTTTTTAAATTGTATACTAATATAGGTAAAGTACATGAATTAGGGACTATTGTCAGGTATCAGTATGGAAGGAGCAATTATATATTCCAAGTATCAGTTGTTTATTTTGCATTTACTAACTAAATGTTTGTTGTTGTTGTTGTTTTTCCAGTCCTGGGGCTTAAACTCAGGGATAGGGAATTATTCCTCAGCTTTTTTTTGTTGTTGTTGTTCAAGGCTAACCCTCTACCACTTGAGACACAGTACTATTTCTGGTGATTCTTTTTCTGTTTATTTGGTACTGAGGAATTGAACCGAACTTTTCATGCATGCTAATCAATCACCGTACTGTGGAGTCACATTCCCAGAGCCCTAAATGACTTTCTTAAGATGGTATTACTTTTTCATTCCATAACTACGTATCATAATTTTAGCCAGAAATTTTTACTAAAAAAGGACATTGAACACAATACTGAGTCCAGTAAATCTAGATGGATAATGAATAATCGTCAAGGTCTAGCCAGAGCACAGAAGGGCTTACCTCATGGAGCTGGAACAACAGACTGTGCGAGACAACTCCTGACCCACAGCCCACCTCCAGAATGAGGGGGCCAGGCCACATTGGTTCCAGCCACATGTTGATGCTGGGCCACCTCCTCCAGCACCCATTCAATAAGTTCTTGAGAGAGAGAGAGAGAGAGAGAGAGAGAGAGAGAGAGAGAGAGAGAGAGCACATCAGAATTACACTTAAGCCAGGTGCTGGTGGCTCAGGCCTATAATCCTAAGTACACAGGGGGCTGAGATATGAGGACCATGGTTTATAGGCAGCCTGGCAAGGAACATCTGTGAGACTCTTATCTCCAAACAACCACCAGAAAACCAAAAGTGGAGCTGTGACTCAAGTGGTAGAGCACTACCCTTGAGCTGAGGAGTTCGGGGACAGTGCCCAGGCCCAGATTTCAAGCCCCACGACTGACAAGAAGTGGACTTCCCTCCAGAAGAAGTGGACTGAATAGCACCCATTGTCCTAGGTAGCATGGCAGAGAAGTCAGGCCTAGCTTCCTGTCAGCTCTCTTATTTTTTTTTGTGGGGGGGTTTATTATGAAGGTGATATTCCAAGGGGTGAGTTACAGTTACATAAGTAATAAGTAATTTTTTACAGTGTTACCACTTCCTCATTTTTTCCTGCTTCCTCCAACCCTTATATCCCATTTCCACAAAGTTGTGAAGGTCATTTCTAACATAGTGTTTAGTGTATATCACTGTTGCTTTGGTTAATCTTTGTCTGACCATTTCTGTGATTTCCCTTTTCTTCCTCAAATCAGATAAATGTATGTATAAGACAAAGGGTAAAGAAATAAAAAACAGTGACTACTTGGAATAAACCAAAGGGGAAAAAGTAAATAGAAATAACTAAAAGCAGTTCACTATACAATCATCTTGTATCCATTTCTTGGAGCTAATTTCAATACGCATCATTTGCTATGGTGACATACATATAGTTATTGAGCTGTTGTGATCTTTTATAAAAATATCCTAGACATAGTATAGTTTTTTTTAAATGAGTGAATACATGTAGCCTATGATTCTTTGGGTGTGGCTTGTTTGACATATTATGTTTTCCAAGTCTATCCATTTCCTTAACAATGGGGCAATGTCATTCTTTCTGACGGAAGCATAGAATTTTGTTGTAATATACATGACATTTTCTTGATCAATTCATCTACTGAGGGGCATCTGTGTTGGTTCCATATCTTAGCTATGGTAAATAATGCTACAATTGACATAGTTGTGATGGGAATTTTAGTGTGGCCTTGTCTGTGGTCATTTGGGTAAATGCTCAGGAGTGGGATTGATGGGTCATAGGGGAGATCTTCTGAGGAACATGTATACGTCTTTATGGAGTATTTGAACAACTTTACTTTTCAATCAATAGTGTAGTAACATTCCGTTTTGGCTATATTCCCACCAGAACAGCATGTGCTATTATTAGTTTTCTTCATAATAGTCATCAAACTGGGGGGAGATAGAACCTCAATGTAGCTTTTCTTTGTATTTCTATGGCCAGAAATGTTGCATATTTCTTCATGTTTCAATTGGCCATTCATATTTCTTCTTCAGAGAGGTCTCTCTTTAAATCTTTAGCCCACTTATTAAGAGGGTTGTTTCTTTGAAGATTTGTTTTTGGGGGGAGTTAACTTTTGGGGCTCTAAATATATTTGAAATGAAAGGCCATTGCCTGTTGCAGAGCAAGTAACGAACTTCTCCCAATCTGTAGGCTTTCCATTTATCTTTCTATCTATGTAAGTTCTCTTCTTAGATTTAGTAAGGGTCTGTCAAGTCTTTTAATTTATTGAAACAACCAATTGTGTTTTGTTGATCTTTTTATGTTTTAGTTTGTCTTTATTTAGTTATTTCTGATTTTTTTTTATTTGATTCTGTCTCCTCCTTTGGTTTGTGCCTGTTCCTGTTTTCAAGAATTTTGAAGTATATAATTAAAATACAGTCTTCAGATTTCCCCAATTGCTTGATGTAGGCACTTAGAGCCATAAAATTTCCTCTGAGTACTCCATTTACCGTTTCCCAGAGAAGTTGGTATTTTGTGTGTTCAATTTGTTAAATTCCAGAAACTATCAGATTTTCATTCTAATGTATTCAGTGCCTCACTGGTCATTCAGCAATGAGTTGTTCAGTCTTCATGGGTTTGGGAATTTTTTTTTTTTTGCTTTAGCTTTTTAATTCTAAGTTTATTCTGTTGTGGTCTGACAAGATATGGGAATTCAAATAATTTTTCTTTCACTTTAGATAGAATTTCTATGTGACATAGGATATGTTCTATTTTGGAGACTCCCATGAGCTGCTGCGAAGAATGTGTATACTGATGCTGAATATATATTCTGTAGATGTCTGTTACGGCTAGGCGTTCAATGTAGTTATTTAGGTCTTCATTTTCTTGGTTGAGTTTTTCCTAGATGACCTATCCATGCATTTCAATGATGTGTTGAGATGTGTTTTTAGGTTAAGTAGTATTTGGTTGATGAAGTGGGGTGCTCCAGGATTCAGGGAATTTGATACTTAGACTTGATATATCCACCTAATGGAGATGTGCCTTTATCAATATATAATGTCTCTTCCTAGTAATTTTATTTTGAATTCTATTTTATCTTATGTTATTAATTCTACTGTGGCCTCTTTACGGTGTTCATTTGCCTGAAAATTGTCCTTCCAGCCTTTCAGTTTGAGTATGTGTTTGTTTTTGTCAATAAAATTTCTCTCTTGTAGATACTACATGCATGCGCCTTGTTTTATTATACTACTATTTAGTCTTTTTTCTAATTGGAAAGTTAAGTCCATTGATATTAAGAGTAAAGTCTGTGAAATATCTCATAAGTCCTGCTATTTTATTCACCTGCTGCTAGGCTCTGTGTCTCATCTACTCTTAATATATTTACCTTGTTCACTGGTAGGGAGCATTTTATATAACCAATATTTTTAAATATCCTTTTAATGTAAAGGGGACTTGGGCTTGGGACCATATTCACGGTTGGTAGTTGTTTGCCTTTAATGTTTGTCATTTATCATGCGAGGCTCCCATTTTTACCAAATCAGCTAAGATATTTGTATTTTTCTGACTGTATGTCCTTTATAAAGAATCAGTCTTTACTCCTGACAGATTTAAGAATCCCTTCATTGATGTCTAATAATCCTCTAATGGATTATGATGTGATGGTGGTTTGTTCTGTTCTGGTATACTATGTTTGGTGTTCTAAAGGCTTCTCTTATCTGAATGAGCCTCTATCTTTGATTTCCCTGTGTTACAATTGGTTATTGTTTTAGGGCTTCTATCTCTTTATTAAAGCTTTATTTTAGGTCTTGTATGGATTTTCTTTACAACTTTTTATTGGGTGGGGGCTTGGGATGTATGTGTTTTAGCTGTGTCTTCTCTCTTATCTTTTAACTAGGCATCCATTTTTCCCTTGGACTCTCTTGCCTTCTCAGAATTTATTTTTCTGTGTGTTTGGAGACTCCATGAATTATTTTGCTGATCTTGCTTGGTCTCATCTTGTTCACAAATTTCCTTGTAGAGGTTTTGTATCTTTTCTTTAATCACATTTTTCAGAAGTATTTGTAATGTATTTTGAAAACTATCTTCTAGGTAATTGATTGTTCTAATGACTGTTTATTTATTGTGTGAATTATATTACCTTGGCATGACTTTTCTCATATTTTTCTGATTTGTTCTGTCCATTTGAAGTATTTCTTTCCTTTCATTTGGGGGATCTATGATGTTAATAGATGACTATCTATGTTCTTGGATGATTTGCCAGGTGTTGCTTTGCTCTTCTGTTGTGATTTGTTTTTCTGGAATTAGGTTTTTGTCTAGACCATTAAGAGCAGGAGAAGAGATCAGTTGTGAGAGATGTTGTCAAATTAGTACTTATGGTTCCAACGACAGTTCCGACTATCCAGTGGTAAAGTGAATTGTGTCTATGTTTATATGTGACTGTCTCTGTTCATGATTTTTTTTTCCCGTGGCCCTTTCATTTCCACACTGCAGTTGTGTTTTTGAATATGTTGGCCAACCCAGTCACAGCAGTCACCTTCCTGGCTGGGTAACTTTTCATAGATTTCTGTTTTCTTGTGAAGACAGTATAAAATATTCCTTTGAATTGTATATCTATATATAATTATACCTAACTTGGTGTGACACTCTAGAAATGGAGTACCTTCTAGGTCTCTAAATCTCTGTTTCATTAGAGAAATCTAGAGTAATTTTCTGTTGTTATTCTGCAACTGTTTTTCCTCATCCAATGGTTTATTTATTATATTGTGGATTTTTTTCACATAATTCAGGATTTGTGATGGTTGTATCAAGTTATTTTTGTTTTTCTGTTTGTGTTGCTTTGAAATAGTGATTTCAGGCTTGTATGAAGAGACAGTAGTAATATGAAATGTGAAGAGCTTAAAGAGGCACAATGAAGGCCTAAGTAACTCCATTACAGGCTAGCAACCATCTTATGAGGTATGAATTATGTAAATAACCATGGGTTGGACCCAGAAATGACAGCAAAAGGAAAACAATTCCTGGACAACTGAGACATAAACAATCCTTGGGAAAGCCACAGGAATTTTCTCCAAATGCAGTGTCCAAACATTGGGTGGCCATGCAGGACACGGTGACCCAGTGGCCAGACACTTCCTGTCAATAACACCTCAATAATATTAGCCAATCACATATGTATAGCTTAGTTTGCTTAAAATGTTAATCAATCATGTAATTTCTCATGTAAAACTTCTTTAAAATTGTTTGTTCAATACTATAAAACTGTGCTGTTTCTATGCTTGGGATCTCTTAGTGTCATTGGTTACGGATTGCACAGAGTACCAGCCTGGAGCTTGCAAATAAAAGACTCTTTTGCTATTTGCATTGGTCGAAGTCACTGGTGGTCTTCAGAAGGTCGTGAGTCTAGGTAAAACAAATGTAAGTTATTACAGTGAAAGAAAGAGAGTAGACATTTTAACCTATTTGCTACAAGTAAATTAATATTAAGAAAAGCTAATTAACTTATTTACTCTTCAGAGGATGAGTATAGTACTCTTTGATATCTTGGAGGAAAAGACTTTACACTGATTACAACTGATGCCTTTCACTGAAATTACTGGCTAAACATTCTTCTTCAGAAAGGCAAATGCTCCATTTTTTCATATTAGTATTATAAAATCATAACATCTGCATGTTGAATTGTTTTCCTCTGCTATTTTCAATACCATTCTTCATCCATTACGTATCTAGGGCTTGGAATGATCCGTTCCTTAAAATACCTATATTGCTTATATTGTGATATAAATCTCAGTAATATTAACATGAATTTATCTGAGTTTCATCTTGAGCTACATTCATATGTAATTTATGCAGTCTCAAGAAAGAAACCTATTTTAGTTTTTTCTATTCTTTAAACAATAAATCTATTATCTTTAGAAATATGTTCTAAAGAAAATATGTTCTTTTATATTGTTCCAGTAAACATCATTTATTTCTAGTACTTTTACTGAAATAAATATAAAGTATGGAACATGGAGACAACCACCCTTATCACTTTAAACTATATCCTTGGGGACTATTTTATATATAAAAATAAAAAATGCAATGCACATGTTTATACATGAATCATCTAATGGTTAAGTCAATTAGACACAAGAACTATCATACCACATCAAGTCACAATTTACTTAAAGGCACCAACATATTAGTGTTCATGAATATCACTCATCTTTAGAAAATGACTAGTCACAACAAAGTTTATATTTCAAATTTAAAAAATAAAAATTACACCCAGATTTGATGTGAATATCCTGTTTCCAGGAAAATACATTTATTCAGCAAACAGGGAAACAAAAGATAAGGGCTTGTCATATAGAAAGAAAGATGTAAAAGCATACTGTCTTTCCTTAAGCTGATACATACATGCAAATCATGTCATTTATTCAAAGATATTATAAAAATTCATGAGTGGATTTGTGAACAGAAGTGATACTTAAGCAAAGTAACTGGAAAACTGTATTTGTAAATAGTGCTTTCAATATATGATGACGTTTTCAATAAATAAGCCTATAGATGATGATTTTGTATCTGTAACACACATCCATTATTCTACATTTTAGACACACTCCCATTCTCTTACCTTAGTTCTTGATCAATATTCTTCTACTTTCATGATGTCAATTGCTACTAAAGAAACAAGGTGGGTGTTCTCTTGGTTTCTACACCCAATAAATTTTAGTATTTTGCAACAGTGTATAAACTCATGGAGTTTTTACTTGTATGTGAAGTTTGAGGATACTCTATTCAGGGTATTAATTGGTCTGAAGCAGCCAGGAACCTGTTGTGAATACTCAGACACACGGTATACAAAGAATTAGGGAGTTCATCTCGGGGAAAGATAAAGGACAAGGCAAGATCTTGAAGCTGAGATAAAGCAATGCAGCAAACATCAATCAACTATCATTACAAGGGAATGGAACTTATCTCTGATGTGTCTGGGTGGCAGCTGTCTGTGTGTGTGCGTGTTTGTGAGTGTGTGTTTGTGTGTGTGTTTGTGTGTGTGTTTGTGTGTGTGTGTGTGTGTGTGTGTGTGTAGAGAATTTTAGTGTGGCTTCTATGTTTACAGTCCATAGAGCATTACTTGTTAAGGAGAAGGTGCCATTACCAGAGCTCTGATACCACTGTCATCACTTTTTACTGCAAAAAAACACTTGCTTAATCTCTAATTAAAAAAGGAAAAATAAACTAACATCTTACATGATTGTTTTTTTTAATTTAATTTAATTTTATTTGTGTACATACTGTACAGAGGAGTTACAATTACGTGGGTAGGATAATGCGTACATTTCTTACCAAGCATTGCAGCCTCCTCCTTTGTTTACCCTTCACATCCCTTCCCAGCCTCCTCCCTCCCCCCCAATCCCAATCCTTCTCCTTCCCCCCCCACCGACGTTGTGTTTATTGTTTTTTTCTTTCATGCATGTGTTTCTAACGCATTTATAAGATTATCTCTTTGTTGCTTTGTATATCCCTCCCCCACAGTATAACCCCTGCTTTCACTATATTTGATGACAGTATAACTTGTGGAGGAGATGGGGAAAAACCAGTTGTTTAAGGATACAGGTGGACCTGTTTCAACAATGAGAAGTACAAGATTGTTTTGAAAATTAATTGGCAAATTGAAGGCCAAAGGGAGAAATTGGAGATTAATATAATCCTTTTCCTCTCTTCTGGTTATTAAACTGCAAAAGCTATGATTTTTCAGAAATCTCCTGTAATGTACTTACTGCTGAATTACTAATATGTTTAATAATATGAAACATATGATAGAGAAATAGATCAGCCAGCAAGCACAACGAACTAGTGATAAGATCGAGCTTTTGAGCAGGGTTGCAACATCTTTTAGCAATGCAATTCCTTCATATTAATTTCAAATTTTATGGCTTTCTCTGTGTGATTAAAAGGTAAGAAAGTACTGTAGAAACAAAAATTACTGTTCAGCCAAGTAGAAAGTGCTCATATTCCCATACTCATGTTGCAAATTTCCATTCCATAAAGACTCTTTGTTAGAGTGCTTTCACTTAATATACTTTAGCACATCATCTTTCCCTGTTGGAGACAGGAAAAAAGATAATTTTGTTTGAATATTATCTTACGTAAGTTAGTGTGTACCGGCATGATTTGTATAATTACAGACGTTTGTAATAAACATAAGTAGGGACATGTCACAACTATAAAATACAATTAAAATCACATAACGAGACTAGAAGTCACAGCATTTTGTGCATGAAAATCTACATTAGATTAGTTGCAGAATTTCTATTTTGAGACAGACTTTATATTAAAGTCCAAAACACTTTACTAAGGGTTGAAACATTTTATTGAAAAAAATATATTTCTTAGAGGTATTTTTGCTTCATGTTTTAAGAAGAAAAATGGTCCCAAAGTAATTATTTTTTAAAAATTATTTTCCTGTTTCCATGTGATTAACCTCCAAATTAGAAATCCAGCTATTTAATTTAATTTAAATTAACCAAAAATATTTATTGATTATAAGAACCTTCTGCTCTCTACATTCTTCACACTAACTTTACCAAATATGATTAGTCTGAAATAATCAGTCTCTTCGTGACCTGTGTTGATATTATTTACAATGTGAGCAAAATGTTTAAAAACAAGTATTTAGTTTAGCTTAATTGCTCTGAAGAGACAATAAATGATATAATCAAAGGCTAAAAATGATTAGATTTAAAATTTAGAATTCAGGAAATTTTTTTGACCCCACTGGTTACTGGAGCCGTTGCAACAACCTCATGAGATAATTTATATTGATGAAGCAAAAATCCCAGAGGTTAGACATTTATGAACACAAAAATCGTGTTATTCTGAATATATAGAGCTACGTATCAAACATAGAAATTTTAGCTTTTAAATACCTGAATATACTAATACATTTAATTGCAGGGTAAGTACTTGTTCTGAAAGGAGATAAAATTGTATTTATTTTGAAAAGTAAACTTAAGTATTCATTTGAATGAAAGACCATGTTTAAACATCACTCATTCAAGAAACAAGATGTACAGTTAGTTGTTTTTCATGCCAATTATGATCTCTAAAGTAACTAGATTAGTAAACCTAAATCATTGCTTCATAGGGAAATAGAAATTTAGTTTCCTAAAATTCATGACTATAACTTTTTCTCAAACAAGTACTAAAAAACTGTTTTATGTTTTTTTCATGAAATCTTATTTGATATATTTTTATTCATTAAGTTAAATAATTGACCAATAAAAATGTAAAATATGCATGAACAAAGTATATCTAACACAAGTATTTTATTCACAAGACATATCATTGCTCTCTTAAAAAATACTAGACGGCAGTGTGTTATTTATTAATTTTTAGCTATTTTGTTAATGGTTATTAAATGTCGGAAGTGGCAATTCCATAATATGTTTAAAGCATTTGATTATACTCCCTCCCTCTATTTTCTTTTCATTACTTCTTCTTCCAAAGATCTTCTGTATTTCATATAGTTACATCTTTATATATGCACATATAATCTAATTTGGGAAAAAATTAAGCTAAACTGCAATTTAATTCAAGTTTTATAGTGGATTAACAGGATTTTTTTGTTAACTTCTGAATTGAGCTATCATTATTATTATGGTTAGGTTTAGGATCCCAGATAGAATTAGATTTAGGATTAGTGAAATAGGTTCAATGCAGGATGACCCATTGCAACAATGATACTCAGAAGACCCTATGTTGAAAATGAACTTCCCATGGGGAAGGAGGAGTAAGGGAAGTGGGGTCGTAGGAGAACAACAAAGAAGTGTGTAACAATGATCAACAAAAATATACCCATTACCTTACTCATGTAACTAATCTGTCTTTAAAACATCTTTACAAGAAAATAAAATTTAGAAAATAATGAAGATGGGCCTCAGTGGCTCACGATTATAATCCTTGCTACTCAGGAGGCTGATGTCTGAGGATCGGAGTTCAAAGCAGCCCAGGCAGGAAAGTCTGTGAGGCTCATATCTCCAATAAACCACCAGAAAACCACAAGTGTCGCTGTGGCTCAAGTGCTAGAGTGCTTGCCTTGATCTGAAGAGTGGAGGGACAGCGCCCAATGCCAGAATTTAGGCCCCATGACTGACCAAAAAAAAATAAATAAAAGAAAAAGAAAACCTGACAGGAAATAGAAAAACACTTAAAAAATGTAGGCTCAAAATGCAAGTAAAATTTAGACCTACACGCTGAGCAAGAGAATAAAAGTGCAATAGAAGCTTGCTATTAACATTATGATTCTGTTATATGTAGGTTTAGGATTAGGCAAAGTGTTCCAGTTAGAGCTGGGGTTAGCATGAGAAAAAGATGTAAGATATGAAAAGGTGTAAAACTGCAACATATTTTAAGAAGAATGAATGGCATCAAGGTTAGAATGAATGAAAACCAGTGTCTGTGTTACTTTAAACATTCAGACATAATTTGGCTTAAAGGGTGAATTACATTTTGTTCTCGTTAGGTTTAGGGAAGGATAAGCTTTAGTGTAAAATTTAGTATTCCAATAAGAAGTAGGAGCAAAAAAAATGTGTGATTGAATAGAATCTAGACAATTTTCCTTACAGTAACTATTTGGTGTTAAATCAGATTGTGATTAGAATTAGGTTTCTGGTTCAAGGGGGTTGAGAATAGGATAAAGAAATTGGTTAAACTAGTTTCTCGTGCCTTTTATCCTAGCTAGTCAGGAAGCTGATTTCTGAGGATCGCAGTTCAAAGCCTGCCATGGCAGAAAGTCCATGAGACTTTTATCTCCAATTAACCACCAGAAAACTCAAAAGTGGTGCTGTGGCTCAAGTGGTAAAATGCACACCTAGAGCTAACGAACTCAGGGATCATGACCTAGAGCTAATGGATCATGCCCAGGCCCAGAGTTCAAGCCCCATGTTCGACAAAAAGAATAAGAAAAGAAATGTGTTAAATGTTAAGTAAATCTGAACTTATTTTAGGTTCTAGGAATTCAGGAAAAGCTTGGATAGTGGAAGTAGAATGTATTCCATAATATCAGGATTTGAGATCAATGGATATAATGATTCCTGTTAAGGAAAAAGATAGATTCCGAGTTAAGAGTGAGAAAATCTATAGTGTTTAGGAAAACCTGCAATTTATTTCAAGAATTACAGATGGAATTTCAGTAAGGATAACCCAAAACAAGCATTTTTCATAAATTTTACAAGTGAGATACCATTAGTGTCAAGGATATGGTTAGGATTCTAGCCATGATTGGGTTTAGAGTGAAGAAGAAAAAAATGAGTGTCAAATTGAAGGTAAATTTTAGAATAAGCCTGGCAGGAATTAGAATGAATGTGAACTAGAATATTGCTATTAATATTAGAATCTACTTGCAATTAGGGCTATGGTTATTCTCAATGTTCCAGTTAAGATTAAGTTTAGGGTTAGAAAATGACTAAGATGTTGGAAAAAATTGAAACCTATTTTTGGAAGGCTTATTTGAATCAAGTTAGGGTGAGTGAAAACTAGTGTACTTGTGTTAGTGTTTGTATTGACATATAATTTGGATTAACATTAGGGTCAGTATTTTGTTCTGATTATGAATAGTGTTATGAATAGGAAAGTTTTTAGTATAATATTCACTAACAAGTGGAAGCAAAAATATGAGATTGAACAGTAACGAGAGCATTGTCATTATATTTATTTCTCAGTGATCATTCTCGTAATGATTAATGAGTGTTTTCCAGCCAGGTTTAGGTTGAGAGTTAGAGTTAATTAATAGACTAGATGGTAAGTAAATCTGAAATTGTTTTAGGGCACAGGGCTTCAGGAAAAGGTAGGATCATTGGAAACTGCAGTATTTTTCCTGATAAGAGAATGTGAGGACAAATAATATAATGTTTCATGTTAGGGAACAAGATAACTTCAGAGGAAGAGTCAGAAAATTTGTGGGAATTAGGGCAAACTAAAACTCATTTCCAGAGTGCACTCTGGAGTATTCATTAGAATGAATAAAAACTAGAGACTTTTTCTTAAACATTATAATTGGACTATCATTAGGATGAAAGTTAGGTTTCCGTTCCAGCTGGAGTTAGTGTTAGCATTAGGGAAATGGAAAGTTTAGGGTCAAACTGAAAGTAAATCTTCGAATAACAAGTCTAGTTAGAATTCAGATGAATGTGAAATAAGAAATTGCTAATAATATTAAGATTAGGGTATGGTTAGTGTGAGGGTTAACCTCAATATTCCAATTAGGGTTAGGGTTACAAAAATGGCAAGATGATGAGTAAAACTACATACTATTTTTAGAAAGATGAGATGAATCAAAGTTAGGATGAATAAAAACTAATGTATTTGTATGGCTTTTAGAATCCAAAGGCTATTAGTTCTACGGCTAGGATTGCTTCTCTAGTTCAGGTTGGAATTAGGCTTAGGGAAGGGTAAGCTTTAAGGTAAAACTGAGTTTTCTGCTAACACTTTCAAGTAAAATAAGTGTGAAATTTAACAAAAACTCCAGAGTTTTCCTAAGTTTCCTATTCAGGGTTCAATAGGGTTAAATTTAGAGTTAGGTTTCTAGTAAGGTTTAGATATATAGTTAGGGATAAAACTGGAGTAGATTTTAAGTAAACCTGCAACTACTTCTTTTTGGAGATAGAGGAGTTCAGTAAAAGTTAAGATCAGTGGAAACTACGATAGTTTTCATGATATGAAGATTCGAGGTTAATGATTCATAATAGGGAATGATTTCAGGGTACCAGTAAGGGAATCTGTAGGATTTGTAGCAAAGTGCAAATAAAACATTTCAAAAACAATGAGTATCTTTTAGGATATATTTTCCATTAATTATAGGATTGGGTTACTATTATCGTCAAGGTTGGTTACTCTTAGGGTTCTGTCTAAGATTTGAGTTAGGATTACGGAAATGGAAGATTGAGAACTTGAGTGACTTACTTCCTTTGTGTATGTATATGCACTATTCTAAGGATTGAACTCAAGGATTGGGTTCTGCCCCTGAACTTTTCGCTGTAGGCTAGCATTTTACCATTTGAGCCATGAATCCACTTCCAGCTTTCTTTGGCAGTGAATTGGAGATGAGAGTCTCACAGATGTTCCTATCTAAGCTGACATTGAACTGAGATCCCCAGATCTCTGCCTTCTGATTAAAGGTAGGATTAAAGGCATGAGCTACCAGTGCCCAGGAAAGTGCCTGAATTTTACTGATTGTTTGTACTTTTGTTCCAGATTCAGACTTGAATTCAATATCTGACAGCTTTGCTCACTAAGTAGCACTCTGCCACTTGAGCCATATCTCCAAAAATGATTATTTTGAATAGCTGAAAATATTAAATTTTCTTCAGGTAATATGTATCATTAGAGTTGTTCTAAAACTTATCCTAACAAAAAAGACTTATAGACTCTGGAGTTGATCTGAACAAATTCTCATTCTTGGCTTCTAATTGCATAACAGTTTAGGGACATGATTTTTTAATTATTATTTTAAGTAGCATAGGAATTATCATTAAACAAAACATTTTATGTGTATAATATACCTTGATCAATGCCAACCCTTTCAATATTCTTATCCATCTCTCCTCTATGCACTTCTTCCTTCACTGTTCTTAATATTGTAGCATATTTATTGGATTCCTCTCTGCATTTTACCCTTTTTCTCCTGTTCATTCTTCTACCTTTTAACCCTTCACCCCTCTTTTGACTACCACTTCCATATGATAAAGCAACTCTACTCCTGGGCATTTACCCGAAAGATTACAAACCAGGATACAGTAAAGGTTTCAGCCCAACCATTCTCATTGAATCTGCTCAGATAACCCTCAAGAGAAAAATTAATCAAGAAAATGTAATACACACACACACAGAGAGGAAATTCTACCTAACCATCAGAAAGAATACTGTACAATTTGTATCTCATTTCTCATTTCTTCTGCCTAGTATCCCATTGTCGTTGTACTATCCCTGTATTGCAGTAACTGACACATGCAAACTGATGTAAAAGATTTTCAGGGGTATTGGCTAGCCATAGATTCCTGAATATGAGTTTTTTGCTCATTCTCTTTGTCGATTCATCCCTTTGAGTAGTGATTGTACAGATTCATTTGTACCATTGGTTACACAGAAAAAGAGATGAAATATTTTTATGTATGTATATCTATACATACATGGATATACATACTTACATGGACATTTGCACACATATGGATATATATTAAGTACTTGAGTACATTTAATGTTTTCAAGAATTATAGAACTAATAAAAATCACATGCATTTTCCTTTTAAAGTTTTTCAAAACCTAAATAACTTTGTCTCTTTTGAATAGCTAATTTTAAAGAGAATGTCACCATCTCGGATCTGTCAGTAGCCTTGAAATTAGATGTTCAAATAGGATAAAGTTATTTAGGCTTTTTGGTGGAAGGGTTCTATTCAGGGTTTCTCTGCATACTAGACAGGACTCTGGTTGTATAATATCAAGAAGCTCAACTACTTTTACCATACTTCTAGTCCATTTAATTACTTGAGGTCTTGAACTTTTTGCCCGGGTCTGATGTTAGATTGACTGAGACTTGCTACCTATGCCTCCCACATAATTAGCTAGGGTTACAGATGTGAACCACTATGGAAAGCTCATTTGTTGAGATGGCTGTCTTGGCAATTTTTTCTCTGGCCTGGCCTCAGACCATGATCCTTGTCATCTCTGCTTCCCAATCAGCTAGAATTACACATGTGGGCTACTATACTTGGTGTACATGGCACCTTCTGTTTTATAAAAGAGGTTTTTGCTGTAAAAATATGGTATAGAGGTGTATAGTTACATGAGCAAGGTAATGAGTACATTTTCTATCAAGCATTGTTACCTCCTCCTTTGTTTTTCCCCTACCCTTTCTTCCCTCCCACCTGCACAATTACACTCCCCCTCTCCTCCCTTCCCTGCTTCCCCTCCCATATTGTAAAGTTCCTTTTTCAACATAGTGTCTTGTGCATCTCATTGTTACAACGGGTCAGCCTGCCCTGTTTAAGCATTGTGTTTTTTTCCCTTTCCCTCCCCAAGCTAGAGAAGGCTGTATACAACATGCAGGGCACTGAAATTAAATAAAGTGAAAACAGGGGTTATACCATGGGAGAGGAACATAAAAAGAAAAAAAATGGTAAGTTATAAACCCTGTCGTGGGGTTCATTTCGCTTAACATCATCTTATCTGGACGTATGTACATATTTTTTGAACTATTATGCTTGTCCGAGACATATAATAGCTATTGCAAATAAGGGAAAACATAGGACCTATGTTTCTTTGAGTTTGGCTTACTTCACTTGATATAATTTTTTCCAAGACTCCACTTAGAGCTCCCCTATGATCCAGCAATCCCATTTTTGGCATTTGCCCAAATGTTCACAAATAAGACCTTATTAAGCTACCAGCATAACTATGTTTATTGCAGCATTATTTACCATAGCTAAGATATGGAACCAACCCAGATGCCCCTCAGTAGATGAATGGATCAAGAAAATGTGATACACACACACACACACACACACACACACACACACACACACACACACACACACACAATGGAATTCTATGCTTCCATCAGAGATAATGACATCGCCCCATTTGCTAGGAAATGGAAAGATGCGTAAACAATTTTATTAAATGAAATAAGCGATGCTCAAATAACCATAGATCCCATGGTTAACCTCACTTGCAGTAAGTAGTACATGGTACCATACAACTTTATAAGAGAATGTTATGTGAAATGAACCCCAAGATAAGGATACAAATGTTTTTTTTTTAATTCCATGAAATTCTTATCTCTATATTATCCCCCAAATAAAATTCGAAGGGGAGCTGTGGTTCAAATACGGAGCACCACCCTTGAGGGAAAGGCTTAAGTGAGAAGGTAAGGTATTGAGTTTAAACCATAATATCAGCACTAAAAAAAGTGATTTCTTTATCTTGAGGTTTTTATTAAATTGCTCAGAATATAATCAACGTTGTATTTATATTTAGCATTACTATTGAAATCATGTTATATTTATTGATGTTATTCTTTATTTTCTTAAATTTTACTTACACATTACTATCCAATAATGATAAGAGATGATTACTGTTTCACAAGTTTTTATGGCAGTTCAATATATGGATGAGAGGTGCATACAAGGAATTTGGACTGAAAATAGATCTTTGAAAGCTCTTCACATAAATAAATGATGGCTGAAGAAGCTGTAGACATTTATGAAATAAAACAAAGAAACCAGCAAGGAAAGATAAGGTATGATTCTGGAAAGCACACAATTTTGGAAGAAAAAAAACACAGGGAAAATATGTAGCTTTTGGTAAGAAGTTTGTAACCCACCTACACATTTGATTCCTTATTTCTAGTGGAAGGCATTTCAGTAACTTTATTTTACAAAGGTAAACATGATTGGCATTTAATATTAACTGGCCTCCGTCTCAGGTAAGCAATAAGCCAGGTGCCAGGGGCTCATGCCTATAATCATAGCTACTCAGAGAGCTGAGATCTCTAGATACTAGTTCAAAGCCAGCACACTACCAATTGAGCCACAGCACCACTTCCAGTTTTTCTGCTTACGTCATACTGAGGAATCAAATCAAGTGCTTTTTGCATGTAAGACCAGCACTCTACCACTAAACACATTCCCAGTCATTGGGTCTTTTGTTGTTGTTGTTGTTGTTTTAAGATAGCATTTTACTATATGTCCTTCTGATAGCCTAAAACTTAAGCTGGCCTCAAGCTAACTTCTAAATCAGCCTCCCAAGTTCAGAGATTACAAACATTGACCACCATATTCAGCTCATGATTCTTTGTGAGAGAATACTCTTTTCAGACATAGAAAGAGTTATTCTGTCTTCCTTTGACTGGATGGATTTTGCATTCAGCAATTTTAACCACATTTCTTGTCCTGGTATGTTTCCCCTTCTAGATCAATAGAAATATTTCAGGTTCTTAACTTGAAGCTGATCCCTACCATACAACAACATCACATTCTTCTGAATAGCACCAGCTGGCCTCATGTGCATAGCAGCCAGCTGGAGCTCAGTTATCTGATGGCCTTGGGCTCCAACAATGCAATCATTTCTGTGCACAGACTGAAAACTGTCATAGGTAATTTTGATTTATTCCATTCTGTTCTCAGTTACTTGCCATTCTCAGCTTTGTGTTTTTTAAATTCTGTTAAACATTAATTACTATTTCCAGCCATTCTCAAAAGTAACATATATGTCTTACTTTAAAATTCATTTAAACATGCAAAAATGTTAACGTAGTTGCTTTTCACCAGTGGCTCATATTTTAAAACCTAGTACTTTAGAGGTCAAAAACTGAGGATTCAGGTTTAAAGCAGCCCATGCAGAAAATCTGAGATATTTCTCAAATTAAGAAACCAAAATCTAGAAGTGGAGATGTGGCTCAAGTGGTAGAGTGTCAGCTTTGAGCAAAAAGACCAAGCAAGAATAATAGGTCTAATTCTAACTCCATTATTTACTCATGGAAAACATACAGACACAGACACAGACACAGACACAGACACAAACACACACACACACACACACACACACACACACACACACACACACACATGATCTACATTTTCCTAGACTCCCTTTCCTGAGCAGTATACAATGCCATTAACTTAATGTATATTTTCTCCAAATTATTATGGTAGGGATTAAACTATATTTGTATTTATGATAATGTTTGTTTTGTACTTTTTGTTTTACAATTTTGTGTACTTATGTGGGAGAACAGTGTTTTGTGAAGACTAAACAGAAATCAATGGGTCAGTAAATAAGTAGGTGACAGGTAGACTGAAAGATGCAGATTAAAGCACTTGAAATTTTATTTCTCCAAGTTTAAATATATATGCATATGTATGTATTTAAAATTTCTGCCAAGATTTTATTTCTATTAACAATGATCTATTTGTTACATTATATAAATTTAACATATTGTATGTTTCATAGTAGATTAATATTTATAGAATTTCTTTCCTTTGGAGACCAGGTTTTGCTGTGTAGACCAGGCTTTCCTCACCTGCTTTTTCTCCTGTGTCAGGTTCCTGAGTATTGGCTGGTATTACCATGTGGTAGGATAATACCATGTCCAGTTATAATATTTACATTTTGTACAGTAGAATATTACTGTGAACAGCTTTAAGCCAAATATCTTCATGAGTATGAATGTATTTCTTGCGAATATTTTATAGAGTTACTGAGTAAATCCAATTATTGTAGGTATGCCTGTACTCCCAGGACCCAGGAGGATTGTAAGTTTAGGAGCAACCTGTGCTACACAGGAAGTCCCTTTTAAAACAAAAAAAATCAGGTGAGCTTGGAAGAGGGAATATATTGTTAAGCAGGATGATAGGAACACACAAAATTTAGTGTGTGTGTGTGTATGTGTGTGTGTGTGTGTGTGTGTGTGTGTGTGTGTGTGTGTGTGTATGTGTGTGTGCTTGTGCTGGTCCTAGGGCTTGAACTCAGGGCCTGGGCACTGTCCCTGAAGCTTATGCTCCAGTCTATCACTCTACCACTTGAACCAAACTGTACCTCAAGCTCTTTTAGAAATCATTGAAGATGAGTCTGATCCAGTTTCCTGTCCAGACTTAAAACCTTGATCCTCTTTTCTCAGCCTCTTTTTTTATTGTGAAAATACTGTACAGAGGGGTTACAATTACATGGGCAAGATAGTGAGTACATTTCTTATCAAGCATTGTAGCCGCCTCTTTGTTTACCCTTCTCATCCCTTCCTATCCTCCCTCCCCCCCCAATCCTCCCCCACCGCAAGTTGAAAAAGGAAATCAAAACAGAACTTACAAAATGGGAAAAACTCCCATGCTCCTGGATTGGAAAGATTAACATCCTGAAAATGGCAATACTTCCCAAGGCTATCTAAAAATTTATTGCAATTCCTATCACAATTCCAACCTCATTCTTCAAGGAAATAGAAGAGGCAATCCAAAAATTCATATGTAACAATAAAAGATCCCGAATAACAAAAACGCTCCTCAATGGAAAGAACACTGCTGGAGGAATATCAATACCAAATTTCAAACTCTTCTAGAAAGCCATAGTAATCAAAACAGCTTGGTACTGGCACAAGAACAGACCTCAGGACCAATGGAATAGAACTGAAAACCCAGAAATGAACCTATAGACCTATAGCCATCTAATCTTTGATAAGGGAGCTAAAAAAAAATAGAAGGGAAGAAAGACATCCTCTTCAGTAAATGGTGCTGGCAACATTGGTTAACTACTTGTAGAAAACTAAAGCTAGATCCTTATATATCACCCTGCCCAGGAATCAACTCCAAAGGCCTCAGAGTCAAAGCAGACACTCTGAAAACATTACAGGATGGAATAGGAGAAACCCTAGGTCTTCTTGGCGCAGGCCGAAATTTTCTTAATAGAGACCCGGAAACACAACAAATCAAAGAAAGGCTGGACAAATGGAATTGCATGAAATTTCTGAGCTTCTGCCTGGCAAAGGACAAAGCTAGCAAGATCAATTGAAACCCACAGATTCGGCATACATATCTCCTATATATTTTGTCAAATATTTTCAGCCCAAAGTAGACTATTTATATTATTGGAGCCAAATTTTTCTTCCATATTTGCCCAAAGCAAATGAATACAATGAAAAAGTCTACAGATTTGAACTCATTGTTGGAAGAGAGTCCCACATACTACTATAAGTATTGTGGTATTTTTCCCAATTGTCAGAATAGCTTTCTAGGACATCTGATCTGCTATGTCCTATACCTTTTGTAGCCACCTTATCACCCCATGCAGGCATGGCTTGGCTTCCTTGCCACTCTTGTTGCAGTTAACAGCTCCCATTATATCCAGTAGGCTCTCTTTTACAGCCCCCTGTCACTCGGTTTCCCCAACTCCAGAACAGGTATGCACGATGCTTCAGATTGCAGGTTTAAAAAGAAACATATTTAAGATTCATGAACTCTAGAATATGTCAAAAACATTGACATTTTAATAAAGTTAGAAAAAGAAATAGAGTGACCTTTTTACAAAAATCAGGATAAAAAGAAAAATAAGGATTTTCTCAGGAAGGGGAGAAGGAATGTCAAAATCTAGATTGGATTCTACGTTGCCTTCAGGCGGAAATTCTGCCTCAGAGTCTTCAACTGGATGTACTTCCTCATTAAAGACAGGATTTTCTTCCTGTGTCCAGGGAGGGACAGATTCCAATTCATAAATTGGAACTTGGATCCCTTGCAAGAGGAGAGATTGGTCTGGGTATTCTGTGAGGAAAGATTCCCTTTCCTCAACTGAATCTAGATTTTGGACTTCAATTATTGGCTTTCCTAAACCTAGACAGGAGTCATTTTCCATTAGCACACATTTACCCTGCACACCAAGACGTGTTTTTTTTTTTGACTGGTTTAGAGCTGATCTAGCTGGATTGTGAACATTCATGGAAGACATTCTATATTGTCTTCTTCCTTGGTGGTATGTGTAGATACACGTGCATCACATGTGGGGTTCAGAATCAGTGGGATGTCCGCAGGACTCAAAACCTACTTGGGCCTTTCTACAAATTGAAAAAACCCCTCTACCTTCACATGATTTCTGGAGGTCAGCGATGGCTTCCAATTTCCATCAGTCACCATAGATGACATCACTGATGGGTTATTTATCTGGAGTTCTGCAGGAGCTTCTCTACAGTGATGCAAACCTGAGAATGAAAATAGGTACAGGAGTCTTTGAGTAGACCCGAGAAGTTAAGGTGACACTAAACTTCCAAGAGGATCTAATGGGAGAAGCAGTAGAAATTGAGTTGGGACTGAACACTGATGAGGAGGTAGGCTGTTTCTAACGAGAGGCTACTTCCAAGTTCTTTCAAAAGGAGAACAGACATTACCTGAAAAAGAATATCCATAAAAGGACATTTTGCCAAGCTGGGGAGTACTAAGGGCTCTTGGCCAATCAGGCACATCCCTAGAGACTCAGGTTCCATCCCTACTCACAAGCTCTGAGGCATCTAAACAAGGACTTCTTCCTCTTTTTCTTGGTCTCATGGGTTCCTCCAGCTGGTCCAGAAAAATAGGTAAGTGGAAGAGCAGGTCTGAAGAGGGCATGTTGAGCTTGACATACTGTGTAAATTCTTTTCAAGATGTCATTGTTTGCTGGGCGCTGGTGGCTCACGCCTGTAATCCTAGCTACTCAGGAGGCTGAGATCTGAGGATCGCGGTTCAAAGCCAGCCCGGGCAGGAGAGACCATGAGACTCCTATCTCCAATAAACCACCAGAAAACCGGAAGTGGCGCTGTAGCTCAAGTGGTAGAGCGCTCGCCTTGAGCTGAAGAGCTGAGGGACAGCGCCCAGGCCCAGAGTTCAAGCCCTACGACCGACAAAAAAAAAAAAAAAAAGATGTCATTGTTCTTGGGCTCATAGAAATCATCAGGGTAGAAGTCCATCCACATAGGGAGGATGAAACAAACAACGCTTTGGGCAGATTGATGACAAGGAAAATGAGAGCCCACCATCCACATCCTGAGCCTTGTATTATAGCCTCTTTCAGGCAGGACTTGCATGTTGGGAAGTGGGAAGAGACTCCTGCAAACAGGATGCTCCTCACAACCCAATTCTAGCAATTTCTCAAATATAATCCTCTAAAATTATCCCTTTAATAGGAAGAGAAATTTGTTTCCCCACTGGATCTGACTTGCTATACACAGCCCTCCCTGTCATCCATGAGAGTCCAAATGCACAACCACAACCACAACTGTGTAATCTGCTATCCACTGAAATGCCAAGCCTCAACCCCCTGGTTAAAATCACAACTGGTGTGCAAAGAAGAATGTTGAGTTTGATTCAGAAACCTCAAAGATACCAAGTTTTCAAGGATAGAACTTCTCTTTATGCCAGTGTCCACTTACTTTTTCACTTGTTCATCTTCCTCCCAGTTACAATAGAAGGATCTGTATCAATGGGAGGAGAGAAGCAAGTTAAATCTATGCTTCTCCTTTTCTGAACTAACAGGACACACATGGGACTCGCTAAGTCCCACATGGTAATGTAAACATGACAGACAAAATTGGAGATATGTCTATACAACTTCTGTGAAGATGTTTATGTGCATCTGTCCAAGTAAATGCACAATGGCTCATGCCTCTAATCCTACTAATCAGGAAGGTGAGATCTGAGAATCACAGTTTGAACCCTGCTAGGTTGTAATAATCTAAATACATTTATCTTCAATTAACCAGCCAAAGGCCAGAATTGGACCTGGGACTCAATTGGTAGAGTGCTAGAAATGGGACAGCACTCAAGCCCCCAATTAAAATTAAAGTTGCCTCCTTTCTTCTGTCTATATTCCTTCAAAAGCCTCCACGATAGTGATTTCCTAGGTGAGCATGGACGTTGGGTGCCACTGGCTCCTTCCTTAAATCCTAGTCTCTCAGCAAGCAAATTGCTAAGGCTCCACTAGCTTATGAGGCAAATGAAATGTTCTGGCAGCCCAGTCCTAAGGAATTAGCCACGGACTGCACTTCTTTGTCTCAAGCCAAGCTCCTTTGATAAGACCCCAGCAAAACTGTCTCAGAGATGTACTAAGTATTCCAGTACTCTGCCAGGGGGGTCTCATCAACCCTTGGTTTGAAGTAGGAACACTCACTTTTTTTGTTGGTCATGGGGCTTGAACTCTGGGCTTAGGTGCTATCCCTCAGCCCTTCAGCTCAAGGCGAGCACTCTACCGAATTTGTGGAGAAATTGCTATACTTCACATAGCAGATCGATTTGTATAATACTGCAATCATTTTAGCAAGCAAGTTTTCATGTCTTCAAAAGGTCAAAGAGAATTGTATAGGATCCATGCATTACACTTCTATGAATGTATAGAGAAGTAAAAAACTTGTTTGCACATGTAATGTTTTTCATTGACAGCACACTGGAACGGTATATGTTAGACCCTAGAAATAATCTACAAAAATTTTGAAAAGACACACTATAGCGGATGTATGCTGGACAAATACCTGTAACTGAATTTTATATCTATTTTAATGTCTGTTCTAAAGTGTACAGATTTTCTATTTGAAGAAATGCAAGTTTGTGAAAATTTGGCTTGAAAAACCCATGATTATAAAATTCGCTTCCAAACCACTAAAATGTATACAATAAAAAAAGATAATATATTGCACGTGATTTACATGTCAGCAAAAAAACTATTGTTAAAAATACTTCACACAAAATGCAGAATACCTAGAAATATTTTCAGTGTTGGCTAAATACTCTTTGTAAACTACAGTTTTTAAAACGAATTTCTGTTTATTTTGAGTTTATACAGAGATAACTTAATCAAAAAGTGTATGTGATAACTGGAATACCTTGAAATTAGGTATCTCTTATGAGTAATTAATAACTTTTTATGGAAGAAATTCTAGAAATGACAGAAGACACAAATATATGCATCTGCATTTTATGAAAGCCTTATATTACTTGCTCAATCAAATTGCTTTTCTCTACTTTGCTAGGAAAAAAGTATTCTCAACATAAGAGCCAGTAACAGTGAAAAGAAACAAAATACACAATCATGGTGATTTATTTGGGAAAATAACAAATGAAATAAAACAATTCCACTTAAGGGCCTCCAATATTAGTGTCTATGAAGATGTTCCTGAATGCCAACATCCATTGAATTTTTGGAATTTTAATTTCGACAAACATATGAAAACTAGAACAAGAAAAGAAATATAGTCTTAGAGCAAACCAGCCTTGGAATATTTTTTGGAGAGGGTCGGTGGTGGGGCCTGAACTCTGGGCCTGGGCGCTGTCCTTCAGCTCTTCAGCTCAAGGATAGTGCACTACAATTTCAGCCACAGTGCCACTTCCGGCTTTTTTCTTTTTGCTTATGTGGTGCTGAGGAATTGAACCCAGGGCCTCATGAATGGAATGCAAGCACTCTACCACTGAGCCACTTTCCCAGCCCTGGAATAATTTTCTTAATTGTTTTCTTTTTTTTTTAACAATTTTTTATTAATAAATTTTTTATTGTGAAAATACCTGCAGAGGAGTTGCAATTTCTTATTTTTAAGGTCTTCAAGCATTCATTTATTTTATTTTATTTTTGATTTTTTTCTTACTGTGAAAATACCATACAGAGGAGTTACAATTACATGGGCAAGATAACGAATACATTTAATATCAAGCATTGTTGCCTCTTGTTTGTTTCCCCTTTCCATCCCTGCCCATCTCCCTCTAACCCCTCTCAATCCTCCCCGCCCCCACCAAAGACCAGAAATTCGTTTTTGCACATAACATCATGTACATCTCATTGTTGCAATGAATCTACTTGTATCCCTATTTAAACTATTTGTTTTTTCGCTTCTCCTCCACAAATTATAACAACCTAAAATACAGTGAAAGCTTGGGTTATACCATGGAGGAGGGACACACAAAACAACAAAAAATAATCTTATAAATGTGTTAGAAACAATCACCTAAAGAAAAAAAGCATTTGAATAAATAACTTAGGGTTCATTTCTCTAACATCAACTTATCTGACATTTTCTGCTTGACTCAGACATGTACTAGTTATTGCAAATAAGGGAAACCATGGGACCTAAGTTTCTTTGGGCCTGGCTTACTTCACTTAATATAATTTTCCCAATCCATTTCATTTTCTAACAAATGGGGAAATGTCATTCTTTCTGATGGAGGCATAGAATTCTATTGTGTATATATACCACATTATCTTAATCCATTTGTCTATTGAGAGGCATCTGGGTTGGTTCCATATCTTAGCTACGGTAAATGCTGCTGCAATAAACATAGTCGTCCTGGGAGCTTTAGTGTGGCCTTGTTTGTTATCATTTGGGAAAATGCCCAAAAGTGGGATTGCGGGGTCATATGGAAGCTCTATATTGAGTCTTTTGAGGAACTTCCATACTGCTCTCCAAAGTGGTTGAAAATTTACACTCCCATCAAAAATGCAGTAAGATTACCTTCTGTCCACATCCCGTCCAGCATCTGTGGTTATTAGAGTCCTTGATTTTTTCGATTCTAATGGGGGTGAGGTGGTATCTCAATGTTGTTTTGATTTGCATTACTTTTATGGAGAGGGAGTTTCACCATTTCTTCATGTGTCTATTGGCCATCCTTCTTTCTTCTTTAGAGAAGTTTCTCTTTAAGACATTAGCCCACTTATTTATTGGGCAGTTGATTCTTTGAGGATTTGTGGTTGGGGGATTTAATTTTTTGAGTAACAACTATATTTTAGATATGAGACCCTTGTCTAATTGTAAGGCTAGTGAAGATCTTCTCCCAGTCTGTGAGGTTTCAATTGATCTTGCTAGCTATGTCCTTTGCCATGTGGAAGCTCTGCAATTTCATGCAATCTTATTTGTCCAACCTTTCTTTGATTTGTTGTGTTTCTGGGTCTCTATTAAGAAAATTGCGGCCTGTTCCAAGGAGTCCTATGGTTTCTCCTATTCCATCCTGTAATGTTTTCAGGATGTCTGCTTGACTCCGATGTCTTTGATCAATTTGGAGTTGATTCTGGTGCAGGGTGATACATAAGGATCTAGCTTAATTTTCTGCAATTAGTTAACCAATTTTTCCAGCACCATTTACTGTCTTTCTTGCATTCTATTTTTTTAGCTACTTTATCAAAAATTACATGGCTATATTTCTGTAGGTTCATTTCTGGGTTTTTAATTGTATTCCATTGGTCCTGAGGTTTGCTCTTGTGTCAGTACCAAGCTGTATTGATTACTATGGCTTTGTAGTAGAGTTTGACATTTGTTATTGATATTCCTCCAGCACTGTTCTTTCTGTTGAGGATCGTTTTAGCTATTCGGGGTCTTTTATTGTTTCATATGAATTTTTGGATTGCCTCTTCTATTTCCTTGAAGATTGAGGATGGAATATTGATAGGTATTGCATTGAATTTGTGGATAGCCTTGGGAAGTATTGCCATTTTCAGGATTTTGATCTTTCCAATCCAGAGGCATGGGAGTTTTTTCCACTTTCTAAGTTCTGTTTTGATTTCCTTTTTCAGGTTTTTAAAGTTTTCATCATAGAGGTCCTTCATTTCTTTGGTTATGTTAATTCCTAGGTATTTTATTTTATTTGGGGCTATTACAAATGGAGTTGCTTTCCTAATTTCAGCCACACTTTTCTCATTGTTGGCATGTAGAAAAGCCATTGATTTTTGAGGGTTAATTTTATACCCTGCTACTTTGCCAAAGTTTTGAACCAGCTTGAGTAATTTGGGAGTTGAGGTTGTGGGATCTTTAAATACAAGATCATGTTATCTGCAAAGAGGGGAATTTTACTTCTTCTTTCCCTATCTGGATCCTCTTTATGTTGTCATTTTGTCTTATTGCTTTAGCTAGGTATTCGAATACTAGATTGAAGAGTACTGGAGACAAAGGACAACCTTGTCACCTTCCTGAGTTAAGAGGAAATTGCTTTGGTTTTCACCATTAAGTATAATGCTTGTTGCAGGTTCGTCTTATATAGCCTTTATTGTATTGAGGAATGTTCCATGGATTCCTAATTTTTCCAGAACCTTCACATAAAGGGATGTTTTATCTTGTCCAATGCTTTTTCTACATCTATTGAAATACCCATGTGGTTCTTGTCCTTGCTCCTGTTGATGTGATGAATTATATTAATTGATTTGCGTATATCGAACCAGATTTGCATCCCTGGAATGAATCCTGTTTAATCATGGTGTATGATTTTTTGGATGAATTGTTGAAGTCGATTGGCCATAATTTTCTTGAGAAATTTTGCATCAATATTCACTGAAGAAATGGGTCTACAAAAAAAAAAAAAGAAATTGATCTACAGTTCTCTTTCTTTGATGAGTCCCTGCCTGGTTTTGGGATGAGGGTTATTGTAAAGCACATGGGCAGCATAGATGGTGCTGAGAGTGAGTTGAGTGGGCAGAGCCCAATTTGCTTTATGTTCACTGCGTAAGCAGCCAGAGGAAGCTTAGGTGCATGATTGGGTGTGACCTTGACATTGATTGTTTCCTTCTCCTCCACTGCCATGTCACTCGCTGCTTTTTTTTTTTTTTTGCTTTAAAATGGACTTGCTCTGTGTTAATAAATGAGTTTTCCTGCTTGACTTGACTCCCCGCTGGGTCTGATTGTCTCCCAGGCTAAAGGAGGCTGAGGAACGTGTGAGTATCTGCGTTACCTTTCCGCGGACCCTGTCCATCTTGTGTGGGATGGACAAAGACCGGACATCTGGCGCCCAACTTGGGGATTGAAAGGAAAAGATACTGGCGAAGGCTAAATGGTCTTTCAGGGTAAGTGAAAACCTTAGTATGTGTAATTCTATCTCAAGAAGGAGGATGAGGAGGCAACATTAGGCATAGGAGTAAAGGAGGACTTGGGAATTGAGAAAGAAAAAGAATGGGTCAAATTTGATGGAGAACACACTGAAACATTCACAGTGGAAGTCAAAACGAGGGTGAAAGTTACTCCCACTGACTCAGGTGTTCCTGACAGTCCTAGGCCCCCTCCCCCAATTGGGGAGGAGGTACGGTACCCTACTCGACCCTCAAGAGGTACCTGCAAGACTCGGATCCTTACCGACCTTCTGTGGAGGGGCCAAGGCCTTGGGAAGTAACCTACTCAGAGGCCTACCCTGGAAGGGAAGGGCCAGTTGAGAGCCTGGACCCTAGGCTACAGGATTCGCTTCCCCAAGCGTATCTGGTCAATCTGGCACCAGGATCTAACAGGCCCTGAGAATGGTATCCATGGTAAGCTAAAGATCTTAAAGAGCTCCGCAAGGCGGAGGTGGAGTACGGCCCAAACTCTCCTTGGGCCCAGAACTTTTTACGGGATATTGTTTATCACCCATGTGTCCCTACGGACTGGCTCGATGTGGCCAAAGCTGTCCTTACCAGTTCTCAGTTTATTAAATGATGTGCTTTCTTTAAGGAGGAATGCGGAGTGGGAGCAAAGAATATAGGGCAGGCTCAACCCGAGATACCTATTACTTATGCCATGTTAACAGGGACGGGGGAAGGATACTCCACTGGAGTCAAACAGGCTGCAATACCTGGCCCATACTGTGACCAGGTGAGGCAGGCAGGACTTGCTGCATGGTACAAACTGGATGATGGGCCTACTGAGTCCCCCATAGCAGGAGTGAAACAAAAACCTGGTGAGCCTCTAGCTGAGTTTGTAGACTGAGTCCAACAGAGCATTCACTGCAAGCTGCCAGCAGGGAACTTCTGAGATCAGTCTGTAATGCTGCTGGTCTGGGAAGGAATGAATGAAGACCATCGCATGGCCTGCATGGGATTGAGAGAGAGTTCCTTGAGCAGATGCGTGGTGGTCTCGCAGGATGTAGGAACACAACAGCAACAGTTTCAATCATTAGCTTTAGCTTTACAAGCTCAGATGTCTGCAATGACTGAGGCTATTACCAGGTGCTGGCAGCCCAGGGCCGAGAAACCCCAAGACCATCGGGAAGAGGGATTTGTTTTAAATGTGGGCAGGAGGGGCACTTTAAGAGGGACTGTTTACAACAATCCTTGCCAACCTTGCGGGGGGAGGGTGAGTGGGGGTGTGCAAACTGCCCCCTACACCTTGCCCCAGGGGCAGGGAGGGATACCATTCGAAAAAGGATTGTCGATCCAAGTTTGATTTACACTTGAAGCGCTATTTGGGTGGAGCATTGGCCATTAACCATACCTAAACTTGTAGCTCTCAACCATTTGGTGGAGGAATAGATAAACCTTGGGCACATATGCCCTACTGTGACTCCTTGGAACACATCCGTATTTGTTATTCAAAAAGCCTCGGAGGCTTGGCATATGCTCCAAGATCTACGTTAAGTAAATGAAAGAATGGAGCTAGTAGAAACGCTCCTAAGAGGCATGCCCTGGATCCCCACTATACCTTCAGAATATACCTTGGTTTTGATTGATATTAAATTTTTTTTATATCCCCCTTCATCTAGATGACTGTGAGAAGTATTTTTTCTCCATCCCTTCTCTTAATTTTCCCAGCCTGATGGGAGGTTTGAATGGATGGTGCTGCCACAGGGAATGGCCAACAGCCTGGCCTTTTGCCAACAATACTTGGTCACACTTTTAGGGCCTGTGCTGGATTTAGATACCTCCATTGCTTATGCCTACATGGATAATATAATTCTGGGGCAACAAGACCCCGGACACCTGGAGGGCCTTCTGGCCCAGGTTCTCACCATATTTAAAAAGGGGGGTTTTACCATAGCCCTCAATAAAATTCAAAAGGTACCTCCTTTTAAAATGCTAGGGTCCCACCTTACCTTGACTCAGGCCAGCCCCCTTAAGCCTTTGCTGGATATTCTAGCCTCTCTAACTTTAATCCAACTTCAGAGTCTTTTAGGGGAAATCAATTGGCTGTTGCCATGGGTTTCTGTCCCTAAAGATAGTCTTGTGCCCTTATTTATCCTACTAAAAGACAGGATGTCCCAAGAAGTTATTACAATTACAGAAAGCAATCAGGCAATAGTTTTGCAGTTCCATAGCTTTGTTTACCATTAATATTTTAAATTTTTCAAAAAAAGCAACTGAATCCAGATTTCAGAAGCACTGGGGACAACTAAACTCTAAGCCCCAAGTAAAAGTCAGGTGAAATGACCTCTTGACACAACAATGGAGAGGACCTGACCCGCTAGTTACTATGGGCAGGGGATTTGGATGGGTTTTTTCCAATAGGGGAGACAATGCCTATTTGGATACCTGCCAGGAACTTTAAGTTTTTACCCATTTCCTCTATACAGGAGGATGTCCAAGAATAAACTAACCAACAAGAAAAGAAAAATGGCTATGGTGGCCGAGGCTTGTGTTTAAAAGAAGAAAGACAGAAAGATAACCATTAACCATCCCCAAGGGCAACCAGCCCTTGAGAAGCTCTTGTGCACTCTAATTGCAGATGGTGATACTCCAGCCGTTGGCTGTCCTGACCCTCCCAGTCCTGGCAATGGCCCTATGGAACATACATCAACCTCAACGGGTGACCTGGGCAGTGATCAGTGCTGGCAATGCAGAAATCATCAGAAGCACCACAAGAGAAGCTGTCCCTTAGACCTGGTGGCCTGACCTTCATTTTGATCACCACCCTATGTCATTATGTACGAACGTCTAATATTTCTGTAGAGCTAATTATTTTAATGTTACCTGCTTTAATTGTCCTTTTACTAATTGCTTGTATAACGGCTTTATTGAATCCATACTTATTGTTAAATAATCATCTTTTGTTACGCATCCAGTTTAGATTTTTTACAACCCCACAGGCAAATAGCTGGATTAGAACAAGCCCCACCTTTGGACTCTGAAGGGGCAAAGACTGCTATCCCATTCTTGACTAATGTTAAAGGACTGCTAACGACATTTCTTGACCTGGTAATGCTTTTGTTGATGGTTTTCCTATGCCTTCCTTGCATTACACGTGCACTGCAAAACTCTTATGAGCTTAGCCAGCCAGTTACATAAGATCAAGCTCCAAGGGAATGAATTTCCCTCGAGAAGAATCACAGCCAGAGACAGGTAAGAGGGGGTGTCAGTCTGACCAACCAAAGACACAACCTTCAGCTTGGCTCTGAAGAAGTTCCTGATGACGGGTAAGGCAGACAAGGCACTCCATCCATCCTAGGACAAACGGGTTTGCTTCTTTAAACAAAGAATGGGGAGAAATCGGGAGCCATTGGGAGCTGAGAGTAAAGCTCAAAAGTCTTCTTGACCCCTGTGCTTGCTTAAAGGCACGTATAAGGAACTGGCTTACTTAAAAGACACCAGGTGCCCAGGATTACTTTGCTATGTCTGCAGTTTGTTTTATAATTTCCATGTTTTTATGGACTATAGTAGAGTGTGGGGGCTCATGAGGATGCACCGTGCCACATGTGTAGAACTCCCAATACCCAGGCTGCTCCCATGTTATGAAGAGAACGACCTTACAAGATACTACTGACTTTTATATATGCCCAGGAACTAATTGAACTGCTTTGGACATTTCTAACTGTGGTGGGACTGATGTTTATTACTCTGCTAGGTGGGGATATGAGGTAACTGGCACAGGCTCTTGGATCATGCACGACGGCCCTCCCTCAATATTCTACTCAATAATTTGTTATAAGCACATAGTCAAACTACCTGATATGGCTTAGTTTTTTTTTGTTTACTTATTCAAAATTTTAACATGGATGCATGCACAGTGGTAACATTAAAATTATTAATCAAAATACAAATATTGCAAAATCATAGACAGGTATCATATGTTCAATAGTTCGCACTTATGATTCTAATAATAATTTTGATGAAGATAATGATGACCACGGTGTAGCCTGAATAATAACAAGGTTGTGATTGGAAAGGAAAAATTTTTAGACATCTTTTAAGCCAGATTTCCCACATTAAATACATAGTACATAAAAAGCATTGGGTTAATACAATAAGAATAACGAGGAGAGTTTCAATATCAGGAAATACAATCACATAAACAGGTGAGACATTAAAAACCCTAATGTTATTCTTTCAGTCTCTCTAAATATACTCACTTTTCTTGGTACTATTGTTTTCTTATAAATAAAATCGTTTATTTGCACATGTTGATTATCCCACATAGATAAAATATAATAAGCTGAGTTCTTTCTGTTACAAATGATCTTGTTTGTTCTAGCCTTGGGACTTTAGGAGAAGGCCTCTCAATACCCACATAGCCATTGGCTTAGTTATATATCCCTAGAAGTTAACAACGCATGCCTCAAGCATGCTTCATTCATTAGAAAGAAATCCATGATCAGTTTTAGTTTCCATCCAGTTAACTAGAGAAAATCTATGTATAAATTTATTAAAAACACTTGGCAACAAATAAAGCAATAAGAAATATTTTGATGGACTAAGATGTAGTTTTCAACTTAGTGTGATTAGTTCAAATACAATTCTCATAAAGACACTATTCAATAACCAATGTTTTCCAATGACATATTCTTCAAAATAGCTGTAAACACATGACACAATTTACATAATACCACTTACATATCTGGAGTTACTTTAAAAGAACACGGTCCTTAGAGCCAGGAGGAAAATTTATTTTTATTTCTGCACGAAACAATTTGTGACTTTATACCAACAAACTGAATTTGATTCTTTCCTTATTTGTAAGCTAAGGGGAAAAACGTAAGGACTCTTCACTTTTCTTTTTTTTTGCTCTAGAAGTCAACAATTATATTCTTCAATATTTCTGGTATATTGCCTCTATTTACAGATGAGAAATGTAAGGCCAGTAGTCAATGTAATGAGTAAATAATGATACTAGAATTTGTGTCTATGCTCTTCACTCTGTGTGCTTACAAGCAGAAGTAATTTGGTTATGGAAAGGACCAATATGAAAAGACTGTGGGGAAAAACATACTTTGTAAAAGGTTGTTTAAGTCTAGGTGACCAGTGATGATTACATGAACAGGCTGGTTTCAAGGGCATAAAAAGGAGTACATAGAAATCATATTATTGGCAGAAACTCAGAAAATCTTGATAATTCATTTTATCTAATGGGTGGGAGCAGAAGGGTAAGAAGAAATCTAAAGTGTTCTATATCTCTGGCCAGGCAACTGTGTTAGTGATATCATTGGTGATAGAGATTGCAGGTAGAAATGATGGATTTAGGGGAAAAAACTCTGATAGTTCCAAAGTTTATATTAAACAAATGCAAAGATAGGTTTGTTTAGACATTATCAAAATATCCATGACCATGAATATGAAAAAGAATAATAAAATCGGGGGCATTATTAAAGGGAAGAGGAAAAGGAAAGTTCTGACACAATTCTGAACAATGTGAGTACCAGTGTGGACAAGATTGGAAGAATGAGATAAATAAAACAAGAAACAAGAAAGTAATAAATGCAGATTTACAGAAGTAAAGAAAGGAAAGAATTTGCAGGAAGAAAAGGTCAAAACTGTTACATTGAAGGAAACATGCAATTTGGATTTGAAAACTAAAAAGATATAGACAATGTCAATAAGATAAGTGTTTTGGTGATATCTCCATGATTAAATAACCCTGTCAATCAACCTGCCACAAATTCTTATATGTAGGAAGTGCTCTTTTAAACTTCAAGCTTTTATTGAATGGAAGAGTTCAGACATTACCCTCACCACTAGGATTAAATTACTAAAAAGATAAGGCATTTTGCTTTAATGCCTTTCTTTCATTTTCTCTTACACATTGGCAAGTAGGAAAGGATTCTGATGTAACAACAATACAATGTTGACTTGTAATAACACAATATCTAGGATCTAGTGTTAATTCGGATATTTACTAATTAGCTCCAAAATTTATGGATATTTACATTTCTCCTGGTTAAACTAATGAGCTCCAAGAAAATGTCCCTAAGGAGCATTTCAATTCTAGTTTCACTGTTTGTCTCAAAATACTTTAAATTATACACCCTCTAATGTGGGCATAGGGTTATACTGTGGAACTTTCCCCTTCAGATAGTGAGTACTACCCTATTGCTTAATATGGAGAAAGTACCCTCACACATAGACTGGGTGTGTGCGAACAAGAAGTGGTACTTGAACAAGGGAAAACATGGGACCTATGTTTCTTTGGGGCTGGATTACTTCACTTAATATATTTTTTTCTAAGTCTTTCCGTTTCCTAACAAATGGAGCATTGTTATTCTTTCTGATGGAGGCAAAGAATTCCTTTGTGTATATATACCATATTTTCTTGATCCATTCATCTACTCAATGGCATCTGGGTTGGTTCCATATCTTAGCTATGGTAAATAATGCTGCAATAAACATAGTTGTGCTGGAAGATTTAGTATGGACTTGTATGTGATCATTTGGGTAAATGCCCAAAAGTGGGATTGCTGGGTCTTAGGAGAGCTCTAGGAGTTTTTTGAGGAACCTCCATACAACTTTCCAAAGTGGTTGAACAAGTTCACACTCCCAATAACAATGAAGTAAGGTTCCCTTCTGGCCACATCCACTCCAGCATCTGTTATTATTGTTCTTGTCTATGGCCATTCTAACTGGGGTGAGGTGGTATCTCCATTGTTGTTTTGATTTGTATTTCTCTTATGGCTAGGGAGGTCGGTCATTTCTTCATGGGTCTATTGGCAATCTTTCTTTCCTCTTCACAGAATTTTCTCTGTAAGCCTTTAGCCACTTATATTTTTATTCATTTATTTTTATTTTGAAAATATTTTACAGAGGTGTTACAATTACATGGGCAAGATAATGAGTACATTTCTTATCAAGCATTTTAGCCTCCTCCTTTGTTTCCCCTTCTCATCCTTTCCCATCCTCCCTATCTCCCCCCAATCCTCCCCACTTCCCCCCACGAAAGTGGTAAATTTCGTTTTCGACATAACAACTTGTATATCTCATTGTTGCAATGCAGCCCATTTATTTATTGGGCAGTTGTTTCGTTGAGGATTTGTTGTTGGGGGATTTAATGTTTTGAGTTCCAGATATAATTTACATATGAGAACGTTTTTCATTGTATGACTAGTGAATATCTTCTCCCAATATATAGGCTTTCTATTGATCTTGCTAGCTATAACCTTTGCCGTGCAGAAACTCTGCAATTTCATGCAATCCTATTTTTCCAAATTTTCTTTGATTTGTTGTGTTTCTGTGTCTCTTTTAAGAAACTTTTGGCCTATGCCAAGGAGACCTAGTAATGATTTCAGACCTGTAATTATTTCAGAGTGTCTGCTTTGACTCCGAGGTACTTGATCCATTTGGATTTGATTCTGGTGCAGAATGACATGTATGGATCTATTTTTGATTTTCTACAAGTGATTAACACATTTTGCCAGCACCATTTACTGAAGAGGCTGTCTTTCTTCCATTCTATTTTTTTAGCTCCCTTATCAAATATTAGATGACTATAAGTTTGTGGGTTTATTTATGGGTTTTCAATTCTATTCCATCGGTTCTGAGGTCTGTTCTTGTGCCAGTACCAAGCTGTTTTGATTACAATGTTTTTGTAGTAGTGTTTGAAATTTGTTATTGATATTCCTCCAGCACTGTTCTTTCTCTTAAGGATCATATTTGATATTTGGAGTCTTTTATTGTTCCATATGAATTTTTGGATTGCCTTTTCTATTTCCTTGAAGAATGAGGTTGGAATATTGATAGGTATTTCATTGAATTTGTAGATTGCTTTGGGAAGTGTTGCCATTTTCACGATGTTGATCCTTCCAATACAGGAGCATGAGAGTTTTTTTGCCACTTTCTAAGTTCCGTGTTGATTTCCTTTTTCAAGTTTTTAAAGTTTTCATCATAGAGATCCTCCACTTCTTTGGGTATGTTAATTTCTAGGTATTTTATTTTTTGTGGGGCTATTAAAAATAGAGTTGTTTTCCGGATTTCAATACGCTTTTCTCATTGCTAGCATACGGAAAAGCCATTGATTTTTGAAGGTTAATTTTATACCTTGCTATATTACCAATATTTTGAATCAGCTTGAATAATTTGAGAGTGGAGTCCGTGGGATTCTTTAAATATAAGATTATGTCATCTGCAAAGAGGAAGAGTTTTACTTCTTCTTTCCCTATTTAGATCCTTCTAATGTTTGCATCTTGTTTTATGGTTTAACTAGGCATTTTAATTCTAAATTGATAAGAAGTAGAGAGAGTGGATATCCTGGTCTCGTACCTGAGTTAAGAAGAAATGGCTTTAGTTTTTCACCATTAAGTATAATGCTGGCTGTAGGTTTGTCATAGATAGCCTTTGTTGTACTGAGGAATGTTCCATGGATTCCTAATTTTTGCAGAATCTGCAATGTAAAGGGGTGATGGATCTTGTCAAATCCTTTTTCTGAATCTATTGAGATAACCATGTCGTTTTTGTCCTTGCTCTTGTGTGATGAATTATATTAATTGATTTGCGTATATTGAGACAACTTTGCATGAAATGAAACCTGAAATGAATCATGTTTGATCGTGGTGTATGATTTTTTGGATGAACTGTTGAAGTCGATTGGCCAAAAGTGTGTTGAGAATTCTTGCATTAATGATCATCCAAGAAATGGGTCTATAGTTCTCTTTCTTTGATGACTCCCTGCCTGGTTTTGGGATGAAGGGTATGATGGCTTCATAGAATGAGTTAGGTAGTGAACTTTCTCTTTCAATTTCATTGAAGATTTGGAGGAGTGTTGGTGTGAGCTTTTCTTTGAAGCCCTTGTAGAATTCCACTGTAAATCCATCGGGATCTGGGCTTTTGTTAATGGGAGGACTCTTACTGCTGTTTCTATTTCAATGTTGGATATGGACCTGTTAAGATGGTTTAAGTCATCTTGGTTTAGTTTCAGCATGTCAATATTTGCTAAGAAAAGGTCCATTTCTGCTAAGTTCTCAAACTTATTAGCATAAAGTTTTGAGAAGTATTCCCTTATAATGTTCTGAATCTTGGTTGTTTCCGTGGTGATGTTTCCATTCTCATCTCTGAGTTTATTTATTTGGATGTGTTCGCTTCTTTTTCTGATAAGATTTGCTAAAGTCCTGTCAATTTTGTTAATTTTATAAATGATTCAACTCTTTCTTTTGTTGATTCTTTCTATGGTTTTTTCAGATTCCATTTCTTTAATTTTTATTTAATATTAATTATTTCTTTCCATCTACTGGATTGGGGACTCTCTTGCTGCTCTTATTCAAGGAGGCTCAGATGTCTCATTAAATTGTTGGTTTCAGATCTCTACAAGTTGTTTGTGTTGGAATTCAGGGCTATAAACTTTTCTCTGACTACTGCCTTTGCTGTTTCCCAGAGTAGGTGGTAATTTGTATGTTCATCTTTGCTGAATATCATGAATATTTGAATTTCCTTTCTAATGTCTTTCATGTTCCACTGGTCATTCCACAGTTTGTTTACCAGCCTCCATGTGGTACAGGACTTTCTTCAGTGGCTTTTGGTGATGAGTTCTAATTTTATTCTCTTGTTGTGTGAGAGAATGCAAGGTATAACTTCAATGTTTCTGAATTTGGAAAAGTTTGTTTTGTGACCTAAAATGTGGTCTATTTTGGAAAATGTCCCATGTGCTGCTGAGAAAAACGTGTATTCTGATGCTGCTGGGTGAAATATTTGGTAGATGTTAAATTTAGTTGATATACGCAGTTGTTTAGAACTCTGTTTCTCTGTTGAGTTTTTGCTGAGTTGATCTATCTAGTGTGGAAAATGGTGTGTTAAAGTCCCAAACAATTAATGTCTTTGGATCTATGTCAGATTTGAGGGAAAGTCGTGTTTCTTGAATAAATTTGGGTGCTTGTTTGTTTGGCGAATAGATATTTCGAATTGTAGTATTCTCGTGAAGGAAAGAACACTTAATTAGTATGTAGCAACCTTTTTTTTTTTTATCTCTTCTCACTAATTTTAATTGGAAGTCTATTTTATCTGTTATTAGGATTGCAACTTCCACCTGTTTATGGGGGTTGTTTGCTTGGTAGATTTTGTTCTAGCCTTTCACATTGAAAATGTGTTTGTTTTTATGGGTAATATGTTACTCCTGAAGGCAGCAGATAGAACGATCTTGCTTCTTAATCCAACTTGACAGTCTATGTCGCTTAATTGGAGAGTCAATCCGTTAATGTTGAGAGTTAGGATTGAGAGCTCTTTGTGAGTTCCTGCCATTTTATGCATTTTATGCCCGTTCTTGGTGGCTGCAGCAACTGGGTTCTTCCTATGGTTCTTGGATTCTCAGTTTGGGTGTGGTTTCTTGGCCTTTATTGTGGTCTTGTTGGTTTTCTATGTGTAAGATATCATTAAGTGTCATTTATAGGACTGGTTTGGTGGATATATATTGTTTCAGTTGTTCTTTGGTATGGAAGGTTTTTATTTGGCCTTCGGTTATGAAGGAGAGTATAGCTGGGTACAGTATTCTTGGTTGACAGTTGTTTGTCTTTAGGGCATGGCATATATCATTCCAGGCTCTTCTTGCTGTAATTGTCTCCGCTGAGATATCTGAGGTTATTCTAATTGGTTTCCCTTTGTAAGTGGTTGATCTTTTCTCCTTGACAGCTTTAAGGATTTTTTTCCTTGGAATTGATCCCGTGGGGATTACAATGTCACGGTGGGATATCCTGTCCTAGTCTGGTCTATTTGGGGTTCTAAAAGCTTCTTGAATCTGAGTAGGCCTATCTTTTTTCATGTTTGAGAAGTTCTCTGCTTGGAACATGTTAACCAGATTTCCTAGTTCATTAACTTCTGACTCTAGGTGCTCCTCTACTCCCATTATCCTCAGATTAGGCCTTCTGAGGGTGTCTTCCAAATGTTGAATAGATCTATCATATTTCTTGGATTTGCCTTGGATAGTTGTATGTTCTTTTTCTATAATAACCTGGCTGTCTTCAATCACTAAGATTCAATCTTCTGCCTGGTCTACCCTGCTCTCAAGACTTTCCATTTTGTTTTAATTTCTTTTCCTTCTATTTGGTCAGCTTTGATGACTTCAAATTCTTTGTTGGAGCTTTGTTTTAGATCTTATATGAACTTTATTACTTCCTTAATTTGGTGATGTGTTTATTCTCAAATCACTTACTTCATCGGTTATGGTTTCCTTGGACTCCCATTCCTTCTGTTGGGCTCCATTCAACATTCCCTTTCCGGTCTCCCTGACTTCTTTCAGCTGTCTCTTGGATTCCATGAATGCCTCTATTTGGTAGGAAATTAACACCATTTTTGTGCTAGAACTCTATTTTAAGGCAAGCATCAACCAAAGTCCTGTAGTTGCACAGTCAAATGTCTGGGTCTTTTGTCAGTATCAATTTCTGGGCCTTTGTCAGTATCAAAGATGGAGCTCTCTGGTGGTGGGAGAGGGGTCACCTTCCCTCCTCTGCTTTCTGAGAAGGAGTGAGGATGTTAGGGTTCTACTCATGCCAGAGACTTCGTTACTGTGCTCTCTCTGGTCTGCGATCTGCAGCATGAGTATGTCTGTTCCTTCCTGGTGTTGAGTAGAATACGCACACTGTGTCTGGCATCTTTTTGACTAGTCACTCTCTGTAGGCATGGTGGCTCCAGCCTCTGATGCTCAGATCTGTTTCCTTGCCTAGATACTCCATCTCTGGCCAAACTCTGTGTACTCTGATGGCACACTGGGTGTGATTCTCTAGCCTAGGACTGTTGACTGGAACACTAAAATTGTTGTCTACGTGAAACCTTGTTTAGCCTAGACCTTCTGCCATCTTCCTCCGAACTCGAGATTATGACTTTTTATACTCTAGCTTGGGACAATGATCTGTTGTCAGTTATTTTCTTCTCTTCTCCTTCTTTTGCCCTTCCACTTACATAATTTTTATTTAAAGAAACATATTTGAGTTTGTATTTCTAAATTCTTCAAAATTATCTGAATTTCTTCATACTTCTGGCAGCCTCCTATATCTTTCTCAAGGGAATATTTTGTCACTACCATTTTTATCCCATATGATATTGGATATCTTCCTGTCTAATTCAGTGCAAGATATAAATTACGCTCATCCAGATACTTTAACACTTGTACCAACATAAAATCCTTTTTTATGTAGAAATCACGATTTTAGTATTTCTGGGGAGGTGTCATCTGTCGTTTTTGAATGACCCTACGTGATAATTACATTCAAACATGTTTTAAACCAATATGCCTTTCAGTAGATGAACGGATTAACAAAATGTGACATATATATATGGTTGAATTCTATGCTTCCAATTCAAAAGGGAATGGAAAGATTTTTAAAAATCCTGCTAAATATAGTAAGCAAGACTCAAAGAAACAGATTCCATAGATTCCCTCATTTGTAATAATAGGCAATGTATAGAATAACACTAGCAGATGAGCAGAGTGGCTCAAAAGCTTTGTATATAGGATCATAAAAGATCATGTTGAGCAAAATGAACACCTAGATATGGAAATAGAGGTTTTTCTTAGTGGTTTTTTTTAATGTACTAAGTGATTTCTTTTTTCTTTTGTGTTTTCCCCTATAGTTTATCCCCTTTTGTATTTGATTTCAGTACTGTGTGTATTGCACATGCATTTATCTCAATTTGACAAGGCAAGATGAACAACAAATTGGGGAGACAAAGGACAAAGGGCAAACCAATGCAATAGCAATACTCACAAGACAACATGTTGGAAATTTACATTACAACTTTTGAGGGGTGTGGGGGGAAAGAAAAAGTGTGAGAAAAATGAGATAGTTGGTAAAATTTCGACATGTCATGTATTCACTTCCTTACAATTAATGCAACCCTTGTATATATCACCTTAAAAATAAAATTAAACTAAAAATAAGTTACACAAAGTATAATTGCACTGTATTGCTATAGTAAATATTATTCTATGCGCATTACCTTTTTAAAAATGAACACTATTTGGCATCTAATTTGAATTAATTACACCTTTCTTTATCAGAGGTTCATCAACTTGATTTGTTATCCAAATATACAATATTTTCACAATATACCTGCCATAATTTTCAAAAAAATATAATTTTAGTATTGTCTCATAGTAAAACAGAAAACAGTATAATTCTCTGGAAACTCTTAATTTTTAAAACTGAGTAATTGTTAAAAGGACAGAATATATGTGTTCTTGAAATTCTTACATATACTAACTACTCATTTTCAAATTGTGAACATTCCATATCAGAGATATTCAAAACAGTACTTGTTTGCATGTTATTTAATTCTGCAATAGCTGCAGTTTCTAATGGGGTGTTAGATATTGAGAAATCAACAGAAAAAAAATAACTACATTCTGGTGGATTTTATAAGTATGAAGTATGTGTAATAATTAATTCCTGAAGAGTAAACCGTTGTTCATCAGAGTAAGCTATTATTTCTGTGACCATGAAGCCCAAGCTTTTATGCCATAAAGTCTTCCTAGCCCAACAGTTGCCAACATGTAAGGTGCACCTTAAAATTCCCTTAATTCACACATGAATAGCTTATCATTGTTGTGAAAAAATACTATACTTGTGCTAATATGATGCCCTTCCTATTGTGGAAAGTACACTACACTAAACTTTGCTGCAACATTTTTGTGATTTCTAGAAATCAGAACACTTGCAAATATTATTTATATTTTTATCTATCATAAATATTCAGGAGGCTAAGATGAGAAGATTATGGTTCAAAGCTCACCCAGTCAGGAAGATTCCTTAGATTCTTATCTCCAATAAACTTCTCAGGAAAAGCCAGACTCAAGTGGCCCTGAGGTTGAAGTGGTAGGGCATGAGCCTTGAGCACAAACCGGCTCAGAGAGAGTCGCCAGGCCCAGAGTTCAAACCTGAGGACAAACCAAAAAATAAAAACCACCTCCAACTCTAGCATTTTTCTCATTGTATACAGAGGCATGTACTTAAGAAAATTTCTTCCTGTATTATGGATAGATAGAACAACCAAGACCTCACACAATTACTCTCTTCATACCATGTTACACCAAGCCTCAAAAAATTGCTTGTTCTAAATTTACAAATTAATATCCATTTGTTGGCAACTCTGTCTAGATTATTCACACTATCATTTTATACATGAACTGTTGGAATTATCAATTAATTAAGTTCTAATTATACCTCGCTTGAAAGAATATTTTAGGCAAATAAAATGCCAGATTCATTTGTGAATTTGTCAATTAAAACCTTTACTTAAAAAGAATTTTGTAGTATCCTATAGAATATGAAATTACAAACAAAACCAAAATATTTATTTTAAATCTAAATTCTAATTTAGCAAGATCTAGAAAGTCCTACATTAGATGAACTTTGTATTTTTCCAGGCTTAAACTTTTGTAATCCTTCATTATTTCTTTGAAATCCAACAGAATGATGCTTACTTTTTCAAATTTTTGATTGGGAATCATGAGCCATTTTGCATCTAGGAATGTTGTGTAATGAAGAGAGCATTTAAAACAAAACTGAAGATTATATATGAGTTGCATTTCAATAGGAAACTTGCCTTTTCAAAACATAATGACAAAATGAGCCCAAACTTCCAACTCTGTATTTTGTTGTTTGGCTTGTTTCATTGAGACAAAATTATACTACCTGGTTCAGGGAAGGTATTACTATGTAATCCCACTCTCTAATCTACTGTCTTAGTCTGAGTGCTAGAATTCCAGGCTTGTATCCAATTTCCCTGCCATAGTTTGGTGGTTTATTTAATCTAGATACAGACTAGCAATTCTGAACTTCTCCTATGATCTTATACATTAGATTGACTGCTCAAACTCTTTATGTACTATTTTCAAAAATGTTCTATCATTTGACCCAGGATATGAACATTTTCAGATGCACCTGAAGGGGTCTCCGATTCATTCTTCCATGGATCCAATCCCTTTAATAATGATTACTTGAAATCTTATTATCTCTGGTCCCTAGGTATGTAATATTCTCAAACTTCTTTGAAGAAATTTCACTTGAGGACTTTCTAATATTAAAAATTATCACTTGATCTAGTCTTACTCAGGATATATTTTCTATTGTTTTCTAACATTTCTCCATATTCTGAGAGTTGTTTCATTTGTGCAGGTGTGTTTGCACACATATGTGCTTCTGTGTGTATGTGTATGTTTGTAAGTGTGTATGCGAAAGCCTCATCAACCTTATTCAGCAATCTTCCTCATGACTAGTACTCCATCACTTGAGCTCACGTCTATAATTCTAGCTACTCAGTAGGCTGAGATCTGAGGATTGCAGTTCAAATCCAGTACGAGTAGGAAAGAAAGGTTCTGAGGCACTTATCTCCAATTAACCACCAGAAAACTGGAATTGGGGCTGTGACTCAAGAGGTAGAGCACTAACCTTGAGTTGAAGAGTGGAGAGATATTGCCCAGGCCGAGTTCAAACCTTGCCACAACCATCAAAAATGAAAAAGAAAAAAGATAAAAGAAAGAAAAAGAAATGAGATTTTGGCCACCAGTTCATTGCTAGTATAATTCCAGCTTTCTCACCATGGACTTTTTTTCCAGTTAAGGGGAACCAGAATTATTCTTCCATTGTACATTTTACAAATTTACGTGATTAGCAACCATGATTTAGAGATAGAAGTTGAAAGAGAGTGGCTTCAACGCTCATGTTCCTCTTAGTATTAATTATTTCTCTATGTAACTCTACTTAATGGCTTTGGCTTTATTGGTTCAATGTTGTCTTATTTGCAAAGTCTTCTATAGTCTATTGATCCATTATACTTAAACACAGAACTTTTTTTTCTCTTATTATTCCTACTGTTTCTTCTACTGTTAACTTGTGTACACTTGGGAAATAATGCACAACACACACACGCAAAAATAAACTTTTCTGAGAATCTTCTCCCAGTTAAATTTAATTTAAGAGCACTTACGAAATTTGAACTTAATGTATTCCTGGATAATGGTTTCTTTTATATTTTTATAGTAAAAATAGTGTACAGAGGGCTTAGAGTTACATAAGTAAGGTAATGAGTACATTTCCTACTGTTACATCCTCTTTTGTTTTTCCTGTGGTATCTGTTCCCTCCGCATCTACCCAATTCCCCCTCCCCACCCCAAGTTGTAAAGTTCGTTTTCTACATAGTGTCTTGTTCATATCATTGTTACAATAGGTCATCCTGAATCTTTGTTTCAGCATTTTGTTATTTCCCTTCTCCTCCCCACACTAGAAAAATGTATATGCAAGTTGCAGGGCACCAAAATCATATCCAATGAAAACAGGAGTTATATCATGGGGGAAAAACATGGAGGAGAAATGAAAAAATCACACAGTACATTTTAGATACATTTGAAACAACTGCAATAAAGAAAAAAACAAATTTTTTCCCAATCTTGGGGCTCATTTTATTTAACATTATCTTATATGGCCATATGTACATGAATAATGTTTTTATAAGCCATTTAAATTTTATATTTTGTATTTACTAAGTTGTGTCTGAAAGGCGTGTTACCTCATGTCCAAAGATGTCTTTGTGCTAGTTCAATGAAGCCTGAAAACATTAATTTTTACTTGAGCAGTGCCATAGATTGTTACTGGATGTAGAAGGAACGTTTACTGCAGGTGGAAACTGATACCAAAAGAGGAATTGAACATAGACCAATGACAAAGTGCAAGTTAGCTTGTGTGTTCCTTTTTGCTATACAAGAAAAGAACCCATTGTCCAAATTCAGAAACATTAAAGTTATACCTTGCATTCTCTCAGACCACAAGGGAATAAAATTAGAATTCAAAAACAAAAGCCACCAAAGAAATTCCTGTACCACATGGTGGTTGAAGAATACACATCTGAATCACAATTGAGTCATGGAAGAGATTAGAAACAAAATTCAATTATTCATGATATTCCGCAAAAATGAACACACAAATTATCAGCTCCTCTGGGACACTGCAAAGGCAGTACTCAGAGGCAAGTTTATAGCTCTGAGTCCCTATATCAACAAATTGGAGAGATCTGAAACCAACAATTTAATTAGACATCTGAGCCTCCTTGAAAAAGAGCAGCAAGATAAACATCAATACAGTAGATGGAAAGAAATAATTAATATTAAATAAGAATTAAATGAAATAGAATAAAAAATCCATAGAAAGAATCAAAAAACAAAGAGTTGGTTCTTCGAAAAAATTAACAAAATAGACAGACCCTTAGCAAATCTTAACAGAAAAAGAAGAGAAAACACCAAAATAAATAAACTCAGAGATGAGAATTGACAAATCACCACAGAATCAACTAAGATTCAGAACATTATAAGGGAATACTTCTCAAAACTTTATGCTAATAAGTTTGAGAACTTGGCAGAAATGGACCTTTTCGTAGCAAATACTGACATGCTGAAACTATATCAAGATGAGTTAAAGCATTTTAAGGGGCCCATATCAAACACTGAAATAGAAACAGAAATAAGAGATCTCTGATCTAAGAAAAGCCCAGGACCAGATGGTTTCACAGCAGAATTCTACAAGTCCTTCAAAGCAGAATTCACACCAATACTCCTCAAACACTTCCAAAAAGAATTGAAAGAGAAAGTGCACAACCGAACTCATTCTTTGAAGCCATCATAACCCTCATCCCAAAATCAGGCAGGGACTCATCAAAGAAAGAGAACTATAGACCTATTTCTTTGATGAACATTGATACAAAACTTCTCAACCAAATTTTGGCCAATTGAATTCAACAATTAACCCAAAAAATCAAACACCATGATCAAACAGGATTCATTTCAGGGATGCAAAACTGGTTCAATATATGCAAATCAGTTAATATCATTCATCACATCAACAGGAGCAAGGATAAGAACCACATGGTTAACTCAATAGATACAGAAAAAGCATTTGGCAAGATCCAACACCCCTTTATGTGAACGTTCTGGAAAAAACTAGGAATCCTTGGAACATTCCTCAATACAATAAAGGCTGTATAAGACAAATCTACAGCCAGCATTATACTTTTTTTAAAAAAAATTAATTTATTTTATTTTTGTGAACATATTGTACAGAGGAGTTACAATTACAAGGGCAGGATAACGCGTACATTTCTTACCAAGCATTGCAGCCTCCTCCTTTGTTTACCCTTCACATCCCTTCACAGCCTCCCCCCTACCACCCTACTCAATCCTCCCCCTCCCCCCCACACCAACGTTGTAAAGCTCATTTTCGACATGACAACTTGTACTTCTCATTGTTGCAACAGGTCTACCTGTATCCTTAAACGACTTGTTTTTCCCCATCTCCTCCACAAGTTATACTGACATCAAATATAGTGAAAGCAGGGGTTATACTGTGTGGGAGGGACATACAAAGCAACAAAGAGATAATCTAATAAAAGCGTTAGAAACAAATGCATGAAATAAAAAAGCATTAAAATACATATCTAAGGGTTCATTTTCCTAACATCACATTATCTGACCTTTTCTGCTTGACTCATACATATACAAGATATTGCAAATAAGGGAAACCATGGGACCTATGTTTCTTTGGGCCTGGCTTGCTTCACTTAATATAATATTTTCCAGGGAGTTCCGGGAAGATGGCGGAGGAGAAGCTGGAATCTGAACAAGCTCTCGCATAGAAAGCAGTTTTAGAGTTCCAGTGAACAGTCCTAAGCCAGAGAATCACACCAAGTGTGCCATCACAGGACAGAGAGTTAGACAAGAGAGGGGAAGCCAAGACAAGGAGACACATCTGACCGCCTGCCAGCAGCCGCGGCAGCGGCGGCAGGGTCGCAGCGGCTACCGCAGCCGCGGCCATACCTGAGCGCTCACACAGAGAGTCCGGGACGAAGGAGCCAGACGCAGAGGGCGAGAGGATTCTACTCAACACCAGCAAGAACCGACAAGGAGCGGACAACTTCATCCTGCACTTTGCAGACCAGAGACGACCCAGGATCCAAGACTCGGCGTGAGTAGCCCCACTTCCTCACTCCTTCTCAGGGAGCAGAGGAGGGAAGGCCACCCCTCCCCCCCCAGCACCGGTGATCTCCATCTTGGATACCGACAAAGCTCAGAGGAGCTGCTAGCTCCAACTCAGGCCTTGGAATAAAACGAGTCATTTAACAGGTCACAAGAACTTAACGGCGAAGTGACCTGCCAGACTCAGCTCCATCCAGGGAAAAGTCACCCAGCTCAGGCACCAGCCATTGGAGTGGCTTTCCTCACTGGGTAACCAGAGCCAGAGGCTGCCCCTCCCTCTAGCAGCCTCCACAATCAATTGAAAAACAGAAACCCTGAGAATGGCTCCAGGGTGGGCTCTGTGAATTTTTCACAAAATAGCCCCAGGGAAAAGCTACTGTTTGTTGAAAGGCCTCAACTCTACCAGAACCTAGCCTCATCACCCCTCTTTTGTGATTCTCAAAGCAGATCACCCTCCCATTAAACTAACCTGGGAGGGGGATCTCAAAATCTTGGGTAAAGCAGAGCATTTTTCTGCCTGTTCGAACAAACTGACTTAAGAAACCAATCAAGCCACAGGACCTCAAGCTGACCAGAGACTCCAACAAGAGGCTGGTAACAGACAAAAGGGAGATACAGGATTCTTCCCACCCCTCCCCAAAAAAAAAATCAAAAAAAAAAAAATCAAAGAACTTTTTTTTTCTTCTTTTTTTTTTTTTTTTTTTTTTTGGTACCTTATATATATAAAATTTTTTTTTTCCTTTTCTAAAACTTTTATTAATCTTTAATTTTTGCCTTTTTTGAAAAAATAATTGTTTTCCAGTAACTTTTTTTTCTCTTATAATTTTTATTTTAGGAATACGTGAATGTACGTTTTCCTTTCTTTTCTTGTCTTCTCTCTTTTTATTTCTTTCTTTCTTAATTATCTTTTTGTTTTTTGTCTAGCTCTACTGAACTTCTGATCTTTTTTTTTTTTTTCTCCCTTTCTTATCCTTTTCACCTTTTCCTTTCTTTTGTTCTTCTGTATGTGCCTTAACTCTTGTCCTGCACATCCTGATAAACCCATAGTTAACTAGTAGACCCTATCCCCCATTGTGTACACACTTAATCCACAAATTTATTACTCAATCCAAAACCTCTGAGACTTAAATTCCTTAATAGCAGTACTACCTCTTTATACCTATATAATATTTTAAGCATTTTTTAAGTTTTTCACATCTCCTCTATCTCCCTCCTGTTCTCTCATTATATTCACATTCCTCTCTAAATAGATGGTCTTTCAATCTCCATAACTATATTAATTTTTACGTTTCTAATTTTTTTTCTGGTCTCTTTTCATTTCCCTTTACCTTTCTTCTTTTTCTCTCCCTCTCTACTTGCATCCTACCCAACCTATTTCCTGCATTGAGATTAGGACATAGTTAACTCTCCCTGTGCCTCCCCACACCAATCTATTCCTAATTTTTACCCACATCTCTCCCTAACCCTAAAAATTTCTGGTTTCCCAAATTCTTCTCTGCGGTTCGAAGCCCATTAACATATAGTTGTTTGATGTTGAATAGATGTATCTGTTGAACTAGATTGTATCTGTAGACTATTGACTGTATAAATGCAAACGTTGGTTGATGGTTGCCTTAAGATAGTGTTCTAGCACAAAACTGGTGCTATTTTCATCTCAAATGGGCAGAGTAAGCCGAAAAAACACAAGAAAAATGGCAAATCCAGGTATCTCAATTCCCAATCTTGATAATCAGGGGTCAGATCAGATAATGAACAATCCAGAGGAGAGTTCCCAAATAGCTCTACAAACACTGGTGGCAAATATGATAAATGAGAAGTTTGACAACTTACAAAGGACTCTGTATGAGCGTGATAGGGAGAGAGAGGAGGCATCCCAAAAGTTTATGCAGGAATATCATAAGCGTGAGGAAGCTACTCAAAAAATGATACAGGATTTGCGTGAACAACTTGAGAATACTCAAAGAGAAAGGGAGGAATGGCGTGAGCAGGCTGAGAACACTCAAAGAGAACTGCAGGAATCCCAGGAACGGGAGGAAAGAGAACTGCAGGAATCCCACAAACGGGAGGAAGCTAATCAAAGAGTAATTCAGGAATTGAGAGACCAGGTAGAGAACACACAAAGATCAGTAAAGGCATTCATGGAATCCATTAACAAAGAGCTGAAGGAAGTCAGGGAGACCACAAAGGGAATGCTGAATGGAACCCAACAGAAGGAATGGGAATCCAAAGAAATCATAACCAATCAACTAAGTGATTTGAGAACAAACACTGAACACCAAATTAAGGAAGTAAAGAAATTCATACAAGACCTAAAACAGAGCTTCAACAAAGAACTTGAAGCCATCAAAGCTGACCAATTAGAAGGAAAAGAGATAAAAAACAAAGTAGAGAGTCTTGACAGCAGGTTAGACCATGCAGAAGATCGAATCTCAGGGATTGAAGACAGCCTAGATATTATAGAGAAAGAACATACAACCATCCAAGACAAGTCCAAGAAGTATGATAGATCTATTCAACACCTAGAAGACACCATCAGAAGGCCTAATCTAAGGATAATGGGTGTAGAGGAGCACCTAGAAACAGAAGTTAATGGTCTAGGAAATTTGTTTAACAGGATCCTAGCAGAGAACTTCCCAAACATACAAAAAGATAGGCCTATTCAGATACAAGAAGCTTTTAGAACCCCAAATAGACCAGACCAGAATAGGACATCCCACCGTCACATTATAATCCACACAGGATCAACTCAGACCAAGGAAAAGATCCTTAAAGCTGTCAAGGAGAAAAGGTTAATCACCTATAAAGGGAAACCAATTAGAATCACCTCAGATTTCTCAGCAGAGACAATCAAAGCAAGAAGAGCCTGGAATGATGTATGCCATGCCCTAAAAACAAACAACTATCAACCAAGAATACTGTACCCAGCTAAACTCTCCTTCATAACTGAAGGCCAAATAAAAACCTTCCATAGCAAAGAAAAATTGAAACAATACATCTCCACCAAACCAGCCCTACAAAAGATTCTTAAAGATGTCCTACACATAGAAAACCAACAAGACCGCAACAAAGGCCAAGAAACTGCACCCAAACTGAGAATCTAAGAACCATAGGAAGAACCTAGTTTTCGCAGCCCCCAAGAAGGTGGATAACATGGCAGGAACTCCCAAATACCTCTCAGTCCTATCTCTTAATGTTAACGGACTGAACTCTCCAATTAAGCGACATAGACTGTCTAGTTGGATTAAAAAACAAGACCCTTCTATCTGCTGCCTGCAGGAGTCACATCTTGCCCGTAAAAACAAACACATTTTCAATGTTAAAGGCTGGAACAAAATCTACCAAGCAAACGGCCCCCATAAACAGGCGGGAGTTGCAATCTTAATATCAGATAAAATAGACTTCAAATTAAAATTCGTGAGAAGAGATAAAGAAGGTCGCTACATACTAATTAAAGGATCTCTCCTTCAGGAGGATATTACAATTCTAAATATCTATTCGCCAAACAATGGAGCACCCAAATTTATCAAAGAAACACTACTTTCCCTCAAATCCCATATAGATCCAAAGACATTAATTGTTGGGGATTTTAACACACCACTCTCCCCACTAGATAGATCAACTCGGCAAAAACTCAACAGAGAAACCGCAGATCTAAACAGCTGCATAGATCAACTAGACTTAACAGACATCTACCGAACATTTCACCCAGCAGCATCAGAATACACGTTTTTCTCAGCAGCACATGGAACGTTTTCTAAAATAGACCACATTTTAGGCCACAAAGCAAACTTGTCTAAATTCAGAAACATTGAAGTTATACCTTGCATTCTCTCTGACCACAAGGGAATAAAATTAGAACTCAACACCAAAAGCCACCAAAGAAAGTCCGGTATTACATGGAGGCTGAACAACACACTGCTGAATCAAGAGTGGGTCATGGAAGAGATTAGAAAGGAAATTCAAATGTTCATGCTATTCAACAAAAATGAACACACAAATTACCAGCTCCTCTGGGACACAGCAAAGGCAGTACTCAGAGGCAAGTTTATAGCTCTGAGCTCCCATATCAACAAATTGGAGAAATCTGAAACTAGCAATTTAATGACACATCTAAACCTCCTTGAAAAAGAGCAGCAAGATAAACCCCAATCCAGTAGACGGAAAGAAATAATCAAAATTAAATCAGAATTAAATGAATTAGAATCCAAAAAAACTATAGAAAGAATCAACAAAACAAAGAGTTGGTTCTTCGAAAAACTTAACAAAATTGACAGACCCTTAGCAAATCTTATCAGAAAAAGAAGAGAACACACCCAAATTAATAAACTCAGAGATGAAAATGGAAACATCACCACGGAAACAACCAAGATTCAGAACATTATAAGGGAATACTTCTCAAAACTTTATGCTAATAAGTTTGAGAACTTGACAGAAATGGACCTTTTCCTAGCAAATATTGACATGCCAAAAGTAAACCAAGATGAGTTAAACCAGCTTAACAGGCCCATATCAAGCATTGAAATAGAAACAGCAATAAGAGACCTCCCAGCTAAGAAAAGTCCAGGACCAGATGGTTTTACAGCGGAATTTTACAAGGCCTTCAAAGCAGAGCTCACACCAATACTCCTCAAACTCTTCAATGAAATTGAAAGAGAAAGCTCACTACCGAACACATTCTATGAAGCCATCATAACCCTCATCCCAAAACCAGGCAGGGACTCATCAAAGAAAGAGAACTATAGACCCATTTCTTTGATGAACATTGATGCAAAACTTCTCAACAAAATTTTGGCCAATCGACTTCAACAATTCATCCAAAAAATCATACACCACGATCAAACAGGATTCATTTCAGGGATGCAAAGCTGGTTCAATATACGCAAATCAATTAATATTATTCATCACATCAACAGGAGCAAGAATAAGAACCACATGGTTATCTCAATAGATGCAGAAAAAGCATTCGACAAGATCCAACACCCCTTTATGATGAAGGTTTTGGAAAAATTAGGAATCCATGGAACATTCCTCAATACGATAAAGGCTGTATATGACAAACCTACAGCCAGCATTATACTCAATGGTGAAAAACTAAAGCCATTTCCTCTTAACTCAGGAACAAGACAAGGATGCCCACTCTCTCCACTTCTCTTCAACCTAGTATTAGAATGCCTAGCTACAGCAATAAGACAAGATGCAGACATAAAGGGGATCCAAATAGGGAAAGAAGAAATAAAACTCTCCCTCTTTGCAGATGACATGATCTTGTATTTAAAGAATCCCATAGACTCCACTCCCAAATTACTCAAGCTGATTCAAAACTTCGGCAAAGTAGCAGGTTATAAAATTAACCCCCAAAAATCAATGGCTTTTCTGTATGCCAACAACGAGAAAAGTGTGGCTGAAATTAGGAAAGCAACTCCATTTGTAATAGCCCCACAAAAAATAAAATACCTAGGAATTAACTTAACTAAAGAAGTGAAGGACCTCTATGATGAAAACTTTAAAATCTTGAAAAAGGAAATCAACACAGAACTTAAAAAATGGCAAAACCTCCCATGCTCCTGGATTGGAAAGATTAACATCGTGAAAATGGCAATACTTCCCAAGGCTATCTACAAATTCAACGCAATACCTATCAAAATTCCACCCTCATTCTTCAAGGAAATAGAAGAGGCAATCCAAAAATTCATATGGAACAATAAAAGACCCCGAATAGCAAAAACGCTCCTGAATGGAAAGAACACTGCTGGAGGAATATCAATACCAAACTTCAAACTCTACTATAAAGCCATAGTAATCAAAACAGCTTGGTATTGGCATAAGAACAGACCTCAGGACCAATGGAATAGAATTGAAAACCCAGAAATGAACCCACAGACCTATAGCCATCTAATCTTCGATAAGGGAGCTAAAACAATAGAATGGAAGAAAGACAACCTCTTCAGTAAATGGTGCTGGCAAAATTGGTTAACTACATGTAGAAAACTTAAGCTAGATCCTTATATATCACCCTGCACCAGAATCAACTCCAAATGGATCAAAGACCTTGAACTCAAAGCAGACACTCTGAAAACATTACAGGATGGAATAGGAGAAACCCTAGGTCTCCTTGGCTCAGGCCGAAATTTTCTGAATAGAGACCTGGAAACACAACAAATCAAAGAAAGGTTGGACAAATGGGATTGCATAAAGTTGCAGAGCTTCTGCAGGGCAAATGACATAGCTAGCAAGATCAATAGAAAGCCCACGGATTGGGAGAAGATCTTTACTAGCCATACAACGGACAAGGGTCTCATATCTAAAATATACTTGGAACTCAAAAAATTAAACCCCCCAACAACAAATCCTCAAAGAAACAACTGCCCAATAAATAAGTGGGCGAAAGACTTAAAGAGAAACTTCTCTGAAGAAGAAAGAAGGATGGCCAATAGACACATGAAGAAATGTTCAACATCCCTAGCCATAAAAGAAATGCAAATCAAAACAACATTGAGATATCACCTCACTCCAGTGAGAACGGCAAAAATCAAGAACTCTAACAACAACAGATGCTGGAGGGGATGTGGACAGAAAGGAACCTTAATTCATTGTTGGTGGGAATGTAAACTTGTTCAACCACTTTGGAAAGCAGTATGGAGGTTCCTCAAAAGACTCCACATAGAGCTCCCCTATGACCCAGCAATCCCACTTTTGGGCATTTACCCTAATGTTTACAAACAAGACCACACTAAAGCTACCAGCACAACTATGTTTATTGCAGCATTATTTACCATAGCTAAGATATGGAACCAACCCAGATGCCCCTCAGTAGATGAATGGATCAAGAAAATGTGGTATATATACACAATGGAATTCTATGCCTCCATCAGAAAGAATGACATTGCCCCATTTGTTAGGAAATGGAAAAACTTGGAAAAAATTATATTAAGTGAAGTAAGCCAGGCCCAAAGAAACATAGGTCCCATGGTTTCCCTTATTTGTAATATCTAGTATATGTATGAGTCAAGCGGAAAAGGTCAGATAATGTGATGTCAGGAAAATGAACCCTTAGATGTGTATTTTAATGTTTTTTTCTTTCATGCATGTGTTTCTAACACATTTATAAGATTATCTCTTTGTTGCTTTGTATGTCCCTCCCCCACAGTATAACCCTTGCTTTCACTATATTCGATGTCAGTATAACTTGTGGAGGAGATGGGGAAAAACCAGTTGTTTAAGGATACAGGTGGACCTGTTGCAACAATGAGAAGTACAAGTTGTCATGTCCAAAACGAACTTTACAATGTTGGTGGGGGGGGGGGGGGCTGGGGGGAGGGAGGAAGGAGAAGGATTGGGATCAGGGGGGGAGGGGGGAGGCTGGGAAGGGATGTGAAGGATAAACAAAGGAGGAGGCTGCAATGCTTGGTAAGAAATGTACACATTATCCTGCCCATGTAACTGTAACTCCTCTGTACAGTATGTTCACAAATAAAATTAAATTAAATTAAAAAAAAAAAAAAAAAAAAAGACTTTACAACTTGGAGGGAGGGTGAGTGGGTAGTTGAGGGGATGGGGAGAGAAGGCTCGATAGGAAATGTACTCGTTACACTATTCATGTAACTGTAACCCCTCTGTCCACTATTTTTACAATAAAAAACATTTAAAAATCTAAAAAAAAAAAAAAAAAAAAAAAAAAAAAAAAAAAAAAAAAAAAATATAATATTTTCCAAGTTTTTCCATTTCCTAACAAATGGGGAAATGTCATTCTTTCTGATGGAGGCATAGAATTCCATTGTGTATATATACCACATTTTCTTGATCCATTCATCTAATGAGGGGCATCTGGATTGGTTCCATATCTAAGCTATGATAAATAATGCTTCAATCAACGTAGTTGTGCTGGTAGCTTTAGTGTAGTCTTGTTTGTAAACATTTGGGTAAATGCCCAAAAGTGGGATTGCTGGGTCATAGGTGAGCTCTATGTGAAGTCTTTTGAGGAACCTCCATACTGCTTTCCAAAGTGGTTGAACAAGTTTACACTCCCATCAACAATGAAGTAAGGTTCCCTTCTGTCCACATCCCCTCCAGCATCTGTTGTTGTTAGAGTTCTTGATTATAGCCATTCTACCTGGGGTGAGGTGGTATCTCAATGGTGTTTTGATTTGCATTTCTTTTATGGCTAGGGAGGTTGAGCATTTCTTCATGTGTCTATTGGCCATCCTTCTTTCTTCTTCAGAGAAGTTTCTCTTCAAGTCTTTAGCCCACTTATTTTCTGGGCAGTTGTTTCTTTGAGGATTTGTTGTTAGGGGATTTAATTTTTTGAGTTCCAAGTATATTTTAGATATGAGACCCTTGTCCATTGTATGGCTACTGAAAACCTTCGCCCAATCTGTTGGCTTTCTATTGATCTTGCTAGCTATGTCCTTTGCAATTCAAAAGCTCTGCACCCTCACGCAATCCCATTTGTCCAACCTTTCTTTGATTTGTTATGTTTCCGGGTCTCTATTGAGAAAATTTCGGCTGGAGCCAAGGAGACCTATGGTTTCTCCTATTCCATCCTGTAATGTTTTCAGAGTGTCTGCTTTGACTCCGAGGTCCTTGATCCATTTGGAGTTGATTCTGGTGCAGGGTGATATATAAGGATCTAGCTTTAGTTTTCTACCAATAGTTAACCAATTTTGCCAGCACTTTTTACTGAAGAGGCTGTATTTCTTCCATTCTATTGTTTTAGCTCCCTTATCAGAGGTTAGATGGCTATAGGTCTGTGGGTTCACTTCTGGATTTTCAATTCTATTCCATTGTTCCGAAGGTCTGTTCTTGTGCCAGTACCATGCTGTTTTGTTTACTATGGCTTTATAGTAGAGTTTGAAATTTGGTATTGATATTCCTCCAGCAGTGTTCTTTCTGTTGAGGAGCGTTTTTGCTATCCGGGGTCATTTATTGTTGCATATGAATTTTTGGATTGCCTCTTCTATTTCCTTGTAGAATGAGGTTGGAATTTTGATAGGTATCGAGTTGAATTTGTAGATAGCCTTGGGAAGTATTGCCATTTTCAGGATGTTAATCTTTCCAATCCAGGAGCATGGGAGTTTTTCCCATTTTCTTAGTTCTGTTTTGATTTCCTTTTTCAAGATTTTAAAGTTTCCATCATAGAGGTCCTTCCCTTCTTTGATTAAGTTAATTTCTAGGTATTTTATTTTTTGTGGGGCTATTATAAATGGAGTTGCTTTCCTAATTTCAGCCACTCTTTTCTCATTGTTGGCATACAGAAAAGCCATTGATTTTGGGGGGTTCATTTTATACCCTGCTACTGTGCCAAAGTTTTGAATCAGCTTGAGTAATTTGCGAGTGGAGTCTACGGGATTCTTTAAATATAAGATCATGTCATCTGCAAAGAGGGAGAATTTTATTTCTTCTTTCCCTATTTGGATCCCCTTTATGTCTGCATCTTGTCTTATTGCTGTAGATAGCCATTCTAATACTAGATTGAAGAGAAGTGGAGAGAGTGGACATCATTGTCTTGTTCCTGAATTAAGAGGAAATGGCTTTAGTTTTTCATCATTAAGTATAATGCTGGCTGTAAGTTTGTCATAGACAGCCTTTATTGTATTGAGGAATGTTCCATGGATTCCTAATTTTTCCAAAACCTTCATTATAAAGGGGTGTTGGATCTTGTCGAATGCTTTTTCTGCATCTATTGAGATAACCATGTGGTTCTTATTCTTGCTCCTGTTGTTGTGATGAATAATATTAATTGATTTGCATATATTGAACCAGCTTTGCATCCCTGAAATGAATCCTGTTTGATCGTGGTTTATGATTTTTTGGATGAATTGTTGAAATCGATTGGCCAAAATTTTGTTGAGAAGTTTTTCATCAAATTTCATCAAAGTAATGGGTCGCTTTCTTTGATGAGTCCCTGCCTGGTTTTGGGATGAGGGTTATGCTGGCTTCATAGAATGTGCTCAATAGTGAACTTTCTCTTTCAATTTCATTGAAGAGTTGGAGGAGTATTGGTGTGAGCTCTGCTTTGAAGTCCTTGTAAAATTCCGCTGTGAAACCATCTGGTCCTGGACTTTTCTTAGCTGGGAGGTCTCTTATTGCTGTTTCTATTTCAGTGCTTGATATGGGCCTGTTAAGATAGTTCAACTCATCTTGGTTTAGTTTTGGCATGTTAATATTTGCTAGGAAGAGGTCCATTTCTGTCAAGTTCTCAAACTTATTAGCATAAAGTTTTGAGAAGTATTCCTTTATAAAGTTGTGAAACTTGGTTGTTTCCGTGGTGATGTTTGCATTCTCATCTCAGAGTTTATTTATTTGGGTGTTTTCTCTTCTTTTTCTGATAAGATTTGCTAAGGTTCTGTCAATTTTGTTAATTTTTTCGAAGAACCAACTCTTTCTTTGTTGATTTTTTCTACAGTTTTTTTTGGATTCTAATTCATTTAATTCTGAATTAATTTTAATTATTTCTTTCCTTCTACTGGATTGGGGTTTATCTTGTTGCTCTTTTGCAAGAAGGTTCAGATGTCTCATTAAATTTTTGGTTTCAGATCTCTTCAATTTGTTGATGTACGAGCTCAGAGCTATAAACTTGCCACTGAGTACTGCCTTTGCTGTGTCCCAGAGGAGCTGGTAATTTGTGTGTTCATTTTTGTTGAATAGCATGAACATTTGAATTTCCTTTCTAATCTCTTCCATGACCCACTCGTGACTCAGCAGTGTGTTGTTTAGCCTCCATGTGATACCGGACTTTCTTTGGTGGCTTTTGGTGTTGAGTTCTAATTTTATTCCCTTGTGGTCAGAGAGAATGCAAGGTATAACTTCAATGTTTCTGAATTTAGACAAGTTTTTTTTGTGGCCTAAAATGTGTTTTATTTTAGAAAATGTTCCATGTGCTGCTGAGAAAAACGTGTATTCTGATGCTGCTGAGTGAAATGTTCGGTAGATGTCTGTTAAATCTAGTTGATCTATGCAGCTGTTTAGATCTGCGGTTTCTCTGTTGAGTTTTTGCAGAGTTGATCTATCTAGTGGGGAGAGTGGTGTGTTAAAATCCCCAACAATTAATGTCTTTGGATCTATATGGGATTTGAGGGAAAGTAGTGTTTCTTTGATAAATTTGTGTGCTCTGTTGTTTGGCGAATAGATATTTAGAATTGTAATATCCTCCTGAAGGAGAGATCCCTTAATTAGTGTGTAGCCACCTTCTTTATCTCTTTTCACGAATTTTAATTTTAAGTCTATTTTATCTGATATTAGGATTGCAACTCCTGACTGTTTATGGGTGCCTTTTACTGGGTAGATATTGCTCCAGCCTTTCAAATTGAAAATGTGTTTGTTTTAACAGGCAAGATGTGACTCCTGCAGGAGGCAGATAGAAAGTTCTTGTTTTTTAATCCAACTAGGCAGTCTATGTCGCTTAATTGGAGAGTTAAATCCGTTAATGTTAAGAGATAGGACTGAGAGGTGTTTGGGAGTTCCCTCCATGTTTTCCACCTTCTTGGGGGTTGCTAAAATTGAGTTCTTCCTATGGTTATTGGATTCTCAGTTTGGGTGCTGTTTCTCTGTTAATTAATCTCATAGAAAACATGAATTGTATGGTGAGAGAAGTTTATGGTTCTATTACTTGTTTTAGGAAAACAATTATGCCTTTTGTTTTCAATTATATTTCTGTGGGAATGTGAACTATTCATTGATTTAACTGTGAAAGTTGATAACTGTTACATTGTATCAAGTTGATTCCAAGTTGTATTTGAAAATTGCACATTTAACACAAATATGCTTCCACTTTCTTCCACCACATAAGTAAAGTATAGTAAAGCAAAGCTTGGTGTTAGTGGATCATGTGTAGAATCCTAGAAACTCAGGAGGCTAAAACCTGAAGATTTTGGTTCAATGTCAGTCTAAACAGACAAAAATGTGAAAACTTATCTCCAATTGTCCAGCAAGAAGGAGAAGATGAGAATGTGGCTCAAAGGATAGAGTGTGATCAGCCATGAGCAAAAAGTACAAGGAAGACAATTAAACATTGAGTTCAAGCCCTTAAAATGACATAGACACATAAGACAACAATAAAAAGTACTATGAACATCAATAATGAAGACAAAATAGTAGAAAATATCGTGAGAAATGTTGTATAAACAGCTGGAAGACAGAAATCATTTGACATAATTTTGATTCAGGAGAGGGAAAAATCAGTCTCATTGGTCCAATCTCATTGTACTCATTTGTGTTGAAACCTGGCTACTGGGTAACTTGTGAAAGAGTAGATTGGATTACCTGACATAGCAGACATTGCCTGTGACTGACTATGCACCATCACACTCTGCAAAAATCTAAAATTGTGCTTGCTAATTTAAATAAAACCTCATATTAGATACTATCTGGTCCACACAGACTGGGGTCCTTATTTTGAGGCTTCAGACTTATGTGAGGTTTTTTAAATAACCAGTCCTGTTGTACCCCCTTTCCTTTGTGCACCTTTACCTTACAAAACTGGCACCAAGCCAAGGCTTTGAACTAGACAGCACGGCCTTCATCTCTCCCTTTCTCCAGATACAACTCTTTTCACATGCTATCTCTATCTTAGTATTAGTTATTTTCTTACTAATCCCCACCAGAAAACTCTTATATTCTTGTAAACGCACTATAAATATCCTAGTTCGAAAAGGGATTAAAGGTTTACCATTGGGTGAGGCTCTCATCTGTAGGTTTGCTCCCTAATAAATCTGTGCTACAATATCACTTTTTTTCATGTCTTTTGAGTCTGACAAATGATTGATTAGGTTTGATGTAATCCCATTTATCCAGCCTTACTTTCGAAGTTTTGACCTGTCCCAAGGAGCCCTCGTGTTTCCCCTAACTCTTCCTGTAAAATTCTAAGGTTTCGGGACTTACATTGAGGTCTTCAACCCCTTTGGAATCGATTCTCGTGCAGGAGGATATATAAGGATCTAACTTCAGTTTTCTGTGTACAGATAATTCCATCAGCACAAGTTTTTGAAGAATTTGTCTTTCTTCCATCCTGTGTTTCTGGCTCCCTTATCAAACATTATGTACCTATAGGACTGCATTCATTTCTGGGTCTTCAATTCTGTTCTATTGATGGAAATATGTGCTTCTATTGAAAAGAATGGCATTACCACATTCCTGAGGAAATTGACTACTCTGTAAACTGAAAAGCAAAATTCTAAGTTTAGAAGATAAAATTGAGGAAAGTTTTGAACACATGAACTATAATATATAGAAGAAAATGTGGGAGAGAAAAGATAAGATGAAAAGTAGAGTAGGTATCAATTGAAGAACTCATAAACAATTACCAAAACTATACAAGGGAGCTGGTGTAAAGCTCAGTTGTAGGACTAGATTAATATATACAAAGCCATGGGTTCAATCTCTAAGAAGACCTAATAATAAGTTAATAAATAGTAATAATAAAATAATTACTTGAAATAAATGCTTTCTTACTAGAGTCCTGAATCCTAAAACTGCAAACAAAATACCCTCAATTCTTGTATCCCATGACATGAAACTACAAGAATGAAGAGGAAATAGTTTACCTTTTCTCTCCTTTCTTTTCTTTTCCTGTTTTCTTCTTTTCTTTTTTCCTTTGGCACTACTGGTGCTTGAACTTGCTAAGGCTCTGACCACTTTAGATTATTTTTCAGATGAGGTATTACTTTTTGGCCAAGCCTCCCTTGAGCAATAATCTCTTACCTATGGCTTCCACAAATGAGAGATAACAGGGAAATTACCCTGCTTTCTTTTTTGTATTTTCTCACGACTTTTTTGGTCAGAACTGGCCCTGGATATCAGGCTTCTAAATCTCTGCCTTATAATTAGCATGGCGTAGTTAATCTAAAGGTTGGACCCATACTATTTTTCATTGTAAACATTCAATATTGATTTCTATTTTCTAGATATCATTAAATTCCGTTGAGGTTAGTATGGATCTTAATGATGTTATAAGAAAAACAAAGAGAATTGCCTTGAATAGTTTTTTCAGTTTCTTTAAATATTTATAGTATGATATTAAAAGTAGGACATTAATATTTCACAAGTACCTTATGCAGACTTCAATTTTTTTAATGATTTTGTGCACACATTAAGTTCAGTATAATTTTATCAACTCTATATGAATAAATACCGACACGTTTCTTTAAGTCTGTCTCATGCTTCCCTTTTATAATTAATCCCACTACTTCCCTTGGTCCCATCCCAAACCTTTTTCATCCTGGAAACCAAAACATTTTTTTTTTTCTGATTTCTAGGTCATGCAATAAATAAGCTTTTAGGACTGCCTTCAAATCTATGGTAGAATATTCTCTGTTGTTGTATGCCTTAATATTGTATTGTAGTCACTCGATTAGCCTTTTGGTTCTGTTATTAGAGAAGGTAGCACAATTCGTTTCCCATTCACCTGAAGAAAGCCTGAATTGATTTCCATTTCTTTAACTAGAGGAAGTAATGCTGCTATAATCCTCTGTGTTTTGACCTTTGGGTGAATGTTACAGCTTATTTCTATGAGACAAACCTGAAGAGCTCAATTCCTGTGCTATACTCTAGGTGTTTGCATATTTCATATTCTAGGAACCTGTCAAAAGGTTTTCAGAAGTGGCTTTCCCATTTGAGATTCCTGCCAACATCCAGTTTCTCTGTTTATTGACAGCATTCAGTATGGTCATTATTGTATTATGTGCAGTAATTCTCATACATGTTTTATGATGTCATTTTTGTTTTAATGTGCATTTACTTAATGACTGATGATGCCTTTTTTGGGCATATTTTTCGCAAGATATATTTTACTAGTTTCTAATTGATGTTCTTTTTAACATTAGTTTTTGAGAGTTCTATGTAGAGTCTAATTTGAGGCATTCTTCAGGTATAGGATTTGCAAATATTTTATCCTTGACTATGGATACACTTCATCAACATTATCTTCATCATTATCATCGTCATTATCATCATCTGTTGGGTCTTTGTCAGTCCCACGAAAGACGGACGGGGTCCGAGGAAAGGTAAGTGCGGCAGCTCACCCTTTACCCAGCCTCCCTCAGCCGGGAAAACAATCAGACCCAGCAGGAGGTCAAGTCAAGCAGGAAGAAACTCGTTTATTAACACAGAGCAGCACTTTTTAAAGCAAAAAAAGAGCAGGTGGCATGGCAAGTGAGGAAGAGGAACCAATCACTGTCAAGGTCACACGCTATCATGAACCTAAGCTTCCACGGGCTGGTTACACAGTGAACATAAAGCAAATTGGGCTCTGCCCACTCAACTCCCTCTCAGCACCATCTTTGCTGCCCCTGTGCCCTAAAATAATCATCACTATCATCATCAACATCATCATCATCATCATCATCATCAATATTAGTAGTATTACTACTATTAGTTTTGTACATGTATGTATGGTCCTGGGACATGAACACAGGGTCCCTGAGATTACTTGCAATTTGTTAAGAATATACCATTTCAGTCATGCCTCACTTTTGGCTTTTTTGCTGATTAATCAGAGATAAGATTTTCAGGGACATTATTTTGTGGGCTGCCATCAAACAGCAATACTCACATCACAGCCTACCAAGTAGTTAGGTTGAGATACATGAGTCCCCTGCTCCCAACTTCTATTCACTACTTGCATATGAGCTTTCACAGTCTAAATTATTTTATACTTTTTTGAGTTCTACTATATCAAGTTTTCCTTTCCTATAATTTCAATGCCAAATTTAAGTATGCTTCATCTCCAAAATTGTCAAGGCATCTTCCAATGTCATACATTTACATCCCTCTTTTTGTTTTATAGGCCAACTTCAAATCCTGCATGAAGTTAATATTTGAATAAATTATTTTAAGTCAATATTCGCTTTTTAATTTTCTACAATATTGTCTAACCTATCACCACTTATTAAAAAGAATGTCACTCCACAAGTGTTTGGTTTTACACTCTTATTAAATATTCCTTGATAATAATTATGTGGCTCTAATCTGGTGCCCTACAGACACATTGAGCTGTATAATCTTTCCTCTACAAATATAACAATTTTACACTAACAGCTTTAATATTGGAAAGAGAAATATATTCAAGTATATTTTCCTTTGTCAATGAGTCAAAGAGTGATGGTCAGGTGTTTTGAGAAATTTTCATAAACTTATAAATAAAACTGTGACGCTTGGCACTGTTAGCTCACGATTATTTTACTAGCTGGATAGGATGCTGAGATCTGAGGATTGCGGTTCAAGGCAGCTGGAACATGAATGTCTGTGAGACTCTTATCCCCAATTAACCACCAGAGAACCAGAAGTGGCACAGTTGCTCAAAGGGTAGAGCACTCACTTTGAGCTGAAGAGCTGAGGAACAGTGCCCAGGCCCAAATTTGAAGCCCCGTGTATGACCCCCAAAAAAGGGGGGGTGGGGACAATTAATATCTTTGCTCAATTGTATCCTCCAATACATAAAAAGTATAAGTCTACATTTACTTAGATTTTTGCTTTTATATTCAGCATTGCATAATTTTCAATAAGGGTGAGTCAACAACACTTTAATACATTTTGACAATGTGTGGAGATGGCACAAAGAAATTCACAGAAAACAGATGAATAATAAGGGGCAATGGGAATGGAGAAAGACAGAAATGGGTTAATCAAGTCCTAGATCAATATGTGAGTGTGTAAAATATTTCAATAAGATTTCTTTGTACAATTAATATACGCCAATTAATAAATATCTTCCAAAGGCATTGGTATTCAAGTATGTCATAAAGGATAAATACAGATTTTGTGGTGAAATGAAAGATAGATGAGAAAATGCATACTTATAGTAATTGTGTAAATAAACTAAGAAATATGGTCAACATTCTGAGGGCTCATGGCTCATTAGAATAGAAGGCCCTTGGTATTTAAGATAAGACTAAAATGTTAGACTTCAGCCTATCTTTAAGACTACTTAATGCTATTGCCTTTTGAGTAAGTATTCTCTTTATTGTTGTTGTTGTTGCTGGTGGTGGTCGTGGGCCTAGAACTCTGGGCCTGAGCGCTGTTCCTCATCTATTCAGTTCAAGGCTAGGTCTCTACCACTTGAGCCATAGCGCCACTTCTGGTTTTCTGGTGGTTTATTGGAGATAAGAGTCTCATGGACTTCTTCTGCCCAGGCTGGCTTTGAACCACGATCCTCATTTCAGCTTCCTGAGTTGCTACAATTATAAAATGATCTACCAGCACTGGGCTTTAATCAGCATTCTTAGTACAAAGAAAAAATACAAGTGATTTGGAACCAAGCTGTAGAAGGCTGCCTTTTTGGCTTCAGAAGAGAGCGGCCTGGTATCATATGAGTAGATAGATTTAGGAAAAATTGAACATATAAGTCCACATGGAAGGCTACAAAACATTTTAGTGAAGTTCCAAAAATGATAAGGACATGAATTGCAATAACTAGCTTGGTAATAAGGGACATGTTTAGGAGTTCTGTATCTATTGTTACTGTTGTAAATGTGCAACGTCATTTTATTCATTCTTGTTGTTGTTGTTTCCTTAGTATGTTCTTTCCTCTATGGAATATCCCCTGTTGTCATTTACTCGATTTTGATACCCTGCATCTTGTATATACATGTTTAATCTGGGGAGGGTAAAGGGAAGTACAAAACACTGAAACAAGGAAACAGGATGACCCATTGCAACACAGATACCAATAAGACTATATTGAAAATGAACCTTACCACTTCATGCTGCGAAGAGTGGGGAGAAAGGAATGTGGGAGCTGGGGGAGGGAAGGGATAGTGGGATAACAACAAGGAAGGAAGTGGTAATAATGATCAACAAGTAATATACTCATTGCCTTACTCATGTAACTGTAACCCCTCTGTACAACATTTTAAAAATAAAATAAAAAAAAAGTAAAATCATTAAAGACACGTTTGGTAAATAAAGTAAAATGCTAACTTACAGACAAATGAAAATAATAATAAACAGATATGTCTATATACATGTATATATACATCTGTATATACATATATATGTATACATATATAGGTATTTGTGTATGTACACATATAACTATGAATATATATATATATATATATATATATATATAATTCATACACACACACCTACACACAATTCTTGATCCCTTTTTGCAGTGAGAGGCATCTGGGCTGATTCCATATGTTGGCTACAGAAAATGCAACAATGAACATGATTCACCCAATGAATGTAAATGTAGCTATTTTCAGATATAGACTCATCCAGCTCAAACCAGTGAAGAAAATATACTTGTACGATTCTAAGAAACAATGTTTTGTTTGACTTTTTAAAATAAATTTACTCTGTTATTAAGTTGATTTATAGAGGTATTACAATTACATGAGTCAGGTAATGTGTACATTTCCTTTTAGGAAATGTCTTCAGTTCCTGATTTTCCCATTCCCTCCCTTCTTTCCCCACCCACGTGTTAAATAGTTCACTTTCATCAATGTTCAAGGAACTCCACTGTTTCATTTTTTTCACCCTTTCCCTAAAGCTCTGTGCCCACTCCCACCTTCCTGAAGACTTAGAATGAATATACCATGCATAAGGTAAAGAAAACAGAATCATCACAAACTATAAATAACAACATACAGTAAACAAAAAACGGACTCTTCTGTTTCCATACTCATAGTTTGTTTCAGGATGTTTATCATGTTATAGATATGTAATGGTTTTTATAATAAAGACAATTCAGGGATTAAGGTATGATAAACATAATTTTCTTTCTCTTTATTTTACATTAATGTTGTAGTAATGCAATTCAAATCCTAGTGAAATTTGAAGGTTTAGGTTTTAAGTTAAATACTCAGAAGGTCTAATAGTTCCATTTTGGCAAACAAAGTGAAAAACAGGCATGTTTTAACCTCAGGAATGTCATTATTTCATATGCAAAAAGTAATTTTACCTACATTTTCTCTTATATGATAACATATTTTCTGCTAAATAAAGAGATACAAAAAGATTTTAATTATGATATGAAAAATGCATCAATATGAATGAATGAAATCAGGGAGTAGATGGCTCAGAGCGGGGTGGTTCTGTCAAATATTCTCATTATTTTGAATGATCTGGTGTTTCTATATGTGTGGAATTATGAATGTATTTTATGTCTGGACAAGAAAGTCTGATACCCAATGTCTGGAACCTGACCTGAGTCAGAGTGGTAAGTATGTGTGTGTGTGTGTGTGTGTGTGTGTGTGTGTGTGTGTGTGTGTGTGTGTGAGAGAGAGAGAGAGAGAGAGAGAGAGAGAGAGAGAGAGAGATTGTGGGTGTGTGTATGTGTGTGGGTGTGGGTGTCTGTCTGTCTCCCTGCAAGTCTGGATTTAGAATGAAATATCTTATTTCCCTGAGGGTATATACTTAATTCTATTAGGTATACTCTATTAATGACAGCAAATAAATTAATTAACATTTTGTGCCATATATTTATGATTGCATGAACAAACTAAAAATTATGTTTGGGGTATGAGTTTTGTAAAAGGTCAGCTGAAAGTATAAACATTTGGAATCTTGAGAAAGATATCAACGGCAATCATTTCAGTGTAGATAAATTTTGAGAACACTTGCAGTGATAGGTAATCCGATATTAAAATTCAATATTTATTGATTTTCCATAGCTACAGTATTCTATAAATTTGTAGGAAAACAAGTAAAATTATGGAATCATAAAAGTAATGTGATTATTTATTGCAAACCGTTTTACAGTTAGGCCCTGACTGTAAGCGCTAGGATCAACAGAAAAAAAAACACAATATACAACATGGAGTTAGATATTTTATAATGAAGCACATATTAATATACTCCACATTGTTAGAAAAACTAGAACTTTGGGTTAGCTTTATAACCTACCATAATAAGTGATATTGTTCATTTATTAAGCAGAAAAGCTTACTCAGATGTACAAGATTGAATGATTCAGTGTATGTTCAGCTGGTGTTATTGCTTTGGGGGCCAGTGACAAGACAATGTCAAGGAGGGGAGTATGTCAAAGAGAAATGTTTTTAACCTAGAATGATTAAAAGATAGAAGAAGAAAGAAGATGAGCGTCTATTTTCTCATGAGTTTAACTCTGAAGAACTTAATCTCCAGAAGAACTATTCAAGTATGCTCCACAGTCTTGGAGGAATTGGAATGTCACTTTTCTTTAACACATAGGTCTTTCTGGGGCATTCTAAAATCAAATGGCAACATCTTCACCAATGATAATAACTTGTGTAGGGGTGGAAGCCACTACATATTTCTATAAATTCTAATCAGATCTCAGCAGACTAAATATTTTATGGAATTCCTATTAAAATATTTTCTTGCAGACTGACTGGGTCTTCATAATGTGTATCTGTGTGTTTATATGTGTGTGTTTGAATAAACTAATAAAACAATGTGGCAAATAAAAGTATTAGTATGGCCTTTTGTTTTTCTTCTCATACTATGAAAGCCTGTCACAATTCCCAATCAAATCCCATCCAAGATTCAAACATTAATGCTGTCCCAAAATTTCTTTATGCTAACCTAAGTACATCCATCTCATTTCAGATGGCCATGGTATAGGAAAATTTTAAGTCTTCCAATTACGTTGTCACCAAGGAAACAACGTACAATATTTCTTTTAAAAATACGAAGATTGTAGAACATGTTAGCCAAAAAATTGAAGGAGTATACATTATAGGATTTAATTTAAATATTTAGTCACATAAATGGATATTCTTTATCCCCAACTCAGAGCCCTTTTAAACTACATAATTGCTCAACTCATCCATTACCATCTTCCATGAAGTCAGCCCTTGCTGAAAACAAACCAGATGTGGTGAACAAATTAACATGTACACCATTGTTACATGCTGCTGTTCTAAAGCATGGAAGTGAAAGAGCATTTAATGCCTGTGATGATCTGGTTCTAAGGATTATGGAAAGTGATTACTTTGCACCATAAACAGAAAAATCCACAGATGTTTTAAGTTGTGTTTTGTTGTTGGCATTTGTGAGATATATTTTGGAAACACAATGAATGAAAGCATGCTATTTTGTAAAACTTTGCTGGCTGACACATTTACTGAAATGTTTCAAATGAGAAGACAGACAATAGGGTGGGTAAGATGTGGTATGCAGCTTTAAATACAGACAAGCAAAACAAAGAATGGGAATTTTTTTTTCCTTAACAAATGCTTTCTGGTTATATTGTGCTATACACTATAATGATGAAATAATCATTTCTTTGGAAATGTAAGGAGAAAACACTGTCACCTGTTGAATTTCTTTTTAAAGTGAATCTTAAATGTCAAGGTCAAAGAAATTTAAATGCCTTAATAAAATACTATCAAGTATTGCTTTCATTTTTGATAAAATGTTAAAACAAACTGACAGACCGTTCGTCCATTAAGATTTATAAGTTTCATGGTATATATTTCCTATTGTTCCTCTTTTTTGCGGGGTGATATATATATATATATTTTAGAATGGCAACCTGGTCTTAACTATTACCCACAAAATTTTTGCTGTCATAGAATCAGAGAGGTTTTGTTTTGTTTTGTTTTTTTTATTTGGTCGTTCATGGGGCTTGATCTCTGGCACTGGTCCTACACTCTTCAGCTCAAGGTGAATGTTCTACCACTTGAGCCACAGTGCCACTTCTGTTTTTCTATTGGCTTATCGGAGATAGGTCTCACTGACTTTCCTGCCTGGGCTGTCTTTGAACTGAGGTCCTCATATCTCAGCCTCCTGTGTAGCTAGGATTACAAGCATGCACCACCAGTGCCCAGCCAGAGAGTTTTATTTTATTGAATTAAGAGAATAGTAGGCTCATTTTATGCCAACACAAAATATCAACACCAATGACATTTTTCCCTAAAAAAAAACACTCATAAAAAAATCATGAGATTCGGGAGAAGATGGCAGAGGAGAAGCTGAAGGCTAAACAAGCTCTCCCAAAGAAAGCATTTTAGTATTCCAGTAAACATTCTTAGGCTACAGAGTCACACCAAGTGTTTCATCTCAATACAGAGAGTTTGGACAGAGAGGGAAAATCCAAGCAAGGAAACAGATCTGAACACATGCAGCTAGCCATGGCTGCAGTGGCAGAGTTGGTAGCAGAGACACTCTTGGCAGCCATAACTACAGAGAGAATCTGGGACAAAGGCATCAGATGTGGCGGGCAAGCGGATTCTACCCAACACAAGCAAGAACTGATAAGGAGCAGATATCTTCATCCTGCAGATCACAGACCAAAAACTGCCCAGGAACAATACTCTGGCCTGAGTAGAACCCTCATCTCCTCATTCCTTACCAGGGAGCAGAGGAGGGAAGGATGCATGTCCCCTACCACTGGAGATCTCCATCTTTGATACTAGCAAAGGCCCTGCTGAGCAACTAGCTCCAACTCAGGCCTTGGAAGAAAACAAAAGAGCCATTTAGCAGGTCACAGGAACATGCCCTGACCTGCCAGGCTCAGCTCCACCCAGGGAAAAGTAAATCAGTCCAGACAGAGAAAATCTGCCCCCTGAGGAGTGACTTTCATCACTGGGTAAACAGAGCCAGAGGCTGCCCCTCCCTACAGCAGCCTAGACAAACACATGAAACTCAGTAAACATAACCCCTGAGAATGGCTCCAAGCTGGGCTTTCTGAGAGTCTCAGGAGCTAGCCCAGCAAGGAAAAGCTACTGATTGCTGAAAGGCCTCAACTATACCCATAATCTAGTCTTATCACAGCATCTCCAAACTAGAGGAAACTCCCATCTCCTTCTTTTGGGATACTCAAAGCAAATCTACCTCCCACTGAACTAGCCTGGGAGGAGGATCACAAAACAATCTGTTAGGCAAAGCACTTTTTTGTCTGTTCAAACAAACTAACTTATGAAAACAATCAAGCCACAGGAAAAACAAACAACACAAAAGCAGACCAGAGACTCCACCAAGAAACTGGTTATGGACACGGGAGAAACACAATCGTACCATTGCCCCCATCCCCCCCACCAAAAAAAATCAAAGAACTCTTTTTTTAAATTTCATTTTATTTTTTATAGTGAGAATACAGTACAGAGGAGTTACAATTACATGGGCAAGATAACGAGTAGATTTCTTATCAAGCATTGTTGCTTCCTTGTTGTGTCCCCTTCCCATTCCTTCCCATACTTCTCCCCTCCTTCCCCCCCTCCTCCCCGACCCCCCACCAAAGGTGTTAAGTTCGTTTTTCGACATAATGAATTGTACATCTCATTGTTGCAATCAAAGAACTCTTATTTGAACCTTTTTAAATTTTTTTTTAATTTTTAAAATTGTTTTCTAGTAATCTTATTTTCCTTCCATAATTTTTATTTTCGGTGTATACGTGTGTGTGTGTGTGTGTGTGTGTGTGTGTGTGTGTGTGTGTGTGTGTGTGTGTGTGTGTGTGTTTATCTCTTCTGAACTTTTGGTCCTTTTTAAGTATTCTTTTCATTTTTCTCTGATTCGGTACAGGATGATAGATAAGGATCTAGCTTTAGTTTTCTATGAGTGATTAACCAATTTTGCCAGCGCTTTTACTGAAGAGGCTGTCTTTCTTCCATTCTATTTTTTATCTCCTTTATCAAAGATTAGGTATCTATTGGTCTATTGGCTCATTTCTGGGTTTTCAATTCTATTCCATTGGTCCTGAGGTCTGTTCTTGTGCCAGTACCAAGCTGCTTTGTTTGCTAATGCTTTGTAGTAGAGTTTGAAATCTGGTATTGATATTACTCCAGCACTGGTTTTTCTGTTAAGGATTATTTATGCTATTCATTGCCTTTTATCGTTCCATTTGGCTTTTTGGATTGCCTCCTCTATTTCCTTGTAGAATGAGATTGAAATATTGATTGGTTTTGCATTGAATTTGCAGATAGCCTCGGGAAGTATTGCCATTTTCACGATGTTAATCCTTCCAATCCTGGATCAAGGGAGTTTTTTCACTTTCTAAGTTCCGTTTTGATTTTCTTTTTCAGGTTTTTAAACTTTTCATCATGGAGATCCTTTACTTCTTTGGTTAAGTTAATTCATTGCTATTCTATTTTTGTGGGGTTATTAAGAATGGAGTTGCTTTTCTGATTTTAGCCACTCTTTTCTCATTGTTGGCATACAGAAAAGCCATTGATTTTTGGGGGTTAATTTTATACCCTGATACATTGCCATAGTTTTGAATCAGCATGAGTAATTTGGGAGTGGAGTCCATGGGATTCGTTAAATACAAGATCATGTCATCTGCAAAGAGGGAGAGTTTTAATTCATCTTCCCCTGTTTGAATCCCTTTTATGTTTCCATCTTTTCTTATTGCTGTAGCTAGGCATTCTAATAGTAAACTGAAGAGAAGTGGAGAGAGTGGACGTCCTTGTCTCATTTCTGAGTTATGAGGAAATGTCTTTACTTTTTGACAATTAAGTATAATGCTGGCTGCAGGTTTGTCATATGCAGCCTTTATTTTATTGAGGAATATTCCTTGGATTCCTAGTTTATCCAGAAACTTCATCATAAAGTGGTGTTAATTAATTGATTTGTGTATATTGAACCAGCTTTGCATCCCTGAACTGAATCCTATTTGATCATGGTATGTAATTTTTTGGATGAATTGTTGAATTGTTTGGCCAAAATTTTGTTGAGAAGTTTGGCATCAATGTTCATCAATGTAATGGGTGTATAATTCTCTTTCTTTGATGAGTTGCTGCCTGGTTTTGGGATGAGGGTTATGATGACTTCATAGAATTAGTTAGGTTGTGAACTTTCTCTTTCAATTTCATTGAAGATTTGGAGGAGTATTGGTTTGAGCTCTGCTTTGAAAACCATGTAGAATTCTGCTGTAAATCCATGTGGTTCTGGGCTTTTCTAAGAATGGAGGTCTCTTACTGCTTTTTCTATTTCAATGCTTGATATGGGCCTGTTAAGATGGTTTAACTAATTTGCTCCTTTTCAGTTGTTGCTGGTGTTGATTTGAATCTGCACACCCACTGTGTCTGGTGCCTTTGTCCTGGACCCTCTCTGTTGTATGTATGGCAGAGTGGGTATGGCCGCCACCAAAGCTGCCTCAGCCATGGCTACAGCAACTGCTCAGATCTGTCGCCTTCCCTGGATTTTCCCTCTCTAGCCAAACTCTGTACTGTGATGGCACACTTAGTGTGATACTCTAGCCTAGTACTGTTCGCTGGAACACTAAATCTGCTTTCTATGCGAAGGATTGTTTAGCCTCCAGGTTCTCCTCCACCATCTTCCCCCACTTTTCATAAACATTTTCTTATTACAGGATTATTCTAGTTTATAATGACCAAGATTGACAGAAAGGAGAAGGAAAATTGTCTACACTTCCATGAGGTTCTGACTTGTGTTTCACAAAATGTTATAAAAGCTCTCCATGAGAAATCTAGCAGCTGCATTTCTAAATAGTCTTTGCTTGCTTACACTTTCTGATAATGTTTCAATTCAAGTACTTCTCCTTAGAGTCCCATACCATTCAATGATGCTGTATTAGATCTTTGTTACATCTTGAAGACAGCTCTTGGTGATTAAATTTGTGATTTTCAAATTAGCTCTCGCAATTCCATCCACAAAATGCAGACAAAAATTATCTGAAATAAATTTGTATCTGTTGATAGTGAATATATTTCAGTTTCCATTACAAACATAGCATGTAGTAAAAATTTTCACAGAAATTACACTGCACTAGGTTGTGGGCAGATTCTAATGAAAATAATATACTGTGTTTACATAGAGAATTTGAGCATCCAAAATTTTAGTATGCCTGTGGTCCTAAAACCAATTCTTTACTTATATTAAGTAACACATACAACTTGCTATATGTACAGTTTTCCTTGTATGTTTTTAATATATATATTATTGTAAAGATACTGTACAGAGGGGTTACAGTTACATAAGTAAGGTAATAATTACATTTCTTATTGAGCATTGTTACCACCTCCTTTGTTTTTCCCCTACTATTCCTTACCTTCACACATCCCCAACACCTCCATCCACCCCCCTCTAATAGTATCTTGCAAATCTCATTGTTAAAATGGGTCAACCTTTATCCTTTCCTTGTATCTTAAATGAAGAAAGGCTGGCTTGTTTCATGCTGATTCTACTTGTGTACACACACTTAAAAACACTTTGCAAGTCCAAAAGCACATAAATGAAATGCACATCATCTTTTGTCAGTTGGTATAATTGTGTTCTACACATTTATTGACAGGTTACAAATTATTCTCAAATTTTAATACATAAAAAAACTTTCTTTTTTTCTCATTTTCGTGGCCAGGACATCAGCACGACCTCAGTCGGCATTTCTCACTTTAAACTTTTCACAAGGGTTGGTTAAATTTTGACCTGTGCTCCAGTCTTTTGGGGAGTCACTCATCTGCTTAGGAATTGATGCTGGCTGTTGGAAAAGAGCCCAAGGAAGGATGCCATTTAAAGCCTTATAACTTTATTCTTAACAAGGATATTGTCCTACTACTTTGGATGTTGAGAATGTCTACAAGAGCAAGCATTCCATGGGGAGCAGGGAGACACCATATGACTTATACTTATTGAGATTTCCAAGTGACTTGCTATCACTTGTACTGCATTTTTCAAGTCGAATCTCTCTAAACCTACCAGTTGTAAGAGATAAGAGGAGTGGTAAAAGTACTCTTAGAGACAAATATATCTTCAACATATTTGTTATCAAGCATTCTGTCAAAGATATATTCAACAACTAGAGAAACTTTTGTTGGTTATATCTATGTGTCTTTCTCCATTTGTGCATGTGTACATGTGTGTACGTATGTGTGTATTTGTGTGTATAGTAACATTCATGTATACATATATGGGCCTATATACACATATATGCATATATAAATAAATATACATATATAAATATATGTGCATATAAATATATATCAGGTGTTCAGTGATTTAATCTAGAGTTCCCAGCACATTGTACTTATCACAAAGTGTACATGATAAACTGTTCTAAGGATCGGTGCTATATGAGGGGTATCCTTTGTACATATTTCCCCCATTACCTTGCTTTTCATTCCTATGAACAACTTCAGCCTACTTTCCATAGGAAAGCTTTGTTTTTGTTACTTACTGATAATAAAAGAAAAAGGTTGTTTTTAAAAGAAAAAGAACTTTTAGGTCCCAAGCTAAAAGTATCTTATCAGTCTCAATGATTCGTATGTGATAAAATTTATAATAGTACTAAAAGTGAAAAGGAATTCCTAGATCTGTTGTTTTGCCATTTAGAATGGCAAAGAATAATTTCACGTCAGTGTTATAACTCTTAAAGAATGCAAGGGTAAGTGATGGTCCCTATCATGTTCTCACAAAACCAGTGGACCCTGAAGGATAATAGTAGACCAGCAGATAATCTAAGTAGCAGACATGGAGCATGATAGAGAAAGACCAGAAATGAGAGAGAATGAAAGAAAGAGAAAAATATCATAATACTTAAAGTGTGTAACAGATAAACAAGAGGTTTATGAGAATATTCATACTGCTATATTGAGACTCTACATGTACATTTGAAGGTAGTTGATGTATGATAACTCATCAACATAAAATATAAAGTGATTTTGATAAAAAATAAAAATGACTAAGAAGAAATTATAAATGCAAGAACGGTCTTCACAGAAGCAAATTCTCAGAAATATTTCTTGATTTTGAAAAGGATAAATTGGCTGCAGTTAGTATAAATTTAGAAGTATGACAATTCACAAAAATATAAAAATATGTTTACATATTTCATTATATAACCCAAAGCAGAAAGCAAATATTGTTCAGATGATTTTTTAAATCACAGTTTCTCAGGTGCTGGGAAGGTGGCTCAGTGGTAGAGTGTTTGACTTGCATGCATGAGGTCTGAATTTCATTCCTCAGCACGACATAAGCAGAAAAAGATGAAAGTGGTACTGTGGCTCAAGTGGTAACACTAGCCGTGAGCTGAAGAGCTGAGGGACAGTACCCAAGACCCAGAGTTCAAGCCCCACAACCAACAAAACCAAAGCAAAAAAAACAAAACAAAACACATTTTCTCAATTTTGTGGCCTCAATTCTGTAATACTACTACTTCAGCCTAGGGTTAAGATTTTAGGTGTGGACATTTATCAACACTCCTGATTCAGACTCTACTTGATAAAATTTTTAATCAATATTTTGGTTTTAGTTTTGCTCTTTGTAAATTCACATGCACCTATGAAAAATGTTGTGGCTATCCCAGTAATATTCTCAAAGTTCCTCTTAATCACGACTCACAAAAAGTTGTATTATATTACAACAAGGAAAAAATGCTATAAAGAAAAAAATAATTAAATATTAATGTTTACTAAAAATAAAAAGCAAAACAATTACCAGGGTTTTCAGTATTTGAAGTGTACATAGTAGATTTTACTATTTTCTCGTATTCCTGTACATTTAAAACTGGATAATGCTATGAGTAGCCTTTAAATTTACCCAATAAGATTACTATTTATAGTTCATCTCATCACTTGTATGTGGCTTATATCATTATTTGTTCATCACTAACATATAACATGAGGGAGCCCAAAAGATTTAACAGAAACTGTGTACTTTAAATCTTAACTCTTCACTCTGCTTCTTTAAACAGTCTTTGCTACTTCTCATTAGTAAAGTTTCTATAAACTCTGAAATGTACATACTTACTAGTACTTGCTACTAGAAATATTATATACTTTATTGAAAAATTTTATGACATGCCAAACAGTCTTAATTTTGTCATATATAAGCAAATCCCAAAATTAAACATATTTAAAACATTAAAAGTTTTAACAAACCTTAACATTTGCTGCAATGATCACTATGACATGTGCCTTGTGTAGAATAATTGAATTCCTCCTCCTACACATCTCATGAGCAACAAATAACTGGAATTATTTTGTTTTTGGCATGTCAATCTTGAATTTATTCTTAAATGTGTGCTTATGTAAGAAATAAATGGTTCTAAAATTTCACAATTCTTTTGAACTTACTTTTTGTTGAATTGTCTAGTTTAAGAAAATCAATTACAATTTACATATATGTATATATATATATATATATATATATATATATATATATATATATATATATATATAAATGTTCTGTGCTCAATTTGGCTGCACATACACTAAAATTGAAACATACAGAGAAGATTAACATGGTCCCTGCACAAGGATGACACGCAAATTAGTGAATCGTTCCATATTTTTACAACAACAGATGCTGGAAGGGATGTGGACAGAAGGGAAGCCACCTGCATTCTTGGTGGGAGTGTAAACTTGTTCATCAACTTTGGAAAGCAGTTTGGAGGTTCCTCAAAAGACTCCACATAGAGCTCCCCTATTACACAGCAATTCTACTTTTGGGCATTCCCCTAAATGATCACAAACAAGTCCATACTAAAACTACCACCACAACAATGTTCATTGTAGCATTATTTGCCATAGCTAAGATATGAAACCAACCCCGATGTCCCTCAGTAGAAGAATGATCAAGAAAACATTCTCTGTGTGTGTGTGTGTGTTTGTGTGTGAATGTACACTTACACAACCACTTTGGAAAGCAGTCTGGTGAGTCCTCAGAAAGCTAAATATTGACCTTCCTTATGGCCCACTCATACCACTTCTAGGCATCTATCCTGAACAACAGGTACCAATATTCAAGGACACATGCACCTCCATGTTTATTGCAGCACTGTTCACAATAGCCAGGATATGAAAACAACCCATATGTCCCACCAGAGATGAATAGATCCAAAAACTGTGGTAACTATACACAACGGAATATTTTCCAGCCATTAGAAAGGACAAAATAATGGCATTAACAGGGAAATCAATCAAGCTACAGGAAACCATGTTGAGCGAGGTAAGCCAAAAGCAAATAGATGAACGGCACACAGTCTCCGTGATAAGCGGATGTTAAATCCAAAATGTAAGGTGATATGACAAAATTAACAACACTTAAGAAATCAAGAACTTCCACTCATCTGGTAGAATCACTACTAAATAACTCCATTCTGCTGATCATATGTGCACACTGAAGGGAAACCAGGAGGATGACACAGGACTAGAGGGAATCAGGGAAAAACATACAACAGTGGGATCCATCAGCTGCACTGGACATTGACCAAAATGAACTAAGCAACTCCATGTCACTGAAGGGAGGGAGGGAACAAGTGGGAAAGTGGGAACAGCTGACGCTATACAAAACAAAAAATATATACATATTTCAAAACAAAAGAAGTATACATATAGAAGAAATAACTCTATTGTAAATCCCATAGAACTCATAAATGTTGTAGACCATAATAGACAATTTGCTCCATCAAAGATAGAATGTGTTTGTGACTTTAACTAAGAATCACTATCCCACAATATTGTGAAATTTGGGAATTTATGTAACCACTTAATTACAATAAAAACATTTGAAAAAATGATGAAGGTGGAAAACTAAGTTGCTCTAAAAAACAAAAAAGGAAAATGTTCTGTGTGTATATGTGTGTACACACACACACTCACACATATACTATATATATATAAATATATATATATATATATACATATATATGTCTGTATATTAATTCTATGCCTCCATCAGAGGGAATGACATCGCCCAATTTGTTAGGAAATGGAAAGTCTTGGAAAAAATTATATTAACTGATGTAAGCCAAGTCCAAAGAAACATAGGTCCCATGGTATCCCTTATTTGCAATAACTAGTATATGTCTGGGATAAGCAGAAAAGTTGAAAAGCTATGTGTATATGACTAGATAAGTTGATGTTAAGCTAAATGACCCCCAAGATAGAGACACAAGTGTTTTTTTTTTCTTTGTTGCTGTTGTTGCTCACATATTTATAATGTACGACGTGATTTTTTTGTTTTTTTATATGTTCCTCCCCAACAGTATAACCCCTGTTTTCACTTTATTTGATGTTAGTGCACCTGCATATTGTATATACACTTCTCTAATTTGGGGAGGGGAAGGGAAAAAAAACAACATGCTTAAATAGGAATGCAGTTTGACTCATTGTATAACAATAGATTCACAAGACATTATTTTGAAAAACGAACTTTACAGTTTAGGCTGGGGACATTTGGTGGGGCTTGGGGGTGTGAGGAGTGTACTTGTGGAGGTGGAAGGGAAGAAATGTGGGGAAAAAACAAAGGAGGAGGTAACAATGCTTGACAGGAAATGTACTTATTACTTTGCTCATGTTACTGTAACTCCCCTGTACAGTATTTCTACAAAAAAATATTTTGAGATGGAAGAGTTTATTTTGCCTATTTTACCCATATAATATCATTAACAAAGAAATTAATGCAAAACACTGATATGAAGATATTTCGAAGAAGTGAGTGTGTGTGCATTCCTGCGTGTTGGCATGCACAGAGTTTGAAATCAGGGCTTCAAGGTCTCGCTATATCTTGCTCTCTAGATTGGTGAGCTACTATATAAGCTACATCTCCATTCCTGGCCCTTTGCTAGTTCATTAAAATTTTTGCAAAATAATCTCATGAATTTATTTTGCCCTGATTGGCTTCCAAATGTTATCCACAGATGTTAGGCTCTTGAGTAGGTATCTTGAGTAGTTAGGATTACGGGTGTGACAAACCAGCACAAGGCTTTCAGAATAATTTTAAAAGTAGAAGAAAATTTACTGCACAGAGTCCTGTTTTATCAACTCCTAGTTTTAAAGAATTTTGGAGTGATTATATGTGAATTTTTTCATTCTTGACTTCTTAAATCACAGTATGTGATGATATTTAAAAGATTTAGTACTTTGTAAAAACGATACTGGAACTATGCCTAACTTTGGACCATAATTTATAAGCTTAGTTCTGTGCATAATAACCCAACGTCACCAACACAGTCTGTGTTGAAGACAAAATGAACAGAAAACAATCACCATGGGCAATAATTGCTATGCTATTATTTCTTGATCAATATGAATAGTGAATTGAGAGTATCAGAGAATGGAGAGAATTTATTTACCTTTTGTGTATTGCTGAAAGACTTTTGGAAATTTGACTCATTTCCATCCTCACTGTGTGTCTTGGGCCATGCTCTTAGTGCCTTTAATTACAATTTTTCCCAACACTAAAATGATAATAACATTAGTATTATAGCAAATGTTATCTTAAGAATTAGGGGTCCTTAGAATGATGAACTCTTTTCTCATTCTTGTAGAGGCATTATCAGATGAGAAGAAATGTATTTTTTGTTTGCTTACTTCCATTTATTCTTCAGTTTGAAATCTGAACTACTTAAGACTGAAAGAAACCAAAATTAGACACTCAGGCTTTGGAAAGAGCAATCAATATAAAATAAATAAAATACCTATAGCTATGTAAAAGGTCTAACTAAGTTGTTATATAGTCTCAAGCCTAAACAGATAATGATTTAAGCAATATCATGTTATTAAAAATTGAAAAATGTTAGGAGTTGCTTAATTTTTTCCTTTTTACTACCTTGAATTAATTATTTTTGTATAGAGAGATTAAAGATGAGATTAACAAGAAACTTCATTAAAAATGGACAAAAGTTTGAATAGACATGTTTTCCATAAACCCCTCTATATCACCAGTGGGTTTACACAGTTGTGTTTAATATAACTTCTGTGCTGGCTTAATGCTTTGTGATCAAAAGTCATTAGAGAAATGTAATTCAAAATTAGTATGATACTACTTTATAACTATTATAACTCTCATCAAAAAAAATCAAAGGAACCAGGTGTGGTGGTAAAGGTTTGTAATTCCAAGCATTTAGGAGGCTGGATTTCAGTCTTAAGCCAGTCTGGGGTACTGAAGAGAGTAAAAATTTGCCCTTTATTACCTTTTAAATAAAAGGTAATAATATTGGTGAGAGTGTGAGGAAAAGGAAATTTTCTACACTCTTGGTCAAAATACAGTTTAGTATTCTCCTTGTAGAAAGTAGTATGAAGTTTTCTAAAGAAAGCATAGTTGAAATAACATCTGACCCACCAAACATGTGATTATTTCTTTCTGGGTAACTCGTAAATATATCTGTAGTTCATTGTTATTCACATTATTCACAACAACAGCCAAGATATAAATCGAAGTTCAGTGTTCAATGCACAATCAGAAAAACAATAGAGATAAAATAGAAAACTAAACAATTAAGATGAAGAGATGACTTGGACCAAGAATAACAAATGACACAATTAGGAAACAAATAACAAGCTGCTGGGCTGGGAAGGTGGCTCAATGGTAGAGTGCTTGCCTTGCATGCCTGAGGCCCTGGGTTCGATTCCTCAGCACCACATGAGCAAAAAGAAAAAAGCCAGAAGTGGTGCTGTGTCTCAAGTGGTAGAGCACTAGCCTTGAGCTGAAATGCTGAGGCACAGAGCCCAGGCCCAGAGTTCAGGACCCACGATCGGACCCAAAATATAAAATAAAAAAAAAAAAACAAGCTGCTAAGTTTAAAAATGATCACCCTTAACTCTATTGACTTGTTTACATCACAATTTATTAGAAGTATAATTCAAATCACAGCTTAATAGTATGTCATTTTAATAATAGTTTACTTATTATTGATTTCTTAATATTGAATGTTTAATATAAAATTTTAGTTTCCGCAGCTATAGAAAAGAAGAAAGTGAAAATAATTTTAATAATATATTTAATGAATTGTAAAATTTAGAAGCATTAGAATTTAAACAAATAACATATTATTATTGCTTCATTTCTGTGAGTTAATGTAATAATTCAAAGTGTATTCTACACTTAGCACTCATCTTAACATCAAATAATAAATTACTGCACATGACAATTGGTATTAGTTGGAAAGGTTCATCACTGTGGTAAAATTCACACCACATAGTACACGAGGATACGACCCCTCTCATATAGCTTAAATTGTGGAAATTTGATTTCTACATGCATGTTAAATTCTTCTCTAGGTGACATCTATAAAATTATTTACAATTATATACACTAGGACTATGTCATATAATACTTAAAAGTCAAATTCATTAATTAAATTTTTAATATTTCATACCAAATAAATATTAACAGAGAGATTGAATTTTTCAGTAGATGATGGTTTATGTGTGCCAGATTATACATATTAAGGCTTATTTTATATTCATGACATTGTTTCTAGAGTTGGATTTATTTGTCCATTACGGGTTAATTGTATTATGTTGGATCTATGAAAGTAAACTGAATGTTTATTCCATTAATCCTTTGTCTAATCCCAATATATATTACCCATGTGTTTAAAGTACTGAAAATAACAAGAGATAAAAGCAAGATAAATCAGTCTGTAGTAAACAAGTATTTACACCGTTATTTTGAAAGTTGGTCCTGTTTTACACTACAGAATATTCTTGGGAATATGTCCTCCAGGCTGGCCACAACTGAAGAATATGGTTTGATCTATCATAAGAGAAGGAAGGAAAGGGAACCTTCCTTCCAAAAGTCTGATTCCAGGAATGTGATCTGCTTTATGATGCCTACTTGGAAATGAACATTTTTCAGAGTCAACCTTGAAAAGCCATCTTGATAGACGACTTCTGTAAGTGGTTACAAAGCATTATTGATGGCTTTGCAAGGATACCTGATTGCTTCATTTTGAGACAATTAACAGGAACTGAGTCAGTTGTTCTTTGTATCTCTAAGAGAAAAACCCATTGACTCTAGGCCAGGGGATCACAGGGGCCTAGAGAAACTACTACCTTGAATAGTAATCCTAGATATCTAAAACAACACACACACACACACACACACACACACACACACACACACACACACACACACTCCAGTAAGCACAGCCAGGCAGGGTTGCTATCACAGCCTACATGAAGTCAGGCAAAAAACAGAAGCTGAGAGTCATTTAGCTGATAACTAATATATTTTTTTTATGAGGTAGACTCAAATGAGACTCCAAAGACAAGATCAGAAAGACTGATCAGAGAGACTAAAACTGGTCTCACAAAGATTGGAATGTAGAATTCCTTGTAGAACAAATAAATCATAGAAAGCTTGTGCATGTAAGAACAAGACAGAAGACCAAATTCCACAAATGCACATTTTCTTAGAAGTCAGCTTAATCAATTATCAGTGCAAATCTTTGAATTCTTAAATATTTGACACATGTGGGAGAAGGTTGAAAAGAAAGAAAATTTCATCACTCTATTAGGAAATCCAATATCACATTAGGAAGTAATCAAGCACAGTTTTGAAATAAAAAGAGAAAACAATTATTCCAAATGAGGGTTTCATTTCTTTTGATGTAAAAGTTCTTAAATTAAGTGCGAGCAATTATCATTCAATTAATCCAGTCCCTCAGCTGAGTTGATATTGACTGTAGTATTCCCACATGAAGGAAAAGAGAAAATTTACAAATGTCTGATGAAATGAGGTGAAGGTGAAGTGTTCTAATAGTAATATCTGAGGTTTAGACACTGGTGAAGAGGTAGATTTTCTTTTCTAAAAAGCCCCCATTTTTACATGGTGCCAGTTGCTCACAGCTGTAATCCTAGCTACTCAGGAAGCTAAGATCTGAGGACTACGGTTCAAAGCCAGCCTGGGCAAGAAAGACCCTGAGGCCCTTGTTTCCATTTAACCATCAGAAAACCAGAAGTGGCACTGTTGCTCAATGGTAGAGCACTCACCTTGAGTTGAAGAGTTCAGGGACAGTGTCCAAGCCCAGACTTCAAGCCCCTAGAACAACAACAACAAAAAAATCTCCCTTTTATGGACTACCTACATCTCTTCCTAAGATTCAACAAAGGAGCCATTTATCACCCACTACATTTAAGTCTTAATCTAGCTACTGCAAATAGATTGATTTGGTATCTTATATTAAACGGTTTATATTTGCTGAAACAAATACCAGGAGTGGTAACTTTTTCCAGTCCTTGAACTCTGGGCCTGAGCCCTGAACAGGGTTATGCTGGTAGCTTTCATGTGAGCTTGTTTATTATTTATTGGATTACTGCCCATGAGGGGAATTACTGGGTCTTAAGGGAGATCTATATTTACTCTTTTCAGGAAACTCTGTACTGCATTCCACAGTGGTTGAACATGTTTAATTTCCCACCAACAGTGTAATGGAGTTCCCAATTGGCTACATCCATGCCAACATTTGCTATTGTTAGTTTTCTTAGTAATGGCCATTCTAATGGACAAGGTAGAATCTGTCTTTTACTTATAGATTTGTATGCATCTTCATGCTACAATAAATGAATGAATCCATGAAAACTATATTGCTCTGAGTCTGCATTCCTTTCTCTTTTCTCTTAATATAATTTTCCCAAACCTTTCATTTTCCTTACCACTGGTGAAAAGTCATCTTTCTGATGGGTGAATATAATTCCATTGTGTGTGTGTGTGTGTGTGTGTGTGTGTGTGTGTGTTTATATGTGAAAGATGACTATAGGCCAATGAATTCATTTCTAATCATGCTGTTTCATCTGTAATTTTGTAATTCCATATTATAGTTGCATTGCTTTCTCTTCTGCATTGAAGAATATTGTTGGGATTTTGATGAGTATTGCATTGCCAATTGTTTAGGGGAAGTATTGCAGTTTTCAAAATGTTAATTATTCCAACCAGGAACATTGAAAGACTTTCTATTTCCTTGAATCTCCTTCAATTTCCCTTTTTATATTTTTAAAGTTTTCACATATAGGTCCTTCACAATTTTAGTTAAATTAATTAATTCCTAGTTTTGTTGTTGTTGTTTGTTTTGTTTAGATTTGATTTGATTTTGAGGCTAGTACATATGAGGTTGTTTTTGGATTTCAGCGTGGATCTTCCCATTGTTGGTAACAGAAAAACTACTGATTCTTGTGGTTGTTATATCCTGCTACATTGCTGAAGGTTAGCATCACCTTTACTAATTTTAGGGAGGAATCTACAGGGTCCTCTAAATACAGGGTCATTTCATCTGTAAAAAAGGATAATTTTACTTCTACCCTATTTTGATCTGCTTTATGTTTTTCTCTTGTCTATTGCTCTTGCAAGAAAGTCCACTACCATATTGAAGAGTAGTAGAGAGTGGACATCCTTTTCTCATTCCTCATGTTAATGTCTTCATGCTTCCACACTTAGGTAAATGCTAATTATCTCTGTCATATACATACTCAGTGTAATATTGAGGAATGTTCCATGCATTCCTAGGTTCTTAGACCTTTTAATCATAATGGGGTATTGGAGCTTGTTAAAAGCTATTTCTACATCCCTATTGATGATCATGTGTTTCTTGTCCAGGTTCTGCTGATGGTTTGTATTATGTTTATTGACAAGAATATTGAATCAAATCGTATCCAAAATGAATCCTATTTGATCATACCATATGATTTTTTTGTTAGTTGCTGAAATTGGTTAGTGAGAATTTTATTAAGAAGTTCTGCATTAATGCTTATCACAGAGTTTGGTTCATAGTTCTCTTTCTTTGGTGAGTCCCTATGTGATTTGAGGAGGAGTCTATTTCTAGCTTCATAAAATGTGTTTGATAATGTGTCTCTCATAGATACTAGATGGATGCATCTTAGTTTTTGATACTACTATCTAATCTATGTCTTCTATTTGGAAATTTAAGTCCATTGATATTGAGAATTCAGACAGAAATATCTGATAAATTCTGTTATGTTATACACCTGTTGTTAGGAGCTGTGCCTCATCTACTCTTAACATATTTACCTTGTTCTCTGGTAGGGAGCATTTTATATAACCAGTTCCTCTTCTTCTTGATCTTCTCTATGTAGGATATATTTGATTATATTCTATCCTGATAATTTGGTGGACATATGTTGTTTCAAGTTTTCTTTGTCATGAAATATGTTTATATATCCTTTAAATATAAAGGAGAGTTTGGCTTGGGACTGTATTCATGGTTAGTAGTTGTTTACCTTTAATGTTTGTCATATATAATGCCAGGCTTTCCTTTTTACCATATCAGCTAAGAAATCTGTATTTATTCTGACTGTATATCCTTTATAAGTAATCAATCTTTTCTCTATTTCATCTTTAAGAATCCTTTCCTTGATCTTTAATAATCCTCTAATGGATTATGATGTCATGGTGGATTGTTCAGTTCTAGAATTCTGTTTGGTTTCTACAGGCTTCTCTTCTCTGAATGAGCCTATCTTGCTGGATGTTTGGCATGTTCTCTGCTAGAATTCTGCAATATGCTTCCCATCCATTTAGTTTCGTGCTCTTCTCCTTCTTCATACCTATCTCCCCGAAATTTGATCTTATAACTGAGTCTTGAAGTTCTGGCAAGATCATTTCTTATTTCTTGGATTTGTTCTAAATGATTATTTCCTCTTTCCTATTAGATCTATTCTGTCTTTGACCCTGAGATTATGTCATCAATTTGCTCTGGAGACTTTATACTTTGTTTTTGATTTCCCTTTCTTCTAATTGGTCATTTCTTAGGGGTTCTGTCTCTTTATTAAAGCTTTGTTTTAGGTCTTGTATGGGCTTTCTGTACATTTTTTCTTTGGTTGGGGGAGATGTAAGGGTTGTTTTCTTAGCTGTGTCTTCTCTCATATCTTTTAACTAGGCATCCATTTTTTCTTGGACTCCCTTGCCTTCTCAGAATTTATTTATCTTTCTGTTTGAAGTCTCCATGAATTATTTTGCTAATGACTGGTTGGTCTCATCTTGTTCACAAATTTCCTTGTAGAGGTTTTTATCTTTCCATTAATCACATTTTTCAGCAGTATCTGTAATACATTTTAATAACTATCTTCTACATCCTTGATTGTCTGTTCTAGTGCCTGGTTATTTACTGTGTGAATTATACTACATTGACATCACTTTTCTTGTATTTTTATTTGTTCTGTCCATTTGGAGGTTTTCTTTTGGGGAATCTATGATATTAATAGGTGACTATCTATGTTCTTGGTTGATTATCAGGGTCTTGGTTTGGTTTCCTGTTGTGATATGTTTTTCTCGAATTGCATTTTTGTCGAGTCCATTAAGGAATAGAAATCAGTTGTGTTGAGATGTTGTGATGCTAATATTTTTGGTTCCAGTGACCATATGGACTGTCCATTAGTATGGTGAATTGTCTATGTGTATGGATGTGGCTCTCTCTGGTGTATATTTCTGTTCCTGCTTTTTTCCATGTTGTCCTTTTATTTCCACATTGCATATGTGCTTTTGAATGTGCTGCCCAATGTGTGGCTGGCACCTTTTCAGAGATTTCTGTTTCCTTGTGAAGACAGTATAAAATCTTCTTATGAATTTTATGTCTATAATTATGTCTATATTTATAGCTACATATCTAAAATTATAGCTGATTTGATGTGACCCTCTAGATGTGGAGTACCTGCTAGGACTCTAAATCTGTGTTTCATTAGAGATTGCTAGGATAATTTTCTGTTGTTATTCTGTCATTGTTTTCCTTATTGTATATATTTTGGATTTTTTCACATAATTTAGGATTTGTGATTGTTGTATCAGGTTATTTTTTTAATTTTAATTTTTATTTTTTGTGAACATACTGTACAGAGGGGTTACATTTACATGGGCAAGATAATGAGTACATTTCTTATCAAGCATTGCAGCCTCCTCCTTTGTTAATGTATCAAGTTATTTTGTTTTCCTTCTTATACTACTTTGAAATAATGATTTCAGGCTTGTAAGAAGAAACAGAAAGAGACAGAAATGTATGTAATTAAATACAGAGAAAGAGAAGACATTTAAACCTATTTATTACAAGTAAATTAATATTTAGCAAAGCTAATGAAAATAATTACTTATTTACTCTTCAGAGGATGAGTATAATACTCTTGGATATCTCGGAGGAAAAGACTTTAGACTCATTACATTGATGACTTACATTGAAATTACTGGCTAAACGTTCTTCTTCAGAAAGGGAAAAGCTCCATTACTTCCATATTAGTATTATAAAATCATAAAAGCTGCATGTTGAATTGTTTGCCCTTTGCTATTTTCAATTCCATTCTTCATCCATTATGTATCTAGGGCTTTGAATGACCAATTCCTTAAATACTTATATTGCTTATATTGTGATATAAATCTCAGTAATATAAATATGAATTTATCTGTGAGTCACATCTTGAGCTACATTCATATGAAATTTATGCAGTCAAAAGCAAGAAACCTGACTTTTTTTTACTCTATTCTATGTTGTAATCAATAAATCCTTTCCCTTTAGAAATGCGTTCTCAGCTTTTAAATTGCTCCAGTAAACATCATGGGTTTCTAGTACTTTTACTGAAGTAAATATAAAGTTTGGAACATGAAGGCAACTCCCCTATTATCACTTTAAAATAAACCCTTGAAGATTATTTTATATATAAAAATATAAAAGTGCAATGCAATGTTTATACATGAATAATATAATGGTTAAGTCAATTAGACACAAGAACTACCATAGCAATTCTCAATTAACTTAAAGGCATCAAAATATTGTGTTCATGAATTTTAATATTGTGTTCACTAATTTTAAAAAAATGACTAGGCAATACAAAGTTTATATTATATTTGAAATTTACAAAATGAAAATTACACTCAGATTTGCTGTCAATATCCTGTTCCCAGGAATACATTTATTCAGCAAAAAGGGAAAAAAAATAAGGGTTTGTCACATAGAATGAAAAATGTAGAAGCAGACTGTCTTTCCTTAAGATATTAAGTACCTAAAAATCGTGTGATTTATTCAAAGATACTATACACACTCATAAGACAATTTGTGATCTGAAGTGATAGGTAAGCAAAGTAACTGAAAAACTGTATGCTTAAATTGAGCTTTCAGTATAGGATGACAAGTTTTCAATAAATGAGCCTATTATTCTGTATCTCTAATACACATACAGCGTTCTACATTTTCCCACATACTCCCGTTCTCTTAGCTCCGTTCCTCATCGATATTCTTCTATTTCATGACTTCAATTCCTTCTAAAATAACAAGGTGGGCTTTTTTTTGTCTCTAGATGCAATACATTCTAGAATCTTGGAACAGTAGTATGAATTCATGGAGTTTGAATTGAATGTCCAGTTTGAAGGTATTGTATTCAGGGTACTCTTAATTGGCCTGAAGTATACAAATATACACAGTATACTAAGAACAAGGGGCTTGAATTCAGGGAAACATACAGGTTCAGGTAAGATCCTGAATCAAAGAAAAGCAAGGGACCACAAACATGAATCAACTATACATACAAAGGGATGAAACTAATCTCTGCTGTGCCTGGGTGGCAGCTCTGTTGTGTGTGTGTGTGTGTGTGTGTGTGTGTGTGTGTGTGTGTGTGTGTGTGTGTGTGTGTGTGTCTGAGTAGAGAGAGAGACAGAGAGAATTTAGTGTGGCTTCCATATTTACAGTACATAGAGCATTACTTTTTAGGGAGGAGGTGCTCATATCAGAGCTATGATACTACTGTCATCACTTTACTGCAAAAAAACTCTTGCTTAATCTCTAATTAAATTGGGAAAATAACTAACATCTTACACGATTGTTTTGAAAATTAATTTGTATATTGAAGGCCAAAGGAAGGATTTGGAGATCAATATAATCTTTTCCTCTCTTCTAAATTTTACACTGCAATAGATGTAATTTCAGGTGTCTCCTGCCATGTACTTCTTGTTGAATTACTAATATGCTAAATAATATGAAACATGTAATAGAGAAATAGATCAGCCAGCAAGCACAAAGAATTTATGATAAGATTGAGCTTTTGAACAGGGTTGCCACAACTTTTAGGTATGTAATTCATGCATATGAACTTCAAATTTTGTGGCTTTCCCTGTGTGATTAAATGGCAAGAAAGTACTGTAGAAACAAGAATTCTTGTTCGGCCAAATAGAAAGTGCTCATGTTCCCATCCTCACGTTGCAAATTTCCATTCCCTATAGACTCTCTATTGAGTGCTTCCATTTAATATATTTCAGCACTTCATCCTTCCCTGTGGGAGACAAGAAAAAAAATAATTTTGTTTGTGTATTAAATTATGTAAATTAGCATGTACAGGCATGATTTGTATAATTACAGAAGTTTGTAATAAATATAAGTAGGGATCATTTCACAATAAAAATATAATTAAAATCACTTAATAAGACTAGAAGTCACAGAATTTTGTGCATGAATATGTACATTAGATTAGATGCAGTATTTCTATTTTGAGATAAACTTTATATTGAAGTATAATGCATTTTACCTAAGGATTGAAACATTTTATTGAAAAATATATTTCCTGGAGATATTTTGCTTCATAATTTTAGGGATACCGTTGGACCCATTGTAATAATGAGATGTACAAGACGTTATGTCGAAACACGAACTTTACAACTTTGGCTGGCGAGGGTGTGGAGATGGTTAAGGATGGGAAGGGGAAAAAAAGGAGGAGGAAAAAATGCTTGATAAGAAATGTACTCATTACTTTGCCCATATAATTGTAACCCTTCTGTACAATATTTTCACAATAAAAAAATTAAGAAGAAAATGTGATTTATCTCCAATTTAAAAAGTTAGATAGATAATTTAATTTAATTTATCCAAAAATATTATTGAGTATACGATTCTTATACTCTCTACATTCTTCACACTGAGATCATCAAATATGGTGAGTTTGAAATGATTAGTCTCTGTTTGATCCATGTTAATATTATTTACAATTTGAGTGAAATGTTTAAAAAGTACTATTTATTTTAGTAGCTCTGAAGAGACAATAACTAATATAATCAAAGGCTAAAAATGATTAGATTTAAAATTTAGAATTCAGGAAATGTTTTTGACCACACTGGTTACTGGAGCCTTCACAAAAACCTCATGAGATAATTTATATTGATGAAGCAAAAATCTCACACTGGTTACTGGAGCCTTCACAAAAACCTTATGAGACAATTTATATTGATGAAGCAAAAATCCCAGAGTTTAGACATTTACGAATAGAAAAATCATGTCATTCTGAATATGTAGAGCTACATAACAAACAGAAAATTTAGTTTTAAATATCTGAATATACTAATGCATTTAATTTCAGAGTAAGTACTTGTTCTGGAAGGAGATAAAATTGCATTTATTTTGAAAAGTAAAGCTAAGTATTCATTTGAATAAAAGACAATGTTTAAAATATCACTCATCCAAGACACAAGATGTACAGTTCATTGTTTTTCATGCCTATTTTGTTCTCTAAACTTCAAACAATTACTAGGTAACTCTTTTATATTTTTTGTCATGGAATCTTATTTGATAAATTTTTATTCAGTAAGTTAAATAATTGGCCAATAACAATTCAAATTATGCATGAACAAAGTTTAGAACAAGTATTTCTTTCACAAGACATATCATGGTTCTCTTCAAGAACACTGGAAGGCAATGTGTTATTTATTTAGTTATTTTTAGTTATTTTATAAATGGTTATTAATTTTCAGAAGTGGCAGTTTGGTTATTCTCTTTCTATAATATACTCCCTCTATTTCCTTTTTCTTATTCCTTCCTCCAAAAATCTTGTTTTTTACATAAAATTATATCTTTATATATGCACATATAAACTCATTTGGAAGATTTATGCTAAACTGCAACTTAATTAAAGTTGTACAGAGGATTAACAGGATGAACAAAAACGAGTATTTTTGTTAACTTCTGAATTGAACTCTCATTATTATTATAGTAGGGTTAGGATACCAGACAGAATTAGAATTAGGGTTAGAGAAATAGCAAATTTAGGTTCAACACAGGATGACCTATTGCAACAATAATACTCACAGCACACTGTACTGAAAATGAACTTTACAGCTTGGGGAGAGAAGTGTGATGGAGATGGGAGAGGGAAGGGATAGTTGGACAACAATAAAGAAGGGAGTAACAATCGTCAACAAGAAATGTACTCATTACCTTACACATTTAACTGTAATCCCTCTTTCAGCCTCATCAACAACTCAGGAAGCTAATTTCTGAGGGCCGCAGTTCACTGTCAGCCCAGGCAGGAAAGTCTGTGAGAATTTTATCTCCAATTAACTACCAGGAAACCAGGAAGTAGTGCTGTGGCTCACGTGGTACAAGTGCACACCTTGAGCTAAAGAACTCAGGGATAGTGCCCAGGCCCAGAGTTCAAGCCACACGACCAAAAAAAGAAAAAAAAAAAAGAAATGTGTAAATGTTAAGTAAAGCTCTATGTGGAGTCTTTTGAGGAACTTCCATACTGCTTTCCAAAGTGGTTGAACAAGTTTACATTCCCATCAACAATGAAGTAAGGTTCCTTTCTGTCCACATCCTCTCCAGCATCTGTTGTTGTTAGAGTTCTTGATTTTTGCCGTTCTAACTGGGGTGAGGTGATATCTCAATGTTGTTTTGATTTGCATTTCTTTTATGGCTAGGGATGTTGAACATTTCTTCATGTGTCTATTGGCCATCCTTCTTTCTTCTTCAGAGAAGTTTCTCTTTAAGTCTTTCGCCCACTTATTTATTGGGCAGTTGGTTCTTTGAGGATTTGTTGTTGGGGGGTTTAATTTTTTGAGTTCCAAGTATATTTTAGATATGAGACCCTTGTCCGTTGTATGGCTACTAAAGATGTTCTCCCAATCCGTGGGCTTTCTATTGACCTTGCTAGCTATGTCATTTGCCCTGCAGAAGCTCTGCAACTTTATACAATCCCATTTGTCCAACCTTTCTTTGATTTGTTGTGTTTCCAGGTCTCTATTCAAAAAATTTCAGCCTGAGCCAAGGAGACCTAGGGTTTCTCCTATTCCATCCTGCAATGTTTTCAGAGTGTCTGCTTTGACTTCAAGGTCTTTGATCCATTTGGAGTTGATTCTGGTGCAGGGTGATATATAAGGTTCTAGCTTCAGTTTTCTACATGTAGTTAACCAGTTTTGCCAGCACCATTTACTGAAGAGGCTGTCTTTCTTCCATTCTATTGTTTTAGCGCCCTTATCGAAGATTAGATGGCTATAGGTCTGTAGGTTCATTTCTGGGTTTTCAATTCTATTCCATTGGTCCTGAGGTCTGTTCTTATGCAAATACCAAGCTGTTTTGATTACTATGGCTTTATAGTAGAGTTTGAAATTTGGTATTGATATTCCTCCAGCAGTGTTCTTTCCGTTGAGGAGCTTTTTCACTATTCGGGGTCTTTTATTGTTCCATATGAATTTTTGGATTGCCTCTTCTAATTCCTTGAAGAATGAGGTTGGAATTTTGATAGGTATCGCGTTGAATTTGTAGATAGCCTTGGGAAGTACTGCCATTTTCACGATGTTAATCTTTCTAATCCAGGAGCATGGGAGGCATTGCCATTTTTTTAGTTCTGTGTTGATTTCCTTTTTCAAGATTTTAAAGTTTTCATCATAGAGGTCCTCCACATCTTTAGTTAATTCCTAGGTATTTTAATTTTGTGGGGCTATTACAAATGGAGTTGCTTTCCTAATTTCAGCCACTCTTTTCTCATTGTTGGCATACAGAAAAGCCATTGATTTTGGGGGGTTCATTTTATACCCTGCTACTGTGCCAAAGTTTTGAATCAGCTTGAGTAATTTGCGAGTGGAGTCTATGGAATTCTTTGAATACAAGATCATGTCATCTGCAAAGAGGGAGAGTTTTATTTCTTCTTTCCCTATTTGGATACCCTTTATGTCTGCATCTTGTCTTATTGCTGTAGCTAGGCATTCTAATACTAGATTGAAGAGAAGTGGAGAGAGCGGGCATCCTTGTCTTGTTCCTGAGTTAAGAGGAAATGGCTTTAGTTTTTCACCATTGAGTATAATGCTGGCTGTAGGTTTGTCATAGACAGCCTTTATTGTATTGAGGAATGTTCCATGGATTCCTAATTTTTCCAAAACCTTCATCCTAAAGGGGTGTCGGATCTTGTCGAATGCTTTTTCTGCGCCTATTGAGATAACCATGTGGTTCTTATTCTTGCTCCTGTTGATGTGATGAATAATATTAATTGATTTGCGTATATTCAACCAGCTTTGCATCCCTGAAATGAATCCTGTTTGATCGTGGTGTATGATTTTTTGGGTGGATTGTTGAAGTCGATTAGCCAACATTTTGTTGAGAAGTTTTGCATCAATATTCATCAAAGAAATGGTTCTATAGTTCTCTTTCTTTGATGAGTCCCTGCATGGTTTTGGGATGAGGGTTATGATGGCTTCATAGAATGTCTTCGGTAGTGAGCTTTCTCTTTTAATTTCATTGAAGAGTTGGAGGAGTATTAGTGTGAGCTCTGCTTTGAAGTCCTTGTAAAATTCCGCTGTAAAACCATCTGGTACTGGACTTTTCTTAGCTAGGAGGTCTCTTATTGCTGTTTCTATTTCAGTGCTTGATATGGGCCTGTTAAGATGGTTTAACTCATGCATGGCAATATTTGCTAGGAAAAGTTCCATTTCTGTCAAGTTCTCAAACTTTTTAGTATAATGTTTTGAGAAGTATTCCCTTATAATGTTCTGAATCATGGTTGTTTCTGTGGTGAGGTTTCCATTCTCATCTCTGAGTTTATTAATTTTGATGTGTTCTCTTCTTTTTCTGATAAGATTTGCTAAGGGACTGTCAATTTTTTTAATTTTTTCGAAGAACCAACTCTTTGTTTTGTTGATTCTTTCTATAGTTTTTTTGGATTCTAATTCATTTAATTCTGATTTAATTTTAATTATTTCTTTCCGTCTACTGGATTGGGGTTTATCTTGTTGCTCTTTTTCAAGGAGGTTTAGATGTGTCATTAAATTGTTGGTTTCAGATCTTTCCAATTTGTTGATGTAGGAGCTCAGAGCTATAAACTTGCCTCTGAGCACTGCCTTTGTTGTGTCCCAGAGGAGCTGGTAATTTGTGTGCTTATTTTTGTTGAATAGCATGAACATTTGAATTTCCTTTCTAATCTCTTCCATGACCCACTCGTGATTCAGGAGTGTGTTGTTCCGCCTCTATGTGTTACCGGACTTTCTTTGGTGGCTTTTGGTGTTGAGTTGTAATTTTTTTTCCCTTGTTGTCAGAGAGAATGCAAGGTATAACTTCAATATTTCTGAATTTGGACAAGTTTGCTTTGTGGCCTAAACTGTGGTCTATTTTAGAAAATGTTCCATGTGCTGCTGAGAAAAACGTGTATTCTGATGCTGCTGGGTGAAATATTTGGTAGATGTCTGTTAAATCTAGTTGATCTATGCAGCTGTATAGATATACATTTTCTCTGTTGAGTTTTTGCCGAGTTGATATATCTAGTGGGGAAAGTAGTGTTTCTTGGATAAATTTGTGTGCTCTGTTGTTTGACAAATAGATATTATAATTGTAATATCTTCCTGAAGGAGAGATCCCTTAATGTGTATGTAGCGACCTTCTTTATCTCTTCTCACAAATTTTAATTTGAAGTCTATTTTATCTGATATTAGGATTGCAACTCCCGCCTGTTTATGGGGGCCTTTTGCTTGGTAGATTTTGTTCCAACCTTTAACATTGAAAAGGTGTTTGTTTTTACGGGCAAGATGTGACTCCTGAAGGCAGAAGATAGAAGGATCTTGTTTTTTAATCCAACTAGATAGTCTATGTCGCTTAATTGAAGAGTTAAATCCGTTAATTGTAAGAGATAGGACTGAGAGGTATTTGGGAGTTCCTGCCATGTTATCCACCTTCTTGGGGGTTACGAAAATTGGGTTCTTCCTATGGATCTTGGATTCTCAATTTGGGTACAGTTAATTTGCCTTTGTTGTGGGCTTGTTGGTTTTCTATGTGTAGGACATCTTTAACAATCTTTTGTAGGGCTGGTTTGGTGGAGATGTATTGTTTCAATTTTTCTTTACTATGGAAGGTTTTTATTTGGCCTTCAGTTATGAAGGAGAGTTTAGCTGGGTACAGTATTCTTGGTTGATAGTTGTTTGTTTTTAGGGCTTGGCATACATCATTCCAGACTCTTCTTGCTTTGATTGTCTCTGCTGAGAAATCTGAGGTGATTCTAATTGGTTTCCCTTTATAGGTGATTAATCTTTTCTCCTTGACAGCATTAAGGATCTTTTCCTTGGTCTGAGTTCATCCTGTGTGGATTATAATGTGACGGTGGGATGTCCTATTCTGATCTGGTCTATTTGGAGTTCTAACATCTTCTTGTATCTGAATAGGCCTATCTTTTTGCATGTTTGGGAAGGTCTCTGATACGATCCTGTTAAACAAATTTCCTAGACCATTAACTTGTGTTTCGAGGTGCTCCTCTACACCCATTATCCTTATATTAGGCCTTCTGATGGTGTCTTCCAAGTGTGGGATAGATCTATCATATTTCTTGGACTTGTCTTGTATGTTCTTTTTCTGTAATATATAGGCTGTCTTCAATCCCCGAGTTTCGATCTTCTGCATGGTCTAACCTGCTGTCAAGACTTTCTCCTTTGTGTTTTATTTCTTTTCCTTCTAATTGGTCAGCTTTGATGGCTTCAAATTCTTTGTTGAAGCATTGTTTTAGATCTTGTATGAACTTCCTTACTTCCTTAATTTGGTGTTCAGTGGTTATTCTCAAATCACTTAGTTGATTGTTTATGGTTTCCTTGGACTTCCATTCCTTCCATTGGGTTCCATTCAGCATTCCCTTTGTGGTCTTCCTGACTTCCTTCAGCTCTTTCTTAATGGATTCCATGAATGCCTTTAGTAATCTTTGTGTATTCTCTTCCTGTTCTCTCAATTCCTGTATTACTCTTTGCTTAGCTTCCTCCCGTTCATGCCATTCCTGTAGTTTTCTTTGAGTGTTCTCAGCCTGCTCAAGCCATTCCTGCATTTCTCTTTGAGTGTTCTCAAGCTGCTCATGCAAATCTTGTATCAGTTTTTGAGTAGCTTCCTCACGCTCATGATATTCCTGTGTAAATCTTTGGATTGCCTCCTCTCTCTCCCTATCACATTCATACAGAGTCCTTTGTAGGTTTTCAATCATTTCCTGCATTAACCTTTTGTGTGCCTCCTCTCTTTCCCTATCACTCTCATACAAAGATCTTTGTATCTTTTCAATGTTTTCATTTATCATGTTTACCAGCAGTGTTTATAGAGCTATTTGGGAACTCTCCTCTGGATTATTCATTATCTGCTCTGTCCCCTGATTATCATGAGTTGTAGCGGAGATACCCGGACTTGCCATTTTTCTTGTGGTTTTCCAGCTTACTCTCCCCATTTGGGATGAAAATAACTCCAGTTTTGTGCTAAAACACTAGCTTAAGGCAAGCATCAACCAAAGTCTGAATTTGCACAGTCAATAGTATGCAGATACAATCTAGTTCAACAGATACCTCTATTCAACATCAAACAACTATATATTAATTGGCTATGAACCGCAAAGAAGAATTTGGTAAACCAGGGATTATTAGGTTTAGGGAGAGATGTGGGTAAAAAATAGGAATAGAGTGATGTGGGAAGGTACAGGGAGGGTTAACTTAACTAATTCCTAATCCCAATGCAGGAAATAGGTTGGATAGGATGAATGTAGAGAGAGAAAAAACAAGAAGAAAGAGAAAGAAAAAAAGAGACCAGAAAAAATAGAAAAATAAACATTAAAACTATGCAGTTTCGAGAACAAACTATTCAAAGAACGTGAGTATAATGAGAGAAGGGGAGGGATATAAAGGAGATGTGAAAAACTTAAAAATAAAAATATTTAAAATATTATATAAGTATACAGAGGAAGTACTGCTATTAAGGAATTTAAGTCTCAGAGGTTTTGAATTGAGTAATAAATTTGTGGATTAGGTGTGTACACAATGGGGAATAGGGTCTAATAGTCAACTACTGGTTTTCTCAGGATGTGCAGAACAACAATTAAGTCCCATAAAGAAGAACAAATGAGAAGAAAAGGTGAGAAGGATAAGGAAGAAAGAAAAAAAGATCAGAAATTCAGTCGAGCTAAGCAAAAAAACAAAAAGAAATTTTTTAAAAAAAAAAGAAAGAAAAACGTACACATGCATGTATCCCTAAAATAAAGATTATAAGGGGGAAAAAAAGTTACTAGAAATCAATTTTTTTCAAAAAAGGTAAAAATTAAAAAAATGTTTTAGAAAAGAAAATTTTTTTATAAAAGGTACAAAAAGTAGAAGAAGAAAAAAAAGTTCTTTGATTTTTTTGGGAGGGTTGGGAAAAATCCTGTACCTCCCTTGTGTCTGTAATCAGCCTCTGGTTGGAGTCTCTGGTCAGCTTGTGGTCCTGTGGTTTGGTTGGTTTCTTAAGTCAGTTTGTCTGGACAGGCAGAAAAATGCTCTGCTTTACCCAGGATTTTGCGATCCTCCTCCCAAGTTAGTTCAATGGGAGGGGGTCTGCTTTGAGTATCACAAAAGAGGGAGATGACTTTTTCCTCAAGTTTGGAGATTGTGATGAAGCTGTGTTCTGGGTAGAGTTGAGGCCTTTCAGCAAAGAGTAGCTTTTCCCGGTGGCTGGTTTGTGAGAAACTCACAGAGCCCAGCCTGGAGCCACTCTCAGGGTTTCTGTTTACTGATTTACAATTGATTGTCAAGGCTGCTAAAGGGAGGGACAGCGTCTGGCTCTGAATACCCAGTGAAGAAAGCCAGTCCTAGGGCTGGCGCCCGAGCTGGGTGACTTTTCCCTGGGTAGAGCTGAGTCTGGCAGGTCACGCTGTTAAGTTCTTGTGACCTGCTAAATGACTCCTTTTATTCCAAGGCCTGAGTTGGAGCTCGAAGTTCCACCGAGCTTTGTTGGTATCCAAGATGGAGATCTCTGGTACTGGGGAAGGGAGGGGTGGCCTTCCCTCCTCTGCTCCCTGAGAAGGAGTGAGGATGTCAGGCTTCTACTCACGCCGAGTCTTGGTTCCTGGGTCGTCTCTGGTCTGCAAACTGCAGGATGAAGATGTCTGCTCCTTGTCGGTTCTTGCTGGTGTTGAGTAGAATCCGCTTGCCCACCGCGTCTCTCTGTTTCAGGTATGGCAGTACGGCTGCCGCTGCCGCTGCTGCCATTGCAGTGGCAGCTGCTGGCAAGAGCTCAGATCTGTCTCCTTGCCTGGATTTTCCCTCTCTGGCCTTACTCTTTGTCCTGTGATGGCACACTTGGTGTGATTCTCTGGCTTAGGACTGTTCACTGGAACTCAAACCTGCTCTCTATGCGCGAACTTATTTAGCCTCCAGCTTCTCCTCCTCCATCTTCCCCGAACTCCTGATAAACATTTTTTTTTCTTTTAAATTTTTGTATAAGGTTTGAGGTAGTAGTCTAAGATCATTCTTTAAAACTAGAGAGGCAATAGTGCCAAACACCCATTTAAGATTCTATTTTTATTTCATTAAGTCATGGCATCCTTTTCAAAATCTATTTACAATAAAACTAAAAATTCATTTTTGATAATTATTTTACATTCTTATATGTGTCGGTTCTTTCACTAATAAACATGGTAATATGATTCAAATCTAGTATGAGGGCTCAAGCTCCACAATTTTACAAGATTGTTCTGACTGACCTTTATTCCTTGAGTTTGCATACAAGTTTATTGAGCAGGTGAACCAATATACTACAGATATCTAGATGTTTGATAGTCACTCATATTTTGCACCTTGTGAATACACAAGACCCCAGATATTATATAGGGAAAAAAGTCTTTAGAGAATGCTTAAAACAACTAAAATGAATTTAGGAATGAGTTAAGATTTAGATAACACTGCAGCATAATAAAGTTGAATGATAACGACTTGATCTGTACTACAGAGAAGAGCGAGAGGGGATAGAATGATGGACCACCTAAGGAGCCGTATTTCATTGCTATTGTGTTTCAAAAACAGAAATACTGTGGGGGAGGGACATACAAAGCAACAAAGAGATAATCTTATAAATGTGTTAGAAACACATGCATGAAAGAAAAAAACATTAAAATACACATCTAAGGGTTCATTTTCCTGACATCACATTATCTGACCTTTTCTGCTTGACTCATACATATACTAGATATTACAAATAAGGGAAACCATGGGACCTACGTTTCTTTGGGCCTGGCTTACTTCACTTAATATAATTTTTTCCAAGTTTTTCCATTTCCTAACAAATGGGGCAATGTCATTCTTTCTGATGGAGGCATAGAATTCCCTTGTGTATATATACCACATTTTCTTGATCCATTCATCTACTAGGGGCATCTGGGTTGGTTCCATATCTTAGCTATGGTAAATAATGCTGCAATAAACATAGTTGTGCCCTCCCCCACAGTATAACCCCTGCTTTCACTATATTTGATGTCAGTATAACTTGTGGAGGAGATGGGGAAAAACCAGTTGTTTAAGGATACAGGTGGACCTGTTGCAACAATGAGAAGTACAAGTTGTCATGTCCAAAACGAGCTTTACAACGTTGGCGCGGAGGGGGGGGGGGCGGAGGAGGGGGAAGAAAAAGGATTGGGATTAGGGGGGGAGGGGGGAGGTTGGGAAGGGATGTGAAGGGTAAACAAAGGAGGAGGCTGCAATGCTTGGTAAGAAATGTACGCATTATCCTGCCCATGTAACTGTAACTCCTCTGTACAGTATGTTCACAAATAAAATTAAATTAAATTTAAAAAAAAAAGAGAAAAAAAAAAAACAGAAAGACTTCAGAGAAGAGAAGCAGGAAAATAATCAAAGTGTCCTTAATCAAGTTTCTTTTTAATCCACCTAATAGTGTGGACTGAGAGTCAGAGGAGATGGGAAAAATAAAGTAGAAAATAAAGCATTGTACAGACCTCTTACAATGTAAATAAATTGTAATAGGAATATGATTATTAATTTCCAAAGAAATAAAGGAAATAAACTCTAAAAGCAAAAAGAATGAAGATAGAAAAGAAGCAAAGTAAAACCTTTATCAATAACAAACCCAAGAATTTGGAAATGAAAAAGCAGTGGAAATCTTCTAAATAACAATAAAATAACAATAAAAATTGCTAACATGGATAGAAAATGGATCACATTGTATCATATATAATTTTGAAAAAAACATACTAGGAATGAAAATTTAAAAGTCATAATTTAAAACACTATTTCCATTATAACTACACAGTATAGTTCAGTGGTAAAATCTTGACATAGCATATGTGAAATAATGGTGTGATTTCCCAAGAATTACAAAGTACACACAAAGCACACACACACACAAACCACATAAACACACACACACACACAAACCACATAAACACACACACACACACAAACCACATAAACACACACACACACACACATACACACACACCACATACACACATTTGTAATATTGATATCATAATATTAATTAGAGGAAATTATCACAAATAATAAAAATAAGTTAATATATGAAATCATGATATTGCTCATACTATTTAAACGTTTAGTAGAAATCAAATAGTCAAAATATACTTGGATTCTTATAGACTAAGTAATGTGAAAATTAAGAAATAGAAGACATGAGAATGTTTGCAAATAAGTTTTAAATAATAAACATTTTGAAAAATGTATCCTTTAATTTTGACAAAAGATTAATGTTACAGGTGTTTTAACCTCAAGATTTACAATATGATAACCAGGTGCTCTACATCTCGCTACAGGTGGCTATATCTCTAAACATTTCACTCTGGATATTTTTATGATAAGGTCTCATAGTTTCTCAGGCTCTCCCGAATTACAAACCCTATTTTCGCTTCTTACCATAGGTAGAAAATGGAAGCCAAAAATCACCATGACAAGCTCAAACTTTTTTTAATTCAAGTACAAATATTTACAAAAAAGTGACCAAGAAATGAAGCCTTTCTTAATATAGTATGTGCTTCTTGAAAATACAGTAATTATTTGTTACCTGGAAAAATATGTTTAGAACTATAAGAAAATCAATTTATTTAAATTCATCAACCATATAAAAATTAAGAAAATAATTTTAAATATTCACATGTTAAATATTTTAAAAGCAACATATATATGTCTGAATAATTTACATGTGTCAAAATCATGCAAAATTAAATTAATCCTACAACTCTGAAAAAAGAATTATCCTAAGGAAACAAGGAAATAAGTAATCAAGATCAAAATTTGAAATATAGAAAATAAAATGAAGTGTACTCTTTAGTTTACTTAAAGAACTGTAAGCCCTTTTTATATCAATTTTATAATAAAATGCATGAACAAAGAAAGCAAAAGTACATTTGATAAATAGCAACAGCAAAAGCATCAGTAATTTATGAGTATATAAAAAAAATCAATGGAGGGGATAACAATGTTCCTTCCAAAAGAAATGTACACATTACCTTATTTATGTAACTGTAACCCCTCTGTACATTACCTTTACAATAAAATTATATTGAAATTAATAATAAAACAAATAATAGAGCAATTAAGAATTCTTAGAAGCCATTAGTTAAAAACTTTATAAAAAAAACTGCCCCAAGTACCCAAGGAATATACTTTGATGATACTATTTAAGTACTTAAACTTCAGCAGAAAAGCAAAATGTTTAACAACTGTTACAAATAAAGTAATAAATCAGAATATATTACTATAATAATCATTGAATGGATTTTTAGTGGCAGTCAAATATGTAAGAAATGAGGTAATATGCCATTCGTTTGCACTTAATAAGTGAGAAAGAATGTTCTAGGTCTTGTAAAATATATCATAAGTTTAATGAAGAAACTAGTCTGTCACGTCATATGATAAACAGATAAAGATGATATTAGAGCAAAGAATAGATTGTACTAAGTTTTGGAATGTTAATGTATGTACTTATTTTGGTTTGGGAAAATTGTGAGGATTTCAAATTGGGGTATTGTTCTTGCTAGGCTGGCATTAAGTCAGTAGTTAATTTTAGGATATGGGTTCCCTTTCCACAAGAATATGTACCTGATCTGTCATTTTATCTTTCCCATCATCAATGGCATCAGAGTTGCACACCAACTTGTCTAGCTTCCTGGTTCCTGCAGTCCTTCCAACCTTAGTCTCTAGATAGTGCAGGATGGTGGAAATGATTCAATGCACCCAACTATAGATTGAGAAAGAACTCCACTAAAATTTGTCCTAGTTTCTGTTCTCAAGGCTCCTAAGTAACTAAGAGTACAGATTGGAGCCCCTGGTGCCAAACAGTAACAGTATTTTCAAAGCAATTAGACATTTATATAACAGGCTTGTGATTACCTCAGGAAAAGAATAAAAGAGCAGTGAAGCATAGAGGACAGACAGAATTTTAGCTAGCTACACAGAGAGTGAATCGTTTAGCTAGCTACTCGGGAGGCAGAGATCTGAAGACCACTGTTCAAAGCCAGTCCAATCATGAAAAAACATGTGATTATCTCAAAAAAAAACAGAAGTGTAGCAGTGGCTCAAGTGGTAGACCACTACCTTGGGCACAGATGCTTAGAGCAGGAATGATGAATGCATGCATGAGCACATGAACATACACGTGTGTGTACAGGCACGTGTGTGCACACACACAAATGAGTATTTCAATGCAGAGTTCTTCATTTTTTTACCTTGCTGTACTTTATTTCCAGTATTACTCCACAAATTAACAAAATCAGCTAAGCACCTATTTACATACAATTCATCATGTTTCTCTCAAGTCTACTCTCTTTTTGGCAACCTGCTCTTATTTGACCAAAAAGTAAATTATTCAGGAGATCAATTCATCCCCCTCAACTCTGTAATGTTAGATGATTGTTTAAGTTCTTCCTAGCAATGTAATTTTGTGAAATCATGCATCAAGCAGCATATTTCTTTCATGAAATGGGAAACCTCTGGAAAAAAAATAAACTATAAGTTTTACTCCTCCTGGCAAGCATCTGGAAATTTATTATCTTCATATAATCCATGCTATGTCTGTGTATGCCAAAAACAGCTGTGAAAATAAAAAAGACCCTTCTAAGCACATAGAATTCATATACCATTAATAGGTATGAAGTTTTTTTTTTATTATTCTGAAAATACCATACAGAGGAGTTACAATTACATGGGCAAGATAATGAGTACATGTCTTATCAAGCATTGTTGCCTCCTCCTTTGTTTCCCCTTCCTATCCCTTTCCATCTCACCCCTCCTGTCCCCCCCCCCCCCGTTATGCCCTGCCTTGCGAAAATTTTAAAGTTCGTTTTTCGACATAACGTCGTGTACATCTATCTCATTGTTACAGTGGGTCCAACTCTATCCCTGTTTAAACAATTTGTTTTTTCCCTTCCCCTCAACAAATTATACCAACATAAAATACAATGAAAACAGGAGTTATATTGTGGAGGAGGGATATACAAAGCAACAAAATTTCGTCTTATAAATATGTTAGAAACAATTGCATGAAAGAAAAAATATTTGAGTGCTTTTCTTGGGGTACATTTCACCTAACATCAATGAATCTTACCTTTTCTGCTTGTCTCAGACATATACTATTTATTACCAATAAGAGAAACCATGAGGCCTATGTGTACTTGGGCCTGGCTTACTTCACTTAATATTATTTTTTCCAAGACTTTCATTTTCCTAACAATGGAGCAATGTCATTCTTTCTGATGGAGGCAAAGAATTCAGTTGTGTATATATACCACAATTTCTTGATCAATTCATCTACTCAGGGGCATCTGAGTTGGTTCCAAACTTAACTATGATAAATAATGTTGCCATAAACATTGTTGTGCTGGGAGGTTTAGTGTGGTCTTCTTTGTGATCATTTGTGTAAATGCCCATAAGTGGGATTGCTGGGTCATAGGGGAGCTCTATATGAAGTCTTTTGTGGAACCTCCATACCACTTTCCAAAGTGGTTGAACAAGTTTACACTACCACCAACAATGCAGTAGGGTTCATCTATCCACATCTCCTCCTGCATCTGTTGTTGTTAGAGTTCTTGATTATAGCCATTATAACTGGGGTGAGGTGGTATCTCAATGTTGTTTTGATTTGCATTTTTTAAAGCTAGGGAGGTTGAGCATTTCTTCATGTGTCTATTGGCAATCTTTCTTTCCTCTTCAGAGAAGTTTCTCTTTGAGACTTTAGCCCACTTATTTATTGGTCAGTTGATTCTTTTAGGATTTGTTGTTGGGGGATTTAATTTTTTGGAGTTCCAGATATATTTTAGACATGAGACCCTTGTCCATTGTATTGCTATTGAAGATCTTCTCCCAATTTGTGGACTTTCTATGGATCTTGCTAGCTATGTCCTTTGCCATGTAGAAGCTCTGCAATTTCATGTAATTTCATTTGTCAACCTTTTTATGATTTGTTGTGTTTCTGGGTCTCGATTAAGAGAGTTTCGGCCTGTACCAAGGAGATCTAGGGTTTCTCCTATTCCATCCTGTAATGTTTTCAGAGTGTCTTCATGACCCCGAGGTCTTTGATCCATTTGGAGTTGATTCTGGTGCAGGGTGATATATAAGGATCTAGCTTTAGTTTTCTACAAGTAGTTAACCAATTTTGAGAGCACCATTTACGGAAGAGGCTGTCTTTCTTCCATTCTATTTTTTTTAGCTCCCTTATCAAAGATTAGATGGCTGTAGGTCTTTAGGTTCATTTCTGGGTTTTCAATTCAATTCCATTTGTCCTGAGTTCTGTTCTTTTCCCAGTACCAAGCTGTTTTGATTACTATGGTTTTGTAGAAGAGTTTGAAATTTGGTACTGATTTTCCTCCATCACTGTTCTTTCTGTTAAGGATCGTTTTTGCTATTCGGGGTCTTTTATTGTTCCATATGAATTTTTGGTTTGCCTTTCCTATTTCCTTGAAGAACGAGGTTGGAATATTGATAGGTATCACATTCAATTTGTAGATAGCGTTGGGAAATATTGCCATTATCACGATTTGATCTTTCTAATCTCGGAACAGGTTAGTCTTTGCCACTTTCTAAGTTTGTTTTGATTTTGCTGAATTTTCAGGTATTTAAAGTTTTCATCATAGAGGTCCTTCACTCCTTTGGTTAAGTTCATTCCCAGGTATTTTATTTTTTGTGGGGCTATTACAAATGGAGTTGCTTTCCTAATTTCAGCCACAATTTTCTCATGGTTGGCATACAGAAAAGCCATTGATTTTTGAGGCTTAATTTCATACGCTGCTATTTTGCCCAACTTTTGAGTCACCTTGAGTAGCTTGGGAGCAGAGTCTTTAAATATAAGATCATGGCATCTACAAAGAGGGAAAGTTTTACTTCTTTCCCTATTGGGTTCCTCTTTATGTTTGCATCTTGTCTTATTGCTGTAGATAGGCATTCTAATACTAGATTGAAGTGCAGTAGAGAGAGTGGGCATCCTTGTCTCATTCCAGAGTTTAGAGGAAATAGCTTTAGTTTTTCACCATTGAGTACAATGCTTTCTGTAGTTTTGTCATACACAGCCTTTATTGTATTGAGGAATGTTCCATAGATTCCTAATTTTTCCAGGACCTTCACCATAAAGAGGTATTAGATCTTGTCAAAGGCCTTTTCTGCATCTATTGAGATAACCATGTGGTTCTTATCCTTGCTCTTGTTGATGTGAGGAATTATGTTAATTGATTTGCGCATATTGAAGCAGCTTTGCATCCCTGAAATGAATCCTGTTTGCTCATGGTGTATGATTTTTTGGATGAATTGTTGAGGTTGATTAGCCAAAATTTTGTTGAGAGGCATTGCATCAATGTTCATCAAAGAAATGGGTCTATAGTGCTCTTTCTTTGATGTGGGTTTTGAGATGAGGGTTATGATGGCTTCATAGAATGTGTTCAGTAGTGAACTTTCTCTTTCAATTTCATTGAAGAGTTGGAGGAGTATTGATGTGAGCTCTGCTTTGAAGGCCTTGTAGAATTCTGCTGTAAAACCATCTGTTCCTGGGCTTTTCTTAGATGGGAGGTCTCTTATTGCTGTTTCTATTTCAATGCTTGATATGGGTCTGTTAAGATCGTTTTACTCATCTTGGTTTAGTTTCGGCATGTCAATATTTGCCAGGGAAAAAAAAGGTCCATTTCTGCCAAGTTCTCAAACATATTAGCATAATGATTTGAGCAGTATTCCTTTATAATGTTCTGAATCTTGGTTGGTACTGTAGTGATGTTTCCATTCTCATCTCTGAGGTTATTAATTTGGGTGTGTTCTCTTCTTTTTCTTATAAGATTTGCTAAGGGTCTGTCAATTTTTTCAAAGAACCAATTCTTTGTTTTGTTGATTCTTTCTATAGTTTTTTTTGGATTCTAATTCATTTAATTCTGATTTAATTTTAATTATTTCTTCCATCAAATGGATTCGGGTTTATCTTGATGCACTTTTTCAAGGAGTGTCAGATCTCATTAAATTGTTGGTTTCAGGTCTCTCCAATTTGTTAATATAGGAACTGAGAGCTATAAAATTGCTTCTGAATCGTGCCTTTGCTTTGTCCCAGAGGAGCTGACAATATCTGTGCTAGTTTTTGTTGAATATCATGAACATTTGAACGTTGTTTCTAAGCTCTTCCATGACCCACTGGTGTTTCAACAGTGTGTTTTTTAGCCTCCATGTGTTACTGGACTTACTTTGGTAGTTTTTTGTGTTGAGTTCTAATTTTATTCCCTTTTGGTCTGAGAGAATGCAAGATATGAATTTACTGTTACTGAATTTTGACAAGTTTGATTTGTGACTTAAAATGAGGTGTATTTTGGAAAATGTTCTATGTGCTGCTGAGTAAAAAGTGTACTCTGATGTTGCTGGATGAATATTCGTGAATGTCTACTAAATCAGTTGATGTATGCACTTGTTTAGATCGGTGGTTTCTCTGTTGAGTTTTTGCCGAGTTGATCTATTTATTGGGGATTGTGGTGTGTTAAAGTCCCCAACAATTAATGCCTTTGGATCTATGTGAGTTTTAAAGTAGTATTTCTTGGATAAATTTGGGTGCACAATTGTTTGGCAAATATTTAGAATTTTAATATCCTCCTAAAAGAGAAATCCCTTAATTAGTATGTAGTAACTTTCTTTATCTCTTCTCAATAATGTTAATTTGAAGTCTATTTTATCTGATTTTAGGATTGCAACTCCTGCCTGTTCATGGGGGCTGTTTGCTTGGTAGATTTTGTTCCAGCCTTTCACTTTCAAAATGTGTTTGATTTTTATGGGCAAGTTGTGATTCCTGAAGGCAGAAGATAGAAGAATCTTGCATTTAAAACCAACTGGACAGTCTATGTTGCTTAATTGGAAAGTTACATCCCCTAATATTGAGAGAGAGGACTGAGAGGTATTTGGGTGTTCCAACCATTTTATCCACCTTCTTGGGTGTTACGCTCACTGGATTCTTCCTATGCTTCTTGGATTCTGTTTGGGTGTGTTTTCTTGGCCTTTATTGTGGTCTTGTTGCTTTTCTATGTTTAGGACATCTTTAAGTATCTTTTGTAGAGCTGATTTGGTGGAGATATATTGTTTGTTTTTCTTTGCTATGGAAGATTTTTATTTGACCTTCAATTATGAAGGAGAGTTTAGCTGGGTACACTATTCTTGGTTGATAGTTGTCTTTAGGGCATGGCATACATCATTCCAGGCTGTTCTTGTTTTAATTGTCTCTGTTGAGAAATCTGAGGTGATTCTACTTAGTTTTCCTTTATAGGTGACTGAACTTTTCTCCTTGACAGCTTTAAGGATCTTTTCCTTGTTCTGAATTGATCTTTTGCGGATTATAATTGGACGATGGGATGTCCTGTTCCTGCCTGGTCTTTTTGGAGTTCTAAAAGCTTCTTATATCTGAATATGCCTATCTTGTTGCGTGTTGGGAAGTTCTCTGCTGGGATCCTGTTGAACAAATTTTCTAGACCATTAACTTCTGTCTCTATGTGCTCCTCTACACACATTTCCCTCAAATAAAGCCTTCAGTTGGTGTCTTCCAAGTGTTGAATAGATCTATCATATTTCTTGAATTTGTCTTGGATAGTTGTATGTTCTTTCTCTATAATACCTAGGCTGTCTTCAATGACAGAGATTGAATCTTCTGCATGGTCTAACCTACTGTCAAGACTTTCTACTTTATTTTTAATTTCTTTTCCTTCTGATTAGTCAGCTGTTATGGCTTCAAATTCTTTGTTGGAGCTTTGTTTTAGATCTTGTATGAAATTCTTTACTTCCTTAATTTGGTGTTCAGTGTTTATTCTCAAATCACTTTGTTGATTGGTTATGGTTTCCTTAGACTCCCATTCCTTCTGTTGGGCTCCATTCATCATCCCCTTTGTGGTCTCCCTGACTCCTTTCAGTTGTCTGTTTATGGATTCCACGAATGCCTCTATTGATCTTTTTCTATGCTCATCCCGCTCTTGCAATTCTTGTATTACTCTTTGGATTTCTCACGTTCATGCAACTTCTGTAGTTCTCTTTGACTGATCTCAGCCTGCTCACACAATTCCTTTATTTCTCTTTGAGTGTTCTCAACCTGTGCACACAATTCCAGTATCAATCTTTGAGTAGTTTTCTCAAGCCCATGAGCTTCCTGTTTTGATCTTTGGTTTGCCTCCTTTCTCTTCCTATCACGCTCTCACTGAGTCCTTTGCAGGGTTTCAATCTTTTCATTCATCATTTTTACCAGTAGTGTTTGTAGAACTTTTTGGGAACTCTCCTCTGGATTATTCATCTGTTCTATCACTTGATTATCTTGAGTGGGAATTGAGATACCCGGACTTGCCATTTTTCTTGTGTTTTTCTTGCTTGTTCTGCCCATTTGGGATGAAAGTAATTCCAGTTTTGTGCTAGAACACCATTTTAAGGCAAGCATCAACCAAAGTCCTGTAATTGCATAGTCAAATGTCTGCAGATACAATCTAGTTCAACATATACAGTCTATTCAACATTAAACAACTATGTATTAATGGGCTAAGAATACCAAAGAAGAATTTGACAAGCCAGAAATTATTATGTTTAGGGAGAAAGGTGGGGAAAATAGGGTTAGAGGGATGTGGAAAGGTAAAAGGAGAGTGAAATTAACCAAGTCCTAATCTCGCAGAGGGAAATGGATTGGAAAGAATGATAGGAGAGAGAGAAGAAAACAAAATTTAAAAAAAGAGACAAGAAAAAAATGGAAAGACAAATATTTAAATTTAAAAAGTGAAACTCTTAAAAGTAATGAAAATTTAAAGAAGTAATATTGAGAGAAAATGGAAAAACAAAAATTTATATTTAAAAAGTGAAACACTTATGAATTATGTAAGTTTATAGATGATATTGAGAGAAGAAAATGATAGGATGAGAGGAAGGGAGGGATACAAAGGAGATCTGAAAAACTAAAAAATAAAAATACTTCAAATATTTTATAGGTATAAATTGATAATACTGCTATTAAGGAATTGAATCCTAAGAGGTTTTGAATTGAGTAATACATTTTTGGAATAAGTATGTACACAATGGGGGATAAGGTGTTATAATCAATGACAGATATATATGAGGATGAACAGAACAACAAATAATTCATGCAAAAAGAACAAAAGATGAAAAAGTAAAACTAATGTGAAAGAAAGAACAAAAAAGACCAACAGGTCAGTAGAGATTTTTTTTTTTAAAAAACAAGCCCACACACACACACATATAGACCTAAAATAAAAGTTATAAGAGGAAGAAAAAATGATTAATAAAAACAATTTTTATAATTCAAAAGTAAAAATTTTTAAATGATACAAAAAAAGACTTCTTTGATTTTGTTTTTGAGGGGTTGATGGGAAGATCCTGTATCTCCCTTGTGTCAGTAACAAGTCTCTTGGGGAAGTCTCTGGATTGCTTGTGGTGTTTGGTTTTCTGTGGCTTGATTCGTTTCTTAAGTCAGTTTGTTTGGGCAGGCAGAAAAAATTCTGTTGGTTTACGCAGAAGTATGAGATAGTCCTCCCAGGCTACTTCAGTGGGAGGGAGATCTGCTTTGAGTATCACAAAAGAAGGAGATGGCTGTTTTCTCTAGTTTGGAGTTGCTGTGATAAGGCTGGGTTCTGCATAAAGTTGAGGCCTTTCAGCAAACAGTAGCTTCTCCCTGAGGCTCTAGCTTCTGAGACATTCCCAGAGCCCAGCCTGGAGCCATTCTCAGGGTTTATGTTTACTGAGTTTCAATTGATTGTCAGGGCTGCTGTAGGTAGGGTCAGCCTCTGGTTCTGTTTACCCAGTGAAGAAAACCACACCTTCCTTGGTGTAGCTTTCTCTGCCTCTTTGTGGTGACTTTCCCATAGGTGGCATTGAGAATGGCAAGTCAGGGTAGGCACTTGTGACTCGCTAAATGACTATTTTGTTTTCATCAAAGGACTGAGTTGGAGCTAGCTGCTTAGCCAGGTCTTTGTCTACATCAAAGATGGATATCTCCGATGTTGGGGGAGGGGTGGCCTTCCCTCCTCTGCTCCCTTTGAGAAGGAGTGAGGATGTCAGTTTTGTACTCAAGCTAGAGTGTTGGTTCCAGGGTAGCTTCTGGTCTGCTATCTGCAGTGTGAAGCTATCTGCTACTTGTCAGTTCTTGCTGGTGTTGAGTAAAATCTGCTCGCCCGCTGCATCTGGCACATTTGTCCCAGACTCTCTGGGTTGTAGGTATGGCGGCTATGGATGCCACCACAGCCGCCACAGCTGCCTCAGCCATGGCTGGTGAAAAATGCTCAGATCTGTCTCCTTACCTGGATTTTCCTTCTCTGGCCAAACTCTCTGTACTGTGATGGCACACTTGGTGTGACTAGTACTGTTCACTGGAACACTAGAACTGCTTTCTATGTGAGAGCTTGTTTAGTCACCAGATTCTCCTCCGCCATCTTCTCGAAATTCCTGAAGGTGTTTAAATATTACTGGAATTGTTTTGGAATAAATAATGTTCACCTTGACTATCTTGAGAAAGAAGAATTGGTTTCTCAGCACTATAGGTAAGAACTTGAGTGAAAGAAACAAAAGGAAAAGTGAGGAACAATTCAACACATACATTCAAAAGAACCCAAGAAAACACAAATTAACCCAGTGCTCAAGAACCTGCAGGAAATGCAAAGATTTTTTTAAAAAAAGCTATGATAAGCTTATGAAAATCCTGACTACATGGGAGTCTACTGTTGTGAGGATAGTGGTTAAAGCTCAGACTGGACAGAAAGATCTGTACACAATGCCAGGCACTTGTTATTCTAAATTCCAGGAAGAATAACATGAAGTAGACTGAGCCCACGATCATACACAAGTAGGAAGCAAGATTCTATCTGAAAGTTAATCAGGGTAATTTAGGGCTGGGGACATGCCAAAGTGGTAAGAACACCCATTTAGGAGACACAAGACACTCAATTCAAATTCTAATAATTTGGGTATTAAAGAAAAAAAGCTATGACTTTAAATAATGGGAATAATTGCAAGATTTGAACATTTGAGTGGAGAAAAATCCATTTGAGTGGAGATAGAGTTTACCCATGTTGCAATGCTTTCTACTTAAGTGATAATATTATGTGGTACTTCAGACATAACAGAGTTACCTTGCAAATGAGCATGGATGTGCATTTGGGTGAAGGAAATACTCTACTTACACAGGTGTAAATTAAATACTTTTTGGGGGTAGATTTTAGTTCTTGTACTAAGAGCCTGGGTGATATCTCTGAGTCTTTTCTCTCAAGACTATCACTCTACTACTTTGAGCCACAGTTCCAATTCTGATTTTCTGTTGGTTGTTTGGAGATAAGAGGCTCATGGACATTCCTGCCCAGGATGGCTTCAAACCATGATCATCAGATCTCAGCCTCCTGAGTAACCAGGATTCCAGGGCCTGAGTCGTCCATGTTTTTAATAATTTAGTAAGTTGTACAGTTACAGAAGTTATAATTTACCATTATAACCTTCATAATATATGTGTGTATGTTTATATCAATGAATATATATATAAATATTTTAACATATTTTTGTATCTATAGTAGATTTATGAAATCATCCTTCATTATAAAATAACATGGAAACAAGTTTAATGAGGAGCAAAGCAAAAGGAATTGTCACATTTCTTGTTGTTGAATGAAATATGAATTGTGAAAATCAGTTTGAGAAAACAATTTAACAAAATGGATAATGGCTATTTATTCAAATCCCTTTATTTGCCCATATTGTGCATCCTCACACATGAGTGTCAAAGTCAAACCACACTTTTTTGCCTTTGTATTTAAATCACATGTTATAATTTAGTGGATAGATGAAGTAATCAAATAAAGATTAAAATAATAGTAAGTGAGACTATGAGTTAGAGCTGAAAAATATTTTAAATATGATAATAGGTAATTAAATTCCAGAACTCTTACTTTTAATCTATTGTCATATACTTCATTCCCACATTAAGGAAGTACATAGAAGGTTCTCACTAAATTATGTATAAAATTATGAAAAAATGTATTAAAAGAATATGGGCATATTGGGGCTGGGAAAGTGGCTCAATGGTAGAGCTTTTGCCTTGCATGCATTAGGCCCTGGGTTGATTTCTCAGCACCACATAAGCAAAAAGAAGAAAGCCAGAAGTGGCGCTGTGGTAGAACGCTAGCCTTGAGCAGAAAAGCTGAGGGACAGTGCCAGAGGGGCCCAGAGTTCAGGCCCCTCGACCGGACAGAAACAACAACAACAACAACAAAGAATATGGGCACAGTGTGGTTTTAGCTGATTGAGACCTGTAGGGGGTAGTGTGTTTTTGAGGACTTGAAAAACGTTGTGATGGAGATGAAGGAAGGGATGTGCTTATTCTGGAAAATTGGCTAGAGGATTGCTCCCAGAAAAATAGTGATGAATTCTTCCAAAAGGTTAGAGTAAAATCACTCTCACAATCATGTTCACTACTGCACTATTCACTGTAGAGAATTTATGGAAACAGCCCAGATGCACTTTAGCAGAGGGGTGGTTGGAGAAAGTGTTGCACATATACAAAATTGGATTGCACACATCCATTATAAAGACTGTTACAGCATTTGCAAAGAAATGGATAGATCTAAAATTATATTAAGTAAACAAAGTCACAGCCAGACACAAAAAGGACCCATATTTAGCAGCCAGAATTTTATGCTAGTTAAACAACAATATTAATCAAAGCATGCTATTTGTGAAGGAGTATATAACAGGTGTAATTTCTTATAAAATTGAACTTTTAATCCAACAAAATGAATATCAGGAGACTATCACTTGGAAAATGTGAGGGGAAGTCAAAGAGAAGAAATAAAGAGACTTATGGAAGTAGAGAGTGAAGTCATAATATTCAATGCAGATAGTATGAAACTAGAAAAAAGGAAAGTGGGTTGAGGTTTGGAAAGATGTTAGAAAATTATGTAAAGATCCATTGTACTTACAAATTGATTTGTTAAATAGAAAACCATTCGTACAACTATTTAATAAAAATATAATTAAAAACAATGGAGACATCTGATCTTAAACCATCAGTCAATATGATAATTCTTCTCAGAAATTTTCTTTACAGGTATTTTCCTCATAATGACAGAAAAGTGAACAGCGCAATGAATATCAATACATCACTTTGTATATCCTAAATAGACACAATATAAAAATCACAGTAAAAATATTAGAATATACCCATGCTAAAATAACAGGTAGAAAGTGTCACGACCACCTCAACCAGCAAGGAAGCCGCAACACCGAGCTCTTCTCTCCGCAGTTTGTTCAGGACCTTTGAGCAATCTTCTGACTGACCCCGGGGAGAATCCCACACAGCCTTAAGTACCCGCTGGGTAGCCAACCCTGATATGCCACGTGAGAGCCAACAATAGGTCCAGGTGCACGGAAGCAAGCCAGATTCTATGCCTTAGCCATATAAGGAGTTGTTTACCACAGAGAGCACTCGCCATCTGGAAGGCGAAGGGCTGAAGCCGACACCATCTTCAAGGTGCGGCTGCACGCAGCTCTCTACAGTTCCCCCTTTTTTATTTTGCAACAGGCAAGAGTAGAGGTCTGATCTCTGTAGAAGAAATTTGGGACATTGTACTGATCCTCACTCAGGTGTTATCCACTCGATGATTACCAGACCCGTCCAATACCCTTTTTCACAGAGGTGGTAGTTAGGGCATCAACCCACATGCAATCAGACATGCTCTTCTTGGGGCCCACGACCTCGGTGGACCTCAAGTGCAGTGCTCAAGCCTCGCATCCTGTGCTCAAAAAGGGCTAGTAGCAAGCCATACATGGGGGGACTGTCCTGCTTCAATGGCTGTAAAGGCTTGGATAATCATGGCTGCACTGCGATGCTGAGAACCTCTAATTTGGCAAATGCAGCACACACATACCAAGGAGGCTAATACCAGGAGGCCTGTCAGGGCTCCCACACCCGCCCACTCCTTAAGATGATTCATGGCAGCGGAGATCCATGAAGATAACCCTTCCGTCAATCTGGTATCCACTTGGGTCGAGTTCACCTTGACGATGGCAACCCTGAGCTGGTCCATCAGGCTGTCAAACTCCCCAGTTCAATTACCTAAAAGATAACTAGACAACTGTTTAGACAAATTTGCAGCGTTTTTTGAATAGGTTTTTTTCCTGGGCCTGAACTCTGGGCCTGAGCGCTGTCCCTCAGCTCTTCAGCTGAAGGCTAGAGCTCTACCACCTGAGGCATAGCACCACTTCTGGCTTTTTTTTTCTACTTATATGGTGCTGAGGAATCGAACCCAGGGCTTCATGCATGCAAGGCAAGTGCTCTACCACTGAGCCACCTTCCCAGCCCCCCTTCCCAGCCTCACTGAGCCACTTTCCCAGCCCCCATGCTCTTCCCCTTTTCACTGCCTGCCCCCTCCAATCTTCCTTCCTGCAGCATTTCCAGGGCGGCCTGATCATTCTCCACCGACCCACCTCAGCGCTGGTCATCAAGACAGCCTCCCATCAGTTTCCATATTGGTCCCACTCCGCTCTTAAGCGTTCCCTGCTCAGAGGCAAAATCTAGGTCCCTCCCTAGTTTCTCCCAAGAGGCCACCGTGAGGCTTCCGGAGACAGCAAACCACGGGGCAACGATGTCACATTCATCCAAAAATCTCTCTAAAGTACTCTTTTTTATTTTTAACTTCTTTGAGTGCAGTAGCTCATTGAGAGCCAAAAAAATTGGGTGCGAAGAAGCGCCCATGTTTTAAAAATCTTAACCTGGTAAACAATCTTTTACTTTTACTTTTGGCTATTCTACCGACTAGCCCCGGGCTCTCACTCTCTCTTTATCTTAAGAGAAGAGCAAAAATCCCCCCCGCCCTTGTCACGGATTCCCCCTTTTACCTGGGAACTTACCCCCCACTCTTGTCGCGGATTTCCCCTTTTCCTGGGAACTTACCAGTGCACCACCCTGACCGCAGAGAGTTCTGAGTCCTCGTTGAGGTTATGGCTGAATCCCCCTACGGGCCACCAACCTCTCACGACCACCTCGACCAGCAAGGAAGCCGCAACACCGAGCTCTTCTCTCTGCAGTTTATTCAGGACCTTTGAGCAATCTTCTGACTGACCCTAGGGAGAATCCCACACAGCCTTAAGTACCCGCTGGGTAGCCAACCCTGATATGCCATGTGAGAGCCATCAATAGGTCCAGGTGCACGGAAGCAAGCCAGATTCTATGCCTTAGCAATATAAGGAGTTGTTTACCACAGAGAGCACTCACCATCGGTAAGGCGGAGGGCGGAAGCCGGTGCCATCTTCAAGGTGTGGCTGCATGCAGCTCTCTACAAGAAAGTACCAAACTCTGATTGTTTTCCAAGTACTTTACCTTTGGTATCTAATTTAATCCTCACAATAATCCCATAAAATGGAACTACTTCTATTTTTAATTGTAAGATGATGATATTTAAGTCTTCAGAGTTGGAATTACTAGTACAACATTGCACACACGGTAAGTGTTAGCCTGAGTTCCATTCCCACCATATGAAATAACCTCATTCTATTTTATAACTAAATACCAGCACTCAGTCTACTAATTCTAGGAAAATTTCCCAAAATTATTGTGCACACTCTAATAATATTTCACTTTATCTTTGTTAGAAAATAGGTAACTAAGCCAGACACCGGTGGCTCATGCTTATAATGCTAGCTACTCTGGAGGCTGAGATCTGAGGATTGTGGTTCAAAGCCAGCTAGGGCAGGACAGACTGTGAGACACATCTCTAATAAACCATTAGTAAACAGGAAGTGGCACTGTGGTCCAAGTGGTAGAGCGCTCGCCTTGAGTGGAAGAGTACAGGGAGAGCACCCAAGCCCAGAGTTCAAGCCCCATGACCAACAACAACAAAAAAAGAAAATAAATAACTGTAATATGAAAACTCCAAGTTCATAATCAATTTATACCTCACTGGTGAATGGAACTGATAAACTATAACATTCTTGATTTCTAGCTCAAAATAGTAGAAATCATATTTTATCCTTTCACTCAACACTGCACTGCCTGGGGACCATATCTCTGGTTAACACAGTCTAACTGAAAGAATGACTTGCCCAATTCCTGATGGAAACAGACTGCAGGTCTTTTGGAGCAATCATTTCCACATTGTAGCTCACCTAAATTGTTTACCATTAGAAGTATTTTGATTGCTTTTTATACCCAACATTTTGAGAGAAATGTACTATTTTAAAATGTTATTAAAGAAAAATATATAAAAATCACTTTTGACCCCAGATAAATATTTTACCTTTCATATACCCAAAAATGCAGTCTGACCTATCATTAATGTTAGGAATGAGAGGTTGAAAATCATAGACACCAAGACCTAATTATGAATTAAAGACTCTCCAACTTGTGAATACAATTGGTTTAAAAAGACATCAATACTACTGCATTTTTAATTCCCTATGATAATGATTATGATTCCCTATGATAATGATAATGATAAATTATTAACATTTAAAAATAACTCATTTTCTTGGGAGTAGGACACAAAACACAAGGTTAAACCTAATCATATTGAAAGACCTTTATTTATACTAAAAGTTCACTCATAACTATAAAGATTCTAAAACTAACTGAAGTACAGAGGAAATAATTTAACTGCATCATCTACATTCAATGGACTGTTAATAGAAAACCAAGTTATACTAATAATTAGCTTACCCAATTCACTTACAGTCTTTTATTCTATTCCATTTGCTTTCATAAAAACTGGGTTTTCATAAAATGAAGCATAAAAAAGCTTTTATACCCACTTACATTTTCAAATCTTAGCAATATTTATTTCAGAAATGTTAGCTCTACAGTCAATGAACTGAAATAATACTAAAATATTCAAAGGGTTTTCAGAAATTGCAAGACTTGCTCTGGGATGTTATGTATATTGGAAAAGATATTCAAAAAGCCTTATTTGGTAAAGTTGTCATAGTTCCTTCCACAAAAGAGCCATTAGTAAAGATCCCTGTGCATGTACAAAACACCTTCAAATGCAACGACAATATGGACATGACACATGCTTTTTGTTCATTTTTGAAAGGAATATCTAACAAGCATATCCACAATACTTATTTTCAATAAATAAAATGGGATATTCAAACGTAATATGGGTTTCATTATCTCTTAATGAGAATAGATATAATATTGCAAAGAAAGTGATTTTCAACAGAAATCCGGAAAGAGTTTATCCAACTTGTGTTTCACAAGAATAACCAGAGAGTAATACCTGTTTGGTCAAGTCAGTCCAAATCACTCCATGAGTGTATCTTAAAAGTAAATCCAATTTATTGTGAAGGAGAAAAGATTAATCACCTATAAAGGGAAACCAATTAGAATCACCTCAGATTCCTCAGCAGAGACAATCAAAGCAAGAAGAGCCTGGAATGATGTATGCCATGCCCTAAAAACAAACAACTATCAACCAAGAATACTGTACCCAACTAAACTCTCCTTCATAACTGAAGGCCAAATAAAAACCTTCCATAGCAAAGAAAAATTGAAACAATACATCTCCACCAAACCAGCCCTACAAAAGATCCTTAAAGATGTCCTACACATAGAAAACCAACAAGACCACAATAAAGACCTAGAAACTGCACCCAAACGGAGAATCCAAGAACCACAGGAAGAACCCAGTTTTCGCAGCCCCCAAGAAGGTGGATAACATGGCAGGAACTCCCAAATACCTCTCAGTCCTTTCTCTTAGCGTTAACGGACTGAACTATCCAATTACGAGATATAGTCTGCCTAGTTGGATTAAAAAACAAGACCCCCCTATCTGCTGCCTTCAGGAGTCACACCTTGCCCGTAAAAACAAACACATTTTCAATGTTAAAGGTTGGAACAAAATCTACCAAGCAAAGGGCCCCCATAAACAGGCAGGAGTTGCAATCCTAATATCAGACAAAATAGACTTCAAATTAAAATTTGTGAGAAGAGATAAAGAAGGTCGCTATATACAAATTAAGGGATCTCTCTTTCAGGAGGATATTACAATTCTAAATATCTACTTGCTAAAAAATGGTGCACCGACATTTATCCAAGAAACACTACTTTCCCTCAAATCCCATATAAATCCAAAGATATTAATTATTGTGGATTTTAACACACCACTCGCCCCACTAGATAGATCAACTCGGCAAAAACTCAACAGAGAAAATGCAGATCTAAACAGCAGCATAGATCAACTAGATTTAACAGATATCTACCGAACATTTCACCCAGCAGCATCAGAATACACGTTTTTCTCAGCAGCATATAGAACATTTTCTAAAATAGACCACATTTTAGGCCACAGAGCAAACTTGCCTAAATTAAGAAACACTGAACTTATTCCTTGCATTCTCTCTGACCACAAGGGAATAAAATTAGAACTCAACACAAAAAGCCACTAAAGAAAGTCTAGTATCACATAGAGGCTTAACAACACACTGCTGAATCACGAGTGGGTCATTGAAGAGATTAGAAAGGAAATTCAAATGTCCATGCTATTCAACAAAAATGAGCACACAAATTACCAGCACCCATGGGACACAGCAAAAGCAGTACTCATTGGCAAGTTTATACCTCTGAGCTCCTACATCAACAAAATGGAGAGATCTGAAACCAACAATTTAATGACACATCTAAACCTCCTTGAAAAAAAACAGCAAGATAAACCTCAATCCATTAGACGGAAAGAAATAATTAAAATTAAATCAGAATTAAACGAATTAGAATCCAAAAAAACTATAGAAAGAATCAACAAAACAAAGAGTTGGTTCTTCGAAAAAATTAACAAAATTGACAGACCCTTAGCAAATCTTATCAGAAGAAGAAGAGAACACACCCAAATGAATAAACTCAGAGATGAGAATGGAAACATCACCACGGAAACAACCAAGATTCAAAACATTATAAGGGAACACTTCTCAAAACTTTATGCTAATAAGTTTGAGAACTTGACAGAAATGGACCTTTTCCTAGCAAATATTGACATGCCAAAACTAAACCAAACCAATATGAGTTAAACCAGTTTAACAGGCCCATATCAAGCATTGAAACAGAAACAGAAATAAGAGGGCTGGGAAGTTGGCTCAGTGGTAGAGTGCTTGACTTGCATGCCTCAGGCCCTGGGTTCGATTCCTCAGCACCACATCAGCCAAAAGAAAAAAGCCAGAAGTGGTGCTGTGGCTTAAGTGGTAGAGCGCTAGCCTTGAGCTGAAGAGCTGAGGGACAGCGCCCAGGCCCAGAGTTCAGGTCCCACAACCTGACTCAAAAAAAAAGAAAAAAAGAAACAGCAATAAGAGACCTTCCAGCTAAGAAAAGTCCAGGACCAGATGGTTTTACAGAGGAATTCTACAAGACCTTCAAAGCAGAGCTCACACTAATACTCCTCCAACTCTTCAATGAAATTGAAAGAGAAAGTTCACTACCGAATACATTCTATGAAGCCATCATAACCCTCATCCCAAAACCAGGCAGGGAATCACCAAAGAAAGAGCACTATAGACCCATTTCTTTGATGAATATTGATGCAAAACTTCTCAACCAAATTTTGTCCAACCGACTTCAACAATTCACCCAAAAAATCATACACCATGATCAAACAGGATTCATTTCAGGGATGCAAACTGGTTCCATATACGCAAATCAATTAATATTATTCATCACATCAACAGGAGCAAGAATAAGAACCACATGGTTATCTCAATAGATGCAGAAAAAACATTTGACAAGATCCAACACCCTTTTATGATGAAGGATTTGGAAAAATTAGGAATGCATGGAACATTCCTCAATACAATAAAGGCTGTATTTGACAAACCTATAGCCAGCATTATACTTAATGGTGAAAAACTAAGGCCATTTCCTCTTAATTCAGGAACAGGACAAGGATGTCCACTCTCTCCACTTCTCTTCAATCTAGTATTAGAATGCCTAGCTACAGCAATAAGACAAGATGCAGACATAAAGGGGATCCAAATAGGGAAAGAAGAAATAAAACTCTCCCTCTTTCCAGACGACATGATCTTGTATTTAAAGAATCCCAAAAACACCACTCCCAAATTACTCAAGCTGATTCAAAACTTTGGCAAAGTAGCAGGGTATAAAATTAACCTCCCAAAATCAATGGCTTTTCTGTGTGCCAACAATGAGAAAAGTGTGGCTGAATTTAGGAAAGCAACTCCATTTGTAATAGCCCCTCAAAAAATAAAATACCTAGGAATTAACTTAACCAAAGGAGTGAAGGACATCTATGATGAAAACTTTAAAATCTTGAAAAAGGTAATCAACACAGAACTTAAAAAATCAAAACCTCCCATGCCCCTGGATTGGAAAGATTAACATCGTGAAAATGGCAATACTTCCCAAGGCTATCTACAAATTCAACGCAATACCTATCAAAATTCCAACCTCATTCTTCAAGGAAATGGAAGAGGCAATCCAAAAATTCATATGGAACAATAAAAGACCCCGAATAGCAAAAACGCTCCTCAACGGAATGAACACTGCTGGAGGAATATCAATACCAAATTTCAAACTCTACTATAAAGCCATAGTAATCAAAACAGCTTGGTACTGGCATGAGAACAGACCTCAGGACCAATGGAATAGAATTGAAAACCCAGAAATGAAACTACAGACCTACAGCCATCTAACCTTCGATAAGGGAGCTAAAACAATAGTATGGAACAAAGAAAGCCTCTTCAGTAAATGGTGCTGGCAAAATTGTTTACCTACATGTAGAAAACTAAAGCTAGATCCTTATATATCACCCTGCACCAGAATCAACTCCAAATCGATAAAAGACTTCGAAGTCAAAGCAGACACTCTGAAAACATTACAGGAAGGAATAGGAGAAACCCTAGGTCTCCTTGGCTCAGGCCGAAATTTTCTGAATAGAGACCAGGAAACACAACAAATCAAAGAAAGGTTGGACAAATGGGATTGCATAAAGTTGCAGAGCTTCTGCATGGCAAAGGACATAGCTAGCAAGATCAATAGAAAGCCCAGGGATTGGGAGAAGATCTTGACTAGCCAAACAACCGAAAAGGGTCTCATATCTCAAATATACTTGGAACTCAAAAAATTAAATCCCCCAACAACAAATCCTCAAAGAAACAACTGCCCAATAAGTAAATGGACGAAAGACTTAAAGAGAAACTTCTCTGAAGAAGAAAGAAGGATGGCCAATAGACACATGAAGAAATGCTCAACCTCCCTAGCCATAAAAGAAATGCAAATCAAAACAACATTGAGATACCACCTCACACCAGTTAGAATGGCAAATGCTTGGTAAGAAATGTATGCCTTATCCTGGCCATGTAATTGTAACCCCTCTGTACAGTATGTTCACAAATAAAATAAAATTTTAAAAAAAGGAAAAAAAAAGTATAACCAATTTAAGAGGTCAAATACGTATTTTGTACTGACAATCATCTTACAGAAATAACTTACTAAGTAATTATGTCGGTATCTTCTTACCTAACATACAATAAGAGCTGAAAGCGGTCTCTTTTTCTAAATTAATATTGTAAATGCTTTGATTACAATGATGTTATTATTAGACAAATAATATGTACAGAAGGGTGGTTCCCCTGAAATGACATGAAAGACTGATAAATAAAAACATTGCAACACAGTTAGCTTTTTTCAGCCTCACCCTGTCCACATTGGCAAGCAACATTGCAACAGCACATGCACACATATACACATACACACATGTTCGCACATGTACACACACATATGCATGCATGCTAAATTCAGGGTTTATTGTACAAAAAAATCTAAATAAAATATTAGTGATTAGGACAAATGATAATATGTTTTCTAATAGATCCATTATTTATTGGTACCCAACATTAGAAAAATGTATGAGGCATTGCTATAATAGAAGTCCTTTGCATGACTACATACATTCCTTGTTTTTTTAAAGACACTTGCTTTCATCTAAAAAGTAGGCCTGTCTATTGTCTTCATGTGATTTTGATGATTGAAAGTGCTTAGTGAGAAGGTCAAAACGTATAGTAGTCATTAACTACCAATTCTCATTTTCTTCTTGGAGAATATAATGATCAAATCAATAGTTCAAAATCAGCAAGCAATACTTCAGAATCATGCTTTCAGTGCAAGTGGATAACCAGTAAGAAATCCTCAATACCAATTTCCACAAAGTTTTGTTACAGATACAATCTCCCTGCCTTCTCTAGCTGCTTTACTACCTTCTTATTCCTTCATTGTATAGGAAAAGTATGATTCAACTGATTTCAGTCAGATCTGTTACTAGAATTATCAAGGACTTAGTTTATTGTCTGTAATTTTGTCAAAGTTATATCTCTCTACGTAGGCTACTAAAAATGTATTTACTAATTTCAAGTAAATACATAAATTCTATTTCCATCTCTTTTAAAAATAAATTTTTGTTTGCTCTATAAATTGATCAGAGGCATGGATTTTGTGGCTAGCTAGGTCATTACACATCTGTCTATCTCTTTCTCTCTCCCTTTCTTGGTTCTCATAGATAATATGATTGCTCCATAATTATCCTAATTTATTTTGCTTTTATATTTTTGTTGCATCATTTCACTTTTTGCCCTGCCATTTCCCATATCATTTATATAAAAGGCATTATTTCCTATTTTCTCATTCCTAGAATAAGCTGCACATGAAGACATCACAGGTCCTCATTTTCAGTGTGTACATTTGAATATGGAGGAACATCTTTCCGCTGCTCTCCATCAATTCCCTACTCTCCAGTTAGAATAATTTCGAATAGTAAAATTGGAAAAAGAGAAAATAAATCATGATGAATAAACAGTTGCAGAAAATTCACCAGATATTTCTGACCAGTTCAACCAATGTGAACTACTAGGGAAATACATGGACGCCTCACTCCCACTGGCACTCAAAGTCTCTGTTTAAGCAATTCTTAGGAATATGGGGAACAAGATAAAAAAGTAAGGAATGGTATCAATTGCAAGAAAAAAAATTGGAGAAGGATCCAAGCAAATTTCTTCATTGGGCTGCCAAAAATACTCAGCTTACTGCAGTACGGAGACTTCTTTCTCAAAAGGCCACTCATGTGAATAGTAGGGATGATGATGAGTATACCCCTCTTCAAGAAGCCTACAGTGGACACTTAGACATTATCAGTGAGTTGATGTCTCAAGCGGCACATGCAATAACTGTATATAACTGGACACCCCTGCACAGTGCATATACGTGGAATAATACCAGAGTGGCTTCTTTCTTACTTCATCATGATACAGCTACCAATGCCCAAACTAAAGGACTCATTTTTTTAAAAAATTTGTTTTTGGGTCTGGTAGTGGGGCCTGAACTCTGGGCCTGGACGCTGTCCCTCAGCTCTTCAGCTCAAGGCTAGCACTCTACCACTTGAGCCACAGCACCACTTCTGGCTTTTTTTTTTCCTGCTTATGTGGTGCTGAGGAATTGAACCTAGGGCCTCATGCATGCAAGGCAAGCGCTCTACCAGTGAGCCATATTCCCAGCCCAAATATTTTTGTTTGTTTGTTTTTTGTTGTTGTTGTGTTTTTTTTTCGGTTGTGGGGCTTGAGCTCTGGGCTTGGGTGCTGTCGCTGTGCTCTTCAGCTCAAGGCGAGAGCTCTACTGCTTGAGCCACAGCGCCACTTCCCCAAACTAAAGAATTTTTTGACACCTTTACATCTTGCTGCTGAGAATTGAGGTAACAAAGATACGCTGGATCACCTTCTGTTGAACCATTATATAAAACTAGGCCTGAAGAACAACATAGAAGAAACTGTATTTGATATTGCCAAAAGGATAACTATGTATCACTACCTCTATGAAGTTGTGATAGGCTATACAAATTGTTCACTGAATTCCTAATGGTCGGGTTAAGTTTCTTCGATTTCAAAAATGCAAGTCCATCTTTTGTGTCCCTACAAAATATTTTCAGAATCCAAATAAGAGCAATATATATATTTTTTGGTCGGTCATGGGGCTTGAACTCTGGGCCTGGGAGCTATCCCTGTGCTCTTCAGCTCAAGGTTAGTGCTCTACCACTTGAGACACAGCTCCACTTCCAGTTTTCTAGTGGTTTATTTGAGATAAGTGTACCACAGACTTTCCTTCCCAGGCTGGCTTTGAACCATGATCCTCAGATCTCAGCCTCCTGTGTAGCTAGGATTATAGGCATGAGCCACCAATGCCTGGCAGCACCAGTATTTTACTGTAAAAATTCATGGATTCCGTGGAATTCTTCCAAGTGAATTGCCTGCCTTGGATGTCAAAATGTATTCAATAGTTTTTGTATACATGTATAATAATTTCTTCAGAGTTTGTGATTTTTTAATCAGAAATAATTTTAATTTATCTGTTGAAATGAGTAGTACAGAAACTAAAATATTTCTTGTGCTTGTCCGAAAAATATATTTTAAAATATTCTATATTCTATGTTTGCAAAATGTTCATAATTTATTTTATTTTCTCCTTGATATACTTTGAATTCTACATTATTTTATAATATATAGGTTCATTAATGTGTCCTTTCCAATTGCATTCCATATAGAAACAGTTTGCGTCCTTTTTTTCTAGGACTTAACATTATTTTTATTTGGGATAAAATAACAATGTTGTCTAATTTGAAAATATTTGTAAAGTTTATGCTATGTAAATGCCTTTCTGAGGTGAAGATTTAATACACTGATGTCGAAGTAAATTATATGAATTACGTGTGTTGTTACACTTGTAATTTTGTAATCAAATTTTTAATAACTGTTTTTCATTTCTTGTATCTGAAGAGTGAAAAATATGGAATACTTCTCAAATTTTCATATTATCCTTGTGCAAGTGCCATGTTAATCTCTGTATTGTAATTTGAGTATAAGTGCTGCTGAAGCGTGTAGTATCCTCTAAATTTAAGTAGTTAATCATGCAATCTTTATACAGGTTTATATCTATGGGTGCATACTTGTAACAAGGAAACTTTATTGTTCCTAACAAAGCTATCGATCTTATTTCCCTAAAATTCTGTGAATAGTGGAAAATTTATATTTATCAGTCGATTGCTCACATTTGCAAAATTTTTTTGTCAATGACTATCTTAAGTCTTTTTATATGGAATTTGATCATACTCTCAATTATTTATAGATAGGTCCAAAGGTGATGGCTTTTTCAAATACTTATTTATTCAACTGAATTTGCTTTGCGGACCTAATGTATTCAAAGTAAGCGATGCTTAAGAGCTACTTCTAAACTTCTTAAGCTGACATTTTCCCAAATGAGGTGTTACAGGAACAAATGTCTACCTGAGCCTTTACACTTCTTCCATGTGGGAACAACCCAACCAGAATATCTTACTCTGACAGCGTACATTGTCTTACTAGAAGAAAACTAATCTTGGTTACAAGGGATCATAGAGAGATGAACAGTTCAAACAGAACTGTTCAGACTAGAAGGTATTTTATCAAAATATAATTGTTTATTATACCTTCCATTTCAAAAGTAGCTAATGCCAAGAAGGTGAAAAAATTGTTCGTATGCATGATTACTTAATGTCCTGGCCTGTCTACCATCCAACCAGGCAGGAACTTACACTACTGCCTTTTTATCACCCAATATTTTCATAGTTGCAGGAGAAGTGCGTATGTTTCTCCTCGTTATTAGGCATTAAATTGATAATGTTTTATTCACAGTGTTTCCTCTTGCCTCCATGCTGTAAATCTACAAATGGTAAATCTTTATGTCTAACTCTATCAAACACTGAAGTAGAGATAATGGAATAATACTTTAAAACAGAGTTTCCTTTAGTACAGTAACTACAACAGAACAATACAAAACGTGTGCCTTTTAATTATATTATATATAGTTATATATTTTTTATTTATATGTGCTGATTTTATATTTCACACAATGAAACTTACTAGAATTAGTTGATAATTTGACAAATAAATTGATATTTATTCCAATAAATAGGATTGGAATATAAATAATTAGGTTTAAAATATATATTGGACTATAAAAAGTATCAATGCAATGTTTTTAGTATAAACTTGTGATAAATTCTAACTGTTCTTTGTCTTCTGAATCCACATGGTAAAAAAAACAATGTTTTCCTCTAATCAATAATGGATTTTATTCTGCTGCTGTTTATTCTTTTAACTCGCTTGTCCTAAACTGTTTTACTCCATATTTCTGAAGCATTCCTACTGATTATACCCAAATTTTGCTAAGATGTCTAAAAAATATTATTCTTCTGCAATACCCATGCATCCTAGGAACCCAGGTCCCAGTTACCTGCATCATCAGATAACAGGGGCAAAACTTCTCACCAAAGCCCATGCAACATATCAACACAAAGTAATCAACACAAAGACCCATCTCAATTTCGCATTTCCTATATTTCAGGGCCCCAATTCCTTGAGATGCAGGAATTAGCAGTGAGCAATTGTGAAATACAAAGCTACTTAAAATGAAGGATGAGATCGCAAAATTTGAGAGAAAGTACTGTAATTTAAACATTCAACTTACAGATGACCAGCCCATATGAGTGAACAAGTTCACAAAGTGTCATAAGATTATTTTTAACACCCCTCACCTATTATTAACGAAAGATTTTATTCCAACATAAGTGGGCCAAAAAATAGTTCCTGGGAGGATAGATCAATAATTGGTCTACCAAAGCCCTGAAATCTTGACTTAGAGCTCAAATGTAATTCAGAAAAACATTGGAAGCACTAAAGAGTGCTTCAAACACTGGGACTTCAGTAAAACATGTTTCTGTGGTATAAAAATGTCACTCTCAAACCAATGATAATCTACATTTAATCCCCTGAAAGTGTATTCCTTTTCAAATAAACTTTTTGAAATCACACTGGCCAAAATAACATTTGACAAGTTGGTCATACTTAGTGACATTACAAGTTTTACAAGTATAGGGAGCAAGTTACAATAGAGTTGAATTATTTACACAGCACTAATGCCAAACATATTCAACCATTCCTTAAAGTGTAGAAATAGTACCACCCACAATTTGTGTTTTTCAGTAAGAGACTTCCAGAAGTGTGTTAAATGGATCAGCCTCCTAAATTTGAAACCCAAACGTTACCTAATAAATTTCATCATTTATTAAGGTACATTTTTAAAAAATCACAAATAGTTGCCTTATCATATGTTATTTTATGTTTTCCCTCTGTCTAACATAGTAAGAAATATGACTTTAAGTCTTGAATATGGGCACTCATCAGATATATGACAAACATAATATCTATCTTCTATTTCTATCATATTCCTCTCTAGAAATAAATTCAATTTTCTTCTTTTTCCAAAACTTATGGGTAGTAGAAAATATTATTCCATGTAAAATAAAAGAATCACACCATTGTACAAAGCCATTTATAAAAATTCATAGTTAGGAATACATTCTAAACTATTTTTTAACTTTCTTTTTGACTAAAGATTAATCTTCCAAATGGGTGAGAATAAAATCATGTTTAGGTGCTTCACGTCTCCAGTCTTGCAAATTGTTGCTGCAGATGAATGAATTATGGAAATATAACCTGACATCAGTTGAAGAATATGCAGGATTGAGACTCCATGGAATGTATATAAACCTTTCAAAGTATTAACAGATAGTTTAACAGAATGACTATCAGGAAGTTGAAACCAGAAAGGAATTATAGAAAAGACATAGAATGAATGCAAAATGAACAAGGGGCAAGTACAGTTAGAATACTTAATGTACACATATGATGAAGGAAGTGGTAAATTAGAAATAAATCTTGGAGAAAGGGTTGGTTGAGAATGATGGAAGGAGTGACTCTGATCTAGGATCATTGGACAATTAGATGGATATATTTAATTGTAACACAATTGCACAACCTTTTAAAATTCAGTTAAAAACACAAGAAACAAAAACACACAAAAATCACAACCAAACAGCAATCTCTAGAGAGTATGAAGATGACCTCTCAAAATTTGAATCAGTTAATGAAGGGCAGTCTTGGGAAAAGCAAACAAAGCTGTTCAAAGAGGGAAGTTTGGGATAGGGGAGAATTTTGAACAGAATTAGATTGTCTAAGGTTATAAATCACCTATATCTGCTGCAAACAGTATCTTTCTTCTACGAGTTTTCTGTCTGAACTGGATAATCCAGTCCTGAGACACACTTGGTAGCTTGTGAGGTAGAATGGAAGAAACAAGATAAGAACCCATTACTCCACTGGAGAGAAAACAGTCCTCTATATTTTCTCTAATCTCTCTTCACTACTCTTTCTTCATACTTTTAAGTCAATTGATTTTGAATTATATTTTTCCTTTTTCTTCTGACAAAGTAATTGGTCAAAATTATTTCATTAAATATTATTTGTCATTTTCTTCTTTCATGCTGTTTAATTGGCCAAGTGAGTCCATTGAACTTCCCTCTTGCATTTGGTTGCCATGAAACAACATCTATGTTAATGAGGAGAAATCTAATGCTAAACTTTGTCTCCAGAAAACCGTCCAAGAGGCTGTGATCACAAATATTTGGCTGTATTTTTTTTCTTTTACCTTGAAAGACTTCTTCTGGCTAAAGTGCCCACAATAAAAAGTACTACATCACTTGTTGGTTCAATCAGAATTGTCTAACCTCAAAAATATATTTTGCTAACAAGATGCTTAGAGGAAACAAAAAAATACTGCACTTTTATGTTCTCTCTTAAGATTCACCTTAGATACCATATCAGGAACAGTGAAGTTATTCTATGCAAAATTATTTCAATAGATTATTTTTCTCTTGGTCTTGCATTTGTTGACCAAGATGTATGGAGGAGAATAGAGTTAAATCACCCATACCTTGGAAGAAAGTGTCTGTTACAAAAGGACAATGCTTCTATGTCCTACTTTTATGTCCTTGTCTTAGCTCTTGCCGAGTTCCAATTAATCACAGCTTCTTGGCTTCAAGTCTAATGAAGCTGAAGAGCCATACAGGCTCCACCACTGCTACATCTTCATTATTTCTCTTTTAAAACTCTTTAAGTTGCCTCATTTGGATGTGGAATTTATTTTCATGTCTTCATTCAATCAGTTCTGCATTATAGTGAGACAAATGGGCTCTGTAAAATCACTTTTGGGAGTAAAAATACTAACACAATTTATATTAAAAAGTTTTGGCCTCCCTTCATTGCAGAAACAATACACTAAGCTAAGGCTTCTAAGAAAACTTTTTTTTATTAACTTTTCCATTTGCTCAATTCTTTTCTGAACTTTTAGGCCTATGTAATAAAAGATGTCTTCACTATCTCATATTAATAAGAATATTATTTTTGTGAGCCTCTTGGAAATGTGAACTCATTGGTTTGAAGTATCCAATCAGATTTTTTTCTGTGTTTCACTGCTTCACGTCCAAAGACATTGTGGAAAGTGTTACAAACAGAAAGGTGTAATCCCAACACCTTCTTTCATTGTGGAGGTCACTTTCTCCCTAAATATTTTGACTCAAATTATCTCTTTCAGAGAATTAATGTTTGATAATTAAAGGTAAATTCACAAATTTTGATGCCTCATTTTTTTAAGAACTTTTAATTTAAATTCCAATACAACCTTGTTTCAAACAGTGAGAATATAGTTCCTGGGTAAGGACAATTCTCAAGGGAACCTACAGGATTTACAGCAAGGTTTCTAAGTTCTGATTGTTTAGTGTGAAAAAGAGCCATCTTCATCCACATTGCTCCCTCTCTACTAAGTCTCCATGGATTTCTTTGCATGAAAGCCTATTCTTCCAGGCAATTTTAAATTTTCTTAATAGGCTAAGTTGTTAAAAATTTTGAACAATTATATTTTACCTGTCATAACTTTAAAACCCTTGAAAATCCTTTATTAGAACCGCGAATTCACCAATCCTAATTCCACCTTTACCATCAAAATGTTAACATGCTCTTTTCAGCATGTTATCAATGCAACTATTATTTTCCAGTGGCTTTGTTATGCGTATATATAACCATATTAGCTGATGCTAAGCAAAATGAATTCCAAGATATGGAACCAGATTTTTTTTTCATTTGTGGTTGTTGTTTTTGATGAACTATGTGAATTCTGTTTTCTTTGGGTTTTCCCCTATGGTTTATCCCTACTGTATTTCATTTTGTATTGTGTATACATTTACCTTGATTAGCGAAGGGAAAAGAAAAAACATAATGGTGAGACCAAGGACCAAAGGCAAACCAATGCAATAACAATACTCACAAGACAATATGTTGGAACTGTACATTACAATTGTGAGGGGTGAAAGGGTGAAGGAAAACTGTGAGAAAAATGAGGGAGGGTTATCAAGTTTGAAAAGTTATGATTTAATACCTTACAATTACTGTAACCCCAATGTACATCATTTTTATAATAAAATTGAAAAAATAAGCTGCATAAAATATAATTTCACTGTATTGGCACAGTAAATAATATTCTTTATGCAGTAACATTTTAAAAATCAATACTATTTGGCATCTAATTTGAATTAACTACCCCTTCTTTATCAGAGGGTCATCAACTTGAATGTCATCCAAGTAAACAATATTTTCACAATATACTTGCCAAATTTTTCAAAAAAGAATAAATTCTGTACTTTCTCATTCTAAAACAGAAAACAGTTTAATGCTATGGAAACCCATAACTTTTAAAAGTAAGTAAGTTGTTAAGAGGACAGAATATATGTGTTCTTCAAGACTCCTATGATTAATAGCTACTCATTTTTAAATTCTCAACCTTCCTAAGAGATTCAAAACAGTACCTGTTTGCATGTTATGTAATTCTGCAATAGATGCAGTTTCCAATAGGGTATTACAGATTGAGAACTAAACAGAAAAATAGCCACATTCTGGTAGAGGATAAAACTGTGAAGCATGTGTAATAATTAATTCTTCAAGAGTAAGCAATTGTTTATGAGGAAGCTATTATTTCTATGACCATCAATCCCAAGATTTATGCCATAAAGTCATCCTAGCCCAACAGTTTCCAACTTGTAAGGGACACCTTAAAATTCCTTAATTCACATCATGAATACCTTATCTCTATTTTGAAAAATACTACACCTCTGCTAATGTGACACCCTCCTTGTTCTGAAAAGAACACAATAAACTGAGCTGCATCATTTTTCCTCCACTGGTATTCCTGAGATCAGAACACTTGCAAATACTATTTATATTTATACTTTTTTAATTATCATAGATATTCAGTATGCTAAGATAGGAAAATTATGATCCAAAGCCCACCCAGGCAGGAAGGTTTCTTAGAATCTTACCTCCAAAAATCTTCTCCACAAAAGCCAGACTCAAGTGGCCCTGAGGTTGAAGTGGTAGAGCATGAGCCTTGAGCATAAACAGGCTCAGAGACACTGTCCAGGCCAAGAGTTCAAGCTCTAGGACGAACCAATAAAACAAAAACAAAATTGAAAACAAACCCCAAAGCCAGCATTTTTCTCCATGTATACAGAGGCACGTAAATAAGGAAATGGCTTCCTGTGTTACATATAGGAAGAAGAAAGAAGATGTCACACAATTACTATCTTCATACCATATTAAACCAAACCCTTAAAAAATTGGTTTTTCTAAATGTATAAATTAATGTCATCCATTTGTTGGCAACTCTCTCTAGATTATTCACATTAACCTGGTATACATGAACTGTGCGAATTATCTATTAACTATGTTCTAATTATAACTCTCTTGAAAGAATATCTACGCAAATAGAATGCCAGAATCATTTGTGAATTTTTCAATTAATCCCTCTACTTAAAAAGAATTTTGTAGTATCCTATAGAATATGAAATTACAAACAAAACCAAAAAATATATTTTAAATCTAAATTCTAATTTAACAAGGTCTACAAAGTCCTTCATTAGACGAACTTTGCTATTTCTCCAGACTTAAGCTTTTGGAATCCTTCAACATTTATTTGGAATCCAACAGAATGAGACTTAATTACTTTTGCAAATTTTTGGATGGGAATCATGAGCTATCTTGCATCTAGGGATGTTATATAATGATGAGAGCATTTAAAACACAAGTGAGGATATATATGAGTTGCATTCAATAGGAAACTTGACTTCTCAAAACATAATGACAAAATTAGGCCAAACTTACAACTGTGTATTCCTTTCTTGTTGTTTGGTTTGTTTTACTGAGACAAAATTATTCTACCTGGTCCAGGGAAGGTATCGTTATGTAATTCCACTCTCTAATCTCCTGTCTGAGTGCTAGAATTCCAGGGTTGTATCACATTGCCCTGCCATATTTTCTTTATTTAATCTAGAAACAGACTAGCAATTCTGAACTTCTCCTATGATCTTATCCAATAGACTGACTGCTCTGACTGTTTATGTACTAATTTCAAAGATGTTTTAACATTTGACACAGGATATAAACATTTTCAGATGCACCTGCAGGGTTCCCTGACTCATTCCTCAATGGATCCTATCCCGTTAATAATGATTGCTTGACTCTCTTACTATCTTTGGTCCCTACCTCTGTAATATTGTCAACTTCTGGGGGAAAGTTCACTTGAGGGCTTTCTAATATTAAAAATTATCACTTGATTATAGTCTTACTCAGGACCTATTTTCTATTTTTTCTAACTTTTCTACATATTCTGAGAGTTGTTTCATTTGTGTATTTTTGTGTGCAGGTATAAGTGCCTCTGTGTGTATGTGCATGTTTGTATGTATGTATGCAAAAACCTAAAGGTGTTATTCAGCAATCTTGCTTGTGACTGGTATTCCAGCTTTTGGCTGGTTAATTATAGGTAGTGTCTTAAAGCCTATACTGTCCAAGCCAGATGCAAATTGAACTTCCCAGACTCCTTTACATTCTTAGGTTTTATTTTTCCAGGAGTATCAACTTTTAAACTTCAAACACTTTTGTGAGTGTAAAGTCTAACCTGTAGCCCAGATTTTTAACTCAAGAATTCATATAAAGATAGATGAACATTTACATTACATATCCTGAGTGCACACTGTTAGAAATGTGATCATAAACCAAGTTGTTGTGAGATCTGAGGATTGGGGTTTAAAGCCAGCATGGGTAGGAAAGTCCTGGAGACTCTTTTCTCCAATAATTACCAGAAAACTGGAAGTGGCACTGTGGCTCAAGTGGAAAAGCACTAGCCTTGAGCTGCATTTCAGAGGGACAGGGCCCTGTCCTATATTTCATTTTCCATAGAAAACAACAACAACAAAAAAAGAACTTAAGAAAAGGAAAGAAAAAGAAATGTGATCTTAGCCACCAGGTTCATTGCTAGTATAATTCCTGTTCTCTCAGATGGACTCTTTTTTTCCAGTTAAGTCTATTCTTCCATATCTGACTTACATTGGAAACAGAATCATTCTTCCATCTTCCTTTTTGCACATTTACGTGATTATCAAGCGTGATTTAGAAAGGGAGTGGCCTCATGCTTCATGTTCCACTTAGGAGTAATGCTTTCTCCGTATCACTCACATAAATCTACATACTGGACTTGGCATCATTGTTTCAATGTTTTTTTTTATTTGTAGAGTTTTCTATATTGTATTGAACACTTATACATAAACACAGAACTTCTTTTTCTCCTATAATTGCTATTGTTTCTCTTACTGTTAACACCTGTACACTTGGGAAATTAATGCACAGCACATAGACTCACAAAAAATGATCTGAGAACCTTCTTCCCATTTAAAATTCACCTTAATTTACAGAGCACATAAGAAGTTTGAACAAAATGTTATCATGGATAATATATTAATAAGCAATTTAAATTGCATTTCTCTTTACTAAGTTGTCTCTGAAACACGTGTTACCTCATGCCCAAAAGTGTCCTTGTGCTATTTCAATGAAGCCAGAAAACAGTCATTATTTTCTGTAGCAGCACTATAGATTGTTACTGGAAATAAGTGGAAGTAATTGTTATTGGACGTGGAAACTGATCCCAGGAAAGGAATTGAACATGGAGAAATGATAAAGTTCAAGTTAACTATTGCTTTCCTTTTTACTGTACAAGAAAAGAATCCAAGGCTGGAAGGAAACTCTGTCCCTGACTTTTTTTGAGTGTGTCCTTTACTCATATAAAATTTGTCTGTAAATTTCTGGTTGAGAGTATTACAACAGGAAACAATATGCCATTTGAAGGCCAGCATAGAACAAAAGGAAGTAACTTTGTTTTAAAAGTGTTCTACTGCAAAGAAGCAAAGATATGGAGGTTTTAAAGTGTCTTATGGATGGATGTTTCACACCTGGGATGATTCTCTTGGTGCAGGAATCAGTTATCAATTCCTTTAGTCTGGTCATGAGTTTTCCATAGCAATAAGGATTCCAAAAAAGCAGGATCCAGTGAGTATGATCAGCAAAAGGAGTCTCTTCTTGGACCACCACTATTATAAGGAGAGTCCCAAAGAAATACCCAGGGTTTGTTTTGTTTACTTGTTTGTTTAGTTTGTGCTGGTTTTGGGGCTTGAACTCAGAGACTGGCCCCTGTCCCTGAACAGTTGTCTTTCTTTCACACCTGGCCCAAAGCTAGTACTCCACTGCTTGAGCCAAAACTCCACTTCTGGCTTTTTTGGTGTTTAATTACAGATAAGTGTTTGACAGACTCTCTTGCCTGGGTTGGCTTTAAAATAAGACAATAAGAAAGCTAAGTGACATCAACTGTATAGACTTCTCTTTTGAACCAAGAAATATTAGATGAAGTTTATTATAAAGCTAATATTTGACAATTTTTAAAGGAGAGAATATGTTTAGCAAAGAAGCCATAACAAATAACTCAGCGAAAGTAGGTGCATTACTAAATCATTTGGGAAGATTACAATTGACTTCATCATTCCTTTGGGGGAAACTTAAAGCCATATTTGCACTTTTTTGTTGGTTGTGGTGATTGAACATTGATCCTGGGTACTGTCTCACAGCTCTTCACCACAACTTGAGCACTCTACCACTTTAGCTTCAGCACCACTTCCGGATTTCTGGGGTTAATTGAAGATAAGTATTTCATGGACCAGTGTTTCCTGACCAGGCTGGCTTTGAACCACAATCCTCTGGTCTCAACCTCCTGAGTAGCTAGGATTACAGGCATGAGCCACCAGCACCCGGCTCATATTTGCATTTATGTGCACTTAATGTCACTATGTAGACAAAGAATGGAAATCTGAACCAAATGATGTGACATTGCAGCTTTTCAGAAAAATTGAAGTAGCAATAAATATGTCCTCCTTTTCCATTTTGTTACATTAATGACTCATGAGTTATGGGACTCTTACATTAGCATCCACTTTCATCTTTGTAGGTGTATTTAGTATCAGGAAATGTTCATAGAGAAGTATAGAAAGACAGATTTTTAGAAAGGAAAGGAGATCAGGTATGAAAGAACAGCATAGAAGAAGATACATTTATCACACAGAGATTAAGAACTAGCCTAGGAGATTTTGAATGCTAAAGGCAATGAGGAATAAGCCTAGTTGATAACTAGTTCTTCGATAACCAAACATGGTTCCCTAGAACGGTTTCTCCTATACCTTAGTTACTATCATTTTTTCTTTCCATCTGGAGTTATTCCTTCTCTTCTGTCACAACTGTTAATTAGCCTTTGCCTTTTTGGTGTGATGACTAGCCAAAATAGTTCCCAAATCTCACTTAGACTATCCTTCTCATTGTGATTAGCAGTGACCCCACTCAAAAGCCTGGAATCTTTTAATTTTCCAGTATTAATCTTCACCTGACATCTAAGCACATTCCCGGCATTAATTGCTGTGAGTAATGAACAAAACAACCTTTCAACACAGTATCCTAACATAGGCAAAGTACATGAATTAGGGACTATTGTCAGGTATTAGTATGGAAGAAGCAATTATATATTCCAAATATGGGTTCTTTATTTTGCATTTACTAACTAAATTGTTGTTGTTGTTGCTGTTGTTGTTTTGGCAGTCCTGGGACTGAACTCAGAGCTTAGGAATTATTCCTCAGCTTTTTTTTCCCTCAAGGCTAACCCTCCACCACTTGAGGCACAGGACCACTTCCAGTGTTTCCTTTTCAATTTATGTGGTACTGAGGAATTGAACCCAAGGTTTCATGCATGCTAGGCAATCACCATACCATGAAACCACATTCCCAAAACCCTAAATGACTTTTTTAAGATGGCATTACATTTTCATTCTGTAACTATGTATTATAATTTTAACCAGTAATTTTTGCTAGAAAAGTGCATTGAACACAGTACGGAGTCCAGTAAGGCTAGATGGACAATGCATAACTGTCACAGTGTAGCCAGGGCACAGAGGGACTTACATCATGGTGCTAGTACAACAGACTGAGTGAGACAGCTCCTTACCCACAGCCTACCTCCAGAATGAGAGGGCCACCTTGGTTCTAACCACATGGTGATGCTGAGAAAGAGAAAGAATGAATGTCAGAATTACACTTAAACCAGGTGCCTGTGGCTCAGGCCTATAATCCTAAGTACAATAAAGGCTGAGATATGAAGATCGTGGTTTATAGCCGTCCCTGGCAGGAACAACTCTGAGACTCTTATCTCCAAAGAACCACCAGAAAACTGGAAGTAGTGCTGTGACTCAAGTGTTAGAGTGCTAGCTTTGAGCTGAGGAGCTCCGGGAGCTGCCCCAGGCCCAAAGTTCAAGCCCCATGACTGAAAAGAAGTGGACTTCCCACCACAAAATGTGGACTGAATAGCACCCATTGTCCTAGAGAGCATGGCAGAGAAGTCAGGCTGAGCTTCCTGTCAGCTGGGAGTCATTAGTAGGTCAACCGGATTATCTGTGCCCCAGGATCCCCAGCTTTAAAACTGAACAAAGTGAAGGATCCCGTTACTCATGGGGATAGGATAATAAATAAAGAGAGCCCTGTTTTGTTTCATAATCCCATACCTGTTGCACCATTAATAACACACACCATCTGAGATCTTTCCGGGTATCTTCCTATCATATGCTCACAGAATTGCCAAGAACAGTATCAGATGGCCCATCCCTCTGTGCCTGTCCCTGCTCCAGAGATCCCTATGTATTAATCTCTTGTTTCCTCACAAATGTGCCATGAGGAGATTGAAGTCCAATGGTTGAGGCCCAACCAAGAGCTTCACCTCTGGTCAAGAATCTGCTGCTGTGGACTGAGTTTGGGACAATCCATCTAAACCAATGACTGAGTGTGGCGCTACATGTCTACCATTCCAACTACAGAAGAATGGGCCTGGTGGCTAATGCCTGTCACAGATAGGAGGACCATGATCCAGCCTAGCCTGAGCATATATTAATTCTCCATCTCAGAAATCCCCAAGACAGAAAATCTTGACTCGCATGTTAGAAGACCTAACTGGTAAGCCTAAGGCCTTGAGGTCAAACCCTAATATACCAAAAAGAACCAGAGTCCCAGTGCCAGAGGCTCATGCCTATAATCCTAAGTACTCAGGGGGCTGAGATCTGAAGATCACAGCTCAAGATTTAAAATAGGGTTGACCTCACCCATCAGATGTCATGATGAGAAGACCCAGAGTCTGACCTATGCTGTTGCGCTCCATACTAGCAGAACTCATATCCTTACTAAGTGTTGGTCATGCTCTATGTCCCCCTGGGAAACCATCCCCTGCAGGCCACACTCCCAGGTCCTCCAAAGCTCCCAGTGCCACCAACCAGGCCCAAAATAGTACACAGCTCCATTGCACACAGATCCCTTGTTCTTGTAATTTAACAGTGCTGTGTCCCCTTCAAGCCTCTCACCTTTCCAGGCCCCCGACCTCAGCTGTGAATCCCATACATGCCCCAAAGATAGCAGGTAGAAGTTACCAAAGCATTTGGCCTCCTTGTTACAACCCACTTCTACACACACACACACACACACACACACACACACACACACACACACATTCAGACCGGTGACAGAAGTTTCATCCATTCAACACCTGCAATTTGCCAACTGATCACAAACCTGAGCACAGTCAGGCTGTACAAGGAAAAAGATGATCTCTCTCTCTCTGTCTCTCTCTTATGTCTCTGTCTCTCTGTTTTCAGGTGAAAGTTTGACTGAGCACAGAAGACAAGGGCTCACACAGCAAGGTGTCAATAATCTGCATCCAACACCTCCTATCCCCAGAAAAAAAGGAAAAGACCCCAGAAGGCAGGTGTATATATGCTGCTCTACACCTCTGATTAAAGCCACCGGGTTCTCACAATGGAGAGGAAGGGCGCAGATGTGCGGCTGTGTTGCTCCCACTGCTACAGGCCAGGGGATCTGTGGCGCCCACTCCTCACCCAACCCTGCATCTCCCCGTTTCCTGGGACACTAGGCGCTGGGGATGGGGGTAGGATCTTCGGGTCAACACCCACCACCTCCCCTCGGGCACATTTGTGGCAGGGCGTGGGCCAGAATGTGGGGCACAGGGGAGGTGCGGGTCGGGGTCGGAGGGAGGAGATATGGGGTCCCAGGGTGCGGGGATGTGTGGCAGCCACTCACATGTGTTGCTGGCAGAAGCTGTTGGCAGCTACTCTAGGTGGGGCAAGCAGCAATGGCAGAGGCATGACAGACACTCAGGCCCTGAGCAGAGGACAGAGGAGCCAGGACCAGGTTAGGGCCGCAAGCTGGCTCGTGGCACACCATTGCACCATTGCCTGAGGAAACCATGGGTCTGAGCCCGCAGCACCAGGTTTGAAATGCTGCTCCATGGGGAAGGTGGGGAGGGGGCCGGGACTCAGGCAGGCACATGGTGGGCCTGAGGAAGGCCTCTCCTTTTAGGCCTAGAGTCTCTTGCTCACCACTCACCCTCCTCTACCTTCCTTAACTGCTGGTAGTGGTGTCTACAAACAGAGGGAATCATGGTGCTACTGGGCAGCATGGAATGTGGGCGTGGCCACCATTCTTGTATCCCATTGGTCAGAAAGAACCATAAAACAATGGGGGTGTGGCTGGAATCCTGTGACCAGGCAGAATGGGTGGAGTCAAAATGACGGCAGCCCCTTTCCCAGAGAACTCTGTCCAATCCATTTGGGGACAAGAGGGTTACCTGCTTTAGCCGGATGGCTGCACAGGTTGTTGTGTGTGTCTGTTTGTTCCCAAAACTTGAACCCAGGATCTGGGCACAGTCTGTGAGTTGCTTTAGATTAAGGCTAGCTCTCTACCACTGGAGCCACATGGCTTTACTTCTGGCTTTGTTGGCACAAGTTGGACAGGAGTTTCAAGGACTTTCCTGCCTAGGGTGACTTTGACCATGATCCTCCTTTCACAGCCTTGTAAGTTTTAAGGAGGACTGATGAAAGCCACTGATGCCTGGCTAATCATTGGTTTTGCTGATGTTCTTGGACAGGCCTGTGAGTTCCCTATCCTCAGGTTTAATTTGTAGGAGCTAGAGCCCACAGTTTGAATCCTGGCCCTGCCACCAACAAATGGCAGGAGATCCTATGAAACTCATTCCTATTCATATGATTACCAAAGGAATGTGATGTATGTCATGGTTAAATGGGCAGTACTTGAGTGATTGGAGGATAAAATTATACACAATTACATTATAGGACACTGGTCAATATTAATTAATACTTTATGAAGAATTTAAACATTCACCTTCATTAAATAGAGTGCAAATGAAATACCTACGAATTGGGCATCACATAGCATAGAAATGCCTTTTTTTTTCTGCCAGGACTGGGATTTGGACTCATGGTCTAGGTAACCCTGCCGTTCCACTGTGTGGGAAGGGGAAGCTTGCCTCCTTGAATTCAAGAAATTCAAGTCTGTTCCTTGGGCCTGAAATCAATGCCCAGCACTAGAAAACATCCTATTTGTGTACATTTTAAATATATGATTTATATTTATATACGTATGTTGATTCCATATTGCATTAAGTGTAGTTACTTACTTTATTGTTTGATTTACTCATGTATTGGCTACTCATTGACTATTATGACACATAGAACAGTGATTCCATTGGTTACATAAGATATAGGTTTGCATATGTATTGCACATCCTTCCTGACACCCAGGACTTTCACAGAAAAGGAAAACATATGTCACCATCAGCTTCTTACTACACGATTCATTTTTTGGGAGTGTTGGCATCTGAACTCAAAGCCTACAAGGCCCAATTCATGAATGGGTGAGTGTCAGCCTGCCATCCTGTGGCAAATTGACCTGACAGGCAGTTCCGAGTACCTGAGATCAAGCCACAGCGGTTGACAAAATAAGAACAGATTGACGTGCAGATGGTAGTACACTAATAATTATATATCTTTATAGAGTGCCAGAGATGTCTATACATTATTCAGTTATACAGACTACATTCCTACCAATTCTTGGGAATTTATAATGCCTCCGTGTAATTAATGTTATTGCTTTCATGCTTAACAAACTATTAAGTAAATCAATCAATATTCTGAAAATATTGCATTCTGTAAGTAATAGTATTCTTTTAATGCTTCATAAATATTAAATAAAATCAGTCTCCTGAAATGATTCTGTCTAATTTTATAGGAGCGTCATTCACCATCAACTCATTGATAATATTATCTTGTTATTCCCATGGATGGGAACGAGTCTCTTAGTATCTCCTGCCATTGATTGGTGTCAGGACTGGGATTCGAAATCAGGGCCTACATTACCATGTGGACCTATGACTTCCTCAATAGTCTGGCAACCTTCACCAATCCAAGATGAAGTACCCTTTGCAACAGTGTCATTCAGACCTAGGGGGGTTACCGTGCAAGGGAAGGAAACATAAAAAGGCCATCTTGCTGCATTTTTTCTGTACATTTTTGCCACACAAGGCCTGGGGGTTTAGGATCCCAGTATCTACTCTGGGCCCAGTGGCTGAACCCCAGCATAGGGTGATCGAAGCTGAGGCAGAATTACCACAACCTGAGTTCAAGCCCCCTGCTGAGCAAAAAATAATTAAAAGAGATTAGCTTCCTGGCTTGCAATTCACCCCGTTTATTCTGCCAGTGTTTGGATTTGAACTCAGAGTCTGGGTAAATCTGCAACACTGTGGAAGAAGGGGAAGCTCACCGTACTTGAAGATAAGAAAGTCAGGCCGGTACTCTAAGCCAAAATTCAAGCCCCAGCCTTGGAAAACATACTATTTATATACATTGTAAATACAGGATTTGTACTTAGCTATGGATGTTCAGTCCATACATGTTAGGTGTGGTTGTTCCTTGTACTTTTTGTTTTATTCATTTATTTACCATTGATTTTATTATGATGAAACCCATTCCCTTTATTACATTGATGACATCCTATCATATGGAATCTAATCTAAATTTGTAGACGTGTTCTCCATCATGCCTGACACCCAAGACTCTCAGAGAAAAGGAAAAAATTTTCACACTTGGCTTCTTACTGCATGATCCAATTGTTGGTAGTGCTGGGATCTGAACTCAGGGCCTAGCAGGACCAATTGGTGAATAGTTTAAGGTTACCACACCAGCCTGTGAGCAACAAAGGAGTTAGGCCATTCCCAGGAAGTGACATTGATCCCCAGGGTGGGCCACGATAGTCATAAATTAATAATTTAAACATAGGATCTATATTTACATATATGTGTGGACAGCATCTTACGTTTGGAGTACTTTTTCTCCTTATTTTCTGCCTTATGTAAGTATTGTGTATTTTACTGAGTAAGGTAACAGATATAACAATGCTTACATGGAAGACAACCTAATGCCCTGGGTATAGGGTTTCCTATGCATTTTCCATCCAAGCTGAGACCCAGGACTTTCACAGGACAGGAAAACAGGTGAATCGATGGGCTTCTCACATCAGGATTCATCTTTTGGCAGTGTTGGGATTGGAACTCAGAGTCTATCAGGCCCAATTGGGGAAAGGGTCAAGGTGAGGACACCAGCCTGTGAGCAACGAAGGAGATAGGCCATTCCCAGGACCTGACATCGAGTCCCAGGTAGGTCCAGATAGTCATAAATACATAATTTAAATACGGGATCTATATTTACATACATGTGTAGACTGTATCTTGCATTCGGTGCACTTCTCCTTAATTTGTGTCTAATTCATGGAGTTATTGTGTATATTACTGAGTATGGTGACAAGTATAACTATGCTGACATGGATGACAATCTGTTCCTATAGGTATAGGGTTGCCTATGCATTCTACATCCTAGTGGAAGACTGGGACTTACACAGGAGAGGAAAACATGTTCAACGACTGGCTTCTGACAACAGAATGAATCTTTTGTCAGTGCTGAGATTTGAACTGAAGTCTGGGTAGCTCTGTTGAACTTTGGGGGAAGGGAAATCTCACCATCCTTGAAGAATAGAATGTCAGGCCTGGTGCAGAGCCTGATATGAAGCCCCAGCACTGGACAAAATAACAAGCCCGCCTTTTTTAAACATAGGATCTCTCTTACCTACAAGTTTGGTATGCATCTTGCATTCAGTGTAGGTATTCTTTTTATTTTGTGTCTTATTCATGGATGTATTGTGAATTTTATTGAGTATGGTGATAGATGTAACTATGCTGACATGGATAACAACCTATTCAAATGGCTACAAAGTTGTCTATATTGAATTCTCCATGCTTGCTAAGACCCAGGACTTTCACAGGACAGGAAAACAGGTGGATCGATTAGCTTCTCAAATCTAAGGTGAATCTTTTGGCAGTGCTGGGATTTGAACTCAAGCCCTAGCAGGCCCAATTGGTGAATGGGTCATGGTGAACACACCAGCCTATGAGGCACTAAGGAGGTAGGCCATTCCCATGACCTAAGATGAAGCCCTGGTGGGTGCCAATATAGTCATAAATTCATCATTTAAACAGAGGATCTATATTTCCATACATGGATGGGCAGCATCTTGCATTCAGTGTAGTCATTCTTTTTATTTTGTGTCTTCTTCATTGATGTATTGTGTATTTTCTTTATTATAGGATGACAGATATAACTGTGGTGATCTGCATGACAACCTATTCCCATGAGTATAGAGTGGCCTATGCATTCTCCATCCTAGCTGAGACTCAGGACTTGCACAGCACAGGAAAACTGGCGCAATGGCTGGCTTCTCACATCAGGGTGAATTTTGGCAGTGCTGGTATTTGAACTTTGGGCCTAGGAGGCCCAACTGCCCAATGGGTCCACGTGATCACACCAGACTGTGAGCCACTAAGGATCTGGTCGGTACCCAAGAACAAAGATCGAGCACCAGGGAGGCCACAATTGTCCTGAATGAATCACTTAAACATGGGATGTATATTCAAATCCGTGTGTGGACTGCATTGTGCATTTAGTGTAGTTATTCTATTTTGTATGCTATTCATGGATGTATTGTGTATTTTCTTCAGTATATGATGACAGGTATAACTGGGCTCACATGATAACAACCAATTCCCATGGCCACAGAGTGGCTCATGCATTCTTCATCCTAGTTGAGACCCAGGACTTGCACAGGAAAGGAACACAGGTGCAAAAATTGGCTTCTGACATCAGGATGAATCTTTTGGCACAGCTGGGATCTGAACTTGGGGACCAGCAGACCAAATTGATGAATGGGTCCATGTGAGCACACCAGCCTGTGAGCCACTAAGGAGTAAGGCTGTTCCCAGGACATGAGATGGACCCCCAGGTGCGGTTGGGGGGACACACAGCAGTCATCCATTCATAAGTTGAAGGTAGTATGCAAATAAGTACACATTTGTATAGAGAAGGAGAGACGATAACCTGTGATGGAATCCAATCTACCATCTGTCTACTGATTCTTGGATCTTTCCAGATGCCTTCACTTCATGACTATTATGATTCTTGTCACGCTTAATCAACACTACTTTACAAATAAGCTATACCCCATGAGTCTTGCCTATGACTTCCTAATCACATCATGCATGAACTACACATTCAATGAGATCGATCACATTCCATGACTTTTCCTGGTCCAGAAACCAGTATCTCAGGATTTCCAACTATTGCTTTCTCATTGGGGTGGGCTGAACTCAAGCCTCAGTCATGGAAAACATACTACTTGTATACATTTTAAAGACAGGATTTATACTTATATACAGATGTTCAGTAGATATCGTGTTTGGTGTGGCAGGATTTATACTTCCACACAGATGTTCAGTCCATATCATGTTCAGTGTGGTTATTCATTTTATTTCTGTTTTTATTCATTTATTTATGATTTATTTTATTGACTTTGATGACACCTATACCATTTATTACATTGTTTACATCCTATCACATACCATCTAAATTTGTAGATGTGTTCTCTATCATGCCTTCCACCCTGGACTCTCCCAGAAAAGGAAAACATGTGTCACACTCGGCTATTTACTCAAAGATTAAATATTTGGCAGTGCTGGTATCTGAACTCAGGGCCTAGCAGGCCCAATTCATGATTGGGTGAGTGTGAGCACAGAAGCCTCTAGCCAATTAAGCTGTCAGGTGGTCCCAGGCACTGAGATCAAGCCCCAAGTTTGGCCAAAACAGCAATACATGGATAGGCAGAGGGTGGCATACAAATAAATATATATTGTTAAAGAGTTCCAGAGCTGTCTGTCTATGACTAAATGACATCTATTATGTTCCTACCAACTCTTAGGTATTTATTTTATCTCCATTGAAACAATATTATTCTTTTCATGCTTAATAAACTATTAATTAAGGTCAATTAGCATCCTAGGATTATTGCATCCAATTTTAGACTAGACAAATGTATGAATTACTCTGTAAATCTGTATTTTTATGCATAGGAACGAGTCTCTTGTGATCTCCTGCCATTGGTAAGTGTAAAGATTAGGATTTGAACCCTGGCCCTATGCTGACATGTTGGCTTATGGCTTCCCTGATAGCCTGCCAGCCATCAGCAATGGCAGGCCGGGTCCACTTTGAAACCATGTCATTCAGACAGAGGATGGTCACTGTGCAAATAAAAAATTGTAAAACCATGAACCCTCTACAGCTCCCCACTTTTTGTGCTTTTCTGCTTTTTTTTTTCTTCCTGCAAGCCCTCTGGACCTAGGGTTCCAGGATCAGCATTGGGTCCCGAGGGTGCACCCCAGCCTAGGGAGAATGAAGCTGATTCAAAGTTGCCATGACCTGAATATGACAAAATACTCAGAACTAAATTGAAATAATAAAGCTCCTTGGTTTGCAATTTTTGCGTTTTCTTTCCTAGCCTGGGATTTGAACTCAGAGTCTTGATGAATCTGTAACAATGTGACGAAAGGTGCAGAGTTGCCATTACTTGAATTCAAACCCCATGCCAAGCCAAAAATAAATACGTCACTGACCTCAGCAGGAAAGTTAGTTGTGAAGATGGTAGGGAAGGGATGGTAGGGGAAAAACAAACAAGGAGGCAACAATGCTCAATACGAAATGTACTCACTACTGTAGTCATGTAACTGTGACCCCTCTGCACAACAGTTTAAAAATTAAAAAGGTACAAAAAATTATGTAGTGCTCAAGAAGCACTTTGGGGGTAAGAGATGGATGTCTGCATAGCTGTACAAAATTCTAAACTGATTTTTTTTCAGTGTTCAGTATGAAACTGAATAAACATAACTGTTTCTGTTACAAATATTAAGTCACTGTCTTGGAACTGGGGCCAGTATTTCTGCCATTGCTGGGATTTGAGCTCACTGTCCAAGTAACTCTTTTGCACCTTGGGTGAAGGCTAAGCTCCCTGTCCTTGAGGAAATAATTTTCAAGCTAGAGTTCCCAGGGCCTGAATTAAGGCCCTGCAATAGAAAAAATATTTGTATACATGTGTAATATATATATATATATATATATATATATATATATATATATATATGATACAAAATTAAATGGAGGCATTTGTCAAGTCATCACATGGTTAGAGTCTGTCCCCAGTATGAGCATTGTCTTATTTATCTTTGGACAACTTCCTATAGGGATTTGTTTTGATGATTTATACTCAGAAGCCTTTTCTTGTGACTAGGCAAGTTGAGGGATAAAATCGTAAGTTTGAGGTTGGGAATGTGGCTTAGTGGTAGAGAGCTTGCTCAGCATGCATGAATTCCAGGGTTTGAATCCTCAGTGCAAAATACTCATAAAAAGCCAGCAGCTGTGGTGTGGCTCAAGTGATAAAGCGCTAGCCTTGAAAAAAAGAAGCTCAAAGACAGTACCCAGGCCCTAAGTTCAAGCCCCAGGTCTGGCAAAAACAATACGCCAGATTCCAGTGGCTCTGGAAACCTACTTTCTCAGGAGACTGGGATCTTAAGAGTGTAGTTTGAAGACAGCCTAGGGAAGGAAAGCCTGTTAGACTCTTACCTCCAATGAACCATCAAAAAACCCCATGTGGGTCAAGTGGTAGAGTATTTGCCTTGAGCTGAAGGGCTCAGGGACAGCGCCCAGGCTTCAGTTTGAGACACACAACTGGAAAAAGAGTGAGGGTTTATCAAAGTAATTTTCCTATTTGCTATTTATGAGAATATTTTTTGGAACATGAATGCTGATGTACACCAGAATTGGAGTCAGACCTCAAGGTTCATGTGTAGCACATCCATAAGCCCAGCCACTCAGATTCTAGCATTATAAACGTGTGTCCTACAGGGTTCTGAAAGGCACATTTTTGAAAGGCTTAATATGCTCCCCAAGCCTTTTGTGATAAGCAGTTGACTTGTATTATCAATGTCATTACAGTTCTGACCCTAGCAGAGAACCAATAGCTCACACCCATCATCCTAGCTCAGGAGGCTGAGGTCTCTATCACAGGGTGAAACCAGCCAAGGCAGGGAAGTCTGGGACATTCTGACTTCCTGTTCTGAAAGGTCAGATGCTTAAGAAATTCCTGTGTTTCCCTTGGGGATGAGAAGTTACTTGCACTCTAAATGTTCTTGGAGTTCTTGAGTTACAGAAGAAGGAAAGAAATATTATTGACCCAATCGGGGTTCAAATGAAGTTCTCAGGATCCAAGCCCTAGCTCTGTTTGCAGGAAGAACTCCAGTGTAACACTGTATTTGAAGGACAGGAAACTGTTTCAAAAGCCAGACTAGGTACAGAGAACTAGGCCTGCAGGATTAGGAGGCAGAATGTACACACTCAACAGAGAAGTGAGCTGCAAAACCACTTCATTCATTCCAGGCACAGCCAGCAATGGGGGAAACCTGAAACATTTGTTAGAGTTACAGCAGGGTCAGGCTTTTCTCAGCTTCCTCAAACAATGACTAATTAACTTTCCTCCCTCAGGTTAAGGGAGCCTCAGGCTATCTTTAGGTTACCAATAGAGAGCCAGTTTAGTGGGGGGAGGGGAGGAACAGAGTAGAAAAACCCTGTTCTCTGGTCTCAGGGAGTGGGATATTGACTCTCCATTTGTCAGGTTTGAAAGCCCTTCTATCTCTGCCAGTCTTTTCTCCTTCCTTCATTCTCCACATCATTAATGCTAATCCCCAGTCCAAGGAGGGGCAGGGCCATTTTTCTTCTGTCTCCAACACCTGAGTTAGAACCTGGCTCTGCCCTCTTGACTCTGGGGCTCTTGGCTGCCTGAGAAGTGGGACAGAGACAGTCATCCTGCTCTGCATTTGTGTGAAGGCGATGCTGGTGTCCTGGCACACTGCAGAAAGATTCATGACTGGGAATGTTCCCTTCTTTCCTTCTGATATCAAAAACAGATTCTTCTATCAACTTTCTTTCTTTCTTTCTTTCCTTCCTTCTTTCTTTCTTTGTTTCTTTCTTTCTCTCTCTCTCTCTCTCTCTCTCTCTATATATATATATATATATATATATATATCTTTCTATTTCTTTCTTTCCAGCTATCTACCTACCTTCCTACCTAGGTAGCTATCTCTTTGCCAGTTGTTGGACTGAACTCAAGGCCTGGGCACTGTCTCTAGCACTCTGCTACTTGAGCCACAGCACATATTCTGGCTTAGTCTGTGAACGGGTGCCTGAGGAATCAAACCCAGGGCTTCTTGCATGCTAGGCAAGCACTCCCTCATTAATCCATATTCCCAGCCCCTTCATTTTTTTTCTTAATGGTAGTTTTTACATCAGTATGCTACCATTTTATGTTCTCAAGTTGAATTTTCTGAATACTGGTTACTTCACTTCCCTGTCTGATTTGTGATTATTCCTGCATTGCCCTCATAATAAAATGTAAATAAATGCTGCTGAGAGCTTCAATGTGCATCATATAAAGGCACAGGCCTAGAACCCTGGAAGACAAAAGCAATGGGCCTGAAATGAAGAGAATGATGCAGTATTCACAACTAGCATATCTGAAAAACAAACCAGTAAATAAAAGCAGAGTTTGCACTATGGGAAGTAATATCCATACACACATAAGTAGGTAGGACACTGATACATAAACTTGACCTTCTCTTTTTGAATTTTTCTGTGGCCATCCCAGGGCTTAAACTCAGGGCCCGATGTGTCCCTGAGCTGCTTTTGCTCAAGGCTGAGGCTCTACCACCATCACAACTCCACTTCCCGCCAGCTGGTAGTTAATTGGACATAAGCAATTCTGAGGCTTTCCTGCCTGGTCTGGATTGTATCTCCTGCTCAGTTTTCTCTCTCAAAGCTGGAGCTCTACCCTCTGGGCCACTGCTCTACTTCTGGTTCTCTGTTGGTTTATTGGAGAAAATAGTCTCAGAGACTCTCCTGCTCTGCTGGCTTGAATAGCGTTCTCCTGAGGAGGCTTCAAGTGGTTTCCTCAGGGATTCACCGAGGAGCCGCTCCACACAAACCCTTAGTCTAAATCTCTAGGAGTACTAGAGAAAAATGGAAACATTGTTATACCCCATTCGCAGGACCCCCACCAAAAAGACCACCGAGAGTCAGACTTTACAGCTGTTTTAAGGTTTTATTTAAACGGGCTGCAGCTCGGGCCTTGTTATACACTCCGACACAGCAGCACCTAGGAGAAGAGCCCCAAGGTAAAGATTTGCAGGGTTTATAAAGGCACACAACCAAACAGGTGTTTGGATTTCCACCAGGTGTTGCTCTGCTAGAAATAAGCAACAAGTGATCACTGCCTCAAAACTTTAACCCTTCATTCTCCCCCCTTGACTTATGGTCCTGAGACACAATCTTGTGGCTCCAGCCTCAAACTAAACTCCAACAGCTCTTGATCTTGAAAGAGTATGGTCCCTAACTTACATTAGCCATACTATTAAACAACAATACCAATAAAAATCAGTTCAGTTTTCTTTGCTTGAGGTTAACTCAGAGTGGTTGGGTAGGATGCTTGGAGACTTCCCATGTTTCCCCAAGGTTGTCCAGGGCAAAGGAGGTCCGCCGGTCTGGCGTGGGAGCAGAGGATCCAAGCAGCAATTCCATCCACCTTAAGGGCAGTAGGTGTAGCCAGTAGCACCATGTAAAGTCCCTTCCACCGTGGTTCCAGAGATATCAGGTTGTGCCTTCGAACAAACACCCAGTCACCTGGTTTAAACAAATGGGGGGTAGGAATAGAAGCAGAATCATATAATGCTCTAAGCTGGGGACACATCCTCTTATGCACCAGCTGTAAATAGTCAAGCTTACACAGAAATTCAATATCATCCAAATCAGCAAGCAATTCTGTCTGAAGGCTAGGGATAATGGGTAGAGGGTGTCCATACATTATTTCAAAAGGAGTAAAGCCAAGCTGATTGGGTGAATTTCTTACTCTAAACAGGGCAAAAAAAGCAGCGATAACCAGTCTGCACCAGTCTCCAAGGCCAATTTAGTTAAGGTCTCTTTTACAGTCCGATTCATTCTTTCTACCTGCCCTGAACTCTGGGGTCGATAAGCACAGTGCAATTTCCAATCCATCCCCAGTGCTGCGGCTATTCCCTGATACTTTTGAGATCAAGACTGGTCCATTGTCCTACCCGATGGTGGATGGGAAGCCATACCTGGGTAGGATTTCTTCCAGGATCTTCTTCAATATGACATTCACAGTCTCATGCTTTGTTGGGTAGGCTTTAACCTATCCTGAAAAGGTGTCTACAAAAACTAGCAAATATTTATATGCAAATTTTCCAGTTTTAATTTCTGTGAAGTCTACTTCCCAATACAAACCTGGCCTATCTCCATGGAGTCGAGCTCTTTTTGTAACCAGTTGAATAGGGGCATTGGTGAGCTGACAGGCTTTAAAATTTTTAACAATGTCCTCAATGAGTTGATTTCCTTGCCTGATTTTTATTTCTGATTGTCAGCAAGTCCTTCATTCTTCAGGTTCCCATGTGAGAGACCAGATGGATTCTCATAAGAATTCCCTTGCCCAATCTTTGTGGCAAGATAAGTTTCCCCGACCAGTTTTCCACCAGTCTTTATTTCTTTCTCTGTTTGGGGGTTTATAGGCCATGGAAATTTTCTTTATCCACTCCAAGTCTTCTTGGGAGTACTGAGACTCAGGAGGCAAAGCTTGTGGCCCTGGGTCTACTTCCGCTCTGGGCTGAGGTCCACCTCCTTAGCTGCCTGATCGGCCAAGTTATTTCCTTTGGTTATTGAATCAGTTACCTTGGATGGCCAGGACAGTACATAATGGCAATATTTACTGGTTCCCATAAGGCCCGGATGAGGCTTAAAATTTCTTGTTAGTTTATAATAGCCTTTCCCTCAGCTGTCAACAGCCCCCTCTCTTGGTAAATGGCTCCATGGACATACACAGTGGCAAAAACATACTGACTGTCCATGTAAATGTTTAGTCTCTTCCCTTTTCCCATCTGTAGGGATTTTGTTAGTGCCTCATGTTCTTTTTGTGCAGACATTCCCTCGGGGAGTGCTTCTGCCCATAGTATCTCAGTGTCTGTAGTGACTGCTGCACCAGCGTACCTTTTTCCATCTCAAATGAAACTGCTGCCTTCTGTGAACCAGGTATGCTTGGCATGCAATAGTGGCGAGAACAACCAGTCTGGCCTCTTTTCTTTGGCCTGGTCGCTCCTTTCACACGCAATTTCACGTTCTCTGTCCTTCCTTTCCTGTCTTTGCTGCTGTCTCTCTCTTATTGTAAACCTTTTTCACTGCAGCTACTATATCCCTAATAGACTTTTTACCAAGTCTGTCTAGAGCCTGCAACTTTCACTTTATGTCTGGTGCAGCTTGATTTATATAGGCAAACATAATCATCTGAGCCAACTCCTGGGTTTCAAGATCATACAGGTATATTGACTAAAAGCTTTTATGAGCCGCTCAAGATATGCTGCCGGACTTTCACTTCCTCCCTGTCTATCATCAAAAACTTTGGCCATATTAGTAGTTTGGCAAGCCACGGTCTTGAGACATGCCAAAAGAGCCTGGCGATAGATGAGGAATCGCTCCCTACTTTCAACTGTATTGTTATCTCATGTTGGTCGGATCTCAGGAAAATAGGCAGTGATCAGGGCAGGATCTAGGATTGGTGCTCCTGTGGGGCCAGGGGTATGTTTCCAGGCTGCCTCTTGGACAGTCTCTCTCTTCGGTGGTAAAAAGGACCTGTAAAAGCTGACTAAAATCATCCCAAGTGGGCTGATTTGTAAAGAGAATACTTTCAAGCAAACAAATTAAATCCTGGGGTTTCTCAGAAAAGGGGGCATTTTGGGTGTGCCAATTGTATAGATCACTGGTAGAAAATGGCCAATATTGGTGTGGCTGTTGACCATCCGCATCCACAGCACCTATGGCACGTATGGGAAAAGCAGCTGCATTAGAAGGGGGGTTGATCCCATGGCATCATCGAGTGACTGGCCCCTCAGAAACTATAAGCGTAGGTGCCAAGTGTTCTATAGCACCCTCCTCCTCTTGATCATTGTCAGGTTCTGCAAAAGGAACCTGGAAAGGAGAGTATTGGGGAGGAAACATTTCTTCTTCCAAGTTATCTCCCTGAAAAACCTGGGCGTACCTTTTCTTTTCCTCTGTCTCAGTTTCTTTTTGTAAGTCTATGGGGCTAGATGGAGTGGTGCCTATGGTTTCCAGTCCCGTAAGACATACAGTCCAAAAAACAATAAACAGTGCAAACAAATCACAACTTACAGTTACAAAAAAACCTTACAAAGTGGAGATCTCACAAATTGGTCCACTGACTACAAACACAGTGTGGTTCCACACCCAGGCCACACATCAGAAGGAGCAGAGCCACAGTGGGCTAGTTGGGCCTCTGTTAAGAGGCACTCTTGGTCAGTTCCAGCCCAACACTGAATCAATCCCCACCCGCCAATTCAAATGGCAGGGTTCCAAGAACCCCCACCCCACAAGAGGATCTTGGACGTCTCCCAGTTCCTACAGGGTTATGGTGCAAGCGTATCTGCTTCAACAAACCTTTATGAATCAGAGTGGCCATCCTCACAAAGGAAAACAAAAGTAAAACAGACAAATGACAGGACAAGACAAATTAACAATGACAGCTCTGTTCTACCTTTGGAGTCTGAGATCTCGGGGGCCTTTGGGGGGATCCTGGACGAGCCCCCACTAATATGTTATACCCAGGTCGCAGGATCCCCACCAAGAAGACCATCGAGAGTCAGACTTTACAGCTGTTTTAAGGTTTTATTTAAACGGGCTGCAGCTCAGATCTCATCCTGCACTCCAACACAGTGGAGCCTAGGAGGAGAACCCAGAGCTAAAGTTTTCAGGCTTTATAAAGGCACACAACCAACCAGGTGTTTGGATTACAACCACGTATTGCTCTGCTAGAAACAAGCAACAAGCGGTCACTGCCTCAAAACTTTAACCCTACACATGAAGATGCTATTAGTGTGTTCTAGACACTTAACGTTGGAGACTCAAAACACTCATAATTATTAGATCATTTTATAGCAAAAGGAGCAATGCAGACTATATGAGGATCGCTCCAGCTTTCGGTCCTCTTATCCTGAGACAGTAAATTCACAGCAGCTCAATGCAAAGTGACAGAACTGGCATGTACTGTGGATATTTGCTCCCAAATCCTGTGACACTCATTTCTCACTTTTGGCCTAAACCTGTGACCAGAGGGGAAGATGAGGAGAGAAAATCCTTTTCAAGGAAAGCAGCTATAAAGAACATTGGGTAGTTTACTTATAAATTAAATCCTTGGGAATGTCCCTGTTAAGAAGTCAGATTGTCCGGATTAAAAAATGAAGAAGCGAAGAAATAAGGTGCCCGTGGCTGCTGTCTGTAATCCCAGGTCCTCAGGAGGCTGAGATGTAGAGAAACTTAGTTTGAATCCAGCCATCGTAGGAAAGTCCATGACACAGTTATTTCTAAGACATCACAGAAATACCCAGAAGTGGGGCTGTGACTCAAGCTTAATGCAGTACCTTTGAGCAAAAGGAGCTCAGGGACCATGCATAGGCTCATATTTCCACCCCAGGACCTGCCCCCTCAAAAAGAGCCTGTACTTCCATGTCTTTGTCTATGTATTGTATTCTTATAGGTGAAATTCCCGAGTAGCTATGATGAATGGCACCAAGGTAGGAAATTTGTATTCAGTACAATGAGTTCATAATAGAGAGACTTCTTTCAAGATAGTGCATGTTCCGTGACTCCCATCACTGTTCACAGTGTAACCACAGGGATTCTCTGCATCACAGGCCTGCTGGAGGAAGTCTCTCTCATTGCCTGGACAGGCACACAAAAGCCCTCACTCCTGTAGAGCTGGGTAACAAACAACTCCATCTGGGCCAGTTAGTGAGGATGTGTGGGCGGGCTCTGAAGGTCAGGAGAAAAAGGCCTCTTTATACCCTTAGCTATCTCTCTCCCCAATGCTCTGTTTTAACAGGAGACCTTCATTTGTGCCACCTCCCATGGCAGGCCAAGTTCTGTGTACTTATCCTGTCTTTGTGAGACTATATCCTGGTGTTCAGTTACAGAACTCAATATAATTCAGGAGTCCTTCAGGCAGAAAACTAGGGCACTGAACATAATGAAATGATTCATTGCAGGCAATGTTGGGCCTATGGTGCCTCTCCTATGTTTCCAGAAGCTTGGGAAATCCAAGCACATATTGGATATCACAAAGCTTCCTGTCATCTAGGACTGGTGAAACTCATCAGGTTTTGAAACCTTTGACTTCTCCTAGTTGGGCCCTGGGTGGCTAGGTTTTGGGGTTGAACACAGGGCCTGGGTGCTGACCATGAGCTCAGTGCAGAAGCCCAGTGCTTTACCATTTTGTGTAACAACATCACTTCTGCTCTGTGAGTGTATGTGTGTGTGTGTTTGTTTGTGCACACCACGTGTGTGTGTGCATGGGTGTGTGTGTGTGTGCATGCACACATATACATGAGTCCTCAAGCTTGACCTCAAGACCTGAGCACTGTACCTACTTTCTCTTGTAGAATGATATCCCTCTCCCACTTGAGCCACAGAGCTACTTTAGGCTTTGTCCTAGTGATGTGGTCCTGAGAAGTGAAGCCCACGATTTCATATATGCAAAGCATTCTACCACTAAGGCACATTCCCAGACCTCTACTTCAGCTTGGTTACTTTATTTCTGTCTTTTTTTATTGTTGTTGTTGTCAGTTGCAGGAGTTTACGTCTTGGCAGGGGTGCTGTCCCTGACCTCTTCAGCTCAAGTCTTGTGCTCTACCACTTGAGCCACAAAGCTACTTCCAGTTTTCTGGTGGTTCATTGGAGCTAAGTTTCTCATGGACTTTCCTGCCCAGGCTAGCTTTGACCCATGATCCTCAGATCTCATCCTGCTGAGTAGGTAGGATAACTGAAATAAGCTCAAGCACCCAGCTTCGACTTCAGGTTCTTAGTAGTGAATTAGAGATAATAGTTTCATGGTACCTTTTGTGACTGAGATAGTTTGGAGTCCAGATTTTTAGAACTTAGCTTCCCGAGAAGGCAGGATGACAGACTTCAGCTATTGACCCCTTGGCCATGGCCTCTGCTGCAAGGGGGTCCGTGGCTCCACGTGGTGGAGTGCTAGCCATGAGCACAAGAGGTAAGGGTCAGTGCCTCAGCCCCGAGTTCAAGGTTCATGACTAAGAAAAAACCAAACCAAACCATTGTCTGCTGTAGACAACTCACGAGTTTTCAGTAATACATAATTTTGTCCCTGACATGGGGATCTATCTGAGCCTCAATATTCTTGTTTGTATTATCATCTAAGTTGTGGAGCTCTTACATAGACAAGATGTAAGAATGCACCCGGTTAAGGACATAGCACATGGCACTCTTTGCACCACTCAGCACACAACATCCTATGAAAGATTCAGCACACAGCACCCAATGCAGGACTCAGCACACTGCATCCTGAAAACTCTCAGCACATAGCACCCTGTGCAGGACTCAGAACTGAGCACCCTAAGGAGGACTCAGCACATAGCTCCATTCCACAAGCTGTCATTAGAATTAGGGTGCTTTCATCAGTATCACCATTCTTTGAGGAAAATTTACAAACCATACAAGTTCAAATCTAATGGTTAAGTGGGGTGTTTTTCTGGGGAAGGGGTGTTAGCCATGGGGCTTGAATTCAAAGCTCTACCACTTGGAGCCATGTTTTGAGGTGTCACTCAGACTTCCTGCCAGGACTGGGTTTTAAAGCCCCTGAGCAGCTATGATGACGGGCATAAGCCAGAATAACATGGATAACCCATGGAGCTGGGTTGCAGTGGTTTACATATGGCTAAGTCAGGTTAGGTGGCAGCTGTCAGCACCAGACTCCTAGCTTGCTCTCTAATGAGGTATTTGAAGTTCTGTCCTTCTGTAAGTGCAGTTAGAATGTCCTACCTTTTTTGGCATCAGACCTAGGGCTTGAGTAAGAGCTTAGACACTGTCCCTAAACGTTTGTGCTCAAGGCTAGCACTTAATTGATTGAAACATAGCAGAACTTCTGAGTTTTCTGTTTTGTGGTACTGAGGAATCGAACCCAGGGCTTCGTGCTTACTATGAGAGCACTCAACCACCGAGCCTCAGGAATGAACGAGGTATAAATAGATAGAGATTGCTGTATATAAATATTATATACACAAAAAATATTTCTGCATATTATTAAAGTATAGATAATATTGCTACCAATTCTTAGGTATTAAATTTGTCTCCATTTAATGATGTTTCCCAGTTAACAATTAATAAAGCATTAATTAATAATGACTCAATATCCCATAATTGTTTATAATGTATGTACATATAGCCGTACATATAATTAGATATTTCGTAGAATGAGACCAATGTCTATATATTTTTAGATTATGCATCATGTGTTACTCCCAATTATTAGTTATGTCTCCATGTAATTTTTATTCTGTTAATCTTAATAAAATATTCATTAAACAGTGCAAATCCTACACTTATTGCATCTAATTTTATCCTAGAATGATTCATTACTAATTCAATCTGTTTATCATTTACTGTAGTGGTAATTCTTCTACCTATGATGTTTTTTACCTTTATTACATCCTATTACATAGCATATAGATTTGCATCCAAATTATACATCCTACCTGACACCGAGCATTTTCACAGAAAAGGAAAACATGTGTCATGCTCGGTTTCTCACTCCAAGATTACATTTTTGGGAGTGCTGGGATCTAAACTCAGGGCAAAGAAGGCTCAGTTTGTGAATGGGGGACTGCCAGCACAGCAGCCACTAGCCAATTCAGCTGCCAGGTAGTGCCCAGGCCCTGAGATTGAGCCCCGTATGTTGACTCCAGATTGTGCTTAGTGTAGTTATTCATTTTATTTTTTTATTCATTTAGCATTTATTTTATTGACTGCTATAACACATGGAATATTTACTACATTTATTACATAGGATATAGAATTGCCTATGTATGAACCTTCACACCTGACACCCAGGACTTCCACAGAAAAAGAAAACATGTGTCACCCTGTGTCTTATTGCATGATTCAATTTTTGTTAGTGTTGGCATCTGAACTCACAGCCTACAAGGCCCAATTCATGAATGGGTGACTGTCAACATGCCAGCCTGTGGTATATGGAGCCGACAAGCAGTTCCCAGCACCTGAGATTTAGCCCCAGGGGTTGACAAAACAAGAACAGATGGACAGGCAGATTGTAGTACACAAATAAATATAGATCTTTATAGAGTGCCAGAGATGTCTATACATTGTTTAGTTATATAGACTACATTCCTACCAATTCTTGGGTATTTATTATGCCTCCGTGTAATTAATATTACTGTTTTCATCCTTAATGAATTATTCATTATATCAACCACTGTTCTGAAGCTATTGTGTTCATGTAATTAATAATATTCTTTTAATGTGCCAAAAATATTCATTAAAATCCATCGGCCTCCTAAAATCACTCTCTAATTTTATGCTAGTATCATTCAGGAACAAGTAATTCAACCTTGACATTCGTAACTTTCCATCAGTATTCCTATGAATAGGAACGAGACACTTAGGATCTCCCTCCATTGGTAGGGGTCAGGATCTGGCTTCGAATGCAGGGCCTATGTTGTCGTGTTGGCCCATGGCTTCTCTGGAAGAACGACAGCCTTCAGCAATGCCAGGTTACCAACACTTTTCAGCCCTGTCATTTAGACCCAAGATGGTCACCTTGAACAGAAAACAAATGTAAAACCGGCAGCCATCTGCAAGTTACTGGTTTTTTTTTTTTTTCCTGTGTCGTTTTATTTATTTATTTTTCCTGTCAGCCTTTGAGGCCCAGGAACCTAGGTTCGCCTGTGGTTCCAGTTGCTGCAACCCAGCCTACAGTGATGAAAGCTGAGGCAGAGTTGCTCTGCCCTGTGTTCAAGCCCTGTGCTTGAAAAAATAAAAATACATAATACATACATGCATACGTACATATACATTAAAATATTTAAACAATTATTAGGCTACTTGGCATTGTATTCATGCCATTTTTTTCTGCCAGGCCTGGGATTTGAACTTAGGGTCTGGGTAAATCTGCATTACTGTGGGGGAAGGGAAAGCTCACAGTGCTGGAAGACAAGAAAGACAGGCTTGTTCCTAGCATTCGTAAAAATAATATTTGTACACATTTTACATACAATATTTATATTTAAATACACATGTTTACTGCATAATGCAGTTAGTGTAGTTATTCATTTTATTTTGTTTTTTATTTATTCATTATATATTTTAGAGAGTATGATTACATGTATGATATTTTTTACAGCCTATTACACAGAACATAGATTTGCCTATATATTATACATCATTCCTGAGACCCAGAACATTCATTGATAAGGAAAACTAGTGGGACAATTGTCTTCTTCCACCAGGATTAAGTTTTTGACAGTTCTGTGATTTGAACTCTGGGCCTAGAAGGCCCACTTCATGAATGGGTCAATGTTAGCACACCACTCTGACGCAAGTGAAGTTGTCGGGCAAATTTGAGGACCTGAGATGAAGTCCTAGGAGTGGCCAATATATAAACAGATAGATGTGTAGATTGCAGCGTGTGTGTGTATTTACATATGTATATGAATCTATAAATAAAGTTGTATAGAGAGACAAATAGACATTTATGTAGATTCTAGTATATAACTCTATATAAAGAATAATGACCTATATCTTATTTTTATATATTCTATTAATATGAATTATTTGGTCTAAAATTATGCTTCCATTAATTAATCACGGTGGGAGACTTAATAAACTATTAATTAAATTAATCAATGACCTATATTTATTGCATACAATCTTATACTACAATGACTAGCTAATTAGTAGTTCAATTGGTACATTACAAAGATTCTATTATTGTTCCTATAAATAGGAACGAGTAGGTGAAAGTCCCAGGATCAAACTCAGGGCCTAGGTGTCTTGGTTGGGCTCAGGCTTCACTGTCAGCCCACCAGCCTTCGGCCATGCAAGGACATGTGCAATTTTCAAGCCGAGTCATTGAGAGCCAGGATGGTCACAGTGCAAAGGAAACAAAGGTAAAACTGTTGTCTAAAACTTCCTGGTTTATCCTCCTCCATCTCGGTTGGTTTATTTTTTTGCCAGAGTTGGGAGTTGAACTTGGGTTGTAGGATCCCTGGATCATCTGTGGGTTTAAAAGCTGCACCCCAGCCTAGAGTAATAAAGGCTAAGGCAGAGTTGTGGCGACCTGAGTTCAAGCCCCGTGCCTGCCCCCACAAAAAAGTTAAGGTCCTGGCTAGAAATTTGGGCCATTTTATCTGCCATACCTGGAATTTGAACTCAGGGACTGGGTAACACTATTGTGCTCTGGGTGAAGTGAAAGCTAACCTCCTAGAGGAAAGAAAAATCTGAAGCATTTCCCAGTGTGTGAATTCCAGCCCTAGAAATGGCAAAAAAATAATATATACATGTATAATATATATCATACACATGTATTTGCATAGATATTATATATTGTACCTAGGGCACAATATTTCCACAGAAAGGAAATCAGGTCAACATTGGCTTCTTACTCCCCTATTGACTTCGGCACTCCTGGGATTTGAACTCAGGTCCTGGAATGTCTAATTCATCAAGGGGTAGTTTAAGCACAGCATCCTCAAACAAATTCAATGCAGGCAGTTCCCAGGACCTGAGTTCTAGCCCCAGGATTGGCCAGTATATAAATAGATAGATGTGCAAATTGCTGCAAATATATGTAAATAAATATATATAGTGAGAGAAAGAGAGAGATGTATATGTATATTCCAGTGTACATTTAAATATTATAGAATGTGAGATGTCTATATATTATTAAATTACATGTAATATATTACTAATTATTAGGTATTTAATTATGCCTCTATTTAATGAAGTATCATGGATTAAGGCACAATAAAGTGCTTCCTTGGGTAAATGGAGCTCACAGACAATTTCTAGGCTCATAGTTCAAGCCTCAGGATCTGCACTAAAAAAAAAAGAGCCAGTAACTGCACGTGTCTGTGTATATATGCATGTATTTCTATCAGTGAACATCATAGTTGTTATGAAGAATAGCACCCAGTAAATTTGCTTTGAATTGAATGATGTCATAGCACAGAGAGTGCTTTCAAGACAGTGCATGTTCCTGGTCAAAAAAAATTTAAGACCGTGGCTTGGAATTTGAACCATTTTTCTGACAGGCCTGGGATTTCAACTCAGGGTCTGATTAACTCTCTGGCACTGTGGGGGAGGGGAAAACCACCATCGTTGAAGACAAGAATTTCAGACCAGTTTCCAGGGCCTCAATTCAAGCCCCAGCACTGGAAAACATAATATTCATACATGAGATCTATTTACATACATGTGTTTACTCCATATGACATTTATTACCATTATTTATTTTTTATATATTTTATTTAGTATTATTACATACATAACATTTATTTCATTTATTACATCTTACGACATGGACTTATTTCCATATAGATTATACATCACACAGAGACCCAGGACTTTCACAGAGAAGGAAAAAATGGGTCAAAATTGGCTTCTGACTCCACATATAACTTTTGACCATACTGGGGTTTGAAATCACAGCCCACAGTGCACAAATCATGAATGGGTCAGTTGTAAAAAAAAAGCCTTTGGCAAACTGAACTGCAAGCCATTTCTGAGGACCTGTGATCAAGCAATAGTAGTGGCGGATAGATAGATAGATAGATTGATAGACAGACAGACAGACAAACAGACTGACAGACAGACAGACAAACAGACAGACAGACAGACAGACAGACAGACAGACAGACAGACAGACAGACAGACAGATAGATAGATAGATAGATAGATAGATAGATAGATAGATAGATAGATAGATAGATAGATAGATAGATAGATAGACAGATAGATAGATAGATAGATAGATGTGTAGTTTGTTATGTATTTAGAGAGAATGTGAGGATATTAAATTATATATATTATGAATTATTAGTTATTAAATTATGCCTCCTTTTAATGAAATGATGTATCATGGTTGAATACTTACTAAAGCATTAATGTAAAAGTAGTCAGTATTCCTTAATTGGGAGAATCATGCCATGGTGCTAGAATGGAAGACATCCAATACATTTTGGGTGGCATTCTATAAGAGAATCATGAACTAACTGCAAATTTAATTGTTACTTTTATAACATTCCATTAGGCATTCCCATGGATAGGAATGACTTTCTCAAGATCTCCCTCCATTTGTAGATGGCGGTACTGGCACTTCAACTCCAGGCCTAGGTATTTTACTTCGAAATGCAAACCATTAGAATTGCACTGTGAAGATTTCAGATTGTCAGGATGAACGAAAAGAATGAGAAGAAAGGAAAGCCAAGTGTCTGTGGATCCTACCTGTAATCCTAGCTCTTCAGGAGGCTGAGAGGTACAGAATGCCAGTTTGAATTCAGCCAGGACAGGAAATTCCACCACACTTTTACTTCTGAGGGATTACAGGAATAAAAAATTCGCATGAACAGAGCTCTGACTCAAGGGCAGAGCGCTACCCTTGAGCAAAAGTAGCTCAGGAACATTGCCTAGTCTCACAGTAAAATCCCTGGACCTGCCAAAAAAAAAAAGCCAGTAACAACAAGTCTCCCCATGTATGTATGCATGTATTTCTACTGATGAAGGTCTAGAGTTCCTATGATGAAAGGTATCCAGCTAGGAAATTTGCTTTGAATAGAATGATTTCATAGAACAGAGAGAGTTTTCAAGACAGTGCATGTTCCGGGGCTCCTCTCACTGTTCCCATTGTAGCATGAGGTTTTCTCCACATCGGGGACTGCTGGAAGAAATCTTCCTCATTGTTGGAACAGGCCTCACTCCTGTACAGCAGAGTGATAAAAAAAAAACTCCTTCTAGGCCAATTAGTGAGGAGTTTGGGTAGGCTCTGAAGGCCAGGAGAAAAAGGCCTCTATGTACCTCAAGCTATCTCTCTGCCAAGAGCTCTGCTGTGACAGGAAGACTTCATTTGTGCAGCTCCCGTGGCCAAGTTCCCTGCACTTATCTTGTCTTTGTTAGACTATGTTCCAGTGTTGAAATAACCTGCTACAATTAATTCAAGGGTCGTTGTGGCAGACAACTAGGGAGCTGAACCTAATGAAATGATTCATTATTGGCAATGATGCCTCCCTGGGTCTCCAAAAGCTTGCTAAATCAAAGCACATGTGTAATATCACTATGCTTCCTGTCATCTAGGGCTGGTGAAACTCAACAGATTTTGAAATTTTGACCTCTCCTAGTTGGGCCCTGGGTAGCTGTGTTTCAGGGTTGAACACAGGACCTGGATACTGACCATGAGCTGAGAGCAGAAGTTCAGTTCTTTATCATTTGGTGTCACAGCTTCACTTCTGGTATCTGTGTGTGTATGTGTTTGTGCATGTATGTGTGTTCATATACTTGTCCTGGAGCTTCAGCTCAGGACCTGAATACTGGACCTGAGTTTCTCCTGTACAAGGATAGCAATCTACCACTTGAGGCACACAGCCACTCCAGGCTTTTTTCTAGTGATGTAGAACTAAGGAATCCAACCCAGGGATTCATACATGCAAAGCACTGTACTCCTAAGACACATTCCCAGCACTCTACTTTAGGTTTCTTTCTTTCTTTTGTTGGAAGTTGGAGGAATTTAAGTCTAGGCCTAGGTGATGTCCTTGAGCTCTTTAGCTAAAGCCAATCACTCTACCACTTGAGCAACAGCACCCCTTGAGATTCTTGGTGGGTCACTGGAGAGAAGCGTCTCAAGCAATTTCCTGCCCAGGCTGGCTTTGGACCTTGGGCCGTGATCCTCAGCTCTCAATGTCCTGAGTACCTAGGATGACAGGCACAAGTCAGCAGCGACTAGTTTCCACTTCAAGTTTCTAAGTGGTGAATAGGAGATCGTAGTCTCATGGGACCTTTTCTGTCTGGGATAGTTTTGAACCCAGATCGTCAGATCTCAGTTTCGTGAGTAGGCAGGATGACAGACCTCAGCTACTACACGCCTAGACTGTAACAGTCTGTTGCAAGGGGGTCCTTGGCTCCATGTGGTAGAGCGCTACCCATGATCCCCACTGGTAAGTGTCAGTAGCTAGGCCCTGAGTTCAAGGTTCATGATCAAGAAACAAAAACCAAAACAATTGTCTGCAGGACACAACTCACTAGAGTTAGGTACATACATAATTTTGGCCCTGACATGAGGACATATCTGAGCCACAAGTTTCTCATCTGCACAATCATCTTACTTGTGGAGCTCTTACAAGAACCAGATGAAAAAATGAAAAAATGCACCCCATGAAGGACTCAGCACACAACAACTCATGAAAAACTCATCACATAACTGTAACCCACATAATGTCATTAGAATTAGGGTGCTTTCATCAGTATCACCATTCTTTCAGAAACACGTCACATACAATCCAAATTTAGATTTTAGAGTGGTGAGGTTTTTTTGGGGGGGAGTCAGCCACGGGGATTGCACTGAAATGTTGGGGGTACTGTAGAACTCTACCACTTTAAGCCACAGCTCAGAGTTTCGCACACTTCCTGTTAGGGCTGGGTTTTAAACCCACCAGTGTCAGATATCAGCTCCTGAGTATCTTGGATAACAGGGTGAGCAAGCCAGCAGCATCTAGTCCCTGGAACTGGGTTCCAGCGGTTTACCTCTGGCTAATTCATGTTAGATGGTAAATGTCAGCACTAGACTCCCAGCTTGCTCTCTGATGAGGTATTTGCAGCCCTATCCTTATATAGCTGATGTCAGTTCATTCTATCTTTTCCTTTTTTGTGGTTTGGTGCCAGTCCTGGGTCTTGAGTAAGAATCTAGACACAGTCCCTAAGCCTTTATGCTCAAAGCTAGTGCTCGAATGTTTGAGCTACAGCACAACTTGTGGATTTTTCTATGCAAATGGTAGTGAGGAATCGAACCAAGGGCTTCGTACTTACTAGGCGAGCACTCTACCACTGAGCCTCAGTAGTGACAAGTGTATAAACAGATAAATGTGTAGATTGGTAGATAAACAGACAGATAGATAGATAGATGTAGATATATTTAACGAGAGATGTCTGTAAATTATGAAATTGGATATAAATATTGACAATTAAATTATTCCTTCCTTTTTAAATATCATGATTGAATGCGTAATAATGTATTAATTGAAAATTAGTCAATGTAGTATAATTGTTGTGTATAATTTTATAATATAATCGTACACTAACTACTAATGTAATTGTTACTTTTACAACATTCTATTTTTACAGATATCTATTGGAAAGCGTTTCTTTTTTAATTTTAATTTTTTTAATTTTTTGGGGGGGTTTCGGTTGTGGGGCCTGAACTCTGGGCCTTGTCGCTGTCTCTCAGCTCTTCAGCTCAAGGCTAGCACTCTACCACTTGAGCCACAGCGCCACTTGCGGCTTTTTTCTTTTTGCTTATGTGGTGCTGAGGAATCGAAACCCAGGGCCTCTAGCATTCAAGGCAAGTGCTCTACCACTGAGCCACCTTCCCAACCCTGGAAAGCATTTCTTAGAATCTCCCGCCAGACATTCATTAGGGGGAATCCCCGGATTCAACCTTCAGGCCTAAGTTGCTGATTTCGGCTTGGCTTCCCTAATAGCCCGCCAAACATCAGCAATGTAAGGTCATGTACATTGTCTAGGCATTGTTATTTAGACCCAGGATGGTACTATACAAAGGAAAAAAAAGTAAAACCATCTGAGTGAACTTCTCAGTTTTATCCTTTTCCTTTTTACTTTTTTTGCCAGCCCTGAGATTTGAACTCAGGACCTCGGATTCCAGGATCAACTTTGGAAGAAATGCCAAGATTTGAGTTCAAGCCTGGTGCTTGGACTAAAAACAAATAATAATTATAATGATGACAATAACAATAATAATAATGATGATGATGATGATAAGGCCCTGGCTTGGAATTTGCACCATTTTACTGGCAGGCCTGGCATTTAAAATCAGGGTTTGGGTAACTCTGTGGCACTGTGGGTGAAGGAGAAGATCACCATCCTTGAAGACAAGAACTTCAGAAAAGTTCCAAGGGCCTGAATTGAAGTCCGAGTACTGGAAAAAATAATACTCATATATGAGATCTATTTACATACATGGGTTTATTCCATATGATATTTATTACCCTTATTTATTTAGTATAATTACAAATAAAACATTTATTTTATTACATCATATCACGTATACTGAGACCCAGGACTTTCACAGAGAAGGAAAAAAATGTGTGAAAATTGGCTTCTTACTCCATGAATACATTATTGGCCATGCTCGGATTTCAACTCACAGCCTACAATGCCCAGTCCACAAATGGAGTCACAGTCTTAGCCCGGAAGTTCTGAGTACTTGTGATCAAGCCACAGTAGTGCCATATATATATATATATATATATGTGTGTGTGTGTGTGTGTGTGTGTGTGTGTGTGTGTGTGTGTGTGTGTGTGTGTGTGTTTGTGTGTGTGTGTGTGTGTGTGTATATGTTTGTATATATTATATATATATATATATATAGTATACTAACAGAGGGAATGTGAGGACACTATTAAATTATATATTTTTACAAATTATTTGTTATTAAATTATGCATCCATTTAATGAAGTATCATCATCTAATACTTATAAAATATTAATAAAAAATCAGTCAATATCCTTAATCATACCATGGTGCTAGAATGGAAGATATAAATTCAATAATTTTTGTGTGGCATTCAAAAATAGTCATGAATTAACTGCAAATTTAATTATTACTTTTATAACATTCCATTAGCATTCACATGAATAGGAATGAGTTAGTCAGGATCTCCCATTATTTGTGGGTGGCCATCCTAGCATTCGAATTCCAGGCCTGGGAAGTTTACTTCGAATGCAAACCACTGGTATGATACCGTGAAGAATTTAGATTGTCACAAAAAAAAAGAACAACAAGAAGAAAAGGAAGCCAGGTGTCAGTGGCTCTTGCCTGTAATCCTAGCCCCTCAGGGAGCTGAAATGACAATTTGAATTCAGCTGGGTAGGAAAGACTGCGATATTCATAGTTCTTAAGAGATCACAGGAAATGAAAACAAAATAACAACAAATAAAACCCTGAGTGGCCCTGTGGCTCAAGTTGCATAGCACTACCCTTGAGCAAAAGGGCTCAGGGACATGGCCTGGATGATGGGCATTCAGCAGGTTGCCATGCCCAGTCCCTCAACCTTGGCAAACTGGAACAAGCCCTCAGAGAGTACTAAGTCTGAGCAGGCAGCTTGAACAAACATCCTTCAGTGCAGTTTAAGAACTGAAGCCAGGAAGCATTTGCCTGGGCTGTTGTGTACAACTGGTGTGTACAACAGGTGAATTATGTCCTGGCACTTATCAAGTGAAACCACAATACTTAGGCTGTAGGAATTGTCGAAGGTTGTGGCTCCATATCCTCTATCCCTCTGTAGGATGTGAGCCTAGGTCTCTGGGGCCTGCTGGCCATCACTCATTCATCATTCCTCATGGCTGAGTCTCAGGCTGGTCCCAAATCCTGGGAAGATAGAAAATAGGCAGCAATTTCTGTGCCAAAAGGGGTAATCCAATAAATCTCACCGTCATAACTCCTGTTAGAAGTAAGCCTTCGGCTTCAAATGTGGCTTACTGATAGAGTGCTTACTTAGCACACATGAAGCCCTGAGTTTGATTCCTCCCTAACACGGAAATAGAAAAAGCCAAAAGTGACACTGTGGCTTAAGCAATAAAAGTGCTAACCTTGAGCAAAAGAAGCTAAGGAACATGCCCAGACCCTGAGGTCAAGCTCCAAGACTGGCCAAAAACAAAAACAAAAACAAAAAAACAAAACAATGGTGAGCATGGTGAGACATTTTCCACTGGGACTTAGAAGAGGGCCGAGGTTATGGGTAACAGGTAGAGGGCAGGTGCTGTTGCCTCATCCCATTAACCTTAGGTACTCATGAGGCTGAGATTTGAGGATCCCAAATACAAGCCGGAAAGTCTATATGATACTCTTTTCTCCAATTAAACTCCCCAAAAGCCAGAAGTACAGCTGTGGTTGAAGTAGTAGAGTGCTAGTCGTGAGCACAAAAGATCAGGGATAGCGTCCAGGCCCTGAATTCAAACCCCAGGACTGGCACACACACACACACGCACACACACACATACACACCAAGATAGAGAATTTGACAGTCAGCCTGCACTATTTCCACCTCAGAAACTCAATATTTAAAAAAAAAGAGGGAGAAGGGAGGAAAATCTTGCTCTAGGAGGTGATATAATCAGTGCCAAAATTCCACAGGAGTTCTAAGATGTGGAAGAGGACAGATAGCCTCAGGCACAAGGTACAGCATGGGCAAAGGTATTGATTTGTTGGGTAGAGCATGTGATGTGGATGGAATGAAGGTTCTGTGGCTTCAGACAAGTCTGGCCGAACACTGAAGGTTGGGTCAAGTTTTGTACTTGAGTCACAGGTAGGGCAGAGGGTGGGGTCCCAGATTGAGGCCCAGAGAAACATTAGCTTGACTCTTCACCAAAGACCCCAGACAATTTCTGTGGCTGGAAGCCTATTTTTCACAGCTCCTGACCCTCAGGCAATCTTTGCATGGAGGAGTCAGGGCAAATGCAGGGAAGAACTCTTGCTTAAGAAAAAGTTTCTAGCTCAATCACACCAGTGGCTCAGCCCCTGTAAACCCTAGCTCCTCAGGAGACTGAGATCAGAGATCGTGGGTCAAAGCCATCTCAGAGGAGGAAAGTTAGTGAAACTTTCTTGCCCATGAACTAACAAAAGCCAGAAATGGAGCTGTGGCTCAAGTGGTAGAATGTCCACATTGAGAAAAAACGTTAAGAGACTACAGGTCAGAACCTGAGTTCAGGCCCCCAGAATTGGCACCTAAAAAATAAAGAAAAGCTTTCAGGAGCTCCTAGTCCACTGTGGTGATAGGCCACATCAGCCAGGCAAGGGAGGCTTATGCTGGTCCTCCTAGCTCCTCAGGCGGACATGTGAGGATTGCCGTGCAAATCCAGCCTTGGCAGGAATGTCCGGGAGACTCTGACCTCCAGTGATGCACCAGAAAACCAGAAGTGGTGATGTGGCTGAAGTGCTAAGCTGAAGAGCTGAGAGATGGTGCCCAGGCTCAGACTTAGAGCCCCATGACCAATACCTGGCCTACTCTGACCTCATGCTGTGGGTCTAGGCAGACTACTTTCCACTGGGCTCCTGATGGTCTTCCAATGACTATGTGTCCTACAAGTCTTGAAAGCAGCCTCCTTGAAAGCCTTTGCCTACAGAGCGGGACACAGTACAAGATAAGGATCAAGTCTTGTGGCATGGAGGTCATCGGCCGGGTCATCAGAAGGGCATCTGTCATGAGTGCAGTGTGGATCTGAGCACTAAATCGATGTCTCAGACCACGGTTCTGTATCAGATGGGGTAGACCAGTTAACGCCGACTCACAAGGGAATCACAAGAATGTTAATTTGTCAGGCACACCTTGGGCAGGTTTTGAGTTGGGCTCATGAGAGACTTGTAGGCTGAGGAATCCAAAGCAGGCTGGCTGCTGCTTGTAGCAGACACTATATCCCAGGAGTCACAGGGTTCAGAGCCCTGCTTAACTCAATATTGCTCATTGGCAGATGAAGGTCTGCTATCATGGGATAACTACAAAGGAGCATCCATAGTGTTCTTCCCTTGGTTCTATGGCCCTGTGCTGGAATGGAGGGGCAGGTTCCATGGAACTTCCTGCCATAGGCCAGACTCCTCAGCCCACGAAGTACTTAAGGAAAAACTACTGATGTAGCTTGAGAGTTTACTTTGATTATGCCTCAGGACTGCCCCTAGTTATAGCTCAGCTTATCATTACTACCTTCCTCAGTGTGTGTGTGTGTGTGTGTGTGTGTGTATGTGTGTGTGTGTGTGTGTGTGTGCATGCACACACACGTGCATGCCAATGTGTGCATCAGTGCATCTTAGTAGTAGGGCTTGACTTCAAGGCCCGTGCTCTGTCCCTCAGTTTTTTCATTCAAGGATAGCACTCTACCACTTGAGCCACAGCTTTTCTTCCAGCTTGCAGGTGGTTCTTGGGAGAGGAGAGTCTCACAGACATTTCTTGTTGGGCTGCATCTGAATGTTAGTCCTCCGATCTCAGCCTGCTGAGGGAGCTAGGAATATGAGAGCATGAGCCATTAGAATCTCCCCTTGCTTTCCTTCTTGGATAAAACAGAATACCTATTTCCTAGTCAAGCACCCATCTACAGCTATCCCTCTTTCCCTTGCCCTAACCCTCCGGGATTCAGAGGAAATATATTCTTCCCTGAGGACAAAGAAAAAGGATGCCCTGACAGGTTTGAGCTTTATGTTCTCCACAGAGTCAGGGGCTGCTGGGAGCTAATGTAGAGGTCAAAGATCTAGGCCAGGGCAAGTAGACAGTTGTTAGAACAGATAGTATGAAAAGACATCTGTGCAGCTGCATGCAAGTGGCTCATGCTTATAATCCTAGCTACTCAAGGCTGACACTGGAGGATCAATCAAGATTCAAAGCTAGCCTGGGCATACTCTTATCTCCAAAGAATTACCAAAAAGCTGGGAAGAAGAAATACTATAATTCAAATGTTAGAGCACCAAACATGTGCGAACAAGCTAAAGGTTACCCCTAGGCTCTTCAAGCCTTGGTAAACACACACACACACATACAAACACACACACACACACAACCCATATGCATGCAAAATCAGAGATTTCTACACTGTAACCTTTGGGTATTCTCTACCTTTTTCCCCACTAAGTCTGGTGGTTGTTGGACTAGGAGTTCGATGCATCCAACACCACCTGACATCTATAATTTTGGGAACACACTGGCTATAATGTCAGCCTTCCCCAATCCCAGCTCCTTGATTGGGTCATGGTCTATCCAGACCCTTTGGGGTTCCTTTTACAGACTTGCCAAGATCCTTTAAAGAGGCATCACATGCTGGTCACTGGTGGCTCAAGCCTGTCATGTTAGCTACTCAGGAAGGTGAGATCTGGCTTCCAAGCCAGCTCAGGTAGGAAAGTGTGTGAGACTCTTATCCTCGAAGAACCATCAGAAAACAAGAAGTGTCCCTGTGCTCAAGTGGTAGAGTGCAAGCCTTGAGAACAAGAGCTCAGGGACAGTGCTCATGGAAAACAACAACAAGGAGAGGCATTGCATGTTGGCTTTGGGATTGGCATGGGCCAAATATTGGAAATTTCAAGTGCACCAAGATAAAGCAGTACCTCCTTTAATCCCATGCTCCTCTATCTTGTCCAACCCGTGGCCTTGGCCGTGCTTTGGGTCAAGATGGCTCTGGGTTGACGGGAAGGCTCCAAGGAGGAAGATCCCAGACCAATTGCCCTGGATCCTTCCTCCATGCTCACACTGCTGCTTCTGCTCTTTGTCATAGACCTTCTTCCTGAAGTTCATCCATGAGATCATTGACACCAACACAGTGGTGAGTGGTGGGTCCAGCCTAACTCGGGGAAGTCAGAGGTGGAAGTCAGTTTGGTACTAAGAGCTTCTACCCTGGGTGTGGGCTGAGTCCAGTGTTGACATGTATTTCATTCTGAGCCTTGCAGGGGTAGGGGACAGTGTAGACAAAACATTGCATCAGGTAAGACAGGAATCTGTAGGACCACTTGTATTGGGGAGACTGTGGGACTCAGGAGGCCACTGTTCTTGGTACTCTTCTCTCAGACGTCCCTCTCCCTCTCTCATCCCTCAATACTAAAAGAGAAACTTTAAGTAAGGGTGTCGAAGAGGGGGCAGGGAAGTATTTCCGCGTGAGCCAGACTTGTGCTTCATATTCATCTTAACCCCTAATTCCTATTTATCTGAGGATTGGCCATATGGGTTTAGGGGTAGGGGATCATCCTAGATGAGAATGTAGCTCAGTGCTAGAGTGGTCACCTAGCAAGCCTGAAGCCTTGGGTTCGATTCCACAACGAAAACCTGGAAGGGTAGGTGGGGCTCAACTTGTAGACCACCAGTTTTTGTCAAATAGAGCTCAAGGACAGTGGCCAGGCCCTGAGTTCAAGCCCAATACCTGGAAGAACAAATCTTTGTTGAGGCTTTATTTTCCCTTTGGAAACAATTTATGCTTTGTGATAAACACAACATGGGCCTGTTCCCTGGCCACCAGTGGGCCATTAGATGTCCCTGGAATTTGGGCCTCCTCCCAGCAGCCTCTGCTCTACTCGGCCCACAGTTTACCCTTCCATCACCAGGCAGATGGAGGCCTAGAGAAGCCCACCTGGCCACCTATTTCTGGCGGCTGTTGAGGATTTTGGGACTCAGTATGTCACATAGGGAGTCATCATCCCCATCAGTCTACAGGAAAAAAGGAGCACTGCAAGCCTGAGTGCACCAGCTGTGGTAGTTTTGGATTTGGGGATCTGCCCCAGGATATGCTCTGTGGGCTAGTCCTGTATGGGGCAGGGAACCCTGACCTCTCCTCTTGCAGTTTCCACACTATCCTGAAGTTGCAATTCTTCAAAATCTTTCTGTGCCTCCCTCATTTTGACCACCCAGGAGACTGAGGCCTCTGAAGCAGCTGCACTGGTGGGGAGCCCAGCCTGTGTCAGCATCTGGAGCCCCGTGTGGGAGTGACAGCAGCTCTTGCAGCTATCTACTCTTCATCTTCTCCTGGGACAGCTGGCACATGCACGGGGCTTTCTCCTGACACAGCTGATCCAGAATGAGCATCTGTCCTTTAAATGCCAGGAGGGATTCCTGGGCAGTGCGGATATGTGCCGACAGCTGGTTGCATCAATGGTGGAGCTCATCTGCAGGACTCTGGAAGTCCACCTCATCAGGCAGGTTGTGGATGAAGCAGATTTTCTTCTCAGATGACCACATGTCCCACTTCCCATTCTCTCACATGTGGTGGCAGATCACGGGGCGGGGGACCTGTGGCTCTGGCTCTATCTGGCACTGAGCTGTCCAGAAAGGGGGAGTGCCTGAAGCAGTCCGGCAGGAGATTCTCCCTGTGGATCTCAGCCTCTGAGAGTGCTAACAGAGCCACATCCCTCTCAGTTTGGGGGACATCTCCATCTTCTGCCATGGGCACATAGAGGAGAGTCGCTTCCTCAGATTTTGCTTCTCCAGGGTTCACAGCTTCCCCTTCCACAGGGAAAGCCAGGAACCTCAGCTGGGCCTGCAGGTGCTTCCTCTGTAGACTGGTCACTTCCAGGCACTTGAAACTGTCCTGCCACATTGGGGGCACCACCTTGTGCCACAGTTGGTCTGACCCTGCAAATGTTTCAGCTGCTCCAACAGCTGGGTCAGCTTCTGCAGGTGCTACTGCAGGACCTACTACTTGGAACACAGCTGCTCATTTGAAGTGATGTTATGCTCACAGGTGGCTCTGAGCTCCTGCAGCTAGGCCAGAGACTGCTCCTGCTGCTCCTGCATCTCCCGAATCGCTTGGCTCTCTCTCAGCCACCTCTTTCCATTCCTCTATCTTCTCCTCTGAGCAGTCTAGCTGTTCCCACAGATGTTTCTTCACCTGCTGCTCTGAGTCCAACGATGCTGGAGAGATCCTCCTTCTCACTGCTCACCCTGTGGCGAGCATCCCGCATCAAGACCAACTGTTCCTCCAGCTGTGGGTTGCAAACACATGCACATTGTGGGGTCTCGGGGATCTCCTGCTAGTCCTTGGTTTTATTCTCTAGTCTTCCCAGTTGCTCCTGCTGCTCCCCAATCTGGAGATGGAGTCTCTGGTTTTCCTGGACCTAGATATGAAGTTGTTCCTCCAGATATTTCAACCCCATCTGCATGCAGTAGGCGTGAGGCTGCAGTTGGTGTTACTCCTGAGATGGACCCTCAGGGGGCCATGGCTCTGCCAGCTTCCTTCTCAGTCCCCCCAGCTATTCTCTAGGTGCAGCACCTACCTCCATCCTCACTCCTTCTCCTCTGTCAGTTGGTTTGCCTGCTCGATCAGCCAACAGGCCTCCTCCTTCTGCTCGGACCTCTCAATGCTCAGGTTCTGCGAGAAGGTGTCTGTCTCCAGATTTGCTGCAGTCACCATTCAGCTCATGTTTTCCTGAAGTCTCTTTAGTACCTCACACCTGTCCAGCACTTGTTGGAACTTGCAGACTCTGTTCTTCCTGTTGCTCCTCTATGTCCAGAGTGCTTCCAGCTTCTCCTAAAACTCTGTGTTCACTTGCTCCAGGTCATAGACGCTACTGGGCTTTTCCTTGAGCTCAAGTGTAACATCATTCAGCTGTTCAAACAACATATCAGTCTCCTTCTGTAAGTAGTAACCACAGAAACCACCATCTCCAGCTCCCCCATGCGCTGCTCTGCGGCCTGTAGGCAGCTGGTTAGAGCTTCGTGCTCCATTTCTCTGTCATATGCCATGAGCTGCATGTGGGCTTGTGCCGATTGTAAATCACTTTCTGCTGAAACCAACCTCTGTATGGGTAGCTTGTGGATGTCTAGCTCTGTTTTTGGTGCTTTGTGCACTTGGGCTACCTTCTCCTTCTCTTTCTCTTGTCAGTCCTGCAGGTCTGCCTTTTCCTGTTTCAGTGGTTGGATCTTGGCACAGAGCACTTGGTTTCTTCTTTTGCTGCAGTACAGGGAAGGCACCACATGTTGGTAGCACCTCTGCAGATTCTTGGTGGTATCGGGACCCTTGACACTCTGGACAGTGATGGCTGTGACTGTGTCCAAAGTCAGGGGAGTCCTGTAGTAGGCATCACCTTTGGCCAGACCCTCCATTGAATCACCCTCCCAGTGGTGTTTGCCTTTGGGATCCTTCCCTTTTTTGTATTCTTTGTTTTCTTGAATGTTGAAGGTCTGATAGGAGGATTCTTCTGCTGTTGTTCTGGCAGTAGTTTGTTGCCCGCAGCTCTGTCTTAGAGTCTTGTTGTTTCAGACATCTGAGCGCTGGGATGGGAAAGATTGGCTGTCCACATTCCCAGGCTCTGGAAAATCCGGTAATCTCCCACTCACTGACTAGGTCATCAATTTCCTATTGTACTCCAAATTCGCCTTGAGATTCTTGCTTACCACTCAACTGCTGGTAGTGGTGTCAACCAACAGACAGCCGGATGGCTGCACAGATTGTTGTGTATGTCTGTTTGTTGCCAGTCCTGGACATTGAACTCAAGATCTAGGCACAGTCCATGAACTGCTTTTGCTCAAAGCTACCCCTCTACCATTGGAGCCACATGGCTCTACTTCTGGCTTTGTTGATACTGAAGTTGGACAGGGTTCTCAAGTACTTTCCAGACTAGGGTGACTTTGACCATGAATCTCCTTTCACAGCCTTGTAAGTATCATGGAGGACTGCTGAGAGCCACTGGTGCCTGCTTAATCATTGGTCTTGCTGTTTTTCTTGGACATACCGGTGAGTTCCCTATCTTCAGGTTCAAGTGGTGGATGCTGGAGCCCACAATTTGAATCCTGGTCCCGCCACCTCCAAATGGCAGGAGATCCTAACTCATTTTTATCCATATAAATACCAATAAAATGTGATGTATGTCATGATTGAATGGGCAATTCTTGAATGATTCTAGGATAAAATTATATACAATTATATTCTACGATACTGATTAATTTTAATCAATACTTTATGAAGTGTTTAAAAAATTACATTCATTAAAGGGAGAAATAATGAAATACCTAAGAATTGGTTGTCATATAGCATAGAGATGCCATTTTTTTCTGCCAGGACTGGGATTGCAACTCATGGTCTGGGTAACTCTGTTGCTCTGTGTAGGAAGGGGAAGCTTGCTTTCTTGAAGTCAAGAAATTCAAGTCTGTTCCTGAGGCCTGAAATCGATCCCCACCACTAGAAAACTTCCTATTTGTGTACATTTTAAGTATATGATTTATATTTACATACATATATTGGCTCCATATTGCATTCAGTGTAGGTATTCATTTTACCTTTTGTTTTGGATTTGAACTCAGCATCTTGGTATCTCTCTGGCACTGTGGGTGAAGGGGAAGCTCACTGTCCTTGAAGACAAGAAATTCAGACCAATTCCCAGGGCCTGAATTGAAGCCCCAGCACTGTAAAAAATACACACATGAGTTTAGTGAGTTTGATGTTTATTACCCTTATTCATTTAGTATTATTACACATATAACATTTCATTTATTACAGCCTATCATACAGGATAATTTGCATATAAATTATACATCATACTGAGACCCAGGACATTTTTTTCAGGAAATAATGTGTGAAAAGTGGCTGCTTACTACATGAATAAATTTTTGGCAATGCTGGGATTTCAATTCACGGTATAAAATGTCCAATCCATAAATGGGGTCAAAGTCTTAGCACACCAACCTCTGGCAAACTGAGCTTCCAGGAAGTTCTGACGACCTGTTACTTGTTATCAAGCCACAGTAGTGCACTATATACATGTGTGTGTATGTGTGTGTGTGTGTGTGTGTGTGTGTGTAGATTGATGTATATATATATATATGGAGAGAGAGAGAATGTGAGGATATTATTAAATTTTATATATATAGTTACCAATAATTAATTATAAAGTTATATCTCCATTTAATGAAGTATCATGGTTGAATACTTATTTAAAAAGCAATAATTAAAAATTAATCAATATCCTTCCATTAGGGGAATCATAACATAGTGCTAGAAGGGAAGATATAAATCCAATGATTTTTGTGTGGCTTTCTAAAAAGGAATCATGAATTAACTGCAAATTTAATTACTTTTATAATATTCTATTAGCATTCATGTAAATAGGAATGAGTTTGTCAGGATCTCCCTCCATTTGTGTGTGGCAGTCCTGGGATTCGAACTCCAGGCCTCAGAAGTTTACTTTGAATGCAAACCATTGGAATGACATTGAAGATTTCAGATTGTCACAATTAAAAGAAAGAACAACAAGAAGAAAAGAAAGCCAGGTGTCAGTGACTCCTGTATGTAATCCTTGCTCCTCAGGAGGCTGAGATGGAGAGAATGCCAATTTGAATTCAGACAGGGCAGGAAAGTCTGCAACACTCTTATTTCTAAGAGATCACAGGAAAATATCCCCATGGTTTGGGGCTGTGGCTCAAGGGCAGAGCGCTACTCTTGAGAAAGAAAGAGGAGATCAGGGATAGGACCTAGTCTCATATTTCAACCTGAGACCTGCAAAGAAAATATGAAGGCAATAACCCCATGTCTCTGTGTATATATGGATGATGTACGGACGATATGCATTCAGCAGGTTGCCCATAACCAGACCCCCAACCTGGGAAAGCTGGGACAAGCCTTCAGAGAGTACTAAGTCTGAGCCAGTAGCTTGAACAAAGCATCCTTCTCTGCCATTTAATAACTGAAGCCCAGAAGGCTTGCCTTGGCTGGTATATGCAACGGGTTCATTATGTTCTGGCTGAGATGTCCAATTGGGACATCTTCCTAGGCTGTAGGAGTTGTGGAAGTTTCTGGCTCCATATTACATATCCCTCTGTAGGACTTGAGCCTAGATCTCTGGGGTCTGGTGGCAAAATCACTCATTCATCATTTCTCCTTGCCGAATCTCACTCTGGTCCCAAATCCTGGCAAAGATATGAAATGGCCAGCGATTTCTGTGCTGAAAAGAGTATGCCAATAAATCCCACCCTCATAGTTCCCGTTAGAAGTAAGCCTTGGGCTGTGAATGTGACTAAGTGGTAGAGTGCTTACCAAGCAAGCATGAAGCCCTGGGTTGGATTCCTCAGTACCACATAAACAGAAAAAACCAAAAGTGTCACTGTGGCTTAAGTGATAGAATGTAGCCTCGAGAAAAAGCTTCTCAGGTACATGCCTAGACCCTGAGTTCAAGCCACAACACTGGCAAAAAAAAATGTGAGCTTGGTGAGACATTCTCTTCTGGGACTTAGAGGAGGGCCGAGGTTATAGGTAAGAGGTAGAGGGCAGGTGCTGGTGGCTCACCCCTGTAATAATAGCACTGAGGAAGTTGAGATCTGAAGATAATAACTGTAAGCTTGTGCAGGCAGGAAAGTCTATATGAGACTCTTATCCAATTAAACACCAAAAAAAAAAAAAAAACAGAGCTGTAGTACAAGTAGTAGAATGCTAGCCTAGAGCATAACAACTGAGGCATAACATCCAGGCCATGAATTCAAACCCCAGGACTGGCACACACACACACACACACACACACACACACAAACACACAGACACACACACACACACACACACACACACACACACACACACACACACACCAAGATAGAGCATTTGACAGTCAGCCTACACAAGTTCAATCTCTAGCAACTCAGTATTAAAAAAAAGTAAGAGAAGGGAAGGAAAGACTTGCGTCAGGAGGTGATATGACCAGTGCCAAAATTCCACAGGAGTTCTAAGATGTGGAACAGAGGGCCTCAGGCAGAAGGTACAGAGCATGCGCAAAGGTCCTGAGGGGTGGTGTAGGGGTGGTGTGGGTGGAATGAAGGTTCTGTGGCCTCAGACAAGTCTAGCAGAACACTGAAGGCTGGGTCAAGGTTTGTACTTGAGTCACAGGTAGGGTAGAGTGTGGGGTCCCAGAATGGGGCTCAGGGGAAGATTAGTTTGACTTTTTACCAAAGACCCCGGCCAATTTTGTGGCTGGAAGCCTATTTTTCACAGCTCCTGACCCTCAGGCCCCCTTACCATGTAGGAGTCAGGGCAAATGCAAGGAAGAACTTTTGCTTAAGAAAAGCTTCTACCCAATCCCTCCAGTGGCTAAACCCCCGTAAATCCTAGCTATTCAGAAGTCTGAGATCAAAGATCGTTGGTCAAAGCCAGTTCAGTGGAGGAAAGTTAGTGACACTCTTCTGGCCAATAAACTACCAAAATCCAGAAATGGAGCTGTGGCTCAAGTTGTAGAGTACCAGCCTTGAGGGAAAAATTAAGAGACCAGAGCCCAGACCTGTTGGGTCTTTGTCAGCCCCACGAAAGACAGACGGGGTCCAAGGAAAGGTAAGTGTGGCGCTTGCCCATTCCCCAGCTTCCCTCAGCCAGAGACAATGAGACACAGCAGTGAGCCAAATCCAGCAGGTAGAAAACTCCTTTATTAACAGAGAGCAGCCCTTTTTAAAGCAAAAAAGGGTGGATGGCATGGCAAGGGAGGAAGAGGAACCAATCACTGTCAAGGTCACACCATATCATGCACATGAGCCTTCACGGGCTGGTTAGGCACTGATCGGAAGATCAATTGGGCTCTGCCCACTCTACTCTCTCCCAGCGCCATCTTGGCTGCCCATGTGCTCTCCAGTAAGTTAGGCTCTGCCCACTCAACCCCCTCCCAGTGCCATCTTTGCTGCCCATGTGCTCCACACAGACCCTGAGTTCAAGCCCCGGTACTGGCACAGAAAAAATAAGGAATGTTTTCAGGAAATCCCTGTCCACTGTGGAGAAAGGCCATTATCAACTGGGTGCCGGTGGCTAATGCCTGTCATCCTAGCTACTCAAGCCTGAGACTTAAGGATCAATCAAAATTAAAAGCTAGTCTGGGCACACTCTTATGTCCAATGAATCACCAAAAAGCTAGGAAGCAGAGCTACTGTAGTTCAAGTGGTACAGCACCAACCTTGTGAAAACATGCTAAAGGATAGCACCTAGGCTCTGAATTCATGTCACGGTAAACACACACACAAACACACACACACACACACACACACACACACACACTAATATCCTTAACAGATGCCAGTGGCTTATACCAGCAATCCTAGCTACTCAAGATCTTAGGATGGCAGCTTGAAGCCAGAACAGGCAAGAAAGTCCATGAGAGTCTTATCTCCACTAAACTACTAAAAAATGTTGAAAGGTGAGCTCTGGTTCAAGTGGTAGAATGTTAGCTTTGACCAAAAGAAGTTCAGGGACATTCCCTAGGCCCTGAGTTCCAGATCTAAGATTTTTTTAAAAGACATCCTTTGCCCCCCCTCAAAGGCCATAATTCCTGATTTTGTCATCCTAGACCTCACTTCCACTCCTGCCACTTCCACAGTACTACCACAAGTGGCCCGTGTGTGGCCAACACTGGGTTAAGAAGTGAAAGTACACAAGGGGGTGCATAGCCAGGTCAACACTAATACCACAAAACAATGAGGTATTGGCCATACCAGTCTCTCATGCCCCAGTTCCCTGACCCTGGAATCTAAAGTCTGTGCCTCTGTATTCTGAGCATCTGGAATAGTCTAGAAGGACCTGAGAGGCCCAGCTGGGGCCGTAAGATAGGCTGTCCTGTGATAAAGTACATTTACATTTCCTAGATACTGATCTATACTTCCAAGCCACCTTGGCCTCACTTCCCATGTAGCCCTATAGCCTCCTTGCTTGGGCAGTCTTCAGCAAGCTGTCAAGCTCGAGGTGGCCAGAGCCACCAGCAATCCCCCATTCCCCACTCCACTGCCAGCCTGCTGAGAGGGATGTGCAGTCAGAGGCTCAGCTGAGGAGAAGGATAGGACATCGCATGTCTGAGGCCCTCCCTCTCAGGCTGAGGAGACCCTATGCCAGCTACCATTGCTGACCCAGAATCCCCTTGAGGCAGCCAAATATTGGGACAGCCAGACGTGTGCCCCAGAGAAAAGTTGGAAAACAGGCCTGTGGTAATTTAGGACTCATTGTAGACCCTGATTGGGGGCTAAAGGCAAGGTCTGTGTGAAGGAGGGGCACCATCTGAGGTCAGAAATAGGCAGACCAGCAAGCAGGAAGGGGACAGAAAAAGACGAGGGAAAATTACACACACACACACACACACACACACACACACACACACTCACACACACACACAAACACACGGATATTCCAAGCACTTAGCAGTCCCTGAGAACAAACCTTGAACTCCCTCTATTAAGATCACATCCAACCCATGAGAAGATGGCACTATCATACTCAGACTAACTGTAGACACAACATTGATCCTCTCATATCTAGAATGTCTCAAAGCCCAGCATGGAATTTCCTACCGTACACACTGCAATGTGAAAAACTCAGCCAACCTCTTTGTTTATTATTGGTCATGGGGTTAGAACTCTGGGCCAGGGCGCTGTCCTTCAGCTCTTTAGCTGAAGATGAGCACTCTACAATTTGAGCCACAGTGCCCTTTCCTGTTTTCTGGTGGCTCATTGGATATCAAGACCCACAAACTTTCCTACCCAAGCTGGCTTTGAACCATGGTCTTTATATCTCAGCTTTATGAGTAGCTAGGATGACAGTTGTGAGCCACCGAAGGCACCAGACTTCATCCATCTTCATATACCCAGAGGAAACCCAATTCATTAGGCCACAAATTTCTTATAAACTTTTACTTCAGACTTTGACAGCAAGCATCCAAATCCATCCTTCATTAGGGAGAATACAGACACAACAATCCCACCCCTGCACCCATTTGCCACTCCCTGCCTGCCATATGCCTCAACCACTTGAGTCCTTGGTAAGGCACCATCCATTCTACTGTGGCTTCAAACTGGTGCAAACTTGGGGAGTTCTTTGAAATGTCTGTAAAGTGAGGCCAGCACCTGGTCTCTCAATCACAGCACCCTCCCACACACAACTCCATATTTTTGCAGCGAAAATGTTTTACTTTCTTTCTTTTTTTCGATTGTGGGCTTGAATGCTGGGCCTGAGTGCTGTCCCGGAGCTCTTCAGCTCAAGGCAAGTACTCTACTACTCGAGCCACAGCACCCCTTCCAGTTTTCTCATGGTTTGTTGGAGATAAGAGTCTCAGGGTCTTTCCTGCCCAGTCTAGCTTTGAACCGTGATCCTCAGATCTCACCTCCTGATTACCTAGGATGACAGCCATGAGCTACTGGCACCCAGCAAAACATACTTCTCAATGCCTGTCATTTTATCCTCTCAGGAGACTGAGATATGAGGACTGCAGTTGGATGCCACCCTTGGCAGCAAAGTGCATGAGAACCCTTTATCTCCAATTAAACACCCCTAAACCTGGAAGTGGAGCTGTGGCTCAAGCAGTAGAAGGCTCGCCTTGAGCTTAAGAGCTGAGGGATAGTGCCCAAGCCCAGAGTTCAAGCCCCATGCCTGACCAAAAAAAAATTTCAGTTTTCACTATCTACTAGGAGCAAAAATGTGAGATTGAATAGTAACTAGAGCATTATCATAATATTTATTTCTCAGTGATCATTCTAGTAATGATTAATGAGAGTTTTCCAGCCAGGTTTAGCTTGAGAGTTAGTGTTAAGTAATGGATTAGATGGTAAGTAAAACTGAAATTGTTCAGGGTACAGGGGTTCAGGAAAACGTAGGATCATTGGAAACTACAGTATTTTTCCTGATAAGAGAATTTGAGGACAAATAATATAATACTTCATGTTAGGAAACAAGATAACTTCAGAGGTAGAGTCAGAAAATTTGTGGGAATTAGGACAAATTGAAACGCATTTCAGATTGCAAACTGGAGTATCCATTAGAATGATTAAAAACTAGAGTCTTTTTCTTAAACATTAGAATTGGACTATCATTAAAGTGAAAGTTAGGTTTCAGTTCCACCTGGAGTTAGAGTTAGCCTTAGGGAAATGGAAAGTTTAGGGTCAAACTGAAAGTAAATCTTCGAATAACAAGTCTAGTTAGAATTAGGATGAATGTGAAATAAGAAACTGCTAATAATATTAAGATTAGGGTATGATTAGTGTGAGGGTTAGCCTGACTATTCCAGTTAGGGTTCGGGTTACAAAAATGGCAAGATACTGTGTAAAACTACAAACTATTTTTAGAAAGATGAGTTGAATCAAAGCTAGGATGAATAAAAACTAATGTATTTGTATGGCTTTTAGAATCCAAAGGCTATTAGTTGTAGGGTTAGGGTTACTGTCCTAGTTCAGGTTAGACTTAGGCTTAGGGAAGGGTAAGCTTTACGGTAAGTTTTCTACTAACATTTTCAAGTAAAATAAGTTTGAAATTTAACAAAAACTACAGAGTTTTCCTAAGTTTCCTATTCACTTTTGAATAGGGTTAAAGTTAGAGTTAGGTTACTAGTAAGGTTTATATATAGTTAACATTAGGTACTAAAGTAGATTTTAAAAAACCTGCAACTTCTTTTTGGAGATATAGGAGTTCAGTAAACGTTAAGATCAGTGGAAACTGTGATAGTTTTCATGATATGAAGATTTAACGTTAATGATTCATAATAGGAATGATTTCAGAGTCCAAGTCAGGGAATCTGTAGGATTTGGAGCAAACTGCAAATTATTTCAAGGACAATTAGTATCTGTTAGAATGTGTGTAAACTCGAGAATTTTCCATTAATTTTAGGATTGGGTTACTATTATCATCAAGATTACTCTTAGGGATCTGTCCAAGATTAGAGTTAGAATTAGGGAAATGGAAGGTTGAGAAATTGAGTGACTTACTTTCTTTGTGTATGTATATGCACTATTCTAAGGCTTGAACTCAAGGCTTGGGTTCTGCCCCTGAGCTTTTAGCTGTAGGCTAGCATTCTACCACCGGAGCCATGAGTGCACTTCCAGCTTTCTTTGACAGTGAATTGGAGATGAGAGTCTCACAGACGTTTCTATCTAAGCTGACATTGAACTGAAATCCCCAGATCTCTGCCTTCTGATTTAAGGTAGGATTAATGCATGAGCTACATGTGCCCAGGAAAGTGCCTGAATTATACTGATTGTTTTTACTTTTGTTCGAGATTGAGACTTGAATTCATTATCTGACAGCTTTGCTCACTAAGTAGTACTCTGCCACTTGAGCCATATCTTCAAAAATGATTATTTTAAATAGCTGGAAATGATTTAATTTTCTTCAGATGATATGTATCATTAGTGTTGTTCTAAAACTTACCCTAACCAAAAACGATTTATTGACCCTAGAGATTATCTGAGCAGATTCTCATGCTTTGCTTCTAATTGCATAACATTTTAGGGACATGATTTTTTAATTATTATTTTAAGCAGCGCAGTTATCATTAAACAAAGCAGTTTATGCATACAATATACCTTGATCAATGCCAACCCTTGCAAAATTCTCATCCATCCCTTCCCTATACACCTCTTCCTTCACTCTTCTTAATTTTGTAGGATATTTACTGGATTCCTCTGCATTTTCCCCCTTTTCTTCTATTCAATCTTCTACCTTTTCCCACTTCACTCCTCTTTTGAATACCCACTTCCAGCAACTCTACTCCTGGGCATTTATCCGAAAGCTTATAAACCAGGATATAGTAACGGTATCAGCACAACCATGCTCACTGAATCAGCCCAGATACTCCTCAAGAGAGAAATGAATCAAGTAAATGTAACACACACACACACACACACACACACACACACACTGGAAATTCTACTTACCCATCAGAAAGAATATTGTACCATTTGTATCTCTCATTTCTCATTTCATCTGCCTGGTATCTCATTGCCATCGTATTGTCCCTGTACTGCAGTAACTGATACATGCACACTGATGTAAAAGATTTTCAAGGTTATGGGCTAACCCTAGATTCCTGGGTATGAGTTCTCTGCTCATTCTCTTTGTCTATTCATGCCTTTGAGTAGTGATTGTACAGATTTATTTGTACCATTTGCTACACAGAAAAGAGATGAACCATACATATATATGTATCTATCTATATATATGATTATATACATACACACACACATATATATATATATATATATACATACATGGATATATGCACACATATGAATATATATTAAACACTTGAGTACATTTTATGTTTTCAAGAATTATGGAGCTAACAAAAATCACATGCATTTTCCTACTTTTTCTATTTTTTCAAAACCTAAAGAGCTTTGTCTCTTTTGAATACCTAATTTTTAAGATAATATCATCACTCTCATATGTCAGTGGCCTTGAAATTAGATGTTCAAATACGACAGAGTTATTTAGTCTTTGAGGTGGAAGAAAGGAATATTACTGGGGTTCTATTCAGGGGTTCTGTGCTTACTAGGCAGGACTTTGTCTGTATAGCACCAAGCATATCAACTACTTTTGCCATACTTCTAGTTTATTTTATTTACTTGAGGTCTTGAACTTTTGCCTTGGTCGGATCTTAGATTGACTGACACTTTGCTACCTATGCCTCAAAACATAATTAGCTAGGATTACAGATGTGAAACACTGTGGGCAGCATATTTGTTGAGATGGCTGTCTTGGCAATTATTTCTTTGGCCTGGCCTCAGACCAAGATCCTTGTCATTTCTGCTTTCCAATCAGCTGGGATTACAGATGGGGCTACTATACTTGGTGTACATGACACATTCTGTTTTTTTTTTTTTTTGTCAGTCGTGGGGCTTGAACTCTGGGCATAGGCTGTCCCTGCACTCTTCAGCTCAAGGGGAGTGCTCTACCGCTTGAGCCACAGTACCAGTATCGGTTTTCTAGTAGTTTTATTGGAGATAAGAGTCTCACGGATTTTCTTTCTCGGGCTGTCTTTGAACCGTGATCCTCAGATCTCAGCATCCTGAGTAGCTAGGATTAGAGGCATGAGCCAACAATGCCGGCACACCTTCTGATTTAAGAGTTTTTCATTGTAAAAATGCTGTGTAGAGGGGTTATAGTTACATGAGCAAGTTATTGAGTACATTTTCTATCAAACATTGTTACCTCCTCATTTGTTTTTCCCCTCCCCTCCCCTCCAACGTCCACAACTACATTCCCCTCTATTCCCTTCCCCTCTTCCCCGCCTATATTGCAAATATCCTTTTTCAACACAGTGTCTTGTGCATCTCATTGATACAATGGGTCAGCCTATATCACTATTTATCTATTTTGTTTTTTCCCTTCCCCTCCCCAAGCTAGAGAAGGGTGTATACAAGATGCAGGGCACCGACCCTAAATACAGTGAAAACAAGGGTTAAACAATGAGGGAGGAACATAAAAAGAAAAAAAAAACACATGGTAGATTATAAACCCTATCTTGGGGTTCATTTCGCTTAACAGCATCGATTCTTGTCCTATGTACATAGCTTTTGAACTTTTATGCTTGTCCTAGACATATAATATTTATTGCAAATATGGGAAACCATAGGACCAATTTTTCTTTGCTTTTGGCTTACTTCACTTGATATAATGTTTTCTAAGACCTCACTTAATGCTCCCCTATGATTCAGCAGTCCCCATTTTGGGGCATTTACCCTAGTGATCATACACAAGAGCATACTAAGCTACGGTTACAATTATGTTTATTGCAGTGTTATTTACCATAGCTAAGATATAGAACCAACCCAGATATCCCTCAGTAGATGAATGGATCAGGAAAATGTGATACAAACACACACACACACACACACACACACACACACACACACACACTGGAATTCTATGCCTCCATCAGAGAGAATGACATCGCCCCATTTGCTAGGAAAGACACAGAAACATTGTATTAAGTGAAATAAGCCAGGCTCATATAACCATAAGTCCCATGGTTAATCTTACTTGGAGTAACTAGTACATGGCACCATATAACCATATAAGAGGATGTTATGTGAAATTAACCCCAAGATAGGGCACAAATGATTTTTATTCCATGAGATTCTTATCTCTATATAATCCCCCAAATAAAGTTGGAAGGGGAGCTGTCATTCAAATACAGAGCACCACCTTTAAGGGAAAAAGCCTAAGTGACAATGTAAGATCCTAAGTTTAAACCATAATATCAGCACTCAAAAAAGTTGATTTCTTTTCCTTGAAGTTTTTATTAAATTGCTCGGGAAAATAATCGACGTTGTATTTATGTTTAGCATTACTATTAAAATCATGTTATATTTATTTATGTTATTCTTAATTTTCTTGATAAGAGATGATTACTGTTTCACAAGTTTTTATGTCAGTTGACTATATGGATGAGAGGTGCATACAAGGTGTTTGGACTAAAAATAGATATTTGCAAGGTCTTCACATAAGAATTGATAGTTGAAGGAGCTGTGGGCATGTATGAAATAAACTAAAGAAACCAGCAAGGAAAGATAAGGTATGATTCTGGAAAGCAAACAATTTTGGAAGAAAAAAAAAAAAAGGAAAATATGTAGCTTTTGGTAAGAGCATGTTAACCCACCTACACATTTAATTCCTTATTTATAATGGAAGGCATTTCAGTTAACTTTATTTTACAAAGTTAAACATGATTGACATTTAATAATAACTGGATTCTGTCTCAGGTAAGCAATTATTCTAGCCAGGTGCAAGGGGCCCAGGTCTATAATCATAGTAACTCAGAGAGCTGAAACCTCTAGATCCTAGTTCAAAGCCATTCTGGAGAGAAAAATTGGTGAGACTTTTCTGTGGCACTGTCGCTCAAAGTGGCAGCACTAGTCTTGAGTAATAAATCTCGGGCACAGAACCCAGGCACTGAGTTCAATCTCTCTGAAATTATCCTTAAAATACTTGTTCTCAGCATTTCTTTAATTTGTCTAGAACAATGTTTTAAACTTAGGGATTTTTTTTATTTCATGTTGTCCAGAATTGATTTTTAAGATGTTCAAAGAAAAATTATTTATAGTAAGAACTGGTTTGTATTGCTTTGTTTTACGTTTTGCTTCTACACCTATAGATCAGCTGGAAAGTAGATGGCCAAACCTCTCCTCCTCCCACCAAAGTTGTAAAGTTCATTTTTCGACATAATTACTTGTATATCTCACGGTTGCTATGTGTCCACCAGTATCCCTAGTTAAACAATTTGTTTTTGCCCTTCTCCTCCACAAATTGTACCAACTTCAAATACAGTGAAAGCAGTGGAAGGGACATAAAAAGCAATATAGAAATCATCTTATAAATATGATAGAAACAACTGCATTAAAGAAAAAAAATTGAATACTTATCTTGGAGTTCATTGCCCTAGCATCAATTTATCTGACCTTTTATGCTTGACTCAGATATATACTAGTTATTGCAAATAAGGGAAACCATGGGAACTATGTTTCTTTGTGTCTGGCTTACTTCACTTAACAAAATTTTTTCCAATTCTTTCGATTTCCTCACAAATGGGGCAATGTCATTCTTTCTGATGGAGGGCTAGAATTCCATTGTGTATATATACCACATTTTGTTGATCCATTCATCTACTGAAGGGCATCTGGGTTGGTCCCATACCATAGCTACGGTAAATAATTCTGCAATAAACATAGGTGTGCTTTAGTATGGTCTTGTTTGTGATCATGTGGGTAAATGCCCAAAAGTGGGATTACTGGGTCATAGGGGAGCTCTATATGGAGCCTTTTGAGGAACCTTCATACCACTTTCCACAGTGGTTGAACAAGTTTATACTCCCACCAAAAATGTAGTAAGGTTGCCTTCTGTCCACATCCCCTCGAGCATCTGTGGTTATTAGAGTTCTTGATTATAGCCATTCTAACTGGTGTGAGGTGGTACCCCAATGTTGTTTTTATTTGCAATTCTTTTATGGCTAGATAGATTGAGCATTTCTTCATGTGTTTATTGGCCACCCTTCTTTCCTCTTCAGAGAAGTTTCTCTTTAAGTCTTTAGCCCACTTATTTAATGGGCATTTGTACCTTTGAAGATATGTTGTTGAGAGATTTCATTTTTTGAATTCCAGGTATATTTTAGATATGAGACCCTTGTCCGTTTTATGGCTAGTGCAGATCTTCTCCCAATCCATGGGCTTTCTAGTGATCTTGCTAGCTATGTCTTTTGCCATGCAGAAGCTCTGCAATTTTATGCAATCCCATTTGTCCCATTTGTCTTTGATTATTTTTGTATTTCTGGGTCTCTATTAAGAAAATTTCGGCCTGTGCCGAAATGTAATGTTTTCAGAGCAAAACTTCAAACTTTTAAATTTTCAAATATTACAGGAAGATCTTTGATTCATGTTGAATGGATGTGAGTAGATTGAGCTGTTGCATACATTCGTGTGTGTGTGTGTGTGTGTGTGTGTGTGTGTGTGTGTGTGTGTGTGTGTGTGTAAGGGGGGTAATGTGCATCATTAAAATCAAGGATAAAGAACTTGGTTCCTTTTTCTGAGATATACATTATGGTGTTTCTTTGTTGGTGGTACGCTCTGATTGCTTGCCTTTGCTGATGTGAACATTGCAGCTCAATTTTTCAATAAAATGTCTTAATTATTATTGAACATATAATGCTCTGATACTGCTTTTTCTTTAGTCTGCCATCTAGGATCTTCTTTTCCTCTTAAATATTAACATTCAATATGAATTTTATCTCCTGACTAATTTTCCCCTTTAATTTGCATTTTGAAATAAGAATTATAATACCTTTGATCTCTGTATTCCTGAAGAAAAACCATGTTGAATTTTCTGTGTGATGTAATAACATCTGGACAGATTTGTTAGCACCAAGACCTTAAATTTTCTTTTGTAATTTTAATTTAAAATAACCCTCCTCCATGTTTTTAGAATGGGTAGACAAAGAATTCACACAATGCCTCACAACTTTTATCTTTCACTTTGTCTATGTTTCCTTGTCACTGCTAAATTGTTCTGGATGCCTGTATTATCTACCCCAACCCCTGCAAAGCTGTTGCTGCTACCCAATATCCTGCCACTGCAACTCAGCAATTACAGTCACAATTACCCTTTCCCTGGTACTCCCTTTCTCTGCTACTCATTTTACTACCCATAATTCTTAACACCATGGTTCCAGCCACCTGATCCCTGACACTCCTGTCTCTGCTACCACATTACCAAACAAAGCAAGGCAATAGTAGGCACAGACAGTCGACTTGGGTACTCCTCTTGCAGGCATAATAGGACGTTATTCCTCAGGTATTTATCATGAGGGACTAACTAGTGGTGGAAAGAAAAGAGGTTATTCAGAGGGGACTAAAATCCAAGGATATCAACTTTTAACTTATTACTAGGAAAATCAGGCCCTAAGGTGAAACTTAATGAGAAAAGAAAATTAGACAAAAATATTGGGGATGATATAAATAAAAGTTTTAGCTTAATCTCTTCTACCAGTGATCTGAATGATTTTATGACATAGATATGCAACTACTTTGCATTTTAAAAAGCACATGAAGATGCACATTTATGTGGTACTTATATTAATTTATGGAATCATTGCATATGATCATGTTAATGACACTCAATAGTTTATGCTTTATCATATGCTCATGAGTCTGCCTTTGACAATATGAATTGAGCTCTCTAACAATAAATGGAATTTCATTGCAAATACTACAAGGATATTACTGAGGCTAATACCAAAATGAAAGCTGGAACAAGAAAACTGAACAAAGCTACAAGTTTGAAGGGAAGGGGTCAGTGGTAAGGGCTATGATAAAAGAGAAATTCTTCACCATGGAATCTTGGAAGAATACAATGTGTCTTGTTGAATTACTAGCTTTTCAAACATTCTTAGAAAGTAGAACATGATTTTTGATTCTTGCTTTTTGGAACCTCTTTAATGAGTGGTGACACAAAAATTATCGAAATGACTGAAAATCCACTGACATGAATTATTAGTTTAACATTATACTCAAAGTTGCCTTGAGATGCAGGCAGGCTGGATTCCTTTCCTATTAAATTAATGGAATAAGCTTCCTTTTGAATGGTTGGACAGTCCAAGACACTCGTTCCAAAATAAGAAAAGATACTGGAGAGAAAAAAAAGAGGAAGGAGAGTCAAGGCTGCTGAAATTAGCATATTTCCCATTTGGACTTTAATGGGCTGTTTCTACAAAGACTTAGAATTTTATCTTAAGATAATAATTTCAAAATGGATATGCTAAAAGATAGCTTCGAAATGTAATATTTAATGCTGTTGGATTACTTGAAGACAAAGGTTTACAGAAAACCTTAAATTCCAGAAAAACTGTAATGTACCAATAAATACCTAGAAGAAATATAATTTAACAATTCACCTGTTCAAAGCAAATCCTGGCATGAAAGTCTGTGAATCACTTATCTCCAAACAGGAAGTGCAACTGTGGCTCAATTGGGAATGGGCTCCCCTTGAGCTGAAGAACTCTGGGATATATTAATTCCGAAGCCCTGAATTCAAGGCCCATGCCTGACAAAAAGAAATTTTAAAGAATTAAATCATTAGGGCTGGAAGAAGACGCAGTGGTAGAGTGCTTGTCTTGCATGCATGAGGTCCTGGGTTCAGTTCCTCAGCGCCACATAAGCAGAAAAAACCTGGAAGTGGCACTGTGGCTAAAGTGGTAATACGCTAGCCTGGAGCTGAACAGCTCAGGGACAGCACCCAGACCCAGAGTTCAGGCCCCCCTAACAACATCAACAACAACAAAAAAAAATTAAAGCATCAAACAACCTGAAGATGTTGTCCAGAATAATGAATGCAGCATTATCCATTGACATGACTTAGTGACTTGAAACCAAGTTTACCAGGGGAGATGGTGGGCATTTTGTGTGTGTATCAAAACCTGCAAAATTATTTTATACTTTCCCAGGGAGGGAGAAAGGAGGAAATGGGGGGGGAGGAGTGAGGTACTTGGTGGACTTGCCTTTTGGTTCACTGACGGTTTTCTGGAGTCAAATTCAGAGAAATTTTGCTTGCAATCCTAGTTGCATGGGCAATGATGAAGCCATGTCCTGAAAGTGTTTTTGTCCTGTCCTTGGCCTGGTTCCAACCACCACTGGATAATTCAAGTCCCACTGCAGGACCAAGATGCCTTGAAGATTAATGATCCATTGGGCAGGTGGACCTAACCACAGCCAGAATAGGCAGATAATGCAATTCTGAGATCAGCACTGGAAATCTACAGCAGGCAGAGATTTTTTAAATATATTTTTATTGTAAAAATACTGTACAGAGGGCTCAGAGTTACAGGACTAGGTAATGAATACATTTCCTATACAGCATTGTTACCTCCTACTTTGTTTTTCCCCTACCGTCCTTTCCCTCCCCACCTCTCCAACTCTTCCGTCCTCGAACCCTGCCTGATACTGTAAATTCATTTTCAACACAATAACCTGTACATCTCATTGTCACAATGGTCAACCTGCATCCCCATTTAAGCATTCTGTTATATCCCTTCTACTCCCCAAATCAATATATATTATATTATATATATATATATATATATATATATATATATATATATATATATATATATATATATGATAAAGTACATTGGAATCAAATACAGTGAAAACAGGGGTTTACTGTGGGGGAATAACGTACAAAAGAATCACATAGAGAATTATAAGCATATTAAAAACAAAAGAAAGAGAGGAAAAACCACTTGTGTCTCTGACTTGAGGTACATTTCGCTTAACATCATCTTGTATGGTCATATGTACCTAGCCTTTGATCTTCGCTGCTTATCCTAGACATGTACTAATCCTTGCAAACAAAGGTAAAACAAGGTAAACCATGGGACCTATGTTTCTTTGGGTCTGGCTTACTTCACTTAATATAATTTTTACCAAGTCTTTCAATTTCCTACAAATGGGGCAATGTCATTGTTTCTGATGGAAGCATAGAATTCCAGTGTGTGTTTGTGTGTGTGTGTGGGGGGGGGGTGTGTGTATGTATGTATGTGTGTATGTGTACCACATTTTCTTGAACCATTCATCTATTGAGGTGCATCGGGGTTGGTTCCATATTAAACATCATTGTGCTGGTAGGTTTGTGATCATTTGGGTAAGTGCGCAAAAGTGGGGTTGCTGGGTCACTGGGGAGCTCTACATGGAGTATTTTGAAAAATTTCCATACTGCTTTCCAAAGTGGTTAAACAAGTTTACACTCCTACAATAATGCGGTAGGGTTCCTTTTAGCCACATCCCTACCAGCACCTGTCATTATTACATTTCTTGTTTATAGCCTTTCTAACCGGAGTGAGGTGCAATCTCAATGTTTTGATTTGCATTTCTTTTATGACTAGAAAAATTGAGCATTTCTTCATGTGTCTAATGGACATTTTTTATTTCCTCTTCAAAGAAGTCTCTCTTTAAGTCTTCAGCCGACATAGTTATTGGGCAGTTGTTTCTTTGAGGATTTGTTGGAGGGGGATTTATGATTTTGAGTCCTAAGTATATATTAGATATAAGACTTTTTCTGTTTTATGACTCATGAAGAACTTCTCCCAGTAAGTGGGCTTTTTATTGATCTTGCTATCTATGAACTTTACCTTGCAGAAGCTCTGCTGTTTCATGCAATCCCATTTGTCCAACCTGTCTTTGATTTGTTTTGTTTCTGATTCACTATTAAGAATTTTTTGGCCTGTGCTAAAGAGCCCTAGAGTTTCACTTATCCTTCATGTAATGTTTTCACGGTGTCTGCTTTTATTTTGAGGTCTTTGAGTCATTTTGACTTGATCCTCATGCAGGGTGATATATATATATATGGATCTAGCTTTAGTTTTCCACAGGTGTTTACCCAATTTTACCAGCACCATATACTGAAAAGGCTGTCTTTCTTCCTTTCTATTCTTTTAGCTCCCTTGTCAAAGATTAGGTGGCTATAGGTCAGTGGGTTTATTTCTGAGTCCTCAGTCCTATTCCATTGGTCCTCAGGCCTGTTCTTGTGCCAATAACAATCTGGTTTTATTACTATGGCTTTTTAGTATAGTTTGAAATTTGGAACTGATATTGCTCCAGTGCTGTTCTTTCTGCTAAGAGTTGACGAACCTACAGCCAGCATTATACTTAATGGTAAAAGATAAAGCCATTTCTTATTATTCAGGAAAGAGATAAGGATGTCTGCTCCCTCCACTCTTCTCCAACTTAGTATTAGAATGCTAGCTGGGGCAATAAGACAAGATGCAAACTTAAAGGGAATCCAAATAGGGAAAGATGAAGTAAAACATACAAGATGACCAATGGAATAGAATTGAAAACCCAGAAATGAACCTACAGTCCCATAGCCATCTAATTTTCGATAAGGTAGCTAAAAAAACAGAATGGAAGAAAGACAGCCTCTTCAGTAAATGATGCTGGCAATATTCGTTAACTACTTGTAGAAAACTAAAGCTAGATCATTATCACCCTGCACCAGAATTAACTCCAAATGGATTAAAGACCTCGGAGTCAAAGCAGACACTCTGAAAATATTACAGGATGGAATAGGAGAAACCGTAGGTCTCCTTGGGGCAGGCCAGAATTTTCTTAATAGAGACCCAGAAACACAAAAAAATAAAAAAAAGGTTGGAAAAATGGGATTGCATGCAATTGCAGAGCTTCTACCTGGCAAAGGACATAGCTAACAAGATCAATAGAAAGCCCACGCTAGCCATACAAAGGACAAGATTCTCATATCTAAAATATACTTGGAAATTAAAAAATTAAATCCCCAACCACAAATCTTCAAAGAATCAACTGTCCAATAAATAAGTGTGCTAAAGACTTAAAGAGAAATTTCTCTGAAGGAGACAGAAGGATGTCCAATAAACACATAAATAAATGCTCAAACTCTCTAGTCATGAAAGAAATGCAAATCCAAACAGCATTGAAATAACACCTCACCCCAGTTATAATGGCTATAATCAAGATCTCTAATAACAACAGATGCTGAAGGAGATGCGGACAGAAGAGAACATTACTGCACTGTTCGTGGCAGTGTAAACTTGTTCAACCACTTTGGAAAGCAATATGGAGGTTCCTCAAAAGACTCCACATAGACCTCCCCTATGACCCAGCAATCCCACTTTTGGGCATTGACCCAAAAGTTCACAAACAAGACCACACTAAAGCTTCCAGCACTACTATGGTTATTGCATCATTATTTACCATAGGTAAGATATGGATCCAACCCAGATGACCCTCAGTAAATGAATGGATCAAGAAAATGGGGTATATATACACAATGAAATTCTATGTCTCCCTCAGAAAGAATGACATTGCCCCATTTGTTATTTGTATTAAGTGAAGTATACCAGGTCCAAAGAAACATAGGTCCCATGGTCTCCCTTATTTACAGTAACTAGTATAAGTCTGAGTCAAGCAGAATTGGTCAGATAAGTTGATGTTAGGGAAATGAACCTTAAAATATGTATTCAAATGTTTTTTTTTTCTTTTGTGGGATTATTTCTAACACATTTATAAAATTATTTCTTTGTTGCTTTGTATTTCTCCCCCCACAGTATAACCCATGCTTTCACTGTATTTGATGTTGGTATAATTTGTGGAGGGGAAAGGAAAAAACAAATAGTTTAAATAGGGATACAGGTGGACCCCTTGCAACAATGAGATGTACAAGTCGTTATATCAAAAACGAACTTTACAACTTTGGTTGTGGGGAGAAGGATTGGGTGGGGGCAAGGGGGGAGGATGGGAAGGGATGGGAAGGGGAAAGAAATTAGGAAGCTACAACGCTTCAGAAGAAATGTACACATTTTCTTGCCCAGGTAATTTTAATCCCTCTGTACAATTTTTTCACAATAAAAAATAATAAATTTAAAAATAGAAAAAAGAAGAAAAAAATGAAAATGACATGATGTTGTATTTAATGGACTTCATGGACTCCATTCCCCCGTTACGTGAGCTGATCAGAAACTTTGACCAACTAGAACAATAAAATATTGTCTCAATAAAAGCAAACAAGAAAGGAATAAAAAATAAACCAGAAAGTAATACACAGTGGGAAATTTGGGCTAATTTTGTTATTATGTTTTGAGAAGTCAAGTTTCCTATAGAAATGCAACTCATATATAATCCTCAGTTGTGTTTTAAATGTTGTCTTAATTATAGAACATTTCTAGATGCAAAAGAGCTCATGATTCCCAACCAAAAATTTGAAAAAGTAAGTATCATTCTGTTAGAGTTCCAAGAAATGATGAAGGATTACAAAGGTTTAAGCCTGATGAAATGGGAAAGTTCATTTAATGTAGGACTTTGTAGACCTGGCTAAATTAGAATTTAGATTTAAAATAGATATTTTTTATTTATAATTTAATATTCTATAGGATACTACAAAATTCTTTTCAAGTAAAAGATTTAATTTACAAATTCCCTAATGGATCTGGTATTCTAATTGACTAGAATATTCTTTCAAGTGAGGTATAATAAGAACTTAGTTAATAGATAATTCCACCAGTTCATTTGTAAAATGATAATGTAAATAATCTAGGCAAATTGTCAACAAATTGATGATATTAATTTATAAATATAGAAAAGGAGCCATCTTTTGAGACTTTGGTGTAACGTGGTATGAAGAGAGTAATTGTGTGACATCTTTTTTTTTTCTACCTATACATAACACAGGAAGAAATTTCCTTAATTATGTACCTCTGTATACAATGAGAAAAATGGTACATTTGAGGTTTGTTTTTATTTTGTTTTTGTTGTTTGGTTTGTCCTAGGCTTAACCTCTGGGCTTGGGCACTGTCCCTGAGCCTGTTATTGCTCAAGGCTACTGCACTACCACTTGAACCTCAGTGCCACTTGGGTCTGGTTTTTCATTATGAGTTTATTGGAGATAAGAATATAAGGAACCTTCCTGTCTGGGTGGGCTTTCAACCATATTCTTCAAGTCTTAATATTAAGATATACAGATCTCCTGAATATCTATGATAGATAAAATATATAATAAAATATATATAATAAAAATAAATAATATTTGCAAGTGTTCTGATCTCAAGAACACCACTGTGGGGAAAATGATGTGGCAAAGATTAGTGTAGTATTCTTTCCATAATAGGAATGGCATCACATTAGCAGAAGTGTAATATTTTTTGACAATAGTGATAAAGTTGTCATGATGTGAATTTAGGGAATTTTAACGTGCACCTTACCAGTTGGAAATTGTTGGGCTAGGATGACTTTACGGCATAAAACCTTGGGATTGATTGTCATAGAAATAATACCTTACTCTGATAAACTAATGTTTACTCTTAAGGAATTAATTATCATAGACTTCATAGTTTTAACCTCTACCAGAATGTGTCTTTTTATTCTGTTGACTTTAAAATATGTAACGCCTCATTGGAAACTGCATCAATTGCTGAATTAATTAAAATGCAAACAGGTACTGTTTTGAATGTCTCTGGTATGGCATGTTCAGAATTTGAATATGAGTAGTTAGTAGTCATAGAATGTTAAGGAACAGATATATTCTGTCCTCTTAACAATTAGTCAGTTTTCAAAGTTAGAAGTTTCCATAGAATTGAACTGTTTTCTGTTTTAATATAAGACAATACTAAAATAATATTTTTTTCAAAATAATGGCAATTACATTCTGAAAATATTGAATAGTTTGATAACATTCCAGTTGAAGTCCTTCTGATAAAGAAAGAGGTCATTCAAATTAGCACGCAAAATGTTCATTTTTTAAAAAGAATAATAGAATAATAATAAACATAGAATAATATTTACTGTACCAATACAGTGAAATTATATTTTATGCAGCTCATTTTAACTTAATTTTATTGTCAAGCTGATATATAGAAGGGGTTGCAGTAATTGTTAGGTAGTGGATACATGTCAAAATTTTTACCCCCTCCTTCATTTTTCTCACACTTTTCCTTCACCCCAATACTCCTCCCAAGTTGTAATGTAAATTTCTAACATGTTGTCTTGTGAATATTGCTATTGCATTGGTTTGCCTTTTGTCCTTTTTCTTGCCATTTTATTGTTCTGCTTCCCTTGCCAAATGAAGATAAATGTATATACAATACACAGGATACTGAAATTAAATACAACACTGGACAAACCAGAGGAAAACACAAAAGAAAAAAGAAATCACATAATACATTAAAAACAACAACCACAAAAAAACCTCTGTTTCCATAGCTAGGAGTTTATTTTGCTCAAAATCATTTTATGCGGTCATTTATAGACAGCGATTGATTCATTTTGCTCATCTGCTAGGACTATCCTAGGTATTTCCTAGTTATTACAAATGGGGGAAACCATGGAATCTGTTTCTTTTGTCTTGCTTATTTTTCTTAGTTGGATTTTTCCAAGTCTTTCCATTTCCTTATGAATTGGAAGCATAGAATTCCTCTGTACATATATAAACCACATTTTGTTAATTCGTTCATCTACTGAGTGGTATTTTGGTTTAAAACATGATTGTATGTAAGTATCTCTTAAGGCCATTCAAAAATGAGAGATGCCAACTCACCAGATATACTAATATGATTTCCAAGTAAGATAGTATTTTATGGTGGTACAAGTGTTGAGATATCTGGATGAGTCTAATGTATATCTTGCACTGAATTAGGCAGGAAGATATCTAATACCATATAGGATTAAAATGATAGTGACAAAATATTTCCCTTGAGAAAGATATAGGAGGCTGCCAAATGTATGAAGTAGTTCAGATAATTTTGAAGAATTTAGAAATGCAAGCTCAATTATATCTCTTTAAATAATAATTATGTAAGTGGAAGGGGAAAAGAAAGGTAAGAGAAGAAAATAACTGTCAGCAGATCATTGTCCCAAGTTAGAATAGAAAAAGACATAATCTATAACTTCCAAGTTAAAGGGAGACAATATAATATGTCCCACTTAATTTAGGTACATGCAAAGTATTTACTTGGCTTTTCCCTACTTAAATGCTCCAAAATAAATGAAAACTTAAAAGAAAATTTATGTGATTGCCATTGCTTCAACTTGAACACTAACTGTGATCAGCCCTCTTTTCTTACTTTGCACTTGGAAAATAGTCCCTAAGTTGAAGATGTTGTGGCTGATTAGAGTCAGAGTTAGGGGCTTATAATTGTACAATTATCCCAGAATAGTTTAAAACAGTTTTCTCCCAAGATATCCACCTACACTTTCTGAAACTGTACTTTGAACACACCCTCACACCTGAGCACATTATTTGAAGTTATACTTCAGCTTTTCTTGGCACATTCTCCTTTGTGTCTTTGTCTTCTTTGCACATTCCTTTTGAGTTCATAGTTGCTCTATTTGCATTTCATCTGTACAAACTGCTAAGAACATTGTTCAACTACCACTTCTTGTTTGCACACTCCCAGTCTATGTATGAAAGTACTTTGTCCATATTAAGCAATAGGGTAATACTCACTCTCTGAGGAGAAAAGTTCCACAATATAACCCTATGCCCACATTAGAGCATGTAGAATTTAAGGCATTTTGAGAGAACAGTGATATTAGAACTGAAAGACTCCTTAGGGACATTTTCTTGGAGCTCATTAGATTATGCAGGAGAAATATAAATATCCACAAAATTTGGAGCTAATTAGTAAGTATTGAAATTAACATTAGATTCTAGATGTTGTGTTAATACAAGTCACGATTGTATTATTGTTACATCTGAAAACTTCACAACTTGACAATGTGTATGTGAAAATGAAAGAAAGGCATTAAAGCAAAATGTCTTATCTTTTTAGGCATTTAATCCTAGTGGTGAAACGTAATGTCTGAATTTTTCCATTCAATAAAAGCTTGAAGTTTATAAGAACATTTTTCTACATATAAGAATTTGTGTCAGGTTGATTGACAGGGTTATTTCAGCATGGAGATATACCTAAGAAGAATTAGATTTCAATAGAGTATTTGGCGGTTATGATTTGTTAATGTCTATTGAGGCATTTTCTGTTCTAAAGAAGAATCAATTCAAGGAGTCTTCAGTCACATCAGTAAAACTATATGTTTAATCTAATACTTAGTGTTACTTGTCCTACATTTATAATGAGTAGGCTGATAAGATATCCAAACATATCTAAATATATTTCAATAAAATCCCAAACTGATATGGATAGATGGGTCACTAATTGGAACTTTAGGACAAATTAGGGTTTTTGTGCTTTAGTTCAATCTATAATCTCCTGGCTAAATAAAGTTTTCAAAAATGTTCACAGAATACCTCTAAGAAAAGTTCATGACAGTTATATCTGTATAATATTTTTAAGGTCAGGATTAAAGCATTTGTTCCCAATATTTAAAATCAATAGGATCTGTTGAATTAATGGATCCAGAATTTTATGTTTTCACATTCATATCTCAACATTTTATCAATATCAAACTTTAACCAAAACACTGTTCTTATTGAACTTGTCTGTGTCCTTTTACTTTTCAAATACAAATAGATTTCCTTCAATATTTTCCTGAAAATTCTTTCGTTCCTTTTCTTCTGTAAATCTGTGTTTATTACTTTTTTGCAACCTAATTTATCTCTTTCCTCCAATCTTATCCACACTCGTACTGACATTATTCACACTTTCGTCAGAACTTTCCTTTTCCTCTTCCTTTAATAATTTCCCTGATTTTATTATTAATTTTTATATTCATGTTCGTGGATATTTTGATAATGTTCAAACAGAACTACCTTTGCATCTGTTTAACATAAACCTTAGAACTAGCAGAGAGTTTTTTCCTTCTAAATCCATCTTTTCCACCTGAAGTCCTTATCACCAAGAATGTAACTAACACAGTTAGGAGACCGAGATGTGGAAACATTTTAGATTTCCTTTTACCCTACCTCCATCCATTAGATAAGATGAATGATCAAGATTTTCTCTGTTTCTGTCACTAATGTAATATCTATGTACTCCTTTTTGTGCCCCTGAAACCAACCTATTGCAAATACTCATCACCAGTCATTCAGTCCTAAAACAACTGTTTACAATGTATGCATTTTTCCACATGGTCTTTTCATATTGGTTCTCTCCATCAACCAATGACTCTCCTTGTAAGCACACAGGGTGAAGAATTCAGACAAAAATTCTAGTACCATTATTTACTCATAACATTGACTTTTGGTCTTACATTTCTCATCTGTAAATGGATGTAATCTGCCAGAAATATTGAAGAATATATTTGTTGATTTCTAGAGCAAGGAAAAAGAAAGCAAACAGTCCTTACATTTTCTACCTTAGCTTACAAATAAGGAAAGTGTCAAATTCAGTTTGTTGGAATAAAGTCAGAAACAGTTTCATGCAGAAATAAAAATAAATTTTAACTCCTGGTTCTGCAGCTTGTGTCATTTTATGTTAACTTCATATATGTAAGTATTATTATGTAAATTGTGTCATGTATTTACAGCTGTAATGAAGAACATACTCTTAATATATCATTGTAAAACATTGGTTATTGAATAGTATCTATATGAGAATGTTATTTGAACTAATCACACTAAGTTGAAACCTACATCTTAGTCCATCAAAATATGGAAATAAATGATTTTATTTATAAGAAAATAATAACACCAATTACAGTGAGTATTCATTAGAAAGACTACCTGTTTATGTGATTGTATTTCTTGATATTGAAACTCTCCTGTTTTTATTCTGTTTTTTTTTTTTTTTGGTTCGTCATGGGGACTGGACTCTTGGCCTGGCACTGTCCCTCAGCTCTTCAGCTCAATGCACTCTACCACTTGAGCCACGGTGCCACTTCCCGCATTTTCTGCTTATTTATGCTGAGGAATCAAACCCAGAGCCTCATGTAGGCAAGGCCAGCACTCTGCCACTGAGCCACCTTCCCAGCCTTCCTCTTGTTATTGTTATTGTATGTAATCCAACGATGGTTATAACTATGTATTCAATGTTGGAAATTTAGCTTCAAAGTTATCTAAAGTTTTTATTTTTCCTTTTCAATCACAACATCGTCATTATCAGGCTACACTGTGGTCATCATCCTCTCCATCCAAATTATTATTAGCATCATAAGTGCTAATTATTGAATGTCGGATATCTGTCTATTATTTTACTATTATTTGTCTTTTGATTAATAATTTTAATGTTACCGCTGTGCATGCATACATACTGAAATTTAGAACAAATAAACAAAAAAACTAAACCATATCAGGTAGCTTGACTATGTGCTTGTAAAAGATTATAGAATAGATTTTTTGAAGCATTGCAAATTCCTAATAGGTATGAATTAACTTCCTCTCTCTGCTTAACAACAAACAAATATTAAAGAGTTTGGGCAGAACATTTTAAAGTAATATACCGTAAATATTCCTACAATATCATGTGTATATCTAAAATTCCCTTGAAAGTAATAAACTCTACTTTCTATTGAAATATAGTTATTTTATTCTAGGAAACTTTTAGCAAAAGAGACTGTATATCTTTGAAATGAAAAACGTCAAAAATAGTAACATAAAAGTTTTAGAGGGAGTCTGTCTTATATATATATATAAATGTTATGAGTAGAATAGTACATTTTTAGACATTATTTGTCCTCAGAAATATATACATATATCTAAAGTTATTTGCAGAATGATATACATCATAGTGAAACAAACAACTTAAAACATAATTAAAATTAAAAAAACAAAACTTCGTGAAACCAAGTGTTGGCAACAAACCCTGATAATACGAGCTATTCTGGGTGCTGAGATCTTAGAATTGTTTTCGAAACTAGCCCAGACAGAAAATTACTTCTTAGATTCTTATCTCCAATTAACCACTAAAAACAGAAATTAGTTCTTTTCCTCAAGTTGTAGAGTGCTGTCTTTGAGCATAAAATGGCTTGGGACAATGCCCAGGCCTTGCAAAAAACACCCACAACAACAAATTGTATCACATTAATTTGACAAAAGCATCTTTTAACTGCTGTGAACATTTCTTAGAAACATGAATACATACCCCTGGAAAATATTAAGTAAAAATGTATAGAACATTTACGTCTATGTTAAAGACATGACTATTAAATTGTTTAAGAAATTTAGGTAATGACTAGAGGTTAAGAATAATGACAGGTAGGTCATATATTGGGACTGTTTTTTTTATTCTATTTTACAATAGTAATAAAATGATATTTATAATGATTATATAAAATTACTCTTGCTTGGTATTTGAATTACCATAAGTGATAAATATTTTTAAATGATTTCCAAAGCAAAGGAGTATCAATTCTTTTGCAATTTCAAAACAATTAAGAAAATGATTTCAAGGCTGATTCACTCTAAGTCTATATTTGTTTTCTAGTTCTAGTTTTCATATGTTAGTAGACTTTAAAATTCCAAAAATTTAATGGATATTGCCATTCAGGAACATTTTCACATACACTAATATTGGAGTCCCTTAAGTGGAATTGTTTTATTTCATTTGTTACTTTCCCAAATAAATCAAAATGATTGTGTATTTTGTTCTTTTCACTGCTTTTAGCTCTTATCTTGAGAATACGTTTATCCTAGCAAAGTAGAGATAAGCAATTGGATTGAGCAAGTAACATATAACTTTCATAAAATGCAGATGCATAGATTTGTGTCTTCTGTCATTTGCTAAAAGTTTCTTCCAGAAAAGTTTCTCAATTATTAGAAGTTTTTCCCCTTCCCCTCCACAAATTATACCGACATCAAATACAGTGAAAGCAGGGGTTATACTGTGGGGGAGGGACATACAAAGCAACAAAGAAATAATCTTATAAATGTGTTAGAAACAATCGCATGAAAGAAAAAAATACATTTGAATACATATCTTAGGCTTCATTTCCCGACCATCCCCTTATCTGTCATTTTCTGCTTGACTCAGACATATACTTGATATTGTAAATAAGGGAAACCATGGGAAAAAAAATAGGGATACAGATGGACCCATTGCAACAATGAAATATACAGGTCGTTACGTCAAAAAATGAACTTTACGACTTTGATTGGGGGGGGTTAGCGGGGAGGATTGGGTGGGGTGGTGGAGGAGGATGGGAAAGGATGGGAAGGGGAAACAAAGGAATAGGCTACAATGCTTGATATGAAATGTACTCATTATCTTGCCCATGTAATTGTAACCCCTCTGTACAGTATTTTCACAGTAAAAAAGTAAAAATAATAAAAAAATTACTTAGAAATGATGCATAATTCCTAGGTATTCCAGTTTTCACATGTAGTTTTGCATTGAGTTATCTCTGTATAAACTCAAACGGAAAAAATACCCTCAAAATAAACAGAAATCACATCTTTGTTTTAAATGCAGTAGTTTAAGAGTTTTTAGCCAACACCAAAAACATCTTTTTAGCTATTCTGCATTTTGTGTGAAGAAGTTTTAACAATAGTTTTTTTTTTTTTTTCTGACATGCAATTCACTTACAATATATTATCTCCTTTTATTGTATACATTTTAGTGCTTTGGAAGTGAATTGTACCTTCATAGGTTGTCAAAGCCAAATTTTCACAAACTTGCATTTCTTCAAAGAGAAATGCTGTAAATTTTAGAAGAGACATTTAAAAAGATATAAAATTCAGTTACAGGAATTTGCCCAGCATACATCCTCTATAGTATGTCTTTTCAAAATTTGTTTTTGGGGATCGTTTCCAGGGACTCACACATACTATTCAAGTTCACTGTCAATTAACTACATTCTCTGTCCAAAAAAGTTTTTAACTTCTGATTAATACAGTCATAGAAGTGTAATGCCGGGATCCTATACAATTCTCTTTCACCTTTTGAAGACTTGAAAACTTGTTTGCTAAAATGATTGCAGTATTATACAAATCGATCACTACAAGAAGTATATGAATTTCTCCACAAATGTATTACTATATTTTGCGTCCTCTTTTTATATCATGGTCATACTAGTGAATTTTCTTTTTATCATTTCTTAAACACTAAAGAGGAGCTTATTTCCTATGCTCCTCCCATTGACTATTAATTTACATATGTTATTTAAAGAAATATCCTATTCAGGAAAAAATTTATATAGTAGAAGATATAAAAATACTTAAGGTTCAGAATCATTGTAGCATTAACATTGTAGCATTAACAAATATGTGCTCTCTGTTGGATATGGTTTTATTTCTGTTATAGCGTACCTTGAATTATGAAAGGTTATCACTTGATATAATCCAGGTCTGCTTTTCTTTAGCTACTAATGTTTTCCATGTCAAATTTTTAGAAACCTTTACTGATTAATGTCATGAATTTTTACATTTATGTTTTATAGGGTTTTACATCTCAGATTTAGTTTGGTAATCATTCTTTATAAGGTTTGAGGTAGGCCAGGTGCTGGCGGCTCACGCCTGTAATCCTAGCTACACAGGAGGCTGATATCTGAGGATTGTGGTTTAAAGCCAGCCAAGGCAGGAAAGTCCATAACACACGTATCTCCAATAAACCACTAAAAAACCGGAAGTGTTGCTGTTGCTCAAGCGGTAGAGTGTTCACCTTGAGCTGAAGAGCACATGGACAGCGCCTAAGCCCAGAGTTCAAACTCCATGACTGACATACAAACAAACAAACAAAGGATTGAGGTAGTAGTCTAAGATCATTCTTTAAATCTAGAGAGGCAATAGTGCCATTACAACCATTTAAGATTCTGTTTTTATTTGATAAAGTCATAGCATCCTTTTCAAAATCTGTGCACCATAAAACTAAGAATGTATTTTTGACAAATCTGTTATCTTCTTCTATGTGTCTGTTCTTATAGTAGAACTATATTGTCTTCACTACTAAACATGGTAATACTATTCAAAGCTAGTATGAAGGCTCAAGCTGCACCATTTTACAAGATTGCTCTGACTGATGTGTATTCCTTGAATTTACATACGAGATTATTGAGCAAGTGGACCAATATTCTACAGAGATATCTAAATATTTGATATTCACTCATATTTCGCCCCTTGTGAAAATACAAACCCTTGATATTATATATAGAAAATGTATTGAGAGACTGTTCAATGCAACTAAAATTAACTTAGGAATGAGTTAAGATTTAGATAACAGTACAGCATAATAAAGCTGAATGATAACGACTTGAGCTGTACTGCCGAAGAGAGTGGGAGGGGGAGAATGGTGGACCACATAGGAGCTGTAGGTTATTGGTATTGTTTCAAAAAAATATAAAGACTTCAGAGAAGAGAAGGAGAAAAATAAAGTGTCCTGAATCTATTTTCTTTTTAATCCACCTGATAGTTTGGACTGAAAGTCAGATAACATGGGAAAAATAAAATTTTAAAAAAAGCATTGTATAGAGCTGTTACAATTTAAAGAAGTAATAGGAATATAATTAATTTCCAAAGAAATAAGAGAAAGAATAACAATAACAATTGCTAACGTGGATAGAAGATGGATCACATTTTATCATATATAATTTTGAAAAAACATACTAGGAATGAAAACTTAAAAGTCATAATTTAAAATACAATTTTTATTATAACTAGATAGTATAGCTCAGTGGTAAAACTTTGGCCTAACATATGTGAGCAATTGTGTGATCTCCCAAGCATTACAAAGTACACACAAACACACACACACACACAAAACCCACATAAATATACACACAGACACACCACATGAACACATTTGTTATTATCATATTAAACAGAGCAAATTATCACAAATAGTAAAAGTATTTTAATATATGAAATCATAATATTGCTCATATTATTCAAACGTTTAGTAGAAATAAAATAGTCACAAGATACTTGGATTCTTATAGATTAATTAAATTGAAAATTAAGAAATAAAAGACATGAGAACTTTGCAAACAAGTTTTAAATAATGAACATTTTGAATTATGTGTCCTTTTCTTTTGACAAAAGATTGATCTTACTGGTGTTTTAACTCAAGATTTAGAATATGATAACCAGGTGCTCTATATCTTGCTGGGGATGGCTATATCCCTAATCATTTCAATCTGGTAATTTTATGATAAGGTCTCATATTTTTTCAGTCTCTCCCGAATCACAAACTCTATTTACACTTCCCACCATAGTTAGAAAATGGAAACTACAAACACTATGCCCAGCTCAAATAGTTTTTTTTTTAAAATTCAAGTGCAAATATTTCCAAAAAGTGACCATGTAATGAAGCCTTTTAAAATAAAGTATGTGCTTCTTGAAAATACAGTATTTGTTACCTGGACAAATATGTTTAGAACTATAAAAAAATAAATTTATTTAAATTCACCAATCATATAAAATAAGAAAATAATTTTTAAATATTCACATGTTAACTATTTTGAAAGCAAAAATATATGTCTGAATAATTTACATGTGTTAAAATTATGCAAAACTAAATTAACTAATCCTACAACTCTGAAAAAAGAATTACCCTAAAGAAACAAGACAAAATAAGTTCAAAATTTGAAATTTGGAAAATAAAATGAAGTGTACTCTTTAGTTGACTTAAATAACTGTAAACCCTCTGTATATCAATTTTATAATAAAAAATGCATGAACAAAGTAAGAAAATTACACATTGGTCAATAGCGACAGGAAAAATATCAGTAGTTTTTCTGAGTGTGCAAAAAATCAATGGAAGAGATAACAATGTTCCTTCCATAATAAATGTACTCATTTCCTTACTTAGGTAACTGTATCCCTTCTGTACATTACCTTTACAATAAAATTAAATTGAAATTAAAAATAAACTAAATAATATACCAATAAAGAATTCGTAGAGAATTAGGAAGCTGGCTCAGTGGCAGAGCTCTTGCTTTGCATGCTTGAGGCCCTGGGTTCAATTCCTCAGCATCACATAAACAGAAAAAAAAAGCCAGAAATGGCACTGTGGCTCAAGTGGTCCAGGGCTAGTCTTGAACTAGCCTTGAGGAACAGTGCCCAGACCCAGAGTTCAGGTTCAATGCCCGGAAGCCCCCCCCCCAAAAAAAAACAGAATTACTAGAAACCATTGGTTAAAAACTTTTTTTTAAAAACTGCCCTAAGTACCCAAGTAATATAATTTGATGATACTATTTAAATACTTCAATTCTAGCAGAGAAGCCAAAAATTTACAAACTGTTAAAAAGTAAAGTAATAAATCAGAATATATTACTATTAATAATAATCATAAGATGAATTTATAGAGATTGTCAAATATGTAAGAAATGTGGCAATTTGCCATTCGTTTGCACTTAATAAGTGAGAAAGAATTTTCTAGGTCTTTTAAAATATATAATAAGTTTAATGAAGAAACTATTTTTTCACATCATATGATAATTAGATGAAGCTGATATTAGAGCAAAGAGCAGATTGTACTAAGTTTCTGGATGTTAAAGTATGTATTTATTTTGGTTGTGGGAAATTGTGTTCAATTAGGGTATTGTTTTTGTTAGACTGGTGTCATATCTGTGGTTAATTTTAGGATAGGGGATCCCTTTCCACACGAAAATGCACCTGATATGACGTTTTAGCCTTCCCATTATCAATGGCATAAGAGTTGCACACCAACTTGTCTAGCTTCCTACCTTGCCAGGCTTGGATTCTGTAGTCCTTCCAATCCTAACCTGTAGATAGTGCAGAATGGTGGAAATGATCCAATGCACCCAGCTATAGATTGAGAAGGAAGTCCACTAAACTTTTGGCCTGGGTTCTGTTCTCAAGCCTCCTCAGTAGTTAAGTGTTCAGATGGGAGCCCTTGGCTCCAAGCAGTAAGAGTATTTCTTAAAGCAACTAGACATATATATGACTTAGGCATGTGAACACCACAGGACAAGAATAAAAGAGCAGTGAAGTGTAGAGGACAGGCACAATTTTAACTAGCTACGTGGAGGCTGAATAAGCTTAGCTAGCTACTCTGGAGGCTGAGATATGAAGATCACTATTCAAAGCCAGTCCAATCATTAAAATACATGCGATTATCTCCAAAAAACAGGAGTGGAACGATGGTTCAAATGGTAAACCACTAACCTAGGTCACAGAAGCTTAGGGATGATGAATGAATGAGCACTTGCACATGCGCACGTGTGTATACACGTGCATGTGTACACACACACACATAAGCATTGCAATGCGAACTTCTTTTTTTACCTTGTTGTACTCTATTTCCCTGTATTAGTTTTCAAATTAACAAAATCAGCTAAGCACCTATTTACATACAACTCATCATGTTTCTCTAAAGTCAACTCTCTTTTTGGAAGCATGCTTTTATTTGACCCAAATATAAACTATTCAGGAGTTTGATTCTTCTCCATCAATTCTGTAGAATTAGATGATTGTTTAGCTTCCTCCTAGCAATATAATTTTGTGAAATCCTGCATCAAGCAACGTATTCCTTTCACTAGAAGGGAAGCCTCTTTCAAACAATTAATAATATTTTTTCTTCTCTTTGCTTGCATCTGTAGTATTATTATCTTCATATATTTCATGATCTGTCTGTGTATGACAAAGATTGCTGTGAAAATAAAAAGACCTTTTGCAGCACTTATCGTTTATATACCATCCATAGATATAAAGGTATTTAAATATTACTGAAATTTCTTCGGAATAAATCATGTTCACCTTGACTATCGTGAAAAAGAAGAATTGGTTTCTCAGCACTTTAGGTAAGAACTTGATTGAAAGAAACAAAAGGAAAAGTGAGAAACAGCTCAACACATGCATTCAAATGAAACAAAACAACCCAAGAAAACAAATTCAGTACTCAAGAATCTGTAGGAAATGCAAAGACCAAAAAAAAAAAAAAAATCAGCTATGACATGCTTATGAAAATCCTGACTACAAGAGCGTCTACTCTTGTAAGGATAGAGGTTAAAGCCCAGACTGGACAAAGATCTGTACGCAATGCCATGCACCTGTTATTCTAAATTCCAGGAAGAATAACATAACGTGGACTGAGCCCAAGGTCATGCACAAGTATCTGAAAAATAATCAGGATAATTTATGGCTGGGGACATCACAATGTGGTAAGAACACCCATTTAGGGGACACAAGACACTCAATTCAAACTCTAATATTTGGGTATTAAAGTAAAAAGCTATGATTTTAAATAATTCGAATAATTGTAAGATTTGAGTTTTTGAGTGGAAAAATGCATGAGAGAGATAGAATGAACCCATGGTGCAATGCTTTCAACTTAAGTGAAAATGTTTTATGGTACTTCAGACAAAACAGAGTTACCTTGCAAATGAACATGGTTGTGCATTTGGGTGATGGAAATACTTTACTTACACAGGTGTTAATTAAATATATTTTATTTGGGTAGATTGTACTTCTTGAACTAAGATCCTGGATGAAGTCCCTGAGATTTTTCTCTCAAGGCTACCACTCTACTACTTTGAGCCACAGTTCCAATTCTGATTTTCTATTGGTTGTTTGGTGATAAGAGGCTCCTGGTCACTCTTGCCCAGGATGGATTCAAACCATGATCGCCAGATCTCAGCCTCCCGACTAACCAGGATGCCAGGCATGAGGCGTCGATAGTTTTAATAATTTAGTAAATTGTACAGTTACTGAAGTTATACATTATCATTATAACCTGTGTAATATATGTGTGTATGTATATATCAATGCATAAGGATAGAAATAATTTAACATATTTTTGTATTTACAGTAGATTTATGAAATCATCCATTATAAAATAAAATGGAAACAAAAGTTAATAAGGAGCAAAACAAAGGAAATTATCACATGTTTCTTGTTGTTGAATAGAATACAAATTGCCAGAATCAGTTTGGGAAAACCATCTGTACGTTAACAAAATGGATAAGAGCTATTAATTCCAATCCATCTATCTGCCCATGTTATGCAACCTCACAAATGAGTGTGAAAATCAAACCACACTTTTTGCCTTTGTTTTTAACTCACCTGTTATAATTTTTGGGTTTGATGAAGTAATCAAATAAAGATTAAAATAATATTATGTGAGACTATGAATTAGAGCTGAAAATGATTTTAAATATGATAATAGCTAATTAAATTGCATATTTCTTACTTTTACTCTGTCATGTCCCTCATTCCCACATTAGGAAAGTTTATAGAAGGTTTTCACTAAATTATATGTATAATTATGAAAAAAATGTATTGAAAGAATATGGGCACAGTGTGGTTTTAGCTTATTGAGACTTGTAGGGAGAAGTGTGTTTTTGAGGACTTGAAATACATTGTGATGAAGATGAAAGGAGGGATGTTCTTATTCTGGAAAACTGGCTAGAGGATTGCTCCCATAAAGGTAGTAATGAATTCATCCAAAAGGTTACAGTAAAATCACTTTCACAACCATGTTCACTGCTGCACTATTCACCGTAGCCAAGTTACAGAAACAGTCCAGATACCCTTTGGCGGAGTGATGGTTGGAGAATGTGTGGCACATATACACAATTGGATTGCACCCATCCATTTTGAAGACTGTTACATTATTTGCAACGAAATAGATAGAACTAAAAATATATTAAGTGAACTAAGTCAGAGCCAGACACACAAAGGACCCATGTTCTGTCTCATATTTGGAAGCTAGAAATTTATACAAGTTTACACAAAAATATTAACCAAAGCATGCTATTTACAGAGGAGTATTTCAAAGGTGTAATTTCTTATGAAATTGAACTTTACTCCAACAAAATGAATATCAGGAAACTATCACTTGGAAGATGTGAGGGGAAGTCAAAAGGAAGGAATATAGAGAGTTGTGGAGGAAGAGAGTGAAGGTATAATATTCAATGCAGATAGTATGAAACTAGAAAAAATTAAAGTGGGGTGAAGTTTGGAAGGGTGTGGGAAAGTTATATAAAAATCCATTATACTTAAAATAATTGGTTTGTAGAATGGAAATTCCCTTGTACAAGTATTTAAGATAATAAATATATAATTAAAAACAATGGAGACATCTGACCTTAAATTCTATTTCTATCTATTTTAGAAAATAAAATTATTTGCTCTATAATTTGATCAGAGGGATGGATTTTGTGGCTAGCTAGATCAATGCACATCTGTCTCTCTCTTCTTTCCATTTCATGGTTCTCATAGGTAATATGATTGCTCCTTAATTATCCTAATTTATTTTGCTTTTATATTTTTGGTTGCATCATTTCACTTTCTGCTCTGTCATTCCCAATTCATTTACATAGAAGGCATTATTTCTTATTTTCTCATTCCTAGAATAAGCTGCACATGAAGACACCACTGGTCCTCATTTTCAGTCTGTAACTTGAATACGCAGGACAATCTTTCCTCTGCTCTTTACCAATTCCCTACTCTCCAGTTAGAGTAATTTAGAATAGTAAAAATGAAAAAAGAGAAAATAAATAATAGTGAAAAAAACAGATGCAAAAAATTCACCGGATTTTTCTGACCATTTCATCCAATGTGAACTATTGGGGGAATACATGGACAGCTCATTCTCACTGGTACTCAAAGTCTCTGGTTAGGCAATTCTGATGAAGTTGAGGAACAAGATGAAAAAGTGAGAAATGGTATCAATTGCAAGAAAAAAATGGAATAGGATCCAAACAAATTTCTTCTTTGTTCTTCTGAATATAATCGATTTACTACAGTGCAGAGACGACTTTCCAAAAAGGCCACTCATGTGAATACTAGGGATGACGATGAGTATACCCCTCTTCATCGAGAAGCCTACAGTGGACACTTAGACATTGTCCATGAGTTGGTGGCTCAAGGCAGATATTCATGTAATAACTGAATGGCTGGACACCCCTGCACAGTACTTATACATGGAATAATACCAGAGTGGCTTCTTTATTGCATCATGATACAGATACCAATGCCCAAACTAAAGGCCTCTTGACCCCCTTGCATCTTGCTGCTGGGAATAGATATAGCAAAGATATGTTGGATCTCCTTCTGGTGAACCATTATATCAAACCAGGTCTGAAGCACAACTTGGAAGAAACTGCATTTGATATTGCCAAAAGGATAAGTACAAATTGTTCTCCTAAGTCCTAATGGTTCCGTTAAGTTTCTTAAATTTCAAAATTGCCAGTCCATCCTATGTGTCCATACAAAATATTTTCACAATACAAAGCAACAGCAAGATCTTACTTTAAAAATTCATGGATTCCATGGTATTCTTCCAAGTGAATTTCCTGACTTTGATGTCAAAATATATTCGAGTTGTTTGTATACACCTATAATGATTTCTATAGAGTTTGTGATTTTTTAATCATAAATAATTTTAATTTATCTGTTGAAATGAGTAGTACAGAAACTAAAGATATTTCTGGTGCTTGTCTGAAAAAAGTATATTTAAAAACATATAGTATTCTGTTTGTATAATGTCCATAACCTATTTCATTCTCTCCTAGATATAATACTTTGAATTTGACATTGTTTTATAATATATAGGTTCATTAATAAATGTGTCCTTTCAGATTGCATTCCATATAGAAACAATTTAAGATTGCTTTAATTCCTAGGTCTTTATAGAATTTTATTTCTTTAGGATAAAATGGCAATGTTATCTTATTTCAAAAGTTTTATAAAGGTTATGCTATGTAAAGGCCTTTCTAAAAAGGTGAAGATTGAATGATGTCAAACTAACTTTTATTTCTATGAATTACATGTATTCTTACACTTGTATATTTGTAATCAACTTTTTAATAATTTCTTGCATCTCAAGAATAAAAAATATGCAATACTTCACAAATTTTCATATCATCCTTGTACAAGAGCCATGAAAATCTCTGTTTTGTAATTCAGGTAGACGTGCTGCTGAAGCATGTAGTATCCTGTAAATTTAAGTAGTTAATGATGCAATCTTAAGACAGGTATATATCTTTGGTTGCCTATTTATAACAAGGAAACCTTATTGTTCCCCAAATTGCTATTCATCTTATTTCTGTAAAATTCTGTGCATGGTGGAAAAAACTTATATTATTTGTTCGATTGCTCATATTTGCAATTTTTTCATTTGAAATTGGATCATACTTTGAAGCCTTTATAGCTTGGGCCAAAGGTGATGGATTTCAAGTACTTATTTATTAACTGATTTAGCTTTGTGGAGCTAATGGATTCAAAGTAAGCCTTGCTTAAGAGCTACTTCTAAACTTCTGCTGCTTAAAATTTCCCAAATGAGGTCTTTCTGGCACAAATGTCTCCCTGACCCTTTACCCTTGCTCCATGTAGGAACAGACCAACCAGAATCTTACCCTGACAGCATAGATTGTCTTATTGGAGCAAAACTATTCTGTTACAAGGGATCATAGACAGACAAACAGTTCAGACAGAACTGTTCAGACTAGAAGGTATTTTTTCAAAATATAATTGTTTATTACACCCTAACATTTCAAAAGAAACTAAAGCCAAGAAGGTGAAAAAATTGTTCATATGTATGATTACCTAATGTCTTGGCCTGTCTACCATCCAACCAGGCAGGAATTTACACCACTGATTTTCTATCACCAAAAATATTCCATAGCTCCAGGAGAAGTCCATATGTTTCTCCTCATTATTAGGCCTTAAATTGGTAATGTTTTAATCACAGTATGTCCTCTTGCCTCTAGGCTGCATATCTCCGAATGGTAATGTTTTAGCTCTAATTCTATCAAACACTGAGGTAGAGGTAATGGAATAATATTTAAAACCGTTGCCTCTGGTGGCTCAGTGGTAGAGCACTTGCCTTGCATGCCTGAGTCCCTGGGTTTGATTCCTCAGCACCACATAAGCAAAAAGAAAAAAAAGAAAATAAAACCGTTGCCTTTGATACCCTTACCACAAGAGAACAATGCAAAACATTTTTTAATATTATATATTATTATGTATTTTATATTTATATGTGCTGATTTTATATTTCACACAGTGTATCTTATTAAAATTAATTGATAATTTGAAAATTTAATTGATACTTTTTCCAATAAATAGATTGGAATATTAATAATCAGCATTAGAATATATATTAGAATATAAAAATATCAATGCAATGTTTTCGGTATAAACTTGTGATACCTTCTAAATGTTCTTAGTCTTTTGAATTCACATGGTAAAAAAAAAACGTTGTTTTCTTCTAATCTATAAGGGATTTTACTCTGCTGCTCTGTTTATTGTTTTAACTCGCTGGTCCCAAACTGTTTTTCTCCATGTTTCTGAAGCATTCCTACTGATTATACTCAAATTTTGCTGATATGATGTCTAAAAGGCATTATTCTTCTACAAGATCCATGGGTCCTAGGAGCCCAGGTCCCAGTTATCCGCATCATCAGATAAATAAGGCAAGAGTTCTCACCTAGGCCTATGCAACATGCCAACAGAAAGTAATTGAAGACTCTTCTCAGTTTCTCATTTCCTATATTTAAGGGCCCCAATTCCTTGAAATGCAGGAATTAGCAGAAATCAATTGGGAAATGCAAGGCAACTTAAAATGCAAGATGAAATCACAAAATGTGAAAGTACAGTAATTCAAACTTTCAATTTTCAGATGACCATCATATATGATTGAACAAGACCACAAATGTCACAATATCATTTGTAATACCCCTCTCTTAATGATTAATGAATGATTTCAGTCCAGCATCAGCAGGCCAAAAAATAGTTCCTGGAATGATAGATCCATAATTGGTCTACCAATGCTAGGAATACTTGACATAGAGGTCAAATATAATTCAGAAAAACATTAATTGAGAATATCCTTAGTGCTTCAAAACACTGGTACTTCAGTAAAACTTGGTTTTGTAGTATAAAAATGTTGTCATTGTCAAACAATGATAACCTACATTTAATCTCCTGAAAGTATATTCCTTTTCAAATAAACTTTTAAAAATTACATTTGCCAAATAACACTTTACAAGTAGATGATATTTAGTGATATAAATAGTTTTTGAAGTGTAGGGAGCAAATTACATTAGAGTTGATTTATTTACCCAGCACTAATGCCAAACAGGTTCATCCATTCATTAAAGTGTAGAAATTATACCCCCCACCATTTGTTTTTTCAGTAGGTGGCTTCAAAAATTTGTTAAATAGATCAGCCTCCCATATTTCAAACCAAAACATTAGCTAATAAAGTAAATTTCATCACATAATAAGTACACTTAAAAAGTCACAAATAGTTGCCTTATCATATGGTGTTTTATGTTTTCCATATCTAACATAGTAAGAAATATGACTTTAAGTCTTGAATACGGGTACTCATCAGAGATTTGACAAACATAAAATCTGTCTTCTATTTCTACCATATTCCTCTAGAGTAGTAAATTTTAGTTTTCTTCTTTTTCCAAAACTTATAGGTAGTAGAAAATATTATCCCATGTAAAATAAAATAACCACAAACCACAGTGCAAAGCCATTTATAAAACTGGTACTTAGGAATACATTCTAAGCCTTTTTTAAACTTTCTTGTTGACTACAGATCATTAAGCTCGGGGCTGGGGGTTTAGCCCAGCGGAAGGGCGCCCGCCTGGCGCGCACAAGGCCATGGGTTCGGTTCTCAGCCCTGGTTTAAAAAAAAAAAATTAAAAAAAAAAAGACACATAAAGCTACAGATCATTAAGCTCTTCCAATCATGGGGGCAGTTAAGATCAATGCTAAGGGTTTCGAACATCTGTTGAGCATTCGGGGAGTGTAACACATCTTCCTTGACAGTGGCCCGGTATTTTTGGGTCATGGGGATACCATTAGTTAGGTCGTGCAGAGGTTCGGTGGACGTTTACAGGGAACATGAACTGGGGTTCATTTATAGGCTTGGCTGTCGTTGCCACGGTAGATGTGGGGCCTGTGAACAACTGTTGTATTACAGGGGGAACAACGAGTTTTTGTTCTTGGGAAAAGTTGGATATCTCTGCTCAAGGATAAAAAGTTTTCTGAGGGGAGTTCCCAGGCTGGCCTAAACAGCCAAAAGAAGTGATTGGGCAGGCTTCCTGGGACTGATAGTGTGGGGGAGGCAGTTTTACAAGCATAACTGGCTGGCCCCCGGGTCACCTGATAGTGGAAGTTGTTGATTATCTGTGTTCTTGCTGGAATTGTTTGCTGTGTCACAAAAAGATGGGAGTGCTAGAGCAGCTTCGTTATTTTCCTTTTGTTCTGTTTCTTCTTGCAGCAAGGTGTTAAAGGCTTGCAGAGTTTCCCCTTCTTTCCCTGATAGACAGGCTTGAATAGCTACTACAATGGGGTAAAAGATTAGGGGCAGCTCAGAGATGTCACGGACTTCCTTTTTATGAACTGCCTGAAGGATGTGGGTCCACTTGTCTGGATCTCAAATGGCCCCAGAGTCAATCCAGGGACACAATTCATTCACTATTTCCCATATTAATCTAGCTTCCTTTTGTAATACTTTTATCTGCCTACTCCGGAGCAGGGCAACAAGTGCTTATGATTGAGGCTCTCCTGCTGCGGGGGGAAGGTTGCCCATGGAGGCACTAATTTTGCACTAGACCCTAGACCGTCCATCTGCCGAAAGCGATCGAGCCACTTGTTGGGCGCGACTTGTAGGGCTAGATCTCTAGCAGGAGGTAAGCATGAACGACTCACACAAAGAACCCACGTTGGGAGAACAGGCTTATGCAGGTCTTGTTTATTTCTGCACAAGTGAGGGATTAGATAGCCCCAGCGTTCCCAACCTCCTGAGTCCTTCCCAGCCAATTACTTAGTGGGGAGTTGATGTAAGGCAATTGTGATGGACACTGCATAGTGACAGGTACTGAATGGTCCCCCGGGGGCTTGTAGGGAGCATGGACAGCTCATGGCTGGCAAGCTAGGCAGACATGCCTGTGGGTCACATCTCTATGAGCAGAAAGTGTGCTTCAACTGCTACTCTAGCTGACTCAACCAGATCTGACCGGCTCTACCCACACTACATCTTCATGGTTTTCCTTTTAAAACTCTTTTATTTTGATGTGGAATTTATTTTCATGTCTTCATTCAATCTGTTCTGCATTGTAGTGAGCTAAATAGGCTCTGTAAAATCACTTTAGGTAGCAAAAATATTAAGACAATGTATATCAAAAAGTTTGGCCTCCCTCCACTCCTGAAGCCAATATGCTTAACTAGGGCTTCTAAGAACTTGTTTTCTTGCCTTTTCAATTTGCTCAGTTCTTTTCTGAACCCAAAACTTTTTGGCTTATTTAAAAAGAGAAATCTTCACTATCTCATGTTAATAAGGATATTATATTTTGTAAGCTACTAAGAAATTTGAAATCATTGGTTTCAAGTATCCAATCAGATTTTTTCTGTGGTTCAGTGCTTCACGTGCAAAGACATTGTGGAAAGTATTACAAACAGAAAAGTGTAAACCCAATACCTTCTTTCATTGTTGAGGGCACTTTCTCCCTAAATATTTGGACCCAAATTATCTTTTTCAAAGAATTACTGTTTGGTAATTAAAGTCAATTCACAAATTTTGATGCCTTTTTTTAAAGGACTTTGAATTTAAATTCCACTACAACCTTGTTTCACACAGTAAGAGTAGATTTCCTGGGTAAGGACAATTCTCAAGGGAACCTACAGGATTTATAGCAAGGTTTCTGAGGTTTGTTTAGTGTGAAAATGAGCCATCTTCACCCACATTGCTCCCTCTCAGCTAAGTCTCCATGGAGTACTTTGCATGAAAGTCTATTTTCCCAGGCAATTTTACATTTTCATAATAGGAAAACTTGTTAAAAAATTTGAACAACTAAAAATTTACCTGTTATAATTTTAAAACTCTTTTGAAATTCCTTTATTAGAACCGCGAATTCACCAATCCTAACCCCACCTTTACCATGAAAAACAGTTAACATGTTGTTTTCATGATATAGTTTCCATGAAACTATCATTTTCCAGTGGTTTTGTTATGCATATATATAACCATATAAGCTGATTCTGAGCAAAATGAACTCCAAGATATGGAAACAGAGAGTATTATTTGCTGCTGTTGTTTTTAATGTACTATGTGATTTCTGTTTTCTTTGGGATTTTTCCCCTATGCTTCATTCCCTGCTGTATTTGATTTTTGTAGCCTGTGCATTGTGTATATATTTACCTTAATTAGAGAAGGAAAGAGGAACAACAAAATGGTGAGACAAAGGACAAAGGCAAAACAATGAAATAGCAATACTCACAAGATAATATGTTGTAAATATACATTACAACATGTGAGGAGTATTGGGGTGAAGGAAAAATGAAGAAAATAAGGGAGGGGTAACAAGTTTGAAAAGTTATGTATTCATTACCTTAAAATTGCTGTAACCCCACTGTACATCACTTTGACAATAAAACTAAATTTAAAAAATAAGCTGCATGAAATAAAATTTCACTGTATTGGTATAGTAAATATTATTCTTTATGTAGTAACTTCTTAAAAATCAATACTGTTTGGTGTCTAATTTGAATTAATTACCCCCTTTTTAATCAGAGGACCATCAACTTGAATGCTGACTAAACAATATTTTCACAATATACTTACCAATATTTTGAAAAAAGAATAAATATAGTACTTTCTCATACTAAAAGCGAAAACAGTTTAATTCTATCGAAACCTCTAACTTTTAAAAGCTAATAAGTTGTTAAGAAGACAGAATATATGTGTTCTTCAACATTCTAATGACTAATAACTACTCATTTTCAAATTCAGAAGATTCCATACTTGAAAGATTCAAAACAGTACAGGCTTGAATGTTACGTAATTCTGCAATAGATGCATATTTCAATGGGGTGTTACAGATTGAGAGTCAACAGAAAAATAACCACATTCTGGTTTAGGATAAAACTATGTAGCATAGGTAATAATTCTTCAAGAGTAAGCAGTTGTTTATCACAGTAAGCTATTATTTTTATGACCACCAATCCCAATATTTATGACATAGAGTCATCCTAGCCCAACAGTTTAGAACTTTTAGGGTGCACCTCAAACTTCCCTTAATTCACATCATGAATAGCTTATCTCTATTGTGAAAAAAATACAACTCTGCTAATGTGATGCCATACATATTTTGGAAAGAACACCACAATAAACTGGGTTGCATCATTTCCCCCCCACTGGTATTCTTGAGATCGGAACACTTGCAAATAATATTTATATTTATACTTTCTTAACTATCATATAAATTCTGGATGCTAAGGTCAGAAGATTACAGTTCCAAGCCCACCCAGGCAGGAAGATTACCTAGATTCTTATCTTATAAACTTATCAGCAAAAGTCAGACACAAGTGGCATTGAGGTTGAAGTGGTAGAGCATAAGCCTTGAGCATAAACAGGCTCAGACACAGTGTCCAGGCATAGAGTTCAAGCGCTAGGACAAAACAATAAAACAAAAATAAAAAGAAACCCCAAAACTAACATTTTTCTTATAGTATACAGTGGCAAATAATTAAGGAAATTGCTTCCTGTGCTACATACAGGTAGAAGAAAGTAGATGTCACACGATTATTCTCTTCATACCATGTTATAACAAAGACTCCAAAAATTGATCTTATTCTAAATTTGTAAATTAATATCATCAATTTTTTGGCAACTCTGTCTACAACATTCACATTATCATTTTATACATTAATTATTGTAATTATCTATTAACTAAGTTCTAATTATATAACTCTCTTGAAAGAATATTCTAGGCAAATAGAATGCAAAATCATTTGTGAATTTGTCAATTAAACCCTCTTCTTAAAAGAAATTTTAGCATCCGATAGAATATGAAATTAAAAAATAAATCAAAATATTTATGTTAAATCTAAATTCTAATTTAGCAAGATCTTCAAAACCCTACAATAGACGAACTGTGCTATTTTTCCAGGCTTAAGTTTTTGTAATCCTTCATCGTTTCTTTGGGTTAAAACAAAATGATGATTACTTGCTTTTTCAAATTTTGGATGGGAATCATGAGTAATTTTGCATCTAGGAATGTTCTGTAATGAAGAGAGAATTTAAAACACAAGTGAGGATTAAGTATGAGTTGCATTTCAACAGAAAATTTGACTTCTCAAAACATAATGACAAAATTAGCCCAAACTTCCAACTATGTATTCCTTTCTTGTTTGTTTTATTTTGTTAAGACAAAATTATCCTACCTGGTCCAGGGAAGGTATCACTATGTAATTCCACTCTCTAATCTCCTGTCTTAATCTCAGTGCTAGAATTCTAGGCTTGTATCACATTGCCCTGTCATAGTTTCTTGGTTTATTTAATCTAGATACAGACTACCAATTCTGAACTTCTCCAGGGATATTATACACCATAGTGACTGTTCAGACTGCTTACCTACTATTTTCAAAGATGTTCTAACATTTGACACAGGATATGAATATTTTCAGATGCACTTGCGGGGTCTCTGATTCATTCCTTCATGGATGCGATGCCTATATTAATGATTAATTGGCTCTCTTACTATCTCTGGTCCCTACCTATGTAATATTCTCAAACTTTTTTGAAGGAAGTTCACTTGATGACTTTCTAATATTAAAAATTATCACTTGATTCTAGTCTTATTCAGGATATATATTCTGTTGTTTTCTAACTTTTCTACACATTCTGAGAGTTGTTTCATTTGTGTATTTGTGTGTGCACATATAAGTGCCTCTGTGTATTTGTGTATGTTTGTATGTATGCATGCAAAAGCTTCAAGCTCTTATTCAGCAATCTGGCTCATAACTGGTATTCCATCACCTGAGCCATTCTTCCAATCCAGCTTTTCGTTGCTTTATTATATGTACTGTTGCAAAGACTGTTCTGCCCAAGCTGGATGCAAACTGAACTTCCCAGACTCCTTTTCATTCTAAGGTTTTAGCAGGAATATCAACTTTTATACTTAAAACATTTTTGTGAGGGTAATGTCTAAGCTGTAGCCCATGTTTTTAACTCAAGAATTCTTTTTTTGTTTTGTTTTGGTGGGGGGGTCCGGTCATGGGGCCTGAACTCTGGGCCTGGGTGCTGTCTCTCAGCTCTTCAGCTCAAGGCTAGCACTCTACCACTTGAGTCACAGAGCCACTTTCGGCTTTTTTCTTTTTTGCTTATGTGATGCTGAGGTATTGAACCCAGGGCCTCATGCATGCAAGGCAAGTGCCCTACACCTGAGCCACTTTCCCAGCCCCTAACTCAAAAATTCTTTAAAGATAGATGAACACACACATTATTTATCCTGAGTGTATACTGTTAGAAATGTGATTGTAAGCTGGGTTGTGGTGAGATATGAGGATTGGGGTTCAAAGCCAGCCCAGGTAAGAAAGTCCCAGAGATTCTTTTCTCCAATTAACTAAAAGGAAACTGGAAATGGCACTGTGGATCAAGTGGTAGAGCATTAGCCTTGAGCTGAATAGAAGAGAGACAGCTCATGAGCCCAGAATTCAAGTGCCAAGACCAGAGCCAACAAAAAAATATACATATACAAGTGAAGAAAAAAAAGAAAAGAAATGTGACCTTAGCTACAAGTTCATTGCTAGTATAATCCCTGCTCTCACAAGATGGATATTTTTTCCAGTTAAATCCAAACTCATATATCTGACTTGCTTTGGAAACAGTATTATTCTTCTATTCTACTTTCTACAAATTTGCATGATTAGCAAGCATGATTTAGAATGAAAGTGGCCTCATACTTCATGTTCCATGTAGGAGTCTTGCTTTCTGTATAACACTCCCATAAATCTACATAATAGATTGGCTTTATTGTTTCAATGTTGTCTTATATGTAGTCTTCTATATTGTATTGAACCCTTATACTTAAACACAGAACTTCTCTTTCTCCTATTATTGCTATTGTTTCCCTTACTGTTAGCTCATGTACACTTGGGAAATTATGAACAGCACATACACTCACAAAAAGAATGTTCTGAGAACCTTCTTCCCATTTAAAATTCACCTTAATTTACAGAGAACTTACAAAGTTTGAACTCAATGTACTCATGTATAATGTATTTATAAGCAATATAAATTTCATATTTTCTATTTACTGAGTTGTCTCTGAAACACGTGTTACCTCAGGTCCAAAGGTGTCCTAGTTTTATTTCAGTGAAGCCAGAAAGCATTCATTATACTTCAAGCAGCACCATCGATTGTTACTGGAAGTAACTTTTACTGGATGTGGAAACTGACCCCAGGAGAGGAATGGAACATAGAGGAATAACAAAGTTCAAGTTACCTTGTGCTTTCCTTTTTACTGTAGAAGAAAAGTATCCTAACGCTTGAAGGAAACACTGTCCCTGGCTTTTTCGAGTATGTTCTTTACTCATATAAAATTTTTCTGTAAACTTCTAGTTGAGAGTATCACAAAAGGAAATAATGTACCATTTGACGGCCAGCATAGAACAAACGGAAATAACGTTGTTTTAAAAGTGTTCTCCTGCAAAGGGACAAAGACGTGAAGGTTTTAAAGTGTCATATGGAAGGTTATTTCACCCCTGAGATGATTCTCTTGATGCAGGAGTCAGGTATCAGTTCTTTGATCTGGTCCTGAGTTCTCCAGAGCAATAAGGATTCCATAAAAGCAGGATCCAGTGAGTATGATCAGCAAAAGGAGCCTCTTCTCTGACCAGTATTCTTTTAAGGAAGGTCCCAAAGGAATATCTGGGATTTTTGTTTGCTTGTTTGTTTTGTTTGTGCTGGTTCTGTGGCTTGAATCCAGAGGCTGGATCCTGTCTCTGAACAGTTGTCTTTCCTGCCCACTTACCCCAAAGCTAGTACTCTACTGCTTGAGCCAAAACTCCACTTCTGGTTTTTTGGTGTTCAATTTGTGATAAGAGTTTGACAGACTCTCCTGCCTGGTTTGGCTTTGAATTAAGATAATAAGAAATCTAAGTGACATCAACTGTATAGACTTTTCTTTTGAAACAAGAAATATTAGGTGAAATTTATTGTAAAGCTAATATGTGACAATTTTTAAAGGAAGAGAATATGTCTAGCAAAGAAACCATAACTTAAATAACTCAGCAAAAGTAGGTGCACTGAATCATTTTAAAATTATTTTTTCTGCTTGGGAAGATTATTGATCTTGTCCTTCCTCTTGGGAAACATAAGGTAATATTTACACTTTTTGTTGGTTGTGTGGCTTGAACTCTGATCCTGGGGGCACTTCCTCAACTCTTCAGTTCAAGTAGAGTGCTCTACCGCTTAAGCTACAGCACCACTTCTGGGTTTCTGGTGGTTAATTGAAGATAATGGTCCCATGGACATTTCTGACCAGGCTGGCTTTGAACCACAATCCTCTGGTCTCAACCTCCTGAGTAGCTAGGATTACAGGCGTGAACCACCAGCACCCAGCTCATATTTGCCCTTATGTGCACTGAATGACACTATGTAGACAAATAATGGAAATTTGAAACAAATGATGGCAGTTCAGCTTTTCAGAAAATGTGAGGTATCACTAAATATGTCCTCCTTTCCATGTTGTTTCATTAATGACTCATGAGCTATTGGACCCTTACATTAGCATCCGCTGCCATCTTTGTAGGTGTATTTAGTATCAGGAAATGTTCATAGAGAAATATAGAAAGACTGAGATTTTTAGAAAGTAAAAAGATAAGGTATGAAAGAACAGCACAGAAGGAGATACATTTATTACACAGAAATTAAGAAGTAGCCTAAGAGATTTAGAATGCTAAAGGCAATGAGGAATAAGACTAGTTGATAACTATTTGTTCAATAACCAAAAATTGTTCTCTAAAACAATTTCTGGTATAACTTAGTTACTTTCATTTGTTCATTAACTCTGGAATTGCTCCTTCTCTTCTGTTACTACTGTTAATTTGTCTCTGCTGTTTTGGTGCCGTGAATGACCAAAAGTATTTCCAAATCTCACTTAGACTACCCCTCTCATTGTGATTAGCAGCCAAATCTCACTTAGACTACCCCTCTCATTGTGATTAGCAGTGACCATTCAAAAACCTGGAATCTTTGAATTTCCAGAATTAATCTTCACCTGACATCTAAGCACATTCAAGCCATTAATGGCTGTGACCTAATGAACAAACCTTTTTTTTTTTTTAACACAATATCCTAATATAAGTAAAGTACATGAATTAGGGACTACAGTCAGGTGTCAGTGTGACAGACCAGCTTAGCTGGAGCACTGGGACCGACGGGACAGGGATCTAGGGATAGGTGGGCAAGGAGTCGGGGAAGTGACAAACAGACACAGACTCAAAAGAGTTGCATCTGAGTGTATCTTTACTGAGAAGAATTAACATTTTTAGACAGTGTGTGATTGTGACATAGATTCTTTGTTTATTTAAGCACGTAATCAATTTTTTAAAGGCAAAGCATTGATGAATTACATGAATATTGATGACTATCTCACCAACTGTTTAAGCTAAGTGGTGCGAAACAAGTTTAGTATATTGTTTAATAGAATGTGTCATCTATTCAGCCTTTTTATGTTTAATAATTAACAAACCTAAGACAGGGCTATGCTTATATTGTAATCTTTTTATTTTTATTTTTATCCAATTATTTTCATGTTTATAAGCTCATGTATAAGGAAATGGTTCTTCAGTTGGTTCGGGAAATATGTGCGTTACTAGCTTATATTTTGTGTGAAACCACCATCTATTCCCTATAACGTAAGTTGAACTAAACGTAATCATAACTGTTGGGAGAATCTTTCTTTTTCTTTTTTAATCAGATGTCCCTTTTTTTTAGAACTCTCTGAACTACTGGAAGAACTTTCTAACTTAGTTTAATTCATTGATTTTGTCTGTTGGACATATCTGGAAATTTTAAGTCTCTATATTTACTATGCGTGAGCTGCAAAACCGCTTGTGAAGTTGTAGGAGTTTCTAGAGGCAACATCACATCAGATGATAGATTGATTGGGGCATTGCCCACATTTAATTTTTGGTTTTAGTCTTTAGTACTTAGAGAAGCCATCTCTATTGCACTGGAAAATACAACATGCTCTGTTCGCAGATTAATAGAAAAATAGCCAAAAAGAGAATAAAGGCAACGAATGTACAGCCAAGAAGAATATAGTAAGAATAAAGGTAGAGGCTATAAAAGTGCAGCCAAGTGTATGGGAAGCCTTGAACCAGCACCCCCTTCCTGCAGGCATGCTTCCTTGAAGCTCTTTGCCTAATGCGATCTCTCACGCAGACTCAGCAGAAGGTGGCGTGGCACCACCCTGCCACAGAAAGATGTACTCAGCTGGAGATACCAGGAACCACTGCAAGTGCAGAAACTTAAGCGTTTGACCTTGTTTCTCTGGCCAGAGACTATTCATTGAATTTGCAACCCCTTATTCTGTTGCCGATGTCAAATCAGAAGCCATCTATCCACCACAGGCAGCTTTATTAGATGTTCAAATTGGTTATGGACGTGCCCCGCCTACCTACGCCGTCCTCTCTTTGCTTAACCCAGCTAAGGACTCCTCATGGCTGCTTTGCCTGCTGTGATCTCTGCTCCTTTCCAAACGCTTGCTTCGGCAGCTTCCCCTCCATTGTGCTTGTGCCTCTTGGACTGGGTTTCCATGGTTGGATATTAAGCTGATTGTTAGAGGAGGAAACAAGGGTTGTTGTGTACAATGGCAGGCCTGAACTGGCCTGGAGGCAGGACAGACGCTCTCCCAGGTGGGTCTTGTCAGGGCAGAGGGCAGGCATCCTGCCATTGGGCCCTGGGTCACTGTGGTGAGCAGCAGTCACACTGGAACTTGTCTTTCTCAGAGAACAATGGGTTAAGTCTGACCAGATTGTCTTCTCTAGGGAATCTGGTTCTTCACCAACTCCTGGGGGATGCCTGGGGCTTGAGTCTATGCCAGGCTCCACTCCTGTCCAGAACCTTTCATTCCAGAAGTTTCAACCAAGTGTATGTGGCGCGGCATGTCAGTATGGAGGAGCAATTATATATTCCAAGTATGGGTTCCTTATTTTGTATTTACTAACTAAATATTTTTTGGTTTGGTTTTGTTTTGCTAGTCAAGGGGCTTAAAATCAGGAATTGGGAATAATTCATGAATTTTTGTTTTTGCTCAAGTCTATCACTCTACCACTTGAGGCACAGCACCATTTCCAGTGTTTTTCTTTTTATGTGGTACTGAGGAATTTAACTCAGGGTTTCTTGCATGCTATGCAATCACCGTATCATGAAACTACATTCCCAGAACCCTAAATGACTTTCTTAAGTTGACATTACATTTTAATTCCATAACTATGTACCATAATATTGGCCATGTGCTAGAAAATGATATAGAAAGAATACAATAAAATAAATGCAATATGGCTAGTTGGACAATGAATAACCCTCACAGTCTAGCAAGGGCACAGAAGGCTTACGTCATGGAGATGTATCAACATGCTGAGTGAGACAGCTCTGACCCACAGCCCACCTCCAGAATGAGTAGGCCATCTTGGGTTCCAGCCACCTGGGGAAGTTGGGGCCACCTCCTACAGCACCCATTCAACCAGTTCCTGAGAGAGAGACAAAGGGAGACAGAGAGACAGAGACAGAGACAGAGAGACAGAGCGACAGAGAGAGAGAATCAGATTTACAGTAAAATCCGGTGCCAGTGGCTTAGAACTCTAATCCTACCTAAACAGGAGGCTGAGATATGAGGATCATGGTTCATAGACAACCCAGGCAGGAACGTCTGTGAGAATCTTATCTCCAAAGAACCACCAGAAAAATGGAAGGGGCACTGTGGGCTCAAGTGATAGAGTGCTAGCCTTGAGATGAGGAGCCAGGGAACAGTGCCCAATCCTAGAGTTCAAGACCCACGACTGAAAAGAATTGGACTTCCCACCACTAGAAGTGGACTGAATAGCAAACATTGTGCTAGGGATCATGGTAGAGAAGTCAGGCCGAGCTTCCTATGAACTTGAGGTCATAAGTAGGTCACCTAGCTTTTCTGTGCCTCGGTTTCCCAGCTGCAAAACTGAACAAAGTGAAGGATCCCCTTCCTCATGGGTATGGGGTAATAATGAAAGAGAGCCATGTTTCCGTTCATAATCCCACACCTGTTGCAATATTAATAACAGGCCCCACATGAGCCCTTTCTGGTATCTTCCTGTCATATTCTCACAGAATTGCCAAAACCTTATCTGAAGGCTGATCTCTCTCTGCCTAGTCATTCTCCAGAGAACTCTCTGTGTAAATCCCATGTTTCCTCACAACTGTCCTGTGAGGAGAATGAGGTTCAATGTCTGAGGCCTTACAAAGGGCTTCAGGTGTGGTCAAGAATCTGCTGCTGAGGACTGAGTTTGGGATAATCCATCTAAACCAATGACTGAGCATGGTGCCACATGTCTACCATCCTAACTAGAGAGGACCAAGCCTGGTGGAGCATATCTTTCACAGGAGGACCGCGATCCAGCCCAGCCTGAGCATATATTTAGTTTCTATCTCAGAAATGCTCAAGACAGAAAGGTCTCTCATCAGAGCTGGGGAGAGGAAACAAGTAAAGGGGTCATGGTGCCCCCAGAGGGGTGTTTGACCAGGGTTGAATTGGTGTTGGGGCGGCCACTCACCTGTGCTGCTGTGAGAAGCTGTTGGCAGCTCCTCCAAGTGGGGCAGCAGCGATGGCAGCAGCATTGCGGCACATAGGCCCAGAGCAGAAGACTAGGGGTAGGGACCAGGTCGGGGATTTAGGCTTGCTGGCAGCACGCCGTTGTCTGAGGTTTGAAACCTGGCACCACATGAAGGGAAGGAAGGGGCCAGGTGGGGGTGGGAGCATCAATTTCCTACTATACTCCAAAGTCACCTCAAGTCTTCCTCACCACTCAGCCACCTCTACATTCCTCAACTACTGGTAGTGATGTAAACTAACAGAGGGAATCCCAGTGCTACTGGGCAGCATGGAATGTGGGCATGGCCAGCATTCTTGTATCCCATTGGTCAGAAAGAAGCATGAAAGAATGGGGGTGTGGCCAGAATCCTGTGAAGCAAGCAGAATGGGTGAGTGTCAACAGGCCATCCTGGGGCAATTTGAGCTGACAATATGTTCCCAAGACCTGAAAACGAGCCCTAGGGCTTAACAAAATAAGAACAGATTGACATGCAGATGGCAGTATGCTAATAAATATATATCTTTATAGAGTGCCAGAGATGTCTATACATTATTCAGTTATACAGATTATATTCCTACCAATTCCTGAGTATTCATTATGTGTCCATGTAGTTAATGTTATTGTTTAAGTCCTTAAACTGTTAATGAAAGCACTCAGTGTCCTGAAATTATTGTGTTCCTGTAAGTAATAATATTCTTTTAATGCTTCATAAATATTAAATAAAATCAACCAGCCTTCTGAAATGATGCTGTTTAATTTTATAGGATTATTATGCACCAGGAACTCATTCAACTGTGACATTGACAAAATTCCAGTGACATTCCTTTGGATGGGAACCAGTTTCTTAGTATCTCCTGCCATTGGTTGGTGTCAGGACGGGGATTTGAAATGAGGACCTATGTTGCTACATGGGCCTATGGCTTCCATGATAATCTGTCAGCCTTCAGCAATGGAAGGTGAAGTACCCTTTGAAACAGTGTCATTCAGACCCAGAAGGGTCACTACAAAGGAAGAAAACATAAAAGGCATTGTTTTCCCTGCAATTCCTGGGGTCCTAGGTTCACAGGAGCACCTGCGTGTCCAGTGGCTTCACCTCATCCTAGGGTGATTGAAGCTGAGGCAGACTTGCCACGACCTGAGTTCAAGCCCCATGCTGAGAAAAAAAATTAGCTCCCTGGCTTGCAATTCACACAGTTTATTCTTACAGGCTTTGGATTTGAACTCAGGATCTGAGTAAATCTGCAGTAATGTGGATAAAGGGGAAGATCACCTTACATGAAGATAAAAAAAGTCAGGCCTGTTCACTAGTCCTGAATTCAAGACCCAGCCCTGGAAAACATACTATTTATATATATTGTAAACATAGGATTTATACTTACCTATAGATGTTCAGTCCATACATGTTTGGTGTGGTTGTTCCTTGTATCTTTTGTTTCATTCATTTATTTACCATTGATTTTACTATGATGAAACCCATTCTGTTTATTATATTGATGACAACTTATCACAGAACATCTAGACTTGTAGAAATGTTCTCCATCATGCCTGACCCCCAGGATTCTCAGAGAAAAGGAAAAAAAACGTTTCACACTCTCCTTCTTACTCCACGATCCACTTGTTGGTAGTGCTGGGATCTGAACTCAGGGCAGATGAAAACCAACTGGCCAATCAGTCAAGATAATCATATGAACCAGTGAGCAACTAAGGAGTGTGGCCATTCCCAGAATCTGACATTGATCCCCAGGGTGGTCCACTATAGTCATAAATTCATAATTTAAACATAGGATCTATATTGACATACATGTCTGGACAGCATCTTGTGTTCAGTGCAATTATTCTCCTTATTTTGTCTCTAATTCATGGAGGTATTGTGTATTTTAATAAGTATGGTGACAGGTATAACTGGGCTGACATGGATGACAACCTGATCCGATGGTTACAGGGTTGTTTATGCATTCTCCATCGTATTTGAGACCCAGGACTTTCACAGGAGAGGATAAAAGGCACAACGACTGGCTTCTGATATCAGGATGAAATTTTGCCAGTGCTGGGATTTGAGCTCAGGTCTGAGTAACTCTGTTGCACTGTGGGGCAAGGGGAAGCTCACCATCTTTGAAGACTAGAATGTCAGGCCTGGTGCAGGGCCTGATTTGAAGCCCCAGCCCTGGACAAAATAGCAAGTTCACCATTTTTAAACATAGGATTTCTCTTTACCTACAGGTGTGGTATACATTTTGCATTCAGTGTAGTTATTCATTCTATTTTGTCTTATTCATGGATGTATTGTGTATTTTATTGCATATGGGATGACAGATATAACTGTGCTGACATGGATGACAACCTATTCCCATGGCTAAGAGTTGCCTATATAGCATTCTCCATCCTCAATGAGACCCAGGACATTCTCAGGACAGGAAAACATGTGCCACCATAGGCTTCTCACATCAGAATGAATCTTTTGGTAGTGCAGGAATTTGAACTCAAAGCCTAGCAGGCCCAATTGGTAAATGGGTCATGATGAGCACACCAGGCTGTGAGCCACTAAGGAACTAGGCCATTCCTTGGACCTGAGATAGAGCCCTGGTGGGGGCCAATATAGTCATAAATTCATAATTAAATAGAGGTTCTATATTTCCAAACATGGGTGGGAGGCATCTTGCATTTGCTGTAGTCATTCTCTTTGTTTTGTGTCTTATTCATTGATGTATTGTGTATTTCCTTGAGTATAGGATAACAGATATAACTGTGGTGAACTGCATGACAACCTATTCCCATGAGTATAGAGTCGTGTATACATTTTTCTTCCCAGCTGAGATCCATAACTTGCACAGTACAAGAAAACAGGTGCAACAACTGGCTTCTCACATCAGGGTGAATTTTTGGCAGTGCTAGGATTTGAACTTTGGGCCTAGAAGGCCCAACTGCCCAATGGGTCCACGTGATCACACCAGACTGTGAGCCACTAAGGAGCTGGGCCATTCCCAGGAACTGAGATCAAGCCCCAAGGAGGCCAAAATAGTCCTCAATGATCATTGAAACATGGGATTTATATTCACATCCGTGTTTGGACTGCATTGTGCATTGAGTGTAGTTATTCTCTTTATTTTATATGCTATTCATGGGTGTATTTTGTATTTTTTTGAGTATATGATGATAGATATAACTGGGCTGACATGGATAACAACGTATTCCCATGGCCACAGGGTGGCCCATGCATTCTCCATCCTAGCTGAGATCCAGGACTTGCACGGAAAACAAACAAACAAACAAACAAACAGGTGCAACGATTGACTTCTGACATCAAGATGAATCTTTTGGCAGGGCGGGGAATCTGAACTCGGGACCTAGCAGGATCAAGTGGCCAATGGGTCCAATTGAGCACACCAGCCTTTAACCCACGAAGGAGTTAGGCCGTTCCAAGGACCTGCTATTGAGCCCCCGACCCCAAGGGCAGAGCGGGGAGCACAACAGTCATCCATTCATAAGGTGAAAATAGTATGCAAATAAGTACACATTTGAATAGAGTAGGAGAGGTGGTAACCTGTGGTGGAATCCAATCTGTGGACTACCGATTCTTGGATCTTTCCTGATGCCTCCATTTCATGACTGTGATGATTATTGTCATGCATCATCTACTGTTCTTTACAAATAATTGATACCCCATGAGTCTTGCCTATCATTTCCTACTTGCATCATGCACGAACTACTCATTCAAGGATGAGATCAATCATATTCCATGACTCCACAAACGAGTATCTCAGGATCTCCCGCCATTCCCTCCTCATAGGGGGGCTGAATTCAAGCCTCAGGCCTGGAAAAGATACTCCTTATATACTTTTTTTTTGGTCCACTCATGGGTCTGAACTCCGGGCCTGGGCGCTGTCCCTCAGCTCTTCACCTCAAGGCTAGCGCTCTACCATTTGAGCCACAGCGCCACTGCCAGCTTTTTTTTCTGCTTATGTGGTGCTGAGTAATCGAGCCCAGGGCCTCATGCATGCAAGGCAAGCGCTCTACCACAGAGCCAGCTTCCCAGCCCTCCTTATATGTATTTTAAAGATATGATTTATACTTCAGTACAGATGTTCAGTCCATATTGTGTTTGTTGTGGTTATTTATTTTATTTCTTGTTTCATTCATTTATTTAGATTTAATTTATTGACTCTGAAGGCACCTATACCATTTATTACATTGTTTAAATCCTATCACATAACATCCAGATGTTAGATTTGTTCTCCATCATGCCTGGCAGTGCCAGGATCTGAACTTAGTGCCTAGCAGGCCCAATTCATGATTGGGTGAGTTTGAGCATGGCAGCCTCTAGCCAATGAAGATGTCAGGTGGTTCCCAGGCTCTGAGATCAACCCCCAGGTTTGGCCTAAACAGCGATACATGGATAGGCAGACGGACGTATAGAAATAAATATATATTGGTAAGATTTCCATAGCTATTTCTCTATGATAGAAGGACACCTACTATGTTCCTACCAACTCTTAGGTATTTATTAAACCGCCATTGAAGGATTATTATTCTTCTCACGATTAATAAACTTTTAATTAAGATCAATCTGCATTCTAGGATTATTGCATCCAATTTTAGAGTAGACAGATGTTTAAACTACTTTTTCAATCGGTATTCCTATGCATAGGTATGAGTCTCTTGTGATCTCCTGCTATTGGTGTCAGGACTGGGATTTGAACCCAGGGCCTATGTTGACAGGTTAGCCTATGGCTTCATTGATAGCCCACCAACCACCAGCAATGGCAGGTCAGGTCCACTTTGCAGGTTTGCCATTCAGACCCAGGATGGTCACTGTGCAAAGAAAAAAATCGTAAAACCCCAGCTCTCTGCAGCTCACCACTTTTTGTGCTTTCCAAATATTTTTTCTTCCTGAAAGTCCTCTTGACTCAGGATCTCATGATTGGCTATGGGTCCAATGAGTGCACCCCAGCCAAGCGAGATCCAAGCTGAAGCAGAGTTTCCAGGACCTGAGTTCAAGCCCCATGCTTGGCCAAAAAAAAAAAAAAAGAAAAAAAGAACATATAAAAATTAACTATTTAACTAAATTAAAAAAAATGAAACTCCCTGGTTTGGAATTTTTGCCAGTTTTCTTCCCTAGCCTGGGATTTGAACTCAGGGTCTTGGTAAATCTGTAGCAGTGTGAGCGAAGAGTTGCCATTAATTGAGTTCAAACCCCATGCCAACCTAAAATGAAAAACTAAATCACTGACCTTGGCAGGGGGAGGTAGTTGAGGAGATGGGAGGGAAGGGATGGTAGGGGAAAAACACAGGAGTAGTAAACAATGCTCAATAGGAAATGTACTCATTACCTTGCTCCTGGAACTGTAACCCCTCCGTAGAACATTTTTACAATAAAAAATATACAAAAAAAGAGAAACAATGTAGTTCTCAGAGAAGCACTTTGCAGGTAAGGGAAGGATGTTTGAATAGCTGTACAAAACTCTACATTGCTTTTGTTAATGTTCAGTATGGAACTGAATAAACATAACTGCTTCCATTTAAAAAATTAAGTCACTGTCTTGGAACTGGGTCCCGTATTTCTGCCATTGCTAGTTTTTGAGCTCACCGTCCAGATAACTCTCTTGCACCATGGGTGAATGCGAAGCTCATTGTCCTTGAGGAAACGAAATTCAGGATAGAGTTCCCAGGGCCTGAATGAAGACCCTGCAATGGAAGAAATATTTCTATGAATGTGTAATACATGACATATACTTATATATGCATGTTAATTTCATATTATGATTTTTATTATTGATTTTGTATTTTATTTTTCTTTGATTAATTTATTGATTATTGTATTTAGTATTGCTATACACATATTATATTTTGCACATCTATTATAAAATTATACACAATAATTTAGGGCATTGAGTCATTTTTATTAACATTTTATTAAGTGTTGAAATATGATACATAATTAAATGGAAGCATTTGTCATAGTCTTCACATGTTTAGAGTCTCTCCCAAGTATGAGCTTTGAGTTCAAGCCCCAAGACTGGCAAAAAAAATTGAGCCTGGTGAGACATATTCTTCTGGGACTCAGAGGAGGGCGGAGGTTATAGGTAAGAGGTAGGTAGAGGGCAGGTGCTGGTGGCTCACCCCTGTAATCTACTCAGGAGGATGAGATCTGAGGATCCCAATTGCAAGCAGGAAAGTCAATGAGACACTTTTCTCCAATTAAACACCCAAAGAGCCGGAAGTAGAGCTGTAGTTCAAGTAGTAGAGTGCTACTACTCACGCCTGTCCTCCTAGCTCCTCAGGAGGCTGAGATGTGAGGATCACGTTTCAAAGCCAGCCCAGGCAGGAAAGTCTGGGAGACTCTGATCTCCAAGGAACCTACAGAAAACCAGAAGTTGCTCTGTGGCTCAAGTGGTAAGTTGAAGAGCTGGGGGACAGTGCACAGGTCCAGAGTTCAAGCCCCATGACCAACACCTGGCCTGCTTGGACCTTACGCTGTAGCTCTAGGCAGAGTTCTTTCCAATGGGCCCATGAGGGTCTCCTAATGTCTAGGTGTCCTAAAAGTCTTGGTAGCAGCCTGTTTGGAGGCCATTGCCTACAGAGCAGGCCACAGTACCAGAGAAGTATCGAGCCTTGGGGCATGAAGATCATCATAATGGCATCTGTCATGGGTGCAATGTGGATCCGAGCAGTAAATCAGTCTCAGACCATGGTTCTGGGCCAGGAGGAGCAGGAGCTCTAAGATGTCGCACCAGATAATGACGAGTCACACGAGTATCACAAGAGTGCAAATTTGTCAGTCAGACGTTGGGCAGGTGTTGAGTTGGGCTCATGAAAGTTTTGTAGGCTCAGGAATCCACAGCCAACTGGCTGCTGCTTGTAGCAGTCACTATCCCAGGAGTCCAAGATCTCGGTGCCCTGCTTTCCTTGCCAGTGGTTGGGGAAGAGGGGCAGATGAAGTTCTGCAATCATGGCCGACTACCAAGGAGCAACCCTAGTGTCCTTCCTTTGATACTGCAGCCCCATGTTGAGATCGAGGGGCAGGTTCCATGGAACTTACTGCCATGGCCCAAGCCCCTCCACCCAAGAAGGACTTAGGGAGAAACCACTTGATCTGGCTTGACAGTTTACTTTGACTATGACTCCGGACTGCCCCCATTTCTAGCTCAGCTCATCCAGGTCAAAACTAATGCCCCAGAACATTGAGGTACTGGCTATACCATTCTCTCATCCCCCAGTTCCCTGGCCCTGGAATCTGAAGTATATTCCTTTGTATTCTGAGCATCCAGAATTGTCTAGAAGGACCTGAGAGGCCCAGCTGGGGCCAGAAGATAGATTTGCCTATGATAAGGTGCATTGACATTTCCTAGACATTGAACAATACATCCATGCCACCTTGGCCTCACTTCTCATGTAGCCCCAGATTATCCTTGTTTGGGGAGCCTTCAGTCAGCTATCAAGGTCGAGCTGACCAGAGCCACTGGCAACCACCCTTCCTCCACACCACTACCAGCCTGCTGGGAGTGGGTCATGCAACCAGGGGTCCAGCTGAGTAAAGGACAGGAAACAGCATGACTGACCCTGCCCCCCCCCCCCCAGAGGCAGAAGAGAACATATGCTAGCCGGCACTGAGGACCCAGAATCCCCTGGATAAGGACCAAGATATGGACAGCCTGACTTGGGTCCCAAGGAAAAGCTGGAATATGCATTCAGGTTTCTGGCAATTTAGGACTCATTGTAGACCATGACTAAAGACAGGGTTGCTGTTGAGGAAGGGCCCCATCCAAGGTCAGGAAGAGGCAGACAAGCACCAAGGAAGTGGGCAGAGAATGATGAGGGAAAAATGCACGCACACGCCCACACACACATACACACGCACACACACACACACACACACACACACACACACACACACACACACACAGGTAGCCCAAGGCCTCAGCAGTCCCTGAGCAACTGAACATCCCAACCTCCGAGAAGATGGTACTACCATCCTCAGACCGAATGTTGACAAAACACGTCTGGAATGACTCATAAAACAGCATGGCATTTCCTACTGTACACACCACTATGAAGAAAACTCAGCCACATTATTTGGGTTGTCGGTAATGGGGTTTGAACTTTGGGCCTGCGTGCCATCTCTCAGCTCTTTAGGTGAAGGTGTGCGTCCTACCACTGGAGCCACAACACTACTTCCAATTCTCTGGTACTTCACTTGAGATAAAGTCTCACGGACTTTCCTACCCAAGCTGGCTTTGAACCATAATACTCAGATCTCAGCCTCCTGAGTAGCTAAGATGATAGTTGTGAGATACTGGCAGTGCCGGTTTCAGCCACCTTCTTACAACCAGGGGAAATCCAACTTGTCCGGCCATAAAGCACATGCAACCCTTCACTTTCAGACTTTGACACCAGTATCCAAAGCCATTCTTCCTTGGTTTGAGAGAATATAATCAACACTACCTTCCAACCCTGCTCCCATTTGCCCAGTCCCTGCCTACGATAGGCCACAACCTCTGGAGTTCTTGGTAAGACATGCCCAGCCTGCTGTAACTTCCCACTTGGGCAAATTTCGGGAGTTCTTAGAAATGGCTGTACACTGAGGCCAGAACCTGGTGTCCCAACCACAGCAACCACACTCCTTCACCATCACTGCCAAGTAAGGGGTGTCTTTCTTTCTTGTTTTTTTGGATGATGGGCTTGAACTCAGGGCTTGCGTACTGTCTCTGATGATGAATTTTGCTGAAGGCCAGTGCAATTCCACTTGAGCCATGGCACCACTTCCGGTTGGAGATTAGAAATGAGACTCTCATTTGACTTTCCACCCTGTGCAGGGATACAAGACCTTCTGAATCTCAGCTTCCCGAGTAACCAGGATGAGCCATCAGCGCATGGCCTATGGTGTGTCATTCTTTACAATTTCCAACTAGTCCTCTAGACACTACCACCTAGACCCTCCTCTACCTCCCTCAGGGACAGCAAAGGGAGGCTCAGAATCTGGGGAGGGCCATGGGCATTAAAGAGCCTCCTTCACATCACTTCCCCTTTCTATGCTCCCATCTGCTTCCTCGGGATGGCCTGGTTGTCTGGAGCATATTAGACCCACTAGGACTTCTTAGGCCTGCCCTGTATCATCCCGCCACACCCAACCAGGATCTGAGAATTTCTGGGGCCAGTTGCTCCATGTCTCAGTGGAAGCCTTTGGGAGGGTTGCTGATAACCGGGTCCAGGGGTCCCCAGGGCAGAAAGAGTGTCCAGATCCCCTCTGTCATAGAAGAAGACACAAAGCATGGATGGATCTACTAAGTGCTACAGGGCACACCATCAATCTGTCACCTAGGTCTCTTGGAGTGAACTTTTATGTTAACAGTGCTGGGGCTCGAACTCGGGGTACAGGTGTTGTCCCTGAGCTTCTTTTGCTTGATGTGAGCACTCTTCCACCTGAGCCTAGCTTTTTCTGTGTATGTGGGACCTAATAATCGAACCCAGGGTTTCCTGTGTGCTAGGTGAGCCCATTACTGCTAAGATAAAATCCCAACATTAGATAGCTGTTCTATGACCCCTTGGGCCTGTTTCAGGACAGTCTTGCACATATTTACTGAGTAAATAACCAGCAGCTTTGGCTGGAAAAGAACACGGTCTGCTATGTTGTCCTTGATCTATGGCATCTTTTCTCTCTGTGCTACCTGTCACATCCTCCTTGTTAAGCAAGACCCCCTTTCAAGTACTGCCTCTAAGAAGCCCGCTCCAATCACCCTGGTAGAGGGGGATCTTCTCCGCTCTGCAGGCTGCTGGCCTTGTCATGCTCTGCCTCAAGCTGGTGTGGTTGAGAGCGTAAAAAGGTGAAGGCCTGGCTTTCACCACCTAATTTCTGAAGACTCTGATACACTACCCAGGGACCAGTGCGGTATCACACTCTGTGAGAGGGCACTTGAGGCCCAGGCAGTCTGGGGGCAACAAATGGGGCCATTTCTTGTGTGGGTTTGAACTGAGGATCTGGGAGCTGTCTCTCTGAGTTTTCATGCTCAAGGCTGCTACTCTACCACTTGAGCCACAACTCCACATTTGGATTTTTGGTGGTTCCATGCAGAGAAGAGTCTTATCGGCTTTCTAGCTTATGGCTGGCTTCGATCTTTGATCCTCTGATCTCTGCCTACCCAGGAGCCAGGATGTCAAGTGTGAGGCCTGAGTCAGAGAGGGTCCAGAACCTTTCCTTTGAGCTTCTGTTTATCTCGTGTCAACTAGCAAGCCCTACTTAAAATAGTCATTTATAAGGGATCAAGTTCCTCTCCTAGGTCAGTTAAACCAAGGAGATAAAATATCTTTGGAAAAGGCTAGTCAGAGTTGGCCTAGGTGAGTGTGTGTGTGTGTGTGTGTGTGTGTGTGTGTGTGTGTGTCTGTGTGTCTGTGTGTCTGTGTGTCTGTGTGTATGAGTTTCAGGGATACCTACCCCCATCTCTCTGGTGCTTCTTTCACCCAGTGGTGAGTACATCCAGGATCCCCACCCCAAGAAAGGCGGGCAGGGGAGGGTACTTAAGGTCATATCAAGTGGGATGATCTGAATTCTATCCTGCAACTGAATCCAGGAGAAATTATAGACAGAAGGAGATGTTTAGAGGAACATAAGGGAAGCCACTTACCTTTGGCTACAAGTACCGGAGAGAAGAATGAATCCATCCTTTTTGGTAGTAAGATAACATGTGTCCACTATTCATTTATTTTATTTTTTGTGAGTCCCAGGCCTTGGATTCAGGGACTGGGTGTAATCCCTGAGCTTCTTTTACTTAAGGCTGAGGCTCTATCACTTGAGCCACAGCACCACAACTGGCTTTTTTCCGGGGGGGGGGGGAAGGAGGTACTTTATGGGAGATAAGAATCTCAGAGACTCGCCTGCCTAGGCTGGCTCTGAGTCATGACCATCAGAACTCAGCCTCCCGAATAGCCAGGATGACAGGTGAGAGCCACTGGCACCTGACTGCCACCACCCATTTATAGTCCCCTAGGGCCAGTGCTGGGCTACCTGCACTGCATCCTCCTTTTGGTGAGTGGGAAGCAGACATGGGTCGGTTTGGTACCTCAATAGCCTACCTACCTTTGAGCATTGTTCTGGCTCAGTCTGATGCCGATTTCCTCCTTATCTACACCAATGACTTCGTGTTGTCACAGAACAAATGTCCCCCAGGAGGTGTTGGATCTGGGGTCTTTACTCTGCACACTGCCCCCTATCCCCGAAACAACACACTGCAGCAATGTGAGGTACACATAGAGTGAATTCAGTTTCTTATAATCAGGGTCTGGCCAGATAGGTTGCAGTGAGGATCAGAGGCTTGGGATAGTGCTGTGTAGTTGGACAATGGGATGCCTCCTCATCCACTTTCCTTTAACTCTCTTAGCAGAGAGTAGTGGGGAAGGACTCACCAGACAGACTGACAATGAGTAAACATCACGGTCTACCCCAGGCACAGAGGGGCTTACCTAAGGAAGCTAGTTCCACAGTCCAAGCAAAAATGATCCTGACACACAGCCTACCTCCAGAATGACAGGGTCACCTTGGGTCCCAGTCACATGGGGATGCTGAGCCAAAACCTCCAGCACACATTCAACATGTTACTAAGAGAGAGACAGAGACAGAGACAGAGAGAGAGAGAGAGAGAGAGAGAGAGAGAGAGAGAGAGAGAGAGAGAGAGAGAGAGAGAATTATACTTAAGCTGGATGCCGGTGGCACAGGCCTACAATGGTAACTACACAGGAGGTTGAGATATGAGGATCATGGTTCAGAGCCAGCCCAAGCAGGAATGTCTTTGATATGCTTATCGCCAAAGAACCACCAGAAAAACAGAAATGGTGTTATGGCTCAAGTGGTAGAGCCCTAAACTTGATCTGAGCAGCTTGGGGACAGTCCGCAGGCCCAGAGTTCAAGCCTCACGACTGACAATAAGTGGACTTCCCACCACAAGAAATGGAGTGAATAGCACCCATTGTCCTAGGGAGCATGGCAGACAAGTCAGGCCGAGCTTCCTGTCATCTGGGGGTCATGAGTACGTCACCCAGCTTTTCCGTGCCGTTTTTTCCCCAGCTGCAAAGCTGAATAGTGAAGGATCTCCTTCCTCATGGGGATAGGGTAAGGATGAGAGCCATGTTTTGTTTCCTAATCCCATACCTGTGGCATGATAAATAACAGGCCCCTTCTTGGTCCTTTCCACGTATCTTCCTGTTATATGCTCACAGAATTGCCAAGAAACTTATCTGATGACCGTTCCCTCAATGCCTGGCCCTGCCCCAGAGTTCCCCTTGTATTGATCCCTTGTTTCCTCACAACTGTCCTGTGAGAAGACTGAGGACAATGGTTCGAGGCCGAATCCAGAGCTTCAACTCTGGTCAAGAATCGGCTGCTGTGGACTGAGTTTAGGACAACCATTTAAACCGATGACTGAGCATGGTGCTACATATCTACCATCCCAACTACAGAGGACCAGGCATGGTGGCACATGCCCGTCACAGGAGGACCATGATCCAGCCAAGCCTGAGCATATATGGAGTCTCCATCTCAGAAATGCCCAAGACAGAAAGGCTTGGCTCCCATGGAAGAAGACCTGATTGGAAAACCTAGGCTCTTGAGTTCAAACACTAATATACCAAAAAGAATCTGAGGCCTGGTGCTAGAGTCTCATGCCTATAACCCTACCTACTTAGGAAGCTGAGATCTGAAGAACACAGGTCAAGATTTAAAGTTGGTTTGGCCTTGCCCATCAGACGTCATGATGAGATGACCCAGAGTCTGACCCATGCCAATAAGGTCCATACTAACAGGGCTCACAGCTTACTAAGTGCTGACCACGCTCTCTGTCCTCCTGGGGAGCAAACCCCTATGGGCCCCACCCCTGGTCCTCCCGTGCTCCCTCTGCCACCAACCAGTCCCAAGGGAGTAAACAGTTCCAGGTCACAAAGATCCCTTCCTCTTATAATTTATAGGTGCTGATTCCCCTTCAAACATCTCACCCTTCCAGACCCCTAGACCTCAGCCACAAAGCACATGCAACCCCCCAAAGACAGGGATTAGAAGTTACCAAAGGCTCCAGCACTCTTTGTTACAACCAATAGCTACACACACACACACACACACACACACACACACAACACAGAGCCATCATGGGTGGCTCCTTGCTGTCATCCTAGTTACTCAGGAGGCTGACGTCTGAGGACCACTGTTCAAAGCCATCCACACAGGAAAGTTTCTGAGGCTCCTATCTACGCTGAACCACTAAATAGCTACAGGTGGAGCTGTGGCTCAAGTGTCAGAGCTCTAGCTTTGAGCAAGGTATCTCAGGGACAGCACCTAGGCCTTGAGTTCAAGGCCCAGTTCTTCTACCTCCAAACACACCCAGACACAGACACAGACAGTCAGACCGACAGACAGACAGACAGACAAACACTCACACACACACACACCCATACACACACACACACACACACACACACACAAACACACACACACACACACACACACACAGGATAGCCCAAGGATTCAGCAGTCCCTGAGAACAGAAACATGAACTTCCTCAATTAGGATCAGATCCCACCCCCTAGAAGGTGGCAGTACCGACATCAGACCCATTGTAGACAAAACATTGAATCTCACACATATCTGAATGTCTCATAGTCCAGCATGGCATTTCCTATCATACACACTGCTATGTGGAAAACTTTGTCACCTCTTTTTGTTGTTGGTCAAGGGGTTTGTATTCTGGGCCAAGGTGCTGTCCCTCAGCAATTCAGCTGAAGGGGAGCACTCTCCCACTTGAGCCAAAGCAACAATACCTGTTCTCTAGTGTTCTATCATCAAGTTTCACAGACTATTCTGCCCAAGCTGACTTGTAACCACGGTCCTCACATCTCAGCCTTCTGAGAAGCTAGGATGACAGTTGTGAGCCACCGGTGGCTTCCGGCTTCAGCCACATTCATATAGACAGAGGAAACCCATCTCATCAGGCCACAAACTTTTTGCAACCCTTCATTCAGATTTTGATACCCAGCATCCAAATCTATCCTTCAATGGAAGAAGTAAAGACACAACAATCTCACACCTGCACCCCTTCGCCCACTCCCTGCCTGTCACAGGACATGTCCTCTTGAAGCTGTGGCTTCAAACTGGGGCAAACTTGGGGAAGTCTTACAAATGTCTGTACAGTGAGGCCAGCACTTGGTCTCCCAAACACAGCACCCTCCCCACACCCCCACACTCCACCATCATTTGCAGGCAAATATGTCTTTCTTTCTTTCTTTTTTATGTTGTGGGGCTTGAATTCTGGGGCTGGGTGCTGTACCTGAGCTCTTTAGCTTAACGCAAGCACTCAATTACTTGAGACACAGCACCGCTTCTGGTTTTCTGGAAATTCGTTTTAGGTAAGACTCTCAGGGCCTTTCCTGACCAGGCTGGCTTTTACCTGTGATCCTCAGATCTCACCTCCTGAGCACGTAGGATAACAGCCATGAGCTACTGGCACCCAGCCAAAAAAACGTTTCCATTCCTGTCATCCTCTCCCCACAGGAGACTGAAATCTGAGGACTGCAGTTGGATGCCACTTAGCAGCAAAGCCCGTGAGAACTCTTTATCTCCAATTAAACACCCAAAAGAGCTAGAAGTTGAGCTGTGATTCAAATGGTAGAGCGCTATCTTGGAGCAAAAAGACAAGATCCATGCCCTAGTTTCAAGCTTTTTCTAGTATAGACCCAAACAAAAAAGGGAAGCAAGTGGGCACACGGGAGCTCAAAGCAAACACATAGTATTCAAAACTCCCAGAACAGACCCCATCCAGCTCTGATTCCCTAGATATTATGTCCTACATCATGGCAGTCTTAGATGGGACTGACCATGCACTAATTTGGGACATTCAAGAACAATCTCATACGGAAGATCCCATGACCTTATCAAAGAATCAGGATCTCTCACTGTCCTGCCTAAACACTGGGCAGTGAGGTAAGGTCTAGGTATCCAACCACATGATATGGGAACCAAAGGGATTCCTGGTCAAGGGACGGAGACTGGGCGGGATCTAGGTCCCTCTTGGGGTGGTGAAAAGGGCTTTTCTATCAAAGAAATGTTCCTATGTTGTGAGTATTATCAAAGAAACAACCTTGCTCAGAGCCCAGTGACTCTGGGTTTCCCACCAGCCTCTACCCAGCTCTGCCCCACATTCAGCCTGCCCTCTCTGAATCCCAGATCTGCCATCTAGACTAAAGTCTTAGCCAGCCAAGAGACCCATTTCCTGCCCTCATTCCCAGGCTGTCCTTTGGCAGTGGCATGCTTACCTCAGTCTTTGGTGAAGGAATGAACACCGGGGGGGGGGGGGGCGGGGAATCATCAGATTGAGCCATGGAATGTCCTAGTCCCTAAGGATATAGTGCACAGGCATCCTGCAGTGAACGGCAGCCAGGTTTTCAATGATGATCCCAAGCCAGTACTTTTAATAGCAGTGTGGCTGGATCAAAGGCTAGTAGTCTATGTTGTCAGGAGAGGTCATGGCTTCAATGTCTTGACACACCTGACCTAGGATCATTCTCCCTCTTCAAATTCCTACTTATCCTTTGCCCCCCCCCCTTGAAACTCTCACTCCAATACCTCCCTAGCCCTTGGAAACTTTCTTCTGATCTGACCAGAAAATAAACTCTATGAAACCTGGTGATCCACCCTGAGCCCTAGGTTCTACCCGAGGCTGATTCCCTCTATAGTCTGTGATTACACAGCTCCTGCCTGTGATGAAGATGCTGAGGGGTCATGTCCCCACATAGATTGTGAATAGTTGGCTCCTTTGATCCAGGGACTCCAAACCAAGGCTTGCATGTTCTCCCTTCTTCCTTCTTTTCCTCGTTTTCTCCCTCTGTCCTTCCCTCTCCTCTCTCTTCACTTTTTTGTGTCAGGCCTGGGCCTTGTACTCAGAGCCTATGTGCTGTCCCTAAACCTTTTTACTCAAGACTAGCAGTCTATGGCTTGAGCCACACAACCACTTCTGGTGTTTTGTTTTTGATAGTTAATTGAAGACAAGAGTCTTACAGGCATTCCTGCCTGGGCCAGAAGCCTCAATTCTCTGATCTCAGCCTCCTAAATAACTAGGATGACAGGCTTGGAGCACTGGTATCCAGATCAATCCAAGGTTTCTTCATGGGCTGTGGAACCAGTCCTGGAACTTTTCATGGACTATGACCACCCAGAGCCTGTTGCACACTGTAAAGGTATGTTGGATAAATAAATGAGCATCTGTCTATGACAATACTACAGAAAAGTCCCATCTGATTCAGGTAAGAATCTTCTGTGGGGGAGGGAGGACGGTGTCTGATGAAGCTCTCCCACAGTTCTCCCTCCTCCCTCTTACCCCCTCCTGGTGCCACCACACTGAACTGTTTTTGACTCTGAGGATGTGAGCCACTATGTACTCGCTACATTCCAGGGCCTCTGGGATGCCTATCTTCTCAAAGATCTCTGTCCAGCAACTGACCAGCACTGTGGAACTCAATTCCCCACATAGGTGTGAATGAGGTTGCTGTGAGCTGAATGCCTGGCTCAAGGGGCCTCCTGTCCTCCCCCTTGGGCCAGCCAGGATCTTTCACCACATCTGGCCCCTAAGTTTCATGCTGCTGAGGAAGGATCCTTGAGGCAGCCTGGGTTCTCTGAATCTCCCAGAGACCAGTACAGGTGCTGGGAATCATCTCTGCTCATAGCTGGCAGGCTGAGGATGCCGAGGTCACAATCTCTACTCCCCACAATGTCCTCGAGTGGGGTGGTCACCCTAGAGAGATTCAACAGCTGCCAGAGAAAGGCAGTCAAGGCACAATGTTCAAAGCGGGAGACAGTCTGGCTTGGGAACTGTGCCGCTTTGAACAACATTGTTTGACGGCTGAAATCATCCATCTAATTTGATCCATAATCCCAGGCATTAGTCGAACTTGCCAGCTTAAATTAAAAAAACCTGGAAAATGTGGTATTTAATTTGTTCCAATCAAACTTAAAGGGTTCCAAAGTCAATGGTCCCCTTTTCCTTCTAGAAAACCTATAGCAGGTTACAGAAACTAGCATTCAGGGAGACCTAGCTAACTGCCACCTCCTGATACCTAGCGGGCTCCAATAGGGGGAATGGATTTGCCTACTACTGTCCAGCTAGAAACAGCCCAGGCGGGACACAGATTGGATTCTGCAGGATTCCAGGGTGGATTGACACTGGGCACTGCCCCAAGAGGGTATCCTCACCACCAGTGGAGGCCCAGAGCTCTGTGCCTGGATGCCCACGGAGAACGTTAATGCCCTAGATATGGTTCTCCTCTCATCCACTCTCATGGTTAACCATCTGCCATGTCCCACCGTATGCCAGTCCCCAAAACCTCATAGCTTCACAGCCCCTGCTCTATCCTTTCCCTCATCTTGTTCCCTAATTATGCTGGGCAGACACATTCCAAACCCTTGAATTACCTCCAGCTAAACACACAAGAGCATAGTGTCTAGGTGGAAGAGTGTGGGTGTGATCTCATTCGCTTCAACAAACTTCTGGCTGGGGATAGAAGGACAGGCATCCACTCCAGTCCAGGGTTCACACTGTTCTTCTAAGGGAGGCCCACTCAGGCCCAGCAGCTAATGTGGGCTACAGGAAAGGGGGAAGAGAGAGGTGGAAAGGGGAGGAAAGTAATGTCTACTGAAATCTTCCATAAAGGAGCCATGAAACTGTGAAGGAGAAAACAAAAATTGTGGCTGGGCTTTTATTTGGTATTGATGAAGAAAGAACAACAATGAATACACACACAGAGAGAGAAAGAAAATGCATTTGCTGTTTTAAACATGGTGACAAATATATTTTCATTGTTCTCATTTCCCTGCTTTCCCAACACACACACACACACACACTCACACACACACACACACACACACACACACACACACACACACACACACACACACACACACACACCTCCAGAATGGTGACAGATGACTCTTCCATGCAGCACCTGCAATTTGCCAACTAACTCCCCTGAGGACGGTCAGGCAGTACAAGGAGAAAGATTCTCTCTCTCTCTCTCTCTCTCTCTCTCTCTCTCTCTCTCTCTCTCTCTCTCTCTCAGACTCACACACACACACACACACACACACACACACACACACACACACACACACACACACACAGACTCAGAGTAGTACCTCTCCTCAGTTTGTTGGTTCCTCATCTGGGACAATGTATTAGCTGGAGCACGCGGGTTCCAATTCTGTTCCCTTGTAAGTACCAAGGGCTCCCACCCAACGGGAGCACCACTCTAATGATACAGCACTACCACACCTCTCCACTTCTCCAGGGCCAGACCCTTCCCCTTGGGAACAACCAGCCTTAACTCCCCATTCACCAAAACCCTAGGCCCGGACGCTGGGTGAAGGAATCCCCAGACAGGTGGCTCCTCAGAGCCAGGACTGAAACAAGCAGTGGGTCATGGGGTCCCAAAGGGGAGTGTGTGACCCAGGGTGGGGGCAGTGTTGAAGAAATGGATGGGGTCCTAAAGGCTACATTCATGGACAGACTCCTATTTCCAGCCTAGATTATTCTGGGCAACTGGGCAGATTCTTGGGGAGGACAAAAAGACCAGATGGACAGGGAGCACCAGCAGATGCTGGCAGAGCTGGGAAATGTGATCACTCTGTGAGTACTGTTAACACCTGGGGTGGGGGGATAGACCAGGTATATGTGTGTCTGAGGGTGTGTGTTCCTCACATATATTCACCTACTATCTGACCCCCAGTGCCCTCACCTCCCTCGTGTGTTTTTCTGGGACCCTCCTCAGATGAAAGGGTGACTGAGCACAGAGGACAAGGGCTCACACAGCAAGGGAGGCCTATCTTCTGCATCGAACACCCCCCACTCTCAGAAAAAAGACCCAATAAGGCAGGTGCAGAGGTGCTGTTCCCCACCTCTGCCTAAAGCCACCAGGTTCCCACCAGGGAGAGAAAGGGTGCAGATGTGGGACTGTGTGGCTTCCACTACTCCAGCCAGGGGCTCAGTGGTGACCCCTTCTCACCCATTCCTGCATCTCCTCGTTTTCAGGGATACTGGCCACTAGGGATGGGGATGAGTTCCCAGAGTCAACACCCAATCCCCCCCCCCCCACTCCTGGGGCACATTTGTGGCAGAGTCAAGGCTGGCTTGCCTGCTGCTAGGGAGGCGTGGTTGGCACACAAGAAGGGAGGCGGGATTTGCAGGGTGGGAGTAGTAATGGTAGGGGGAGGTGGCAAGGTGCTGACCTGCGGGCAGACACTCACTTGTGCTGCTGGGAGAATCTGTAGGCTGTGGTTCTGTGTGCAGCTTGCAGCGATGGCAGTGGCATGGTGGACGCTTGGACCCAGAGCAGAGAACCAGGGGCTGGTACCAGGTCAGGGCCTTAAACCGGCTTGGGGCGCACCATCACTGGATGACTCCAAGAGGCACCACAGGTCTGAGCCAGTGGAAATGCAATGCTGCAGAGAGTGCAGGAGATGGGGCAGGGGCAGTGGCTGGTGGATGGCTGGGCTGAGCTTGCCACTGCTTTAGCTGAGCTCCCAGCCAGGGGCCTAAGACTCAGGGCTTACCTAGCCTCTGAGCCTCCCTGGGGTGGTGTGAGGGATGTGACTTATGTGCTGGCTTTGTGTGCTCTGTGCTCCTGGCCCAGACCCATGCTCCTACAGCAGCAGAGGCATGGAGGCTGCCACCCCTGATGTATGTGCCTGGTCTTCTCTCTGCTCTCTCTCTGCCCCCCTTCTCTCCTGGGCTGCCCCACCCCTGCTGCGCAAGTGCTCCAGCCCCTGTGTGCCCCTGGCTTCAGCATATATGTGCCCCCTCAGCCACGTCCTCTCCTCCCCTGGGTCACGCCTCTTCCCCCCTCAGACACTCCTCTGTCCTTGGCTTTGTGCTGTCCTGACTCTGCCCTAAGGCTATCAGGCCATGGCAGAAGCAGCCTCACCTCAGGTCAGGGCTTCCCCCCAACCCCAGCAGCTGCCCAGGGGGTGCATCTAATCTCCACTCAGCCCAACCACTGGGGGACTCTTCTCCATCCACCCCATACACCAAGCAGTTGCATGGTGTCCCTCCATGTTTGTGTGTGTGTGTGTGTGTGTGTGTGTGTGTGTGTGTGTATGATTGTTGGGATATCTACCTCTCAAGGACTCAGAACCATTTCAAAAAATAGCACAAAGAACCCTGTGTAATGCACTCAGCACAATGAGCCTTTTGAAGGACTCAGCACATAGCAACCTTTGGGATCCTCATGGTAATCTAATGACTAAGATAAGACATGCAATTTTGACATCACTAAACTTACATATCATAGTATTATAACATCATATGTCATAGTGACATTATAGACTAATTGTGAATGCCTATTCTGTGATTTCATTCTATTTCAAGTGAGCAATATTGGTGGATATCAGAAATCCTTTATGACCTCAAAGCCATTGTGACATGAAAATCCCTTTGTGACATCACAGTGCCATTGTGATAGTAACCTGTTGTGCCATCACAAACTGGTCCTGTCCATTGTGACCTCATCACCAATGTGACATCACAAAGCCATTGTGATATCACATTGCTGTTGTGACATTACAATCACCTAGAGACCTCCCAAACCCATTATGACATCTTTAGCAACTTTGAAAAAACACATGGCCTTTGTGACATGATAGTCCCTTTGTGTGTCCATATCCTCATTGTGAAATATCAATTGAGATCAGATATGCCAAAGAACTATCACAAAGGATTTACAATATAATCATTGTTGTGACAGCACATTGTCATTATGACAACATCAGCTCATTGTGACATCAAGAATCTGTAATGACATCATACCACTATGACATCACATTGTCATTGTGACATCATATATACATTATGAATGCCTATTATGTGATTTCATTATATTTCAAAGGTGGCATGTGGGTTTATATCAAAAACACATTTTGACTTCATAACCATTGTGACATCACAATCCCTTTGTGATGTACCATTGAAATTGTGATATCTCTAAACAACTGTGACAACTCAAACATGTCCTGTCCTCCAAAGTTTTGTGACATGTTGCCACTGTGTTATGTTAGGCCCATTGATAGCTCAATCTATTTTCGACTTCATATTATTTCAGGAATGACATGAAATATACGTTGACATCATGAGCATAATGATATCACACTGCTAGATGTAATGACCATTGTGTCATATTGTCACATCATAAATCTGTTCTGACTTCATCACATTTGTACCAACAAATGCTTTGGAATCCTCACAAGCCCGTTCTAAATTTATATACTTATTGTGAGTTAATGAAAATTGAGGTCTGGAATGCCATTGTCACATCACCCATCTACTGAGACATCACAAAACAATTTTGAACTTATCACTATTATGTATCACCAATTAATTAGAATTTGACATCATATAGCAATTGTGATATTACTGAACCATCATGCTTTCACAATCCTATTATGACCTAATCACATCTTAGAAAATGCATGGCCTTTGGGACATCAAGCTCCTTCTGTGAACTTGTATCATTGTGAACTTGTAGCAATTGAAATTTGAAATATGTGATATTACAAACTAGTTTAGACATCATTAACCCATTTTTATATCATTAACACTTTGACAACCAAAACCTGTTAGGAACTTTAGCACTTTTGACAAAAAACATGGCATTTGTGTCATCACAGTTAATTTGTGTATGTCATGGTGACTTCATTCTCATGTCCTCACTGTAAACTAATAGCAATTAAGATCTGACATACCATTGTGACATACAAACCATTTGTGACATCATCACCAGTGTGATATCAATCATTATGTCACCATCAGCACATTGTGGCATCAACAAGCTACAATGACCTCATAGCATTATGACATCGCATTGCCATTTTGCTGTCTTAGACACATTGTGAATGTATATCCTGTGATTTCATTCTATTTAAAATGTGGCATATCAGTTGATATTAGAAACACATTGTGACATCATAACCATTGTAACATTATAAACCCTGTGTGACATCATAACTGGTGTAACATCACATTGTTGTTATGACATCTTTAGCTTATGGTGACATCACAAAATGGCAATGACATTATAACATTTGCCATTATGTCATTGTGATATCATAGTCACATTATGAATGCCTAATCTGTGATTTCATTATATTTGAAATGTGGCATGTGGGTTGATATCAGAAACTCATTGTGATGTCACAACCACTGTCACATCAAAATCCATTTGTGACATCAATTTGGCAATGTGACATCACAATGGCAATGTGATGGAACTAAGGCATCGTGATATCAAAATGGTCATGAACACAAAACGGGTTTCTGATATCAACCGACATGCCACATTAGAAATAGAATCAATAACATAATAGGCAAACACAACATGTCTATGACATCAGAATAACAATGTGATGGTGCAGTGCTATGATGTCATTGTAGTTTTACATGTCAAAATGAGCGGATGGTGTCATAATGGCAACATGATGTCAAAATTATGATGTCAGAAAGGATTTGTTATGTTTCCTTGGTATGTGTGATGTCAGTTGTCATTAGTTCCCCATGAGGTTATGGATCCAAAAAAGGTTCTGTGATGTTACAGAGGCCATGTGTGTTTTCAAAGGTGTTTATGTCATAATAGTTTTTTAACGGCACAATGTAATCCATAATGTCACAATGGAAATGAGATGTCCCATTCAGTTTTGATGTCACCGTGGTGATGAGGTCACAATGGCTTTGTGATGTCACAGTTTGTTTGTAATATCGGAATGATATATCCAATTTCAATTACTCATAATTTAATATGAGGATACCAGTTGATAGAAGAAGCTTCATAGTGTGAGGTCATACTATGTGAAAATCCAATGGGACATTGATTTCACAATGACAATGTGATGTCTCAACATCATGATATAATAATGTTTTGATGTCACAACTGGTGATGCCATACTGATGAGGAGGTCATAACTTAGTCATAACTTGTGTGATATGCTGCCATTAGGATATTTTAGGCTTTTAGTAAGCTTATAATCAGTTTTGAAACATAATAATTCAGGTAAGGCATATGATATCAGAAATTGACTCTGACATCCTGAACATTGTGACATCATGAACATTGTAACATCACATTGATAGATATCAAGACCATGGTGGCATATTATGAACTCACAAATCTGTTAGGATTTCATCATATTTATGAAACACATGACTTTGGAGACAACACAGTCCTTTTGTGCACCTATGTCTTCATTGTGAATTAAAGACATTTGAGATCTGGCATGCTATTTTGACATTTCCAACCAATTGTGACAGCACAAACCTATTATAGTGGAAACACATTGTGATAGCACAATCCATTTATGACCCCACATTTCCATTTTGATAACACTAACTCACTGTGAAATTCCAATCCTCTCAAACCCAATCCAGATATGAAATGTGATACTCGAATCCAGTGTGACATCTAGATTATGGTGACATCACACTGATAGATGTTATGGGCATTTTGTCACATTCTCACACCACACCCTGCTAGGACTTCATCACTTTTGTGAAAATGCATGCCTTTGTAGACATCAGAGTACCTTTGTGAGCTCATGTACTCATTGTGAGTTAATGACATTTGAGATCACATGTGTCATTTTGATATCACCAACCCATTGTGACATCACACACTTCTTGTGAACCCATCAGTGTGGCATCACAAATTGTGATATCAAAACATTATTAAGTCATCATATTGCAACATTACATTGCCATTGTGATATCACTGTCCCATTGTGTTTTCAAAAACCTAGTATGTCTTCATAGCATTTTAGAAAATTCATGGCATTTTATACTTTTCTTTTTCTGTGAACTCATATCTTATTGTGAAATAGTAGCAACTGAAATTGGACATGTTTTTATGAGATGTGACTTAACAAAACTATTGCTTCACCAATGTGTCATCACAAAACCATTGTGAGCTTTCATTGCCATTTGACATCACTATCACATTGTGACATCGCAAACCTATTAGGACCTCTTAGCAAAAAAACACATGCCCTTTGTGACAACACAGTCCCTTTCTGGAACTATACCCTTATTATGAACTGACAATTGATATCAGACATGCCAATTTAACGTAATGAACCATTTGTGACATCACCAGAGTGACATAACATTGTCATTATGACAGCATCAACTACTTTTGACATGACAAAACTACAATGACAAGACAGCATTATGAGATCACATTGTCATTGTGATGTTATAAAAAGATTGTGAATGCCTAATTTTAATTTTTTTTTGTCGGTCGTGGAGCTTGAACTCTGGACTTGGGTGCTGTCCGTGATCTTCAGCTCTAGGCGAGTGCTCTATTGCTTGAGCCACAGAGCCACTTCTGGTTTTCTAATGGTTTTTATTGGGAATAAGATTCTCATAGACTTTCCAGCCTGAGCTGGCTTTGAACCGCGATCCTCAGATCTCAGCCTCTGGCGTAGCTAGGATTACAGGCGTGAGCCACTGGCACCGGCTATTTCATTCTATTTCAATGTTGACATGTGTGTTAATATCAGAAACATAATGTGACCTCATAACCATTGTGACATCATAAATCAGCAATGACATCAAATTGTCATTATGACACCATCAGCTCATTGTGATGTAACCAAACGACAATGGCATCATAGCATTATAAATCACAGTGACATTGTGACTTAACAGTGTGAAGGCCTAATATATGAATTCATTCTATTTCAGAAGCCCATTTTGACCATATAACCTTTGTGATATCACAATCCTTTGTGACATCACATTGCCATTGTCATATCATTAACCTGCTGTGCCATCACAAACAAGTCTTGTCCTTATAAGTTTTGTGATATACTGCCATTGCCATATATTAGGCCTTTTGTGAGCTCATAATATGTTTTCAATCTCATATTTCAGGTAAGACATGTGATATCAGAAATCCCCTGTGATATCAAACTGCCAGATTTCATGACCATTGTGTCACATTTTGACCTCACAAGCCTGTTAGAACAGCATCACATTTGTAACAAAACATGCCTTTGGAGACATTACAGTCCCTTTTTGAACTGATATATTCATTGCTAATTAATGACAGTTGAGAGATCTCCCATGCCACTCTGACATTGTGAACCCATTGTGACATCACAAACTTACTGTGACCTCATCACGAGAATGGCATCAACAACTAATTGTTGTATCAAATCATAATTTTGACATGATATTGTGGTATTGCTGTTGTGATATCACTCTCCCATTGTGTTTTTACAAACCTGTTTTTGCCTCATCAGATCTTAGAGAAAATTCATGGACTTTGAGCCTTCAAGCTCTTTCTGTGAACTCATGTACATATGACTTCTGAGGCAAGGAGACAAACCATCAAGTCACATTTAATATAATAAACAATCTTTCACTAGAAAGGGGACTGTGATTACCTTATCTTGGACTGGATACCCAGGTTCAAGACCAGCCTTGATCACCAAACGTCAGACCTCCAATGGGAAGCCCTGCCCTTTCTTAATTGTTCTGCAAAAAATCAACCACAAAATTATTGTCTCCAAAGCTCCAACCAAACCTCAATGGGCAAGGCTTTTCTTTTCCATTCTTCCATTCTTCTCTACAGACCTGTCATTCTTTCCTGGTCTTTCCCTTTTTCCCTTCCACCACTTCCTTCTTCTCTTCAGGCCTCTCCACTCTCCACAGGCCTACCCTACTCTGACCCAGTGACCACTTGCCAACCTTCTGCTCTCCCTCAGCTTCCTCTCTTCTCAGGATTTTCCTTTCCTGCTGTCTCACCACTTTCTTCCAGCCAGGTAATTCCCATTTTTATCTCCACTTAAAATGCTCTGAAAATGCAACTTATATACAGGTTGTATCCCTCCTCCTTCCAACGGATCTCCTGCCTAACAGTTTTCAACCATCACTTCCAAAACTGCCAAATGCTCAATCACTTCTTTACAGCTCACCGTGTGAGGCTTGACACCTCCACCTTTGGCAGCATTCCCCACACTCTCCGGTGGGCCACGCCAAGAATTTATAATGAATATCGGCTCCCACAGATAATTCTGGCTCCACTGGTTATTATAGTATCCTCATTGTGAATTAGAAGAAATTGAAATTGTATATGTCATTGTTATACTACAAACTTGATGAGACATCATTAACTCTTTGTGACCTCATCACCTCGGAGACATCACAAACTCATTGTGTTATCACATTCCCATTGTACCAACATGATCACATTGTGTAATCCCAAAACTATTATGACCTCAGAAGTTTGAAAGAAAGCATGGCCTTTGTGACATGACAGGCCTTTTGTGTACTCATATCATGTTGAGCTAATGACAATTGAGATAAGGCATGCCATTTTAACATCGCAATACCTTTGTGACAACATCACCAGTGTAACATCACATTGTCATTATGATAACATCAGCCCATCATGACATCATAAAACAATAATGACATCAAATCACATGTAATTGTGATGTCACAGATACATTGGAATGCTTATTCTGTAATTTCATTCTATTTCAAATGTTTGAGGTGGGTTGATATCAGAAATACATTGTGACCACATAATCATTATAATATCACAATACCTTGATGACACCACATTGCCATTATGATATCACTACCCCACTGTGACATAACAAAACAGTCTTATCCTCATAAATTTTTTGACATTCTGCCAGTGTGATCTGTTTGGCCTCTCTGAGTACATAAATTGTTTAACTCATAATAATTAAGGCATGACATGTGATATCAAAAATCCACTGTGATATCATGACACTGTGACATCACACTGCCAGATGTCATGACCACTGAGTCACATGAGGACATCACAAACATGTTAAGACTCATTACACTTATGCCAATATATGCCTTTGGATACATCATTATCCTTTGTGAACTTATATAGTCATTGTCAATTAGAGATCTGGCATGAGATTGTGACATCACCAATCCATTGTGAAAACACAAACCTAAGTGACCTCATCACCTGTATGGCATCACCATTTGTGACTTCAAAACAATACTATATCATGTAATGGTAGCATCATATTGCCAATGGGATATCTCTGTCTCATTGCATTTTCTTTTTTTATTACAAAAATTAAGTATGATGTATTATTTATTTATTTATTTTTATTGTGTATTGTGAACATATTGTACAGAGGGGATACAATTACATGTGTAAGATAATGAGTACATTTCTTATCAAGCATTGTAGAATCCTCCTTTGTTTACCCTTCACATCCCTTCCCAGCCTCCTCCACCACCCCCACGCAATCCTCCCCCCGCACCAAATTTGTAAAGTTCATTTTCGACATGACAACTTGTAATTCTCATTGTTGCAGTGGGTCCACCTGTATCCTTATTTAAATGACCTTTTTTTCCCCTTCTCCTCCACAAATTTTACTGACATCAAATACAGTGAAAGCAGGGTTATACTGTAGGGGAGGGACATACGAAGCAACAAAGAAATAATCTTATAAATGCATTAGAAAGAAATGCATGAGAGAAAAAACATTAAAATACATATCTAAGGGTTCATTTTCCCAACATCACATCATCTGACCTTTTCTGCTTGACTCACACACATACTAGATATTGCAAATAAAGGAAACCGTGGGGCCTATGTTTCTTTGAGCTTGGCTTACTTCACTTAACATAATTTTTTCCAAGTCTTTCCACTTCCTAACAAATGGGGCAATGTCACTCTTTCTGATGGAGACATAGAATTCCATTGTGTATATATATCACATTTTCTTGATCCATTCATCTACTGAGGGGCATCTGGTTGGTTCCATATCTTAGCTATAGTAAATAATGTTGCAATAAATATAATTGTGCTGATAGCTTTAGTGTGGTCTTGTTTGTAAACATTTGGGTAAATGCCCAAAAGTGGGATTGCTGGATCATAGGGGAACTCTATGTGAAGTCTTTTGAGGCACCTCCATACTACTTTCCAAAGGGATTGAACAAATTTACACTCCCACCATCAATGGAGTAAGGTTCCCTTCTGTACACATCCCCTCCAGCATCTGTTGTTATTAGAGTTCTTGATTTTTGCCATTCTACCTGTGGTGAGGTGGTATCTCAATGTTGTTTTGATTTGTATTTCTTTTATGGCTAGGGAGGTTGAGCATTTCTTCATGTGTCTATTGTCCATTCTTCTATCTTCTTCAGAGAAGTTTCTCTTTAAGTCTTTAGACCACTTATTTATTGGGCAGTTGTTTCTTTGAGGATTTGTGGTTGGGAGATTTAATCTTTTGAGTTCCAAATATATTTTAGATATGAGACCCTTGTCCGTTGTATGGCTCGTGAAGATCTCCCAATCCGTAGGCTTTCTATTGATCTTGCTAGCTATGTCTTTTGCCATGCAGAAGTTCTGCAACTTCATGCAATACCATTTGATACCATTTGTCCAACCTTTCTTTGATTTGTTGCGTTTCCAGGTCTCTATTAAGAAAATATCAGCCTGCGCCAAGGAGACCTATGGTTTCTCCTATTCCATACTCTAATGTTTTCAGAATGTCTGCTTTGACTTTGAGGTCTTTGATCCATTTGTGGTTGATTCTGGTGCAGGGTGATATATAAGGATCTAGCTTTAGTCTTCTACAAGTAGTTAACCAATTTTGCCAGCACCATTTACTGAAGATGCTCTCTTCCTTCCATTCTATTTTTTTAGCTCCCTTATCGAAGGTTAGATGGCTATATGTCTGTAGGTTCATTTCTGGGTTTTCAATTCTATTCCATTGGTCCTGAGGTCTGTTCTTATGCCAGTACCAAGCTGTTTTGATTACTATGGCTTTATATTATAGTCTGAAATTTGCTATTGATATTCCTCCAGAAGCGTTCTTTCCGTTGAGGAGCGTTTTTGCTATTCGGGGTCTTTTATTGTTCCATATGAATTTTTGGATTGCCTCTTCTATTTCCTTGAAGAATGGTTGGAATTTTGATAGGTATCACATTGAATTTGTAGATAACCTTGAGAAGTATTGCAATTTTCACGATGTTAATCTTTCCAATCCAGGAGCTTTGGAGGTTTTGCCATTTTCTAAGTTCTGTTTTGATTTCCTTTTTCAAGTGTTTAAAGTTTTCTTCATAGAGGTCCTTCACTTCTTTGGTTAAATTAATTCCTAGCTATTTTTGCGGGGATATTAAAAATGGAGTTACTGTTCTAATTTCAGCCACACTTTTTTCATTGTTGGCATACAGAAATGCCATTGATTTGGGGGCGTTAATTTTATACCCTGCTACTTTGCCAGTTTTGAATCGGCTTGAGTAATTTTGCAGTGGAGTCTATGGGATTCTTTAAATACAAGGTCATGTCATCTGCAAAGAGGGAGAGTTTTATTTCTTCTTTCCCTATTTAGATCCCCTTTTTGTTTGCATCTTGTCTTATTGCTGTAGCTAGGCATTCTAATACTAGATTGAAGAGAAGTGTAGAGAGTGGACATCCTTGTCTTGTTCCTGAGTTAAGAGAAAATGGCTTTAGTTTTTCACCATTAAGTATAATGCTGGCTGTAGGCTTGTCATATACAGTCTTTATTGTATTGAGGAATGTTCCATGGATTCCTAATTTTTCCAAAACCTTCATCATAAAGGGGTGTTGGATCTTATTGAATGCTTTTTCTGCACCTATTTCTGTCTCATTGCATTTTCACCAGCCTATTATGTACTCATATTTTACAAAATTCATGGCCTTTCTGTCTTCTAGATCTTCTCGTGAACTCGTATCTTCATTGTGATCTTAGAATGAAATTGGACATGTAATGGTGATATTACACATTCTTTGTGAAATCACTATCCAAGTGTGACTTTATCACCACTTGACATTACAAACCCATTGTGACATCATATTGTCACAGTGATATTATGATAACCTTGTGACATCTCAAACCTGTGGTGACCGCTTAGCACCTTTGAAAAAGCACATAGTGTTTGTGATATCATGGTCCCTTTGGGTAATCACGTCGTCATTCTGAAGAAAGACAACTGACATCAGACATGCCAGTTTACCATTACAAACGCGTTGTGACATCATCTCAAGAGTGAGATCACATTGTTGTTATAATACAATCAGCCCATTATTACATCCCAAAATGACAATCACATCATGGCATTATGACATCAAATTTTCATTGTGAGGTCCTAGAGACAATGCGATTGTCTATTCTGTGATTTCTTTCTATCACAAATGTGGCATATAGGTTGATTTCAGAAACCCATTGTGACCACATCATCATTGTGACATTACAATCCTTTTGTGACCTCATATTGACATTGTGATATCATTAATGCAATGTAACATCACAAACCTGTCTTGTCCTCATAAATTTTGTAACAAACGACTACCTTGGCCTGGGCTGGATGCTGAGAGCTAAATTCAGTCTCAACCATGAACCCTCAGACCTTCAAAGAGCAGTTCAGCCATTTGTTAACTGGTCTACAAACAACCAACCCCCAAAATAATGATCTCCAAAGCTCCACTTCAAAGGACAAGGCTTTTTCCTTTCTCTTCATTCTCCTTCTCTACAGATCTGTCCTACCTTTCAGGTCTTTTTCTTTTCCTTCCACCATTCGATTCTTCTCTTCAGGCTACTCTACTCTTGACAGGCCTGCCCTGCCTTGTCCAGGTGGCCAGTTGCTGTCCTTCACCTCCTGCTCTCTCTCAATTTCCTCTCCTCCCAGGTATTTGCCCTCCATCAGTCTCATCACTTCTTTCCATCCAGGCCTTTAACCTTTTTCTCTCCACTTCTCTTGCTCTGAATGTGCAGATTATATATAGGCTGTACCCTTCCCCAACTGCAATGTTTCTTGCCTTCCAGTTTTCAATTATCACTTACCAAATGTCCATGCCTAATCACTTCTTGGCAGCTATCCATGTGGGGCTTGACATCCTATCTCCTTCAGCAGCATGTCCTGCCCCCTCCAGTGTCATGCACCCCTCTCTCCATTGGTCCAGACTAGGAGGCCATGATGACTATCTGTTCCCGTGGATTATAGGGGCACTTCTGGTTATTACAGTATCCTCATGGTGAACTAGTAGCAATCGAATTTGGACAAATAATTGTGATATTTCAAAGTTGTGACATAACTAACCCATTGTGACCTCATCACCACAGTGACATCACAAGCTCATTGTGACTTCACATTGTTGTTTTTGATACCAGGATCACATTATGACATTCCAAATCTATTATAACCTCTTATAACATTTGAAAAATACATAGCTTTGTGATATCAGAGTCTCTTTGTGTACCGAAAGCCCCACTATGAAATACTGACAATTGAGAATCAGACATTATGCCATTTGGATATCACTAACCAATTGTGACATCATAGCCCCCTTACTGTATGGCATCACCAATTAATTGTGACATCAAAACTTTTTGTGATATCACAATGTGACATGATGATCATGACATCTGTCAGTGTGATGTCACAATGGTCATGATGTCACAGTTGATTTCTGTTATCTCGTCATAAATGAGATATGAGGTTGAAAACAAATTATGAGGGCAAAAAGGTCTAAGATATCACAATGTCAGCATGTCACAAAAGTTATGAGGACAGGAGAGGTTTGTGATGTCACATTGTGTTAGTGATATCACAATGGTACTGTGATGTCACAAAGTTAGTATGATGTTAAAATGGTTTGTAGGCACAAAAATGCGTTTCTGATATCAACTCTCATGCCACATTTGAAATACAATGAAATCACAGAATAGGCATTCATAATGTGTCTGTGATTTCATAAGTAGTATTGTTGTCATAATGCAATTCTGTCATTGAGTTTGGTGATGTCACAATGAGCTGATACTCTCATAATGAAAATGTGATGCCACACTGTTGAGGATGTCACAAAAAATTTTTGATGTTACAATGGCATGTCTGATTTCATCTGTCAGTTCACAACAAGGATATGGGTACACAAAGGGACTGTGATGTTGAAAAGGGTATGTTATTTTTCAAAGGAGCTAAGAGGTCATAATAGACTTGAGATGTCACAATGGAATCATGATGTCACAATGACAATGTTGTCACAAGGGGTTTGTTATGTCGTGGTAGTGATGATGTCAAAATGGGTTTGTGATGTCACAATGAGTTTGTCATACCACAATCAAATTTCCAATTTCAATTGCTATTAGTTCATAAGGAGGATACTGTGATAATCAGAAGGGCCAGATAATCTATAGGGTCCAATAATCAGCATGGGCCCATCTCCTGGCCAGCTGGACAGGACAAAGAATGCCACGAAAGAAGGTGAGGCATCCTGTGGGAGGGACTGGTGCAATAATCACGACGTGTTGAGCTGTTAAGAAGTGATTGACTGTGGGCAGTTTGAGATATGATATTTGAAAACAAGCAGTTGGAGTGAAGAAGGGGTACAGACTTTATATAGGTTGTTTGTTCAGAGTAATAGTAGGTGAGAGAAAAAGAAAAAGTCCTGGAGGGAAGGAAGTAGTGTGATAGCATAAGGGGAAAGACCTGGGTGGAGAAGAAGTTGAGGGAGGGCAGAAGGTGAAGGATGGTAACTGATGATCCTTGCAAAGCATTTCAGGTCTGTGGAGAGTGGAGAGTCCTAAAGAGACGAAGGAACTGGTAGAAGGGAAAAAGGAAAAGATCTCGAAAGAAATATTGTCTGTAGCGAAGGAGAGACAAAGAGAAGGGGAAAAGAGACTTTCCTTTTGATGTTTGGAGCTTTGGGATATCATAATTTTGGGGGTTGGTGATTTGGAGAATATTTATTATATAAAATGTGTCTTGATGAATTTTCTTGTACTATAGAGGTCCTTATTTTTGAAGACTTCATCGAGATAATCCATTTGGATTTCATCAGGGCTTGGCCCCAGGGAAAAATCCCCATAGATGAGAGTGTCAGCCCTCAGGATTGAAAGTCTACCTTGAGTGCTTGTCTCCGGAGGTCCAACATGAACAAAAGTCATCTATGTACCTCTAGAGGTGCATCTTGGCAAGCTTGCCAGCTTGTTTTGTACCCCTCTGGAAGCTATTTGTGGCTTCCTTGGGATGCCATCTGGAACCTATTTGAGAGATAATGTGGGGCTTCCGTGAGAAGCCATCTGGAACCTCATCAAGAGTATATCTGCGACTTCCTTGAGAAGCCATCTGAGACCTACGCTGGAGGTCATCTGGGTCCTTCTCCAAGGGCCATCTTGGACTTTCTCCAGAGGTCACCTGGGGCTTCCTCAGGAGGCCACCTGAGACCTCTTCAAAAGTAGTCATGGGGCTTTCTTAAGAGACAATCTAGGACCACCTCCTGAGGTCATCTGGAGCCTCTTTGGGAGGTCACCTCAGGCTACCATGATGAGAAATCTATTACCGACTTTGGACATCATCTGGGACTTCCTTGAGAAGCTTTATAAGACCTTCTCTGGGGGTCATCTGTCGCTTTCTCATGAGGGTTACCTGGAACTTTCTCTGGAGTTCATGTGGCCTCCTTGAGTGGCCATCTGGGAGCTACATGAGAGGTAATCTCAGCTTCATTGAAAAGACATCTGGAAACTCCTTTGGAGGTCATCTGATACTTCCTTGGGAATATATTTAGAACCTCCATGAGAGGTCATCTAGGGCCTCCTAGGGAGGACATATGTGACATCCTCCAGAGGTCATCTGTAGCCTCCTCAAGAGGCAATCTGGGACGTTCTCTCTGTCATCTGGGACCTCCTGTAGAGGTCAACATTGAGAGGTATGGGACATGTGGGTTAAGTGTCTGTGGATCTTGGTCTTTGTATGTATGCCGATAGTTCTATCTATGTCCTGTATGCACCTGTTTACTCCTTTTCTCAGGATGGTAGAACAAGGCCTTAGGTTGTCATACCCAAAAAATATTCTCCCCCAGGTTTACAGAATCCCTCAGAGGAAGATGCACTGATGTACTCTCTCTCCTATTCTTTGTCATCAGCAACTTTAATGAGTCCTCCCATACTAAAAGTGGTTACTTGTACAAGACTGAGGCGGTACAATGTGGTATGTTACCCTTATTACCCTTGAGACAGGAACAAGGAGGAGATGGTGGGCAGGACCCCTTTCTAATATATGTTCCCTTTACAACTAGTGACCTGTATAACTGGAAAGAGCAAAATCCATCCTTTTCAGAAAAAATAAAACCAGGGACTCATTGCCTCATTAGAGACAGTAATTTTCACACACAAGCACATCTGGGATGTCTGTCAGCAAATTTTACAGGTGTGTTTCACCTGGTAGAAAAGGGAGTGAATCCTGCTCAGTGACTTAAAGGTGGTCCTTGGAACACAGTAGCCCCACTATTGAACCAGACTATTTGGAACAAGTCTTTCCCCAGACTTACCCAAGCTGAGGCTTACAGCAGTCGAGGTATGGAGGTGTTTACCAATTATTTCCAGGTTCAGCTAGCAGGGATACCGCAGTGGCTAGAAAGCCAAGTCTTCAATCTAAGGTGAGTGAGATGGTACTCTTCCCCAGTGAGTACCCTAATGCTTTTTCTGGAACTTCTGCCAGAAGCCTGTAGGACATATAGGCTATAGATCTTTAAGTTCTGGAGAATCAAAGAGCCCTAAATATGGCCTTTGTTGCCCAATCAGCCACGGATATTAGAAGAAAGCTTGAAAAGTTAGAAGGTTTTGAGGTAAAGTGGTTGCTCAGTTGGCGTTTGATAACAGAGACACCCTAAAAAATAACGAGTCTGAGAAAAGAGTTTGAGTTTTGGTAGGAACACCAGAACAGGGATCAAGAAACCTTTGACAAAGACAGTACAGATCATTTGCAAATGGCAGTAGGGAACCTCTAACTAGATCAGTGAGCTTAATGCAAGCAAAATGGACATTAGGAAAAGGAATGTCCAAGGAGGAGAAAGATAGAAAATGACAGGTTAAGTAATAACATTCACCACCTGGAAAATGTAAATGACAGGTTAAGTAATCACATTAACCACATAGAAAATGAGTTCATAGCTCTGAAGAAACATGCAAAGGACCTCTGAATTTCATTAAGAAATTATGGCTATGAAAAAGGAGCTGGGGGGCTTGGAAGGTGTCTCAGTGGTAGAGTGCTTTCCTTGAATGCATGAGGCCCTGGGTTCGATTCCTCAGCACCACATGAGCTAAAAGAAAAAAGCCAGAAGTGGCAATGTGGCTCAAGTGGTAGAGCGCTAGCCTTGACCTGAAGAGCTGAGGGACAGTTTCCTGGGCAGAGTTCAGGCCCCACGACCGGACCCAAAAGAAAAAGAAAAAAGAAAGAAAGATTTGGACCTGATATAAGAATATATCGATTATAAACTTTGAAAAGTGTCACCAGAAATTCAAAGCAACAGAGAAAGTAGGAAAAAGTAGTTAGCAGAGAAGATGGGGAAGTGCTGTGTCATAGAAGATGAGGCCAAGAAAAGAGAACAGGAAAATATCAGGCTCAAGAAAGAGATTGTTTCTCTTCAGAAAGAGTTAAAGACCACTTGCTTTGATAGAGAATGCCATGGAAAGGGAAAGAGCATTAGGAAGAAAAGCAGAAATGCTAAACAAACAGTTGAAAGATCTGTCACAAAAATACACTGAAGTGGAAAACTAGAAAGAGAAACTACTAGAGTAAAAGCCCCAAAAGACTGCTGAGATCTTCACCATAAATGTAATGCAGAAGCATCGTGTCCCAGTGGAACAGGTGGAGGTGGGAAAAATACCTCTCAATAGCACCTTTGTGAACCTAAGGGAGGAGCTGAAGAGCAAGCAAAGGTGTTGTGAGAAGGAGCAGCACTTGGCCAGTCAAGGGAACTCTCCTGTGACCCTGCCAAAACACTTGCAGGTTAAGGAGCACATTGAGAAGGAGAGTGGGATCATGAAAGCAAGTTTAAGATAAAAGGAGGAGGGCTGGGAAGGTGGCTCAGTGGTAGAGCGCTTGCTTTGCATGCTCAAGGCCCTGGGTTCAATTCCTCAGCACCACATAAGCAAAAAGAAAAAAGCCAGAAGTGGCGCTGTGACTCAAGTGGTAGAGCGCTAGCCTTGAGCTGAAGAGCTGAGGGACAGCGCCCAGACCCAGAGTTCAGGCCCCACGACTGGACCCCCCCCAAAAAAAAGATAAAAGGAGGAGAATAAAATTGAAGAAGTCTCCAATCTTCCGAGCACTTTACAGGAGTTAAAGAAACTAGAGACCCTAAGATACAGGGAAACATCTGAGCTGATCAGGTATCTTGGGAGACCACTCTAAAACTAGTTGGTTCTCTAGAAATACTGGTCATCAATACTAAAGGAAGAAGCAAAAACAGTGGTAATAAGTGTGCAAATGTTGACTCTGAACTTGTGAAAAATGCATACAGGATCAAGATTTCTGTCATTTTACATGTAGATATTTGCAACCTGGTAAATTGCCTGAGGACACTGCCTAAAACTGTTCTGAAAACCGGTGTGGCCTCAGCCTGACAATACTTTGTAATGTGTGTAGGTAATTTCCAACAGGTAAATGCTGAATTGCTGGAACATATGAAAATAATTCATATTTGAGGAACCTCAGATGGTGAATTTTGGAAAGTGGACTCCACAGAGGTAAAGCCTGGAAAGTATGGCTATTAGTATCTGTTAGTAATAGTAGACATTTTTTCAGGCTGAGCTGAGGCATGTAATAATACATTGATTTGGCTTACGCTTATCTGTGGGGTCCAAAGATGGCCCTGCATTCATGGCCCAAGTTCTCAATTATTAACTAATTCCCTAGGAATAAATTGGAAGTTACAATCCATTTACAAGCCTCAGAGTTTAAGCATTAGAAAGAATGAATATGACCTTAAAGGAAACTTTAACTAAATTAAATACAGAGACTGGCCATAGTTAGGTAAGCCTCCTCCACTTCACTCTCTTTCGAGCAAGATGCAGCCCTTATGTTAAAAGATTCAATCCCTTTGAAATATTTTAGTGTAGAACACCCCCTTGTGTTCCTAAAATTAGGAAGGCTATATTAACAGAAGTGTCTAACTTCAATCTGCAGGCTTTACAACATATTCTTTTATGTACCTATCTTTTGGTAACCAAGGCCCACCGGCCACCTAAGAAAAACTCCACCTGAAAGGGAGGGACCAAGAAGGTGATGGAACAGCAGGGAAACACCACAGCTCTCTCCAACCAAATACAGAGTTTGGATTTCAATGCTCTGTTTCTCCAAGTGACCCACAAACAAAGGCAATTACTCAGAGAGATAAAGGAAGTGCAAAAAGAAAAGGGAAAAACCTACACAGACAGTAAAGTGGGAAGACCCTTCCCCCACTCTTTGTTGATGGTGGGGCTCCATGTTGCACAGCTTAAGTGACAGGGTTTTGTGCCAAGCTGCTTAAGTGCCCCGAGTCTGGACCTTCTGAGGACCACACACCCACAAGCATCCCAAGTCTCACAGGAACTCCCAAGAGCTGGGCCAACCCAGAATATACAAACAGAAATCTTAGAAGGCAGAGCTGGAACAAATACTCCCCTCACCCCCCTGGAACAGCGCCTCTGCCTGGCTGGTACAAGTAGTCCAGCCCAGTCAGGAGCAGTAGCAGCTGTCAACATTGGTGAACGATCCTAAACTCTCAGGGTGAAACCTCTGTCCTGCTGATGTAAATAGCTTAGCCTAACCTGGAACAGCAGCAGCAGCTGGCAATGGTGGCAAACCACCCAGAATTGGGGCACAATGCCTCTTGACACTTGCCCAGACCAGCCTGGGGCAGCAGCAGTGGCTAAAGTGGGGACAGCTGCAGTGAACAAGTCCAGACCCATGGTGGTTTCTGTCTCTCCATACTGGCATGCATAAGTGCCTTAGCCTAACCCGAGACAGCAACAGTGGTTAACACCTGACTTTTCAGCCATTCTTCTCTACCATGTATGGTGGGGGCAGCAGTTCGATAAATAAACTTCTTTTCATGCCTGAATACCTTGTGGTGTTCTCTTCATGGGCTACTTAATGAAATCTACCTATTTAATATACCTTACAAATGGTGCCATGACTGGGATGAGGTTTTTGAGTTGGAAATGCTAGAATTTCCTAACCACCCCTTTTCTGCAAACCAAACTGCCTTAAGACAACATGTGAGACTTTTCACCAATACCATTGCTGGCCTTCACATCCACATCCACACCATTTCTCTACTCTGGTGAATGAAACTACTCTCCACAGCTCTCTGTTGCTCAATCTCTGCTCAGATGTGGCGCCTTTCCACAGAGCTCCTACGGCCCTTAGCAGAAAGGAAGGTCATCTCTGAAGCGGAGAATGCCTGGTTTGGGGGGCTTAGCCATTTCTCTCTATAGAGGTCTGGGGCAAGCCAGGACACCGCTTCTTCCTGGTCAGCTCTCCTTCACTCTCCAAACTGACTCTAACACATTTAATGGGGTCCTGTGAGTCATCCCCGAGACGTAAAACGCCTATGACATGCCTCCTGCGCTCCCTGGATAGCCAAATGACCTAATATTTTTTGCTGTTCTCAGATTTAGACCATTTATGCCTCTGCAATGGTACATTGTCAGAAGTCTCTTTACCTTCAGGCTCTCTTTGCTCTCTACTATTCATGTCCAACTTTCTATATCTCTACAACTTTTTGGATTGTGCCCTGAAGCGTGCAACATGGACTGGTTCCCAGGGACCCCCTCTAGGTACCCTCTCAAAGGCTAGCCAAACTAGGCTTGATTTTTTTGTTCAGGGTTTCTTTGCATTTTTTTTTTCAGAAATTCGCCATCTTGAGTTCACTATCTTGGCCATATGTTGGTTTAAGGGTTTGGCTCCATCCAACCCTTACACTTCCACTAAGCTTGCTACTCCTCAGTCCATCTACTCTAATATGCATTGCTAACGAGTTGCTCTTTTCACAGACCCTGGTAACTGAAGCCCAACCATCTGATGTGCTTTGTTAGCAAAGATGTCTCAATATTGTTATCAAAAAACTTAAATTTTGAGTTTTACCTTTTTTGTTTTGTGTAGTCTAGTACTGACTACGTGATTCTAACATATTGGGCATATCTGTGCTAAGATTCTCACATCTAACGAGTTTTGTCATTGCAGAATATTTGGTCAATTCTTGATACGGACCAGGCAAGCTCTACTTATTATATTTGATCTCCTTGTTGCTTTAATTGGAAATAACAAAGGTTTTGTGGAAAAGATTGCAGTGCAAGCCAGCCTGGGCTGAAAAATCTCTCAAAATCTATCTCCCAACTAACCTGCAAAGAGCCAGGCTGGAAGCTGGCTCCAGCCTCTTATCTCTAACCAGCAAACACTACAAGTGGTACCATCACTCAAAATGGCAGTGCGCTAGCCTTGAGTTCAAGCCTCCTTGAATACCAACTGGGACTAACTATCCCAACAACGAGCACCTAGACTCAGCCAGTCTGGGGAACAAAGGAACATGGAGATGAGTAAGAGGAGATGATATCACATCAGCTGCTTTGTGCCTGCCTTATCAAAATTAACCAGAGCTGGGAAGTCAATTGAAGTAAGAAGACTGCCCATCTAATGTCCATACCTGTCTAACTTTCAACTGGACAGGAATTTATATTCTTGCCTTTGTTAATTGACTTCTTCTCTATCTAGTCGCCAGCTGTCAGAACAAGGTAGGGACATTTCTACCAACATTTTCAGCCCCAAGTTTTTCCTCTTGCCATTTATTTGCTCTCTAGTATTTTTTTTCTGTCCCTGAATGCATCATGAGACATCTTCAGACTTCGTCCAAGAGACTTGCCTCCTCGTGACTTTATCTAAGGACTCAATGCCCAAGTGACAGCTGTTGGCCTCTGCCTTCTCCTAGATGGGACCACATATCAGCCTTTTACCCTTACTGTCAATGCAGCTTGCAAACAGGAAGTAGCCAGAGAGAATCTTCACCCTTTTTTTCATAATTATCAAATGGCTGGAATGTAAGTTCTGAACAGGGACACCTCCCTCCCTCTTGGCTAAGTTTCCACCCAATATCTGTTACATAGGTAACTGGCAGACCTGGAAGCAATCACCTTCTCCTGCTAGGTCACATTCTAGGCCACCTCTGGTCACATGCCTCCCATCTGACCTTCGGAGGATGCCAGACCTTGAGGTCACATCCAGATCCAATGTGGTCACAATTTTCCAGCACCTGACCACACCTCTTCCTGTTCCTGGCCTAGATAAGTCTTGATCAGAGGTGGGTCGACCTCCTACCTTTTCAGACATGCTTTTCCACCATGCATGGTGGGGGCAGCCTTTTGGTAAATAAACTTCTTTTCCTGCATGAAACAAAAGACATACAAATTGCTCAAACAGAACCAAGAAGAAATAAATCAATTACAAATGGCAATAACCTACAATGAGATAGAAGTAATAAAAAATCTTCCAACAAGAAAAGCCCAGGACCTGATGGATTCACTACAGAATTCTTTAAGGCCTTTAAAGAGGAGCTAATACCCATACTCCTCAAGCTCTTCAGAGAAATAGAAACAGAAGAAGTAATCCCAAACTCATTCTATGAAGCCAATATCACATTCATCCCCAAACCAGGCAAAGACCCAACAAAAAAAGAACTACACACCAATCTCTTTGATTAAGACAGATGCAAAGCTCCTCAATAAAATTGCAGCCAACAGAATCCAGAAATATATCAAAAAATCATACATTATGACCAAGTAGGATTCATCCCAGAGATGCAGGGATGGTTTAACATCTGTAACTCAATAAATGTAATCCATCACATCAACAGATCCAAGGTCAAGAACCACATGATTATCTCCATTGATTTGGAAAAGGATTTTGATAAAATTCAGCACTCATTCATGTTAAAAGCTCTGGAAAAAACAGGAATAGAAGGAACATTTCATAAGGCAATAAAAGCCTTACATGGTAGATCAAAAGCCAATATTATGCTTGATAGGGAAAATCTACAACCAATTCCCCTAAAAACAGGAACAAGGCAAGGATGCCCACTCTCTACACTCCTCTTCAATATAGTTCTGGAATTTTTAGCCAGAACAATAAGGCAAGAAAAATACATTGAAGGGATCCAAATAGAAGAGGAAGAATATAAACTCTCTCTTTTTGCAGATGGCATTATTTTATAAATTAAGGATCCCTAAAGCTCCATCTCCAAACACTTAGAGCTTATAAACCAAATTGGCAAAGTACAGGATACAAAATTAACCAACAAAAGTCAGTCAGCTTTCTTTTTTTGGGGGGGATGTCTGGTTGTGGGGCCTGAACTCTGGGCCTGGCGCTGTCCCTCAGCTCTTCAGCTCAAGGCTAGTGCTCTACCACTTGAGCCACTGCCACTTCCGGCTTTTTTTTCTTTGCTTATGTGGTTCTGAGGAATCGAACCCAGGGCCTCATGCATGCAAGGCAAGCGCTCTACCACTGAGCCACCTTCCCAGCCCCAATCAGTCGGCTTTCTGTAAACCAACAAAGTACAAACAGAAATGGACATCGAGGAAACAACTTCATTCACAATAACCTCAAAAAAAAGTATTTAGGAAGTAACCTAATCAAAGTTGTAAAAGGTCTATTTCATGAAAAGTATAAAAGTCTAAAAAAAGGAATCTTAGAGGATACCAGGAAATGGAAAGACTACCCATGTTCCTGGATAGGCAGAAATAATATGGTGAAAATGGCCATACTGCCCAAAATAATAAACACATTCAATGCAATTCCCATTAAAGTTCCAATGACTTACATTACTGAAATAGAGAAAATACTCCAAAATTTCATATGGAACAACAAAAGCCCTAGCATATCCAAAACAATTTTAGGCAAAAGAAAGGATGCAGGAGGGATCATGATGAAGGACTTCAAGCTGTAATATAGAGCCATAATAACAAAGACAGCTTTGTACTGGCACAAAAAGATACCCTAAAATCAGTGAGACAGGTTAGAGGACCCAGAAATATAGCCGCATATGTACAGTCAGTTGATATTTGACAAAGGAGCCAAAGACATATGGTGTAAGAATCATAACCTCTTCAACTACTGGTGCTGGGAAAACTGGCCACATGCAGAAAACTAAAAGTGGACCCTAGCCTATCACCATACACTAACATCACCTCAAAATGGATTGAAGACCTTAACATCAAGCCTGAAACTCTGAAACTATTGCAGGACCGAGTATGAGAGAGACTTGGACTTATAGGCAAAGGCAGGAACTTCCAGAACAGATTCCCAGGGTCACAACAAATTGGAGAATGACTTGCTAAATGGGACTACCTTAAAATAAAGTTTCTGCACAGATAAAAACTAGTAACCAAACTAGAAAGAAAGCCAAATAATTGGGAAAAAATATTTACCAGCAATATATCAGACAAGGGTCTAATATCCATTATATATGGTAAACTCAAGAAACTAACCCTTTACAAACGTAAGAAACCAATTTTGAAATGGTCAAGGGAGCTAAAGAGAGTTCTCAGAAGAAGAGGTAAAAACACCAAAGAAACATTGAGGAAATGTTCATCATCCCTGGCCGTAAAGGAAATGCAAATAAAAACAATTCTGAGATATCACCTTACCCCAGTCAGAATGGCCCACATCCTAAATTCAGACAATGACAGATGCTGGAAGGGATGCAAAGAAAGAGAAGCATTACTTCATTGCTGGTGCGAACGTATACTAATACAATCACTTGGAAAGAAGTCTGGAGGTACCTCAGAAAGCTAAATATCGACCTGTCCTATGAACTCGCCATACCACTCCTAGGCATCTACTCAGATCAACAGGAACCAGTATACAAAGACACACACACCTTAATGATTATTGCAGCACTGTTCATAATAGCCAAGATTTGGAAACAACCCAGATGAGCCACTACTGATAAGCGGATAAAAAAATTGTGGTACCTATATACAATGGAATACTATGCAGCGATTAGACATGATAAAATGATGGCATTTGTAGGGAAATGGATGGAACTAGACCAAATTATTTGAGTGAGGTAAGACAAGAACAAAGAGACAAATGGCACAGGGTCTACCTGATATGTGGATTCTAAAGCCAAAATGACAGAAGATATGACAAATTAAACAGGACTCGAGAAACAAAAGACAGCCACTCTTTTTGTTGTATCACCGTTAATGACTCCATGTTCTTGACTATGTAGATGGTTGAAATATGCACACAATGGAGGGAAGCCAGGAGGAGGAACAGAATAAGTGGAAAATGGAAGAACATACAACAAAGGTGTCCATCAGCTGCACTGGACATAGAAGAAAAATAACTAAGTAACCCAAACACACTGATGGGAAGGGAGGAATGAGAGGGAAAGAGGGAACAGCTTACACTAAGCAAAAGGGATCAAAATGTAAACATCACCTGAGGAGGGAAAAATAATTTGGATTGTCAAAGCTCATAGAATTAACAAACTTTAGACCATGATAATGATAATTTGCCTTGTCAAGGTTAAAATGTGTTTGTGACTTTAACTAAGTATCACAATTCCACAATGTTGTGAAATATGTGAAATATATGTAATCACTTATCTCAATTTTTACAAAAAAGTGTGAGAAGGGAAGGGTTATGAGGGATGGGTGACAATATTGTCAGACACCTTGTATTCATGTACTGTTTTGTAGAATGGGAACTTCTTTCTACAACTACTTAAAAATAATAATACAAACTATTTAAAAATAAATAAACATGATGGCAACAGATAAGTTCAAATATAAAATAAGAAATTAAATCCAATTGGAAGGCAAATTTCTTTGGGGAGAGTAATGTAGTTTAATCTATAGCAAGTCTCCTTCAGCAATAAATTCAAAAGCTAGACCTTAAGTAAGTGAAATAAACTAAGAAATGGAGATGAAAAAAAAAACCTCACCCACTCTTTCTTGCCTGGACAGCTGGTGTAAAAATTCATCATGCTCCTGAATTAGAACCAAAGTGGCAAGGACCATATTTGGTGGTGCTAGGACCAATATACACAGAACGCTGCAAGATGAACTGTTCAGAGACACTCAGATGATCCCTTAAGGATAAGACTTACTGAGTGTTAATTACTGCTAACTAGTGTGTTTCTATAATTTACTTGTTTTCTATTAAATATACATTTTAAGCCTGTTCATTGGGTGAAGAGAAGGGAATTTTTAGGATTTGGTAAGAAGGAATCAAGGATCTAATTGGACATGAAAACCAGTAGGGGGTGTATAAAGCAGCGGGGCTCTAATAACCAGCAGGGCCCACTAATCAATGTGGCCCCATGTCCTGGCCCACTGGAGTGCAAGGGACATACCACCAAAGGGTCAGGGTATGTTGTTGGATGGGGTAGGATGTCATCCTCACATGATTAGCTGTGAAGAAGTTATTGGGGAACGGGCAGTTTGTGAAGTGATGGTTGAAAACTGTTAGGCAGGAGACCCACTGGAGTGATGGAGGTGTTCAACCTATGTATACGCTGCATGGTCAGAGAAATGGAATTGGAGAAAATCAAGGGAAGGAAGTGGTGAGACAGAAGGAGGGAAAGACTTGGGAGAAGAGGAATTTGAGGGAGAGTAGGAGGGAAAGTATGCCAATTGGCCACCAGGTCAGAGAAGTGTAGCCCTGTGGATAGTGGAGAGGCCTAAAGAGAAAAAGGAAGGGATGGAAGGGAAAAAGGGAAATGAAGGAAAGTCTATAAAGAAGGAGGGAGTAAGGGAAAAGGACAAAGCCTTACTTATTGACATTTGGAGCTTTGGAGATGATAATTTTGGGAGTTGGTGCTTTGCAGACCAATTAACTATGTGTGGCTGCCCACTCATTGGAGATCTGAGATTTCGTGGTTGGTGCTGGTTTGTCACTGAGTGTACAGCCCAGGAAAAGTTAAATGCAGGCCATTTCGACTGTAAATAAAGGTATTTTCAATGTGCCTCATTTGATTGTCTTGTGTTTTATGCATCATAAGTATACTGGTTCACGTTAGTAGTCTCAAAGGCTACGAGATTTGATTACATTGACTAATTTTCAATTAATACTTTATTATGTATTCAACCATGATACTTAAAAGTGGAAGGAATAATTTGAATGTCAATAATGAGTTGTAATATAATATATGTAATTTCATAATATACAGACATTCATTCTCTTGTTTTATACATAGATATGTAAATATATATATGTATATACATATATGTGAATCTACACATTTATCTGTTCATACACTTGTCACACCTGGGGCTCAGTGATATAATGATGGCTAGTACATACAAAGCCCTGGATTTGATTCCTCACTACCACATGCACATAAAAATCCAGAAGTTGTGCTCTCGCTCAAGCAGTCAAGCATTAGCTTTGAGCATAAAAGCTTAGGGACTGTGTCTAGACTCTTACTCAAGGTCCAGAATGGGCATGAAAAAAAGTTTGAATGTTGTGACTGCAACTCTATAAGGATAGGACTTCAAATACTTCATCACAGAGCAAGCCGGGAGTCTGGTGCTGACAGCTGCCATCTAAGCTGACTTAGTCAGAGGTATACGACTGCAACTCAGCCCCGCAGAACCAGATGCTGCTGGCTTGCTCACCCCTGTCACCAAGATACTCGGGGGCTGAGATCTGACACTGGTGGGTTTAAAATCCAGCCCTGGCGGGGTGTCTGTGAAACTCTGAGCTGTGGATCAAAGTGATAGATCGCTAGCCTTGAGCAAAAGATCTTAGGACTGTACCCACAACATTTTAGTGCAATCCTGTGGCTGACTCCCCTGCAAATAATACCTCTCTGAATCATTAGATGTGAACTTTGTTCAGTTTGTGATGTGTTTCTGAAAGAATGGTGTTACTGATTAGTACCCTAATACTAATGACAGCTTGTGAGATACATCTACGTGATGAGTCCTTTCTGGGGTGCTAGGGCCCTCACGGGGTGCTGTGTGCTAAGTCCTGCACAGGATGCTATGTGCTGATTTCTTCACAGGTACAGTATGCTGCGTCCTGCATTGGGTGCTGGGTGCTGAGTCTTTCACAGGATGCTGTGTGCTGAGTCCTGTGAAAAGGGTTATTTGTAGCCGGGCACCAGTGGCTCACGCCGGTAATCCTAACTAATATGGAGGCTGAGGTTTGAGGATAGTGGTTCAAAGGCAGACTAGGCAGGAAAGTCGCTGAAACTGATCTCCAATAAACCATCAGACAACTGGAAGTGTCGCTGTAGTTCAAGTGGTAGAGCACTAGCCTTGAGCTGACGAGCTGAAGGACAGAGTGTAGGCCCAGATTTCATTCCCCATGACCGACAAAAAAAAAAGAGTGTTATGTATTTTGTCCTTCAAAGGGTGCATTCTCTCATCTTGTCCTTGTAAGAACTCCACAACTGACATGACTATGCAGAAAAGAATATTGAGGCTCAGATCTGTCCCCATGGCAGGGACAAAATTATGTATTACTGAAGACTAGTGAGTTGTCTACAGGAGACAATTGTTTTGTCTTGTTTTTTCTAAGTCATGAAATTTGAACTCAGGGCCTAGGCACTGACTGATACCTCTTGGTCTCATGGCTAGCACTCCTCCACACGGAGCCATGGACCCCCTTGCAGCAGAGTGCCACGGCTTTGGGTTCTATAACCGAGGTCTGTCATCCTGTCTTCTCAAGAAGCTGAGATCTGGGTTCCAAACTATTCCTGACACAAAAGGTACCATGAAACTATTATCTCCAATTAACCACTAAGAAACCTGAAGTGGAAGCTAGGTGCTTGTGGTTCATGCCGGTCAGCCTAGCTACTCAGGATGATGAGATCTGAAGATCACGGTTCAAAGCTAGCGTGGGCAGGAAAGTCCTTGAGACACTTAGCTTCAATGAACCACCAGAAAACCGGAAGTTGCTCTGTGGCTCAAGTAGTAGAGCACAAGATTTGAGCTGAAGAGCTCAGGGACAGCACCCAGGCCCAGATTTCCACTCCTACAATGACAACAGCAACAAAAAAGACAGAAACAAACTAACAAACTTGAAGTAGAGGATTGGGAATGTGCCTTAGGGGTAGAGTGCTTTGCATATATGAAACCCTGTGCTTGATTTCTCAGAATCACATCAGTAGGAAAAACCTGAAGGGGCTCTGTGGTTCAAGTGGAAGAGGGCAAACCTTGTACAAGAGAAACTAGGTACAGTGCTCATGTCTTGAGTTCATACTCCAGGACTAGTGTATGCACACACACATGCATGTACACACACTCACACACAGAGAGAAAGCAGAAGTTAAGCTTGACAAAGTGGTAACGCACTAGACTTCGGCTCTGAGTTCATGGTCAGCACCCAGGTCCTAAGTTCAACCCCAAACCTAGCCACCCAGGGCCCAACTTGGAGAGGTCAAAGGTTTCAAAACCTCACCAGTACTAGATGAGAGGAAGCTTTGTGATGTCCAACATGTGCATGGATTTCCCAATCTTCGGGAAACCTAGGAGAGGCATTATAGGCCCATCATTGCCGGCACTGAAACGTTTCATTATGCTCAGTTCCCTAGTTGTCTGCCTGAAGGCCTTCTGAATTATATTGAGCACTGTATCTAAACACTGGAATATAGTCTCAGAAAGGCAGGATAAGAGCACAGAACTTGGCCTGCCATGGGAGGTGGCAAAAATAAAGGTCTCCTGTTAAAACAGAGCAGTAGGAAGAGAGATAGGTAAGGGTAAAAAGAGGCCTTTTTCTCCTGACCTTCAGAGCCCGCCCACACATCCTCAGTAATTGGCCCAGATGGAGTTATTTGGTACACAGCTGTACAGGAGTGAGGTCCTTTGTGTTCCTATCCAGACAACGAGGGAGACTTCCTCCAGCAGGCCTGGGATGCAGAGAAACCCTCAGGCTACATTGAGAGCAGTGAGGGGAGCTCTGGAACATGCAATATCATAAAAGCAGTCTCTGTGTTATGAACTCATTTTATTGAATACAATTTTCCTTGCTTGGTGCAATTCATCATAGCTACTCAGGAGTTTCATCTATAGAAATACATCCATACATACACAAAGAAATTGAGGTACAGGTTTGTTTTTGAGGGAGCAGGTCCTGGGGTTGAACTATGAGCCTAGGCCTGGTCCAAGAACTCCTTTTGCTCAAGGGTAGTACATTAAGCTTGAGTCACAGCCCCACTTCTGGGTTTTTCTCTGATCTCTTAGAAATAACATTGTCAAGGACTTTCTCCCACTGGTTCGTTTCAAACTCAAATTCTCTACATCTCAGCCTCCTGAGGAGCTGGGATTACAGTCAGCAGCCACTTTCAACTTCTTTCTATTCTTCTTTGTTTTATAATCTGGACTGACTTCTTAATAGGGTCATTTCTATGGTTGGGAATTATAAGTAAACTACCCAATGTTCTTTATAGATGTTTACTCTGAGAGTGTTTTCTCTCTTCATCTTACCCTCTGGTCACAGGTTTGAAGCCAAAAGTAGAAATGAGTGTTACAGCATTTAGGAGTAAATGTCAACAGGACATGCCAGTTCTGTCACTTAGCAGTGAGCTGCAGTGAAGTTACTGTCTCAGAATATGAGGACCGAAACCTGGACCTATCCTCATAATATCTGCATTGCTCCATTTGTCTATAAAATGATCGAATAATTATGAGTGTTTTGTATCTCCAACCTTAAGTATCTAGGACACACTATAAGCATGTTTCTGTATCTGTTTTTCTCTAGTACCTCTCGAGATTTAGACTAAAGTTTTGGGTGGGGCAGCTTCTAGGTGATTTCCCTGAGGAAATCCACTTGAAGCCTCCTCAGGAGATCTCCATTCAAGGCCAGCCCAACAGGAAAGGTTTATTGTCTCCAATAAACCAACAGAAAACCAGAAGTGGAGCAGTGGCCTAGAGGGTAGAGCTCCCGCTTTGAGAGAGAAAGCCAAGCAGGAGATACAGGCCAGACCAGGCAGGAAAACCTGGGAGGCGCTTATGTCCATTGAACAGCCAGATGGCTGGAGGTAGAGCTGTGGCAGTGGTAGAACCTCAGCCTTGTGAAAAGCAGCTGAGGAATGCATCACGTCCTTAGTTTAAGCCATGAGATGGCCACAAAAGAAAATTCATAAAGAGAAGGCCAAATTTATGAATAAGTGTCCTACTTACTTACATGAGTATATTACTTCCCTAAGTGTAAAGAGGCTGTACGCAAAACTTCTGCTTTTATTTACTGATTTATGTTTTAGATATGCTCATTGTACACACTGTATCATTCTTTTCATTTCAGCCCCATTGCTTTTCTCTTCCAGGGTTCTAGGCCTGTTTCCTTATATGATGCACACTGAAGCTCTCAGGAGCCTTTATTTACATTTCATTATGAGGCCAATGCAGGAGCAGTCAAAATCAGGCAGGGGAAGAGAAGCTCAGAGTTCATAGAAATAAACGGTATTCAGAAATTATAGTTGGGGACACAAAATGGTAGCATATATATGTAAAAAACTACCATTAAGAAAAAAGATGAGGGGACTGGGAATGTGGATTAGTGGGAGAGTGCTTGCCTAGCATGTATGAGGCCCTGGGTTCGATTCCTCAGTAACACATACACAGAAAAATCCAGAATTGGTGCTGTGGCTCAAGTAGCAGAATGCTAGAGACAGTGCCCAGGCCTTGCGTTCAGCCCAAGAAATGTGAAAGAGATAAATATGTATGTATGTATGTAGGTAGGTAGGTAGGTAGGTAGGTAGGTCCATTTGTACATAGATAGATAGATAGATACAGAAAGAAAGAAAGACAGGAAGAAGAAAGAAAGAGAGAGAGAGAGAGAAAGAGAGAGAGAGAGAGAGAGAGAGAGAGAAAGGACACCAGCATCACCTTCACACAACAACAGAGCAGGACGAATGTCTCTTTCCCATCTCAGGCAGCCGAAGGCTCCAGAGCCAAGAGGGCAGAGACAGGTTCTAACTCAGCTGCTTGAAGCCAAAAGAGAAATGACCCTACCTCACCTTGTACTGGAGATTAGCATTAATGATGTGGAGAATGAAGGAAGGAGAAAAGACTGGCCGAGGTAGAAGAAGGGCCTTCAAATGTGATAGATGGAGAGTAAAAAACCCACTCCGTAAAACCAGAGAGCAGGGCTTTTCTACTCTCTTCCTCCCCTCTCCCTAACTAAACTGGCTCTCTATTGGTAACCTAAAGATAGCCTGAGGCTCCCTACACCTGAGGGAGGAAGGTTAGTCATTGTTTGAGGAAGCTGAGAAAAGCCTGACCCTGGTATAACTCTAACAAATGTTTCAGGTTTCCCCCCATTGCTGGCTGTGCCTGGAATGAATGAAGTGGTTTTGCAGCTCAATACCCTGTTGAGTTTGTATATTCTGCCTCCTTGTTCTCTTCACCTAGCCTGGTTTTTGAAACTGTTTTCTGTCCTTCAAATACAGTTTTACACTGGAGTTCTTCCTGCTAATTGTTCCAGGGCTTGGATCCTGACAACTTCATTTGAACCCAGGATGGGTTAATGGGTCAAAAACACTAAGAACATTTAGAGTAACTTCTCATCACCAAGGGAAAAATAAGAAGCTCTTGAACATCTGACCTTTTAGACGTGGAAGTCAAAGTGTCATAGACTTTCCTGCCCTGGCTGGCTTCAGTGTGATCCTAAGACCTCAGCCTCCTGAGCTACGGTGACGGGCAAGAGCTACTGGTACTCTGCTAGGTTCAAACTTGTAATAACATTGACAATACAAGTCAACTGCTTATCACAAAGGGCTTGGGGAGCATATTAAGCCTTTCAACATTGGACCTTTCAGAACCCTGTGGACACAAGATTACAATGCTAGAGTCTGTAAGGCTGGACATGTGGACCTGCTACACTTAAGCCTGGAGATCTGACTCCAATTCTTTTTTTTGGGGGGGTGGGTCCGGTTGTGGGGCCTGAACTCTGGGCCTGGACAATGTCCCTCAGCTCTTCAGCTCAAGGCTAGCGCTCTACCACTTGAGCCACAGCGCCACTTCCGGCTTTTTTTCTTTTTTTTTGCTTATGTGGTGCTGAGGAATCGAACCCAGGGCCTCGAGCATGCAAGGCAAGCGCTCTACCACTGAGCTACCTTCCCAGCCCAACTACCTTCCCAGCCCTGACTCCAGTTCTTGTGTATATCAGTGCTGACTTTCCAGAGAATGTTCTCATAATTAGCGAACAGGAAAAGTACTTTGATTAACCCTCAATTTTTTGGCAGTTGTGTGTCTTGTATCAACCCTGGCCACTGTCCCTGAGCAATTCAGTCAACGCTAACTCTCTAACACTTGAGCCACAGCTCCACATGGGATTTTTTAGTGGTTCATTGGAGATAAGAGTCTAACAGGCTCTTCTTGCCTAGGCTATCTTTGAACTGTGGTCTTCAAATCTCAGCCTCATTAGAAGGTTGTTTTCCAGGTGTGAGCCACCGGCATCTGGCCTACTATTTTTGACAGTCCTGGGGATTGTTTTTGTCCAGGCTAGCACTCGACCATTTGAGCCACTCCACTGCATCTAGCTTTTGCTGAGTATGTGGCACTGAGGATTAAAACCCTGGTATTCCTGGATGTTGAGTGAGCTCTTTACCACTAAGCCAGATTTCTAGCCTCCCCTTACAATTTTATCCCACAACTTGCCTGCCCTCAAGAAAAGGCTTCTCATCTTTACTAGCCATACAACGGACAAGGGTCTCATATCTAAAATATACTTGGAACTCAAAAAATTAAACCCCCCAACAACAAATCCTCAAAGAAACAACTGCCCAATAAATAAGTGGGCGAAAGACTTAAAGAGAAACTTCTCTGAAGAAGAAAGAAGGATGGCCAATAGACACATGAAGAAATGTTCAACATCCCTAGCCATAAAAGAAATGCAAATCAAAACAACATTGAGATATCACCTCACTCCAGTTAGAACGGCAAAAATCAAGAACTCTAACAACAACAGATGCTGGAGGGGATGTGGACAGAAAGGAACCTTACTTCATTGTTGGTGGGAATGTCAACTTGTTCAACCACTTTGGAAAGCAGTATGGAGGTTCCTCAAAAGACTTCACATAGAGCTCCCCTATGACCCAGCAATCCCACTTTTGGGCATTTACCCTAATGTTTACAAACAAGACCACACTAAAGCTACCAGCACAACTATGTTTATTGCAGCATTATTTACCATAGCTAAGATCTGGAACCAACCCAGATGCCCCTCAGTAGATGAATGGGTCAAGAAAATGTGGTATATATACACAATGGAATTCTATGCCTCCATCAGAAAGAATGACATTGCCCCATTTGTTAGGAAATGGAAAAACTTGGAAAAAATTATATTAAGTGAAGTAAGCCAGGCCCAAAGAAACGTAGGTCCCATGGTTTTCCTTATTTGTAATATCTAGTATATGTATGAGTCAAGCGGAAAAGGTCAGATAATGTGATGTCAGGAAAATGAACCCTTAGATGTGTATTTTAAGGTTTTTTTTTCTTTTATGCATGTGTTTCTAACACATTTATAAGATTATCTCTTTGTTGCTTTGTATGTCCCTCCCCCACAGTATAACCCCTGCTTTCACTATATTTGATGTCAGTATAACTTGTGGAGGAGATGGGGAAAAACCAGTTGTTTAAGGATACAGGTGGACCTGTTGCAACAATGAGAAGTACAAGTTGTTATGTCCAAAACGAGCTTTACAACGTTGGTGCGGGGGGGGGTGGGGGGGGGGAAGGAGAAGGATTGGGATTGGGGGGGAGTGGGGAGGCTGGGAAGGGATGTGAAGGGTAAACAAAGGAGGAGGCTGCAATGCTTGGTAAGAAATGTACGCATTATCCTGCCCATGTAACTGTATCTCCTCTGTACAGTATGTTCACAAATAAAATAAAATCAAATTTAAAAAAAAAAAAAAGAAAAGAAAAGGCTTCTCATCAGGGAGCAGAGGAGGGAAGGTCACTCCTTCCCCCCCCAGTACCAGAGATCTCCAGCTTGGATACTGACAAAGCTCGGCGGAAATTCTAGCTCCAACTCAGGCCTTGGAAGAAAACTAGAGTCATTTAGCAGGTCAAAAGAACCTAAACTGACCTGCCAGACTCAGCTCCACCCAGGGAAAAGTTATCCAGCTCGGGCGCCAGCCCCAGGAATGGCTTTATTCACTAGGTAATCAGAGCCAGAGGCTGCCCCTCTCTTTGGCAGCCTTGAAAATCAATTGAAATTTAGTAAACAGAAACCCTGAGAGTGGCTCCCGGCTGGGCTCCATGAGTTTCTCACAAACTATCCCCTGGGAAAAGCTAATGTTTGCTGAAAGGCCTCAACTCTACCCAGAACCTAGCATCATCACAGTATCTCCAAACTTGAGGAAAAAACCATCTCCCTCTTTTGTGATACTCAAAGCACATCTCCCTCCCGTTGAACTAACCTGGGAGGAGGATCACAAAATCTTGGGTAAAGCAGAACATTTTTCTGCCTGTTAAAACAGACTTAAGAAACCAACCAAACCACAGGAAAATCAAACACCACAAGCAGACCAGAGACTCCAAAAAGAAGCTAGTTTAGGACACAGGGAGATACAGGATTTTTCCCACCCCTCCCAAAAAAATCAAAGAAATTTTTTTCCTTTTTTTTGTACCTTTTATAAAAAATTTTTTTTCTATAACTTTTTGTTAATTTTAATTTTTACCTTTTAAAAAAAAATTCTTTCTTAGTAACTTTTTTTCCTCTTATAATTTTTATTTTAGGTGTATATATGTGTGTGAGTTGTCCTTTCTTTTTTTTCTTTTTTAAAAATTGTTTTTGGTTTATTTTAGCTCTACTGAACTTCTGATCTTTTTTTCTTTCTTTCTTATCCTTTTAACCTTTTCTTCTCTTTCGTTCTTCTTTATGTGACATAATTGTTTTTCTGCACATCCTCAGAAAAACCCGTAGTCGGTTATTAAACCTTATCCCCCACTGTGTATACACTTAATCCACAAATTTATCACTGAATTCAAAACCTCTTAGACTTAAATTCCTTAATAGCAGTACTACCTCTTTATATCGATATAATATTTTAAGTATTTTTATTTTAAGTTTTTCACATCTCCTTTATATCCCTCCCCTTCTCTCCTTATATCCACGTTCTTCTCTGAATAGTGTGTTTTTATTTCTGCAAAATATTGTTAGTTTTATTTTTCTATTTTTTCTGGTATCTTTTTTTTCTCTTTATCTTTCTTCTTTTTTTCTCTCTCCCTACACTCATGCTATCCAACCTATTTCCTGCTTTGAGATTATGACTTAGTTAAGTTAACCCATCCTATGCCTCCCCACATCACTCTATTCCTATTTTTAACACACATCTCTCCCTAAACCTAATAATTTCTGGTTTACCAAATTCTTCTTTGTGTTTCGTAGCCCATCAATATATAGTGGTTTGATGTTGAATAGATGTATCTGTTGAACTAGATTGTATCTGCAGACTATTGACTATGCAAATACAGACTTTGGTTGATGCTTGTCTTAAGATAATGTTCTATAACAAAACATGTTATTTTCATCCCAAATGGGAAGAGTAAGCCGGAAAAACACAAGAGAAATGGCAAGTCCAGGTATCTCAACTCCCACTCATGATAATCTGGGGACAGAACAGATAATGAATAACCCAGAGGAGAGTTCCCAAATAGCTCTACAAACAATGATGGCAAACATACGAAAGACTCTGTATGAGCATGATAAGGAGAGAGAGGAGACAAACAAAAGTTCAATGGAGGTAAACAAAAGGTCAATGCAGGAAAAGATTGAAAACCTAAAGGATTCTGTATGAGCATGGAAGGGAGAGACAGGAGTCAATCCAAAGGTTTATACAGGAATATCATGAGCATGAGGAAGCTACTCAAAAATTGATACAGGATTTCTGTGAGCAGCTTGAGAATACTCAAAGAGAAAGGCAGGAATGGCATGAACAGGCTAAAACACTCAAAGAGAACTACAGGAATGGCATGAACTTGGGGAAGCTAAGCAAAGAGTAATACAGTAATTGAGAGAGCAGGATGAGAATACACAAAGATCACTAAAGGCATTCATGGAATCCATTAACAAAGAGCTGAAGGAAGTCAGAGAGACCACAAACGAAATGCAGAATGGAACCCAACAGAAGGAATGGGAGTCCAAGGAAACCATAGCCAATCAAGTAAGTGATTAGAGAATAAACACTGAACACCAAATTAAGGAAGTAAAAGTTTATACAAGATCTAAAACAAAGCTCCAACAAAAAATTTGAAGCCATCAAAGCTGACCAATTAGAAGGAAAAGAAATAAAAAACAAAGTAGAAAGTCTTGACAGCAGGTTACACCATGCAGAAGATCTAAACACGGAGATTCAGGACAGCCTAGATATTATAGAGAAAGAACATACAACCCTCCCAGACAAGTCCAAGAAATATGATAGATCTATCCCACACTTGGAAGACACCATCAGAAGGCCTAATATAAGGATAATGGGTGTAGAGGAGCACTTAGAAACAGGAGTTAATGGTCTAGGAAATTTGTTTAACAGGATCCTAGCAGAGAACTTCCCAAAATGCAAAAAGATAGGCATATTCAGAAACAAGAAGCTTTCAGAACTTCAAATAAACCAGACCAACATAGGACATCCCACCGTCACATTATAATCCACAAAGGATCAACTCAGACCAAGGAAAAGATCCTTAAAGATCCTTAAAGCTGTCAAGGAGAAAAGATTAATCACCTATAAAGCGAAACCAATCAGAATCACCTCAGATTTCTCTGCAAAGACAATCAAAGCAAGAAGAGCCTGGAATGATGTATGCCATGCCCTAAAAACAAACAAATATCAACCAAGAATTCTGTACCCAGCTAAACTCTCCTTCATAACCGAAGGCCAAATAAAAACCTTCCATAGCAAAGAAAAATTGAAACAATACATCTCCACCAAACCAGCCCTACAAAAGATTCTTAAAGATGTCCTACACATATAAAACCAACAAGACCACAATAAAGGCCAAGAAACTGCACCCAAACTGAGAATCCAAGAACCATAGGAAAAACCCAGTTTTCACAGCCCCCAAGAAGGTGGATAAAATGGCATAAACTCCCAAACACCTCTCAGTCCTATCTCTTAACATTAACGGACTTAACTCTCCAATTAAGCGACATAGACTGTCTAGTTTGATTGAAAAACAAGATCCTTCTATCTGCTGCAGTCAGGAGTCACATCTTGCCGTAAAAACAAACACATTTTCAATATTAAAGGCTAGAACAAAATCTACCAAGCAAACGGCCCCCATAAACAGGCGGGAGTTGCAATCCTAATATCAGATAAAATAGATTTCAAATAAAAATTTGTGAGAAGAGATAAAGAAGTTCGCTACATAGTTATTAAGGGATCTCTCCTTCAGGAGGATATTACAATTCTAAATATCTATTAACAAAACAACGGAGCACCCAAATTTATCCAAGAAACACTACTTTCCCTCAAATCCCACATAGATCCAAAGACATCAATTGTTGGGGATTTTAACATGCCATTCTCCCCACTAGATAGATCAACTCGGCAAAAACTCAACAGAGAAACTGCAGATCTAAACAATTACATAGATCAACTAGATTTAACAGACATCTACCGAATATTTCACCCAGCAGCATCAGAATACACGTTTTTCTGTGCAGCACAAGGAACATTTTCTAAAATAGACCATATTTTAGGCCACAAAGCAAACATGTCCAATTTCAGAGACATTGAAGCTATACCTTGCATTCTCTCAGACCACAAGGGAATAAAATTAGAACTCAACACCAAAAGCAACCAAACAAGTCCAGTAACACATGAAGGTTGAAGAACATACTGCTGAATCGAGTGGGTCAAAGAAGAGATTAGAAAGGAAATTCAAATGTTCATGCTATTCAACAAAAATGAGCACACACAATACCAGCTCCTCTTGGACACAGCAAAGGCAGTAATCAGAGGCAAGTTTATAGCTCTGAGTTCCCATATCAACAAATTGGAGAGATCTGAAACCACCAAGTTAATGAGACATCTGAACCTCCTTGAAAAAGAGCAGCAAGATAAACCCCAATACAGTAGATGGAAAGAAATAATTAAAATTAAATCAGAATTAAATGAATTAGAGTCCAAAAAAACTATAGAAACAATCAACAAAACAAAGAGTTGGTTCTTCAAAAAAATTAACAGAATTGACAGACCCTTAGCAAATCTTATCAGAACAAGAAGAGAACACACCCAAATAAATAAAATCAGAGATGAGAGTGGAAACATCACCACGGAAAAAACCAAGATTCAGAACATTTTAAGGGAATACTTCTCAAAACTTTATGCTAATAAGTTTGAGAACGTGACAGAAATGGACCTTTTCCTAGCAAATATTGACATGCCAAAACTAAACCAAGATGAGTTAAACCAGCTTAACAGGCCCATACAAAGCATTGAAATAGAAACAGCAATAAGAGACCAACCAGCTAAGAAAAGTCCAGGATCATATGGTTTTACAATGGAATTCTACAAGGCCTTCAAAACAGAGCTCACACCAATACTCCTCCAAATCTTCAATGAAATTGAAAGAGAAAGTTCACTACTGAACAAATTCTATGAAGCCATCATAACCCTCATCCCAAAACCAGGCAGGGACTCATCAAAGAAGGAGAACTATAGACCCATTTCTTTGATGAACACTGATGCAAAATTTCTCAACAAAATTTTGGCCAATCAACTTCAACAATTCATTCAAAAAATCATACACCACGATCAAATAGGTATCATTTCAGGGATGCAAAGCTGGTTCAATATAAGCAAATCAATTAACATTATTCACCCCATGAACAGGAGCAAGGATAAGAACCACGTGGTTATCTCAATAGATGCAGAAAAAGCATTCGACAAGATCCAACACCCCTTTATGATGAAGGTTTTGGAAAAATTAGGAATCCTTGGAACATTCCTCAATACAATAATGGCTGTATATGACAAACCTACAGCCAGCATTACACTTAATTGTGAAAAACTAAAGCCATTTGCTCTTAAGTCAGGAACAAGGCAAGGATGTCCACTCTCTCCATTTCTCTTCAACATAGTATTAGAATACCTAGCTACAGCAATAAGACAACATGCAAACATAAAGGGGATCCAAATAGGGAAAGAAGAATTAAAACTCTCCATCTGTACAGATGACATGATCTTGTATTTAAAGAATCCTATAGACTCCATTCCCAAATTACTCAAGCTGATTCAAAACTTTGGCAAAGTAGCAGGGTATAAAATCAACCCTCATAAATCAATGGCTTTTCTGTATGCCAACAATGAAAAAGTGGGGCTGAAATTAGGAAAGGAACTCCATTTGTAAGAGTCCCACAAAAAATAAAATACCTAGGAATTAACTTAACCAAAGAAGTGAAGGACCTCTATGATGAAAACATTAAAACTTGAAAAAGGAAATCAAAACAGAACTTAGAAAATGGCAAAAACTTCTATGCTCCTGGATTGGAAAGATTAACATTGTGAAAATGGCAATATTTCCCAAGGTTATCTACAAATTCAATGTGATACTTATCAAAATTCCAAACTCATTATTCAAGGAAATAGAAGAGGCAATCCAAAAATTCATATGGAACAATAAAAGACCCGGAATAGCAAAAACGCTCCTCAATGGAAAGAACACTGCAGAAGGAAAATCAATACCAAATTTCAAACTCTACTATGAAGATATAATAATCAAAACGGTAATCAAAACTGGCACAAGAACAAACCTCTGGACCAGTGGAATAGAATTGAAAACCCAGAAATGAACCTACAAACTTATAGCCATCTAATCTTTGATAAGGGAGCTAAGCAAAGAGGTGTCTGGAGAGCACTGGGCGGCAGATGAGAACAGATGGGAAGGGTAAACAAAGGAGGAGGCTACAATGCTTGATAAGAAATGTACTCATTATCTTGCCCATGTAATTGTAACCCCTCTGTAAAGTATTTTCACAATAAAATATATATTAAATTTATGAAAAAGGCTTCTCTGTATAAATCATCTAAAGACATCCCTATAGGAAGGTGTCCAAAGATAAATAAGACAAAGCTCATTCTTGGGAGAGACTCTAAACGTGAGAAGACTGTGAGAATGCCTCCAATTATGTATCCTGTTTCAACGCAAAATTATAATGATAAATGAGTCATTGTCCTAAATTATTGTGTATAATTTTATAATAGATGTGCAAAATGTAAATGGGAATAATAATATAATAAAATAAACATTAAAAGAAAGAATCAATTAAAAATAAAAATACAAAATCAATATTGAGAATCATAACATGTAATAAACATACATATGTAAGTATATATCATATATTACTCATGTATAGAAATATCTTTTCCTTTGCAGGGCCTTTATTCAGGCCATGGAAACTCTAGCCTGAATTTCTTTTCCTCAATGACAGTAAATTTTTCCTTCACCCATGGTATAAAAGAGTTACCTGGATGGTGAGAACAAATCCCACCAATGGTATAAATACTGGCCCCAGTTCCAAGACAGTGACTTAATTTTTTTTAATTTTAATATTTGTGAATATACTTTACAGAGGGGTTACAATTACATGGGCAAGATAATGAGTACATTTCTTATCATCCTCCTTTGTTTACCCATCACATCCGGTCCCAGCCTCCCCTCCTCATCCCCCCACCCAATTCTCCCCACCCCCTGCACCAAAGTTGTAAAGTTCGTTTTTGAAATGACAACTTGTACTTCTCATTGTTGCAACAGGTCCACCTGTATCCTTAAATGACTTGTTTTGCCTGATCTCCTCCACAAATTATACTGAGTGACAATTTTTTTGATGGAAGCAGTTTATTCAGTTCCATACTGAACATTAAATTAAAAGCAGTGTTGAATTTTGTATATCTATTCAGACATCTTCCTCTTAACCCAAAAGTGCTTCTCGGAATACTACATTGTTTCTTTTTTTGTTTGTTTTTTATTGTAAAAATGTTGTACAGAGTGCTCACAGTTACATGAGCAAGGTCATGAGTATATTTCCTATTGAGCATTGTTACCTCCTCCTTTGTTTTCCCCCTATCATGCCTTATCACCTATCTTCACAACTATGCCCCCTGTCAAGCTCAGTGATTTAATTTTTTAGTTTTGTCTTGGCACGAGGTTTGAACTCAAGTAGTAGCAAATCTGCACTTTCCCTCACATTGCTACAAGTTCCTGAATTCAAATCCCAGTCTAGGAAAGAATACTGGTAGAAATTCAAAACCAGGGAGCTCTATTATTTTTAAATTTAGTTAAATAATCAATTAGTTTTTATCTTTTTTCTTTTTTTTTTTTTGGCGAATCATGGGGTTTGAACTCATGTCGTGGCAAATCTGCCTCAGCTTCGATCAACCTAGGCTGGGTGGAGCCTCGGGACCCATACCCAATCCTGGAATCCTAGTCCCAGAGGGCTTGCAGAGAGAAAAAAAAAAGTAAGCTAGCACAAAAAGTGGCAAGCTGCAGAGGGATGGGTGTTTATTTTTTTTTTCTTTGCATGGTGACCATCCTGGTTTTGAATGACACGGGTGCAAATTGGACCTGACCTGAAATTGCTGAAGGCTGGCAGGCTCGCAGGAAATCCATAGGCCAACCTGTCAACATAGGCCCTGGATTCAAATCCAGGTCCTGACAACTACCAATGGCAGAATATCACAAGACACTCATTCCTATGCATAGGAATACCAATTGAATGAGAATTTTGTGCATTGGTCAAGACTAAAATTGGATGAAATACTCTTAGGACAATGATTGATCTTAATTTCATGCTTTATTAAGGATGGAAAGAAAAGTATGGTATAATAAATATGGTATAATAAATTATGGTATAATAAATACCTAAGTGTTGGTAGGAATGTAGTATATGTCATTCAATCATACATAGGCGGCTATGGTGCTTTATACCAACATATATTTATTTGTATAATACTCTCTGCCTATCCTTGTATCACTGCTTTGGCCAATCCTGGGTCACGATCTCAGCACCTGGGAACCACCTCACAGCTTCATTGGCTAGAGGCTGTTGTGTTCACACTCACCCATTCATGAATTGTACCTGCTAGGCCCTGAGTTCAGATCCTAGCACCGCTAAAAATTTATTCTTGGAGTATGAAGCCAAATGTGACACCTGATTTCCTTTTCTGGGAGAGTCCTGGGTGTCGGGCATAATGGAAAACACATCTACAAATCTAGATGGTAAGTGATAGGATGTAAGCAATGCAATACATAGGATTTCTCCCTAGAAGGTCGGGACAGTTGAATTTATTTCTATTTACGGTTATTTCTACAGTTATAAACTCTCTGCATTTGGGTCCTATGAGTTTTCCTCAGTGCCTACCACGAAATACACTAGGGGAGGCCTCATAGCACAAAAGGTTGGGTTTCTGAATAAAACCTCACTTCTGTGGGGACAGTAGGTACTTTTTAGCATTTTGGGAATAAACTGGATTGTAAAATGTAAAACAAAACAATGGGACTGTGAGGTATCTCAATAGTGGAGTACTTGCCTAAAGAGCATAAGACCCTGGCAGAAAAGTTTCCTAAAGCTCAGAATGTTAGAATTTTATTATCTGCATGAACAAACTTCTTTTTTTATTTATTTTTTGGTCCTGTTGCTTGAACTCAGGGGTTATCCCTGTGCTCTTCAGCTCAAGGCGAGCGATCTACTACTTGAGTCACAGTGCCACCTCGGTTTTCTAGTGGTTTATTGGAGATAAGAGTCTCTTGGACTTTCCTGCCTGGGCTGACTTTGAACCACCAAACTCAGATCACAACTTCCTGAGTAGCTAGGATTATAAGCAAGAGTCACCGGTGCCAGGCACATGAACAAATTTCTTAAAGATTGATTCTGAAAAAAGAACTTGGAATACACTTTTAGTATAAATAATGTATAATGCCATGGTTAAGGTACTAATTCAGAAGTATTTATTCATTGGCTGGTTTCTTATTTTATTTAAAGATATATACATATATATATATATATATATATATACATGCATTATATATATATATACATATATATATATATATATATGTAAAGTTATACAACTGCACAAGCTTCATTTTTTTTCAGCTTGGTTGGTACATTAAATTAGGTGGGATTTGTGTATTGTCGTTTTGTTTTCTGTTTTTGGAGGATTTCTCTCCCTTTTGTCTCCCTACCTCCTCTCCTCACATTTGAAGTCAGCTTGCTCTTTCTTGGCTTTGTTGTTCATAGCTGATTTTCTACCACTTCAGCTATGCCTGTAGCCTGGCATTTGCCAGTTAATTAGAGATGATATCTGTGTTCATTGGCTTTAAAATTTCATCTTCCAGTTCTCAGCCTTCTGAGTAGTTTACAGATGTGAGCCACTGTGGTGCCTAGGGATAAATTAGACTTTAGCTGGTGTGTTCTTTCTGTTTTTCTAAGCATGGGATCATCTAATATAGTATTTCTGTGAATGTCCTAGGTCTAAATTAAGATATAATACATATACAAATCTGTATAATTTTCATAAAATGTAGTAAATTTAATATGTGTTATAAGTGTAATAATAGTCAATATATATATAATGAATAAATAATACAAAAACAAATATGCAGTAAACGTAAGTATGTAGATAATAATCATTGAAAATTGGATGAAAATTAATTTACAGGGCTGCGGATTGAATTGAGGCCTAGAGAGCAGGCCTGAATTGCTGGCATTCAAAGAGGGTGAGTTTCCCCATTCCCCACAGTGCACTAGAGTTTCCCCAACTCCAAGTTCAAATCCCAGGCCTGGAAGAAAAAAAAAATGAGCACGCATTCCAAGCCAGGGAGCCCCATCAGTATTTTTAATATTTTTTAATTTTTTTAATTTTCAATATATTTTAATAATTTATTATTTTCTTATATATTTACATATATTAATTAATTGATTGATTAGTTAATTAATTAATTTATTTAGACAAGCACAGAGCTTGAAGTTAGGTCGTAGCAACTCTGCCTTAGCTTCCATCAACCTAGCCTGGGTTGGTCAGCCTCTGGACCCACAGCCCATCCTGGGATCCTAGGCTTCAGGGGCTGACAGGAAAAAAAAAGTAAAAATGGCAAGGAAAAATAGCCATGAATTGCGAGACTTGGTTTTCCTTCCTTTCATGGTTACCATCCAGGGTCAAAATGACACAACTGCAACCTGTAGGTCACCTGGCATTGCTGTCAGCTGGCTTCTGTGCACCTAGACCCTGAGTTTGAATCCCAGTCATGACATTTACAAAGGGCTGGAGAGCCCAAGAAACTAATGCCTGTCCATAGGAACCCTAAAGGAATGTGGTCAATGTCATGGTTGCATGAGTACTTTCTCAATCAGTCTAGCAAAAATTAAATCCAGTTCACAAGATGTGGATTGATTTTAATTTATAGTTTATTATGCATTAAATGGAAACATTGTGTGTGTGTGTGTGTGTGTGTGTGTGTGTGTGTGTGTGTGTGTGTGTGTGTATGTGTGTGTTTTGTCAGTAGTGGGGATTGAACTCTGGGCCTGGGCGTTGTCCCTCAGCCTTTCAGCTCAGGGTTAGGGTGGGGCCATGTGAGACACAGTGCCAGTCCCTGCTTTTTTTTTTTTTTTTTTTTTTTACCATGTGTTGCTGAGGAATCGAATCTGGGACTCTTGCATACAAGATAAACACTGTCCCAATGAGCCACCTTCCCATCCCCTAAAAGAATACTATTGATTAAATGGAGTCCACACTAAATACCTGAAAATCACTAGGAAATAGTATATGTCATTGAATACTAGGTAGACATCACTGGCAGTATCTAAATATCTAAATATATATTTGTTTGTATACCACCGTCTGCATAGAAAGGTATTGCTAATTTGGCCAAATCTGTGTCTCCATCCTAGGTCCTGGGATCCACCTGGCACCTTAATGTGCGAGAGGTTGCGGTGCTGACACTCACCCATTCGTGAATTGGGCCTCTAGGCCCTCAGTTCAGGTCCCAGCATTGCTAAAAATGTCTTCCTGGAGTAAGATTGCAAGTGTAATACCTGTTTTCCTTTTCTCTGCAGGTATGATGTTTATAATTTGTCTGCAAAGCTACATGCTATGGAATAGATTTGAATGAATGTAATAAATGTTATAGGTGCACTCACAGTCCATAAAATAAATGGTAAACAAATAAATATATAATAAAATATAATGAATCATTCCAAAAAACAAGATATAGACTGAATGCATGGGTGTAAGTATAAATGATATAATAAAAATGTATATAAATGTTATGTTCTCCAAGGCTGGGGCTTGAATTCAGGCTTAGAGAACAGGCCTGAATTCCTTGTCTTCAGGGGAGGAGAGCTTTCCTTTTCTCCCATCCCCTGCCCCAAGTGCATCAGAGTTACCCAGATCCCAGTGACATCCCTGGCCTGGTAGACAACAAAATGGCACAAAATCCGAGACAGGGAGCTTCAATAGTGGTGTTAATTAATTAATTTTTGCCAAGCACGGGGTTGAACTCAGGTTGTGGCAACTCTGCCTCAGTTTCCATCAACCTAGGCTCGGATGGTGCAGCCTCTGGACTCACAGCTCATCCTGGGGTCCTAGGCCTCAGAGGCTCACAGGAAAAGCAAATGAAAACAGCACTGAATAAAAGCCACAAACCGTGGGCGGTCAGCAGTTTCTGTTTTCCTTCCTTGCACATTGACCATCCTGGGTGTGAATGACATGGCTGCAACCTGTAGGTCACCTGGCATTTCTGAAGGCTGGCACTATCAGTGAAGCCATAGGCCAACATGGACAGTAGGCCATGAGTTCGAATCCTGGTCATGCCACTTAGAAGGGGCTGAAGTGTCTAAGAAACTATTGCTTGTCCATAGGAACACCAGAGGAATGTGATTAATATCATGGTTGGAAGAGTAGTCTGTCAATCAGTCCTGCATAAAATTAGACCCAATAATCACTGGACAGGGATTGAATTTAATTCATAGTTTATTATTCATTAAAAGAATACTATTGATTAAATGGAGTCCTCATTAAATACATGAGAATCAGTAGGAAGGTAATAAATGTCATTGAATACTAGATAGTCACCTCTAGCAGTACCTAAATATCTAAATTTGTGTTTGGGCTGGGAAAGTGGCTCAGTGGTAGAGCACTTGCTTTGCATGCCTGAGGCCCTGGGTTTGATTCTTCAGTACCACATAAACAAAAAGAAAATAGCCGGAAGTGGCACTGTGGCTCAAGTGGTAGAGTGCTAGCATTGAGCTGAAGAGCTAAGGGACAGCGCCCAGGGCCAGAGTTCAGGGCCCACCACCAAACCCCAAAATAAATAACTAAATAAATAAATAAATTTATATATATTTATATACCACCATCGTCATAGAAAGTTACTGCTATTTTGGCCAAACCTGGGGCTTGATCCCAGGTCCTGAGATACACTTGGCAGCTGAACGGGCTAGAGGCTGCGGTGCTGACACTCACCCATTCATGAATTGGGCCTCTCAGCCCTTCCTTCACATCAGGTCCCATTATTACCAAAAATTTCTTCCTGTTGTAAGATTTCAAGGGTGACACCTGTTTTCCTTTTCTGTACAAGTTCATAATATGTCTGCAAAGCTACATGCTATGGAATAGATGGGAATAAATGCAATAAATGTTATAGGTGCACTCATGGTCCAAAAAATAAATGCTAAATAAATAAATAAATGATAAAATATAATGTATCACTCCAAAAAACATGATATAGACTGAATATATTTATGTAAGTATAAATCATATATTTAACATGTCTATAAATGTTATGAGGTGCTTGAATTCAGGCCTAGGGAAGAGTGTAGTTCATGTATGATTTTCATAGGAAATGATAGGCAAGATGTATGGCACAACAATTAGTTTTAATTAAGAGTTCATGAAGTGTGACAAAAAGAATCACATTCAGGAACTGGAGCCATTGAGAAAGATCCAAGAATCGGTATTCAAATGGTAGATAGGATACGAACACAGTTCACTACATCTCCTACTCTATCCAAATAGGTAATTAGCATACTAGCTTCAGCTTATGAATGGATGAATATTGTGCCCCATCCCCATCCTGGGGCTAGATCTCAGGTACTGGGTATGGCCTAGCTCCTTAGTGGCTCACAAGCTGATGGGCTCATGTGGACCTATTTGGCTGCTGGGCTTCCTAGACCCCAAGTTCAAATCCCAGCACTACCCAAAGGGTTATCTTGATGTGAGAAGCCAATCCTTGCACCTGTTTCCCTGTACTGTGCAAGTGCTGGGTTACAGCAAGAATCAAGAAAGCATAGGCAACTCTAGACCCGTGGGACTAGGTTGTCATCAATGTCAGCACAGTTTTATATGTCATTCTATGCTCAATAAAATACACAATATATCCTTGAAAAAAAACACAAAATAAAAAGAATAACTATACTGAATGCAAGATGCATACCACAACTGTATGTAAATAGAGATCCTATGTTTAAAAGAGCTGGGCTTCTTATTTTGTCCAGTGTTGGGTCTTCAAATCAGGCCCTGGACCAGGCCTGACATTCTAGTCTTTAAGGATGGTGTGCCTCCCCTTCCCCCACAGTGCAACAGAGTTACCCAGAACTGAGTTCAAATCCCAGTACTGACAAAAGATTCATCCTGATGTCAGAAGCGAGTCGTTGCACCTGTTTTCCTCTCCTGTGAAAGTCCTGGGTCTTAGCTAGGATGGAGAATGAATGCATAGGCAATCCTATAACCATGGGAACAGGTTGTCATACATATCAGCACAGTTATAACTGTCACCATATTCAGTAAAATACACAATATCTCCATGAATTAGACACAGATTAAGGAGAAGAAGTTCACAGAATGCAAGATGCTGTCCGCACATGTATGTCAATATATGTATTTAGGACTATACTGGCCTCTGCTTCAATCACCTCAGGGTGGCAGGCTGCCATGGGACAATAGCCAATCCTGGGATCCTAGGCCCTGAAGTCTTGCAGGAACACACACACACACACACACACACACACACACACACACACACACACGGAGAGAGAGAGAGAAAGAGAGAGAGAGAGAAAGCCGAGGGATGGATTTTTAACAATGGTTTCCTTTCCACGGTGATTATCCTGGGTCTGAATGACATGCCTACAAAGGGTACTTCACCTTGCATTGGAGAAGGCTAGTAGGCTATCAGGGAAGCCATAGGCCCTTGCAGCAATGTTGGCCCTGAGTTCAAGTTCTGGTCCTGACACCAACCAATCGGGGCATTTCCCAAAAGACTCATTCCTATGCATCAGAATACTGATGGAATGTGAGCAAACTCATGATTGAGAAGTTTCTCCATGGATCGGTCTAGTCTAAAATTAGACACAATGATCCTAGGATGCTGACTGATCTTATTGAATAGTTTATTAAGCATGAAAAGAATCCTATTCCTTCAATGGTGGCATAATAACTACCTAAGTGTTGGTAGGAACGTAGATTTCATTGAATCCTAGGTAGATGGCTCTAGCACTCTATACAAATATATATTTATTGCTATACTACCACCTGCCTATCCATGTATGGCTATTTTGTCCACCCCTGTGGCTTGATGTCAGGGTCTGGGAACTGCCTGGCAGTTTCCTTGGCTAGGAGTTGCCGTTTTGTCACACCCATTCATGAATTGGGTCTGCTGGGCCCTGAGTTCAGATCCCAGCACTGCCAACAATTGAATTGTGGAATAAGAAGCCGAGTGTGACACTTGTTTTCCTTTGCTCTCAGCATTCTGGGTGTCAGACATGATGGAGAACACGTCTACAAATCTAGATACTATGTGATAGGATGTCATCAAAATAATGAATGGAATGTGTGCTACCACAGTCAATAAAATAAATGGTAAATAAATCAATAAAATAGAAATACAATAAATAACCACAACAAAGAGGTTATGTACTGAACATCTATAAGTACAAATCCTATCATTACAATGTACATAAATAGTATGTTTCCCAGGGCTGGGGCTTGAATTCAAGCCTAGGGACTAGGCCTGACTTTCTTGTCTTTAAGCACGGTGAGCTTCCCCTTTGTCCACAGTGTTGCAAAGTTACCCAGACCCTGAGTTCAAATCCAAACCCTGGCAGAAAAAACGGCACCAATTGCAAGCCAGGGAGATAATTTTGTTGTTGTTGTTGTTGTTGTTTTTTGCGAAGCCAGGTCTTGAACTCAGGTACGGCAACTCTTCCTCAGCTTCCATCACCCTAGTCTGGGGTGCAGCCACTGGAACCACAGTCGATCCTGGGATCCTAGACCTCCAGGCCTTGTGTAGGGGGGAACTCATAGAAAAGAAGTGGTGGGATGAAGTTTTAACATTTTGCACCATGACCATTTGGGTCTGAATGACACGGCTCCAAAGGGTACTTCACCTTGTATTGCTGAAGGCTGGCAGGGTACTGGGGAAGACATAGTCCTGCAGGGCAGTATAAGCCTAGAGTTGAATCCCAGTCATGTCATGTCCGAATTGTGGGAGATCCTAAGAGACTAGTTCCTGTTTGTTGGAATAATGATTGAATGTTGTGTCATGGTTGAATGAGTTGCTCATTAAAATACAACTATTTCTTACAGGGACACAATAATTTCAGTACACTGATTTACTTAATAGTTTATTAAGGAAGAAAACAATAATATTAATTATATGGAGGCATAATAAATACCCAAGAATTGTTAGGAATGTAATCTATATAACTGAATAATGGATAGACATCTCTGGCACACTATAAATATATATATATATATATATATGTATCTATGTATATATAAATAAATAAATAAATATATATATATATATATATATATATATATATTAGCATACTACCATGTGCATGCCAATCTGTTCTTATTTTGTCAACCCCCGGGGCTCAATCTCAGGTCCTGGGAAATGCCTGTCAGCTCAGTTTGCCCCAGGATGGCATGTTGACACGCAATCATTCATGAATTTGGCCCTGTAGGCCATGAGTTCAGATGCCAGCACTCCCAAACAATGAATCGTGGAGTAAGAAGCAGATGGTGACACATGTTTTCCTTTTCTGTGAAAGTCCTGCGTGTCAAGTATGAAATGGAATACATATGCAGACCTATATCCTATGTAATCAATGTAATCAATATTCTATGTGCCATAATAGTAAATAAAATAAATGGTTACTACATGAACAAAACAAAAGGTAAAATGAATAAGTACACTGAATGCAATATCGAGTCAATATATGTATGTAAATATAAATCATATATTTAAAATGTACACAAATGGGAGTTTTTCTAGGTGGGGGGGAACGATTTCAGGCCTAGGGAACAGACTTGAATTTCTTGACTTCAAGAAAGCAATCTTCCCCTTTCTACACAGTGCAACAGAGTTACCCAGACCATGAGTTGCAATCCCAGTCCTGGCAGAAAAAAATGGCATCTCTGTGCTATGTGACAACCAAGTTTTTAGATATTTCATTATTTCTCCTTTTAATGAATGTAATTTTTTAAACTCTTCATAAATTATTGATTAAAATAAATCATTATCCTAGAATATAATTGCATATAATTTTATCCTAGAATCATTCAAAAACTGCCCATTCAATCATGACATACATCACATTCCATTGGTATTCATATGGATAAAAATTAATTTCTTAGGATCTCCTGCCATTTGGAGGTGGCAGGACCAGGATTCGAATTGTGGGCTCCAGCTCCCACCACTTAAACCCAAAGATAGGGAACTCACCAGTCTGTCCAAGAACATCAGCAAGACCAATGATTAAGCAGCCACCAGTGGCTCTCAGCAGTCCTCCATGATACTTACAAGGCTGTGAAAGGAGATTCATGGTCAAATTCACCCTAGGCTGGAAAGTACTTGAGACCTCTGTCAAACTTCAGTGTCAACAAACCAGAAATCGAGCCGTGTGCCTCCAGTGGTAGAGGGGTAGCTTTGAGCAAAAGCAGCTCATGGACTGTACCTAGATCCTGAGTTCAATGTCCAGGACTGGCAACAAACAGACATACACAACAATCTGTGCAGCCTCCGGCATCTGTTGGTTGACACCACTACCAGCATTTGAGGAAGGTAGAGGTAACTGAATGGTAAGCAAGAGTCTCGAGGCGAATTTGGAGTACAATAAGAAATTGACGACCTAGCCAGTGAGTGAGAGAGTAGAGGATTTCCCAGAGCCTGGGAATGTGGCCAGCCCATCTTTCCCATCAAAGTGCTCAGATGTCTGAAACAAGAAGACTCTGAGACAGAGCTGCGGGCAACAAACTACTGCCAGAACACCAGTAGAAGAATCCTCTCGTCAGACCTTCAACATTCAAGAAAACAAAGAATACAAAAAAGAGAAGGATCCCAAAGACAAACACCACTGGGGAGGGTGATTCAACGGAGGGTCTGGCCAACGTTGATGCCTACCATAGGCTTTCCCTGCCTTTGGACACAGTCACAGATACCAGGGTCCAGAGTGTCAAGGTTCTTGATACCACCAAGAATCTACAGAGGTGCTACCGTCATGTGGTGCCTGCCCTATACTGCAGCAAAAGAAGAAACCAGGTGCTCTGTGACAAGATCCAAGCACTGAAGCAGGAAAAAACAGACCTGCATGATTGACAAGAGAAAGAGAAGGAGAAGATAGACCAAGTGCACAAAGCACTGAAAACTGAGCTTAGACATCCACAAGCTACCCATACAGAGGTTGGTTTCGGCAGAAAGTGATTTACAATCGGCACCAGCCCACATGCAGCTCATGGCCGATGACAGAGAAATGGAGCACGAAGCTCTCACCAGCTGCCTACAGGCCACAGAGCAGTGTATGGGGGAGTTGGAGGAGGTGGATTCTCTGGTTACTACTTACAGAAGGAGACTGAAATGTTGTTCGAACAGCTGAATGTTGTAACACTTCAGCTCAAGGAAAAGGTCAGAAGCTTCTATGGCCTGGAGCAAGTGAACACAAAGTTTTAGGAGAAGGTGGAATCAATCTGGATGTCGAGGAGCAACAGGAAGAACAGAATTTGCAAGTTCCAACAAGTGCTGCAGAGTCGTGATGTACCAAAGAGACTACAGGACAACCTGAGCTGAATGGTGACTGCAGCGAATCTGGAGACAGACACCTTCTCCCAGAACCTGAACATTGAGAGGTCCGTGCAGAAGGAGGGAGCCTGGTGGCTAACTGAGCAGGTAAACCAACTGACAGAGGAGAAGGAGTGAGGATCGAGGTAGGTGCTGCACCTAGAGAATAGCTGGGGGAACTGAGAACAAAGCTGGCAGAGCCATCACCCCCTGAGCATCCATCTCAGGAGGAGCACCAACTGCAGGCCTAAGCCTACCTCATGCAGGTAGGATTGGAAAACCTGGAGGTACAATTTCACATCTAGGTACAGGAAAACCAGAGGCTCTGTCTCCAGATTGCGGAGCAGAAGGAGAAACTGGGAAGACTAGAGGAGAAAACCAAGGATTGGCAGGAGATCCCCGAGACCCCACGATGTGCATGTGTGTGCAAACCACAACTGGAGGAACAGGTGGCCTTGCTGCAGGACGCTCTCCACAGGGTGAGCAGTGAGAAGGAGGATCTCACCAGCATCATGGACTCAGAGCAGCAGTTGAAGAAACACCTGCGGGAACAGCTGGACTGCTCAGAGGAGAAGATAGAGGAAGGGAAAGAGGTGGCTGAGAGAGAGAGACAAGCAGCTCAGGAGCTGCAGGAGCAGCAGGAGCAGTCCCTAGCCTAACTGCAGGAGCTCAGAGCCACCTGTGTAACAGCACATCACTTCCAATGATCAGCTGTGCTCCAAGTAGTAGGTCCTGCAGTAGCACCTGCAGAAGCAGACTCGACTGTTGGGGCAGCTGAAACAAGTGCAGGGTCTGACCAAATGGGGGGACTAGGTGGTGCCCCCAAAGTGGCAGGATACTTTCAAGTGCCTGGAAGTGACCAGTCCACAGGAGGAGCACCTGCAGGCCCAGGTGAGTTTCCCGACTTTCCTTGGGGAAGGGGAATCTGTGAACCCTGGAGAAGCAAAAGCTGAGGAAGTGACTCTCTCCTCAATGTGCCCATGGCAGAGGTTGGAGATGGCCCCCAAACTGAGAGAAACATGGCTCAGTTAGCACTCTTGGAGGCTGAGATCCACAGGGGGAAACTCCTGCCGGACTGCTGCAGGCACTCCCTCTACCCTGGACAGCTCAGTGTCAGATAGAGCTGCAGCCACAGGTCCCCCGCACCGTGAGCTGTCACCACAACTTGTAAGAGAATGGAAAGTGGGACATGTGGGCATCTGTAAAGAAAATCTACTTCATACACGACCTGCCTGATGAGGTGGACTTCCAGAGTCCTGCAGATGAGCTCCACCATCGATGCAACCAGTTGTCGGCACATATCCGCACCGTCCAGGAATCCCTCCTGGCATGTAAAGGACAGATGTTCATTCTGGATCAGCTGTGTCAGGAGAAAGCCAAGTGCATGTGCCAGCTGTCCCAGGAGAAGATGAAGAGTAGATAGCTGCAGGAGCTGCTGTCGCTCCTACACAGGGCTGCAGTTGCTGACACAGGCTGAACTCCCCACCAGTGCAGATGCTTCAGATTCCTCAGGCTCCTGGGTGGGCAAAATGAGGGAGAAGCAGAAAGGATTTGAAGAATTGCAACTTCAGGATAGTGTGGAAACTACAAGAGGAGAGGTCAGGGTTTCCTGCCCCGTCCAGGACTCCCCCACAGAGCATGTTCTCCTGCTGATTCCCACATCCAGAACTTCCCACAGCTGGTATGCTCAGGCTTGCAGTGCTCCGTCCCTTCTTTTCTGTAGACAGAAGGGGATGATGACTCCCTATGTGACATACTGAGTCCCAAAATCTTCAGCAGCCACCAGTACTAGGTGGCCAGGTGGGCTTCTCTAGGACTCCATTTGCCTGGTGATAAGAAGAAAAACTGTGGGCTGAGTAGAGCAGAGGCTGCTGGGAGGAGGCCCAAATTCCAGGGACATCTGATGGCCCATTGGTGGCCAGGGAAGAGGCCCATGTTATGCTTATCACAAAGAATAAATTGTTTCCAAAGGGAAAATAAAGCCTCAACAAAGATTTGTTCTTCCAGTTATGGGGCTTGAACTCAGAGCCTGGCCACTCTCCTTGAGCTCTATTTGATCAAGACTGGAGGTCTACAAGTTGAGCCTCACCTCCCCTTCCAGCTTTTTCTGTGTGGAATCGAAACCAAGGCTTCAGGCTTGCTAGGCGACCACTCTATCACTGAGCCACATTCTCAGCTAGGATGATCCCCCGCCCCCATACCCATATGGCCAAAACTCAGATAAATAGGAATTAGGGGCTAGGATGAATATGAAGTACAAGTCTGGTTCACACGGAAATACTTCCCTGCCCCCTTTTGACATCCTTATTTAAAGTTTCTCTTTTACTATTGAGGGATGAGAGAAGGAGAGGGACGTCCGAGAGAGGAGTACCAAGAACAGTGGCCCCCTGAGTCCCACAGCCTCCCCCACACAAGTGGTCCTACATATTCCTGTCTTATCTGACTCAATGTTGTGTCTACACTGTCTCCCTACCCCTGCAAGGATCAGAATGAAATAAATGTTAGCCCTGGCCTCAGCTCACACCCAGAGTAGAAGCTCCTAGTCCCAGGCTGACTTCTACCTCTGACTTCCTTGAGTTAGGCTGGACCCACCACTCACCACTGTGTTGGTGTCAATGAGTTCATGGATGGATTTCAGGAAGAATGTCTATGGCAAAGAGCAGAAGCAGCAGTGTGAGCAGGGAGGAAGGAACCGGGGCAATAGGTCTGCGATCTTCCTCCTTGGAGCCTTCAGGTCAAGCCAGAGCCATTTTGACCTGAAGCACGGCCATGGCCAGGGTGTGTACAAGATAGAGGATCACGGGATTAAAGGAGGTACTGTTTTATGTTGGCACACTTGAAATTTCCAATATGTGGAACATGCCAATCCCAAAGCCAACATGCAATGCCTCTCCTTGTTGTTGTTGTCCATATGCGTTGTCGCTGAGCTCTTTTTCTCACGGCTTGCACTCTACCACTTGAGCCACAGGGACACTTCTTGTTTTCTGATGGTTCTTTGAGGATAAGAGTCTCACACAATTTCCTGCCAAAGCTGGCTCTGAAGCCAGATCTCACCTTCCTGAGTAGCTAGGATGAGAGGTGTGAGCCACCAGTGCCCAGCATGTGATGCCTTTTTAAAGGATCTTGGCGAGTCTGTAAAATGAACCCCAAAGGGTCTCGATAGACCATGACCCAATCAAGGAGCTAGGGGTTGAGGAAGTCTGACGTTATAGCCATTCTGTTCCCCAAAATTATAGATGTCAGGTGGTGTTGGATGCATCGAACTCTTAGGCCAACAACCACCAATTTTAGTCGGGAAAAAGATAGAGAATACCCAAAGGTAACAGTGTAGAAATCTCTGATTTGCATGCATATGGGTTGTGTGTGTGTGTGTGTGTGTGTGTGTGTGTCTGTGTGTGTGTGTGTGTGTGTGTATGTGTGTGTGTTTTCCAAGGCTTGAAGAGCTTAGGTGGTAACCTTTAGATTGTTTGCACAAGTTTGGTGCTCTAACATTTGAATTATAGTATTTCTTCTTCCCAGCTTTTTGGTGATTCTTTGGAGATAAGAGTATGCCCAAGCTAGCTTTGAATCTTGATTGATCCTCCAGTGTCTGCCTTGAGTAGCTAGGATTATAAGCATGAGCCACTCCCATGCAGCTGCATGGATGTCTTTTCATTCTTTCAGTTCTAACAGCTGTCTACTTGCCCTGGCCTAGATCTCTGACCTCTACATCAGCTCCCAGCAGCCCCTGATTGTGTGGAGAACATAATGCTCAAACCTGTCAGTGCATCCTATTTCTTTGTGCTCAGGGGCGGGAATGTTTCCTCTGAAGCCCAGAGGGTTAGGGGAAGGGGAAGGAGGGATAGCTGTAGATGGGTGCTCGACTAGGAAATAGGTATTCTGTTTTATCCAAGAAGGAAAGCGTGGCCAGATGCTAATGGCTCATGTCTCTTATTCCTAGCTCCCTCAGCAGGCTGAGATCATAGGACTGACATTCAGATGCAGCCCAACAAGAAATGTCTGTGAGAATCTCCTCTCCAAAGAACCACCTGAAAACTAGAAGAAAAGCTGTGGCGCAAGTGGTAGACTGCTATCCTTGAATGAAAAAACTGAGGGACAGAGCATGGGCCCTGAATTCAAGCCCTACTACCAAGATGCACTCATGCAAATGCATGCGCATGCACACACACACACACACACACACACACTCTCTCTCTCACACACACACACACTCACACACACACACACACGCACACGCACACATACACACAGAAGAAGGTAGTAATGATAAGCTGAGCTAGAACTGGGGGCAGTCCTGAGGCATAATCATAGTAAACTCTCAAGCTACATCAGTTGTTTCTCCTTAAGTCTTTCTTGGGCTGAGGTGTCTGGCCTATGACAGTAAGTTCCATGGAACCTGCCCCTCCATCGCAGCACGGGGCCATAGAACCAAGGGAAGGACACTACGGATGCTCCTTTGTAGTTGGCCTATAATTGCAGACCTTCATCTGCTCCTGAGCACTGGTGAGTTAAGCAGGGCTCTGAGCCCTGGGACTCCTGGGATATAGTGACTGCTACAAGCAGCAGCCAGCCTGCTTTGGATTCCTCAGCCTACAAGTCTCACATGAGCCCAACTCAAAACCTGTCCTAGGTGTACCTGAAAAATTCACATTCTTGTGATTCCCTTGTGAGCCGGTGTTAACTGTTCTACCCCTTCTGGCCCAGAACTGTGGTCTGAGACATTGATTTAGTACTCAGATCCACACTGCACTCATGGCAGATGCACTTCTGATGATCCAGCCAATGACCTCCATGCCACAAGGCTTGTTCCTGATCTTGTACTGTGTCCCGCTCTGTAGGCAAAGGCCTTCAAGGAAGCTGCTCTCTAGACTTGTAGGACACATAGACATTGGAAGATCATCAGGAGCCCATTGGAAAGTACTCTTCCTAGAGCCACAGCATGAGGTCAAAGCAAGCCAGGTATTGGTCATGGGGCTCTAACTCTGGGGCTGGGCACCGTCTCTCAGCTCTTCAGCTTAGCGCTTCAGCCACATCACCGCTTCTGGTTTTCTGGTGGGTCATTGGAGATCAGAGTCTCCCGGACATTCCTGCCCAGGCTGGCTTTGAACGGCAATCCTCACATCTCAGCCTCCTGAGGAGCTAGGAGGACCAGCATAAGCCACCCATGCCTGGCTGATCTGGCTTTCAACACAGTGGACTAGGAGCTCCTGAAAGCTTTCCTTTATTTTTTAGGTGCCAGTACTGGGGCCTGAACTCAGGGTCTGACCTGTAGTCTCTTAATGTTTCTCTCAGTGTGGACATTCTACCACTTGAGCCACAGCTCCATTTCTGGCTTTTGTTAGTTCATGGGCAAGAAAGTCTCAGTAACTTTCTTCCCCTGAGATGGCTTTTACCCACGACCTCTGATCTCAGTCTCCTGAGTAGCAAGGATTTACAGGGGTTGGGCCACTGGTGGGATTGATCTAGAAGCTTTTCTTAAGCAAGAGTTCTTCCCTGCATTTGTCCTGACTCCTCCATGCAGAGGGCCTGAGGGTCAGGAGCTGTGAAAACTAGGCTTCCCGCCATGGAAATTTGCTGGGATAGTTGGTGAAAAGTCAAGCTAATATTTCACTGGGCCTCATTCTGGTACCCCACCCTCTTCCCCACCTGTGACTCAAGTACAAAACTTGACCCAACCTTCAGTGTTAGGCCAGACTTGTCTGAAGCCACAGAACCTTCATTCCATCCACACCACCTGCTTTACACCACACCTCAATACCTTTGCCATTGCTCTACCTTGTGCCTGAGGCTCTCTGTCCTGTTCCACATCTTAGAAATCCTGCAGACATTTGGCACTGATTATATCACCTCCTGGAACAAGTCTTTCCTTCCCTCCTCCCTCTTTTTTTTAAATACTGAGTTTCTAGAGGTGGAATTTGTGCAGGCTGACTCTCAAATTCTCTATCTTGTTGTGTTTGTGTTTGTATGTGTGTGTATGTGTGTGTGTGTGTGTGTGTGTGTGTGTGTGTGTGTGTGTGTGCGTGTCTGCGTGTGCCATTCCCGGGGTTTGAATTCAGGGCCTGGACGATATCCCTGATCTTTTGTGCTCAAGACTAGCACTCTATTACTTCAACCATAGCTCTACTTCTGGCTTTTTGGGAGTTTAATTGGAGAAAAGATTCTCATATAGATTTTCCTACCTGGATTTGGGATCCTCAGATCTCAGCCTCCTGAGTAGCTAAGGTTACAGGGGTGAGCCAACAGCACCTGCCCTCTACCTGTTACCCATAACCTCAGCCCTCTTCTTAGTCCCAATAGAAAATGTCTCACCATGCTCACTTTTTATTTTGGCCAGTCTTGGGGCTTGAACACAGGTTCTGGGCATGTTCCTGAGCTTCTTTTGCTCAAGGTTATCACTTTTATTGCTTAAACCACAGTGCCACTTTTGGCTTTTTCTGTTTCTGTGGTAGGGAGGAATCGAACTCAGGGCTTCATTTGTGCTAAGTAAGCACTCTACCAGTAAGCCACATTCGAAGCCCAAGGCTTATTTCTAACGGGAGTTATGACGGTGGGATTTATTGGATTACCCCTTTGGGCACAGAAATTGCTGCCTATTTTCTATCTTTCCCAGGATTTGGGACCAGCCTGAGACTCTGCAATGAGGAATGATGACTGAGTTATGGCACCAGTCCCCAGAGGCCTAGGCTCACATCCTACCGAGGGATAGAGGATATGGAGCCACAACCTTCGACATCACCTACAGCCTAAGAATTGTGGTTTCCCTTGACAAGTGCCAGGACATAATTCACCCGTTTTACACACCAGTTGCACACACCAGCCCAAGCAAAGATTTCCTGGCTTTAGTTCTTAAACTGCAGTGAAGGATGCTTGTTCAAGCTGCCTGCTCAGACTTAGTCATCTCTGAGGGCTTGTTCCAGCTTGCCCATTTTGGGGAGCTGGGCATGGGCAACGTGCTGAATGCCCATCATCCAGGCCCTGTCCCTGAGCCCTTTTGCTCAAGGGTAGTGATCTGCAACTTGAGCCACGGGGCCACTCACGATTTTTTGTTATTATTTTGTTTTGATTTCCTGTGATCTCTTAAGAAATATGAATGTCGCAGTCTTTACTACCCAGGCTGAATCCAAATTGGCATCTCAGCCTCCTTAGGATCTAGTATTACAGGCAAGAGCCACTGACACTTGGCTTCCTTTTCTTCTTCTTCTTTTTTTGGTGACAACCTGAAATCTTCACGGTGTCATTCCAATGGTTTGCATTCGAAGTAAACGTCCCAGGCCTGGAATTCGAATGCTAGGACAGCCACACACAAATGGAGGGAGATCCTCACTAGCTCATTCCTATTCATGTGAATGCTAATGGAATGTTATAAAATAATAATTAAATTTGCAGTTAATTCTTGACTCTATTTTAGAATGCCACACAAAAATTATTGAATTTATGTCTTCCATTTTAGCACCATGGTATGATTAAGGATAATATTGACTGATTTTTTATTAATGATTTTATAAGTATTAGATGATGATACTTCATTAAATGGACGCATAATTTAATAACTATTAATTTGTAAAAATATATAATTTAATAATGTCCTCACATTCCCTCTGTCAGTATATATATATATATATGGCACTAATTTGGATTGATCACAGGTCCTCAGAACTTCCTGGAAGCTCAGTTTTCTGGAGGCTGGTGTGCTAAGACTGTGACCCCATTTATGGATTGTGCATTGTAAGCCATGAGTTGAAATCCCAGCATGGCCAATAATGTATTCATGGAGTAAGAAGCCAATTTTGACACATTTTTTCCTTCTCTGTGAAAGTCCTGGGTCTCAGTATATGTGATATGCTGTAATAAAGTAAATGTTTTATGTGAAATAATAGTAAATAAATAAGGGTAATAAATGTCATATAGAATAAAATCATGTATGTAAATAGATCTCATATATGAGTATTATTTTTCCAGTGCTGGGACTTCAATTCAGGTCTTTGGAACTTTTCTGAACTTCTTGTCTTCAAGGACGGTGATCTTCCCCTTAACCCACAGTGCCTCAGAGTTACCCAGACCCTGATCTTAAATGCCAGGCCTGCCAGTGTAATGGTGCAAATTCCAAGACAGGGCCTTAATATTATAATTATTGTTGTTATTGTTATTGCTATTGTTATCATTATTATTATTATTTGGTTTTAGGTAAAGCACCGGGCTTGAACTGAAGTCTTGGCATCTCTGCCAAAGTCCATCCTGGGAGCGTAGGTACTGAGTTCAAATCTTAGGGCTGGCAAAAAAATAAAAATAAAAAGGAAAATGATAAAACTGAGAAGTTCAATCGGGTGGTTTTACTTTTTTTTTCCTTTGTATTGTACCATCCTGGGTCTAAATAACAATGCCCAGACAATATACATGACCTTACATTGCGGATGTTTAGCGGCCTATTAGGGAAGCCAAGCAGAAATCAGCAACTTCAACCTGAAGTTTGAATCCCAGGACAACCACTAATGAATGGCTGGCTGGAGATTCTAAGAAACGCTTTCCAGGGCTGGGAAGGTGGCTCAGTGGTAGAGCGCTTGCTTTGCATGCTAGAGGCCCTGGATTTGATTCCTCAGCAACAGATAAGCAAAAAGAAAAATGCTAGAAGTGGCGCTGTGGCTCAAGTAGTAGAGCACTAGCCTTGAGCTGAAGAGCTGAGATACAGCGACCAGGCCCAGAGTTCAGGCCCCAGGACCGGACCCCAAAAAACAAATTAAAAAAAATAAAAATTAAATTTAAAAAAAGAAACGCTTCCCAGTAGACATCTGTACAAATAGAATGTTGTAAATGTAACAATTACATTAGTAGTTAGTGTACGATTATATTATAAAATTATACACAACAATTATACTACATTGACTAATTTTCAATTAGTACTTCATTATATATTCAATCATGATATTTAAAAAGGAAGGAATAATTTCATTGGCAATATTTGGCAGAAATATCATATATGCAATTTCATAATTTATAGATATCTCTGGTTAAATATATCTACATCTATCTATCTATCTATCTATCTATCTATCTATCTATCTATCTATCTATCTATCTATCTATCTATCTATCTATCTGTGTGTCTGTCTGTCAGTCTGTCTGTCTGTCTGTCTGTCTGTCTACCAATCTAGACATTTATCTGTTTATACACTTGTCACTATTGGGGCTCAGTGGTAGAGTGCTTGCCTAGTGAGTACGATGCCCTTGGTTGGATTCCTCACTACCATGTGTATAGAAAAATGCAGAAGTTGTGCTGCTCAAACACTCGAGCACTAGCTTTGAGCATAAAGGCTTAGAGACTGTGTCTAGACCCTTACTAAAGACCCAGGACTGGCACCAAAACAAAAAAAAAAAAAAGAAAATATAAAATGTTCTGGCTGCAACTCTATAAGGATAGGGTTGCAAATACCTCTTCACAGAGAAAGCTGGGAGTCTAGTGCTGACATTTGCCATCTAACCTGAATTAGCCAGAGGTAAACCGCTGCAACAGTTCCATGGACTAGATGCTTTTGGCTTGCTCATCCTGTCATCCAAGATATTTGGGGGCTGAGATCTGACATTGGTGGGTTTAAAACCCAACCCTGGCCGGAAGTCTGAGCTGTGGCTCAGACTCTGAGCTGTGGCTTAAAGTGGTAGAGTTCTAACCTGATCAAAAGATCTTAGGACAGTACCCCCAACATTTCAGTGCAATCCCCGTGGCTGACTCCCCCCCCAAAAAACTCACCCCTCTAAAATCTAAATTTGGACTGTTTGTGGTGTGTTTCTGAAAGAATGGTGATACTGGTGAAAGGACCCTAATTCTAATGACATTATGTGGGTTACAGCTATGTGATGAGTCTTTCATGAGTTGTTGTGTGCTGAGTCCTTCATGGGGTACATTTTTTCATTTTTTCATCTGGTTCTTGTAAGAGCTCCACAAGTAAGATGATTGTGCAGATGAGAAACTTGTGGCTCAGATATGTCTTCGTGTCAGGGCCAAAATTATGTATGTACCTAACTCTAGTGAGTTGTCTCCTGCAGACAATTGTTTTGGTTTTTGTTTCTTGATCATGAACTTTGAACTCAGGGCCTACCTACTGACACTTACCAGTGGGGATCATGGGTAGTGCTCTACCACATGGAGCCAAGGACCCCCTTGCAACAGACTGTTACAGTCTAGGCGTGTAGTAGCTAAGATCTGTCATCCTGTCTACTCAGGAAGCTGAGATCTGACGATCTGGGTTCAAAACTATCCCAGACACAAAAGGTCCCTTGAGACTATTATCTCCTATCCACCACTTAGAAACTTGAAGTGGAAGTTAGTCGCTGCTGACACGTGCCTGTCATCCTAGGTACTCACGACGCTGAGAGCTAAGGATCACGGTCCAAAGGCAGCCTGGGCAGGAAATTCCTTGAGATGCTTCTCTCCACTGACCCACCAAAAACCTCAAGGGGTGCTGTTGCTCAAGTGGTAGAGCGATTGGCTTTAGCTAAAGAGCTCAAGAACAGCATCCATGCCTAGACTTAAATTCCTCCAACTTCCAACAAAAGAAAGAAAGAAACCTGAAGTAGAATGCTGGGAATGTGTCTTAGGAGTAGAGTGCTTTGCATGTATGAATCCCTGGGTTTGATTCCTTAGTACTACATCACTAGAAAAAAGCCTGAAGTGGCTGTGTGCCTCAAGTGGTTGATTGCTATCCTTGTACAGGGAAAACTCAGGTACAATGTTCAGGTCCTGAGTTGAGGCTTCAGGACAAGTATATGAACACACATACACACACAGATACCAGAAGTGAAGCTGTGACACAAAATGATAAAGAACTGAGCTTCTGCTCTGAGCTCATGGTCTGTACCCAGATCCAGTGTTCAACTCTGAAACACAGCCACCCAGGGTCCAACTAGGATAGGACAAAGTTTCAAAATCTGTTGAGTTTCACCAGCACTAGATGACAAGAAGCGTAGTGATATTACAAATGTGCTTTGATTTAGCAAGTTTCTGGAAACCCAAGGAGACATCATTGCAAATAATGAATCATTTCATTAGGTTCAGCTTGCTAGTTGTCTGCCAGAAGGACCCTTGAATTAATTGTAGCAGATTATTTCAACACTGGAGCATAGGCTAACAAAGACAGGATAAGTGCAGGGAACTTGGGCATGGGAGGTGCACAAATGAAGTCTTCCTGTCACAACAGAGCTCTTGGCAGAGAGATAGCTTGAGGTACATAGAGGCCTTTTTCTCCTGGACTTCAGAGCCCACCAACACTCCTCATTAATTGGCCTAGAAGGAGTTTGTTTTTTATCACTCAGCTTTACAGGAGTGAGGCCTGTTCCAACATTGAGGAAGACTTCTTCCAGCAGTCCCCGATGTGGAGAAAACCTCAGGCTACAATGGGAACAGTGAGAGGAGCCCCGGAAGATGCACTGTCTTGAAAACTCTCTCTGTTCTATGAAATCATTCTATTCAAAGCAAATTTCCTAGCTGGATACCTTCAATCATAGGAACTCTAGACCATCACCAATAGAAATATATGTATACATACATGGGGAGACGTGTTGTTACTGGCTTTTTTTTTTTGGCAGGTCTGAGGGTTTTACTATGAGCCTAGGCAAAGGTCCTAAGCTCCTTTTGCTCAAGGGTAGCGCTCTGCCCTTGAATCATAGCCACATTCATGGGAATTTTTTATTCCTGTAATCCCTCAGAAAAAAAGAGTGTGGTGGAATTTCCTGTCCTGGCTGAATTCAAACTGGTATTCTCTACCTCTCAGCCTCCTGAAGAGCTAGGATTACAGGTAGGATCCACTGACACTTTGCTTTCTTTTCTTCTCATTTTTTTTCTTTCATCCTGACAGTCTGAAATCTTCACAGTGTCATTCCAATGGTTTGCATTTTGAAGTAAAATACCCAGACCTGGAGTTGAAGTGCCTGGACTGCCACCTATAAATGGAGGGAGATCTTGAGAAAATCATTCCTATCCATGGGAATGCCTAATGGAATGTTATAAATGTAACAATTAAATTTGCAGTTAGTTCATGATTCCTTATAGAATGCCACACAAAAAGTATTGGATAAGGTCTTCCATTCTAGCACCATGGTATGATTCTCCCAATTAAGGAATACTGACTACTTTTACATTAACGCTTTAATAAGTATTCAACCATGATACTTCATTTCATTAAAAGGAGAAATAATTTAATAACTAATAATTCATAGTTTATATAATTTAATATCCTCACATTCTCTCTCTCATATACATAGCAAACTACACATCTATCCATCTATCCATCTATCCATCCATCTATCTATCTATCTATCTATCTATCTATCTATCTATCTATCTATCTATCTATCTATCTATCTATCTATCTATCTATCTATCTATCTATCTATCTATCTATCTATCTATCTATCTATCTATCTATCCACCACTACTATTGCTTGATCAGAGGTCCTCAGAAATGGCGGGCAGTTCAGTTTGCCAAAGGCTTTTGTTTTACAACTGACCCATTCATGATTTGTGCATTGTGGGCTGTGAGTTCAAATCCCAGCATGGCTAAAATTGTATATGTGGAGTCAGAAGCCAATTTTGACCCATTTTTTTCCTTCTCTGTGAAAGTACTGGGTCTCTGTATTATGTATAATCTATATGCAAATAAGTCCATGTCATATGATGTAATAAATGAAATAAATGTTATATATGTAATAATACTAAATAAAATAAATGAAAAATAAATAAAGGTAATAAATGTCTATGGAGTAAAAACATGTATGTAAAGAGATCTCATGTATGCATATTATTTTTTTCCCATGCTAGGGCTTGAATTCAGGCCCTGTAATGTGCTCTGAAATTCTTGTCTTCAGCGATGGTGGGTTTCCCCTCCCCCACATTGCCAGAGAGTTAATCAGACCCTGAGTTAAAATCCCAGGCCTGTCAGAAAAATGGTGCAAATTCCAAGCCAGGGTCTTAAATTTTTTTTGACCAGGAACATGCACTGTCTTGAAAACACTCTCTGTGCTATGACATCATTCTATTCGAAGCAAATTTGTTAGCTGGGAGCTATTCTTCATAACGACTATGGATGTTCCCTGAAAGATATACATGCAGTTAATGGCTCTTATTTTTTTAGTGCAGATCTTGAGGCTTGAACTATGAGCCTAGAAAATGTCCCTGAGGTCCATTTACACAAGGAAGCACTTTATTGTGCCTTAATCCATGATAATTCATTAAATGGAGGCATAATTTAATACCTAATAATTATTAGTAATATATTACATGTAATTTAATAATATATAGACCTCTCACATTCTATAAAAATATTTATATTTAAATGTACAGTGGAATACACATATACATCTCTCTCTTTCTCTCTCTTTATATATATTTATATACACGTATTTGCAGCAATTTACACATCTATCTATTTATATATTGGCCACTCCTGGGGATAGAACTCAGGTCCTGTGAACTGCCGGGCATTGAATTTGTTTGAGGCTGCTGTGCTTAAACTGACCCCTTGATGAATTAGACATTCCAGGCCTGAGTTCAAATCCCAGGAGTGCTGAAGTAAATAGGTGGAGTAAGAAGCCAATGTTGACCTGATTTCCTTTCCGTGGAAATATTGTGCCCTAGGTAGAATATGTAATATCTATTCAAATCATATATATGATATATTTTATACATGCATATAAATATTATTTTTGCCAGTTCTAGGGCTGGAATTCACACACTGGGAAATGTTCCGGATTTTTTTTTCTTCTAGGTTAGCTTTCACTTCACCCAGAGCATAATAGTGTTACCCAGTCCCTGAGTTCAAATTCCAGGTATGGCAGATAAAATGGCCCAAACTGCTAGCCAGGACCTTAACGTTTTTTGGGGGGCAGGCACGAGGCTTGAACTCAGGTCACCACACCTCTGACTCAGCCTTGATTACCCTAGGCTGGGGTGCAGCTTTTACACTCACAGATGATCCAGGGATCCTAGGACCCAATTTCAAATCCCAGCTCTGGCAAAAAAAATAATCCAACCAAGATGGAGGAGGAAAAACCAGGAAGTTTTAGACAACACTTTTACCTTTGTTTCATTTGCACTATGACCATCCTGGCTCTCAATGACTCAGCTTGAAAATTGTACATGTCCTTGCATGGCCGAAGGCTGTGGGCTGTCAGTGAAGCCTGAGCCTAACCAAGACACGTAGGCCCTGAGTTTGATGCTGGGACTTCTACCTACTCGTTCTTATCTATAGGAACAATAACACAATCTTTGTAATATAGCAATTGAACTACTAATTAGCTAGTCATGGTAGTATAAGATTATACGCAATAAATATAGGTCATTGATTAATTTAATTAACACTTTATTAAGTCTCCTACCGTGATTAATTAATGGAGGCATAATTTTAGACCAAATAATTCATAGTAATAGAATATATATAATAAGATATAGGTCATCATTCTTTATATAGAGTTATACACTAGAATCTACATAAATGACTGTCTCTCTATATAACTTTATTTATAGATTCATATACATATATAAATACACACACACGCTGCAATCTACACATCTATCTGTTTTTCTATTGGCCACTCCTATGGATTCATTTCAGTTCCTCAAATTTGCCCGACAACTTCACTTGCGTCAGACTGGTGTGATAACATTTACCCATTCATGAAGTTGGCCTTCTAGGCCCAGAGTTCAAATCACAGAACTGCCAAAAAATCCTGGTGGAAGAAGGAAATTGTCCCACTTGTTTTCCTTATCAGTGAAAGTCCTGGGTCTCAGGAATGATGTATAATGCATAGGCAAATCTATGTTCTGTGTAATAGGATGTAAAAATTGTTATACATGTAATCATACTCTTTAAAATATATAATAAATTAATAAAAACAAAATAATATTCATAACTACGCTAACTGCAATATGCAGTAAACTTGTGTATGTAAATACAAATAATGTATTTAAAATGTATACGAATATTATTTTTGTGAGTACAAGGAACAGGCCTGTCTTTCTTGTCTTCCAGCATTGTGAGCTTTCCCTTCCCCTACAGTACTGCAGATTTAGCCAGACCCTGAGTTCAAATCCCAGGCCAGGTAGAAAAAATGGTGTGAATACAACGCCAAGTAGCCTAATAATTGTTTAAATATTTTTAATGTCTATATGTACATATGCATGTATGTATTATGTATTTTTATTTTGTCAAGCACAGGACTTGAACTCAGGGCATGGCAACTCTGCCTCAGCTTTGATCACTCTAGGCTGGGTTGCAGCCACTGGACCCACAGCCGAACCTAAGTTCCTGGGCCTCAAAGGCTTGACAGGAAAAATAAATAAATAAAACGACACAGAAAAAAAACCAGTAACTTGCAGATGGCTGCCGGTTTTACATTTGTTTTCTTTTCAAGGTGACCATCCTGGGTATAATTGACAGGGCTGAAAAGTGTTGGTAACCTGGCATTGATGAAGGCTGTCGGGCTTCTAGAGAAGCCATGTGCCAACACGACAACATAGGCCCTGTCTTCAAAGCCAGGTCCTGACCCCTACCAATGGAGGGAGATCCTAAGAATCTTGTACCTATTCATAGGAATACCAATGGAAAGTTATGAATATCAAGGTTGAATTACTTGTTCCTGAATGATACTAGCATAAAATTAGAGAGTGATTTTAGGAGGCCGATGGATTTTAATGAATATTTTTGACACATTAAAAGAATACTATTACTTACATGGACACTATAGTTTCGAGACAGTGGTCGATATAATTAATAATTCATTAAGGATGAAAACAGTAATATTAAGTAAATGCAGGCATAATAAATACCCAAGAATTGGTAGGAATGTAGCCTATATAACTAAATAATGTATAGACACCTCTGGCACTCTATAAAGATCTATATTTGTTTGTGTACTACCATCTGCATGTCCATCTGTTCTTGGTTTGTCAACCCCTGGGGCTCAATCTCAGGTGCTTGGAACTGCTTGTCCGCTCCATATGCCACAGGTTGGTGTGCTGACACTCACCCACTCATTAATTGGGCCTTGTAGGCTGTGAGTTCAGATGCCAGCACTCGCAAAAATTGAATTATGCATTAAGACTCAGGGTGACACTTGTTTTCTATTTCTGTGAAAGTCCTGGGTTTCAGGTGTGAAGTTTCATACATAGGAAATTCTATATCCTATTTAACAAATGTAATAAATATTCCATGTGTTATAGCAGCCAATAAAATAAATGATAAATGAATAAAAAAATAAAATGAATAACTACACTAAGCACAATTTGGAATCAAAATATGGGGCTCAATCTCAGGGCCTGGGCACTACCTGGCAGCTGAATTGGCTAGTGGCTGCTGTGCTGGCAATCCCCCATTCATGAACTGAGCCTTTTTGCCCTGAGTTTAGATCCCAGCACTCCCAAAAATGTAATCTTGGAGTGAGAAACCAAGCATGACACATGTTTTCCTTTTCTGTGAAAGTGCTCAGTGTCAGATAGGATGTATAATTTGGATGCAAATCTATATGCTATGTAATAGGATGTAATAAAGGAAAAAAACATCATAGGTAGAAGAATTACCACTACAGTAAATGATAAACAGATTGAATTAGTAGTTAATCATTCTAGGATAAAATTAGATGCAATAAGTGTATTATGTGCACTAATTTTAATTAATACTTTATTAAACATTAACAGAGTAAAAATTACATGGAGACATAATTAAATAACTAATAATTGGGAGTAACAGACGATGCATAATTTAATAATATAGAGACATTGGTCGCATTCTATGAAATATCTAATTGTATGTATGGATATATGTACATATATGATAAACAATTATAGGATATTGAGTAATTATTAATTTATGCTTTATTAATTGTTAACTGAGACATATCATTAAATGGAGACATAAATTAATACCTAATATTTGGTAGCAATATTAACTATAATTTGATAACATGCAGAATTCTCTTTTTTTGTATATAATATTTTTATACAGGAATCTCTATCAATTTATACCTCATTCACTCCTGAGGCTCGGGAGTTGAGTGCTCTCATAGTAAGCACAAAGACCAGGGTTCGATTCCTCAGTGCCACAAAACAAAAAACTCAGAAGTTCTGCTGTCTTTCAATCAATTGAGTGCTAGCCTTGAGCACAAACGTTTAGGGACAGTGTCTAAGCTCTAACTCAAGCCCCAGGTTTTATGCCAAAAAAAAGGTAGGATATTCGAACTGTAATTATAGAAGGACAGAACTTCAAAAACCTCATTACAGTGCAAGCTAGGAGTCTGGTGCTGACAGCTGCCACCTAACCTGACTTAGCCACATGTAAACCACTTCAACCCAGCTCCACCGGTTACCCATGTCATCCTGGCTTATGCCCGTCATCCTAGCTGCTCAAGGTCTTCAAAACCCAGTCCTGGCAGGAAGTCTGAGAAATACCTCAAAATGTGGCTCCAAGTGGTAGAGCTTTGAGTTCAAACCCCATGGCTAACACCCTTTCCCCAGAAAAACACCCCACTAAACCATTAGATGTGAACTTGTTTGGTTTGTAAAAATTTTCCTCAAAGAATGTTGATACTGATGAAAGCACCCTAATTCTAATGACAGCTTGTGGAATGGAGCTATGTGCTGAGTCCTCCATAGGGTGCGCTGTTCTGAGTCCTGCACAGGGTGCTATGTGCTGAGTCTTTCACAGGATGCAGTGTGCTGAGTCCTGCATTGAGAGCTGGGTGCTGAGTCTTTCACAGGATGTTGTGTGCTGAGCGGTGCAAAGAGTGCCATGTGCTATGTCCTTAACCGGGTGCATTCTTACATCTTGTTTATGTAAGAGTTCCATAACTTAGATGATTATACAGACAAGAATATTGAGGCTCTGATAGGTCCCCATGTCAGGGACAAAATTATGTATTATTGAAGACTCGTGGGTTGTCTACAGCAGACAATGGTTTGGTTTGGTTTTTCCTTGGTCATGAACCTTGAACTTGGGGGTGAGGCACTGACTCTTACCTCTTGGGCTCATGGGTAGCACTCCACCACGTGGAGCCATGGACCTCCTTGCAGCATAGGCCATGACCAAGTGGTCAGTAGCTGAAGACTATCATCCTGCCTTCTTGGAAAGCTGAGTTCTAAACATCTAAGTTCCAAACTATCCCAGACACAAAAGGTACCATGAGACTATTATCTCTAATTCACTACTAAGAACCTGAAGGGGAAGCTGGGTGCTTGAGCTCATGTAGGTTATCCTACCTACTCAGGAGGATGAGATCTGAGGATCATGATTCAAAACTAGTCTAGGCAGGAAAGTCATTGAGATACTTAGCTCCAGTGAACCACCAGAAAACCGGAAGTAGCTCTGTGGCTCAAGTGGTAGAGCACAAGACTTGAGCTGAAGAGGTCAGGGACAGCACCAAGGCCAAGACATCAACTCCTTCAATCGACGACAACAACAATAAAAAAAGACAGAAATAAAGTAACCAAGCTGAAGTAGAGGGCTGGGAATGTGCCTTAGTTGTAGAATGCTTTGTATATATGAAATTGTGGGCTTCATTTTTTAGGACCACATCACTAGGACAAAGCCTGAAGTGGCTCTGTGGCTCAAGTGGGAGAGGGATATCATTATACAAGAGAAACTAGATACAGAGCTCAGGTCCTGAGGTCAAGCTTCAGGACTCATGTATATGTGTGCATGCACACACACACCCGTGCACACACACACCGTGGTGCGCACACACACACACACACACACACACACACACACATACATCACAGACCAGAAGTGATGTTGTTACACAAAATGGTAAAGCACTGGGCTTCTGCACTGAGCTCATGGTCAGCACCCAGACCTGTGTTCAACCCCAAAACCTAGGCACCCAGGGCCCAACTAGGAGAAGTCAAAAGTTTTAAAACCTGATGAGCTTCACCAGTCCTAGATGACAGGAAGCTTTGTGATATCCAACATGTGCTTGGATTTCCCAAGCTTCTGGAAACATAGGAGAGGCATCATAAGCCCAACATTGCCTGCAATGAATCATTTCATTATGTTCAGTGCCCTAGTTGTCTGCCTGAAGGACTCCTGAATTATATTGAGCACTGTAACTGAACACCAGAATATAGTTTCACAAAGGCAGGATAAGTGCACAGAACTTGGCCTGCCATGGGAGGTGGCACAAATGAAGGTCTCCTGTTAAAACAGCACTGGGAAGAGAGATACCTAAGGGTACAAAGAGGGATTATTTTTTGTGACCTTCAGAGCCCTCACTAACTGGCCCAGATGGAGTTGTTTGTTACCCAGCTGTACAGGAGTGAGGGCATTTGTGTGCCTGTCCAGACAATGAGAGAGACTTCCTCCAGCAGGCTTGTGATGCAGAGAAACCCTTAGGTAGCATTGTGAACAGTGAAGGGAGCCCCGGACCATGCACTATCTTGAAAGAAGTCTCTATGTTATGAACTCATTGTACTGAATACAAATTTCCTAGGTTGGTGCTATTCATCATAGCTACTCGGGAATTTCACCTATAAGAATACAATACATCGACAAAGACATGGAAGTACAGGCTCTTTTTGAGGGGGCAGGCCCTGGGGTGGAAATATGAGCCTATGCATGGTCCTGAGCTCCTTTTGCTCAAGGGTACTGCATTAAGCTTGAATCACAGGTCGACTTCTGGGAATTTCTTTGATCTCTTAGAAATAACTGTGTCATGGACTTTCCTACACTGGCTGGATTCAAACTAAGTTTCTCTACATCTCAGCCTCCTGAGGACCTGGGATTACAGAAAGCACCACTGGAATCTTATTTCTACTCTTCTTCATTTTTAATGTGGACAATCTGACTTCTTAACAGGGTCATTCACAAGGTTTTAATTTATAAGTAAACTACCCAATGTTCTTTATAGCTGAACTGAGAAGGGTTTTCTCTCCTCATCTTCCCCTCTGGTCACAGGTATGAGGCCAAAAGAGAGAAATGAGTGTCACAGGATTTGGGAGCAAATATCCACAGTACATGCCAGTTCTGACACTTAGCATTGAGCTGCTGTGAATTTACTGTCTCAGGATATGAGGACCAAAAGCTGGACTGATCCTCATACAGTCTGCATTGCTCCTTTTGCCTATAAAATGATCTAATAATTATGAGTGTTTTGTGTTTCCAACCTTAAGTGTCTAGAACACACTAGTAGCATCTTCATATGAAGGGTTAAAGTTTTGAGGCAGTGATCTTAAAACTTGCTTGATTCTAGCAGAGCAACACGTGGTGGTTATCCAAACACCTGGTTGGTTGTGTGCCTCTAAAAACCCTGCAAATCTTTAGCTCGGGGTTCTCCTCCTAGGCTCCGCTGTGTTGGAGTGTAGGATGAGACCTGAGCTGCAACCTGTTTAAATAAAACCTTAAAACGGCTGTAAAGTTTGACAATCGATGGTCTTGGTGGGGATCCTGCGACCTTGGTATAACATATTAGTGGGGGCTCGTCCGGGATCCCCCCAAAGACCCCCGAGATATCAGACTCCAAAGGTAAAACAGTACTGTCTTTGCTAATTTGTCTGGTCCTGTCATTTGTCTGTTTTACTTTCATTTTCCTTTGTGAGGATGGCCACCCAATTCGTAAAGGGTTGTTGAAGCAGGCAACCTTGCACCACAACCCTGGAGGAACTGAGAGATGTCCTAGATCCTCTTGTGGAGTGGGGGTCCTTGGAACCCTGCCATGTGGGGCGGGTGTCCTTGGAACCCCACTGTGTGGGGAGGGGGGGGCGGTCGTTGGAATACCGCCATGTGAATTGTGGTGTGGGGTTCGGTTCAGTGTTGGGCCAGAACTGACGAAGGCCTCCTAACAGAGGCCCAACTTGCCCACTGTGGCTCTGCTCCTTCTGCTGTGTGGCCTGGGTGTGGAACCACACCATGACTGTAGTCAGTGGACTAATTTGGGAGATCTCCACTTTGTAAGCTTTTTTGTAACTGTCAAGCCTGCGTGTGTTTTGTTTGTACTGTTTATAGTTTTTTGGACTGTACGTCTGATGGGACTGGAAACCATAGGCACCACTCCATCTAGCCCCCTAGACTTACAAAAAGAAACTGAGACAGAGGGAAAGAAAATGTAGCCCCCAGTTTTTCAGGGAGATAACATGGAAGAAGAAATGTTTCCTCCCCCATATTCTCTTTCCAGGTTTCTTTTGCAGAACCTGAGAATGATCAAGAGGAGGAGGGAGCTATAGAACACTCGGCACCTGCCCTTAAAGTTACTGAGGGGCCAGTCACTCGACCATACTGTGGGATCAACCCCCCTTCTAATACAGCTGTTTTTCCCTTATGCACCATAGGTCCTGTGGATGTGGATGGTCAACAGCAACTCTAATATTGGCCATTTTCTACCAGTTACTATACAATTGGCACACCAAAAATGCCCCCTTTTCTGAGAAACCCTAGGATTTAATTTGTTTGCTTGAAATTGTTCTCTTTACCCATCAGCCCACTTGGGATGATTTTAGTCAGCTTTTATAGGTCCTTTTTACCACCGAAGAGAGAGACTGTATCCAAGAGGCAGGCCGGAAACATATCCCTGGCCCCACAAGAGCACCTATCACAGATCCTGTCATGATCACTGCCTATTTTCCTGAGATCCGACCAACATGGGACTCCAATACAGTTGAAATAGGGAGTGACTCCTTGTCTATTTCCTAGCTCTGTTGGCAGGTCTCAAGGCAGAGGCTTGCCAACCTACTAATATGGCCAAAGTTTATGATGTTAGACAGGGAGGAAAAGAAAGTCCCGCAGCATATCTTCAGCAGCTCAGAGAAGCTTTTAGTCAATATATCCATATGATCTTGAGACCCAGGAGTTGGCTCAGATGATTATGTTTGCCTATATGAATCAAGCTGCACCAGACATAAAGCAGAAGTTGCAGGCTCTAGACAGACTTGGTGAAAAGTCTACTAAGGTCTCTAAAAGAGACCTTAACTAAATTGGCCTTGGAGACTGGCCCAGACTAGGTATCACTGCTTCCTTTTGCCCTGTTTAGAGTAAGAAATTCACCGTATCCACTTGGCTTTACGCTTTTGAAATAATGTATGGACACCTTCCACTCATTATCCCTAGCCTTCAGACTGAATTGCTTGATGATTTGGATGATATTGAATTTCTGTGTAAGCTTGTCTATTTACAGCTGGTGAATAAGAGGATGTGGCCCCAGCTTAGAGCATTAGATGATTCTGCTTCTACTCCTACCCCTCATTTGTTTAAACCAGGGCACTGGGTGTTTGTGCGAGGGCACAACCTGAGATCTCTGGAGCCACGGTGGAAGAGACCTTACATGGTTCCATCCTTACATGGCACTACTGGTGTGTAGCCCTGCTTAAGGGTGTGCTACTGCCCTTAAGGTGGATGGCATTGCTGCTTGGATCCACTGTTCCCACGCCAGACTGGCTGACCCCTTTTCCCTGGACAACCGTGGGGAAACATGGGAAGTCTCCAAGCATACTACACAACCACTCTGCATACACCTCAAGAAAAGAAAAATGAACTGATTATTGGTATTGTTGTTTAATAGTATGGCTATACCCGTTCAAGATCAAGAGCTGTTGGAGTTTGTTTGAGGCTGGAGCCACAAGATTGTGTCTCAGGACCATAAGTCAAGGGGGGAGAATGAAGGGTTAAAGTTTTGAGGCAGTGACCACTTGTTGCTTATTTCTAGCAGAGCAACACGTGGTGGTAATCCAAACACCTGGTTGGTTGTGTGACTTTATATACCCTGCAAATCTTTACCTTGGGGCTCTTATCCTAGGTGCTGCTGTGTCAGAGTAGGACAAGGCCTGAGACACAGCCCATTTAAATAAAACCTTAAAACAGCTGTAAAGTCTGACTCTCGGTGGTCTTTTTGGTGGGGGTCCTGCAACTAGGGTATAACAATGTTTCCATTTTTTGCTAGTACTCCTCGAGATTTAGACTAAGGATATGTGTGGAGAGGCTCCTCGGTGAATCCCTGAGGAAACCACTTGAAGCCTCCTGAGGAGAAAGCCATTCAAGCCAGCTGAGCAGGAGAGTCTCTGAGACTATTTTGTCCAATAAACCACCAGAGAACCAGAAGTGGAGCAGTGGCCCAGAGGGTAGAGCTCCAGCTTTGAGGAGAAAACTGAGCAGGAGACCAGACAGGCAGGAAAGCCTGGGAATTGCTTATGTCCAATTAACTACCAGCTGGCAGGAAGTGGAGCTGTGGTTGTGGTCAGCCTCAGCCTTCAACAAATCAGCTCAGGAACACATCGGTCCCTGAGTTTAAGCCCTGGGATGGCCACAAAATTTCAAAAGAGAAGGCCAAGTATATGTATCAGTGCCCTACCTACTTATGTGTGTAGGTATATTACCTCCCATAATGCAAACTATGCTTTTATTTACTGGTTTATTTTTCAGATATGCTAGTTGTGCATACTGCATCATTCTCTTCATTTCAGGACCATTGATTTTCTCTTCCAGGGTTGTAGGCCTGTGTCTTTATATGATGCTCACTGAAGCTCTCAGCAGCCTTTATTTACATTTTATTATGAGGGCAATGCAGGACCAATCACAAATCGGGCAGGGAAACAGAAGATCAGGTTTCTTAGAAGTAACCAGTATTCAGAAAATTAAACTTGAGAACATAAAATAGTAGCATACTTATGTAAAAAATACCATTAAGAAAAAAATGAAGGGGCTAGGAATATGGATTAAGGAGAGAGTGCTTGCCTAGCATGCAAGAAAACCTGGGTTCGATTTTTCAGGCACCCATACACAGACAAAGCCAGAATATGTGCTGTGGCTCAAGTAGCAGAGTGCTAGAGACAGTGCCCAAGCCTTGAGTTCAACCCAACAACTGGCAAATAGATAGCTACCTAGGTAAGAAGGTAGGTAGATAGAAAGAAAAAAAGAGAAATAAAGAGAGATTGAGAGGGAGGGAGAGAGAAAGAAAGAAAGAAAAAAAGAAAGAAAGAAAGAAAGAAATGAAGGAAGGAAGGAAGGAAGAAGGAAGAAAGGAAGGAAGGAAGGAAGGAAGGAAGGAAGGAAGGAAGGAAGGAAGGAAGGAAGGAAGGAAGGAAAGAAAGGAAGGAAGGAAGGAAGAAAAGAAAGAAGAAAGAAAGTTGATAGATGAATCTGGTTTTGACGTCAAAAGGAAAGAAGGGAACACTTCCCAGTCATGAGGCTTTTTGCAGTGTGCCTGGACACCAGCATCGCCTTCACACAAACAGAAAGCAGGATGACTGTCTCTTTCCCACTTCTCAGGCAGCCAAATACACCAGAGTCAAGAGGGCAGAGCCAGGTTCTAACTCAGATGCTTGGAAACAGAAAAGAAATGGCCCTGCCCTTCCTTGGACTGGGGATTTGCATTAATGATGTGGAGAATGTAGTAAGTAGAATGGACTGGCAGAGATAGAAGGGCCTTCAAACTTGACAAATGGAGAGTCAAAAACCCACACCTTATCACCAGAGAGCAGGGTTTTTCTACTCTGTTCCTCCCCTCTCTCCCACTAAACTGGCTCTCTATAGGTAACCTAAAGATAACCTGAGGCTCCCTTCACCTGAGGGAGGAAGTTTGATTAGTCATCGTTTGAAGATACTGAAAAAAGCCAGACCCTGCTGTAACTGTAACAAAAGTTTCAGGTTTCCCTCATTGCTGGCTGTACTTGGAATGAATGAAGTGGTTTTGCAACTCACTTCCCTGTTGAGTGTGTACATTCTGCCTCCTAATCCTGCAGGCCTAGTTCTGTGCACCTAGCCTGGCTTTTGAAACTGTTTTCTGTCCTTCAAATACAGTGTTACACAGGAGTTCTTCCTACTAACATAGCTAGGGCTTGGATCCTGAGAACTTCATTTGAACCCCGAATGGGTCGATGATATTTCTTTCCTTCTTCTGTAACTCAAGAACTCCAAGAACATTTAGAGTGCAAGTAACTTCTCATCACCAAGGGAAGCACAGGAATTTCTTAAGCACCTGACCTTTCAGAACAGGAAGTCAGAATGTGCTAGACTTCCCTGCCTTGGCTGGTTTCACCTTGTGATAGAGACCTCAGCCTCCTGAGCTCGGGTGATGGGTGTGAGCTATTGGTTCTCTGCTAGGGTCAGAACTGTAATGACATTGATAATACAAGTCAACTGCTTATCACAAAGGGCTTGGGGAGCACATTAAGCCTTTCAACAATGTGCCTTTCAGAACCCTGTAGGACACAAGTTTATAATGCTAGAATTTGAGAGGCTGGGCTTATGGATGTGTTACACTTGAATCTTGAGGTCTGACTCCAATTCTGGTGTACATCAGCATTCATTTTCCAAACAATATTCTCATAATTAGCAAATAGGAAAAGTACTGTGATTATCCCTCACTCTTTTTCCAGATGTGTGTCTCAAACTGAAGCCTGGGCACTGTCTTTGAGCCCTTCAACTCAAGGCACACACTCTACCCCTTGACCCACAGTGCCACATGGGGTTTTTTGATGGTTCATTGGAGGTAAGAGTCTAACTGGCTTTCCTTCTTTAGGCTGTCTTCAAACTGCAATCTTAAGATCTCAGCCTCCTGAGAAAGTAGGTTTCCAGAGGCACTGGAATCTGGCGTATTGTTTTTGCCAGACCTGGGGCTTGAAATTAGGGCCTGGGTACTGCCTTTGAGCTTCTTTTTCTCAATGCTACCACTCTAGCACTTGAACCACACCACAGCTTCTGGCTTTTCTGAGTATGTGGCACTGAGGATTCAAACCCTGGCATTCAAGCATGCTAAGCAAGCTCTCTACCACTAAGCCACATTCCCATCCGCAAACTTACGATTTTATCCCTCAATTTGCCTATCCACAAGAAAAAGCTTCTGAGTATAAATCATTTAAACAAATCTCTATAGGAAGTTGTCCAAAGACAAATAAGACAAAGCTCATACTAGGGACAGACTCTAACCATGTGATGACTTGACAAATGCCTCCATTTAATTATGTATCATGTTTCAACATTTAATAAAGTATTAATGAAAATGATTCAATGTACTGAATTATTTTTTTCCTTTTATTTATTTATTTATTTTAATTTAATTTAATTTTATTTGTGAACATACTGTACAGAGGAGTTACAGTTACATGGGCAGGATAATGCGTACATTTCTTACCAAGCATTGCAGCCTCCTCCTTTGTTTACCCTTCACATCCCTTCCCAGCCTCCCCCCTCCCCCCTAATCCCAATCCTTCTCCTTCCCCCCCTTCCCCCCCTTCCCCCCCCCCCCCGCACCAACGTTGTAAAGCTCGTTTTGGACATGACAACTTGTACTTCTCATTGTTGCAACAGGTCCACCTGTATCCTTAGACAACTGGTTTTTCCCCATCTCCTCCACAAGTTATACTGACATCAAATATAGTGAAAGCAGGGGTTATACTGTGGGGGAGGGACATACAAAGCAACAAAGAGATAATCTTATAAATGTATTAGAAACACATGCATGAAAGAAAAAAAACATTAAAACACATATCTAAGGGTTCATTTTCCTGACATCACCTTATCTGACCTTTTCCGCTTGACTCATACATATACTAGATATTACAAATAAGGGAAACCATGGGACCTACGTTTCTTTGGGCCTGGCTTACTTCACTTAATATAATTTTTCCCAAGTTTTTCCATTTCCTAACAAATGGGGCAATGTCATTCTTTCTGATGGAGGCATAGAATTCCATTGTGTATATATACCACATTTTCTTGATCCATTCATCTACTGAGGGGCATCTGGGTTGGTTCCATATCTTAGCTATGGTAAATAATGCTGCAATAAACATAGTTGTGCTGGTAGCTTTAGTGTGGTCTTGAATGTACTGAATTATTGTGTATAATTTTATACTATATGTACACAACATAAATATTGTGTGTATAATAATACTAAATAAATAAAAGAAAAATTAAATACAAAATCAATAATAATAATCATAATATGAAATAAACATACATATGTACCTATATATCTTATATTACACATAAATACAAATATTTTTTGTATTGCAGGGCCTTAATTCAGGCCCTGGGAACTCTAGCTTGAAAATCTTTTCCTCAAGGACAAGGAGCTTAGCCTTCTCCCAAGGTGCAAAAGAGTTACTTGGACAGTGAGCTCAAATCCCAGCAATGGCAGAAATACTGGCCCCAGTTCCAAGACAGTTACTTAACATTTGTAACAGAAACAGTTATGTTTATTTAGTTCCATACTGAACACTGAAAAAAATCAGTATAGAATTTTGTACAGCTATTCAGACATCCATCCCTTACCCCCAAAGTTCTTCTTGAGCAGTACATAATTTTTTGTACGTTTTTTACTGTAAAAATGTTGTACAGAGGGGTCACGGTTACATGAACAAAGTAATGAATACATTTCCTATTGAGCATTGTTGCCTACTCCTTTGTTTTTTCCCTACCATTCCTTCCCTCGCATCTTTACAATTAACTTCCCTGCTGAGGACAGTGACTTAATTATTTATTTTTGGCTTGGCATGGGGTTTCAACTCAAGTAATGGCAACTCTGCGCCTTCCATCACATTGCTACAGATTCATCAAGACTCTGAGTTCAAATCCCAGGTTAGGAAAGAAAACTGGCAGAAATTCCAAACCAAGGAGCTTTATAATTTCAATTGAGTTAGTTAGTTAGTTAATTAATGAATTAATTCGTTAATTAATTTTTCCAAACACGGGGATTGAACTCAGGTCATGGCAACTCTGATTCAGCTTCACTCTCCCTAGGATAGGGTGCAGCCTCGGGACTCAAAGCTGATTCTGGAACCCTAGGCCCAGAGGGCCTGCCGGAAGAAAAAAAAGCAGAACAGCACAAAAAGTGGGGAGCTGTAGAGGGTTCAGGGTTTTACAAGATTTTTTTTGCATGGTGAACATCCTGTGTCTGAATGACATGGTTTCAAAGTGGACCTGGCCTACCATTGCTGATGGCTGGCAGGCTATCAGGGAAGCCATAAGCCAACATGTCAAAATAGGCCATGGGTTCAAATCCTAATCCTTACACTTACCAATGGCCCAATGGCAGGAGATCACAAGATAATCATTCCTATGCATAAGAATACAGATTGAAAGTGTAGTCCATGCGTTTGTCTAGTCTAAAATTGGATGCAATAACCCTAGGATGCTTATTGATCTTAATTAATAGTTTATTAAGCATGAAAAGAATAATATTGTTTCAATGGAGTTATAATAAACACCTAAGAGTTGGTAGGAACGTAGTAGATGTCATTCAGTCATAGATAGACAGCTCTGGAACTCTTTAACAATATATATTTATTTGTATACTACCCTCTACCTATCCATGTATTGCTGTTTTGGCCAAACTTGGGGCTTGATCTCAGTGCCTGGGATCCACTTGACAGCTTCATTGGCTAGAGGCTTCTGTGCTCACACTCATCCAATCATGAATTGGGCCTCCTAGGCCCTGAGTTCAGATCCCAGCACTGCCAAAAATTTAATCTTTGAGAGAGAAGCCGAGTGTGACATATGTTTTCCTTTTCTGGGTGAGTCCAGGGTTTCAGGCATGACTGAGAACACATCTACAAATCTAGATGGTATGTGATATGATGTAAACAATGTAATAAATGTTATAGGTGTCATGAAAGTCAATGAAATAAATCGTAAATAAATGAATAAAAAACGAAATAAAATGAATAACCACACTAAACGTGATATGGACTGAACATCTGTATGGAAGTATAAATCATATCTTTAAAATGTATATAAGGAATATGTTTTCCATGCCTGAGGCTTGAATTCAGCCCACCCCTATGAGAAAGCAATGGTGGGAAATCCTGAGATACTGGTTTCTGGACCAGGTAAAGTCATGGAATGCGATCAATCTCATTGAATAAGTAGTTCATGCATGATGTGACTAGGAAATGATAGGCAAGACTCATGGAGTATCTCTTATTTGTAAAGCAGTGTTGATTAAGCATGACAATAATCATCAGTCATGAAATAAAGGCATCTGGAAAGATCCAAGAATCAGTAGACACATGGTAGATTGGATTCCATCACAAGTTATCGTCTCTCCTACTCTATACAAATGTGTACTTATTTGCATACTACCTTCACTTTATGAATGGATGACTACTGTGTGCCCTCCCCCCACACCCTCACCTGGGGGTCCATCTCAGGTCCTGAGAACGGCATTACTCCTTAGTGGCTCACAAGCTGGTGTGCTCACATGGACCCATTCGTCAATTGGGTCTGCTGGTCCCCGAGTTCAGATCCCAGGAGTGCCAAAAGATTCATGCTAATGTCAGAAGCCAATTGTTGCACCTGTTTTCCTTTCCTGTGCAAGTCCTGGGTCTCAGCTAGGATGAAGAATGCATGGGCCACCTTGTGGCCATGGGAATAGGTTATTATCATGTGAGCCCAGTTATACCTGTCATCATATACTGAAGAAAATACACAATACATCCATGAATAGCATACAAAATAGAATAACTACACTAAATGCACAATGCAGTCCACACACGGATTTGAATATACATTCCATATTTAAATGATGCATTCCGGACAATTGTGTCCCCCCTGGTGCTCGACCTCTGTTCCTAGGAAACGACCATTTCTTTAGTGGCTCAAAGTCTGATGTGATCACATGGACCCATTGGGAAGTTGGGCCTCCTAGGCCCAAAGTTCAAATCACAGCACTACCAAAATTCACCCTCAGGTGAGAAGCCAGTCATTCCACCACATTTCCTGTGCTGTGCAAGTCCTAGGTCTTAGCTAGGATGGAGAATGCATAGACAACTCTATACTCATGGGAATAGGTTGTCATCCAGGTCACCACAGTTATATCTGTCATCCTATACTCAAGAAAATACACAATACATCAATGAATAAGACACAAAATAAAAGAATGACTTCACCGAATGCAAGATGCTGCCCATCCATGTATTGAAATATAGATCCTCCGTTTAAATGATGAATTTATGACTATATTGGCCCCAACCAGGGCTTCATCTCAGGTCCTTGGAATGACCTACCTCCTTAGTGCCTCACAAGCTGGTGTGTTCACCATGACCCATTCACCAATTGGGCCTGCTAGGGCTTGAGTTCAAATCCCAACACTACCAAATGATTTACCTTGATTTGAGAAGCAAATCGATCTACCTGTTTTTCCGTCCAATGAAAGTCCTGGGTCTCAGCGAGGATGGAGAATTCTATATAAACAACTCTATAACCATTCGAATGGGTTGTTATCCATGTCAGCATATTTATACCTATCACCATACTCAATAAAATACACAATACATACATGAATAAGACAAAAAATAAAAAGAATAACTACACTGAATGCAAGATGCATACCACACTTGTAGGTAAAGAGAGATCCTATGTTTTAAAAAGGCGGGCTTGGAAGGTGGCTCAGTGGTAGAGTGCTTGCCTTGCATGCCTGAGGCCCTGGATTCGATTCCTCAGCACCACATAAGAAAAAAGAAAAAAGCCAGAAGTGGAGCTGTGGCTCAAGTGGTAGAGCGCTAGCCTGGAGCTGAAGAGCTGAGGGACAGTGCTCAGGCCCAGAGTTCAGGTCAACCGGACCAAAAAATACAAAAAATAACAAGGCAGGCTTGTTATTTTGCCCAGTGCTCGGGTTTCAAATCAGGCCCTGGACCAGACCTGACATTCTAGTCTTCAAGGACGGTAAGATTTCCCTTCCCCCAAAGTGCAACAGAGCTACCCAGACCTGAGTTCAAATCCCAGCACTGACAAAAGATTCATTAGGTTGTCAGAAGCCAGTCCTTGAACATGTTTTCCTCTCTTGTGAAAGTCCCGGGCTTCCACTAGGATGTAGAATGCATAGGCTACCCTATGACTATGGGAACAGGTTGTCATCTATGTCAGCACAGTTATTCCTGTTACCATACTCAGTAAAATACACAATAACTCCATGAATTAGACACAAATTAAGGAGAAGTGCATGAAATGCAAGATGCTTTCCACACATGTATATAAATATGGTCCCTATATTTGAATTATGAATTTATGACTGCCTGGACTTCCCTGGGACTCGACGTCAGGTCCTGAGAATGGCCTGTCTCCTTTGGTGCTCACAGGCTGGTGTCCTCACCTTTACCCTTTCCCCAATTGATCCTGATAGGCTCTGAGTTCAAATCCCAAACTGCCCAAAGAAGAATCCTGATGTGAGAATCCCATCAATTCACCTATTTTCATGTCCTGTGAGAGTCCTGGGTCTCAGCTTGGATGGAGAATGCATAGGAAACCCTATAGCCAGGGCAATATGTTATCTTCCATTTAAGCACTGTTATATCTGTTACCTTACTCAGAGAAATACACAATACTTACATAAGACAGAAATTAAGGAGAAAAAGTATTCCAAAGGCAAGATGCTGTCCACACATATATGTAAATATTGATCCTATGTTTTAATTATTAATTTATGACTATCGTGGCCCACCCTGGGGATCAATGTCAGATCCTGGGAATGGCCTAACTCCTTTGTTGCTCACAGGCTAGTGTGGTCACCTTGAACTATTCACCAATTAGTCATGCTAGGCCCTGAATTCAGATCCCAACATTACTAACAATTGGATCATGCAGTAAGAAACCAAGTGTGAAACTTTTTTCCTTTTCTCTGAGAGTCCTGGGTGTCAGGCATGATGGAGAACACGTCTACAAATTTAGATTCCATGTGATAGGATGTCATCAATGTAATAAAGGGAATGGGTGTCATCATAGTAAAATCAACGGTAACTAAATGAATAAAACAAAAACTACAAGGAACAACCACACCAAACATCTGAACATCTATAGGTAACTACAAATCCTGTATTTAAAATGTATATAAATAGTATGTTTTCCTAGGCTAGGGCTTGAATTTTGGCTTACAGTTCAGGCCTGACTTTCTTATCTTCAAATACGGTGAGCTTCCCCCTCTTCCACAGTGCTGCAGATTTTCCCAGACTCTGAGTTCAAATCCAAAGTGTGGCAGAATAAACGGGGTGAATTGCAAGCCAGGGAGCTAACCTCATTTAATTATTTTTTGCTCAGCATGGGGCTTGAACTCAGGTTCTGGTAACTCTGCCTCAGCTTCGATCAACCTATGCTGGGGTGCAGCCATTGGACCCACAGTAAATCCTGGGATCCTAAACCCCCAGGCCTTGTGTGGCAAAAATGTACAGAAAAAAGTGCAGCGAGATGGCCTTTTTATGTTTTCTTCCTTTGCACGGTGACCCTCCTGGTTCTGAATGACACTGTTGCAAAGGGTACTTCACCTTCTATTGCTGAAGGTTGTCAGACTATTGAGGAAGTTATAGGTCCACATGACAATGTAGGCCCCGACTTCGAATCCCAGTCCAGACACCAATCAATGGCAGGAGATACTAAGAAACTTGTTCCCATCCATGGGTATAACAAGGTAATATTATCAATGTCACAGTTGAATGAGCTGATGGTGAATGAGGCTCTTATAAAATTAGACAGCATCATTTCAGGAGGTTGATTTTATTTAATATTTATGAAGATTAAAAGAATACTATTACTTACAGAATGCAATAATTTCAGTATATTGATTGATTTACTTAATAGTTTGATAAGAATGAAAACAGTAACATTCATTACATGTAGCATAAATACCCAAGAATTGGTAGGAATGTAGTCTATATAACTGAATAATGTATAGACATCTCTGGCACTCTATAAATATATATATTTATTAGTGTACTACCATCTGAATGTCAATCTGTTCTCATTTTGTCAACCGCTGGGGCTCAATCTCAGGTACTCGGAAATGCCTATCAACTCAATTTGCCACAGGATGGCTGGCTGACACTCACCCATTCATGAATTGGGCCTTATAGGCTGTGAGTTCAGATGCCAGCATTCCCAAAAAATGAATCATGTAGGAAGAAGCTGATGGTGACACATATTTCCCTTTTCTGTGAATGTCCTGGGTGTCAGGAAGGATGTGCAATGCATATGCAAACCTATATCCTATGTAATCAATGTAATCACTGTTCTATGTGTCATAATAGTCAATAAAATGTGTAGTCAATACATGAATAAAACAAAAAATAAAATAAATAACTACACTGAATGCAATATGGAATCAACATATGTATATAAATATAAATCATATATTTAAAATGTACACAAATAGAATGTTTTCTAGTGATGGGCATCGATTTCAGGCCAAAGGAACAGACTTGAATTTCTTGAATTCAAGGAGGCAAGCTTCCCCTTCCCACACAGTGAAACAGCAGGGTTACCTAGACCATGAGTTCAAATCCCAGTCCTGGCAGAAAAATAAATGGCATCTCCATGCTATGTGATGCCCAATTCGTACGTATTTCATTTGGCCTCCATTTAATGTGATTGATTAAATGCTTCATAAAGTATTAATTATTATCGACCAGTGTCCTATAATGTAATTGTGTATAATTTTATCCTCGAATCATTCAAGTACTGCCCATTTAATCATGACATACATCACATTCCTTTGGTAATCATATGAATAGGAATGAGTTTCATAGTATCTCCTGCCATTTGTTGGTGGCAGGACCAGTATTCAAACTGTGGGCTCCAGCTCCTACCACTTAAACCTGAGCATAGGGAACTCACAGGTCTGTCCAAGAACATCAGCAAAACCAGGCATCATTGGCTCTCAGCAGTCCTCCTTAAAACTTACAAGGCTGTGAAAGGAGGATCATGGTCAAAGTCACCCCAGGCAGGAAAGGTCCTTGAGACTCTTGTCCAACTTGTGCCAACAAAGCCAGAAATAAAGCCATGTGGCTCCAGTGGTAGAGAGCTAGCCTTGATCAAAAGCAACTCACAGATTTTGCCCAGATCCTGAGTTCAAGGTCTGGGAACAAACCGACATACACAACAATCTGTGCAGCCATCCGGCTAAAGCAGGTCACCCTCTTGTCCCCAACTGGCTTGGACAGAGCTCCGGGAAAAAGGGCTGCCGTCATTTTTACTCCACCCATTCTGCCTGCATCACAGGATTCCAGCTACACCCCCATTGTTTCATAGTTCTTTCTGACCAATGGGATACAAGAATGGTAGCCACGCCCACATTCCATGCTTCCCAGTAGCACCTTGATTCCCTCTGTTTGTTGACACCACTACCAGCAGTTGAGGAAGGTAGAGGTGGCTGAGTGGTGAGCAAGAGACTCGAGGCTTAGGAGGAAAGGCCTTCCTCAGGCCCATCATGTGCCTGCCTGAGCCCCGGCTCCCTCACCCCAGCCCTCCCCATGGAGCAGCATTTCAAACCTGGTGCTGCGGGCTCAGAACCATGATTTCCTTAGGCAATGGTGCAATGGTGTGCCATGAGCCAGCTTGTGGCCCTGACCTGGTCCTGGCTCCCCTGTCCTCTGCTCAGGGCCTGAGTGTCTGTCATGCCTCTGCCATTGCTGCTTGCCCCATCTGGAGCTGCTGCCAACAGCTTTTGCCAGCAACACATGTGAGTGGCTGCCACACAGCCCCGCAACCTGCTACCCTATATCCCCTCCACTCTGACAAGGACTGGTGTCTCCCCTGGGCCCCACAGTCTGGGCCACACCCTGCCACAAATGTGCCCCAGGGGTGTGGCTGGGTGTTGACCCGAGGATCTCACCCCCATCCCCAGCGGCTAGTGTCCCAGGAAACGGGGAGATGCACGTTTGGGAGAGGAGTGGGCGCCACAGATCCTCTGGCCTGGAGCAGTGGGAGCCACACTGCCACACGTCTGCGCCCTTCCTCTCCCTGGTGGAAACCCGGTGGATTTAGTGAGAGTTGGGGAGCAAGATGTCTACACCTACCTTCTGGGGTCTTTTTCTTTTTTTCTGGGGATGGCAGGTGTTGGATACATAAGATAGACACCCTTGCTGTGTGAGCCTTTGTGTTCTGTGCTCGGTCAAACTTTCTCCTGAAAACAGAGAGACAGAGAGAGACATAGACAGAGAGACAGAGAGACAGAGAAATCATCTTTTTCCTTGTGCAGCCTGACTGTGCTCAGGTGAGTGAGCAGTTGGCAAATTGCAGGTGCTGCATGGATGTCTTCTGTCACCAGTCTGGATGTGTGTGTGTGTGTGTGTGTGTGTGTGTGTGTGTGTGTGTGTGTGTGTGTGTGTGTGTGTAGAAGTGGGTTGTAACAAGGAGGCTGAATGCTTTGGTAACTTCTACCTGTTAATTTTGGGGCATGTATGGGCTTCACAGCTGAGGTCTGGGGGCCTGGAAGGATGAGAGGCTTGAAGGGGACACAGCACTGTTTAATTACAAGAATAAGGGATCTGTGTGCAATGGAGCTGTGTACTCCCTTGGGCCTGGTTGGTGGCAGTGGGAGCTTGCAAAGACCTGGGAATATGGCCTATAGGGTATGACTTCCCAGGGGGACAGACAGCATGACCAACACATAGTAAGGATATGAGTTCTGCTAGTATGGAGCACAACAGCATAGATCAAACTCTGGGTCTTCTCACCATGACGTCTTATGGGTGAGGCCAAACCTATTTTAAATCTTGAGCTGTGATCTTCAGATCTCAGTGTCCTGAGTACCTAGGATTATAGGCATGAGCTTTTGGCACTGGGACTCTGGTTCTTTTTGGTATATTAGGGTTAGACCTCAAGTCCTTAGGCTTTCCAGTCAGGTATTCTACCATGCGAGTCAAGATTTTCTGTCTTGCGCATTTCTGAGATGGAGAATTAATATATGCTCAGGCTTGACTGGATCATGGTCCTCCTATCTGTTTCATGCATGAGCCACCAGGCCTGGTCTTCCGTAGTTGGGATGGTAGACATGTAGCGCCACGCTCAGTCATTGGTTTAGATGGATTGTCCCAAACTCAGTCCACGGCAGCTGATTCTTGACCAGAGGTGAAGCTCTGGGATGGACCTCGACCATTGGACTTCAATCCCCTCATGGGACAGTTGTGAGGAAACAAGGGATTAATACAGAGGGATCTCTGGAGCAGGGACAGGCACAGAGGGATGGGCCATCTGATACTGTTCTTGGCAATTCTGTGAGCATATGATAGGAAGATACCCGGAAAGATCTCAGATGGTGTGTGTTATTAATGGTGCAACAGGTATGGGATTGTGAAACAAAACAGGGCTCTTTTTCTTTATTACCCTATCCCATGAGTAACGGGATCCTTCACTTTGTTCAGTTTTGAAGATGGTGAAACTGAGGCACAGAGAAGCCAGGTGACCTACTAATGACTCCCAGCTGACAGGAAGCTTGGCCTGACTTCTCTGCCATGCTCCCTAGGACAATGGGAGCTATTCAATCGATTTCTTGTGGTGGGAAATCCACTTATTTCAAGTCATGTGGCTTGACTTTGGGCCTAGGGCAGCTCCCTGAGCTCCTTAGCTCAAAGCTAGCACTCTACCACTTGAGTCACAGCACCACTTCCAGTTTACTGGTGGTTATTTGGAGATAAGAGTCTCACAGGTGTTCCTTCCCAGCCTGGGTATAAACCACTATCTTCATAACTCAGCCTCCATTGTACTTAGGATTATACTTAGGATTATAGGCCTGAGCCACCGGCACCTGTCTTAAGTGTAATTCTGACCTTCTTTCTTTCTCTTTCTCTCTCAGGAACTGATTCAATGGGTGCTGGAGGAGGTGGCACAGCATCCCCATGTGGTTGGAACCAAGGTGGCCCTCTCATTCTGAAGGTAGCCTGTGGGTCAGGAGCTGTCTCGCTCAGTCTACTGTACCAGCTCCATGAGGTAAGTCCCTCTGTGCCCTGGCTACATTGTGAGTTATCCATTGTCCATCTGGCATTACTGGACTCAGTTCTATGTTCAATGCTCTTTTCTAGCAAAAATTTCTGGTTAAAATTATGATACATAGTTACAGAATGAAAATGTAATGCCATCTTAAGAAAGTCATTTAGGGTTCTGGGAATGTGGCTTCATGGTATGGTGATTGCCTAGCATGCATGAAACCCTGGGTTCAATTCCTAAGTACCACATAAATTGAAAAGGAAACACTGGAAGTGGTCCTGTGCCTCAAATGGTGGACAGTTAGCTTTGAGGAAAAAAAATAAAGCTGAGGAATAATTCCCAAGCGCTGAGTTTCAGCCGCAGGACTGCCAAAACAACAACAGCAGCAACAACAACAATGAACATTTAGTTAGTAAATGCAAAATAAAGAACCCATATTTGGAATATATAATTGCTCCTTCCATATTGATACCTGACAATAGCCCCTAATTCATGTACTTTACCTGTGTTAGGATACTGTGATGAAAAAATATATTTTGTTCATCAGGTCATGGCAATTGATGCCAGGAATGTGCTTAGAAGTCAGGTGAAGATTAATTCTGGAAATTCAAAGATTCCAAGCTTTTGAGTGTGGTCACTGCTAATCAAAATGAGAAGGGTAGTCTGAGTGAGATTTGGAAACTCTTTTGGCAAGTCATCGCAACAAAAGGGCATAGGTTAATTAACAGTTGTGACAGAAGAGAAGGAATAATTCCAGATGGAAAGAAAAATGATAGTAACTAAGGTATAGCAGAAACTTTTCTAGGGAACCATTTTTGGTTATTGAAGAACTAGCTATCAACTAGGCTTATTCCTCATTGCCTTTAGCATTCAAAATCTCCTAGGCTAGTTCTTAATCTCTGTGTGATAAATGTATCTCCTACTATGCTGTTCTTTAATACCTGATCTCCTTTGCTTTCTAAAATCTGTCTTTCTATATTTCTCTATGAACATTTTCTTATACTAAATACACCGATAAAGATGAAAGGATGCTAGTGTAAGAGTCCCATAGCTCATGAGTCATTAATGTAACAAAATGGGAAAGGAGGATATATTTATTGCTACTTCAATTCTGAAAAGCTTCAATGTCACATCATTTGGTTCAGATTTCCATTCTTTGTCTACATAGTGACATTAAGTGCACATAAATGCAAATATGAGCCAGGTGCTGGTGGCTCATTCCTCTTATCCTAGCTACTCAGGAGGTTGAGACCAGAGGATTGTGGTTCAAAGCCAGCCTGGCCAGGAAAGTCCATGAAACAATTATCTTCAATTAACCCCAGAAATCCGGAAGTGGTGCTGGAGCTAAAGTTGTAGAGTGCTCATGTTGTACTGAAGAGCTGAGAGACATTGCCCAGGATCAATGTTCAATCCTCCCAACCAACAAAAATTGCAAATATGGCTTTAAATTTCCCCCAAAGGAATGATGTATTCAATAGTAATCTTCCCAAATGATTTAGTAGTGCACCTACTTTTGCTGAGTTATTTGTTGTGGATTCTTTGCTAAACATATTCTCTCGTTAAAAATTGTCAAGTAGTAGCTTTATAATAAACTTCATCTAATATTTCATGGTTCAAAAGAGAAGTTCACCCAGTTGATGTCACTGAGATTTCTTACTGTCTTAGTTCAAAGCCAACCTAGGCAAGTTTACAGACAAGTTTTATATGAGTAAAGGACACACTCAAAAAAGTCAGGGACAGATTTTCCTTCCAGCCTTGGATTCTTTTCTTGTACAGTAAAAAGGAAAGCAATAGTTAACTTGAACTTTGCCATTTCTCTATGTTCAATTCCTCTCCTGGGATCGGTTTCCACATCCAGTAACAGTTGCTTCCACTTACTTCCAGTAACAATCTATGGTGCTGCTCCAGAAAAAAATGAATGCTTTCTGGCTTCACTGAAATAGCACAAGGACACTTTTGGACATGAGGTAACAGGTGTTTCAGAGACAACTTAGTAAAGAGAAATGAAATTTAAATTGCTTATAAATACATTATCCATGAGAACATTTTGTTCAAACTTCTTATGTGCTCTGTAAATTAAGGTGAATTTTAAATGGGAAGAAGGTTCTCAGATCATTTTTAGTGAGTCTATGTGCTGTGCATTAATTTCCCAAGTGTACATGAGTTAACAGTAACAGAAACAATAGCAATTATAGGAGAAAAAGAAGTTCTGTGTTTATGTATAAGTGTTCAATACAATATAGAAGACTCTACAAATAAGAAAACATTGAAACAATAAAGCCAAGTCCAGTATGTAGATTAATGGGAGTGATATAGAGAAAGCATTACTGCTAAGTGGAACATGAAGCGTGAGGCCACTCTCTGTCTAAATCACGCTTGCTAATCATGTAAATGTGCAAAAAGGAGAATGGAAGAATGATTCTGTTTCCAATGCAAGTCAGATATAGGAGAATAGACTTAACTGGAAAAAAAGAGTCCATCTTGAGTGAACAGGAATTATACTAGCAATGAACCTGATGGCTAAGATCACATTTCTTTTTCTTTCCTTTTCTTATATATATATATATATATATATATATATATATATATATATATATATATTTGTTGTTCGTGGCACTTGAAATATGGGAAAGGGCACTGTCCCTCTGAAATGTAGCCCAAGGTTAGTGCTCTTCCACTTGAGCCACAGTGCCACTTCCATTTTTCTGGTAATTATTGGAGAAAAGAGCCTCCGGGACTTTCCTACCCGTGATGGCTTTAAACCCCAATCCTCAGATCTCAAAACAACTTGGTTTATGATCACATTTCTAACAGTGTACCCTCAGGATATGTAATATATATGTTCATCTATCTTTATATGAATTCTTGAGTTAAAAATATGAGCTACAGCTTAGACTTTACACTCACAAAAGTGTTTGAAGTTTAAAAGTTGATACTCCTGGAAAAATAAAACCTAAGGATCTAAAGGAGTCAGGGAAGTTCAAATTGCAATCAGCTTGGACATTATAGGCTTTGAGACACTACCTATAGTTAACCAGCCAAAACCTGGAATACCAGTCAAGAGCAAGATTGCTGAATAACAGCTTTAGAATTTTGCTTACATACATACAGACATGCACATACACACAGAGGCACTTATAGGTGCACACAAAAATACACAAATGAAATAACTCTCAGAATATGTAGAAAACTTAGAAAACAATAGAAAATAGGTCCGGAGTAAGACTAGAATCAAGTGTTAATTTTTAATATTAGAAAGCCTTCAAGTGAACTTTCTCCCAGAAGTTGAGAATATTACATAAGTAGTGACCAGAGATAGTAAGAGAGTCATGCAATCATTATTAATGGTTTAGGATCCATGGTGGAATGAATCAGGGAACCCTGCAGGTGCGTCTGAAAATGTTCATATTCTGTGTCAAATGTTAAAACATCATTGAAAATAGTATATGAACAGTCTGAGCAGTCAGTCTAGTGGATAAGATCATAGGAGAAGTTCAGAATTGCTAGTCTGCTTCTAGATTAAATAAAAAACTATGGCAGGGCAATGTGCTCCAAGCCTGGAATTCTAGCACTCAGACAGGAAGTTAGAGAGTGGAATTACATAACGATACCTTCCCTGGACCAAGTAGAATAATTTTGTCTCAGTAAAACAAACCAAACAACAAGAAAGGAATACACAGAAGTTTGGGTTAATTTTGTCATTGTTTTGAGAAGTCAAGTTTCCTATTGAATGCAACTCATATGTATCCTCACTTGAGTTTTAAATGCTCTCATCATTACAGAACATTCCTAGATACAAAATAGTTCATGATTCCCACCCAAAAATTTGGAAAAATAAGTAAGCCTCATTCTGTTGGATTCCAAATAAATGTTGAACGATTACAAAGCTTAAGTCTGGAGAAATAGCAAAGTTCGTGTAATGTAGGACTTTGAAGACCTTTGTAAATTAGAATTTACATTTAAAATATATTTTTTGGTTTTGTTTGTAATTTCATATTCTATAGGATACTACAAAATTCTTTTTTAGTAGAGGGATTAATTGAAAAATTCACAAATGATTCTGGCATTCTATTTGCCTAGATATTCTTTCAAGAGTGTTATAATTAGAACATAGTTAATAGATAATTCCCACAGTTTCATGTATACCATGTAAATGTGAATAATCTAGACAGAGTTGCCAAAAAAATGGGTGACATTAATTTATACATTTAGAAAAACCAATTTTTTTAAGGGTTTGGTTTAATATGGTATGAAGAGAGTAATTGTGTGACATCTACTTTCTTCTACCGATGTGTAACACAGGAAGCCATTTCCTTATTTACGTGTCTCTGTATACATGTAGAAAAATGCTAGGTTTGGGTTTTGTTTTCAATTTTGTTTTTGTTTTATTGGTTCGTCCTAGAGCTTGAACTCTTGGCCTGGACAGTGTCTCTGAGCCTATTTATGATCACGTCTCGTGTCCTACCACTTCAACCTCAGTGCCACTTGAGTCTGGTTTTTGTGGAGAAGTTTTTGGAGATAGGATTCTAAGAAACTTTTCTGTCTGGGTGGGCTTTGAACCATAATTTTCCTATCTTAGCATCCTGAATATCTATGATAGTTAAAAAAGTATAAATATAAATAATATTTGCAAGTTTTCTGATCTCAAGAATACCAGTGGAGGAAAAATGATGCAGCTCAGTTTATTGAGGTGTTCTTTTCAGAACAAGGAGGGTGTCTCATTAGCAGAGGTGTAGTATTCATGATGTGAATTAAGGAATTTTAGGTGTCCTTTACAAGTTGGAAACTGTTGGGCTAGGATTATTTTATGGCATAAATCTTGAGATTGATAGTCATAGAAATAATAGCTTACTCTGATAAACAATGGCTTACTCTTGAAGAATTAATTATTACACACGCTTCATAGTTTTATCCTCTACCAGAATTTGGCTATTTTTCTGTTGACTTCTCAATCTGTAACACCCCATTGGAAACTGCATCTATTGCAGAATTACATAACATGCAAACAGGTACTGTTTTAAATCTCTCAGAAATGTTGAGAATTTAAAAATGAGTAGTTATTAGTCATAAGAATTTTGAAGAAAACATATATTCTGTCCTCTAAACAACATACTTTAAAAAGTTATGGGTTTCCATAGCATTAAACTGTTTTCTGTTTTAGAATTATAAAGTACTAAAATTATACTTTTTTGAAAAATTTGGAAAGTATATTGTGAAAATATTGTCTAGTTGGATAACATTCAAGTTGATTACCCTCTAATAAAGAAGGGGTAATTAATTCAAATTAGATGCCAAATAGTATTGATTTTTAAAATATTACCACATAAAGAATATTATTTACTGTGCCAATACAGTGAAAGTATATTTTACGCAGCTTATTTTTTCAATTTTATTATCAAAGTGATGTACAGTGGTGTTACAGTAATTGTAAGATATAAATCATAACGTTTCAAACTTGTTAACCCTCTCTCATTTTCGTTCATCCCTTCACAAGTTGTAATGTACATTTCCAACATATTGTCTTGTGAGTATTGCTACTGCATTGGTTTCCCTTTTGTCCTTTGTCTCCACATTATGCTTTTCCCCTTCCCTTCGCTAATTAAGTTAAATGTATTTACAATACAAAATGATATACCGCAGGGATAACCATAGGGGAAAAACCCAAAGAAAACTGAAATCACATAGTTCATCAAAAACAACAACCACAAATGAAAAAAATCTTGTTCCATATCTTGGAATTCATTTTACTTAGCATCAGCTAATATGGATATATACACGCATAACAAACCCACTGGAAAATAATAGCTGCATGGATACTATATCATGAAAACAGCATGTTAACTTTTTGATGGTAAAGGTGGAATTAAGATCAGTGAATTCGCGGTTCTGATAAAGGATTTTCAAGAATTTTAAAGTTATGACAGGTAAATTTTAATTGTTCAAAATTTTAACAACTTAGCCTATGAAGAAAATTTGAAATTGCCTGGAATAATAGGCTTTCATGCAAAGAAATCCAAGGAGACAGTAGAGAGGGAGCAATGTGGATGAAGATGGCTCTTTTTCACACTAAACAAAGAAACCTGAGAAACCTTGCTGTAAATCCTGTAGGTTCTCTTGGAATTGTCCTTACCCAGGAACTATAATTTCACTGTTTGAAACAAGGTTGTATTGGAATTTAAATTCAAAATTCTTAAAAAAAAAATACGGCATCAAAATTTGTGAATATACCTTTAATTACCAAACAGTAATTCTCTGAAAAAGATAATTTGAGTCAAAATATTTAGGGAGAAAGTGCCCTTTACAATGAAAGAAGTTGTTGGGATTACACATTTTTTTTAACACTTTCCACAATGCCTTTGGATGTGAAGCAGTGAAACACAGAAAAAAATCTGATTGGATACTTCAAAGAAATGATTTCACATTTCTAAGTGGCTCACAAAAAATAATATCCTTATTCATATGAGATAGTGAAGACTTCTGTTCTTACATATGCCAAAAAGTTCAGAAAATAATTGAGCAAATGGAAAAGTTTCATTAAAAAGTTTTCTTAGAAAACTTAGCTAAGCGTACTGTCTTTAGCAGTGAAGGGAGGCCAAAACTTTTTGTTATAAATTGTGTTAGTATTTTTACTCCCTAAAGTGAGTTTACAGAGCCCATTTGGCTCATTACAATGCAGAACTGATTGAATGAAGACATGAAAATAAATTCTAAACCCAAAAGACGCAATTAAAGAGTTTTAAAAGAGAAATAATGAAGATGTAGTAGTGGTGGAGCCCGTATAGTCCTTCAGGTTCACTAGACAAGCAGCCAAGAAGCTGTGATTAATTGGAACTCCGGCAAGAGCTAAGAGGAGGACACAGAAGTAGGACATAGAAGTATTGTCCTTTTGTAACATACACTGTCTTCCAAGGTATGGGTGATTTAACTCTATTCTCCTCCATACATCTTGATGAAGAAATGCAAGACCAAGAGAAAAATAATCAATTGAAATAATTTTGCATAGAGTAACTTCACTGTTCCTGATGTGTTATCTAAGGAGAATCTTAAGAGAGAGGATAAAAGTGCAATAATTTTTTGTTTCCTATACGCATCTTGTTAGCAAAATATATCGTTGAGTTTAGACAATTCTGATTGAACCAACAAGTGATGGAGTACTTATTTTTGTGGGCACTTTAGACACAAGAAGTCTTTCAAGGTAAAAGAAAAAAATATAGCCAAATATTTGTGATCAGAGCTTCTTGGACTGTTTTCTGGAGACAAAGTTATACATTAGATTTCTCCTCATTAACATAGATGTTGTTTCATGGCAACCAAATGCAAGAGGGAAGTTTAATGGACTCACTTGGCCAATTAAACAGCATGAAAGAAGAAAATGGCAAATAATACTTAATGAATTACTTTGCCAGAAGAAAGAAGGAAAAATATAATTCAAAATCAATTGACTTAAAAGTATGAAGAAAGAGTAGTGAAGAGAGATTAGAGAAAATAAAGAATATTGTTTTCTCTCCAGTGGAGTAATGGGTTCTTGATCTTGTTTCTTCCATTCTATCCTCACAAACTACCAAGTGTGTCTCAGGACTGGATTATCCACTTCAGACAGAAAACTCGTAGAAGAAATATACTATTTGCAGCAGATGTAGGTGATTTATAACCTTAGATAATCTAATTCTGTTCAAAATTCTCCCCTATCCCAAACTTCCCTCTTTGAACAGCTTTGTTTGCTTTTCCCAAGACTGCCCTTCATTAACTGATTAAAATTTTGAGACGTCATATTCATACTCTCTGGAGATTGCTGTTTGGTTGTGATTTTTGAGTGTTTTTTGTTTCTTGTTTTGTTTTTGAACTGAATTTTAAAAGGTTGTGCAATTGTTTTACAATTAAATATATCTATCTAATTGTCCAATGCTCCTAGATCGGAGTCACTCCTTCCATCATTCTCAACCAACCCGTTCTCCAAGATTTATTTTCAATTTACTACTTCCTTTATCATATGTGTCCATTGAGTATTCTAGCTGTACTTGCCCCTTGTTCATTTTTCATTCATTCTATATCTTTACTATAATTCCTCTGCCCTTTGTTCATTTTTCATTCATTCTATGTCTTTACTATAATTCCTCTCTGCTTTCAACTTCCAGATAGTCATTCTGTTAAACTGTCTATTAATACTTTTATATACAATCCATGGACTTTCAATCCTGCATATTCTTAAAGTGATGTCAGCTTATATTTCCATAATTGATTCATCTGCAGCAACAATTTGCAAGAATGCAGACATGAAGCACCTAAACATGATTTTATTCTCATCCATTTGGAAGATTAATCTTTAGTCAAAAAGAAAGTTAAAAATGGCTTAGAATGTATTACTAACTACAAATTTTTATAAATGGCTTTGTACAATGGTGAGATTCTTTTATTTTACAAGGAATAATATTTTCTACTACCTATAAGTTTTGGAAAATGAAGAAAATTAAAATTTATACCTAGAGAGGAATAGGATAGAAATAGAAGACAGATATTATGTTTGTCATATCTCTGATGAGTACTCATATTCAAGACTTAAAGTTATATTTCTTGCTATGTTAGACAGAGGGAAAACATAAAATAACATATGATAAGGCAACTATTTGTGACTTTTTAAAATGTATCTTATTAAATGATGAAATTTATTAGCTAACTTTTGGGTTTGAAATTTAGGGGGCTGATCTATTTAACACATTACTGGAAGGCCCTTACTGAAAAACGCAAATTGTGGGTGGTACTATTTCTACACTTTAATGAATGGTTGAACGTGTTTGGCATTAGTGCTGTGTAAATAATTCTACTCTATTGTAACTTGCTCCCTACACTTGAAAAACTTGTAATGTCACTAAGCATCATCAACTTGTCAAATGTTATTTTGGCAAATGTGATTTTACAAAGTTTATTTGAAAAGGAATACACTTTCAGGAGATTAAACGTAGATTATCATTGGTTTGGGAGTGAAATTTTTATACCACAGAACCATGTTGTACTGAAGTCCCAGTGTTTTGAAGCACTCCTTAGTGCTTCAAATGTATTTCTGAATTACATTTGACTTCTAAGTCAAGTTTTCCGGGCTTTGGTAGACCAATTATGGATCTATCCTTCAAGGAACTATTTTTTGGCCCACTTATGTTGGAATAAAATCTTTCATTAATCAAAGGAGAGGGGTATTAAATATAAACATGACACTTTGTGAACTAGTTCACTAGTATGGGCTGGTCATCTATAAGTTGAATATGTGACTTACAGTACTTTCTCTCAAAATTTGTTATCTCATCCTTCATTTTAAGTTGCCTTGCATTTCACAATTGCTTACTGCTAATTCTTTCATCTCAAGGAATTGGGGCCCTGAAATATAGGAAATGAGAAATTGAGATGGTCTTCAATTACTTTGTGTTGACATGTTGCATGGACTTGGGTGAGAAGTCTTGGCCCTGTTATCTGATGATGCAGGTAACTGGGTCCTAGGATCCTAGGACCCATGGGTACTGCAGAAGAATATTGTTTTTTAGACATCTTAGCTAAATTTGGGTATTATCAGTAGGAATGCTTAAGAAATGCGGAGAAAATCATTTTGGGACAAGCGAGTTAAAGCAATAAACAGAGCAGCAGAGTAAAATCCATTATAGATTAGAGGAAAACATTGTTTTTTTTGCCATGTGGATTCAGAAGACCAAGAACAGAATGTATAACAAATTTAAACTAAAGATATTGCATAGACAATTTTTATATTCTAATATATATTTTAAACCTAATGATTTTAATTCCAATTCTATTTATTGGAATAAATAAATTTCAACTTATTTGTCAAATTATCAACTAATTCTAGTAAGTTTCACTGTGTGAAATATAAAATCAGCACATATAATTAAAAAATATATAACTATATATACTATAATTAAAAGGCACACGTTTTGCATTGTTCTGTTGTAGTTACTGTATCAATGGCAAATCTGTTTTTAAGTATTATTCCATTATCTCTACCTCAGTGTTTGATAGAGTTAGACCTAAAGCTTTACCATTTGTAGATTTACAGCATGGAGACAATAGGAAATACTGTGATTAAAACATGATCAATTTAATGCCTAATAATGAGGAGAAACATATGGACTTCTCCTGCAACTATGAAAATATTTGGTGATTAAAAGGCAGTAGTGTAAATTCCTGCCTGGTTGGATGGTAGACAGACCAGGACATTAAGTAATCATGCATACCAACATTTTTTTCACCTTCTTGGCTTCAGCTACTTTTGAAATGGAAGGTATAATAAACAATTATATTTTGATAAAATACCTTCTAGTCTGAACAGTTTTGTTTGAACTGTTCATCTCTCTATGATCCCTTGTAACCAAGATTAGTTTTGTTCCAGTAAGACAATCTGTGCTGTCAGGGTAAGATATTCTGGTTGGTCTGTTCCCACATGGAAGAAGGGTAAAGGCTCATGTATACATTTATGCCAGTAACACCTCATTTGGGAAAATGTCAGCTGAAGAAGTTTAGAAGTAGCTCTTAAGCAATACTTACTTTGAATCCATTAGGTCCACAGAGCTAACACAGTTGGATAAATAAATATTTGAAAAAGCCTTCACCTTGGGACCTATCTATAAATATTTGAGAGTACGATCAAATTCCAAATTAAAAGATTTGATAGTTATTGACAAAAATTTTGCAAATGTGAGCAATTGATTGATCAATATAATGTTATCCACTATTCACAGAATTTTAGGGAAATAAGATCGATAGCATTGTTAGGAAAAATAAGGTTTCCTTGTTACTAGTGGGCACCCACAGATATAAGCCTGTATAAAGATTTCATCATTAACTACATAATTTAGAGGATACTACATGCTTCAGCAGCAGGTATACTCAAATTACAATACAGAGATTAACATGGCACTTGCACAAGGATAATATGATAATGTGAGAAGTATTCCATATTATTCATCCTTCAGATGCAAGAAATGAAAAACAGTTATTAAAAAGGTGATTACCAAATTATAAGTATAACAATACACATAATTCATATAATTAAATTTAGTTTGACATCAGTGTATTAAATCTTCACCTCAGAAAGGCATTTACATAGCATAATCTTTACAAAACTTTTCAAATTAGACAACATTGTCATTTTATCCCAAAGAAAATTAATATTATGACCTAGAAAAAAAAAGGAATCAAACTGATTCTATATGGAATGCAATCGGAAAGATCATATTAATGAACCTATATATCATAAAATAATGTAGAATACGAAGTATATCTAAGAGAAAATAAAATAAATTATGAACATTATGCAAACATAGAATATAGAATATTTTAAAAAATACTTTTTCAGACAAGCACCAGAAATATTTTAGTTTCTGTACTACTCATTTCAACAGGTAAGTTAAAATTATTTCTTATTAAAAAATCACAAACTCTGAAGAAATCATTATACATGTATACAAAAAACTATTGAATATATTTTGACATCCAATGCAGGCAATTCACTTAGAAGAATTCCGCGGAATCCATGGATTTTTACAGTAAAATATTGGTGTTGTCGGGCACTGGTGGCTCATGCCTATAATCCTAGCTACACAGGAGGCTGAGATCTGAGGATCATGGTTCAAATCCAGCCTGGGAAGAAAAGTCTGTGGTACTCTTATCTCAAATAAACCACTAGAACACTGGAAGTGGAGCTGTGGCTCAATTGGTAGAGCACTCACCTTGAGCTGAAGAGCACAGGGACAACTTCCAGGCCCAGAGTTCAAGCCCCATGACCGACCAAAAAAAAAAAAAAAAGATATTGCTCTTATTTGGATTGTGAAAATATTTTGTAGGGACACAAAAGATGGACTTGCATTTTTGAAATTTAAGAAACTTAACCCGACCATTAGGACTTAGGTTAACAATTTGTACAGCATTCCACAACATCATAGAGATAGTGATACATACTTATCCTTTTGGCAATATCAAATGCACTTACTTCTAGGTTGTTCTTCTGGCCTAGTTTTATATAATGGTTCAAAGAAGGGGATCCAGCATATCTTTGCTATCTCAATTCTCAGCAGCAAGTTGTAAGGGGGTCAAGAGGCTTTTAATTTGGGCATTGGTATCTGTATCATGATGAAGTAAGAAAGAAGCCACTCTGATATTATTCCATGTATATGCACTGTGCAGGGGTGTGCAGTCATCTAAAGTTATTGCATGTGCCGCTTGAGACACCAACTCACTGGCAATGTCTAAGTGTCCACTGTAGGCTTCTCGATGAGGAGGGGTATACTCATCGTCATCCCTAATATTAACATGAGTGGCCTTTTGGGAAAGAAGTCTCCGCACTGTAGTAAGCCGAATATTTTTGGCAGCCCAATGAAGAAATTTGCTTGGATCCTTCTCCACTTTTTTTCTTGCAATTGATATCATTCCTTACTTTTTTACCTTGTTCTTCATATTCCTAAGAATTCCCTAACCAGAGACTTTGAGTGTCAGTGGGAATGAGGTGTCCATGTATTTCCCTTATAGCTCACATTGGTTGAACTGGTCAGAAATATTGGGTGAATTTTCTGCATCTGTTTATTCACCATGATTTATTTTCTCTTTTTCCAATTTTACTATTTGAAATTATTGTAACTGGAGAGTAGGGAATTGATGGAGAGCAGAGGAAAGATGTTCCTCCGTATTCAAATGTACACACTGAAAATGAGGACCAGTAATGTCTTCATGTGCAGCTTATTCTAGGAATGAGAAAATAGGAAATAACGCCTTCTATATAAATGATTTGGGAAATGGCAGAGCAAAAAGTGAAATGCTACAACCAAAAATATAAAAGCAAAATAAATTAGGATAATTATAGAGCAATCATATTATCTATGAGAACCAAGAAAGAGACAAAGAGAGAGACAGATGTGTAGTGACCTAGCTTGCCACAAAATCCATTCCTCTGATCAATTAATAGAGCAAACAAAATATTACTTTTTAAAAAAGATGGGAGTTCTGGGAAGATGGCTGAGGAGAAGCTAAAGGTTAAACAAGCTCTCACATAGAAAGCGGATTTAGAGTTCCAGTGAACAGTCCTAAGCCAGAGAATCACACCAAGTGTTCCTTCACAGGACAGAGAGTTAGTCCAGAGAGAGAAAATACAAGCAAAGAGACAGCTCTGAGCAGTTGCCAGCAGCTGCTTTGGCAGGGGCAGCGGTGATGGTGATGACTACAGCCGCCATACCTGAATCACAGAGAGTCCGGGGATGAACGAGCCAGACGCGGCAGGTGAGCAGATTCTACACAACACCAGCAAGAACCGACAAGGAGAAGACCAATTCATCAAGCAGTTCGCAGATCAGGGACGACCCAGGAACTAAGACTCGGTGTGAGTAGAAGTCTAACATCCTCACTCCTTCTCAGGGAGTAGAGGAGGGAAGGCAACCCCTCCCACCCAGAGATCTCCTGCTTGGATACTGACAAAGCTCGGCGGAAATGCTATCTCCAACTCAGGCCTTGGAAGAAAACTGGAGTCATCTAGCTGGTCACAAGAGCCTAAACTGACCTGCCAGACTCAGCTCCACCCAGCTCTGACGCCAGCCCAAAGAGTTGCTTTCTCCACCGGGTAATCAGAGCCAGAGGCTGCCCCTCCCTTTAGCAGGTTCGACAATCAATTGAAATTCAGTAAACAGAAACCTTGAGATGGCTCCAGGCTGGGCTCTGTGAGTTTCTCACAAACCAGCCCCCAGGAAAAGCCACAGTTTGCTGAAAGACCTCAACTCTACCCAGAACCTAGCCTCATCACAGCATCTCCAAACTCGAGGAAAAAGCCATCTCCCGCTTTCATGATACCGCTTTTGTGATACTAAAATCAGATCTCCCTCCCATTGAACTTACCTGGGAGGAGGATCACAAAACATTGGGGAAAGCAGAGCATCTTTCTACCTTTTCAAAGAAACTGAATTAAGTAACCAACCTAGCCACAAGAACACAAGCAGACCAGAGACTCCAACAAGAGGCTGGTTACAGACACAAGGGAAATACAGGATATTTCCCACCCCTCCAAAAAAATCAAAGAACTTTTTTTTTTGTACCTTTTATTAAAAAGTTTTTTTTTCTAAAAATTTTAATCTTTAATTTCTACCTTTTTTGAAAAAAACTTGGTTTCTAGTAATTTTTTTTCCTGCTAGAATACTATTTTAGGTGTATAAGTGTGTGTGTGTTTTCTTTCTTTTTGTTTTTGTTTTTTTTTGTTTTGTTTTGTTTTTTTGTTTAGCTCCACTGAACTTCTGATCTTTCTTCTTACCTTCTTATTCTTTTCTCCTGTTTTTCCGTTTCGTTCTTCTTTATGTGGCTTAATTGCTGTTCTGCACATCCTCAGATAAACCCATAGTCGATTATTAGACATTAACCCCCATTGTGTACACACTTAATACACAAATTTATTACTCAATTCAAAGCCTCTTAGACTTAAATTCCTTAATAGCAATACTACCTCTTTATACCTATATAATATTTTAAGTATTTTTATTTTTAAGTTTTTCACATCTCCTTTATATCCCTCCCCTTCTCTCATTATATTCACGTTCTTCTCTGGATAGTTTGTTTTTCGATCTGTATAATATTTTTAATTTTTTTACCTTTCTATTTTTTTCAGGTCTCTTTCTGTACCCTTTCTCTTTCTTCTTTTTTCTCTCTCTCTCTACTTTCATCCTATCCAACCTATTTCCTGCTTTGAGATAAGGATTTAGTTAACACTCCCTGTGCCTTCCAACATCACTCTATTCCTATTTTTTACCCACATCTCTTCCTAAACCTAATAATTTCTTGTTTACCAAATTCTTCTATGGGGTTCATAGCACATTAATATACAGTTGTTTGATCTTGAATAGATGAATCTGTTGAACTAGATTGTATCTGCAGACTATTGACTGTGCAAATAAAGACTTTGGTTGATGCTTAACTTAAGGTATGTTTGTAGCACAAAACTGGTGTTACTTTCATCCCCAATGGGCAGAGTAAGCCAGAAAAACACAAGAAAAATGGAAAGTCCGGTATCTCAACTCCCACTCACGATAATCAGGGGACAGAACAGATATGAATAAAACAGAGGAGAGTTCCCAGATAGCTCTACAAACACTGCTAGCAAACATGATAAATGAAAAGACTGAAAACATACAAAGGACTCTGTATGGGTGGGATAGGGAGAGAGAGGAGGCAAACCAACAGTTTTTACAGGAATATCATGAGCGTGAGGAAGCTACTCAAAACTGATACAGGATTTGTGTGAGCAGCTTGAGAATACACAAAGAGGCAGGAATGGCCTGAGCAGGCTGAGAACACTCAGAACTACAGGAAAGGCATAAATGTGAGGAAGCTAAGCAAAGAGTAATACAGGAATTGAGAGAGCAGGATGAGAATACACAAAGATCACTAAAGGCATTCATCAAATCCATTGACAGAGAGCTGAAGGAAGTCAGGGAGACCAACAAGAGAATGCTGAATGGAACCCAACAGAAGGAATGGGAGTCCAAGTAAACCATAATCAATCAACTAAGTGATTTGAGAATAAACACTGAACACCAAATTAAGGAAGTAAAAAAGTTCATACAAGATCTAAAACAAAGCTTTAAAAAAGAATTTGAAGCCATCAAAGATGACCAACTAGAAGGAAAATAAATAAAAAACAAAGTAGAAAATCTCAACAGCAGGTTAGACCATGCAGAAGATCGAATCTTGGGGATTGAAGACAGCCTAGACATTATAGAGAAAGAACATACAACCATCCAAGACAAGTTCAATAAATAAGAGAGATCTATCCAACACTTGGAAGACACCATTAGAAGGCCTAATCTAAGGGTAATGGGTGTAGAGGAGCACCTAGAAACAGAAGTTAATGGTCTAGGAAATTTGTTTAACAGGATCCCAGCAGAGAACTTCCCAAACAAGCAAAAACAAAGGCCTAATCAGATACAAGAAGCTTTTAGAACTCTAAATAGACCAGACCAGAATAAGACATCTCACCCTCACATTATAATCCACACATGATCATTTCAGACCAAGGAAAAGATCCTTAAGGCTCTCAAGGAGAAAAGATTAATCTTTTCTATAAAGGGAAACCGATTAGAATCACCTCAGATTTCTCAGCAGAGACAATCAAAGCAAGAAGAGCCTGGAATGATGTATGCCATGCACTACAAACAAACAAATATCAACCAATAATACTGTACCCAGCTACACTCTCCTTCAAAACTGAAGGCCAAATAAAAACCTTCCATAGCAAAGAAAATTTGAAACAATACATCTCCACCAAACCAGCCCTACAAAACATTCTTAAAGACTTCCTACACATACAAAACCAACAAGACCACAATAAAGGCCAAGAAACTGCACTCAAACTGATAATCCAAGAACCACAGGAAGAACCCAGTTTTCACAGCCCCCAATTAGGTGGATAATATGGCAGGAACTCCCAAATATCTCTCAGTCCTATCTCTTAACATTAATGAAATTAACTCTCTAATTAAGCTACATAGACTGTCTAGTTGGATTAAAAAACAACATCCTTCTATCAGCTGCCTTCAGGAGTCACATCTTGCAAGTAAAAACAAACACATTTTCAATGTTAAAAGCTAGAACAAAATCTACCAAGCAAATGGACCCCATAAACAGCCGTGAGTTGCAATCCTAATATCAGATAAAATAGACTTCATATTAAAATTTATGAGAAAAGATAAAGAAGGTCACTACATACTAATTAAGGGATCTCTCCTTCAAGAGGATATTACATTTCTAAATATATATTCGCAAAACAACGGAGCATGCAAATTTATCCAAGAAACACTACTTTCACTCAAATCCCACATAGATCCAAAGACATTAATTGTTGGGGACTTTAACACACCACTATCCCCACTAAATAGATCAACTCGGCAAAAACTCGAGAAACCACATATCTAAACAACTGCATAGATCAACTAGATTTAACAGACATCTACCGAATATTTCACCCAGCAGCATCAGAATACACGTTTTTCTCAGCAGCACTTGGAACATTTTCTAAAATAGACCACATTTTATGCCACAAAGCAAACTTGTCCAAATTCAGAAAGATTGAAATTATACCTTGCATTCTCTCAGACCACAAGGGAATAAAATTAGAACTGAACACCAAAAGCCACCCAAGAATGTCCAGTAACACATGGAGGCTGAAGAACACACTGCTGAATCTTGAGTGGATCAAGGAAGAGATTAGAAACGAAATTCAAATGTTCATGCTATTCAACAAAAATGAGCACACAAATTACCAGCTCCTCTGGGACAAAGGAAAGGCAGTACTCAGAGGCAAGTTTATAGCTCTGAGTTCCTACCTCAACAAATTGGAGAGATCTGAAACCAACAATTTAATGAAATATCTGAACCTCCTTGAAAAAGAACAGCGAGATAAACCCCCATCCAGTAAACGGAAAGAAATAATTGATATTAAATCAGAATTAAATAAATTACAATGCAAAAAAAAACCATAGGAAGAATCAACAAAACAAAGAGTTGGTTCTTCGAAAAAAGTAACAAATTTGACAGACCCTTAGCAAATCTTATCAGAAAAATAAGAGAACACACCCAAATAAATAAACACAGAGAGGAGAATGGAAACATCACCACGTAAAAAACCAAGATTCAGAACTTTTTAAGGGAATACTTCTCAAAACTTATGCTAATAAGTTTGAGAACTTGACAGAAATGGATCTTTTCCTAGCAAATATTGACATGCCAAAATTAAACCAAGATGAGTTAAACCATTTTAACCGGCCCATATCAAGCACTGAAATAGAAACAGCAATAAGAGACCTACCAGCTAAGAAAAATCCAGGATCATATGGTTTTACAGCGGAATTCTACAAAGCCTTTAAAGCAGAGCTCACATTTTTAAATTTAAATACTTGTCTTTACATTTTTTCCTGTCTCTTTTCTAAATTTTTTCTTCTCTCTCTTCTTTCATTCTTTCCAATCCATTTCCTTCTTTAAGATTAGGACTTGTTTAATTTCACTCTCCGGTTACCTTTCCACATCCCTCTAACCCTATTTTTCCCCACCTTTCTCCTTAAACATAATAATTTCCGGTTTGCCAAATTCTTCTTTGCTATTCTTAGCCCATTAATACATAGTTGTTTAATGTTGAATAGACTGTATCTCTTGAACTAGACTGTATCTGCAGACTTTTGACTATGCAATTACAGGACTTTGATTGATGCTTGCCTTAAAATGGTATTCTAGCACAAAACTGGCATTACTTTCATCCCAAATCGGCAGAACAAGCAAGAAAAACACAAGGAAAATGGCAAGTCCAGGTATCTCAATTCCCACTCAAGATAATCAGGTGACAGAACAGATAATGAATAATCCAGAGGAGAGTTCCCAAAAAGCTCTACATACGCTACTGATAAACATGGTGAATGAAATGATTGAAACTGTACAAAGGAGTCAGTGTGAGCATGACAGGGATAGAGAGGAGGCAAACCAAAGATCAAAACAGGAATCTCATGGGCTTGAGGAAGCTACTCAAAGATTGATAGTGGAATTGTGTGAGCAGATTGACAACACTCAAAGAGAAATAAAGGAATTGAGTGAGCAGGCTGAGATCAGTCAAAGAGAACTACAGAAGTTGCATGAATGTGAGAAGTCTAATCAAAGAGTAATAGAAGAATTGCAAGAGCGGGATGAGCATAGACAAAGATCAATAGAGGCATTCATGGAATCCATAAAAAGACACCTGAAAGGAGTCAGTGAGACCACAAATGGAATGCTGAATGGAGCCCAACAGAAGGAATGGGAGTCCTTGGAAACAATAACCAATCAACCAAGTGATTTGAGAATAAACACTGAACACCAAATTAAGGAAGTAAAGAATTTCATACAAGATCTAAAACAAAGCTCCAACAAAGAATTTGAAGCCATAAAAGCTGACCAATTAGAAGCAAAGAAATGAAAAATAAAGTAGAAAATCTTGACAGTAGGTTAGACCATGCAGATTGAAGCTCCGGGATTGAAGATAGCGTAGGTATTATAGAGAAAGAATATACATCTATCCATGAAAAATTCAAGAAATATGCTAGATCTATTCAACACTTGGAAGACACCATCAGAAGATCTTATGTGAGGGAAATGGGTATAGGGGAGCACAGAGAGACAGAAGTTAATGGTCTAGAAAATTTGTTTAACAGGATCCCAGCAGAGAACTTCCCAACACGCAAAAAGATAGGCATATTCAGATTCAAGAAGCTTTTAGAACTCCAAATAGCCCAGACAAGAACAGGACATCCCATCCTCACATTATAATCCACAAAGGATCAATTCAGACTAAGGAAATGATCCTTAAAGCTGTCAAGGAGAAAAGATCAGTCACCTATAAAGGAAAACCAATTAGAATCACCTCAGATTTCTCAACAGAGACAATTAAAGCAAGAAGAGCCTGGAATGATGCATGCCATACCCTAAAGACAAACAACTATCAACCAAGAAGAGACAAAGAAGGTTACTACATACTAATTAAAGGATCTCTCCTTCAGGAGGATATTAAAATTCTAAATATTTGCCAAACAATAGTGCACCCAAATTTATCCAAGAAATACTACTTTAAATCTCACATAGATCCAAAGACATTAATTGTTGGGGACTTTAACACACCACAATCCCCAATAAATAGATCAACTCGGCAAAAACTCAACAGAGAAACCGCCGATCTAAACAAATACATACATCAACTGATTTAGCAGACATCTAACAAATATTCATCCAGCAGCATCAGAGTACACTTTTAACTCAGCAGCACATGGAATGTTTTCCAAAATATACCACATTTTAGGACACAAATGAAACTTGTCAAAATTCAGAAACATTGAATTCATATCTTGCATTCTCTCAGACCAAAAGGGAATAATATTAGAACTCAACACAAAAAGCCACCAAAGAAAGTCCAGTAACACATGGAGGCTGAAAAACACACTGTTCAAACACCAGTGGGTCATGGAAGAGCTTAGAAACCAAGATCAAATGTTCATGATATTCAACAAAAATTAGCACAGAGATTATCTCCTCCTCTGGGACGCAGCAAAGGCATGATTCAGAGGCAAGTTTATAGCTCTGAGTTCCTACATCAACAAATTGGAGAGATCTGAAACAACAATTTAATGAGATATGACACTCCTTGAAAAAGAGCATCAAGATAAACCCCCATGCAGTTGATGGAAAGAAATAATTAAAATTAAATCAGAATTAAATGAATTAGAATAAAAAAAACCATAGGAAGAATCAACTAAATAACAAGGTTCTTGGAAAAAATTAACAAAATTGACAGTCCCTTAAAAAATCTTATCAGAAAAAGAAGAGAACACACCCAAGTAATAAACTGAGAGAAGAGAATGGAAACATCACTACAGAAACAACCAAGATTCAGAACATTATAAAGGAATGCTGCTCAAAACTTTATGCTAATATGTTTGAGAACTTGGCAGAACTGAACCTTTTCCTGGGAAATATTGACATGCCGAAACTAAACCAAGATGAGTTAAACTATCTTAACAGGCCCATATCAAGCATTGAAATAGAAACAGCAGTAAGAGACCTCCCATCTAAGAAAAGCCCAGGAACAGATGGTTTTACAGCAGAATTCTACAAGGCCTTCAAAGCAGAGCTCACACCAATACTCCTTCAACTCGTCAATGAAATTGAAAGAGAAAGTCCACTACCGAACACATTCTATGAAGCCATCATAACACTCATACTAAAACCCTCATCACAGAAAGAGCACTATGGACCCATTTTTTTGATGAACATTGATGCAAAGCCTCTCAACAAAATTTTGGCTAATTGATTTCAACAATTCTTCCTAAAAATCATAAACCACGAGAAAACAGGATTCATTTCAAGGATGCAAACTTGCTTCAATATACGCAAACCAATTAACATAATTCATCACTTCAAAAAGAGCAAGGATAAGGACCACATGGTTATCTTAATAGATGAGGAAAAAAATCTTTGACAAGATCAAGTACCCCTTTGTGGTGAAGGTCCTGGAAAAATTAGGAATCCATGGAACATTCCTCAATACAATAAAGGTTGTGTATGACAAAACTACATAAAGCACTATCCTCAATAGTGAAAAACTAATGCTATTTCCCCTAAACCCCAGAACGAGACAAGGATGCCCACTCTCTCGACTGCTCTTCAATCTAGTATTAGAATGCCTATCTACAGCAATAAGAATAACTGTGAACATAAAGGGGATCCCAATAGGGAAAGAAAAAGTAAAACTCTCCCTCTTGGCAGATGACATGATCTTGTATTTAAAGACTCCACTCCCAAGTTACTCAAGGTGACTCAAAACTTTGGCAAAGTAGCAGGTTATGAAATTAACCCTCAAAAATCAATGGCTTCTCTGTATGCCAACAATGAGAAAATTGTGGCTGAAATTAGGAAAACAACTCCATTTGTAATAGCCCACAAAAAATAAGACACCTAGGAATTAACTTAACAAAAGGAATGAAGGACCACTATGAAGAAAACTTTAAATACCTGAAAAAGGAAATCAAAACAGACTTAGAAAATGGCAAAAACTCCCATGTTCCTAGATTGGAAAGATCAACACCATGAAAATGGCAATACTTTCCAATGCTATCTATAAATTGAACGTGATACCTATAAATATTCCATCCTCATTCTTCAAGGAAATAGAAAAGGCAATCCAAAAATTCATATGGAACAAAAAAAAAACCCGTATAGCAAAAATGATCCTTAACAGAAAGAACAGTGCTGGAGGAAAATCAATACCAAATTTCAAACTCTTCTAGAAAGCCATAGTAATCAAAACATCTTGGTACTGGCACAAGAACAGACCTCAGGACCAATGGAATAGAATTGAAAACCCAGAAACAAACTAAAGACCTACAGCCATCTAATCTTTGATAAGGAGCTAAAAAAAATAGAATGGAAGAAAGACAGCCTCTTCAGTAAAAGGTGCTCTCAAAATTAGTTAACTACTTGTAGAAAACTAAATCTAGATCCTTATATATCACCCTGTACCAGAATCAACTCCAAATGGATCAAAGACCTCGGAGTCATGGAGACACTCTGAAAACATTACAGGATGGAACAGGAGAAACCCTAGATCTCCTTGGCACAGGCCGAAACTTTCTTAATAGAGACCCAGAAACACAAAATATCATAGAAAGTTTTAACAAATGGAATTGCATGAAATTGCAGAGCTTCTGCATGGCAAAGAACATTGCTAGCAAGATCCATAAAAAGCCCGCGAATTGGGAGAGGATCTTCACTAGTCATACAATGGACCAGGGTCTCATATCTAAAATACATCTGGAACTCCAAAAAATTAAATCCCCCAACAACAAATTCTCAAAGAAACAACTGGCCACTAAATAAGTAGGCTAAAGACTTAAAAGAGAAACTTCTCTGAAGAGGAATGAAAGATTGCCAATAGACACATGAAGAAATGCTCAACCTCCCTAGCCATAAAAAATGCAAATCAAAACAACATTGAGATACCACCTCACCCCAATTAGAATGGCTATAATCAAGAACTCTAATAACAACAGATGCAGGAGGAGATGAGGATAGGGGAACCCTACTGCATTGTTGGTGGTAGTGTAAACTTGTTCAACCACTTTGGAAAGTGGTTTGGAGGTTCCTCAAAAGACTTCACATAGAACTCCCCTATGACCCAGCAGTCCCTCTTTTGGGCATTTACCTGAATGATCCCAAAGAAGATCAAACTAAAGCTCCCAGCACAACTATGTTTATGGCAGCATTATTTAACATAGCTAAGCTTGGAACCAATCCAGATGCCTTTCAGTAGATCAAGATATTGTGGTATGTATACACAATGGAACTCCTTGCATCCATCAGAAAGAATGACATTTCCCCATTGTTGGAAAAAATTATATTAAGTGAAGTTAGCCAGGTCCAAATATACATAGGCCCCATGGTTTCCCTTATTGGAAATAAATAGTATATGTCTGAGATAAGCAGAAAAGGTAAGATTCGTTGATGTTATGTGAAATGTACTCCAAGATAAGTATTCAAATATTTTTTCTTTCATGCGATTGTTTCTAACATATTTATAAGATGAATTTTTGTTGCTTTGTATGTCCTTCCCCCACGATATAACTGTTTTCACTGTATTTTATATTGGTATAATTTGTGGAGAGGAATAGAAAAAACAAATCATTTAATAAGGAATAGAGTTGGACCCATTATAACAATGAGATGTACAAGATGTTATGTCGAAAAACGAACTGTAAAACTTTCACAAGGAGGGGTATAACGCGGGGGGGGGGGGGGGGAGAGGCAGAAGTGGTGAGATGGAAAGGGATAGAAAGGAGAAACAAAGGAGGAGGCATCAATGCTTGATAAGAAATTTACTGATTATCTTGCCCATGTAATTGTAACTCCTCTGTATGGTATTTTCAGAATAATAAAAGAAACCTTCCTACCTATTAATGGTATACGAATTCTATATGCTTAGAAGGGTCTTTTTATTTTCACAGCAGTCTTTGGCATACACAGACAGATCATGGACTATATGAAGATAACAAATTTCTAGATGCTTGCCAGGAGGAGTACAATCTATAGTTCCCCCCCCCCCCCAGAGGCTTCCCTTTTCATGAAAGAAATATGCTGCTTGATGCAGGATTTCATAAAATTACGTTGCTAGGAAGAACTTAAACACTCATCCAACATTACAGAGTTGAGGGAGATGAATTGATTTCCTGAAAAATTTACTTTTGTGTCAAATAAATGCAGGCTGCCATAAAGAGAGTAGACTTTAGAGAAACATGATGAGTTGTATGTAAATAGGTGATTAGTTGATTTTGGTAATTTGTGAACTAATACAGGGAAATAAAGTACAGCAAAGTAAAAAAATAAAGAACTCTGCATTGAAATACTCATTTGTGTGTGTGCACACACGTGCCTGTACACACACGTGCATCATGTTCATGTGCTCATGCATGCATTCATCACTCCTGCTCTAAGCATCTGTGCCCAAGGATAGTGGTCTACCACTTGAGCCACTGTTGCACTTCTGGTTTTTGGAGATAATCACATGTTTTTTTCATGATTATACTGGCTTTGAACAGTGCTCTTCAGATCTCGACCTCCTGAGTACCTAGCTAAGCTAATTCACCCTTTGAGTAACTAGATAAATTCTGTCTGTCCTCTATGCTTCACTGCCCTTTTATTCTTTTTCTGAGGTAATCACAAGCCTGTCATATATATGTCTAATTGCTTTAAAAATACTGTTACTGCTTGGCACCATGGGCTCCAATCTGTCCTCTTAACTACTTAGGATCCTTGAGAACAAAAACCACGACAAATTTTAGGGGAGTTCCTCCTCAATCTATACCTGGGTGCATTGGATCATTTCCACCATCCTGCACTATATAGAGACTAAGATTGGAAGGACTGCAGGATCCAGGAAGCTAGATAATTTGGTGTGCAACTCTGATGCCATTGATGATGGGAAGGATTAAAGGACAGATCAGGTGCGTGTTCTTGTGGAAAGGGAACCCCTATCCTAAAATTGCCAGCCTAGCAAGAACAATACCCCAAGTTGAAATCCTCACAATTTTCCCAAACCAAAATAAGTACATAAATTAACATCCCAAAACTTAGTACAATCTGTTCTTTGCTCTAATATCATCTTCATCTGGTTATCATATTATGTGACAGAATAGTTTCTTCATTAAACTTATGATATATTTTAAAAACCTGGAAAATTCTTTCTCACTTATTAAGTGCAAACGAATGGCATATTGCCTCTTTTCTTACATATTTGACTGCCACTAAAAATCCATCCAATGATTATTACAGTAATATATTCTGATTTATTACTTTATTTGTAACAGGTTTTAAACATTTGCTTTTCTGCTGAAGTTTAAGTATTTAAATAGTATCATCAAAGTATATTCTTTTGTTACTTGGGGAGTTTTTTTTATAAAGTTTTTAACTAATGGCTTCTAAGAATTCTTAATTGTTATATTATTGTTTTATTTTTAATTTCAATATAATTTTATTGTAAAGGTAACGTACAGACGGGTTACAGTTACATAAATAAGGTAATGAGTACATTTCTTTTGAAAGGAACATGGTTATCCCCTCCATCCATTTTTTTTTTTGTACACTCAAAAAAATTACTGATGCTTTTGCTGTTGGTATTGTTCAAATGTACTTTTGCTTTCTTTGTTCACGCATTTTTATTATAAAATTGTTATAAAAGGGTTTACAGTTACTTGAGAAAACTAAAGAGTACACTTGATTTTATTTTCTATATTTAAAATTTTGATGTTAATTACTTTTTTCTTGTTTTTTTAAGATAATTCTTTTTTCAGAGTTGTAGGATTAGTTAATTTAATTTTGCATGATTTTTACACATGTATATTATTCACATATATGCTACTTTTAAAATATTTAACATGTGAACATTTAAAATTATTTTCTTAATTTTTATATGGTTGGTGAATTTAAATAAATTGATTTTCTTATAGTTCTAAACATATTTTTCCAGGTAACAAATAATTACCGTATTTTCAAGAAGCACATACTATATTAAGAAAGACTTCATTTCTTGGTCACTTTTTTGTAAATATTTGAATTAAAAAAACACTTGAAAATTAAAAAAATACTTGTAAATCGTTGAATTAAAAAAAAGTTTGAGCTGGGCATGGTGATTTGTCGCTTCCATTTTCTACCTATGGTAAGAACTGCAAATAGGGTTTGTAATTCGGGAGAGCCTGAGAAACTATGAGACCTTATCATAAAAATATCCAGAGTGAAATGATTAGAGATATAGCTACCCATAGCGAGATATTGCCCACCTGGTTATCATATTCTAAATCTTGAGGTTTAAACACCCGTAGCATTAATCTTTTGTCAAAATTAAAGGATACATGTTTCAAAATGTTTATTATTTACAACTTATTTGCAAAGGTTCTCATGTCTTCTATTTCTTAATTTTCAATTTACTTAATATATAAAAATCCAAGTATATTGTGACTATTTGATTTCTACTAAACGTTTAAATGGTACGAGCAACGTTATGATATCATATTTTAACCTATTTTTATTATTTGTGATAATTTCCTCTATTTAATATCATAATATTAATATTGCAAATGTGTGTATGTGGTATGTGTGTGTATGTGTGTGTGTGTGTTTGTGTGTGTTTATGTGGTTTTTGTGTGTGTGTGCTTTGTGTGTACTTTGTAATGCTTGGGAGATCACACCATTATTTCACATATGCTAGGCCAAGATTTTACTACTAAACTATACCGTGTAGTTATAATGTAAATAGTGTTTTAAATTATGACTTTCAAATATTCATTCCTAGTATGTTTTTTCAAAATTATATATGATTAAATGTAATCCATTTTCTATCCACGTTAGCAATTTTTATTGTTTTTTTTGTTATTTAGAATATTTCCACTGCTTTTTCACTTCCAAATTCTTGTGTTTGTTATTGATAAAGGTTTTACTTTCCTTCTTTTCTCTCTTCATTCTTTTGGCCTTTAGAGTTTACCTATTGTTTCCTTTATTTCTTTAGAAATTAATTATCATATTCCTATTACAATTTATAGAGGTCTATACAATGCTTTATTTTCTATTTTATTTTTCCCATCGTCTCTGACTCTCAGTCCAAACTATTAGGTGGATTAAAAAGAAAATTGATTAAGGACATTGATTATTTTCCTCCTTCTATTCTCTGAAGTCTTTCTGTTTTTGAAACACAGTAACAATGACATACAGCTCATAGGTGGTCCATAATTCTATCCCCTCTCACTGTCCTCTGTAATAAAGCTCAAGTCGTTATCATTCAACTTTATTATGTTATTGTGTTATCTAAATTTTAACTCATTCCTAAATTAATTTTAGTTGTTTTAAGCATTCCCTAAAGACATTTTTCCCTATATAATATCTGAGGTCTTGTGTTTTCACAAGGAGGGAAATATGAGTGACTATCAAGCATCTAGATATCTGTAGAATATTGGCCCACCTGCTAAATAAACTTGTATGTAAACTCAAGGAATACAGGTCAGTCAGAACAAACTTGTAAAATGGTGTAGCTTGAACCCTCATACTAAATTTGAATCTTATTACCATGTTTATTAGTGAAAGAACTGACACATAGAAGAATGTAACAGATTTATCAAAAATAAACTCTTAGTTTTATTTTCAATAGATTTTGAAAAGGATGCCATGACTTAATGAAATAAAAATAGAATCTTAAATGGGTATATTGGCACTATTGCCTCCCTAGTTTTAAAGAATGATCTTAGACTACTACCTCAAACCTTATACAAAAATTTAAAATAAGAAATGATTATCAACTAAATGTAAGTTGTAAAAACCTACAAAATATAAATGTAAAAATTCATGACAATGGATCAGTAAAGGTTTCCAAAAATTTGACATGAAAATCGTTAGTGGCCAAAGAAAAGCAAGAATAAGCTAATATCAACTGATAACCTTTCTTAATTCTATGAAAGTAGTGAAAACATATCCAACAGATAGAGGGCACATATTTGTTAATGCTACAATGTTAATGCTACAATGATCCTGAATCTTAAGTACTTTTATATCTTCCAATTCTGTATAAATTTTTCTCGAACAGGATATTTCTATAAAGAACATATGTAAATTAATAGTCAATAGGAGGAGCATATGAATTAAGCTCCTCTTTAGTATCTAAGAAAAAAGAAAAAGAAAACTTACTAGTATGACCATAATATAAAAAGATGACACAAAATATAGTAATGCATTTGTGGAGAAACTGATTTACTCCGCATAGCAGAAAGATTTGTGTAATACTGTAGTCATTTTAGCAAGCAAGTTTTCTAGTCTTCAAAAGGTCAAAGAGAATTATATATGTTCTAGCCATTACACGTCTATGTATATATATTAAAGTGAAGTAAAAATCTTGTATGGATCAGGAATGTATTGACAGTGCACTTGGACAGTATGAGTGAGAACCTGGAAATAATTCCCCAAAACAAATTTTGAAAAGACACCCTATAGAAGATGTATGCAGGACAAATTTCTGTAACTCAATTTTATATCTATTTTAATATCTGTTCTAAAATTGATAGCCTTTCTATTTGAAGAAATGCAAGTTTGTGAAATTTAGGCTTGGAAAACCTATGATTGTACAATTCACTTCCAAAGCACTAAAATGTATACAATGAAAGGAGATAATATATTGCATGTGAATTTCATGTCAGCAAAAAAATAAAACCATAGTTAAAAATTCTTCAAACAAAATGTAAAATACCTAAAAAGATGTTTTTGGTATTGGCTAAAAATTCTTTGTAAACTACAGCTTCTAAAACAAAGATGTGATTTCTGTTTATTTTGAGTTTTTTTGTCTGTTTTTTGAGTTTATGCAGAGATAACCCAATCAAAAAATGTATGTGATAACTGGAATATCTAGGAATTATACATCACTTATACGTAATTGATAAAATTTTCTGGAAGAAACTTTTAGCAAATAATAGAAAACACAAATCTATGCATCTTCATTTTATGATAGCCATGTGTTACTTGCTCAATCCAATTGCTTTTCTCTACTTTGCTAGAAAAAAGTATTCTCAGGATAAGAGCCAATAACGCGAAAAGAAAGAAAATACACAATCATCTGGATTTATTCATCACAAAAACAAATGAAATAGAACAATTCCACTTAAGCGACTCCATTATTACTATCTATGAAGATGATCCTGAATGCCAACATCATTGAATTTTTGGAATTTTAATTTCTACGAACATATGAAAATTAGAATGAGAAAACAAATATAGTCTTAGAGCAAACCAGCCTTGGAATAATTTTCTTAATTGTTTTGAAATTACAAAAAAATTAATACCATTAAAATTATACTTTCTTTTGAAAATCATTTAAAAATGTGTATCACTTATTTATAATTCAAATACCAAGGAAGAGTAATTTTACAGAATAATTACAAATATCATTTTATTACTATCAAAAAATAGAAGAAAAGACCAGTCCCAATATATTGTCATTATTCTTAATTTCGAATCATTACCTAAATATCTTAAACAATCTAAATAGTCATTTCTTTAACATAGACGTAAATATTCTATACTTTTTACCTAACATTTTCCATGGGCATGTATTCATGTTTCTAAGAAATGTTCACAGCAGGTAAAAGATGCTTCTGTGAAATTAATATGGTATATTTTGTTGTTGTTCTTGATGTTGTATACAAGGTTAGGCATTGTCCCTAAGCCATTTTGTGCTTAAAGCCAGCACTCTACAACTTGAGGCATAGAGCTAATTCCTGTTTTTAGTGGTTAATTGGAGATAAGAATCTAACAAGTACTTTTCTCTCTGGGCTAATTTCGAACACAATTCTCAGACCTCATTACCCAGAATAGCTCGAATTATAGATGTGAGTCACTGGCACTTGGTTTAATATATTTTTATAACTTTAATTATATTTCAAGATTTTTGTTTCACTATTATGTACATCGTTCTACACATAAATTTAGATATATGTATATATTTCTAATGACAAATAATCTCTAAAAATGTATGTCTTTCTACACATAATATATATATATACAAATATATTTCTGAAGACAGACTCCCTCTAAAACTTTTTATGCTATTTTATAACTTTTTATTTCAAAGATATACTATCTATTTTTCCAAAAGTTTCCTAGAATAAAATAACTAATATTTCAATAGAATGTAGCATTTATTACTTTTAAGGGAATTTTAGATATACACATGATATTGTATTAATATTTATAGTATATTACTTCAAATAATTCTGTTCAAACTCTTAAATATTTGTGTCTAGTGGTGAGGAGAGAGGAAGTTAACTCATACTGGTTAGGAAATTGCAATACTTCAAAATCTATGATATAATTTGTTAGAAGCAAATAGTCAAGCTACTTGTAATGGTTTAGTTTTTTATTCCTTTGTTCAAAATTTTAATATGGATGTATGCACAGTGGTAACATGAAAATTACTAATCGAAAGACAAATAATCACAAAATCATAGATACATATCAGAGTTTCAATAGCACTTATGATGCTAATAATAATTTTGATGAGGATGATGATGACCACAGTGTACCCTGATAATGACAATATTGTGATTGAAAAGGAAAAAAACTTTATCCATTTTTGAAGCTATATTTCCCACATTGAATATATAGTACTAAATAGCATTGGATTACATACAATAAGAATATAAAGAGGATAGTTTCAATATCAAGAAATACTATCACATAAACAGGTAGAGACAGTAAAAACCCTAATGATATTCCTGCAATCTCTCTAATGTATACACACTTTTCTTGGTGGCATTATATTCTTATAAATAAAATTATATATTTCCACATTTTGATGGACTAAGATGTAGTTTTTATCTTAGTGTGATTAGATCCAAAACATTCTCATATAGACACTATTCAATAACCAATGTTTCCCAAGATATATTAAGGGTATGTTCTTCAATATATCTGAAAAAACATGACACTATTTACATAGAAACATTTACATATCTGCAGTTACTTTAAAAAGACATAGACCTTAGAGCCAGGAGGTGAAATTTATTTTTATTTCTGTAGGAAACAATTTGTGACTTTATACCAACAAACTGAATTTGACTCTTTCCTTTTTTGTAAGGTAAGGTGGACTTTTCTTTATTCTTGCTCTAGAAGTCAACACATATATTCTTCATTATTTCTGGTAGATTACATCCATTTATAGATGAGTATTGTAAGGCCAACAGTCAATGTAGTGAGTAAATACTGATACCAGAATTTGTGTCTGAGCTCTTCACTCTGTGTGCTAACAAAGAGAGTAATTTGGTGATGGAGAGGACCATTATGAAAAGACTATGGGGAAAAAGCATACTTTGGAAATGTTTGTTTTAGGACTAGGTGACAGTGTTGAGTAAATGAAACAGGCTGGTGTCAGGAGCATAAAAAGGAGTATATAAAAATCATTTGAGTGGAGGCTTGGAAGGTAGCTCAGTGGTAGAGCGCTTGCCTTGCATGCATGAGGCCCTGGGTTCTATTTCTCAGCACCACATAAGCAGAGAAAAAAATCCGGAAGTGGTGCTGTGGCTCAAGTGGTAGAGTGCTAGACTTGAGCTGAAGAACTGAGGGATAGCGCCCAGGCCCAGAGTTCAGGTCCCATGACTGGACCCACCCAAAAAATAGAAATCGTTTGAGTGAGAGAAACTGAGAAAATCTTGATCATTCATCTTATTTAATGGGAGGGAGTAAGGTAAGAAGAAATATAATGTGCTTCCACAAGTTTGGCTGGCAAATGTGTTAGTGCTATTCTTAGTTATAAGGACCACAGGTGGAAATGATGGATTTGGGGAAAAAATCTGATAGTTCTAAAGTTTATATGCAAAGATCGGTCTGTTTAGAAATCATCAAAATATCCACGACCATGAATATGAAAAAGAATAATGAAATTGAGGGCATTATTGAAGGGGAAAGGAAAAGGAAAGTTCTGAAACAGGTGTGAGTAATGTGGGCACCACTGTAGACAAGATTGGAAGAAAGCGATAAATAAGGAAATAAAAAAGTAATAAACACAAATTTACAGAAGTAAAGGAAGGAATTTTCAAGAAGATATTGAAAGTAATATGCTATTTGTATTTGAAAAGTAAAAAGACATAGACAAGTTCAGTAAGAACATTGTTTTGGTGAAAGTCATATTGATAAAATTTTGGGATATGAATATGAGGCCATAAAATTCTGGATCCATAAATTCAACAGGTCCTGTTGATTTTAAATGTTGGGAACCAATGCTTTTATCCTGACCTTACAAGAATTATACAGATATAGCTGTCCTGAACTTTACTCATAGGTATTGTGTGAATATTTTTGAAGACTTTGTTTATTCAGGAGTTTATACATTGAGCTACAGCACAGACAAGCCTAATTTGTCCTACAGTTCCAATGTGTCGCCCATGTATCCACCTCAGTTTGGGGTTTTATTGAAATGTCTTTAGATATATTTGGATATCTTATCAGCCTATTCAATATAAATGTAGGACAAATAAGTATTAGGTTGAACATACAGCATTACTGATGTGACTAAAGACTTCTCAAATTGATTCTTCTTTAGAAGAGAAAATTCCTCAATAGCCATTGACACATCATAACTGCCATATACTCTATTTAACTCTAGCTCTTGTTAGGGATATCTCCATGGTGAAATAACCCTGACAATCAACCTGCCACAAATTCTTATATGTAGGCAATGCTTTTTATAAACTTCAAGCTTTTATTGAATGGAAGAATTCAGACTTGACCCTCACCAGTATGACTGAATGCCTAAAAAGATAAGACATTTTGCTTTAATGACTTTCATTTTCTCATAACTATTGGCAAGTAGGAAAGGATTCTGATGTAACAATAATACAATGGTGACTTGTACTAACACAACATCTAGGATCTAGTGTTAATTCGTATACTTACTAATTAGCTCTAGATTTTGTGGCTATTCATATTTCTCATGGGAAAACTAATGAGCTCCACGGAAACTGACCTAAGGAGACTTTCAATTCTAATATCAGTTTGTCTCAAAATGCATTAAGTTCTACATCCTCTAATATGGGCATAGGGTTACACAGTGGAACTTTTCTCCTCAAAGAGTGAGTACTACCCTATTGCTTAATATGGACAAAGTATTTTCATACATAGACTGGTCTTGTGCAAACCAGAAGTGGTAGTTGAACAAAGTTCTTAGCAGTTTGTATAGATGAAATGGAAATAGAGCAAGTATGAACTCAAAAGGAATGTGCAAAAAAGCGAGAGGCACAAAGTAGAATGTGCCAAGGAAATGCTGAAGTACAATTTCAAATTATGTGCTCAGGTGTGAGGGTGTGTTCAAAGTACAGCTTAAGAAAATGTAGTTGGGTATCTTGGGGAAAAACTGCTTTAAACTCTTCTGGGATAATTGTACAAGTAGAAGCCCCTAACTCTGACTCTAATCAGCCACATCATCATCAACTTAGGGACTATTTTCCAAGTGAAAAGTGAGAAAAAGAGGGCTCATCACAGTTAGTGTTCAGGTTGAAGTAATGAAAATAGCATAATTTTTCTTATAAGACTTATTTTGGAGGGTTGAAGTAGGAAAAACCCAAGTAAATATTTTGCATGTACCTAAATTAAGTGAGACATAGTATATTACTCTCTTTTTAACTGGGAAGTTGTAGATTATGTCTTTTTATACTCTAACATGGGACAATGATCTGCTGTCAGTCATTTTCTTCCCCCTCCCCATCTTTTGCCCTTCCAATTACATAATTTTTATTTAAAGAGACATACTTGAGCTTGCATTTCTAAATCCTTCAAAATTATCTGAACTAATTCATACTTCTGGAAGCCTCCTATATCTTTCTCAAGGGAATATTTTGCCACTACCATTTTAACCCTTATGATATTGGATATCTTCCTGCCTAATTCAGTGCAAGATATACACTAGACTCATCGAGATATCTCAACACCTGTACCAACATGAAAACCTATCTTCATAAAAACCATGATTTTAGAATATCTGGGGAGGTGCCATCTGTAATTTTTGAATGACCCTAAGTGATACTTACATGTAATCATGTTTTAAATCAATATGCCTCTCAGTAGATGAACGAATTGACAAAATGCGATATATATATCCACTGTGGAATTCTATGCTTCCAATTCATACAGAAATGGAAAAATCTTACTAAGTAAAATAAAGAAGACACAAAGAAAGATTCCATGGTTTCTCTAATTATAATTTTCAAAGAAGTTCTAACATTTGACACAGGATATGAACATTTTCAGATGCACCTGCAGGGTTCTCTGATTCATTCCTCCATGGATTTGATCCCTTTAATAATTATTACTTGACATTCTTAATATCTCTGGGCCCTATTTTTGTAATATTCTCAAGGTTTTTTTGGGAAAGTTCACTTGAGGACTTTCTAATATTAAAAATTATCACTAGTTGTAGTCTTACTCAGGATATATTTTCGATTATTTTCCAACTTTTTCTACACATTCCGAGAGTTGTTTCATATGTGTGTTTACACATATGAGTGCCTCTGTGTATGTGCATGTTTGCGTGTATGTATGGCAAAACCTCAAGCTCTTATTCAGCAGTCTTGCTCATACCTAGTATTCCATCACTTCAGCCATTCTTACAATGCAGGTTTAAGCTGGTTAATTATAGGTATTGTTGCAAATATTTTTTTTTCCCCAGGCTGGATGGAAACTGAACTTCCCAGAATCCTTTACATTCTTAGGTGTTATCTTTTCACGAGTATCAATTTTTAAACTTGAAACAGTTTTGTGAGTGTAAATTCTAACCTGTATCCCAGATTTTTAACTTAAGAATTCATATAAAGATAGATGAACATACACATTACATATATTGAGTGTACACTGTCAGATATGTGATTTTAAGCCAGATGACAGTGGATCACGCCTATAATCCTAGCTACTCAGGAGGCTGAGATCTGAGGATTGCAGTTCAAATCCAGTGCAAGTAGGAAAGTTTCTGAAACACTTATCTCCAATTAACAACCAGAAAACTGGATTTGGCACTGTGGATCAAGTGTTAGACTGCTAGCCTTAAGCTGAAGAGTAGAGGAAAAGTGGGCAGGCCCAGACTTCAAACCCCACAAATACCAAAGAAAAAGAAAAGGAAGGAAATAAAAAGATATGTGAACTTAGCCACCAGTTCATTGTTAGTATAATTCCTGCTCTCTCAACATGTTTTTTTTTTTCCCAGTTAAGTCCATGCTCTTATATCTGATGTGGTTTGAAACTAGAATTATTCTTCCATTCTAGTTTTTACAAATTTGCATGATTAGTTGCCATGATTTAGAGCTAGAAGAAGAAACAGAGTGGCCTCATCCTTCATGTTCCACTTAGTAGTAATGCTTTCTCTATATCACTCCCGTAGATTTACATACTGGCCTTGGCTTTATTGTTTCAAATTTGTCTTATTTGCAGAGTCTTCTATACTGTATTGAACAACCATACTTAAACACAGAACTTCTTTTTCTCCTATTATTCATATTGTTTCTCCTACTGTTAACTTATGTACACATGTGAAATTATGCACAACACACACACACAAATATTTCTGAGAACCTTCTTCTCAATTAAAATTCGTCAATATTCGTAGAGCACTTAGGAAATTTGAACTTAATGTAGTCCAGGATAATGGTTTTTTCATGTTTTTTATAGTAAAAATGTTGTACAGAGGGGTTAGAGTTATATATGTAAGTAAATTAGTACATAATCTATCAAGCGTTGTTACATCTTCTTTTGTTTTTCCCCTGCCTTCCCTTTCATCCTCGCCACCCCCAAATCCCCCTCCCCTCCCCAAGTTGTAAAGTTCATTTTCTACATATTGTCTAGTATAAATCATTGTTACAATGGGTCATACTGTATCCTTGTTTCAGCATTTTGTTATTTCCCTTACCCTCCACACATTAGAAAAAGGTATATGCAAGATGCAGATCACCGACATCAAATACAGTAAAAACAGGGGTTGTACTGTGGAGGTAAAAAATAGAAGAAAAACAAAAATATCACATAGTACCTTTTAGGTCACAATAAAGAAAAATCAAGTTGTGTCCTATCTTGGAGTCTATTTCACTTAACATCATTTTATATGGCCATATGTACATATATAATGTTTTATAAGAGATTTAAATTCCGTATTTTCAACAAAGTTGTTTCTGAAACACATGTTACCTCATGTACAAAGATGGACTTGTGCTATTTCAATGAAGCCACAAAACGTTCATTTTACCTGGAGCAGCACCATAGATTGTTACTTGAAGTAACTGGAAGAAACTGTTACTGGAAGTGGAAACTGATTCCAAGGGAGGAATTGAACATAGAGAAATGACAAGTTCAACTTAATTTGTGCGCTTGTTTTACTGTACAAGAATTCAAAGCTTGAAGGAAACTCTGTCCCTGAGTTTTCGAGTGTGTTCTTTACTCACAAAAAACTTGTCTGTAAATTTCTATTTGAGAGTATTACAAAAGGAAACAATATGCCATTTGAAAGCCAAAATAGATAAAAAGGAAATAACATCGTTTTAAAAGTGTTCTACTGCAAGGAAACAAAGACATGTAGGTTTGAAGGTAACTTATGCCTAGATATTTCACTCCTGACATGATTGTCTTGTTGCAGGAGTCAGTTATCCATTACTTTAATCTGGTCCTGAATTCACCATAGCAATAAGGATTCCAAAAAGCAGGATCCAGTGAGTATGATCAGCAAAAGAAGGCTCTTTTCAAACCAGGGCTTTAAGTATGGTCCAAAAGAAAAATGTGTGGTTTTTTTGCTTGCTTGTTTGTTTAGTTTGTGCTGGTTCTGGGGCTTGAACTCAGAGTCTGGACTCTGTCCCTGAACAGTTGTCTTTCGTGCCCTCCTGCCACCATAGGTAGTACTCTACTGCTTGAGCCAAAACTCCACTTCTGGCTTTTTTGGTATTTAATTACAGATAAGAGTTTGACAGACTCTTCTGCCTGTTGGCTTTGAGATTTTAATAAATCCAAGTGACATCAACTGTATGGATTTCTCTTTTGAACCTAGACATGTTAGATGAGGTTTATTATAAATCTAGTTTTCGACAATTTTTTAAAAGAAGAGAATATGTTCAGCAAAGAAACCATAACTTAACTCAGTAAAAGTAGGTGCACTGAATTATTTTGGAATTATGTTCTCTGCTTGGGAAGATTAGTATTGACTTCGTTGTTCCTTTTGAGGAACTTTTTCTGTTGGTCATGGGGCTTGAACTCTGATCCTGGGCGCTGTCCCTCAGCATTTCAGCTCAAGTTAGGTGCTCTACCACTTTAGTAACAGCTACACTTCCGGATTTCTGGTGGTAATTGAAGATAAGATTCTCATGGATTTTCCTGACCAGGCTAGCTTTGAACCACAATTCTCTGGTTTCAACCTCCTGAGTAGCTAGTATTACAAATGTGAGTCACCAGCACCCAGATCATATTTGCATTTATGTGCACTTAATGACACTATGTTGACAAAGAATGCAAATTTGAATCAAATGGTGTGACATGGCAGCTTTTAAATAAAATGGAGGTAGCAATAAATATGTCCTCCTTTTCCATGTTCTTACATTAATGATTAATGAGCCATGGGACTCTTACATTAGCATCCTCTGTTGTCTGCGTATGTGGACTTAGTATCAGAAATTGTTCATAGAGAAATAGAGAAAGACAGATTTGTACAAAGCAAAGGAGATCAGGTATGAAAGAGCAGCATACAAGTATACACAACTTATCACACAGAGATTACGAACTAGCTTAAGTTATTTGGTTATTGATAATCAAAAATGCTTCTCTAGAACAGTTTATGGTACAACTTAGTTATTATTATCATTTATTCCTTCCATCTGGAGTTATTCCTTCTGTCAAAACTAATAATTAACCGCTGCTTTTTTGGTGCCATAACTTACCAAAAAGATTTCCAAATCTCACTTATACTACCCTTCTGATTGTGGTTAGCAGTGGGCACTCAAGAGCCTAGAATCTTTGAATTTCCATGATTAATATTCACTGATATCTAAACACATTCTTGGTATTAATTGCCATGACCTATTAACAAAACATTTTTTGTTGTTCAACACAGTATTCTAATATAGGTAAAGTACATGAATTAAGGACTATTGATAGGTATCAGTTGGAAGGAGCAATTATATATTCCAAGTATGGGTTCTTTATTTTGCATTTCCTAGCTAAATGCCTCTTTTGCCAGTCCTGTGGCTTGAACTCAGGGCCAGGGAACTGTTCCTGAGCTTCTTTTTTTTTTTTTTTATTGAGGGTAGCACTATATCATTTGAGGCAAAACACCACTTCTGTTGTTTCTTTTTCTGTTTATGTGGTACTGAGTAATTGAACCCAGGGTTTCATGCATGCTAAGCAATGAAACCACATTCCCAGAGCCCTAAATGACTTTCTTTTTTTATATTAATAAGTTTTTTGTGAAAATACAGTACAGAGGGGTTATAATTACATGAGCAAGGTAATGAGTACATTTCTTATCAAGCATTTTTGCCTCCTCCTTTGTTTCCCCTTACCATTCTTGCCCACCGATCACCCCACCACCACCAAAGTTGTAAAGTTCATTTTTCGACATAATGTCTTGATGCAATGGGAATTTCTTAACATGCCATTACTTTTTCATTCCGTTAATATGTATTACAATTTAGGCCCGGTAGAAAATGAAGTAGAAAACAATACTAAGTCCAGTAAGGCTGACATTCCTATCACATCACTAAGGAAGTAGTATTAAGACCTGCAGGACTCTTAGAGCTGTTATATATGACATTATTATGTAAAACACTATTAACTGTCATCCCCGACATCCATAATATTCTGCTTCCACTTTCCAGGTAAAGAACCACACATCTACGCCATTTTATTGATTGGGTGTATTTCCTAGGAATGGAGAAGGAGGATGTAGTAGGTGATGGTGGAAAAATATGTATATTGGCTCCCAGTCCACATTTTTTGCATTTTTAAAAAGTGCTACTGATGAACTCCCACTTACATCTAATTGACTTGCTGTTTGTACAAGATGCAGATAAATGAAGACATTTATTCTGGTGGATAGTCACATATATTAACAAAATCCATTTCTGGAAAAATAAGATACTAGGTAAGAAATTATAAATTATTATGTATAAAATGATTTCTTTTCTTGGAGAACAAAAAGTAGTATTGAAATGATTACTCCAACTTTCTTTGAGATTTTATGCTGTCTCAGTATCAAAATGTTCTCTAATTTCTAAAAGACATGATTTGAAGAACTCAGTCGTTTTAGAAAATAAGGAACGTAATAGCATCCTTCCTGCAGAGACGCCTATGCGATGGCAAGTATGATTGATTGTATTATGGTTCTCTTTTTTTCCTCTTTATACCAAGTGTTGCATATCTTGGCTTATTCTCTGTGTCCTGAATCAGCTTCCTGTAGGTGAGGTTTACCTCTACTCTTCAGTGTCAAGATGGGTCATGTGACTTACTTCAGCTTACGAAAGTGAACCAAAAGTGGTGAAAGGCTATTTCTAGGGGAAGATTTCTATCTCATTATCTGTGTCTTTTTTTTCCTTAGCTATAAAAATAGCATATTTCCAGAGGGAATCTTCTTTCAACTTATATGTTGGAAGAGTATAGCATGTGAAATTGAGGCAAAACTTAAATACAGTCTCATACATATAACACAGACAGAACTAAGCTAATATTAGAATATGATATTAAGATGCTAGTTTCTTACCATTCTTTTATATCTTCATGATAGTTGACTACAGCACACCAGAATTTAACAAATCCTAAACAAGAACTAAACAAATTGATAACATTTCCTATTGGAAGATATTACAATTTTTTTTCAGGTAAGGGGTAGGTTTATTCAGTACACCTGCTGAGACCAGGCAAGGTTGGCACTCCACGTGGCTGGGAAAGGCCTGGGAAAGAGTGAGAGCTGGGAAAGAGAGGAAAGACAGAGGAAAGAGAGAGAAAAGAGCAGAAAGAGAGCTCGTCTGAAAAAGGTAGGAAAGAGAGAAATCTAGGAAAGAGAAGGGAGCTAGAAAAAAAGAGCGGAAAGCGGAAAGAGAAAAGAGCAGAGAGAGCTAGAAAAGAGCAGAGTAAGCAGAGAGAGTGCAGAGTGAGAGCAGAGAGAGCTAGAAAAGAGCAGAGAGATATCAGAGAGCAGAGAGAGCTAGAAAAGGGCAGAGAGAGAGCAGAGAGCAGAGTGAGCTAGAAAAGAGCAGAGAGAGAGCGTCTGGGCCTGGCCTAGGCCTTACGGGTGGAGAAAGGTATGGCCACATCAAATTCAGATGTGACCTCTTCCAGGTGTCCCAGTTACCTAGGTAACGCAGGTACTAGGTGGAGCATTCAAGCTGGCACCAGACCATCTTGGTCCTCCGTGCGGTAGGGAAAGGCCTGGGAAAGAGAGCTCGGAGAGCTGGGAAAGAGAGAGAGCTGGGAAAGAGAGAGAGAAGAGCTAGAAAAGAACAGAGAGAGAGCAGAGAGCAGAAAGAGCTAGAAAAGAGCAGAGAGAGAGCAGAGAGAGCTAGAAAAGAGCAGAGAGAGCAGAGAGAGCTAGAAAAGAGCAGAGAGCAATATTACAATTTTTTATAAATAAGCATTCTCCATGTGATCACTTGTGGGATTATCTAGTTCTATAGATGTGTTTAATCACTCTAGAGCACTGTATCTAATATCCACAATCATTATCCAGAACTTGTGATTGAGATGAGGAAGAAAAAACAATCTAGATTTCTCCTCTTTTCCTCTTCTCCTTTTTCTAGTGTGGATTCTCATCTTTTCTCCAAATTCTCCAATTAATAAAGGAAGAATGACATACTGTGGATATGAAGCAAAAGGCTTCAAAGCCAGAATTTTATTATTTCAGAAATAGATGAAGTGAATCAGAGTGGCTCAAGGAAGAATAAAAACATGATTTTTTTTTCCCTTTCTGGATTTCACCAAAGACTCTAAACATGACTATGAATAGATAGTGATCCATTTGTCTTGGCTAACTTTTTTTTGTGAAAATACTGTACAGAGGGGTTACAATTACATGGGCAAGATAATGAGTACATTTCTTATCAAGCATTGTTGCCTCCTCCTTGTTTCCCCTTCCCTTCCCTTCCCAGCCTCCCATCTCTCCCCACCTTCTCCTCCCCCCCACCAAACTGTAAAGTTTATTTTCGACATGATTACTTGTACTTCTCATTGTTGCAACTAGTGCACCTGTATCCTTATTTAAACGACTTGTTTTTCCCCTTCCCCTCCACAAATTATACCGACATCAAATAGATAAGTGCATAGGACCATATATAATGAAATGTATCAACATTAGCTCCAAGAATTGTAAAAAAGAGGTTCTTATGTCGTGTATGTAGTTATTAATTTTTTCTATTTATTCTTTTTCTGTTTTTTCTTTTCAATAAAGATAAAAAATAAAAATAGTAGATAAAAAGTAAATATTAAAAATGAAATTTGAAATCTGAAAAAAATATTAAAATAGTTTGCTTGGTCAACATTCCTGCATATAGTTCACTGTCTTAAAATATATATTAGTTCCTAGAATCAAAATAGATTTTTCTTGTATTCTTTTTTAATTTTTTTTCCAGTATAATATTTATTTATTTTTGTGAAAATACTGTACAGAGGGGTTACAATTACATGGGTAAGATAGTGAGTACATTTCTTATCAAGCATTGTAGCCTCTTCCTTTGTTTACCCTTCCCATCTCTTCCCATCGTCCCCCGCCTCCACACAATCCTCCCCCCCCCCAAGTTGTAAAGTTCATTTTTGACATGACAACTTGTACTTCTCATTGTTGCAACAGGTCCACCTATATCCTTATTTAAACGACTTGTTTTTCCCCTTCCCCTCCACAAAGTATATCGACATCAAATACAGAGAAAGCAGGAGTTATACTGTGGGGGAGGGACATACAAAGTAACAAAGAAATAATCTTATAATTGCATTAAAAAACAAAGGCATGAAAGAAAAAAAAACATTTAAAATACATACTTTAGGGTTCATTTTCCTAACATCACCTTATCTGACCTTTTCTGCTTGACTCATACATATACTAGATATTGCCAATAAGGGAATCCATGGGACCTATGTTTCTTTGGGCTTGGATTAATTCACTTAATATAATCTTTTCCAAGTCTTTCCATTTCCTAACAAATGAGGCAATGCTATTCTTTCTGATGGAGATATAGAATTTCATTGTGTATATATACCACATTTCCTTGATCCATTCATCTACTGAGGGGCATTGGGTTGGTTCCAGATCATAGCTATGGTAAATAATGCTGCAATAAACATAGATGTGCTGGTAACTTTTGTGTGGTCTTGTTTGTAAACATTTGGGTAAATGCCCCAAAGTGGGACTACTGGGTCATAGGGGAGCTCTATGTGGAGTCATTTGAGGAACCTCCATACTATTTCCAAAGTGGTTGAACAAGTTTACACTCCCACCAAAAATGAAGTAAGGTTCCCTTCTGTCCACATCCCCTCCATCATCTGTTGTTATGAGAGTTCTTGATTTTTGCAATTCTAACTGGTGTGAGGTGGTAGCTCAATGTTGTTTGGATTTGCATTTCTTTTATGGCTAGGGAAGTTGAGCATTTCTTCATGTGTCTATTGGCCATCCTTCTTTCTTCTTCAGAGAAGTTTCTCTTTAATTCATTAGCCCAGTTATTTATTGAGCAGTTGTTTCTTTAAGGATTTGTTGTTGGGGGATTTAATTTTTTTGAGTTCCAAGTATATTTTAGATAAGAGACCATTGTCCGTTCTATGGCTAGTGAAGATCTTCTCCCAATCTGTTGGCATTCTATTGATCTTGCTAGCTATATCCTTTGCCATGCAGAAGCTCTGCAACTTCATGCAATACCATTCGTCCAAACTTTCTTTGATTTATTGTGTTTCCGGGTCTCTATTAAGAAAATTTAGGCCGGAGCCAAGGAGACCTAGGGTTTCTCCTATTCCATCCTGTAATGTTTTCAGAGTGTCTGCTTTGACTCTGAGGTCTTTGATCCATTTGGAGTTGATTCTGGTGCATGGTGATATATAAGGATCTAGCTTTAGTTTTCTACAAGTAGTTAACCAATTTTCTCAGCACCATTTACTGAAGAGACTGTCTTTCTTCCATTCTATTGTTTTAGCTCCCTTATCGAAGATTAGATGGCTATAGGTCTGTAGGTTCATTTTTGGGTTTTCAATTCTATTCCATTGGTCCTGAGGTCTGTTCTTGTGCCAGTACCAAGCTGTTTTGATTACTATGGCTTTCTAGAAGAGTTTGAAATTTGGTATTGATATTCCTCCAGCATTGTTCTTTCCGTTGAGGAGCGTTTTTATTATTCAGGGTCTTTTATTGTTCCATATGAATTTTTGGATTGCCTCTTCTATTTCCTTGAAGAATGAGGTTGGAATTTTGATGGGTATCGCATTAAATTTGTAGATAGCCGTGGGAAGTACTGCCATTTTCACGATGTTAATCTTTCCAATCCAGGAGCTTGGGAGTGTTTCCCATTTTCTAAGTTCTGTTTTGATTTCCTTGTCAAATTTTTAAAATTTTCATCATAGAGGTCCTTCACTTTTTTGGTTAAGTTAAATCCTACGTATTTTATTTCTTGTGGGGCTACCGAAGGTTTTTATTTGGCCTTCAGTTTTGAAGGAGAGTTTAGCTGGGTACAGTATTCTTGGTTGATATTTGTTTGTTTGTTTGTAGTGCATGTTATACATCATTCCAGGCTTTTCTTGCTTTGATTGTCTCTGCTGAGAAATCTGAGGTGATTCTAATCGGTTTCCATTTATAGGTGATTAATCTTTCCTCCTTGACAGCTTTAAGGATCTTTTCTTTGGTCTGAATTGATCCTGTGTGGATTATAATGTGAGGGTGGGATGTCCTATTCTGGTCTGGTCTATTTGGAGTTCTAAAAGCTTCTTGTATCTGAATAGGCCTATGTTTTTGCATATTTGGGAAGTTCTCTGCTAGGATGCTGTTAAACAAATTTCCTAGACCATTAACTTCTGTTTCTAGGTGTTCCTCTACACTCATTATCCTTAGATTAGGCCTTCTAATGGGGTCTTCCAGGTTTTGGATAGATCTCTCATATTTCTTAAACTTGTCTTGGATGGTTGTATGTTCTTTCTCTATAGTGGCTAGGTTGTTTCAATCCCCGAGATTCGATCTTCTGCATGGTCTAACCTGCTGTCGAGACTTTCTACTTTGCTTTTTATTTATTTTCCTTCTAGTTGGTCATCTTTGATGGCTTCAAATTCTTTGTTAAAGCTTTGTTTTAGATCTTGTATGAACTTCTTTACTTCCTTAATTTGGTGTTCAGTGTTTATTCTCAAATCACTTAGTTGATTGGTTATGGTTTGCTTGGGCTCCCATTCCTTCTGTTGGGTTCCATTCAGCATTCCCTTGGTGGTCTCCCAGACTTCCTTCAGCTCTTTGTTAATGGATTCCATGAATGCCTTTAGTGATCTTTGTGTATTCTCGTCCTGCTCTCTCAATTCCTGTATTACTCTTTGCTTAGCTTCCTCCCGTTCATGCCATTCCTGTAGTTTTCTTTGAGTGTTCTCAGCCTGCTCATGCCATTCCTTCCTCTTTGTGTATTCTCAAGCTGATCACGTAAATCCTGTATCAGTTTTTGAGTAGATTCCTCCAGCTCATGATATTCCTGTATAAACTTTTGCATTGCCTCCTCCCTCTCCCTATCACGCTCATTCGGAGTCCTTTGTATGTTTTCAGTCTTTTCATTTATCATGTTTGCTGACAGCGTTTGTACAGCTATTTGGGAACTCTCCTCTGTTTTTTTCATTATCTGTTCTTCCCCTGATTATCATGAGTGGGAGTTGAGATACCAAGACTTTCCATTTTTTCTTGTGTTTTTCCGGCTTACTCTGCCCATTTGGGATGAAATTATCACCTGGTTTGTGGTAGAACACTACCTTAAGGCAAGCATCAACCAAAGTCTGTATTTGCACAGTCAATAATCTGTAGATACAATCTAGTTCAACAGATACATCTATTCAAGATCAAACAACTGTATATTAATATGTACGAACTCCGTAGAAGAATTTGGTAAACCAGAAATTATTAAGTTTATGAAGAGATGTGGGTAAAAAAAAGGAATAGAGTGATGTGGGAAGGCACAGGAAGTGTTAACTAAGTCCTAATCTCAAACCAGGAAATAGGTTGGATAGGATGAAAGTAGAGAGAGAGAAAAAAAGAAGAAAGAGAAAGGGAACAAAAAGAGACCAGAAAAAAATAGAAAGGTAAAAAATTAAGAATATTATTCAGATTGAAAAACAAGCTATCCAGAGAAGAATGTGAATATAATGAGAGAAGGGGAGGGATATAAAGATGTGAAAAACTTAAAAATAAAAATACTTAAAATATTATATAGGTATACAGAGGTAGTATTGCTATTAAGGAATTTAAGTCTAAGAGGTTTTGAATTGAGTAATAAATTTGTGTATTATGTGTGTACACAATGGGGGATAAGGTCTAATAATCGACTACGGGTTTATCTGAGGATGTGCAGAACAGCAATTAAGTCACATAAAAAAGGGAAGGGAAGAATAGGTGAAAAGGCTAAGAAAGAAAGAAAAAAGTTCCAAAGATCAGTAGAGCTAAACAAAAAAAAAAAAAAAAAAAAAAAAAAAAAGGGAGAAAAACACACACACACTTATACCCGTACAATAAAATTCTAAGAGGAAAAAAAACCTTACTAGAAAACAATTTTTTTCAAAAAAGTTAAAATTTAAAGATTAAAAAAGTTTTTGAGAAAAAAAATTTTTATAAATCGTACAACAAAAAAAAGTTCTTTTATTTTTTTGGGAGGGGTGGGAAAAATCCTGTGTCTCCCTTGTGTCCATAACCAGCCTCTTGTTGGAGACTCTGGTATGCTTGTGTTCCTGTGGCTTGGTTGGTTACTTAAGTCTGTTTCTTTGAACAGGCAGAAAAATTCTCTGCCATCTTCCTCCCAGGTTAGTTCAATGGGAGGAGATGGCTTTTTCTTCGAGTTTGGAGGATGCTGTGATGAGGCCAGTTTCTGGGTAGAGTTGAGGCCTTTCAGCAAACAGTTGCTTTTCCTGGGGGCTGGTTTGTGAGAAACTCACAGAGCCCAGCCTTGAGCCACTCTCAAGGTTTCTGTTTACTGAATTTCAGTTGATTGTTTAGGCTGCTAAAGGGAGGGGCAGCCTCTGGCTCTGAAGAAAGCCACTCCTTGGCTGACACCCATGCTGGGTGACTTTTCCCTGGGTGGAGCTGAGTCTGGCAGTTTAGGATAAGCTCTTGTGACCTGCTAGATGTCTGTAGATTTATTCCAGGGCTTGAGTTGGAGCTAGCAGCTCTGCCCAGCTTTGTTGGTATCCAAGATGGAGATTTCCGGTACTGGGTGGGCGAGGGCTGGCCTTCCCTCCTCTGCTCCCTGAGAAGGAGTGAGAATGTCAGGCTTCTACTCATGCTGAGTCTTGGTTCCTAGGTCATCTTTGGTTGGTGAACTGCAGGATGAAGATGTCCGCTCCTTGTCAGTTCTTGCAGGTGTTGAGTGGAATCCGCTTGCCCACTGCGTCTGGCTCCTTAGTCCTGGACTCTCTGTGATTCAGGTATGGTGGCTGCATTCGCCTCCGCCACCGCTGCTACCTCCGCAGTGGCTGCTGGCAAGTGCTCAGGGCTGTCTCCTTGCCTGTATTTTCTCTCTCTGGCCTAACTCTCTGTCCTGTGAAGGCACACTAGGTGTGATTCTCTAGCTTAGGACTGTTCACTGGAAATCTAAAACTGCTTTTTATGTGAGAGCTTGTTTAGCCTACAGCTTCTCCTCTGCCATCTTCCTGCCTTTTCTTCTGTCTTGGCTAACTTTTTAAAAATATAGTTTTTTAAAAAAAAAGATAATTAAAAAAATTTATAAATAATTTTAAAATAAATAGTAATTTCTTGTTTGCTTTTGGGAGGCATGAAATAAAGCTGCATTAACATTGTGTGAGTTGAGAGGCTAAATTTTATCAGAATCTAAACAAAATGAAAAATAGATGATTTTAAGATAAATAGCTTGTAGATACATTTTTACCTTGACATACCCTCAGAGACATATTTTTTTCTTCTTTTCCTCTCCACGCTGAATCAACTTCAATAAGCAGTTAATGTAATTCAAATGGCTGTGTTTCTTTCCGAAATAGAATAGACCCAAAAAAGTTAGAAAAATAGAACCAGTATTGGGTAATGCATTCTTTAAAAATAGCAGTCAGGTAAATATTAACCATAATTCCAAAATAATAACAATCAAATGCTCTTGAAAAGAGAAGACTTTAAGCAGAATATACAAAAAATGATAGTGCCACAACTCCTTCAGGAGCTGCTCTCTGGCATTTAGGATTTCTAGTTCATGACAATATTTTAATCAGGATTAATTGCTTTCCAGGACTAACTTTTTTTAGTTATATTTCATTGAAGAAATATGTTGTTCAAAATTAATGAAAGGATAACAGTTTATAGTAGAAAGAATGCTACACACTTATTTTACATAGCAAAATACCTTTCCATAATATCTGTCTACCCCAAATAACTAATCCCTCAAATGTACATTTGCATTATATGTATATAAGTTTGTAAAATAATCACCTTTCATAATCCAATGAACACAAATATGAAGAATTATCAGATGGGGAAAATATATTCAAATGGTTACTTTAAAGTCCCAGGTGTAGTTGGAAAGGACATGATGAGGTTAGAACCATCAGAGACATGTAAAGATGCTACATTAGAAAATAAAGAAAACAACAACAACCCAGATTCTGAATTTCTGGAAAGCAGAGCAGCAAGAAAATGCTTTTTCCACTAGAATCATTTGAAAAATATTTTAGCTATGTAGGTGACTCGATGTTAATCTAGTGAGACTGCTTTTAAAATTCTGTCCTTTAAAACTGCAAAATGATAAATATGGATTATTCAAGCCAACTAACATGTAGAAATATTTTACAGCAGATTTAGATTAGTAAACTAATTCAAACACAGCCTTTTCCTGATGCAACTACAGGGACACCACATTTCCTAGTTTTTGAGAATAAGAAAATGTTGCCACTGGCTTTTTACACATGTATGATATGCATAATACTTACGGGCCTTTCATAAAGAAGACTTGAAATTCTTAATTTAAATAAGAGGTTCTTATCTTTATTTTCACATTTTGGGATCACTAAATACCAAAATTATGTAGAAGGCTAGGGTAAGAATATGGAAATGAAATCTGTCTCCTAATATTATAAAGATAATTTATGTCATTTTGAGTTACAATTTCTAAAGTAATAAAAAATAAGGCAAAACAGATACAAAAACTCACTTTTCTCTCCTTCCTAACTTTCCAACAGCAATTAGAGAATCCAGTAAATGTACAGCCATCCCAGGATGGTATAAGATGGTGTAGGATCACTAGATGGTAAAAAAGAAGATAACAAAAATGGTTCCCCTGGAACAATGGGAAACAAAATCTACATCTACACATTGTGATATAGCTAGAAACTAGTTTCCACTATTCTAAGTCTTTGATATTTTAGGTTTGTTGGCACAGCATCTTTCCACTCTTAAGAAATGACTCTTTATTAAAACTCAAGTGTTTACAGCTTATAACCCAGAAACAAACAATGCTTCTGAACGTAAAGAAGAATGATATTAAGAGCAATCTAGGCTACTTCTATAGCAATAGCTGATAAATAATAATGATATTGGGGAATAGTCCAATAATTTTGAACTTTTTCATAACTTTACTCTTCTCCAACACGAGAAGTCCTAAACAAAATATGATAAATATTAATAGAGGATTTTATATTTTTATTGTTCACACCAAAGCAAATACTTTCCTCTTTGGAAGCCTGACATTGAAAGAGTCAGACCCTCAAAATTATTTTATAGACAAAAGTTTACTGCTTTGACTTAGGTGTTTTCCTGCTTTTGGGTGTTGCTCTCTATTACTTTGGCAATTGCATAGAAAAACAAGATAAATCCATTATGCTTGTGTTGAATTGTTCAAAGTCAAGCTGTCTTCAAACAAAGTTTTCTGTTCCCTTCTTCACTGCTAATTAAAGTTTAACTATTGCTCTTTAAATGCAACAAAACGTCATACTTTAACGTACATTCTCATTGAAATTGATGAAAACAGGAGTGTCTGTGATTGCTTAGTTGATAGTTTTCAAGTATTTTCCTTGGCTATTTTCATTATTGCCTTTGTTCCAGTCTTCTAATCAGGAACAGAGCGTTACCCATAAATATCTTCCTAAGATATAGGATGTTAGGTGGATGTTAAAGATTTTCATCTCCTTAAAGACTGAAAAGCTCAGAAGACATTTTGCTACTACTGGAATTGCTAAGATTATTTGAATATTTTGGTTCTTAAACTAAGTGAAATTCATGTGAAATGTTACTTGTTCCAACAATGATTATGGCTTATACTTTTCTGCTCCAATGAGATGAAATGTCTGACTATTTTGGAGGGCATATTGATTTGAGGATAGGAGGCTTAATTATAGAAAGCCAAGGGAGATTCCTAAAACAGGATTGCCTTTCAAGTATCACTTAATTATACGTAAAGTATATAAGTATAGTAATATACAAATATGGATTGAGTGACAAATGTGTGATTTACAAAATTGATTCAATATCAACAAATACAGAAAGCAATTCTCTATATTTATATAAACTAGTATACCTAGTAAAGATTTAAAATTGTTAGAATATATTTTTTAACATTTATGTCAAAATAATTGTTTATTTGTAACTGTTTATTTTTAATTTTTGTTAGTCGTGGGGCTTGAAATATGGGCCTAGACATTGTCCCTCAGCTCTTCAGCTCAAGACTAGTGCTCTACCACTTGAGCCACTGCCAGTTTTCTGGTGGCTGATTGGAAATAAGAGTCTCATGGACTTTCCTGCCTAGGCTGGCTTTCAACCATGAGTCTCAGCTCTCAGCCTTCTTAGTAGCTAGGGTTATAAGCATGAGCAACTGGCTCCTAGCTACACAATTATGTTTTACATAGCTATGAAATATTCATTTATATGTTGTGTAATGACAACGCAGCATCATATCCATTAATTTCTGCATGTAACATTTCTTTTTAGTGAGAATGCTCAGAAACCTATCTTCTCGCTAGGATGAAGTATCTATTCTTAACTATAATCACTTTGCTTCTTGTGGTATACAAATAATATATTTAGTTTTAGTTCTGGAAATCTGCTAATTGAAGTTACATAAAACATGAATTGAAAAGTGAAAGAAATTCATGGCTCCATTACTTGTTTTAGAAAAACAATTATGCCTTTTGTTTCCAATTATATTTCTGTGGGAATGTGTAATATTCATTGATTTAATTGTTAAAAATTATAACAGTTACATTATATCAAGTTGATTCAAACTTGTTTGGTCCTGGGGCTTGAACTCAGGGTCCCTGAGATTTGTTGAAATTTTTTAACAATTTACCTATAGTTTTAATGCCAAATTTAAGACTGCTTCATCTCAAAATTGTCAAAACATCTTCCTTTGCTTTACATTTACATCTCTTTTTTTGTTTTATATGACATGTTTTAATCCTGCTTGAAGTTAACATTTGAATAAATTGTTAAGTCAATGTTCACTTTTTAATTTTCCCAAATACTGCCTAACTTACCACCTCTTATTCAACAGAACGTCATTCCACAAATGTTTGGTTTTACACCTTATTAAATATTCCTTTATAATATTTATGTGGATCTAATCTGGTGCCCTACAGACCCATTGAGCTGTATAATCTTTCCTCTAAAAATATAACAATTTTACACTAATATTGGGCAGAAATATATTCCAGTTTATTTTTCTTTGTCCATGACTCAAAGAGTGCTAGTCAGGTGTTTCTAGAAATTGTCATAAACATAAATAAAACTGTGAAGCTGAGCGTTGTTAGATCATGCTTGTAATCATAGCTGTGTAGGAGACTGAGATCTGAGGATTGTAGTTGAAATCTAGCTGGAATGGGAATGTCCATAAGACACTTATGTCGAATTAACCACTAGAAAACCAGAAATGGCACAGTTGCTCAGTGAGTAGAGCATTCACTTTGAAATGAAGAGCAGAAGGACAGCACCAGGATCAGATTTCAAGACACATGAATGACCAAAAAAAGGGGAAGAGACAATTTATATCTTTTCTCAATTGTATCCTCCAATCGACAAAAATTATGTCTCCATTTATTTAGATTTTTGCTTTTATATTCAGCATTGTATAATTTTCAATTATGGTGAGTAAATAGCACTTTAATACATTTTGACAATATGTGAAGGTAGCACAAAGGAATTCACAGAAAACAGTTGAAATATAAAGGGCAATGGGAATGGAGAATGCCAGAAATGGGTTAATCAGACCCTTCATCAATATGTGAGAGTGTAAGATATTTCAACAAGGTATCTTCATATAATTAATATACATCAATTAATAACTATCTTCCAAAGGCTTTGGTATTCAAGAATGACATAAAGGATAAAAACACATTCCGTGGTGAAATGAAAGAAAGATAGATGAGAAAATGCATACTTATAATGATTGTGTAAATAAACTAAGAAATTCAGTCAAAATTCAGAGGGCTCATGGCTCATTGGACTCGAAGGTTGCTGCTATCTAAGATAATTCTAAAATGTTAGACTTGATCCTATCTTTAAGACTGCTTAATACGATTGCTTTTTGAGTCAGTATTCTTTTTCTTCTTGCTAGTTGTGGTGGTGGTTCTGGGCCTTGAACCCTGGGCCTGAACCCTGTCCCTCAGCTCTTCCACTCAAGGCTAGAGCTCTACAACTTGAGCCATAGTACCACCTCCGGCTTTCTGGTCGTTTATTGGAGATAAGAGTCTCATGGACTTTTCCTGCACAGGCTGGCTTTGAACCATGATGCTGAGATCTCAGCCTCCTGAGTGCCTAGGATAACAGGTGTGAGCCACCAGCGCCTGGCTCCTCTTTACAATATCTTAAACATAAAATAAAATAAAGTAAAATCAATAAAGGGCATGATTAGCAAATAAAGTAAAACGATAACTTACAGACAAATGAAAATAACACTATATATATATATATATATATATATATACACATGTATGTACACATCTGTATATTCTTATATATGTATACATATATAGGTATTTGAATATATACACATATAAGTATGAATATATGCATATGTACATGTAGTGTGTACAGATATATATTTATTTAAATAGACTTGAATGAGAAATATATTAAGAGCATATTAATGCCAATGACATACTTTAACCATCCTGAAAAAGTTATTCAAAAATCCAAATACATATCTCTATAGTAATATAACAACAATCAAGGAACATATGGAAAGATCATAACATACCTAGACAATGCATACATATTGAGATTAGGGGAAAAAGAAACAATAAGATAGCCCAGCACAACAATTATGTAGAAATTGCAATCCTTATACATTGGTGCTTGGCACTTAAAATGATATAGTCAGTTTCTTAAACATACTGGAAATCTTTAAGACATTACACATAGAATTGTCTGTATGATCCAGCATTTTGAATTATAATTTTATATACAAAATAGATTTCAACATATGTCCAATGAGACACATGTACAAGAATATACATAGTAAAACCCTTCATAATAACATATAATAAAACATTGAAATGTCCATTGAGGATGTTATTCCAATATACACATGCATAAAAAACAATATGCTCTATCCATGAATAAAATTTACAGGGACTTACTTTGGAAACGGTGACATTACATGGGAGAAATGGATAAAATAGACTACATTTTCTAATTATATGAGGTTTTTAAAATTGGCACATCTGTAGAGGTAGAATATGAAATAATAGCTGCTCAAGGGGAGAGTAGGTGGAAATGATGACAGGAAATGACTATTAATAAATATTTGAGTATTTTGAGAGGGTAGTAATGATAAAATGTTCCTGAACTGAAGGTGATGTTCTTACTCCAACTCTTTAACATTCTAAGAATCATTGTACTTTATCGAAGAATTACAGATTGCATTTGCATTAACCTTAGGAAAATTTTTAGAATAGTAGTGGGTGAATCTGAGTGATAATTTAGAATTTAAAATCACAGAATTCTATAATGCACAACTTTAGTATGTTGATGAATAAGACTATCAAGAAAACATGATCTGTGATATGACCTCTGAGTAACTATACATGACATTAAGAGCCAGTGAATATTCTACAAATTCATGTAAATTGAGCTATGAGATAGGATTGAGAAGAATGAGGGATAATGATCATCAAAATGTATTGTATTGGCGATGGAATGTGGCTTACTGGTAGATGCTTGCCTTGCATGTTTGAAGCCCTGGGTTTGATTTCTCAGTACTACATAAACAAAAAAGCAGGAACTGGAACTATGAAACAAGTGATAGAGTACTAGCATGAGGAAAAGAAGCTCAAGGACATTTCCAAGGAATGAATTCAAGCCCCAGGACTAGGCAAAAAAAAGGTGCATTTTATTAAGCCGGGCACTAGCGGCTCACGGCTGTAATCCTAGATAATCAGGAGGCAGAAAATTGAGGTTTGAAGCCAGCCCAGGCAAGAAAGTTTGTCATATTCTTATCTCTAATTAAATCTCAGAAAAATCAGAAAGTGCTGCTGCGCCTCAAGTGATAGAGTTCTAGCATTCATCCAAAGGAGCTCAGGGACAGCCCCCAGACACAGAGTTCAAACCTCAGGAGAGGAAAAAGAAAAAAAAAACCTCACTATACACTGTTAATATACTGCTTTGTCAAACAGCAAGTCCCACACAACTACTTAAAGTTAATTAAAAAATGATAAAATACAGGTCATTTTGGAAACCAGACAAAGATAGTATACACGGGACAAAGTAAATGTTATATCATGCAGTTTGAGTTGAAATTTGTTCTATAGTCTTCTTAAATCACTTATGAAATTGACAATACTGCCAATTATAGGTCAATTTCCTTGAGGAACAGTTTGTATTCTGCTGTCTTGTATACAAAATAATAGAGGTGATTTTTTTTGCCATGTATTGAACTATATCTGATATTTTAAAGTAGATTTGTCCTAATATAATATTTATTTAATCAATCATTTCATTAGGGTGATGTTGGTTAGATTTTTTTCCAGTAAATCTTATCCCCTATAATAAATGAGAGCATGGTATGACAGTCTCCTATTAATATGAAAATATACTTTATAAAATCGACTTAAAAGGGGGAAAGATTAAACTTGACTTCTGATTTTATACATTTCAGATTATGTTTCTTATCCTTATTGACTGGGTTGGTGGTGGGACAGTACCCCATGTCAAGAATATGTGTTGGAAAATGTGTATTCATGAAAGCCAGGGAGTAAAGAAGAAGAGGAATAGGAGTGGGAGAGGGACAAGGAGGAAGAGGGAAGAGAGAGAGGGAGAAGGAAAAGAAGAAGGAGAAGGAGATAGAGAAGAAAAAGAAAGAAGAGGAGGAAAGGACTTTGATCCTAACACCTTTGATCACAAGTTCTCAGTGACCAAATCTCTACAACTATGCCCGCATGAAAGATTTCACCTCTTTATGGCAACTTAGTGAAAGCTAATTATTAATATCAATCTTTAATGATTTCAGATTTAATTTCTAGAGTGGTGGGTAGATATTTCTATACATTGTGATAACTTCTGTTCCTAAATATTTAATTGAATTAATCAAAGAAGCTATTTGGCATGGATGTGGTTTGGTTATACCATTCCTGGAAAAATATTTTGAGTGCAAATACATTTTATTTAACAGATAAGGAAGTTTCAGAGATTTCATTTTGTGACCTTCAAAAATGACTATTTCATCTAACTGAAAATGACTTTAATTTATCATAATTTTATGACATTTATATTCAAGTTTTTTCATCTATAGTTAGATTCTTTCTTTGTAGTTGAAGAAAAAGTAAACACTATCACAATCATTTATTTCTTAATTATTCTATAGAGTAGGAATAATATGAATTTCCTACCATTCAAAAATAAGTTATATTCAAATCTATAGGAATAATTGCATAAGTCATGGAATATCTTGCTTTATCTCATATGGAGTTTGATTCAATTTCTAAAAATCACTGTTCACATAAAATACATGAAATTCCGTGTTTCTCTGAAATGTCTCGGTACTCAAACCTCAGAAATATATAACCAGTAATTAAGATTTTTTGTATACTCAAAAAATATATGAATCTATATTTTATGTCAAAAATGTTTAAGTTTAAAAGAAGAGAAAATCATGTGACCACAGTAGATATTATTTAATTTAATGAAAAATTACTTCATTCATCCTGACACAGCCTATTGCTTTTAGTTTACATGAGAAATTTCATTAATGATCCCTTCATCACTTTTGAATATTAGAGTATTTCAATTTGTGCAAAGATTCTGTCATTTAAAACTTTGAGTGTATTTTTTTCATAAAAAGGAAAACTTTTTTTCACACTAAATGTTAATTTGTTAAACTGAGCCTCTAGAATTCAAATAATAAAAAATTATTTTATTCTTACATATATTATATTAGTGCTGAATATGGGTATCTCAAGGTTGTAATCCTCACTACTCAGGAAGCTGAGGTTCAAAGCCAGCCTTGACAACAAAGATATCATCTTATAAATATGTTAGAAACAATTACAAGAAAAAAACATTTGAATACTTATTTTGGGGTCCATTTCAACTAACATCAACTTATCTGACATTTGCTGCTTTTCTCAGACATGTCCCTCCCCCTCTGTTTTCATTGTATTTGATGTTGGTGTAATTTGTGGAGGGGAAGGGATAAAACAAATGGTTGAAATAAGTATAGAGGAGAACCCATTGCAAGTATGAGGTGTAAAAGTCGTTATGTTGAAAAACGAACTTTACAACTTTGGTGGCGTGAGGGGCGGAGGGGGGATAGTTGGGAAGGGTTGGGTAGGGGAAACAAAGGAGGAGGCAACAATGCTTGATAAGAAATGTACTCATTACCTTGCTCATGTAATTATAACCCCTGTGTACGGTATTTTCACAATAAAAAAATTAAAAAAAACCAGACTTGGCAAGAGTTTGTGAGTCTCATCTCAATTAATCACACACACACACACACACACACACACACACACACACACACACACACACACATCAAAACACACTCACAAACACACAAAGCCAGAAGTGGAGTTGTGGCTCAAATGTTAGAGCAATGTCCTTGCTAGGAAAAAAATCAAGGGATAGGTCTGGAGTTCAAATCACAAGAACAACACACACATAATATTATGTATAAATTTTTATTTTAGTTGGAAGAAATAGACAGTATCATGGAAAGTAAAATTTCTTACATATCCTGAAATTTTGTGAAGATGTTTTTATTACAATTTGTCTTAAGATATAACTTAGGTTATTAAAATTAATATAGTATATTTATAATTACTTTTAACACCTTGGAATATAACAGTTGGTATTTTTTCTATAGCCATAAGAAATAGACTGAATAAAAGAAAGAAAGGAAGAAAGGAAGAAAAAGAAGGAAAGAAAGAAGGAAAGAAAAGGAAGGAAGAGAGAAAGAGAGAGAGGGGTAGGTATGGAGGGAAGGAGGGAAAAAGGAAAGAAGAAAAGAAGGAAGGAAGGAAAAAAAGGAAGGTATTAAGGAATTAAGGAACAAAGAAACGAAGAAAGGGAGGGAGGAAGGAAGTGACAAAACAATTTAATTTATAAAATGTGCTATTTAGACCACCATAAACTTCTAATTAACCCTTTAGTAAATGCAAGTTTGCAATTTTCATTTCTCTGCCTGTTCCCCATGCATGAATGAAACCAACAAATGAAGGTTCAGAAATAACCAGGTGAATCTGTTTGCATCTGTAGTAAATATGTATGCAATTCTTTTTCTCATTTTCCATACATCATAAAATAACTATTTGCAAACAGTTTACATTTAGTTATAAATATTCTAAAAATTGAGGTAACCAAGGGATTTCAATATATTATATAATGTGAATACTAGTAAATATAATGCTATTAATATTAGTCTTCATGTTATATTCATTGTAACATTTTTATTATGTATTTTATCAGATAAATTAGCATACTCTGATTTTGGTGTTTGTGGGAGTCCTAATAGCGGACAGTAATTAAAATGAAAGGAGATCTGTATTTGTTGGCACAAACGAATATTTCTGAAAGCAATTAAGTCATTGGAGATTGTTCAAATACATCAGAAGGGCCTTAGAAAGGCTGTACTACGTTAACATGGTTACCTATGATGTGATTCAAGAGACACTAAACAATCATACTTTATGTTGCCGTCACTATAATTATTCCCATTGTAAGAAGAATCATTCACATAATTTACATGATATAATCTTGTCCTTAAGTTATTATGTTCTATGAAATAATATCCAAATGATACACTACACTGAGTTAAAGAAAACGTTGCAAAATGTATTGGACATTGTAACTCCTTCCGATTACACGTATTGAAATTCTATTCCTCTGTCTGATGACATTAGAATCAGTCTTTCAGAGATGACTCTGCAATAATGACCCTGATAAAAGAAGCCCAATATAACTAGTCTGCCATGTGAATGTCCAGCAAACAGATTATAATGAACCAGAAAGTAGACCCCCATTAGACAAAGATTTGCTTTGAATAACCATTTTTAAAATCAATGTTTAAGCTTCTGGAGTATGGATAATATACTCCTGATGTTTTTAAGCCACTTACTTTGAAATATTTTAACAGCCCAATGGCTGACAAAAAGTAAAGTTTTGATTTAAAATTCACAAATTCTGATAAAAAATATTAATAAGGTTTTATTATTTGAATTTTATTATCCAAGTTATCAGGTTTTTAATGGGAATTGATTTGAGATTCAACTCTCTATTCAACTATAATAACTAATTTTTGAATATTTTTATTATCTTTAGTTGTACAAAGGAGTTGTCATTCACTGAGACAGTGTATGGATACAGTGCATCTTGATCAATGTCACCCCTTTCAACACTCTCATCCACCCCTACCAATCACCCCCAATCCTTATGTATCTCAATATTATGTTATGGAATTTCTTGCAATTTAACAAAGCAGTTTATTGTACAATGCACATGGAATTGTGTTACCACTTCAACATCTTCAACCCCATTTCACACTACAGCTTGCTTTGCATATTTCAATTCTGGGAAGTATACAATGGATTCTTGCCTGTATTCTATCCTTTTCTCCTTCAATTAACTACCCCTCTCACATTGCCCCACCTCTATCCTCTCTTGCACTACACATTTAATGGCATTTATTTTTTTGGGCTTTGAATTAGCCTTTTTAGAGAATTATAGTATTTTCTCTCTCCATAGATTCTGACACTTCAAATAATTCATTTGTACCTCTTTGCGTATCATCCAGTGTGTTTACTTTTACATTTATAGACACTCCTATGTACCACAAGTGAGGAAAGTCATGCAAACTAAGTTTCTCTGGGTCTGCTTTACTTCACTTAATATTATTTCTTAATTTTATTTTATTTTTTTTGTGAACGTATTGTACAGAGGGGTCAAAATTACATGGGCAGGATAATGCATACATTTCTTATCAAGCATTGCAGCCTCCTCATTTGTTTACCCTTCACATCCCTTTCCAGCCTCCGCACTCCCCCCCCCCCCGCAATCCTCCCACAACCCCCCCCCCCCGCACCAACGTTGTAAAGCTCGTTTTCAACATGAAAACTTGTACTTCTCATTGTTGCAACAGGTCCACCTGTATCCTTAAACGACTCATTTTTCCCCATATACTAGGTATTGCAAATGAGGGAAACCATGGGACCTATGTTTCTTTGGCCCTGGCTTACTTCATTTAATATAATTTTTTCCAAGTTTTTCCATTTCCTAACAAATGGCGCATTGTCAATTTTTCTGATGGAGCATAGAATTCCATTGTGTATATACACCACATTCTCTTGATCCATTCATCTACTGAGGGGCATCTTAGTTGGTTCCAGCTAAGGTAAATAATGCTACAATAAACATAGTTGTGATGGTACGTTTAGTGTTGTCTTGTTTGGAAACATTTGGGTAAATGCCCAAAAGTGGGATTGCTGGGTCATAGGGGAGCTCTATGTGAAGTCTTTCAGGAACTTCCATACTGCTTTCCAAAGTGGTTGAATCAAGATTACATTCCCACCAACAATGAAGTAAGGTTCCCTTCTGTCCACATCCCCTCCAGCATTTGTTGTTGTTAGAGTTCTTAATTTTGCCATTCTAACTGGGGTGAGGTGGTATCTCAATGTTGTTTTGATTTGCATTTCTTTTATGGCTATGGAAGTTGAGCATTTCTTCATGTGTTTATTGGCCATCCTTCTTTCTTATTCAGAGAAGTTTCTCTTTAAGTCTTTAGCCCACTTATTTATTGGGCTGTTGTTTCATTGAGGATTTGTTGTTGGGGGATTTAATTTTTTGAGTTCCAAGTATATTTTATATATGAGACCCTTGTCTGTTGTATGGCTAGTGAAGATCTTCTCCCAATCTGTGGGCTTTCTATTGATCTTGCTAGCTATGTTCTTTGCCATGCAGAAGCTCTACAACTTCATGCTATACCATTTGTCCTACCTTTCTTAGATTTTTTGTGTTTCTGGGTCTCTATTAAGGAAATTTCGGCCGGAGCCAAGGAGACCTAGGGTTTCTCCTATTCCATCCTGTAATATTTTCAGAGTGTCTGCTTTGACTTCGAGGTCTTTGATCCATTTGGAGTTGATTCTGGTGCAGGATGATATATAAGGATATAGCTTTAGTTTTCTACAATTAGTTAACCAATTTTGCCAACACCATTTACTGAAGAGGCTGTCTTTCTTCCATTCTATTGTTTTAGCTCCCTTATCAAAAATTAGATGGCTATAGGTCTGTAGGTTCATTTTTGGGTTTTCAATTCTATTCCATTGGTCCTGAGGTCTGTACTTATGCCAATACCAAGCTGTTTTGAATACTATGGCTTTACAGTAGAGTGTGAAATTTGGTTTTGATATTCCTCCAGCATTGTTCTTTCCGTTGAGGAGCGTTTTTGCTATTCGGGGTCTTTTATTGTTCCATATGAATTTTTGGATTGCCTCTTCTATTTCCTTGAAGAATGAGTTTGGAATTTTGATAGGTATCTCATTGAATTTGTAGATAGCCTTGGGAAGTATTGCCATTTTCACGATGCTAATCTTTCCAATCCAGGAGCATGGGAGGTTTTGCCATTTTCTAAGTTCTGTTTTGATTTCCTTTTTCAAGTGTTTAAAGTTTTCTTCATAGAGGTCCTTCACTTCTTTGGTTAAGTTAATTCCTAGGTATTTTATTTTTTCTGGGGCTATTACAAATGGAGTTCTTTTCCTAAATTCAGCCACACTCTTCTCATTGTTGGCATACAGAAAAGCCTTTCATTTGTGGGGGTTAATTTTATACCCTGCTACATTGCCAAAGTTTTGAATCAGCTTGAGTAATTTGGGAGTGGAGTCTATGGGATTCTTTAAATACAAGATCATGTCGTCTGCAAAGAGGAAGAGTTTTATTTCTTCATTCCCTTTTTGGATCCCTTTTATGTCTGCATCTTTTCTTATTGCTGTAACTAGGCATTCTAATACTAGATTGAAGAGAAGTGGAGAGATTGGACATCCTTGTCTTGTCCATGAGTTAAGAGGAAATGGCTTTATTTATTCACCATTGAGTATAATGCTGGCTGTAGGTTTGTCATATACAGCCTTTATTATATTGAGGAATGTTCCAAAGATTCCTAATTTTTCCAAAACCTTCATCATAAAGGGGTGTTGGATCTTGTCGAATGTTTTTCCTGTATCTATTGAGATAACCATGTGGATCTTATTCTTGCTCCTGTTGAGGTGCTGAATAGTATTAATTGATTTGCATATATTGAACCCACTTTGCATCCTTGAAATGAAACCTTTTTGATCGTGGTGTATGATTTCTTGGATGAATTGTTGAAGTCGATTGGCTAAAATTTTGTTGAGATGTTTTGGATCAATGTTCTTTAAAGAAATGAGTCTATAGTTCTCTTTCTTTGATGAGTCCCTGCCTAATTTTGGGATGAGGGTTATGATGGCTTCATAGAATGTGTTCGGTAGTGAAATTTCTCTTTCAATTTCATTGAACAGTTGGAGGAGTATTGGTGTGAGCTCTGCTTTGAAGGCCTTGTAAAATTCCGCTGTAAAACCATCTGGTCCTGGACTTTTCTTCGCTGGGAGGTCTCTTATTGCTGTTTCTATTTCAATGCTTCATATGGGCCTGTTAAGATGGTTTAACTCATCTTGGTTTAGTTTTGGCATGTCAATATTTGCTAGGAAAAGGTCCATTTCTGTCAAGTTCTCAATCTTATTCGCATAAAGATTTGAGAAGTATTCCCTTGTAATGTTCTGAATCTTGGTTGTTTCCGTGGTGATGTTTCCATTCCCCTCTCTGAGTTTATTTATTTGGGTGTGTTCTCTTCTTTTTCTGATAAGATTTGGTAAGGGTCTGTCAATTTTGTTAATTTTTTCAAAGAACCAACTCTTTGTTTTGTTGATTGTTTCTATAGTTTTTTTGGATTCTAATTCATTTAATTCTGATTTAGTTTTAATTCTTTCTGTCTACTGGATTGGGGTTTATCTTGCTGTGCATTTTCAACGAGGTTTAGATGTGTCATTAAATTGTTGGTTTCAAATCTCTCCAATTTGTAGATGTAGGAGCTCAGAGGTATAAACTTGCCTCTGAGTAATGCCTTTGCTGTGTCCCAGAGGAGCTGGTAATTTGTGTGTTCATTTTTTGTTGAATAGCATGAACATTTGAATTTCCTTTCTAATCTCTTCCATGACCCACTCTTGATTCAGCAGTGTGTTCTTCAGCCTCCATGTGATACCTGACTTCTTTGGTGGCTTTTGGTGTTGAGTTATATTTCTCTTCACTTGTGGTCAGAGAGAATGCAAGGTAGAACTTCAATATTTCTGAATTTAGACAAGTTTGGTTTGTGGCCTAAAATGTGGTCTATTTTAGAAAATGTTCCATGTGCTGCTGAGAAAAACGTGTATTCTGATGCTGCTGGGTGAAATGTTTGGTAGATGTCTGTTAAGTCTAGTTGATCTATGCAGCTGTTTAGATCTGCGGTTTCTCTATTGAGTTTTTGCCAAGTTAATCTATCTAGTGGGGAGAGTGGTGTGTGAAAATCCCCAACAATTAATGTCTTTGGATCTATATGGGATTTGAGGGAAAGTAGTGTGTCTTGGATAAATCTGGGTGCACCTTTGTTTGGCGAATAGATATTTAGAATTGTAATATCCTCCTGAAGGTGAGATCCCTTAATTAATATGTACCAATCTTCTTTATCTCTTCTCACGAATTTTAATTTGAAGTCTATTTTATCTGATATTAGGATTGCTACTCCTGCCTCTTTATGGGGCCCGTATGCTTGGTAGATTTTGTTCCAGCCTTTAACATTGAAAATGTGTTTGTTTTTACGGGCAAGATGTGACTCCTGATTGCAGCAGATAGAAAGGTCTTGTTTTTTAATCCAACTAGACAGTCTATGTTGCTTAATTGGAGAATTAAGTCCGTTAACGTAAGAGATAGACCTGAGAGGTATTTGGGAGTTCCTGCCATGTTATCCAGCTTCTTGGGGGCTGCAAAAACTGGGTGCTTCCTATGGCTCTTGGATTCTCAGTTTGGTTGCAGTTTCTTGGCCTTTATTGTTGTCTTGTTGGTTTTCTATGTGTAGGACATCTTTAAGAATCTTTTGTAGGGCTGGTTTGGTGGAGATGTATTGTTCCAATTTTTCTTTGTTATGGAAGGTTTTTATTTGGCCTTCAGTTATGAAGGATAGTTTATCTGAGTACAGTATTATTGGTTGATAGTTGTTTGTTTTTAGGGCATGGCATACATCATTCCAGGATCCTCTTGTTTTGATTGTCTCTGCTGAGAAATCTGAGGTGAATCTAATCGGTTTCCCTTTATAGGTTACTAATCTTTTCTCCTTGACAGCTTTAAGGATCTTTTCCTTGGTCTGAGTTGATCTTTTGTGGATTATAATGTGAAGGTGGGATGTACTATTCTGGTCTGGTCTATTTGGGGTTCTAAATTTCATGTATGTGAATAAGCCTATCTTTTTGTATGTTTGGGAAGTTCTCTGCTAGGATCCTGTTAAACAAATTTCCTAGACCATTAACTCCTATTGCTAGGTGCTCCTCTACACCCATTATCCTTATATTAGGCCTTCTGATGGTGTCTTCCAAGTGTATGATAGATCTATCATATTTCTTGGACTTGTCTTGAATGGTTGTATGTTCTCTCTTTATATTATCTAGGATGTCTTCAATTTCTGAGATTTGATCTTCTGCAAGGTCTAACCTGCTGTCAAGACTTTCTACTTTGTTTTATATCTCTTTTCCTTCGGATTGGTCAGCTTTGATGGCTTCAAACTCTTTGGTGAAGCTATGTTTTAGATCCTCGATGAACTTCTTTATTTCCTTAATTTGGTGTTCAGTGTTTATTCTCAAATCCCTTAGTTGACTGGTTATGGTTTCCTTGGACTCCCATTCCTTCTGTTGGGTTCAATTCAGCATTCCCTTTGTGGTCTCCCTGACTTCCTTCAGCTCTTTGTTAATGAATTCCATGAATGCCTTTAGTGATCTTTGTGTATTCTCTTCCTGCTCTCTCAATTCCTGTATTACTCTTTGATTAGCTTCCTCCCGTTCATGGGATTCCTGTAGTTCTCTTGAGTGTTCTTAGCCTGCTCACGCCATTCCTGCCTTTCTCTTTGAGTATTCTCAAGCTACTCACGCAAATCCAGTATCAGTTTTTGAGTAGCTTCCTCACACTTATGATATTCCTGTATAAACTTTTGGATTGCCTCCTCTCTCTCCCTATCACGCTCATACAGAGTCCTTTGTATGTTTTCAATCTTTTCATTTATCATGTTTGCCAGCAGTGTTTTAGAGCTATTTGGGAACTGTCCTCTGGATTATTCATTATCTGTTCTGTCCCCTGATTATCAAGATTGGGAATTGAGATACTCAGATTTGCCATTTTTCTTGTGTTTTTCCGACTTACTCTGCCCATTTGAGATGAAAATAGCACCAGTTTTGTGCTAGAACTCTATCTTAATGCAAGCATCAACGAAAGTCTGAATTTGCACAGTCAATAGTCTGCAGATACAAGCTAGTTCAACAGATATATCTATTCAATGTCAAATAATTACATGTTAATGGGCTACGAACAGCAAAGAAAAATTTTGAAAACCAGAAATTATTAGGGTTAGGGAGAGATGTGGGTAAAAAAATAGGAATAGATTGATGTGGGGAGGCACAGGGAGAGTTAACTAAGTCCTAATCTCAAAGCAGGAAATAGTTTGGGTAAGATGAGAGTAGAGAGAGAGAAAAAAAGAAGAAAGGGAAAAGAAAAGAAAACAGAAAAAATAGAAAAGTAATAATTAATAATATTATGCAGAAAGGAAAACAATCTGTTCAGAGAAGAGCGTGAATACATCGAGAGAAGGGGAGAGATATAAAGGAGATGTGAAAAACTTAACTATAAAAATACTTAAAATATTATATAGGTATAAAGAGGTAGTACTGCTATTAAGGAATTTAAGCCTCAGAGGTTTTGAATTGAGTAATAAATTTGTGGATTAAGTGTTTACACAATGGGGGATAGGGTGTAATAATCAACTACGTGTTTATCTGAGGATGTGCAGGATAAGGGTTAAGTCACATACAGAAGAATGAAAGAGAGGAATAGGTGAAAAGGATAGGAAAGGACGAAAAAAAGATCAGAAGTGCAGTAGAGCTAAACAAAAAACAAAAAGAGAATTAAAAAAGAAAAAAAAGAGAAAGAAAACAAAACAAAAAAATGCACACTAACGTATCACTAAAATAAAAATTATAAGAGGAAAAAAAGTTACTGGAATACAATTTTTTTCAAAAAAAGGCAAAAAGTAAAAATTAAAAAAAGTTTTAGAAAAGAAAAAATTTTTTTTATATAAGGTACCAAAAAAAAAAAAAAAAAAAGAAGAAGAAGAAGAAGAAGGAGAAGAAGAAGAAAAAAAGTTCTTTAATTTTTTTGGGAGGGGTGGGAAAAATCCTGTACCTCCCTTGTCCCTTGTGTCCTAACCAGCCTCTTGTTGGAGTCCCTGGTCTGCTTGTGGTCCTGTGGCTTGGTTGGTTTCTTAAGTTAGTTTGTTCAAACAGGCAGAAAAATGCTTTGCTTTACCCAGGATTTTGCGATCCTCCTCCCAGGCTAGTTCAATGGGAAGCAGATCTGCTTTGAGTATCACAAAAGAGGGAGGTGCAGTGATGAGGCTAGGTGATGATAGGTTCTGGGTAGTGTTGAGGCCTTTCAACAAACAGTAGCTTTTCCCGGGGGCTAGTTTGTGAAAAACTCATAGAGCCCAGCCTGGAGCCATTCTCAGGGTTTCTATTTACTGAATTTCAATTGATTGTCCAGGCTGCTAGAGAGATGGGCAGCCTCTGGCTCTGATTACGCAGTGAAGAAAGCCACTCCTAGGGCTGGCGCCCTAGCTGGGTGACTTTTCCCTGGGTGGAGCAGAGTCTGGCAGGTCACGCCGCCCTTAAGTTTTTGTGACCTGCTAAATGACTCGTTTTATTCCAAGGCCTGAGCTGGAGCTAGCAGCTCCACCGAGCTTTATCGGTATCCAAGATGGAGATCTCCGGTACTGGGGGGGAGAGAGGGGTGGCTTTCCCTCCTCTAGTCCCTGAGAAGGAGTGAGGACATTGGACTTCTACTCACGCTGAATCTTGGTTTCTGGGTCGTCTCTGGTCTGCGAACTGCAGGATGAAGATGTCTGCTCCTTGTCAGTTCTTGCTGGTGTTGAGTATAATCCACTCACCCGCTGCGTCTGTCTCCTTGTCCCGGACTCTCTGTGGCTCAGGTGTGTCTCCTAGTCCCAGACTCTCTGTGGCTCAGGTGTGGCGACTGCAATCGCTGCTGCCACCGAGAGCTCAGATGTGTCTCATTGCCTGGATTTTCCCTCTCTGGCCTGACTCTCTGTCTTGTGATGGCACACTTGGTGTGATTGATTCTCTGGCTTAGGACTCTTCACTGGAACTCTAAAATTGCTTTCTATGCAAGAGCTTGTTTAGACCCCAGCTTCTCCTCCGCCATCTTCCCGGAACTCTCCTCACTTAATATTATTTCTAAGTGTTTCGTTTTTCCTTTAGAATGGTGCAATATTATTCTTTCTGATGAATGAACAGAATTCTATTATGTATGTATTTATATGTTTGTATACATGTGTATATATGTTTGTATACATACATTTATATACGTACAAATACACTTGAAAATTGGGACCAATAAAATTATATATATATATATATATATATATATATAAAATTTATATATACATATATAATTCTTGATCACTTTTTACAATGAGAGGCATCTGGGCTGATTCCATGTTGGCTACAGAAAATAATGCGATAAAGAAGATGATTATGCTGGTAGCTTCAGTGTGGCCTTGTTTCTGCTCTACTGGATAAATGACCATAAGTGGAATTGCTGGATCATAGGTAGGTAGCTCTCTATTCAGTTCTGTGAGCAATTTCCATAGTGTTTTCCAAAGTGATTAAACAAGATTACATTCCCACCAACAGTGTAATAGAGTTTCCTTTGGGCCAAATCCCTATGACTATCTGTGATAGTTCGTTTTTTCATAATGACATTGTAAGAGGGGTGAGATGAATCTCAGTGTTGTTTGGAATTGAATTTCTTTTATGGAGAGAGATGCATATATTTGTAATTCTTGCTTCTTCTTCTAAGAATTTATCTTTAAGCCTTTATTCCATATATTAATTGGATTCTTGTTTTTTTGAAGGTTCATTTTTGTTGGGTTTAACTTTTTGATCTCTAAATATGGGTTAGTTATGAAAACACTTGTCTAATGCTTAGCTAGTAAAAATCTTCTTCCATTCTGTTCTCTTTCTATATATCCTGCTAACTTTTTCCATTGCCATGTAAAAACTCTTCCGTATGTTGCGATTCTATTGATCCAGAAAGAGTGATATTACACCATTCATAAGGAAATGGAAAGACTTGGAACAAACTTATATTAAGTGAAGAAATACAGACTCAAAGAAACATAGGTTGCCTAATTTCCCTCATTTGTTGTAGTAGAATGTGCCACTAATTCTATAAGTAAACACAATTGGATGGTAAAAGAGAAAACATTACACTTGGACATGATAAATTACATGCGATTCTAAACACTTATACAGTGAGATCAAAGGAGGATGCCCTTTGGAGAGGATCACAAAGGATCAATAGCTGTACGAATATCATCATATAAAATAATGTTCATTAAAATCATCTCCAAGAAATGATTATGAGAGTTTCTATATTATTTTGCTTTTTCCTTCAGTGTTCTGATGCCGTTTTTTAAAAATTTCTACATCTTTGGTCTTATATGTACGTTTGGATAGGGCAAGGGGAATACAGAAATGGTGGGACAAAGGCTTAAATGCAGCAGTGCTACTCAATAGACACTACATTGTAAATGAACTATACAACTTATGCGAGAAGGAGGTTGAAATGGAAAAACTGGCAGAACATTTGTGAAGAGGTGACACTGTTCAATAAGAAATGTGCTCATCATCTGACTTATGTAATTGTAACCCTTCTGTACATCATCTCTAAAATTAAAAATGGACCTCATAAACAGACTAGAGTAGCTATACTAATATTAGATAAAATTGGCTTTAAAATAAAAGTGGTATGAAAGTAAAAAGAGACAAAGAAGGACAGTAAATATTAACAAAGAAAACTCTCCATCTGAGGGATATAACAATTCTAAATATCAATGTCCTGAATCCTAGAGCTCACAAAGTCATCAGAGAAATACTACTTACCCTAAAAACATGCATATATCCAAATAAATTGTTGGTTGCTTGAACAAATCATTGTTACCTCTGGACAGGCCATTCAGGTAAAAACTTAGGAAAAATTTTTAGAGCTAAATAACTGTACTGACAAGCTATACCTAAGAGATATCTACAGAGTATTTCACCTACCAGTGTCACAATATATATTCCACTCAGCAGCCCATGGAATGTTCTCCAAAGTAGACCATATCTTAGATCACAAGGAAAATCTTTCAAAATTCAAAAATAAAAATGAAATTACTCTTTGTATCCTGTCAGACCATGATGGGACCAAATTAGATCTCGACATCAAAAGGCATCTCATAACATTCTGAAACTCACAGAGACTGAATAATACATTGCTAAATCATCAGTGAGTCACTGAAGAGATATGCAGGGAAGTTCCAACGTTTATGGAAATCAGTGGAAGTGAACACACAAAATACTACCTCCTATGAGACACAGCAGCAGCACAGACAATACTCAGAGGAATATTTATATCTTTGAGTATGTACATCAACAATTAGAACAATCTTAAATCAGCAAAAATGATGCACCACTAAGTCTTTGACAAAACAGGAAAAACAAAACCAAAAACCAGTAGACAGAAATAATACAAATTATATTAAAGTAATAAATGAATCAGTCTCAAAAACGTATAATCATAATTGACTTTTATCTACTAGTAGCTCAAAAATTTGCCCAATGAATGTCAATGTAGCTATTTTCAGAGATAAACTCAACCAGCTCAAATCAGTGAACAAAACAAACTTCTGGGATTCTAAGAAACATTTTGTTTGCCTTTTTAACAGAAATTTTCTCTGTTGTTCTTATTAAGGTGATTTATAGATGGCTTATAATTACAAGGGTCAGGTAATGAGTACATTTCCTTTTATGAAATGTCTTCAGTTCCCCCACTTGTTCCCAGTCCCACCCTCCTGTCCCCACCCATGTGTTAAATAGTTCACTTTCATCAATGTCCAATGATCTCCACTGCTTCAATTTTTCACTCTTTTCCCTAAAGCTCTGTGCCCTCCCCTCACCTTCCTGAAGGCATACAATGAATATACCAGGCATAAGGTAAAAAAGACAGAATTATCACAAACTATAAACAACAACAAACACAAAACAAAAAAGAAGTTTTCTGTTTCCATTTCTCATAGTTCATTTAAGTATGTATATCTTGTTATATAAACCTAATTTTTTTTTTATCATGAAGTCAATTCAGGATTAAGGCGTGATAACATAATTTTGCTTTCTATTTAATAATGCGTTTATTTCAATATTAAAGTTGTAAGTAACACAATTCAAGTCCTAGAAATTTGAAAGTTCAGATTTAAATGTTCCAAATGCCTAATAATTCCTTTTTGGCAACCAAAATTAAAAACAGGCATGTTTTGTCCTCACGAATGTCATTATTTAATGTGTAAAAAAGTAAAATAAATGTAATGTTAATTCAGTGGACATAAGGAATCAATTACTTATGCAATGCATCAGTACCATAGATTATGACATCTATTAATAAAATTAATAAAACTTCTTTTAAGTAGATTACTTAAGACATGAAGCAAGTGATAATTTTCTTTTCTAAGAGAAGTTATATAGAAATCATAGTCCAAAGATTCCAGAATTCTGTGTGCTTTATACATGTCAATTTACACATATGCTAGGCTCATCTCAATGTTATTTGAAGATAACTGAGAACAGGATTATAATAAAACAATCACTCAAATGGTTAGCTGTATTTTGTGACTAAATAGGTCTATTTTATATCTCTTTATTTTATTTGAAAAATCTGGAAAATTTATTCAAGTCACATAAAAAATAATGAGAAATAAACACACTTAGCTCCTTAAAAGACAATCAATAAAAGAAGGAAACAACAAAGAAAAAATTGAACCTCACTTTGCACGTGGTCTTTGTATATTGTGGTGCTTTGTTATTGTGGATTATGTGACTATCCTATGAATCTGGGCTCATATCACAAGGGCTACAGGAAGAAAATTTCCAAATCTAAAGCAGCTAATATAGCTGCTCAGTTGTTTGTAGGTTTCACTAAAGTCACAGCTGGACATCAACCGTACAAAGGAAATAATTCTACTGCTTTACACGCAAGAATGTGATGGAAAGCATAGTGTTATCTTCTTAGATAAAATAAGAAGACCACACTTTAAAAGCTGACTAAATGATCAGCCCTTTGAATAACAGTGCCATTTTTAATGCATTCTAGATAATTCAAATCCTTCATCCCTCCACAACCATTAATGGCATTCACAAATCTTTGCCGAGGGGAATTTCTAGTTCTATTTGATATTTCAAAAGGATTAGGAGTAACATAAACAATAATGCAAGTTGTTGAGAATATTTAATTTAGAATAAGCAAACAAATCAGATCCAACTCCATAGCATAACCTTTAGGAAAAGTGAATTAAGGTATATGGCATGTTCTTTGTAATTTAATTATAGACATTAGGGCAAAATTCCCGAAACACTCTGCAAGAAGAAACAGAAGTCTTTGAAAAGATATATTAAAGATCACAAGTAATTTTATCTACAATATCTATTATATGATAGCATATTTTTTCTGCTAATCAGAGACAAAAATATTTTTAAATATGATATGAAAAATGCATCATCATGAATGAATGAAATCAGGGAGTAGATGGCTCAGTGCTGGTTGGTTCTGTTAACTATTCTCATTATTTTGAATGATCTGGTGTTTTTGTCTGTGTGGAATTATGAATGTATTTTATGTCTGGGCGGAAAATTTTTTTATTAGATCACTGCTGACAGCCAATGTCAGGAATCTAACCTTTGTCAGAGTGGTAAATATATATGTGTGCGTGTGTGATTGTGTGAGTGCCAGCAAGTCTGTATTTAGAGTGAAGTATCTTATTTCCCTCAGGATATATACTTAATTCTATTAGTTATACTTGATTACTGACAGCAGATAAAAGTATTTAACATTTTGAGACATATGTTTATGTTCCTATGTTTGCATGAACAAACTAAAAAGTTATATTTTGGGTATGTGTTTTGTGGAAGGTCAGATGAAAGTATAAATATCTTGAGAAAGATGTCAATGGCAATCATTTCAGTGTTGATCAATTGTCGACAGCACTTGGAAGGATGTGTAATCACATGAAAATGCAACATTTATTGATTTTCCAAAGTTACATTATTCGAGAAATACTTAGGAAAACAAGTTAAATTATGGAAAGATAAAAATAATGTGATTATTTATTGCATACTTTTATATTTTAGTTTTTTTATATTTTATATTTTATTTTTTTATTTTATATTTTAGTTTTGTCTAGTAAAAATGCCATTTATTTCTACTGTATAGGAAGGAAAACCCTAAATATTACAATTTATTCCATATTTCACATTGAGAAGCTTTGTTTATATCAATAAGTTTATTTCTTTTGTTTCTGCTGTTCTATTCATAATTCTGCTTCTCATAGTATTCTTCTAAGGACTTTTTCTTTCTGCCAGATTGGGACTTGAACATACATCATCCTCTCAGTTTTTTGTTTTTTTGTTTTTGTTAACAGTATTCAGTCTACTATTTGAACCATGCACCAGCAGAGAAATTTTTGTAGTTAATTGGAGATAGAACCTCATGAACTTTCCTACCAGCCTGAAAACCATTATCCCCCAAGTCTCCTACTTCTTAATCACTAGGATTATAGAGATGAGTCTTGGATCCGAAGAGTCAATGACTTTTCCTGTCTTATAGCTTCCACATGTTTGCTAGTAATTGCAATAATAAACTACCACAGATTGGGTAGCATTAACATTGTAAATACATTGTCTCTGTGTTGGTGGAATTAGAACTCCAAGATTAGAGTTGGCTTCTGATTCCTCTTTCCTTGGTATATTCAAGGCATTCTGTTTCTCTTGGAGTAGACTTCAATTTAAATGCTACCTTTGAGATTCTGTTTCCATTTGCAGTCACTTTGTAAGACAATGGGTTTTTTTTTATCGTTAGTCTGATTTCAGTGTGACATAACAAAATAATAGATACAAGAAAATATCTAATATGAAATTATTTTTTGGTACATGGAAGTTATGGTTATTCTTTATAAAAATAGCAAAATAGGTAAAGGTTTTATTAGAGCTTGTAACACAAGTATAAAATCTTGACCTTAGACATGCCACTTTTAAATTCCCAGCGCTACTGGAGGATTGAACTCAAACCCTATACTTGTGAAACAGCATCTCTACTACTACCATACCTGCAGATTATAATATGATTTCTTATTTTGAGGTAGTATCACTATGCCTGGGTCTGCTAGGACTGAGGTCCTCCTAACACAAGCATAAAACATTTTGCCTGGAACTAGAAATCTCTAAGCTCTGTTTTCCAAGTAGATAATATTATAGATTTGAGCCACTTTAACCAGTAAAAATATACAATTTCAAAATATCTTGATATTGCCTATTTTTGTGCTTAACATATATAGCTAACCTTAATTTTCTCCCTCTTTTGTTTTGTACTCTGGGTTGAAACCATTAGCTTTCTTGATATACATAGCTTTGTTTTGGATGGAATCCCACCACAATCAAAAAAGTCTCACAAAAGTTTATGTCAAAAATCATGGAAAGAAGGCTTCAGGTTGGAAAAAACACTGATCTCTAAGTTATAATTGCAGAATTATTAATAGTGTTAGTCAATAACTGCGTAAGTATCAGGAGGAAGGCAGAAATGTGAAAGATGTCAGGTCTCTGTAGAAATTTTGTAGTTGTCCCTTCATGATATCTTCCTTCCTTAAAGCTTGTTTTATTAAAACCCTCTGTGTGTATATTGGTTGGACTGATTGGTAATAATCTCTGGAAATAAAGCTGATTTTAAAAGGCTGATGGTGTGGTAAATAAAGGAATAATCAGAATGAGCACAGATAATATCACAGATTGAGCTGACCAGGTTAATTGCTGAACAGCAAAAAAAAGCAAAGTTTCAAGTTTGATGATCCACATTGGAACATATACAGATAGACAGATATATACATATAGATATACATTTACATATACATGCATACATGAATAATTAAATCTCCAGTAGAATATAGAGAAACTTGGCATTACAGGTATTAAACTATATCAAACTGGTTGCAGGAAAATGTACAGTAAAATATCGATAGTTTAGCTTAGATTTTGCATAGATTTTGTAAAGGGATGAAAATTCTTCCTTCAATATATACTTTATAAATATCCTTATTATGTTTTAAGTTTTTTTGTGAAAATACCATACAGAGGTGTTACAATTACAGGAACAATGTAATGAATACATTTCTTATCAAGCATTGTTACCTCCTCCTTTCTACCTTTATCAACCCTTTCCATCTCCCCTCCCGACCCTCTCTCCCATCTTGAGCCAAAGTTGTAAATTTCATTTTTCTACATAATATCTTGTACATCTCATTCTTGCACTGGGTCCACCTGTATCCATATTTAAACAATTTGGTTTTTCCCTTCCCCTCCACAAATTATCCCAACACCAAATACAGTGAAAACTAGGTTAAGTTTTTTAAATATATTTTAGTAGGAGCATCTATACAATGCTGAATATTTGAATTACAGAAAATATGCAACATGGCTAAGCATTGGTGGCTCAAGGATGTAATCTTGGCTAGTTAAGAGGCTAAGATCTGAAGATCACAGTTCAAATCCAGCCTGCATAGGAAAGTTCATTAGATTCTTATCTCCAATTAACCACCAGGGCAAATGGAGTTCCAGTTCAGATTGTATGTTAAGCACTGGCTTAGAACACAAAAACACCATCCAGCCCCTGAGTTTAAGCCCTGGGATCAACAGAAACAAAAATATAAAATAAAACATGGAGTTAGATATTTTATAAAGACACATAATTTAATATACTCTACATTGTTAGAAAGACTAGACTTCTGGGTTAGCTTTATAACCTACCATAATAAGGGATGTTGTAGACTTATAGAACAGAAATGCTTATTCAGATTTACAAGTTTGAAGGATTCAGTATATATTGAGTTGGTTTTATTGCTTTGGGAGCCTGTGACAAGACAATGGCAAGATGGGGATTATGTCAAAGAGAAAAGGTTTTTTTTTTTTTTTTTTTTTTTTCACCTAGATGGATTAAAAGATAAAATAAGAAAGTAGTTGAGAGTCTATGTTCTCATAGCTTTCACGCTGAAGAACTTATTCTCCAGACCTGTTGAGATATTCTCCGTAGTCTGTGAGGAAATAGAAAGTCATTTTTCTTTAACACATAGATCATTCTGGGGCATTCTAAATTCAATTGGCCACACCTTCACAAATGATAATGACTTGTCCAGGGGAAGAAGCAAGTAGATATTTCTGTAAATTCTAATCAGAACTCAGCAGACTAAATATTTTATGGAATTCCTATTAAAATATTTTCTTGCAGACGGAGTGGGTCTTTATAATAGAAATGTGTGTATCTGTATATTTGTATGTGTGTATGTGTGTGTTTGAATAAACTAATATAACAGTGTAGCAGAGAAAACTATTAGTGGGGCTGAGGAAGTGGCTTAGTTGTGGAGCCCTTGCCTTGCATGCATGAGGTCCTTGGTTCGATTCCTCAGCACCTCATAAACAAAAAGAAAAAAGTCAGAAGTGGCGCAGTGGCTCAAGTAGTAGAGCTCTAACCTTGAGCTGAATAGCTGAGTGACAACGCCCAGGTCCAGAGTTCAGGCCCCACAACCAGACCCCCCCCAAAAAAACAGTATGGCCTTTCATTTTACATCTTATAATATGAAAGTCTGCCACAATTCCCAATCAAATCCTATCCAAAATTCAAACATTAATGCTGTCCCAAATGTTTTGCATGCATGAAGGGCTGGGAAGATGGCTCAATGGTAGAGCACTTACCTTACTTACCAAAAGTTTTGCATGCCAACCCAAGTACATCTACCTCATTTAAGATGGCCATGGTATATAAAATTTTAAGTCCTCCAATTACGTTTCACCAAGCAAACAACATATAATATTTCTTTAAAAATACCTAGATTGTAGAACACTCTACCCAGAAAATTGAAGGAATATACATTATGGGATTTAATTTAAATATTTAGTCACTGAAATGGGTGTTCTATATACACAACTCAGAACACTATTAAACTACATAATTGCAAAACTCATCTATTACCATCTTCCATAAACACAGTCCTTCCTGAAAACAAACCAGATGTGGTAAATAAATTAACGTGTATGCCATTGTCAAATGCAGCTGTTCTAAAGCATGGAACTGACAGAGAAATTAATGCCTGTAAACAGCTGTTTCTAAGGTGTATGGAAAGTGATTTTTCCACTATAAGTGGAAAAGTCGACAGATGTTTCAGATTGTGTTTCATTGTTGGCATTGTTGAGATATATTTTGGAAAACACAATAAATGAAAGCAGGCTGTTTTGTAAAACTTTGCTGGCTGACACACCAGGGAAGGAAAACTTTTGAAATGTTTCAAATGAAAAGACAAATAGGGTGGGTAAGTTGTGGTATGCAGTTTAAATACAGACTGAGGCAAACCAAAGAATGGGAAAAAATCATTTTCCTTAAGAAATGCTTTCTGGGTATATTGCTATACGCTATAATGATGAAATGATCATTTCTTTGGAAAAGTAAAGAAAAAACACTTACCTGTTGAACTTCTTTGTAAAGTGAATCTTAAATGACAAGGATGAAGAAATTTAAGTGGGTTCATATTATCCAGTAATACTTTAATTTTTGATTAAAATTAAAACAAACTGACAGGCTATTAGTCCATGAAGATTTACAGAGTAAGTGTCTGGCATATATTTTATTTTGTTCCTCTTTTTTTGGGGGTGATATAAATATTTTATTTCAAAAAGGAAACTTGGTTTTAACTATTACCCACAAAATTTATGCAGTCATAGAATAAGAATTTTTTTGATTAATTTAAGACAATAGTAGGCTCATTTTATGAAAACATAAAATATAAAAACCAATGATATTTTCACTGAACAACCACTCATAAAAAATCATGAAATAATATAGTAAAACTCCATGCCATTTTTTTTGTTGGTTGTGGGCCTTGAACTCTGAGCCTGGGCACTGTCCCTCAGCTCTTCAGCTCAAGGCTACCACTGTACCACTTGAGCCACAGTGCCATTTCTGGTTTTATGGGGTTTATTGGAGATAAAAGTCTCACAGACTTTTCTGCCCAGGCTTGCTTTCAGCCACTATGCTCATATCTCAGACTCCTGAGTAGCGAGGATTACAGGTATGAGCCACCAAAGTCCAGATCCAAGTCAATTTTTAAAAATCAAGCTTATTGAAACTTCTAGCTTTTTCCAGTACACAATCTTATTTTTTCAGTATTAGCTTATAACTGAGTTATTTTTAGATGTAACCGTGAATTTTTTATAGAATCAAGTATAATTCTATTACTCAGTATTTCCCAAAAATCCACTGTAATTGCCTTTCCCCAAAATCAATTATTACATACTATCTCACACACCGTAATCATTACATTCTAAATAGTTTGGACCATTTCACATAAATTCTAGGTGCTATTTTACATTATAAATTCACATCTGTGGTTTTAAACTAAGGAGAAAAGATTTTAGAGGTAAAATCAAATATGAATGTGTAGTGTGGCCCAATTAAACCAAAAATTGTGAATTCATACAGACAAAATTATTTTCTTTCCACTAAATGTATTGAAGTAATACCATTGGAAATAGTGAGGCAGGAAGTGGCAGAATTCAAATTTCATCACACAATGTCTCTTTTATTCTGCTAACCCCTCCACTAAGAAGACTTCCTTTTCCCAGTTGTCACAAAACTTCAAGTATCTCTCTTTGAATTCTATTTGGAAAAGTTCTAAATCACTGATTCTTTTTGTATTTTCTGTTATATGAAACAAAATATAGGCACAAAACTATTGAAATAAAATGTACACATATGTTGAAGTCATCACAGCTGGAAAAACAACCAACAAATTGGAACTTCCACAGGAACAAAAACATGTTGTGCCGAGTTTATTTTTTTAAACTACAAAACGTTCAAACACATGTTAATTTAAATAGAGCTATAAGTATAACTGTCTCTCAGAAATAAGGTTGTGTTAATTTGTAATTAAATTTTTCTGGATCAACCTAATATAGAAAATCCCTTGAATGGTTCAAATTGTTAAAACAAATGTAATTGCATGTAAAGTAAGATCTGCACATACTTATAAGAAAAAATCCTACAGTATTAAATCACAAAAATCATAACATTCTTAAAAATTCTGAAATGCAACCAGTAATTTCAAAATATCCATAATGAGAACTAATCACTACTGACTTAATAAGAACAAAATGTGCAAATAATAGAATCTGAGCAGTGTACATGAGTGTACATAATTTTAAAATGCTCCAAATTATACTATACTGTTTTTAGAAGACTGAATGTGGATTATCTAAAGGAAAACATCAGCACATTATATAAATGAAATTAAAAATCTCATGAAAAGAGAGAATAGTAGTAGTTTCTGGAAAATAATGTTTTAATAAATGGTGGTCAAAATCTAGTACTGACTAAATTGTATACCTAATTAGTTAGATCCAAAGAAGATCGAAGTTACTTGAGCTGATTTGAAACTTTGGGAAAGTAGTAGAATACAACTGTAACATTTATATGGATGTTGATTCTGGCATGGAATTTATTTCCTCTTTTATCTGACAAGTGAATATATGTAAGAACATAACTTCTCCAACTAAATATCAAGACCTAACTAAATATATAGCTAGAAAAGTCATCATGCAATCCGTATTGCAACTGGGATAAAAAGAAAAATCAGTCATACTGATTCTGTATTTATTTTAAATGTTGGCTTTTTTCAAAAATTATTTCCTTTGTCTTGCATTTTTTAAACATTGTGTTAAATGATTTATATCTTGGTAACTAATTTTGGATGCCTCCTTAAATTTTGTTCTGGGTATAATATCTCACTTCAGTTCCTAACCCATGAAATGATGTTGTTTACAAAGCAAATGCTAATAACCACCGTTTATAATACACAAAATCTCATAAGCGTGATTTGAGGAAGCATAGGTTCACATTTTGATAACGTGGTCTCATGACTGATCAGGCCTATCTCCATGAGTAAAGTTGTACTTGGATTCCTCAGCCTAAATTTAGCCACTGTTAAAAAATGCTTATACCTTTATCTGTCACCCATCAGAGGTTAAACCTGAGTATAAAGTCTAAGGAAAATAATAAGGTAAGAATTTAGCTCTTCTGGATATAAAATAAACCAAAATGCAGCAAAGAGTAACTCATTTGACTAAAGTCAACCTATTTCTCTAAAACATGTTAAGCATTCCCTTACAATGTGTATTATTCTCAAGAAGGGAATGAAGAATGTGAGAAGAGGACTAAGCAAATATTGTCTTCAAATATACATAATTTGGATTTGCCTCTTTATTTCGTTATAGGAATTTTTGATAAAAATTGTTTGAATAATTGATTTCCTGGTCAGGTATAATATATCCTAGTTACATATATCAAACTGCATTGAGAAAATGGTATATGGTAATTGAGTAGAAATATATTCAATAAATAGCAAAAAGTATATACCATAGGGTAATATTTTGAAGAGTCAATTGGAAATATTCTTATATAGTAACTTGAACAAATTCACATTGACAATAATTATCTAGAATACTTTAATGCTATTTGGAAAAGATTGTCCTTCTAAATGAGCAAAACCAATTTCTCCTTTTACTTTATCAGGGAACTATCTGAGCTAAAAAATAGAAATTAACATATGAATCTATAACAACTGGAAAGAATTTTACTTTTTTTAGCAAATATTAATTTCAAAAAAGTATTTTATTGTGTTATACACATATATCCACATAATGTAGCTTGTTAAATTTTATTCCTTTTATTCATTTCATTATTCTATTTTTATACTTATATTTTATTATGTCATCATACTAACTTATGAAATATTTGAACATATTTACTCCACAATATTTCTCTTCATCTCCTCTCTTACTTTTTTCCAGACTTAATCAGTTCCATCATTTACAGCTGGGTCACTCATTTTAATTTCTGGGTCTAGAGTTTGCATATGAGAAATCTAATATTTGTTTTTCACAGTATCGCTAATTGCTTTAATAAGAAGTTTTCCAATTCTATTTTCTTGAAGATGATATGATTTCATAATTATGTGTGGCTAAATAGTAAATCATTGCGTGTGCGCATATATATATATATATATACATATATGTTACAGTTACTCTCTTCAATGAGTGATTAAGGAACATATAGTTAATTCTGTATTTATTTATGCTTTTTTATGTGGGAGAAGGAAGGATGGAAATAATGATGTTTGGAATAAGAAACATGCTCTTTAGGCAGGCACTCTACTATAAGGATACAGGTGGATCCGTTGGAACAATAAGTACAAGTTGTCATGTCGAAAACGAACTTTACAATTTTGGTGGGGAGGAGGATTGGGTGGAGGGTGGGGGGAGGCTGAGAAGTGATGGGAAGGGCAAACAAAGGAGGAGGCTACAATTCTTGATAAGTAATGTACTCATTATCTTGCCCATCTATGTGTAACCCCTCTATACAGCATTTTCACAATAAAAATAAAAAAAAAATTAAAAAAGAAACATCTCTCAGCTGCTCTTTCATCAGTATTTCAATAATGCATTGTATTTAAAAATAAAATATAATTACATTTGCAAAGGTTTTGTTTTTCAGTATATATATATTATTTTTATTACAATGTTACCTTTAGTATGTCATGTGAGTATGGGGATGTATGTGAGCATGAATATCTAGGCATGTTTGTACATGTAGCTGACTCGAATGAAACTGAGTATATGTGAGATACAGGATTCAAATAAAAGTTTGAGACCTGTAAGTTGCTAAATTGATGTATATGTCCAGTTTGTGAGTCGTGATTTCAAGATCACATTTGGGTAGGTTTTATACCAAGTAAGTAGATGTTTCTAATCCAAAATCGTAAGGAATAAAACAACATCTCTGTTTCATAATCATTCAGTCTTAGTACTCCAGACATTGTAATAAGTGGAAAAAATGATTGAAAGTGTGGTGGGTCAGTAGTAAGCCTTTAGACACTCTAGATTTTCCCCAAAATCTTCAGATGTACTTTTTGGATATAAATTAAAAGTATATTTATCAACATACAGATATAATATGATCTTATATATGTAAATATATGTATATATTATAAATACATCATATATTTACTTATATTTTAAATGTGTATCACAAATATTGATTTATATTTAAATGTAATTCATCTCATCATAGACACATAGAAATACAGACAGACAGACAGATAGATAGATAGATAGATAGATAGATAGATAGATAGATAGATAGATAGATAGACAGATAAATAGATTTTTTTTGGTCAGTCGTGGGGCTTGAACTATGGGCTTAGGTGCTGTCCAAGTGCTCTTCAGCTCAAGGCAAGAACTCTACCGCTTGCGACATAGCGCTATTTCCAGTTTTCTGGTAGTTTATTGGCGATAAGAATCTCATGGAATTTCCTGCCTGAGCTAGCATTGAACTATGATCCTCAGATCTCAGCCTCCTGAGTAGCTAGGATTATAGACATGAGCCACGGACACCCGAATATACTTATATCTGAGATTGTTAGTGGAACAAAGGGTACAGAAAGTATTATTCTTATTATGAAAGGACTTCACACTGACAGGTATAATTACAAGAAGAAAACAATAACTATTCTCAGTGGCACAAAAATCCCTTAGGTACCTAGCAAGACAGCATGTGTTTCCAGAAACTGCATGTGGTGTGAGCAGTTTGCAACCCAAGCGACTGTGGAAGATATTGGACCCTAAACAAACCTGACAATTGCATAAACACTGCCCTCTATGACAGATTTAGCAAGGCCTATCTTAGAGATTATTGTTAGGGACATGATGAAAAAATTTATAGTTTAGTTGTGATTACAGAACTCTTTTACACATATCACTGAACCATTAACCATATTTAACATAGTTTCTATTGCTCTAACATATTTTCTTGGCGCAGTAAACTGTTTGTTGTTTGTGAAAACTTACCTGTTCAAAACATAGACAAGGGTTTTTAATGTTTTTGAAATTACTGTCTGCATAATGTTGTATGAGATGAGCTTCTCTTCACCATATCATAGGAATAAACATCTGATTCAATCTTGTAAACAGGTAGCTTGTTCTCTCTCCTGGAAAACCATCTATATAAACTTCTTTACATGTAAACAGACCCTCATTTACTTGCAAAAGTCTGTCAGTGAGTCAAACCTAACTCACCCAAGTGAAGTGAATTCTTCTCTCATGCTTTCTTTACATTAAAAATGGTAAGAACTGTTCAGTAATGTGCAATCTTTTTAATATGAAATGTGACTCCTATTTTCCATAATATGAATCAAGCAGAGGTATCAGTTTAAGATGTGAAAGAGCCTTAAAAAGAGTCTTGGACCTTGAAAATTTTCCTGGGTATGAATTTTTGGAGAAATATCCCTTTGCAAAGCAAAGGACTCATTTTTTTTAATATTGTGCTGGTACTGGGGTTTGCACTCCTGGCCTTGAGCTCTATCTGGGCTTTAAATCTCAGTGTTTGCTCTATACCACCTGAGCCACACCTTCACTTCTTCCATTTACCACAAGTGGAGAAAAGAATCTCTTAGGTTTATCTCCTTGGAATAGCTTCGAATTGCAATTGTCAAATTAGAACCTACCGACTATCTAGGTGTAAGCCACTGGTGCTGTGCTAAAACTCACTTCTTAAGAATAAAAAATCACAAAAAGAGGAGAAAAAAATGTGTTCAATTATTTATGTGTTGTCTGATAAACCAAAGCACTTGCTACTTGCAGGAAAAAGAGAGAAGATAGAGATGAATATGCAGGAGAAAGACACAAAAAAAGAAGAAAGGAAGGGAGGTTAAAAGAGGGGAGGGGAGTGGAAGGGAGGATACGAGAGGAGGGGGTAGCTGAGTAGAATTGTCTACTCCTCACTAAGGTTTTGTTGGACAATCAGTACCTTTGCATTTATGTAGCCAAAGCTTTTTATGTTTGGTAGTAGTAAGCTGAGATATAAAATACCAATTTACGGGTAATATCCTGTTAGTTTGCTTCCTTCTGCACCAAGGAAGAAACCGTTAGGTTACTGTCAGAGAGAAGGCAAGAGTAAGCAATTTAAGTGATTCTGAGAAACAATAATTGACATGCCAGGAATGCTCCCTTGTATGGTGAAGTCAAGCATCACTCTTGTTCCCTGCTCCAGTCATCCTCTCAACAAGAACAGAAGAAACAGAAGAGGAAGGAGATATCTGAGTAATGATCATCTCTCTGTTTACCCTCATCCCTTGGTCTCTCAAAAAATAAAGGGAAAGGAGACTTAACCTGAACTAGTGGGGAACATGAGAGGAAAAAATTCAGTCTAACTTATTGTGAAACTTTAAAAATAATTGGAGCAGCATTTCAAATAGTGAAATAAAACTTTTTAAATTATTAACAAAAAGTAACTCGAAATTTATCAAAAATTTAGAAGACTACAGAGCTCACTACATAGTGGAATCTGAAAATTGAAACTGATTCCTGCTTCTATCAGGATCCATGTGTTACATTACTTTCTTTGGTTGCTTTTGGTATTGAGTTCTAATTATATTCCCTTGTGGTCTGAGAGAATGCAAGGTGTAACTTCAATGTTTCTGAATTTGGACAAGTTTGCTATGTGGCCTAAAATGTCTATTTTGGAAAATGTTCCATGTGCTGCTGAGAAAAACGTATTGTCTAATGCTGCTGGGTGAAATATTCAGTAGATGTCTGACATTTATCCAACTACTTCTGGGCTGCTGCAACTATGTCCTTCCTATGGTTCTTGGATTCTAAGTTTGGGTGCTGTTTCTTGGCCTTTATTGTTGTCTTGTTGGTTTTCTCTGTGTAGGACCTCTTTAAGATTCTTTTGTAGGGCTGCTTTGGTGGGGATATGTTGTTTCAATTTTTGTTTGCTATGGAAGGATTTTATTTGACCTCCGATTATTAAGGAGAGTATAGCTGGATAAAGTATTCTTGGTTGATAGTTGTTTGTCTTTAGGGCATGGCTTACATCATTCTAGGCTATTCTTGCTGTGATTATCTCTGCAGAGAAATCTGAGGTGATTCTAATTGGTTTCCTTTTATAGGTGATTGATCTTTTCTCCATGACAACTTTAAGGATCTTTTCCTTGTTCTGAAGTAATCCTGTGTGCATTTAATGTGACAATGGGATATCCTGTTCTGGTCTAGTCTATTGGGAGTTCTAAAAGCTTCTTGTATCTGAATTAACGTAGCCTTTTGCATGTTTGGGAAGTTTTCTGCTAGGATCCTGTTAAACAAATTTCCTAGACCATTGACTTCTGTCTCTAGGTGTTCCTCTACACCCATTATCCTCAGATTAGGCCTTCTAATATTGCCTTCCTAGGGTTGAATGTTGAATAGCTCTCTCATATTTCTTGGATTTGTCTTGGATGGTTGTATGTTCTTTCTCTATATTAACTAGACTGTCTTCTATCCTCGCGATTCAATCTTCTGCATGGTCTATCCTACTATCCACACATTCTACATTTTTTTCTTTTCCTTCTAGTTGGTCAGTTTTTATGGCTTCTAATTCTTTGTTGGATCTTTGTTTTAGATCTTGTATGAAATTCTTTCCTTCCTTAATTTGGTGTTCAGTGTTTATTCTCAGATCACTTGGTTGATTGGTTATGGTTTCCTTGGACTCCCACTCCTCCTGTTGGGATCTATTCAGCATTCCCTTTGTGGACTCCCTGGCTTCTTTCAGCTCTCTGTTTATGTATTCCATGAATGCCTCTATTGATCTTTATGTAGGCTCATCCCGCTTTTTCAATTCCTGTATTACTCTTTGATTAGCTTCCTCACGTTCATGCAATTCCTGTAGTTCTCTTTGACTGATCTCAGCCTACTCATACAATTCCTTTATTTCTCTTTGAGTGTTCACAAGCTGCTCATGCAATTCTTTTATCTATCTTTGAATAGCTTCCTCACGCCCATGAGCTTCCTATTTTGATCTTTGGTTTGCCTCCTCTCTCTCCCTATCATGCTCACACAGAGTCCTTTGCAGGTTTTCAATCTTTTTATTTACTATGTTTTCCATAGTGTTTGTAGAGCTTCTTGGGAGCTCTCCTCTGGATTATTCATTATCTGTTCTGTCCACTGATTATCATGAGTGGCAGTTGAGATACCCGGACTTGCCATTTTTCTTGTGTTTCTCCAGCTTATTCTGCCCATTTGGGATGAGAGTAACACCAGTTTGGTGCTAGAAAACTGTCTTAAGGCAAGCCTCAACAAAGTCTGTAGTTTCACAGTCAAAAGCCTGCAGATATAATTTAGTTCAACAGATATATTTTTCAACATCAAACAACTATGTATTAATAGGCTATGAACCGCAAAGAAGAATTTGGCAAACCAGAAATTATTAGGTTTAGCAACAGGTGTGGGTATAAATAGGAATAAAGGGATGTGGAAAGGTAGAGGGAGAGCTAATTAGTCATAATCGCAAATAAGGAAATAGGTTCGATAGAATGATAGTAGAGACCGGGAAAAAAAAGAAAGAGAAAAAACAGACAAGCAAAAATAGTAAAACAAAAATTAAAAAGTGAAACACTTAAAAATGATGTAAATTAAAAATGTAATATTCAGAGAAGGACAGGAATAGGATAACAGAAGGGGAGGGATAGAAAGGAGACGTGAAAAGTTAAAAAATAAGAATGCTTAAAATTTTATATAGGTATATAGAGGTAGTACGGCTATTAAGGAATTTAAGTCTAAGAGGTTTTGAATTCAGTAATAAATTTCTGGATTAAGTGTGTATACAATGGGGGATAAGGTCTAATAATAGACTACAGGTATATCTGAGAATGAGCAGAACAGCTATTAAATCATGCAAAGAAGAACGAAAGAGAAGAAAAAGTGAAAAGAATGAAAAAGAAAGGAAAAAAGGGTCAAAAGGTCAGTAGAGCTTAACAAAAATGAAAAATAAGCACACACATAAAAAAATTAGAAGAGGAAGAAAAAAGTTAATAGAAAATTTTTTAAAGTTAAATATTAAAAATTAAAAATTTTCTTAATAGAGACCCAGAAACACAAAAATTTTTTTTAAAGGTTGGACAAACTTGATTGCATGCAATTGCAGAGCTTCTGCCTGGCAAAGGACATAGCTAACAAGATCACTAGAAAGCCCACGGATTGGGAGTAGTTCTTCACTAGCCATAAAACGGCCAATGGTCTCATATCTAAAATATACTTGGAACTCAAAAAATTAAATTCCCCAACAACAAATCCTCAAAGAAACAACTGCCCAATAAATAAGTGGGCTAAAGGCTTAAAGAGAAACTTCTCTGATGAAGAAAGAAGGATGGCCAATAGACACATGAAGAAATGCTCAACCTCCCTAGCCATAAAAGAAATGCAAATCAAAACAACGTTAAGATATCACCTCACCCCAGTTAGAATGGCAAAAATAAAGAACTCTAACAACAACAGATGCTGGAGGGGATGTACACAGAAGGGAACCTTACTTCATTGTTGGTGGGAGTGTAAACTTGTTCAACCACATTGGAAAGTAGTATGGAGGTTCCACAAAAGACTCCACATAGAGCTCCCCTATGACCCAGCAATCTCACTTTTGGGCATTTACCCAAATGTTTACAAACAAGACCACTCTAAAGCTACCAGAACAACTTTGTTTATTGCAGCATTATTTACTATAGCTAAGATCTGGAACCAACTAAGATGCCCCTCAGTAGATGAATGGATCAAGAAAATGTGGTATATATACACAATGGAATTCTGTACCTCCATCAGAAAGAATGACATTGCCCCATTTGTTAGGAAATGGAAAGACTTGGAAAAAATTATATTAAGTGAAGTAAGCCAAGCCCAAAGAAACATAGGTCCCATGGTTTCCCTTATTTGCAATAGTTAGTATATGTATGAGTCAAGCAGAAAGTTCAGATAAGTGAAGTTAGGAAAATAAACCCTAAGATACGAATTTAAATGGTTTTTTTTTTTCTTTCATGGATTTGTTTTTAACGCATTCATAAGATTATTTCTTTGTTGCTTTGTATGAACCTCCCCCACAGTATAACGCCTGCTTTCACTGTATTTGATTTCGATGTAATTTGTGGAGGGGAAGGGGAAAACAATTCGTTTAAATAGGGATAAAGTTGGACCCTTTGCAACAATGAGAAGTACAAGTTCTCATGTCGAAAACGAACTTTACAGCTTTGGTGGGGGGGGGGGGTGGGGGGAGGATTTGATGGGAGGGCAGGAGAAGGCTTGGAAGGGATGGGAAGGGGAAACAAAGGAGGCGGCTACAATGCTTGATAAGAAATGTACTCATTATCATGACCATGTAATTGTAACCCCTCTGTACAGTTTTTTCACAATTAAAAAAATTAATAAAAGGTACCAAAAGAGTACTTTGCTTTTTTGGGGTGAGATGGGAAGATCCTGTATCTCCCTTGTGTCCATAACCAGTCTCTTTTTGGAGTCTCTAATCTGCTTGTTGTGTTTTATTTTCCTGTAACTTGGTTGTTTTCTTAAGTCAGTTTGTTTGAGTAGGCAGAAAAATGCTTTGCTTTACCAAGGATATTGTCATCCTCCTTCCAGGCTAGTTCAATGTGAGGGATATCTGCTTCGAGTATCCCAAAAGAGGGTGATGGCTGTTTCTTCTAATTTGGAGATGCTGTGATGGGGCTAGGTTCTGGGAAGTGTTGAGGCCTTTCAGCAAACAGTAGCTTTGCTCTGAGGGGCTAGCTTCTGAGGCAGTCACAGAGCCCAGCCAGAAGCCATTCTCAGGGTTTACTGTTACTGAATTTCAATTGATTGTCTAGGCTGTTGTAGGGAGCGGCAGCCTCTGGCTCTGTTTACCCCGTGAAGAAAGCCACTCCTGAGGCTGGTGCAGGCCCGGGCTCGGTGAATTTTCCCTGGGTGGAACTGAGCCTGGCAGTTCAGGTTAGATTCCTGTGACCTGCTAAATGACTTTTTGTTTTCATTCAAGGACTGAGTTGGAGCTAGCTGCACAGCCAGGCCTTTGCCAGTATCAAAGGAGGAGATCTCTGGTAGTGGGCAGGGAGGGGTTGCCTTCCCGTCTCTGCTCCCTGAGAAGGAGTGAGGAATTCAGGCTTCTACTCACACAGAAATCTGGTTCCTGGGTCATCTCTGGCCTGCGATCTGAAGGATGAAGATGTCTGCTCCTTGCCAGTTCTTGCTGGTGTTGAGTAGAATACTCTCGCCTGCTGTGTCTGGTGCCTTTGTCCTAGACTCTCTGTGTTGCAGGTATGGCGGCTACAGCCACCACCGCCCCCACCACAGTCGCAACCACGGCTGCTGGCAAGTGCTCAGATTTGTCTCCTTGCCTGGATGTTCCCTCTCTGGCCTAACTCTCTGTACTGGGTGGCACACTTGGTGTGATTCTCTGGCTTAGGACTCTTCACTGGAGCACTAAAACTGCTTTCTATGTGAGAGCTTGTTTAGCTTCCAGCTTCTCCTCCGCTATCTCCCAGGAACCCTAAATTTAAATTTTAAATGACAAATTCTTTTCAAATCCTTTCACTCAGGCACAGGTATGGATAGATAAGTTATGTGGGCAGAATCAGAATTATTCAGAAGGTTGTAAATGGATGTTTACCGAGTTTTCTCTCGGCTGAATCAAAGAATAGACTGTCCTAATTGGAACAAGTTAGCCTTCCGAGATTTTCTGCATATAAACACTCCATCAACATTTTGACTACCAAGGTATTAGTCCCTGGTCACTTTTTTTTTGTCGGTCATGCAGGCTGAACTCTGGCCCTGGCACTGTCCCTCACCTTTTTAGCTCAAGGCTAGTGCTCTACCACTTGAGCAACTTCTGGCTCTTTTCTGCTTATGTGGTCCCCAGGAATCGAGCCCAAGGCTTCATGCATGCAAGGCAAGCACTCTACCACTGAGCCAACCTTCCGGTCCCTCCATCAACATTTTATTAGAGGATTATTCAAGATTAGGTATATATTCATTGATAGTGACTGATCATGACAGAAAGTTGAGGGAAAACCATCTACACTTCAGTAAGGTTCTGATTTGTGCTCCACAAACAGTTATGAAAGCTCTACATGAGAAATCTAGCAGCTGCATTTCTAAAAAGTCTTTGGATTGTTACATTTTCTGATATTGTCTCAATTCAAGTAGTTCTCCTTGGAGTTCCATACTATTCAATGATGCTGTATTAGCTCCTTGTTACAATTTGCAGACTGGTCTTTTTGATGAAATTTGTGCTTTTCAAAATTGCTCTCCATATTCCATCCACAAACTGCATACAAAATTTATCTGAAAAAACTTGTATCTGTTTATAGTGCATACACTTTTAGTTTTCATTACAAACATAGAATGTAGTAAAAAATTCTCATAGCAATTATACTGCACTAGTTGTGGGCAGATTCTAATGTAAATAATATATTGTGATCATGTAGAGTTTTTGAGTATCCAAAGTAATAAGCCTGTGGTTCTAAAATCAATACCTTACTCATATTGAGTGACAAATACAATTTCACATAAGCACAGAAGTTTTCCTTGTATCTTTTTAACATATATTTTATTATAAATACTGTACAGAGGGGTTACAGTTACATAAGTAAGGAAATGAGTATATTTCTTATCGAGCATTATTACCTCCTCCTTTGTTTTTCCCCTACCAGCCCTTCCCTTCACACCTCTCCACCTCCCCCTTTCACCCATCCTCTAGTAGAATGTCTTGTATATTTCACTGTTAAATAGGTCAACCAGTATCCTTATATCTTAAATGAAGAAATGCTGGCTTGATTTATGCTGATTCTGCTTGTGTAGACACATCTAAAATCACTGTCCAAGTCCAAGAGCACATAAATGAAATGCCATCATTTTTTTGTCAGTTGGTATAATTGTGTTCTACACATTTATTGACAGGTTACAAATTATTCTCAAACTTTAAAACATTAAAAATACTTTCTTTTTCTTTCTTATTTTCTTGGCCAGGAAATCAGCAAGACCTCAGTCAGCATTTCTCACATAGGAATTTACACATGGGTTAGTTAAAATTATATGTAGAGTCCAGATTTCTGAGGACTCACTCATCTGCCTAGGAATTCATGTTGGAAAAAGAGCTTAAGTAAGGATGCCATTTAAACCCTTATAACTTTACTCTTTACCAGGGTATTCTCCTGCTACTTTGGTTGTTGAGAGTGTCTACAAGAGTAAGCATTCCCTGAGGAGCAGGGAGACACCATATGACTTATACTTACTGAGATTTCCAAGTGACTTGCTATCACTTGTACTGCATTTTGTAAGTCAAATCTCTCTAAAAATTCCTGTTTTATGATAAGAGGAGTGGTAAATGAACTCTTAGGGACAAATACATCTTCAACATTTATTGTTCCAAGTATTCCGTTTAAGGTATATTCAACAACTGGTGAAACTTGTGTTGGCTGTAATTATGTGTCTTTCTCCATGTGTGCATGTATACATGTGTATATGTATGTGTGTGAATAGTAACATACATGTGTACATTATGGCTTATATCATCATTTACTCCTTGCTAACAAATAAAGTAAGGAATCCCTAAAGTTTTAATAGAAACTGTGTAGTTAAAATCTTAACTCTTAAATCTTCTTCTTTACACAAAGACTTTGCAACTTCTCATTAATAAAGTTTCCATAAACTCTGAAATGTACATACTTAGTACTTAATATCTGCTACCATAAATCTTAAATACTTTACAGAAAAGTTTTATACCTGGCAAACAGTCCTATTTTTGGCATATATAAGCAAAATCCCAAAATTAAGCATATTTAAAACATTAAAACGTTTAACAAAACTTAACATGTGCTTCAATGTTCATTTTGACAGGTGCCTTGTATAGAATAATTGAATTCTTCCTCCTACACATCTCTTGAACTACAAATATCTGGAATTATTTTGTTTTTGACATGTCTATCTTGATTTTATTCTTAAATGTGTGCTTATGTAAGAAATACATGATTCTAAAATTTCACAACTGTTCTTTTGAACTTGCTTTTTGTTGAATTGTCTAGTTTAATGAAATCAATAAAATTATGCTTTATATATAAAAAATGTTCTGTGCTCAAATTAGCATCATATACACTAACATTGTATTGATACAGAGAAGAATAGCATGCACCCTGTACAAGGATGACATGCAAATTCTTGGAACCTTCCATATTTTTACAACAGATGCTGAAAGGTATGTGGCCACAAAGGAACCATACTGCATTCTTGGTGGAGTATAAACTTGTTCAACTACTTTGAAAAGCAGTATGGAGGTTCCTCAGAAGACTCCACATAAAACTCCCCTATGACACAGTAATCCCACTTTTGGGGATTTACCCAAATGATCATGAACAAGACCATACTAAAACTACCAACACAACTATGGTTATTGCAACATTATTTATGATAGCTAAGATATGGAACCAACCCAGATGCCCCCATTAGATGAATGGATCAAGAAAATGTGGTATATATACACAATGGAATTCGATGTCTCCATCAGAAAGAATGATATCTCCCAATTTGTTAGGAAACAGAAAAAAAATATTGAGTAAATTAAGCCAAGCCCAAAGAAACATAGGTCCAATGATTTCCCTTATTATCAATGACGAATGTATGTCTGGGATAAGCAGAAAAGTTCAAAAGATATGTGCATATAACCAGATAAGATGATGTTAAAGAAATTGAACCTCAAGATAGGGACACAAGTGGTTTTTTTGTTTCTTGCTATTGTTTCTAACGTACTTATAATGTGCGATGTCATTTATTTTGTTTATTTGTATGTTTATCCCCACGCTATAACCCCTGTTTTCTCTGTATTTGAAGTTGGTGCACTTACATATTGTATGTATGCTTCTCTAATTTGGGGAGGGGAGGGGAAAAATGCTCAAATAGGGATACAGGTTGACCCATTGTAACAATAAGATGCACAAGACACTATGTTGAAAAATGAACTTTACAATTTTGGCGGAGGAAGGAAGGGGGAGGGGAGTGTACTTGTGGAGGTGGGAGGGAAGGGATGGTAGGGGAAAAATAAAGGAGGAGGTAACAATGCTTGTTAGGAAACATACTAGTTTCTTTGTTCATGTAAATGTGACCACTCTGCACAGTATTATTACAATAAAAACATAAAAATGTTCTGAGATGGAAGAGTTTATTTCCTCTATTTTACCCATATAATATCGTTAACAAAGAAATGAATGCAGAACACTGATATGAAGGTAATTTGAATAAATTTGTGTGTGTGTGTGTGTGTGTGTGTGTGTGTGTGTGTGTGAGTGCAGCAGCGCACAAGCAAACACACACGTGCATGCGAACCCACGCCATGCATGTATATTGGCGTGCTCAGAGTATAAAATCAGGGCTTCAAGGTCTTGCTAGTCCTTTCCTGTCTAGATTGGTGAGTTACTATATGAGCTGCATCTCAATTCCTGGCTTTTTGCTAGTTCATTAAACATTTTGAAAAATAATTTCATGAAGTTTTTTTTTTTTTTTTTTGGCCCTGATTGGCTCCCAAGTTTTATCCACAGATCTCAGTCTCCTGAGCAAATATTCAGAGTAGATAGGATTATAGGTGTGACCAGCCAGCACAAGGCTTTTAGAATAATTTTAAAAATAAAAGAAAATTTACTTCATGGGGGCCTGTTTTATCATCTAATTTGAAAGCCTTTTAGAGTGATTATATGTCAATTTAATTCGTTTGCGGATTGTTAAAAGATAGTAAGTGATGATATTTGAAAGTTTTAGTACTTTTTAAAAAAGAAACTGGAACTGTGGGACAGAAGAAATTTGGCTGTCTTTGGACCTGTAAGCTCAGCTCTGTGCATGATAACCCAATGTCACCAACACAATCTGTGTTGAAGACAAAATGTGACAGAAAACAATCACTATGGGCAATATTTACTATGCTATCATTTCTTGGACAATATGAATATTGAATTGAGAGTGTAAGAGAATGGAGAGATTTTACCCACCTTTTTGTTATTGCTGAAAGACTTTTAGAAATTTTGACTCATTTCCTTCCTCACTGTGTGTGTCTTTGGGCCATGCACTTACTGTCTTTAATTACAATTTTTCCCAACACTACAATGGTAATAACATTAGCATTATAGCAAATGTTATCTTAAGAATTAAGAGAATAAAACTTGTGAAACACTTAACATAAACCTATGAATGAGCTTTGAGTTTAGCCAGCATTCTTTTTTAAATACTAAATAGAATGTGATAAGTAGTACAGAAAACATTACATGTAGTGTGAACAACCATAAGTAATATCTATTGACGATGCTCTGCTTCCAAGGAAGTCAGGTGGATAACTTCTCATGCTGTAAATCAAACTGGTTATCTTATGTCGTGATAGTGTAAAAATATCAGAGACAGAACGATGAAGGAAGGTTGTAGACTGAGGTGAAATCCATATGAAAATGTGCAAAACTGATAAAACATAAAAGTATCTGAGCAGCATGTTGTGTTTTACATCATTTAAGTTACATCACAAAGATAAGGAAGACCTAGAAGAATAAATTGTCTTTTTGATATTCTATCATAGGTCCTTAGAAGGATGAACACTTTCCTCATTCTTGTAGAGGCATCATCAGATGAGGGGAACTATATATTTTGTTTGCTTCCTTGCATTCATTCTTCAGTTTGAAATCGGAACTACATGAGACTGAAAGAAACCAAGTGAAATTAGTCATGCAGGCTTTGGAAAGAACAAAGTAAAATAAATAAGATATATATAGCCTTGTAAAAGGTCTAACTAAATTGAGTTATATAGTCTCAAGTGTTAACAGAAAATGATTTAAGCAATATCATGTTATTAAAAAATTAAAAATGTTAGGAGCTGCTTAATTTTTTTTCCTTTCTACTACCTTGATTTAATTATTGATTTTCTATAGAGAGATTAAAGATGAGATTAACAAGAAACTTGATTAAAAATAGGCAAAAGTTCTGAATAAACATGTTTTCCAAAAAGCCATGAAAATCGCCTGTGGATTTACAAATTTGTATGCTGGCTTAATGCTTTGTGAGCAGAAGTCATTAGAGAAATGCAATTCAAAATTACTATGATACTACTTCTTAACTGTTATAACTCATCAAAAATATCCCAGGAACCAGGTGTGGTGGTAAAGGTTCATAATTCCAAGTGATTGGAGGTTGGAGTAAAAGGATTTGAGTCTAAGGCCAGTGTTGGGTACTGCACACAATAAAAACCTGCCCTTTAAACAAACTCAAAAGGTAATAATGTTGGCTGGCGACACTGTGGAGAAAAGGAAATTTTCTCCACTCTTGGTCAAAATACAGGTTAGTGTTCTCATTGTAGAAAGTAGTATGCAGTTTTCTAAAGACATTCAAAGTTGAAATATCATCTGACCCACCAATCATGTGATCATTTCTCTCTGGGTAACTCATAATTATATCTGTAGTTCATTGTTATTCACATTATTCACAACAACAGCCAAGATATAAATCGAAGTCCAGTGTTCACCTACAAACTAATAAGGAAACTGTGGTACATTCACAAATATCTTTCTTTTTCTGTTGATCCCAAAGTAATTTTTTATTGTTTTCTTGTTTCCATGTGACTAACCTCTAAATTAGAAATCCAGATATATAATTTAATTTAACCAATACTATTTATTGAGTATAAGGAACTTCTACTCTCTGCATTATTCACACTAAGATCACCAAATATGATGAGTCTGAAATAATTAGTCTCTTTTTGACCTATGTTAATATTCTTTACAATGTGAGTGAAATGTTTAAAAAGTAGTATTTGTTTTAGCTTAATTGCTCTGAAGAGACAATAAATGATATTATCAATGCTTAAAAATGATTTGATTTAAAATTTAGAATTCAGGAAATGGTTTTGACTACTCTGGTTACTGGAGCCTTCACTACAACCTCATGAGACAATTTATATTGATGAAGCAAAAATCTGACGTTAGACATTTATGAATAAAAAAATCATCATTCTGAATATGTAGAGCTACATATAAAACATAGAAAATTTAACTTCTAAATACCTGAATATGCTAGTACATTTAATTGCAAGGTAAGTACTTGTTCTGAAAGCAGATAAAATTGCACTTATTTTGAAATGTAAACCTAAGTATTTATTTGAATAAAAGACAATGTTTAAAATATCACTCATTCAAGAAACAAGATGTACAGTTAGTTGTTTTTCATGCCAATTATGTTCTCTAAAATTACTACAAATACTGGATTAATAAACCTAATTCATTGCATTGTAGGGAAATAGCAATTCCGTTTCTTAAAACTCATGACAATAACTTTTTCTCAAACAATTGCTAAGTAACTGTTTTATATTTTTTGTCATGGAATCTTATTCGAAAAATTTTTATTCATCAAGTTAAATAATTGGCAAACAATATAAATTATGCATGGACAAAGTTTATTTAACAGGAGTTTTTTTTTTCAGAAGACAGATCATAGCTCTCTTAATGAACACTAGAAGGCAGTGTGCTCTTTATTAATTTTTAGTTATTTTGTTAATAGATATTAATTGTCAGAAGTGACAATTCCATAATATATTTAATGTATTTGATTATACTCCCTCTATTTCCTTCTCATTACTCCTTCCTCCAAAGATCTTCTGTTTTTCACATAAATTACATCTTTATATATGCGCATATAAACTAATTTGGAACATTTAAGCTAAACTGCAAGTTAATTCAAGATGTACAGTGAATTACTAGAATGAATAAAAACCGGAATATTTTTGTTAACTTTTGAATTGAGCTATCATTATTATTATGGCTAGGGTTAGGATTCCAGACAGAATTAGAATTAAGATTAGAGAAATAGAAAATTTAGGTTCATCACAGGATGACCCATTGCAACAATAATACTCACAAGACACTATGTTGAAAATGAAGTTTACACCATGGGGAGGGAGGGGTATGAGAAGTGGGGAGGGACGGGATAGTGGGAGAACAAGAAATAAGTGGGTAACAATGCTCAACAAGAAACGTACTCCTTACCTTACGCATATAACTAATCTCTTTTTAAAGCATCTTTTCAACAAAATAAAAATTTTAAAAAATAATGAAAAATAAAACCTGACAGGAAATAGAAAAACACTTAAAAATTTATGTTCAAAATGCAAGTAAAATTTAGACTTACCGCTAAGCAAGAGTTAGGATATATATGAAAAAGTTGCTTGCTATTAACATGATGATTTGGTTATACGTAGGTTAAGGATTAGGCAAGGTGTGCCAGTTAGAGCGTGGTTAGGATGAGAAAAACATGTAAGACATTGTGTAAAACTGCCACATATTTTAAGAAGAATGAATGGCAAGAATGAATGAAAACCAATCTCTGTTACTTTAAACATTCAGATATAATTTGGTTTAAAGTGTGAGATACTTTTTTGTTCTGGTTAGGATTAGGGAAGGATAAGCTTTAAGGTAAATTTTAGTTTTCCAATAAGAAGTAGAAGCCAAAAAAATGTGCGATTGAATAGAATCTAGACAATTTTCCTTACATTAACCATTTGGTGTTAAATCAGAATGTGATTTGGATTAGGTTTCTGGTTAACCGGAGTTGAGAATAGAGTAAAGAAATTGGTTAAACTAGTGGCTCATGCCTATTATCCTAGCTACTCAGGAAGCTGTTTTCTGAGGATCGCAGTTCAAAGGTAGCCCAGGTAGGAAAGTCCATGAGACTTTTATCTCAAATTAACCACCATGAAACACAAAAGCGGTACTGTGGCTCAATTGGTAAAACGCACACCTTGAGCTAAAGAACTCAGGGATCATGCTCTGGCCCAGAGTGCAAGCCCCACGACCGACAAAAAGAAAAAAAAAAGAAAGAAATGTTAAATATTAAGTAAAGCTGAAACTTCTTTTTAGGAATTCTAGGAATTCAGGAAAAGCTGGGATAATGGAAATAAAATGTATTTCATAAAATCAGGATTTGAGATCAATGGGTATAATGATTCCTGTTATGGAACAAAATACTTTCAGAGTTAAGAGTGAAAAATCTGTAGGGTTTACAGAAATCCTGCAATTTATTTCAAGAATTACCAGTGGAATTTCAGTTAGGATTGCACAAAACGAGCATTTTTCATAAATTTTAGAATTGGGATACGATTAGTGTCAACGTTATGGTTAGGATTCTAGGCATGGTTAGGCTTAGAGTGAAGGAAGAAAAAGAATGAGGGTCAAAATGAAGGTAAATTTTAATATAAGCCTGGTAAGAATTAGAATGAATGTAAACTAGAATATTGCTATTAATATTAGAATCTACTTACAATTAGGCTGATGGTTATTCTCAATATTCCAGTTAAGAAAGATTAAGTTTAGGGTTAGAAAATGACTAAGATATTGGAAAAATTGAAACCTATGTTTGGAAGTTTGAATGAAAACTAGTGAACTTGTGTTAGTGTTAGTATTATCATATAATTCAGATTAAGATTAGGGTCAATATTTTCTTCTGATTATATTTACTGTTATGAATAAGAAAGCTTTTAGTATAAAATTGTGTTCAGTAACAAGTAGAAGCAAATATATGAGGCTGAATATTAACTATAACATTATTATTATATTTATTTCTCAGTGATCATTTTTGTAGTGGTTAATGAGAGTTTTCCAGCCAGGTTTACGTTGAGAGTTAGCATTAAGTAATGGAATAGATGGTAAGTAAATCTGAAACTGTTTTCAGATACAGTGGTTCAGGAAAAGGTAGAGTCAATGGAAACTACAGTATTTTTCCTGGTAAGAGAATGTGAGGACAAGTAATATGATGGCTCATGTTAGGGAACAAAATAATTTTCGAGGTAGAGTCAGAAAATCTGTGGGAATTAGGGCAAACTGAAACTCATTTCCAGAGTGAAAACTGAAGTATTCATTAGAATGATTAAAAACTAGAGTATTTTTCTTAAACATTAGAATTGGATTATCATTAGGATGAAAGTTAGGATTTAGTTCCAGCTAGGTTTAGTGTAAACATTAGGGGAATGGAAAATTTAGGGTCAAACAAAGTAAATCTTCGAATAACATGTAGAGTTATAATTGGGATGAATGTGAAATAGAAAACTTCTAATAATATTAAGATTAGAGTATGATTAGGATGAGGGTTAGGGTTAGGGTTACAATAAATACAAGATAATGAGTGAAACTACAAACTATTTTTAGAAAGATGATTTGAATTGAAGTTAGGATGAATAAAAACTAATGTATTTGTGTGGCATTTAGACTCCAAAGGCCATTAGTTCTAGGTTTAGGTTTACTTTCCTAATTCAGTTTAGTATTAGGGTTAGGGAATGGTAAGCTTTAAGGTAAAACTGAGTTTCTACTAACACTTTCAAGTAAAGTAAGTACGAAATTTAACAGAAACTACAGAGTTTCCCTAATTTTCCTATTCAGGGTTCAATAGGGTTAAACTTAGAGTTAGGTTTCTAGCAAGGTTTAGACATATAGTTAGGGTTTGGAAGTAGAGTAGATTTTGTGTAAACTCGCAGCTTCCTTTTTGGATATACAGGAGTTCAGTAAAAGTTAAGATCAATGGAAACTATGGTATTTTTCATGATATGAGGATTTGAGGTTAATGATTCCTAATATGGAACAAGATATATTTCAGAGTCCAAGTTAGGGAATCTGTAGGATTTGGATCAAATTGCTAATCATTTCAAATACAATGGGTATCTGTAAGGATGCATCTAAACTCGAGTAATTTCCATTAATTTTAGGATTGGGTTACTATTATCATCAAGGTTACTCTTATGGTTCTGACCATGATTAGAGTTAAGATTAGGGAAATGAGAGGGGCGCTGGTGGCTCACGCCTGTAATCCTAGCTACTCAGGAGGCTGAGATCTGAGGATCGCGGTTCAAAGTCAGCCAGGGCAGGAGAGACCGTGAGACTCCTATCTCCAAAAAACTACCAGAAAACCGGAAGTGGCGCTGTAGCTCAAGTGTTAGAGCGCTCGCCTTGAGCTGCAGAGCTGAGAGACAGTGCCCAGGCCCAGAGTTCAAGCCCCACGGCCGACCAAAAAAAGAAAAAAAAAAAAGATTAGGGAAATGGAAGGTTGAGAACTTGAGTGACTTACTTCATTTTTGTATATATACGCACTATTCTAAGGCTTTAACTCAAGGCTTGGGTTCTGTTCCTGAGCTTTACGCTGTAGGGTACAAGCTACGAATCCACTTCCAGCTTTCTTTGGCAGTGAATTGGAATCACACAGACTTTCCTATCCAAGCTGATACTGAACTGAGATCCCCAGATCTCTGCCTTCTGATTAAAGTTAGAATTAAAGGCATGAGCTACCAGTGCCAAGGAAAGTGTTTGATTTTATTGATTGTTTTTACTTATGTTCAAGATCAATACTTGAATTCAATATCTGAGAGCTTTGGTCCCGTGGTAACCAAGGTCACTTGAGCCATATCTCCTAAAATGATTATTTTAAATAGCTGGAAATCATTAAATTTTCTTCAGATGATAGGCATCATTACTGTTGTTCTAATACTCATCGTAACAAAAAAAGATTTATAGACACTAGAGATGATCTGAGCACATTCTCATGCTTTGCTAATAATTGCATAACATTTTAGGGACATGATTTTTAATCAATATTTTGAGTTATCATTAAATAAAGCAGTTAATGCGTACAGTATACTTTGATCAGTACCAACACTTTCAATATTTTCATCCATCCCTCCTCTATGAATATCTTCCTTCACCTTTCTTAATTTTGTAGGAAATTTACTGGATTCCTCTCTGCACTTCCTCCAATTCCTCTTGTTCATTCTACCTTTTCTCCCTTCACCTCTCTTTTGACTACCTACTTCCTTATTATCCAGCAACTCTACTCCTAGGCATTTACCTGAAAATTTACAAACCAGGATATAGTTAAAGTTTCAGCACAACCATGCTTACAGAATCAGCCCAGATACCCCTCAAGTGAGAAATGAATGAAAACAATGTAATACACACACACACACACACACACACACACACACACACACACACACACTGGGAATTCTACTTACCCATCAGAAAGAATATTGAACCATTTGTATCTCTCATCTCTCATTTCTCTCATTTCTTCTGCCTGGTATCCCATTGTCGTCTTACTGTGCCTGTAATGCAGTAACTGACCCATGCAAATTGATGTAAAAGATTTTCAGGGTTATTGGCTAGCCATAGATTCCTGAATATGAGTCCTTTGCTCCTTCTCTTTGTCTATTCATGCCTTTGAGTAGTGATTGTGCAGTTTCATTTGTACCATTTGCTACACAGAAAAGAGATGAACTACTTGGACATATATTTACATACATGTATATACATACATACATGGATATATGCATTTTATGTTTTCAAGAATTTGGAGCTAACAAAATCACATGCATTTTCCTTCCTTTTCAATTCTTTCAAAGCCTAAATAACTTTGTCTCTTTTGAATACCTAATTTTAAAGAGAATGTCACCATCTCTGATGTCAGTGGCCTTGAAAATAGGTGTTCAAATAAGACAAACTTATTTAGGCTTTTTGGTGGAAGAGAGGGGTTCTATCCAGGAGTTCTCTGCTTGCTAGACAGGACTTTGCTTGTATAGCACCAAGCAACTCAACCACTGTTGCCATACTTTTAGTCCATATTATTTGCTTGAGGTCTTGAACTTTTTGCACAGGTGTGATTTTAGATTGACTGAGACTATTACCTATGTCTTCCAGATAAGTAGCTAGGATTTCAGATGTGAATCACGATGGCCAGCTCATTTGTTGAGATGGGAGATGGCTGTCTTGGCAATTATTTCTGTGGCCTGGCCTCAGACCATGATCATTGTCATTTCTTCTTCCCAATCAGTTGGGATTACAGAATTGGACTACTATACTTGGTGTACATGACACCTTCCTTTTTTAAAGAGGTTTTTTATTGTAAAACTACTGTATAGAGGGATTATAGTTACTTGAGCAATGTAATGAGTGCATTTTCTATCAAGCATTGTTACCTCCCCTCTGTTTGTCCCCTACGACCCTTCCCTCCCACCTCCACAACTTCAATCTGCCTCTCCCCTCTTCCCTGCTTCCCTGCTTAAATTGTAATCCTCTTTTCTCACAAGAGTCTCTTATGCATGTCATTGTTACAATGGTTTGGCTTGTATCCCTATTTAAACATTTTGTTTTTTCCCTTCTCCTCCCCAATCTAGAGAAATGTGTATACAAGATGCGGGGCACAGACATCAAATACAGTGAAAACAGGGGTTATACTGTGGGGGAGGAACATACAAAGAAACAAAAAAAATCACATTGTTGATTATAAACCCTATCTTGGGGTTCATTTCACTTCACATCATCTTATCTGGTCATATATACATAGCTTTTGAACTTTTATCCTTGTCCCAGGCATACACTAGTTATTGCAAATAAGGAAACCATAGGACCTATGTTTCTTTGGGTTGGATTACTTCATGTAATATAACTTTTTCCAAGACTCCACTTAGATCTCCTATGACCCAGCAATCCCACTTTGGGTCATTTACCAAATGATCACAAACAAAACCATACTAAGCTACCAGCACAACGATGTTTATTGCAACATTATTTAACATAGCTCATATATGGAACCAACCCAGGGGCCCCTCAGTAGATGAGCTGATCAAGAAAATGTGGTATATATACACAATGGAATCCTATGCCTCATTAGAAAGAATGGCATAGCTCCATTTGTTATGAAATGGAAAGACTTGGAAAAATTATATTAAGTGAAATAAGCCAGGCCCAAAGAAACATACGTCCCATGGTTTCCCTTATTTGGAATAACTAGTACATGTCTGAGACAAGTAGAAAAGGTCATATAAGTTGATGTGAGGCGAAATGAACCCCAAGATAATGCTTCAAACGTCTTTTTTTTCTTTTGTTTGCTTCTAACATATTTATAAGAAGATTTTTTTTGTTGCTTTGTATGGCCTTCACCCATGGTATAACCCCTGTTTTCACTATATTTGATGTTGGTATAATTTGTGAAGGGGAAGGGAAAACCAAATTGTTTAAATAGGGATATAGGTGGACCCATTGCAACAATGAGATGTTCAAGACATTATGTCAAAAAGAACTTTACTACTTTAGCTTGGGGTGGGGGGACATGGGGTGGGGGGAGATGGAAAGGGATGGGAAGGGGAAACAAAGGAGAAGGTAATTCTTGATAAGAAATTTACTCATTACATTGCCCATGTAATTGCAAACTTTCTGTACGGTATTTTCCCAATAAAAAAAAAGAGAAAATGTGATATATATGTATATTTATGTATATATATGTGTATATATACGTGTATATATGTGCATGTGTGCATATATATAATGGAATTCTATGCCTCTGTCAGAAAAATGACATAGCCCATTTGTAAGGAAATGGAAAGATGTGAAAAAACTTATATTAAGTGACATATGCCAGGCCCAAATAAACATAGGTGCCTTGTTTCCTTTACTTGTAGTAACTAGTACATGGTACCATATGACCATATTAGATGATGTTAATTGAAATGAACCCCAAGATAGGGACACTACTGATTTTTTATTCCATGAGATTCTTATCTCTATATAATCCCCAAAATAAAGTTGGAAGGGGAGCTGCGGTTCATGTATAGAACACCACCCATTAGGGAAAAAGCTTAAGTGAGAAGGTAAGATCCGGAGTTTAAACCACAATATCAGCACTCAAAATAGTTGATTTCTTTTCCTTGAGGTTTTTATTAAATTGCTCAGAAAATAATCAACATTGAATTTATGTTTAACATTACTATTAAAATCTAGTTATATTTATTGATGTTATTCTTTGTTTTCCTAATTTTTACTTACACGTTAATATCCAGTAATGGAAAGAGGTGACTATTGTTTCACAAGTTTTTATGGCAGTTGAATATGTGGATGATAGATGCATATAAGGAATTTGGACTGAAAATAAATATGTGCAAGCTTTTTCCTAAAGAAATTATAGTTGAAGAAGCTGTGGGCATGTATGAAATAAACTAAAGAAACAGCAAGGAAAGATATGGTATGATTCTGGAAAACACACAATTTTGAAAGAAAAAAAAACAAGTAAAATATGTAGCTTTTAGTAAAAACTTTGTAACACACACATTTTATTCCTCATTTCTACTGTAAGGCATTTCAGTAAAGTTTATTTTACAAAGTTAAACATGATTGACAATTAATATTAACAGGCTTCTGTGTCAGGTAAGCAATTATTCTAGCCAGTTGCCAGGGGTTCATGCTTATAATCCTAGCTACTCAGAGGGCTGAGATCTCTAGATCCTAGTTCAAAGCCAAGTTGAAGAGGAAAGTTGGTGAGACTTTTCTGTTCAATTAACCATGAGATAAGTGGAAGCCTCACTGTGGCTCAAAGTGCAAGCACTAGCCTTGAGAAATAAATTTGAGAGACAGAACCTAGGCCCAGAGATTTAGCTCTCTGAAATTATTCTTAAAATACTTGTTCTCAGGATTCCTTTAACTTGTCTAGAAGAATGTTTTAAACTTAGGGATTTTTTATTTCATGTTATCATCATTGATTTTTAGGATGTGCAGAGAAAAATTATTTATAGTCAGAACTGGTTTGTATTGCTTTGTATTACACATTCCCTCTACAGCAGAGATCAGCTGGAAAGCAGATGGCCAAATCCTGGTGTTTGGCAATGAAGATACATATGTGTTCTTTGAGCAAAGAAACAAACTTATGAAATAGTAGCCTTTATATATAACACCTTAATAGTAACAATAAAATTAATGTTATTACTATTATCATTTTTTTGTCATTTGTGGTGTTTGAACTCTGGGTCTGGGCATTGTCCCTCAGCTCTTCAGCTGAAGTCTAGCATTCTACCACTTGAGCAACAGTGACACTTCACATTTTCTGAAACTTTAATTGGAGATAAGGGTCTCACAGACTTTCCTCCCTGGACTGGCTTTGAACAGAGACTCTCAATTCTCAGACTCTTTAGTAGCTAGGATTACAGGTGTGAGCCACTGGCCCCGGGCAGTAAAATTATTTTGAAAAAGAAAAAAACCCACAATTGTGTCCTTAAAAACTTACAATCTAGAAAGTGTATCTGTAATGTTAGTTGTGTCAAGTCACCATAGGCAGCAATCATTTTTATTTTTTATTATTTTTTTTTACTTATTTTATTTTTTTTATTTTTTTATATTTTTATTTTTATTTTTTAAATTTAATTTTATTTTATTTGTGAACATACTGTACAGAGGGGTTACAATTACATGGGCAGGATAATGCGTACATTTCTTACCAAGCATTGCAGCCTCCTCCTTTGGTTTACCCTTCACATCCCTTCCCAGCCTCCCCCCCCAATCCCAATCTTCTCCTTTCCCCCCTTCCCCCCTCCCCCCTGCACTGTCGTTGTAAAGCTCGTTTTGGACATGTCAACTTGTACATCTCATTGTTGCAACAGGTCCACCTGTATCCTTAAACAACTGGTTTTTCCCCATCTCCTCCACAAGTTATACTGACATCAAATATAGTGAAAGCAGGGGTTATACTGTGGGGGAGGGACATACAAAGCAACAAAGAGATAATCTTATAAATGCGTTAGAAACACATGCATGAAAGAAAAAAACATTAAAATACATATCTAAGGGTTCATTTTCCTGACATCACATTATCTGACCTTTTCCGCTTGACTCATACATATACTAGATATTGCAAATAAGGGAAACCATGGGACCTATGTTTCTTTGGGCCTGGCTTACTTCACTTAATATAATTTTTTTCCAAGTTTTTCCATTTCCTAACAAATGGGGCAATGTCATTTTTTCTGATGGAGGCATAGAATTCCCTTGTGTATATATACCACATTTTCTTGATCCATTCATCTACTGAGGGGCATCTGGGTTGGTTCCATATCTTAGCTATGGTAAATAAGCAACAATCATTATTAGACCTCACTATGTCCTGTCAAATGCCAGATGATATTTCATCAATTTATTTTACTTTTTCCTAACAAAGTTCATCATGAATGGCTACAGCAAAATTTTCTAGTGAGCATCAACAATTCTTCAACATATTTATTTCAACAAACAACATTTTGCATTTGGTTGTTGTTGTTGTTGTTTAATTTTGCCAGCGGTGGGGCTTGAAATTAGGGCCTGGGCCCTCTCCCTGAGCTTCTTTGATCCAGACTAGCACTCTACCAATTGAGCAACAGTACCAATTCCAATTTTTCTGCTTATGTCAAACTGAGGAATCAAATCAAGTGCTTCATGCATGTGAGACCAGCTCTCTACCACTAACCACATTCCCAGTTACTGGGACTTTTGTTGTTGTTGTTGTTGTTTTAAGATAGCATTTTACTATGTGTCCTTCTGTTGGCCTAAAACATAGGCTGGTCTCAAGCTAAATTCTAAATCATCCTCTCATGTTCAGAGTTTACAAACATTGACCACAATATTCGGCTCAGAATTCTTGGTGAGAGAATACCCTTTCAGATATAGAAAGAGTTATTCTGTCTTCCTCGGACTCAACGGATTTTGCATTCAGCATTTTAATCACATTCTGTCCTGGTGTGTTTCCACTTCTAGATCAATAGAAATATTTCAGGTTCTGAACTTGAAGCTGATCCCTGCCATCCAACAACATCACATTCTTGTGAATAGCACTAGCTGGACTCATGAGCATAGCAGCCAGCTGGAGCTCAGCTATCTGATGGCCTTGGGCTCCAACAATGCAATCATTTCTGTGCACAGACTGAAAACTGTCAAAGGTAATTTTGATTTATTCCATTATATTATCAGCTAAATTCTACTCTCAGCTTTGTATGCTTTAAAAATCTCTTAAATATTAATTACTATTTTCCTACATTCTCAAAAGTAACATCTATGTCTTACTCTAAAATTCATTCAAACATGGAAAAATATTAATGTAGTTGCTGTCGACCTATGGCTCATATTTTAAAACCTGGCTACTTTAGAGGAAAAATTGGAGGATCTTGGTTTTAAGCAGCCTATGCAGAAAAATCTGAAAGATTGCTCCAATTGAGAAACCAAAATCCTGAAGTGGAGATGTGGCTCTCTTAGTAGAGTGTCAGCTTTGCGCAAAAAGTCTAAACAGGAATATTAGCTCTACTTCTGACGCCATTATTTACTCATGGAACTCACACACACACACACACACACTCACACACACACACACACACACACACACACACACACACACACATACACACACACACAAGCTATATTCTCTTTGGCTCCCCTTCTGGAGCAGTATTCAGTGCCATTAACTTAATGCATGTTTTCACCAAATTATTATGGTAGGAAATAAACTACATTAGCATTTATGATAATGCACTTTTTGTACTTTTTGTTTTGCAGTTTTTTGTACTTATGTGAGAGAACAGTGTTTTGTGAAGACTAAACAGAAATTAATGTGTCAGTAAATAGGTAGGTGACAGACTGAAAAATGCAGATAATACCACTTTAAATTCTATTTCTCAAAATTTAAATATATATACATATGTGTGTATTTAAAATTTCTGCCAAGATTTTATTTCCATTAACAATAATCAATTTTTCCATTATATAAATTTAACATATTGTATGTCTCATAGTAGATTTATATTTATAGATTTTCTTTCCTTGGAGACAAGGTTCTGCAGTGTAAATCTGGCTTTCCTCAACTAATTCTGTCTGGCATTACCATGTGGTAGAATAATACCATGGCCAGCTATATTATTTACATTTTGTACAGTAGAATAGTAATATGAAGAGCTTTAAGTCACATATCTTCATGAGTATGAATGAATTGCTTGCAAAAAATGTTATAGATAGAGTTACTGTCTGAAGTTAATTATGGTAGACATGCCTGTAATCACAACACCCAGGAGGATTGTAAGCTTAAGAACAGCCTGAGCTACACAGCAAATCCCTCTTAAAACAAAACAAAACAACAACTGGTGAGCTTGGAAATGGGAAAGTATTGTTAAGTGGGGTGATAGGAACATACAAAATAGTGTGTGTGTTTTTGTGTGTGTGTTTGTGTGGTGTGTGTGAGTGTGTGTGTGTGTGCACGCTTGTGCTTGTGCTGGTCCTAGGGTTGAACTCAGGGCCTGGACACTGTTCCTGAGATTTTTGCTCAAGTCTAGCACTCTACAACTTGAACCAAACCCCACCTCAAGCTTCTTTAGAGGTCAATGGAGATGAGTCTGATCCTTTTTCCTGTTCCGGGTTAGAACTTTGATCGTCTTTTCTCTGCCTCTTTTGTAAGATAACAGGCATGAGCTGTATAGTTGCTGTGTTACTGTTAAGTAATATAGTAAACATCATACCAGTTTGTACTCATTCCAGCAGTGTTTGAGTGTTGCACACACACCTAAGATAAAACCCATTCCAGGTTTGTTGACATCCAGATCTCATAATGAGATATGTATTGTTATGCTCACTTTAACTATGAAGACTTTGAGCTCCAGAAAGTTTAGTTAATTTTGAGTCCCTATCTCGTATACAGTGGAGCCTGTATTCAACTAGGTCTGTTTATTTCAGAAAACATGGAGTCATCATCTGTTCCAGTCAACACATGTTCTAGCAAGTACTGTTCCTTAAAAGCACAGTTCTGTGCCTGACAGCTTACTTTTCTCTCTCTTTAACTGTTTGCACCCCTGTTCATAAGCTAGGAAAAGCACACATGATGAGAAGAGCCATTTTTCAAGGGGAAATTGATAATGGGTTTTGAACTTCGTATCACATACATATTAGTCGGATCTTCCATTTGAGTTATGCCCCCAGCACTATATTTCTGTATTTTTCTTTTGTATTATTAATACAAAGATGAGTTACACAGAGTTTATATTCATATAAGTCAGGTATGGATATATTTCTTTTTTGAAATGTCACTCCTTCCCTTGCTCTCTCAATTTTTCTCTCTCACTGATTTGGTTTTATTAACTTTCTCCTCCTGTCCTCCTGCTCTTGCTCCTGCTGCTGCTGCTGCTGCTGCTGCTGCTGCTGCTGCTGCTGCTGCTCCTCCTCCTCCTCCTTTTCCTCCTCCTTCTCCTCCTCCTCCTTCTTCTTCTTCTTCTTCTTCTTCTTCTTCTTCTTCTTCTTCTTCTTCTTCTTCTTCTTCTTCTTCTTCTTCTTCTTCTTCTTCTTCTTCTTCTTCTTCTTCTTCTTCTTCTTCTTCTTCTTCTTCTTCTTATCATTTTCATTATTATTATTATTATCATTATTTTACTTTAGAGGGGATAGTTACATACGTGTGGTAATTACTACATTTCTTTTGTAGTTGTTTTTGTTTCAGTCAGTAATCCAGCTTGAACCAAGGACCTGAGCACTGTCTTTGAGCTCTTTTGCTAATGAATGGCACTTGTATTGAGCCACAGTTCTACTTCCCTGAGTGCATTTCTTTCTGGACAATGTTACCCTTTCCCTTCATCTCTTAGTTTTCCCACCTTCCCCACAAATAAGTTGCATAGGTCATTTTCAATATAGTACCAATTGAGTACCACTGTTGCACATGTTCATCATTTGTCTCTCTTTTAATATGACCCCTTTAACTTCTCAAAGAGAGATAAATGAAGAAACATGACAAAAATGAAAGAAAACAAAGAAAATATCATCTTGTTTCTGTTTCCTTGTCACTGGCTATTTTTGAGATAAAATGTGTTTTTGTGTGTTTGTGTGTGTGTGTGTGTGTGTGTGTGTGTGTGTGTGTGTGTGTGTATACTTGGGCTTGAAATCAGGGAGTTGACTTTTAGCTTTATATTCAAGGGTAACTCTGTGTGTGTGTGTGTGTGTGTGTGTGTGTGTGTGTGTGTGTGTGTGTGTGTGTGAATAATGGAGCTTGAACTCAGGGAGGTGACCTTTAGTTTTTTAATTGAGGAGTAGCCGTATATGACTTGAACCAACCTTCACTTCTTGATTTTGAATGGTTAATTGGAGATCAAAATTTCACAGATTTTTCTAACCTGGTCTAGCTATAATCCACTTTCCTCAGATCTCAGCTAGAGTTACAAGTGTGAACCACTGGCCGTGATTGGTCTACAATCTTTTTGTTAAGTAGTTGAAATGTAAAAGACAGGTGCAACCATAGTAAAAAAGAAATCCATTTAACTTTCCCAGCTTAAATAAATTTTAATACTTTGTCACATATGATATGTACAGAAAAACCGTTTTGGTTTTTGTCTGGGTTTTTTCCTCATGATGAACTTGATTTTATATAGCTTTTAACCCAGTTAATATTGATGAGAATATGTCAGATGCCATTAATGACCTTTTGTTGTCTTTCATAAGGAAATGGTGCAAACTAACACTTGTGATAAATTTGTATGCAGGACCCTGATAATATATCCACATTCTTAGCCAGAAGACAGTAGTGACTGTTACAAATCATCTATATCTGACAAAACCCTGACTCAGGCCTTATTACCACATTCCTGTATGTCATGTTAGAGTGTAATCCTGAATCTCCAGTGAACATTACAGAGCCTTGCTGGACCTTCTCAGGACACAGCCAAGGTCACCAGTCAGGCGTGACACCTACAGTGTGATGGGAGACTGGTGACAGCTTCCTAAGATGGAACGACACAGGAAATGTTACCTCCTTAAGCTGTCATCAGTCCATAGAGTTCCTTATTGAGCATTCGATCCTAAGATTTAAGGAGAAATCAAACTCTCACTTCCTTGTGCCACTTGTGGACCTGTATGTCTTCTGCTGCTGTCATCTTCTGTGGAAAGAAATGATCTGAGCTCTATAAGCCATTTTGCTTCTTCTAGGTCTTTAGGGTAAGTCTGGCTTCTATACTTAGATGGAAAAAAATGTAGTGACATAAAATAGCAAACTTAAACTTTTTCTAGTCTATTTATTACCCAAATATTTTTTCAGATTCCACCAATAATTATTATTAGTAAGAGGTCCTTAATTACAGTCATTTTCTCAAACTCCTCAGTTAGCTGTGCAAGAGAAACAAAAGCAAGTGTGAAGGGTCTTCCAGTCTAACTTCTTGACCAGGGAGGAGTGCCTCCAAATTGAACAAAGAATACTACTTATATCTCAGATTACATATCTAAGTTATACATACCAAAGAAAGTTAAGGACAATAGATTAGTCTGACTTGGGAACAGCGCAGATAACAAACACATATTCTATGTTAACAGAAACAAAAGCAAAATTTCCTTTATTCATCTAACAAAGTAAAAAGCGCTACTTTTCTCATTATCTCTTAATTGTGCTTATATGTACTTAGTACTAGCTTCTTGAAAGTCCTGAAAAACTCTTTGACACGAACTCAGAAGTTCCATTGGTATCAGCTTGAGATTTTATAAAAAAATACAATTTTTATATTTTTAAAATCTATTTTATTATAAAGATGCTGTATATAGGGGTTACATTTACATAAGTAAGTTACATTTCTCATTGAACATTGTTACCCATTCCAGTGTTTATCTCCCTCTGTCCCTTCCCTCCAATTCCCTCCCCCCTCCGTTGTAAAGTTAAATTCCACCATAGTGTCCTGTGAATATCATTGTTGCAATGCATCACCATTTAAACTTCTTTCAGCATTTTGTTATTTCCCTTTCCTTCCCCCAATCAGATAAATGAATATACAGAATGCAGTGTACCGGAATCACAGATGGGAATTGCCATGGATAAAACCAATAGGAGAAGAAAAATAACATAAACTAAGAAAAATGTACTATCTGGAGTATATTGGTTACATCAAGCTTAGCAACTAAACAAAAGAAGACCTGCCATTTCTATGTATTAGCATTCATTTTAGTTAGCATCCTTTTGTATGGTCATGTATATATTCATAACTCCTGCTCTACTATGATCCACTTTCAGGAGTAATAGGCTAATGCTAATTATTGCAAGTGAGGGAAATCATAGTGCTCATGTTTTTTGGGACTGGCTTGATTAACTTAGTATGATTTTTTCCAAGTCTTTTCATTTTCTTACAAAAGGGACGATGCCATTCTTTCTGATAGAAGCATAAAATTCCATTCTGTAAATATACCATATTTTTTGATCCATTCATCTATTGGGGGCAACTGGGTTGGCCCTATATATTAGCTATGGTAATCAATGCTATAATGAACATAGTTGTGCTGGTAGCTTATTTTGCCCTAGTTTGAGATCATATGGATAACTGTGAGGAGTGGGATTCCTGGATATTAAGGGAGTTCTATATTTAGTCTTTTGAGGAATCTCCATACTGCCTTCCAGAGTGGTTAAACCAGCTTATATTCCTACCATCATTTAGGCATATCCACCCCAGCATCTGTTATTATTTGTTTTTTTGATAATGGCCATTCTAACTGGGATGAGTGGGATCTGAATGTGATTTTGGTTTTGATTTGCATTTCTTTTATGACCAGTGATGCTGAGCATCCCCCTTCTCTTTCCAAGAGGCCACACTATAACAAGTTTCTAATGTCTCAACAGAGGCATAGAAACTTGTAATATTGTATGCTTTTTGTTGTACATTCACTTCACTTGGAGCTTCCAATGACTCCTATAACTTACAGTAAAGTTTTATACTATTTACCTTACTGAAAAAAAAACACCAATTTTCAAAAAGCATAGAAAAAGGTCTCTTTTTCAGGGGTCCCAGTGAATGCTAAGGAAATTTCTTTACTGGGAAATTTTACTTGCTTGCTTGTTCATTATGTCATTTGAACACATGTTGAATTTGGGGTTTCCCCGCCAACTCTTCAACAAACTAGCAACTATGTTGCCTCATTGGAGTTTGCTTCACAAGTTACAAAATATTTTGACATATTTTAGTTTTGGTGTTTGGGGAGAGGTTGGCTTTTGTAGTACTAGTGGGCCAGTACTCAGGCTTGAACTGAGGGTCTGCAGCTCTTGCTTAGATTGCTTTACTCAATGCTGTCACTGTGCCACTCGAACAACATCTCCACTTCTGGTTTTTTCTACTTAATTGAAGATAAGAATTTGAGGATTTATTAGCTTGGGTTGGCATCAATCCATCCTTGTGAACAGCTAAGATTACAAGAATGATCCAGAGGCTGGATATATTGTGCTCCCTTTGAAACCTAAACAAAGGCACATAATTCTGAAACATGTGTGTAAGATTATGCATTTCTCTGTACAGTATTTTCACAATAAAAAAGAAAATTGGTTAGAAAATATAGCCCTTATATGTATGTATACATAATATAAATGTGCAGAGGGAAATGAGGATGTATCTGCTGATTTTGAGGAAAGATTTCACCTATGGCTTTTCACAGACTGGGCTATGCTGTACAGAATGCTTGAGACTAAAGGTGAGGTAATTTATGTCATCATTCCATTCATCTACATCCCTTGTTAACATGTGCATATACTGTGGTGTAATCATGATTATTTTGTGTATGAGAGGCAGTACTGGGGTTAATTCAGGACCTAGGTACTGTTGCTTAGCTTTTATATGCGATGATAACACTCTACCATTTGAAGCACAGTTCAGATTTCTGTATTTACTGTTTAAATGGAGGTAAGAGTCTTCTTTGCTCAGTTGGCTTTGAACTGAGTTCCTCATAGCTCAGGGTTCTGGGTAGCTAGTTTTACCGGCCTGAGCTTCCAATGCCTAGCTTTTCATTATTACTTTTACAAATTAAATGCTCACACACATTCCTTGCATTCAAAAGTCTCACTGTTCAGGCTGACAAGATGTGAGGAAAGATGGTTGAGTGGATAAGTTTCCAAATGGGCCTCTAGCCACATTAATATCATTCTGGCAGTAACTTACATTTCAGTCAGTGAGTACATATTTCCAATTTCTCTCTGCCTTTTTAAAATGCCTTTTTGAACTGTCTTTGATACATCTTTTAAACATTATCTCCCAAACAGGAGATATTATGTGAATGCATTTGATAATATTTCAAATAGGGATGTTGTTGTGTGATGGATGTCTGTTGTCAGAGGCCGTCCATCTGGGCTTCAGGAACAGAGCTAATGTTTCCTGTCTGCTGGTTGCAGACAGGAAGGTTATTCCTGGCCAGGCTTTGACTTGGGATCCATTCATCTTAGACTTCTAAGTAGGTAGGATAACAAGCATGAACCACCACCAACCGGCTTGTTTTAGAAGCATTGCTTTTCATTCATTGATTTTTTTTCCTTTAAGGTTGATCTAGACAGACTGCTTGTACCTCATGATAATGTGATTTGAATAATACCCTTTGCCTCTGTCATTTCTGAAACTGATTTCCACAGTTCTACATAAATGAAATTTTTCTAAAGCCAATAGCATTTTCCTTCTGAGATGTTAGGTCGCTTATTTAAATCTCTTATCCTTTCTTTGGCAAAACAATCAGGGTGTTTCTGTAAAACCTTATTTCTTGAGATTATTAGAGATAGAAGATATCATGTATACACTTTCAAATAGTCTATCCTTTTATAAACATATTTTACAAGATTGGGTGGAAGAATGATGACTATTAAAGTAATTTGATAACCATTCTAGAATTTTTAAGTTTTAATGCTTATTAACTCAAAGGAGGATTATAAACATTCAAAATAGTGGAATGTGGCTACTACTCATTTGATGTATGTGGAAAGATGATCAGAATTCTTATGGTAAATAAAATATATCTTCAAATTTCCAATGATTGACTGTTATGCTAACTGGGAGGAGACATTGGTGCTGCCAGGGGTTTGAAAGTTGGTAATGAAGCAAACTATCTGGGGAGAACATTTGCTAAGGATATAATTTTCAAGACTCATACCAAATACATTGAACTAGAATGCTAAGTGATGAATGACTGAGCACCAAATTTTATTTGTTGGCTTCTTTGTTTTTGATGTCCTCGGTTTTGGTCCTTAGGCCTCAGTGCTGTTTCTTAGTTTTTTCCTCAAGGCTAGTGATCCTCCAGTTGAACCGTAGCTTCATATCCATATTTTTGGTGTTTAATTGGACATGACTTACCAAATTTCCTCTTTGGGCTTCCTTAAAACTCATCCTCAGATATCAGCCTCCTGAGTAAATAGGATTCCAATTGTGAGCCACCAGAGCCCAGCAAGAATCACTTTTAGAAGTATTATTTTGGTGAATCAGATGTGTCTGACTGCTAATTTAGCACTTTGTTTCAAGTGGGTCATGTCAGTTTTATACTAAAATCAGAACTTTTCTTCTGGTAATCCACAGTATCCCATATCTATCTATTTTATTCCTATCTTCATTTCTGACCTCCCTCTTTTTTCTTCATTGTACATTTCCATTCTTACTTCACAAGCAAGCATGTCAGTGCTGTTTTCCTTTTCTGAAGTAAGTCAGGTCCATTCCCCTCAATGGGGGATATACTTGCTGTTCTTACTGCCTGGAGTACCTGCTCCTAGATAATTGCCTGGATGATGGCTCTCATATCAACTATCTCTTGTTCAGGGCTGTCTCTTCCCATCCTCACTGTGAAGTTGTTTCTACAAAATCACCAATGTCATGTCTCTGATTTATAGGAATTATCATTATGATTTCTGGTCTTCGTTTCAACATGAAATTGGTGAGGAGAGAGCCACATTCACTTCTGTTTCTCCAAAACCTATAATAGTGCCTAATCCTGAGTGTTCAGGAGTCTTACATGGAGATCAGCCTTCCCCAGCTCAATTTATCCTAGCTTCTGGTCAGGACAGCTCTTCAAGCTGAAGTGTGGTGGCTAGTAGTCATCCCCTCTCATTCCTTGTGCCTGTTGGTGTGGTTGAGTCCACTTCAGGCCAAAACCACTGCCTGACACCTATTTGTTGCTATGGCAAAGGTGGCTGTGACATCATAGAAGTTATAGCCATTATTTTGTGAAGCTGTGTGAGGATATTCACCTCCACATAATTTTTTCCATATATGTATCTCCTTCGCCCAGGAGTGCATTCAACAATTCAGCAACCAAACCGTCACAGAGTTCCTGATACATTCAGAGTATGTTTCCATTTTCTTTAAAAAAAAAAGAAAAAAGAAAAATTCAAGATATGCTTTGGTGATTTGTCATTGAATTACTGAAACAGAGTATATAATTTTATGTATTTGTAAGTCTTTGTCCATTTCTCTTGAGCCCTTGCCATATTTCTATGTGTTTGCAGCTTGGGAAGAGAAATAAGGTTTAATTCAGTATAGTAAGAGATTATAGTTCAGAAGGCTCTTTTTAGACTCTTTTGGAGGGAATGCCTACTTTCTCTCTGATGTTACTACAGATGGCCATCTTGGTACAGAAACTGAGTAGAGTGTCATAAGAGGCTTGTCCTGATTTCTACTGACTTTCCTCTGGGTTTGGGGAGTGTGATCCCACATATGTGTCTCTTTGCTACACTGAAGGGCCCAGACATCCTCTGAAAATCTAAGGCTTTGGGGGTAAGAGAGACTAAACCTCAGAACCCAGCTTCCCACATCGCTAGGATTACAGGGCTGTCTCTTGGACTCAACTCATAGCTGCATTTTTATACATAGTGTAGTCAGTTTCATTATATTCACTTGATAGACAGATATATACAAATATATGTATATGTTTATTCATCTATTAATAATCAGTGCTAGATCTAGAACACACAAATATATATTCATATAATCATATAATTAGAATCAAATTATAGCTGTATTTCCCTAAAAATATTTTACACTAATATTTTGTGAAATAATTACTTAAGAGTAAAAATTTAAATGCCTTTGTAGTTTGAAAACTTATATTCAATTTTATATATTATATAATATACTATGTATAACATCAAGAATATAACATGTATTTACATACAACGGATTTAATTGTGTTATTTTCCTTCCTGATTTTGTGTTTGTTCATCTATGTAAACTTCTTTCTTCTATTGATGATGGTTTTTACTTTCCAGTATACATATTTCCTATATATTTTGTCTAATATCAACCATAAGTAGATTTTTATAATATTGGAGCCAAATTTTTCTTCCATATCTACCCATACCACAAAGGAAATGTATACAGATTTGAACTCACTGTTGGAAGACTGTCCCACATGCCACTATAAGTATTATGTCATTTGTCCCAATTGACAGAATAGCTTTCTAGGACATTTTATCTGCTGTCCAAGACCTTTTCTAGCCACCTTATCATCCCAGCCAGGCATGGCCTGGCTTCTTTGCCACTTCCTGTGCATTTAACAGTTCCATTTATACACAGTAGGCTCTTACAGCCCCCTGTCACTCTGTGTTTTCCCCCCAACAGCACACATATGCACGATGCTTCAGATTGTAAGCTTAAAAAGAAACGTATTTAGGATTCATGAGTCTACAATATATCAAAAACATTGACATTTTAATAAAGTTAGAAAAATAAATAGAATTAACACTTTACAACAATCAGAACAAAAAGAAAAATAAAGATTTTTCCAGGAAGGGGGAATGGAATGTCTAAATCTAGATTGGCCTCTAAGTTGCCTTCAGGCAGAAATTCTGCCTCTGAGACCTCAAAGGGATTTACTTCCTCATTAAAGACAGGATTTTCTTCCTGAGTCCAGGGAGGGACAGATTCTAATTTTTTAATTGGAAATTGGATCCCCTGCAGGAGGACAGATTGGTCTAGGTATTCTGTGAGGTAAGATTGTCTTTCCTCAACTGAATCCAGATTTTGGACCTCTCTTATTGCTTTTCCTGAACATAGACTGGGGTCATTTTCCATTAGCACACATTTACCCTGCACACCAAGACGAGTCTTTTTGACTGGTTTGGTGCCGATCTAGGTGGATTATGAATATCAATGGGAGACATTCTGGATCATCTTCTTCCTTGCTTGTCTGTGCGGGTGCACCTGCATCACATGTGGTGTTCAGAACCAGTGAGATGTCCACAAGACTCAAACCTTGCTTGGGCCTTTCCACAAATTAAAAAAAAGCCCTCTATGTTCACATGCTTTCTGGATATTAGTGATGGCTTCCAATGTCTATCAGTCACCATAGATGACATCACTGATGGGTTCTTTATCTGGAGTTCTGCAGGAGTTGTTCTACGATGATGCAAACCTGAGCATGGAAATAGGTTCAGGAGTCTTAGAACTATAGAAGTTAAGGTGTGACTAAACTTTCATGAGGATCTAATGGGGGAAGTTGTAGAACTTGAGTTTGGACTGAACACTGATGAGAAGGTAGGGTGTTTCTAATGAGTGATTACTTCCAAGTTCTTTCAAAAGGAGAACAGATATTACCTGGCAAAGAATATCAATAAAAGGATATTTTGCCAAGCTGTGGTTTACTAAGGGCTCTTGGCCAATCAGGCACAGACCTAGATACCCAGGTTCCATCCATACTCACCACCTCTAAGGTATCTAAACAAGGACTTCTTCCTCTTTTTCTTGGTCTCAAGGATCATGCGTTCCTCCAGCTGCTCCAGAAGAATATGTGAGCAGAAGAGCAAGTCTGAAGAAGGCATGTTAAGCTTGACATACTGTGTAAGTTCTTTCATGGTGTCATGGTACTTGTGCTCATAGAAATCATCATGGTAGAAGTTCATCCACATAGGAAAGATGGAACAAGCCATGCTGTGGGCAGACAAGGAAAATGAGAGCCCGCCCTCCACATCCTGAGCCTATAGCATTTTTCCGGTGGGACATGCATGTTGGGATGTGGGAAGAGACTCCTGCAAGCAGGATGCTCCTCACAATTTCTCAAATACAATACTTTAAAATTCTCCCCGGGATAGGAGGAGAAATTTGTTTCACAACTGAATCTGACTTGTTAAACAGAGACCTCCTTGTCATCCATGAGAGTCCAAAACAACAACCACATCCACAATGTGTAATCTGCTATCCACTGAAATGCCAAGCCTCAACCCCCTGGTGAAAATCACAACTGGTGTGCAAAGAAGAATTTTGACTTTGAATCAGAAACCTCAAAGATACCCATTTTTCAAGGACAGAACTTCTCTTTGTCCCAACGTCCACTTACTTTTTCTTCTTGTTCATCTTCCTCCCAGTTTCGGTAGAAGGATCTGTACCAATGGGAGGAGAGAAGGAGATTAACTCTGTGCTTCTCCTTGTTCTGAACTAACAGGACACACATGGTACTGGTTAAGTCACACAGAGTAATGTAAGCATGACAGACAAAAAGTGGATATATGTCTACACAATTTCAAAGAAATTCTGTGAGGATGCATATATGCATCTGTCGAAATAGTGCACAATGCTTATGACTCTAATCCTACTAACCAGGAGTGTGAGATCTGAGGATCACAGTTTGAACACAGTCTAATTTGTAAAATTCTAAAGATACTTCAATTAACCAGCCAAATGCCTGACCTGGACCTGGGAATCAAATTATAGAGTGCTACGAACCGGACAGCACTCAGACCCCGAATTCAAGTTCAAGTTGCATCCTTTCTTCTGTCTATATTCCTTCAAAGGCCTCCAAGATAGTGGTTTCCTAGGTGAGGGTGGACGTTGGGTGCCACTGTCTCATTCCTTTAATCCTACTTTCTCAGCGAGCAAACTGCTAAGGCTCCACTAGCTTCTGAGGCAAATGAAGTGTTCTGGCAGCCCAGTCCTAAGGAGTTAGCCAGGGAGTGAACTTCTTTGTCTCAAGACAAGCTCCTGTGATCAGACCCCAGTGAAAGAGTCTCAGAGAGGTACCAAGTATTCCAATCATCTGCCAGGGTGTTTCATCAGCCCTGTTTGAAAGAGGAGCACTCACTTTTTAAACAATATCCAGCAACTGCTCCATTGTCTCCTACTCTATAGTGGTGAAGGATGTTTCCAACATAGAAAAGATCACCATTCTGGTAGGCAGGGACCAGGTTCATTACCAGCATTTCAAACAAGCCCGAGTCCAAGCTCCCTATATTATATGTCACATTTAGGGTTTGGGCTGACTCATTGTCAAACTGAGGTGGTGAAAAGAATGGATTTTTGAAACATGGAATTGGGAGTACACTTTAAAATGAGTAATAGGGTGGATTTAAAAGTACATAGTAAAGGTTTTCTCAGTATACACATATGAAGCACACAAGAAGAAGGTTGTCCTGTGGGCTAGGATGAGATTAATTAGGTTTCCTATCAGTTATAACTGGCCTGAGTTGCCTTGTGATTTCCTTGGTTTCTTCTTATAAAAAGGCCCAAGTATATGGATTCGTGTTTTGGCACTGATCCAATGTCTGCAGCATTGAGTGAGGCACTCACACCTCTCATGCCTGAGACCTGAGTCTCTTGAACGTTGAAAACAACACAGGAATATCTTTCTTGTTCCTGAGCTACAGGCCACTTGAGCTGGCTTGAGCTGACAGGTAGAGAGTGTCATCTCTCAGAGCCCAATGATCTAAGCTGCTGGCTCACATAAGACCATCCCAACGACATACTGGAGACTGAAATCTTCCATCATACAGCACTCTATACACATGTGAACATTGTCAAATCCCAACATCCTCAGCTAGGTCTGGGAATCAGCATGCTCTCAACCTCAAGGAACACTTCCTAGGTCAGATCCATGCCTTATTTGTCACTATTCCTTTCATCCTGAAGAAATCATTTTGCCTCTCAGGGCCCTCTCAGCCTGCCATGTACTTCTTGCATCTATTTTTGACATCTACATCCAAGGACTTTTTTAGTTTTTTGTTTCCAAATCTTGTTTGCCCTTGAAGCCCCAGTGTGCTGTCATGTGGAAAAAACATAAGTACTTAGAGGTGGGAAAATCATACAAGTTTTGAAAAATAAACCTTACACATATTGTCAGACCTTTTTATAGATGTACATTCTTGTAAGATAAGAGTATTTTTGATACTTTTGTTATATTTTATGACAGAGGGGAAGGGGAGGAGGGAAGAGGTGCTGCATTGTCATCTCGTAATTCAATGATTATTATAGAAAATACTATAGTTGAAGGAATGTAAGTTTTAAATATAAAAACTGTTCTACTGTTTTTTTTTTTTATAAGCTTCTCATTTATAAAGAATTCCTTACTAAAGTCTTCTCATCTTTGTCCCATGAACTATCCTCCTCCTTCAAAATAATCAGGAACAAAACCTTCACAAATTAGTGGCCTGTTGTCCAATCTCTGGATAAGAATTTAAGATACAACATTGCCAGAGAATCTGTGTGTGTACATGTGTGTTGAGTGTGTGTGTATGTGTGTGAGGGTGTGTTGTGCATATCTGTGTTTTAGGTCTTGAATTCAGGGGCTATATGACAAGCCTGAGTATCTTTCTGGTGACTGTAGTGATCTACCAATTGTGCCACAGTTCCACTGCAAGCTTTCTGTAGTGAACTGGAGAGGAGAGACTCATAAAATTTCATGCTCAGGCTGTCTGAACTAAATCTCAGGTCTCAAACTCCTGATTAGTTGGAGTTATATTTATCAGTCTCCATAACCTGGTGATAAAACTGTTACGGGAGGCAGTGGGGTTGCAAGTTTCACTCTAGCTTCACAACAGTTTATATCATAAAACAGTAACAGTAGAACCCTATATAAAAATACAATAATAAGATGTAATTAGAATAAAATTGAGTGATACAGTCTGTTAGTATAAATTTCAGGAAACCATGGTCTTAATGATTTAGCATTACAAATCCAAACAAAATGAAATAATTTCAGTAGATTCTACAAATTTTTAATTCAATCATATAAAAATTTCAAAACATTATAATAAACAGGAAAACATTCATACTTATAATTTAAAAAGATGAAAAGACGAGGATGGCAGATTGTGAAATGGGAAATTCTACACTGCAGGAAAATTATTGTCATGGTGAATATATGGTGGTATTGTCATGGTGAATATATGATAATATTCTTCAGAAGAGCAATAGATAAATGTATATTTACTACACATAGTCTAACTTGTCTTTATCTCTATCAACTTCCAATATTCTGCACATTGTCAGTTTATTCGTGTTTATGGTATATTCCCAAATAGCTAGCAGAGTCAGGGATTAACAAACTACATTAGCTTGAATGTTTTAGGAGATAAACCTGCTAATTATATTGACTATTTTTTATATTTTACACGAAGTGTGTTATCATTGTACTCTCTAAGTATATACATAAGCTATCCAAAGTGAAATGGAATATAACATTGTTTTGCCTGTAAAAGTAGGTATTTGGGACATCAGTTCCAGACCAGTGTAGAGTTACCTGCAATGTTCCCCAACCCCTGGCTATGGGTGATGTAATACTTCTATCATCCTAGGCCCATGGGGAGCTGAGAACAGGAGGATTAAAATTCCATGCCATTCTAGGAAAGATCGTCCACATGGATTCATCTCAACCAAAGAAAGTTCAACACTGGCTAGCATTTATCACTCCCACATAGGTGAAAATAAAAATAAGAGCATTGTAGTATAAGAAACAAAAAATATTAAAGCATGGCATTACAAATAATCATGAACAACACTTAACTAGTGTTTTATTTCTCATAACTGTAATCCTAACTATAGCTAGGATTATATATGTGAGCCAGAGGCACCAAGCAGTTCATTTTAAAAATGACTGTTTGAAGCCAGGTGCCAGTTTCTCATGCCTGTAATCCCAGCTATTCATGAGGCTGAGATCTGAGGATCACAGTTCAAATCCAGCCCAGGAAGAAAAGTCCCCATAAGACTCTTATCTCCAATTAACAACTGATAAAACAGAAGTGACTCTGTGGCTCAATTGGTAGAATGATAACAACCTTGAGCACAGAGTCTTAGGGACAGTGCCCAGGCCCTGAGTCCAAACCCCACAACTGTCAAAAAAAATAAATAAACATTTTAAAGTCGCAATTTCTTGTAAATTAAAATGACAGCTGTGGTATACAATTCTACAGACTACTACAGATTTCATTATATTTGTAGTTAGAAAAATTAGCAGCACTTGAATAAAGGACATTTTTTCATAAACTAGGGCAGATTGGTCTCTAATTTGAGGAAATTGCTGGACTCATACATAATAGTTTTTGGTGGCTTTTTGTTTTGTTTTTAGAACAGGATGAGAAACCTTATTTCTGCCAATTGCCATTTGGATGTGTATAACATCATTCACAGGCCATGCAAAATTAAAAGTAAAGACAGGACACAGTCAACTGGCAATAAATTTACTTGTCTTTATGCCATGTTCCCAATGATTTGTTTAGCTTATATGTCTCTATGGCCTATAGTTTCCTAATCCTGCCTTCCTCAAAATACAAGCATGCTTCACCAATTCAGATTTGAGCCAGGAAATATGTAGCATTAGTGCCAAGAGTTGAGGAAAATTGTAACACAACCAGGGAAGCATGAAACCAACACGATAGTAGCTGGAAACTGGGGACTCAGGCCTATAATCCTAGCTACTCAGGAGGCTGATGATCACAGTTCAAAGACAGCAAGAGTGAGAAAATCTGTGACTCTTCTCTCCAATTAACAACCAAAAAGCCATAAATGGAGCTGAGACTCCAGAGTTAGAGTAGCCTTGATTACAAAATCTCAGGTGCAGCAACCAATCCTGAGTTGAAGCTGATGGTTAGGCACAAAAACAAAAACAAACTTCAACAAAACCAACAAAAACTGGGAGAAAGCTCAGGAAAGGATGGCATTGCCTACAAGGCAAATGTACACATTACATGAATTGTGATATGGTAAACTCACTCTACACACCTTAGTAACAATTACATTTAAAAAAGAATCTGAGAAATCCCAAAGCCATGGACCTTATAATGTGCATCTGTTTTCTATTATTTCAAAGTCCCATCATCTGAACTGGTAGGACACAGGTTGTAGTCCAGGGTGATTAGAAAATATGAAGGCAGAGATCTTTTCAGATTTTCCCACCAAATCTTTGATTACTTTAAGCTAAAAACAAAACAAAGCAAAGCAAACAAAATAGACTTTAAGGTTAATTAGGCTGCTATTAAAAGTTCAGATGTTGGTAGTCTTTGTGGAGTGGAAGGGAAAAAAACAAATTATGTAAATAGGGATACAGGTGGATCCATAGCAAAAATGAGATGTACAACACATTACGTCAAAAAAGGAACTTTACAACTTTGGTGGAGGAAGTGGGAGATGGGAAGGGATGAAAAGGGGAAACAAAGGAGGAGGCACCAATGCTTAATAAGACATGCACTCATTATCTTGCAAATGTAATTGCAACTTCTCTGTACATTATTTTCAAAATTAAAAAATTGAAAAAAAAGACTCCAGGCAGAATTATACTGTTAAATGATGAGTTAGTACATATATTTTGTAGATACTAATCTCGCATATGTCAGAAAAATATCCATTAATTCATAACTAAAAACTATGAAGCGTAAGGTATATTAATGAGGTAAGTTTCATTAGGTAACCAATGAAGAGAAAACCACATGGTATTCAGTCAGGTAAAGTAGTTTATTTACTGAACTGCTGCCTATGCAATATGTGGTGGAGAGGCATGTGAAAAAAGGGGATTGACCCAACCTCGGGCCAGGACATATCTAGGCCAAGGACCGGATTACATATGGCCTGGTGGGGGAAAATTTTGGCCACAGTGGATGTAACCTAAGGGTCTGGGAATCTCCTCTGGTCAAATGGAAAGTATGACCAGAGGCTGACCAAGTTGTGACTTAGCAGGAAGGGGAAGTGTCTGCCTCCAGGCATGCTAGATACCTGGGTAACACATAAAGGATGGAAACTTAGCCAAGAAGAGGGGAAGTGTCTGCATTGGGTCTGCATGGCTTGGGCAGACCTAATACCAAATACAGGTAGCACCTCTGCCATGTAACTCCTGACTCCAAACCGTTCATTCTCAATCATTATCTTTCTTTTCTTTTCTTTTTTCTTTCTCTCTCTCTCTTTCTTTCTCTCTCTCTTTCTTCCTTTCTTTCTTCTTTCCTTTCCTTCGATTCTTCTTCCTTTCTCCCTTCCTTCCTCCCTCCCTTCCTTCCTTCCTTCCTTCCTTCCTTCCTTCCTTCCTTCCTTTCTGTTCTCTCTCCCTCTATCTATCTCTCCTCTCTTTCACTCACCCTCCCTCTCTCCCCTACCTCAGTATTCTCAACTCTGAAAAAATGGACAATTGGTGAGTTGAACTCACAGGCTGTGAAGAACAACTCAATTGGCAAATGTGAAATTTAATTTACTGTTACCTTATACCTCTACCACAGGTCACTGGAATCAAATAACGAGCACTCAGCAGCATAGCATCTCAAACCATTTGGAGGAGGAAAGCAAGCACATTCACTGCATTCTGGAGGTCCACCCTGGGAAGGTGGGGGAGACTCCTCCCTCCTATTGGCTATATCTCAGTCCAGTTTCTGCATCAGGAGAGGTGACTGCCTCCAAGTGAGCCAGTTACCTAGGTGACACAGGTACTGGGCAGAGACTTAGCCTCTTGTGGTGTTGAGATTAATGGCATAATTCAACATGATCCACTAGATTATTGAGATTGAGACTTCCTAAATTTTTGGTTAGGCTATGTTCAAATTGTGATCTATTTATTCCTGATTGCAAACCATGATTATAGATGTGAACCAGCACATCAGACCATTCAAAGATCTTTACCACGCATGGAAGACATCAAGTTTATTTTCCCAAATGACATACAAGTTGACAGACAGCAATATAAGTCCTGAATTCTGGTCGAGGTGTTTTTTAGTGTGAAGCAAAATTTACTTAGCAAAATATCTGACTACTGTGATTGTACTTTCAAACTCACCCTACATTTTAATATCAAATCACCTATTAGCCAATGATTCACTCAAATTACCTGTAATCATTAATTCCTGTCATATCTTCTAGAGGTAGGCAGAACTGGAGCACACACTATTAACTAAAGTGGTAGAAATTTGAGAGGATCACAGTTCTGAATCAGTCTAGGAAGGAAATTATCACCCATATCAACCTACTAGGTAGGTATATTGGAATGAAATCATTGTCCCTGCTTTTGGGCCTGAGTGCAAAAATTGCTACACTATAAGTAAAGTAACTTAAACAAGAAAGGATTGGTGGAGTGACTCCAGTGGTGGAGTACCTGTCTGGCAAATACTACATCAAAACTGAAATCAATATCCGAAAAATAAAATAAGAAAATGAAAGAAAGAACAACTCATACTGAACATGTGTTCAATGAAATGATTTACACTAACTTATTGTTGTTATAATGCCATCATTTATTTCTAGGGCAAACACATTTTGTGTCAAGCCTAAATGAAAAAAATAACACACTATATACAAAGCTTTGGTAAAACACAGGTCTGGCTTACAATTGTGAACACTTAAGTTTGCATGTGCAGTGGTGTTGCAGGGTTATTAAGGTTTATGGAAGTCCATCCCTTTGATGAACTTGACATGATGAAATTACCTAACCATGCAGTTCACTGGACAGATATTGCTGATATATATATATATATATATATATATGCATATATATGTATATGTATATATACATATATGTATATGTACATATATATGCATATATATGTGTGTGTATACATATATATCTATATATATATCTTCACACATGTATGTATTTATATATTAAGTGTAATGTAAATAAAATAAAATTACAATGAGGCTGGGAAGGTGGCTCAGTGGTAGAGCGCTTGCCTTGCATGCATGAGGCCCTGGGTTCAATTCTTCAGAACCACATAAGCAAAAAGAAAAAAGCCGGAAGTGACGCTGTGGCTCAAGTGGTAGAGCGCTAGCCTTGAGCTGAAGAGCTGAGGGACAGCGCCCAGGCCCAGAGTTCAGGACCCACAACCGGACCCCAAAAAAGAAAAATTTACAATGAATAAATTTAGTGATAATTATTTAATGAATAAATTCATGTCTTATAGTCTCCAATGCTATATCACACTTAAATGGTTGCTGATCCCCTCCTGCTTTTTTATGATATTTTTTTCAGATGTAAAACCCTGCCAATAAATACACTTGTATGACATTCTTTTCTTTATGAAATGAAAAGAAGCTGTGTAATATGGCTCTTTATGTGTCATCAACATTTTTTTTATAGTTTCAAGTACATATTGCCTTATACTTAGATTTCACTCATCTTCCAATAATACCTATGGGAAGGAGAAAATAAAGAATCATTCTGTTACTTTGGGAGCGTCTATTATTAATCACTGCAATAAATATTATGAAAATTAAACTGAAATTATTTAGAGAGATGACTTGAAAGTTTCCTTTCTACACACTCATGCTACTCCCTCAACTAAATCATCGAACTTAAAATAAGTCACATTTTATCTGGGAGCTAGTGGTTCATCCCAGTAATCCTAGCTATGCAAGAGCTGAGATCTGAAGATGTTAGTTCAAATCTAGCCCTTTCAGGAAATCTGTGACACTCTTTCCTCCAATTAAACACCAGAAAACTGGAAGTGGCACTGTGGTTCAATATTTGGAAAGCTATTTTTTGGACATGTTGTTGGAGTGACAATTGCTGCAGTTTGTTCAAGTCAATAAAAGGGTACAGTTTTAGCACAATGATAGAAATCTTTCCGGGATCTGGTAGATTTTCCCACTGTCTTCAATTTCCCTTTTTTTCTGAGAACTAAAATGTCATTAAGTTATCAGATATTCCGTCTATCACATGTCTAAATAATAGAGAATGGGACCAGGTCTACATTGAGCACTCACAGTAGACAGATGTCTGGACATTCTCAGGAAGAGACTTCTGCAATTGTGGGATTGAGAGGGCTGGATAATTTACAAAACAGCCATCATAGATGGAAAGTATTCTGCTAATTTGATCCCTGAGATATTGGATGTTTTATCAGCATTATATTGATTTTTATGAATCAGTTAATCAGATTCTTTTTACTATATGATGTTACTAAATTGTGAAATGCATGTTTATTGCATTTCCTTTGTATAACATATAGTATGTTTTGAAATTTGGTATATGTTTTTATTTTTTCAATATGGATTACTCCTAGTTCTCACGAGTGGGGAAATGCTTTGGAACTTTGGAACTTGAAGTCAAATGTTACCATGTGCCATATCCTATTTTCCTTGTACAGAGTTGGTAATAAATTATATGTAATTTATTTTTTATTTTTATTTATTTTCTATTGCAGAGTTTGAACTTGGGTCCTGAGCACTGTTCCTGAGGTTTTGGCTCAAGGTTATCTTTCCACAACATTGAGCAACAGTATCAATTTTAGTCTTGATTGATTAATTGGAGATAAGCGTCTCATGGCAACTTTTCTGCTCAAGATGGCTTTGAACTGTGATTCTCAGAAATCAGCCTCCAGATTAGTGAAGATTACAGGCATGAGCTACCAGCACCTAGCTATTTGTAATTTCAACTGTAGTTTTCTTCAAGTATTTCATTCTGCACTGAAGTTTATTTTTCTGACAAACTTCCTAATAAATATGTAATCTATTTAATTTTTAAAAGTACTGCTGTACCTCCTACTTATTTGTGGCATTTCTGAAATCCAAGTTCCTCTGTGTGCCAAGGTAGATACTTTTGCTTGTAACAAGTATTGTTGTTGAACACATGACATATGGCTACTAAGAGAACAAAGGATGTGAATCTACAGTAGCCAGATAAAGAACTCCCAGGACAATTGAAGTGCAACTCAAGTACTCTCTGTGTAGGTGCGTAAGGAACATAGAAAATACATTTTTTTTGAGGGGGTCCGGTCATGGGGCCTGAACTCTGGGCCTGGGTGCTGTCCCTCAGCTCTTCAACTCAAGGCTAGTGCTCTACCACTTGAGCCACTGTGCCACTTACAGCTTTTTTCTTTTTGCTTATGTGGTGCTGAGGAATTGAACACAGGGTCTCATGCATGCAAGGCAAGCTACCTACCACTGAGCAATCTTCCTAGCCCGAAAAGTAATTCTTATACTTGAAAGTGATTGAGTGTGTGTGCACATAGATGTTGACTTAATTATCTGTTGCTATAGTTATACACATTCACTAGTATAAAATAATATTTCATATATATATGCGCAGATCACAGTTTCCAGAATCCAGAGAACCACCTCCATGGGCACCACTTGCCTATGTTGATCTTTGGGTAATAAGAATGAAACCTGGAATTGTCCAGTGGTAGAGAAATTACTCAGAGATTCAAGCATTTGTCTTTCAATATATTGCTTGTTCCTAACTCTAAAATTAAGAAGTCTGTTAATATATAATATATGATATACTATAATACATTTATTATACTATATAATATATTGTACAATATATATTACATATAATAGCTGAAAGAATTATATATTTATAAGGAAAAATGTAATACACACATAAATGTACATACTTTCCTAGTCATGATTAAGTTCAGCAGAGTTAGGTGCATTATATCTCAACAGTAAACCTCTACTGAAGTTCTGATGACCTTGAACTAGATAAGAATTCCTGTTTTAAAAAAAAGCTTCTCCTCAATTATGAGAAAAGATAAGTTTGGAAGCTTTGTTTTGTTTAGTTTTTTGGGTCTTTTTTTGGCAGGTCATGGGGCCTGAACTATGGGCCTGGGTCCTGTCCCTCACCTCTTCACCTCAAGGCTAGTGCTCTACCACTGGTGCCATAGCAAAACTTCTGGCTGAGGAATTGAACCCAGGGCGTCAAGCCTGCAAGGCAAGCACTCAACCAATGAGCCATGCTCTGATCCCAGGTTTGGAAGTTTTGGAGAAGAGGAATTTGGCATTTGCATTGCATCCTTGATTAGTAATGAATAGGTATCATTTTGCTCCAAATTTTGTCTCCTTTTATGTTCCCTAGACAGTTACACAGGATCATCATTCCATCGTATATCTTTAAGTCTTTCTTTTAATTCTTTTTAACGTTATGGTTTTGTTGTTGTTTTGATGACCCTGAAGCTTGAACTCAGGGCCTAGGTAGTGTCTCTGAGCTGCAGGCTAGTGCTCTACCACTTGAGCCACAGCACTACTTCTGGCTTTTTCTGCCTGGGCTTGCTTTGAATCATAATACTCAGATCTCACCCTCTTGGGTAGCTAGGATTACAGGTGTGAGTCACTAGTGCCCAGCAAGTCACTCTTTTTTAGATATTATTCTAAAAGCCTCCTATCCAAGGTCACTCCTCAGATAGTAAATGGACCTATACCAACAATTCCTTCACACTCTCATCTCCTGTTATGGCTATTATGTGTCTTTTCCATGTTATCTTGAATCTAGTTCACTGTTTTCTTCCTAATCCATGATTGTATATTTGTTACTAATAATTACATAAATTTAGTGGCTATGCACCCTAAATTACTCAAACATTAATTTCATTTACTGATTTTTTTTCAATATGATTGTTCTTCAGTACCAATCTGAGCTTATACTCACCTTCTCTACCTCTTGGCATGTGCAAAGCCTGGGCCTTTGGCTAACCTCCAATGCAAGAAGTTAGCCAAAGTATATCCTACAATATTCCTGCTTAGGATTCAGGACAATTAGTTGATTGCCTGAAAGAAGCAATGCATTCTTGGCATGGGAAATGGTGGAAGAGACAACAGCCTGGAGAGTAAACTGGTAGACACAACATTTAACAACTTCTTTGAGGAAACTGACCTCCCGCATAGTGGCAGTGAGATAACTCACCTAGTGAATTTTCATATATAAAGGTAGTTGTCATGTCTCACTGCACAACTCACTTTCAAAGAGAGGGTCATTCTTTTGTGTACTCCTTAGGCCTAGTCTCACTTTATCTCCATTGTAGACTTTGCCCAGACTCTGTTCCTCCCAGAAAGGTGTCTGATGAGGAGGAATATGTGATCTCTTGGTTTCTGACTGGCCCTGTGAGAACTGAGGTCACTTTTAGTTTTGAACCTATTCCTCCTGACAAAGCTGTGGTGAGTGTTGCTAAAGCTCATTCTCTGAATTATGCCCTAGTACCACATCTCTTCAGAGAAAGTCAAGGAATGATAATCCCACCTGAGGGATTGAGTTTCTCTATTTCCAAAGAGGTCATTTAATATCTGATTCTGAGTTCCAGGTGGAGGTCTTTTACCAGATCCTCCAAGCTGGACTGGATGTTCCTCAGATTCCAGACCATCCTCACATTTCTCAAGCTTTTTCCCATAAACCAAAAGGTCACAGGAGTTGAGTTCAGAAACAAGGAGAAATGAGAATAGCAAAAGAATTATTGGCAGGGGAAGGAATTAGAAATTTTGGGTTAAGAAGGGCTCAGAAAATCTAGGATCACTCACATCGTTTGGGAATCACATCATAAGATTAGGGAATAAAAGTAATAAATTACTGCCTAAATTAGTAACTCCACTGTTCTGACTACATTACAAGTGCTCTGTCAAGTAGCTGTCCTAGCTCAATGTTGATGAGCAAAATCGAACACATTTTTTCCTCACAACGTTCTACTGAGTATCTTCATCTATGCCCCAGGTTGTTCTTACTCTCTACTTCTCTGTTACTTTCCTTTGCTGGATTCAATCAATGATACTTGAATGTGTTATCATCTTCAGACATGTAATCACATTTTCTTTGAATCCATTTGTTATAAATTAAAACAAATTATGGGGAAACATATATCTATGGTATATTTTCTTCCATGGCCTACTTATTTGATGTTATTAAGTATTATTTTAATTGTTTCATTTTTAAAACTTGAGGAAAATATTTTGTTAGTATTAGCACTAATCAGTTGCACATTTTTTTTAAATGTTCCATGTCTGTGTTTTTGTTATTAAGCTTCTAAAATTGTCTTGTCCCCCAACTGTTGCCTTCTTAAAATTGGATCAAGTTACAAACTGTATATGATGGTCCTTTTTGTGTTCATTGATATATTTAAAATTCTTCTAATATTCACATATTATAGGATATCTTCAACCTATTGTAACTCCTCTAAAAATGAGTATGGAAGTCCCTTTTAAAGAAAAACACTAATCCACAAAACCTGTGAAATTAGGATTAGGTATATATCCAAAAATATTTAGCAGTGATATTGGAGAAATTTACTTCTCTTATATACCAGAACATGTTTATAGTTATGAATAGCATATTTCTTTTATTCCCTTATTTTTGTGCATGTAGGTTGATTACACAGCTTTCTTTCTTGCTGCCATGCACATGGATGTTGATGTTGATTTATATTCCTTCTTTATGTATTAAGGTTGCAGTAAAGGTCATCAACACATGTGTCTTTTTGGTATTTTCTAAACTTCCATTATGATCTCCATATGGGTTGCACTAGTTTACAATTATCACAAAACCAAATACAGTTCCTGATTTATTTCAACCTCTCCAGATGTTTATTTATTCGAGTGGTGATAGCTGTTCTGGTGTGTAGGATGGGGTTTCAGTGACTTTCCTATTTATTTTCCTTTGTATTTCCTATGTGGATAAGAATCTCAAACATTTCATTTATTTATTAAACACTTACATTTGTACTGCATTCCTGATCAGTGTCTTTGTTTTTCTTTTGGTATTTGATCAGTTTTTAATTTCTATAATAATTGATTTTTTCATATTCTAAAGACTCACTTTAGTAAGAAGATTTTTTTCATTGCTGTGGTGCACACTTAACAAAAATCAACAGATTGTATATTTATACCACTGGATTTTTTGTTTGTTTCACAGCCAGGAAATTGTTTCAATAAAGATGCTGAACTTTTTTCACTAGATAGACTGAAATGATAGTATCTCATATTAGCCTAAACTAATCTCAGAACTAAGTCACAGCCTGGGCCACAACAGTCTGGGCTAAGTAAAACCACTAACACAGCACATGCTCCGTTTAAATAGAGCAAAGGGCTTCATAAAAGTTAGAAGAAAGGCACCCTCTTTATGAAGCAAATTCTGAAGTTCACAAACAGATATTAGGAATCTGAAAATTAAGAAGATATAAGGATAAAACTATATAGAAGAAGAAATTTAGAAGTCAGAATTCGGGAGGAGGACCAACCACAAGATACCAAAACTCAATGCTGAAAGGAAGAAGTGTTTACACCAAACCTCAGTTGTGTCTGACTCTCTCATACCAAACACACACACACACACACACACACACACACACACACACACACACACCCCTAGTGAGAGACCTTAGCCAAAGTATAGCCATTCTGGAGTTAGTCCATTTTGAAGCCCTATACTGAAAGTATCCATTGTGAAGGCATTTACTGAAAGTATCCATTGTAAAGATTTTACTGAAATTTAGGATTCAGATTCCTGGAAAAACCATGAAATGTCCCAATAACATTCTTCCCGTAACTCTCCTAGCAATAGCCATAAGCAGATGACAGGAAGGTACCTAAAGCTACAGATGTTTCTTAAGATTCCATAGTTAAAATAATTTGCTTCTTACTGCTAAGCCTGCACATGTTAGCCAATAAGATTGTTACAATATTAACTCATTAAATGTCAACCAATCATGTAACTGACAAGCTATGAACCCACTTACCTCAGCCTTATGCCCTATAAAAACCCTGTTAACTGAAGGTTCAGAGCTCTCAACTCTGACCCACTGTGATGCTGACAGTTGTGAGTCCAGGCTCGAGTTTGCAATAAATGACCCTCGTGTGCTCGCATCAGAAATGGCTTGGTGGTCTTTGGGGATCATTATCTCAGCACAAGACTAGTGTACACAGAAAACTCCAAGGGCAGCTGTATCTGGGACAATGAAGCTTTCTCCTCTTCCGAGCTTAAATTGGGGTACACTTTGCCTGGAGGATGGCACCCTCTGAGCCCTGCATGCATGGTGAACCAGACGTGGGAAGCCCTGTGAACATCTCCAGGATGCCCTCTTAGAGGCTGGAGAAGTTTACTCCTGTAGTTGGACATGGCTCGAGGCAGGAGGACAGTGGGAATCCAGAAGATGGGAGAGGCATAGGAGCAAATATGCCTATCCGTGGAGACTCCTTGGCCATGTTAAGAAATTTCCAAGCCCACACATAGCAGCCACCAAGCAAGTCCCCAGAGGCCACTTGTCTGGGGGGCAGTCCCTGGTCCTGATCCAGAGCCAGAACTTCTCCAGTGGCCCTGTGCCTGACTAGGGTGGAGCAGTGCCCACCAGACATTCTTCTTCTGCCCTGCTGCACATAACCTCCCAGCAGCTGCCCAGTCCCCCACACTCATGGCAAGCCAGCTCTGTGGGGCAGGCTGAGGCTGTTCCTGCGATTCCTGGTGCCTGCTTCAAGGCAAGAGTGAGGCCTAGTGCACAGCAGAGGTGGCCCTATATCACTTCAAGGGCCCCAGGAGGCACACTGGCTCAGCACTGCGGCCCTCCACACCCCCAGTGTTTACCTACAAGTCCCTGCCTTTTTTCTTGAAATTCTTCAGCCACTGGTTGTCTCATTTCTCATTGCTTGTTTGGGTGGGGTTTGAGACTCCTTCCTCTCCTCACCCAGCCACGAGGCCCCAGGGGCCTAACTCTGCACCTCACAGACACTCCCCAGAACCCAGCTGCCTTTGGGGCTGCTGCTTCCTGAGCCATTGGCTTACTGCCTCCTTCCTCCCTTCACCAGCCTCTGCCAGGACCTCCCGTATTCTCCCTACTACCCCCATCCCCAACACCAGCTCAGCCTCCCCTTAGGCTTCCCATCCTCTCCACACAGCTCCCATTCCCAACCTCAGCAGGGCCACTGCTCTTGCAAGACAACTGTGGGCCTGGCCCAGCAGAATCAAGGTTCCACAATGTGCAGCCGGCTTAGAAATGGAGGCAGCATAGGTCACTAATCAGTGTCTTTCACTTCGCTTACACAAGTATTAGTTGTATTAATTTGGTATTTAATTTTGGATTTTGTAACCTCTTATTAAGCCTTTGAAGAATAGCTGGTAGAAATATAGTTCCAAAATTCGGATTGTCTCTTGTTTAATTCTTTCGAGATTCAAAGATGTTTAAGTAGTTATAACCATCATGAACTCTCATTTCTATAGCAGAGTCTATTCAGAAAATAATTGCTTATGCATCTGTTATCAATTACTTACAAGACTTTAAACTCTTAAAGTTTCAAATATTACAGGAAGATCTTTGACTCATGTTGAATGGAAATGAGTAGGTTAGGTTGAGTTGTTGCATACATTCGAGTGTGTGTGTGTGTGTGTGTGTGTGTGTGTGTGTGTGTGTGTGTGTGTGTGTGAGTGCGTCGGTGTGTAGGGGGGAATATGTGTATCATTGAAATCAAGGATAAGGATGTTGAGCCAGGGTCTGTACTTGTTTCCTTTTTCTGAGATATACATTATGGCGTATCTTTGTTGGTGGTATGCTCTGATTGCTTGCCTTTGCCTGATGTGCATATACCAGCTCAATTTTTCAATTAAAGCCTCTTTTTTATAATTCAGCATAAAGGGTTCTGATAGTGTTTTGTCTTTAGTCTGCCATCTAAGATCTTATTTTCCTCTTCAAAATTAACATTCAATATAAAATTTACCTCCTGACTGATTTTCCCTTTAATTTGCATTTTGAAATAAGTATTATAAGTCCTTTAATCTCTGTATTTATGAAGAAAAAACATTTTGAATTCTCTCTTTAGTGTAATAATACCTGGACAGATTTGTTAACACCAAGACCTTAAAATTACTTTTGTAGTTTTAGTTTAAAATACCTCCTCCATGTTTACAGCATGGGGAAACAAATAATTCCTAGTAACAATGATAACAGTTTTATTCATTAAAATATCAGATAATTCATAATTTTGATTATGTCTAATGGCGAATGAATACATTTTCTCAATAGATTTGCTTGATAGACCCTTGCAAAAAAATACCACTTATGGGGGCAGAGAAGGTGGATCAGTGGTAGACAGCTTATCTTGAATCCATAAGACCCTAGGTTTGATTCCCCAGCACCACCTAAGCAGAAATAGTTAGAAGAGATACTTTGGTTCAAGTGGTAGAGCACTAGTATGGAGCTGAAGAGCTGAAGGATAGCGACAGTTCACCATCATCATCAAATTAAATAAATAAAACTCATACTCAAGTACATGAATTTCAAAGGTTGAATACCATTTTAGTTAGGGGCAGGGTGCCAAAATACAGCAGAACTCTGTTGCAAAACTTTAAGAGGGATTTCAACACCTAACAAATACTAAAACCAGAAAGTTAAACATTAGCTCTGCCCACAACATATAGAATTGCTACTCAAAGAGAAACCAGTACTAAGAATGAACTACTTGTTATAACATTTCTTAAGAGATTATGGCTTTATATTAATTATCATATAAATTGACCTTCAAAAACTCCATCGGTGGGCCTGAGTCTTAAGGGCACCTACAAAAATTGGAGGAGAGAATCATCAACCCAGATTTTTAAAATTGTTATTGTATTATTAAAATTGTTATACAGATAACTATTTTGTAAGTCAGGTAATGAGTTCATTTCTTGTTTGACAATCCCATCTCTCCTGTCCCTGTCCACAGTCGTATAGCTCGTTGTGAACACAATATCTACAGTGTACAAGTGCTGCATTTGTTTCCCTGTTCTCCTTGACTATCTCTGTCTCCCTCAATGCCATAAATGGATAAACTAGAACAGAAAAATCTCTCTTGTTTCCAATTCCTGGAATACATTTCAATATAAACATCAGTAGTTTTATGAGATTGTCAGGCTCTGTACACACATCCCAAACACGTATACTTCCTACACCCAGTCATAACTCCCACCTGATTCTAAGGTCCACACAGTAATTCTTTTCACTTTGTACACAGGAAGTAATTGAGATTCAGAAAGATTATGTAAGTCACTGGAAATACTGGGCTGAGCATAATGGCTCACTCTTATACCTTACCTACTCCAGAGAATAAGATCTGAAGATCATAGTTTGAAACCAACCCAGTTGACATATCTATTACACGTTTATCTCCATTTAACCAGAAGAAAGCGAGAATTTTGTGTTTCAGCTGGTAGAGCTAGAATGCCACCAGACATGAGTGGGAAACCTAAAGGATATTGACAATATGATGATTTTTAAGAACAAATGTTGCCCCGTAAATAATCTTAGACACCACACACACTCACATACACACACACACATACACGCACACACACACACGCACACACACACACATACATACACACACACACAAACACACACACACACACCACAATCACACTCCTTAAAACAGATGTTAGTACTGAAATCCAAATAGTTTTTTTTTTAATAAGGTTTATTTTTAGCTTTAGTGAGGTTTGACTTGATAGTTTCTACTGATGAGCCACAACTTAGATCTTTGTTATAATTATACCCATATCTGTATTCAGAAGAACATTCTCCTAGTTAAGTCTTCCTCCTTTTTCAGCAATGATAAGTTTTCTCTTCTTGGTCCACTTTCTTTTTGGGATCTCAATCTCTTAGAATTTTCTGTTTTGCATGATCTGTAAGTTCATCAAGTAGATCTCAGCCATCCTAATAACCTGGACAGAACCTGCCTTGGGAAAAATGTTCCAAGCTCACCATTCAGTGGATGTTTTTAGTACTCACCAATAATCATGTTCTCTTCAGAATTGGGAACTTGTTAGGTCCAGGAATTCAGGGAAAGCACTCACTGTGTGCTATTTCATGCTATTTTTTAAATGGCAGCTTCCACCTATTGTCTACTTTAAGCATGGTATGAACAGAAGGATTGCCCCTAAGAGACAGAAGCACTGTACTAACTGTGGCTCTCAAAACATAGAAGGCGGTAAAGAAGTTCTGAAGGAACCATGGAGCCTAGAAACTGATTTCGTAAAAACTCAAACTTCCTTTTATTTTTCCTTCAAAATAGAAAGTCAGAGACTGCAGTTACTTGTATGCTCCATTTATATTCCTGAGCAAGGGGCTCCCTTTCCCTTTGCCCTTCTGAAAATTTACATCAGGAGCAGGTGGGAAGATGTAAGAAGAACACCTAGAGTTTGGGTCTGGGATTAAAAACTCCTTTTTGTGACCATAAACATTCCACCACTTCCTGAATTTGATCTGAGGGGCAGAAGGAAAAAAGGTTAGAAATTCAGAAACTTATAATTACTTCTAGGTTTGCTATCTAAACTCATACCTTTCCACCCCTCAGAATCCTATTTCCCAACTATTTAGACACCCTTACACTCTGTTCTCCTGGAGCATTTGAGTGTGGGGCATCATCTCCTTCTTATGTGTACTGCTTTACAAATGTAGATTTTCTCCTAGGCTCAAAATGATATCATTGATTGGGGCATTGTGCAATATGCTAAACAGAGAGTTACCTGGAAGGAAGGTCCTAGAAGGCAAAACATCTACTAGGACAATGGAAACCCATGGTTTGGCATGCTTAATGTTTTAACTTGTGCACTGAACTAACAGGAGAAAATGACACACTAAGAAATCTGCCAGTTATGCCAAATAAAGAGATATGATGAAGATCAGAGAAAGGACATTGATTCCATGGTGGTCATGACAAGACAACACCTTACCACACCTTCAAAATACTAATCCATACTCACCTACATTTTTATTCACCCATGTCATTAGGTCTGAGTTGTATGTAGGAGTCCTCAGGGCCTTCAGAACAGGAAGCTCTCAGGGACAGATTAACACTGGTCTGCCATTTTGGGCATAAAATAACCAGTTTGATGAAAGCTCTTAGTAATACCCTACAAATATGTGTATTTATCCTACTACACTTGGTAAGTATCCCCTCACTAAAATATCTTTGGTTTCATCACTTGCTGACATAGCAGCTGTCTGGTAGCTCCATTGTGAATTTACTTTATTCTGCTGAACCAGAAATGGAGGAGGAGAGACTGACAAGTACACATTTGCATCTTTCTCAATGAGCAGTGAATGGCAGGGGAGTATTTAAGACACTCCCCATGTTCTCAGTTAGATAGTACCATCTTGGATTCTGACTCAAATCTTGATAAACAGATACAGAAATTAACTTGTTGTACCAGATTCACAGCTAGAGAGTTAGATGAGAAAATGGAAGGGCTTGGTGTGAAAGCCACGGGTTGATATGAAGCACAATTCTAAAGATGTGGAGATGAAGCGAGTACCTGGAGGGAAATGGAGAGGCAGCTGAAACAGAAAAGCACCTAGAGAGAGAAGATAGAGCAAGTTTGATGCTACCTGGACATCAAAGTAATCCACCTGAGGTATAAAAATCTGGTTGTGCAGAGCCACAGAGAGAAGTTGGAAGAACGTCAGCAAGTGCTCTTGCCCATTTCTAGGGAGCTCCCCAATTGCGATGGTAAGAATTGGTAGCTTCTCAGAGCACTGCTGCTGAGCACTTCTCAGATCCCTTGCTACCATGATAATTGACACTGGAGAGGAGCAGCAAGAGAAGTACGAGGTGATTGCAGCTCACTATGTGGAGCCTGTTCTGTAGCATTGTGGAGTGTGGTCCCTCAGGATGCTTAGAGCAAAGATCCTAGAGCTGGTGTCAAAGAATGCAATCTACTTGGAGTAGACATTTATAGATTGCACGTGCCTGAACACAACAAGCTGATAATGAGCTGCTAGAGGTACTTTCCCTAAAGATCTAACAGCCAAAACTAGACAGGCAAACCCAGAGCTATGCACCACATCAGGACACCATGCCAATTGCTACTCCCATAGTACTGGCTACCCACTTTGTACACCCATGACCTTGTTACCCTGATTGTGCCCCACAATCCCTCGCAACTTTTACTCTTTCACTTTGTATATGCTTCCTTGTCCCTGTTAAACAGTTCTGGGTACCTGTGTTAGCTACCCCAACCCCTGCAAAGCTGTTGCAGCTAACCAATTTCCTTACACTGGAACTCAGCAATTACAATCACAGTTAACCTTTACCTGGTATCCTACTCTCTACTACTATTTCTGCTACCCATAATTCAAAACACCATGGTTCCAGCCACCTGAACCCTGACACCTCTGTCTCCCCTGTCTCTGTTACCCCATTCCCCAAAAAAAAGCAAGGGAAGAGGGGGCACAGACAGTTGACTTGGATACTCCTCTTGCAGGCATAACAGGACAAGTTATTCCTCGGGTATTTAACGCGAGGGACTAACTGGTGGTGGAAAGAAAACAGCTTACTCAAAGTTGACTAAAATCCAAGGACATGACTTATGACTTATTCCTAGGAAAAGAAGGTTCTGCAGTAAAAATTACTGAGAAAGAAAATTTTACAAATAGTATTGGGAACAATGCAAAATTTTGAGCTTAGTCTCTTCTACCAGTTGTCTGAATTATTTTATGAGATATGATATGTAACTACATTGCATTTAAGAATTATATGAAAATGCACATTTATGTGGTATTTATATTAATTGATGGAATATTTGCACAGATCACGTTAATGATATTCAATAGTTTATGCTGTATGATATGCCCATGAATCTGCATTTGGCAATATGTATTGAACTCTCTAACAACAAATGGAATTTCATTGTCAAATACTAGAAGGAGATTTTTCATGCTAGTACCAAAATGAAAGCAGGAACAAGAAAACTGAATAAAGCTACAATTTTGAAGGGAGGGGGTCAGTGGTAAGGGTTATGATAAAAGAGAAATTCTTCACCATGGAATCTTGGAAGAATAGACTGTGTTTTTTTGAATTACTAGCTTTTAAAACATTCTTAGAAAGCAAAACATTTTTTTTTATTCTTGCTATTTGGAACCTCTTTAATGAATAGTTTAACAAAACATTATCAATACAACTTTGAAAATTCAATGATGTGAATTATCAGATTAACATTATACTCAAAGTTGGTTTGAGATGCAGGCAGGCTGCATTCCTTTTTTATTAAATTAATGGAATAAGCTCCCTTTTGAATGGTTGGACAGTCCATGACACTTGTTCAAAAACAAGAAAATATACTGGAGAGAAAGAAAAAGAAGAGTAGGAAGATGGCAGAGGAGAACCTGGAGGCTAAACAAGCTCTCACCTAGAAAGCAGTTTTAGTGTAACAGTGAACAGTCCTAGGTGGGAGAATTACACCAAGTGTGCCATCCCAGTACAGAGACTTTTGCCAGAAAGAGAAAATCCAGGCAAGGAAACAGATCTGAGCACTTGCCAGTAGCTGTGGCTGCGGTGGCGGAGGCGGTAGCAGTGGCCTTGCTGCCATACCTACAACACAGAGAGTCTGGACAAATGTGCCAGACATAGAGAGTGATTGGATTCTACCCAACACCAGCAAGAACTGACAAGGTGCAGGTATCTTTATCCTGCAGATCACAGACCAGAGATAACCCAGGAACCAAGACATAATAACACCTTCTCAGGGAGCAGAGGAGGCAATGTCACCCCTCCCCCTCCTCCTCCCCACTGTGCCACTACCTGAGATCTCCATCTTTGATACTGGGAAAGGCCTGGCTGAGATTATAGCTCCAACCCAGGACTTGGAGGAAAAAAAAAGAGTCATTTAGCAGGTCACAGGAACCTGACCTGACTTGCCAGGCTCAGCTCCACCCAAGAGAAAGTCACCCAGCCCAGGCAGTGAAAACTCAGCCCCCAGAGGAATGTCTTTCTTCACTGGGTATACAGAGCCAGAGGCTTCCCCTCCTTATAGCAGTCTAGACAATCAATTGAAATTCAGTAAGCATAAACCCTGAGAAAGTCTCCATGCTGGGCTCTGTGAGTGTCTTAGAAGCTAGCCCCTCAAGGAAAAGCTAGTGTTTGCTGAAAGGCCTCAACTCTACCCAGAACCTAGCCTCATCACAGCATCTCCAAACAAGAGGAAACTGCCAACTCCCTCTTTAGTGAGAAACAAAGCAGATCTCCCTCCCACTGAACTAGCCTAGGAGGAGGATCACAAAATTCTGGGTAAAGCAGACCATTTTTCTGCCTGCCAAACAAAGTAACTTAAGAAACCAATAAAGACATAGGAAAACCAAACACCACAAGCAGACTGGAGACTCCACCAAGAGACTAGTTATGGACAAAAGGGAGATACAGGATCTTCCCATTCAACACCCCCCCTCACCCCCCAAAGAACACTTTCTTTTTACCTTTTCATTAACTTGTAATTTTTTTTAAAAATTGTTTTCTATTAATCTTTTTTTCCTCTTATAATTTTTATTTTAAGTGTATATGTGTGTGCACATTTGTATTGTTATTTTATCTCTACTAAATTTGGATCCTTTTCCTTTCTTTCTTTCTCATTCTTCTCACTTTTTATTCTCTTCATTCTTTTTTAGGTGACTTAATTGCTGTTCTGCTCATCCTCAGATATACCCTTCATTGATTATTAGACCTTATTCCACATGGTTTACACACTTAATCCAGAAATTTATTACTTATTTCAAAAACTCTTAGGCTTAAATTCCTTAATAACAGTATTATCTCATAATACCTATATAATATTATAATTATTTTTTATTTTTTAATTTTACTATAAGTATTTTTAGTTCTTCACATCTCCTTTCTACTCCTCCCCTCCTCTCATCCTATTCCTGTTCTTCTCTCAATATTTCTTCTTTAAACTTGCATCATTTTTGTGTTTCACTTTTTAAATTTAAATTTTTGTTTTTCCATTTTTACTTGCCTCTTTTATTTTCTCTTCTCTTTCTCCTATCATTTTGTCCAATCCATTTTTCTCTTTGATATTAGGACTTGGTTATTTTCACTCTCCTTTTACCTTTCCACATCTCTCTAATCCTATTTTTCCCCACTTTTCTCCCTAAAACTAATAATTTCTGGTTTGCCAAATTCTACTTTGCTTTTCATAGCCCATTAATACATTGTTGTTTTACGTTGAATAGATAGTACCTGTTGAAATAGATTGTATCTGTCGACTTTTGTCTATGCAACTACAGGACGTTGGTTGATGTTTGCCTTAAAATAGTGTTCTAGCACAAAACTGGTGTTACTTTCATACCACATAGAGGCATTCATGGAATCCATTAAAAGACAGCTGAAAGAAGTCAGGGAGACCAGAAGGCGAATGTTGAATGGAGCCCAACAGAAAGAATGAGAGTCCAAAGAAACCATAACCAATCAACTAAGTGATTTGAGAATAGACACTGAACACAAAATTAAGGAAGTAAAGAGATTCATATAAGATCTAAAAAAAAATTTCCAACAAAGAATTTGAAGCCATCAAATCCGACCTATTAGAAGGAAAAGAAAATAAAAAAAAAAAAACCAAAAACTCTACTTTTTCTCACATCTCCCATAGATGCAAAGATATTAATTGTTGGGGACATTAACACACTCTCTCCACTAGATTTTTCAACTCGGCAAAAAATCAAAAGAGAAACCACGGATATAAAAAAATGCATAGATCACCTATATTTAACAGACATCTACCAAATATTTCACCCAGCAGCATCAGAATGCACGTTTTTCTCAGTACACAGGGAACTTTTTCCAAAAGAGACCACATTTAGGTCACAAAGTAAACTTGTCCAAATCCAAAAACTTTGAAGTTATACCTTGCATTCTCCCACAAGGGAATAAAATTAGGACTCAACACCAAAAGCCACTAGTGAAAGTCCTGTAAGACATGGAGGCTGAGCAACACACTGTTGAATCACCAATGGGTCATGGAAGAGATCAGAAACGAAATTCAAATGTTTATAATTTCAACAAAAATGAACACTCAAATCACCAGCTCTTCTGGGACAGAGCAAATGCAGTACTCAGAGGCAAATTGGAGTGACCTGAAACCAACAATTTAATGAGACATCTGAGTCTCCTTGAAAAAGAGCAGCAGGATAAACACCAATCCAGTAGATGGAAAGAAATAATTAAAATTAAATCAAAACTAAATGAATTAGAATCCAAAAAAATCATAGAAAGAATCAACAAAAAAGAGTTGGTTCTTTGAAAAATTAACAAATTGACAGACCCTTAACAAATCTTATTAGAAGAACAAGAGAACACACTCAAATAAATAAACTCAGAGATGACAGACTCAACCAAGATTCAGTACATTATAAGGAATACTTCGCAAACCTTTATGCTAGTAAGTTTGAGAACTTGTCAAAAATGTACCGTTTCCTAGTAAATATAGACATGCCGAAACTAAACCAGGATGAGTTAAACCATCTTAACTGGCCCATATTAAGCAATGAAATAGAAATAGCAATAAGAGACCTCTCCTCTAAGAGACCTCCCATCTAAGAAAAGCCCGGGACTAAACAGTTTTACAGCAGAAATCTACAAGGACTTCAAAGCAGAGCTCACGTCAATACTCCTCCAAGTCTTCAATGAAATTGAAAGAGAAAGTTCACTACCGAACTCATTCTATGAAGCCATCATAAACCTCATCCCCAAACCAAGCAGGGACTCATCAAAAAAAGAGAACTAGAGATCCATTTCTTTGATGAACATTGATGCAAAACTTCTCAACAAAATTTTGGTCAATCGACTTTCACAATTCATCCAAAAAATCATACATCAAGATCAAACAGGATTCATTTCATGGATATAAAGCTGCTTCAATATATGCAATTCAATTAAAACAATAACTCACATCAACAAGAGCACGGACAAGAACCACATGGTTACCTCAATAGATGCAGAAAAAGGATTTGACAAGATCCAACACCCCTTTATGATGAAGGTTCTGGAAAAATTAGGAATTCATGGAACATTCCTCAATACAATAAAGGATATATTTGACAAACCTACATCCAGCATTTTACTGGTAAAAAAAAAAAGGTATTTCCTCTTAACTAAGGAATGAGATATGGATGTCTACTCACTCCACTTCTCTTCAAACTAGTATTAGAATGGCTAGGTACAGCAATAAGATAAGATTCAAATATAAAAGGGAATCCAAATAGGGAAAGAAGACGTTCTCCCTCTTTGCAGATGACATGAACTTGGATTTAAAGAATCCCACGGACTCCACTCCCAAATTATTCAAGCTGATTCAAAACTTTGACAAAGTAGCAAGGTATAAAATTAACCCTCAAAAAACAATGGCTTTTCTGTATGCCAAAAATGAGAAAAGTATGGCTGAAATCAGGAAAGCAACTCCATTCGTAATAGCCCCACAAAAAATAAAATACCTAGGACTTAACAAAGAAAAGAAGGGCCTCTATGATGAAAACTTTAAAAATCTGAAAAAGGAAATCAAAACAGAACTTAGAAAGTGGTGAAAACTCCCATGCTCCTGGATTGGAAAGATCAACATCGTGAAAATGGCAATACTTCCCAAGGCTATCTACAAATTCAATATGATACCTATCAATGTTCCAGCCTCGTTCTTTTAGTAAAAAGAAGAGGCAACCCAAAAATTCATATGGAACAATAAAAGACCCCGAATAGCAAAAACAATATTTAACGGAAACAACAGAGCTGGAGGAACATCAATACCAAATTCAAATTCAACTACAAAGCCAGAGTAATCAAAACAGCTTGGTACTGGCACAAGAACAGACCATAAGACCAATGGAATAGAAATGAAAACACAGAAATGAGCCTATAGACCTATAGACATCTAATGTTTGATAAGGGAGCTAAAAAATTAGAATGGAAGAATCACAACCTCTTCAGTAAATGATTCTGGCAAAATTGGTTAACTACTTGTCGAAAACTGAAGCTAGATCTTTATATATCATCCTGCACCAGAATGAACTCCAAATGGATCAAAGACCTCGGAATCAAACAGACACTCTGAAAACATTAAAGAATGGAATAGGATAAACTGTAGGTCTCTTTTGCACAGGCTGAAATTTTCTTAATAGACACCCAAATCACAACAAATCAAAGAAATGTTGGACAAATTGAATTGCATGAAATTGCAGAGCTTCTGCATAGCAAATGACATAGTTAGCAAGATCAATTGAAAGCCCATTGATTGGGAGAAGCTCTTCACTACCATACAACAGGCAAGGTCTCATATCTAAAATACACCTGGAACTCAAAAAAATTAAATCCCCCAACAACAAATCCTCAATAAAACAACTGCCCAATAAGTAAGTGGGCTAAAGACTTAAAGAGAAACTTCTCTGGAAATGAAAGAAGGATGGCCAATAGATACATGAAGAAATGCTCAACCTCCCTAGTCATAAAAGAAATGTAAATCAAGCCGGGCTCTGGTGGCTCACGCCTGTAATCCTAGCTACTCAGGAGGTTGAGATCTGAGGATCGCGGTTCAAAGCCAGCCCGGACAGGAGAGACCGTGAGACTCCTATCTCCAATAAACCACCAGAAAACCGGAAGTGGAGCTGTAGCTCAAGTGGTAGAGCGATCACCTTGAGCTGAAGAGCAGAAGGACAGCGCACAGGCCCAGAGTTCAAGCCCCACGGCCGACCAAAAAAAAAAAAGAAAAGAAATGTAAAGCAAAACAACTCTGAGATACCACCTCACCCCAGTTAGAATGGCTATAATCAAGAAGTCTAATAACAACAGATGCTAGAGGGGATGTGGGCATAAGGAAAATTTATTGCATTGTTGGTGGGCATGTGAACTTATTCAACCATTTTGGAAAGTAGTATGGAGGTTCCTCAAGAGATTCCACATAGAGCTCCCCTATGACCAAGCAATCCGACTTTTGGGCCTTTACCCAAATGGTCACAAAGAAGACCATATTAAAGCTACCAGCACAATTATGTTTATTGAACCATTATTTACCAAAGCTAAGATATGGAACCAACCCAGATGCCCCTAAGTAGATGCATGGATCAATAAAATTTGATATGTATATATATATATATATATATATATGTATATATATATGTATATGTATATATATGTGTATATATATATATGTATATACATATATATATATATACAAGAGAATTCTATGCCTCCATCAGAAAAAATGACATTGCCCCACTTGTTAGGAAATGGAAAGACTTGGAAAAATTTATATTAAGTGAAGTAAACCAGCCCCAAAGAAACATAGGTCCTATTGTTTCCCTTATTTGCCTTATCTAGTATATGTCTGAGACAAGCAGAAAAGGTCAGACAAGTTGATGTTAGGTGGAATGAACCACACAATAAGGATTCAATTTTTTTTCTTGCGATTTTTTCTAACATATTTATAAGATGATTTCTATATTGCATTGTATGTCCCTCCCCCACAGTATAGATCCTGATTTCATGGTATTTGATGTTGGTATAATTTGTGGAGGGGAAGGGAAAAACCTAATCTTTTAACTAGGGATACAGGTGGACTCATTGCAACAATGAGATATACAAGTTGTTAGGACGAAAAACGAACTTTACAACTTTGATGGGGGGGTGGGGGGAGGATCGGGTGGGGATAGGGGGGTAGTATGGAAAAGGATGGAAAGGAGAAACAAAGAGGTGGCAACAATGCTTGATAAGAAATGTACTCGTTATCTTGCCCATGTAATTGTAACTTGTCTGTTTGGTATTCTCACTATAAAAAAATAAACAAATAAAAAATAAAAGAAAAACGAACTTTACAACTTGGCCAGCGAGGGTGGGGGATGGGCAAAGGGGTGTCTGGAGAGCACGGCCAGGGGCAGATGAGAACAGATGGGAAGGGGAAACAAAGGAGGAGGCAACAATGCTTGATGAGTAATGTACTCATTATCTTGCCCTTGTAATTGTTACCCCTCTGTATGGTATTTTCATAAATAAATAAATAAGAAGGAGACTCAAAGCTGCTGAAATGAGCATATGTCCCATTTGGACTTTAATGGGATTTTTCTACAAACAACAAGATTTTCATCTTAACATAATAATTTCAAAATGTATTGCTACAGAATAGATTGTAAATGTAATATTTAATACTATTGGAATACTTGAAGACAAAGTTTTACAGAAAACTTTAATTTCAGATAGACTGCAATATTCCAATAAATACATAGAAGAAATATAATTTAAAAATTCACTGATCAAAGCAAACCCTGGCAGGAATGTCTGAAAGACGCTTATCTGAAAACAGGAATTGACACTGTGACTCAACTGGTAAAGGGCTCCACTTGAGCTAAAGAACTCAGGGATATGTTAACACCCTGAGATTAAACCCCAGGACTGACGAAAATAAAATTTAAAGAATTGAAGCATTAAGTCTGGGAAGGAGACTCAGTGGTAGAGTGCTTTTCCTGAATGCATGAGGTCCTAGGTTCAATTCCTCAGCACCATATAAGCAGAAAAATGTGGGAATGGCTCTGTGGCTCAAGTGGTAGAACACTAGCCTTGAGCTGAAAAGCTCAGCAGGTACAGCAACCAGACCCAGAGTTCAGGCCCTCCTACCACCACCACCAACAACAACAAATTAAAGCATCAAACAACTTGAAGTTGTTGTCCAGAATAATGAGTGTGGCATTATCCGTTTACATGACTTAGTGACTTTGAACCTAGTTTAAAAGTGGAGGTGGTGGGCAATTTGTGTGTTTGCCAAAACCTGCAAAACCTGTAAAATTATTTTGTACTTTCCCAAAGAGGAAGAAAGAAGGGAATGGGGGGAAGAGGGGAGGTGTTTGGTGACCTTGCCTTTTGGTTCAGTGATTGTTTTTTGGAGTCAAATTCAGAGAAATCCTGCTTGCAATCCTAGTTGCATAGGGGGAAATGAAGAAGCCATGCCCTGGAAGTGGTTTTGTCCTGTCCTTGGCCTAGCTCCAACCATCACTGGATAATCCAAGTCCCACTTCAGGATCAAGAAGCATTGAAGATTACTGATCCACTATGCAGATGAACCTAACCACAGCCAGAGAAGGCAAAAAATGCAATACCGAAGACAGCACTGGAAATCTATACCAGAAAGAGAGTTTTATATTGTTTATTGTAAAAATACTATACAGAGGGTTTACAGTTACATGAGTAGGGTAATGAGTACATTTCCTATTGAGCATTGTTACCTCCTCCTTTGTTTTTCCCCTACTATCCTTTCCCTCTCCAACGCTCCAACTCCTCCCTCCTTTACCCCTACCCGACATTGTAAATTCATTTTCGACACATTGTCCTGTACATTTCATCTTCCCAATGGGTCAACCTGCATCCCCATTTCAGCATTCTGCTATAATCTTTCCACTCCCCAAATTACAAAAATGTATATAAAAATACAGAACACTGGAATCAAATACACTGAAAACAGGGATTATACCATGGGAGGATGAACCTACAAAAGAATCACATAGTGCATTATAAGTATATTAAAAACAAAAACAAGAAAGAAAAAATCACTTGTGTATCGGACTTGCCTTTCACTTAATATCATCTTATATGGTTATATGTCCATAGCTTTTGACCTTTTCTGCTTGTCCTAGACATGTCCTAGTCCTTGCAAACCAGGGAAACCATGGGACGTATGTTTCTTTGGGCCTGGCTTACTTCACTTAATATAATATTTACCAAGTCTTTCCATTTCCTAACAAATGTGACAATTTCAGACAATTTCATTCTTTCTAATGGAGGAATAGAATTCCAGTGTGTGTTTGTGTGTGTGTGTGTGTGTGTGTGTGTGTGTGTGTGTGTGTGTGTATCACATTTTCTTGATCCATTCATGAACTGAGGAGCATCGAGGTTGGTTCTATATCTTAGCTCTTAGCTATGGTGAATAATGCTGCAATAAACATGGTTGCACAGGCAACTTTGGTATGACCTTGTTTGTGATCATTTGGGTAAATGTCTAAATGCCCAAAAGTGGGATTGCTGGGACATAGGGGAACTTTACATGGAGTCTTTTGAAGACCTTCCATCCTGCTTTCCAAAGTGGTTAAACAAGTTTACACTCCCATCATCAATGAAATAGGGTTCCATTTTAGCCACATCCCTTCCAACATGTTACCAAATTTCTTGATTATAGCCATTCTAACTAGAGTAAGGTGCAATCGCAATGTTGTCTTGATTTGCATTTCTTTTGTGGCATTTCTCATGTGTCTAGTGGCCATTTTTATTTACTCTTCAGAGAAGTCTCTCTTTAAGTTTTTAGCCCACTTAATTATCGAGCAGTTGTTTCTTTGAAGATTTGCTGTTGGGGGATTTAATTTTTAGAATCCTAAGTACATTTTCGATATAAGACCTTGTCCGTTTTATACCTCTTGAAGATCTTCTCCCAGAACGTGTGCTTTCTATTGATATTGCTATCTATGACCCTTGCCTTGCAGAAGCTCTCATGTTTCATGCAATTCCATTTGTCCAACCTTTCTTTGATTTCTTTTTATTGACTATTGTAATATGTTTATTAAATACAGACTGCATCAGCACTTGGAATTTATAATTCCATCTCATCTTGTAATAGTAAATTACTTGTTTCCTAAAGAGATGAATTAAGGAATGAATTTCTTAACTGATTTTTCTTTACTCTTTATTTCTAGCTCTCTATTAAGAAAATTTCTGTATGTGCTAAAAAGTCTTAGTTTATTCTATCCCTTCATGTAATGTTTTCATGTTGTCCTCTTTTATTTTGAGGTCTTCATCCATTTGGAGTTGATTCTTGTGTAGGGTGTTATATATGAATCCAGCTTTAGTTTAACAGGTGTTTAACCAATTTTGCCCACACTATTTCCTCAAAAGGCTGTCTTTCTTCCATTCTCTTTTCTTTTTTTAGCTCCCTTAACAAAGATTAGGTGACTATTGGTGAGGGGGTTCATTTCTGAGTCTTCAGTCCTACTCCATTGGTCCTCAGGTCTGTTCTTGTGCCAGAACCAAGCTGTTCTTATTACTATGGCTTTTTAGTAGCGTTTGAAATTTGGAACGATATTGCTCTAGTGCTGTTCTTTCTGCTAAGAATTGATAAAACTACAGCCAACACTATACTTAATGGTGAGAAGTTAAACCCATTTCTTATAAATTCAGGAATGAGATAAGGATGTCTGCTCTCTCCACTCCTTTTCAACTTAGAATTAGAATGCTAGTTGGGGCAATAAAATAAGATGCAATCTTAAAGGGATCCAAATAGCAAAAGATGAAGTAAAACTCTCCCTCTTTGCAGATGACATGGTCTTGTATACAATGAAACCCATGGACTCCATTACCAAGTTACTTGAGCTGATCAGAAACTTTGGCAAACTAGCAGAGTATAAAATTAACCCTCAGAAAATAAAGGCTTTCCTGTATTCCAATAATGATAAGAGTGCAGCTGAAATTAAGAAAGCAACCCCTTTTTACTAGCCACACAAAAAATAAAATACCTAGGAGTTAACTTAAGAGCTGAAGGACCTCTATGATGGGAACTTTAAAAACCTGAAAAAGAAAATTAAAGCAGAGTTATGGAAGTGGGAAACTCCCCATTCTCCTGGATTGGGAGGATTAACATCATGAAAATGGCAATAGTGCCAAAGGCTATATTCAAATTCAACGTGATACCTACCAATATCCCAATGTCACTCTTCAATGAAATAGAAGAAGCAACCAAAAATTCATATGTAACAATAAAAGACCACGAATAGCAAAGAAGTTTATTGTGACACTCCTTTTGTATTGTCACCTTGATTCTACAAAGTCATTTATGAATTTTAATTTTCTTCCCTCCCTTTGGATAAAGCTCACAAACACCCTGCCTCTAGCTCCCTGACACTTAAGTCTTAGCTCTGGACAATTGTTCCTAGATAATGTGTTACTTAATTGTATTTGGAGTGCATAAAATATGCATATAAAACTAGCATATTTTGATCTTATGAGAAAGCAGCCTTTTTTCCCTCTCAAATTTATTTCCTGATAGGCATTTTTATAGAGAATCTGTTTTCATTTTTAAATGAAAGACTGGTAGGAAACTATGTTCATAATCTGGCTCCTTCTCTCGCACCTCAACACCTAAAACACAAATTTCACAAAGCATTTACAAGAAACAATGCAAAAGCTTGTTCAGATTCCAGCTTCTCCTCCACCGTAACCCCTCTGTACAGTATGTTCTCAAATAAAATAAAATAAAATTAAAAAAAAAAAAGAAACAATGCAAAAACCAAACATTGGGAATGCTCAGATGCAGAACGTTTTACAAAACCCAGAGTAACTCTGCTGTCTGAGGGAGAGGCTGTCTGTATAAATTAACAAACAAACCCAAAAGAGCAGCCAGGAGTAACAGACGTGAGTGTCCCTGGCTGCTACTCCATGGACAAGGAGCATGGAAGGGCTTCCTGAGCCTGCTGGAGAGTGCATGGAGGAAAGTTTCCTTGCCAGCTTGAGTACAAATTGATGGCTTCACCCGCCTGGGTCTGTCTTTCTTGTTTTCTCCCCACAGCAGAGCAGAATTGTCCCCTGCTCTAAGAAGAAAAATATTGTACCAGCCAATCTGCAGAGTGGCTTCTGTTTGGTCTGCACACCTTCCTAGGTAGGCGTCCCTTGCCCCACGGTGTGTGTGTGCTCCCAGGGGCTGATCCTCAGGGCCCAAGCCCACGGGGCAGGCATGTGTTAGATGTGAGTCAGTGACACTGTCATTCACACAGCAGCTGCTGTGTTGCTGCCCTAGCTGAACAGCAGGTGCACCCTGATCTTCTCCCACAGTCCCTTGCGAGGTGCCCACACTGGCCCAATATGGGCAGGCTGCCACTAGGATCCTACTTCACCACACAGACCAGCATGCCAGATGAAGTGGTGCCCACCTGAATTATTAATTATTTTATGGAGCAGTATTAAACAAAGTGATACACATTACTGTATGATATGTAATGCTATATCCTTGATTCTCTAGTCCAAAATCATTGAACTTTATACTAGCAAGAATGGATTTTATTGTTTGTATTCATAAGGCCGTAATGGAATACTGAAATAAAAGTACAACAAAACTCTTATCCATAAACACGTGGTTAAATCTCAGAATTTGAATAAAAATTGTATGTAAGTAGTGCAAATGAAATTATACTAGAATAGTAAAATACACACAAAATACATTACATTAGTTACATTCAAATGTAAAAAAAAGTAATTACAGACAGAATTCCTACTGGATAAAAAATATTGCAATGGTTTAAAACGTTGAAGTGATATAGGTTATATATTTTGTTTCTATAAAACTTATTTAAATCTCCAAGTTCTGTTTATCTCAGTGAAGAAAAATGTTAGAAAGTAGAAATTTTATGTGGCACCTCTTGCTTGCAGTACCACGAAGGGGAGTGGCACTTCCTAATGGGAGTCCTGAAATGAAAACCACACCCCGCCCAAGTAGACCCATCAGAGGTCCATGTGGTGACCCAGGACACCGCATTGCTGCTGCAGCAGGTGCAGGACTTTTGCAGTGGGCTGTAGCCAACAAGGTTCCATTAGTAACCAAACCAAGCAACCCAGACTCAGGTGCCAAAGCTAGGGGGGAAGGCAGGGCAGAAGCCAAGTCCTGGCTACCATCTGTGCAGCCTACATTTCCAAGGACAAACCCTTTCTCCTGCTTTGGAGAACAACAAGGGTAGGGGGTGAGCCCATTGGCTCCAAATGGAGTATCTCTAGAATGGCACCCAGAGCTGGGCCCATGTGGGCCAGAAGGGCGACAGAGGAGGCTACACAGCAAAGAAAGAGGGGATTCATTCCCCCGGTGCTGCAGCTGGTGTGCTGCAAGTCCAGGCTTCTCTGGCATTGAATGACATATGTAGGGTTGGCCCTGTACTGAGTCCACAAGGACCAGAAAATGGAGGTCCACAGAGATGCTGAAGGGGCTTCAGGTTGTTGAGCTGCTGCAGCTGTCACAAGCAAGCTGGTAGAGGGGCCAACACATGGCTCCAGTACCCAGACCCCCTTAAAGACTGATGAGGTGAACCAAGGCTGGGCTGCCTGGCCCCAAGGGGGCAGACTTAATGCCCAGCCTTCCTTTACTCATGGACTGTGCAGTGTACAAACATGGTGTCCCCCACCCCGCACTCATGGGGGCAGGGAGTGACCCCAGAACAGAGTCTCCGTAGGATGGGCCAGGCACTCAGGAGCACAGAAGACCAGTACCAGCACAGCTGGAGGAGGAGAGGGCAGCAGTGGCCTCAACTACAGACCCATGGCTGCCAGCTCCTGGGTGAAATGTAGCAACTGAGACTGGGAAGTTAGGTGGGAAGGGTGGGCAGGGCTCATCTGGCAAGGCTGGGGAGCATGCATACACATCCACTCACTGCACATCCACCGTAAAGGAGTTGGCCACACATCTCAACGGGTGGCCTGAGGAGGCACCCACACCCACAGGGAATACAGAAATGGAGTTTCACGTGGTGACTTGGAAAGGGCTCCAGGGCACAGCCTTGGAGCAATAAACAACTGGCAAAACAAAAAGAAAAACGAAAAATTTCCAGTAAAACTTTTCATCAATGATAACCTATTATACTTTAAAAACATTTTTACTTCCCTTTTGTCCTATATTTTTGCACGGGGCCCTCTGAATTAACCAGAAATCTCCAGGATTTCTTCATGCATAGTAATACAAATAAATATAGCTTCTATTCTTTTTTAATTAAGGGAAGTTGCATTTAGTTCTTTCCATTTTTTGATTCATGAAAAAGAATTCCTGAAGTATATCTGTAAAACACCGATCTCAGCATTTCTTCTGAACTCCTCACTGAAGAAAGAGAATAAAATGACTGAACAACAGGTATTACCCATATTGTCACTGTGCTAGCTGTCTCTCTGAGTAGAAAATAATCCTGCCATGCATATGCAGATCGCTTATGCAAAATGTTTTCCAAAAACTCTTGTTGTTATATTGCATTTATTTTCCTCTTCCTGCCCCATTTCCTGCTCCTCTTCTCCAGGGTCCTGTTTCCCTCTTCCTTCTCTCCTACCTCTACTTTCTCCCCGTTCGATCCTCTTCTCCCTCCTGTTTTGCCCTTCCTCTTATCTTACCCCTTCCTCCTCCTTTCCTTTCCTCTTTCTCTTACACTTTCTCTCCTAATTCTTTATGGTCCTGGAGGTTGGACACACACTAAGCAGATGCTCTCCTGCTCGCTACAGGCCTCCAGTCTGGAGTTCATTTCAATGACACTCTATTTCTTTGGTGCTAAGGCAACAAAGTCTTTTGATTCAGGATTTAATTCGTTGAACATATTCTAAATCATGAATATGTGATACTTCATACAGTGTGGCTAATAGGTTTGGATTTTGCTTTGGGCTTCAGTTAAACTCATCAGAAATAATGTGTTTGAAGGCAATCTAATGTGATCCTGTTACTCTCACATTAATGAACTGGTTACTTCATATCTTGCACGAATACTTCCATATTGCTCCCAGTTTAATGAACTGTCACTTTGTGGTAGCAACCACAGTAACACTAACGCAAGGATTGTTGGAGATCTGAAGATTAAGTCCAGACAGGAAAATCCATGAGATATGTATCTCAAAATAACTACTAAAAAGTCAGAAGAAAGCCTATGGCTATGTGGTTTAGTGCCATACTTCCACAGAATAAGCTGACAACAGGGCCCAGGCCTCATTTGAAGACCTGTGGTGGGTGCATACACACACACACACACACACACACACACACACACACACACACACACATACACACACACACACACAATTTCCCAGCAAGAGCAAGTATCTGTTTTCCCAATAACATATATGAGTTCCAATTTATGTGTTTCGATATTTTTGAAAGTTTTATCATCAACTTACCTAATTTTAATGAATGACACACTGTTCACTATTATTTAATCCTGGTTGGAAAATGTTTTAAGACACATTTTCATTTAGAAAATTGTTTTTTCCCCAAATTGTGACTGTCTTGGTTTGTAAGAATGAAAGTACTGTGCCTTTAATTCATTAGTTCATTAATTAGAAAAGTAACCCTAACCCTAGAACCAATTGCCTTTGGATTCTAAAAGCCACAAAAGTACATTAAATTTATACATCCTGTCTTTGATTCAACTCATCTTTCTTAAAATAGTTTATAATTTTACTCAATATCGTGCCATTTTTCTAACACAACATTCAGGCTAACCCTCACATTAATCATACCCTAATCCTAATATTATTAGCAGTTTCCTATTTCATATTCATCCTAATTCGATCTTGAATTGTTATTCACAGATTTACTTTCGGTTTGACCATAAATTTTCCATTTCCCTAATGCTAACACTGAGCCCAGCTGGAACTGAAACCTAATAGTCCAAAATTAATATTAAAAATACTCTAGGGCTGGGAAGGTGGCTCAGTGGTAGAGCGCTTGCCTTGCATTCTCAAGGCCCTGGGTTCGATTCCTCAGCACCACATAAGCAAAAAGAAAAAAAGCCGGAAGTGGCGCTGTGGCTCAAGTGGTAGAGCACTAGCCTTGAGCTGAAGAGCTGAGGGACACCGCCCAGGCCCAGAGTTCAGGCCCCACGACTGGACCCAAAAAAAAAAAAATACTCTAGTTTTTATTCATTGTAATGAATATTCCAGTTTGCACTCTGGAAATGAGTTTCAATTTGCCCTAATTCCAACAAATTTCCTGACTCTACCTCTGAAGTGATCTTGGTCCCTAACATGAACCATTACATTACTTGTCCTCAAATTCTCTTACCAGGAAAAATACTGTAGTTTCCATTAATCCTACCTTTTCCTGAACCACTGTATCCTAAAACAATTTCAGATTTACATATCATGTAGTCCTTTACTTAAAGCTAACTCTCAACCTAAAACTCGCTGGAAAACTCTCATTAATCATTACAAGAATGATCACTGAGAAATAAATATAATGATAATGCTCTAGTTACCATTCACGCTCACATTTTTGTTTCTAATTGTTAGTGAAAACTCAATTTTATAGTAAAACTTTCCTACTCATAACACTGATCATAAGCAGAAAAAAATACTGACCCTAATTTTAATCCAAATTATATGTCATTACTAACACTAACTAGTTAGTGTTACACTAGTTTTCATTCATCCTAAGTTGATTCAAATAAGCCTTCCAAACATAGGCTTCAATTTTTTTCCCAATATCTTAGTCATTTTCTAACCCTAAACTTAATCTTTACTGGTATATTGAATATTGCAAGTAGATTCTAATATTAATAGCAATACTTTAGTTCACATTCATTCTAATTCTTACCAGGCTTATATTAAAATTTACGTTCAATTTGACCCTCATTTTTTTTCTCCTTCATTCTAACCCTAACTATGGCTGGAATCCTAACCATATCCTTGCCACTAACCGTATCCCAATTATAAAATTTACGAAAAATGCTCATTTTGTGCAATCCTAACTGAAATTTCACTGTAATCCTCAAAATAAATTGCAGGTTTTCCCAAACCCTACAGATTTTCTCACTCTTATCTCTGAACTTATCTTCTTCCATAAGAGGATTATTATACCCATTGATCACAAATCCTGATATTATGAAATACACTATAGTTCCATTATCCCAGATTTTCCTGAATTCCTGGAACCCAAAAAAGTTCAGCTTTACTTAACATTTTTTTTTTAATTTAATTTTATTTTATCAGTGAACATACTGTACAGAGGGGTTACAATTACATGGGCAGGATAATGCGTACATTTCTTACCAAGCATTGCAGCCTCCTCCTTTGGTTTACCCTTCACATCCCTTCCCAGCCTCCGCCTTCCCCCCCAATCCTAATCCTTCTCCTTCCCCCCCCCTTGCCTCCCCCCCCCCCCCGCACCGACGTTGTAAAGCTCGTTTTGGACATGACAACTTGTACTTCTCATTGTTGCAACAGGTCCACCTGTATCCTTAAACAACTGGTTTTTCCCCATCTACTCCACAAGTTATACTGACATCAAATATAGTGAAAGCAGGGGTTATACTGTGGGGGAGGGACATACAAAGCAACAAAGAGATAATCTTATAAATGCGTTAGAAACACATGCATGAAAGAAAAAAAAACACATTAAAATACATATCTAAGGGTTCATTTTCCTGACATCACATTATCTGACCTTTTCCGCTTGACTCATACATATACTAGATATTGCAAATAAGGGAAACCATGGGACCTATGTTTCTTTGGGCCTGGCTTAATTCACTTAATAAAATTTTTTCCAAGTATTTCCATTTCCTAACAAATGGGGCAATGTCATTCTTTCTGATGGAGGCATAGAATTCCCTTGTGTATATATACCACATTTTCTTGATCCATTCATCTACTGAGGGGCATCTGGGTTGGTTCCAGATCTTAGCTATGGTAAATAATGCTGCAATAAACATAGTTGTGCTGGTAGCTTTAGTGTGGTCTTGTTTGTAAACATTTGGGTAAATGCCCAAAAGTGGGATTGCTGAGTCATAGGGGAGTTCTATGTGAAGTCTTATGAGGAACCTACATACTGCTTTCCAAAGTGGTTGAACAAGTTTACATTCCCACCAACAATGAAGTAAGGTTCCTTCCTGTCCACATCCCCTCCAGCATCTGTTGTTGTTAGAGTTCTTGATTTTTGCCATTCTAACTGGTGTGAGGTGGTATCTCAATGTTGTTTTGATTTGCATTTCTTTTATGGCTAGGGATGTTGAACAATTCTTCATGTGTCAATTGGCCATCCTTCTTTCTTCTTCAGAGAAGTTTCTCTTTAAGTCTTTGGTCCACTTACTTATTGGGCAGCTGTTTCTTTGAGGATTTGTTGTTGGGGGATTTAATTTTTTGAGTTCCAAGTATATTTGAGATATGAGACCCTTTTCTGTTGTTTGGCTAGTCAAGATCTTCTCCCAATCCCTGGGCTTTCTATTGATCTTGCTAGCTATGTCCTTTGCCATGCAGAAGCTCTGCAACTTTATGCAATCCCATTTGTCCAACCTTTCTTTGATTTATTGTGCTTCCTGGTCTCTATTCAGAAAATTTCGGCCTGAGCCAAGGAGACCTAGATTTTCTCCTATTCCATCCTGTAATGTTTTCAGAGTGTCTGCTTTGGCTTCAAAGTCTTTTATCGATTTGGAGTTGATTCTGGTGCAGGGTGATATATAAGGATCTAGCTTTAGTTTTCTACATGTAGTTAAACAATTTAGCCAGCACCATTTACTGAAGAGGCTGTCTTTGTTCCATACTATTGTTTTAGCTCCCTTATCGAAGGTTAGATGGCTGTAGGTCTGTAGTTTCATTTCTGGGTTTTCAATTCTATTCCATTGGTCCTGAGGTCTGTTCTTATGCCAGTACAAAGCTGTTTTGATTACTATGGCTTTATAGTAGAGTTTGAAATTTGGTATTGATATTCCTCCAGCAGTGATCATTCCATTGAAGAGCGTTTTTGCTATTCGGGGTCTTTTATTGTTCCATATGAATTTTTGGATTGCCTCTTCCATTTCCTTGAAGAATGAGGTTGGAATTTTGATAGGTATTGCATTGAATTTGTAGATAGCCTTGGGAAGTATTGCCATTTTCACGATGTTAATCTTTCCAATCCAGGAGCATGGGAGGTTTTGATTTTTTTAAGTTCTGTGTTGATTTCCTTTTTCAAGATTTTAAAGTTTTCATCATAGAGGTCCTTCACTCCTTTGGTTAAGTTAATTCCTAGGTATTTTATTTTTTGTGGGGCTATTACAAATGAAGTTGCTTTCCTAAATTCAGCCGCACTTTTCTCATTGTTGGCCTACAGAAAAGCCATTGATTTTGGGAGGTTAATTTTATACCCTGCTACTTTGCCAAAGTTTTGAATCAGCTTGAGTAATTTGGGAGTGGTGTCTTTGGGATTCTTTAAATACAAGATCATGTCGTCTGGAAAGAGGGAGAGTTTTATTTCTTCTTTCCCTATTTGGATCCCCTTTATGTCTGCATCTTGTCTTATTGCTGTAGCTAGGCATTCTAATACTAGATTGAAGAGAAGTGAAGAGAGTGGACATCTTTGTCCTGTTCCTGAATTAAGAGGAAATGGCTTTAGTTTTTCACCATTAAGTATAATGCTGGCTGTAGGTTTGTCACATACAGCCTTTATTGTATTGAGGAATGTTCCATGCATTCCTAATTTTTCCAAATCCTTCATCATAAAGGGGTGTTGGATCTTGTCGAATGCTTTTGCTGCATCTATTGAGATAACCATGTGGTTCTTATTCTTTCTCCAGTTGATGTGATGAATAATATTAATTGATTTGCGTATATGGAACCAGTTTGCATCCCTGAAATGAATCCTGTTTGATCATGGTGTATGATTTTTGGGTGAATTGTTGAAGTCGGTTGGACCAAATTTGGTAGAAGTTTTGCATCAATATTCATCAAAGAAATGGGTCTATAGTGCTCTTTCTTTGATGATTCCCTGCCTGGTTTTGGGATGAGGGTTATGATGGCTTCATAGAATGTATTCGGTAGTGAACTTACTCTTTCAATTTCATTGAAGAGTTGGAGGAGTATTAGTGTGAGCTCTGCTTTGAAGGTCTTGTAAAATTCCACTGTAAAACCATCTGGTCTTGGACTTTTCTTAGCTGGAAGGTCTCTTATTGCTGTTTCTTTTTCTTTTTTTTTTTTTTTTTTTGAGTCCGGTTGTGGGACCTGAAATCTGGGCCTGGGCGCTGTCCCTCAGCTCTTCAGCTCAAGTCTAGTGCTCTACCACTTGAGCCACAGCACCACTTCCGGCTTTTTTCTTTTTGCTGATGTGGTGCTGAGGAATCGAACCCAGGGCCTCAGGCATGCAAGGCAAGCGCTCTACCACTGAGCCAACTCCCAGCCCTCTTATTGCTGTTTCTATTTCAATGCTTGATATGGGAGTGTTAAGGTGGTTTAACTCATATTGGTTTGGTTTAGTTTTGGCATGTCAATATTTGCTAGGAAAAGGTCCATTTCTATCAAGTTCTCAAACTTATTAGCATAAAGTTTTGAGAAGTATTCCCTTAAAATGTTTTGAATCTTGGTTGTTTCCGTGGTGATGTTTCCATTCTCATCTCTGAATTTATTCATTTGGGTGTGTTCTCTTCTTCTTCTGATAAGATTTGCTAAGGGTCTCTCAATTTTGTTAAGTTTTTCGAAGAACCAACTCTTTGTTTTGTTGATTCTTTCTATAGCTTTTTTGGATTCTAATTCATTTAATTCTGATTTAATTTTAATTATTTCTTTCCGTCTAATGGATTGAGGTTTATCTTGCTGGTTTTTTTCAAGGAGGTTTAGATGTGTCATTAAATTGTTGGTTTCAGATCTCTCCAATTTGTTGATGTAGGAGCTCAGAGCTATAAACTTGCCAATGAGTACTGCTTTTGCTGTGTCCCATGGGTGCTGGTAATTTGTGTGTTCATTTTTGTTGAATAGCATGAATATTTGAATTTCCTTTCTAATCTCTTCCATGACCCACTCGTGATTCAGCAGTGTGTTGTTCAGCCTCTATGTGATACTAGACTTTCTTTGGTGGCTTTTTGTGTTGAGTTCTAATTTTATTCCCTTGTGGTCAGAGAGAATGCAAGGAATAAGTTCAGTGTTTCTTAATTTAGACAAGTTTGCTTTGTGGCCTAAAATGTGGTCTATTTTAGAAAATGTTCCATGTGCTGCTGAGAAAAACGTGTATTCTGATGCTGCTGGGTGAAATGTTCGGTAGATATCTGTTAAATCTAGTTGATCTATGCTGCTGTTTAGATCTGCAGTTTCTCTGTTGAGTTTTTGCTGAGTTGATCTATCTAGTGGGGCGAGTGGTGTGTTAAAATCCACAATAATTAATGTCTTTGGATTTATATGGGATTTGAGGGAAAGTAGTGTTTCTTGGATAAATGTGGGTGCACCATTTTTTGGCAAGTAGATATTTAGAATTGTAATATCCTCCTGAAAGAGAGATCCCTTAATTTGTATGTAGCGACCTTCTTTATCTCTTCTCACAAATTTTAATTTGAAGTCTATTTTATGTGATATTAGGATTGCAACTCCTGCCTGTTTATGGGGGCCGTTTGCTTGGTAGATTTTGTTCCAACCTTTAACATTGAAAATGTGTTTGTTTTTACGGGCAAGATGTGACTCCTGAAGGCAGCAGATAGAGGGGTCTTGTTTTTTAATCCAACTAGCAGACTATGTCGCGTAATTGGATAGTTCAGTCCGTTAACGCTAATAGAAAGGATTGAGAGGTATTTGGGAATTCCTGCCATGTTATCCACCTTCTTGGGGGCTGCGAAAACTGGGTTCTTCCTGTGGCTCTTGGATTCTCCGTTTATGTACAGTTTCTTGGTCTTTATTGTGGTCTTGTTGGTTTTCTATGTGTAGGACATCTTTAAAGATCTTTTGTAGGGCTGGTTTGGTGGAGATGTATTGTTTCATTTTTTTTTTTGCTATGGAAGGTTTTTATTTGGCCTTCAGTTATGAAGGAGAGTTTAGTTGGGTACAGTATTCTTGGTTGATAGTTGTTTGTTTTTAGGGCATGGCATACATCATTCCAGGCTCTTCTTGCTTTGATTGTCTCTGCTGAGGAATCTGAGGTGACTCTAATTGGCTTCCCTTTATAGGTGATTAATCTTTTCTCCTTCACAATAAATTGGATTTACTTTTAAGATACACTCATGGAGTGATTTGGACTGACTTGACCAAACAGGTTTTACTGTCTGGTTATTCTTGTGAAACACAAGTTGGATAAACTCTTTCTGGATTTCTGTTGAAAATCACTTTCTTTGCAATATTATATCTATTCTCATTAAGAGATAATCAAACCCATATTACCTTTGAATATCGGATTTTATTTATTGAAAATAAGTATTGTGGATATGCTTGTTAGATATTCCTTTCAAAAATGAACAAAAAGCATGTGTCATGTCCAGATTGTCGATGCATTTGAAGGTGTTTTGTACATGCACAGGGATCTTTACTAATGGCTCTTTTGTGGAAGTAACTATGACAACTTTACCAAATAAGCCTTTTTGAATATCTTTTCCAATATACATAACATCCCAGAGCAAGTCTTGCAATTTCTGAAAACCCTTTGAATATTTTAGTATTATTTCAGTTCATTGACTGTAGAGCTAACATTTCTGAAATAAATATTGCTATGATTTGAAAATGTAAGTGGGTATAAAAGCTTTTTTATGCTTCATTTTATGAAAACCCAGTTTTTATGAAAGTAAATGGAATAGAATAAAAGACTGTAAGTGAATTGGGTAAGCTAATTATTAGTATAACTTGGTTTTCTATTAACAGTCCATTGAATGTAGATGATGCAGTTAAATTATTTCCTCTGTACTTCAGTTAGTTTTAGAATCTTTATAGTTATGAGTGAACTTTTAGTATAAATAAAGGTCTTTCAATATGATTAGGTTTAACCTTGTGTTTTGTGTCCTACTCCCAAGAAAATGAGTTATTTTTAAGTGTTAATAATTTATCATTATCATTATCATAAGGAATCATAATCATTATCATAGGGACTTAAAAATGCAGTAGTATTGATGTCTTTTTAAACCAATTGTATTCACAAGTTGGAGAGTCTTTAATTCATAATTAGGTCTTGGTGTCTATGATTTTCAACCTCTCGTTCCTAACATTAATGATAGGTCAGATTGCATTTTTGGGTATATGAAAGGTCAAATATTTATCTGGGGTCAAAAGTGATTTTTATATATTTTTCTTTGATAACATTTTAAAATAGTACATTTCTCTCAAAATGTTGGGTATAAAAAGCAATCAAAATACTTCTAATGGTAAACAATTTAGGTGAGCTACAATGTGGAAATGATTGCTCCAAAAGACCTGCAGTCTGTTTCCATCAGGAATTGGGCAGGTCATTCTTTCAGTTAGACTGTGCTAACCAGAGATGGGTTCCCCAGGCAGTGCAGTGTTGAGTGAAGGGATAAAATATGATTTCTACTATTTTGAGCTAGAAATCAAGAATGTTATAGTTTATCAGTTCCTTTCACCAGTGAGGTATAAATTGATTATGAACTTGGAGTTTTCATATTACAGTTATTTATTTTCTTTTTTTGTTGTTGTTGGTCATGGGGCTTGCACTCTGGGCTTGGGTGCTCTCCCTGCGCTCTTCCACTCAAGGCGAGCGTTCTACCACTTGTGCCACAGTGCCACTTCCTGTTTACTAGTGGTTTATTAGAGATGAGTCTCACAGTCTGTCCTGCCCTAGCTGGCTTTGAACCACAATCCTCAGATCTCAGCCTCCAGAGTAGCTAGCATTATAAGCATGAGCCACCGGTGTCTGGCTTAGTTACCTATTTTCTAACAAAGATAAAGTGAAAGATTATTAGAGTGTGCACAATAATTTTGGGAAATTTTCCTAGAATTAGTAGACTGAGTGCTGGTATTTAGTTATAAAATAGAATGAGGTTATTTCATATGGTGGGAATGGAACTCAGGCTAACATTTACCGTGTGTGCAATGTTGTACTAGTAATTCCAACTCTGAAGACTTAAATATCATCATCTTACAATTAAAAATAGAAGTAGTTCCATTTTATGGGATTATTGTGAGGATTAAATTAGATACCAAAGGTAAAGTACTTGGAAAACAATCAGAGTTTGGTACTTTCTTGTAGAGAGCTGCATGCAGCCACACCTTGAAGATGGCACCGGCTTCCGCCCTCCGCCTTACAGATGGCGAGTGCTCTCTGTGGTAAACAACTCCTTATATGGCTAAGGCATAGAATCTGGCTTGCTTCCCCGCACCTGGACCTATTGATGGCTCTCACATGGCATATCAGGGTTGGCTACCCAGCGGGTACTTAAGGCTGTGTGGGATTCTCCCTAGGGTCAGTCAGAAGATTGCTCAAAGGTCCTGAATAAACTGCAGAGAGAAGAGCTCGGTGTTGCGTCTTCCTTGCTGGTCGAGGTGGTCGTGACAGGTTGGTGGCCCGTACAGGGATTCAGCCATAACCTCGACGAGGACTCAGAACTCTCTGCGGTCAGGGTGGTGCACCGGTAAGTTCCCAGGAAAAGGGGGAATCCGCGACAAGAGTGGGGGGCAAGTTCCCAGGTAAAAGGGGGAATCCGCGACAAGAGCGGGGGGGGGGGGATTTTTGCTCTTCTCTGTAGATAAAGAGAGAGTGAGAACCTGGGGCTAGTCTGTAGAATAGCCAAAAGTAAAAGTAAAAGATTGTTTACCAGGTTAAGATTTTTAAAACATGGGCGCTTCTTTTTCGCACCCAATTTTTTTGGCTCTCAATGAGCTACTGCACTCAAAGAAGTTAAAAATAAAAAAGAGTACTTTAGAGAGATTTTTGGATGAATGTGACATCGTTGCCCCGTGATTCGCTGTCTCCAGAAGTCTCACGGTGGCCTCTTGGGAGAAACTAGGGAGGGACCTAGATTTTGCCTCTGAGCAGGGAACGCTTAAGAGCGGAGTGGGACCAATATGGAAACTGATGAGAGGCTCTCTTGAGGACCAGCGCTGAGGTGGGTCGGTAGAGAATGGTTGGGCCGCCCTGGAAATGCTGCAGGAAGGAAGATTGGAGGGGGCAGGCAGTGAAAGGGGAAGAGCATGGGGGGCTGGGAAAGTGGCTCAGTGGGGCTGGGAAGGGGGGCTGGGAAGGTGGCTCAGTGGTAAAGCACTTGCCTTGCATGAATGAAGCGCTGGGTTCGATGCCTCAGCACCATATAAGCAGGAAAAAAAAGCCAGAAGTTGTGCTATGGCTCAGGTGGTAGAGCTCTAGCCTTGAGCTGAAGAGCAGAGGGACAGCGCTCGGGCCCAGAGTTCAGGCCCAGGAAAAAACCTATTCAAAAAATGCTGCAAATTTGTCTAAACAGTTGTCTAGTTATCTTTTAGGTAATTGAACTGGGGAGTTCGACAGCCTGATGGAACAGCTCAGGGTTGCCATCGTCACGGTGAACTCGACCCGAGTGGATGCCAGATTGGCGGAGGGGCTATCTTCATGGATCTCCACTGCCATGAATCATCTTAAGGAGTGGGCGGGTGTGGGAGCCCTGACAGGCCTCCTGGTATTAGCCTCCTTGGTATGTGTGTGGTGCATTTGCCAAATTAGAGGTTCTCAGCGTCACAGTGCAGCCATGATTATCCAAGCCTTTACAGCCATTGAAGCAGGACAGTCCCCCCATGTATGGCTTGCTACTAGCCTTTTTGGAGCACAGGATGCGAGGCTTGAGCACTGCACTTGAGGTCCACCGAGGTCGTGGGCCCCAAGAAGAGCATGTCTGATTGCATGTGGGTTGATGCCCTAACTCCCACCTCTGTGAAAAAGGGTATCGGACGGGTCTGGTAATCATCGGGTGGATAACACCTGAGTGAGGATCAGTACAATGTCCCAAATTTCTTCTACAGAGATCAGACCTCTACTCTTGCCTGTTGCAAAATAAAAAAGGGGGAACTGTAGAGAGCTGCGTGCAGCCGCACCTTGAAGATGGTGTCGGCTTCCCCCCTCCGCCTTCCAGATGGTGAGTGCTCTCTGTGGTAAACAACTCCTTATATGGCTAAGGCATAGAATCTGGCTTGCTTCCGTGCACCTGGACCTATTGATGTCTCTCACGTGGTGTATCAGGGTTGGCTACCCAGCGGGTACTTAAGGCTGTGTGGTATTCTCCCCGGGGTCAGTCAGAAGATTGCTCAAAGGTCCTGAACAAACTGCGGAGAGAAGAGATCGGTGTTGCGGCTTCCTTGCTGGTCGAGCTGGTCATGACACTTTCTACCTGTTATTTTATCATGTGTATATTCTAATATTTTTACTGTGATTTTTATATTGTGTCTATTTAGGATATACAAAATGATGTATTGATATTCATTGTGCTGTTCACTTTTCTGTCATTATGAGGAAAATACCTGCAAAGAAAATTTCTGAGAAGAATTATCATATTGACTGATGGTTTAAGATCAGATGTCTCCATTGTTTTTAATTATATTTTTATTAAATAGTTGTACGAATGGTTTTACATTTAAAGAATCAATTTGTAAGTACAATGGATCTATACATAATTTTCTAACATCCTTCCAAACCTCAACCCACTTTCCTTTTTTCTAGTTTCATACTATCTGCATTGAATATTATGACTTCACTCTCTACTTCCATAAGTCTCTTTATTTCTTCCCTTTGACTTCCCCTCACATTTTCCAAGTGATAGTCTCCTGGTATTCATTTTGTTGGATTAAAAGTTCAATTTTATAAGAAATTACACCTGTTAAATACTCCTTCCCAAATAGCATGCTTCGATTAATATTGTTGTTTAACTAGCATAAAATTCTGGCTGCTAAATATGGGTCCTTTTTGTGTCTGGCTGTGACTTTGTTTACTTAATATAATTTTAGATCTATCCATTTCTTTGCAAATGCTGTAACAGTCTTTATAATGGATGTGTGCAATCCAATTGTGTATATGTGCAACACTTTCTCCAACCATCCCTCTGCTAAAGTGCATCTGGGCTGTTTCCATAAATTCTCTACAGTGAATAGTGCAGTAGTGAACATGATTGTGAGAGTGATTTTACTCTAACCTTTTGGAAGAATTCATCACTATTTTTCTGGGAGCAATCCTCTAGCCAATTTTCCAGAATAAGCACATCCCTTCCTTTATCTCCATCACAACGTTTTTCAAGTCCTCAAAAACACACTACCCCCTACAGGTCTCAATCAGCTAAAACCACGTGTGCCCATATTCTTTGTTGTTGTTGTTGTTGTTTCTGTCCGGTCGAGTGGCCTTAACTCTGGGCCCCTCTGGCACTGTCCCTCAGCTTTTCTGCTCAAGGCTAGCGTTCTACCACAGCGCCACTTCTGGCTTTCTTCTTTTTGCTTATGTGGTGCTGAGGAATCAAACCCAGGGCCTAATGCATGCAAGGCAAAAGCTTTAACACTGAGCCACTTTCCCAGCCCCAATATGCCCATATTCTTTTAATACATTTTTTCATAATTTTATACATAATTTAGTGAGAACCTTCTATGTACTTCCCTAATGTGGGAATGAAGTATATGACAATAGATTAAAAGTAAGAGTTCTGGAATTTAATTACCTATTATCATATTTAAAATAATTTTCAGCTCTAACTCATAGCCTCACTTACTATTATTTTAATCTTTATTTGATTACTTCATCTATCCACTAAATTATAACATCTGATTTAAATACAAAGGCAAAATTGTGGTTTGACTTTGACACTCATGTGTGAGGATGCACAATATGGGCAAATATAGGGATTTGAATAAATAGCCATTATCCATTTTGTTAAATGGTTTTCTCAAACTGATTTTCACAATTCATATTTCATTCAACAACAAGAAACGTGACAATTCCTTTTGCTTTGTTCCTCATTAAACTTGTTTCCATGTTAATTTATAATGAAGGATGATTTCATAAATCTACTATAGATACAAAAATATGTTAAAATATTTATATATGTATTCATTGATATAAATATAAAAACATATATTATGAAGGTTATAATGATAAATTATAACTTCTATAACTGTACAACTTACTAAATTATTAAAAACAAGGACGACTCAGGCCCTGGAATCCTGGTTATTCAGGAGGCTGAGATCTGACGATCATGGTTTGAAGCCATCCTGGGCAGGAATGTCCATGAGCCTCTTATCTCCAAACAACCAACAGAAAATCAGAATTGGAACTGTGGCTCAAAGTAGTAGAGTGATAGTCTTGAGAGAAAAGACTCAGAGATATCACCCAGGCTCTTAGTACAAGAACTAAAATCTACCCCCAAAAAGTATTTAATTTACACCTGTGTAAGTAGAGTATTTCCTTCACCCAAATGCACATCCATGCTCATTTGCAAGGTAACTCTGTTATGTCTGAAGTACCACATAATATTATCACTTAAGTAGAAAGCATTGCAACATGGGTAAACTCTATCTCTACTCAAATGGATTTTTCTCCACTCAAATATTGAAATCTTGCAATTATTCCCATTAGTTAAAGTCATAGCTTTTTTTCTTTAATACCCAAATTATTAGAAATTGAATTGAGTGTCTTGTGTCTCCTAAATGGATGTTCTTACCACTTTGGCATGTCCCCAGCCCTAAATTATCCGATTAACTTTCAGATAGAATCTTGCTTCCTACTTGTGTATGATCGTGGGCTCAGTCTACTTCATGTTATTCTTCCTGGAATTTAGAATAACAAGTGCCTGGCATTGTGTACAGATCTTTCTGTCCAGTCTGAGCTATAACCACTATCCTCACAACAGTAGACTCCCATGTAGTCAGGATTTTCATAAGCTTATCATAGCTTTTTTTAAAAAAATCTTTGCATTTCCTGCAGGTTCTTGAGCACTGGGTTAATTTGTGTTTACTTGGGTTGTTTTGGTTCTTTTGAATGTATGTGTTGAGTTGTTCCTCATTTTTCCTTTTGTTTCTTTCACTCAAGTTCTTACCTATAGTGCTGAGAAACCAATTCTTCTTTCTCAAGATAGTCAAGGTGAACATTATTTATTCCAAAACAATTCTAGTAATATTTAAACACCTTCAGGAATTTCGAGAAGATAGCGGAGGAGAATCTGGTGACTAAACAAGCTCTCGCATAGAAAGCAGTTCTAGTGTTCCAGTGAACAGTACTAGTCACACCAAGTGTGCCATTTCAGTACAGAGAGTTTGGCCAGAGAGGGAAAATCCAGGTAAGGAGACAGATCTGAGCATTTTCCACCAGCCATGGCTGAGGCAGCTGTGGCGGCTGTGATGGCATCCATAGCCGCCATACCTACAATCCAGAGAGTCTGGGACAAATGTGCCAGATGCAGCGGGTGAGCAGATTTTACTCAACACCAGCAAGAACTGACAAGTAGCAGATAGCTTCACCCTGCAGATAGCAGACCAGAGGCTACCCTGGAACCAACACTCCAGCTTGAGTACAAAACGACATCCTCACTCCTTCTCAAAGGGAGCAGAGGAGGGAAGGCCACCCCTCCCCCAACATCGGAGATATCCATCTTTGATGTAGACAAAGACCTGGCTAAGCAGCTAGCTCCAACTCAGTCCTTTGATGAAAACAAAAGAGTCATTTAGCGAGTCACAAGTGCCTACCCTGACCTGCCATTCTCAATGCCACCTATGGGAAAGTCACCACAAAGAGGCAGAGAAAGCTACACCAAGGAAGGTGTGGTTTCCTTCACTGGGTAAACAGAAACAGAGGCTGACCCTACCTACAGCAGCGCTGACAATCAATTGAAACTCAGTAAACATAAACCCTGAGAATGGCTCCAGGCTGGGCTCTGTGAATGTCTCAGAAGCTAGCCCCTCAGGGAAAAGCTACTGTTTGCTGAAAGGCCTCAACTTTATGCAGAACCCAGCCTTATCACAGCAACTCCAAACTAGAGGAAACAGCCATCTCCCTCTTTTGTGATACTCAAAGCAGATCTCCCTCCCACTGAAGTAGCCTGGGAGGACTATCACAAACTTCTGGGTAAACCAACAGAATTTTTTCTGCCTGTCCAAACAAACTGACTAAAGAAACCAATCAAGCCACAGAAAACCAAACACCACAAGCAAACCATAGACTCCACCAAGAGACTTGTTACTGACACAAGGGAGATACAGGATCTTCCCATCAACCCCCCAAAAACAAAATCAAAGAAGTCTTTTTTTGTATCATTTAAAAATTTTTACTTTTGAATTATAAAAATTGTTTTTATTAATCATTTTTTCTTCCTCTTATAACTTTTATTTTAGGTGTATATGTGTGTGTGTGTGGGCTTGTTTTTTTAAAAAAAAATCTCTACTGACCTGTTGGTCTTTTTTGTTTTTTCTTTCACATTAGTTTTACTTTTTCATCTTTTGTTCTTTTTGCATGAATTATTTGTTGTTCTGTTCATCCTCATATATATCTGTCATTGATTATAACACCTTATCCCCCATTGTGTACATACTTATTCCAAAAATGTATTACTCAATTCAAACCTCTTAGGATTCAATTCATTAATAGCAGTATTATCAATTTATACCTATAAAATATTTGAAGTATTTTTATTTTTTAGTTTTTCAGGTCTCCTTTGTATCCCTCCCTTCCTCTCACCTTATCATTTTCTTCTCTCAATATCATCTATAAACTTACATAATTCATAAGTGTTTCACTTTTTAAATATAAATTTTTGTTTTTCCATTTTCTCTCAATATTACTTCTTTAAATTTTCATTACTTTTAAGAGTTTCACTTTTTAAATTTAAATATTTGTCTTTCCATTTTTTTCTTGTCTCTTTTTTAAATTTTGTTTTCTTCTCTCTCTCCTATCATTCTTTCCAATCCATTTCCCTCTGCGAGATTAGGACTTGGTTAACTTCACTCTCCTTTTACCTTTCCACATCCCTCTAACCCTATTTTCCCCACCTTTCTCCCTAAACATAATAATTTCTGGCTTGTCAAATTCTTCTTTGGTATTCTTAGCCCATTAATACATAATTGTTTAATGTTGAATAGACTGTATCTGTTGAACTAGATTGTATCTGCAGACATATGACTATGCAATTACAAGACTTTGGTGGATGCTTGCCTTAAAATGGTGTTCTAGCACAAAACTGGAATTACTTTCATCCCAAATGGGCAGAATAAGCAAGAAAAGCACAAGAAAAATGGCAAGTCCGGGTATCTCAATTCCCACTCAAGATAATCAGGTGATAGAACAGATGAATAATCCAGAGGAGAGTTCCCAAAAAGTTCTACAAACACTACTGGTAAAAATGATGAATGAAAAGATTGAAACCCTGCAAAGGACTCAGTGTGAGCATGATAGGGAGAGAGAGGAGGCAAACCAAAGATCAAAACAGGAAGCTCATGGGCTTGAGAAAACTACTCAAAGATTGATACTGGAATTGTGTGCACAGGTTGAGAACACTCAAAGAGAAATAAAGGAATTGTGTGAGCAGGCTGAGATCAGTCAAAGAGAACTACAGAAGTTGCATGAACGTGAGAAATCCAAAGAGTAATACAAGAATTGCAAGAGCGGGATGAGCATAGAAAAAGATCAATAGAGGCATTCGTGGAATCCATAAACAGACAACTGAAAGGAGTCAGGGAGACCACAAAGGGGATGATGAATGGAGCCCAACAGAAGGAATGGGAGTCTAAGGAAACCATAACCAATCAACAAAGTGATTTGAGAATAAACACTGAACACCAAATTAAGGAAGTAAAGAATTTCATACAAGATCTAAAACAAAGCTCCAACAAAGAATTTGAAGCCATAACAACTGACTAATTAGAAGGAAAAGAAATGAAAAATAAAGTAGAAAGTCTTGACAGTAGGTTAGACCATGCAGAAGATTGAATCTCTGTCATTGAAGACAGCCTAGGTATTATAGAGAAAGAACATACAACTATCCAAGACAAATTCAAGAAATATGATAGATCTATTCAACACTTGGAAGACACCATCTGAAGTCCTTATTTGAGGGAAATGGGTGTAGAGGAGCACATAGAGACAGAAGTTAATGGTCTAGAAAATTTGTTCAACAGGATCCCAGCAGAGAACTTCCCAACACGCAAAAAGATAGGCATATTCAGATATAAGAAGCTTTTAGAACTCCAAAAAGACCAGGCAGGAACAGGACATCCCATCTTCCAATTATAATCCGCAAAAGATCAATTCAGAACAAGGAAAAGATCCTTAAAGCTGTCAAGGAGAAATGTTCAGTCACCTATAAAGGAAAACCAAGTAGAATCACCTCAGATTTCTCAACAGAGACAATTAAAACAAGAACAGCCTGGAATGATGTATGCCATGACCTAAAGACAATTATCAACCAAGAATAGTGTACCCAGCTAAACTCTCCTTCATAATTGAAGGTCAAATAAAAATCTTCCATAGCAAAGAAAAACAAACAATATATCTCCACCAAATCAGCTCTACAAAAGATACTTAAAGATGTCCTAAACATAGAAAACCAACAAGACCACAATAAAGGCAAGAAAACACACCCAAACAGAATCCAAGAAGCATAGGAAGAATCCAGTAAGCGTAAAACACAAGAAGGTGGATAAAATGGTAGGAACACTCAAATAACTCTCAGTCCTCTCTCTCAATATTAAGGGATGTAATTCTCCAATTAAGCGGCATAAACTGTCCACTTGGTTTTATATGCAAGATTCTTCTATCTTCTGCCTTCAGGAATCACAACTTGCCCATAAAAATCAAACACATTTTGAAAGTGAAAGGCTGGAACAAAATCTACCAAGCAAACGGCCCCCATGAACAGGCAGGAGTTGCAATCCTAAAATCAGATAAAATAGACTTCAAAATAACATTATTGAGAAGAGATAAAGAAGGTTACTACATACTAATTAAGGGATCTCTCTTTCAGGAGGATATTAAAATTCTAAATATTTGCCAAACAATTGTGCACCTAAATTTATCCAAGAAACACTACTTTGAATCTCACATAGATCCAAAGACATTAATTGTTGGGGACTTTAACACACCACAATCCCCAATAAATAGATCAACTCGGCAAAAACTCAACAGAGAAACCACCGATCTAAACAAGTGCATACATCAACTGATTTAGCAGACATCCACGAATATTCATCCAGGAACATCAGAGTACACTTTTTACTCAGCAGCACATAGAACATTTTCCAAAATACACCTCATTTTAGGTCAGAAAACAAACTTGTCAAAATTCAGTAACATTAAATTCATATCTTGCATTCTCTTAGACCAAAACGGAATAAAATTAGAACTCAACACAAAAAACTACCAAAGAAAGTCCAGTAACACATGGAGGCTAAAAAACACAGTGTTGAAACACCAGTGGGCCATGGAAGAGCTTAGAAACAACATTCAAATGTTCGTGATATTCAACAAAATCTAGCACAGAGATTTTCAGCTCCTCTGGGACAAAGCAAAGGCACGATTCAGAGGCAAGTTTATAGCTCTCAGTTCCTATATTAACAAATTGGAGAGACCTGAAACCAACAATTTAATGAGATCTGACACTCCTTGGAAAAGTGCATCAAGATAAACCCGAATCCAATTGATGGAAAGAAATAATTAAAATTAAATCAGAATTAAATGAATTAGAATCCAAAAAAACTATAGAAAGAATCAACAAAACAAAGAGTTGGTTCTTCGAAAAAATTGACAGACCCTTAGCAAATCTTATCAGAAAAAGAAGAGAACACACCCAAATTAATAAACTCAGAGATGAGAATGGAAACATCACCACAGAACCAACCAAGTTTCAGAACATTATAAAGGAATACTGCTCAAATCATTATGCTCATATGTTTGAGAACTTGGCAGAAATGGACCTATTTTTTTCCTGGCAAATATTGACATGCCGAAACTAAACCAATATGAGTTAAACCATCTTAACAGGCCCATATCAAGCATTGAAATAGAAACAGCAGTAAGAGACCTCCCATCTAAGAAAAGCCCAGGAACAGATGGTTTTACAGCAGAATTCTACAAGGCCTTCAAAGCAGAGCTCACATCAATACTCCTCCAACTCTTCAATGAAATTGAAAGAGAAAGTTCACTACCGAACACATTCTATGAAGCCATCATAACCCTCATCCCAAAACCCTCATCAAAGAAAGAGCACTATAGACCCATTTCTTTGATGAACATTTATGCAAAGCCTCTCAACAAAATTTTGGCTAATCAACCTCTACAATTCATCCAAAAAATCATACACCATGATCAAACAGGATTCATTTCAGGGATGCGAAGCTGCTTCAATATGCGAAAATCAATTAACATAATTCCTCACATCAACAAGAGCAAGGATAAGAACCACATGGTTATCACAATACATGCAGAAAAGCCTTGGACAAGATCCAACACCTCTTTATGGTGAAGGTCCTGGAAAAATTATGAATCTATGGAACATTCCTCAATACAATAAAGGCTGTGTATGACAAAACTACAGAAAGCATTGTATTCAATGGTGAAAAACTAAAGCTATTTTCTCTAAACTCTGGAATGAGACAAGGATGCCCACTCTCTCTACTGCACTTCAATCTAGTATTAGAATGCCTATCTACAGCAATAAGACAAGATGCAAACATAAAGAGGAACCCAATAGGGAAAGAAGAAGTAAAACTTTCCCTCTTTGTAGATGACATGATCTTGTATTTAAAGACTCTGCTCCCAAGCTACTCAAGGTGACTCAAAAGTTGGGCAAAATAGCAGGGTATGAAATTAAGCCTCAAAAATCAATGGCTTTTCTGTATGCCAACAATGAGTAAATTGTGGCTGAAATTAGGAAAGCAACTCCATTTGTAATAGCCCCACAAAAAATAAAATACCTGGGAATGAACTTTAACCAAAGGAGTGAAGGACCTCTATGATGAAAACTTTAAATACCTGAAAAACGAAATCAAAACCAACTTAGAAAGTGGCAAAAACTAACCTGTTCCTAGATTGGAAAGATCAAATCGTGATAATGACAATATTTCCCAACGCTATCTACAAATTGAATGTGATACCTATCAATATTCCAACCTTGTTCTTCAAGGAAATAGGAAAGGCAAACCAAAAATTCATATGGAACAATAAAAGAACCCGAATAGCAAAAACGATCCTTAACAGAAAGAACAGTGATGAAGGAAAATCAGTACCAAATTTCAAACTCTTCTACAAAGCCATAGTAATCACAACAGCTTGGTACTGGCAAGAGAACAGAATTCAGGACAAATGGAATTGAATTGAAAACCCAGAAATGAACCTAAAGACCTACAGCCATCTAATCTTTGATAAGGGAGCTAAAAAAAAAATAGAATGGAAGAAAGACAGCCTCTTCCGTAAATGGTGCTCTCAAAATTGGTTAACTACTTGTAGAAAACTAAAGCTAGATCCTTATATATCACCCTGCACCAGAATCAACTCCAAATGGATCAAAGACCTCGGAGTCATGAAGACACTCTGAAAACCTTACAGGATGGAATAGGAGAAACCCTAGATCTCCTTGGTACAGGCCGAAACTTTCTTAATCGAGACCCAGAAACACAACAAATCATAAAAAGGTTGACAAATGGAATTACATGAAATTGCAGAGCTTCTGCATGGCAAAGGACATAGCTAGCAAGATCCATAGAAAGTCCACAAATTGGGAGAAGATCTTCACTAGCAATACAATGGACAAGGGTCTCATGTCTAAAATATATCTGGAACTCCAAAAAATTAAATCCCCCAACAACAAATCCTAAAAGAATCAACTGCCCAATAAATAAGTGGGCTAAAGTCTCAAAGAGAAACTTCTCTGAAGAGGAAAGAAAGATTGCCAATAGACACATGAAGAAATGCTCAACCTCCCTAGCTTTAAAAAATGCAAATCAAAACAACATTGAGATACCACCTCACCCCAGTTAGAATGGCTATAATCAAGAACTTTAACAACAACAGATGCAGGAGGAGATGTGGATAGGGAAACCCTACTGCATTGTTGGTGGTAGTGTAAACTTGTTCAACCACTTTGGAAAGTGGTATGGAGGTTCCACAAAAGACTTCACATAGAGCTCCCCTATGACCCAGCAATCCCACTTATGGGCATTTACACAAATGATCACAAAGAAGACCACACTAAACCTCCCAGCACAACTATGTTTATGGCAACATTATTTATCATAGCTAAGTTTGGAACCAACCCAGATGCCCCTGAGTAGATGAATGGATCAAGAAATTGTGGTATATATACACAATGGAATTCTTTGCCTCCACCAGAAAGAATGACATTGCTCCATTGTTAGGAATATGAAAGTCTTGGAAAAAATAATATTAAGTGAAGAAAGCCAGGCCCAAGTACACATAGGCCCCATGGTTTCCCTTATTGGTAATAAATAGTATATGTCTGAGACAAGCAGAAAAGGTTAGATTCATTGACGTTAGGTGAAATGCAACCCAAGAAAAGCACTCAAATATTTTTTCTTTCATGCAATTGTTTCTAACATATTTATAAGACGAAATTTTGTTGCTTTGTATACCCTCCTCCACAATATAACTCCTGTTTTCATTGTATTTTATGTTGGTATAATTTGTTGAGGGGAAGGGAAAAAACAAATTGTTTAAACAGGGATAGAGTTGGACCCACTGTAACAATGAGATGTACACGACGTTATGTCGAAAAATGAACTTTAAAATTTTCGCAAAGCAGGGCATAATCGGGGGGGGGAGCAGGAGGGGTGAGATGGAAAGGGATAGGAAGGGGAAACAAAGGAGGAGGCAACAATGCTTGATAAGACATATACTCATTAATCTTGCCCATGTAATTGTAACTCCGCTGTATGGTATTTTCAGAATAATAAAAAAAAAACTTCATACCTATTAATGGTATATGAATTCTATGTGCTTAGAAGGGTCTTTTTATTTTCACAGCTGTTTTTGGCATACACAGACATATCATGGATTATATGAAGATAATAAACTTCTAGATGCTTGCCAGGAGGAGTAAAACTTATAGTTTATTTTTTTCCAGAGGTTTCTCATTTCATGGAAGAAATATGCTGCTTGATGCATGATTTTACAAAATTACATTGCTAGGAAGAACTTAAACAATCATATAACATTACAGAGTTGAGGGGGATGAATTGATCTCTTGAATAATTTACTTTTGGGTCAAATAAGAGCAAGTTGCCAAAAAGAGAGTAGACTTGAGAGAAACATGATGAGTTGTATGTAAATAGGTGCTTAGCTGATTTTGTTAATTTGTGAAATAATACAGGGAAATAAAGTACAGCAAGGTAAAAAAATGAAGAACTCTGCATTGAAATACTCATTTGTGTGTGTGCACACACGTGCCTGTACACACACGTGTATGTTCATGTGCTCATGCATGCATTCATCATTCCTGCTCTAAGCATCTGTGCCCAAGGTAGTGGTCTACCACTTGAGCCACTGCTACACTTCTGGTTTTTTTTGAGATAATCACATGTTTTTTCATGATTGGACTGGCTTTGAACAGTGGTCTTCAGATCTCTGCCTCCCGAGTAGCTAGCTAAACTGATTCACTCTCTGTGTAGCTAGCTAAAATTCTGTCTGTCCTCTATGCTTCACTGCTCTTTTATTCTTTTCCTGAGGTAATCACAAGCCTGTTATATAAATGTCTAATTGCTTTGAAAATACTGTTACTGTTTGGCACCAGGGGCTCCAATCTGTACTCTTAATTACTTAGGAGGCTTGAGAAGAGAAACTAGGACAAATTTTAGTGGAGTTTCTTCTCAATCTATAGTTGGATGCATTGGATCATTTCCACCATCCTGCACTATCTAGAGACTAAGGTTGGAAGGACTGCAGGAAACAGGATGCTAGACAAGTTGGTGTGCAACTCTTATGCCATTGATGATGGGAAAGATAAAAGGACAGATCAGGTACATATTCTTGTGGAAAGGGAACCCTTATCCTAAAATTAACCACTGAATTAATGCCAGCCTAGCAAGAACAATATCCCAATTTCAAATCCTCACAATTTTCCCAAACCAAAATAAGTACATACATTAACATCCAAAAACTTAGTACAATCTATTCTTTGCTCTAATATCATCTTTATCTGTTTATCATATGACGTGACAGACTAGTTTCTTCATTAAACTTATGATATACTTTAAAAGACCTAGAACATTCTTTCTCACTGATTAAGTGCAAACGAATGGCATATTACCTCATTTCTTACATATTTGACTGCCACTAAAAATCCATTCAATGATTATTATAGTAATGTATTCTGATTTATTACTTTATTTGTAACAGTTGTTAAACATTTTGCTTTTCTGCTGAAGTTTAAGTACTTAAATAGTATCATCAAAGTATATTCCTTGGGTACTTGGGGCAGTTTTTTTATAAAGTTTTTAACTAATGGCTTCTAAGAATTCTTAATTGCTCTATTATTTGTTTTATTTTTAATTTCAATATAATTTTATTGTAAAGGTACTGTACAGAGGGGTTACAGTTACATAAATAAGGTAATGTGTACATTTCTTTTGGAAGGAACATTGTTATCCCCTCGATCGATTTTTTTTATATACTCAAACAATTACCGATGCTTTTGCTGTTGCTATTTATCAAATGTATTTTTGCTTTCTTTGTTCATGCATTTTTATTATAAAATTGATATAAAAAGGGCTTACAGTTATTTAAGTCAACTAAAGATTACACTTCATTTTATTTTCTATATTTCAAATTTTGATCTTGATTACTTATTTTCTTGTTTCCTTAGGATAATTCTTTTTTCAGAGTTGTAGGATTAATTTAATTTTGCATGATTTTTATACATGCAAGTTATTCAGACATATATATGTTGCTTTTAAAATATTTACCATGTGAATATTTAAAATTATTTTCTTAATTTTTATATGGTTGATGAATTTAAATAAATTGATTTTCTTATAGTTCTAAACATATTTTTCCAGGTAACAAATAATTACTGTATTTTCAAGAAGCACATACTATATTAAGAAAGGCTTCATTTCTTGGTCAATTTTGTAAATATTTGTAATTGAATTAAAAAAAAGTTTGAGCTTGTCATGGTGATTTGTGGTTTCCATTTTCTACCTATGGTAGGAAGCGAAAATAGGGTTTATAATTCGGGAGAGCCTGAGAAACTATGAGACCTTATCATAAAAATATCCAGAGTGAAATGTTTAGAGATATAGCCACCCGTAGCGAGATGTAGAGGACCTGGTTACCATATTGTAAATCTTGAGGTTAAAACACCTGTAACATTAATCTTTTGTCAAAATAAAAGGATACATTTTTCAAAATGTTTATTATTTAAAACATATATGCAAAGGTTCTCATGTCTTCTATTTCTTAATTTTCACATTACTTAGTCTATAAGAATCCAAGTATATTGTGACTATTTGATTTCTACTAAACGTTTAAATAGTACGAGCAATATAATGATTTCATATATTAACTTATTTTTATTATTTGTGATAATTTCCTCTATTTAATATTATGATATCAATATTACAAATGTGTGTATGTGGTGTGTGTGTGTGTGTGTGTGTGTGTGTGTGTGTGTGTGTGTGTTTATGTGGTTTGTGTGTGTGTGTGCTTTGTGTGTACTTTGTAATTCTTGGGAGATCACACCATTATTTCACATATGCTATGTCAAGATTTTACCACTGAACTATACTGTGTAGTTATAATGGAAATAGTGTTTTAAATTATGACGCTTAAATTTTCATTCCTAGTATGTTTTTTTCAAAATTATATATGATACAATGTGATCCATTTTCTATATCCATGTTAGCAATTTTTATTGTTATTTAGAAGATTTCCGCTGCTTTTTCACTTCCAAATTCTTGGGTTTGTTATTGATAAAGGTTTTACTTTGCTTCTTTTCTATCTTCATTTTTTTGCCTTTAGAGTTCATTTCCTTTATTTCTTTGGAAATTAATAATCATATTCCTATTACAATTTATTTACATTTTAAGAGGTCTATACAATGCTTTATTTTCTACTTTATTTTTCCCATCTTCTCTGACTCTCAGTCCCCACTATTAGGTGGATTAAAAAGAAACTTGATTAAGGACACTTTGATTATTTTCCTGCTTCTCTTCTCTGAAGTCTTTCTGTTTTTGAAACACAATAACAATGACATACAGCTCCTAGGTGGTCCATCATTCTATCCCCTCTCGCTCTCCTCTGTAGTACAGATCAAGTCGTTATCATTCAACTTTATTATGCTGTAGTGTTATCTAAATCTTAACTCATTCCTAAATTCATTTTAGTTGTTTTAAGCATTCTCTAAAGACATTTTTCCCTATATAATATCTGGGGTCTTGTGTTTTCACAAGGTGCAAAATATGAGTGACTATCAAACATCTAGATATCTGTAGTATATTGGTCTACCTGCTCAATAAACTTGTATGCAAACTCAAGGAATACAGGTCAGTTAGAACAATCTTGTAAAATTGTGGAGCTTGAGCCCTCATACTAGATTTGAATCATGTTACCATGTTTATTAGTGAAAGAACCGACACATATAAGAATGTAAAATAATTATCAAAAATGAATTTTTAGTTTTATTGTAAATAGATTTTGAAAAGGATGCCATGACTTAATGAAATAAAAATAGAATCTTAAATGGGTGTTTGGCACTATTGCCTCTCTAGTTTTAAAGAATGATCTTAGACTACTACCACAAACCTTGTACAAAAATTTAAAAGAAAAAAAATGTTTATCAGGAGTTCGGGGAAGATGGAGGAGGAGAAGCTGGAGGATAAATAAGCTCTCGCATAGAGAGCAGTTTTGAGTTCCAGTGAACAGTCCTAAGCCAGAGAATCACACCAAGTGTGCCATCACAGGACAAAGAGTAAGGCCAGAGAGGGAAAATCCAGGCAAGGAGACAGATCTGAGCTCTTGCCAGCAGCTGCCACTGCGATGGCAGCAGCGGCAGCGGCAGTCGTACTGCCATACCTGAAACAGAGAGACGCGGCGGGCAAGCGGATTCTACTCAACACCAGCAAGAACCGACAAGGAGCAGACATCTTCATCCTGCAGTTTGCAGACCAGAGACGACCCAGGAACCAAGACTCGGCGTGAGTAGAAGCCTGACGTCCTCACTCCTTCTCAGGGAGCAGAGGAGGGAAGACCACCCCTCCCTTCCCCAGTACCAGAGATCTCCATCTTGGATACCAACAAAGCTCGGTGGAGCTTCTAGCTCCAACTCAGGCCTTGGAATAAAAGGAGTCATTTATCAGGTCACAAGAACTTAACAGCATGACCTGCCAGACTCAGCTCTACCCAGGGAAAAGTCACCCAGCTCGGGGCCAGCCCTAGGAGTGGTTTTCTTCACTGGGTATTCAGAGCCAGAAGCTGCCCCTCCCTTTAGCAGCCTTGACAATCAATTGAAAATCAGTAAACAGAAACCCTGAGAGTGGCTCCAAGCTGGGATCTGTGAGTTTCTCACAAACCAGCCACCGGGAAAAGCTACTCTTTGCTGAAAGGCCTCAACTCTACCCAGAACCTAGCTTCATCACAGCATCTCCAAACTTGAGGAAAAAGTCATCTCCCTCTTTTGTGATACTCAAAGCAGACCCCCTCCCATTGAACTAACTTGGGAGGAGGATCACAAAATCCTGGGTAAAGCAGAGCATTTTTCTGCCTGTCCAAACAAACTGACTTAAGAAACCAACCAAACCACAGGACCACAAGCTGACCAGAGACTCCAACCAGAGGCTGATTACAGACACAAGGGAGATACAGGATTTTTCCCAACCCTCCCAAAAAAATCAAAGAACTTTTTTCTTATTCTTCTACTTTTTGTACCTTTTATAAAAAAATTTTCTTTTCTAAAACTTTTTTTAATTTTTAATTTTTACCTTTTTTGAAAAAAATTGATTTCTAGTAACTTTTTTCCCCCTTATAATCTTTATTTTAGGGATACACGCATGTGTACATTTTTCTTTCTTTTTTTTGCTTTTTTTAAACAAAAATTCTTTTTGTTTTTTTGCTTAGCTCGATTGAATCTCTGATCTTTTTTTCTTTCTTCCTTATCCTTCTCACCTTTTCTTCTTATTTGTTCTTCTTTATGGGACTTAATTGTTGTTCTGCACATCCTGAGATAAACCAGTAGTTGACTATTAGAACCTATTCCCCATTGTGTACACACTTAATCCATAAATTTATTACTCAATTCAAAACCTCTGAGACTTAAATTCCTTAATAGCAGTACTTCCTCTGTATACCTATATAATATTTTATGTATTTTTATTTTTAAGTTTTTCACATCTCCTTTATATCCCTCCCCTTCTCTCATTATACTCACGTTCTTTGAATAGTTTGTTCTCGAAACTGCATATTTTTAATGTTTATTTTTCTATTTTTTCTGGTCTCTTTTTTTCTCTTTCTTCTTGTTTTTTCTCTCTCTACTTTCATCCTATCCAACCTACTTCCTGTTTTGAGATTAGGACTTAGTTAAGTTAACTCCCCCTGTACCTTCCCACATCACTATATTCCTATTTTTTACCCACATCTCTCCCTAAACCTAATAATCTCTGGTTTACCAAATTCTTCTTTGGGGTTCGTAGCCAATTAATATATAGTTGTTTGATGTTGAATAGAGGTATCTGTTGAACTAGATTGTATCTTCAGACTATTGAATGTGCAAATTCAGACTTTGGTTGATGCTTACCTTAAGCTAGTGTTTTAGCACAAAACTGGAGTTATTTTCATCGCAAATGGGCAGAGTAAGCTGGAAAACCAAAAGAAAAATGCCAAGTCCGGGTATCTCCGCTACCACTCATGATAATCAGGGGACAGAACAGATAATGAATAATCCAGAGGAGAGTTCCCAAATAGCTCTATAAACACTGCTGGTAAACATGATAAATGAAAAAATTGAAAACATACAAAGACCTCTGTATGAGCGTGATAGGGAGAGAGAGGAGGCAAACAAAAGGTTAATGCAGGAAAAGGTTGAAAACCTACAAAGGACTCTGTATGAATGTGATAGGGAGAGAGAGGAGGCAATCCAAAGGTTTATACAGGAATATCATGAGCATGAGGAAGCTACTCAAAAACTGATACAAGATTTGCATGAGCAGCTTGAGAACACTCAAAGAGAAATGCAGGAATGGCGTGAGCAGGCTGAGAACACTCAAAGAAAACTACAGGAATGGCATGAACGGGAGGAAGCTAAGCAAAGAGTAATACAGGAATTGAGAGAGCAGGACGAGAATACACAAAGATCACTAAAGGCATTCATGGAATCCATTAACAAAGAGCTGAAGGAAGTCTGGGAGACCACAAAGGGAATGCTGAATGGAACCCAACTGAAGGAATGGACATCCAAGGAAACCATAAACAATCAATTAAGTGATTTGAGAATAACCACTGAACACCAAATTAAGGAAGTAAAGAAGTTCATACAAGATCTAAAACAAAGCTTCAACAAAGAATTTGAAGCCATCAAAGCTGACCAATTAGAAGGAAAAGAAATAAAAAACAAAGGAGAAAGTCTTGACAACAGGTTAGACCATGCAGAAGATCGAACCTCAGGGATTGAAGACAGCTTATATATTACAGAAAAAGTATATACAACCATCCAAGACAAGTCCAAGAAATATGATAGTTCTATCCCCCACTTGGAAGACACCATCAGAAGGCCTAATATAAGGATAATGGGTGTAGAGGAGCACCTCGAAACACAAGTTAATGGTCTAGGAAATTTGTTTAACAGGATCCTATCAGAGAACTTCCCAAACATGCAAAAAGATAGGCCTATTTAGATACAAGAAGATTTTAGAACTCCAAATAAACCACATCAGAATAGGACATCAAACCATCACATTATAATCCACACAGGATCAACTCAGACCAAGGAAAAGATCCTTAAAGCTGTCAAGGAGAAAAGATTAATCACCTATAAATGGAAACCAATTAGAATCATCTCAGATTTTCTCAGCAGACACAATCAAAGCAAGAAGAGCTTGGAATGACGTATGCCAAGCCCTAAAAACAAACAACTATCAACCAAGAATACTGTACCCAGCTAAACTCTCCTTCATAACTGAAGGCCAAATAAAAACCTTCCATAGCAAAGAAAAATTGAAACAATACATCTCCACCAAACCAGCCCTACAAAAGATTCTTAAAGATGTCCTACACATAGAAAACCAACAAGACCACAACAAAGGCAAATTAACTGTACCCAAACTGAGAATGCAAGATCCATAGGAAGAACCCAATTTTTGTAACCCCCAAGAAGGTGGATAACATGGCAGGAACTCCCAAATACCTCTCAGTCCTATCTCTTAACATTAACGGATTTAACTCGCCAATTAAGCGACATAGACTATCTAGTTGGATTAAAAAACAAGATCCTTCTATCTTCTGCCTTCAGGAGTCACATCTTGCCAGTAAAAACAAACACATTTTCAATGTTAAAGGTTGGAACAAAATCTACCAAGCAAACAGCCCCCATAAACAAGCGGGAGTTGCAATCCTAATATCAGATAAAATAGACTTCAAATTAAAATTTGTGAGAAGAGATAAAGAAGGTCGCTACATACAAATTAAGGGATCTCTCCTTCAGGAAGATATTACAATTCTAAATATCTATTTGTCAAACAACCGAGCACACAAATTTATCCAAGAAACACTACTTTCCCCACTAAATATATCAACTCGGCAAAAACTCAACAGAGAAACCGTATATCTAAACAGCTGCATAGATCAACTAGATTTAACAGACATCTACCGAATATTTCACCCAGCAGCATCAGAATACACGTTTTTCTCAGGAGCACATGGAACATTTTCTAAAATATACCACAGTTTAGGCCACAAAGCAAACTTGTCCAAATTCAGAAATATTGAAGTTATACCTTGCATTCTCTCTGATAACAAGGGAATAAAATTAGAACTCAACACCAAAAGCCACCAAAGAAAGTCCGATAACACATGGAGGCTGAACAACACACTCCTGAATCACGAGTGGGTAATGGAAGAGATTAGAAAAGAAATTCAAATGTTCATGCTATTCAACAAAAATTAGGACACAAATTACCAGCTCCTCTGGGACACAACAAAGGCAGTGCTCAGAGGCAAGTTTATAGCTCTGAGCTCCTACATCAACAAATTGGAGAGATCTGAAACCAACAATTTAATGACACATCTAAACCTCATTGTAAAAGAGCAACAAGATAAACCCCAATCCAGTAGACGGAAAGAAATAATCAAAATTAAATCAGAATTAAATGAATTAGAATCCAAAAAAACTATAGAAAGAATCAACAAAACAAAGAGTTGGTTCTTCGAAAAACTTAACAAAATTGACAGACCCTTAGCAAATCTTATCAGAAAAAGAAGAGAGCACATCGAAATTAATAAACTCAGAGATGAGAATGGAAACATCACCACAGAAGCAACCATGATTCAGAACATTATAAGGGAATACTTCTCAAAACATTATACTAAAAATTTTGTGAACTTGACAGAAATGGACCTTTTCCTAGCAAATATTGCCATGCATGAGTTAAACCATCTTAACAGGCCCATATCAAGCATTGAAATAGAAACAGCAATAAGAGACCTTCCAGCTAAGAAAAGTCCAGGACCAGATGGTTTTACAGCGGAATTTTACAAGGCCTTCAAAGCAGAGCTCACACCAATACTCCTCCAACTCTTCAATGAAATTGAAAGAGAATGTTCACTACCGAACACATTCTATGAAGCCATCTGAACCCTCATCCCAAAACCAGGCAGGGACTCATCAAAGAAAGAGGACTATCGACCCATTTCTTTGATGAATATTGATGCAAAACTTCTCAACAAAATTTTGGCCAATAGATTTCAACAATTCATCCAAAAAATCATACACCACGATCAAACAGGATTCATTTCAGGGATGCAAAGCTGGTTGAATATATGCAAATCAATTAATATTATTCATCACATCAACAGGAGAAAGAATAAGAACCACATGGTTATTTCAATAGATGCAGAAAAAGCATTCGACAAGATCCAACATCCCTTCAGGATGAAGGTTTTGGAAAAATTAGGAATCCATGGAACATTCCTCAATACAATAAAGGCTGTATATGACAAACCTACAGCCAGCATTATACTCAATGGTGAAAAACTAAAGCCATTTCCTCTTAACTCAAGAAAAAGAAAAGGATGCCCACTCTCTCCACTTCTCTTCAATCTAGTATTAGAATGCCTAGCTACAGCAATAAGACAAGATGCAGACATAAAGGGGATCCAAATAGGGAAAGAAGAAATAAAACTCTCCCTCTTTGCAGATGACATGATCTTGTATTTAAAGAATCCCATAGACTCCACTCCCAAATTACTCAAGCTGATTCAAAACTTTGGCAAAGTAGCAGGTTATAAAATTAACACCCAAAAATCAATGGCTTTTCTGTATGCCAACAATGAGAAAAGTGTGGCTGAAATTAGGAAAGCAACTCCATTTGTAATAGCCCCACAAAAAATAAAATACCTAGGAATTAACTTAACTAAAGAAGTGAAGGACCTCTATGATGAAAACTTTAAAATCTTGAAAAAGGAAATCAACACAGAACTAAAAAAATGGCAAAGCCTCCCATGCTTCTGGATTGGAAAGATTAACATCGTGAAAATGGCAATACTTCCCAAAGCTATCTACAAATTCAACGCAATACCTATCAAAATTCCAACCTCATTCTTCAAGGAAATAGAAGAGGCAATCCAAAAATTCATATGGAACAATAAAAGACCCCGAATAGCAAAAACGCTCCACAATGGAAAGAACACTGCTGGAGGAATATCAATACCAAATTTCACACTCTATTATAAAGCCATAGTAATCAAAACAGCTTGGTGTTGGATAAGAACAGACCTCAGGAGCAATGGAATAGAATTGAAAACCCAGAAATGAACCTACAGACCTATAGCCATCTAATCTTCGATAAGGGAACTAAAACAATAGAATGGAAGAAAGACAGCCTCTTCAGTAAATGGTGCTGGCAAAATTGGTTAACTACATGTAGAAAAATAAAGCTAGTTCCTTATATATCACCCTGCACCAGAATCAACTCCAAATGGATCAAAGACCTTGAACTCAAAGCAGACACTCTGAAAACATTACAGGATGGAATAGGAGAAACCCTGGGTCTCCTCGGCTCAGGCCGAAATTTTCTGAATAGAGACCCGGAAAAACAACAAATCAAAGAAAGGTTGGACAAATGGGATTGCATAAAGTTGCAAAGCTTCTGCAGGGCAAATGACATAGCTAGCAAGATCAATAGAAAGCCCACGGATTGGGAGAAGATGTTTACTATCCATTCAACGCACAAGGGTCTCATATCTAAAATATACTTGGAACTCAAAAAATTAAACCCCCCAACAACAAATCCTGAAAGAAACAACTGCCCAATAAATAAGTGGGCTAAAGACTTGAAGAGAAATTTCTCTGAAGAAGAAAGAAGGATGGCCAATAGACACATGAAGAAATGCTCAACCTCCCTAGCCATAAAAGAAATGCAAATCAAAACAACATTGAGATACCACCTCACCCCAGTAAGAATGGCTGTAATCAAGAACTCTAACAACAACAGTTGCTGGAGGGGATGTGGACAGAAGGGAACCTTACTTCGTTTTTGGTGGGAGTGTAAACTTGTTCAACCACTTTGGAGAGCAGTATGGAAGTTCCTGAAAGACTTCACATAGAGCTCCCCTATGACCCAGCAATCCCACTTTTGGGCATTTACCCAAATGTTTACAAACAAGACCACACTAAAGATACCAGCACAACTATGTTTATTGCAGCATTATTTACCATAGCTAACTTATGGAACCAATCCAGATGCCCCTCAGTAAATGAATGGATCAAGAAATTATGGTATATATACACAATGGAATTCTATGCCTCCATCAGAATGAATGGCATTGCCCCATTTGGTAGGAAATAGAAAGGCTTGGAAAAAATTATATTAAGTGAAGTAAGCCAAGCCCAAAGAAACATAGGTCCCATGTTTTCCCTTATTTGCAATATCTAGTATATGTATGAGTCAAGCAGAAAAGGTCACATAATGTGATGTTAGGAAAATGAACTCTTAGATATGTATTTAAATGTTTTTTTCTTTCATGCATTTGTTTCTACCACATTTATAAGATTATTTCTTTGTTGCTTTGTATGTCCCTCCCCCACATTATAAGTCCTGCTTTCACTATATTTGATGTCGGTATAATTTGTGGAGGAGATGGGGGAAACAAATCGTTTAAGGATACAGGTGGACCCATTGCAACAATGAGAAGTACAAGTTGTCATGTCGAAAACGAACTTTACAACTTTTGTGTGTTTGTGGGAAGATTTGGTGGGGGCGGGGGGAGGCTGGGAAGGGATGTGAACCATAAACAAAGGAGGAGGCTGCAATGCTTGATAAGAAATGTACTCATTTTCTTGCCCATGTTATTGTAACCCCTCTGTACAGTATGTTCATAAAAATAAAAATTAAAATTAAAAATGATTATCAAACTAAATGTGAGTTGTAAAAACCTACAAAACATAAATGTAAAATTTCATGACAATGGATCGTAAAGGTTTCCAAAAATTTGACATGGAAAGCATTAGTGGTTAAAGAAAAGCAAGAATAAACTAATACCAACTGATAACCTTTCTTAATTCTATGAAAGTAGTGAAAACATTTCCAACAGATAGAGGGCACATATTTGTTAATGCTACAATGTTAATGCTACAATGATCCTGAATCTTAAGTTCTTTTATATCTTCTAATTCTGTATGAATTTTTCCCGAACAGAATATTTCTACAAAGAATATATGTAAATTAATAGTCAATAGGAGGGGCATATGAATTAAGCTCCTCTTTAGTATCCAAGAAAAAAGAAAAAGAAAACTCATTAGTATGACCATAATATAAAAATATGACACAAAATATAGTAATGCATTTGTGGAGAAATTGATATACTCCGCATAGCAGAATGATTTGTGTAATACTGCAGTCATTTTAGCAAGCAAGTTTTCAAGTCTTCAAAAGGTCAAAGAGAATTGTATATGTTCTAGCCATTACACTTCTATGTATGTATTAAAGAGAAGTAAAAAACTTTATGGATAGGGAATGTAGTTCATTGACAGTGCACTTGGACAGTATGAGTGAGAACCTGGAAATAATTCCCCAAAACAAATTTTGAAAAGACACCCTATAGAAGATGTATGCAGGACAAATTCCTGTAACTCAATTTTATATCTATTTTAATATCTGTTCTAAAATTTAAGGCATTTCTATTCGAAGAAATGCAAGTTTGTGAAAATTAGGCTTGGAAAACCTATGATCGTACAATTCACTTCCAAAGCACTAAAATGTATACAATGAAAGGAGATAATATATTGCATGTGAATTTCATGTCAGCCAAAAAATAAAACTATAGATAAAAATTCTTCAAACACTGGGGCTGCGAAGTTGGCTCAGTGGTAAAGCGCTTGCTTTGTATGACAGAGGCCCTGGGTTCGATTCCTCAGCACGACATAAGCAAAAAGTAAAAGCTGGAAGTGGCGCTGTGGCACAAGTGGTAGAGCGCTAGTCTTGAGCTGAATAGCTGAGGGACAGCGCCCAGGCCCAGAGTTCAGGCTCCACGACCGGACTCAAAAAAAAAAAAATCTTCACTCAAAATGCAAAACACATAAAAAGATGTTTTTGGTGTTGGCTAAAAATTCTTTGTAAACTACAGCTTCTAAAACAAAGATGTGATTTCGCTTTATTTTGAGTTTTTTTGTCTGTTTTTTGAGTTTATGAGATAACCCAATCAAAAAATGTATGTGATAACTGGAATATCTAGGAATTTTACATCACTTATACGTAATTGATAACCTTTTCTGGAAGAAACCTTTAGCAAATGATAGGAAACACAAATCTATTTATCTGCATTTTATGATAGCCATATGTTACTTGCTCAATCCAATTGCTTTTCTCTACTTTTCTAGAAAAAAAAGTATTCTCACGGGCTGGGAAGGTGGCTCAGTGTTAGAATGCTTGCGTTGCATGCTCGAGGCCCTGGGTTCGATTCCTCAGCACCACATAAGCAAAAAGAAAAAAGCTGGAAGTGGCGCTGTGGCTCAAGTGGTACAGCACTAAACTTGAGCTGAAGAGCTGAGGGACAGTGCCCAGACCCAGAGTTCAGGCCCCACGCCCGGACCCCCCACCCTAAAAAAAAAAAAAGTATTCTCAGGGTAAGAGTCAATAAGGAGAAAAGAAACAAAATACACAATCATCTTGATTTATTTGTGACAAAAACAAATGAAATAAAACAATTTCACTTAAGCGACTCCATTATTAGTATCTATGAAGATGATCCTGAATGCCAACATCCATTGAATTTTTGGAATTTTAATTTCTACGAACATATGAAAACTAAAACAAGAAAACAAATACAGTCTTAGAGCAAACCAGCCTTGGAATAATTTTCTTAATTGTTTTGAAATTACAAAAGAATTAATACCATTAAAATTATCCTTTCCTATGGAAATCATTTAAAAATATTTATCACTTATAATTCAAATACCACGCAAGAGTAATTTTACAGAATAATTACAAATATCATTTTATTACTATCAAAAAATAGAATAAAAGACAGTCCCAATATATTATCATTATTCTTAATTTCGAATCATTACCTAAATATCTTAAACAATCTAAATAGTCATGTCTTTAACATAGGCGAAAATATTCTATACTTTTTACCTAACGTTTTCCATGGGCATGTATTCATGTTTCTAAGAAATGTTCACAGCAGGAAAAAGATGCTTCTGTGAAATTAATGTGATATATATTGTTGTTGTTCTTGATGTTGTTTGCAAGGTTAGGCATTGTCCCTAAGGAATTTTGTGATCAAAGCCAGCACTCTACAACTTGAGGCATAGAGCTAATTCCTGTTTTTAGTGGTTAATTGGAGATAAGAATCTAACAAGTACTTTTCTGTCTGGGCTAGTTTCGAACACAATTCTAAGACCTCATTACCCAGAATAGCTCAAATTATAGGTGTGAGTCACTGGCACTTGGTTTAATGTATGTTTTTTAATTTTCATTGTATTTCAAGTTTTTTGTTTCACTATAATGTACATAGTTCTAAACATAAATTTCGATATATGTATGTATTTCTGATGACAAATAATCTTTAAAAATGTATGTCTTTCTACACATAATATATATATGTATACGAATATATTTCTGAAGACAGGCTCCCTCTAAAACTTTTTATGCTACTATTTTTTTACCTTTTTATTTCAAAGACATACAGTCAATTTTTCCAAAGGTTTCCTAGAATAAAATAACTAATATTTCAATAGAATGTAGCATTTATTAATTTTAAGGGAATTTTAGATGTGCACATGATTTTGTAGTAATATTTATAGTATATTACTTGAAATAATTCTGTTCAAACTCTTAAATATTTGTGTGTAGTGGTGGGGGGAGAGGAAGTTAATTCATACTGGTTAGGAAATTGCAATACTTCAAAAATCTGTTCTATAATTTGTTATAAGCACATAGTCAAGCTATCTGTTACAGTTTAATTTTTTTGTTTATTTGTTCAAAATTTTAATATGGTTGCATGCACAGTGGGAACATTAAAATTATTAATCAAAAGACAAATGATCGCAAAATCATAGATACATATCAGAGTTTCAATAGTTAGCACTTATGATGCTAATGATAATTTTGATGAGAATGATGATGACCACAGTGTACCCTGATAATGACAATATTGTGATTGAAAAGGAAAAAACTTTACACATTTTTGAAGCTATATTTCCCACATTGAATATATAGTAATGAATAGCGTTGGATTACATACAATAAGAATAATAAGAGGAGAGTTTCAATAACAAGAAATACTATCACATAAAGAGGTAGCAACAGTAAAAACCCTAATGTTATTCCTGCAGTCTCTCTAATGTATACACATTTTTCTTGGTGGTATTATTTTCTTATAAAATTATTTATTTCCACATTTTGATGGACTAAAATGTCAGCTTAGTGAGATTAGTTCAAAAACATTCTCATACAGATACTATTCAATAACCAATGTTTCCAATGATATATTAAGGGAATGTTCTTCAATAAATCTGACAAAACATGACACTATTTACATAGAACCACTATTTACATAGTATCTGTAGTTACCTTAAAAGGACATAGACCTTAGAGCCAGCAGGTGAAATTTATTTTTATTTCTGCAGGAAACAATTTGTGACTTTAGACCAACAAACTGAATTTGACACTTTCCTTATTTGTAAGGTAAGGTGGAAAATACAAGGACTCTTCACTTTTCTTTTTTCTTGCTCTAGAAGTCAACACATATATTCTTCATTATTTCTAGTAGATTATATCCATTTGTATATGAGAAATGTAAGGCCAACAGTCAATGTAGTGAGTAAATAATGATACTAGAATTTGTGTCTGAGCTCCTCACTCTGTGTGCTTACAAAGAGAGTAATTTGGTGATGGAGAGAACCAATATGAAAAGACTATGGGGAAAAAGTATACTTTGGAAATGGTTGTTTTAGGACTAGGTAACAGTGTTGAGTAAAAGAAACAGGCTGGTGTCAGGGGCATAAAAATTAGTATATAGAAATCATTTGAGTGGGGGCTTGGAAGGTGGCTCAGTGGTAGAGCGCTTGCCTTGCATGCATGAGGCCTTGGGTTTGATTTCTCAGAAACACATAAACAGAGAAAAAAGCCGGAACTGGTGCTGTGGCTCAAGTGGTAGAGTGCTAGTCTTGAGCTGAAGAACTGAGGGACAGCGCCCTGGCCCAAAGTTCAGGCCCAATGACCGGACCCACCCAAAAAATAGAAATCATTTGAGGGACAGAAACTGAGAAAATCTTGATCATTCATCTTATCTAATGGGAGGGAGCCGAAGGGAGAGAAGAAATCTAATATACTTCCACACGTTTGGCTGGCAAATGTGTTAGTGCTACTCTTAGTAATAAGGACCACAGGTGGAAATGATGGATTTAGGGGAAAATATCTGATAGTTCTAAAGTTTACATGCAAAGATGGGTCTGTTTAGAAATCATCAAAATATCCACGACCATGAATATGAAAAAGAATAATAAAATTGGGGGCCTTATTGAAGGGGAAAAAAAGGAAATTTCTGACACAGGTGTGAGCAATGTGGGCACCATTGTAGACAAGATTGGAAGAAAGAGATAAATAAGGAAATAAAAAAGTAATAAGCACAAGTTTATAGAAGTAAAGGAAGGAATGTGCAAGAAGATATTGAAAGAAATATGCTATTTAGATTTGAAAAGTAAAAGGACATAAAGTTCAATAAGAACACTGTTTTAGTGAAAGTCATATTGATAAAATTTTGGGATATGAATATGAAGCCATAAAATTCTGGATCCATAAATTCAACAGATCCTGTTGATTTTAAATGTTGGGAACCAATGCTTTATCCTGACCTTAGAAGAATTATACATATATAATTGTCATGAACTTTACTTAGAGGCATTCTGTGAATATTTTTAAAGACTTTGTTTAGTCAGTAGTTTATAGATTGAACTACAGCACAAAAAAGCCTAATTTGTCCTACATTTCCAATGTGTGGCCCATGTATCCACATCAGTTTGGGATTATATTGAAATATCTTTAGATATGTTTGGATGTCTTATCAGCCTATTCATTATAAATGTAGGACATGTAACACCAAGTATTAGGTTGAGCATACAGCATTACTGATGTGACTGAAGACTCCTCGAATTGATTGTTTTTTAGAATAGAAAATGCCCCAATATCCATTGACACATCATAACTGCCATATACTCTATTTAACTCTAGTTCTTGTTAGGGATATCTCCATGGTGAAATAACCCTGTCAATCAACCTGACACAAATTCTTATATGTAGGGAATGCTTTTATAAACTTCAAGCTTTTATTGAATGGAAGAGTTCAGACTTTACCCTCACCAGTAGGACTGAATGCCTAAAAGATAAGACATTTTGCTTAATGCCTTTCTTTCATTTTCTCATACACATTGTCAAGTTGTGAAGGTTTCAGATGTAACAATAATACAATCATGACTTGTATTAACACAACATCTAGGATCTAATGTTAATTCGGATACTTACTAATTAGCTCCAAATTTTGTAAATATTTATATTTCTCCTGAGTAAACTAATGAGCTTCAAGAAAATTTCCCTAAGGAGCCTTTCAATTCTAATATCACTGTTCTCTCAAAATGCTTTAAATTCTACATCCTGTAATGTGGGCATAGGGTTACACTGTGGAACTTTTCTCCTCAAAGAGTGAGTACTACCCTGTTGCTTAATATGGACAAAGTACTTTCATACATAGACTGGTCTTGTGCAAACAAGAAGTGGTAGTTGAACAATGTTCTTAGCAGTTTGTACAGATGAAATGGAAATAGAGCAACTATGAACTCAAAAGGAATGTGCAAAAAAGCGAAAGGCATAAAGTAGAATGTGCCAAGGAAATGCTGAAGTATAATTTCAAATTATGTGCTCAGGTATGAGGGTGTGTTCAAAGTACAGCTTAAGAAAATGTAGTTGTATATCTTGGGAAAAAAACTGATTTAAACTCTTCTGGGATAATTGTACAAGTAGAAGCCCCTAACTCTGACTCTAATCAGCCACATCATCATCATCTTAGGGACTATTTTCTAAGTGCAAAGTGAGAAAAAGAGGGCTCATTACAGTTAGTGTTCAGGTTGAAGCAATGGAAATAACATAATTTTTCTAATAAGACTTCACTTATTTTGGAGGGTTAAAGTAGGAAAAATCAAGTAAATTGCATGTACCTAAATTAAGTGGGTCATAATATATTACTCTCTTTTTAACTGGGAAGTTGTAGATTACCTTTTTGTACTCTAACTTGGGACAATGATCTGCTCTCAGGCATTTTCTTCCCCCTTCCCATCTTTTGTCATTCCAATTAAATAATTATTATTTAAAGAGACATACTTGAGTTGCATTTCTAAATCCTTCAAAATTATCTGAACTACTTCATACTTCTGGCAGCCTCCTATATCTTTTCCAAGGGAATATTTTGTCACAACCATTTTAACCCATATGATATTGGATACCTTCCTGCATAATTCAGTGCAAGATATACATTAGACTCATCCAGATATCTCAACACTTGGTCCACCATGAAATCCTATCTTCATATAAATCAAGATTTTAGAATATCTGGGGAGGTGGCATCTGTCATTTTTGAACGACCCTAAGTCATACTTACATGCAATCGTGTTTTAAATCAATATGCCTCTCAGTAGATGAACTAATTGACAAGATGTGATATATATATATCCACTGTGGAATTCTATACTTCCAATTCATATGGAAATGAAAAAATCTTACTAAGTAAAATAAACAAGACACAAAGAAAAAGATTCCATGGTATCCCTAATTTGAATCAAGTAGGAAATATCTAGGATAGTCCTAGCAGATGAGCAGAATGGCTCAGTAGCTATGTATAAGATGATGATGAACAAAATGAACTACATGTGAAAACAAAGGTTTTCTTTGTGGTGGTTGTTTTTAATGTACTCTGTGATTCTTTTTTCTTTTGTGTTTTCCCCTATGGTTTGTCCGCTGTCGTATTTGATTTCAGTATCATGTGTCATTGTATATATATTTATCTTAGTTAGAGAAGGGAAGAGGAACAACAACATGGCGCAACAAAGGACAAAGTACAAACCACTGTAATACCAATGCTCACAGGACAACATGATGGAAATTTACATTACAACTTGTGAAGGGTATTGGGGTGAAGGAAAACTGTGAGAAAAGTGAGGTAGTGGGAAAAAAGTTCGACATGTTATGTATTCACCATCTTACAATTTCGGCAACCCCTTCTATACATCACCTTGACAATAAAATTAAATTAAAAAATAACTTACATAAAATATAATTTCACTGTATTGATATAGTAAGTACCATTCTATTCCCCCTTTCTTTATCAGAGGGTCATCAACTTGAATGTTACCAAAGTATACAATATCTTCACAATATACTTGCCTTTATGTTGAAAAAAACCATTATCTCATACTAAAACAAAACAGTTTAATTCTACAGAAACTCCTAACTTTTAATACTGAATAATTGTTAAGAGGACAGAATATATGTATTCTCCAAAATTCAGATGACTACTAACTAATCATTTTCAAATTCTGATCATGCCATACCAGAGACATTTAAAACAGTATCTGTTTGCATTTTAATTAATTCTGCAATAGATGAAATTTCCAATGAGATGTTACATATTTAAAAGTCAATAGAAAAAATAGCCACATTCTGGTAGAAGATAAAACTATGACCTATCTATAATAATTAATTCCTGAAGACTAAACATTTGTTTCATCAGAGTAAGCTATTATTTCTATGACAATCAGTCCCAAGTTTTTATGCTGTAAAGTCATCCTAGCCCAATGGTTTGCAACTTGTAAGGTTCACCTTAAAATTGACTGAATTCACATCATGACTAGCTTATCACTATTGTTAAAAAAAATACTACACTTCTGCTGTGATTCCCTCCCAATTGTGCAAAGAACACTATACTAAACTTTTCTGCATCATTTTCCCTCCAGTTGTATTCTTGAGATCAGAACACTTGCAAATAGTATTTATATTATTATTTTATATTAATTTTATTATATATTATTTTATCTATCATAGATATTCAGGAGATCTGAATATCTGAATATTAAGATCTGAAGATTATGGTTCAAACCCACCTAGGTAGCAAGGTTCCTTAGATTCTTATTTCCAAAAACTAATAAGGAATAGCCATACACAAGTGGCGCTGAGGTTCAAGTGGTAGAGCAGTAGCCTTGAGCAAAAACAGGCTCAGGGACAGTGCCCAGACCCAGAGGACAAGCCCTAGCATAAACTAAACAACAAAAACAAAATAAAAACAAACACTAAACCTAGCTTTTTTCTCTCATTGTATGAGTAATTAAGAGGTACATAAGGAAATTTATTCCTGTGTTATATATAGGTAGAAGAAAAGAGATGCCATACAATTATTCTCTTCATACCATGTTACACCAAAGTCTCAAAAAATTGCTATTTTTCTAAATTTATAAATTAATAGCATCCATTTGTTGGCAACTTTGTGTAGATTATTCACATTATCATCTTACACATGAACTATTGGAATTTTATATTAACTAATTTCTAATTATACCTCACTTGAAAGAATATTCTAGGCAAATAGAATGCCAGAATCATTTGTGAATTTCTAAATTAAATCTTCTACTTGAATACAATTTTGTAGTATCCTAGAGAATATGAAATTACAAACGAAAACATTTATTTCAAATCTAAATTCTAATGCAGGCACGTCTACAAAGTTCCACATTAGATGAACTTTGCTATTTTTCCAGGCTTAAGCTTTTGTAATCCTTCATCATTTCTTTGGAATCCAACAGAATGATGCTTACTTTTCAAATTTTTGATTGGGAATCATGAGCTATTTTGCATCTAGCAATGTTCTGTAATGAAGAGGGCATGTAAAACGCAAGTGAAGATTATATATGAGCTGCATTTCAATAGGAAACTTGACTTACCAAAACATATTGAAAAAATTAGCGGAAACTTCCAACTGTGTATTCCTTTCTTGTTGTGTGGCTTGTTTTATTCAGACAAAATTATACTACCTGGTCAAGGAAAGGTATCGTTATGTAATTCCACTCTCTAATCTCCTGTCTTAATCTGAGTGCTAGAATTCCAGGCTTGTATTACATTTCCCTGCCATAGTTTGTTGGTTTATTTAATCTAGAAACAGGCTAGCAATTCTGAACTTCTCCGATGATTTATCCACTAGACTGACAGCTCTGACTGTTTATGCACAATTTTCAAAGATGTTCTAACATTTGACACAGGATATGAACATTTTCAGATGCACCTGCAGGGTTCTCTGATTCATTCCTCCATGTATCTGATCCCTTTAATAATGATTACTTGAATTTCTTAATATCTCTGGTCCCTACCTTTGTAATATTCTCAAGCTTTTTTGGGGAAAGTTCACTTGAGGACTTTCTAATATTAAAAATTTCACTTGTTCTAGTCTTACTCAAGACATATTTTCTATTATTTCCTAACTTTTTCTACACATTCTGAGAGTTGTTTCATATGTATGTTTACACATATAAGTGCCTCTGTTTGTATGTGCTTGCTTGCGTGTATGTATGCCAAAATCTCAAGCTCTTATTCAGCAGTCTTGCTCTTACCTAGTATTCCATCACTTCTGTCATTCTCTCAATGCAGGTTTAGGCTGGTTAAGTTTAGGTATTGTCGCAAATGCTTTTTTTTCCCAGGCTGGATGCTAACTGAACTTCCCAGAATCCTTTACATTCTTAGATTTTATCTTTCCAGGAGTATCAACTTTTAAACTTGAGACAGTTTTGTGAGTGTAGCCCAGATTATTAACTTAAGAATTCATATAAAGATAGATGAACACACACATTACATATATTGAGTGTACACTGTTAAAAATGTGATCTTAAGCCGGGTGACAGTGGCTCACACCTATAATCCTAGATACTCAGGAGGCTAAGATCTGAGGATTGCAGTTCAAATCCCGCACAAGTAGGAAAGTTTCTGAAGCACTTATCTCCAATTAAAAACCAGAAAACTGGAAGTGGCACTGTGGATCAAGTGGTAGACTGCTAGCCTTAAGCTGAAGAGTAGAGGAAGAGTGCCCAGGCCCAGACTTCAAGCCCCACAAATACCAAAGAAAAAAGAAAAGAAAAGGAAAGAAATAAAAAAAGATATGTGAACTTAGCCAACAGTTCATTGCTAGAATAATTCCTGCTCTCTCAACATGGCTTTTTTTTTTCTAGTTAAGTCTATGCTCTTATATCTGACTTGGTTTGAAACTAGAATTAGTCTTCCATTCTACTTTTTACAAATTGGCATGATTAGTGGCCATGATTTAGAGCTAGTAGAAGAAACAGAGTGGCATCATCCTTCATGTTCCATTTAGTAGTAATGTTTTCTCTATATCACTCCCGTAGATCTACATACTGGCCTTGGCTTTATTGTTTCAAATTTGTCTTATTTATAGAGTCTTCTATACTGTATTGAACAACCATACTTAAACACAGAACTTCTTTTTCTCCTATTATTCATATTGTTTCTCCTACTGTTAACGTATGTACACTTGTGAAATAATGCACAACACACACACAAATATTTCTGAGAACATTCTTCTCACTTAAAATTGGTCTTAATTTATAGAGCACGTAGGAAATTTGAACTTAATGTACTCCAGGATAATGGATTTTTCATGTTTTTTTATTGTAGAAATGTTGTACAGAGGGGTTAGAGTTATATGTGTAAGTTAATTAGTACATAATCTATCAAGCATTGTTATCTCTTCTTTTGTTATTCCCCTGCCTTCCCTTTCCTCCTTGCCGCCTCAAATCCCACTCCCTTCCCAAAGGTAAAGTTCATTTTCTACATAGTGTCTTGTAGAACTCATTGTTACAATGGGTCATACTGTATCCTTGTTTCAGCATTTTGTTATTTCCCTTCCCCTCCCCACATTAGAAAAAGGTATATGCAAGATGAAGATCACTGACATAAAATACAGTAAAAACAGTGGTTATACGGTGGAGGTTGAAAATAGAAGAGAAACAAAAAAAATCACATAGTACCTGTTAGGTAACAATAAAGAAAAATCAAGTTGTGTCCTATCTTGGTGTCCATTTCACTTAACATCATTTTTTGTGGCCATATGTACATGTATAATGTTTTATAAGTGATTTAAATTCCGTATTTTCTCATGATTACGTTGTTACTGAAACACATGTTACCTCATGTACAAAGATGGACTTGTGCTATTTCAATGAAGCCACAAAACGTTCATTTTACCTGGAGCAGTTCAATAGATTGTTACTTGAAGTAATTAAAAGGAACTGTTACTGGAAGTGGAAACTGGTTCCAAGTGAGGAATTGAACATAGAGAAATGACAAGTTCAAATTAATTTGTGCTCTCGATTTAATGTACAAGAAAAAAATTCAAAACTTGAAGGAAACTCTGTCCCTGACTTTTTCGAGTGTGTTCTTTACTCACATAAAACTTGTCTGTAAATTTCTAGTTGAGAGTATTACAAAAGGAAACAATATGCCATTTGAAGGCCAACATAGATAAAAGGAAATAACGTTGTTTTAAAAGTGTTCTACTGCAAAGAAACAAAGACATGTAGTTTTAAAGGTACCTTATGCCTAGATATTTCACTCCTGACATGATTGCCTTGTTGCAGGAGTCAGTTATCCATTCCTTTATTCTGGTACTGAGTTCACCATAGCAATAAGGATTCCAAAAAGCAGGATCCAGTGAGTATGATCAGCAAAAGGAGCCACTTTTCAAACCAGTGCTTTAAGGATGGTCCCAAAGAAATATGTGGGTTTTTTTTTGCTTGCTTGCTTGTTTAGTTTGTGCTGGTTCTGGGGATTGAACTCAGAGTCTGGACCCTGTCCCTGAACCGTTGTCTTTGCTGCCCTCCTGCCACCATAAGTAGTACTCTACTGCTTGAGCCAATACTCCACTTCTGGCTTTTTTGGTGTTTAATTACAGATAAGAGTTTGACAGATTCTCCTGCCTGTTGGCTTTGAGATTGTAATAAACCCACGTGACATCAACTGTATGGACTTCTCTTTTGAACCAAGACATGTTAGATGAAGTTTATTATAAAGCTATTATTCGACCATTTTTAAAAGAATTTTTAAAAGAAACCATAACTTAACTCAGCAAAAGTAGGTGCACTGAATTATTTTGGAATTATGTTCTCTGCTTGGGAAGATTACTATTGACTTCATAGTTCCTTTTGAGGAACTTTTTCTGTTGGTCATGGGGCTTGAACTCTGATCCTGGGCGCTGACCCTCAGCTCTTCAGCTCAAGTTGAGTGCTCTACCACTTTAGTAACAGCTACACTTCCGGATTTCTGGTGGTAATTGAAGATAAGTTTCTCATGGATTTTCCTGACCAGGCTGGCTTTGAACCACAATCCTCTGGTTTCAACCTCCTGAGTAGCTAGTAGTACAAGTGTGAGTCACCAGCACCCAGCTCATATTTGCATTTATGTGCACTTAATGACACTATGTTGACAAAGAATGGAAATTTGAATCAAATGATGTGACATTGCAGCTTTTCAATAAAATGGAGGTAGCAATAAATATGTCCTCCTTTTCCATGTTCTTACATTAATGACTCATGAGCTATGGGACTCTTACATTAGCATCCTCTGTTGTCTGCGTATGTGGACTTAGTATCAGAAATTGTTCATAGAGAAATAGAGAAAGACAGATTTGTAGAAAGCAAAGGAGATCAGGTATGAAAGAGCAGCATAGAAGGATATACAACTTATCACACAGAGATTACGAACTATCCTAAGTTATTACAATGCTAAGGGCAATGAGGCATAAGCCTAGTTGATAACTTGTCCTTCAATAACAAAAAATGGTTCTCTAGAACAGTTTATGGTATAACTTAGTTATTATTATCATTTATTCCTTCCATCTGGAGTTATTCCTTCTGTCAAAACTATTAACCTCTGCCTTTTTGGTGCCATAGCTTACCAAAAAGATTTTCAAATCTCACTTATACTACCCTTCTGATTGTGATTAGCAGTGGCCACTCACGAGCCTGGAATCTTTGAATTTCCAGGATTAATCTTCACTGGTATCTAAGCACAGCCCTGGTATTAATTGCCATGACCTATTAACACAACGTTTTTTTTGTTCAGCACAGTATTCTAATATAGGTAAATTACATGAATTAAGGACTATTGATAGGTATCATTTGGAAGGAGCAATTATATATTCCAAGCATGGGTTCTTTATTTTGCTTTTCCTAGTTAAATGACTCTTTTGCCAGGAATAGGGCTTGAACTCAAGGCCAGGGAACTGTTCCTGAGCTTCTTTTTTTTTTTTTTTTTTTTTTTTGATGAAGGCTAGCACTCTATAACTTGAGGCAAAACACCACTTCCAGTGTTTCTTTTTCTGTTTATGTGGTACTGAGTAATTGAACCCAGTGTTTCATGCATGCTAAGCAATAACTGTTCCATGAAACCACATTCCCAGAGCCCTAAATGACTTTCTTTTTTATATAAGTTTTTTATAATAAGTTTTTTGTGTGAAAATACAGTACAGAGGGGTTATAATTACATGAGCAAGGTAATGAGTACATTTCTTATCAAGCATTTTGGCCTCCTATTTTGTTTCCCCTTACCATCCCTGCCCACCAATCCCCGCCCACGGCCAAAGTTGTAAAGTTCTTTTTTCGACATAATGTCTTGTTGCAATGGGAATTTCTTAAGATGGCATTGCTTTTTCATTCCGTTAATATGTATTACAATTTAGGCCAGGTGGTAGAAAAGGAAGTGGAAAACAATACTAAGTCCAGTAAGGCTGACATTCCAATCACATCACTAAGGAAGTAGTGTTAAGATCTGCAGTACTCTTAGGGCTGTTGTATGTGACATTATTAGATAAAACACTATTAACTGTCATCCTCGACATCCATAACATTCTGTTTCTACTTTCCAGGTCAAGAACCAAATATCTACGCCTTTTTATTGATTGGGTGTGTTTCCTAGGAAAGAAGAAGGAGGATGTAGTCGGTGATGGTGGAAAAATATGTATATTGGCTCCCAGTCCACATTTTTTGCATTTTTAGAAAGTGCTACTGATGAACTCCCACTTACATCTAATTGACTTGCTGTTTGCACAAGATGCAGATAAATGAAGACATTTATTCTGGTGGATAGTCACATATATTAACAAAATCCATTTCTGGAAAAATAAGATACTAGGCATGAAATTATAAATTATTGTCTATAAAATGGTTTGTTTTTTTGGAGAACAAAAGGTAGTATTGAAATGATTACTCCAACGTTCTTTGAGATTTTATGTTGTCTCAGTATCAAAATGTTTTCTGATTTCTGAAACTTCCAAACATAAAAGACATGATTTGAAGGTATCAGTAGTTTTAGAAAATAAGGAACATAATAGCATCCTTCCTGCAGAAACATGTGATGGCAAATATGATTGATTGTATTATGGTTCTCGTTTTTTCCTCTTTATTTCAAGTGTTACATATCTTGGCATATTACTCAATGTCCTGAATCAGCTTCCTCTAGGTGAGATTTACCTCTACTCTGCAGCGTCAAGATGGGTCATGTGACTTACTTCAGCTTACAAAAGTGATCCAGAAGTAGTGAAAGGCTATTTATAGGCGAAGATTTCTATTTCATTATCTGTGTTTTTTTCCCCCTTAGCTATAAAAATAGCATATTTCCAGAGGGAGTGTGCTTTCAACTTATATGTTGGAAGATTATAGCATATGAAATTGAGTCAAAACTCAAATACACCCTCATACATATAACACAGTCAGAACTAAGCTAATATTTGAATATGATATTAAGATGCTAGTTTCTTATCATTCTTTTATACCTTTATGATAGTTGACTATAGCACACCAGCATTTAACAAATCCTAAACAAGAACTAAACAAATTGATAACATTTCCTATTGGAAGATATAACAATTTTTAATAAATAAGCATTCTCCATGTGATCACTTGTGGGATTATCTGTTTCTATAGATGTGATTAAACACTCTAGAGCACTGTATCTATTATCCACAATCGTTATCCAGACCTTGTGATTGAGATGAGGAAGAAAATAATATCTAGTTTTCTCCTTCTCTTTTCCTCTTCTACTTTTTCTAGTGTGGATTCTCATCTTTTCTCCAAATTCTCCTATTAATAAAGGAAGAATGACACATTGTGGATATGAAGCAAAAGGCTTCAAAGCCAGAATTTTAGTCTTTCAGAAATAGATGAAGTAAATCAGAGTGGCTCAAGGAAGAATAAAAACATGATATTTTTCCCTTTCTGGATTTCACCATAGACTCTGAACATGACTCTAAATAGCTAGTGAACCATTTGCCTTGGCTAACTTTTTTTTTTTTTTGTCTTTTCTTTTTTGGTACTGGGGATCGAACCCAGGACGTTGCACTTGCTAGGCAAGTGCTTTGCCACTGAGCTACATCCCAGCCCACTTTGTAAAAATATAGTTTTAAAAATAAATGATAATTTAAAAAATTAAAAATAATTTAAAAATAAATAGTAATTTGTTATTTGCTTTTGGGTGGCATGAAATAAGGCTGCATTAACATTGTGTGAGTTAAGAGGCTAAATTTTTATCAGAATCTAAACATAATGAAAAATAGATGATTTTAAGATAAATAGCTTGTAGATATATTTTTACCTTGACATACCCTCAGAGACATATTTTTTCTTCTTTTCCTCTCCACGCTGAATCAACTTCAATAAGCAGTTAATGTAATTCAAATGGCTGTGTTTCTTTCAGAAATAGAATAGACCCAAAAATGTTAGAAAAATAGAACCTGTATTGGGTAATGCATTCTTTAAAAATAGTCAAATAAATATTAACCATAATTCCAAAATAATGACAATCAAATGCTCTTGAAAAGAGAAGATTGTAAACAGAATATACAAAAAGTGATAGTGCCACAACTACTTCAGGAGCTGCTCTCTGGCATTTAGGATTTCTAGTACATGACAATGATTTAATCAATATTAATTGCTTTCAGGGACTAATTTTTTTTAGTTATATTTCATTGAAGAAATATGTTGTTCAAAATGAATGAAAAGATAACAGTTTATTGTAAAAAGTATGCTACACACTCATTTTACATAGCAAAATACCTTTCCATAATATCTGTCTTCCCCAAATAACTAATCTCTCAAATGTACATTTGCATTATATGTATATAAATTGGTAAAATTATCACCCTTCATAATCCAAGGAACACAAAAATGAAGAATTATCAGATGGGATAAATATATTGAAATGGGTACTTTAAAGTCTCAGGTGTAGTTCGTAAGGACATGATGAGGTTAGAACCATCAGAGAAATGTAAAGATGCTACATTAGAAAATAAAGAAAAAAAATAAAACAACCCAGATTCTGAATTTCTGGAGAGCAGAACAGCAAGTAAATTCTTTTTCCACTAGAATCATTTGAAAAATATTTTAGCTCTGTAGGTAGCTCGATTTTAATCTAGTATGACTTCTTTTAAATTTCTGTCCTTTAGAACTGCAAAATGATAAATACGGGTTATTCAAGCCACCCAACGTGTAGAAATGTTTAACAGCAGATTTAGATTAGTAAACTAATTCAACTACAGCCTTATCCTGATGCAACTATAGGGACACCACATTTCCTAGTTTTTGAGAATAAGAAAATGTTGCCACTGGCTTTGTACACATGTATGATGTGCATAATACTTACGGGTCTTACATAAAGAAGTCTTGAAATGCTAAATAATATTTAAATAAGAGGTTTCCTATCTTTATTTTCACGTTTGGGGATCACTAAAAACCAAAATTATGTAGAAGGCTAAGCATATGGAAATGAAATCTGTCTCCTAATATTATAAAGATAATTTATGTAATTTTGAGTTACAGTTTCTAAAGTAATAAAAAAAATAATGTAAAACAGATACAAAAACTCAATTTTCTATCCTTCCTAACTTTCCAACAGCAATTAGAGAATCCAGTAAATGTACAGCCATCCCGGAATGGTATAGGATGGTATAGGATCACTAGATGGTGAAAAAGAAGATAACAAAAATGGTTCCCCTGGAACAATGGGAAACAAAATCTACATCTACAGATTGTGATATAGCTAGAATATAGTTTCCACTATTCTAAGTCTTTGATATTTTAGGTTTGTTTACACAGCATCTTTCCACTCTTAGGAAATGACCCTTTATTAATACTCAAGTGTTTGCAGCTTATAACCCAGAAACAAACAATGCTTCTAAATGTAAAGAAGAATGATATTAAGAGTAATCAAGGCTACTTCCATAGCTATAGCTGATAAATAAGAATGATATTGGGGAATAGTCCAATAATCTTGAATTTTTTCATGCCTTTACTCTTCTCCAACATGAGAAGTCCTAGTCAAAATGTGATAAACATTAATAGAGTATTTTTATATTTTTTATTGTTCACACCAAAGCAAATACACTTTCCTCTTTGCAAGCCTGACTTTGATAGAGTCAGACCCTCAAAATTATTTTATAGACAAAAGTTTACTGCTTTGACTTAGGTGTTTTCCTGCCTTTGGGTGTTGTTCTCTATTATTTTGGCAACTGCATAGAAAAAAAGATAAATACATTATGCTTGTATTGAATTGTTCAAAGTCAAGCTGTCTTCAAAAAAAGTTTTCTGTTCCCTTCTTCACTGCTAATTAACAGGATACTTTAACGTACATTCTCATTGAAATTGATGATAACAGGAGTGTCTGTGATTGCTTTTTTAAAAGTTTTCAAGTATTTTCCTTGGCTATTTTCATTATCGCCTTTGTTCTGGTCTTCTAATCAGGAACAGAGGGTTACCTAAAACTATCTTCCTAAGATATAGGATGTTAGGTAGAAAAAAATGGATGTATAATTAAAGATTTTGATCTCCTTAAAGACTGAAAATCTCAGAAGACATTTTGCTATTATTGGCATTGTTAAGATGATTTGAATGTTTTGGTTCTTAAACTAAGTGAAATACATGTGAAATGTTACTTGCTCCAACAATGATTATGTCTTATACTTTTCTGCTCCAATGAGATGAAACGTCTGACTATGTTGGATGGCATATTGATTTTACAGTAGGAGGGTTAATTATAGAAAGCCAAGGGAGATTCCTAAAACAGTATTGCCTTTCATGTATCACTTAATTATACTTAAGTTATATAAGTATAGAAATATACAAATATGAATTGAGTGACAAATGTGTGATTTACAAAATTGATTCAATGACAACTAATCCAGAAAGCAATTCTCTATATATAAACTAGTATACCTAGTAAGGACTTAAAAATTGTTAGAATATATTTTTTAACATTTATGTCAAAACATTTGTTTATTTGTAACTGTTTATTTTTTAATTTTTGTTGGTCGTGGAGCTTGAAATCTGGGCCTGGACACTGTCCCTCAGCTCTTCAGCTCAAGACTAGTGCTCTACCACTTGAGCCTCTGCCAGTTTTCTGGTGGCTCATTGGAAATAAGAGTCTCACGGGCTTTCCTGCCTAGGCTGGCTTTGAACCATGAGTCTCAGCTCTCAGCCTTCTTAGTAGCTAGGGTTATATGCATGAGCCACTGGCTCCTAGCTACACAATTATTTTTTACATAGCTATGAAATATTGTTTGATAATCCCATTCATTTTTATGTTGTGTAATGATAAAGCTACATCATATCCATTAATTTCTACATGTAACATTTCTTTTTAGTGAGAATGCTCAAAAACATCTTCTGGCTAGGATGAAATATCTATTCTTAACTATAATAACTTTGCTTCTTGTGGTATACAATTAATATATTTACTTTTAGTCCTGGAAGTCTGCTAATTAAAGTTACATAAAACATGAATTGTAAAGTGAAAGAAATTCATGGTTCCATTACTTATTTTAAGAAAACAATTATGCCTTTTGTTTCCAATTATATTTCTGTGGGAATGTATAATATTCATTGATTTAAATGTTAAAAAATACAACAGTTACATTATATCAAGTTGATTCAAACTTGTTTGGTCCTGGGGCTTGAACTCAGGGTCCCTGAGATTTGTTGCAATTTTTTTAACAATTTACCATTTCAGTCATGCCTCACTTCTGGCTTTTTTGCTAAATAATCAGAGATAAGATTACAGGAAGTTTATTTTGTGGGCTGCCTTCAAACAGCAATACTCAAATCACAGCCTCCCAAGTAGCTAGGTTGAGATACATGAGCCACCTGCTCCCAACTTCTATTCACCACTTGTATATGAGCTTTCATAGACGAAATTGTTTTACACTTTTATTCAGTTCAACTCTTTCATTTTCCTTTCCAATAATTTTATTGCCAAATTTAAGACTGCTTCATCTCAAAATTGTCAAAACATCTTCCTTTGCTTTACATTTCCATCTCTCTTTTTGTTTTATATACCACGTTTTAATCCTGCTTGAAGTTAACATTGTAATAAATTGTTATGTTTAAGTCAATGTTCACTTTTTCATTTTCCCAAATACTGCCTTTTCCTAACACCTCTTATTAAACAAAACGTCATTCCACAAATGTTTGGTTTTACCCATTATTAAATATTCCTTGATAATATTTATGTGGACCTAATCTTGTGCCCTACAGACCCATTGAGATGTACAACCTTTCCTATACAAATATAACAATTTTACACTAATAGCTTCAATATTGGACAGAAATATATTGCAGTTTATTTTTCTTTGTCAATGACTCAAAGAGTGTTTTTAGAAATTGTCATAAACATAAATAAAACTGTGCAGCTGAACGCTGTTGGCTCATGCTTGTAATCCTAGCTGCATAGAAGGTTGAGATCTGAGGATTGTGGTTGAAATCTAGCTGGAATGGGAATGTCCGTAAGACTCTTATGTCCAATTAACCACCAGAAAACCAGAAGTGGCACAGTTGCTCAATGAGTAGAGCATTCACTTTGAACTGAAGAACAGAAGGACAGCACCAGGACCAGATTTCAAACCCCATGAATGACCAAAAAAGGGGAAGAGTCAATTTATATCTTTTCTCAATTGTATCCTCCAATCCACAAAAATTATGTCTCCATTTATTTAGATTTTTGCTTTTATATTCAGCATTGTATAAATTTCAATGACTGTGAGTAAATAGTACTTTAGTACATTTTGACAATGTGTGAAGATAGCACAAATAAATTCACAGAATACAGTTGAAATATAAAGGGCAATGCCAATGGAGAAAGTCAGAAACGGGTTTATCAGGCCCTTCATCAATATGTGAGAGTGTAAGATATTTCAATAAGATATCTTCATATAATTAATATACACCAATTAATAACTATCTTCCAAAGGCTTTGGTATTCAAGTATGATATAAAGGATAAATACACATGCTGTGGTCAAATGAAAGAAAGATAGATGAGGAAATGCATACTTATAATGATTGTGTAAATAAACTAAAAAATTCAGTCAACATTTTGAGGGCTCATGGCTCATTGAACTCGAAGGTTACTGGTATCTAAGATAATTCTAAAATATTAGACTTGATCCTATCTTTACGACTGCTTAATACTATTGCTTTTTGAATCAGTATTCTTTTTCTTGTTGCTGGTTTTGGTAGTGGTTCTGGGCCTTGAACCCTGGGCCTGGGTGCTGTCTCTCAGCTCTTCAACTCAAGGCTAGAGCTCTACCACTTGAGCCATAGTACCACCTCCGGCTTCCTGGTGGTTAATTGGAGATAAGAATCTCATGGACTTTTCCTGCACAGGCTGGCTTTGAACCATAATCCTCAGATCTCAGCCTCTTGAGTGCCTAGGATTACAGGCGTGAGCCACCAGCGACTGGCTCCTCTTTACAACATCTTAAACATAAAATAAAATAAAGTAAAATCAATAAAGGGCATGTTTGGCAAATAAAGTAAAACGATAACATACAGACAAATGAAAATAATAATATACGTATATGTAAATATACATGTATGTACACATCTGTATATTCTTATATATGTATACATATATAGGTATTTGAATGTATACACATATAAGTATGAATATATGCATATGTACATGTAGTGTGTACACGTATACATTTATTTAAATAGAATTGAATCAGAAATATATTGAGCATATTAATGCCAATGAAATACTTTAATCATCCTGAATAAAATCCAAATACATATCTCTATAATAATATAACAACAATCAAGGAACATATGGAAAGATCATAACATACCTAGACATTGCATACATATAGCGATTACTGGAAATAGAACCAATAAGACAGCCCTGAACAACCATTATGTAGAAATTGCAATCCTTATACATTGATGCGTGGCACTTAAAATGATATAGTCAGTTTCTTAAACATACTGGAAATCTTTAAGACATTACACATAGAATTGCCTCTATGGTCCAGCATTTTGAATTACAATTTTATATACAAAATAGATTTCAATATATGTCCAATGAGACACATCTACAAGAATATACATAGCGAAACCTTTTATAATAACATATAATAAAACATTGAAATGCCCATTGAGGATGTTATTTCAATATACACATGCATATAAAACAATATGCTCTATCCATGAGAAAAATTTACATGGACTTACTTTGGAAACAGTGATATTTCATGGGAGAAATGGATAAAATACACTACATTTTCTAATTATATGATGTTTTTAAAATTGGCACATCTGTAGAGGTAGAATCTGTAGAGGAGAGTAGGTTGAAATGATGACAGGAAATGACTATTAATAAATTTTTGAGTATTTTGAGAGGGTAGTAATGATAAAATGTTCCTGAACTGAAGGTGATGTTCTTACTCCAACTCTTTAACATTCTAAGAATCATTGTACTTTATCGAAGAATTACAGATTGCATTTGCATTAACCTTAGGAAAATTTTTAGAATAGTAGTGGGTGAATCTGAGTGATAATTTAGAATTTAAAATCACAGAATTCTATAATGCACAACTTTAGTATGTTGATGAATAAGACTATCAAGAAAATATGATCTGTGATATATCCTCTGAGTGACTATACATGACATTAAGAGCCAGTGAATATTCTACAAATTCATGTATATTGAGCTATGAGATAGGATTAAGAAGGATGAGGGATAAGTATAATCAAGATGCATTGTATTGGCCATGGAATGTGGCTTAGTGGTAGATGCTTGCCTTACATGTGTGAAGCCCTGGGTTTGATTTCTCAGTACTACATAAAGAAAAAAGCAGGAATTGGCACTATGACACAAGTCATAGAGTACTAGAATGAGAAAAAGAAGCTCAAGGACATTGCCAAGGCATGAATTCAAGCCCCAGTACTAGGCAAAAAAAGATGCATTTTATTAAGCCAGGCACTGAGGGCTCACGGCTGTAATCCTAGATAATCAGGAGGCAGAAAATTGAGGTTTGAAGCCAGCCCAGCCAAGAAAATTTGTGATATTCTTATCTCCAATTAAATCTCAGTAAAATCAGAAAGTGCTGCTGTGCCTCAAGTGATAGAGTTCTAGCATTCATCCAAAGGAGCTCAGGGACAGCCCCCAGACCCAGAGTTCAAAACTCAGGAGAGGAAAAAGAAAAAAAAAACTCACTATACACTGTTAATAAACTGCTTTGTCAAACAGCAAGTCCCACACAACTACTTAAAGTTAATTAAAAATATGATTAAATATAAGTAATTTTGGGAACCAGACAAAGATAGTATACACGGGACAAAGTAAATGTTATATCATGCAGTTTGAGTTGAAATTTGTTCTATAGTCTTCTTACATCATTTATGAAATTGACAATACTGCCAATTATAGGTCAATTTCCTTGAGGAACAAATTGTAGTCTGCTGTCTTTTATACGAAATCATAGAGGTGATTTTTTTTTGCCATGTATTGAACTATATCTGATATTTTAAAGTAGATTTGTCCTAATATAATATTAATTTAATCAATCATTTCAGTAGGGTGATGTTGGTTAGATTTTTTCCAGTAAATCTTATCCCCTATAATAAATGAGAGCATGCTGTGACAGTCTCCTATTAATATGAAAAAATACTTTATAAAATTAACTTAAAAGGGGGAAAGATTAAACTTGACTTCTGATTTTACACATTTCAGATTATGTTTCTTATCCTCATTGACTGGGTTGGTGGTGGCACAGTACCCCATGTCAGGAATATGTGTTGGGAAATGTGTATTTATGGAAGCCAGGAAGTAAAGAAGAAGAGGAATAGGAGTGGGAGAGGGAGAAGGAGTAGGAGGAAAGAGAGAGAGGGAGAAGGAAAAGAAGAAGAAGGAGACAGAGAAGAAAAAGAAGGAAGAGGAGGAAAGGACTTTGATCTTAACACATTTGATCACAAGTTCTCAGTGACCAAATGTCTACAACTATGCCCACATGAAAGGATTCTCCTCTTTATGGCAACTTAGTGAAAGTTAATTATTAATCTCAATCCTTTATCACTTCAGATTTAATTTCTAGAATGGTGGGTAGATATTTCTATACATTGTGATAACTTCTGTTCCTAAATATTTACTTGAATTAATCAGAGAGGCTATTTGGCATGGAGGCGGTTTAGTTATACCATTGCTGGAGAAATATTTTGAGTGCAAATACATTTTATTTAACACATAAGGAAGCTTCAGAGATTTCATTTTGTGACCTTCAAAAATGACTATTTCATCTAACTCATAATGACTTTAATTTTTCATAATTTTATGACATTTCTATTTAAGTTTTGTCATCTATAGTTAGGTTCTCTCTTTCTAGTTGAAGGAAAAATAAATACTATCACAATCATTTATTTCTTAATTATTCTATAGAGTAGGAATAATATGAATTTCATACCATTCAAAAATGTTATATTTAAGTCTATAGGAATAATTGCATAAGTCCTGGAGTATCTTGTTTTATCTCATATGGAGAATGATTCAATTTCTAAAAATGACTGTTGACATAAAATACATGAAATTAAGTGTTTCTCTGAAATTCTCCGTACTCAAACCTCAGAAATAAATGAACAGTAATTAAGATTTTTATATACTCAAAAAATATATGAATCTATATTTTATGTCAAAAAAGTTTAGGTTTAAAAGAAGTGAAAATCCTGTGACCACAGTAGATAATATTTAATTTAATGAAAAATTAATTCATTCACCCTGACAGAGCCTATTGTTTTGGCTTAAATTAGAAATTTGATTAATGATCCCTTCATTGCTTTTGAATATTAGAGTATTTCAATTTGTACAAAGTTTCTGTAATTTAAACCTTTGAGTGTATATTTTTTCATAAAAATGAAAACTTTTTTTCACACTGCAGATTCAGATTCAATAACTAAATAAATATCTAAATGGAATTCAAATAAGAAATTTATTTTATTCTTACATATATTGTATCAGTGCTGAATATGGGTATCTCAAGCTTGTAATCCTCACTACTCAGGAAGCTGGAGTTCAAAGCCAGCCTTGACAACAAAGAAATCATCTTATAAATATGTTAGAAACAATTACAAGAAAAAAAACTTTTGAATACTTATTTTGGGGTCCATTTCACCTAACATCAACTTATCTGACCTTTGCTGCTTGTCTTAGACATGTCCCTTTCCCCAGTGCTTTCATTGTATTTGATGTTGGTATAATTTGTTGAGGGGAAGGGAAAAAAACAAATGGTTTAAATAAGGATAGAGGTGGATCCATTGCAACTATGAGGTGTAAAACTCGTTATGATGAAAAACGAACTTTACAACTTTGGCCAGGTGAGGGGCCGAGGGGGGGAGGTAGATGCGAAGGGTCGGGAAGGGGAAACAAAGGAGGAGGCAACAATGCTTGATAAGAAATGTACTCATTACCTTGTCCATGTAATTATAACCCCTCTGTGCGGTATTTTCACAATAAAAAAAATAAAAATAAATTTAAAAAGCCAGACTTGGCAAGACTTTGTGAGTCGCACCTCAATTAATCTCACACACACACATCACAACACACACACACACACACACACACACACACACACACAAAGCCAGAAGTGGAGTTGTGGCTCAAATGTTAGAGCAATGTCCTTGATGGGAAAAAAAATCAAGGGATAGGTCTGGAGTTCAAATCACTAGAACAACACACACACAATATTATGTATAAATTCTCATTTTAGTTTGAAGAAATAAACAATATCATGGAAAGTAATATTTGTTACTTATCCTGAAATTTTGTGAAGTTGTTTTTATTACAGTTTGTCTTAAGATATAACATAGGTTATTAAAATTAATATGAATATAGTATTTTTATAATTACACATAGCACCTTGGAGTATAACAGTTGGAATTTTTTCTGTAGCCATAAGAAATAGTCTGAGTAAAAGAAAGAAAGGAAGAAAGGAAGAAAAAGAATGAAAGAAAGAAGGAAAGAAAAGGAAGGAAGAGAGAAAGAGAGAGGGGTAGGGATGGAGGGGAAAAGGGAGGAAGGAAAGAAGAAAAGAAGGAAGGAAGGAAAAAAAGAAGGAATTAAGGAATGAAGGAATGAAGAAACGAAGGAAGGAAGGAAGGAAGGGAAAAAACAATTTAATTTATAAAATGTGCTATTTAGCCCAACATAAACTTGTAATTAACCCTTTAGTAAATGCAAGTTTTCAATTTTCATTTCTCTGCATGTTCCCCAAGCATGAATGAAACCAACAAATGAAGGTTCAGAAATAATCAGGTGAATATGTTTGCATCTGTAGTAAATATGTATGCAATTCTTTTTCTCATTTTCCATACATCATCAAATACTTATTTGCAAACAATTTACATTTAGTTATAAATATTCTAAAAATTGAGGTAACCAAGGGATATCAAAATATTATATAATGTGAATACTAGTAATTATAATGCTATTAATATTAGTCTTTATGTTATATTAATTGTAACAATTTTATGATGTATTTTATCAGAGAAATTAGCATATTCTGATTTTGGTGTTTGTGGGAGTCCTAATAGTGGACAGTAATTAAAATGAAAGGAAATCTGTACTTGTTGGCACAACCAAATATTTCTGAAAGCAATTAAGTCATTGGAGATTGTTCAAATACATCAGAAGGGCCTTAGAAAGGCTGCACCACGTTAACATGGTTACCTATGATGTGATTCAAGAGACACTAAACAATCATACTTCACTTTGCCATCACTATAATTATTCCCATTGTAAGAAGAATCATTCACATAATTACCTGATATAATCTTGTCCTTAAGTTATTATGTTCTATGAAATAATATCCAAATGTACACCACACTGAGTTAAAGCAAAAGTAGCAAAGTGTTTTGGACGATGTAACTCCTTCCAGATACACATGTTAAAATTCTATTCTCCTGTCTGGTGATATTTGAATCAACCTTTCAGAGATGACCCTGCAATAATGATCCTGGCGAAAGAAGCCCAATATAATTACTCTGCCATATGAACGTCCAACAAATAGATTATAATAAATCACAAAGTAGACCCCTATAAGACAAAAAATTGCTTTGAATAACCATTTTAAAAATCAATGTTTAAGCTTCTAGAGTATGGATAATATACTCCTGATGTTTTTAAGCCACTTACTTTGAAATATTTTAACAGCCCAATGGCTGACAAAAAGCAAAGTTTTGATTTATATTTCACAAATTCTGATAAAAAAGATTCATAAGGTTTTATTATTTGAATTTTATTCTCCAAGTCTCCTGGTTTAAAATATTTTTTTGGGGGGTCCGGTCGTAGGGCCTGAACTCTGGGACTGGGCACTGTCCCTCAGCTCCTCAGCTCAAGGCTAGTGCTCTACCATTTGAGCCAGAGCGCCACTTCTGGCTTTTTTCTTTTTGCTTATGTGGTGCTGAGGAATCAGACCCAGGGCCTCAGGCATGCAAGAAAAGCGCTCTACCACTGAGCCACCTTCCCAGCCCCCGTTAAAAATATTTTTAAATGGGAATTGAATTGAAGTTCAACTCTATTCAACTATCATAATTAATTTTTTAAATATTTTTATTATCTTTAATTGTACAAAGGATTTGCCATTCACTGAAACAGTGTATGGATACAGTGCATCTTGATCAATGTCACTCCTTTCAACACTCTCATTCGCCCCTACCAATCAACCCCAATCCTTATGTATCTCAATAATATGTTATGGAATTTCTTGCCATTTAACAAAGCAGTTTCTGTGTACAATGCACCTGGAATTGTGTTACCACTTCAACATCTTCAACCCCATTTCACACTACCCATTGCTTTGTATATTTCAATTCTGGGAAGTATCAAATGGATACTTGCATGTATTCTATCCTTTTCCCCTTCAATTTCCTACCCTCTCACATTGCCCCCCACTATCCTCTCTTGCACTACACATTTACTGGTATTTATTTTATTGGGCTTTGACTTAGCCTTTTAAGAGAATTATAGTATTTTCACTCTCCATGGATTCTGACATTTCAGATAATTCCTTTGTACCTCCTTGCACACCATCCAGTGTGTTTACTTTTACATTTATGGACACTCCTATCTACCACAAGAGAGGAAAGTCATGCAAACTAAGTTTCTCTGGGTCTGCTTTATTTCACTTAAAATTATTTCTAAGTGTTTCATTTTTCCTTTAGAATGGTGCAATATTATTCTTTCTGATGGATGAACAGAATTCCATTATGTATGTATTTATATATTTGAATATATATGTATGTATGTTTGTATACATACATATATACTTGCAAATTGGGACCAATAAAATTATATATATATATATATATATATGTATATATAACTTATATATACATATATATTCCTTGATCTCTTTTTAAAATGAGAGGCATCTGGGCTGATTCCATATGTTGGCTACAGAAAATAATGCAATAATCAACATGATTATGCTGGTAGCTTCAGTGTGGCCTTGTTTCTGCTCTATTGGATAAATGACCATAAGTGGAATTGCTGGATCATAGGTAGGTAGCTCTCTATTCACTTCTGTGAGCAATTTCCATAGTGTTTTCCAAAGTGATTGAACAAGATTACATTCCCCCCAACAATGTAATAGAGTTTCCTTTGGGCCACATCCCTATCAGTATCTGTGATTGTTCATTTGTTCATAATGACCTTGTAAGAGGGGTGAGATGAATCTCAGTGTTGTTTGGATTTGTATTTCTTTTATGGAGAAAGATGCGTCTATTTGTCATTCTAACTTCTTCTTCTAAGAATTTATCTTTAAGTCTTTATCCCATATATTAATTGGGTTCTTGTTTATTTGAGGGTTTATTTTTGTTGGGTTTAACATTTTGATCTCTAAATATGGGTTAGTTATGAAAACACTTGTCTAATGCTTAGCTAGTAAAAATCTTCTTCCATTCTGTTCTTTTTCTATATATCCTGCTAACTTTTTCCCTTGCCATGTAGAAACTCTTCAGTATGATGCGATTCTATTGATCCAGAAAGAATGATATTACGACATTCATAAGGAAATGGAAAGACTTGGAACAAACTTACATTAAATGAAGAAAGACAGACTCAAAGAAATATACCTTGCCTAATTTCCCTCATTTGTTGTAGTAGAATGTACCTCTAATTCTTCAAGTAAACACAGTTGGATGGTAAAAGAGAAAACATTACACTTGGACATGATAAATTTTATGGGATTCTAAACATTAATACAGTGAGATCAAAGGAGGATGCCCTTTGGAGAGGATCACAAAGGATCAATAGATGTACGAATATTATCATATAAAATAATGTTCATTAAAATGATCTCCAAGACATGATTATGAGAGTTTGTTTATGATTTTGCTCTTTTCTTCAGTGTTCTGATGCCGTTTTTTTTTTTTTTTAATTTCTGCACCTTTGGTTTTATATGTACGTTTGGATAGGACAAGGGGGAATACAGAAATGGTGGGACAAAGGCTAAAATGCAGCAGTGCTACTCAATAGACACTACATTGTAAATGAACTATACAACTTATGCGAGAGGGAGGTTGAAAGGAAAAAACTGGGAGAACATGAGTGAAGATGTGACACTGTTCAAAAGGAAATGTGCTCATTATCTGACTTATGTAATTGTAACCCTTCTGTACATAATCTTTACAAATTAAAAATGCACCTCATAAACAGGCTAGAGTAGCTATACTAATATTAGATAAAATTGGCTTTAAAATAAAAGTGGTATGAAAGTAAAAAGAGACAAAGAAGGACATTAAATATTGACAAAGAAAACTCTCCATCAGAGAGATATAACAATTCTAAATACAAATGTCCTGAATCCTAGAGCTCACAAATTCATCAGAGAAATACTACTTACCCTAAAAACACGCATACATCCAAATTAATTGTTGTTTGCTTGAACAAATCATTCTTACCTCTGAACAGGCCATTCAGGTAAAAACTTAGGAAAAATCTTTAGAGCTAAATAACTGTATTGACAAGCTATACTTGTCAGATATATACAGAGCATTTCACCTACCAGTGTCACAATATATATTCCACTCAGAAGCCCATGGAATATTCTCCAAAGTAGATCATATCTTAGATCACAAGGAAAATCTTTCAAAATTCAAAGAATTTGCTCTTTGTATCCTGTCAGACCATGATGGAACCAAATTGGATCTCGACATCAAAAGGCATCACATAACATTCTGAAACTCACAGAGACTGAATAACACATTGCTAAATCTATTAGTGAGTCACTGAAGAGATATGGAGGGAAGTTCCAACGTTTATGGAATTCAGTGGAAGTGACCACACAAAATACTACCTCCTCTGGGACACAGCAGCAGCACAGACAATACTCAGAGGAATATTTATAGCTTTGAGTATGTACATCAACAAATTAGAACAATCTTAAATCAGCACTAATGATGCATCACTAAGTCTTTGACAAAACAGGAAAAACAAAACCAAAAACCAGTAGACAGAAATAATACAAATTAGATTAAAGAAATAAATGAATCAGTCTCAAAAAACATACAATCATAATTGACTTTTATCTACTAGTAGCTCCAAAATTCGCCCAATGAATCTCAATGTAGCTGTTTTCAGAGGTAGACTCAACCAGCTAAAACCAGTGAACCAAACAAACTTCTAGGATCCTAAGAAACACTTTGTTTGCCTTTTTAACAGAAATTTATTCTATTGTTCTTATTAAGGTGATTTATAGATGGACTACAATTACAAGGGTTAGGTAATGGGTACATTTCCTTTTGTGAAATGTCTTCAGGGCCCTCACTTGTTCCCAGTCCCACCCTCCTGTCGCCACCCATGTGTTAAATATTTCACTTTCATCAATGTTCAATGAACTCCACTGCTGCAATTTTTCACTCTTTTCCCTAAAGATCTGTGCCCACCCCTCACCTTCCTGAAGACATACAATGAATATACCAGGCATAAGGTAAAAAAGACAGAATTATCACAAACTATAAACAACAACAAACACAAAACAAAAAAGAAGTTTTCTCTTTCCGTATCTCATAATTCATTTGAGTATGTATATCTTGTTATATAAATCTAATTGTTTTTTATCATGAAGTCAATTCAGGGATTAAGGTTTGATAACATAATTTTTCTTTCTATTTAATGATGCTTTTTATTTTAATATTAAAGTTGTAACACAATTCAAGTCCTAGTGAAATTTGAAAGTTCAGATTTAAATGTTCCAAATGTCTAATAATTCCTTTTGGCAACCAAAATGAAAAAGAGGCTGTTTTATCCTCAAGAATGTCATCATTTCATGTGTAAAAAAATAAAATAAATGTAATGTTAATTCAGTGGACATAAGGAATCAAATACTTATGCAATGCATCAGTACCATAGATTATGACATCTATTAATAAAATTAATAAAACTTGTTTTAAGTAGATTACTTAAGACATGAAGCAAGTGAAAATTTTCTTTTCTAAATGAAGTTACATAGAAATCACAGTTTAAAGATTCCAGAATTCTGTGTGATTTATACATGTCAATTTACACATATGCTAGGCTCATCTCAACCTTATTTGAAGATAACTGAGAACAGCATTAAAATTTAAAAAATCACGTAAATGGTTAGCTGTATTTAACTAAATAGGTCTCTTTTATATATCTTTATTTTATTTGAAAAATATGGAAAATTTATTTAAGTCACATCAAAGATAATGAAAAATAAACACCCTTTAGCTCCTTAAAAGACAATAAAAAAAGGAAACAACAAAGAAAAATTCAACCTCATTTTGCACGTGGTCTTTGTGGTGCTTCGTTATTGTGGATTATGTGACTATCCCATGAATCTGGGCTCAAATCACAAGGGCTACAGGAAGAAAATTTCAAAATCTAGAGCAGCTAATACACCTATGCAGTTGTTTGTTGGTTTCACTAAAGTCGCAGCTGGACATCAATGTACAAAGGAAATAATTCTACTGCAGGCAAGAATGTGATGAAAAGCATATTGTTATCTTCTTAGATGAAATAAGAAGACCACACTTTAAAACCTGCCTAAATGATTAGCCCTTTGAATAATAGTGCCATTTTTAATGCACTCTAGATAATCCAAATCCTTCATCCCTCCACAACCATTAATGACATTCACAAATCATTGCCGAGGGGAATTTCCAGTTCTATTTGATATTTCAAATGGATTAGGAGTAACATAAGCAATAATTCAAATTGTTGAGAATATTTAATTTAGAATAATCAAACAAATCAGATTCAACTCCATAGCATAACATTTAGGAAAAATGAATTATGGTACATGGCATGTCCTTTGTAATTTAATTATATACATTAGGGCAAAATGCCAGAAAAACTCTGCAAGAAGGAAACAGAAGTCTCTGATAAGATGCATTAAAGATTACAAGTAATTTTACCTACAATTTCTATTATATGATAGCATGATTTTCTGCTAATCAGAGACAAAAATATTTTTAATTATGATATGAAAAATGCATCATCATGAATGAAATTAGGGAGTAGATGGCTCAAGTGCTGGTTGGTTCTGTTAAATATTCTCATTATTTTGAGTGATCTGGTGTTTTGTCTTGTGGAATTATGAATGTATTTTATGTCTGGCAGGAAAATTTGACTATTAGATCACTGCTGACACTCAATGTCAGGAATCTAACCTGAGTCAGAGTGGTAACTATATATGTGTGTGTGTGCCTGCAAGTCTGTATTTAGAAGATTGTATCTTATTTCCCTCAGCGTATATATTAATTCTATTAGTTATACTTCATTAATGACAGCAGATAAAAGCAATTAACCTTTTGAGACATATGTTTATGTTCCTATGTTTGCATGAACAAACTAAAAAGTTATATTTTGGGTATGAGTTTTGTGGAAGTTCAGCTTAAAGTATAAATATCTTGAGAAAGATGTCAATGGCAATCATTTCAGTGTAGGTCAATTTTAGACAACACTTGGAAGGATATGTAATCATATATGAAAATGCAACATTTATTGATTTTCAAAAGCTACACTATTCGAGAAATATTTAGGAAAACAAGTTAAATTATGGAAACATAAAAGAAATGTGATTATTTATTGCATACAGTTTTATATTTTAGTCTCATCAAGTAAAAATGCCATTTATTTTTACTGTATAGGAAGGAAAACCCTAAATATGACAGTTTGTGCCATATTTCACATTGAGAAGCTTTGTCTATATCAATAAGTTTATTTGTTTTGTTTCTGCTTTCCTATTTATAATTCTGCTTCTCATAGTATTCTTCTAAGGACTCTTTCTTTCTGCCAGTTTGGGGCTTGAACATACATCATGCTCTCAGTTTTTTTTTTTTTTTTTTGCTAACAGTAGTCAGTCTACTATTTGAACCATGCCCCAGCCTAGAAATTTTTGTAGTTAATTGGAGATAGAACCTCATGAACTTTCCTTCCAGGCTGAAAACCATTATCCCCTAAGTCTCGTACTTCTTAATCACTAGGATTATAGAGATGAGTCTTGGATCCGAAGAGTCAATGACTTTTCATGTCTTATAGCTTCCACATGTTTGCTAGGAATTGCAATAATAAACTACCACAGATTGGGTAGCATTAACATTGTAAATACATTGTTTCTGAGTTGGTGGATTTAGAACTCCAAGATTAGAGTTGGCTTCTGATTCATCTTTACTTGGCATATTCAAGGCATTCTGTTTCTCTTGGAGTAGACTTCAACTTAAATGCTACCTTTGAGATTATGTTTCCATATGCAGTCACTTTTTAAGACAATGGGTTTTTTATCGTTAGTCTGATTTCAGTGGGACATAACATATTACTTAACAGATAGAAGAAAATCTCTAATAAGAAATTATTTGTTATTTATTATATTTATTATAATTTATTATATTTATTATATTTATTATTTGCATGTAAGTTATGGTTATACTTTTAAAAATAGCAAAAGAGGTAAAGGTTTTATTAGAGCTTGTAAGAAAAGTATGAGGTCTTGACCTCAGACATGCCACATTTAAATTCCCAACGCTACTGGAGGATTGAACTCAAAACCTATACTTGTGAAACAGCATCTCTACTACTACCATACCTGCAGATTATAATTTGATTGCTTATTTTGAGGTAGTATCACTATGCCTGGGCCTGCTTGGACTGAGGTCCTCCTAACACAAGCATAAAACATTTTGCTTGGAACTAGAATTATCTAAACTCTGTTTTCCAAGTAGGTAATATTATAGATTTGAGCCACTTTATCCAGTAAAAGTATACAATTACAAAATATCTTGATATTGCCTATATTTGTGTTTAACATATATAGCTAACCTTAATTTTCTCCCTCTTTGGCTTTCTTGATATAATTGGCTTTGTTTTGGATGGAATCCCATCACAATCAAAAAAGTCTCATAAAAGTTTATGTAAAAAATCATGGAAAGAAGCCTTCAGGTTGCAAAAACACTGATCTTTAAGTTATAATTGCAGTATTATTTATAGTGTTAGTCAATGCTTGCTTAAGTATCAGGAGGAAGGCAGAAATTTGAAAGATGTCAGGTCTCCGTAGAAATTTTTTTAGTTGTCACTTCATGTTATCTTCCTTCCTTAAAGCTTGTTTTATTAAAATCCTCTGGGTGTATACTGGTTGGACTTATTGGTAATCATCTCTGGAAATAAGGCTGATTTTAAAAGGCTGATGGTGTGGTAAATAAAGGAATGATCAGAATGAGCACAGATATTGTCACAGATTGAGCTGACCAGGTTAACTGCTGAACAGCAAAAAATGCAAAGTTTCAAGTTTGATGATCTACATTGGGATATATACAGAAGATATATATATATATAAATATACATATACATACATACTTGAAAAATTAAATCTCCAGCAGAATATAGAGAAACTGCGTGACAGGTATTAAACTATATCAAACTGGTTGCAGGAAAGATACAGTAAAATATACATAGTTTAGCATAGATTTTGCAAAGGATGAAAATTCTTCCTTCATTATATACTTTACAAATATCCTTATTATGTTTTAAGTTTTTTTTGTGAAAATACCATACAGAGGCATTACAATTACAGGCACAATGTAATGAGTACATTTCTTATCAAGCATTGTTACCTCCTCCTTTCTATCCCTTTATAATCTCTTTCCATCTCTCCTTCCCGACCCTCTCTCCCATCTTGAGCCAAAGTTGTACATTTCGTTTTTCTACATAACATCTTTTACATCTCATTTTTGCACTGGGTGCACCTTATCCCTATTTAAACAATTTGGTTTTTCCCTTCCCCTCCACAAATTATACCAACATCAAATACAGTGAAAAAAGATTTAAGTTTATTTTTTTTATATTGTAGTAGGAGCATCTATACAATGCTGAAAATTTGAATTACACAAAATATGCAACATGGGTAGCCACTGGTGGCTGAAGGATGTAATCTTAGCTAGTAAAGAGGCTAGGAGTTCCAGTTCAGATTGTATGTCGAGCATTGACTTAGAGCACAAAAACAAGATCCAGGCCCTGGGATCAACAGAAACAAAAATATAAAATAAAAAATGGAGTTAGATATTTTATAATGAATCATAATTTAATATACTTTACATTGTTAGAAAGACTAGACTTCTGTGTTAGCTTTATAACCTACCATAATAAGTAATGTTGTCGATTTATTAAACAGAAATGCTTATCCAGATTTACAAATTTGAAGATTTCATTGTATGTTCAGTGGGTTTTATTGCTTTGGGAGCCTGTGACAAGACAATGGCAAGGTAGGGAGTATGTCAAAGAGAAAAGCTTTTGACCTAGACTGATTAAAAGATAAAATAAGAAAGTAGTTGAGAGTCTATGTTCTCATAGCTTTTACGCTGAAGAACTTAATCTCCAGAACTATTCAGATTTTTTCCACAGTCTGGGAGGAAATAGAAAGTCATTTGTCTTTAACACGTAGATCTTTCTGGGACATTCTAAATTCAATTGGCAACACCTTCACAAATGATAATGACTTGTCCAGGGTAAGAAGCAAATAGATACTTCTGTAAATTCTAATCAGAACTCAGCATACTAAATATTTTATGGAATTCCTATTAAAATATTTCCTTGCAGATGGAGTGGGTCTTTATACTATAAATGTGTGTATCTGTATGTTTGTATGTGTGTATGTGTGTGTTTGAATAAACTAATATAACAATGTAGCAGAGAAAAGTATTAGTGGGATTGGGAATGTGGCTTAGGAGCAAGGAGCTCTTGCCTTGCATGCATGAGGCCCTTCGTTCGATTCCTCAACACCACATAAACAAAAAGAAAAAAGCCATAAGAGGCGCTGTGGCTCAACTGGTAGAGCGCTGATCTTGAGCTGAATAGGTGAGCGACAACACCCAGGCCCAGAGTTCAGACCCCACAACTGGACCCCCCCCAAAAAAAACATTAGTATGGCCTTTCGTTTTTCTTCTTATACCATGAAAGTCTGCCACAATTCCCAATCAAATCCTATCCAAGATTCAAACATTAATGCTGTCCCAAAAGTTTTGCATGCCTGAAGGGCTGGGAAGGTGGCTCAGTGGTAGAGCACTTACCTTACTTACCAAAAGTTTTGCATGCCAACCCAAGTAAATCTACCTCATTTAAGATGGCCATGGTATATAAAATTTTAAGTCCTCCAATTACGCTGTCACCAAGGAAACAACATATAATATTTCTTAATATACCTAGATTGTAGAACACTTTACCTAGAAAATTGAAGGAATAAACTTTATGGGATTTAATTTAAATATTTAGTCACTGAAATGGATGTTCTATATCCACAACTCAGAGCTCTATTAAAATACATAATTGCAAAACTCACCTATTACCATCTTCCATGAACACAGTCCTTCCTGAAAACAAACCAGATGTGGTAAACAAATTAACATGTACGCCATTGTCAAATGCAGCTGTTCTAAAGCATGGAACTGACAAAGCAATTAATGCCTGTAAACAGCTGGTTCTAAGGGGTATGGAAAGTGATTTTTCCACTAAAAGTGGAAAAGTCCACGTATGTTTCAGACTGTGTTTCATTGTTAGGCATTTGTGAGATATATTTTGGAAAGCACAATGAATGAAAGCATGCTGTTTTGTAAAACTTTGCTGGCTGACACACCAAGGAAGGAAAACTTTTGAAATGTTTCAAATGAAAAGACAGACAAAAGGGTGGGTAAGTTGTTGTACGCAGTTTAAATATAGACTGAAGCAAACCAAAGAATGGGAAAAAATCTTTTTCCTTAAGAAATGCTTTCTGGGTAAACTGAGCTATACACTATAATGATGAAATGATCATTTCTTTGGAAAAGTAAGGAAAAAACACCTGTTGAAGTTCTTTTTAAAGTGAATCTTAAATGACAAGGATGAAGAAATTTAAATGGGTTCATATTACCCAGTATTACTTTAATTTTTGATTAAAAGTTAAAACAAACTGACAGGCTATTAGTCCATGAAGATTTACACAGTAAGTTTCTGGCATATATTTTATTTTGTTCCACTTTTTTGGGGGGTGATATAAATATTTTATTTCAAAAAGGCAACTTGGTTTTAACCATTACACAAAAAATTTATGCAGTCATTGAATACAATTTTTTTTGATTAATTTAAGACAATAGTAGGTTCATTTTATGCCAACACAAAATATAAAAACCAATGATATTTTCACTGAACAACCATGCATAAAAAATCATGATATAATATAGTAAAACTCCGTGTCAACTATTTTTTGTTGGTTGTGGGCCTTGAACTCTGGGCCTGGGCACTGTCCCTCAGCTCTTCAGCTCAAAGCTACCACTGTACCACTTGAGCCACAGTGACATTTCTGGTTTTAAGGTGGTTTATTGGAGATAAGAGTCTCACAGACTTTTCTGCCCAGGCTGGCTTGCAACCACTATTCTCAGATCTCAGGCTCCTGAGTAGTGAGGATTACAGGCATGAGCTACCAAAATCCAAGCCAATTTTTTAAAAGCAAGCTTATTGAAACTTCTAGATTTTTCCTGTAAACAATCTTATATTTTTCAGAATTAACTTATAACTGAGATATTTTTAGATGTAACCGTAAATTTTTTATAGAATCAAATATAATTCTATTAATCAGTATTTCCCAAAAATCCACTGTAATTGACTTTCCCCAAAATCAATTATTACATACTATCTCACACACTATAATCATTACATTCTAAATAGTTTGGACCATTTCATATAAATTCTAGGTGCTATTTTACATTATAAATTCACATCTGTGGTTTTAAACTAAGGAGAAAAGACTTTAGAGGTAAAATCAAATATGAATGTGTAGTGTGGCCTAATTAAACCAAAAATTGTGAATTCATACAGACAAAATTATTTTCTTTCCACTAAATACGTTGAAGTCATACCATTGGAAATATTGAGGCAGGAAGTGGCAGAATTCATATCTCATCAAACAATGTCTCTGTTATTCTGCTAACCCCTCCATTAAGAAGACGTCCCTTTTCCCAGTTGTCTGGGAAATTTCAAGTGTCTCTCTTAGAATTCTATTTGGCAAAGTTCTAAATCATTGATTCTTTTTGTATTTTCTGTTATATGAAACAAAATATAGGCACAAAACAACTGAAATAAAATGCACACATACGTTGAAGTCATCACAGTTGGAAAAACAACCAACAAATTGGAACTTCCCCAGGAACAAAACCATGTTGTGCACAGCTTATTTTTTAAACTACAAAACCTTCAAACATGATAATTTAAGTAGAGCTATAAGTATAAATGTCTCTCAGAAATAAAGTTGTGTTAATTTGTAATTAAATTCATCTGGATCAACCTAATATAGAAAATCCCTTGAATGGATCAAATTGTTTAAAACAACTGTAACTGTATGTAAAGTAAGATCTGCATATATTTAAAAGAAAAAATGCTACAGTATTAAATCACAAAAATCATAATATTCTTAAAAATTCAGAAATGCAATTAGTAATTCCAAAATATCCATAATGAGAACTAAACACTACTGACTTAACAAGAACAAAATGTGCAAATAATAGAATCTGAGCAGTGTACACGAGTGTACATAATTAAAAAATACTCCAAATTATACTGTTTCTAGAAGACTGAATGTGGGTTATCTAAAGGAAAACATCAGCACGTTTTATAAATGAAATTAAAAATCTCATGAAAAGAGAGAATAGTAGTAGTTTCTGGAAAATAATATTTTAATAAATGGTGGTTAAAATCTAGTACTGAACAAATTGTATACCAAATTAGTTAAATCCAAAGAAGACCCAAGTTACTCGAGCTGATTTGAAACGTTGGCAATTTAATAGAATACACTCTAACATTATTATGGATGTTGACTCTGGGATGGAATTCATTTCCTCTTTGTTCTGACAAATGAATATATGAAAGGACATAAATTCTCCAACTAAATATCAAGACCTAACTAAACATATAACTAGAAAAGTTATCAGGCAATCCGTATTGCAACTGGGATAAAAAGAAAAATCAGTCATACTGATTCTGTATTTAAATCTTGGCTTTTTCTCATAAATTATTTCTTTTGTCTTGCATTTTTAAAACATTGTGTTAAATGATTTATATCTTGGTAACTAATTTTGGATGCCTCCTTAAATTTTGTTCTGTGTATAATATCTCACTTCAGTTCCTAACCCATGAAATGATGTTGTTTACAAAACAAATTCTAATAACCACTGTTTATAATACACAAAATCTCATAGGCATGATTTCAGGAAGCATAGGTTAACATTTTGATATCGTTGTCTCATGACTGATGAGATTTATCTGCATGAGTAAAGTTCTACCTAGATTCCTCAGCCTAAATTTAGCCACTTTTAAAAAATGTTTATACCTTTATCTGTCACCCATCAGATGTTAAACCTGAGTATAAAGTCTAAGGAAAATCATAAGGTAAGAATCTAGCTCTTCTGGATATAAAGTAAACCAAAACGCAGCATAGAGCAACTCATTCGACTAAAGTCAACCTATTTCTCTAAAACATGTTAAGCATTCCTTTACAATGTGTATTATTCTCAAGAAAGGAATGAAGAATGTGAGAAGAGGACTAAGCAAATATTGTCTTCAAATATACATAATTTGGATTTACCTCTTTATTTCGTTAATGGCATTTTTGATAAAAAAAAAAACTGTTTGAATAATTGATTTCCTGGTCAGGTATAATATATCCTAGTTACATATACCAAACTGCATTCAGAAAATGGTATATAGTAATTGAGTAGAAAAATATTCAATAAATAGCAAAAAGTATATACCTATAGGGTAAGATTTTGATGAGTCAATTGGAAATATTCTAATATAATAATTTGAACATTTCACATTGACAGTAATTATCTAGAATATTTAATGCTAATTAGACAAGATTGTTCTTCTAAATGAGCAAAACCTATTTCTCCTTTTACTTTATCAGGGAAATATCTGAGCTAAAAATGGAAATTAACATATGAATCTATAAAAACTGGAATGAATTATACTTTTTATTAGCAAATATTAATTTCACAAAAGTATTTTATTGTGTTATACACATATGTTCACATAATGTAGCTTGTTACATTTTATTCCTTTTATTAATTTCATTATCCTATTTTTATACTTATATTTTATTATGTCTTCATACTATCTTATGAAATATTTGAACATATTTACTCCAAAATATTTCTCTTCATCTCCTCTCTTACTTTTTTCCAAGCTTAATCAGTTCCATCTTTTACACCTGGGTAATTCATATTATTTTCTGGATCTCGAGTCTGCATATGAGTAATCTAATATTTGTTTTTCACAGTATCATTAATTGCTTTAATATGAACGCTTCCAATTATATTTTCTTGAACATGATATGATTTCATAATTATGTGTGGCTAAATAGTATATCATTGTATATATATATATATATATATATATATATATATATATATTACAGTTTCGCTCTTCAATGAGTGATTAAGGAACATGTAGCTAATTCTGTAGTTATTTATGTTTTTATGTGGGAGAAGGAAGAATAGAAATAATGATGTTTGGAATAAGAAACATGCTCGTTAGGCAGGCACTCTACTATTTGAAACATCTCTCAGCTGCTCTTTCATCAGTATTTCAATAATGCATTGTATTTAAAAATAAAATTTAATTACATTTGCAAAGGTGTTCTTTTTCAGTATATATATTATTTTTTATTACAATGTTACATTTAGTATGTCATGTGAGTATGGGGATGTATGTGAGCATGAAAATCTAGGCATGTTTGTACATGTAGATGACTCGAAGGAAACTGAATGTATGTGAGATACAGGATTCAAATAAAAGTTTGAGACCTGTAAGTGGCTAAATTGATGGATATGTCCAGTTTGTGGAGTGTGATTTCAAGATTACATTTTGGTAGCTTTTATACCAAGTAAGTAGATGTTTCTAATCCAACATCATAAGGAATAAAACAAGAACTCTATTTCATAATCATTCAGTCTTAGTACTCCAGACATTGTAATAAGTGGAAAAAATTACTGAAAGTATGGTGGATCAGTGGTAAGCCTTTAGACACTCAACATTTTCCCCCAAATCTTCAGATGTACTCTTTGGATATAAATTACAAGTATATTTGTAAACATACAGATATAATATGATCTTATATATGTAAATATGTGTATATATTATAAATACATCATATATTTACTTATATTTATATGTGTATCACAAATATTGATTTATATTTAAATGTAATTAATCTCATCATAGATACATAGACAGACAGACAGACAGACAGATAGATAGATAGATAGATAGACAGATAGATAGATAGATAGATAGATAGATAGATAGATAGATAGATAGATAGATAGATAGATAGATAGATAGATAGATAGATAGATTTTTTTTTTGGTCAGTCATGGGGCTTGAACTCTTGGCTTAGGTGCTATCCAAGTATTCTTCAGCTTAAGGCAAGAGCTCTACAGCTTGAGACATAGCGCTACTTCCAGTTTTTGGTAGTTTATTGGAGATAAGAATCACATGCAATTTCCTGTCTGAGCTGGCATTGAACTGTGATCCTCAGATCTCAGCCTCCTGAGTAGCGAGGATTATAGGCATGAGTCACGGGCTCCCGACCATACTTATATCTGAGATTTGTTAGTGCAACAAAGAAACAGAAACTATTATTTTTATCATGAAAGGACTTCACACTGACAGGTATAATTACAAGAAGAAAAACAATAACTATTCACAGTGGCACAAAAATTCTTTAGGTGTCTAGCAAGACAGCATGTGTTTCCAGACATGGCATGTGGTGTGAGCAGTTTACAACCCAAGCGACTGTGGAAGATATTGGACCCAAAAGAAACCTGACGATTGCATAAACACAGCCCTCTATGACATATTTATCAAGGACTATCTTAGAGACTCTTGTTAGGGATATGATGAAAAAATTTATAGTTTAGTTGTGATTACAGAACTCTTTTACACATATCACTCAGCCATTAACTATATTTAACATAGCTCCTATTGTTCAAAACATAGACATGGGTTTTTAATATTTTTGAAATTACTGTCTGCATAGTGTTGTATGAGATGAGCTTCTCTTTACCATATCATAGGAATAAACAATCTGAATCAAACTTGGAAACTGGTAGCTTGTTCTCTCTCTTAGAAAACCATCTATATAGACTTCTTTACATGTAAACAGACCCTCATTTACTTGCAAAAGTCTGTCGGTGAGTCAAACCTAACTCACCCAAGTGAGGTGAATTCTCTCATGCTTCCTTTACATTAAAAATGGTAAGAACTGTTCAGTAATGTGCATACTTTTTAATATGAAGTGTTACTCCTATTTTCCATAATATGAATCAAGCAGAGGAATCAGTTTAAGATGTAAAAGAGCCTTAAAAAGAGTCTTGGACCTTGAAAATTGTCCTGGGTATGAATTTTTGGAGAAATATCCCTTTTCAAAGACAAAGGACTCATTTTTTTAAATATTGTGCTGGTAATGGGGTTTGAACTCCTGGCCTTGAGCTCTATCTGGGCTTTAACTCTCAATGTTTGATCTATACCACCTGAGACAAACCTTCACTTCTTCCATTTACCACAAGTGGAGAAAAGAATCTCTTAGGTTTATCTCCCTGGAATAGCTTCGAATTGCAATTGTCAAATTAGAACCTACCGACTATCTAGGTGTAAGCCACGGGTGCTGTGCTAGAACGCAGTTCTTAAGAAAAAAAAACACAAAAAGAGGAGAAAAATATTTGCTCAATTATTTTTGTGTTTTCTGATAAACCTAAGCACTTGCTACTGGAAGAGAAAAAGAGAGAAGATAGAGATGAATATGCAGGAGAGAGACACAAAGAAAGAAGAAAGTAAGGGAGGTTAACTGAAGGGAGGGGAGTGGAAGGGAGGATACGAGAGGAGGGGATAGCTGAGTAGAATTGTCTGCTCCACACTAAGGATTTTTTGGACAATCAGTACCTTTGCATTTATGTAGCCAAATATTTTTTATTTTTGGTATAGTAAGCTGAGATATAAAATACCAATTTATGGGTTAGTGTGCTTCCTTCTGCACCAAGGAAACCACAGTTAGGTTATTGTCAGAGAGAAGCAAGAGTAAGCAATATAAGTGATTCTGAGAAACAATAATTGACATGCCAGGATTGCTCCCTTGTATGGTGAAGTCAAGCATCACTCTTGGTCCCTGCTCCAGTCTTCCTCTCAACAAGAACAGCAGAAACATAAGAGGAAAGAGATATCTGTGTAATGATCATCTCTCTGTTTACCCTCTTCCCTTGGTCTCTCAAAAAATAAAGCGAAAGGAGACTTAACCGGAACTAGTGGGGAACATGGGAGGAAAAATTTCAGTCTAACTTATTGTGAAACTTTTAAAATAATTGGAGCAGAATTTCAAATACTGAAATAAAACTTTTTAAATTATTAACAAAGGGTAACTCGAAATTTATCGAAAATTTAGAAGACTACAGAGCTCACTACGTAGTGGAATCTGAAAATTGAAACTGATTCCTGCTTCTATCATCAGAAAGTGAAGATCGTCCCTAAACTTCCAGTACTAAGTAAGTTACCCTTGATAATCACTTATACTGTGTGAATATAATGCAGAAAATATGACTTTAAATTTAGACTGCTGAAGTGATAAGCGATGGGAATTCATGATGGATAACATAATGCTGACAGCATGGAAATTATTTCCCTTCCATCTTCAGTGTGTAGAGAATAAAAATGCTCTATTGGATGGCCCTGAAAGTCCAATTCTAAATTTAAGACAGAAGGTGAATAGTAAAGGAGATTTATCTTAGCCATTCAGAGATTAGAAATGTGGAGAAATGTGCTCATTTATGTAGGTCAAACATGGAAGAGAAGATGTGGCAAGCCCATAGCCAAAAGCCAAAGTAGAGATATTTAACAAAATACCATGAAGTTGAAACAAGTCTTAAAAGGAGATCTGGGCTAAAAGGGAGTAGGGTAGAAGAATGGAGAGGGAAAGGGTGGACTAATACAGTAATAACATTCAATGTACACATGTCAGAATATAAGTAGGAAACATGAAGGGATAGGTGGGTTTGGGGTAAGTGAAGGAAGAAAACTGTGAAGTTTGACAATGATCCAGATGCACTGTTTATTGAAATGCACATACACTCCATTCAACACTGACATGATGAAGCAAAACCCCTTTCCACAACTAGCTAAACATAATTTTTTTGAAGTTTTAATATTCAGATACCAGAAGCATAAACCTTTAGAAATAAATAAGAACAGAGAATTGACATATTGTTGAGGCTTGTTTCCCTTTCAATATACAAAATTTAGCGTGTCAAGTCTGCTGCAAATGTAAATTTTATTTTGCCTATTCTTTTAAGCAAATTGCTTAAAATGTAGAGAACCAAATTCCAATATCCCTTCATTTCCAATAAAAAATCTTATGCACCTTTAAATTTCTAAGTTTTTTCTAAATACCTTAATGCAATGCATTATTGGAACTAATTTCATTCTATATTTAAATTTATTTTTTTGTTGTTGTGAAAATACTGTACAAAGGTGTTTCAATTACATGGGCAAGATAATGAGTACATTTCTTATCAAACATTGTAGCCTCCTCCTTTGTTTCCCCTTCCCAGAACTTCCCGTCCTCTCCTCGCTCCCCACCCCATCCTCCTCCCCACCACCAAAATTTTAAAGTTTGTTTTCGACATAATGACTTGTACATCTCATTGTTGTAATGGATCCAACTGTATACCTATTATTTAAACGATTTGTTTTTCCCTTCTCCTCCACAAATTAAACCAACATCAAGTACAGTGAAAGCAGGGTTTGTACAGTGGGGGAGGGACATACAAAGCAAAAAACAAATAATCTTATAAATGTGTTAGAAAAAATTGTATGAAAGGAAAAAAACATTTGAATATATGTCTTAGGGTTCATTTACCTAACATCAACTTGTCTGACAATTTCTGTTTGTCTCAGACTTATACTAGTTATTGCAAATAAGAGAAACCATGGCACTTATGTTTCTTTGGGCCTGGCTTATGTCACTTAATATATTTTTTTCCAAGTCTTTCCATTTCCTAACAAATGGGTCAACGTCATTCTTTCTGTTGGAGGCATAGATTTCCAGTGTGTATATACACCACTTTTTCTTGATCTACTCATCTATTAAGGGGCATCTGGATTGGTTCCATATCTTAGCTATGGTAAATAATGCTGCAATAAACATAGTTGTGCTGGAAGCTCTAGTGTAGTATTGTTTGTGAACATTTGGGTAAATACCCAAAGTGGGTTTTCTGGGTCATAGGGGAGCTCTATGTGGAGTCTTTTGAGAAACCTCCATACTGCTTTCCAAAGTGGTTGTACAAGTTTACACTCCCATCAACAATACAGTAGTGTTCCCTTCTCTCCACACCCCCTCCAGCATCTGTTATTATTAGAGTTCTGGATTATAGCCATTCTAACTGGGGTGAGGTGGTATCTCAATGTAGTTTTGATTTACATTTTTTTTATGACTAGGGTGGTTGAGCCCTTCTTCATATGTCTATTGGCCATCTTTCTTTCCTCTACGAAGTATCTCTTTAAGTTTTTAGCCCACTTATTTATTGGGCAGTTGTTTCTTTCAGGATTTGTTGGAGGATTTAAATTTTTCAGTTCCAGTTATATTTTAGATATGAGACCCTTGTCTATTTTATGGCTATTGAAGATCTTCTCCCAATCCGTGGGCTTTCTATTAATCTTGCTAGCTGTGTCCTTTGCCATGCAGAAGCTCTGCAACTCCTTGCAATACCATTTGTCCAGCCTTTCTTTGATTTGTTGTGTTTCTGGTCTCTATTAAGAAAATTTTGGCCTGTGCCAACAAGACCAAGGTTTCTCCTATTCCATCCTGTAATGTTTTCTGAGTGTCTGCTTTGACTCCGTGGTCTTTGATCCATTTGGAGTTGATTCGGGTGCAGGGTGATATATAAGGATCTAGCTCTAGTGTTCTACAAGTTGTTAACCAATTTTGCCAGCAACATTTACTGAACAGGCAGTCTTTCTTCCGTTCTAATTTTTAGCTCCCTTATCAAAGATTAGATGCCTATAGGTCTGTAGGTTCATTTCCCGGTTTTCAATTCTATTCCATTGGTCCTGAGGTCTGTTTTTGTGACAGTACCAAGGTGTTTTGATTACTATGGCTTTGTAGTTGAATTTGAATTTGGTATTGATATTCTTCCAGCACTGTTCTTTCTGTTAAGGATCAATTTTGCTATTCAGGGTCTTTTATTGTTCCATATGAATTTTTTGATTGCCTCTTCAATTTCCTTCAAGAATGAGGTTGGAATATTGATAAGTATCGCATTGAATTTGTAGATAGCCTTGGGAAGTATTGCCATTTTCACGATGTTGATCTTTCCAATCCAGGAGCATGGGAGTTTTTGCCACTTTCTAAGTGAACTTTCTAAGTTCAGTTTTGATTTCCGTTTTCAGTTTTTTAAATTTTTCATCATAGAGGACCTTCACTTCTTTTGTTAATTCTTATGTATATTATTTTTTGTGGGGCTATTACAAATGGAGTTGCTTTCCTAATTTCAGCCACACTTCTGTCAATGTTGGCATACAGAAAAGCCATTGATTTTTAAGGGTGAATTTTATACGCTGCTACTTTGCCAAAGTTTTGAATCAGCTTGAGTAATTTTGGAGTGGACTCTGTGCGATTCTTTAAATACAAGATCATGTCATCTGCAAAGAAGGAGAGTTTTATTTCTTTCCCTATTTGGATCCCTCTTATATTTGCATCTTGTCTTATTGCTGTAGATAGGCATTCCAATACTAGATTGAAGAGAAGTGGAGAGAGTGGGCATCCTTGTCTCATTCCTGAGTTAAAACGAAATAGCTTTAGTTTTTCACCATTAAATATAATGCTGGCTATAGGTTTCTCATATACAACCTTTATTTTATTGAGGAATGTTCCATGGATTCCTCATTTTTCCAAGACCTTCACCATAAAGGTGTGTTGGATTTTGTCGAATGCTTTTTCTGCATCTATTGAGATATCCATGTGGTTTTATCCTTGCTGCTGTTGATGTGATGAATTATATTAATTGATTTGCGTATATTAACCCAGCTTTGCATCCCTGAAATGAATCCTGTTTGATAGTGGTGTATGATTTTTTTGGATGAATTGTTGAAGTTGATTGGCCAAAATTTTGTTGAGAAACTTTGCATCAATATTCATCAAAGAAATGGGTCTATAGTTCTCTTTCCTTGATGAGTCCCTTCCTGGTTTTGGGATGTGTGTTATGATGGCCTCATAGAATGAGTTCAGTAGTGAACTTTCTCTTTCAGTTTCATTTAAGATTTGGAGGAGTATTGGTGTGATGTCTGCTTTGAAGGCCTTATAGAATTCCACTGTAAAACCATTTGTCCCTGGCTTTTCTTAAATGGGAGATCTCTTATTGCTCTTTCTATTTCAATGCTTGATATAGGCCTTTTAAGATAGTTTGACTCATCTTGGCTTAGTATCGGCATGTCAGTATTTGCTATGATAAGGTCCATTTCTGCCAAGTTCTCAAACTTATTATTATAAAGGCTTAAGAAGCATTCCCTTATAATGTTCTAAATCTTAGTTGGTTCTGTGATGATGTTTACATTCTCATCTCTAAGTTTATTTGTGTGTGTTCTCTTATTTTTCTGATAAGATTTGCTAAGGGTCTGTCAATTTTGTTAATTTTTTTGAAGAATCAACTCTTCGGTTTCTTGATTCTTTTTTTTTAACATTCCAATTCATTTAATTTTAATTATTTATTTCCATCTACTGGATTGTGTTTATCTTGCTGCTCTTTTTTAAGGAGGCTCAGATGTCTCATTAAATTTGTTTCAGGTCTCTCCAATTTGTTGATGTAAGAATTCAGAGCTATAATAAGTGCCTTTGAATAATATGTTTTCTGTGTCCCAGGGGAGCTAGTAATTTGTGTGGTCATTTTTCTTGAATATCATGAATATTTGAATTTCCTTTCTAATCTCTTCCATGACCCACTTGTGATTCATCAGTGTGTAGTTCAGGATCCATGTGTTACATTACTTTCTTTGGTGGCTTTTGGTGTTGAGTTCTAATTTTATTCCCTTGTGGTCTGAGAGAATGCAAGGTATAACTTCAATGTTTCTGAATTTGGACAAGTTTGCTTTGTGGCCTAAAATGTGGTCTATTTTGGAAAATGTTCCATGTGCTGCTGAGAAAAACATATTGTCTAATGCTGCTGGATGAAATATTCTGTAGATGTCTGTTAAATCTAGTTGGTCTATGCAGTTGTTTATTTCTGCAGTTTCTCTGTTGAGTTTTTGCGAAGTTCATCTATTTACTGGGGAAAGTTGTGTGTTAAAGTCCTCAACAATGAATGTCTTTGGATCTATGTGGGATTTGAGGGAAAGTAGTGTTTCTTGGATAAATTTGGGTGCTCTGTTGTTTGGCAAATAAATATTTAGAATTGTAATATCCTCCTGAAGGAGTGATCCCTTAATTAATATGTCCCGACCTTTTCACTAATTTTAATTAAAAGTCTATATTATCTGATATTAGGATTGCAACTCCTTCCTGTTTATGGGGGCCATTTGCTTGGTAGATTTTTGTCCCAGCTTTAAAATTGAAAATGTGTTTGTTTTTGTGGGCAAGAGGTGATTTTTGAAGGCAGCAGAAAGAAGGATCTTGCTTTTTAATCCAAGTAGACAGATATTGTCGCTTAATTGGAGAGTTAAGTCCGTTAATGTTGCAAGATAGAACTGAGAGGTATTTGGGAGTTCCTGCTATTTTATGTACCTTCTTGGGGGCTGGGAAAACTGGGTTCTTCTAATGGTTCTTGGATTATTAGTTTGGGTGCTGTTTCTTTGCCTTTATTGTGGTCTTGTAGGTTTTCTCTGTGTAGGACATCTTTAAGATACTTTTGTAGGGCTGGTTTGGTGGAGATATATTGTTTCAATTTTTCTTTGCAATAGAAGGGTTTTATTTCACCTCCGATTATTAAGGAGAGTATAGCTGGGTAAATTATTCTTGGTTGATACTTGTTTGTCTTTAGGGCATGGCTTACATCATTCTAGACTCTTCTTGCTTTGATTGTCTCTGCTGAGAAATCTGAGGTGATTCTAATTGGTTTCCCTTTATAGGTGATTGATCTTTTATCCATGACAACTTTAAGGATATTTTCCTTGGTCTGAATTGATCCTGTGTGTATTATAATGTGACAATGGGATGTCCTGTTCTGGTCTGGTCTATTGGGAGTTCTAAAAGCTTCTTGTATCTGAATAGGCCTATCTTTTTGCATGTTTGGGAAGTTCTCTGCTAGGGTCCTGTAAAACAAATTTTCTAGACCATTGACTTCTGGCTTTAGGTGCTCCGCTACACCCATTATCCTCAGATTAGGCCTTCTAATATTGCCTTCCTAGGGTTGAATGTTGAATAGATCTATCATATTTCGTGGATTTGTCTTGGATGGTTGTATATTCTTTCTCGATAATATCTAGGCTGTCTTCTATCCTCAGGATTCCATCTTCTGCATGGTCTATCCTACTATCCACACTTTCTACTTTTTTTTCCCTCTAATTGGTCGGATTTTATGGCTTCAAATTCTTCGTTGGATCTTTGCTTTATATCTCGTATGAAATTCTTTACTTCCTTAATTTGGTGTTCAGTATTTATTCTCAAATCAGTTAGTTGATTGGTTATAGTTTCCTTGTACTCCCATTCCTTCTTTTGGGATCCATTCAGCATTCTCTTTGTGGATTCCCTGACTTCTTTCTGCTTTCTGTTTATGAATTCCATGAATGCCTCTACTGATCTTTGTCTATTCGCATCCTGATCTCTCAATTCCTGTATTACTCTTTGATTAGTGTCCCCACGTTCATGCAATTCCTGTAGTTCTATTTGACTGATCTCAGCATGCTCACACAATTCTTTTATTTCTCTTTGAGTGTTCTCAAGCTGCTCATGCAATTCCTTTATCTTTATTGAGTAGCTTCCTCACGCTCATGAGTTTCCTGTTTTGATCTTTGGTTTGCCTCCTCTCTCTCCCTATCATGCTCACACAGAGTCCTTTGCAGATTTTCAATCTTTTTATTTATCATGTTTACCATTAGTGTTTGTAGAGCTTTTTGGGGGCTCTCCTCTGGATTATTCATTATCTGTTCTGTCCACTGATTATCATGAGTGGGAGTTGAGATACCCGGACTTACCATTTTTCTTGTGTTTTTCTGGCTTATTCTGCCCATTTGGGATGAGAGTAACTCCAGTTTTGTGCTAGAAAACTATCTTAAGGCAAGCATCAATGAAGTCTGTAGTTGCACAGTCAAAAGTCTACAGATACAATCTAGTTCAACAGGTATATTTTTCAACATCAAACAACTATGTATTAATAGGCTACGAACCGCAAAGAAAAATTTGGCAAACCAGAAGTTATTATGTTTAGCGAGAGATGTGGGTATAAATAGGAATAGAGGGATGTGGAAAGGTAGAGGGAGAGCTAACATAGTCCTAATCTCAAAGTAGGAAATAGAATGATATTAGAGACTGGGGAAAAAAGAAAGAGAAAAAAAGACAAGGAAAAATAGTAAAACAAAAACGTGAAAGATTTAAAAATAAAAATGCTTATAATTTATATAGGTATATAGAGGTAGTACGGCTCTTAGGGAATTTAAGTCTAAGAGGTTTTAAATTCAGTAATAAATTTCTGGATCAAGTGTGTATACAATGGGGGATAAGGTCTAATAATCAACTACAGATATATCTGAGAATGAGTAGAACAGTGATTAAATCATGCAAAGAAGAATGAAAGAGAAGAAAAAGTGAAAAGAATAAGAAAGAAAAAAAAGGATCAAAAGGTCAGTAGAGCTAAACAAAAATGAAAAAAAGCACACACACACATATACCCTTAAAATAAAAAAATTATAAGAGGAAGAAAAAAAGTTAATAATTAAAGTTAAAGGTTAAAAATATTCAAAAAATTTTAATAAAAGGTACCAAAAAAGAGTTCTTTGCTTTTTTGGGGTGAGAGGGGAAGATGCTGTATCTTCCTTTTGTCCATAACCAGTCTCTTGTTGGAATCTCTGGTCTGCTTGTGGTGTTTGATTTTCCTGTAGCTTGGTTGTTTTCTTAAGTCAGTTTGTTTGAGCAGGCAGAAAAATGTTTTGCTTTACCCAGGATTTTGTCATCCTTCTCCCAGGCTAGTTCAATAAGAGGGAGATCTGCTTTGATTATCACAAAAGAAGGTGATGGCTGTTTCTTCTAGTTTGGAGATGCTGTGATGGGGCTAGGTTCTGGGTAGAGTTGAGGCCTTTCAGCAAACAGTAGCTTTTCCTTGAGGAGCTAGCTTCTGAGGCAGTCACAGAGCCCAGCCAGGAGCCATTCTCAGGGTTTTTTGTTACTGAATTTCTATTGATTGTCTTGGCTGCTGTAGAGAGGGGGCAGCCTCTGGCTTTGTTTACCCAGTGAAGAAAGCCAGTCCTGGGGCTGGTGCAGGCCTGGGCTGGGTGAAATTTCCCTGGGTGGAGCTGAGCCTGGCAGGTCAGGTTAGGTTCCGGTGACCTGCTAAATGGCTTTTTGTTTTCATCCAAGGACTGAGTTGGAGCTAGTTGGTCAGCCAGGCTTTTGCCAGTATCAAAGATGAAGATCTCCAGTAGTGGGCAGGGAGGAGTGACCTTCCCTTCTGTGCTCCCTGAGAAGGAGTGAGGAAGTCAGGCTTCTACTCACACGGGAGTCTGTTTCCTGGGTCTTCTCTGGTCTGGGATCTGAAGGATGAAGATGTCTGCTCCTTGTCAGTTCTTGCTGGTTTTGAGTAGAATCCTCTCTCCTGCTGCATCTGGCGCCTTTGTCCTAGACTCCTTGTGTTGCAGGTATGGCGGCTACACCCGCCACCACCCCTGCCACAGCCGCAACCATGACTGAAAAGTGCTAAGATTTGTCTCCTTGCCTGGATTTTCTCTCTCTGGCCTAACTCTCTGTACTGTGATGGCACACTTGGTGTGATTCTCTGGCTTAGGACTGTTCACTGGAGGACTAAAACTGCTTTCTATGTGAGAGCTTGTTTAACTTCAGCTTCTCCTCTACTATCTTCCCGGAACCCTAAATTTAAATTTAAATGATAAATTCTTTTAAAATCATTTCACTCGGGCACAGGTATGGATAGATAGGTGATGTGGGCAGAATCAGAATTATTCAGAAGGTTGTAAGTGGATGCTTACCTAATTTTCTCTCGGCACAGAATATACACTGTCCTAATTGGAAAAAGTTAGCCTTCCGAGGTTTCCTACATATAAACACTCCATCAACATTTTATTAGATGATTATTCAAGATTAGCTATATGTTGATTGGTAATGACTGATCATGACAGAAAGTTGAGGGAAAACCATCTACACTTCAGTGAGGTTCTGATTTGTGCTTCACAAACTTATGAAAGCTCTACATGAGAAATATAGCAGCTGCATTTCTAAAAAGTCCTTGTGTTGATACACTTTCTAATATTTTCTCAATTCAAGTACTTCTCCTTGGAGTCCCATACTACTCAATGATGCTGTATTAGCTCCTTGTTACAATTTGCAGACAGGTCTTTTGACGAAATTTGTGTTTTTCAAAATTGCTCTCCAAATTCCATCCACAAACTGTATACTAAATTTATCTGAAAAAATTTGTATCTGTTGATAGTGCATATACTTTTAGTTTTCATTACAAATATAGAATGTAGTAAAAATTCTCATAGCAATTATACTGAACTAACTTGTGGGCAGATTCTAATGTAAATAATATACTGTGTTCATGTAAAGATTTTGAGTATCCAAAGTAACAAGCCTGTGGTCCTAAAACCAATACCTTACTTATACTGAGTGACAAATACAACTTCCAATAAGTACAGAATTTTTCCTTGTATCTTTTTAATATATATTTTATTATAAATACTGTACAGAGTGGTTACAGTTACATAAGTAAGGTAATGAATACATTTCTTATTGAGCATTGTTACCCCCTCCTTTGTTTTTCCCCTACCATCCCTTTCCTTCACACATCCCCACCTCCCCCCTTCACCCATCCTCTGATAGAGTGTCTTGTACATCTCATTGTTACAATGGGTTGACCAGTATCCTTTCCTTATATCTTAAATGAACATATGCTGGCTTGATTTATGCTGATTCTACTTGTGTAGACACATCTAAAATCAGTGACCAAGTCCAAGAGCACATAAATGAAATGCCACAATTTTTTTGTCAGTTGGTATAATTGTGTTCTACACATTTATTGACAGGTTACAATTTATTTTCAAACTTTAAAACATTAAAAATACTTTCGTTTTTTCTTTTCTTGGCCAGGAAATCAGCAAGACCTCAGTCAGCATTTCTCATATAGAATTATCACATGGGTTAGTTAACTGTTTATGTAGAGTCCAGTTTTCTGAGTCCAGTTTTCTAACTCATCTGCCTAGGAATTCATGCTGGCTGTTGGAAAAAGAGCTCAAGTAAAGATGCCATTTAAAGCCTTATAACTTTACTCTTTACCAGGGTATTGTCCTGCTACTTTGGTTGTTGAGTATGTCTACAAGAATTTGCATTCCATGAGGAGCAGGGAGACACCATATGACTTATACTTACTGAGATTTCCAAGTGACTTGGTATCACTTGTACTGCATTTTGTAAGTCAAAGCTCTCTAAAAATACCAGTTTTAAGAGATAAGAGGACTGGTAAAAGAACTCTTAGAGACAAATACATCTTCAACTTATATTGTTCCAAGTATTCCATTTAAGGCATATTCAACAACTGGTGAAACTTGTGTTGGCTGTAATTATGTGTCTTTGTCCATGTGTGCACGTATACATGTGTATATGTATGTTTGTGAATAGTAATATACATGTGTACATTATGGCTTATATCATCATTTACTCCTTGCTAACAAATTAGTAAGGAATCCCTAAAGATTTAACAGAAACTGTGTAGTTAAAGTCTTAACTCTTCAATCTGCTTCTTTACACAAAGACTTTGCAAATTCTCATTAATAAAGTTTCCATAAACTCTGAAATGTACATACTTAGTATTTAATGTCTGCTACCATAAATCTTAAATACTTTATAGAAAAGTTTTATACCTGCCTAACAGTCCTATTTTTGGCATATATAAGTAAAATCCCCAAATTAACCATATTTAAAACATTAAAACTTTTAAAAAACCTTAACACTTGCTGCAATGTTCATTTTGACAGGTGCCTTGTATAGAATAATTGAATTCCTCCTCCTACACATCTCTTGAACTACAAATATCTGGAATTATTTTGTTTTTGGCATGTCTATCTTGATTTTATTCTTAAAGGTGTGCTTATGTAAGACATACATGATTCTAAAATTTCACAACAATTCTTCTGAACTTACTTTTATTGAATTGCCTAGTTTAATAAAATGACTAAAAATTATACTTTATATATAAAAAATGTTCTGTGTTCAATTTAGCATCACATACTCTAACATTGGAACGATACAGAGAAGATTAGCATGCCCCCTGCGCAAGGATGACATAGAAATTTGTGGAGCGTTCCATATTTTTACAACAACAGATGCTGAAAGGTATGTGGCCACAAGGGAACCGTACTGCATTCTTGGTGGGAGTGTAAACTTGTTCATCTACTTTGGAAAGCAGTATGCAGGTTCCTCAAAAGATTCCACATAAAATTCCCCTATGACACAGTAATCCCACTTTTGGGGATTTACCCAAATGATCATAAACAAGATCATACTAAAACTACCAGCACAACTATGGTTATTGCAACATTATTTACGATAGCTAAGATATGGGACCAACCCAGATGCCCCCATTAGATGAATGGATCAAGAAAATGTGGTATATATACACAATGGAATTCTATGCCTCCATCAGAAAAAATGACATCGCCCAATTTGTTAGGAAATGGAAAGACTTGGAAAAAAATTTATTGAATGATGTAAGCCAAGTCCTAAGAAACCTAGGTCCCATGATTTCCCTTATTTTCAATAATGAATATATGTCTGGGATAAGCAGAAAAGTTCAAAAGATATGTGCATATACTCAGATAAGATGATGTTAAAGAAATTGAACCCCAAGTAGGGATACAAGTGTTTTTTTTTTTTTTCTTGCTATTGTTTCTAACGTACTTATAATGTGCAATGTCATTTTTTTGTTTCTTTGTATGTTTGTCCCCACGCTATAACCTCTGTTTTCTCTGTATTTGAAGTTGGTGCACTTACATCTTGTATGTATGCTTCTCTAATTTGGGGAAGGGAAGGGAAAAAATACTCCAATAGGGATACAAGTTGACCCATTGTAACAATGAGATGCACAAGACACTATGTTGAAAAATGAACTTTACAATTTAGGCAGAGGCAGGAAAGGGGAGGGGAGTGTACTTGTGGAGGTGGGAGGGAAGGGATGGTAGGGGAAATATAAAGGAGGACGTAACAATGCTTGTTAGGAAATGTACTAGTTTCCTTGTTCATGTAAATGTGACCCCTCTACAGTATTATTACAATAAAAAACATATAAACATTTTTGAGATGGAAGAGTTTATTTCCTCTATTTTACCCATATAATATCGTTAACAAAGAAATTAATGCAGAACACTGATATGAAGGTAATTTGAATAAATGTGTGTGTGTGTGTGAGTGCAGCAGCCCGAAAGCAAACACGCACGTGCATGCAAACATGCCATGCATGTATATTGGCTTGCTCAGAGTTTAAAAGCAGGTCTTTAAAGTCTTGCTAGACCTTTCCTATCTACATTGGTGAGCTACTCTATAAGCTACATCTCAATTCCTGGCTCTTTGCTAGTTCATTAAACATTTTGAAAAATAATTTCATGAAGTTTTTTTTTTTTTTTTGGGGGCCCTGATTGGCTCCCAAGTGTTATCCACAGATCTGAGTCTCCTGAGCAAATATTCAGAGTAGATAGGTGTGACCAGCCAGCACAAGTCTTTTAGAATAATTTTAAAAATAAAAGAAAATTTACTTCATGGGGCCTGTTTTATCATCTCCTAATTTGAAAGCCTTTTGGAGTAAGTATATGTCAATTTAATTCATTTAGGGACTGTTAAAAGATAGTAAGGGATTATATTTAAAAGTTTTAGTACTTTTTAAAAAAGAAACTGGAACTGTGGAACAGAAGAAATTTGGCTGTCTTCGGCCCTCAATTTGTAAGCTCAGCTCTGTGCATGATAACCCAATGTCACGAACACAGTCTGTGTTGAAGACAAAATGTGACAGTAAACAATCACCATGGGCAATATTTGCTATGCTATTATTTCTTGGACAATATGAATATTGAATTGAGAATGTAAGAGAATGGAGAGATTTTACCCACCTTTTTGGTATTGCTGAAAGACTTTTGGAAACTTTGACTCATTTCCTTCCTCACTGTGTGTGTCTTTGGGCCATACGCTTACTGTCTTTAACTACAAAGGAGGAGGCTGCAATGCTTGGTAAGAAATGTATGCATTATCCTGCCCATGTAATTGTAACCCCTCTGTACAGTATGTTCACAAATAAAATAAAATTAAAATTAAAAAAATTAAAAAATAAAAAAAACTACAATTTTTCTCAACACTACAATGGTAATAACATTAGCATTATAGCAGATGTTATCTTAAGAATTAACAGAATAAAACTTCTGAAACCCTTAACATAAACCTATGAATGAGCTTTGAGTTTAGCCAGCATTCTTTTTTAAATACCAAATAAAATGTGATAATTAGTACAGAAACCATTACATGTAGTGTGAGCAACCAGAAGTAATATCTATTGACCATGCTCTGCTTCCAAGGAAGCCAGGTGGATACCTTCTCATGCTGTATATCAAACTGGTTATGTTATGTCGTGATAATGTAAAAATATCAGGGACAGAACGATGAAGGAATGTTGTAGACTGAGGTGAAATCCATATGAAAATGCAAAACTGATAAAACATAAAAGTATCTGAGCAGTGTATTGTGTTTTACATCATTTAAGTTTCATCACAAAGATAAGGAAGACCTAGAAGAATAAATTGTCTTTTTGATATTCTATCATAGGTCCTTAGAAGGTTGAACACTTTCCTCATTCTTGTAGAGGCATCATCAGATGAGGGGAACTATATTTTTTGTTTGCTTCCTTCCATTTATTCTTCAGTTTGAAATCTGTACTACATGAGATTGAAAGAAACCAAGTGAAAATAGTCATGCAGGCCTTGGAAAGAACAATCAAAATAAAATAAATAAAATATATATAAAAGTTCTAACTAAATTGAGTTATGTAGTCTCAAGCGTTAACAGAAAATGATTTAAGCAATATCATGCTATTAAAAATTTTTTAAATGTTAAGAGCTGCTTAAATTTTTCCTTTCTACTACCTTGAATTAATTATTGATTTTCTATAGAGAGATTAAAGATGAGATTAACAAGAAACTTGAATAAAAATGGACAAAAGTTCTGAATAGACATGTTTTCCAAAAAGCCCTGAAAATCGCCTGTGGAATTACAAATTTGTATTTAATACAACTTCTATGCTAGCTTAATGCTTTGTGAGCAGAAGTCATTAGAGAAACGCAATTCAAAATTACTATGTTACTACTTCTTAACTATTATAACTCTTACCAAAAATATCCAAGGAACCAGGTGTGGTGGTAAAGGTTCGTAATTCCAAGTGATTGGAGGTTGGAGTCTAAGGCCAGTCTTGGGTACTGCACACAGTAAAAACCTGCCCTTTAAAAAACTCAAAAGGTAATAATGTTGGCTGGCGACACTTGAGAAAAGGAAATTGTCTACACTCTTGGTCAAAATACAAGTTTGTGTTCTCATTGTAGAAAGTAGTATGCAGTTTTCTAAAGAAATACAAAGTTGAAATACCATCTGACCCACCAATCATGTGATTATTTCTCCCTCGGTAACTCATAAATATATCTGTAGTTCATTGTTATTCACATTATTCACAACAACAGCCAAGATATAATTCGACGTCCAGTGTTCAACTACAAACTAATAAAGCAACTGTGGTACATGCACAAATATCTTTATCTGTTGATCCCAAAGTAATTTTTTTATTATTTTCCTGTTTCCATGTGATTAACCTCCAAATTAGAAATCCAGATATATGATTTAATTTAACCAAAACTATTTATTGAGTATAAGGACCTTCTACTCTCTACATTTTTCAAACCAAATCACAAAATATGATGAGTCTGAAATAACTAGACTCTTTTTGACCTATGTTAATATTCTTTACAATGTGAGTGAAATGTTTAAAAAGTATTATTTGTTTTAGCTTAATTGCTCTGAAGAGACCATAAATGATATTATCAAAGCTTAAAAATGATTTGATTTAAAATTTAGAATTCAAGAAATGTTTTTGACCACTCTGGTTACTGGAGCCTTCACTACAGCCTCATGAGACAATTTATATTGATGAAGCAAAAATCTGAGGTTAGACATTTATGAATAAAAAAATCATGTCATTCTGAATATGTAGAGCTACATATAAAACATAGAAAATTTAGCTTTTAAATATATGAATATGCTAGTATATTTAATTGCACGGTAAGTACTAGTTCTGAAAGGAGATAAAATTGCACTTATTTTGAAATGTAAACCTAAGTATTTATTGGAATAAATGGCAATGTTTAAAATATCACTCATTCAAGAAACAAGATGTACAGATAGTTGTTTTTCATGCCAATTATGTTCTCTAAACTTACTACAAATACTAGATTAGTAAACCTAATTCATTGCTTTGTAGGGAAATAGCAATTCCGTTTCCTAAAACTCATGACAATAACTTTTTCTCAAATAATTTCTAAGTAACTGTTTTATACTTTTTTGTCATGGAATCTTATTCGATAAATATTTATTCATTAACTTAAATAATTGGCCAACAATATACATTATGCATGGATAAAGTTTATCTAACACGAGTTGTTTTTTTTTCCAGAAGACAGATCATGGCTCTCTTAAAGAACACTAGAAAGCAGTGTGTTCTTTGTTAATTTTTAGTTATTTTGATAATGGATATTAATTGTCAGAAGTGACAATTCCATAATATATTTAACGTATTTGGTTATACTCCCTCTATTTCCTTCTCATTACTCCTTCCTCCAAAGATCTTCTGTTTTTCACATAAAATTACATCTTTATATATGCGCATATAAACTAATTTGGAAGATTTAAGCTAAACTGCAAGTTAATTCAAGATGTACAGTGAATTAATAGGATGAAAAAAAACCTGAATATTTTTTGTTAACTTTTGAATTGAGCTATAGTTATTATTATGGTTAGGGTTAGGATCCCAGACAGAATTAGAATTAGGATTAGAGAAATAGAAAATTTAGGTTTATCACAGGATGACCCATTGCAACAATGATACTCACAAGACACTATGTTGAAAATGAAGTTTACACCATGGGGAGGGAGGGGTAAGGGAAGTGGGGAGGGATGGGATAGTGGGAGAACAAGAAATAAGTGGGTAACAATGCTCAACAAGAAACTTACTCCTTACCTTACACATGTAACTAATCCCTATTTAAAGCATATTTTCAACGAAATAAAATTTTTAAAAAATAATGAAAAATAAAACCTGACAGCAAATAGAAAAACACTTAAAATTTATGTTCAAAATGCAAGTAAAATTTAGACCTACACACTGAGCAAAAGTTAGGATAAATATGAAAAAAGTGGCTTGTTATTAACATGATGGTTCGGTTATATGTATGCTTAGGATTAGGAAAGGTGTGCCAGTTAGGGTTAGGATGAAAAAAACATGTAAGACATTGTGTAAAACTGCCACATATTTTAATAAGAATGAATGGCAAGAATGAATGAAAACCAGTCTGTGTTACTTTAAACATTCAGAAATAATTTGGTTTAAAGTGTGAGATACTTTTTTGTTCCGGTTAGGGTTAGGGAAGGATAAGCTTTAAGGTAAATTTTAGTTTTCCAATAAGAAGTAGAAGCCAAAAAATGTGCGAATGAATAGAATGTAGACAATTTTCCTTACATTATCCATTTGGTGTTAAATCAGAATGTGATTTGGATTAAGTTTCTGGTTAACCAGGGTTTAGGATACAGTAAAGAAATGGGTTAAACTAGTGGCTTGCGCCTATTATCCTAGCTACTCCGGAAGCTGTTTTCTGAGGATCGCAGTTCAAAGGTAGCCCGGGCAGGAAATTCCATGAGACTTTTATCTCGAATTAACCACCATAAAACACAAAAGCGGTGCTGTGGCTCAATTGGTTAAACGCACACCTTGAGCTAAAGAACTCAGGGATCATGCCCTGGCCAGAGTACAAGCCCACGACTGACAAAAGAAAAAAGAAACGTTAAATATTAAGTAAAGCTGAACCTTTTTCTTTTAGGTTCTAGAAATTCAGTAAAAGCTGGGATAATGGAAGTACAATGTATTTCATAATATCAGGATTTGAGATCAATGGGTATAATGATACCTGTTATGGAACAAAATACATTCAGAGTTAAGAGTGAAAAAATCTATAGGGTTTACAGAAAACCTGCAATTTATTTCAAGAATTACCAGTGGAATTTCAGTTAGGATTGCACAAAATGAGCATTTTTCATAAATTTTAAAACTGGGATATGATTAGTGTCAAGGTTATGGTTAGGATTCAAGCCATTGTTAGGCTTAGAGTGAAGGAGAAAAAAATGAGGGTCAAATTGAAGTTAAATTTTAATATAAGCCTGATAAGAATTAGAATGAATGTAAACAAGAGTATTGCTATTAATATTAGAATCTACTTACAATTAGGCTGATGGTTATTCTCAATGTTCCAGTTAAGAAAGATTAAGTTTAGGGTTAGAAAATGACTAAGATATTGGAAAAAATGAAACCTATGTTTGGAAGGATGAGTGAAAACTAGTGTACTTGTGATAGTGTTAGTATTGTCATATAATTTGGATTGAGATTAGGGTCAGTATTTTCTTCTGATCATATATACTGTTATGAATAAGAAAGCTTTTAATATAAAATTGTGTTCAGTAACAAGTAGAAGCAAATATGTGAGACTGAATAGTAACTAGAACATTATCATTATATTTATTTCTCAGTGATCATTCTTGTAGTGATTAAGGAGAGTTTTCCAGCCAGGTTTAGGTTGAGAGTTAGCGTTAATTACTGGACTAGATGGTAAGTAGATCTGAAACTGTTTTCAGATACAGTGGTTCAGGAAAAGGTAGAATCAATGGAAACTACAGTATTTTTCCTGGTAAGAGAATGTGAGGACAAGTAATATAATGGCTCATGTTAGGGAACAAGATAACTTTAGAGGTAGAGTCAGAAAATTTGAGGGAATTAGGGCAAACTGAAACTCATTTCCATAGTGAAAACTGAAGTATTCATTAGAATGATTAAAAACTAGAGTATTTTTCTTAAACATTAGAATTGGATTATGATTAGGGTGAAAGTTAGGTTTTAGTTCCAGCTAGGCTTAGTGTAAGCACTATGGAAATGGAAAATTTAGGGTCAAACTGAAAGTAAATCTTCAAATAACAAGTAGAGTTAGAATTAGGATGAATGTGAAATAGAAAACTGCTAATAATATTAAGATTAGGGTATGATTACGGTGAGGGTTAACATCAATATTCCAGTTAGGGTTGGGGTTACAATAAAGACAAGATAATGAGTGAAACTACAAACTATTTTTAGAAAGATGATTTGAATTGAAGTTAGGATGAAGAAAAACTGATGTATTTGTGTGGTTTTTAGACTCCAAAGGCCATTAGTTCTAGGTTTAGGTTTAATTTCCTAATTCAGTTTAGGCTTAGGGTTAGGGAATGGTAAACTTTAAGGTAAAATTGAGTTTCTACTAAAACTTTCAAGTAAAGTAAGCGCAAAATTTAAAAAAAAACTACAGAGTTTCCCTAATTTTCCTATTCAGGGTTCAATAGGGTTAAATTTAGAGTTAGGTTTCTAGTAAGGTTTAGATATATAGTTAGGGTTTGGAAGTAGAGCAGATTTTAAGTAAACCCGCAGCTTCTTTTTGGATATACAGGAGTTCAATAAAAGTTAAGATCAATGGAAACTATGGTATTTTTCATGATATGAGCATTTGAGGTTAATGATTCCTAACAGGGGACAAGATAGATTTCAGAGTCCAAGTTAGGGAATCTGTAGGATTTGGAGCAAATTGCAAATCATTTCAAAGACAATGGGTATCTGTAAGGATGTATCTAAACTCGAGTAATGTCCATTAATTTTAGGATTGGGTTACTATATCATCAAGGTTACTCTTAGGGTTTTGACCAGGATTAGAATTAATATTTGGGAAATGGAAGGTTGAGAACTTGAGTGATTTACTTCATTTGTGTATATATAGATATGTATATATGTATATATATACATATACATATACATATACATATATATATATATATATATATATATATATATATATATATATATATATATATATATATATATACATTATTCTAAGGCTTTAACTCAAGGCTTGGGTTCTGTTCCTGAGCTTAATACTGTAGGCAACGAGCCACGAATCCACTTCCAGGTTTCTTTGGCAGTGAATTGGAGACAAGAATCGCACAGACTTTACTATCCAAGCTGATACTGAACTGAGATCTCCAGATCTCTGCCTTCTGATTAAAGTTAGAATTAATGGCATGAGCTACCAGTGCCCAGGAAAGTGCTTGACTTTTATTGATTGTTTTTACTTATGTTCAAGACCAAGTCTTGAATTTAATATCTGATAGCTTGGTCACGAGGTAGCCAATGCCACTTGAGCCATATCTCCTAAAATGATTATTTTAAATAGCTGGAAATCATTAAATTTTCTTCAGATGATAGGCATCATTACTGTTGTTCTAAAACTCATCCTAACGAAAAAAGATTTATAGACCCTAGAGATCATCTGAGCACATTCTCATGCTTTGCTTCTAATTGCATAACATTTTAGGGACATGATTTTTAATCAATATTTTGAGTTATCATTAAATAAAGCAATTAATGCATACAGTATACTTTGATCAATGCCAACCCTTTCAACATTCTCATCCATCACTCCTCTATGAATATCTTCCTTCACTCTTCTTAATTTTGTAGGAAATTTACTGGATTCCTTTCTGCACTTCCACCAACTCCTCTTCTTCATTGTGCCTTTCCTCCCTTCACCTCTCTTTTGACTACCCACTTTCATATTATCCATCAACTCTACTCCTAGGCATTTACTTGAAAGTTTACAAACCAGGATATAGTTAAAGTTTCAGCACAACCATGCTCACTGAATCAGCCCAGATACCCCTCAAGAGAAATGAATGAAGAAAATGTAATACACAACACCCACACCAACACACTGGCAATTCTACTTACCCATCAGAAAGAATATTGTACCATTTGTATCTCTCATCTCTCATTTCTCTTATTTCTTCTGCCTGATATCCCATTGTCGCCTTACTGTCCCTGTACTGCAGTAACTGACGCATGCAAACTGATGTAAAAGATTTTCAGGGTTATTGGCTAGCCATAGATTCCTGAATATGAGTACTTTGCTCCTTCTCTTTGTCTATTCATGCCTTTGAGTAGTGATTGTGCAGATTCATTTGTACCATTTGCTACACAGAAAAGAGATGAACTACTTGGACATATATTTACATACATGTATATACATACATACATGGATATATGCATTTTATGTTTTCAAGAATTATGGAGCTAACAAAAATCACATGCATTTTCCTTCCTTTTCAATTCTTTCAAGCCTAAATAACTTTGTCTCTTTTGAATACCTAATTTTAAAGAGAATGTCACCATCTCTGATCTGTCAGTGGCCTTGAAATTAGATGTTCAAATAGGACAAACTTATTTAGGCTTTTTGGTGGAAGAGTGGAGTATTACTAGGGTTCTATCCAGGAGTTCTCTGCTTGCTAGACAGGACTTTGGTTGTATAGCACCCAGCAGCTCAACCACTGTTGCCATAGTTCTAGTCCATATTATTTGCTTGAGGTCTTGAACTTTTTGCACAGTTGTGATCTTAGATTGATGGAGACTTTGTTACCTATGCCTCCCAATAATTAGCTAGGATTTCAGATGTGAATCATGATGGCCAGCTCATTTGTTGAGATGGGAGATGGCTGTCTTGGCAGTTATTTCTGTGGTCTAGCCTCAGCCCATTATCTTGTCATTTCTTCTTCCCAATCAGCTGGGATTACAGAAGTGGATTACTATACTTGGTGTACATGACATCTTCTTTTTTTTTAAGAGGTTTTTATTGTAAAAATACTGTATAGAGGGGTTATAGTTACTTGAGCAACGTAATGAGTGCATTTTCTATCAAGCAGTATTACCTCCTCCTGTTTGTCTCCTACCCCCCTTCCCTCCCACCTCCACAACTTCACTCCGCCTCTCCCCTCTTCCCCACTTCCCTGCCTAAATTGTAAACTTCTTTTCTCAACATATTCTCTTATGCATGTCATTGTTACAATGGGTTGGTCTGTTTGCCTATTTAAACATTTTTTTTCTTTCTCCTCCCCAAGCTAGAGAAATGTGTATTTAAGATGCAGGGCACGGACATATATAATTTTTTTCAAGACTCCACTTAGAGCTCCTATGACCCAGCAATCCCACTTTGGGGCATTTACCAAATGATCACAATCAAAACCATACTAAGCTACCAGCACAACAGTGTTTATTGCAGCATTATTTACCATAGCTAAGATATGAAACCGACCCAGGGCCCCTCAGTAGATGAACTGATGAAGAAAATGTGGTACATATACACAATGGAAACCTATACCTCATCAGAAAGAATGACATAGCTCCATTTGTTATGAAATGGAAAGACTTGGAAAAATTATATTAAGTGAAATAAGCCAGGCCCAAAGAAACATACGTCCCATGGTTTCCCTTATTTGCAATAACTAGTATATGTCTGAGACAAGTAAAAAAGTTCAGATAAGTTGATGTGAGGCGAAATGAACCCCAAGATAAGGCTTCAAAAGAATTTTTTTCTTTCTTTTGTTTGTTTCTAACATATTTATAAGATGATTTCTTTTTGTTGCATTTTATGGCAATCCCCCACGGTATAACCGATGTTTTCACTGTATTTGATGTTGGTATAATTTGTGGAGGGGAAGAGAAAACCAAATTGTTTAAATAGGGATATAGGTGGACCCATTGCAATAATGAGATGTTCAAGACATTATGTCGAAAAACGAACTTTACTACTTTGGCTTGGGGTAGGAGGACGCGAGCTGGGGCCAGATGGAAAGGGATGGGAAGGGGAAACAAAGGAGAAGGCAACAATTTTTGATAAGAAATGTACTCTTTACATTGCCCACGTAATTGCAAACCCTCTGTACGGTACTTTCCCAATAAAAAAAGAGAAAATGTGATATATATACATATATATATATATATATATATACATATATACACATATATGTATATATATATATATATATATATGAGTGTGTGTATATATATATAATGGAATTCTATGCCTCTATCAGAAAAATGACATCGCCCCATTTGTAAAGAAATGGAAAGATGTGAAAAATTATATTTAATGAAATATGCCAGGCCTAAATAAACATAGGTCCCATAGTTTCCTTAACTTGTAGTAACTAGTACATGGTACCATATGACCATATAATATGATGTTAATTGAAATGAACTCCAAGATAGGGACATAACTGATTTTTTATTCCATGAGTTTCTTATCTCTATATAATCCCCAAAATAAAGTTGGAAGGGGAGCTGCGGTTGATGTATAGAGCACCACACATTAGGGAAACAGCTTAAGTGAGAAGGTAAGATCCTGAGTTTAAACCACAATATCAGCACTCAAAATAGTTGATTTCTTTTCCTTGAGGTTTTTATTAAATTGCTCAGAAAATAATCAACATTGAATTTATGTTTAACATTACTATTAAAATCTAGTTATATTTATTGATGTTATTCTTTGTTTTCCTAAATTTTACTTACATATTAATATCCAGTAATGGAAAGAAGTGATTATTATTTCACAAGTTTTTATGGCAGTTGGATATATGGATGATAGATGCATACAAGGAATTTGGACTGAAAATATATATGTACAAGCTCTACACTTAAAGAAATGATAGTTGAAGTAGCAATGAGCATGTATGAAATAAACTAAAGAAACAGCAAGGAAAGATAAGTTATGATTCTGGAAAACACACAATTTTGAAAGAAAAAAACAAGTAAAATATGTAGCTTTTATTAAGAACTTTGTAACACACAGACACATTTTATTCCTTATTTCTACTGTAAGGCATTTCAGTAAAGTTTATTTTACAAAGTTAAACATGATTGACAATTAATACTAACTGGCTTCTGTCCCAGGTAAGCAATTATTCTAGCCAGTTGCCAGGGGTTCATGCTTATATCCTAGCTACTCAGAGGGCTGAGATCCCTAGATCCTAGTTCAAAGCCAAATTGAAGAGAAAAGTTAGTGAGACTTTTCTGTTCAATTAACCACGAGATAAGTGGAAGCTTCACTGTGGCTCAAAGTGCAAGCACTAGCCTTGAGTAATAAATTTCAGAGACAGAACCTAGGCCCAGAGATTTAGCTCTCTGAAATTATTCTTAAAATACTTGTTCTCAGGATTGCTTTAACTTGTCTAGAAGAATGTTTTAAACTTAGGGATTTTTTTATTTCATATTATCATCATTGATTTTTAGGATGTGCAGAGAAAAATTATTTATAGTCAGAACTGGTTTGTATTGCTTTGTATTACACATTGCCTCTACACCCAGAGATCAGCTGGAAAGCAGATGGCCAAATCCTGGCTGTTGGCAATGAAGATGCATATGTGTTTCTTTGAGCAAAGAAACAAAATTATGAAATGGTAGCCCTTATATATAACACCTTAATAGTAACAATAAAATTAATGTTATTACTGTTATTATATTTTTTGTCAGTTGTGGGGTTTGAACTCTGTGTCTGGGCATTGACCCTCAGCTCTTCAGCTCAAGGCTAGCATTCTACCACTTGAGCAACAGTGACACTTCACATTTTCTAAACCTTTAGTTGGAGATAAGGGTCTCACAGACTTTCCTCCCTGGACTGGCTTTGAACAGAGACCCTCAGTTCTCAGACTCTTTAGTAGCTAGGATTACAGGTGTGAGCCACTGGCCCCCAGCAGTAAAATTATTTTGAAAAAGAAAAAAACCCATGATTGTATCCTTAAAAAATTACAATCTAGAAAGTGTATCTGTAATGTTAGTTGTGTCAAGTCACCATAGGCAGCAATCATTTTTGGATTTCACTATGTCCTGTCTAATGCCAGATAATATTTCATTCATTTATTTTACTTTTTCCTAACAAAGTTCATTATGAGTGGTGGCAGTACAATTTTCTAGTGAGCATCAACAATTCTTCAACATATTTATTTCAACAAACATCATTTTGCATTTGGTTGCTGTTGTTGTTTAATTTTGCCAGCGCTGGGGCTTGAAATCAGGGCCTGGGCCCTCTCCCTGAGCTTCTTTGATCCAGACTAGCACTCTACCAATTGAGCCACAGTACCAATTCCAATTTTTCTGCTTATGTCATACTGAGGAATCAAATCAAGTGCTTCATGCATGCGAGGCCAGCACTCTACCACTAACCACATTCCCAGTTATTGGGACTTTTGTTGTTGTTGTTGTTGTTTTAAGATAGCATTTTACTATGTTTCCTTCTGTTGGCCTAAAACATAGGCTGGTCTCCAGCTAACTTCTAAATCATCCTCTCAAGTTCAGAGATTACAAACATTGACCCCCATATTCGGCTCAGGATTCTTTGTGAGAGAATACTCTTTCAGATATAGAAAGAGTTATTCTGTCTTCCTTGCACTCTATGGTTTTTGCATTCAGCGCTTTTAATCACATTATTGTCCTGTGTTTCCACTTCTAGATCAATAGAAATATTTCAGATTCTGGGCTGGGAAGGTGGCTCAGTGCTAGAGCTCTTGCCTTGCATGCATGAGGCCCTGGGTTCGATTCCTCAGCACCACATAAGCAAAAAGAAAAAGCCGGAAGTGGCGCTGTGGCTCAAGTGGTAGAGCACTAGCCTTGAGCTGAAGAGCTGCGGGACAGTGCCCAAGCCCAGAGTTCAGGCCCCATGACCGGACCCCCCCCCCCAAAAAAAGAAATATTTCAGATTCTGAACTTGAAGCTGATCCCTGCCATCCAACAACATCACATTCTTGTGAATAGCACTAGCTGGCCTCATGAGCATAGCAGCCAGCTGGAGCTCAGCTATCTGATAGCGTTGGGCTCCAACAATGCAATCATTTCTGTGCACAGACTGAAAACTGTCATAGGTAATTTTGATTTATTCCATTCTATTCTCAGCTAAATTCTATTTTCAGCTTTGTATGCCTTAAAAATCTCTTAAATATTAATTACTATTCTCCTACATTCTCAAAAATGACATATATGTCTTACTCTAAAATTCATTCAAACATGCCAAAATATTAATGTAGTTGCTGTCCACCTATGGCTCATATTTTAAAACCTGGCTACTTTAGAGGTAAAAATCAGAGGATCCTGGTTTAAAGCAACCTATGCAGAAAAATCTGAGATATCTCTCCAATTGAGAAACCAAAATCCAGAGTGGAGATGTGGTTCTCGTTGTAGAGTGTCAGCTTTGAGCAAAAAGAATAAACAGGAATATTAGGTCTACTTCTGACTCCATTATTTACTCATGGAACACACACACACACACACACACACACACACACACACACACACACACACACACACACACACAATCTACATTCTCTTTGACTCCCCTTCTTGAGCTGTATTCAATGTCATTAACTTAATGCATGTATTCTCCAAATTATTATGGTAGGGAATAAACTACATTTGCACTTATGATAATGTACTTCTTGTACTTTTTGTTTTGCAGTTTTTTTGTACTTATGTGAGAGAACAGTGTTTTGTGAAGACTAAACAGAAATTAATGTGTCAGTAAATAGATAGGTGACAGACTGAAAAATGCAGATAATACCATTTGAAATTTTATTTCTCCAAATTTAAATATATGTACATATGTATGTATTTAAAATTTCTGCCAAGATTTTATTTCCATTAACAATAATCTATTTGTTCCATTATATAAATTTAACATATTGTATGACTCATAGTAGATTTATATTTATAGAATGTCTTTTCTTGGAGACAAGGTTCTGCAGTGTAAATCTGGCTTTCCTCAACTCCTAATTTTGTCTGGCATTATCATGTGGTAATTTAGTACCATGTCCAGCTATATTATTTATATTTTGTACAGTAGAATATTAATATGAACTGCTTTAAGCCACATATCTTCATGAGTATGAATGAATTTCTTGCAAAAAATGTTATAGATAGAGTTACTGAGTGAAGCCAAGTATAGTAGACATGCCTGTAATCACAGCAACCAGGAGGATTGTAAGCTTAAGAGCAGCCTGTGATACACAGCAATTCCCTATTAAAACAAAACAAAACAACAACAACTGGTGAGCTTGGAAGTGGGAAAGTAGTGTTAAGTGGGGTGATAGGAACATACCAAATTGTTTGTGTGTTTGTGTGTGTGTGGGGGGGGTATGTGTGCTTGTGCTGGTCCTAGGGCTTGAACTCAGGGCTTGGACACTGATCCTGAGATTTTTGCTCAAGTCTAGCACTCTACAACTTCAACCAAACTCCACCTCAAGCATTTTTAGAGGTCAATGGAGATGAGTCTGCTACATTTTCCTGTTCCGGCTTAGAACCTTGATCCTCTTTTCTCAGCTTCATTTGTAAGATAACAGGCATGAGCCTGTATTATTGCTGTTAAGTAATATAGTAAACATCATGCCAGAACTCATAATGTCAGATATGTATTATTATGCTCACTTTAACTATGAAGACTTTGAGCTCCAGAGAGTTTAGTTAATTTTGAGTCCCTATCTCGTATACAGTGGAGACTTTATTCAAGTTCAACTAGGTCTGTTTATTTCAGAAAACATGGAGTCATCATCTGTTCTAGTCAACACATGTTCTAGCACGTGCTGCTCTTTGAAAGCACAATTCTGTGCTTGACAACTTATTGTTCTCTCTCTTTAACTGTTTGCACCCCTTTTCATAAGCTAAGGAAAGCACACATGATGAAAAGAGCCATATTTGAAGGGGAAATTGATAATGGGTTTTGAACTTGATATCACATACATATTAGTCAGATCTTCCATTTGAGTTATGCCTCCAGCACTATATTTGTTTTTTTCTTTTGTATTATCATTACAAAGATGCGTTACACAGAGTTTATAGTCATATAAGTCAGGTATGGATATATTTCTTTTTTGAAATGTCACCCCTTCCCTTGCTCTCTCAATTTTTCTCTCTCACTGGTTTGGTTTTATTAACTTCCTCTTCCTCCTCCTCCTCCTCCTCCTCCTCCTCCTCCTCCTCCTCCTCCTCCTACTCCTCCTCCTCTTCTTCTTCTTCTTCGTCTTCTTCGTCTTCTTCTAATTATTTTGCTGTAGAGAGGATAGTTACATACGTGTGGTAATGACTACATTTCTTTTGTATTTGTTTATTTTGTCAGTAATCAGGCTTGAACGAAGGGCCTGAGCACTGTCTCTGAGCTCTTTTGCTGAAGAATGGCATTTGTATTGAGCCACAGCTCTACTTCCCTGAGTACATTTCTTTTTGGACAATGTTACCCTTTCCCTTTCATAGGTCATTTTCAATATAGTACCAATTGAATGCCACTGTTGCACATGTTCATCATTTGTCTCTCTTTTAATATGACCCCTTTAACTTCTCAAAGAGAGATAAATGAAAAAATATGACAAAAATGAAAGAAAACAAAGAAAAATATCATCTTGTTTCTGTTTCCTGGTCACTGGCTACTTTTGAGATAAAATGTGTTTGTGTGTGTGTGTGTGTGTGTGTGTGTGTCTGTGTGTGTGTGTGTAAATACTTGGGCTTGAAATCAGGGAGTTGACTTTTAGCTTTTTTATTGAGGGGTAAATGTGTGTGTGTGTGTGTGTGTGTGTGTGTGTGTGTGTGTGTGTGTGTGTGTGTGTGTGTGTGTGTGTGTGTGTGTGTGAAAAATGTAGCTTGAACTCAGGGAGCTGACTTTTAGTTTTTTAACTCAAGGTTATCCCTTTAGGACTTGAACCAACCTTCACTCCTTGAGTTTGAATGGTTAATTGGAGATCAAAATTTAACAGATTTTTCTAACCTGGTCTAGCTATAATCCACTTTCCTCAGATCTCACATTCACATTCTCAGATTCACAAATAGCTAGAGTTACAAATGTGAGCCACTGGCCGTGATTGGCCTACCTTCTTTTTGTTTAGTTGAAATGTAAAAGACAGTTGCAACCATAGTAAAAAGAAATCCATGTAACTTTCCCAGCTTCATTAACTTTTAATACTTTGTCACATATGATATGTACAGAAAAACATTTTTGGTTTTTGTCTGGGTTTTTTCCTCATGATGAACTTGATTTTATATAGCTTTTAATCTAGTAAATATTGTTGAGAATATGTCAGAGGGCATTAATGATCTTTTGTTGTCTTTCATAAGGAAATGGTGCAAACTAACACTTGTGATAGATTTGTGTGCAGGACCCTGATAATATATCCACATTCTTAGCCAGAAGACAGTAGTGACTGTTAAAATCATCTAGATCTGACAAAACCCTGACTCAGGCCTTATTGCCACATTCCTGTATGTCCTGTTAGAGTGTAATCCTGACTCTCCAGTGAACATTACAGAGTCTTGCTGGACATTCTCAGGACACAGCCAAGGTCACCAGTCAGGCGTGGCACCTACAGTGTGAATGGAGACTGGTGACAGCTTTCTCAGATGGAACGACACAGGAAATGTTACGTCCTTAAGTTGTCATCAGTCCATAGGATTCCTCATTGAGCATTCGACCCTAAGATTTAAAGAGACATCAAACTCTCACTTCCTTGTGCCACTTGTGGACCTGTATATCTTCTGTTGCTGTCATCTTCTGTGAAAGGAAATGATCTGAGTTCTATAAACCATTTTGCTTTTTCTAGGACCTTAGGGTAAGTCTGGCTTCACTTAGACAAAAAGAAATGTAGTGATATAAAATAGCAAATTTAACCTTTTTCTATTCTATTTATTACCCAAATATGTTTTCAGATTCTACCAATAATTCTTATTAGTAAGAGGCACTTAATTAGCAGTCATTTTCTCAAACTCCTAAGTTCCTCAGTAAGCTGTGCGAGAGAAACCACAGCAAGTGTGAAGGGTCTTCCAGTTTGACTTCTTGCCCAGGGAGGAGTGCCTCCAAACTGAACAAAGAATACTTCTTATATCTCAGATTACATGTCCAAGTTATACATACAAAAGAAAGTTAAGGACAGGAGATTAGTCTGACTTGGGAACAACGCAGATAGCAAACACATATTCTATGTTAACAGAAACAAAACAAATTTTCCTTTATTCATCTATCAAAATAAAAAGCGCTACTGTTATTATTTCTTAATTGTGGTTATATGTACTTATTACTAGCTTCTTGAAAGTCCTGAAAACCTCTTTGACACGAACTCAGAAGTTCTGTTGGTATCAACTTGAGATTTTATGAAAAAAATTTAATTTTTATATTTTTAAAAATGTATTTTATTATAAAGATGCTGCATAGAGGGGTGACATTTACACGAGTAAGTTACATTTCTCAATGAACATTGTTACCCACTCCATTATTTATCTCCCTCTGTCCCTTCCCTCCAATCCCCCCTCCCCTTGGTAAAGTTAATTTCCTCCATAATGTCCTGAGTATCATGGTTGAATGCATCACCATTTAAACTTCTTTCAGCATTTTGTTATTTCCCTTCCCTTGCCACAATCAGATAAATGAATATACAGAATGCAGGGTACTAGAATCACAGATGGGAATTGCCATGGATAAAACCAATAGGAGAAAAAAATAAAGTAAGAAGAATGAACTATCTGCAGTACATTAGTTACATCAAGCTTGACAACTAAACAAAAGAAGACCTGTGTTTCTATGTATTGGCATTCATTTCAATTAGCATCATTTTGTATGGTCATATATATATTCATAACTCCTGCGCTATTATGATCCACTTTCAGGAGTAATAGGCTAATGCTAATCATTGCAAGTGATGGAAATCATAGAGCTCATGTTTCTTTGGGCCTGGCTTGATTAACTTAGTATGATTTCTTCCAAGTCTTTTCATTTTCTTATAAAAGGGACGATGCCATTCTTTCTGATAGAAGCATAAAATTCAATTCTGTAAATATACCATATTTTCTTCATCCATTCGTCTATTGAGGGGCCACTGTTTTGGCTCCATATCTTAGCTATGGTAAACAATGCTGCAATGAACATATTTGTTCTGGTAGCTTATTGTGCCCTAGTTTGAGATCATTTGGATAACTGTGAGGAGTGGGATTGCTGGATCTTAAGGGAGTTCTATGTTTAGACTTTTTAGGAACCTCCATACTCCCTTCCAGAGTGGTTGAACCAGCTTACATTCCTACCATCAGTGTAGTGGGGTTCTCATTTAGGCATATCCACCCCAGCATCTGTTATTATTTGTTTTCTTGATAATGGCCATTCTAACTGGGGTGAGTGGGATCTAAATGTGGTTTTTGTTTTGATTTGCATTTCTTTCATGACCAGTGATGCTGAGCATCCCCCTTCTCTTTCCGAGGGGCCACACTATAACAAGTTTCTAGTGTCTCAACAGAGGCATAGAAACTTGTAATATTGTATGCTTTTTGTTGTACATTCACTTCAGTTGGAGCTTCCAATGACTCCTATAACTTACAGTAAATGTTTATCTTATTCACCTTACTGAAAAAAACACTAATTTTCAAAAAGCGTAGAAAAAGTTCTCTTTGTCAGGGGTCCCAGTGAATACTAAGGAAGTTTCTTTACTCGGGAATTTTACTTGCTTGCTTGTTCATTATATCATTTGAACACATGTTGAATTTGGGATTTCACCCCCAACTCTTCAACAAACTACTAACTATGTTGCCTCATTGGATTTTGCTTCACAAGTTACAAAATATTTTGACATATTTTTGGTTTGGTGTTTGTGGGGAGGTTGGCTTTTGTAGTACTAGTGGGCCAGTACTCAGGCTTGAACTGAGGGTATGGAGCTCTAGATTAGATTGCTTTACTCAATGCTGTCAGTGTGCCCCTAGAACCACATCTCCATTTCTGGCTTTTTCTACTGAATTGAAGATAAGAATTTGAGGATTTTTTTTGGGGGGGGGTCCGGTCGTGGGGCCTGAACTCTGGGCCTGGGCACTGTCCCTCAGCTCTTCAGCTCAAGGCTAGTCCTCTACCACTTGGGACACAGTGCCACTTCCGACTTTTTGTTTTTGCTTATGTGGTGAAGAGGAATCGAACCCAGGGCCTCAGGAATGCAAGGCAAGCACTCTACCACTGAGCCACCTTCCCAGCCCCAGAATTTGAGGATTTATTAACTTGGGTTGGCATCAAACTGTGATCTTCAGATCCCATCCTTGTGAACAGCTAAGATTACAAGAATGATCCAGAGGCTGGATATATTGTGCTCCCTATGAAACCTAAACAAGGGCACATAATTCTGAAGGATGTGTGTAAGATTATACATTTCTCTGTACAGTATTTTCACAATAAAAAAGAAAATTAGTTAGAAAACATAGCCCTTATATGTGTGTATACATAATATAAATGTGCAGAAGGAAATTAGGATGTATCTGCTGATTTTGAGGAAAGATTTCACCTATGGCTTTTCACAGACTGGGCTACGCTGTACAGAATGCTTGAGACTAAAGGTGAGGTAATTGATGTCATCATCCCATCATCTACATCCCTTGTCAACATGTGCATATACTGTGGTGTAATCATGATTATTTTGTGTATGAGAGGCAGTACTGGGGTTGAATTCAGGACCTAGGTACTGTTGCTTAGCTTTTATATGCGATGCTAACACTCTACCATTTGAAGCACAGCTCAGCTTTCTGTATTTACTGTTTAAATGGAGGTAAGAGTCTTCTTTGCTCAGTTGGCTTTGTATTGAGTTCCTCCTATCTCAGAGTTCTAAGTAGCTAGTTGTACAGGCCTGAGCTTCCAATGCCTAGCTTTTCATGATTACTTTTACAAGCTATATGCTCACACACATTCCTTGCATTCAAAAGTCTCACTGTTCAGGCTGACAAGATGTGAGGAAAGATGGTTGAGTGGGTAAGTTACCAAATGGGCCTCTAGCCCCATTGACATCATTCTGAAAGTAATTTACATTTCAGTCAGTGAGTACATATTTCCAATTTCACTCTGCCTTTTTAAAATGCCTTTTTGAACTGTCTTTGATACATCTCTTAAACATTTTCTCCCTAGCAGGAGATATTATGTGAATGTATTGGATAATATTTCAAATAGGGGTGTCTGGATATCTGTTGTCAGAGGCCGTCCATCTGGGCTTTAGGAACAGAGGTAATGTTTCCTGTCTGCTGGTTTCAGACAGGTAGGTTTTTCCTGGCCAGGATTTGACTTGGGATCCATTCATCTTAGACTTCTAACTAGCTAGGATAACAAGCATGAACCACCACCAACTGGCTTGTTTTAGAAGCATTGCTTTTCATTCATTGATTAATTTCCTGGAAGGTTGATCTAGACAGACTGCTTGTACCTCATGATAATGTGATTTGAATAATATCCTTTGCCTCTGTCATTTCTGAAACTGATTTCCACAGTTCTAGACAAATGAAATTGTTCTAAGGCCAATAGCATTTTCCTTCTGAGATGTTAGGTCGCTTATTTAAATCTCTTATCCTTTCCTTTGGCAAAACAGGATGTTTCTGTAAAACCCTATTCCTTGAGATTATTAGAGATAGAAGGCATCATGTACACACTTTCAAATAATCTCTCCTTTTATAAACATATATTACAAGATTGGGTGAAAAAATGAGGACTATTAAATTAATTTGATAACCACTCTCGAATTTTTAAGCTGTAATGCTTATTAATTCAAAGGAGGATTATAAACATTCAGAATAGTGGAATGTAGCTACTACTCATTTGATATATGTGGAAAGATGATCAGAATTCTTATGATTAATAAAATATATCTTCAAATTTCCAATGGTTGACTGCTATGCTAACTGGGAGGAGACACTGGTGCTTCCAGGGGTTTGAAAGTTGGTAATGAAGCAAAATATCCAGGGAGAGCAAATGCTTAGCAAATGATAAAGACATAATTTCCAAGACTCATACCAAATACATTGAACTAGAGTGCTAAGTGATGAATGACTGAACACCAAATTTTATTTGTTGGCTTCTTTGTTTTTGACGTCCTGGGATTTGGACCTAAGGCCTGAGTGCTGTTTCTTAGTTTTTTCCTCAAGGCTATTGACCTTCCAGTTGAACCAGAGCTTCATATCCATATTTTTGGTGTTTAATTGGACATGTCTTAACAAATTTCCTCTTTGGGCTTCCTTAAAACTCATCCTCAGATATCAGCCTCCTGAGTAAGTAGGATTCCAATGGTAAGCCACCAGAGCCCAGCTAGAATCACATTTTAGAAGTATTCTTTCAGAGAATCAGATGTGTCTGACTGCTATTTTAGCATATTGGTTCCTGTGGGTCATGTCAGTTTTATACTAAAATCAGAACTTTTCTTCTTGTAATCCACAATATCCCATATCTATCTAATGTATTCTTCTCTTCATTTCTGACCTCCTTTTTCTTCATTGTACATTTCCATTATTACTTCACCAGCAAGCATGTCAGTGCTGTTTTCCTTTTCTGAAGCAAGTCAGGTCCATTCCCATCAATGGGGGATGTACTTGCTGTTCTTACTGCCTGGAGTACCTGCTCCTAGATAATTGCCTGGATGATGGCTCTCATATCAACAATCTCTTGTTCAGGGTTGTCTCTTCCCATCCTCACTATGAAGTTGTTGCTACAAAATCAGCAATGTCATGTCTCTGATATATAGAAATTATCATTATGATTTCTGGATTTCATTTCAGCATGAAATTGGTGAGGAGAGAGCCACATTCACTTCTGCTTCTCCAATACCTATAATAGTGCCTATTCCTTAGTGTTCAGGAGTCTTACATGGAGATCAGCCTTCCCCAGCTCAATTTATCCTAGCTTCTGGTCAGAACAGCTCTTCAAGCTGAATTCTGGTGGCTAGTAGACATTCTCTCTCATTCTTTGTGCCTGTTGGTGTTGTTGAGTCCACTTCAGGGCAAAACCAGTGCCTGACACTTATTTGTTGCTATGGCAAAGGTGGCTGTGACATCATAGAAGTTATAGCCATTATTTTGTGAAGCTGTGTGAGGACATTCACCCCCACATAATTTCTTCCATATATGTGTCTCCTTTGCCCAGCAGTACATTCAACAATTTAACAACCAAACTGTCACCCAGTTCCTGATACACTCAGAAAATGTTTCCATTTCCTTTAAAAAAATTCAAGACATGCTTTGGTGATTTGTCATTGAATTACTGAAACAGAGTATATAATTTTATGTATTTGTAAGTCTTTGTCCATCTCTCTTGAGCCCTTGCCATATATCTATGTGTTGGTAGCTTGGGAAGGGAAATAAGGTTTAACTCAGTATATACAGAGATTATAGTTCAGAAGGCTCTTTTTAGATCCTTTTGGAGGGAATGCCTACTTTCTATCTGATGTTCTACAGATGGCCATCTTGGTACAGAAACTGAGTAGAGTGTCATAAAAGGCTTGTCCTGATTTCAACTGACTTTCCTCTGGGTTTGGGGAGTGTGGTCCCACTGCATATGTGTCTCTTTGCTACACTGAAGGGCCCAGGCCTCCTCTGAAAATCTAAGGACTTAGGGGTAAGGGAGACTAAACCTCAGAACCCAGCTTCCCACATCACAAGGATTACAGGCCTGAGTCTCATGGACTCAACTCATAGCTGCATTTTTATACATAGTTTAGTCAGTTTCATTATATTAACTTCATAGAGAGATATATACAATTATATGTATATGTTTATTCATCTATTTATAATCAGTGTTGGATCTAGAAACACAAATATATATTTATATAATCATATGATTATAATCAAATTATAGCTATATTTTCCCAAAAATATTTTACACTAATATTTTGTGAAATAATTACTCAAGACTAAAATGTTTATACTTTGTAATTTGAAAAATCATATTCAATTTTATATCTTATATAATATACTATATATAACATCAAAATATAACATGTATTTACATACAACTGATTTAATTCTGTTATTTTCCTTCCTGATTTTGTGTTTGTTCATCTATGTAAGCCTTCTTTCTTCTATTAATGAGGGTTTTTACTTTCCAGTATACATGTCAACCATAAGTAGATTTTTATATTACTGAAGCCAAATTTTTCTTCCATTTTTACCCAAAGCACAAAGAAAATGTATATATATTTGAACTCACTGTTGGAAGAATGTCCCACATACCACTATAAGTATTGTGTCATTTGTCCCAATTGACAGAATAGCATTCTAGGACATCTTATCTGCTGTCCAAGACCTTTTCTAGCCACCTTATCACCCAAGCCAGGCATGGCCTGGCTTCTTTGCCACTCCCAGTGCATTTAACAGTTCCCTTTATACACAGTAGGCTCTCTTGTACAGCCCCCTGTCACTCTGTGTTTTCCCCCCAACAGCATACGTATGCACGATGATTCAGATTGTAGGCTTAAAAAGAAACATATTTAGGATTCATGAATCTACAATATATCAAAAACATTGACATTTTAATAAAGTTAGAAAAATAAATAGAATTAACACTTTACAACAATCAGAACAAAAAGAAAAATAAAGATTTTTCCAGGAAGGGGGAATGGAACGTCTAAATCTAGATTGGCCTCTAAGTTGCCTTCAGGCAGAAATTCTGCCTCTGAGACCTCAAAGGGATTTACTTCTTCATTAAAGACAGGATTTTCTTCCTGAGCCCACGGAGGGACAGATTCTAATTTCTTAATTGGAAATTGGATCCCCTGAAGGAGGACAGATTGGTCTGAGTATTCTGTGAGGAAAGATTCTTTTTCCTCAACTGAATCTAGATTTTGGACCTCTCTTATTGGTTTTCCTGAACATAAACTTGGGTCATTTTCCATTAGCACACATTTACCCTGCACACCAAGACGAGTCTTTTTGACTGGTTTGGCACCTATCTAGGTGGATTGTGAGTATCAATGGGAGACATTCTGGATCATCTTCTTCCTTGATTGAATGTGCAGGTGCACCTGCATCACATGTGGTGTTCAGAAACAGTGAGATGTCCACAAAACTCAAAACTTGTTTGGGCCTTTCCACAAATTAAAAAAAAAAAGCCCTCTATGTTCACATGCTTTCTGGAGATTAGTTATGGCTTCCCATCTCTATCAGTCACCATAGGTGACGTCACTGATGTGTTCTTTATCTGGAGTTCTGCAGGAGTTGTTCTACGGTGATGCAAACCTGAGCATGGAAATAGGTTCAGGAGTCTTAGAACTATAGAAGTTAAGGTGTGACTAAACTTTCATGAGGATCAAATGGGGGAAGCTGTAGAACTTGAGTTTGGACTGAACCCTGATAAGACGGTAGGGTGTTTCTAATGAGTGATTACTTCCAAGTTCTTGCAAAAGGAGACCATATATTACCTGGCAAAGAATATCAATAAAAGGACATTTTTCCAAGCTGGGGCGTTCTAGGGGCTCTTGGCCAGTCAGGCATAGACCTAGAGACCCAGGTTCCATCTCAAGGATCATGCTTTCCTCCAGCTGCTCCAGAAGAATATATGAGCAGAAGAGCAAGTCTGAAGAGGGCATGTTGAGCTTGACATACTGTGTAAGTGCTTTCATGGTGTCATGGTACTTGTGCTCTTAGAAATCATCATGTTAGAAGTCAATCCACATAGGAAAGATGGAACAAACCATGCTGTGGGCAGACAAGGAAAATGAGAGCCCACCCTCCACATCCTTAGCCTCTAGCGTTTTTCTGGCAGAGGTGGAAAGAGACTCCTGCAAGCAGGATGCTCCTCACAATTTCTCAAATACAATACTCTAAAATTCTCCCTGGGATAGGAGGAGAAATTTGTTTCCCAACTGAATCTGTCTTGTTATACACAGACCTCCTTGTCATCCATGAGAGTACAAAACAACAACCGCATCCACAATGTGTAATCTGCTATCCACTGAAGTGCCAAGCCTCAACCCCCTGGTGAAAATCACAACTGGTGTGCAAAAGAGAATGTTGACTTTGAATCAGAAACTTCAAAGATACCCATTTTTTTCAAGGACAGAACTTCTCTTTGTCCCAACGTCCACTTCCTTCTTCATCTTGTTCATCTTCCTCCCAGTTACGGTAGAAGGATCTGTACCAATGGGAGGAGAGAAGGAGAATAACTCTGTGCTTCTCCTTTTTCTGAACTTACAAGACACACTTGGGAATGGATAAGTCCCACAGAGTAATGTAAACATGACAGACAAAAAGTGGAGATATGTCTACACAATTTCAAAGAAATTCTGTGAGGATGCTTACATGCATCTGTCCAAATAAGTGCACAATGGCTCATGCTTCTAATCCTACTAACCAGAAGGGTGAGATCTGAGTATCAGAGTTTGAACACAGTCAGAATTTGTAAAATTCTAAAAATACTTCAATTAACCAGCCAAAGGCCAAACCTGGACCTGGGGATCAAATTATAGAGGGCTACGAACAGGACAGCACTCAGGCCCCGAATTCAAGCTCAAGTTGCATTCTTTCTTCTGTCTATATTCCTTCAAAGGCCTCCAAGATAGTGGTTTCCTAGGTGATGGTGGACGTTGGGTGCCACTGGGTTCCACTGGCTCATTCCTTTAATCTTAGTCTCTCAGCAAGCAAACTGCTAAGGCTCCACTAGCTTCTGAGGCAAATGAAATGCTCTGGCAGCCCAGTCTTAAGGATTTAGGCGAGGAGTGAACTTCTTTGTCTCAAGACAAGCTCCTGTGATGAGACTCCAGTGAAACAGTCTCAGAGAGGTACCAAGTATTCCAATAATCTGCAAGGGTGTCTCATCAGCCCTGTTTGAAAGAGGAACACTCACTTTTAAAACACTATCCAGCAACTGCTCCATTGTCTCTTACTCTATAGTGGTGAAGGATGTTTCCAACACAGAAAAGATCACCTTTCTGGTAGGCAGGGCCCATGTCCATTACCAGCATTTCCAACAAGCCTGAGTCCCAGCTCCCTATATTATAAGGCACATTCAGGGTTTGGGCTGACTCGTTGTCACACTGGGGTGGTAAAAAGAATGGATTTTGGAAACATGGAATTGGGAGTACACTTCAAAATGAGTAATAGAGTGGATTGAAAAGTACACAATAAATATTTTCTCAGCATACACATATAAAAGCACACAAGAAGAAGGTTGTACTGTGGGCTAGGATGAGATTAAATAGGTTTCCTGTCATAATTATACCTGGCCTGAGTGCCCTTGTGATTTCCTTGGTTTCTTTTTATAAAAAGGCCTGAGAGAAGATGGTGACAAGGCAGTAAGGAAACGCCACAGCTCTCCCCAACCAAAAAGAGAGTTCGAGTTGCAGCACTTAGTCTCCTCAAGAGACCAACGACAGCAAAAAGATGAACACTCAGAGAAAAACAGGAGGTGGAAAATAACAAAAAAGAAAGAGAGGAAAAGAAGAATTTCAGAACAGAGGAGAGCGCAGACCCCTCCCCCAGCCTTCACTGGGCATGCAGGAGCATGCCAAGTCATGGCCAGCTGGTCCAGCGGGGGCTGCTGGAATCCCAGAGACACAGGGGGCTTGCAGATCACCCACAGAGTAGCAGCCTGAGGTACCGGTTTGCAGACCCGCTGATCACCACAAACAGAGAAACCTATCAGCCGGGAGTCTCCACGAAGATCCTACACACACCCCTCACTCTCCATCTGAGCTAAGAGGTTCATCCCGCCAAAGCCACCCAGCACTGGCAGCTCGACAAAGGGAGCAGTCTGCAGATAGCAAAGAAGCTGCCTAAGGTACTGGTGTCAGACCCGCCGATTGCGACGACAAGGCGGGCCTGCCCTGGTCGGAGACACAGGGGGCTGCCTGCAAGTCACACGTGCAGAAGCTGCCTGAGGCACTGGTGTCAGACCCTACCATTGCGTCCTCCCGGCGGGGGCTGCCAGGGGACCCAGATACACAGGGAGCTGCATGCAGATAATTCGCTAATAAGCCGCCTGAGCATGGACACTGTAGACCCGACAGCTTCGAAAGAGACAGAGACAGAAGAGAATCACACAGGGCCACCACCGCCCAGCCCAGCCCACAACCACCCCTACTGAACTCGGATTGCACCAGCAACTGATGACCTACACCACACAGAAACAACTAGCTCCAGGGTGAGTACCCCACAGGGGACAGTGTAGCCCTCAAGGGAGACCAGAGCTGGAGGGAATCCCCAGACCTGACCCAGATTCCCTACCCCAACATGCACCACAGGACCCACTAAAACTGGGGACTGTTCAAGAGCTCCACCAGCCCATGGAGCATACTCCTCTGGCCAGGCTAGAGCAAGAGTGTGCCCTGGAAGGGAGCTTAACAGCCCAATCTAGGAACAGTGCTCCTGGGTCAAGACAACCAACAGTAGAAGACATTTGAACTGTGTACCCCAGGCTGCATAACCCAGGTTGTATAAACAGCAGCACAGGCCCAACCGGCACGCCCCAGGTGGGGGGGCCAGAACCAGGCCTGGGGATCCGGCACCTGAACAACACAACCAACTCCTCCCAACTGAAGTCAAAAGCTGAGCATGTGCCTCAGCAGAAGGGAGAAAAACAGGGAACTACACCCACTGGGAAGCATGCCTGTGACAACAAAAGACCTGGAGGCTCAGGACAAGAGAAACCCAAACCCCACCAAAACCGAACCATATACTCTAGGCTGTGAATTGGGCAACACAGGCCACCAGCACCTGATAGTAGGCAGGAGCTCAGGCTGGTAAGGCAGCTCAGCAGTAGAGTGATAGTCTTGGATACATGAGGCCCTGGATCTGATTCCTCAGCATCACATCAGCAAAAAGGGTCAGAAGTAGTGCTGTGGCTCAAATGGGAGAGTGCCAGCCTTGAGCTGAAGAGCTGAGGGACAGCACCCAAACCTAGAGTTCAAGCCCACAACCAGCCCAAAAAACAAACAAACAAACAAAAAAAACATCAGGAGCCCATAGCAGACTCCAACATCTGGGAGAGTGCATCCAGAGTATCAGATCTTGCCAAGAGCACCCGTAGGAGCAAACATGAGTCTATCTAGGCTGCTCAACCCTTCCAAAGGCGGGAATTGCCAGCGATCTACAGCAGAGAGCCGAGAATCCTAAGTAGGTCAGACCAGCAGCTGGAGGTAGGCTCCCAACAGAACCCAGATCAGGCACAGACTCCCTCTACCAATACAGAATCAGCAACCAAGCAAAGACAGACACACCAAAACAAAATTGCAGATTAGTCTCCTTAACGCCCTATTTGAAATCACAGAGAAAAATTACAAGGTTTATCATCAACCAGGATAGCAAGCTATCCTCAATAGCCAGCAGACACGCAGGGGAGAGCCCCAGTGGGAGCAAAGCAGGAATGGAAGACAAAAGCTACTTCCAAGGGTTGCTGGAGGCAATGACTCAAGAAATAAAGCAAGAAATAGATCAGAAATTGAAAGAGCACAAGGATGAACTATCAAAAGAGATACAAGATGTCAAACAGAAGATACATGCAAAAATAGAAGCTGCACAAACCTCAGTAAGAAGTGAGATGAATGTCAAATTAAAATGAAGAGGGAGCTATACTACAATGGGAAAAAATTTGAATCACTGCAGATCTCTCCACACAAACACTGAACACAAGAAAGGCCTGGGAAAGCACCATATGAGCCCTGAGAGCCAATAACTGCCAACCCAGACTGATATACCCGGCAAAGCTAGCCTTCACATTCAATGGGGAACTGAAAATTTTTAATAGCAAAGAAAAACTAAATGAATACATAAACATTAAGCCAGCATTACATAGAATACTAAGAGGGGGGACACAACCTGAAGAAAGCAACCAGTAACTGGGACCTGCACCCAGACAGGCATTAATCAAAGTCTAACTGAGCAAGCACAGGTGGAAAGGAAAGAAGAAAAACTTAGGAAAACAGAATGACAGGGACAACAATGCACCCCTGTATACTTTCTCTTAATATTAATGGCCTTAAATCGCCAATCAAAAGAAAAAGAACTGCTGACTGGATCAGAAAACATGACCCATCCATCTGTTGCCTTCAGGGGACCCACGTCTCAGCCAAACATACATACAAATTCAGAGTAAAGGGTTGGAAAAGGATCTACCAATCAAATGCCCCCAGTAAAAAAGCAGGTGTAGCTATCCTGATATCTGACAAAATAATCTTTCCATTAGCATCAGTACAGAAAGACAAGGATGGACACTACATATTAATACTGGGAATAATCCAAGAGGAGGATGTTACCATCATCAACTTGTATGCCCCAAATATTGGTGCACCCAGATATGTTAAACAAATACTCTCAAACTTACAGAATAAAATAGATCCCAATAAGATAATACTAGGAGACTTTAACACACCACACTCACCAAAGGACAGGTCTACCAACCAGAGGATTGGCAAAGAAGCTACCGAACTTAGTGAGGCCATACTTCAAGCAGAATTAACTGACATCTACCACGTATTTCACCCTAAAACAACACAGTACACATTCTTCTCAGCAGCTCATGGAACTTTCTCCAAAATAGACCATATCATAGTTCAAGCAAGGAACTTAAGCAAATACAAAGGGATCAAAATAATCCCTTATATCCTATCTGACCACAGTGGAATCAAGCTAGTTCTCAATAACAAAGCATACCTCAGAAATTTCTCTAATACATGGAAATTGAACATCGCACTCCTTAGCAATGCCTGGGTAATGGAAGAGATCAGAAAAGAAATAAAGCATTTCCTACAACTCAATGAAAATGAAAACACCTCACAAAGAAACTTGTGGGACACAGCAAAAGCAATCCTGAGGGGCAAATTCATTGCCCTCAGTGCCAACATCAAGAGAATGGAGACAGACCAAGTAAATAATCTCATGTTGCAATTAAAACAGCTAGAAAAACAAGAAAAAATGGAACCTAAAGTTACTAGATGAAGCCAGATAACCAAATTAAGAGCAGAGTTTAACCAATTAGAAAATCAGAAAATTATAGCCAAAATAATCCAAACAAAAAGCTGGTTCTTTGAAAAAATAAACAAAATTGATGGCCCATTAACAAGATTAATTAAATAAAGAAGAGAGGAAACCCATATTAACAGCATTATGGATGCCACCGGAAAAATCACAACACGAATCCAAGATATCCAAACAATCATACGGACTACTTTCAAAAGTTATACTGTCTAAAGGAAGAAAACCTGGCAGAAATGGATGCATTTTTAGAGTAATACAAGTTGCCGAAACTGAGCAAAGAAGAAGTAAACCAATTACATAAGCCAATATCCTACAATGAGATTCAGGATGCTAACAAAAGTCTTCCATGAAAAAAAAGCCCAGGATCAGATGGATTCACAGCAGAATTCCATAAGACCTTTAAAGAAGAACTAGTACCCATACTCCTCAAGATCTTCCGAGAAACAAAGGAGGGAGCTATCCCAAATTCATTTTACGAAGCCAATATCACACTCATCCCCAAACCAGGTAAAGACCCAACCAAAAAAGAATTACAGTCCAATTTCCTTGATGAACACGGATACAAAGATACTTAACAAGATTCTAGCTAACAGAATCCAGAAACACATAAAAAATCATACACTATGACCAGGTAGGCTTCATCCCAGAGATGTAGGGATGGTTTAACATACGTAAGTCAATAAATGTAATCAAAGACATCAACAGAGCCAAAGTCAAGAATCACATGATTATTGCCACAGATGCAGAAAAGGCCTTTGATAAAATTTAACATTCATTCATGCTAAAAGCTCTGGAGAAAATATGAATAGAAGGAACATTTCTAAAAACAATAAAAGCCATTTATGACAGACCAATAGCCAACATTATACTTAATGGGGAAAAGCTACAACCAATTCTCCTAAAATCAGGAATAAGGCAAGGATGCTCACTGTCTCCACTCCTCTTCAATATAGTCCTGGAAACCTTAACCAGGGCAATAAGGCAAGAAAAAGACATTAAAGGGATATGCATAGGGAAAGAAGAAGTTAAAATATCCCTTTTTTTATTTTAATTTTAATTTTTTTCAACATGCTGTACAGAGGGGTTACAATTACATGGGCAAGATAAAGAGTACATTTCTTATCATCCTCATTTGTTTACCCTTAACATCCCTTCCCAGCCTCCCTCCCTGCCACCCACCCAATTCTCCCCACCCCCTGCAGCGCACCAAAGTTTTAAAGTTCGTTTTCGATATGACAACTTGTACTTCTCATTGTTGCAACAGGTCCACCTGTATCCTTAAACGACTTGTTTTTCCCCATCTGTTCCACAAATTATACCGACATCAAATATAGTGAAAGCAGGTGATATACTGTGGGGGAGGGACATACAAAGCAACAAAGAAATAATCTTATAAATGCGTTAGAAACAAATGCATGAAAGAAAAAATAGCATTAGAATACATATCTAAAGGTTCATTTATCTAACATCACATTATCTGACCTTTATTGCTTGACTCATACATATACTAGACATTGCAAATAAGGGGAACCATGGGACCTATGTTTTTTTGGGCTTGGCTTACTTCACTTAATATAATTTTTTCCAAGTCTTTCCATTTCCTAACAAATGGGGCAATGTCATTCTGTCTGATGGAGGCATAGAATTCCATTGTGTATATATACCACATTTTCTTGATCCATTCATCTACTGAGGGGCATCTGGGTTGGTTGGTTCCATATCTTAGCTATGGTAAATAATGCTGCAATAAACATAGTTGTGCTGGTAGCTTTAGTGTGGCCTTGTTTGTAAACATTTGGGTAAATGCCCAAAAGTGTGACTGCTGGGTCATAGGGGAGCTCTATGTGAAGTCTTTTGAGGAACCTCCATACTGCTTTCCAAAGTGGTTGAACAAGTTTACACTCCCACCAACAATGAAGTAAGGTTCCTTTCTGTCCACATCCCCTCCAGTATCTGTTGTTGTTAGAGTTCTTGATTTTTGCCATTCTAACTGGATTGAGGTGGTATCTCAATGTTGTTTTGATTTGTATTTCTTTTATGGCTAGGGAGGTTGAGCATTTCTTCATGTGTCTATTGGCCATCCTTCTTTCTTCTTCAGAGATGTTTCCCTTGAAGTCTTTAGCCCACTTATTTATTGGGCAATTGTTTCTTTGAGGATTTCTGGTTGGGAATTTAATTTTTTGAGTTCCAAGTATATTTTAGATATGAGAACCTTGTCTGGTTTATGGCTAGTGAAGATCTTCTCCCAATCCGTGGACTTTCTATTGATCTTGCTAGCTATGTCCTTTACCATGCAGAAGCTCTGCAACTTCTTGCAATACCATTTGTCCAAACTTTCTTTGAATTGTTGTGTTTCTTGGTCTCTATTAAGAAAATTTCGGCCTGTGCCAAGGAGACCTACGGTTTCTCCTATTTCATCCTGTAATGTTTTCAGAGTGTCTGCTTTGACTCCGAGGTCTTTGAACCATTTGGAGTTGATTCTGGTGCATAGTGATATATAAGGATCTAGCTTTAGTTTTCTACAAGTAGTTAACCAATTTTGCCAGCACCATTTACTGAAGAGGCTGTCTTTCTTCCATTCTATTTTTTTTAGATCCCTTATCGAAGATTAGATGCCTATAGGTCTATAGGTTCATTTCTGGGTTTTCAATTCTATTCCATTGGCCTTGAGGTCTGTTCTTATTTTTTGATTACTATGGCTTTATAGTAGAGTTTGAAATTTGGTATTGACATTCCTCCAGCAGTGTTCTTTCCGTTGAGGAGCGTTTTTGCTATTCAGGGTCTTTTATTGTTCCATATGAATTTTTGGATTGCCTCTTCAAACAGAACTTAGAAAATGGCAAGACCTCCCATGCTCCTGGATTGGAAAGATTAACATCGTGAAAATGGCAATACTTCTCAAGGCTATCTACAAACTCAACATGATACCTTTCAAAATTCCAACCTCATTCTTCAGGGAAATAAACTGTCCCTTTTTGCAGATGACATGATACTATACCTTCACGATCCCAAAAACTCCATCCCCAAACTCTTAGAAATCATAAATCACTTCGGCAAAGTAGCAGGATACAAAATAAACCCACAAAAATCAGTTGCTTTCCTGTACACTGACAATGTACAAGAAGAGAGGGAAATAAAGGGAGCAAACCCATTCACAATAACCTCTCAAAAAAATAAAATATTTAGGAATTAACCTAACCAAAGAGGTAAAAGAACTATTTAATGAAAATTATAAAAAGTTAAAGAAAGAAATTGCAGAAGACACTAGGAAATGGAAAGACCTCCCATGCTCTTGGATAGGCCGAATTAATATAGTAAAGATGGTAATACTTCCAAAATTAATATACAAATTCAATGCAATTCCTATTAAAATCCCAGTGATGTACATCACTGAAATACAGAAAACAGTCCAAAAATTCATATGGAACAACAAAAGACCTAGAATAGCCAAAACAATTCTAGGGAATAAAGACAACATGGGAGGGATAACCATGCTGAACTTCAAACTCTACTACAGAGCTATAATGACAAAAACAGCATGGTACTGGCACAAAAACTGACCCAAAGACCAATGGAACAGAATAGAATATCAAGAAATAAATCCACAGGCCTACAGCTAGCTGATATTCCACAAAGGAGCCAAAGACATACAATGGAAGAAACACAGCCTCTTCAACCACTGGTGCTGGGAAAACTGGGTAGCCACATGCAGAAAACTAAAAGTGGACCCCAGCCTATCACCATGCACCAACATCAACTCAAAATGGATTAAAGACCTTAACATTAAACCTGAATCTCTAAAACTCCTGCAGGACAGAGTAGGAGAGACCCTTGAACTAATAGGCACAGGAAGGAACTTCCTGAACAGAGTCCCAGGGCCACAACAAATTGGAGAGAGACTCGACAAATGGGACTACCTTAAAATAAAAAGCTTCTGCGCAGATAAATCTATCGCAACCAAGCTAGAAAGACAACCAACTAATTGGGAAAAAATATTTACCAGCAATATATCAGACAAGGGGTTAACATCCTATATATACAGGGAACCCAAGAAACTAATCCCTCCCAAACCTAACAAACCAATTATTAAATGGGCAAAGGAAATAAAGAGGGAATTCTCAGATGAAGTAATAAAAATGGCAAAGAAACACATGAGGAAATGTTCATCATCCTTGGTGGTGAAGGAAATGCAACTAACAACCCTCAGATACCACCTTAGCCCAGTCAGAATGTCCCACATCCACAAATCAGCCAACGATAAATGCTGGAGGGGATGTGGAGAAAGAGGAACCCTATTACACTGCTGGTGGCAATGTACACTTATACAACCACTTTGGAAAGCAGTCTGGAGGGTCCTTAGAAAGCTAAAGATTGACCTCCCTTATGACCCAGTCATACCACTTCTAGGCATCTATCCTCAACAACAGGAACCAATATACAAGGACACGTGCACCTCCATGTTTATTGCAGCACTGTTCACAATAGCTAGGATATGGAAACAACCCAGGTGCCCCACCACAGATGAATGGATCCAAAAATTGTGGTATCTATACACAATGGAATATTATGCAGCCATTAGAAATGACAAAATAATGGCATTTTCAGGGAAATGGATGGAGCTAGAAGGAATCATTTTGAGCGAGGTAAGCCAAGAGCAAAGAGACAAACTGTACATGGTCTCCCTGATAAGTGGATGCTAAATCCAAAATGTTAGGTGTTATGACAAAATTAACAGGATTTAAGAAACAAAGAACTCCCACTCATCTGGTCGAACCACTACTAATTATCCCCATACTGCTGATCACATGTGTGGTGTATATGGGTACACCGTTATATGCTATAGACTGTGATAGACAATTTGCTCCAGGAAAATTAGAATGAACTTGTGACTTTAAATGAGCATCATTATTCCACAATACTGTGAAATTTGGGAAATTATATAATCACCTAATCAGTATTAAAGGAAAAAAAAAAAAAGAACCTCGGGGAAGATAGGTAGGGAAGGGATGGTAGGGGGAAAACAATGGAGGGGGTAACAATGCTTAATAGGAAGTGTACTCATTATCTTGCTCATGTAACTGTAACCCTCTCTATAGTATCTTTATAATAAAAAATTTTAAAAAGGCCTGAGAATATGGATTCGTGTTTTGGCACTGATCCAAGGTCTACAGCATTGAGTGCAGCACTAACACCTCTTATGCCTGAGACCTGATTCTCTTGAACTTTGCAAACAACACAGGAATATCTTTCTTGTTCCTGAGCTACAGGCCACTTGAGCTGGCTTGAGCTGACTGTCAGTTACAGTGGCCTGGCTCTCAGAGTTCCATATTCTATTCCATTATGAGGTAGAGAGTGTCATCTCTCAGAGCCCAATGATCTAAGCTGCTTGCTCACATAAGACCATCCCAAAGACATACTGGAGACTGAAATCTCCCCTCAAACATCACTCTATACATATGTGAACATTGTCAAATCCCAATATCCTCAGCTAGGCCTGGGAATTAGTATGCTCTCAACCTAAAGGAACACTTCCTAGGTCAGATCAATGCCTTATTTGTCACTATTCATCTCATCCTACAGAAATCATTTTTCCTCTCTGGGCCCTCTCAGCCTGCCATGTACTTCTTGCATCTATTTTTGACATCTACATCCTAGGACTTTGTTAGTTTTTTGTTTCCAAATCTTGTTTGCCCTTGAAGCCCCAGTGTGCTGTCATGTGGAAAAAAGTTAAGTACTTAGAGGTGGGAAAATCATACAAGTATTTAAAAATAAACCTTACACATATTGTCAGACCTTTTTATAGATGTACATTCTTGTAAGATAAGAGAGTATTTTTGATACTTTTGTCATATTTTATGACAGAGAGGAAGGGGAGGAGGGAAGAGGTGCAGCATTGTCTTCTCATAATTCAATGATTATTATAGAGAAATACTATAGTTGAAGGAATGTAAGCTTTAAATATAAAAACTGTGCTCTTGTTTCTTTTTATAAGCTAGTCGTTTATAAAGAATTCCTTACTAAAGTCTTGTCATATTTGTCCCATGAGCTATCCTCCTCCTTCAAAATAATCAGGAAAAAAACCTTCACAAATTAGTGGCCTGTTGCCTAATCTCTGGATAAGAATTTAAGATACAACATTGCCAGAGAAGGTGTGTGTACATGTGTGTTGGAGTGTGTGTGTATGTGTGTGAGGGTGTGTTTTGCATATCTGTGTTTTAGGTCTTGAATTCAGGGGCTATATGACAAGCCCGAGTATATTTCTGGTGACTGTAGTGATCTACCAATTATGCCACAGTTCCACTGCAAGCTTTCTGTAGTGAACTGGAGAGAAGAGACTCATAAAATTTCATGCTCAGGCTGTCTGAACTAAATCTCAGGTCTCAAACTCCTGATTAGTTAGAGTTATACTTATCAGCCTCCATAACCTGGTGATAAAACATTGTTACTGGAGGCAGTGGGGTTGCAAGTTTCAGTCTAGCTTCACAAATTTCTATATCATAAAACAGCAACAGTAGAACACTATATAAAAATACAATAATAAGATGTAATTAGAATATAATTTGGTGATATAGTCTGTTAGCATAAATTTCAGGAAACCATGGTCTTATTGATTTAGCATCACAAATCCAAACAAAATGAGATAATTTCAGTAGACTCTACAAATTTTTAATTCCATCATATAATAATTTCAAAACATTATAATAAACAGGAAATCATTCATACTTATAATGTAAAAAGATGTAAAAAGATGAAGATGGCAGATTATGAAATGGGAAATTCTGCACTGCAGGAAAATTATTGTCATGGTGAATATATGGTGGTTTTATCATGGTGAATATATGATAATATTCTTCAGAGGAGCAATAGATAAATATATATTTACTACACATAACCTAACTTGTTTCTATCTCTGTCAACTTCCAATATTCTGCACATTGTCAGTGTATTCGTGTTTATGGTATATTCCAAAATAGTTAACAGAGTCAGGAGGTTACCAAAATAAATTAGCTTGAATGTTTAGGAAGATAAACCTGCTAATTATATTGGCTATTTTATATATTTAACATGTAATGTGTTATCATTGTACTCTCTAAGTATATACATAAGCTATTCAAATTGAAATGGAATATAACATGGTTTTGCCTGTAAAGCTAGGTATTTGGGACATCAGTTCCAGACCAGTGTAGGGTTACCTGCAATACTTCCCAACCCCTGGCTATGCGTGATGGAATACTTCTATCATCCCAGGCCCATGGGGAGCTGAGAGCAGGAAGATTTCAATTCCATGCCATTCTAGGAAAGATCATCCACATGGCTCCAACTCATCCAAAGAAAGTTCAACACTGGCTAGCACTTATCTCCCCCACCTAGGTGAAAATAAAAATAAGAGCATTGTAGTATAAGAAACAAACAATATTAAAACATGGCAATACAAACCATCATGAACAACACTTAACTAGTGTTTGTTTCTCATAACTGTAAAACTAACTATAGCTAGGATTATATATGTGAGCCAGAGGCACCAAGCAATTCATTTTAAAAATGAGTATTTAAAGCCAGGTGCCAGTCTCTCATGCCTGTAATCCCAGTTAGTCATGAGGCTGAGATCTGAGGATCGCAGTTCAAAGCCAGCCCAGGAAGAAAAGTCCCGATAAGACTCTTATCTCCAATCAACAACTCATAAAACAGAAGTGACTCTGTGGCTCAATTGGTAGAATGCTAACTAACTTGAGCACAGAGTCTCAGGGACAGTGCCCAGGCCCTGAGTCCAAGTCCCATAACTGTCAAAAAAATAAATAAACATTTTAAAGTCTGAATTTCTTGTAAATTAAAATGACAGCTGTGGTATACAATTCTACAGACTACTACAGATTTCATTATATTTGAAGTTAGAAAAAGTAGCAGCACTTGAATAAAGGACATTTTTTCATAAACTAGGGCAGATTGGTCTGTAATTCAAGGAAATTGCTGGACTCATACGTAATATTTTTGGTGGCTTTTTGTTTTGTTTTTAGAACAGGATGAGAAACCTTATTTCTGCCAATTGCCATTTGGATGTGTATAACATCATTCACAGGCCATGCAAAATTAAAAGTAAAGACAGGACACAGTCAACTGGCAATAAATTTACTTGTCTTTATGTCATGTTCCAAATGATTTGTTTAGCTTATATGTCCCTATGGCCTATAGTTTCCTATTCCTGCTTCCTCAAAATAAAAGCATGTTCCACCAATTCAAATTTGAGCCAGGCAATACGTAGTATTAGTGCCAAGAGTTGAGGAAAATTGTAACACAACCAGGGAAGCATGAAACCAACATGTTAGTAGCTGGAAACTGGGGACTCAGGCCTATAATCCTAGCTACTCAGGAGGCTGATGATCACAGTTCAAAGACAGCAGGAGTGAGAAAATCTGTGACTCTTCTCGCCAATTAACAACCAAAAAGCCATAAAGGGAGATGGGACTCCAGAGGTAGAGTAGCCTTGATTACAAAAACTCAGGTGCAGCAACCAATCCTGAGTTGAAACTGATGGTTAGGCACAAAAACAAAAACAAACAACAACAACAAAACAAACAAAAACTGGGGGAAAGCTCAGGAAAGGATGGCACTGTCTACAAGGCAAATGTACACATTATATGAATTGTGATATGGTAAACTCACTCTACACAACTTAGTAACAATTACATTTAAAAAAGAATCTGAGAAATCCCAAAGCCATGGACCTTATGATGTGTATCTGCTTTCTAGTATTTCAAAGTCCCATCATGTGACCTATTAGCACACATGTTGTAGCCCAGGGTGATTCGAAAATATGAAGGCAGAGATCTTTTCAGATTTTCCCACCAAATCTTTGATTACTTTAAGCTAAAAACAAAACAAAGCAAAGCAAACAACATAGACGTTAAGGTTAATTAGGCTGCTATTAAAAATTCAGATGTTGGTAGTCTTTGTGGAGGGGAAGGGAAAAAACAAATTATGTAAATAGGGATACAGTTGGATCCATAGCAACAATGAGATGTACAACACATTATGTCAAAAAACGAACTTTACAACTTTGGAGGAGGAAGTGGGAGATGGGAAGGGATGAATAGGGGAAAAAAAGGAGGAGGCACCAATGCTTAATAAGACATGTACTCATTATCTTGCAAATGTAATTGCAACTTCTCTGTACATTATTTTCAAAGTTAAAAAATTGAAAAAAAAAGATTCCAGGCAGAATTATAATGTTAAATGTTGAGTTAGTACATATGTTTTGTAGATACTTATCTCACATATGTCAGAAAAATATCCATGAATTCATAACTAGAAACTCTGAAGTGTAAGGTATATTAATAAGGTAAGTTTCATTCGGGAGCCAATGAAGAGAACACCGCATGGTATTCAGTCAGGTAAAGTAGTTTATTTACTGAACTGCTGCCCATGCCATATATGGTGGAGAGGCATGTGAAAAAAAGAGGGTTGACCCAACCTCGGGCCAGGACATATCTAGGCCAAGGACTGGATGAGATATGGCCTAGTGGAGGAAAATTCTGGCTGTGATGTGACCTCAGGGCCTGAGAATCTCCTCTGGTCAAATGGAAAGTTTGACCAGAGGCTGACCAGGTTGTGACTTAGTAGGAGGGGGAGGTGTCTGCCTCCAGGCATGCCAGATACCTAGGTTACACATAAAGGATGGAAAATTAACCAAGAAGAGGGGAAGTGTCTGCATAGGATCTGCATGGCTTGGGCAGACCTAATACTAAATACAGGTAGCACCTCTGCCATGTAACATGTAACTCCTGACTCCAAACCGTTCATTCTCAATCATTATCTTTCTTTTCTTTTCTTTTTCTTCCTTCCTTCCTTCCTTTCTTTCTTCTTCCTTTCTTTCTTTACTTTCTTTCTTTCTTTCTTTCTTTCTTTCTTTCTTTCTTTCTTTCTTTCTTTCTTTCTTTCCTTCCTTCTTCCTTCCTTCCTTCCTTTCTTTCTTTCTTTCTTTCTTTCTTTCTTTCTTTCTTTCTTTCTTTCTTTCTTTCTTTCTTTCTTTCTTTCTTTCTTTCTTTCTTTCTTTCTTTCTTTCTTTCTTTCCTTCCATCTTCCTTCCTTCCTTCCTTCCTTTCTGTTCTCTCTCCCTCTCTCTATATATCTCTCCTCTCTTTCACTCACCCTCTCGCTCTCCCCTACCTGAGTGTTCTCAACTCTCAAAAAATGGACACTTGGTGAGTTGAACTCACAGGCAGTGAAGAACAGCTCAATTGGCAAACGTGAAATTTACTGTTACCTTACACCTCCACCACAGGTCACTGGAATCAAATAATGAGCACTCAGCAGCATGGCGTCTCAAGTCATTTGGAGGAGGAAAGCAAGCACATTCACTGCATTCTGGAGGTCCACCCTGCGAAGGTGGAGGAGACTCCTCCCTCCTCTTGGCTAAATCTCAGCCCAGTTTCTGCATCAGGAGAGGTGACTGCCTCCAAGTGAGCCAGTTACCTAAGTGACACAGGTACTGTGCAGAGACTTAGCCTCTTGTGGTGTTGAGATTAATGGCATGATTCAACATGATCCACTAGTTTTTTGAGATTGAGACTTCCTAATTTTTGGTTAGGCTATTTTCAAATTGTGATCTATTTATTTCTGATTGCTAACCATGATTATAGATGTGAACCAGCACATCAGACCATTCAAAGATCTTTACCACGCATGGAAGACATTAATTTTATTTTCCCAGATGACATACAAGTTGACAGACAGCAAAATAAGTCCTGAATTCTGGTCGAGATGTTTTTTAATGTGAAGAAAAATTTACTTAGCAAAATATCTGACTACTGTCATTATACTTTCAAACTTACCCTACATTTTAATATCAAATCACCTATGAGCCAATGATTCACTCAAATTACCTGTAATCATTAATTCCTGTCATATCTTCTAGAGGTAGGCAGAACTGGAGCACACACTATTAACTAAAGTGGTAGAAATTTGAGAGGATCACAGTTCTGAATCAGTCTAGGAAGGAAAGTATCACCTATATCAACCTACTAGGTAGGTATATTGGAATGAAATCATGGTCCCTGCTTTTGGAGCTGGGTGCAAAAATTGTTACTCTATACGTAAAGTAACTTAAACAAGAAAGGATTGGTGGAGTGACTCCAGTGATGGAGTACCTGTCTGGCAAACACTACATCAAAACTGAAATCAATTTCCTAAAGATAAAATAAGAAAAGGAAAGCAAGAACAACTCATACTTAACATGTGTTCAATGTAAAGATTTACACTAACTTACTGTAGTTATAATGCCATCATTTATTTCTAGGGCAAACACATTTTGTGTCAAGCTTAAATGAAAAAAATAACACACTATATACAAAGATTTGGTAAAACACAGGTCTGGCTTACAATTGTGAACACTTAAGTTTGCATGTGCAGTGGTGTTGCAGGGTTGTTAAAGTTTATGGAAGTCCATCCTTTTGATGAACTTGACATGATGAAATTACCTAACCATACAATTCTACAATTCACTGGACAAATATATATATATATATATATATATATATATATATATATATATATGTATATATATATACATATATATACATATATATATACATATATATATACACACTTGTATGTATTTATATATTAAGTGACATGTAAATAAAATAAAATGTACAATGAATAAATTTAGTGAACAGATACATTTCTTAGATATTTAATGAATAAATTCATGTCTTATAGTCTCCAATGTTATATCACATTTAAACGGTTGCTGATCTCCTTCAGCTTTTTTATAATTTTTTTTCAGATGAAAAAGCCTGCCAATAAATATTCTTGTATAACATTCTTTTCTTTATGAAATGAAAAGCATGCTGTGTAATATGGCTCTTTATGTATCATCAATTTTTTTTTTATAATTGCAAGTACATATTGCCTTATACTTAGTTTTCTCTCATCCTCCAATAATACCTATGGGAAGGAGACTATGAAGGATAATTCTGTTACTTTGGGAGCTTCTGTTATTAATCACTGAAATAAATATTATGAAAATAAAACTCTGAAATTATTTAGAGAGATGACTTGAAAGTTTCCCTTCTACACACTCATGCTGCTCCCTCAATAAATCATAGAACTTAAAATAAGTAACATTTTAGCTGGGAGCCAGTGGTTCATGTCGGTAATCCTAGCTATGCAAGAGCTGAGATCTGAAGATGGTAGTTCAAAGCTAGCCCTTGCAGGAAATCCGTGACACTCTTGCCTCCAGTTAAACACCAAAAAGTGGAAGTGGCACTGTGGTTCAAGTGGTAAAGTGCTAGCCTTGATCTAAAGAACTTAGCGACAGCACCCAGGCCTGGAGTTCAAGCCCTATGACCAACAAAAAGAAAAAAGAAAAAAAAGTGAGAGAGAGCAACATTTTAAAAGTAATGTGCACATATACACAAAATGTATATAGAAATAAAATTTTAACAGTCCCTGAACTGGCAAAAAAAGAGTTTAAAGTGAAATTACCTTCAATCATTCATTTAGATAATCTATACTGAGGGCAAGCTATTCGAGCTCACATTACTAACTAAAGGGGTAGAATTTGAGAGGGTCTCAGTTCAGAACCAGTGTGCCGGGAAAGTAATATGATTCTCATATTATCCTAAAGCCTGGCAAGTTGGAATGCATTTGTGATCCCAGTTACTTGGCAGACATAGGTGAGGAACTTAGCCTCTCTCTGTTCAGCCCTCAGCAAAATTGATAACCTATGAGCAAAGTAACTAAATTAAAAAAAGGATTGTTCTAATGGTATAATACTTGTTCAGCAAACAAAATATCTAAATTCATACTCATTTCATAAAAGAGGAAAGAAAGGGGAAGAAAGAAAGAAAGAGAAAAGAAAGTAAGAAAAGAAAGCAGAGAAGGAGAAGGAGGGACGGGAAGGAAGGAAAGAAGGAAGGAAGGAAGGAAGGAAGGAAGGAAGGAAGGAAGGAAGGAAGGAAGGAAGGAAGGAAGGAAGGAAGAAAAGAAGGAAGTACATAAGGAAAGAAGTGAAAGAAAGAAACAAAGAAAGAAGGAAAGAAAGAAAGAAAAAGAAAGAAAGAAAGAAAGAAAGAAAGAAAGAAAGAAAGAAAGAAAGAAAGAAAGAAAGAAAGAAAGAAAGAAAGAAAGAAAGAAAGAAAGAAAGAAAGAAAGAAAGAAAGAAAGGAAAAGAAAAAAAGAAAGAAAGGGAGGAAGAAAGAAAGGGTGAAAGAGAGGTATAAATAAAAACCTCAGCATGTGTGAGATGTTAATAATTACCCTAAATCATTTAAACTATAAATGCCAACATTCAAATCTCTGGGCAGAGACATTTTATATCAAGCCCTGTTGTACGGACTTGGGACCCCCAAAAGACCACCAGCGACTATGACCAATGCGAACAGCAAAAGAGTCATTTATTTGTAAGCTCAAGCTTAGTCCTCCATGCACTGGTAACCGGTGACAGTAAGAGTCCCCAAGCACAAAATCAGCACAGCTTTTATAGTATTGAACAAACAAGTTTAGGGAATTTCCACACAAGCAGTTACATGATTGATTTGAGTCCACCCTAAACATAACTGCCCTTTTTCTGAACTGTTGGTATGTTCTGTTCCTGGAACACTTGAGCAACTGTTCTGCTTTCTTAAGGGTGGGCAAGATTGGTGGCGACCTGTGTTTTTTTTTCTCTCTCTCTTGGGCTTACTCTGAGGGCAGCCTAGCACAAGATGGTGGGGTTAATCTCAAGTTGGAGTTACTTTGGTCTTCATTCCCTCCTCTTCTAGAGCATCGGGGACCAATCATGTTCCCCTAATTGAAACAGTCTTCTATATTTACAGTTTAGTATTGGGATCTCAGAACTAATAGATGGACTGTGCTGATCCTCTCTTTTACAAAGGACACCAGTCTACAAGGTCTGATTGTGAGTAACAAAATTAACAGTACCAAAGGCCCTGATATTTTCTTCTAGCAATCTTGATTCTGTATATAACAGCCAACTTAATTTTATACCAGCTGTACTCATAAATTCCAATTTTAAGACATACTCATACTATTTGCTACATAAACTTTCTGAGGTTTGTCTTCTTTACAAACATTTTAAAACAATCCTTACCTTTTAAATCCTTTCTTATCCAGAGGATACCAATTTTCCCCCAGTTCCTTTCGTAAGGCTTTCTGTACTACCCTCCTCTTCTTTACAATTCCTTGAGCTTCTTTGTGATGAGAGTTTAAAACTGCCCATTTTTCCTTTGACTTGTGGAACCAAGTAATCTCAGAAAGCCTCAAGGCACCAGTAGGATGAAAAGCTTGCTAGATTTTTTTGGGGGGGTCCGGTCGTAGGGCCTCAACTCTGTGCCTGGGCACTGTCCCTCAGCTCTTCAGCTCAAGGCTAGTGCTTTATCACTTGAGCCACAGCGCCAGTTCCAGCTTTTTTCATTTTGCTTATGTGGTGCTGAGGAATTGAACCAAGGGCCTGAGGCATGCAAGGCAAGCGCTCTACCACTGAGCCACCTTCCCAGCCCGAGCTTGCTAGATTTTAAGGATAAGATTAGGGCTGGGTCTCATTCCTCTTACTACCTCCATTGATTTAAAAAAATCTCTCCTTTATCTTTAAAAAACACCCAGGAGGAAGCAGGTTATTACCATACCAGAACCAAACTAGGTTGCGTACCTGAAGTGCCTAAGGGAAGCTGGTGTTATCCTCGTTCCCAATATCTACTGTGGGAGTATAGAGGATTACTGCATATTACCACACGATCTTAGTTGTATCAGCTTTCAACTGGGAAGCATTTTCAGGTGATGGAATCAGTCAGGAGTGCAATCTACTTTTACCAAGGTGGAGGTGGTCTGGGTGATGATGTAGATTTCCTCCAGGTAACAGTCAGGCTGTTGTTGAACTTTACTCACTAGGGTGTGCAACAGCAGCAGCAGGGTCTCACAGTCGTTCCAAGGGAATGTCACACCTCGTGCTGGACTGCAAATTCCTACATAGACTGGTAAGCATACATTGCATATGCTTGTCAGGCTGTGAACTCACTAGTTTTTAAGACAATTTATACAATAGCCCAGGACAATTTACCAAGATGACAACTTTTTAAACAAATAGTTCTTTTAATAAGGCTAGGATTTTCTAAGCAGATATAGAGGGCTCAGGCTTGTACTATTATTTCCCATGCCTTTTCCTTCTGTCTATTTTGCCACAATTAAAAAAAAAGTGAATATTTTCCCTTGTTCTTAAAAGGGGATGATGGGCAAAGATTCATCTTCTGTCACTTCTTCAAGCTGACTCAGAGGTGTTGATCCTACCTAGCCAGGAACCTATAAAATTAGCCTATTTTACAAAGAGGTTACCAGGGTTAGATATCATTAAGAACAATATTTTAACTTTTGACAAATGTACATACCATTTTTCTGGCTACAGCAGTGGAGCTTATTTAGCCTTCTGGTTTGCAAAAGGATCTTTATGGATGGCTTAGGAACGTGATCTCTAGTAGTCCTAACAATGTCTGAGATACCTATGCAGGCCTTCAGACAGATATCAATAGAAACACATTCTCAGGTTTACAAACTTTTCCTGAGCAGATGAATTTCATGTAGATGGTGTCAGCTCAAAAGTTACTGCCAATTAGAGCTTTTGACACATGCAGGGGTTGGGATTTAAACTATCCTCCACATTTTAGAACTTTAGCTTTTTACTACTATCACAGATGACTGGCAAGTTCCTGTCCTTTACAGTCATAGACATTAGGCATGCTTACAAACTACCTTCCCATGACCTCCTGGCTCTGACCAATTTTGAAGGGCCATGCAAAAATAACTCAAGGATCTGACATTATTTCTGCCCTCTAATCAGTGGCTGACGGTCTGTGGATGCTCCTCAATTACTTTCGTCCAAGGAGTGTTTTCTCCATACTGGGAACAATGCCTCATTGGCATTTCCCTTAGTTGGTTATTGGACTTGAACTTGGGGCCTGAGTGCTGTCCCTCAGCTCTGCAGCTCAAGGCTAGCACTTTGCCACATTGAATCCTAAAGCAGGTCTGCTTGCTCTTTCTGTCTTCTGCTGGCTGAGTAGAGGTGACATTCTCACAGGGGCTTTTATCTGTCCAGGCTGGATTCAAATAAGTTTTCAGATCAATGAGTCTCATAAAAGGCCATTTTACTCCAATTAAAAGCAACAAGGCAGTCAACATAGAAGTAGCTTTTAAGCACATTCTTACCTGAAACTTATTAAGAACCAAAGTCACATCTGACAAACTTACAAGAATCCTCACTCTTTGTGGATCTGCTGGGAACTGTTACAAAAAACAAACAAACAAACAAACAAACAAAAAAACTCCTATGAGACCAAACTGAAATAGGAATTAAGCAATAACTTTGGTCATCCTAATTTTTCTTTTTGTACTTTGAGGCAAATGTTTAGAACAATTTTACTTTTAAACTTTATATACAGAAATCCATTCCTAATTTGTAAGTCTCCTATTCATCTCTGTTTTAATAGTCTATACTTTAGTTTTTAGTTGCATTTTAAAAACCCCTTAAACTCTTGAGGCTAGGTGTCACTCATTTTCTTTTGGATGCTTGTTTTAAAACAGATACACATGAAAACTTTTAAGCTGAAATAACATTTTTTTCTTAAGGCAAAAATTAGAATCACTATCACTGTACCAAGAAGTTAGACTTAACACCTTTATGCCTTAAAAATAACATATCCAATGGCAGAATATCATTGAGAGCAAATCACATTATACAAATAAACTTTTTAACCCTCTTTTTAAGGCCTTCTTAATTTTAACATATCCAAAGGGCAGTTCTAGCAATGTTAATCAGATGTTCACATCATTCATTTTTGCCATCATGTTTCCAGTGTCTATCTGTAGGGAAAAGGGGAAGAATAAACATGGGCCACTTGGCCATTCCTGTGGAATGGGCACACATCCAATCTGACACTTTAGGGTTAGTTGAACTGCGTTTGTGCCAGCTTACCTTCTTTCACCGTGTGTGGACTCTTCCCAGGGCCTGTTCCACCATGCATGACCAGCTGAACTGCACTTCTGCCTGTTCATCCTTCACTCCTAAAGATAGGTCTTCTGTTGGCTTCTAAATTTCTCCTTTTTTGTTAAGCCAGATATCTTGATTACAGTGTTAACAGCCTTATGCATTCTAAAATACCAGATTTTCTAATTTTTTAAGTTAAGGAATCCTTCGAAAGCCATTTAAAAAATGTGAAAATGCTTTAAAAATTTTTAGTAATGATCAAATCTCATAACCTTTTGAACTTTAAACTTAATCTCAGCCAATTGTTACAGCATGCTGACCATTTCTATCATGAACATGTTTACAAACACATACAAAACACACTCAGATTTTTAAGCATGCAAAACTCAAAATCAGTCATATGTACATTTTGAAGTTTTGAAAGAAAAATTTAAGACAGTATTTATTTTAATCTAAGTAACTTTGTTGAGCTTCATTTTCCCAGGGCTTGCTTATTTAGGAAGGCATTTCAAAATTGGTCTTTTGAATCTCTTCTGTTGGAGGAAGCCTGGGGTTGAGGAGTAACCTGAACTTAAACTGGTCTGATTTTTATCCAGTTTTAGACAAGAGCACTTTACATTGTCAGGACTAGCTGAAAAGTCAAAACCAGGCACAAATCCTTCTCTGTGACTGAGCCCAGCTGGAGGCCAGAACTTTTATTTCCCCAGTTTTTATGTTCAAAATCACATTTGTAATAAAAGTTACTATATGAGACCTTCATGGATGAGGTGGTATGTGTTTTCTGGTGGAGCTCTGTCTGGTTTAAGGGAGGAGGTGGTATTGGCACACCCTGTATGGTGGAACAGGACAGGGTTTTGAGGGCGAAGGCCAGTGTGTGTAGGGCTTTGAGACATCAGGGAAGGAACAGGAATGACTAGACTTGTTAGGAAGGGGTCTTTTGTGGAGTAGGCAGGATTTAGGATGGAGGCTGGCAGGTGGACAGGTTTTCATTGGAAAAAGGTGGGGTCACTGGGGAGGAGGCTGTTTGGGGCAAGGCTTTGAGAAGGAAGAACAAGGCTACAAAGAGGAGGTTACATAGAGGAGGGGATTTGGTGGAATACTGTGAGCCCTTGTGGGATATGTAGGGTGAGGTTTCTCATAAGGCAGGGCAGGGAATGGAGGCAAGAGGTTGACAGAAGTTGGGGATTCTGGAGCAGGAATGTGGAGCTATGAGGGTGTGGCTTTTCAGGGTCTGACTTTGAGAGGGCAGGGTGGTACTAGGAAGACATAGGCTAGTAAGGGACGGGGTTTCTGATGGAGAATGGCAGGCCTTTGGGAAGTGTGTTAGGGTGGAGGTGGGGTTTCCAGCAGAGCATGATGTAGTCACACTTGTATGGAGGAGTTTTTCAGGACCAGGGCTTTGTGAGTGATAAGATTTCTTGACAGTAGGTTAGAGCATGCAGAAGACTGAAACTCGGGGATTGAAGACAGCCTATATATTATAGAGGACGAACATACATCCATCAAAGACAAATCCAAGAAATATGATAGATCTATTCAACATTTGGAAGACACCATCAGAAAGCCTAATGAGGATAATAGGTGTAGAGGAGCACCTAGAAACAGAAGGTCTAGGAAATTTGTTTCACAGGATCCTAGCAGAAAACTTCCCAAACATGCAAAAAGATAGGTCTATAGAGATACAAGAAGTTTTTAGAACCCAAAATAGACCAGACCAGAACAAGACATCACAACTCCACATTATAATATCCACAGAATCAATTCAGACCAAGGAAAAGATCCTTAAAGTTGTCAAGGAGAAAAGATCAATCACCTATAAGGGAAACCAATTAGAATCCCCTCAGATTTCTCAGCAGAGACAATTAAAGCAAGAAGAGCCTGGAATGATGTATGCCATGCCCTAAAGACAAACAACTATCAGCCAAGAATACTGTACCCAGCTATACTCTCCTTCATGCCTGAAGGACAAATAAAAATTTTCCATACCAAAGAAAAAGTGAAACAATATATCTCTACCAAACCAGCCTTATAAAAGTTACTTAAAGATGTCCTACACAGAGAAAAACAACAGGACCACAATAAAGGGTAAGAAACTGCACCCAAATTGAGAATCCAAGAACCATAGGAAGAACACAGTTGGTGCAGCCCCCAAGAAGTGCATAAAATGGCAAAAACTAACAAATGTCTCTCAGTACTATCTCCCAACATTAACGAACTTAACAATACAATTAAGCAACATAGATTGTATATTTGGATTTAAAAAAATCCTTCTGTCTGCTGCATTCAGGAGTCACAACGTGCTCATAAAAACAAACACATGTTTAAAGTGAAAGGCTAGAACAAAATCTAACAAGCAAACGGCCTCATAAACAGGAATGAGTTGCAATCCTAATATCAGTTAAATAGATTTCAAATTAAAATTGGTGAGAAGAGATAAAGAAGGTCACTACATACTTATTAAGGGATCTCTCCCTCAGGAGGATATTATAATTCTAAATATCTATTCCCCACAAGAGCATCCAAATTTATCCCAGAAACTGTACTTTTTCTCACATCTCCTATAGATCCAAAGATATTAATTGTTAGGACACACAATCTCCCCACTAGATATATCAACTTGGCAAAAAATCAACAGAGAAACCACGGATATAAAAAAACTGCATAGATCACATAGATTTAACAGACATCTACCGAATATTTCACCCAGCAGCATCAGAATACACGTTTTTCTCAGCAGCACAGGGAACTTTTTCCAAAATAGACAACATTTAGGTCACAAAGCAAACTTGTCCAAATCCAAAAACATTGAAGTTATACCTTGCATTCTCTCAGACCACAAGGGAATAAAATTAGAACCCCACACCAAAAGCCACCAATGAAAGTCCTGTAACACATGGAGGCTGAACAGCACACTGTTGAATCACCAGTGAGTCATGGAAGAGATCATAAATGAAATTCAAATGTTTATAATATTCGACAAAAATGAACACTCACAATACCAGCTCCTCTGGGACACAGCATATGCAGTATTCAGAGGCATCAACAAATTGGAGTGATATGAAACCAACAATTTAGTGAGATATCAGAGCCTCCTTGAAAAAGAGCAGCAAGATAAACCCCAATCCAGTACATGGAAAGAAATAATTAACATTAAATCAAAATTAAATCAATTAGAATTCAAAAAGCATAGAAAGAATCAACAAAACAGAGTTGGGTTTTGAAAAATTAACAAATTGACAGACCCTTAACAAATCTTATTAGAAGAATAAGAAAACACACTCAAATAAATAAACTCAGAGATGAGAATGGAAACTTCACCACAGAAACAACCAAGATTCAGTATATTATAAGGAATACTTCTCAAAGCTTTAGGCTAATACGTTTGAGAACTTGTTAGAAATGTACTGTTTCCTAGTAAATATAGACATGATGAAACTAAACCAAGATGAGTTAAACCATCTTAATTGGCCCATATTAAGCAATGAAATAGATATAGCAATAAGAGACCTCCCATCTAAGAAAAGCCCGGGACGAGATAGTTTTACAGCGGAAATCTACAAGGCCTTCAAAGCAGAGCTCACATCAATACTCCTTCAAGTTTTCAATGAAATTGAAAGAGAAAGTTCACTACCGAACTCATTTTATGAAGCCATCATAAACCTCATCCCCAAACTAGGCAGGGACTCATTTCTTTGATGAAGATTAATGCAAAACTTCTCAACAAAATTTTGGTGAATCGACTTTCACAATTCATCCAAAAAAATCATACAACATGATCAAACAGGATTAATTTCAGGGATGTAAAGCTGCTTCAATATACGCAAACCAATTAATACAATAAATCACATCAACAAGAGCAAGGATAAGAACCACATGTTTACTTCAATAGATGCAGAAAAAGGATTTGACAAGATAGAACACCCTTTTATGATGAAGGTTCTGGAAAAATTAGGAATTCAGGGAACATTCCTCAATACAATAAAGGATGCATATGACAAACCTACTTCCAGCATTTGACTTAATGGTGAAAAAATAAAGGTATTTCCTCTTAACTAAGGAATGAGATAAAGATGTCCACTCACTCCACTTCCCTTTCACACTAGGATTAGAATGCCTAGCTACAGCAATAAGATAAGATTCAAATATAAAAGGGAATCCAAATAGGGAAAGAAGAAGCTCTACCTCTTTGCAGATGACATGAACTTGGATTTAAAGAATCCCACGGACTCCACTCCCAAATTATTCAAGCTGATTCAAAACTTTGACAAAGTAGCAGGGTATAAAATTAACCCTCAAAAAACAATGGCTTTTCTGTATGCCAACAATGAGAAAAGTATGACTGAAATCAGGAAAGCAACTCCATTCGTAATAGCCCCACAAAAATTAAAATACCTAAGACTTAACAAAGAAAAAACGACCTCAATGATGAAAACTTTAAAATCCTGAAAATGGAAATCAAAACCGAACTTAGAAAGTGGCAAAAACTCCCATGCTCCTGGATTGGAAAGATCAACATCGTGAAAATCGCAATACTTCCCAAGGCTATCTACAAATTCAATATGATACTTATCAATATTCCAGCCTCATTCTTTTAGTAAAAAGAAGAAGTGATCCAAAAATACATATGGAAAAATAAAATACCCTGAATAGCAAAAACAATATTTAATGGAAACAACAGTGCTGGAAGAATATCAATACCAAATTTCAAACTCTTCTACAAAGCCATAGTAATTAAAACAGCTTGGTACTGTCCCAAGAATAGCCCATAGGACCAATGGACTAGACATGAAAGCCCAGAAATGAATCTATAGGCCTATAGACATCTAATGTTCGATAAGAGAGCTAAAAAATTAGAAAGGAAGAGACACAATCTCCTCAGTAATTGGTGTTTTCAAAATTGGTTAACTACTTGTAGAAAACTAAAGTTAGATCTTTATATATCATCCTGCACCAGAATGAATTCCAAATGGGTCAAGGACCTCGGAGTCAAACAGACACTCTGAAAACATTAAAGAATGAAATAGGGGAAACAGCCTTAGCACAGGCTTAAATTTTCTTAATAGAGACCCAGAATTACAACAAATCAAAGAAATGTTGGACAAAGGGGATAGCATGAAATTGCAGAGCTTCTGTATGGCAAAGGATATAGCTAGCAAAATCAATTGAAAGCCCATTGATTCACTACCATAAAACAGACAAGGGTCCCTTATCTAAAATATACCTGGAACTCAAAAAAATTAAATCCCCCAACAACAAATCCTCAAAGAAAAAAACTGCCAAATAAATAAGTGGGCTAAAGACTTAAAGAGAAACTCCTCTGAAGATGAAAGAAGGATGGCCAATATACACATGAAGAAATGCTCAACATCTCTAGCCATAACAGAAATGCAAATCAAAACAGCATTGAGATACCACCTCACCCCAGTTAGAATGGCTATAATGAAGAACTCTAATAACAACAGATGCTAGAGGGGATGTGGGCATAAGGGAAATTTATTGCATTGTTTGTGTTCATGTAAACTTGTTCAACCACTTTGGAAAGTAGTATGGAGGTTCCTCAAAAGATTCCACATAGAGCTCCCCTATGACCCAGCAATCCGACTTTTGGGCATTTACCCAAATGGTCACAAACAAGACCATATTAAAGCTACTAGCACAATTATGTTTATTGAACCGTTATTTATCATAGCTAACATATGGAACCAAACCAGACGCCCCTCAGTGGATGCATGGATCAATAAAATGTGATATATATATATATATACATATATATATATATATATATATATATATATATATGGGTAGTATGGAAAGGGATGGGAAGGGGAAACAAAGAGGCAGCAACAGTGCTTGATAAGAAATGTAGTCGTTATTTTGCCCATGTTATTGTAACTCGTCTGTTGGTATTCTCACTATAAAAAAATAAACAAATAAAAAAATAAAAGAAAAACGAACTTTACAACTTGGCCCCCGAGAGTGGGGGATGGCAAAGGGGTGTCTGGGGAGCAACGAGGGGATGGGCAGATGAGAACAGATGGGAAGGGGAAACAAAGAAGGAGGCAACAATGCTTGATGAGTAATATACTCATTATCTTGCCCATGTAATTGTTACCCCTCTATATGGTATTTTCACAAATAAATACATAAATAAATAAATAAATACGAAGGAGACTCAAGGCTGCTGAAATGAGCATATTTCCCATTTGGACTTTAATGGGATTTTTCTACAAACAACAAGATTTTCATCTTAACATAATAATTTCAAAATATATTGCTACAGAATAGATTGTAAATGTAATATTTAGTACTATTGGAATACTTGAAGACAGAGTTTTACAGAAAACTTTAAATTTCAGATAAACTGCAATATTCCAATAAATACCTAGAAGAAATATAATTTAAAAATTCACTGATCAAAGCAAACCCTGTCAGGAATAACTGAAAGACGCTTATCTGAAAACAGAAATTGGCACTGTGGCTCAAGTGGTAGAGGGCTCCACTTGAGCTGAAGAACTCAGGGATATGTTAACACCCTGAGATTAAACCCCAGGACTGACGAAAATAAAATTTAAAGAATTGAAGCATTAAGGCTGGGAAGGAGACTCAGTGGTAGAGTACTTGTCCTGAATACATGAGGTCCTGGGTTCAATTCCTCAGCACCACATAAGCAGAAAAATGTGGAAATGGCTCTGTGGCTCAAGTGGTAGTGCACTAGCCTTGAGCTGAAAAGCTCATCAGGTATAGCAGCTAGACCCAGAGTTGAGGCCCTCCTACCACCACCACCACCAACATCAAATTAAAGCATCAAACAACCTGAAGTTGTTGTCCAGAATAATGAGTGCGGCATTATCAGTTTAAATGACTTAGTGACTTTAAACCTAGTTTAAAAGGGGAGGTAGTGGGCAATTTGTGTGTTTGCCAAAACCTGCAAAATTATTTTGTACTTTACCAAGGAGGAAGAAAGGAGGAATTGGGGGGAGGAGGGGAGGTGTTTGGTGACCTTGCCTTTTGGTTCAGTGATTGTTTTCTGGAGTCGAATTCAGAGAAATTCTGCTTGCAATCCTAATTGCGTGGGGCCGGGGGAATGAAGAAGCAATGCCCTGGAAGTGGTTTTGTCCTGTTCTTGGCCTAGTTCCAAACATCACTGGATAATCCAAGTCCCACTTCAGGACCAAGAAGCCTTGAAGAGTACTGATCCATTAGGCAGATGGACCTAACCACAGCCAGAAAAGGCAAAAAAATGCAATAACCTGGGCAGCACTGGAAATCTATACCAGGAAGAGCGTTTTATATTTTTTATTGTAAAAATACTATACAGGGGGTTTACAGTTACATGAGTAGGGTAATGAGTACCTTTCCTATTGAGCATTGTTACCTCCTCCTTTGTTTTTCTCCTACTACCCTTTCCCTCCCCAACTCTCCAACTCCTCCCTCCTTGACCATTACCCCACACTGTTAATTCATTTTTGACACAGTGTCCTGTACATCTCATAATCACAATGGGTCAACCTGCATCCCCATTTCTGCATTCTGCTACAACTTTTCCACTTCCCAAATTACAAAATATGTATATAAGATGCAGAACACTGGAATCAAATACAGTGAAAACAGGGATTATACCATGGGGGCATGAACTTACAAAAGAAGAACATAGCACATTATAAGTATATTAAAAACAAAAACAAGAAAGAAAAAATCACTTGTGTGTCTGACTTGGGGTCCTTTCATTTAATGTCAACTTATATGGTTATATGTCCATAGCCTTTGATCTTCTCTGCTTGTCCTAGACATGTACTAGTCCTTGCAAACAAGGGAAACCATGGGACATATGTTTCTTTGGGCCTGGCTTACTTCACTTAATATAATATTTACCAAGTCTTTCCATTTCCTAACAAATGTGACAATCTCTTTCTTTCTAATGGAGGCATAGAATTCCATTGTGTGTGTGTCATTGTGTGTGTGTGTGTGTGTGTGTGTGTGTGTGTATCACATTTTCTTGATCCATTCATGAACTGAGAAGCATCGAGGTTGTTTCCATAAACATGGTTGCACAGGCAACTTTGGTATGACTTTGTTTGTGATCATTTGGGTAAATGCCTAAATGCCCAAAAGTGGGTTGCTGGGACATAGGGGAACTTTACATGGAGTCTTTTGAAGAACTTCCATACTGCTTTCCAAAGTGGTTAAACAAGTTTACACTCCCACCATCAATGAAATAGGGTTCCGTTTTAGCCACATCCCTTTCCAACGTGTTGTTATTAAATTTCTTGATTAGGGGCCGGGAAAGTGGCTCCGGAGTAGAGTGTTTTGCATTGTATGCATGAGGCCCTGGGTTCGATTCCTCAGCACCACATAAACAGAAAAAAAAATTCTTGATTATAGCCATTCCAACTAGAGTAAGGTACAATCGCAATATTCTCTTGATTTACATTTCTTTTGTGACTAGAATAGTTGATCATTTCTTCATGTATCTAATGGCCATTTTTATTTCCTCTTCAGAGAAGTCTCTCTTTTTTAGCCCACTTAATTATCGAGCAGTTGTTTCTCTGAGGATTTGATGTTGGGGGATTTAATTTTTTGAGTCCTAAGTACATTTTAGATATAAGACCTTGTCCATTTTATAACTCGTGAAGATCTTCTCCCAGAACATGTGCTTTCTATTGATATTGCTATCTATGAACATTGTCTTGCAGAAGCTCTCATGTTTCATGCAATCCCATTTGTCCAACCTTTCTTTGATTTTTTTTTTGACCATTGTAATATGTTTATTACATACAGACTGTATCAGCACTTGGAATTTATAATTCCATCTCATCCTGTAATAGTAAATTACTTGTTTCATAAAGAGATGAATTAAGGAATGAATTTCTTAACTTATTTTTCTTTACTCTTTGTATCTGGCTCTCTATTAAGAAAATTCAGGTATGTGCTAAAAAGCTCTAGAGTTTATCCTATTCCTTCATGTAGTGTTTTCATGGTGTCCTTTTATTTTGAGGTCTTTGATCCATTTGGAGTTGATTCTTGTGCAGGGTGATATATATGGGTGCAGCTTTAGTTTAACAGGTGTTTAACCAATTTTGCCCACAAAATTTACTCAAAAGGCTGTCTTTCTTCCATTCTCCTTTTTTAGATCCCTTGTCAAAGATTGGGTGGCTATCGGTCAGGGGATTAATTTCTGAGTCTTCAGTCCGATTCCATTGGTCCTCAAGTCTGTTCTTGTGCCAGAACCAAGCTGTTCTTATTACTATGGCATTTTAGTAGCGTTTGAAATTTGGAACTAATATTGCTCTAGTGCTGTTCTTTCTACTAAGAATTGACAAACCTACAGCCAGCATTATACTTAATGGTGAGAAGTTAAACCCATTTCTTATAAATTCAGGAATAAGATAAGGATATTTGCTCTCTCCACTCCTTTTCAACTTAGTATTAGAAAGCTAGCTGGGGCAATAAGATAAGATGCAATCTTAAAGGGATCCAAATAGCAAAAGATGAAGTAAAACACTCCGTCTTTGAAGATGACATGGTCTTGTATTTAATGAAACCCATGGACTCCATTCCCAAGTTACTTGAGCTGATCAGAAACTTTGGCAAACTAGCAGAGTATTCAATTAACCCTCAGAAAATAAAGGCTTTCCTGTATTCCAATAACAATAAGCGTGCAGCTGAAATTAGGAAAGCAACCCCTTTTTACGAGCCACACAAAAATAAAATACCTAGGAGTTAACTTAAGAGGTGAAGGACATCTATGATGGGAACTTTAAAAACCTGAAAAAGAAAATTAAAGCAAAGCTATGGAAGTGGGAAACTTCCCATGCTCCTGGATTGGGAGGAATAACATCATGAAAATGGCAATATTGCCAAAGGCTATATCCAAATTCAATGTGATACCTACCAATATCCCAAAGTCACTCTTCAATGAAATAAAAGACGCAATCCAAAAATTCATATGGAACAATAAAAGAGCCCAAATAGCAAAGAAGTTTATTGTGATTCTCATATTGTATTGCCACCTTGATTCTACAAAGTTATTATTGAATTTTTATTTTCTTCCCTCCGTTTGGATAAAGCTCACAAACACACTGCCTCTAGCTCCCAGACATTAATTCTTAGCTCTGGACAATTGTTCCTAGAGAGTGAGTTACTTAATTGTATTTTGAGCACATAAAACATGCATATAAAACTAGCACATTTGGATCTTATGAGAAAGCAGCCTTTTTTTCCCCTCTCAAGTTATTTCCTGGTAGGCATTTTTATAGAGAATCTGTTTTCATTTATAAATGAAAGACTGGTAGGAAACTATTTTCATAATCTGGCTCCTTCGCTCGCACCTCAACACCTAAAACACAAATTTCACAAAGCATTTACAAGAAACAATACAAAAACCAAACATTGGGAATGCTCAGATGCAGAACGTTTTACAGTACCCAGAATACCTCTGCTGTTTCAGGGAGGGGCTGTCTGTATAAATTAACAAACAAACATAAAAGACCAGCCAGGAGTACCAGACGTGAGTGTCCCTGGCTGCTACTCCATGGACAAGGAACATGGAGGGCTTCTTGAGCCTGCTGGAAAGTGCATGGAGGAAAGTTTCCTTGCCAGCCTGAGTACAAAAAGTTGGCTTCACCTGCCTGGATCTGTCTTTCTTGTTTCCTCCCCACAGCAGAGCAGAATTGTCCCCTACTCAACGGAGAATATATACTGTACCAGCTAATCTGCAGAGTGGCTTCTGTTTGGTCTAAACACCTTCCTAGTTAGGCGCCCCCTGCCCCACGGTGTGTGTGTGCTCCCAGGGACTGATCCTCAGGGTCCAAGCCCATGGGGCAGGCATGTTTTAGAAGTGAGTCAGTGACACTGTGACATTTACACAGCAGATGCCGGGTTGCTGCCCTCGCTGAACAGCAGGTGCACCCTGATCTCCCACAGCCCCAGGCGAGGTGCCTGCAATGGCCCGATATGGGCAGGCTGCCACTAGGATCCTACTTCACCAGACCGATGAGCATGCCAGATGAAGTGGCTGTCACCTGAATTATTAATTATTTTATGGAGCAGTATTAAACAAAGTGATACACATTACTGTATGATATGTTATACTATATCCTTGAGTCTCTAGTCCAAAATCATTGAACTTTATACTAGCAAGAATGGATCTTATTGTTTGAAATCATAAGGCCATAATGGAAAACTGAAATAAAAGTACAACAAAACACTTATCCATAAACATGTGATTGAATCTCAGAATATGAAAAAAAATTGTAAGTAGTGCAAATGAAATTATACTAGAATAGTTAAATAAACACAAAATACATTACAATTGAAATGTAAAATAAGTAATTACAGATAGAATTCCTACTGGATATAAAAATATTAAAATGATTTAGAAGGTTGAAGTGATATAGGTTATATATTTTGTTTTTACAAAACTTATTTACATTTCTAAGTTCTGTTTATCTCAGTAAAGGAAAATGTTAGAAAGTAGATATATGTGGCACTTCTAGCTTGCAGTACCAGGAAGGGGTGTGGCACTTCCTAATGGGAGTCCTGAGATGAAACCCACACCCAGCCCAAGTAGACCCATCAGAGGTCCATGTGGGGACCCTAAGGGGTTCCAGGACACCGCATTGCTGCTGCAGCAGGTGCAGGACCTTTGCGGTGGGCTGTAGCCAACAAGGTTCCACTAGTGACCAAGCCAAGCAACCCAGACTCAGGTGCCAAAGCCAGGGAGGAAGGCAGGGTAGATGCCAAGTCCTGCCTTCTATCTCTGCAGCCTACATTGCCAAGGCCATGTCTTTTCCCCTGCTTTGGAGAACAACGAGGGTAGGGGGTGACCCCATTGCCTCCAAATGGAGTATTCCTGGAATGGCACCCAGAGCTGGGCCCATATGGGCCAGAAGGGCGAAGAAGGATGCTACACAGCAAAGCAAGAGGGCCATCATTCTCTCGGTGCTGTAGCTGGTGTGCTGCAAGTCCAAGCTTCTCTGGCACTGATTGGCATACGTTCGGTTGGCCCTGTACCCGAGTCCACAAGGACCAGAAAATGGAGGTCCACAGAGATGCTGAAGGGACTCCAGGTTGCTGAGCTGCTGCAGCTGTCACAAGCCAGCTGGCAGAGGGTCCAACACATGGCTCCAGTACCCAGACCCCCTTAAAGACTGATGAGGTGAACCAAGGCTGGGCTGCCTGGCCCCAAGGGGGCAGACTTCATGCCCAGTCTTCCTTTACTCATGGACTGTGCAGTGTACAAACATGGTGTCCCCCACCCCGCACTCATGGGGGCAGGGAGTGACCCCAGAACAGAGTCTCCCTAGGATGGGCCACGCACTCAGGAGCACAGAAGACCAGTACCAGCACAGCTGGAGGAGGAGAGGGCAGCAGTGGCCTCAACTACAGACCCATGGCTGCCAGCTCCTGGGTGAAATGTAGCAACTGAGACTGGGAAGTTAGGTGGGAAGGGTGGGCAGGGCTCATCTGGCAATGCTGGGGAGCATGCATACACATCCACTCACTGCACATCCAACTTAAAGGAGTTGGCCACACATCTCAACGGGTGACCTGAGGAGGCACCCACACCCACAGGAACTACAGAAATGGAGTTTCACATGGTGACTTGGAAAGGGCTCCAGAGCACAGCCTTGGAGCAATGAACAACTGGCAAAAACAAAACAAAAACAAAAACAAAACAAAAATAAAATAAGAAAAACGAAAAAAGTCCAGTAAAACTTTTCATCAATGATAACCTATTATACATTAAAAACAGTTTTACTTTCCTCTTGTATTATATTTTTGCATGGATACCTCTGAATTAACCAGAAATCTCCAGGATTTCTTCATGCATAGTAATACAAATAAATATAGCTTCTATTCTTTTTTTAATTAAGGGAAGTTGCATTTATTTCTTTCCATTGTTTGATTCATGAAAAAGAAATCCTGAAATATATCTGTAAAACACCGAACTCAGCTTTTCTTCTGAACTCCTCACTGAAGAAAGAATAAAATGACTGAGCAACAGGTATCACCCATATTGTCACTGTGCTAGCCGTCTTTCAGATTAGAAAATAATCCTGCCATGCACATGCAAATCACTTATGCAAAATGTTTTCCCACAATTCTTGCTGTTATATTGCATTTATCTTCCTCCTCCTGTCTCCTCTCCTGCTTCTCTTCCCCATGGTCCAGTTTCCCTCTTCCTTCTCTCCTACCTCTACTTTCTCTCTGTCTCCTCCTCTTCTCCTTCCTGCTATGCCCTTCCTCCTCTCTTACCCCTTCTCCTCCTTTCCTTTCATCTTTCTCTTACACTTTCTCTTCTACTTCTTTATCTTCCTGGGGGTGGGACACACACTAAGCAGATGCTCTCCTGCTTGCTACAGGCCTCCAGTCTGGACTTCATTTCAATGACACTCTATTTCTTTGATGCAAACCCAACAAAGTCTTTTGATTCAGGATTCAATTCATTGTACATATTCTACACCATGAATATGTGATACTTCATACAGTGTGGCTAATAGGTTTGGATTATGCTTTGGGCTTCAGTTAAACTTATTTGAAATAATGTGTTTGAAGGCAATCAAATGTGATCCTGTTACTCCCACATTAATGAACTGGTTACTTCATATCTTGCATGAGTACTTCCATATTGCCCACAGTTTAATGAACTGTCACTTTGTGGTAGCACCCACAGTAACACTAACCCAAGGATTACTGGGGATCAGAAGTTTAAGTCCATAAAGTAAAATCCATGAGGTATTTATCTCAAAATAACTATTAAAAAGCCAGAAGAAAGTCTTTGGCTACGTGGTTTAGTGCCATACTTCCACAGAATAAGCTAATGACAGGACCCAGGCCTCATTAGAAGACCAGTGGTGGGTCCATACACACACACACACACACACACACACACACACACAATTTCCCAGCTAGAGCAAGTATCTGTTTTCCCAATAACATATCTGAGTTCAAATCCTATGTGTTTGGATATTTTGAAAGTTTTATCATCAACTTACTAATTTTAATAAATGACACCCTGGTCACTATTATTTAATCCTGGTTGGAAAATATTTTAAGACACATTTTCATGTAGAAAATTGTTTTTTCTCCAACTCGTGACTGTCTTGGTTTGTAAGAATGAAAGAATTGTGCTTTTAATTCATTATTTCATAAATTAGAGAAGTAACCCCAACCCTAGAACCAATTGCCTTTGGATTCTAAAAGCCACAAAAGTACATTAAATTTATACATCCTGTTTTGGCTTCAACTTATCTTTCTTAAAATATTTTCTAGTTTTACTCAATATCTTGCCATTTTTCTAACACAACATTCAGGCTAACCCTCACACTAATCATACCCTAATCCTAATATTATTAGCAGTTTCCTATTTCATATTCATCCTAATTCGATCTTGACTTGTTATTCAAAGATTTACTTCCAGTTTGACCCTAAATTTTCCATTTCCCTGATGCTAACACTAAGCCCAGCTGGAACTGAAACCTAATTTTCAACCTAATAATAGTTCAAAATTAATATTAAATATACTCTAGTTTTTATTCATTGTAATGAATATTCCAGTTTGCACTCTGGAAATGAGTTTCAATTTGCCCTATTTTCCAACAAATTTCCTGACTCTACCTGTAAAGTTATCTTCTTCCCTAACATGAACCATTATATTACTTGTCCTCAAATTCTCTCACCAGGAAAAACACTGTAGTTTCCATTAATCCTACATTTTCCTGAACCACTGTATCCTAAAACAATTTCAGTTTTACATATCATCTAGTCTTTTACTTAACGCTAACTCTCAACATAAACCTGTCTCAAAAACTCTCATTAATCATTACAAGAATTATCAGTGAGAAATAAATATAATGATAATGCTCTAGTTACTGTTCAGGCTCACATTTTTGCTTCTACTTGTTAGTGAAAACTCAATTTTATAGTAAAACTTTCCTATTCAGAACACTAATCATAATCAGAACAAAATACTGTCCCTGATTTTAATCCAAATAATGTCTATACTAACTAGTTAGTGTTACACTAGTTTTCATTCATCCTAACTTGATTCAAATAAGCCTTCCAAACATAGGTTTCAATTTTTTTTCCAATATCTTAGTCATTTTCTAACTCTAAACATAATCTTAACTGGAATATTGAGAATAAATATAAGCCTAATTGCAAGCAGATTCTAATATTAATAGCAATACGCTAGTTCACATTCATTCTAATTCTTACCAGGCTTGTAGTACAATTTACCTTCAATTTGACCCTCATTTTTTTTCTCCTTCACTCTAACCCTAACCATGGCTGGAATCCTAACCATAACCTCAATACTAAAGGTATCCCAATTCTAAAATTTATGAAAAGTGCTCGTTTTGTGCAATCCTAACTGAAATTCCACTGTAATGCTCGAAATAAATTGCAGGTTTTCCTAAACCCTACAGATTTTCTCACTCTTACCTCTGAACCTATCTTGTTCAATAAGAGGAATCATTATAATCATTGATCTCAAATCCTGATATTATGAAATACATTGTACTTCCATTATCCCAGATTTTCCTGAATTCCTAGAACCTAAAAAAGTTCAGCTTTACTTAACATTTAACACATTTCTTTTTTTATTCTTTTTGTTGGTCGTGTGGCTTGAACTCTGGGCCTGGGCACAATCCCGGAGTTCTTTAGCTCAAGGTGTGCACTTGTACCACTTGAGCCACAGCACCACTTTTTGGTTTCCAGGTAGTTAATTGGAGATAAAATTCTCACAGACTCCCTTCTTTGATGTTGTCCAACTATCCCTTCCCTCTCCCATCTCCATCACTCTTCTCTCCCCAAAGTGTAAAGTTCATTTTCAGTACAGTGTGCTGTGAGTATTATTGTTGCAATAGATCATCCTCTGTAGAACCTGAATTTGCTACTTCTCTAAACCTAATTCTAATTCTGTCTGGTATCCTAACCCTAACCATAATAATAATGATAGTTCAATTCAGAAGTTAACAAAAAATATTCATTTTTGTTCATCCTGTTAATCCTCTGAACATCTTGAATTAAGTTGCAGTTTAGCTTAAATCTTCCAAGTGAGTTTATATGTGCATACATAAAAATATAATTTTATGTAAAAAACATGATCTTTGGAAGAAGGAGTAACAATAAGGAAATAGAGGGAGTATAATCAAATGTTTGAAATATATTATGGAAAGAGAGTAACGAAACTGCCACTTCTGAAAATTAATAACCATTAATAAAATAACTAAAAATAAATAAATAACACACAGCCTTCCAGTGTTCTTGAAGAGAGCCATGATATGTCTTGTGAAAGATATACTTGTTCTAAACTTTGTTCATGCATAATTTATATTGTTATTGGCCAATTATTTAACTTAATAAATAAAATTTCATCAAATAGGATTCCATGACAAAAATTATAAAACAGTTACCTAGTAATTGTTTGAGAAAAAGTTATAGTCATGAGTTTTAAGAATCTATTTCCCTACAAAGTAATGTTTTAGGTTTACTAATCTAGTATTTGTAGTAAGTTTAGAGAACATTATAAGCATGAAAAACAATGAACTGTACATCTTGTTTCTTGGATGAGTGATATTTTAAACATTGTCTTATATTCAAATTAATACTTAGGTTTACTTTTCAAAATAAATGCAATTTTATCTCCTTTCAGAACAAGTACTTACCCTGCAATTAAATGTATTAGTATATTCAGATATTTAAAAGCTAAATTTTCTGTTTGTTATGTAGCTCTACATATTCAGAATGACATGATTTTTCTATTCGTAAATGTCTAAACTCTGGGATTTTTGCTTCATCAATATAAATTGTCTCATGAGGTTTTTCTGAAAGCTCCAGTAACCAGTGTGGGATTTTTGCTTCATCAATATAAATTATCTCATGAAGTTTTTGTGAAGGCTCCAGTAACCAGTGTGGTCAAAAACATTTCATGAATTCTAAATTTTAAATCTCATGATTTGTAGCCTTTGATTATATCAGTTATTGTCTCTTCAGAGCAACTAAAATAAATACTACTTTTTAAACATTTCACTCACATTTTAAATAATATTAACATGGGTTAAACAGAGACTAATCATTTCAAACTCAACATATTTGATGATCTCAGTGTGAAGAATGTAGAGAGTATAAGAACCTTATACTCATTAATATTTTTGGTTAACTTAAATTAAATTATATATCTAGATTTCTAAATTGCAGGTAAATCACATGGAAATAGGAAAATAATAAAAAATGATTACTTTGGGATCATTTTCTTCTTAACTTTTTTATTGTGAAAATATCATACAAAAGGGTTACAATTATATGGGCAAAGTAATGAGTACATTTCTTATCAAGCATTGTTTCCTCTTCCTTTGTTTCCCCTTCCCATCCTTACCCATTTCCACATGCTTGCCAGGCCAAAGTTGTAAAGTTCGTCTTTCGAGATAACGTCTTGTACATCTCATTATTACAATGGGTCCAACAGTATCCCTAAAATAATGAAGCAAAAATATCTCCAGGGAATATATTTTTCAATAAAATGTTTCAATCCTTAGGTAAAGGGCATTATACTTCAATATAAAGTTTATTTCAAAATAGAAATTCTGCAACTAATCTAATGTATGTTTTCATGCACAAAATTCTGTGACTTCTAGTCTTATTATGTGATTTTAATTATATTTTTATTGTGAAATGAGCCCTACTTATATTTATTACAAACTTCGGTAACTATACAAATCATGCCTGTACATGGTAATTTACATAATTTAATACACATACAAAATTATCTTTTTTCTTGTCTCCCACACGGAAGCATGAGGTGCTGAAGTATATTAAATGAAAGCACTCTAAAAGAGAGTCTATATGGAATGGAAATTTGCAACGTGAGGATGGGAACATGAACACTTTCTACTTGGCTGAACAAGAATTCTTGTTTCTACAGTACTTTCTTCCCATTTAATCACACAAGGAAAGCCACAAAATTTGAAGTCCATATGAATGAATTACATTCCTAAAAGTTGTGGCAACCCTGCTCAAAAGCTCAATCTTATCACAAATTCTTTGTGCTTGTTGGCTGATCTATTTCTCTATCACATGTTTCATATTATTAAGCATATTAGTAATTCAACTGGAAGTACATGGCAGGAGACTCCTGAAATCACATTTTTGCAGTGTAATATTTAGAAGAGAGGAAAAAGATTATATTGATCTCCAATTCCTCCCTTTGGCCTTCAATATACTAATCAATTGTCAAAACAATCGTGTAAGATGTTAGTTTATTTTCCCTATTTAATTAGAGATTAAGCAAGTTTTTTTTGTAGTAAAGTGATGACAGTAGTATCACAGCTCTGATATGAGCACCTCCTCCCTAACAAGTAATGCTCTATGGACTGTAAATATGGAAGCCACACTAAATTCTCTCTCTGTCTGTCTCTCTTTCTCTCTCTCTACTGACACACACCCACACACACCCCCACACACATACACACACCCACACACAAACACATAGAGCTGCCACCCAGACACATCAGAGATCAGTTCCATTCCTTTGTAATTATAGTTGATTGAGGTTTGCTCTCCCTTGTTTTTCTTTGCTTCAGGTTCTTGCCTGGACCTGTATGTTTCCCTGAGATCAAGTCCCTTGTTCTTAGTATACTGTGTATCTTTGTAGGTTTCAAGCCAATTAAGAGTACCCTGAATACAATATCTTCATACTTGACATTCAAGTCAAACTCCATGAATTCATACTACTGTTCCAAGATACTAGAATGTATTGGATCTAGAGACAAAAAAAACGCCCACCTTGTTATTTTAGACGGAATTGAAATCATGAAATAGAAGAATATCGATCAGGAACTGAGCTAAGAGAACGGGAGTATGTGGGAAAATGTAGAATGCTGTATGTGTGTTAGAGATACAGATTAATAGGCTCATTTATTGAAAACTTGTCATCCTATATTGAAAGCTCAATTTAAGCATACAGTTTTCCAGTTACTTTGCTTACCTATCACTTCTGATCACAAATTCTCTCAAGTGTATCTTTGAATAAATCACATGATTTGCAGATACTTAACATCTTAAGGAAACACAGTCTGCGTCTACATTTTTCATTTTATGTGACAAACCCTTATTTTTTGTTTCTCTGTTTGCTGAATAAATGTATTCCTAGAAACAGGATATTGACAGCAAATCTCAGTGTAATTTTCATTTTGTATATTTCAAATATAATATAAATTTTGTATTGACTAGTCATTTTTAAAAAATGACTGATATTCATGAACACAATATTTTGATGCCTTTATGTTAATTGAGAATTGCTATGGTAGTTCATGTGTCTAATTGACTTAACCATTATATTATTCATGTATAAGCATTGCATTGCACTATTTATTTTTATATATAAAATAATCTCCAAAGGTTTACTTTAAAGGAATAATAGGGGAGTTGTCTTCATGTTCCAAACTTTATATTTACTTCATTAAAAGTACTAGAAATACATGATGTTTACTGAGCAATTTAAAAGCTGAGAACGCATTTCTAAAGAGAAAGAATTTATTGGTTAAAACATAGGATAGAGTAAAAAAAAGTCAGGTTTCTTGTTTGAGACTGCATAAATTTCATATGAATGTAGCTCAAGATGAAACTCAGAGATAAATTAATATTTATATTACTGAGATTTACATCACAATATAAGCAATATAGGTATTTTAAGGAATTGGTCATTCAAAGCCATAGATACATAATGGATGAAGAATGGAATTGAAAATAGCAAAGGGAAAACAATTCAACATGCAGCTATTATGATTTTGTAATACTAATATGGAAGTAATGGAGCTTTTCCCTTTCTGAAGAAGAAAGTTTAGCCAGTAATTTCAGTGTAAGTCATTAATTGTAATGAGTCTAAATTCTTTTCCTCTGAGATATCCAAGAGTACTATACTCATCCTCTGAAGAGTAAATAAGTAATTATTTTCATTAGCTTTGCTTAATATTAATTTACTTGTAGTAAATAGTTTTAAATGCCTTCTCTTTCTCTCAATTTAATGACATACATTTCTGTCTCTTTCTGTTTCCTCTTACAAGCCTGAAATCACTATTTCAAAGTAGTATAAGCAGGAAAACAAAACAACCTGATACAACAATGAAAAATCCTAAATTATGTGAAAAAAATCCACAATATAAAAAATAAATCTGAGGAAGAGAAAAACAGTGACAGAATAACCACAGAAAATTATCATAGTAATCACTAATGAAACAGAGATTTAGAGTCCTAGCAGGTACTCTACATCTAGAGGGTCACATCAAATCAGCTATAATTATAGATATGCAGCTATAAATATAGACATAATTATAGACATACAATTCCTAAGAAGATTTTATACCGTCTTCACAAGAAAACAGAAATCTATGAAAAGGTGCCAGCCATGAATACATTGGGCAACACATTCAAAAGCACATGTGCAATGTGGAAATAAAAGGGCAACATGGAAAAAAGCAGGAACAGAAGTGTACATCAGAGAAAGCCACATCCATACACATAGACAATTCACCATACCACTGGACAGTCCAAATGGTCACTGGAACCACAAATATTAACATCACAACATCTCACCACAACTGATTTCTATTCCTACATTTAATGAACTCGACAAAAATGCAATTCCAGAAAAACAAATCACAACAGGAAACCAAACCAAGACCCTGCAAATCAACCAAGAACATAGAGAGTCACATATTAATATCATAGCTCCCCCAAATAAAGCCTCCAAATGGACAGAACAAATAAGAAAAATACAAGAAAAGTGATGACAAAGTAATATAATTCACACAGTAATTAACCAGGCATTAGAACAGACAATCAAGGATGTAGAAGATAGTTATCAAAGGTATTACAGATGCTGCTGAAAAATGTGATTAATGGAAAGATAGAAAACCTCTACAAGGAAATTTGTGAACAAGATGAGACCAACCAGTCATTAGCAAAATAATTCATGGAGACTTCAAACAGAAAGATAAATAAATTCTGAGAAGGCAAGGGAGTCCAAGAAAAAATGGATGCCTAGTTAAAAGATATGAGAGAAGACACAGCTAATAAAACAACCCTTACATCTCCCCCAACCAAAGAAAAAATGTACAGAAAGTCCATACAAGACCTATAATAAAGCTTTAATAAGGAGACAGAACCCCTAAAAATGACCAATTAGAAGACAGGGAAATCAAAACAAAGTAGAAAGTCTCCACAGCAAATAGATGAGATAGAAGATAATCTCAGGGTCAAAGACAGAATAGATCTAATAGGAAAGAGGAAATAATCATTTAGAACAAATACAAGAAATAAGAAATGATCTTGCCAGAAATTCAAGACTCAGTTAGAAGACCAAATTTCTGGGAGATAAGTATAAGGAAGGAGAAGAGCAAGAAACTAAATGGATGGGAAGCATATTACAGAATTCTAGCAGAGAACATGCCAAACATCCAAAAAGAAAGGCTCATTCAGAGAAGAGAAGCCTTTAGAAACAAATCAGAATTTTAGAACTGAACAATCCACCATGATATCATAATCCATTAGAGGATTATTAAAGATCAAGAAAAGGATTCTTAAAGATGCCATAGAGAAAAGATTGATTATTTATAAAGGATATACAGTCAGAATAAGAAACAGGTTTCTTAGCTGATATGGTAAAAAGGAAAGCCTGGCATTATATATGACAAACATTAAAGGTAAACAACTACCAACCATGAATAAAGTCCCAAGCCAACTCTCCTTTACATTTAAAGGATATATAAACATATTTCATGACAAAGAAAACTTGAAACAACGTATGTCCACCAAATTATCAGGATAGAATATAATAAAATACATACTACATAGAGAAGATCAAGAAGAAGAGGAACTATTTATATAAAATGCTCCCTACCAGAGAACAAGGTAAATATATTAAGAGAGATGAGGCACAGCCCCTAATAACAGGTGTATAACATAGCAGGACTTATTTCAGATATTTCTGTCTTAAAGCTCAATATCAATAGACTTCAATATCAATAGACTTAAATTTCCAAATAGAAGACATAGATTAGATAGTAGTATCAAAAACCAAGATGCATCCATCTAGTATCTATGAAAGACACATTATCAAACACATTCTATGAAACTAGAATTAGACTCTTCCCCAAATCACATAGGGATTCACCAAAGAAAGAGAACGATGAACCAAACTCTTTGATAAGCATTAATGCAGAACTTCTTAATAAAATTCTCACTAACCAGTTTCACCAAATAACAAAAAAAATCAAATGGTTTGATCAAATAGGATTCATCTTGGATACGACTTGATTCAATATTCTTGTCAATAAACATAATACAAACCATCAGCAGAAGCAGGGACAAAAAACACATGATTGTCAGTAGGGTGTAGAAATAGCTTTTAACAAGCTCCAATACCCCTTTATGATTAAAAGGTCTGAGAACCTAGGAATGCATGGAACATTCCTCAATATTAAACTGAGTATGTATATGATAGAGATAATCAGCATTTAGATAAGTGTGGAAGCATGAAGACATTAACATGAAGAATGAGAAAAGGATGTTCACTCTCTACTACTCTTCAATATGGTAGTGGACTTTCTTGCAAGAGCAATACACAAAAGAAAAAATAAAGCAGATCCAAATAGGGAAGAAGTAAAACTATCCCTTTTTACAGATGAAGTGACCCTGTATTTAAAGGACCCTATGGATTCCTCCCTCAAGTTAATAAATGTGATGCTAACCTTCATCAATGTAGCAGGATATAAAAACCACAAGAATCAGTAGTTTTTCTGTTACGAACAATGGGAAAATCCACGCTGAAATCCAAAAAACGACCTCATATACTAGCCTCAAAATCAAATCAAATCTGAACAAAACAAAACAACAACAACAAAACTAGGAATTAACTAAAATCGTGAAGGACCTATATGTGAAAACTTTAAAAATATAAAAAGGGAAATTGAATGAGATTCAAGGAAATAGAAAGTCTTTCAATGTTCCTAGTTGGAAGAATTAACATTTTGAAAACTGCAATACTTCCCCTAAACAATTGGCAATGCAATAATCATCAAAATCCCAACAATATTCTTCAATGTAGAAGAGAAAGCAATGCAACTATAATATGGAATTACAAAATTACAGATGAAACAGAAAGCTTAGAAATGAATTCATGGGCCTATAGTCATCTTACACACACAAACACACACACACACACACACACACACACACACACACACACACACACACATAATGGAATTATATTCACCCATCAGAAAGAGGACTGTTCACCAGTGGTAAGGAAAATGAAAGGTTTGGAAAAATTATATTAAGAGAAAAGAGAAAGGAATGCAGACTCAGAGCAATATAGTTTTCATGGATTCATTCATTTATTGTAGCTAGAAGATGCATACAAATCTATAAGTAAACAAGACAGATTCTACCTCGTCCATTAGAATGGCCATTAATAAGAAAACTAACAATAGCAAACGCTGGCATGGATGTAGCCAATTGGGAACTCGATTACACTGTTGATGGGAAATTAAACATGTTCAACCACTGTGGAATGCAGTACTGAGTTTCCTGAAAAGAGTAAATATAGATCTCCCTTAAGACCCAGTAATTCCCCTTATGGGCAGTAATACAATAAATAACAAACAAGCTCACATGAAAGCTACCAATATAAACATGATCAGGGCTCAGGCCCAGAGTTCAAGGACTGGAAAAAAGTTATCACTGCTGGTATTTGTTTCCGCAAATATGAACCATTTTATATAAGAAACCAAATCAATATATTTGCAGTAGCTAGATTAGGACTTAAATGCAGTGGGTGATAAAATGGCTCCTTTGTTGAATGTTAGGAAGAGATGTACGTAGTCCATGAAAAGGAGATTTTTTTCTTGTTGCTGTTCGAGGGGCTTGAAGTCTGGACTTGGGCACTGTCCCTGAACTCTTCAACTCAAGGTGGGTGCTCTACCACTTGAGCAACAGTGCCACTTCTGGTTTTCTGATGGTTAAATGGAAATAATAGTCTTTCTTGCCTAGGCTGGCTTTGAACCGTAATCCTCAGATCTCAGCTTCCTGAGTAGCTAGGATTACAGCTGTGAGCCACTGGCACGATTTTTAGAAAAGAAAATCCACCCCTTCACCTGTGTCTAAACCTCAGATAGTACTATTAGAACCCATCACCTTCACCTCATTTCATCAGACATTTGTAAATTTTCTCTTTTCCTTCATGTGGTAATACTGCAATCAATATTAACTCAGCTGGGGGACTGGATCAATTGTATGATATTTGCCAGCACCTAATTTAAGAACTTTTACATCAAAAGAAATGAAACCCTCATTTGGAATAATTGTTTTCGCTTTTTATTACAAATCTGTGCTTGATTACTTCCTAATGTGATATTGGACTTCCTAATAGAATGATGAAATTTTCTTTCTTTTCAACCTTCTCCCACATGTGGTCAAATATTTAAGAGTTCAAAGATTTGCACCATAATTGATTAAGCTGACTTCTAAGAAAATGTGCATTTCTGGAATTTGGTCTTCTGTCTTGTTCTTACATGCACAAGCGTTCTATGATTTATTTGTTCTACAAGGAATTCTACATTCCAATCTTTGTGTGACCAATTTTAGTCTCCCTGATCAGTCTTTCTGTCCTTTCTCTGGAGTCTCATTTGAGTCTGCCTCATAAAAAATATATTAGTTATCAGCTAAATGACTCTCAGCTTCTGTTTTTTGCCTGACTTCATGTAGGCTGTGATAGCAACCCTGCCTGGCTGTGCTTACTGGAGTGTTTGTGTGTGTGTCTGTGTGTGTGTGTGTGTGTGTGTGTGTGTGTATTTTGTTTTAGATGTCTAGGATTACTATTCAAGATAGTAGTTTCTCTGGGCCCCTGTAATCCCCTGGCCTAGAGTCAATGGGTTTTTCTCCTAAAGATACAAAGAACAATTGACTAAATTCCTGTTAATTGTCTCAAAATGAGGCAATCAGGCATCCTTGCAAAGCCATCAATAATGCTTTATAACCACTTACAGAAGTCATCTATCAAGATGGCTTTTCAAGGTTGACTGTGAAAAATGTTCATTTCCAAGTAGGCACCACAAAGCAGAGCACATTCCTGGGATCAGACATTTGGAAGGAAGGTTACCCTTCCTTCCTTCTCTTATGATAGATCAAACCATAATAATCTTCAGTTGTGGCCAGCATGGAGCACATATTCCCAAGAATATTCTGTAGTGTTAAAGAGGACCAACTCTCAAAATAATGGTGTAAATACTTGTCTACTACAGACTGATTTATCTTGCTTTTATGTATTGTTATTTTCATTACTTTAAACACATGGATAATTTATATTGGGATTAGACAAAGGATTAATGGAATAAACATTCAGTTTACTTTCATATATCCAATATAATACACTTAACCCATAATGGACAAATAAATCCAACTCTAGAAACAATGTCAGGAATATAAAATAAGCCTTAATACATATAATCTGGCACACATACACCATCATCTACACAAATATTCAGTCTCTCTGTAAATATTAATTTGGTATGAAATAATAAAAATTTAATTAATGAATATGACTTTTAAGAATCATCTGAAATAGTCCTCGTGTATATAATTGTAAATAATTTTATAGATGTCACCTAGACAAGAATTTAACATGCATGTAGAAATCAAATTTCCACAATTTAAGCTATATGAGAGGGGCCATACCCCAACCCTTCCAACTAATACCAAGAGTCATGTGCAATAATTTATTATTTGATGTTAAGATGAGTGCTAAGCGTAAAATACACTTTGAATTATTACATTAAATTACAGAAATGAAGCAATAATGATATGTTATTTGTTTAAACTCTAATGTTTCTCAATTTTACAATTCATAAATATATTATTAAAATTATTTTCACTTTCTTCTTTTCTATAGCTGCTGAAATTAAAATTATATATTAAACATTCAATATTAAGAAATCAATAATAAGTAAACTATTATTAAAATGATATACTATTAAACTGTGATTTGAATTATACTTCTAACAAATTGTGATCTAAACAAGTCAATAGAATTAAGGGCGATCATTTTTAAACTTATTAGCTTGTTTTTTTTTTTTTTTTTTTTTTTATTTTTGGGTCTGATAGTGGGGCCTGAACCCTGGGCCTGAGCGCTCTGCCTCAGCATTTCAGCTCAAGGCTATCGCTGTACAACTTGAGACACAGCACCACTTCCGGCTTGTTTATTTTTGCTTATGTGGTGCTGAGGAATCAAACCCAGGGCCTCAGGCATGCACGGCAAGCACTCTACCACTGAGTCACCTTCCCAGCCCAGCAGCTTGTTATTTGTTTCCTAATTGTGTCATTTGTTATTCTTGGTCCAAGTCATCTCTTCATCTTAATTGTTTAGTTTTCTATTTTATCTCTATTGGTTTGCTGATTATGCATTTTGTTTAAACTTTTTAATGAATGACATGAGGCTGAAAAGCTGTATGCTAGTTTATTACTTGCTATGTTAATGTAAAATTACTGCTTTCCACAGCTCTTCTACTCTATGATACTACAGTATTTCCCCCAGTCGCATCTCCTGTATTGCTCCTCTCATATATTTTATTTTATTTTTTATTTAAAGTTCCAGTATCGTTTTTAAAAAGTACTAAATCTTTTAAATATCATCACTTACTGTATTTTAAGAATTCAAGAATGAAAAAAATCACATAATCACTCCAAAATGCTTTAAAACTAGGAAATGATAAAACAGGCCACTGTGAAGTAAATTTTCTTCTACTTTTAAAATTATTCTGAAAGCCTTGTGCTGGTTTGTCACACCTGTAATCCTAACTACTCAGGATACCTACTCAGGGGCCTGAGATCTATGGATAACATTTGGAAGCCAATCAGGGCTAAATAAATTCATGAGATTATTTTTCAAAAATTTTAATGAACTAACAAAGGACCAGGAATGGAGATGTAGCTCATATAGTAGCTCACTAATCTAGGGAGAAAGACATAGCGAGACCTTAAATATCTGATTTCAAACTCTGAGCATGCCAACACACTCACTTTTTCAAAATATCTTCATATCAGTGTTTTGCATTAATTTATTTGTTAACGATATTATTTGGGTAAAATAGGCAAAATAAACTCTTCCATCTCACAACATTTTTATACATTTTTTGTTGTAAAAATACTGTACAGAGTGGTTATAGTTACATGAGCAAAGTAATAAGTACATTTCCTATCAAGCATTGTTACCTCCTCCTTTGTTTTTCCCCCACCATTCCTTCCCTTCCATCTCCACAAGTACAGTCCTCACACCCCCAAGCCCCACCCAATGTCCCCAGCCTAAATTGTAAAGTTCGTTCTTCAAAATATTGTCTTGTGCATCTATTGTTATACAATGAGTCAAACTGTATTCCTATTTAAGCATGTTGTTTTTTCCCTTTCTTTCCCCAAATTAGAGAAGTGTATATACAAGATGCAGGTGCACCAACATCAAGTAAAGTGAAAACAGGGGTTATATTGTTGGGGAGGAACGCATAAAAAAACAAAAAAGAAATCACTTTGTACATTATAAATATGTGAGAAACAACAGCAAGAAAGAAAAAACCACTTGTGTCTCTATCTTGGGGGTCACTTAGCTTAACATCTACTTATGTAGTCATACACACATAGCTTTTCAACTTATCCCAGACATATACTAGTCATTGCAAATAAGGGATACCAAGGGACATATGTTTCTTTGGACTTGGCTTACATCAGTTAATATAATTTTTTTCCAAGTATTTCCATTTCCTAAAAATTGGGCAATGTCATTCTTCCTGATGGAGGCATAGAATTAATATATATACACATATATATGTATATATATAGTATATGTGTGTGTGTACACACATATACACACAGAACATTTTCCTTTTTTGTTTTTTAGAGCAACTTAGTTTTCCACCTTCAACATTTTTTCAAATGTTTTTATTGTGATTAAATGATTGCATAATTTCCCATATTTCACAATATTGTGGGATAGTGATGCTTAGTTAAAGTCACAAACACATTCTAACTTTGATGGAGCAAATTGTCTATCATGGTCTACAACACTTAGGAGTTTTATGAGCTTTGCAATAGAGTTATTTCTTCCATATGTATAGTTTTTTGTTTTGAAATATGTATATTTCTTTTGTTTTGCATAGCGTCTGCTGTTCCCTCTTTCCCACTTATTCCCTCCTTCCCTTCAGTGACATTGTGTTGCTTAGTTCATTTTAGTCAATGTCCAGTGCAGCTGATGGATCCCACTGTTGTATGTTTTTCCCTGATTCCCTCTAGTTCAGTGTCGTCTTCCTGGTTTCCCCTCAGTGTGCAAATATAATCAGCAGAACGGGGATATTTAGTAGTGATTCGACCAGATGAGTGGAAGTCCTTGGTTTCTTAAGTGTTGTTAATTTTGTTGTATCACCTTACATTTTGGATTTAACATACACTTACCATGGAGACCATGTGATGTTTGTCTCTTTGCTTTTGTCTTACCTCGCTCAACATGATTTCCTGTATCTTGATTGATTTCCCTGCTAATGCCATCATTTTGTCTTTCTAATGGCTGGAAAATATTCCGTTGTGAATAGTTACCACAGTTTTTGGATCCATTCATCTCTGGTGGGACATATGGGTTGTTTTCATACACTGGATATTGTGAACAATGTTGCAATAAACATGGAGATGCATGTGTCCTTGAATATTGGTACCTCTTGTTCAGAATAGATGCCTAGAAGTGGTATGAGTGGGCCATAAGGAAGGTCAATAATTAGCTTTCTGAAACATAGGTCCCATGGTTTCCCTTATTTGCAATATCTAGTATAGGTATGAGTCAAGCGGAAAAAGTCAGAGAATGTGATGTTAGGAAAACGAACCCTCAAATATGTATTTTAATGTTTTTGTTTCATTCATGCATGTGTTTCTAACGCATTTATAATATTATTTCTTTGTTGCTTTGTATGTCCCTCCCCCACAGTGTAACCCCCGCTTTCACTATATTTGATGTCAGTATAACATGTGGAGGAGACGGGGACAAACAAGTCGTTTAAGGATTCAGGTGGACCTGTTGCAACAATGAGAAGTACAAAATGTCATGCCAAAACCAGCTTTACAATGTCGGTGGGGGGGAGGGAGGGGGGGTATGATTGGGTGGGGGGGAGGGGGGAGGCTGGGAAGGGAGGTGAAGGGTAAACAAAGGAGGAGGCTGCAATGCTTGGTAAGAAATGTATGCATTTTCCTGCCCATGTAATTGTAACCCCTCTGTACAGTATGTTTTCAAATAAAATAAAATAAAATAAAATAAAAATAATTAGCTTTCTGAGGACTCACCAGACTGCTTTCCAAAGTGGTTGTGTAAGTGTACATTCACACACACACAGACACACACACACACACACACACACACACACACACAGAACATTTTCTTGATCCATTCTTCTACTGAGGGGCATCGGGGTTGGTTCCGTATCTTAGCTATGGCAAATAATGCTACATTAAACATTGTTGTGGTGGTAGTTTTAGTGTGGACTTGTTTGTGATCATTTGCATGAATGTCCAAAAGCGGGATTGCTGTGTAATAAGGGAGCTCTATGTGGAGTCTTTTGAGGAACCTCCAAACCGCTTTCCAAAGTTGATGAACAAGTTTACACTCCCATCAAGAGTGCAGTAGGCTTCCCTTCTGGCCACATCCCTTCCAGCATCTGTTGGTGTAAAACTATGGAACGATTCATTAATTTGCATGTCATCATTGTGCAGGGACCATGCTAATCTTCTCTGTATGTTCCAATTTTAGTGTATGTGCAGCCAAATTGAGCACAGAACATTTTTTATATATAAAGTGTAATTGATTGTCTTAAACTAGACAATTCAACAAAAAGTAAGTTCAAAAAATTATGAAATTTTGCAACCATGTATTTCTTACATAAGCACACATTTAAGAATAAAGTCAATATTGACATGCCAAAAACAAAATAATTCCAGATATTTGTTGTTCATGAGATGTGTAGGAGGAGGAATTCAATTATTCTACACAAGGCACCTGTCATAATGATCATTGCAGCAAATGTTAAGGTTTGTTAAAAATTTTAATGTTTTAAATATGTTTCATTTTGGGATTTGCATATATATGGCAAAATTAAGACTGGCAGGTCATAAAATTTTTCGATAAAGTATATAATATTTCTGGTAGCATTTACTACTAAGTATGTACATTTCAGAGTTTATAGAAACTTTGCTAATGAGAAGTTGCAAAGACTGTGTAAAGAAGCAGAGTGAAGAGTTAAGATTTTAAGTACACAGTTTCTGTTAAATCTTTAGGGCTCCCTTAAGTTATATGTTAGTGATGAACAAATAATGATATAAGCCACATACACATGATGAGATTATCTATAAATAGTAATCTTAGTGGGTAAATTTAAAGGCTACTCATAGCTTTATCCAGTTTTAAATGTACAGAAATATGAGAAAATAGTAAAATCTACTATGTACTATTCCAATACTGAAAACCCTGGTAAATGTTTTGTTTTTTATTTTAGTAATCATTAATATATATTTATTGTTTTCTTTATTTATAGCATTTTTTCCTTGTTGTAATATAATACAACTTTTTGTGAGTCGTGATTAAGAGGTACTTTGAGAATATTATTGGGATGGCCACACCATTTTTCATAGGTGCATGTGAATTTACAAAGAGCAAAACTAAAAACAAAATATTGATTAAAAATTATATCAAGTAGAGTCTGAATCAGGAGTGTTGATAAATGTCCACACCTAAAATCTTAACCCTAGACTGAAGTAGTGGTATTACAGTGTTGAGGCCACAAAATTGAGAAACTGTGTTTTGTTTTGTTTTGTTTTTTGCTTTGGTTTTGTTGGTTGTGGGACTTGAACTCTGGGTCTTGGGTAGTGTCCCTCAGCTCTTCAGTGCAAGGCTAGCGCTATCACTTGATCCACAGCACCACTTTCATCTTTTTCTGCTTATGTCGTGCTGAGGAATGAAATCCAGGACCTCATGCATGCAAGGCAAGCACTCTACCACTGAGCCACCTTCCCAGCTCCTGAGAAACTGTGATTTAAAAAATCATCTGAACAATATTTGCTTTCTGCTTCGGGTTATATAATGAAATATGTGAACACATTTTTATATTTTTGTGAATTGTCATACTTCTAAATTTATACTAACTGCAGCCAATTTATCCTTTTCAAAGTCAAGAAATATTTCTGAGAGTTTGCTTCTGTGAAGAATGTTTTTGCATTTATAATTTCTTCTGAGCCATTTTTATTTATTATCAAAATCACTTTATATTTTATTTTGATGAGTTATCATACATCAAATACCTTCAAATGTACATGTAGAGTCTCAAAATAGCAGTATGAATATCCTCATACACCTCTTGTTTATCTGTTACGCACTTTAATATTATGATATTTTTCTCTCTCTATCACTCTCTCTCATTTCTTTTCTCTCTCTTTCATGCTCCATGTCTGCTACTTAGAATTTCTGCTGGTCTACTATTATCCTTCAGGATCCACTGGTTTTGTGGGGACATGATAGGGACCATCAGTTACCCTTGCATTCTTTAAGAGTTATAACAGTGATGTGAAATTATTCTTTGCCATTCTAAATGGCAAAACAACAGATCTAGGAATTCCTTTTCACTTTTAGTACTATTATAAATTTTATCTCATACGAATCATTGGGACTGATAATATACTTTTAGCCTGGGACCTAAAAGTTCTTTTTCATTTACAAACAACTTTTTCTTTTATTATCAGTAAGTAACAAAAACAAAGCTATCCTATGGGAAAGTAGGCTGAAGTTGTTCACAGTGATGAAAAACAAGTTAATGGGGGAAGTGTGTGCAAAGGATACCCCTCATATAACACAGATCCTTAGAGCAGTTTATCATGTACACTTTTTGATAAGGACAATGTGCTGGGAACTCTAGATTAAATCACTGAACACCTGATATATATATATACATATATATGCACATATATTTATATATGTATATTTATTTTTATATGCATATATATGAATATCGGCCCATATATGTACACATGAATGTTACTATACACACAAATACACACATGTACACATGCACAAACGGAAAAAGACACATAGATATAGCCAACACAAGTTTCACTAGTTGTTGAATATGACTTAGACAGAATACTTGGAAACAAATGTGTTGAAGATGTATTCGTCTCTAAGCGTTCTTTTACCACTCCTCTTATCTCTTCCAACTGGTACGTTTAGAGAGATTTGACTTGAAAAATGCAGGACAAGTGATAGCAAGTAACTCGGAAATCTCAATATGTATAGGTCATATGGTGTCTCCCTGCTTCCCATGGAATGCTTGCTCTTGTAGACACTCTCAACAGCCAAAGTAGCAGGACAATATCCTTGTTAAGAATAAAGTTATAAGGCTTTAAATGGCATCCTTCCTTGTGCTCTTTTCCAACAGCGAGCATCAATTCCTAAGCAGATGAGTGACTCCCCAGAAGACTGGAGTGCAGGTCAAAATTTAACCAACCCATATGAAAAGTCTAACGTGAGCAATTCTGACTGAGGTCGTGCCAATGTCCTGGCAACGAAAATGAGAAAAAAAGAAAGTTTTTAATGTATTAAAATTTGAGAATAATTTGTAACCTGTCAATAAATGTGTAGAACAAAATTATACCAACTGACAAAAGATGGAGTGCATTTCACTTATATGCTTTTGGACTTGGAAAGTGTTTTTAAGTGTGTCTACACAAGTAGAATCAGCATGAAACAAGCCAGCATTTCTTCATTTAAGATGCAAGGAAAGGACACAGGTTGACCCATTGTAACAATGAGATTTGCAAGATACTATTAGAGGGAGTTGTTGGGGATGGTTGAAGGTAAGGAATAGTAGGGGAAAAACAAAGGAGGTGGCAACAATGCTCAATAAGAAATATACTCATTACCTTACTTATGTAACTGTAACCTCCCTGTACAGTACTGAGCTTCTTCAGTAAAAGTGCTGGCAAAATTGGTTAATCACTCATGGAAAACTAAAACTATATCCTTATATATCATCCTGTGTCAAAGACCTCAGAGTCAAAGCAGACACCCTGAAAACATTACAGATTGGAGTAGGACATATCCAAGGTCTCCTGTGCAGAGGCTGAAATTTTCTTCATAGAGACCCAGAAGCACAAGAAATCAAAGAAAGTTTGGACAAATGGGATTGTATGAAATTGCAGAGCTTCTGCATTGCAAAGGACATAGCTAGCCAGATCAATAGAAAGCCCATTGATGGTAGAAGATCTTTGCTAGCCATACAATAGAGAAGGGTCTCATATCTAAAATATATGTGGAACTCAAAACATTAAATCCCCCAACAACAAATCCTAAGAGAAACAACTGCCCAATAAATAAGTGGACTAAAGACTTCAAGACAAGCTTCTTTGAAAAGAAAAGAAGGAAGGCCAATAGACACATGAAGAAATGCTCAACCTCCCAAGCCATAATAGAAAAGCAAATCAAAACAACATTGAGATACCACCTCACCCCATTTAGAATGGCTATAATCAAGAACTCTAATAACAACAGATCCTTCAGGGGATGTGGCCAGAAGGGAACCTTACTGCATTGTTGGTGGGAGTGTAACTTATTCAACTACTTTGGAGTAGTATGGAAGTTCCTCAAAAGATTCCACCTAGAACTTCCCTATGACCCAGCAATCTACCTTTTGGGCATTTACCCAAATGATCACAAACAAGACCATACTAACCCTACCAGCACAACTATATTTATTGCAGCATTATTTAACATAGCTAAGATAGGAATCAACCCAGATGCCCCTCAGTAGATGGATGGATGGAGAAAATGTGGTATTTAACAAAGTCCTAATCTTAGAGAGGGAAATGCTTTGGATAGAATGATCGGAGAGAGATTACAAAAAAACGAACAAGAAAAAATGGAAAAACCAAAATTTAAATTTAAGTAGTGAAACACTTAAAAATTATGTAAGTTTAAACAAATGATATTGAGAGAAGAAAAGGATAAGATGAGAAGAAGGGATGGATTGAAAGGAGAAATGAAAACTAAAAAATAAAAATTCTTAAAATTAGTTACTTGAAAATTATATACATATAAAGAGATAATACTGCTATTAAAGAATTTAATCCTAAGAGGTTGTGAATTGAGTAATAATTTTCTGGATTAAATGTGTACACAATGGGGTATAAGGTCTAATAATCGACGACAGGTATATATCTGGGAATGAGCCGAACAGCAATTTAGTCACGCAAAAAAAGAAAAACACAGAAAAAAATGAAAAGAATACTTAAAAAGGACAAAAAGTTCAGAAGAGATTAAAAAAAGCACACACACACACACACACACCTATACACCTAAAATAAAAATTATCGGAGGAAAATAAGATTAATAGAAAACAATTTTAAAAATTAATTTTTTAAAAGGTTCAAATAGTTCTTTGATTGCAACAATGAGATGTACAATTAATTATGTCGAAAACCGAACTTAAAAACTTTAGTGGGGGGTGGGGGAGGATCAGTTGGGGGAAGGGGGAAGTATGGGATGGGATGGGAAGGGGAAACAACAAGGAAGCAACAATGCTTGATAAGAAATATACTCATTATCTTGCCCATGTAATTGTAACTCCTCTGTACTGTATTCTCACAATAAAAAATTAAATTAAATTTAAAAAAAGAGTTCTTTGATTTTTTTTTGGGGGGGGTAATGGGGGCAATGGGATGATTGTGTATCTCCCGTGTCCATAACCAGTCTCTTGGTGGAGTCTCTGGGCTGCTTGTGGTGTTTGGTTTTCCTGTGGCTTGATTGTTTTCTTAAGTCAGTGTTTGAGCAGGCAGAAAAATGCTTTGCCTAACCCATTGTTTTGTGATCCTTCTCCCAGGCTAGTTCAGTGGGAGGTAGATTTGCTTTCAGTATCCCAAAAGAGGGAGATGGGAGTTTTCTCTAGTTTGAAGATGCTGTGATGAGATTATGTTATGGGTAGAGTTGAGGCCTTTCAGCAATCAGTAGCTTTTCCTTTCTGGGCTAGTTCCTGAGACTCTCAGAGAGCCCAGCTTGGAGCCATTCTCAGGGTTTATGTTTACTGAGTTTCAATTGTTTGTCTAGGCTGCTGTAGGGAGGGGCAGCCTCTGGCTCTGTTTACCCAGTGGTGAAAGTCACTCCTCAGGGGGCAGATTTTTCTCTGTCTGGGCTGGTTGACTTTCCCCTGGGTAGAGCTGAGCCTGGCAGGTCAGGGTAGATTCCTGTGACCTGCTAAATGACTCTTTTGTTTGCTTCCAAGGCCTGAGTTGGAGCTAGTTGCTCAACTGGGCCTTTGTTAGTATCAAAGTTGGAGATCTCCAGTGGTAGGTGACACGCAGCCTTCCCTCCTCTGCTCCCTGAGAAGAAATGAGGAGATGAGGGTTCTCCTCATGCTAGAGTCTTGTTCCTGGACAGTTTCTGGTCTGTGATATGCAGGATGAATATATCTGCTCCTTGTCAGTTCTTGATTGTGTTGGGTAGAATCCACTTGTCCGCCACATCTGGAGCCTTTGTCCCAGATTCTCTCCGTAGTTATGGCTGCTAAGAGTGTCTCTGCTACCAACTCTGCCACTTCAGCCATGGCTAGCTGCATGTGTTCAGATCTGTTTCCTTGCTTGGATTTTCCCTCTCTGTCCAAACTCTCTGCATTGAGATGACACACTTGGTGTGACTCTGTAGCCTAAGACTGTTCACTGGAATATTAAAATGCTTTCTATAGGAGAATTTGTTTAGCCTTCAGCTTCTCCTCTGCCATCTTCCTCAGAATCTCATGATTTTTTTATGTGTTTTTTTTTTTTTTTTAGGGAAAAATGTCATTGGTGTTTATATTTTGTGTTGGCATAAAATGAGCCTACTATTGTCTTAATTTAATAAAATAAAACTCTCTGGCTGGGCACTGGTGGCTCATGCTTGTAATCTTAGCTACTCAGGAGGCTGAGATATGAGGATCTCAGTTCAAAGACAGCCCGGGCAGGAAAGTCTGTGAGACTTTTATCTACAATAAGCCACTAGAAAACAGAAGTGGCGCTGTGGCTAAAGCGGTAGAGTGCTCACTTTGAGCTGAATTGTAGGACCAGCACCTAGGCCCAGAGTTCAAGCCACAAGACTGACCAAATAAACCATACAAAACAACAAAAAGACCCAAAAACTCTCTGATTCTATGACAGCATACATTTTGATGGTAATGGTTAAGACCAGGTTGCCATTCTAAAAAAAAAAAAATATCACCCCCAAAAAGAGGAACAATAGGAAATGTATAGCAGGAAACTTATAAATCTTAATGGACTAACAGTCTGTCAGTTTGTTTTAACTTTTCATCAAAAATGAAAGTAATACTCGATAATATTTTATTAAGGCTTTTAAATTACTTTGAACTTGACATTTAAGGTTCACTTTAAAAAGAAATTCAACAGGTGACAGTGTTTTCTCCTTACTTTTCCAAAGAAAGGATTATTTCATCATTATAGTGTATAGCACAATATAACCAGGAAGCATTTGTTAAGGAAAAAAATTCCCATTCTTTGTTTTGCTTGTCTGTATTTAAAGCTGCATACCACATCCTACCTACCCTATTGTCTGTCTTCTCATATGAAACATTTCAGTAAATGTGTCAGCCAGCAAAGTTTTACAAAATAGCATTCTTTCATTCATTGTGCTTTCCAAAATATATCTCACAAATGCCAACAACAAAAAACAACTTAAAACATCTGTGGATTTTTCTATTTATGGTGCAAAGTAATCACTTTCCATAATCCTTAGAACCAGATCTTCACATGCATTAAATGCTCTTTCACTTCCATGCTTTAGAACAGAGCATGTAACAATGGTGTACATGTTAATTTGTTCACCACATCTGGTTTGTATACAGCAAGGACTGTCTTCATGGAAGATGTAGTTTAAAAGGGCTCTGAGTTGGGGATAAAGAATATCCATTTATGTGACTAAATATGTAAATTAAATCCTATAATGTATACTCCTTCAATTTTATTGCTAAAATATTCTACATTCTAGGTTTTTTAAAAGAAATATTTTATTTTGTTTCCTTGGTGACAACGTAATTGGAAGACTTAAAATTTTCCTATACCATGGCCATCTGAAATGAGATGGATGTACTTAGGTTAACATAAAGAAATTTTGGGACAGCATTAATGTTTGAATCTTGGATGGGATTTAATTGGGAAATGTGATAGGCTTTCAGAGTATAAGAAGAAAAACAAAAGACCATACTAATACTTTTATCTGCCACATTGTTTTATTAGTTTATTCAAACACACACATATAAACACACAGATACACATTATGAAGACCCAGTCAGTCTGCAAGAAACTATTTTAATGGGAATTCCATAAAATATTTAGTCTGCTGAAATCTGATTAGAATTTATAGATGTATCTAGTGGCTTCCACCCCTAGACAAGTAATCATTGGTGAAGATGTTGCCATTTGATTTTAGAATGCCCCAGAAAGACATATGTGTTAAAGAAAAATGACATTCCAATTCCTCCCAGACTGTGGAGCATACCTGAATAGTTCTTCTGGAGATTAAGTTCTTCAGAGTGAAACTCATGAGAAAGACTCTCATCTTCTTTCTTCTTTTATCTTTTAATCATTCTAGTCAAAAAACATTTCTCTTTGACATACTCCCTTCCTTGACAGTGTCAAAGCAATAAAACCAGCTGAACATACACTGAAATCTTCAATCTTGTAAATCTGAGTAAGCCTTTCTGCTTAATAAATGGACAATATCACTTATTATGGCAGGTTATAAAGCTAACCCAACGTTCTAGTCTTTCTAACAATGTAGAGTATATTAAAATATGCTTCATTATAAAATATCTAACTCCATGTTGTATATTGTGTTTTTATTTCTGTTGATCCTAGAGCTTACAATCAGGACCTAACTGTAAAACTCTTTGCAATAAATAATCATATTACTTTTATGATTCTATAATTTAACTTGTTTTCCTACAAATTTATAGAATAGTATAATTATGGAAAATCAATAAATATTGAATTTTGATATAGGATTACCTATCACTGAAAGTGTTGTCAAAATTTATCTACACTGAAATGATTGCCATTGATATTTTTCACAAGATTACAAATGTTTATACTTTCACCTGACCTTTTACAAACTCATACCCCAAACATAATTTTTAGCTTGTTCATGCAATCATAGGAACATAAATATATGACACAAAATGTTAATTAACTTTATCTGCTGTCATTAATGGAGTATACCTAATAGAATTAAGTATATACCCTCAGAGAAATAAGATACTTCCTTCTAAATAGAGACTTACCCGCAGGCAGAGAGACACCCACACCCACACACATACACACACACTCACACACACATACACACACACACACACACACACACACACATACTTACCACTGACTCAGGTTAGATTCCAGATTTTGGGTATCAGACAATTATCTATTAATCAAGCTTTCTTGTCTAGACATAAAATACATTCATAATTCCACACATACAAAAACACCAGATCATTCAAAATCGTGAGAATATTTAACAGAACCACCCCGCTCTGGGCCATCTACTCCCTGATTTCATTCATTCATCTCGATGCATTTTTCCTATCATAATTAAAAATCTTTTTGTATCTCTCTGATTAGCAGATAATATGTTATCATATAAGAGAAAATGTAGGTAAAATTACATATGAAAATTGCATATGAAATAATGACATTCCTGAGGATAAAACATGCCTGTTTTTCAGTTTGGTTGCCAAAATGGAACTATTAGACCTTTTGAATATTTAACTTTAAATCTGAACCTTCAAATTTCACTAGGATTTGAATTGTGTTACTTACAACATTAATGTAAAATAAAAGCATTACTAAATAGAAAGAAAATTATAAGTTTATCACACCTTAATCCCTGAATTGACTTTATTATAAAAACAATTACATTTATATAACATGATAAACATCCTGAAACAAGCTATGAGGTATGGAAACAGAAGACTTTGTTTTTTGTTTAGCGTATGTTGTTGTTATTTATAGTTTGTGATGATTCTGTCTTCTTTACCTTATGCATGGTATATTCATTCTACATCTTCAGGAAGGTGGGGGTGGGCACAGAGCTTTAGGGAAAGGTTGAAAAAATGAAGCAATGGAGTTCCTTGAACATTGATGAAAGTGAACTATTTAACACATGGGTGGGGAAAGAAGTAAGGGGATGGGAAAATATGAGGGAACTGAAGACATTTCATAAAAGGAAATGTACTCATTACCTTACTCCTGTAATTGTAATCCATCTATAAATCAACTTAACAACAGAGTAAATTTACTTTAAAAAGTCTAACAAAAAATTGTTTCTTAGAATCATACAAGTATGTTTTGTTCACTGGTTTGAGCAGGTTGAGTCTATCTCTGAAAATAGCTACATTTACATTCATTGGGCGAATTTTTGAGCTACTAGTAGTTAGAAGTCAATTATGATTGTATGTTTTTCTGAGACTCTAATTCATTTATTTCTTTAATCTAATTTGCATGATTTCTATCTACCAGTTTTTGAATTGGCTTGTTCCTGTTTTTCAAGGACCTAGTGGTGCATTATTAGTGCTGATTTAAGATTGTTCTAATTTGTTAATGTATATACTCAAAGCTATAAATTTTCCTGAGTATTGCCTTTGTTCTTGTGTCCCAGAGGAGGTAATATTTGTCTGTTCACTTCCGGTTATTTTTGTTTTTCTGTTTATGTTACTTTGAAATAGTGATTTCAGGCATGTATGAAGAGACAGTAATAATATGAAATGTATATTATTACACTGAAAGAAAGAGAAGACATTTTAACCTTTTTGCTTCAAGTAAATTAATATTAAGCAAAGCTTATTAAAATAGTTACTTATTTACTTTTCAGAGGATGAGTATAGTACTCTTGGATATCTTGGAGGAAAGATATTAGACTCATCACAGCTGATACCTTATATTGAATTTACAAGCTAAACTTTCTTTTTCAGAAGACTAAAGCTTCAGTTCTTTCATATTAGTATTATAAAATCATAATCCCTGCATATTGATTTGTTATCCTCTGCTATTTTCAATTCAATTCTTCCTCCATTATATATCAAGGGCTTTGAATGACCAATTCTTTAAAATACCTATATTTCCTATATTGTGATGTAAATCTCAGTGATATGAATATGAATTTATCTCTCAGTCTCATCTTGAGCTGCATTCATATGAAAGTTATGCAGTCTCAAGCAAGAAATCTGACTATTTACACTTTTCTATGTTTTAATCAATAAATCCATTCTAATACTTTAATTGAAATATATATAAAGTTTTTAACATGAAGACAACCCTCTCCCATTATACTTTAAAGTAAAACCTTGGGGACTATTTTATATATAAAAATACAAAAGTCGAGGCTGGGAAGGTGGCTCAGTGGTAGAGCGCTTGCCTTGCATGCATGAGGCCCTGGGATCGATTCCTCAGCACCACATAAGCAGAAAAAAAAGCCAGAAGTGGCGCTGTGGCTCAGGTGGTAGAGCGCTAGCCTTGAACTGAGGAGCTGAGGGACAGCGCCCAGGCCCAGATTTCAGGCCCCATGACCGGAACCCTCCAAAAAAAGATTAAAAAAGTAAAAAAGTGCAATGCACATGTTTATACATGAATAATCTAATGATTAAATCAACTAGACACTAGAACTACCATACCACATCAAGTCGCAATTTACTTAAAAGCACCAAAATGTTAGTGTTCAAGAATATCACTCATTGTTAAAAAATGACTAGTCAAAACAAAGTATATATTATATTTGAAATTTGAAAAATGAAAATTACACTCAGATTTGCTGTCAATATCTTGTTTCCATGGATACATTTTTTTCAGCATATAGGGAAACAAAAAATAAGGGTTTGTCACATAGAATGAAAAATATAAAGGTAGACTGCCTTTCCTTAAGATGATAAATACATGCAAATCGTGTGATTTATTCAAAGATACTATAAAAATTCATAAGAGGATTTATGATCAGAACTCATAGGTAAGCAAAATGACTGGAAAAATGTAAATGTTAATTGTGCTTTTTCAATATAGGAAGACAAGTTTTCAATTTATGAGCCTATAGAAGAAGATTTTGTAGCTGTAACACAATCCACTTTTAACTGCTAAAAGCACTTGCTTAATCTCTAATTAGAAAGGGAAAAATGAACTAACATCTTACATGATTGTTTTGACAATTAATTGGTATATTGAAGGTCAAAGGGAGGAATTGGAGATTAATATAATCTTTTTCCTCTCTTCTGATTATTACACAGCAATAGCTGTGAATTCAGGAGTCTCATGCAATGTACTCACAGCGGAATTACTAATATGCTTAAAAATATGGAACATAAAACTTTTGAGCAGGGTTGCCACATCATTTAGGAATGCAATTCCTTCATATGAACTTCAAATTTTGTGGCTTTCCTTGTGGGATTAAAAGGTAAGAAAGCACTGTAGAAACAAGAATTCCTGTTCAGCCAAGTAGAACATCCACATGTTGTAAATTTTCATTCCATAAAGACTCTTCGTTAGAGTACTTTCATTTAATATACTTCACCACATCATCCTTCCCGGTTGGAGAGGGGAAAAAGGATAATTTTGTTTGAATATTATCTTACATAAATTAGTGTGTACAGAGATGATTTTTATAATTACAGATGTTTGTAATAAATGTAAATAGGGATCATGTCACAACTAAAAAATATAAATAAAATCACATAACAAGACTAGAAGTCACAGAATTTTGTGCATGAAAACATACATTAGATTAGTTGCAGAATTTCTATTTTGAGAAAAACTTTATATTAAAGTATAATGCACTTTACTAAGAGTTGAAACATTTTATTAAAAAATATATTCTTAGAGATATTTTTGCTTCATAATTTTAAGAAGAAAAATAATCCCACAGTAATTACTCCTTTATTGTTTTCCTGTTTCCATGTGATTAACCTCCATATTAGAAATCCAGATATATGATTTAATTTAACCAAAAATATTTATTGAATATAAAAATCTCTACTCTCTACATTCTTCACACTAAGATCACCGAATATGTTGAATCTTAAATAATTAGTCTCTTTTTGACCTATGTTAATACTATTTACAATGTGAGTGAAATGCTTAAAAATAGTATTTATTTTAGGTTAATTGCTCTGAAGAGACAATAAATGATATTATCAAAGCCTAAAAGTTATTAGATTTCAAATTTAGAATTCAGGAAATGATTTTGACCACTCTGGTTACTGGAGCCTTCACTACAACCTCATGAGACCATTTATATTGGTGAAGCAAAAATCTGAGGTTAGACATTTATGAATAAAAAAATCATGTCATTCTGAATACATAAAGCTACATATATAACAGAAAATTTAGCTTTTAAATATCTGAATATGCTAGTACATTTAATTGCAGGGCAAGTACTTGTTCTGAAAGGAGTTAAAATCGCATTTATTCTGAAATGTAAACCTAAGTATTCATTTGATAAAAGACAATGTTTAAAATATCACTCATTCAAGAGATGTACTGTTAGATGTTTTTCATGCCAATTATTTTCTCTAAACTTACTACAAATACTAGATTAGTAAACCTAATTCATTCCTTTGTAGGGAAATAGAAATTCAGTTTCCTAAAATGCATGACTATAACTACTTCTCAAACAATTACTAAGTAACTGTTTTATATTTTTTGTCATGGAATCTTATTTGATTTATTTTTATTCATTAAGTTAAATAATGGGCCAATAACAATGCATGAACAAAGTTTATCTAACGTAAGTATTTCACAAGATATGTCATGGCTCTCTTAAAGAACACTAGAAGGCAGTGTACTTTTTATTAATTTTTAGTTATTTTGTTAATGGATATTAATTGTCAGAAGTGGCAATTTCATAATATAATTAAAGTATTTGATTATACTCCTCTATTTCCTTTTCATTACTCCTACCTCCAAAGATCTTCTGTTTTTCACATAAAATTACATCTTTACATATGCGCATATAAACTAACTTGTAAAAGTTAAACTAAATTGCAGCTTAACTCAAGATGTACAGTGGATTAATAGGATGAATAAAAATTGAATACTTTTTTAACTTTTGAATTGAGCTATCATTATTATTATGGTTTTATGGTTAGGGTTAGGATCCCAGAAAGAATTAGAATTAGGATTAGAGAAATAGAAAATTTAGGTTCAACATAGGATGAACCATTTCAACAATGATACTCACAAGACATTATGTTGAAAATGAAGTTTTCCTTAATGCTAACACGAATCCCAGCTGGAACTGAGACCTAACTTTCACCCTAATTACAGTCCAATTCTAATGTTTAAGAAAAAGAATCTAGTTTTTAATAATTCTAATGAATACTCCAGTTTGGACTCTGGAAATGAGTACAGTTTGCCATAATTCCCCCAAATTTCCTGACTCTACCTCTGAAGATCTTGTTCCCTAACATAAACCATTTTATTACTTGTCCTCAAATTATCTTATCAGGAAAAATACTGTAGTTTCCATTGATCCTACCTTTTTCTGAACCCCTGTACCCTAAAACAGTTTCAGATTTACTTACCACCTAGTCCATTACTTAACGCTGTCAACCTAAACCTGGCTGGAAAACTCTCATTAATCATTTCAAGAAGGATCACTGAGAAATAAATATAATGATAATGCTCTAGTTACTGTTCAGTGTCATATTTTTTTATTCTACTTGTTAGTGAAAACTCAATTTTATAATAAAAACTTTCTTATTCATAACAGTAATCATAATCAGAACAAAATACTGACTCTGGTCTTAATCCAAATTATATGACACTAACACAAGTTCATTAGTTTTCACTCATCCTAACTTGATTCAAATAAACCTTCCAAACATAGGTTTCAATTTTTTCCAATATCTGAGTCATTTTCTAACCTAAATATAATCTTAACTGGAACACTGAGAATAACCATAAGCCTAATTTTAAGTAGAATCTAATATTAATAGTAATACTCTAGTTCACATTCATTGTAATTCGTACCAAGATTATATTAAAATTTATTTTGAATTTGAGCCTCATTTTTTCTCCTTCACTCTAACCCTAACCATGACTGGAATCCTAACCATAACCTTGACACTAATAGTATCCCAATTCAAAAATTTATGAAAAATGCTCATTTTGTGCAATCCTAACTGAAATTCCACTTGCAATTCTTGAAATAAATTGCAGGTATTCCTAAACCCTATAGATTTTCTCACTCTTATCTCTGAATGTATCTTGTTCCATAACAGGAATCATTATACCCATTGATCTCAAATCCTGATATTATGAAATACATTGTACTTCCATTATCCCTTCTTTTCCTGAATTCCTAGAACCTAAATAACATTCAGCTTTACTTAACATTTAACACATTTCATTTTTTTTTTCTTTTGTCTGGCATGGGGCTTGATCTCTGGGCCTGGGGACGGATCCCTGAGTTCTTTAGCTCAAGGTGTGAATTGAACCGCTTGAGCCAGAGCACCACTTTTGGGTTTTCTGGTGGTTAACTGGAGATAAAAGTCTCACAGACTTTCCTGCCTGGGCTAGCTTTGAACTGTGATCCTCAGAAATCAGCTTCCTGAGTAGCTAGGAAAATAGGCATGAACCACAAGTTTAACCCATTTCTTTACTCTATCCTCAACCCCGGTTAACCAGAAACCTAATCCTAAGCACAGACTGATTTAACACCAACTGGCTAATGTAAGGAAAATTATTTAGATTTTATTCAACCGCATATTTTTTTGCTTCTATTTCTTAGTGGAAAACTAAAATTTACCCTAAAGCTTATCCTTCCCTAACCCTTACCAGACCAAAAGAGTATCTCATTCTTTAAACCAAATTATATCTGAATCTTTAAAGTAACACAGACATTCGTTTTCATTCATTCTAACTTTGATTCATTCTTCTTAAAATATGTGGCAATTTTACACAATATCTTGCATCTTTTCCCCATCCCAACCCCAGCTCGAACTAGATCACTTTGCCTAAGCCTACATATAACCGAATCATCATGTTAGCAAGCCTCTTTTTCACATTTAGCCTAACTCTTGCTCAGAGTGTAGGTCTAAATTTTACTTGCATTTTGAACCCAAATTTTTTAAGTGTTTTTCTATTTCCTGTCAGGTTTTATATTTCATTATTTTAAAAAAATTATTTTGTTGTTAGGATGATTTAAAGAGAGATTAGTTACATGTGTAAGGGAAGGAATACATTAAAGCCAATCTTATCTAATATTAATATAACTACTCTGGCCTGTTTATGAGGTCCATTTTTAATTTGTAAAGATGATGTACGGAAGGGATCCAATTACATAAGTCAGATAATGAGCACATTTCTTTTTCAACAGTGTCACCTCTTCCCTCATGTTCTCCCAGTTTTTCCCTTTCAACCTCCCTCCCCCATAAGTTGTATAGTTCATTTACAAGGTAGTGTCTATTGAGTGGCATTATTACATTTGTTCACCCTTTGTCCCACCATTTCTGTGTTTCCCCTTGCCCTTTCCAAACTTACATATAAGACCAAAGGTGCAGAAATTAAAACAAAACAAACATCATCCGAATTCAGATGGAAAAACAAAATAATAAAAAAAAATATCATTATCATTTCTTGGAGATCAATTTGATGAACATTATTTTATATGATAATATTTATATAGCTATTGAGCCTTTTTGATCCTCTCCAAAGGGCATCCTCCTTTGATCTCACTGTATAAATGTTTAGAATCCCATGTAATTTATCATGTCCAAATGTAATGTTTTCTCTTTTACCATCCAGGTGTTTTAAGTTGTAGAATTAGAGGCACATTCTAATACAACAAATGAGGGAAATTGGACAACCTATATTTCTTTGAGTCTGACTTTCTTCACTTAATATAGGTGTGTTCCAAGTCTTTCCATTTCCTTATGAATGGTGTAATATTTTTTTGGGTGAGTAGAGTTGCATCATACTGAAGAGTTTCTTCATGGCAAAGGAAAAAGTTAGCAGGGTATATAGAAAGAGAACAGAATGGAAGAAGATTTTTACTAACTAAGAATTAGACAAGGGTTTACATAACTAACCCATATTTACAGATCAAATAAACCCTCAAATAAACAAGAGCCCAATTAATATATGGGATAATGACTTAAAGAGAACTTCTTAGAAGAAAAGTAACAATGACAAATAGACATATCTTTCTCCATGAAAGAAATGCAAATCCAAACCACACTGAGATTCTTCTTACCCCTGTTACAATGTCATTATGAAAAAACAAACAGATACTAATAGGGAAGTTGTCCAAAGGAAACTCTATTACATTGTTGGTGGAAGTGTAATCTTGTTCAACGACTTTGGAAAACACTATGGAGGTTGCTCACAAAACTGAATAGAGAGCTCCCTATGATCCAGCAATTCCACTTATTAGCATTTATCCAATAGAGCAGAAGACCACACTGAAGGTGCCAGCATAATCGTGTTCGTTGTTGCATTATTTTCTGTAGCCAACATATGGAATCAGCCCAGATGCCTCTCACTGCAAAAAGGGATCAAGAATTGATCCCTATTTACAAGTATGTGTGTATATATACATACATAATCAAATTTTATTCATCAATCAGAAAAAATAATATTGCACCATTAATTTTTTGGGGGGCAGTCCAGTCGTGGGGCCTGAGGTCTGGGGCCCCGGTGCTGTCCCTCAGCTCTTCAGCTCAAGGCTAGTGCTCTACAACTTGAGCCACAGCACCAGTTCCAGCTTTTTTCTGTTTGATTAGGTGGTGCTGAGGAATCGAACCCAGGGCCTCATGCATGCAAGGGAAGCGCTCTGTAACTGAGCCACCTTCCCAGCCCCTATTGCACCATTCTTAAGGAAAATGACAGACTTAGAAATAATCATATTAAGTGAAATTAACTGGACCCAGAGAAAATTAGATTGTATGACTTTCCTTATGTTTGGTAGTCAGAAGGTGCGAATAAATGTAAAAGTAAACATACTGGCTGATATGCAAGGAGGTAAATGTATTATCTGAAGTTTCAGAGTCCATGGAAAAAGAAAATAGTATAGTTCTCTTAAAAGATTAAGTCAAAACCCAACAAAATAAATACCGGTAAATGTGTACTACAAGAGAGGACAGTGCGGGGCAAGGTGAGAGGGGTAGGAAATTGAAAAGGATAGAATACAGGCAAGAATCCATTGCATACTTCCCAGAATTGAAATATACAAAACAATGGGTAGTCTGAAATGGGGGTGAAGATGTTGAAGTGGTAACACAATTCCAAGTGTACTGTATACATAAAATGTTTTGTTAAATAGCAAGCAATTCCATACATAACATAATATTGAGATAAGTAAGGACTGGGTTTATTGGGAGGGGTGGATGAGAATGTTGAAAGGGTTGACATTGTATTCATAAACTGTTTCAGTGACTAGAGTGTTGAACCTCAATTCAATTCCCATTTAATAATATTTGTAACCTGGAGGTTTGGAGAATAAAGTTCAAATAATAAAACATTATGAATAGTTTTTTCAAAAATTTGAAATTTAAATAAATACTATTTTGCTTTTTGTTCTCTATTGGGATGTTATAAGAAAATACTTCAGGGGCTGGGAAGGTGGCTCAGTGGTAGAGTGCTTGCCTTGCATGCATGAGGCCCTGGGTTCGATTCTTCAGCACCACATAAGCAAACAGAAAAAACCCGGAAGTGGTGCTGTGGCTCAAGTGGTAGAGCACTAGCATTTAGCTGAAGAGCTGAGGGACAGCGCCCAGGCCCAGAGTTCAGGCCCCACGACCGGACCCAAAAAAAAAAAAAAAGAAAGAAAATACTTCAAAGTAAGTGGATTAAAAACATCAGGACTATATTATCCATACTCTAGAAGCTTGAACATTAATTATAAAAATGGTTATTCAAAGCAAATCTTTGTCTTATGGGGGTCTACTTTCTGGTTCATTATAATCTGTTTGCTGACTAGTTATATTGGGCTTCTTTCATCAGGATCATTATTGCAGGGTCATCTCTGAAAGTCTGATTCTAATGTCACCATACAGGGGAATAGAATTTCAATGCGTGTAATTGGAAAGAGTTGCAGTGTCCAATACATTATGCAACTTATTCTTTAACTCAGTGTAGTGTATCATTTCTATATTATTTCATAGAAAATAATAACTTTAGGACAAACCCATATCGTGTAATTTATGTGAATGATTCTTACAATGGGAATAATTGTAGTGATGACAAAGTGAAGTATGATTGTTTTGTGGCTCTTGAATCACATCATAGGCAATCATGTAAACATGTTCAGCCTTTCTAAGGCCCTTCTGATGTATTTGAACAATCTCCAATGAGTTAACTGCTTTCAGAAATAGAAATCTCCTTAGATTTTAATTGCTTTCTGCTATTAAGTCTCCCACAGACACCAAATCAGAGTATGCTAATTTCTCTGATAAAATATATAATTGTTATAATTAATATAATATGAAGACTGTAATATTAATAGCATTATAAATACTAGTGTTCACATTATATTATATATTGACATACTTTGGTTACATCAATTTTTAGAATATTTATAACAATGCAAATAGTTATTTGATGATGTATAGAAAATGAGAAAAAGATTTGTGTACATATTTACTAGAGATGCAAACAGATTCATCTGGTTATTTCTGATCCTTCCTTTGTTGGTTTCATTCATGCATGGAGAACATGCAGAGAGGTGACAATTGTAACCTTGCGTTTACAAAAGGGTTAACTTACATGAAGTTTATGTTGAGCTAAATAACAGATTTTATAAATTATACTTTTTGTCCCTTCCTTCCATCCTTTTTTCCTTCCTTCCTTCCTTCCTTCCTTCCTTCCTTCCTTCCTTCCTTCCTTCCTTCCTTCCTTCCTTCCTTCCTTCCTTCCTTCCTTCCTTTCTTCCTTTCTTCCTTCCTTCCTTCTGTCTTTCCTTCCTCCCTTCTTCCCTCCATCCCTACCTCTCTCTTTTGCTCTCTTCTTTTTTCTTTCCTTCTTTCCTTTCTTTCTTTCTTTCTTTTCTTCTATTCTTCCTTTCTTTCTTTTACTCATAATATGTCTTAAATGTATACATAAAATACCAATGTGTTATGAGTAATTATAAATATTAACTAGATTAATATTAATTTTAATGACCTATGTTATATCTTAAAGCAAATTGTACTAAAAACCACTTCATAAAAGTTGCAGGATATGAAACAAATATTACTATTCATGATATTGCTTATTTCTTCAAACTAAAATAAGAATTTAGACATAATGTGCATGTGTGTGCATGTGGGTGTGTGTTATTCTTGTGATTTGAACACAAGGCCTATACCTTCATTTTTTTCACTCAAGGATAGTGTCCTTACGTTTGATCCACAACTCCACTTCTGGCTTTCTGTGTGTGTGTGTGTGTGTGTGTGTGTGTGTGTGTGTGTGTGTGTGATTAATTGAGATGTGTCTCACAAACTTTCTTGCCAAAGCTCGCTTTGGACCACAGCTTCCTGAGTAGCAAGGATTACAAGCTTGAGACACAAAAATTCAGCATAGATATAATACATCTAAGAATAAAACAAATTTATTATTTGAATTCTAGAGGCTCATTTTAATAAATTAACATTTAGATATTTATTTAGTTGTTAAATCTGAACCTGCACTGTGGAAAAATATTTTTGGACTTTGGTATATTATTATAAAGATATGTAAAAATACTTTTCATATTTTGAGAACATATTCAGGATAGTTAAAACTTTTCATAGGCAGGATGGTTAAAGTTTTTCATAGGCATTAATATATTTCTTATTCATGTCTCTTTAAATAAATGTATATGTATACACACTATGTGCATATGCATATATTCATACTTATATGTGTACATACACAAATACCTATATATGTATACATTTATATGAATATACAGATGTGTACATACATGTATATAGACATATGTGTTTATTATTATTTTCATTTGTCTGTAAGTTAGCATTTTACTTTATTTGCCAAATGTGTCCTTTATTGTTTTTACTTTATTGTATTTTTATTGTTAAAATGTTGTATGGAGGGTTTACAGTTACATGAGTAAGGCAATGAGTACATTACTTGTTGATCATTATTACACCTTTCCTTCCTTGTTGTTGTCCCACTATCCCTTCCCTCCCCCAGCTCCCACATTCCTTTCTCCCCATTCTTCGCAGCATGAAATAATAAGGTTGATTTCCAATATAGTCTTATTGGTATCTGTGTTGCAATGGGTCATCCTGTGTCCTTGTTTCAGCGTTTTGTAATTCCCTTTACCCTCCCCAGATTAGACATGTATATACAAGATGCAGGGTATCAAAATCGAGTACAGTGACAACAGGAGATATTCCATAGGGGAAAGAACATACTAAGGAAACAACAACAACAAAAATGAATAAAATGTCATTGTACATTTACAAAAGTAACTATAGAGACCGAACTTCCAAACATGTCCCTTATTATTAGTTATTGCAATTCATGTCCTTATTATTTTTGGAACTTCACTAAAATGTTTTGTAGCCTTCCATGTGGACTTATATGTTCAATTTTTCCTAAATCTATCTACTCATAAGATACCAGTCAGCTCTCTTCGGAAGCCGAAAAAGCAGCTTTCTACAGCTTGGTTCCAAATCACTTGTATTTTTTCTTTGTACTAAGAATACTGATTCCAGCCCAGTGCTGGTGACTCATTTTATAATGGTAGGTACTCAGGAAGCTGAAATGAGGATCGTGGTTCAAAGCCAGCCTGGGCAGAAAAAGTCCATGAGACTCTTATCTCCAATAAACCTCCAGAAAACCAGAAGTGGAGCTATGGCTCAAGTGATAGAGATCTAGCCTTGAGCTGAATAGATGAGGGACAGCGCCCAGGCCCAGAGTTCAAGGCCCATGACTACCACCAGCAACAACAACAACAATAAAGAGAATACTTACTCAAAAGGCAAGAGTGTTAAGCAGACTTAAAGATAGGCTGAAGTCTAACATTTTAGTCTTATGTTAGATACCAAGGGCCTTCTATTCTAATGAGCCATGAGCCCTCAGAATGTTGACCAAATTTCTTAGTTTATTATTACTATAAGTATTAATATAAGTATGTATTTTCTATCTTTCATTTCACCACAAAATCTGTATTTATCCTTTATGACATACTTGAATACCAATGCCTTTGGAAGATATTTATTAATTGGTGTATATTAATTGTACAAAGAAATCTTATTGAAATATTTTACACACTCACATATTGATGAAGGGCTTGATTAACCCATTTCTGTCTTTCTCCATTCCCATTGCCCCTTATTTTTCATCTGTTTTCTGTGAATTTTTTTGTTCCATCTCCACATATGTCAAAATGTATTAAAGTGTTGTTGACTCGCCCTCATTGAAAATTATGCAATTCTGAATATAAAAGCAAAAATCTAAGTAAATGGAGACTTATACTTTTTATGGATTGGAGGATACAATTGAGCAAAGATATTAATTGTCCTCAACCCCCCTTTTTGGGGTCATACATGGGGCTTGAAATCTGGGCCTGGGCACTGTTCCTCAGCTCTTCAGCTCAAAGTGAGTGCTCTACCCTTTGAGCAACTGTGCCACTTCTGGTTTTCTGGTGGTTAATTGGGGATAAGAGTCTCACAGACATTCATGTTCCAGCTGCCTTGAACCGCAATCCTCAGATCTCAGCCTCCTATCCAGCTAGTATAATAAGCGTGAGCTAACAGTGACCAGCTTCACAGTTTTATTTATAAGTTTATGAAAATTTCTAAAAACACCTGACCATCACTCTTTGACTCATTGACAAAGGAAAATAAACTGGAATATATTTCTCTGTTTAATATTAAAGCTATGTTAGTGTAAAATTGTTATATTTGTAGAGAAAAGATTATACAGCTCAATGTGTCTGTAGGACACCAGAATAGAGCCACTTAATTATTATCAAGGAATATTTAATAAGAGTGTAAAACCAAACAATTGTGGAGTGACATTCTCTTTAATAAGTGGTGATATGTTAGACAATATTGGGGAGAATTAAAAAGTGAACATTGACTTAAAATAACAATTTATTCAAATATTAACTTCAAGCAGGATTTGAAGGTGGCATATAAAACAAAAAGAGTGATGTAAATGTATAACAAAGGAAGATGCCTTGACAATTTTGGAGATGAAACATACATAAATTTGGCATTAAAATTGTAGGAAAGGAAAACTCGATATAGTTAAACTCAAAAATGTATAAAATAATTTAGTCTGTGAAAGCTCATATGCAAGTAGTGAATAGAAGTTGGGAGCAGGGGACTCATGTATTTGAACCTAACTACTTGGTAGGCTGTGATGTGAGTATTGCTGTTTGATGGCAACCCACAAAATAAAGTCCCTGAAAATCTTATCTCTGTTTAATCAGCAAAAAAGCCAAAAGTGAGGCATGACTGAAATGGTAAACTGTTAACAAATTCCAACTAATCTCAGGGACCCTGTGTTCATGTCCCAGGACCATACATACACGTACAAAACTAATAATAATACTACTACTAATGATGATGATGCTATGATGATGATGATGATGATGATGATGATGATGATGATGATGATGATTGTAGGGCAAATGGGCGGCAAAGATGGTGCTGAGAGGGAGTTGAGTGGGCAGAGCACAATTTGCTTTCGTTCAGAGCATAACCAGCCTGTGGAAGCTTAGGTTCATGATAGGGTGTGACTTTGACAGTGATTGATTCCTCTTCCTCCCTTGCCATGCCACCTGCTCTTTTTTGCTTTAAAAAGGCTGCTCTGTGTTAATAAATGAGTTTCTTCCTGCTTGACTTGACTCCCTGCTGGGTCTGATTGTTTCCTGGGCTGAGGGAGGCTGGGTAACAGGTGAGCTGCCGCACATACATTTCCTCAGACCCCGGCCATCTTTCGTGGGATGGATGAAGACCCAACAGATGATGATAATGATTATGATAATGATGATGAAGATAATGTTGATGAAATGTACCCATAAGAATAAAATATTTGCAAATTCTATACCTGAACAATGCCTCAAATTATACTCTACATAGAACTCTCAAAAACTAAAGTTAAAAAGAACATCAATTAGAAACTAGCAAAATACATCTTGTGAAAAATAAGCCCAAGAAAGGTATCATTAGTTATCAAATAAATGCACATTAAAACAAAAATGGCATCATAAAACATGTATGAGAATTACTGCACATAATACAATATTGCCCATACTAAATGCTATCAAGAAAAAGAGAAACTGGATGCTGGCAGGAATCTCAAATGGGAAAGCTACTTCTGAAAATATTTTGGCAAGTTCCTAGAATATGAAATATGCAACCACCTAGAGTATAGCACAGGAATTGATCTCGTCAGGCTTTGTCTCATAAAAATAAACTTTAACATTCACCCAAAGGCCAAAACACAGAGGATTATAGCAGCAATATTTCCTCTAGTTAAAGAAATGGACATCAATTCAAGGTTTCTTCAGGTGAATGGGAAACGAATTGTGCTACTTTCTCTAATAACAGAACCAAAAGGCTAATCGAGTGAATACAATACAATATTAAGGCATACAAAAACAGGGAATAATCTACCATAGATTTGAGGGCAATCCTAAAAGCTTATTTATTGCATAATCTAGAAGTCGGAGAAAAAAAATGTTTTGGTTTCCAGGATGAAACAGGTTTGGGATGGGACCAAGAGAAATAGTGGGTTTAATTATAAAAGGGAAGCATGAGACAGACTTATTTTTGGTAAAGAAACGTGTCTGTAATTATTCATATAGAATTGATAAAATTATGTTGAACTTAATGGGTGCACAAAATCATTAAAACGAATGAAGTCTGCATAATACTTGTGAAATATTAATGTCCTACTTTTAATCTCATACTATAAATATTTAAAGAAACTGAAAAAACCTATTCAAGGGATTTCTCTATGTTATTCTTATAACATCATAAACATACATACTAATCTCAATTGAATTTAATGATATCTAGAAAACAGAAGTCAATATTGAATGTTTGCAATGAGAAATAGTATGGGTCCAAGTTTTAATTGAACTATGCCATGCTAATTAGAAGGCAGAGATTTAGAAGGCTGATATCCTGGGCCAGTTCTGACCCAAAAAAGTCGTGAGAAAGTACAAAAAAGAAAGCAAGATATAGGGTAATTTCCCTGTTATCTCTTGTTTGTGGAACCCATAGGTAAGAGATTATTGCTCAAGGGAGGCTTGGACAAAAAGGAATACCTCATCTGAAAAATAATCTAAAGTGGTCAGAGCCTTAGCAACTTCAAGGATCAGTAGTGCCAAAGGAAAGAAGAAAAGAAGAAAACAGGAAAGGAAAAGAAAGGAGAGAAAAGGAAAACTATGTCCTCTTCATTCTTGTAGTTTCATGTCATTGGATACAAGAATTTAGCGTATTTTGTTTACTGTTTTAGGATTCAGGCCTCTCTCATATGAAAGCATTTATTTCAAGTAATTATTTTATTATTACTATTTATTAACTTATTATTAGGTCTTCTTGGAGATTGAACCTATGGCTTTGTATATATTAGTCTAGTCCTACAACTGAGCTTAACCCAGCTCTCTTGTATAATTTTGATAATAGTTTATGAGTTCTTCAATTGATAGCTACTCTACTTTTCATCTTCTCTTTTCTCTCCCACATTTTCCTCTATATATTATAGTTTATGTGTTCAAAATTTTCCTCAATTTTATCTTGTAAACATAGAATTTTGCTTTTCAGTTTACAGAGTAGTCAATTTCCTCAGGAATGTGGTAATGCCATTCTTTCCAATAGAAGCACAGATTTCCATCAATAGAACAGAATTGAAGACCCAGAAATGAATCCACTCCTATAGGCACATAATCTTTGATAAGGGAGCCAGAAACACAGGATGGAAGAAAGACAAATTCTTCAAAAACTTGCGCTGATGGAATTGTGTGTACACAGAAACCTGAAGTTAGATCCTTATATATCCTCCTGCACCATAATCGATTCCAAATGGATTGAAGACCCTAATGTAAGTCCAGATACCTTATAATTTTACAGGAAGAGTTAGAGGAAACACGAGGGCTCCTTGGGACAGGTCAAAACTTCCAAAGTAAGGTTGGATAAATGGGATTACATCAAACCGAATCAATCATTTGTCAGACTCAAAAGACACTAAGAAAAGAGAGATATTGTAGCACAGATTTATTAGGGAGCAAACCTACAGATGAGAGCCTCAGCCAATGGTAAACCTTTAATCCCTTTTTGAACTAGGATACTTATAATGAGTTTAGATGAATATAAGAGTTTTCTGGTAGGGATTAGTAAGAAAACAACTAATACTAAGACAGAGATAGCATGTGAAAAGAGTTGTAGCTGGAGAAAGGGAGAGATTAATGCCGTGGTGTCTAGTTCAAAGCCTTGGCTTGGTGTCAGCTTTGTAAGGTATAGGTGCACAAAGGAAAGTGGGTACAACAGGACTGGTTATTAACAAAAGCCTCACATAAGTCTGAAGCGTCAAAATAAGGACCCCAGTCTGTGTGGACCAAACAGTATCTAATATGAGGTTTTATTTAAATTAGCAAGCACAATTTTAGATTTTTGCAGAGTGAGATGGTGCATAGTCAGTCACAAACAATGTCTGCTATGTCAGGTAATCCAATCTACTCATTCACTTGTTACCCAGTAGCCAGGTTTCAACACAAATGCGTACAATGTGATTGTACCAATGAGATTGTGATTTTTCCCTCTCCTGAATCAACATTCTGTCAAATGATTTCTGTCTTCCAGCTCTTTATGCAATATTTCTAATGATCTTTTCTACTATTTTGTCTTCATAATTGATGTTCATAGTACTTTTTATTGTTGTCTTCTGTGTCTATGCCATTTTTAGGGCTTGAACTCAGTGTTTAATTGTCTTCCTTGTACATTTTGCTCATGGCTGATCACACTCTATCCTTTGAGCCACATCCTGTTCTTCTTCTTCTTGCTGGACAATTGGAGATAAGTTTTCACATTTTTGTCTGTTTAGACTGACATTGAACCAAAATCTTCAGGTTTTAGCTTCCTGAGTTTTTAGGATTCTACATATGAGCTACTAACACCAAGCTTTGCTTTACTGTTATTTTAGTTATGTGGTAGAAGAAAGTGGAAGCATATTTGTGTTAAATGTGCAATCTTCAAATACAAGTTGGAATCAAATTGCTATAATGTAACAGTTATCAACTTTAACAGTTAAATCAATGAATAGTTCACATTCCCACAGAAATATAATTGAAAACAAAAGGCATAATTGTTTTCCTAAGACAAGTAATGGAACCATGAACTTCTCTCACCATACAATTCATGTTTTCTATGAGTTTAATTAGCAGACTTCCAATACTAAAAGTAAATATATTAATTGTATACCATAAGAACCAAAGTGATTATAGTTAAGAATAGCTATTTCATCACAGCCAAAAGATAACTTTTCGAGCAGTCTCACTAAAAAGAAATGTTACATACAGAAACTAATAGATATGATATATCTTGATCATTACACAACCTATAAATGAATGGGATTACCACTCCATACTTCATAAATGTGTAAAAAATAATTATGTAGCTAGGTGCCAATGGTTCATGCTTGTAATCCTAGTTACTAAGGAGTTTGATGGCTGAGAATCATGGTTCAAAGACAGCCTAGGCAGTAAAGTCCGTGAGACTTTTTGTTTTTTGTTTTGTTTTTTTTTAATTTTGGTTTATCATTGGGCTTGAAATCTGGGCTTGGGCACTGTCCCTACACTTGACAGCTCAAGGTGAGCATTCTACCACTTGAGACACAGCACCACTTCCAGTTTTCTGGTGGTTTTATTGGAGACAAGAGTCTCACAGAATTTCCTGCCCCAGCTGGCGTTGAACCGCAATCCTCAGATCTCAGCCTCCAGAGTAGCTAGGATTACAGCCGTGAGCCACTGGCGCCGGCTCCTTGACATTATTTTCAATAAGCCACCAGAAAACTGGCAGTGGCTCAAGTGGTAGAGCACTAGCTTTGAGGTCAAGAGCTGAGGGACAACATCCAGGCACAGATTTCAAGCCCCACAACCGACAAAATTTAAAAATAAAGTGTTAAAAATAAACCAATATTTTGGCATAAATGTTAAAATATAATTCTAAAATTTTTGAATCCTCACTAGATATAATAGTTTATATAAATGAGAAGTGTTTTCTGGTTTTGGTAACCATTGAATCAATAGTGTAAGTCACACATTTCTCAATCAATTCATATTTATGTATTTATATACTTATGTGCCATAAGTATAATTAACTGATAAGTGATAGGCAGCGCTGTTTTAGGAATCTCCCTTGGCTTTCTAACATTAACCTTTCTACCCTAAAATCAATATGCCCTCCAGCCATGTCAGAGATTTCATTGACAGTAACGTTACTCATCTCATTGGAGCAGAAAAGTATAAGCCATAATTTTTTTGGAATAACTGTCACATGTAAATGCATTTCACTTAGCTTAAGAACCATGCCAGTAATAGCAAATTGTCTTCTGAGATTTTCAGTCTCTTAAGAGATGAAAATCTTTAATTATATATCTATTTTTTTTCTGCCTAACATCCTATATCTTAGGAAGATCTTTTTGTGTAACACTGTATTCCTGATTAGAAGACTAGAAAAAAGGCAATAATGAAAATAGCCAAGGAAAATACTTGGAAACAATTTAAAAAGCAATGGCAGACACGTCTGTTTTCATTGGTTTCAATGAGAATATACGTTAAAGTATGTTTTTTGTTATTTAAAGTGCAATAATTAAACTTTAATTAGCAGTGAAGAAGGGAATAGAAAACTGTGTTTGAAGACAGCTTGACATTGAAAAATTCAACCAAAGCATAATGGATTTTTCTTGTTTTTCTATATAGTTGCCAAAATAATAGAGAGCAATACCCAAAGGTAGGAAAACACCTAAGCCAAAGCAGTAAACTTTTGTCTATAAAATAATTGTGAGTGTCTGACTCTTTCAAAATCAGGCTTGCAAGGAGGAAAAGTGTATTTGCTTTAGTGTGAAAAATAAAAAATATAAAAATCCTTTATTAATGTTTTACATATAATGACTAGGTCTTCTCATTTTGGAGAAGAGGAAAGGTATGAAAAAGTTCAAAATTGTTTGACTATTCCCCAAGAGAATTGTTATTAATCACCTATGGCAACGGAAGTAGCCTTGGTTATTCTTAGTATCATGCTTGTTTATATTTAGAAGCATTATTTGTTGCTGGGTTATAAGCTGCAAAACCTTAAGTAGGAATAGAGTCATTTCCTGAGAGAGGAAAGTTGCTGTGTAAACAAACCTAAAATATCAAACACATAGCATAGTGGAAACTATTTTCCAGCTATATCACAATCTGTAGGTATAGATTTTGTTTCCCATTGTTCCAGGGGAACCATTTTTTATCTTCTTTTTCACCATCTACTGATCCTATAAAATCCTATACCATCTTGGGATTGCTGTAACTTTACTGGATTCTCTAATTTCTGTTGGAGAGTTAGGAAAGATAGAAAATTGTGTTTCTGTTACTGTTTTACCTTATTTTTTTTTATTACATTAGAAACTGTAACTCAAAATGACATCAATAATCTTTATAATATTTGGAGACAGATTTCATGCCCATATTCTAACCCTAGCCTTCTACATAACTTTGGTACTTAGTGATCCCCAAATGTGAAAAGAAATATAGGGAGCATCTTATTTAAATATTGTTGAGAATTTCAAGACTTCCTTTATGTAAGGCCCTTTGAAGTATGTACAGCATCCCTGTGTACAAAGCCAGTGACAACAGGCAAATATGACTAAGTTTCCCCAAAAGGATCTATGAAGTCAATAGTTATATTCCCAAGCAGTTGAAAAAATGCTTCCAAAATGATTCAGTGCACCTACATTTGTGGAGTTATTTAAGTTATGGATTCTTTGTTAGACATATTCTTTTAAAAATTTTCAAATATTAGGTTTATAATAAACTTCGTCTAGTATTCCTTGGTTCAAAACAGAAATCTTGATACAGTTGATGTCACATGGCTTTCTTACTTTCTCAGTTCAAAGCCAACCCAGACAGGAAAGTCTGTCACATTCTTATCTGTTACTAAACACCAAAAACGCCAGAAGTGGAGTTTTGGCTAAAGCAGTAGAGTACTAGCTTTGGGGGAAGTAGGCCAGGGAAGACATTTGTTCAGGGACATGGTCCAGTCTCTGAGTTCAAGCTCCAGAACAAGGACAAACTACACAAACCAACAAGCAAAAGAAACGCACATATTTCTTAGGGAACATCCTTAAAGCATTGGTTTGATAACAGGCTCCATTTGCTGATCATACTCAGTGGATCCTGCTTTTTTGGAATACAAATTGCGCTGGAGAATTTAGGGCAAGACTAAAGGAATTAATAAATGACTTCTGCAACAAAAGAATCATCTCAGTAGTGAAATATCCACGCATGAGACAATTTAAAACCTCTGCCTTTGTTTCCTTTTAATAGAACACTTTTAAAAGAACGTTATTTCCTTTTATTCTATGCTGGCCTTCAAATGGCACATTGTTTCCCTTTGTAATACTTTCAAGAAGACGTTTACAGACAATTTTTATATGAATAAAGAACACACTCGAAAAAAGTCAGGGACAGAGTTTCCTTCAAGTCTTGGATTCTTTTTTTTTCTAACAATGAATATATATACATATATGTATATATATATATATATTTATATATATATACATATATGTATATATATATATTTATATATATATACATATATGTATATATATATATATATTATAGTGAAAATACTGTACAGAGGGGTTACAATTACATGGGCAAGATAATGAGTACATTTTTTATCTAGCAATGTAGCCTAAACCTTGGTTTCCCCTTCCCATCCCTTCCCATCTTCACCTCTCCCCCACATCCAATCCTCCTCCCCCCACCAACAAAGTTGTAAAGTTTGTTTTCGACATAATGACATGTATATCTCATTGTTGCAATGGGTCCAATTATATCCCTATTTAAATGATTTTTTTTCCCCTTCCCCTCCACAAATTATGGCGACATCAAATACAGTGAAAGCAGGGGTTATTGTTATGCCGTGGGAAGGGTCATACAAAGCAATAAGGAAATCATTTTATAAATGTGTTAGAAACAATCACATGAAAGAAAAAAAAACATTTGAATACATAACTTAGTGTTCATTTCCCTAACATCAACTTATCTGACCTTTTCTGTTTGACTCAGACATATACTTATTATTGCAAACAAGGAAAACCATGGGACCTAGGTTTCTTTGGGCTTGGCTTACTTCATTTAATATAATTTTTTCCAAGTCTTTCCATTTCCTAACAAATGGGGCAATGTCATTATTTCTGATGGAGGCATACGATTCCATTGTGTATATATACCACATTTTCTTGATCCATTCATCTACTGAGGGGCATCTGGGTTCGTTCCATACCTTAGCTATGGTAAATAAGGCTGCAACAAATATAGTCGTGCTGGTACATCTAGTGTGGCCTTGTTTGTGAACATTTGGGTAAATGCCCAAAATTGGGATTGCTGAATCTTAGGGGAGCTCTATGTGGAGTCTTCAATACTGCTTTCCAAAGTGGTTGAACAAATTTACACTCCCACCAACAATTCAGTAAGGTTTCCTCTGTCCACATCCCCTCCAGCCTCTGTTGTTATTAGAGTTCTTGATAATAGCCATTCTAACTGGGGTGAGGTGATATCTCAATATTGTTTCGATTTGCATTTCTTTTATGTCTAGGGAGGTTCAGCATTTCTTCATATGTCTTTTGGCAATCCTTCTTTCTTCTTTAGAGTTTCTCTTTAAGTGTTTAGCACACTTATTTATTGAGCATTTGTTTCTTTGAAGATTTGTTTTTGGGGGATTTAATTTTTTGAGTTCCAGGTATATTTTAGATATGAGACCCTTGTCCATTGTATGGCTAATGAAGATCTTCTCCCAATCTGTGGGCTTTAAATTGATCTTGCTAGCTATGTCCTTTGCCATGCAGAAGCTCTGCAATTTCATGCAATCCCATTTGTCTAACCTTTCTTTGATTTGTTGTGTTTCTGGGTGTCTATTAAGAAAATTTCAGCCTGTGCCAAGGAGACCTAGTGTTTCTCCTATTCCATCACGTAAAGTTTTCAGGGTGTCTGCTTTGATTCCGAGGTCTTTGACCCATTTGCAGTTGAATCTAGTACAGGGTGATATATGAGGATCTAGCTAAAGTTTTCTACAAGTATTTAACCAATTTTGACAGCACCATTTACTGAAGAGGGTGTCTTTCTTCTATCCTACATTTTTAGCTCCCTTATTGAAGATTAGATGACTATAGGTCTGTAGGTTCATTTCTGGGATTTCAATTCTATTCCATTCGTCCTGAGGTCTGTTCTCGTGCCAGTACCAAGCTGTTTTGATTACTATGGCTTTGTAGTTGAATTCAAATTCGGATTTCATCTTCCTCCAGCACTGTTCTTTCTGATAAGGATCGTTTCAGCTCTTCAGGGTCTTTTATTGTTCCACATGAATTTTTGGATTGCCTTTTCTATATCCTTGAAGAAAGAGGTTGGAATATTGATAGGTATCACGTTGAATTTGTAGATAGCCTTTTGAAGTATTGCCATTTTTACGATATTGATCCTTCCAATCTTGGAGCATAGGAGGTTTTTCCCCTTTCTAAATTCTGTTTTGATTTCCTTTTTCAGATTTTTAAGTCTTCATCATAGAGGTCCTTCACTTCTTTGGTTAAGTTAATTCCTAGGTATTTTATTTTTTGTGAGGCTATACTGAATGTAGTTGCTCTCCTAATTTCAACCAAACCTTTCTCATTGTTGGCATACAGAAAAGCCATTGATTTTTTTTTTTTTTTGGTCGGCCGTGGGGCTTGAACTCTGGGCCTGGGCGCTATTCCTCAGCTCTTCAGCTCAAGGCGAGCGCTCTACCATTTGAGCTACAGCGCCACTTCCGGTTTTCTGGTGGTTTATTGGAGATAGGAGTCTCAAGGTCTCTCCTGCCCGGGCTGGCTCTGAACCGCGATCCTCAGATCTCAGCCTCCTGAGTAGCTAGGATTACAGGCATGAGCCACCAACGCCCGGCTAAGCCATCGATTTTTGAGGGTAAATTTTATACCCTGCTACTTTGCCAAAATTTTGAATCTGCTTGAGTAATTTTGACGTGGGTTCTGTGGGATTCTTTAAATACAAGATCATGTCATCTGCAAAGAGGGAGAGTTTTCCTTCTTCTTTCCCTATTTGGATCCCTCGATGCTTGCATCTTGTCTTATTGCTGTAGCTAGGCATTCCAATACTAGATTGAAGAGAAGTGTAGAGAGCGGACACCCTTGTCTCATTCTTGATTTAAGAGGAAATGGCTTTACTTTTTCACCATCAAGTATAATACTGGCTGTAGGTTTGTCCTATATGGCCTTTACTGTATTGAGGAATGCTCCATGGATTCCTAGTTTTTTCCAGAACCTTCACATCAAGGGGTGTTGGATCTTGTCAAATGCTTTTTCTGTATCTATTGAGATAACCTTGTAGTTCTTATCCTTGCTCCTGTTGATGTGATGAATTATATTAATTGATTTGCGTATATTGAACCAGTTTTGCATCTCTGAAATGAATCCTGTTTGATCGTGGTGTATGATTTTTTGGATGAATTTTTGAAGTTGATTGGCCCAAATTTTGTTGAGAAGTTTTGCATCAATGTTCATCAAAGAAATGGGTCTATAGTTCTCTTTCTTTGAAGAGTCCCTGCCTGGTTTTGGGATGAGATTTATGATGGCTTCAAAGAATGAGTTGGGTTGTGAACTTTCTGTTATTTCATTGAAGATTTGGAGGAGTATTGTTGTGAGCTCTGCTTTGAAGGCGCTGTAAACCATCTGGTCCTGGGCTTTTCTTAGATGGGAGGGCTCTTATTGCTGTTTCTATTCAATGCTTGATATGGGCCCCTTAAGAAGCTTTAACATATTGGTTTAGTTTCGGCATCTCAGTATTTGCTAGGAAAAGTTCCATTTCTGCCCAGTTCTCAAACTTATTAGCATAAAGTTGTGAGAAGTATTCCCTTTTAATGTTCTGAATTTTGGTTGTTTCTGTGGTGATGTTTCCATTCTCATCTCTGTGTTTATTTATTTGGGTGTGTTCTTTTCTTTTTCTGTTAAGGTTTGCTAAGGTTCTGTCAATTTTGTTAATTTTTTCAAAGAACCAACTTTTTGTTTTGTGATTATTTCTATGGATTTTTTGGATTCTAATTCATTTAGTTCTGATTTAATTTCAATTATTTCTTTCCATCTACTCTACTGAGGTTTATCTTGCTGCTCATTTTCAAGGAGGCTCAGATGTCTAATTAAATTGGTGGTTTCAGATCTCTCCAATTTGTTGCTGTAGGAAATCAGAGCTATAAACTTGCCTCTGAGTACTGACTTTGCTGTGTCCCAGGGGAGCTGATAATTTGTGTGTTCATTTTTGTTGAATATCATGAATATTTGAATTTCATTTCTAATCTCTTCCATGACCCACTCATGATTCAGCAGTGTATTCTTCAACCTCCAGGTGATACAGGAATTTCTTTGCTGACTTTTGTTGTTGAATTCTAATTTTATTCCCTTGTGGTCTGAGAGAATGCAAGGTATAACTTCAAGTTTTCTGAATTTGGACAATGAATTATTTTCTTGTATAGCAAAAGGGAACACACAAAGTAACTTGCACTTTGTCATTTCTCTATGTTCAATTTCTCCTTTGGGATCAGTTTCCACCTGCAGTAACATTTCCTTCTACTTACTTCCAGTAACAACCTATGGCACTGCTCGAGGTAAAATGAATGTTTTCAGGCTTCATTGAACTAGCACAAAGACATCTTTGGACATGAGGTAACACACCTTTCAGAGACAACTTAGTAAATAAAAATATAAAATTTAAATGGCTTATAAAAACATTATTCATGTACATATGGCCATATAAGATAATGTTAAGTCAAATGAACCCCAAGATAGGGACACAACTTGTTTTTATCTTTATTGCAATTGTTTTTAATGTATCAAAAATGTACTATGTGACTTTTTCGTTTCTCCTCCATGTTCTTCCCCCATGATATAACTCCTGTTTGAACTGGATATGATGTTGGTGCCCTGCATCTTGCATGTACATTTTTCTAGTGTGGGGAGGGGAAGGGAAACAACAAAATTCTGAAACAAAGATTCAGGATGACCTTTTGTAATAATTATATGAACAAGACACTATGTAGAAAATGAACTTTACAACTTGGGGAGTGGAGGGGGAATTGAGTAGATAGGGTGGGAATGGATACCACAGGAAAAACAAAAGAGGATATAACAATAGGAAATGTGCTCATTACTTTACTTATGTAACTCTAAGCCCTCTGTGCACTATTTTTGCTATAAAAGAAGAAACTATTATCCAGGAGTACATTAAGTTCAAATTTCATAAGTGCTCTTAAATTAAACTGGGAGAAGATTCTCAGAAAAGTTTATTTGTGTGTGTGTGTGTGTTTTGCATTATTTCCCAAGTGTACACAAGTTAACAGTAGAAGAATCAATAGGAATAATAAGAGAAAGAAAAGTTCTGTGTTTAAGTATAATGGTTCAATATACTATGGAAGATTCTGCAAATAAGACAACATTGAACCAATAAAGCCAAGACATTATGTAGATCTATGGGAATGACATAGAAAAATAATTAATACTAAGAGGAACATGAACGATGAGGCCACTGTCTTTCAACTTCTATCTCTAAATCATGGTTGCTAATCACGCAAATTTGTAAAATGTACAATGGAAGAATAATACTGGTTCCAAAGCAAGTTAGATATAAGAGCATGGACTACTTAACTGGAAAAAAAGTTCATGGTGAGAAAGTGGGAATTATACTAGCAAAGAACTGGTGGACAAGATTTCATTTCTTTTTCTTTCTTTTATCTTTTATCTTTTTTTTTTTGATGGTTGTGGCAGGGTTTGAACTAGGCCTGGGCAATATCTCTCCACTCTTCAGCTCAAGGCTAGTGTTCTACCTCTTGAGCCACAGCGCCACTTCCAGTTTTCTGGTGGTTAATTGGAGATAAGTGCCTCAGAACTTTTCTTTCCTACTTGTACTGGATTTGAACTGCAACCCTCAGATCTCAGCTTCCTGAGTAGCTAGAATTATAGGCATGAGCTCAAGTGATGGAATACTAGTCATGAGCAAGATTGCTGAACAAGGTTGCTGAGGCTTTTGCATAAAAACATACAAACATACACATACACACAGAGGCATATATATGTACAAACCCACCTGCACAAATGAAACAACTCTCAAAATGTGGAGAAATGGTAGAAAACAATAGAAAATATATCCTGAGTAAGACTAGATCAAGTGATAATTTTTCATATTAGAAAGTCCTCAAATGAAATTTCTTCAAAGAAGTTTGAGAATATTACATACCTAGGGACCAGAGATAATAAGAAAGTCAATTAATCATTATTAAAGGGATTGGATCCATGGAAGAATGAATCAGAGACCCCTGCAGGTGCATCTGAAAATGTTCATATCCTGTGTCAAATGATAGAACATCTTTCAAAATAGTACATACTATGCATACCTTTCTTACCAATCATTGCAGCCTCCTCCTTTGTTTACCCTTCACATCCATTCCCAGCCTCCCTACTCCCTCCACCCAATCCTTCCCCCTCCTACATAATGCATATAATACTTTAATCTGATATGTTGCTTTCAAATATTCTTCTAGTCTATAGCTTACCTTTTTCATTTTCTTAGTAGTATCCTTTGAGTAAGCTGTATTTTTGTTGAAGGTAAATTTCATTTATATATTTCATTAAATATTAATTTTAAATTTATATTTAATATATATTTTGTACTCTTAATGCCCTCTCTAGGAATATTTTCAACTTTAAATCATGAGGAATCTCTTCTACATTTTCCTCTAAAACTTTTATATTTTTTATTTTGCATTTATATGTAGTTACTATACATTTTTTAAGGAATAAGACTTTAATATGCTATTTCATGCAAATTGATGTCTAATGGCACAAAATTTGAAAAAAAAAAACTGCTTTGCAGAAAAGAAAATAGTACATAAACAGTTTGAGCAGTCAATCTAATGGATAAGATCATAGGAGAAGTTCAGAATTGCTAGTCTTTATCTATATTAAATAAACCACCAAACTATGGCAGGGAAATTTGAGACAAGCCTGGAATTCTAGCACTCAGACTAAGACAGGAGATTAGAGAGTGGGATTACATAGTGATACCTTCCCTGGTCCAGGTAGTATAAATTTGTCTCAATGAAACAAGCCAAACAACAAGAAAGGAATACACAGTTGGAAGTTTGGGCTAATTTTGTCATTATGTTTTGAGAAAGCAAGTTTCTTATTGAAATGCAACTCATATATAATCCTCAGTTGTGTTTTAAATGCTCTCTTCATTACACAAGATTCTTAGATGCAAAATGGCTCATGATTCCCAATCAAAAATTTGAAAAAGTAAGTATCATTCTGTTGGATTTCAAAGAAATAATGAAAGATTACAAAATCTTAAGCCTGGAAAAATACAAAGTTCATCTAATATAGGACTTTATAGATCTTGCTAAATTAGAATTTAGATTTAAAATAAATATTTTGGTTTTGTTTGTAATTTCATATTCTATAGGATACTACAAAATTCCTTTTAAGTAGAGGTTTCAATTGACAAATTCACAAATGAATCTGGCATTTTATTTGCCTAAAATATTCTTTGAAGCGAGGTTTAATTAGAAATTAGTTAATTCATAATTCCAACAATTCATGTATAAATTGATAGTGTGAATAATCTAGACAGAGTTGCCAACAAATGGATGGTATTAATTTATAAATTTAGAACAAGCAATTTTTTGAGGCTTTGGTATAACATGGTATGAAGAGAGTAATTATGTGAGGTCTTGGGTCTTCTATCTATTCATAATACAGGAAGAAATTTCCTTAATTACATGACTCTGTATACAATGAGAAAAATGCTAGTGTTGGAGTTGGTTTTTATATTTTGGTTTGTCCTCAGGTTTGAACACCGGGCGTGGCCACTCTCTTTGAGGTGTTTTGTGCTCAAGGCTCATGCTCTACCACTTCAACTTCAGTGCCACTTGAGTCTGGCTTTTCCTGAGAAATTTATTGGAGATAAGAATCTAAGGAATCTTCCTGACTGCGTGGGCTTTGAACCATAATCTTTTGATTTCAGTCTCCTGAATATCTATGATAGATAAAAAATATAAATAATATTTGCAAGGGTTCGGATTTCTAGAAATCAGAAAAATGTTGCAGCAAAGTTTAGTGTAGTGTACTTTCCATAATAGGAAAGGCATTATATTAGCACAAGTGTAGTATTTTTTCACAATAGTGATAAGCTATTCATGATGTGAATTAAGGGAATTTTAAGGTGCAACTTACAAATTGGAAACTGTTGGGCTAGGAAGACTTTATGGCATAAAAGCTTGGGATTGATGGTCACAGAAATAATAGCTTACTCTGATGAACAAATGTTTACTCTTGAGGAATTAATTATTACACATACTTCATAGTTATATCCTTCAGCAGAATGTGGCTATTTTTTTCTGTTGATTTCTCAATATGTAACAACCCATTAGAAACTGCAGCTATTGCAGAATTAAATAACATGCAAACAGATACTGTTTTGAATATCTCTGATATGAAATGCTCAGAATTTGAAAATGAGTAGTTAGTATTTGTAAGAACTTTGAAAAAAACATATATACTGTCCTTTGAAGAATTATTCAGTTTTAAAAGTTAGGAGTTTCCAGAGAATTAAACTGCTTTTTGTTTTACTATGAGACAATACTGAAATTATAATTTTTTGGAAAACTATGGCAGGTATATTGTGAAAATATTGTATATTGTGATAACATTCAAGTTGATGAACCTCTGATAAAGAAGGTGTAATTAATTCAAATTAGATGCCAAATAGTGTTCATTTTAAAGAAGGTAATGCACATAGAATAATATTTACTATAGCAATACAGTGAAATTATACTTTATGTAACTTATTTTTAGTTTAATTTTATTTTTAAGGTGATATATACAGAGGTTGCATTAATTGTAAGGTAGTGAATACATAATATGTCGAAATTTTAACCACTACCTCATTTTTCTCACACTTTTCCTTTCCCCCCAAATCTCTCACAAGGTGTAATGTAAATTTCCAACATGTTGTCTTGTGAGTATTGCTATTGCATTGGTTTGCCCTTTGTCCTTTGTCTCCCCAATTTGTTGTTCATCTTGCCTTGTTAAATTATGATAAATGCATGTGCAATACACACAGTACTGAAATCAAATACAGCAGGGGATAAACTATAGGGGAAAACACAAAAGAAAAAGAAATCACATAGTACATTAAAAAACAACCACAAAGAAAAACCTCTATTTCCATATCTAGGTGTTCATTTTGCTCAACATGATGTCGTATGGTCCTATATACAAAGTTTAGAGCCATTCTGCTCATCTGCTAGTGTTATTCTATACATTTCCTATTATTACAAATGAGGGAAACTATGCAATCTGTTTCTTTGAGTCTTCCTTATTTTATTCAGCAGGATTTTGAAAAATCTTTCCATTTCCTTTTGAATTGGAAGCATAGAATTCAGCCATATATGTATATGTGTGTGTGCGTGTGTGTGTGTGTGTGTGTGTGTTTGTATGTATATATATATATATATATGACATTTTGTTGATTCGTTCATCTACTGAATAGCATATTGGATTAAAACAGGTTTGCATATAAGTATCACGTAGGGTCTTTCAAAAATGACAGATGATACCTCCCCAGAAATACTAAAATAATGATTTCTACGTAAGAAAGTAATTTATGGTGGTACAAATGTTGTAATATCTGGATGAGTGTAATTTATATCTTGCACTGAATTAGGCAGGAAGATATCCAATATCATATGGGATAAAAGTGGTAGTGACAAAATATTCCATTGAGAAATATATAGGAGGCTGCCAGAAGTATGAAGAAATTCAGATAATTTTGAAGAATTTAGAAATAAAAGCTCAAATATATTTCTGTAAATAAAAATTATGTAAGTGGAAGGGCAAAAGAAGGAGAAGAGTAGAAAATAACTGACAGCAGATCATTGTCCCAAGTTAGAGTATAAAGTCAAAATCTAGAGTACGGAGGAAGATGGCAGAAGGTCTAGGCTAAACAAGCTTTCACGTAGCCAACAGTTTTAGTGTTCCAGTCAAGAGTCCTAGGCTAGAAAATCACACCCAGTGTGCCATCACAATACAGAGAGTTTGGCCAGAGATGGAATATCCAGGCAAGGAAACAGATCTGAGCATCAGCGGCCAGAGCCACCATGCCTACAGAGAGAGTCCAGTCAAAAAGATGCCAGACACAGTGTGCGTATTCTACTCAACAACAGGAAGAACTGTCAAGGAACAGATATATTCATGATGCAGATAGCAGACCAGAGAGAGCCCAGTAACCAAGATTCTGGCATGAGTAGAACCCTGAAATCCTCACTCCTTCTCAGAAAGCAGAGGAGGGAAGGCGGCCCCTCTCCCACCACCAGAGAGCTCCATCTTTGATACTGACAAAGGCCCAGAAATTGATACTGACAAAAGGCCCAGACTTTTGACTGTGCAACTACAGGACTTGGTTGATGCTTGCCTTAAAATAGTGTTCTAGCACAAAAGCGGTGTTACTTTCCTAACAAATAGAGGCATTCATGGAATCCAATAAAAGACAGCTGAGAGAAGTCAGGGAGACCGGAAAGGGAATGTTGAATGGAGCCCAACAGAAGGAATAGGAGTCCAGGGAAACCATAACCGATCAACTAAGTGATTTGAGAATAAACACAACACCAAATTAAGAAAGTAATGAAGTTCATATAAGATCTCAAACAAAACTCCAACAAAGAATTTGAAGTCATCAAAGCTGACCAAATATAAGGAAAAGAAATTAAAAACAAAGTGGAAAGTCTTGAGAGCAGGGTAGACCATGCAGAAGATCGAATCTCAGGGATTGAAGACAGCCAGATTATTTTAGAGAAAGAACATACAACTATCCAAAACAAATCCAAGAAATAGGATAGATCTATTCAACATTTGGAAGACACCCTCAGAAGGCCTAATCTGAGGATAATGGGAGTAGAGGAGCACCTAGAGGCAGAAGTTAATGGACTAGGAAATTTGGTTAACATGTTAGAAGCAGAGAACTTCTCAAACATGCAAAAAGATAAACCTATTCAGATTCAAGAAGCTTTTAGAACCCCAAATAGACAAGACTAGGACAGGATATCTCACCTTGACATTGTAATCCCCACAGGATCAATTCCAAGGAAAAAATCCTTAAAGCTGTTAAGGAGAAAAGATGAATCACCTATAAAGGGAAACCAATTAGAATAACCTCAGATATCTCAGTGGAGACAATTACAGCAAGAAGAGCCTGGAATGATATATGCCATGCCTTAAAGACAAACAACTATCAACCAAGAATACTGTACCCAGCTATACTCTGCTTCATAACTGAAGGCCAAACAAAAACCTTCCATACCAAAGAACAACTGAAAAAATATATATCCACCAAATCAGCCCTATAAATGACACTTAACGATATCCTACACATAGAAAACCAACAAGGCCACAATAAAGGTCAAGAAACTACACCCAAACTGAGAATCCAAGAACCATTAAAAAAAACCCAGTTGCTGCAGTCCCCAAGAAGGGGCATAAAATGGCAGGAACTCCCAAACAGCTCTCAATCCTAACTTTCAACATTAACGGATTGACTCTCCAATTAAGCGACATAGACTGTCAAGTTGGATTAAGAAGCAAGATCCTTCTATCTGCTGCCTTCAGGAGTCTCATATTGCCCATAAAAACAAACACATTTTAAATGTGAAAGGCTGGAACAAAATCTAACAAGCAAACGGCCCCCATATACAGGCTGAAGTTGCAATCCTAACAGATAAAATAGACTTTCAATTAAAATTAGTGAGAAGAGATAAGGAAGGTTGCTACATACTAATTAAGGGATCTCTCCTTCACGAGAATATTACAATTCGATATATTTATTCGCCAAACAACCAAGCATCCAAATTTATTCAAGAAACACTACTTTCCTTCAAATCTAACATGTTTGGGACTTGAACACATCACTTTCCCCACTAGATAGATCAACGTGGCAAAAACTCAACAAAGAAACCGTAGATCTAAACAACTGCATGGAACAACTAGATTTAACAGACTTCTACTGTATATATCACCCAGCATCATCAGAACACACGTTTTTCTCAGAAGCACATGGAACATTTTCCAAAATAGAGCACATTTTAGGTGACAAAACAAACTTTTCCAAATTCAGAAACATTGAAGTTTTACCTTGCATTCTCTCACACAACAAGGGAATAAAATTAGAACTCACCACCAAAAGCCACCGAAGAACATCCTGTACCACATGAAGGCTGATAAACACACTGTGGAATGACCAGTGCATCATAAAATACATTAGAAAGGAAATTCAAATATTCATGATATTCAGCAAAGATGAACACACAAATTACTACATACTCTGGGACACAGCAAAAGCAGTACTCAGAGACAAGTTTATAGCCCTGAGCTCCAACACAAACAAATTGTAGAGATCTGAAACCAACAATTTAATGAGACATCTGAGCCACCTTGAATAAGAGCAACAAGATAATCCCCAATCCAGTAGATGGAAAGAAATAATTAATATTAAATCAAAATTAAATGAATTAGAATCCAAGAAAAAACACAGAAAGAATCAACAAAAGAAAGAGTGGATTAATCGATAAAATTAACAAAATTGACAGAACTTTAGCAAATCTTAGAAAAAGAAGAGAACACATCCAAATAAATAAACTCAGAGATGAGAATGGAATCATCACCAGAGAAAAAAACCAAGATTCGGAACATTATAAGGGAATACTTCTCAAACTTTATGCTAATAAGTTTGAGAACTTGGCAGAAATGGACCTTTTCCTAGCAAATATTGACATGCTGAAACTAAACCAAGATGAATTAAACCATCTTAACAGGCCCATATCCAACATTGAAATAGAAACAGCAGTAAGAGTCCTCCCATCTAACAAAAGCCTGATCCCAATGGATTTATAGTGGAATTCTACAAGGCCTTCAAAGAAGAGCTCACACCAACATTCCTCCAAATTTTCAATGAAATTGAAAGAGAAAGTTCACTACCAAACTCATTCTATGAAGCCATCATAACCCTCATCCCAAAACCAGGCAGGGAGTCATCAAGGAAAGAGAACTATAGACCCATTTCTTGGATGATCATTAATGCAAGAATTCTCAACACAATTTTAGCCAATCGACTTCAACAATTCATCCAAAAAAATCATATACCACGATCAAACAGGATTCATTTCAGGTTTCATTTCATGCAAAGTTGGTTCAATATATGAAAATCAATTAATATATTTCATCACATCAACAAGAGAAGGACAACAAACACATGTTTATCTCAATAGATGCAGACAAAGGATTTGACAAGATCCAACATCCCTTTACATTGCAGATTCTGCAAAAATTAGGAATCCAGGAAATATTCCTCAGTACAGCAAAGGCTCTATATGACAAACCTACAGCCAGCATTATACTTAATGGTGAAAAGTTAAAGCCATTTCCTCTTAACTCAGGAACGAGACAAGGATGTCCACTCTCTACACTTCTCTTCAATTTAGAATTAAAATGCCTAGTTTAACCATAAAACAAGATGCAAACATTAGAGGGATCCAAATAGGGAAAGAAGAAGGAAAACTATCCCTCTTTGCAGATGACATGATCTTTTATTTAAAGAATCCCACGGACTCCACTCTCAAATTACTCAAGTTGATTCAAAATATTGGTAAAGTAGCAGGGTATAAAATTAACCTTCAAAAATCAATGGCTTTTCTGTATGCCAACAATGAGAAAAGCGTGCTGAAACCCAGAAAACAATTCTATTTGTAATAGTCCCACAAAAATAAAATACCTAGAAATTAACATACCCAAAGAAGTGGAGGATCTCTATGATGAAAACTTTAAAAACTTGAAAAAGGAAATCAAAACAGAACTTAGAAAGTGGAAAAAAACTCCCATGCTCCTATATTGGAAGGATCAACATCGTGAAAATGGCAACACTTCCCAAGGCTAGCTACAAATTCAGTGTGATACCTATCAATATTCCAACCTAATTCTTCAAGGAAATAGAAAAGGCAATCCAAAAATTCATATGGAACAATAAAAGACCCTGAATAGCAAAAACGATCCTTAACAGAAAGAACAGTGCTGGAGGAATATCAATGCCAAATTTAAAACACTACTACAAAACCATTGAAATCAAAACAGCTTGCTACTGGCACAAGAACAGACCTCAGGACCAATGGAATAGAATTGAAAACCCAGAAATAAACCCACAGACCTATAGTCATCTAATATTTGATAAGGGAGCTAAAAAAATAGAATGGAAGTAAGACAGCCTTTTCAGTAAATGGTGCTGGCAAAATTGGTTAATCACTTGTAGAAAATCAAAAATAGATCCATACATTTCATCCTGCACCAGAATCAAATCCAAATGGATCAAGGACCTCGAGGTCAAAACAGACACTCTGAAATCAGTACAGGTCTGGAATCATTACTAGGTCTCCTTGGCATAGGCCAAAACTTTCTTAAAAGAGACGCAGAAACACAACAAATCAAAAAGAAAATTTGGAAAAATGGGATTGCATGAAATGGCACAGTTTCTGCATGGCAAAGGATATAGCTAGCAAGATCAATAGAAAGCCTACTTATTGGGAGAAGATATTCACTACCATACAATGGACAAGGTTCTCATATGTAAACTATACCTGGAACACAAAACATTAAATCCCCCAACAACAAATCCTCAAAGAAATTACTGCCCAATAAATAAGTGGGCTACATTGCAACAATGAGATGTACAAGTCGTTATGTCGAAAACGAACTTTACAACTTTCGTGGGGGGGAGGGGCAGGGAAGATTGGGGGTCGCGAGAAGGATGGGAAAGGATGGGAAGGGGAACCAAAGGAGGAGACTAAAATGCTTGATAAGAAATGTACTCATTATCTTGCCCATGTAATTGTAACTCCTCTGTACTTTATTTTCAAAATAAAAATAAATAAATAAATAAATAAGTGGGCTAAAGACTTACAAAGAAAAATCTGTGAAGAGGAAAGAAGAATTGCCAATAGACACATGAAGAAATGCCCGACCTCCCCAGCTATAAGAGAAATGCAAATCAAAACAACATGGAGATACCACATCACCCCAGTTAGAATGGCCATAGACAAGAACAATAATAACAGATGCTGGAGTGGATGTGGCCAGAAAGGGAACCTTACTTCATTGTTATTGGGAGTGTAAACTTGTTCAACCACTTTGGAATGTTGTATGGAGGTTCCTCAAAAACTCCTAGAGCTCTCCTATGACCCAGCAATCCCACTATTGGGCATTTACACAAATGATCACAAACAAGACCATACTAAATTTTCCAGCACAACTATGTTTATTGCAGTATTATTTACCATAGCTACGATATGGAACCAACCCAGATGCCCTAGAGTAGATGAATGGATCAAGAAAATGTGGTAAATATAAACAAAGGAATTCTTTGCCTCCATCAGAAAGAATAACAATGCTCATTTGTTAGGAAATTGAAAGACTTAGAAAAAAATTATATTAAGTGAAGTAATCCAGCCCCAAAGAAACATAGGTTCCATGTTTCCCTTGTTCAAGTATCACTTCTTGTTTTCACACACCCAGTCTATGTGTGAGGGTACTTTCTCCATGTTAAGCAATAGGATAGTACTCACAATCTGAAAGGGAAAGTTCCACAGTTTAACCCTATGCCCACATTAGAGGGTGTATAATTTAAAGTATTTTGAGACAAACAGTAATACTAGAATTGAAATCCTCCTTAGGGACATTTTCTTGGAGGTCATTAGTTTACCCAGGAGAAATATAAATATCCATAAATTTTGGAGCTAATTAGTAAATATCCGAATTAACACTAGATCCTAGATGTTGCATTATTACAAGTCAACATTGTATTATTGTTACATCAGAATCCTTCCCTACTTGCCAATATGTAAGAGAAAATGAAAGAAAGGCATTAAAGCAAAATGCTTTATCTTTTTAGGAATTTAATCCTAGTGGTGAGGATAATGTCTGAACTCTTCCATTCAATAAAAGCTTGAAGTTTATAAGAGCACTTCTTACATATAAGAATTTGTGGCAGGTTGATCGACAGGGTTATTTCATCATGGAGATATCACCAAAACACTGTTCTTATTGAAATTGTCTATATCTTTTTAGTTTTCAAATCCAAATTGCATATTTCCTTCAATATCTCTGCAACAGTTTTGACCTTTTCTTCCTGCAAATTCTTTCCTTTCTTTACTTCTGTAAATCTGCGTTTATTACTTTCTTGTTTCCTTATTTATCTCATTCTTCCAATCTTGTCCACACTGGTACACATATTGTTCAGAATTGTGTCAGAACTTTCCTTTTCCTCTTCCCTTTAATAATGCCCCTGATTTTATTATTCTTTTTCATATTCATGGTCATGGATATTTTGATAATGTCTAAACAATCCTATATTTGCATCTGTTTAATATAAACTTTAGAACTATCAGAATTTTTCCCCCTAAATCCATCATTTCCACCTACAATCCCTACCACCAAGAATATCACTAACACAGTTGCCTGGCCAGAGATGTAGAACACTTTAGATTTCTTCTTACCCTTCTGCTCCCACCCATTAGAAAAGATGAATGATCAAGATTTTGTGAGTTTCTGTCACTTTTATGATTTCTATGTAGTCCTTTTTATGCCCCTGCCACCAGCCTGTTTCGTATAATCATCACTGGTCACCTAGACATAAACAACCTTTTACAAAGTATGTTTTTCCCCATCGTCTTTTCCTATTGGTCCTTTCCATCACCAAATTACTTCTGCTTGTAAGCACACAGAGTGAAGAGCTCAGACACAAATTCTAGTATCATTATTTACTCATTACATTGACTACTGGCCTTACATTTCTCATCTGTAAATGGATGTAATCTACCAGAAATATTGAAGAATGTATGTATTTTTTGACTTCTAGAGCAAAAAAAAGAAAAGTGAAGAGTCCTTACGTTTTCCCCCTTAGCTTACAAATAAGGAAAGAGTCAAATTCAGTTTGTTGGTATAAATATCACAAATTGTTTCATGCAGAAATAAAAATAAATTTTCCTCTTGGCTCTAAGGACCGTGTTCTTTTAAGGTAACTCCAGATATGTAAGTGGTATTATGTAAATTATGTCATGTGTTTACAGCTATATTGAAGAATATGTCATTGAAAAATATTGGTTATTGAATGGTGTCTTTATGAGAATGGTATTGGAACTAACCACACTAAGTTGAAAACTACATCTTAGTCCATCAAAATTTTTCTTATTGCTTTATTTGTTGCCAAGTTTTCTTAATACATTTATACATAGATTTTCTCCAATTAACTGCATGGAAACTAAAACTGATCATGGATTTCTACCTAATGAGTGAAGCATGCTTGAGTTATGTGTTGTTAACTTCTAGAGATATATAACTAAGCCAATGGCTATGTGGGTAGTGAAGGGCTTTCTCCTAAACTCCCAAGGCTAGAACAAACAAGATTTGTAACAGAAAACACACAGCTTATTATATTTTATCTATGTGGGATAATCAACATGTGCAAATAAACGATTTTATTTATAAGGAAACAATAGTACCAAGAAAAGTAAGTATATTTAGAGAGACTGAAAGTATAACATTAGGGTTTTTACTCTCTCACCTGTTTATGTGATTGTATTTCTTGATATTGAAACTCTCCTCTTGTTATTCTTATTGTATTAATCCAATGCTTTTTAGTACTATGTATTCAATGTAGGAAATCTGGCTTAAAAGATGTCTAAAAATTTTTCCTTTTCAATCACAACCTTGTCATTATCAGGCTACACTTCATCTTCATCAAAATTATTATTAGAATCATAAGTGCTAATTGTTGAACTTATGATACCTGTCTATGATTTTGCAATATTTGTATTTTGATTAATAATTTTAATGTTACCACTGTGCATGCATCCATGTTAAAATTTTGAATAAATTAAGAAACAATAAAAAAAACTAAGCCATATCAGGTAGCTTGTCTATGTGCTTATAACAAATTATTGAATAGATTTTTGAGGTATTGCAAATTCCTAACCCGTATGAATTATCTTCCTCTCTCCCTGTCATTATACACAAATATTTAAGAGTTTGAACAGAATTTTTTCAAGTAATATATTATAAACATTACTACAATACCAAGTGTGTATCTAAAATTCCCTTGGAATTAATAAACTCTAATTTCTATTGCAATATTAGTTAATTTACACTAGGAAACTTTTGTAAAAATAGACTGCCTATCTTTGAAATGAAAAATAGTTGAATAAAAGCTTCAGAGGGCATTCCGGGATGATGGTGGAAGAGAAGTTGGAGGCTAAACAAGCTCCCACATAGAAAGCAGTTTTTTTGTTCCATTGAATCATACCAAGTTTGCCGTCAGAGGACAGAGAGTTAGGCCAGAGAAGGAAAATCCAGGCAAGGAGACAGATCTGAGCACTTGCCAGCTGCCACAGCTGCGGTGACAGCTGTGGTGGCTGTGGCAGCCGTCGCCACCATACCTGCAACACAGAGAGTCCGGGACGAAGGCACCAGAGGTAGAGGCGGTAGGTGAGCAGATTCTACTCAACACCAGCAAGAACTGACAAGGAGCAGATATCTTCATCCTGAAGTTCGCAGACCAGAGACGACACAGGAAGCAAGATTCCGGCATGAGTAGAAGCCTGACATCCTCACTCCTTCTCAGGGATCAGAGGAGGGAAGGCCACCCCTCCCCTCTCCACTACCAGAGATCTCCATCTTTGATACTGACAAAGGCCTGCCTGAGCAGCTACTTCTAACTCAGGCATTGGAAGAAAACAAGAGTAATTTAGCAGGTCACAGGAGCCTAAACTGACCTGCTAGGCTCAGCTCCATGCAGGGAAAAGTCACCCAGCACAGGCCTCAAGCCCCAGGAGTGGATTTCTTCACTGGGTACACAGAGACAGAGGCTGCCCCTCCCTACAGCAGCCTTTAAAATCAATTGAAATACAGTAAACATAAACCCTGAAAAAGCCTCCAGGCTGGGCTCTGTGAGTGACTCAGAAGCTAGCCCCTCAGGGAAAAACTACTGTTTGCTGAAAGGCCTCAACTCTACCCAGAACCTAGCCTCATCACAGCATCTCTAAACAAGAGGAAACAGCCATCTCTCTCTTTTGTGATACTCAAAGCAGATCTCCCTCCCATTGAACTAGCCTGGGAGGAGGATCAAAAAATCCTGGGTAAGCAGAACATTTTTCTGCCTGCTCATAATAACCGACTTAAGAAACCAACCAAGCCACAGCAAAATCAAACACCACAAACAGACCAGAGACTCCAACTAGAGACAGGTTAAGGACACAAGGGAGATACAGGATCTTCCCATTCCCCCCCAGAAAAAATCAAAGAACTTTTTTCTACCTTTTATTAAAAATTTTTTTCTAAAACTTTTTTTTTTTTGTTGGTTGTGGGGCTTGAACTCTTGGCCTGGGCGCTGTCCCTCAGGTCTTCAGCTCAAGGCGAGCGCTCTACCACTTGAGCTACAGCGCCACTTCCGGTTTTTTGGTGGTTTTATTGGAGATAGGAGTCTCACGGTTTCTCCTGCCCAGGCTGGCTTTGAACCACGATCCTCAGATCTCAGCCTTCTGAGTAGCTAGGATTACAGGCGTGAGCCACCAGCGCCTGGCTCTTTTTTTAAATTTTTAATATTGAATTTTTTTGAAAAAATTTTATTTTCTATTAACTTCTTTTCTTCCTCTTATACTTTTTATTTTAAGGATATAAGTATGTGCTTTTTTTCTCTTTTTTCTTTTTTTCTTTCTTTTCTTTATTTTTTTTTTGTTTAGCGCTACTGACCTTTTGATCATGTTTTTGTTTCCTTCTCATTCTTTTCACCTTTTCTTCTCTCAACCCGTAGGTGATTATTAGATCTTATTCCCCATTGTGTACACACTTAATCCTGAAATGTATTACTCAATTCAAAACCTTTTAGACTTAAATTCCTTAATAGTAGTACTACCCCTTTATATCTATATAATATTTTAAGCATTTTTTAAAGTTTCCCACATCTCCTTTTTATCCCTACCCTTTTCTTATCCTATACACGTACTTCTCTGAAGATTACGTTTTTAAATTTGCATAATTTTTAAGTTTTTAAGTGTTTCACTTTTTAATTTTTAATATTTATTTTTCTATTTTTTTCTCATCTCTTTTCATATCATTCTCTTCTTTTCTTTCTCTCTACTATCATTCTATCCAACCTATTTCTCACTTTGAGATTAGGACTTATTTAAGTTAACTCACCCTCTGCCTTTCCATATCCTTCTATCCCTATTTTTACCCACATCTCTCCCTAAACCTAATCATTTCTGGTTTGCTAAATTCTTCTTTGCGGTCCGTAATCCGTTAATACATAGTTGTTTGATGTTGAATATATATATTTGTTGAACTAGAGTGTATCTGCAGACTTTGACTTAGCAACTACAGACGTTGGTTGATGCTTACCCTAAGATAGTGATCTAGCACAAAAGTGATGTCACTTTCATCCCAAATGGGCAGGGCAAGCAGGAAAAACACAAGATAAATGGCAAGTCCGGGTACCTCAACTCCAAATCATGACAATCAGTGGACAGAACAGACAATAATCCAGAGGAGAGCTCCCTAAAAGCTCTACAAACATTACTGGTAAACATGGTAAATGAAAAAATTGAAAACCTGCAAAGGACTCTGTATGAGCGTGATAGGGAGAGAGAGGAGGCAAAAGAAAGGCCAATACAGGAATATCGTGAGCATGAGGAAGGTACTCAAAGATTGATACAGGAATTGCGTGAGCAGCTCAAGAGCACTCAAACAGAAATGAATAAATAACAGGCTGAAATCAGTCAAAGAGAGCTACAGGATTCCCATGTTCCAGAGGAAGCTTATCAAGGAGTAATACAGGAATTTAGAGAGTAGGATGAGAATACACAAAGATGATTAAAGGCATTCATGGAATCCATAAATGGAGAACTGAAAGAACGCAAGGAGTCCAAAAGGGGAACGCTGAATGTAACCCAGCAGAAGGAATGGTAGTCCAAGGAAACCATAACCTATCAACTAAGTGATTTGAGAATAAACACTGAACAGCAAATTAAGGAAGTAAAGAAGTCTATACAAGATCTAAAGCAAAGCTCCAACAAAGACTTTGAAGCCATCAAAGCCAACCAACTAGAAAGAAAAGAAAAAAAAAAACAAAGTAGAAGTCTTGATAGTAGGTTAGAACTTGCAGAAGATTGAATCTCGGGATTGAAGACAGCATGGATATTATAGAGAAAAAACATAACCATCCAAGACAAATCCAAGAAATATGATAGATCTATTCAACATTTGGAAGACACCATCAGAAGGCCTATTCTGAGGATAATGGGTGTAGAGGAGCTTAAAAAGAGAAGTTAATGGTCTAGGAAATTTGTTTAACAGGATGCTAGCAGAGAACTTCCCAAACTTGAAAAAAGATAGGCCTATTCAGATACAAGAAGTTTTAGGACCCCAAATAGACCACTGTCACATTATAATCCACGCTGGATAAATTCAGACCACGGAAAAGATCTTTAAAGCTGTCAAGGGGAAAAGATCAATCACCTATAAAGGGAAACCAATGAGAATCACCTCAGATTTCTCAGCAAAGGCAATCAAAACAAGAAGAACCTGGAATAATGTATGCCATGCACTACAGACAAACAACTATCAACCAAGAATACAGTACCCAGCTTTGCTCTCCTTCATAACCAAAGGTAAACTAAAAACCTTCCATATCGAAGAAAAACTGAAACAATATATCTCCACCAAACCAGCCCTACAAAAGATTCTTAATGATTTCCTACACAGAGAAACCAACAAGACCACAAAAACGCCAAGAAACCACACCCAAACTGAGAATTCAAGAACCATAGGAAGAACCCAGTTGCTGCAGCCCCCAAGAAGGTGCATAAAATGGCAGAAACTCCCAAATAACTCTCAGTCCTATCTGTCAACATTAACGGACTTAACTCTCCAATTAAGCAATATAGACTACTCAGTTGTATTAAAAAGCAAGATTTTTCTATCTGTTCCCTTCAGGAGTCACATCTTGCCTATAAAAACAAGCACACTTTCAACATGAAAGGCTGGAACCAAATCCACCAACCAAACGGCCCCCATAAACAGGAAGGAGTTGCAATCCTAATATCAGATAAAATAGACTTCAAATTAAAATTAGTAAGAAGTAATAAAGAAGGTCGCTACATAATAATAATTAAGGGATCTCTCCTCCATGAGAATATTACAATTGTAAATACCTATTAAACAAACAACAGAGCACCCAAATTTATCCAAGAAACACTACTTTTCCTCAAATCCCACATAGATCCAAAGACATTCATTGTTGGGGACTTTAACACACCACTTTCCCCACTAGATAGATCAACTGGAGAAATCGCATATCTAAACAACTGTATAGGTCAACTAGATTTAAGAGACATCTACCGAATATTTCATCCAGCAGCATAAGAATACACATTTTTCTCAGCAACACATGGAACATTTTCCAAAGTAGTCCACATTTTAGGCCACAAAGCAAACTTGTCCAAATTCAAAAACATTGAACTTATACATTGCATTCTCTCAGACCACAAGGGAATAAAATTAGAATTCAACAACAAAAGTCACCGCGGAGGGCGGGGGAGGACCTGATGGGGGTGATGGGTAGTATGGGAAGGGATGGGAAGGAGAAATAAAAAGGAGGCAACAATGCATGATACGAAATGTACTCTTTATCTTGACCATGTAATTTTAACTCCTCAGTAAGGTATTCTCACAAAAAAAGCCCTGAAAAAAAATAACAAATAAATATAGATCTTTATAGAGTGCTAAAGGTTTCTATACATTCTTCAGTTATATAGACTACATTCTTACCAACTCTTGGGTATTTATTATGCCTCCATGCAATTAATATGACTGTTTCCAACCTTAATGAATTTTTAATTGAATCAACCACTGTTCTGAAACTATTCCATCCATGGAATTAAAAGTATTCTTTTAATGTGTCAAAAATATTCATTAAAATCCATCGGCCTCCTAAAATCATTCTGTTTAATTTTATATTATCTTTCAGGAACAACTAATTCAACCTTGACATTCATAAAATTCCATCAGTATTCCTATGAATAGGAATGAGACTCTTAGGATTTCCCTCCATTGGTAGGGGACAGGAACGGGCTTCTAACACAGGTCTTATGTTGCCGAGATGGTCTATGGCTTCCCTGATAGTCAGCCAGCCTTCAGAAATGCCAGTTTACAAATAATTTTCAGCAATGTCATTCAAATCCAGGATGGTTACCTTGCAAAGAAGGCAAATGTAAAACTGGAACCATCTGTAAGTTGCCGGATTTTTACCTGTCTTTTCATTTTTTTTTTCCTGTCAGTCTTTGGGGCCCAGGTACTCAGGTTCAGCTGTGGGTACAGTGGCTGCACCCCAGCCTAGAGTGATCAAGGCTGAAGCAGAGTTGCCACTACCTGAGTTCAAGCCCTGTGCTTGACAAAACAAAAATTAATTAATTAATTAATTGAAATATTTTAAAAATTGTGAGGCTCCTTGGCTTGGAATTCACGCCATTTTTTCTCCAGGCCTGGGATTTGAACTCAGGGTCTGGGTAAATCTGCAGCATTGTGGGGGAACGGGAAGCTCCTCGTGCTGGAGGACAAGAAAGTCAAGCCTGTTCTCAGGGCCTGAATTCAAGTCCTAGCACTCGAAAAAAAATAATATTCATATACATTTTAAATACATGATTTATATTTACATGCACTTTTAATGCATATTGTGGTTATTGTAGTTATTCATTTTATTTTGTGTTTTATTTATTTTTATCTATTTAATGAGTATGATTGCACATATAACATCTTTTACATCATATTACATAGGACATAGATTTGCCTATGTATTATACATCATTCCTGAAACCCAGGACTTTCACCGATAAGGAAAACAAGTGAGACAATTGGCTTCTTCCACCAGGATTAAGTTTTGGGCAGTTCTGTGATTTGAACTCCAGGCCTAGAAGGCCCACTTCATGAATGGATTAATGTTAGCACAACAGTCTGATGCAAGTGAAGTTGCTGAGCAAATTTGAGGACCTGAGATCAAGGCCTAGGAGTGACCAATATATAAACAGATAGATGTGTAGCTTGCTGTGTGTGTGTGTATTTACATATGTATATTCATCTATAAATAAATGTATATATAGAGAGACAGACATTTATGTAGATTCTAGTGTATAACTCTATATAAAGTGATGTCTGTCCATATATTATTTTTATATATTCTATTACTACCAATTATTTGTTCTAAAATTATGCCCCCATGAATTGCTCATGGTAAAAGACTTAATAAGGTACTAATTAAATTAATCAATGACTTATATTTATTGTATACAATCTTATACTAGAAAGACTAGCTAATTAGTAATTAAATTAGTAAATGTCAAACATTCTATTAGTGTTCCTATAGATAGGAACGAGTGTCCTAGGATCTTCAGCCGTGTGTAGGTGGCAGTCCCAGGATCATGGAACTTAGGGCCTAGGTGTCTCTGTTGGGCTCAGGCTTCACTGACAGCCCAGGAGCCTTAGGCCATGCAAGGTCACATACAATTTTCCAGCCGAGTCATTGAGACCCAGGATGGTCACAGTGCCAAGGAAAAAGAGGTATAATGGTTGTGTAAAAATTCTGTTTTTTTCTTTCTCTGTTTTTTTTCCTTTGGCTTGATGTACTTTTGCCAGTGCTGGGAGTTGAACTTGGGTCCTAGGATCCCTGGATCATTTGTGAGTGTAAATGCTGTATCCCAGCGTATGGTAATCATGGTTTAAGACAATAAAGTGCTTCCTTCAGCAAAAGAAGCTCAGGGACAATGTCTAGACTCACAGTTCAAGCCTCAAAAAAAGCCATTAAAAAAAGCCATGAAAAAGCCACAAAAAAGAGCCATTAACTCCATGTGTCTGTGTATGTATGCATGTATTTCTATCGGTGAACATCCAAAGTCGCTGTGAAGAAAGGCACCAAGCTAGGAAATTTGCTTTGGATAGAATGATTTCATACCACAGACAGTGTTTTCAAGACAGTGCATGTTCTGTGGCTCCCCTCACTGTTCCCAGGGTATCCTGAGGGTTTCTGTGCACCACAGGCTGCTGGAGGAAGTCTGACTCACTGTTGGAACAGGCAGACAAAAAGCTTCACTCCTGTACAGCTGTGTAACACACAATTTATCCGGGGCAATTAGTGAGGATGAGTGTGGATGGGCTCTGAAGGCCAGGAGAAAAAGGCCTCTTTGTACCCCAAGCTAACTCTTTCCAATGCGCTCTGTTTTGGTAGGAAGCCTTCATTTGTGCCACCTCCTGTGGCAGGCCAAGTTCCCTGCTCTTGTCCTGTCTTTGTGAGACTATGTTCCAATGTTGAAACAAACTGCTACAATTAATTCAAGAGTCCTTCTGGCAGACAACTAGGGAGCTGAACCTAATAAAAAGATTCCTAGTTGGCAATGGTGGTGCCTCCCTAAGATTCTGGAAGTTTGTTAAATCTAAGCACTTGTGCAAAATCACAATCTTTCCTGTCATCTAGGTCTTGTGAACCTTATCCGGTTTTGAAACCTTTGTCCTCTCCTAGTCAGGCCCTGGGTGGCTAGGTTTTGGGGTTGAACACAGGGCCAGGGTGATGACCATGAGCTCAGAGCAGAATCCAGGTGCTTTACCATTTTGTGTCACAACTTCACTTCTGCTCTATGTGTATGTGTGTGTGTGTGTGTGTGTGTGTGTGTGTGTGCATACACTAGTCCTGGAGCTTGAACTCAGGACATGAGCATTGTACCTGTTTCACCTGTTCAAGGATAGCACTCTACCACTTGAGCCAGAGAGCCACTTCAGACTTTTTTTCTAGGGATGTAGTACTAAGGATTCAAACCCAGGGTTTCATACATGCAAAGCACTCTACCCCTAACTCAAGTTCCCAGCTCTCCACTTCAGGTTTCCTTCTTTCTTGTAAGTTAGAGGTGTTCAAGTCTGGGCTTCAGTGCTGTCTCTGAGCTCTTCAGCTCAAGTCTAGCGCTCTACCACTTGAGCTACAGTGCCCCTTCAGGCTTTCTGGTGGTTCATTGGAGATAAGCATCTCAAGGAATCTCCTGCCCAGGCTGGCTTTGCACCATGATCCTCATCTCTCAGCCTCCTAAGTAGCTAGGATGACAGGCATGAGTTACTGATGCCCAGCTTCCACTTCAAGTTTCTAAGTGGTGAATATAAGATAGTAGTATCATGGGACATGTTGTCAGGTTAGATGGCAGCTGTCAGCACCAGACTCCCAGCTTGCTCTGTCATGAGGTATTTGTAGTCCTATACTTGTGATGAGGTATTTGTAATCCTATACTTACATCATTGCAGTCAGAACATTCTATCTTTTTTTTTTGGTGCCAGTCCTGGCTCTTGAGTAAGGGTCTAGACACAGTTCCTAAGTTTTTATGCTCAAAGCTAGTGCTCGACTGCTTGGTTGACAGCACGACTTCTGGATTTTTTTGTGTACACAAAAGTCACAGGGCTTTGTACTTACTAGGCAAACATTCTATCATGAGGAGTAACAATTGTATGAACAGATAAATGTATAGATTGGTAGATAGACAAATAATTGCATATGTCTAAAACAAGAGAGAGATGTCTATATATTATGAAATTGCATATACAATATTACTACCGATTATTGGCAATTAAATTATTCCTTTTTAAGTATCATGATTGAACACATAATAAAGTATTAATTGAAAATTAGTCAATATAGTATAATTGTGTATAATTTTATAATTTTGTACACTAACTACTAATTTAATTGTTACATTTATAACATTCCATTCGTATGGATATATATGGGAATAGGTTTCTGAGTATCTCCATTCATTAGTGGCAGTCCTGGGTTTTGACCTCCAGGGCTAAGTTGCTGGTTTTGGCTATGGCTTCCCTAATACCCTGCCAAACATCAGCAATGCAAGATAATCTACACTTTCTGGGCCTTGTCATTTAGACCTAGGGAGGTCACAATACTAAGGAACAAAAAGTAAAACTACCTCCTTGAACTTCTCAGTTTTATGCTTCTCCTTTACAGTTTTTTAATTTTTTTTTTTGCCACTCCGAGATTTGAACTCAGGTCCTGTGATGCCACCACCAGCTGTGGCAGACATGCTAAGACCTGGGTTCAAGCCCCATGCTCGGCCAAAATAATAATAATAATAATAACAACAACAACAATAATTATAATTATAATTATAATAAGGCCCTGGTTTGGAATTTGCACCATTTTTCTAGTAGGCCTGGGATTTGAACTCAAGGTCTGGGTGAAGAGGAAAGGCTCACTGTCCTTGAAGACAAGAAATTCAGACCAGTTCCCATTGCCTGAATTGAAGTCCCAGCATTGGAAAAAGTAATATTAATATATGAGATCTATTTACATACGTGGGTTATTGCATATGACATTTATTACCCTTATTTATTTAGTATTTAGTATATACACATGTAACATTTCTTTTATTACATCATATCACATAGGATATAGTTGCATATGGATTATATATCATATACTGAGACCAAGAACTTTCACAGAGAAGGAAAATAATGTGTCAAAAATTGGCTTCTTACTCCACAAATAAATTTTTGGCCATGCTGGGATTTCATCTCACAGCCTACAATGTCCAATCCATAAATAGGGTCACAGTCTTAGCAGACCAGCCTCCTGCAAACTGAGCTGCCAGGAAATTCTAAGTACCTGTGATCAAGCCACTAGTAGTGCCCCATATATATATATTGATATATATTGATATATATATATATATATTGATAAATGTGTAGATTGAAGTAGATAGAGAGATAGATATAAACATATATACATATATACATATACAGAGAGTGGGACTGTGAGGATATTAAGTTATATACATTATTATCAATTATTAGTTATTAAATTTTGCCTCCATTTAATGAAGTATCCGTGTTGAATACTTATAAAAGCATTAATTAAGAATTAATCAATATCCTTAATTATACCATGATGCTAGAATGGAAGATATAAACCCAATAATTTTTGTGTGTCATTCTAAAATAGGGTCATGAATCCACTGCACATTTTAATTGTTACTTTAAGAACACTTCATAAGCATTCCCATGAACAGGAATGAGTTTGTCAGGCTCTCCCTCCATTTGTGGGTGGCAGTACTAGCATTCAAACTCCAGGCCTGGGTCGTTTAATTCGAATGCAAACCATTGGAATGACACCGTGAAGATTTCAGATTGTTATGATTTAAAAAAGGAAAAAGAAGAAGAAAAGTAAGCAAGGTGCTCGTGGCTTCTGCTTGTAATCCTAGCTCCTCAGGAGGCCAAGATGTAGAGAATGCCAATTTGAATTCAGCCAGGGTGGGAAAGTCTACGACACTCTTCTTTCCAAGAGATCACAGGAAAATAAAACCCATGCATGGGGTTGTGGCTCAAGGGCAGAGCACTACTCTCGAGCAAAAGGTGCTCAGGAATAGAGCCTAGGCTCATAGTACAACCCGGGGCCTGCCAAAATTAAAAAAGGAGCCATTAACACCTTGTATCTGTGTATGGACAATGGGCATTCAGCAGGTTGCCCATGCCCAGCCCCCCAACCTGGGCAAGCTGGGACAAGTCCTCAGAGAGTACAAAGTCTGAGCGGGCAACAGGAACAAAGCCTCCTTCTCTGCCATTTAAGAACTGAAGCCTTATATTCTGGCTGAGGTGTCCCATTGGGACACCATGAAGCCAGCCACTGCCTCCAGGGAAAGCACAGTTCCTAGGCTGTAGGAGTTGTCAAAGCTTCTTGCGCCATATTCTCTATCTTTCTGTAGGATGTGAGCCTAGACTTCTGCGGTCTGTGGCTATCACTCATTTATCATTCCTCATTGATGAGTCACAGGCTGGTCCCAAATCGTAGCAAAGATATGAAATAGACATTTCTACACCAAAGTGGGTAAGCCAATAAACCCCACCCTCATAACTCCCGTTAGAAGGGAGCCTTGGGCTGAGATTGTGGTTTAGCTGTAGAGTGCTTACTTAGCCCGCATGCACAAACCCTGGGTGCGATTGTTCAATACCACAGAAACAGAAAAAGCCAAAATTGGTATTGTGGCTTAAGTGATAGAGTGATAGCCTTGAGCAAATGAAGTTCAGGTATATGCTGAGACCCTGAGATGAATCCCCAAGATTATCAAAAAGAAAAAAAGCCATCCTGGTGTGATATTTTGTTCTGGGACTCAGAGGAGGGCTGAGGTTATAGATCAGAGGTAGAGTAGAGGACAGGTGCTGGTGGCTCACCCCTATAATCTTAGCTACTCAGGAGGCTGAGATCTGAGGATCCCAATTGCAAGCAAGAAAGTCTATATGAGACACTTTTCTCCAATTAAACACCCAAAAAGTCAGAAGTAGAGCTGTGGTTCAAGTAGTAGAACACTAGCCTTGAGCACAAAAGCTCAGGGATTGGATAGCTTCCAGGCTATGAATTCAAACCCAGGACTGGCACACACATGCACACACACACACACACACACACACACACACACACACACACACACACACCAAGATAGAGTATTTGCCAGTCGACTTGCACAATTTTCATCTCTAGAAACTCAATATTTAAAAAAAAAAAAAGAGAGAGAAGGGAAGGAAAGACTTGCTCCACGAGGTGATATAACCAATGCCAAAATTCCACAGGTGTTCTAAGATGTGGATTTAGGACACAGGGCCTCAAGCAGAAGGTACAGCATGGGCAAAGCTCCTGAGGTGTGGTGTAGGGCAGATGGTGTGGTGGAATGATGGTGATGTGGCTTCAGACAAGTCTGGTAGGACATTCAAGGCTGGTTCAAGTTTTTATTTGAGTCACAGGTAGGGCAGAGGGTGGGGTCCCAGAATGGGGCCCAGGGGGAAGATTAGTTGGCTTTTTACCAGAGATCCCGGCCATTTCCGGTGCCTGGAAGCTTATTTTTCACAGCTCCTGACCCTCAGACCTCCTTTGCATGGAGGAGTCAAGACAAATGCAGGGAAGGACACTTGCTTAAGAAATGCTTCTAGGGGCTGGGAAGGTGGCTCAGTGGTAGAGCAATTGCCTTGCATGCCTGAGGCCCTGAGTTCGATTCCTCAGCACCACATAAGCAAAAAGAAAAAAGCCGGAAGTGGTGCTGTCGCTCAAGTGGTAGAGCGCTAGCCTTGAGCTGAAGAGCTGAGGGACAGCACCCAGGCCCAGAGTTCAGGCCCCACGACTGGACCCCCCCCCCCCAAAAAAAAGAAATGCTTCTAGCTCAATGCCACCAGTGGCTCAAACCCTGTAAATCCTAGCTACTCAGGAGACTGAGATAGAGATTGTGGGTCAAGCCAGCTCAGGGGAGGAAAGTTAGTGAGACTCTTCTTGCCGATGAACTACCAAAAGCCCAAAATGGAGCTGTGGCTCAAGTGGTAGAGTGATAACCTTGAGGGAAAAAAATTAAGAGACAAGAGCCTAACCCCTGAGTTCAAGCCCCAGTACTGGCACCTAAAAAAATAAAGAAAAGCTTTCAGAAGCTCCTATTATACTGTGGTGAAAAGCCAGATCAGCCAGGCACTGGTGGCTCACACCTGTCCTCCTAGCTCCTCAGGAGGCTGAGATGTGAGGATCACGGTTCAAAGCCAGACCAGGCAGGAAAGTCCAGGAGACTCTGATCTTCAAGGAACCTCCAGAAAACCAGAAGTGGTGCTGTGGCTCAAGTGTTAAGCCGAACAGCTGGGGAACAGCCCACAGATCCAGAGTTCAAGTCCCATGACCAACACCTGGCCTGCTTGGACCTCACTCTGTGGCTCTAGGCAGAGTACTTTCCAGTGGGCCACTGAGGGTCTCCCAATGTCTAGGTTTCCTACAAGTCTTGAGAGCAGCCTCTTTGGAGGCCTTTGCCTACAGAGCAGGCCACAGTATCAGAGAAGGTTCGAGCCTTGGAGCACGGAGGTCATTAATCTGTTCATTAGAATGGCATCTGTCATGGATGCACTGTGGATCTGAGCAGTAAATCGAAGTCTCAGACCACGGTTCTGGGCCAGGAGGGGCAGTAGCTGCAAGACGGCACAGCAGGTAATGCACACTCACTTGAGTATCACAAGAGTGTGAATCTGTCAGGCACATTTGGCCTGGTGTTGAGTTGGGCTCATGAAAGACTTGTAGTCTCAGGTATCCACAGCCAGCAGGCTGCTGCTGGTAGCAGTCGCTATCCCAGGAGTCACAGGGCTCGGAGCCTTACTTTCCTCACCAGTGCTCGGGGGAGATGAAGGTATGAAATCGTGGGCAGACTACAAACGAGCATCCATAGTGTCCTTCCCTTGGTCCTGTGGCCCCGTGCATAGATGGAGGGGCAGGTTCCATGGAACTTACTGCCATGACCCATACCCCTCAGCCCAAGAATGACTTAGGGAAAAACTACTTGATCTGCCTTGAGAGTTTACTATGACTATGCCTCAGGAGTGCCCCCAGTTTTCTAGCTGAGCTCAACATTAACACCTTCTTCTGTGTGTGTGTGTGTGTGTGTGTGTGTGTGTGTGTGTGTGTGTGTGTGTGTCTGCATCTGTGTCTGTGTCTGTGTGTCTGTGTGTCTGTGTGTGTATGTATGCATGCACACACGTGCACACATCCTGGTACTAGGGCTTGAACTCAGGACCTGGACTCTGTCCCTCACCTTTTTCATTCAGTGCTAGCACTCTACCACTTGAGTCACAGCTTTTCTTCCAGCTTTTTTGGTGGCTAGCTGTAGAAGAGAGTCTCACAGACTCTTCTAGCTGGGCTGCCTCTGAATGGCAATCCTCAGACCTCAGACTGCTGAGGATGCTTGGAATAGGAAGGCATGAGCTATTAGCATCTGGGCACACTTTCCTTCTTGGCTAAAAAAGACTACATCTCCCCCAGCCGAGCACCTACAGCTACCCTCCTACCCCAGGCTACAGAAGAAACATACCCTCCCATGAGGACAAAAAAATGGAATCAGGTTTGATCTTTATGTTCTCCACACAGTCAAGGGCTGCTAGGAGCTGATGTAGAGGTCAAAGATCTAGGCCAGGGCAAGTAGACGCTGTTAGAACAGAAGAGCATATGAAAAGACATCCTTGCAAATGGGTGCCAGTGGCTCATGCCTAAAATCCTAGCTACTCAGGGCTGACACCTGAGGATCAATCAAGATTCAAAGCTACCCTGGGCAGACTCTTATCTCCAATGAATCACCAAATGCTGGGAAGCAGAGCTTCAAGTTCAAGTGGTACAGCAACAACCTTGTGCAAACAAGCTAAAGGCTACCACCTAGGCTCTGAGTTCAAGTCCTGGTAGACACACACACATACGCACACACGCATGCACGCAAACACGCATGCAAGCACATGCATCCACTATCATCCTTAACACTAGCCAATTGCTCATACCAGCAATCCCAGCTACTCAAGAGGCTGAGCTCTTAGAATGGCAGCTTGAAGCCAGCCTAAGCAAGAAAGTCCATGAGACTCTTCTCTCCACTAACTACTAAAAAAGGTGAAAAGTGATCTGTGATTCAAGTGGTAGAGTGTTAGCTCAGGGACAGTGCCTAGGCTCTAAGTTCCAGCTCTGAGATGTTTTTTTGTTTTTTTTTTTTTTTTTTTTTTTTTTTTTTAATAGGCACCCTTTGTCATCCCCACCACTAGAGACCATAAATCCAGATTCTGGACATCCTAGATCTCACTTTTGCTCCTGCCACTTCCATAGCACTGCCACAAATGGCCAGTGTGTGGCCAGCCATGACTTAAGAAGTGGACTTACGCAAGGAGGGCATAACCAGGTCAAGGCTAATGCCCCAGAACATTGAGGTATTGGCCATACCAGTATCTCAACCCCCAGTTCCCAGGCCCTGGAATCTTAAGTCTGTGTCTCTGTATTCTGGGTATGCGGAATTGTCTAGAAGGACCTGAGAGGTCCAGCTACGGCTGGAAGATAGACTTGGCTGTGATAATGTTCGTTGACATTTCCTAGACAACAACAGATACTTCCAAGCCACCTGGGTCTCACCTCCCATTCACCCCAAGATCCTTCTTGCTTGGACAGCCTTCAGTCAGCTACCAAGTTCAAGTTGGTCAGAGTCACTGGCAACCACCCTTCTCCCACTCCACTGCCAGCCTGATGGGAGGGACATGCAGCCAGAGGCCCAGCTGAGAAAAAGGACAAGACATCACATGACTGAACCCCACCCTTCCAGAGGTAAGGGAGAACCTATGCCAGCCGGCCCTGCTGACCCAGAATCCCCTGGAGGTGGCCAAATATATGGACAACCGGACGTGGGCCCCAATGAAAAGCTGGAATATGCAGGTCTCTGACAATTTAGGACTCATTGTAGACCCTGACAGAGGGCTAAAGGCAAGGCTGTAATGGAATAGGGGCAACATCCGAGGTCAGGAAGAGGAAGACAGGCACCCAGGATGGGGACAGAGAAAATGAGGGAAACACACACACACACACACACACACACAGACACAGGGGTAGCCCAAGACCTTATCAGTCCCTGAGCACCGGAACATCCCAAACCCCAAGAAGATGACACTACCGTCTTCAAACCAACTGTAGACAAATCTCAGCCTCTCACACATCTGGAATGGCTCATAACACAGCATGGCATTTCCTACTGTACACAATTCTATGTAGAAAACTCATCCACCTTATTTTTGGTTGTCGGTCATGGGGTTTGAACTATGGGCCTGCACGCAGTCCCTCAGCTCTTCAGCTGAAAGTGTGTGCTTTACCACTGGAGCCACAGCACCACCTCCGGTTTTCTGGTGGTTAATTGGAGATAAAATCTCATAAACTTTCCTGCCCAAGCTGGCTTTGAACTGCAAGTCTCAGATCTCAGCCTCTTGAGTAGCTAGGATGATAGTTGTGAGCCACGGGCAGCACCCGGCTTCAATTACCTTCTTATAACCAGGTGAAACCCAACTTGTCAGGCTACAAACCACATGCAACCCTTCACTTCAGGCTTTGACACCAGCATCCAAAACTATATTTCCATGGATGGAGAGAATATAATTGACAATACCCTCCCATCCCTGCTCCCATTAGCCCACTTCCTGCCTAAGACAGGCCACGACCTCTGGAATTGTTTGTAAGGCAACGCCGACCCTGCTGTGACTTCACACTGGGGCAAACCTGGAGAGTTCTTAGAAATTTCTGTACATTTATGCTAGCATCTGGTCTCCCAACCAGAGTACCTCCATTGCTTCACCATCACTTGCAGGCAAGGGGTGTCTTTCTGGGTTTGTTGTTGTTGTTGAGGGGCTTGAACTCAGGGCCTGGGAACTGTCCCTCATGATGATTTATGCTCAAGGCCAGTTCTGTACCTTTTGAGCCATAGCGCCATTTCTGTTTGGAGATTAGGGATGACACTCTCATGAGAATTTTCTGCTTGGGCTGGGAAAGGAGATCCTCTGGATCTCAGCCTCCTGAGTAGCCAGGATGACAGGCGTGAGCCAACAGCACATGGCTTATGGTGTCTCATTCTTTAGAATTTCCATCTAGTCCTCCTCTATACACTACCACCTAGACACTCCTCTATTTCCCTCACAGAAAGCAAAGGGAGGCTTGGAATCTGGTTGGGCCATGGGCATTAAAGAGCCCCCTCCACATCTCTACCCCTCTCTAAGCTCCCATCCGCCTCCTCTGGATGGACTGGTCCTCTGGGGCAGGTCAGACCCACTAGGACTTCTGTGGGCTGCCCCTGTATCCCCCTGCCCCAACCAACCTGTATGTGAGGATTTCTGGGGCCAGCTATTCCATGTCCTGGTGGAAGATGTTGTGAGGGTTGCTGATAACCACCTCCAGGGGTGTCCAGGGCAGAAGGAATGTCCAGCTCCCCTCTGTCAAAGAAGGAGACACTAAGCATGGATGGATCTACTAAGAGCTACAGGGCATAGCCAACTACCTGTCACCAAGGTCCATTGGAGTGCTATTTTATTTTCACAGTCCTGGGGCTTGACCTCAGGGCCTGGGTGCTGTCTAGGAGCTTCTTCTGCCCGAGGCAAGCACTCTTCCACCTGAGCCATGGTGCTGCTGCCGGCTTTTTTTGTGTATGTGGTAACTAAGAATCGAACCCAGGGTTTCCTGTGTGCTAGGCAAGCCCACTACTGCTAAGACACATTCCCAACCCTGGATAGCTGTTCTTCTATGACCCCTCAGGCCTGTCTCAGGATAGTCTTGCCCATCAGTGTTGAGTTTCTTACCAGTAGCCTTGGCTGGAACTAAACATGCTCAACTATGTTGTAATTTATCTACAGCATCTTTGCTCTCTGTGCTTCCTGTCAGATCCTCCTTGTTAAGCAAGACCACCTTTCAAGTTCTGCCTCTAAAAAGCCCGCTCCAATCGCCCTGGCAGAGCAAGATATTCTCCGCTCTGCAGGCTGCCTGCCTTGTCACGCTCTGCCTTCCAGCTTCTGCGGGTTAAGAGCACACGAAGGAGTAGGCCTGGCTTCCACCACCCAGTTTCTGAAGGCTCTGATACACTACCCAGGACCTGTGCTGTATCACACTCTGTGAGAGTACACTCAAGGCCCAGGCAGTCTGGGGGCAACAAGATGGGGCCATTTTTGTATGTGGGCTTGAACTCATGTTCTGGGAGCAATCTCTCTGAGTTTTCATACTCAAGGCTGGCGCTCCACAACTTGAGCCACAGCTCCACTTCTAACTTTTTGGTGGTTCCATGGACAGTGGATTCTCATCAGCTTTCCAGCTTATGGCTGGCTTCAATCTTTGATCCTCAGATCGTTGCCTCCTAAGTAGCCAGGGTGTCAGACGTGAACCTGAGCCAGAGGTGATGGGCGCCAGACTCTTTCTTTGTTTATCTCATGCCAACAAGCAAGCACTAGTTAAAATAGTCATTTACAAGGGATCAAGTTCCTCTGCTAGGTCAGTTAATCCAAGGAGATAAAGTGCCTTTGGAAAAGGTTAGTCTGAGTTGGCCTAGGTGAGTGTTTGTGTGTGTGTGTGTGTGTTTGTGTGTTTATGTGTGTGTGTGTGTGTGTGTTTCGAGGATACCTACCCCCATCTCTGCAGTGCCTCATCCTCCCAGTGGTGAGTATATCCAGGATCCCCACCCCAAGGAAGGTGGGGAGGGGAGGTTACATAAGGTCACAATGAGTAGGATGATCTGAATTCTCTCCTGAAAATGAAGCCTGTAGAGCTAATGGAGAGAAGGGGAGGTTTAGAGGAGCATCAAAGGAAGCCCCTTACTTTTGGCTACAAGTACCAGAGAGAAGACTAAATCCATTCTCTTTGGTAGTAAGATAACAGGTGCCCACTATTCATTTATTTTATTATTTTTTTTGTGAGTCCTAGGGCTTGGATTTAGGGCCTCGGTGTCATCCCTGAGCTTCTTTCATTCAAGGCTGAGGCACTACCACTTGAGCCACAGCACCACATCTGGCTTTTTCTGGTTGGGGGAGGTGGTTTTTGGGAAATAAGAATATCACAGACTCTCCTGCCTGCGCTGGCCCTTAGTCATGACCATCAGACCTCAGCCTCCTGAATAGCCAGGATGATGGGTGGGAGCCCCCAGTACCTGAATGCCACCATCCATTTATATTCCCCTAGGGCCAGTGCTGGCCACCTGTGCTGCACCTCCCCCCTTATTGTGAGTGGGAAGTAATCATGGGTGGGTTTGATAGTTCAACAGCCTGCCTACTTACCTTTGAGCATTGTTCCTGATTAGTTTGATGGCGCCTACTTCCGTATCCACAGCAATGACTTGGCTCTGTCACAAGAACAAATGTACCCCAAGAGCTGTCAGGTCTGGAGTCTTTCCTCTGCACACTGCCCCCCTTCCTGAAATGACACACCCCAGCAAAACAAAGTAGACATACAGTGAATTCATTTTCTTATAACTGGGGTCTGGCCAGGTAGATGGCAGTGAGGATTAGAGTCCCAGGATTTTGCTGGGCGGATGGACAACACAATGCCTCCTCATCCACTTTCCTTTAACTGTTTAGCAGGGTAGTGGGGAAGTACTCAGAGGATGGATGGATAATGAATAGCCATCATGTTCTAGCCCAGGCACAGAGGCGCTTACCTCAGGGAGCTATTTCAACAAGCTGAGCAAGACAACTCCGGACCCACCGCGCACTCCAGAATGAGAGGGTCACCGTGGTTCCCAGCCACATGGAGATGCTGATCCACCTCCTCCAGGACCCATTCAACCAGTTCCTGAAAGAGAGAGAGAGGGAGAAAGACAGAGATAGAGTGAGAGAGAGAGAGAAAATGAAAGAAACAAAGAAAGAAAGAAACAAAGAAAGTCAGAATTGGACTTATGCTTGATGCCAGTGGCACCGGCATCATGCTATACAGGAAGCTGAGATATGAGGATCATGGTTTTTAGACAGGGCAGGCAGGAACGGTCTGTGAGACTCTTATCTCCAAAGAACCACCAGAAATCCAGAAGTGGTGCTGAAGGCTCAAGTGGTAGAGTGCCTGCCTTGAACTGAGGAGCTTGGGGACAGCGCACGGGCCCAGAGTTCAAGCCCCAGGACTGACAAGAAGTGGACTTTCCACTACAACAAGTGGACTGAATAGCAGCCATTGTCATAGGGAGCATGGCAGAGAAGTCAGGCTGAGCTTCCTGTAAACTGGCGGTCATGAATAGGTCATCCAGCTTCTTCGTGCCTCATTTTCCCCAGCTGCAAAACTGAACAGTGAAGGATCCCCTTCCTCATGGGGATAGGGTAAGGATGAAAGAGAGCCATGTTTTGTTTCATAATCCCATACCTGTTGCATGATAAATAACAGGCCCCATCTGAGCCCTTTCCAGTTATCTTCCTTTCATATGCTCACAGAATTTCCAAGAACCATATCTGGCGACTGCTCGTTCTATGCCTGGCCCTGCCCCAGTGATCCCCCTATATTGATCCCTTGTTTCCTCACAACTGTCCCAGGAGGATACTGAGGTCTGATGGTAAAGACCCAGAGCTTCACCTGTGGTCAAGAATCAGCTGCCGTGTACTATGAGTTTGGGACAATCCAGCTAAACCGATGACTAAACGAGGCACTACCTGTCTAGCGTCTCGATACAGAGAACCAGTCATGGTGGCCAACACCTGTCACAGGAGGATCGTGATCCAGCCCAGCCTGAGCATATATTGACTCTCTATCTTGGAAATGCCCAAGACAGAAAGGCTTGGCTTTCATGGTAGAATACCTGACTGGCAAGCCTAAGACCTTGAGTTCAAACCCTAATATACCAAAATGAATCAGAGGCCCGGTGCCAGAGGCTCATGCCTATAATCCTAGCTATTCAGGAGGCTGAGATCTGAAGATCATAAGTCAAGATTTAAAATAGGTTTGGCCTCACCCATCAGACCTCATGATGAAAAGACCCAGAGTCTAACCCATCCAATGTGCTCCATACTAACAGAGCTGGCATCCTTACTAAGTGCTGGCCATGTTCTCTGTCCCCCTGGGGAGCCACCCCCTGCGGGCCCCACCCCCAGGTCCTCCCAAGCTCCCTCTGCCACCAACCAGGAACAAGGGAGTACACAGCTCCAGGGAACACAGATCACTTGGTATTATAATTTAAGCGTTTCACCCATCCAGGCCCCAAAACCTAAGACACAACATCCATGCACCTCCCCCCAAAGATAGCAGTAAGAAGTTACCAAAACATCCAGCACTCCTTGTTACAACCCACTTCTACACACACACACACACACACACACACACACACACACACACACACACACATCTGGCACAGGTGGTTCATGTCTGTCATCCTAGCTACTCAGGAGGCTGTGGTCTGAGGAATACAGTTCAAAGCCAGCCCATGCAGGAAAGGCTCTGAGGCTATTATCTACAGTGTACTACCAAATAGATAGAGATGGACCTGTGGCTCAAGTGTCAGAGCACTAGCTTTGAGCTCAGAAGGTCAGGAACAACACGTATGCCCTGAGTTAAAGGCCCAGTTCTTCTACCTACAAACACACACAGACACAGAAAGACACGGACACAAACACAGACACACAGACACAGACACACACACACACACACACACACACACACACACACACACACAGTGACAGCCCGGGTTTCAGTAGTCCCTGAGAACAGAACCATGAACTCATTCCATTAGGATCATATACCATCCCCAAGAAGGTGGCACTACCGACCTCAGACCCACTGTAGACAAACCATTGAGCCTCTCACATATCTGGAATGTCTCATAGACCAGCATGACATTTCACACCGTACACACTGCTATGCAGAAAACTTAGCCACCTCTTTTTTTGTTGTTGCTCATGGGGTTTGAACTCTGGGCCAGGTCACTGTCCCTCAGCTTTTCAGCTGAAGGTGAGCATTTTCCCACTTGAGCCACAGCACCACTTCCTGTTTTCTGGTGGTCCATTGGACATCAAGTCTCACAGACTTTCCTGCCCAAGCTGGCTCTGAACATGGTCTTCACATCTCAGCTTTCTGAGTAACTATGATGACAGTTGTGAGCCACTGGAGACTTCTGGTTTCAACCACCTTCACATACCCAGAGGAAAACCATCTCATAAGGCCACAAACTTCTTGCAACCCTTCACTTCAGACTTTGTCACCAAGCATCCAAATCCATCCTTTATTGGAGAGAATACACACACAGCAATCCCACCTCTGCACCCATTCGCTCACTCCCTGCCTGCCACAAGCTCCGTCCTCTTGAAGCTGTGGCTTCAAGCTGGGGTAAACTTGGGGAGTTCTTAGAAATGTCTGTACAGTGGGAAGAGCACCTGGTCTCCCAACCACAGCACCCCACCTTTTCGTCCCTCTCACACCTGGACCATCCTTTGAAGGCAAATATGTTTTACTTTCTTTCTTTTTTCAATTGTGGGGCTTGAACCCTAGGCCTGGGTGGTGTCCCTGAGCATTTCAGCCCTAGGTGATCACTCTACTACTTAAGCCACAACACAACACCACTTCTGCTTTTCTGGTGGTTCGTTGGAGATAAGAGCTTCAGGGTTTTTCCTGCCCCGGCTGTCTTTGACCCCTGATCCTCAGATCTCACCTCCTGAGTACCTAGGAAGACAGTCATGAGTTAGTGTCACCCGGCCAAAGATACTTTCTCATGCCTGTCATCCTATGCCTTCAGGAGGCTGAAATCTGTGGACTGCAGTTGGATGCCACCCTTGGCAACAAAGTCAATGAGAACTCTTTATCTCCAATTATAAACACCCAAACAAGTTGGAAGTGGAGCTGTGGCTCAAATGGTAGAGTGCTAGCTTTGAGTATAAATGACAAGGGATAGGACCAAGTCCCTAGTTTCAAGCTTTTGCTAGTAAAGCCCCACCCAAGAAAGGGAAGCAGGTGGGCATACGGGAGCTGAAAGCTCAGACATAATACTCAAGACTCCCAGAACAGACCCCATCCTGCTCTGATTCTTTAGAGTCTATGTCCTATATCATGGTAATCTTAGATGGAACTTGCCATGCACCAAGTTAGGATGAACAAGTACAATTGCATATTCAGGATCCCCTGACCTTATCAAGGACTCGAGATCTCTCATTGTCCTGCCTCTACACTGGGTAGGGAGGTGAGGTCTAGTTGTCCAAGCACAGGATGTGGGAATGCAAGGATTTCTTGGCCAAGGGATGCAGACTCAAGGGCTTCAGGTTCCTCTCTCTCAGGAAGGAGAAAAGGGCTGATCTATCCCAGGAATGTTCCTGGGTTGTGAGTATCCTCAAAGAAACAACCCTGCTCAGAGACTAGTGCCTCTGGTTTTCCCACCAGCCTCTACCCAAACCTGCCCCACCTTCAGTCTGCCCTCTCTGAATCCCAGATCTGCCATGTAGACTAAAGGCTGAGCCTGCAAAGAGACCCATCTCTGCCTCTGAGAATGGCAATCACGGGGTCCTCGCGCCCCCTAGCGGAAGTTTGGGGCAACAAGGGTCCTTATTCCCACCCTCATTCCTTGGCTGTCCTGTGCTAGTGGCCAGCTTACTTCTGTCTCTGGTGGAGGAAAGAACAGGTTGGGGGGGGTGTCAACTTCAGATTGAGCCCTGGAAAGTCCCAGTCCCCAAGAATGTACTGCACAGGCATCCTGCAGTGGACGATAGCCAGGTGGTCAATGGTGAACCCAATGTGCCAGAACTCTTAATAGCAGTTTGGCTGGGTCCAAGGATCTATCACTTTTGGTCTAGGTTGTAAGGCGAAGTCATGGCTCCAATGTCCTGACACTCCTTATCTGTGATCGTCCTCCCTCTTCATCTTCCTTCTTATCCCTTGCTGACCCCTCCCCAACACTCCCTCACACCACTACCTCCCTAGGGCGTGGACAGCTTATTCTTATCTGACCAGAAAATAAACTCATTGGCTCCAGGGATGATTGAAGCCTGGTGACCCACCCTGAGTCCTAGTGCCTACCCGAGGCTGCTTCCCTCTGCAGTCAGGTACCACACAGCTCCTGGATGTCAGAAAGTTGCTGAGGTGTCAGTAGCATGGTCCTACATACTGGCTTTATGCTCTGAAATTGTCCCCACATAGATTGTGAATGGTTGGCTCCCTTGATCCAGGGACTCCAAACCAAGGCTCACATGTTCTCCCTTCTTCCTTTCCTCTTTTTCTCCATCCGGCCTTCCCTCCTCTTTCTCTCTTTCCTTCCTTTCTCTCACTCCTGGGCCTTGAACTCTGAGCCTAGGTGCTGTCCCTGAGCCTTTTTACTCAAGGCCAACAGACTACGACTTGAGCCACACATCCACTTCTGGTGTTTTCTTTTTGGTAGTTAGTTGGAGATAAGAGTCTTACAGGCTAGCCGGGCGCTGGTGGCTCACGCCTGTAATCCTAGCTACTCAGGAGGCTGAGATCTGAGGATCACGGTTCAAAGCCAGCCCGGGCAGGAGAGACCGTGAGACTTCTATCTCCAATAAACCACCAGAAAACCGGAAGTGGCACTGTAGCTCAAGTGGTAGAGCGCTCGCCTTGAGCTGAAGAGCTGAGGGACAGCGCCCAGGCCCAGAGTTCAAGCCCCCACGACCAACAAAAAAAAAAAAAAAAAGAGTCTTACAGGCTTTCCTGCCTGGGCCTCAAGCATCGATCCTCCCATCACAGCCTCTTATGTAGCTAGGATGACAGGCATGAAGCACCGGCATCCAGCTCAAACCAAGATTTCTTCATGTGTTGTGGAACCAGCAATGGAAACTCTCATTGTCTATGACCCCTCCAGAGCCTGGTGCACACTGTGACTCTTTCTTGCATAAATAAATGAGCATCTGTTTACAAAAATACTACAGAAAAGTCCCATCCCATTCAGGTAAGCATCATGGTGGGCGGGGAAAAGCCTGATGTAACTCTCTCACAATTCTCCCTCCTCCCTCTTCCCAGCCTCCTGGTGCCACTGAACTTAACTGTTTTGGCTCTGAAGACATGATCCATGGTGTACTCGCTGGATTCCGGGACCTCTGGGATGCCTATCTTCTCAAAGATCTCTGTCCAGTGGCTGACCAGCTCTGTGGCACTCAATTCCGCACTCAGGAGTGAATGAGGTTGCCATCAGCTGGGCTCAAGGGGCCTACTCTCCTACCCCTGGAGCCAGCCAGGATGGCCCACCATATCTGGCCCCCAAGTTTCATGTTGCAGAGAAGGGATCCTCGATGCATCTTGGGTTTCTGAATCTCCCAGAGTCCAGTGCAGGTGCTGAGAATCCTCTCTACTCCCAGGTGGCAGGTTAGGGATGGTGAGGTCACAATCTCTTCTCCCCATGACATCCTCAATGTTATGCCTAGGTCGCAGGACCCTCACCAAGAAGACCACCGAGAGTCAGACTCTACAGCTGTTTTGTTTAAATGGGCTGCAGCCTGAGCCTCATCCTACACTCTGACACAGCAGAGCCCAGGAGGAGAGCTCTGAGATAAGGATTTACAGGTCTTATAAAGGCACACAAGCAGGTGGTTTAGCACCACGTGTTGCTCTGCTCTGAAACAAGCAACAAATGGTCACTGCTTCAAGTACTTTAACCCTTCACTCAACTGTGGTGGTCACACTAGGGAGAGTCAGAGAAGAATCAACAGCTGCTGCATAAAAGCAATCAAGGCACGACATTCATAGTAGGAGACCATCTGGCATGTGAACTCTGCTTGTTATACTTTGAACATCATTGATTGTTGGCTGAAATGGTCCATCTAATTTGACCTATAATCCCAGGCGTTAGTGGAAATTGCCAGCTTCAAAAAAAAAAAAAAACCCTGAAAAAGGTGGCATTTCAGTTGTCCCAATCAAACTTAAAGGTTTCTAAAGTTAGTGGTCCTCTTTTCTTTCCAGACAGCCCAAAGCAGGTTACAGAAACTGGCATTCAGCAAGCCCTAGCTAACTGCCACGGCCTGATACCGGGCAGGCTCCAGCACGGGGAATGCCCTTGCCTACCACTGCCCACCTGGAATCAGCACAGGCAGGACACAGATTAGAGTCTGCAGGACGCCAGTGAGGACTTCAAACCAGTGCAATCTCCCGGGAGGGAATCCACACCACCAGTGGGGTCCCAGAGCCCCCTGCCCAGATTCCCATGGACACCGTCAATGCCCTGGGTAAGGTTACCCTCTCATCTTCGGTAGTGGTGAACCATCTGCAATGTCACACCGTTCACCACTTCCCAGACCCTCCTAGATTTACAGCCCCTGCCCTACACCCCCCCTTGAATTAGCTCCACCCAACCCTTGAATTAGCTCCACCTATACAAACGAGAGCAGACTGGCTGGAAGAGTACCGCTGTGGTCACACTCGTCTCACAAGCCTTCAGGCTTAAGACAGAAGGTGTCCACTTTGGTCTGTGGCTCACACAGGCCTCCTAGGGGAGACCCACGCAGGCCCAGCAGTTACTGTGGGTTATAGGAAAGGGAGAAGTGAGAGGTGGAAAGAACATCTACTGAAATCTTCCCCAAAGGAGCTATGAAACAGTGAAGGTGAAAACAAAAATTATGGCTGGTCTCATACTTGGCATTGATGAAAAAAGAACAACAAATACACACACACACACACACACACACACACACACACACACACACACACACACACACACACACAAATCCAGAACAGTGACTGTAGACTCATCCATGCAGCACCTGCAATTTGCCAACTGATCACTCACCTGAGATCAGTCAGGTTCTCTCTCTCTCTCTCTCTCTCTCTCTCTCTCCCTCTCTCTCTCTCTTTCATGCAAACACACTCTCTCTCTCACACACACACACACACACACACACCAATCCATAACAGTTACTGTAGTCTTATCCATGCAACACCTGCAATTTGTCAACTGATCACTCACCTGAGCACAGTCTCTCTCTCTCTCTCTCTCTCTCTCTCTCTCTCTCTCTCTCTCTCTCTCTCTCTCTCTCTCTCTCTCTCTCTCTCTCTCTCTTTCATGCACACACACACACACACACACACACATAGACTCAGAGTAGTGCCCCTCCTGAGTTTGTTGGTTCCTCATCTGGGACAATGTACAAGCTGGAGCACGGGAGTTCCCTTCTCAGAACCAGGGACTCAACCCAAGGAAGCACAGCTCCAATAATGCTGAACCACCCTGCCTCTCCCTTTTTCCAGGGCCAGACACTTTCCCTTGAGAATAACCAGCTTTGACTCCCCATTCACCAAAACCCTAGACCAGGACTCTGGGTGAAGGAGTCCTGAGACAGTTGGCTCTTCAGACTGGACTGAAAACAAGCAGGAGGTCATTGTGCCCCCAGAGAAGTATCTGACCCGGGGTGGGGGCAGTGTTGGGTAAATGGATGGGGTCCTAAACGCTATATACATGGTGTACTTCCTACTTCCAGCCTAGATGCTTCTGGGTGACTTGGGGAAGATGAGGAAACCAGATGGACCTGGAGCACCAGCAGTTGGTGGCAGAGCTGGGAAATGTGTTCACCCTATGAGTGCTGTTGACAGCTTTAGTGGGGGGGGACAGGCAGGGTGTAAGTGTGTTAGAGGGGCGTGTTCTTACCAGACATTCACCTTCTATCTGACCCCCAGTGCCCTCAGCTCCCTAGTGGGCTCTTGTGGGACCCTCCTCAGGTAAAAAGATGACCGACACAAAAGACAAGGGCTCACACAACGAGGGCCTATCTTCTGAATCCAACACCACCCACCCCCAGAGAAAAGGAAAAATCCCAAGAAGGCAGGTGTGGAAATGCTGCTTCCCACCTCTGACTAAAGCCACGAGGCTCCCCTCAGTGAGAGGAAGGGTGCAGATGCATGGCTCTGTGTCTCCCACTGCTCTAGGCCAGGGGCTAAGTGGTGCCCCCTCTTCACCCATCCCTGCATCTGCCTTTTTCCTGGGACACTGGCCACTAGGGATGGGGGTGGGATCCCAGGATCAACATCCATTCCCCCACCCTCCACTCCTGGTGCACATTTGTGGCAGAGTCAGGGCTGGCCTGCCTGGTGCTTGGGAGGTGCTTTGGGACACAAGAGGGGAGGCAGGAGTCGCGGGTCTGGGTCTGGGGGGTGGGGTGGAGGGTAAGGGGAGGTCGTGAGGTGCAGAACCGCAGGGCTACCACTGGGGATCTGGATCGGGTCAGGGGCGCAAGGAGGCCAGGGGTGCACCACCGCTGGATGACTCCAAGAGGTGCCACGGGTCCAAGCTGGCAGCAACCTGTTTCAAACGCGGTGTCACAGGGAGGGCAGGAGAAGGGGCAGGGGCAGGGGCTGGCAGGTGGTAGGGCTGAGCTCGCCTCCTCCACAGATGAGCTCCTGGTGCAGGGGCCCTGGATTCAGGGCCTCCTTGGCCTCTGAGCCTCCCTGGGGCTGTGAGAGGGATGTGCCTGCTTTGCTGGCTTTGTGTCCTCTATGCTCCTGGCCCAGACCTGTGCTCCTACAGCAGCGGAGGCCAGCCATTGATGCTGCCACCCCTGGTGCGTGTGCCTGCTCTTCTCTGCCCTCTCTCTGCCCCAACTTCTCACCCAGGCTGCCCAGCTCCTGCTGTGCAAATATGCCAGCTCCCATGTGCCCCTAGCTGCAGCAACTATGTGCCCCTTCAGCCACGCCCTGTCCTCCCCTCAGTCACACTCCCTCCCTACCTCAGGCATGCCCCCGCTCCTGGCTTTGTGCTGCCCTGACTCTGCATTAAGGCTATTAGGCTATGGCAGAAGCAGCCTCACCTCAGCTCAGGGCTTCCCTCCAACCCCAGCAGCTGCCTGGGGGAATTGAAGATCCCCTCAGCCCAACCGCTGGGGGAGACTCTACTCCATCCACCCCACACACAAATTAGGTGCAAGAAAACGCTCCATGTTTGTGTGTGTGTGTGTGTGTGTGTGTGTGTGTGTGTGTGTGTGTGTGTGTGTGAGTGTGTGTGTGTGTGTGTCTGTGATTGTCCTCTCAAGGACTCAGAACATTGAATCTTTTGGGATGACAGCACACAGCACACTTAAAAAAAAGTACAAAGAACCCTGTGTAATGAATTCAACAGAATGTGCCTGTTGAAGGACTCAACACATAGCAACTTTTGGGATCTTCATGGTAATTTAATTACCAATAAATTTAGACATGCCATTTTGACATCACTAAACTTAAATATCATAATATTATGACATTATATGTCATAGTGACCTTAAAGTCATATTGTGAACTTCTATTTTGTGATTTCATCCTATTACAAGCTATCAATATTGGTGAATATCAGAAATCCATTGTGACCTCAAAGCCATTGTGACATGAAAATCCCTTTGTGACATCACAGTGCCATTGTAATATCATTAACCTGTTCTGACATCACAAACCTGTCCTGTCCATTGTGACCTCACCACCAATGTGACATCACAAAGCCATTGTGATATCACATTGCTATTGTGACATTACAATCACCTTGATTACCACCCAAACCCATTATGACATCGTTAGCACCTTTGAAAAAACACATGGCCTTTGTGACATCACAGTCCCTTTGTGTACCCATATCCTCATTGTGAAATATCAATTGAGATCAGATATGCCATTATAATATCACAAAGCATTTACAATATAATCATTGGTGTGACATCACATTGTCATTATGACAACATAAGGTCATTATGACATCACAAATAGGTAATGACATCATACCACTAAGACACCACATTGTCACTGTGACAACATATTATGAAGGCTTATTATGTGATTTCGTATTTCAAATGTGGGTTCATATCAAAAACATATTTTGACTTCATAACCATTGTGACATGAAAATCCTTTTGTGATGTAACATTGCCATTGTGATATCTCTAAACAACTGTGACAACTCAAACATGTCCTGTCCTCATAAGTTTTGTGACATGTTGCCACTGTGTTAGGCCCATTGAGAACTCAATCTATTTTTGACCTCATATTATTTCAGGTATGACATTAAATATTAGAAATATACTGTGATATTATGAATATTGTGACATCACACTGCTAGATGTAATGACCATTGTGTCACATTGCCACATCACAAATCTGTTCTGACTTCATCACATTTGTGCCAACAAATGACTTTGGAATCCTCACAATCCCATTCTAAACTCATATACTCATTATGAGTTAATGATAATTGAGGTCTGGAATGCCATTCTATTGTGACATCACAAAACTAATTTAAACTCATCACTCTTATGGCATTACCAATTAATTGTGACATAACAAGACTTATGACATTATAATTTGACATCATATTGCAATTGTGATATTCCTGAACCATCATGCTTTCACAAATCTATTATGATCTCATCACATCTTAGACAATTATGGATTTTGAGACATAAAGTTCCTTCCGTGAATTTGTATCATTGTGCACTTGTAGCAACTGAAAATTGAAATAAGATGTGATATTGCAAACTAGTTTTGACATCACTAACCCATTTTTATATCATTAACACTTTGACAACCAGAACCTGTTAGGAACCTTAGCACTTTTGACAAAAACATGGCCTTTGTTTCATCACAGTTCATTTGTATATGTCATTGTGACTTCATTCTCATATCCTCACTATAAACTAATGGCAATTAAGATCTGACATGCCATTATGACATCATAAACCCTTTGTGACATCATCACTAATGTGACATCAGACTGTCGTGATGACACAATCAGCTCATTGTGACATCACCAAGCTACAGTGACATCATAGCATTATGACATCGCATTGCCATTTTGCTGTCATAGACACATTGTGAATGTATATCTTGTGATTTCATTCTATTTCAAATGTGGCATATCAGTTGATATCAGAAACACATTGTGACCTCATAACCATTCTAAGATAGTAAACCCTGTGTGACATCATAACCAGTGTGACATTATATTGACCCTGTGTGACATCATAACCAGTGTGACATTATATTGACCCTGTGTGACATCATAACCAGTGTGACATTATATTGTTGTTATGATATCTTTAGCTTATGGTGACATCACAAAATGATAATGACAGCATAGCATTTGGCATTGTCATTGTGACATCACTGTCATATTATGAATGCCAAATCTGTGATTTCATTGTATTTGAAATGTGGCACGTCGGTTGATATCAGAAACTCATTGTGATGTCATAACCATTGTCACATCAAAATCCCTTTTTGACATCAATTTGGAAATGTGACATGACACTGGCAATGTGATGCTAGTAAGGCATCGTGATATCACAATGGTCATGAACTCACAATGGATTTCTGGTATCTACATAATAACATAATAGGAAAGCACAATGTGTCTATGACATCAGAATGACAATGTGATGTTACAATGCTATGATGTCATTGTAGTTTTACATGTCAAAATGAGCTGATCGTGTCATAATGGCAACATGATGTCACAATTATTATTATGTCAGAAAGGATTTGTTATGTTTCAATGGTATATCTGATGTCAGTTTTCATTTGTTCCCCATGAGGATATGGATACAAAAATGTTCTGTGATGTCACAGAGGCCATGTGTGTTTTGAAAGGTGGTAAGAGGTCATAATAGGTATGGGATGGCACAATGTGATCCATAATGTCACAATGGAAATGAGATATCTCATTGGGTTTTTGATGTCACAGTGGTGATGAGGTCACAATGGTTTTGTTATGTCACAGTTTGTTTGTAATATCAGAATGATATATCAAATTTCAATGACTCATAATTCAATATGAGGATACCAGGTGATAGAAGTAGCTCCATAGTATGAGGTCATACTATGTGAAAACCCAATGGGACAGTGATTTCACAATGACAATGTGATATCTTACCATCATGTTATAAGAATGTTTTGATGTCACAATTGGTGATGCAATACTGATGAGGAGGTCGCAATGGATTTGAGATGTCCCAAGGGGTTGGTGATGGCACAATGACATGTGGGATCTCAATTATGATTAACACACCATGAGTATATGAGTTTGGGAAGGGATTCTGATGTCAGCAAAGCATATGTAGTGAAAAAGCTGAAGAACTAACAGGTCTGAGATGTCACAAAGTGACACAATGGTTATGATGTCCAGCAGGGTAAAATCATGATGTTACACTGGATTTTAGATATCTCATGTCATATCTGAAATACGAGATCGAACACAGATTTTCAACTCACAAAGGGCCTAAAATATCACAATGGCATATCACAAAATTATGAGAACAGGAGAGGCATTTGATGTCACAGTGGGTTAGTGATATAACAAAGGCAATGTGCTGTGACAAAGAGATTTAGATCTCACAAAGGTTATGAGTTCATAATGGTTTCCTGATATCAACGCAGATGGCACATTTGAGATAGAATGAAATCAAAGAGTAGGCATTCGAAATGGGTCTATGACATGAAAATGACAATGTGATGTCAAGGCGTCAATATTTGATAGTATATGTACTCATTACCGTACTCATGTAACTGTAATCCTTGTGTACACTGTATTTACTATAAAAAAAACTCACAGAAGAAAAAAAAGAAAAATATCTATGGTGTCATTGGGGTTTGGTGATGCACAATGAATGGTGGTGTCATGATGACAATGTGATTTCACAGACATAATTATTACACAAAGTATTTATGATGATACAATGCTATGTGTGATAACAATTTTCATTCTTCACTATGAAGATATGAATACACGAAGGGTCTGTGATGCCACAGAGGTCATGTGTTGTTTTTTTTCTTCTTGTTTTCATGTTTTTTCTGTGAAAATACTGTATAGAGGGGTTACAGTTACATGGGCAAGATAATGAGTACATTTCTTATCAAGCATTATAGCCTCCTCCTTTGTTTCCCCTTCCCATCCCTAACCATCCTCCTCCTGCCCCCACATCCAATCCTCCCTGCTCCCCCTCCCCCCATCCGCATGAAAGTTGTAAAGTTCGTTCTTGACATAACGACTTGTAATAGAGTTCATAATAGTTTTGTGATATCACAATGTGATTGTGAAGGCACAACAGCAATGTGATGTCACAATGGTTTTGTGATGTCACAGTGGTGATAAGGTCACAATGAGTTTGTGATGTCACTATGAGTTTGTAATATCACAATGACATGTCCAATTTTAATTTCTACTAGTTCACAATGAGGATACAATTTCAAAGAAAGAATCTTAAGCTCCAAAGGCCATGAGTTTTTAGTCATAACTTGTGTGATATGCTGCCATTAGGATATTTTAGGCCTTTAGTAAGCTTATAATCTGTTTTCAAACTCATAATAATTCAGATATGATATATGATATCAGAAATTGACTCTGACATGAACATTGTGACATCACATTGATAGATATCAAGAGCATGGTGTCACATTGTGAACTCACAAATTTGTTAGGACTTCATCACATTTGTGCCAACACATGACTTTGGAGACAACACAGTCCCTTTGTGAACTCATATCTTCATAGCGAATTAATGACATTTGAGATCCGGCATGCCATTGTGACATTTCCAACCAATTGTGACAGCACAAACCTATTATAGTAGAAACACATTGTGATCTAATAGCCATTGTGGTAGCATAATCCCTTCATGACCCCACATTTCCGTAGTGATATCACTAACCCAATGTAAAATTCCAATCCTCTCATACCTAATCCAGGTATGAAATGTGATACCCGAATCCAGTGTGACATCTTGATCATGGTGATATCACACTGATAGATGTTATGAGCATTTTGTCACATTCTGACACCTGTTAGGACTTCATCACTTTTGTGACAACGCATGCCTTTGGAGATATCACAATCCCTCTGTGAGCTCATATACTGATTGTGGGTTTATGACAATTGAGATCACTGTGACATCACACACCTCTTGTAAACTCATCACAAGTGTGGCATCACCAATTGTGACATCAAAACATTATTAAGTCATCATTGCAACATCACATTGCCATTGTGATGTCACTGTTCCACTGTGTTTTCAAAAACCTACTGTGTCTTCACAGCATTTTAGAAAATTCATAGCCTTTTATACTTCAGTCTTCTTCTGTGAACTCATATCCTCATTGTGAAATAGTAGCAACTGAAATTGGACATGTGATTATGAGATGTGACTTCACAAAACTATTTGATTTCATCACCAATGTGACATCACAAACCCATTGTGAGCTTTCATTGCCATTTGACATCACTATCACATTGTGACATCCCAAACCTATTAGGACCTCTTAGCACCTTTGAAAAAACACATGGCCTTTGTGACATCACAGTCCCTTTGTGTAACTATACCCTCATTATGAACTGACAATTGATATCAAACATGCCATTGTAACATCACGAACCCTTTGTGACATAACCAGTGTGACATAATATTGTCATCAACTACTTATGACATCACAAATCTACAATGACAAAATAGCATTATGAGATCACACCGCCATTGTGATGTTATAACAAGATTATGAATGCCTGTTTTTAATCTTTTTTTATCGGTCCTGGGGCTTGAACTCTGGGCTTGGGTGCTGTCCCTGTTCTTCAGCTCAAGGTGAATACTCTATCGCTTGAGCCACAGAGCCACTTCTGGTTTTCTAGTGGTTTTCATTGGAGATAAGAGTCTCATAGACTTTCCTGCCTGAGCTGTCTTTGAACTGCGATCCTCAGATCTCAGCCTCCGGAGTAGCTAGGTTTACAGGTGTGAGCCACCGGCACCAGGCTTTTTCATTCTATTTCAAATTTGACATGTGTGTTGATATCAGAAACATAATGTGACCTCATAACCATTGTAACATCATAAATCAGCAGTGACATCAAATTGTTATTATGACACCATCAGCTCATTGTGACATCACCAAACAACAATGGCATCATAGCATTATAAATCACAGTGACATTGTTATGACTTAACAGTGTAAAGGCCTATTCTGTGAATTCATTCTGTTTCAGAAACCCATTTTGACCATAAAACCATTGTGAAATCACAATCTTTCGTGACATCACATTGCCATTGTGATATCATTAACCTCCTATGCCGTCACAACCAGTCCTGTTCTTGTAAGTTGTGTGACATGATGTCATCATCATATAGTAGGGCCTTTGTGAGCTCATAATCTGTTTTCAATCTCATATTTCTGGTATGACATGTGATATCAGAAATCCCTTATGAAATCACACTGCCAGATGTCATGACCATTGTGTCACATTGTGACATCACAAAGCTATTAGAATGGCATCACATTTGTGACAACACATGCCTTTGGAGACATTACAGTCCCTTTTTGAACTCATATATTCATTGTCAATTAATGACAATTGAGATATCCCATGTCACTCTGACATCATGAACTTATTGTGACATCATAAACTTATTGTGACCTCATCACGAAAATGGTATCAGCAACTAATTGTGGTATCAAAGCATTATTTTGACATGATATTGTGATATTGGCATTGTTATTTCACTGTCCCATTGTGTTTTTACAAACCTATTATGGCCACATCAAACCTTAGAAACTTCACAGCCTTTGAGACTTCAAGCTCTTTCTGTGAACTCACGTACTTATTACCTATAAGGCAAGGAGACAAACCATTGTGTCACATTTACTATATTAAACCAATTTACACTAGAAAGGAGACTGTGATTACCTTATTCTGGACTGGATAACCAGGTCCAAGATCAGCCTTGACCACCAAACCTCAGACCTCCAATGGGCAGCCCCACCCTATCTTAATTGGTCTACAAACCACCAGCCAAGAAATTATGATCTCCAAAGCTCCAAACCTCAATGGGCAAGGCGTTTAATATTCCATTACTCCCTCCTTCACTACAGACCTGTCCTTCCTTTCTGGTCATTCTCTTTTTCCCTTCCACCACTTCCTTCTTGTCTTCAGGCCTCTCCAGTCTCCACAGGCCTGCACTACTCTGCCCTAATGACCGCTTTTCTGCTTCCTCTCTTCTCAGGTTTTTCCCTTCTTGCTGTCTTACCCCTTTCTTCCATCCGGGAAGCTCTCATTTTTATCTCCCCTTCCAATGCTCTCAAAATGCAACTTATATATAGTTTGTACACCTCCTCACTCCAACGGGTCTTCTGCCTAACAGTTTTCCACCTTCACTTCCCAAACTGCCCAATGTTCAATCACTTCTTGACAGCTCACCATGTGAGGCTTGACACCTCCACCTTTGGTGGCATTCCCCACACTCTCCGGTGGGCCAGGCAAAGAATTTACAATGATTAACTGCTCCCACAGATAATTCTGGCTCCACTGATTATTACAGTATCCTCATAGTGAATTAGAAGAAAATGAAATTGTATATGTCATTGTTATATTACAAACTTGATGAGACATGACTAACCCATTGTGACCTCATCACTGCAGTGACATCACAAACATTGTGATATCACATTGCCATTGTGTCACCATGATCATATTGTGATATCCCAAACCTATTATGACCTCAGAAGCTTTGAAAGAAAGCATGGCCTTTGTGACATCACAGGCCATTTGTGTACCCATATCCTCATTTTGAGCTAATGAACAATTGAGATCATACATGCCATTTTAACATCGCAAACACTTTGTGACATCATTACCAGTGTAACGTCACATTGTCATTATGACAACATCAGCCAATTGTGACATCATAGCATTATGACATCACATGGTCATTGTGATATCACAGATACATTGGAATGCCTATTCTGTGATTCCATTCTATTTCAAATGTGGCAGGTGAGTTGATATCAGAAATATATTGTGACCACATAATCATTATGGCATCACAATACCTTGATGACACCACATTGCAATTATGATATCACTAACCCACTGTGACATCACAAAACTGTCCTCATAAATTTTTTGACATGGTGCCAGTGTGATCTCTATGGAATCTCTCAGTTCATAAATTGTTTAACTCCTACTTCAGGTATGACATGTGATATCAGAAATCCACTGTGACATCATGACCACTGTGACATCACATTGCCAGATGTCATGACAAGAGTCACATTGTGACATCACAAACCTGTTAAGGCCCATTACACTTGTGCGAACATATGCCTTTGGATACATCATCATCCCTTATGAACTTATATATTCTTTGTCAATTAGAGATCTAGCATGAGATTGTGACATCACCATCCCATTGTGAATCACAAACCTATGTGACCTCATCACCTGTATAGATCACCATCTATTTGTTGACTTCAAAACAATACTATCTCATGTAATGGTAACATCACATTGCCAATGGGATATCTCTGTCCGATTGCATTTTTACCAACCCATTATGTCATCATAATATTTTATAAAATTTATGGCCTTTCTGACTTCTAGCACCTTATGTGAACTTGTATCTTCATTGTTATCTAGTAGAATGAAATTGGACATGTAATGGTGATATTACAAATTCATTGTGACATCACTATCCAAGTGTAACCTTATCACCACTGTGACATCACAAACCTGTTGTGACATCACATTGCCACAGTGATATCACGATCACCTTGTGATATCCCAAACCTGTTGTGACCTCTTAGCACGTTTGAAAAAGCACATGCTGTTTGTAACACCACAGTCCCATTGGGTAACCATATCCTCATTGTGAACAAAGGACAACTGACATCAGACATGCCATTGTACAAACGCTTTGTGACATCATCTCCAGAGTGAGATCACATTGTTGTTAGGATACCATCAGCCCATTGTGACATCCCATAATGACAATGACATCAGAGCATTATGACATCTCATTTTCATTGTGAGGTCATAAAGACAATGTGATTGCCTATTCTGTGATTTCATTCTATCTCAAATGTGGCATATAGGTTGATTTCAGAAACCCGTTGTGACCACATCACCATTGCGACATTGCAATCCCTTTGTGACCTCATATTGATATTGTGATATCATTAATGCAATGTAACATCACAAACCTGTCTTGTCTTCATAAATTTTGTAACAAGCGACTACCTTGACCTGGGCTGGATGCCCAGAGCTAATTGCAGCCTCAATCATGAACCCTCAGACCTCCAAAGAGCAGCCCAGCCATTTGTTAACTGGTCTTCAAACAACTAACCCCCAAAATAATCATCTCCAATGCTCCACACTTCAAAGGTCAAGGCTTTTTCCTTTCTCTTCATCCTCCTTCTCTATAGACCTGTCCTACCTTTCAGGTCTTTTCCTTTTTTCCTTCCACCATTCCCTTCTCTTCAGGTTGCTGTACTCTTGACAGGCCTTCCCTGCCCTGTCCAGGTGGCCAGCTGCCTTCCTTCACCTACTGCTCTCCCTCAATTTCCTCTCCTCCCAAGTCTTTACCCTCCTGTAGTCTCATCACTTCTTACCTTCCAGGCCTTTCCCCTTTTCCTTCCCCCTTCTTTTGCTCTGAACATGCAATCTATATATAGGCTGTATCCTGCCCCCACTAAAATATGTTTCCTGCATAACAGTTTTCAATCATCACTTCCTAATTGTCCATGCCCAATAACTTCTTTGCAGCTCAGCATGTGGGGCTTAACATCCTATCTTTTCAGCAGCATGTCCTGCCCACTCCAGCAGCATGCACCCCCCTCTCTGGTGGTCCAGACCAGGAGGTCATGATGACTATCTGTTCCCGTGGATTATAGGGGTACTGCTAGTTATTACAGTGTCCTCATGGTGAACTAGTAGCAATTGAAATTGGACAAATAATTGTGATATTACAAACTCATGACCTAATTAACCCATTGTGACCTCAAAACCACTGTGACATCATGAACCCATTGTGACATCACATTGCTCTTTAGACACCAGGATCACATTGTGACATCCCAAATCTATTATGACCTCTTATAACTTTGAAAAAATACATAGCTTTGTCACATAACAGTGCCTTTGTGTACCCAAACCCCACTGTGAAGTGTTGACAATTGAGAATCAGACATGAAATTTTAACATCAAAAACTGTTTGTGAGGTCATCACAACTGTGACATCACATTGTCATTGTGATACCATCTGCTCATTGTGAAATCACAAAACTAAAATATGATAAAATTATAATTTCACATTGTCATTGTGATATCATCGACACATTATGAATGCCTTTTCTGTGATTTCATTCTACTTCAAATGTGGAATATAGGTGGATATCATAACAAATCATGAACTCATAACCATTGTGACATCACAATACCTTTGCACATCACATTGTCATTGTGATATCACTAACACACCGTGACATCACAAACCTGTCCTGTCATCATAACTTTTGTGACATGCCTTTTTTTCCTCATAATCTGTTGGCGACCTCATTAGATTTCACGTATGACATTTGATATCACAAATTCCCAGTGACATCATGACCATGGTGTCATCACACTGTCAGATGTCATAACCATTGTGTCTAATTCTGACATCACAAACCTTTTAGGATTTCAATGTGTGACAACACATACTTTTGGAGAAACCACATTCCCTTTGTGAACTCATGTACTCATTGTAAGTTAAAGACAATTGAGAACCATCATTTCATTGTGACATGGCCAGCACATTGTGACATCACCAATCTTTTGTGACTTCATCACCAACGTGGCATCATCAACTATTTGTGACTTCAAAACAATATTCTGACATGATGTAATGAGTTGACATTGCCATGGTTATATCATTGTCCCACTGTGTTTTCAAAAACCTAATATGACCTCATAACATTTAAAAAAATTCATGTCCCTTAGGACTTCAAGCTCCTTCTGTGAACTTGTATGCACATTGTGAAATAGTAGTGATTCAAATTGGACATGTGTTTGAGATATTGTAAAATCATTATAGCATCAAAAACCCATTGTGACCTCATCACAACTGTGAATCATAAAGCTATCATGACCCCTAAGTACCTTTGAAAACACATATGGCATTTGTGACATCACAGTCCCTTTGTGTAACCATATCCTCAATTTGAACACATGACAATTGAATTCATATATGCCATTGTAATATCGCAAACACTTTGTGACCCCATCACCAGTGTGACAACACATATTCATTATGACACCATCACCTCCTTGCAACATCACCAATTTACAATGACCTCACAGCATTATGACATTATATTGTCATTGTGAGGTAATAGTCATATTGTAAATGCTTATTCTCTTATTTCATTCTGTTTTAAATGTGGCAGGTGGGTTGATATCAGAAAGTCATTGTGATTAATGAATATATGGCATCACAATCACTTTGTGACATCACAGTGCCATGGTGATATCACTAACAACACTGTGACATCACAAATATGTCCTGTCCACATGTTTTGTGACGTGTTGCAATTGTGATGTCTTAGGCCCTTTATGAGCTCGTAATCTGTTTTCAAACTTATAATATTTCAGTTATGATATGTTATATTAGAAATCCACTGTGACATCATGACCATTGTGACATCATATTGACAGACATCATGACCATTGTGTGGTCATGACATCACAATCCTCCTAGGGCTTCATCACATTTGTGACAACACATGCCTTTGGAGATACCACAGTCCATTTGTGAACTCATATTCTCTGGATTCCATAATAACTGAGAACCTTTATGCCATTTGGATATCACCAACCAATTGTGACATCATAGACCTACTGTGACCCCTTACCTGTATTGCATCACCAACTAATTTTGACATCAAAACTTTTTGTGATGTCACAATGTGACACGATGTTCATGACATCTGTCAGTGTGATGTCACAATGGTCATGATGTCACAGTGAATTTCTGGTATCTCATGTCATACATGAAATATGAGGTTGGAAACAAATTATGAGGGCAAAAAGTTCTAAGATATCACAATGTCAGCATGTCACGGAAGTTTTGAGGGTAGGAGAGGTTTGTGATGTCACATGGTATTAGTTATATCACAATGGCTCTGTGATGTCACAACGTGATTATGATGTCAAAATGGTTATGTGGGCACAAAAATGTGTTTCTGATATCAACTCTCATGCCACATTTGAAACACAATGAAATCACAGAATAGGCATTCACAATGTGTCTATGATGTCACAATGACAATTGTTGTCATAATGCGATTATGTCATTGAGTTTGGTGATGTCACAATGAGCTGATGCTGTCATAATGAAAATGTGATGTCACACTGTTGAGGATGTCACAAACACTTTTTGATGTTATAATGGCATGTCTGATCTCAATTGTCATTAGTTAACAACAAGGATATGGGTAAACAAAGGGACTGTAGTGTTGAAAAGGGCATGTGATTTTTCAAAGGAGCTAAGAGGTCATAATAGATTTGAGATGTCACAATGGAATCATTATTTCATAATGACAATATTGTCACAATGGGTTTGTTATGTCGTGCTGATGATGATGTCAAAATGGGTTTGTGATGTCACAACGAGTTGGCAATATCACAATCAAATTTCCAATTTCAATGGCTACTAGTTCACAAGGAGGATACTGTAATAATCAGCAGGGCCCCGATAATCTATAGGGTCTGATAATCAGCGTGGCCCCATCTCCAGGCCAGCTGGAGAGGACAGGGCATTCTGTGGGTGGGGCTGGTACATTAATCACCAAGTGTTGAACTGTTAAAAAATGATTGGGCTGTGGGGAGTTTGGGATGTGACAGTTGAAAACTGTTAGCAGTTGGAGTGTACAGACTTTATATATGCTGCTTGTTCAGAGCAATGGAAGGGGAGATAAAAATTGAAAAGTCCTGGAAGGAAGAAATGGTGTGATAGCAGACGGGGAAAGACCTGGGAGGAGAGGAAGTTGAGGGAGAGCAGGAGGTTAAAGATGGCAACTGACGACCCAGGCAAAGCAGTTCAGGCCTGTGGAAAGTAGAGAGGCCTGAAGAGAAGAAGGAACTGGTAGAAGGGAAAAAGGGAAAGACTTCAAAGGAAGTATAGGTCTGTAGTGAAGGAGAGACAAAGGGAAGGGGAAAAAAAGGCTTGTCCTTTGATGTTTGGAACTTTGGATATCATAATTTTGGGGGTTGGTGGTTTGGAGAAAATTTATTATATTAAATGTGTCTCGATGGATTCTCTTGAACAATAGAGGTCTGAATTTTTGGAGACCCCATGGAGATTAATCCGTTTGGATGGCATCAGGTCTTGGCCCCAGTGGAAAATCTCCATAGGTGAGAGTGTCAGCCAACAGGGCCTCGAGTGTTTGTCTCCAGAGGACCAAAATGGACAAAAGTCATATAGGTACCTCTAGGGGTGCATCTGGGCAAGCTTGCAAGCCTGTTTTTGGGACCTTATCTAGAGGTCATTTGTGGCTTCCTTGGGAAGCCATCTGGGAACTCCTTGAGAGGTCATGTGGGGCTTCCTTGGGAAGCTATGTGGAACTTCATCAAGAGTGCATCTGCAACTTCCTTGAGAAGCAATCTGAGACCTACCCTGGAGGTCTTCTTGGGCCTTCTGCAGTGGCCATCTTGGAATTTATGCAGAGGTCAACTGAGGCTTCCTCAGGAGGCCACCTGAGACCTATTCAAAAGTAGTTATTGGAGATTCCTTAAGAGGCAATTTAGGACGACCTCCTGCGGTCATGTGGAGCTTCTTTGGGAGGTCATCTTGGGTTACCTTGATGAAAAATCTGACGGTCTTCAGACATAATCTGGGACTTCCTTGAGAAGCTATATAGGACCTTCTCTGGAGGTCATCTGTCGCTTTCTCAAGAGGGTTATCTGAAACCTCTGCTGGAATTCATATGTGGCCTCCTTGAGTGGCCATCTGGGAGCTACTCAAGAGGTAATCTCAGCCTTATTGAGAGATTGAGAGGACATCTGGGGCCTCCTTTGGAGGTCATCAGACACTTCCTTGGGAAGCCAGTTGGAACCTCCATGAGAGGTCATCTAGGGCCTCCTAGCTAGGATATATGTGACATCCTCCAGAGGTCATCTGCAGCATCCTAAAGAGGCAATGTGGGATGTTCTCTCTGTCATCTGGGATCTCTGTAGAGGTCAAAATTGAGTGGTGTGGGACATGTGGGTTAAGTGTCTGTGGCTATTGGTCTTTGTGTGTGTGTATTCTGATAGTTCGATTTGTGTCCTCTATGCACCTCTGTTTACTCCTTTTCTCAGGATGGGAGAACAAGCCTAAAGTTGTCATATCCAAAAAATATTCTCCCCCAGGGTTACAGAATCCTTCAGAGGAAGATGCACTGATGTACTCTCTCTCCTATTTTTTGCCATTAGCACCTCTAATCTAAAGTCCTCCCATACCAAAAGTGGTTACTTGTATCAGCCTGAGGTGGTACAGTGTGGTAGGTTACCCTTATTACCCTTGAGACAGGAACATAGAGGACATGGTGGGCAGGCCCCCTTTCTAATATATTTTCCCTTTACAACTAGTGACCTGTATAACTGGAAACAGCAAAATCCATCCTTTTCAGAAAAAATAAAACTAGGGACTCATTACCTCATTAGAGACAGTAATTTTCCCACACAAGCACATCTGGGATGAGTGTCAGAAAATTTTACAGGTGTGTTTCACCTGGTAGAAAAGGGAGTGAATTCTGCTCAGTGACTTAAAGGTGGTCCTTGGACCACACAGTAGCCCCACTATTGAACCAGACCATTTGATGTTTTTGGTAGTTAGTTGGAGATAAGAGACGTAAAGTCTTTCCTGCCCTGGCCTTAAGCCTCTAACCTTCTAACTCAGCCTCCTAAATAACTAGGATGACAAGCATGATGTTCCAGCACCCAGCTCAAACCAAGGTTTCTTCATGTGATGTGGAACCAGCAGTGGAACCTTTTATCATCTATGACCTCCCCACACACCGGACCCTGGCACACTGTAACTCATTGTTGGGTAAATAAATGAGCATCTGCCTATGACAATACTAGAGAAAAGTCCCATCCCATACAGGTAAGCATCCTGGGCGGGGCAAAACCCGATGTAGCTTTCCCAGTTCTCCTTCTTCCCTCTTCCCACCCTCCTGGTGTCACCACAATTAACTGTTTTGGCTCCAAGGATATGAGCCACGATGTACTCGCTGGATTCTGGGGCGTCTGGGATGCCTATCTTCTCAAAGATCTCTGGCCAACGGCTGACCAGCTCTGTGGCACTCATGTGTGAACAAGGTTGCCATGAGCTGAAGGCCTGGCTCAAGGTGCCTCATCATCTTCCACCCACCCCGGGGCCAGCCAGGATGTTCTACCACATCCAGACCCCAAGTTTCATGTTGCAGAGAAAGGATCGTCGAGGCTTCTGGGTTTCTGAATCTCCCAGAGTCCAGTGCAGGTGCTGGGAATCATCTCTGTTCACAACTGGCAGGCTAGGGATGGTGAGGTCACAATCTCTGCTCCCCATAACATCCTCGACTGTGGTGGTCACCCTAGAGAGAGCCAGAGGAGAATGAATCAACAGCTGCTGCATAAAGGCAGTCAAGACACGACATTCATAGCAGGAGTCAATCTGGCTGGGGAACTCTGCCTGTGCTGCTTTGAACGTCATTGTTTGGTGGCTGAAGTGGTCTATTTAATTTGACCCATAATCCCAGGTGTTAGTGGAAATTGCCAGCTTCAAGAAAAAACCCTGGGGACTGGGAAGGTGGCTCAGTGGTAGAGTGCTTGCCTTGCATGCCTGAGGCTCTGGGTTTGATTCCTCAGCACCACATAAGCAAAAAAGAAAAAACCCGAAGTGGCTCTGTGGCACAAATGGTAGAGAGCTAGCCTTCAGCTGAAAGAGCTGAGGGACAGTGCCCTTGCCCAGAGTTCAGGCCCCACGACTGGACCCCTCCCCCAAAAAAGAAAAAAACCCTGGAAAACGTGGCATTTCAGTTGTCCCAATCAAACTTAAAGGGTTCCAATGTCAGCGGTCCCCTTTTCCTTCCAGACAGCCTACAGCAGGTTACAGAAACTGGCATTCATAGAGCCTTAGCTAACTGCCATGGCATGATACCGAGCAGGCTCCAGGAGAAGAAACACACTTGCCTTCCACTGCCCAGCTGGAAATGGCTTTGGAGGGACGAAGATTGGAGTCTGCAGGACTCCAGGGAGGACTGCCCACGGGTGAACTCCCCCGGGAGGGAACACACCACCAGTGGGGGCAAGGAGCACCTTGCCCAGATGCCCATTGACACTGTCAATGCCCTGGGTAAGGTTGCCCCCTCATCCTTGGTCGTGGTTAACCATCTACTATGTAACAACATTCACCACTCCCCAGAACCTCCTAGCTTCACAGCCCCTGCCCTACTCCCCCACATCTCATTCTCTAATTATGTTTTGTAGACACATTCCCAATCCTTGAATTAGCTCCAACTATACAAACAAGATCAGACTGTCTGGCTGGAAGAGTGCAGCTGTGGTCACACTTATCTCACAAGCCTTCAGGCTGAAGACAGAAGCACAGGTGTCCACTCTGGTCTTCGGTTCACATAGGCTTCCTGGGGAGACCCATGCAGGCCCAGCAAATACTGTGGGATACAGGACAGAGGGAAGAGATAGGTGGAAAGGAACATCTACTGAAACCTTCCCCCAAAGGAGCCATGAAACGGTGAAGGAGAAAACAAAAATTATGGCTAGACTCATACTTGGCACTGATGAAAAAAGAACAACAAACACACACACACACACACACACACACACACACACACACACACACAAATAAAATGCTTTTGTTCTTTTTAGACATGGTGACTTAAATATATTTTCATTTTTCTCATCTCCCTGCTCTCCCAACACACACACACATCCAGACTGTGACAGAAAACTAATCCATGCAGTACCTGCAATTTTCCAACTGATCACTCACCTGAGTACAGTCAACTTGTATAAGGGAAAGATGACCTCTCTCTCTCTCTCTCTCTCTCTCTCTCTCTCTCTCTCTCTCTCTCTCTCTCTCTCTCTCATGCACACACACACACACAAATACACACACAAACAGACTCAGAGCAGTGCCTCTCCTGAGATTGTTGGTTCCTCCTCTGGGACAAGGTGCAAGCTGGAGCATGGGGGTTGCCTTGTCAGAACCAAAGGCTCGACCCAAGGAAGCACTGCTCTTATAATGCTGAACCACCCTGCCTCTCCCTTTCTCCAGGTCCAGACCCTTTCCCTTGGGAACAACCAGCCTTGACTCCCCATTCACCAAATCCCCAGGTCAGGATGCTTGGTGAAGTTGTCCCGAGATAGGTGGCTCCTCAGAGCCAGGACTGAAAACAAGCAGGAGGTCATAGTGCCCCAGAGGTGTGTCTGACCTGTGGTGGGGGCAATGTTGGGGAATTGGATGGGATCCTAAAGGCTACATACATGGATGGCCTCCCTACTTCCAGCCTAGATGAGTCCGGGTGACTTGGTGGATTCTTGGGGAGGACTAGGAGACCAGATGGACCTGGAGCACCCGCAGATGCTGGCAGTAATCAGAAATGTGATCACCCTGTGAAGACTGTTGACAGCTGGGATGGGGGGACAGGCTGAGGGGACAGTATGTGTGTCAGAAGGGGTGTGTTCCTCCCAGACATTCACCTTCTATCTGACCCCCAGTGCCCTCACCTCCCTGGTAGGCTCTTGTGGGACCCTCCTCAGGTAAAAAGGTGATCAAGCACAAAAGACAAGGGCTCACACAGCAAGGAGGGCCTACCTTCTGTATCCAACACCCACCATCCCCAGCAAAAAGGAAAAGACCCAAGAAGGCAGGTGAGGTGCTGCTCCCCACCTCTGACTAAAGCCACCAGGTTCCCACCAAGGAGAAGAAGGGTGCAGATCCGCAACTGTGTGGCTCCCACTGCTCTAGGCCAGGGGCTCTGTGGCTCCCCTTTCTCACTCTTTCCTGCATCTTCTTGTTTCGTGGGACACTGTCTACTAGGGATTGGGGTGGGATCCCTGGGTCAACACCCACCCCCACCCTCCACCCCTGGGGCACATTTGTGGCAGGGCCATGGCGGACTGTGGGGCGAGGTGCAGGCAAGGGAAGGACGTGAGAGGGGAGGCAGGAGGCATGGGTCCACGTCAGCAGGGGAAGAAGGGGCATGGGGGGGTTCACAGGTTGTGGGCCCTTGGCAGCCACTCATCTGTGCTGCTGGGAGAAGCTCTAGGCAGTGGCTCTGTGTACATGCTGGCCTGGAGTCCAAAGACTGAGGGCTCAGACCGGGTCGGGCCAAAAACAGGCCAGGGGTGTGCCATCTCTGTTGGGCGACTGTGAGAGACAACACAGGTCCAAGATATGTTTGAAATGCCATGCTGCTTGGAGGGGGCAGGTGTATCTGTGGAAACATAGAGCGGCTGCATGAGGCCTCTGCTCCTCTTCCTCTTCCAATGCTGCCCCTGCCTCAGTTGCCACCATCGCCTCCATGCTCTCTATGCCGGGAAATCAGCCTCAGTGCTGCCATGGCCACTGTGCCTTCTCGTGGCTGCCCGTGGCAGTGTGCCTGCTGTGCCAGCTCCATGTGCTCTGTGCTCCCCACCAGGACCTGTGCAATTTCGGGGAGGCCACAAGATGATGAAACACCTTGCCCTTGTGAGTGTGCTTTCTCTTTTCTCTGCTTTCACTCTCTCTCTCTGCCCCCACTCCTCTCCTGGGCCACCTCGAGCCTGCCCCCTCACCCAGTGCCTGCCCCCATGCCCCTGGCCACTGTTGCCATCTCAGTGAGCCCTGGGCCCTGCCGGCTCCTTCCCTTGGCCCTCTTCTGCTAGGCCCCTCCCCCCACCATTGGCTGCAAGCCCAGACATGATTGGGCCTTAAGGCTTCCAGGCCATGACAATTGCAGCCTCACCTCAGCTCAGCACTCCCTCCCAACCCCAGTCCCTTCCCAGGGGATTGATTCTCCCCTAGCCCCACTGCTGGAGGAGACTCTCCTCCATCTCTCTCCACTCCAAACACCAAGCAGGTACACAGTGACCCTCGTGTGTGTGTATGTGTGTGTGTGTGTGTGTGTGTGTGTGTGTGTGTGTGTGTGTGTGTGTGTGTGTGATTGTTGGGGATACCAACCTCTCAAGGACTCAGAACATAGCACCCTTTGAGATGAATCCGCACACAGCACACACTTCAAAAAACAGCATAAAGCACCCTGAGTAAAGGATTCAGCACACAGCTCCCTTTGAAGGACTCAGCATATAACACCTTGTGTAGAGTACTCAGCACACAGCACCCTTTGAAGGAGGGAGTCCATAGCCCGCAGTGTAAAGGACTCAGCACATAGCATGCTTTAAAAAACTCAGCATGTAGGACTCTTTCCCAGGGACTCAGTACAGAGCACCCTGTGTTAAGAGCACCCACAGCCTCCTTTGATAAGCTGAGTATGTAGCACCCTGTGTAAAACAGTGCACAGCACCCTTCAAAAGACTCAGCACATAGCACAATTTTGAAGGACTCAGCACATACCACCCTGTGGAAAGACTCAGCACATACCACATTGTCAAAGGATTCACTACACAGCACCATTTGAAGGACAGTACAGAGCACCCTGTGTAAAGGACTCGGCACACAGCACTTGAAAAATTCACCTCATCCCTCTCTTCTCAAGGGCTCAGCACATAGCAGCAGCCTTTGGGATGAATTAGCACACCGCACCTTTTGAAGGACTCAGCATACAGTACATTATGTAATGGACTCAGCACATACCACCCTTTGGGATGACTCAGCAAACAGCACATTTTTGAGGACTCAGCACAAAACCCCAATGTGGAAAAGCCCCAGCAAAAAGCACATTGTGAACGACTCAGCACATAGCTATATGTCACAAGTTCAGCTGTCATTAGAATTAGGGTGCTTTCTTCAGTATCACCATTCTTCAGAAACACTTCACAAATCCTACTAGTTTACTTTAGCCAACCTGTGTTTTATGGGGGAGATTCAACTGGGTGTCTTGAACTCAAAGCTTGGAGTCCCTTTCCCTGAGCTCTTTGGTTCAATGCTAGAGCTCTACCACTTGGAGCCATAGCTCCAATTTTGTTTTCTTGTGTTGGTCTTTGACAGGTCTTATGGTGATCAGGAAGGGAAGGCCAAGTTGGGGTGTCTGTGTGCAAAGGCTCTTAGCTCGGCCTGGAACTGACCTCTCCTTTCCTTGTGTCCCTGGGTGCTGGGCCTCCTGGAGCTCTCTTGGCCTAGGGGGAACAGACCTGCTCTGGCATCAGCAATCAGGGTGAACAAAAGTCAGCTTGGCCCTGGTCACTTCCCAAAATTGAAATCTAGAGAACAATGGCATGGGGCTGCATATCACTCATCTGACCACCAGGGGGCAGGGGTCACCCACCATAGGGATTGTACCTGTGAGTTGTGTTTCCTCTTCCTTCCCTAGGGCCCCAATCAAAGTCCTTGAGACTTACTTACGATTAACCATCAAAAGGCAAGTGGGGCTGTGGCTCAGGTTGCAGAACATGAGCCTTGAGCAAGAAAACTCAGGGATAGAGCCTAGGCTCTGAGTTCACACACACACAGACACACACACACACACACACACACACACACACACACACACACACACACACACACACACACACACCACATGCATGCAAAATCAGAGATTTCTACACTGCATTCTTTGGGTATTCTATACCTTTTCCCCACTAAGCCTGATGGCTGTTGACCTAGGTGTTCGATGCATACACCACCACCTGGCATCTTTAATTTTGGGGAACAGAATGGCTAGAAGGTCTCCCTTCCCCCATCCCATCTCCTTGATTGGGTCGTGGTCTATCCAGACCCTTTGGGGCTCCTTTTACAGACTCTCCAAGATGCCTTCAAAAGGCTTCACATGCTGGGCACTGGTGGCTCATACCTACCATCCTCCATACTCAGGAAGCTAAGATCTGGAGGATCATGGTGCCAAGCCAGCTTGAGCATGAAAGTGTGTGAGACTCTTATCCTCGATGAATCATCATAAAACAAAAGTGTCCCTGTGGATCAAGTGGTAGAGTACCAGCCTTGAGAAAAAGAGCTCAGGGACAGTGCTCATGGACAACAACAACAAGGAGAGGCATTGCATGTTGACTTTGGGATTGGTTTGGGCCAAATATAATTGGAATTTTCAAGTGCTCCAAAACAAAGCAGTACCTCCTTTAGTCCTGTGCTCCTCCATCTTGTCTCACACGCTGGCCTTGGCCATGCTTTGGGTTAGCATGGCTCTGGCTTGATGGGAGGGCTCCAAGGAGGAAGATCCCAAAGCAATCACCCTGCCTCCTACCACTCTTCTCACCCAGCTGCTTCTGCTCTTTACCGTAGACCTTCTTACTGGATTCCATCCATGAGGTCATCACTGCCAACATTGTGGTGAATGGTGGGTCCAGCCTAACTCGGGGCAGTCAGAGGTGGAAGTCAGTCTGAGATTAGGAGCTTCTACCCTGTGTGTGGGCTGAAGTCAGGGCTGACCTTTATTTCATCCTGAGCCTTGAAGTTGTGGAGAGATAATGTAGACTCCACATTGAGTCAGGTAAGATCAGAATCTAGAGGACCACTTGTGTGAAGTAGGCTGTGTGTCTCACGGGGCCACTGTTTGTGGTACTCCTCTCTCGGGACTCATCTCTCCCTCTCTCATCCCTAAATGTTAGAATAGAAAATTCAACTAAGTGGATCAAAGAGGGGGCAGAGGAGTATTTCTGTGTGAACCAGACTTGTGCTTCATATCCATCCTAGCCCCTACTTCCTATTTATCTGAGGAATGGCCATATGTGTTTGGGGTGGGGGAGAGGAATCATCTTAGCTGAGAATGTGGCTCATGGTAGATGGTCACCTAGCATGACTGACACCCTGGGTTCAATTCCATACAGAAAAAGCTGGAAGGGGAGGTGGGGCTGAACTGGTAGAGTGCCAGCCTTGACCAAAAGAGCTCAGGGAAAGTGGCCAGGCCCTGAGTTCAACGCCCAGGACTGGAAGAACCAATCTTTGTTGGAGGCTTTTCTTCCCTTTGAAAACAATTTATTGTTTGTGATAAGCATAACATGGGTCTCTTCTCTGGCCACCAATGGGCTATTATATGTCCCTTGAATTTGGGCTGCATCCCAGCAGCCTCTGCCCTACCTGACCCACAGTTTATCCATCCCATCTCGTAGCAGATGGAGTCCTGAGAGAAGGCCACCTGACCACTGCCAAGGCTTTTGAAAGTCAGTATGTCATATAGAGAGTCATCATCCAGATCAGTGTACAGAAGAAAAGGGGGGAGCACTCCTTGCATGATCCCCGCAAGCTGCAGGCCACTCTGGATGTGGGGCATCTGCTGCAGGACGTGCTCCATGGGGGAGTTATCTACAGGTTCGGGATCTCTGACCTGTTCTTTGCCAGTTTCCTAGGTGTCTTGAAGTTGCAATTCTTCAAAACCTTTCTGCTCCTCATTTCGCCCACCCCAGAGCCTGAGGCATTTGAAGCAGTGGTGGTCGCAAGGAGCTGGAGCCTGCTGTCTGTGCCTTCCCCTGTGAGGAGCAACAGCAGCTCCTGAAGCTCTCTCTTCTCCATCTTCTCCTGGGAGAGTCAGCACATGCGCTTGTCTTTCTCCCAACACAGCTCATCCTGGACGAATATCTGCTCTTTACACCCCATGAGGGACTCCTAGACAGTGCGTATGTATGCCAACAGCTCACTGCATCGATGGTGGAGCTTATCTGCTGGACTATGGAAGTCCACTTCATTATGCAGGTTATGGACAAAGCAGATTTTCTTCTTGGATGCTCACGTGTCCCACTTCCTATCCCTACGCCTGCTGTGGTGGCAGCTCACGGAGCGGGGGGCCTGTGGCTCCAGCTCTGTCTGGCACTGTGCTGCCGGGTGGGCCGGGCACCTGCAGCAGGGCCACTGCTCCTGCAGCAGGAGTTTCCTCCTGTGGATCTCAGCCTCTAAGAGCACTCACAGACACACGTCCCTCTCGGGCGAGGGGGCGTCTCCAGCCTCTGCTTGGTCACGTCTGGGGGAGTTACCTCCTCACCTTTTGCTTCTCCAGTGCTCATGACTTTCCCTTTCCCAGGAAGCTCAGCTGGGCCTGCAGGCACTCCTCCTGTGCTCTGGTGGCTTCTAGGCACTTGTGCATGTCCTGCCACTTTGGGGGCACCACCTGGTCCCCCCAGTTGGTTGGGCCTTGCACTTGCTTCAGCTGTTCCAGCAGCTGGGTCTGCTTCTGCAGGTGCTGCTGCAGGGCCTCCTTCTCAGAGTTCAGCCGCTCATTGGAGGCAATGTCATGCTGACAGGTGGCTCTGAGCTCCTGCAGCTGGGCCAGGGACTGCTCCTGCTGCTCCTGCAGCTCCCAAGCCACATGGCTCTGTCTCTCAGACACCTCTTTCCATTCATCTATCTTCTCCTGTAAGTGATCTAGCTGTTCCCATAGATGTTTCTTCACCTGCTGCTCTAAGTCCAGGATGATGGTGAGCTCTTCCTTCTCACCGCTCACCCTGTGGATAGCATCCCACAGCAGGGCCAGCTATTCCTCTGGCTATGGGTCACACACACATGCCCATCATGGGGGTCTCAGGGATCTCCTGCAGAATCTTGGCCTTCTCCTCGAGTCTCCGTTGTTGCTCCCACTGCTCCGCGTTCTAGAGACAGAGCCTCTGGTTTTCCTTAACCTGAATGTGACCTTGTTCCTCCAGGTTTTTCAACTCCATCTGCGTGTGGAGGCCTGGGCCTGCAACTGCTGCTCAGCCTGAGGTGGCTCTATCAGCTTCCTTCTCAGTTCCCCCAGCTCATTCTCTAGGTCTAGCACCTGCCTCTCCCTTTGCTCCTTCTCCTCTGTCAGTTGGTTCACCTGGTCAGTCAGCCACTGAGCCTCCTCCTTCCATGAGGACCGCTCAATGCACAGGTCCTGTGTGAAGGTGTCTCTCTCCAGATTTTCTGAGGTTACCATACAGCTCAGGTTGTCCAGTAGTCTCTTCATTACCTCCCGCTCCACCAGCACTTGTTGGAACTTGCAGATTCTGTTCTTCCTGTTACTCTTCTGTGTCCAGAGAGCTTCCATCGTCTCCTGCAACACTGTGTTCACTTCCTTCAGGTCACTGAAGCTTCTGGTCTTTTCCACTAGCTGAAGTGTCATATCATTCAGCTGTTCGAAGAACATTTCGATCTCCTTTTGTACAGCAGTGAAGGCAGAAGCGGCCATCTCCACCTCTGCCATGCGCCACTCTGTGGCCTGCAGGTGGCAGGTGAGAGCTTCTTGCTCCATTTCTCTGTCATTGGCCACCTGCTTCACTTAGGCCATTGCAGATTGTAAATCACTTTCTGCAGAAACCAACCTCTGTATGGGTGGATTGTGGATCTCTAGCTCTGTTTTTGGTTCTTCTTGCACCTCAGCTATCTTGTCCCTCTCTTTCTCCAGTCGTCCCTGAAGGTCTATCTTTTCTTGCTTCAGTGGTTGGATCTTGGCACCCAGTGACTGTTTTTCCTCTTTTGCTGCAGTCCAGGGTGGGCAACATTTGTCGCTAGCACCTCTGCAGATCATTGGTGGTACAGCGACCCTTGATATTCTTGACCCTGTTGGCTGTGATTGTGTCCAAAGGCAGGGGAGACCCCAGGCAGCATCACCTTTGGCTGGACCCTCCGTTGAATCACCCACCCCAGTTGTGTTTTTCTTGGGGATCCCTCCCTTTTTCTTGTTCTGTGTTTTCTTTTTTTGTCTTTTTATTTTATTTTATTTTATTTTTTGTGAACATACTGTATAGAGGGGTTACAATTACATGGGCAGGATAATACGTACATTTCTTACCAAGAATTGCAGCCTCCTCCTTTGTTGACCCTTCACATCCTTTCCCAGCCTCTCCCCCACCGCCCCATCCAATCCTCCCTCCTCCTCCCCCCCGCCCCCGCACCAACGTTGTAAAGCTCGTTTTTGACATGACAACTTGTACTTCTCATTGTTGCAACAGGTCCACCTGTATCCTAAAACAACTTGTATTTCCCCATCTCCACCACAATTCATACTGACATCAAATATAGTGAAAGCAGGGGTTATACTGTGGGGAGGGACATACAAAGCAACAAAGAGATAATCTTATAAATGCCTTAGAAAAAATGCAGGAAAGAAAAAAGCATTAAAATTCATATCTAAGGGTTCATTTTCCTAACATCACATTATCTGATCTTTTCCGCTTGACTCATACATATACTAGATATTGCAAATAAGGGAAACCATGGGACCTATGTTTCTTTGGGCCTGGCTTACTTCACTTAATATAATTTTTTCCAAGTCTTTCCATTTCCTAACAAATGGGGCAATGTCATTCTTTCTGATGGAGGCATAGAATTCCATTGTGTATATATACCACATTTTCTTGATCCATTCATCTACTGAGGGGCATCTGGGTTGGTTCCATATCTTAGCTATGTTAAATAATGCTGCAATAAACATAGTTTTGATGGTAGCTTTAGTGTGGTCTTGTTTGTAAACATTTGGGTAAATGCCCAAAAGTGGGATTGCTGGGTCATAGGGGAGCTCTATGTGCAGTCTTTTCAGGAACCTCCATACTGTTTCCAAAGTGGTTGAACAAGTTTACATTCCCACCAACAATAAAGTAAGGTTCCCTTCTGTCCACATCCCCTCCAGGATCTGCTGTAGTTAGAGTTCTTGTTTTTTGCCATTCTAACTGGAGTGAGGTGGTATCTCAATGTTGTTTTGATTTGCATTTTTTTATGGCTAAGGAGGTTGAGCATTTCTTCATGTGTCTATTGGCCATCCTTCTTTCTTCTTCAAAGAAGTTTCTCTTTAAGTCTTTAGCCCACTTATTTATTGGGCAGTTGTTTCTTTGAGGATGTGTTGTTGGGGGATTTAACTTTTTGTGTTCCAAGTATATTTTAGATATGAGATCCTTGTCTGTTGTATGGCTAGTGAAGAACTTCTCCCAATCCATGGGCTTTCTATTGATCTTGCTAGCTATGTCATTTGCCATGCAGAAGCTCTGCAACTTCATACAATCCCATTTGTCCAACCTTTCTTTGATTTGTTGTGTTTCCGGATCTCTATTCAGAAAATTTCAGCCTGAGCCAAGGAGACCTAGGGTTTCTCATATTCCATCCTGTAATGTTTTCAGAGTGTCTGCTTTGACTTCGAGTCTTTGATCCATTTGGAGTTGATTCTGGTTCAGGGTGATATATACGGGTCTAGCTTTAGTTTTCTACAAGTAATTAACCAATTTTGCCAGCAACATTTACTGAAGAGCCTGTCTTTCTTCCATTCTATTGTTTTAGCTCCCTTATCAAAGATTAGATGGCTATAGGTCTGTAGGTTCATTTCTGGGTTTTCAATTCTATTCCATTGGTCCTGAGGTCTGTTCTTATGCCAATACCAAGCTGTTTTGTTTACTATGGCTTTATAGTAGAGTTTGAAATTTGATATTGATATTCCTCCAGCAGTGTTCTTTCCGTTGAGGAGCGTTTTTGCTATTCATGGTCTTTTATTGGTCCATATAAATTTTTGGATTGCCTCTTCTATTTGCTTGAAGAATGAGTTTGGAATTTTGATTGGTATCGCGTTGAATTTGTAGATAGCATTGGGAAGTATTGCCATTTTCACGACGTTAATCTTTTCAATCCAGGAGCATGGAAGGTCTTGCCATTTTCTAAGTTCTGTTTTGATATCCTTTTTCAAGATTTTAAAGTTTTCATCATAGAGGTCCTTCACATCTTTGGTTAAGTTAATTCCTAGGTATTTTATTTTTTGTGGGGCTATTACAAATGGAGTTGCTTTCCTAAATTCAGCCACACTTTTCTCATTGTTGCCATACAGAAAGACCGTTGATTTTGGGGGGTTAATTTTATACCCTGCTACTTTGTCAAAGTTTTGAATAAGTTTGAGTAATTTGGGAGTGGAGTCTGTGGGATTCTTTAAGTACAAGATCATGTCATCTGCAAAGAGGGAGAGTTTTATTTCTTCTTTCCCTATTTGGATCCCCTTTATGTCTGCATCTTGTCTTATTGCTGTAGCTAGGCATTCTAATACTAGACTGAAGAGAAGTGGAGAGGTGGACATCCTTGTCTTGTTCCTGAGTTAAGAAGAAATGGCTTTAGTTTTTCACCATTAAGTATAATGCTGGCTGTAGGTTTGTCATATACAGCCTTTATTGTATTGAGGAATGTTCCATGCAATCCTAATTGTTCCAAAACCTTCATCATAAAGGAGTGTTGGATCTTGTCGAATGCTTTTTCTGCATCTATTGAGATAACAATGTTGTTCTTATCCTTGCTCCTGTTGATGTGATGAATAATATTAATTGATTTGCGTATATTGAACCAAGTTTGCATCCCTGAAATGAATCCTGTTTGATCGTGGTGTACGATTTTTTGGATGAATTGTTGAAGTCGATTGGCCAAAATTTTGTTGAGAAGTTTTGCATCAATGTTCATCAAAGAAATGGGTCTATAGTTCTCTTTTTTTATGAGTCCCTGCCTGGTTTTGGGATGAGAGTTATGCTGGCTTCATAGAATGTGTTCTGTAGTGAACTTTTTCTTTCAATTTCATTCAAGAGTTGGAGGAGTATTGGTGTGAGCTCTGCTTTGAAGGCCTTGTAAAATTCCGCTATAAAACCATCTGGTCCTGGACTTCTCTTAGCTGGGAGGTCTCTTATTGCTGTTTCTATTTCAATGCTTGATATGGGCCTGTTAAAATGTTTTAACTCATCTTGGTTTAGTTTTGGCATGTCAATATTTGCTATGAAAAGGTCCGTTTCTGTCAAGTTCTCAAACTTATTAGCATAAAGTTTTGAGAAATATTCCCTTGTAATGTTCTGAATCTTGGTTGTTTCCGTGGTGATGTTTCCATTCTCATCTCTGAGTTTATTAATTTGGGTGTGTTCACTTCTTTTTCTGATACGATTTGTAAGGATCTGTCAATTTTGTTAATTTTTTCAAAGAACCAACTCTTTGTTTTGTTGATTCTTTTTATAGTTTTTTTGGATTCTAATTCATTTAATTCTGATTTAATTTTAATTATTTCTTTCCTTCTACTTGATTGGGTTTATCTTGCTTCTCTTTTTCAAAGAGTTTTAGCTGTGTCATTATATTGTTGGTTTCCGATCTCTCCAATTTGTTGATGTAGGAGCTCAGAGCTAAAAACTTGCCTCTGAGTACTGCCTTTGCTGTGTCCCAGAGGAGTTAGTAATTTGTGTGTTCATTTTTGTTGAATAGCATGAACATTTGAATTTCCTTTGTAAACTCTTCCATGACCCACTTGTGATTCAGCAATGTGTTATTTAGCCTCCATGTGAAACCGGACTTTCTTTGGTGGCTTTTGGTGTTGAGTTCCAATTTTATTCCCTTTTGGTCAGAGAGAATGCAAGGTATAACTTCAATGTTTCTGAATTTAGACAAGTTTGTTTTGTGGCCTAAAATGTGGTCTATTTTAGAAAATGTTCCATGTGCTGCTGAGAAATACGTGTATTCTGATGCTGCTGGGTGAAATGTTCGGTAAATGTCTGTTAAATCTTGTTGATCTATGCAGCTGTTTAAATCTGGGGTTTCTCTGTTGAGTTTTTGCCGAGTTGATGTATCTAATGGGGAGACTGGTGTGTTAAAATCCCCAACAATTAATGTCTTTGGATCTATATGGGATTTGAAGGAAAGTAGTGTTTCTTGGATAAATTTGGGTGCTCCATTGTTTGGCGAATAGATATTTAGAATTGTAATATCCTCCTGAAGGACAGATCCCTTAATTAGTATGTAGCGAACTTCTTTATCTCTTCTCACGAATTTTAATTTGAAGTCTATTTTATGTGATATTAGGATTGCAACTCCTGCCTGTTTATGGGTGCCGTTTGCTTGGTAGATTTTGTTCCAGCCTTTAACATTGAAAATGTGTTTGTTTTTACTGGCAAGATGTGACTCCTGAAGGCAGCAGATAGAAGGGTCTTGTTTTTTAATCCAACTAGACAGTCTATGTCGCTTAATTGGAGAATTAAGTCCGTTAACTTTAAAAGATAGAACTGAGAGGTATTTGGGAGTTCCTGCCATGTTATCCACCTTCTTGTGGGCTGCGAAAACTGGGTTCTTCATATGGTTCTTGGATTCTCAGTTTGGGTGCAGTTTCTTGGCCTTTATTGTGGTCTTGTTGGTTTTCTATGTGTAGGACATCTTTAAGAATATATGTAGGGCTGGTTTGGTGATGTACTGTTTCAGTTTTTCTTTGCTATGGAAGGTTTTTATTTGGCCTTCAGTTATGAAGGAGAGTTTAGCTGGGTACAGTATTCTTGGTTGATAATTGTTTGTTTTTAGGGCATGGCATACATCATTCCAGGCTCTTCTTGCTTTGATTGTCTCTGCTGAGAAATCTGAGGTAATTCTAATTGGTTTCCCTTTATAGGTGATTAATCTTTTTTCCTTTACAGCTTTAAGGATCTTTTCTTTTTTCTGAGTTGATCCTGGGTGGATTATAATGTGACAGTGGGATGTCCTATTCTGGTCTGGTCCATTTGGGGTTCTAAAAGCTTCTTGTATGTGAATAGGCCTATCTTTTAGCATGTTTGGGAAGTTCTCTGCTAGGATCCTGTTAAACAAATTTCCTAGACCATTAACTTCTGTTTCTAATTGCTCCTCTACACCCATTATCCTTAGATTGGTGTCTAATGTTGTCTTCCAAGTGTTGGATAGATCTATCATATTTCTTGGACTTGTCTTGGATGGTTGTATGTTCTTTCTTTATAATATCTAGGCTGTCTTCAATCCCTGAGATTCGATCTTCTGCATGGTCTAACCTGCTGTCAAGACTTTCTAATTTATTTTTTATCTCTTTTCCTTCTAATTGTTCAGCTTTGATGGCTTCAAATTCTTTGTTGAAGCTGTGTTTTAGATCTTGTATGAGCTTCTTTACTTCCTTAATTTGGTCTTCAGTGTTTATTCTGAAATCACTTAGTTGATTGTTTATGGTTTCCTTGGACTCCCATTCCTTCTGTTGGGTTCCATTCAGCATTCCCTTTGTGGTCTCCCAGACTTCCTTCAGCTCTTTGTTAATGGATTCCATGAATGCCTTTAGTGATCTTTGTGTATTCTCTTCCTGCTCTCTCAATTCCTGTATTACTCTTTGATTAGCTTCTTCCCATTCGTGGGATTCCTGTAGTTCTCTTTGAGTGTCCTCAGCCTGCTCATGCCATTCCTGCCTTTCTCTTTGAATATTCTGAAGCTGCTCACGCAAATCCTGTATCAGTTTTTGAGTAACTTCCTCACACTTATGATATTCCTGTATAAACTTTTGGATTGCCTCCTCTCTCTCCCTATCACGTTCATACAGAGTCCTTTGTACGTTTTCAATATTTTCATTTATCATGTTTGGCAGCAGTGTTTGTAGAGCTATTTGGGAACTCTCCTCTGGATTATTCATTATCTGTTCTGTCCCCTGATTATCAAGATTGGGAATTGAGATACTCAGATTTGCCATTTTTCTTGTGTTTTTCCGGCTTACTCTGCCCATTTGAGATGAAAATAGCACCAGTTTTGTGCTAGAACACTATCTTAAGGCCTGCATCAACCAAAGTCTGAATTTGCACAGTCAATAGTCTACTGATACAATCTAGCTCAACAGTTACATCTATTCAACATCAAACAACTATATATTAATGGGCTACAAACCGCAAAGAAGAATTTGGAAAACCAGAAATTATTAGGGTTAGGGAGAGATGTGGGTAAAAATTAGGAATAGATTAATGTGGGGAGGCACAGGGAGAGTTAACTAAGTCCTAATCTCATAGCCTGAAATAGATTGGGTAGGATGAAAGTAGAGGGAGAGAATAAAAAGAAGAAAGGAAAATAGAATTTATGTATTTACTTGAAATTAGTAAATACATTTTTTAATAGCGTACATAGAGAGACATAGCTTTGACCAAATTGCAGACAAGAATCTAAATCCCTGATAATTCTAGTAACAGATCTGACTGAAATCAGTTGAATCACACTTTTCCTGTAGAGTGAAGGAATAGGTCTAGGCTAGGAAAGCTGCTAGAGAAGTCAGGTCGATTGTATATGGGACAAAACTTTGTGGAAAATGGTATCAAGGATTAATTACTGGTGATCCACTTGCACTGGAAGTGTGAATCTGAACTATTGCTTGCTGATTCTGAACTATTGCTTTAATCATTATATGTTCACAGAAGAAAAGGTGAGATTTAATTGATACCAAAGGATTAGTAATACACTTTGACTTCTCATTAAGCATCTTCAATCATCAAAATCACATGAAGACAATAGACAGGCCTGCTTTTTATATGAAAACAAGTGTCTTTAAAAGCAAGGTAATTAAGTATGCCTACAAAGGACTTCTATTTTACTACCGCATTATACAGTTTTTTTCTAATGTTGGGTAACAAATAATGGATCTATTAGAAAACTCTTAAAGCTCATATGTTCAATAGTGAGTTCTCTTATATTATATCATGGTATTTTTGGTTATGGTTTTAAGAAGAAATTTACTAGCTTAAATTTCTGACAGGACGATATCATCACTGTGCAACTTGCTTCTATACTCTAAGTTTTAAATTACTATCTAAGTATTTGCTTAGATAGCTTATTAGATAGCTATAGAGGAAAAACTAGAAGCCACACTGGTGGCTCATGTGTTTATCCTAGCTAAACAGAAAGATGAAATCTGAGGATTGTGGTTTGAAATCAGACAAAGCATAAAAAGGTCCATTAGATTCTGATTTGAAAGTAACCAGCAAAAGCTAGAAATGGAGCTGTGGGACAAGCAGTAAAATTCTAGGCCTGAGAAAACTGAAACAAAAAAAAAAAAACCCAACAAATTCTGGGACAGAGCCAGGCCCTGAGTTCAAGCCTAGTGTTAGCACCAAACAAATGAATGAATTAATTAATTAAAATAAATTAAGTGGTCACATGTGGCGAGGCAAGTAAAATGTAACACCCATGGTGACTGGATTCTGTATTATTTTGTAATAAGGCAAATTAACGTTTGTCCTAATCACTAATATTTTATTTGTACTTTTTTGGACTAAACCCTGAATTTAGCATGCAAGTATATGTGTGTACATGTGCACACGTGTGTATGTGTATATGTGTGCGTATGCTGTTGCAATGCTTCTTGCCAATGTGGACAGGGTGAGGATGAAAACAGCTAACTGTGTTGCAATGTTTTCATTTATCTGTGTTCTGTCATCATTTCTGTGGAGCCACCCTTCTGTACACTTGATTTTCCAAATAATAACATCATCATAATCAAAGCATATATAACATTGAGTTAGATAAAAGAGACCACTTTCAGCACATATTATATGTTAGGTAAGAAGATACAGATAATTAGGTAGTAAGTTATTGCTGTAAGATGACTGTCAGTACAAAATATGTATTTGATCTCTTAAATTGGCTATATTTTTAAGATATACTCATGGAGTGAGTTTGACCGACTTGACCAAACAGGTATTACTCTCTAGTTATTCCTGTGAAACACAAGGTGGATAAAATCTTTACGGATTTCTGTTGAAAATAACTTTCTTTGTAACATCATATCTATTCTCACTAAGATAATCAACCCTGTATTTATTAGGTTTGAATATCCCATGTTATTGACTGAAAATCAGTATTGTGGATATACCTTTCAAAAACAAACAAAAAGTATATGTCACCTCCAGATTGTGGATGCATTTGAACTTGTTTTGTACATGCAATGGGATCTTCACTAATGGCTCTTTTGTTGGAGTAACTATCACAACTTTAACAAATAAGGCTTTTCGAATATCTTTCCAATATAAATAACAACCCAGAGCGAGTCTTGCAATTTCTGAAAAGGCATTGAATATTTTAGTATTATTTCAGATCATTAACTATATAGCTAAAGACATTTCTGAAATAAATATTGTTAAGATCTCAAGATGTATGTGGGTATATAGGCTGTTTTTATGCATCATTTTGTGAAAACCCAGTTTTTATGAAAGTAAATGAAATAGAATAAAAGGATATAAGTGAATTTGGTAAGATAATTATTAGTATAACTTTCTTTTCTAATAACAGTTTTTGAATGTAGATGATCCAGTTAAATCATTTTCTTTGCATCTCTGTACTTCACTTAGTTTTAGAATCTTTATAATTATAAGAGTAAATTTATAGAAAAAATAAAGGTATTTGAAAATGATTAGGATTAATCTTGTGTTTTGTGTCCTACTTCCAAGAAAATGAGTTATTTTCAAGTGTTAATATTTTATGATTGAATCTTCAGTATCACAAGAAATTTTGGTGAAAAACATGCAGTAGTATTGATGTCTTTTTAAACCAATTGTATTCACAAGTTGGAGAGCCTTTAATTCATGCTTAGGTCTTGGTGTCTATGACTTTTAACCTCTCATTCCTAACATTAGTGATCGGTCAGACTGCATTTTTGGGTATAGGAAAGGTAATGTATTTATCTGAGGTCAAAGGTGATTTTTACTTCAGTCTTGCTTTAATAGCATTTTAAAGTAGTACATTTCTCTCAAAATGTTGGGTATAAAAAGCAATCAAAATATCCTTAATGGTAAACAACTTAGGTGAGCTACCATGTGGAAATGATTGGTCCATAAGTGTTTCCATCAGGAATTGCGGAGGTCATTCTTTCAGGATGACTGTGTTAAACAGAGATGGGGGTCCCCAGGTAGTGCAGTGTTGTCATGGGATAGAATATGATTTCTACAAATTTGAGCTAGAAATCAAGAATGTTATAGTTTAGTAGTTCCTTTCACCAGGGAGGTATAAATTGATTATGAAATTGGAGTTTTCATTTTACAGTTACCTATTTCCTTTTTTCCTTTTTGTTTTTTGCGTTGGTTGTGGGGCTTGAACTCTGGGCTTGGGTACTGTCCCTGCACTCTTCCACTCAAGTCGAGCACTGTACCCCTTGAGTTACAATGAAACTTCTGGTTTACTAGTGGTTTATTATAGATAAGAATCTCTTGGACTTTCCTGCCTGGGCTGGCTTTGAACCTCATTCCTCAGATCTCAGCCTCCTGAGTAGATAAGGTTACAGATGGAGCCACGGGCATCCGGCTTATTTTCCTATTTTCTAACCAAGATAAAGTGAAATATTATTAGAGTGTGGACAATAATTCTGGGAAATTTTCCTAGAATTAGTAGACTAAGTGCTGGTATTTTAGTCATAAATTAGAATGAAGTTATTTGATACGGTGTGAATGGGCCAGCAGCTAAGATTTACCATTTATGCAATGTAGTACTAGTAATTCCAACTCTAAAGACTTCACTAGTAATTCCAACTCTAAAGACTTCACTAGTAATTCCAACTCTAAAGACTTCAATATCATCATCTGAGAATTAGAAATGGAAGTAGTTCTACTTTATGGGATTATTGTGAGGATTAAATTAGATACCATAAGTAACGTACTTGGAAAAACAATCAGCATTTGATCCTTTCTACCTGATATTTTATCATATGATGAATTCTAAAATTTTTACTGTGATTTTTATAATGTGTCTCTTTAGGATATGCAATGTGATGTACTGATATTCATTATGTTGGTCACTTTTCTGTCATTATGAGGAAAATACTTGCAAAGAAAATTTCTGTATAGGATGCTATTATTTTGACTCATGATTTTAGAAAATATAATTTAAGATCTAGATGACTCCTTTTTTAAATATTTTTTAAATAGTTGTACGAAGTAATTTCTATTTAACAAATCAGTTCATAAGTACAATGGATCGTTACATAGCTTTCCCACGCCCTTTCAAACCTCACCCCACTTTCATTTTTTCTAGTTTCTACATTGAATATTATGCCTTCCCTCTCTTCGTCCATAACTCTTTTTATTCCTTCCCTCTGACTTCGGCTCATATCTTCCAAATGATAGTTTCCTGGTATTCATTTTGTTGGAATAAAAGTTCAATTTTATAAGAATTTACACCTTTTAAGTACACCTCTGCAAACATCATGCTTTTGTTAATACTGTTGTGTAAACTTGCATAAAGTCCTACATTCCAAATACGCGACAGAACATGTGTCCTTTGTGTGTCTGGCTCTGACTTAGTTTACTTAACATATTCTTAGATCTATATTTCTTTGCAAATTATGTAACAATCTTTATAATGGTTGGGTGCAATTCAATTTTGTATATATGAGCCACTTTCTCCAACCATCCCTCCACAATAAGGCATCTGGGCTGTTTTCATAGTTTGGCTATGGTAAGTAGTGCAGCAGTAAACATGGTTGTGAAAGAGACTTTACTGTATCCTTTTGGAAGAATTCATCACTATCTTTCTGGGAGCAATCCTCTAGACAATTTTCCAGAATAAGCACATCCCTCCCTTCATCTCCATCACAACGTTTTGCAAGTCCTCAAAAACACACTACCCCCCTACAGGTCTCAATAAGCTAAAACCACACTGTGCCCATATTCTTTCAATATTTTTTTTCATGGTTATACATATAATTTAGTGAGAACCTTCTATGTACTTTTCTAATGTGGAAATGAGGGACATGACAATAGCCTAAATGTAAGAAAAATTCAATTCAATTAGCTATTATAATATTTAAAAATATTTTCAGCTCTAACTCATAGCCTCACTTAATATTATTTTAATCTTTATTTGATTACATCAATCCCCAAATTATTACTGTTGTATTAAATACAAAAGCAAATATCATGGTTTGATTTTGACACTCATGTGTGAGGATGAACAATATTGGCAAATAGATAGATTAGAATTAATACCCATTATCCACTTTGTTAAATTAAAATGGTTTTCCCAAACTGATTCTTGCAATTCGTATTCCATTCAACAAAAAATAACATGTGACAATTCCCTTTGTTTTGCTCCTTAATAACTTTTGTTTCCATTTTATTTTACAACGATTGTTGATGTTTCATAAATCTACTGTAGATACAAAGATACATTAAAATATTTCTGTCTGTATGCATTGATATATACATATGCATATCTATTACACCGGTTGTAATGATAATTTATAATTTCTGTAATTCTATGATTTACTAAATTTTTTAAAAATAGACAGCTTATGCCTGGAATCCTGGTTACTCAGGAGGATGAGATCTGACGATCATTGTTTGAAGCCATCTTGAGCAAGAAAGTCCATGAGCCTTTTATCTCCAAACAACGAACAGAAAATCAGAATTGGAACTGTGGCTCAATGTAGTAGAGTGGTAGCCTTGAGAGATAAAGCTCAGGGACACACAGGCTCTTAGTTCAAGAACTACAATCTAGCCAAAAATCTAATTTACACCTGTGTAAGTAGAGTATTTCCATCACCCAAATGCATATCCATGCTCATTTACAAGATAACTGTTATGTCTGGAGTACCACACAGCATTATAGCTTAAGTAGATAGGACCGCAACATGGGTTCACTCTATCTCTCTCATGGTTTTTCTTCTCCACTCAAATACTCAAATCTTAAAATCATTCCAATTACTTAAAGTCATAGATTTTTTCTTCAGTAGCCATAAAAGAGTTTGCATTGAGTGTCTTGTGTCTCCTAACTGGGTGTTATTACCACTTTGTCTTGCCCCCAGCCTAAATTATCCTGATTATTTTTCAGATAGAATCGGGCTTCCTCCTAGTGTATACTGTTGGGCTCAGTCCACTTTATGTTATTCTTCCTAGAATTTAGAATATCAGGTGCATGGCATGGCATTGTGTACAGATCTTTCTGTCCAATCTGGGCTTTAACCATTATCTTCACAACAGTAGACTCCCATGTAGTCAGGATTTTCAAAATCTTACCATAGCTGATTTTTAAAAAAAAATCTTTGCATTTCCTGCAGGCTCTTGAGTACCGAAGTAATTTGTGTTTCCTTGGGTTGTTTTGTTTCATTTGAATGGATGTGTTGAGTTGTTCCAAACTTTCCTTTTGTTTCTTTCACTCACGTTCTTACCTAAATTGCTGATAAACCAATTCTTCTTTCTCAATATAGTGAAGGTGAACATTATTTATTCCAAAGCAATTTTAGTAATATTTAAACACCTTCATAACTATGAGTGGTATACAAATGCTAAGTGCTGAGAAGGGTCTTTTTATATTCGCAGTAATCTTTGGCATACACAGACAGATCATGAAATAGATGAAGATAATAAAACTACACATGCTTGCCAGGAGGAGAAAAACCTATTATTAATTGTTTGACAAAGACTTCCCTTCTTGTGAAATAAATACGCTGTTTGATGCAGGATTTCACCAAATCATATAACTAGGAAGAACCTAAACAATCATCTAATACTACAGAGTTGAGGGAGATGAATTGCCCTCCTGAATAATTTACTTCTGGGTCAAATAAAAGCAGGCTTGAAAAAAGAGAATAGACTTTAGAGAAACATGATGAGTTGATGTAAATAGCAACTTAGCTGATTTTGTTAATTTGTGAACTAATTCAGGGAAACAGTACAAAAAGGTAAAAAAATGAAGAAGGTCGCATTGAAATACTCATTAATGTGTTTGTGTGTACACGCACACATGTGTACGCACATGCACATATGCAGGTGCTCATGCATGTATATTCATCATTCCTGAAGTTTGATAGTGCCTGGGCACTTTCCCTAAGCTTCTGTGGCCAAGGACAGTTGTCTACCACTCGAGCTACTGCTCCATTCTGGTTTTTTGGAGATAATCACATATATTTTCATGATTGGACTGGCTTTGAACAGTGGTATTCAGATCTCAGTCTCCTGAGTAGCTGACTAAACTGATTCAGCCTCTGAGTAGCTAGTTAAAATTCTTTTTTTTTTGGAGGGGGGGGGGTCTGGTCGTGGGGCCTGAACTCTGGGCCCGGGCGCTGTCGCTCAGCTCTTCAGCTCAAGGCTAGCACTCTAGCTAGCCACAGCACCACTTCTGGCTTTTTTCTTTTTGCTTATGTGGTGCTCAGGAATCGAACCCAGGGCCTCAGGCATGCAAGGCAAGCACTCTACCACTGAGCCATCTTCCCAGCCCGCTAGTTAAAATTCTGACTGTCCTTTATGATTCACTGCTCTTTTATTCACAAGCCTAACTCATATATGTCTAATTGCTTTAAAAATAATGTTACTGCTTGGCACCAGGGGCTCCCATCTCTACTCTCAACTACTTAAGAGGCTTGAGAACAGATCCCAGGCCAAATTTTAGTGGACTTTCTTCTCAATCTATAGCTGGGCGCAATGGATCATTTCCACCATCCTGCACTAGGAGCTAAGACTGGAAGGACTGCAGGATCCAGGCTAGCTAAGGTAGGAAGCTAGACAAGTTGATGTGCAACTCTGATGCTAAAAGGGCAGATAAGATGTATGTTCTTGTAGAAAGGGAATCCTTATCATAAAATTAACCACTGCTATTATGCCAACAGAGAAACAGCAGATATAAACAAATACATAGATCAACAAGATTTAACAGACATCTACCGAATATTTCACCCAACAGCTTCAGAATACACGTTTTTCTCAGGAGCACATGGAACATTTTCCAAAATAGACCACATTTTAGGCCACAAAGCAAACTCGTCCAATTTCTGAAAAATTGAAATTATACCTTGCATTCTCTCAGACCACAAGGGAATTAAATTAGAATTCAACATCAAAAGCCAGCAAAAAAGTCCTGTAACATACTGAGGCTGAATAACATTCTTCTGAATCACGAGTGGGTCATGGAAGAGATTAGAAAGGAAATTCAAATGTTGATGATATTCAACAAAAATGAGCACACAAATCACCAGTTCCTCTGGGACACAGCAAAGCAGTACTCAGGAACAAGTTTATAGCTCTGAGTTCCTACGTCAACAAATTGGAGATACCGCCTCACCCCAGTTAGAATGGCTATAATCAAGAATTCTAATAACAGCAGATGCAGGAGTGGATGTGGACAGAAGGGCATTTTACTGCATTGTTGGTGGGAGTGTAAACTTGTTCAACCACTTTGGAAAGTAGTATGGAGGTTCCTCAACAGACTCCACATAGAGCTCCCCTATGACCCAGCAATCTCACTTTTGGGCATTTACCCAAATGTTCACCAACAAGACCACACTGAAGCTACCAGCATGACTATGTTATTGCAGCCTTATTTCCCATAGCTAAGATATAGAACCAAACCAGATGCCCCTGTGTAGATGAATGCATCAAGAAAATGTGGTATATATACACAATGGAATTCTATGCCTCCATCAGAAAGAATGACATTGCACCATTTGTTAGGAAATGGAAAGACTTGGAAAAAATTATATTAAGTGAAGTAAGCCATGTCCAAAGAATTTAGGCCCCATGGTTTCCCTTATTTGCCATAACTAGTATATGTCTGAGTCAAGCAGAAAAGGTCAGATAAGTTGTTGTTAGGGAAATGAACTCCAAGATATGTATTTCAATGTTTTCTTTTTCTTTCAGGTGATTGTTTCTAACACATTTATAAGATTATTTCTTTGTATGTCCCTACCCCATAGTATAACCCCTGCTTTCACTGTATTTGAGGTTGGTATAATTTGTGGAGGGGAAGGGAAAAAACAAATATTTAAATGGGTGTACAAGTTGATCCATTTCAACAGTGAGATGTACAAGTCGTCATATGGAAAAACGAACTTACAACTTTGGTGGGGGGTGAGAAAGATTTGGTAGGGGGATAGGGAGAGGATGGGAAGGGGAAACAAAGGAAGAGGCTACAATGCTTGATAGGAAGTGTACTCATTATCTTTCCTGTATAATTGTAATCCCTCTGTATAGTATTTTCACAGTAAAAATTAAATTTAAAATTAAAAAAATCATCTAATGATTATTATAGAATTATATTCTGATTTATTACTTTACTTTATAACAGTTATTAAACTTTTTGCTTCTCTGCTGAAATTTATGCATTTAAATATTATCATCAAAATATATCCTTTGGGTACTTATGACAGATTTTACAAAGTTTTTAACCAATGGTTTTTAAGAATTCTTTATTGGTATATTATTTGTTTCATTTTTAATTTCAATTTAATTTTATTGTGAAGGTAATGTACAGAGGGATTACAGTTACATAAGTAAGGTAATGAGTACATTTCTTATGGAAGGAACATTGTTATAACCTCCATGGATTTTATTTGTACACTCAAACAACTACTGTACTTTTGCTTTCTTTGTTCATCTATTTTCATTATAAAATTGATATACAGATGGTCTGCAGTTATTTAGGTCAACTAAACATTACAATTTATTTTATTTTCTAAATTCCAAATTTTGAACCTCTTTTGTTTCTTTAGGGTAATTCTTTTTTCATAGTTGTAGGAGTAGTTAATTTAATTTTGCATGGTTTTAACACATGTAAATTATTCAGACACATATATTTTGCTTTTAAAATATTTAACATGTGAATATCTAAAATTATTTCCATAATTTATATATGAAAAGTGAATTTAAATAAATTTATTTTCTTATAGTTCTAAACATATTTTCCAGGTAACAAATACTTACTATATTTCCAAGAAGCACATATTTCATTAAGAAAGGCTTCATAACATTGTCACTTTTTTTGTAAATATTTGTACTTGAATTAAAAAAATAAAAAAACGTTTGAGCTGGGCATGGTGATTTGTGGCTTCCATTTTCTACCTATGGTAGTAAAGGTGAATAGGGTTGGTAATTCAGGATAGTCTGAGAAACTGAGATCTCATTATAAAAATATCCAGATTGAAATGATTAGAGATATAGCCATCCTTAGTGAGGTATAGAGCAGCTGGTTATCACCAGTAACATCAATCTTTTGTCAAAATAAAAGGATAAATGTTTCAAAATGTTTATTATTTAAAACTTGTTTGCAAAAATCCCACTTTTGGGCATTTACCCAAATGATCACAAACAAGGCCACACTAAAGCTACCAGCACAACTATGTTTAATGCAGCATTATTTACCATAGCTAAGATATGGAACCAACCCAGATGCCCCTCAGTAGATGAATGGATCAAGAAGATGTGGTATATATACACAATGGAATTCTATGCCTCCATCAGAAAGAATGACATTGCCCCATTTGTTAGGAAATGGAAAGGCTTGGAAAAAATTATATTAAGTGAAGTAAGCCAGGCCCAAAGAAACATAGGTCCCATGGTTTCCCTTATTTGCAATATCTAGTATAGGTATGAGTCAAGCGGAAAAGGTCAGAGAAGGTGATGTTAGGAAAACGAACCCTCAAATATGTATTTTAATGTTTTTGTTTCTTTCATGCATGTGTTTCTAATGCATTTATAAGATTATTTCTTTGTTGCTTTGTATGTCCCTCCCCCACAGTGTAACCCCCGCTTTCACTATATTTGATGTCAGTATAACATGTGGAGGAGACGGGGACAAACAAGTCGTTTAAGGACCTGTTAAGGTGGACCTGTTGCAACAATGAGAAGTACAAAATGTCATGTCAAAACCAGCTTTACAATGTCAGTGTGGGGGGGGGGGAGCGGGGGGATGATTGGGTGGGGGGGGAGGGGGGAGGCTGGGAAGGGAGGTGAAGGGTAAACAAAGGAGGAGGCTGCAATGCTTGGTAAGAAAAGTATGCATTTTCCTGCCCATGTAATTGTAACCCCTCTGTAAAGTATGTTCTCAAATAAAATAAAATTAAATTAAAAAAAAAAAAAACTTGTTTGCAAAGATTGTCATGTCTTCAATTTCTTATTTTTCAATTAACTTAATCTATAAGAATCCAAGTATATTGTGACTATTTTATTTCTACTAAACGTTTAAATAGTACAAGCAATATTATGATTTCCTATATTAAATTACTTTTACTATGTGTGATAATTTCTTTTGTTTAATATGATAATAATAATCCAAATATGTGTATGTGTTATGTGTGTGTCTTTATGTGGTTTTTGTTTGTGTATGCTTTGTGTGTACTTTGTAATGCTTGGGATATCACAGCATTGTTTCACATATGCTAGACCATGCTTTTACCATTGAACTATACTGTGCAGTTATAATGTAAATAGTGCTTTAAATTATGACTTTTAAGTTTCATTCCTAGTATGTTTTTTCAAAATTCTATATGCTACAATGTGATCCATATTCTATCCATGTTAGCAAATTTTATTGTTATTTAGAATATTTCCACTTCCAAACTCTTGCGTTTGTTGATAAAGTTTTTACGTTGCTTCTTTTCTCTCTTCATTCTTTTTGCCTTTAGAGTTTACCTATTCTTTCTCTTATTTCTTTGGTAATTAATTATCATATTCTTATTACAATTTCTTTACATTGTAACAGGTCTATACAATGCTTTATTTTCTATTTTATTTTTTCCCATCTTCTCTGACTCTCAGTCCACACTATTAGGTGCATTAAAAAGAAACTTGATTCAGGACACTTTAATTATTTTCCTCCTTTTCTTCTCTGAACACTTTCTGTTTTTTGAAACACAAAACCAATGACATACACAAAACCAATGATATACAGCTCGTATGTGGTCCATCATTCTATTCTATCCTCTCCCACTCTCCTCTGTAGTACAGCTCAAGTCATTACCATTCAGGTTTATTGTGCTATAGTGCTATGTAAATTTTAACTCATTCCTAAATAAATTTTAGTTGTTTCAAGCATTCTCTTAAGACATTTTACTATATGTAATATCTGAGATCGTGTGTTTTCACAAAGTGCAAAATATGAGTAACTATCAAACATCTAGATAAATCTGCAGAATATTGGTCCACCTGCTCAATAAACTTGTACGTAAATTCAAGGAATACAGGTCAGTCAGAACAATTTTGTAAAATGGTGTAGCTTGAGCCCTCATACTAGATTTGAATCTTGTTACCATGTTTAATAGTGAAGACAATATTGCTCTACTATAAGAACAGACACATAGAAGAATGTAACAGATTTATCAAAAATAAAATCTTAGTTTTATGGTCAACAGATTTTGAAGAGGATGCCATGACTTTATGAAATAAAAATAGAATCTTAAATGGGTGTATTGGCACTATTGCCACTCAAGATTTAAAGAATGAGCTTAGAATACCTCCTCAAACCTTATACATAATTTTCAAATAAAATATGATTATCAAACTAAATGTGAGATGTAAAAACCTATAAACATAAATGTAAGAATTCATGACATTGGATCAGTGAAGGTTTCTAAAAATTTTGACATGGAAAGCATTAGTGGCTAAAGAAAAGAAGAATATACTGGTTAATATCAACTGATAAGCTTTTATAATTGTATGAAAGAAGTGAAAACATATCCACCAGATAGAGGGCACATATTTTTTTGGGGGGGGTCCTGTCATGGGGCCTAAACTTTTGGGCATGAGCGCTTTCCCTCATCTCTTCGGCTCAAGGCTAACACTCTACCACTTGAGCCACAGTGCCACTTCTGGCTTTTTTTCTTTTTTTTTGCTTATGTGTTGCTGAGGAATTGAACTCAGGGCCTTATGCGTGCAAGGCAAGTGCTCTACCACTGAGCCACCTTCCCAGCCCGAGGGCACATATTTGTTAATGGTACAATGTTAATGCTACAATGATCTTGAGTCTTAAGTACTTTTATATCTTCTAATTCTATATATTATTTTCCTGAACAGGATATTTCATTAAAGAACATATATAAATTAATACTCAATAGGAAGAGCATATGAAATAATCTCCTTTTTAGTTTCTAAGAAAAAAATAAAATGAAAACTCACTAGTAGGACCATAATATAAAAAGATGATGCAAAATATAATAATGAATTTGTGGAGAAATTGATATACTCCACATAGTAGATTGATTTGCATAATACTCCAATCATTTTAGCAAGTAAGTTTTCAAGTCTTCAAAATGTCAAAAAGAATTGTATATGATTCAGCCATTACACTTCTATGTATGTATTAAAGAGGATTAAAAAACTTGTTTGGACATAGAATGTAGTTCATTGACAGTGCACGTGAATATTCTGTGTGAGATCTGGGAAATAATCTCCAAAAATGAATTTTGAAGAGACACACTATAGAGGATGTATGCTGGACAAATTCTTGTAAGAGAATTTTATATCAAGTTTAATGTCTGTTCTAAAATTTACAGCTCTATTTGAAGAAATGCAAGTGAAAATTAGGCTTGGAAAATTTATGATCGTACAATTCATTTCCAAAGCACTAAAATGTATGCTATAGAAGGAGATGATATATGGCATGTGAATTACATGTCAGCAAAAAAAAAAAAAAACTATTGGTAAAAATACTTCACACAAAGTGCAGAATACCTAAAAAGATGTTTTCGTTGTTGGCTAAAAACTATTTGTAAATTACAGCTTTTAGAACAAAGATTTGATTTGTTTATTTTGAGGTTTTTTGGTATGTTTATTTTAGTTTTACAGAGATAACTCAACCAAAAAAATGTATGTGATAACTGGAATACCTAGGAATTATGCATCACTTATAAATAATTGATAACCTTTTCTGGAAGAAACGTTTAGCAAATGACAGAAGATCCAAATCTATGCATGTACATTTTACGAAAGCCATATGTTACTTGATCAATCCAATTGCTTTTCTCTACTTTGCTAGGAAAAAAAAGTATTCCCAAGATAAGAGCCAATAGCAATGAAAAGAAAAAAAATATACAATAATCTTGTTTATTTGTGAAAATAACAAATGAAATGAAGCAATTCCATTTAAGGGACTCAATATTAGTATCTATGAAGATGTTCCTGAATGCCAACATCCACTGAATTTTTGGAATTTTAATTTCTACCAAAATATGAAAACTAGAAAAAGAAAACAAATACAGTCTTAGAGTAACCAGCCTTGGAATAAAGTTCTTAATTGTTTTGAAATTACAAAAGAATTGATACCATTAAAAATTATTCTTTCCTATGCAAATCATTTAAAAATTTTTAACACTTATTATAAGTCAAATATCAAACAAGAGTAATTTTACACAATCATTACAAATATTATTTTATTACTGTCAAAAATAGAATAAAAGACCAGTCTCACTATGTTATCATTATTCTTAATTCCTAATCATTTCCTAAATATCTTAAACAATCTAAATAGTCATGTATTTAACATAGATGTAGATATTCTATACTTATACTTAACATTTTCCAGGGGCATGTATTCATGTTTCTAAGAAATGTTCACAGCAGTTAAAAGATACTTTTGTGAAATTAATGAAAATTATTTTGTTGCTGCTGTTGTTGTTGTTGTTTACAAGGCCTGTGCATTGTCCCTAAGCCTTTTTATTCTCAATGCCAGCACTCTACAACTTGAGGCACAGAGCTAATTCCTGTGGTTAATTGGAGATAAGAATCTAACAAGTACTTTTCTGTCTGGGTTAGTTTCAAAAACTAATCTAAGATCTCATTACCCAGAATAGCTCCATTTATAGGCGTGAGTCACTGGCACTTGGTTTGATGTATTTTTTTTTAATTTTAAATATATTTTAAGATGTTTGGTTCATTATACTGTACATCGTTCTACACATAAATTTAGATATATGTATATATTTTTGATGACAAATAATCTCTAAAAATGTATATCTTTCTACACACACACACACACACGCACACACACACACACACATTATATATATACATATATATATTTCTGAAGACAGACACCTTCTAAAACTGTATGCTACTATTTTTTGACCTTTTTTCATTTCAAAGATATACAGTCTATTTTGCCAAAAGTTTCCTAGGATAAAATGACTAACCTTCAATAGAAAGTTTATTACTTTCAAGGGAATTTTAGATATACACATGATATTGTAGTAACATTTACAGTATATTACTTGAAATGATTCTGTTCAAACTCTTAAATATTTGTGTGTAGTGGTAGGGAGAGAGGAAGTGAATTCATATTGGTTAAGAATTTGCAATACTTCAAAAATCTATTCCATAATTTGTTATAAGCACATAGTCAAGTTACCTGTTATGGCTTAGATTTTGTTTATTTGTTTAATTTTAATATGTATGTATGTACAGTGGTAACATTAAAATTATTAATCAACAGACAAATAATTGCAAAATCATAGATATATATCAGACTTTCAATAGATAGCAATGATGATGCTAATATTAATTTTGATGATGATGATGAACACCACAGTGTACCCTGATAATGACCATGTTGTGATTGAAAAGGATAAAAAAACTTTACACAATTTTCAAGGTATATTTCCCACATTGAATACATAGTAATCAACAGACTTGGATTACATACGCTAAGAATAACAAGATGAGAGTTTCAATATCAAGAAATACAATCACAAAAACAGGTAGAGGCAGTAAAAACCCTCATGTAATTCCTACAGTCTCTTTCATGTATACTCACTATTCTTGGTGGTATTGTTTTCTTATAAATAAAATCATTAATTTCCACATTTTGATGGACTAAGGTGTACTTTTCAACTTAGTGTGATTAGTTCAAATAACATTCTCATATACATACTATTCATTAACCAAAGTTTTCCAATTATATATTAAGAGTATGTTCTTCAATTTGACACAATTTACATAATACTACTTACATATCTGTAGTTACCTTAAAAGGACTTAGGCCATAAAGCAAGGAGGTAAAATGTATTTTTATTTCTGCATGCAACAATTTGTGACTTTATACCAACAAACTGATTTTGACTCTTTCCTTATTTGTAAGGTAAGTTGGAAAATGTAAGGTCTTTTCACTTTTCTCTTTTCTTGCTCTAGAAGTCAACAAATATATTCTTCATTTTTTCTGGTAGATTACATCCATTTACAGTTGAGGAATGTAAGGCCAACAGTCAATGTAGTGAGTAAAGAATGATAGCAGAATTTTTGTCTGAGGTCTTCACTCTGTGTGCTTACAAAGAGAGTAATTTGGTGATGGAGAGGACCAATATGAAAAGACTATGGGGAAAAAGCATACTTTGGAAATGGTTGTTTTAGGACTAGGTGACAATGATGAGTAAATGAAACAGGCTGGTGTCAGGGGCATAAAACGGAATACATAGGAATCATATTAGTCACAGAACCTGAGAAAATCTTGGTCATTCATCTTATCTAATGGGAGGGAGTAGAAGGGTAAGAAGAAATCTAAGGTGCTTCCACAGGTCTGGCTGGCAACTGTGTTAGTGATATTCTTAGTAATAAGGACCACAGGTTGAAATGATGGAGTTAGGGGATAAAACTCTCTGATTGTTCTAAAGTTCATATTAAACAGATGCAAATATAGGTCTGTTTAGACATCATCAAAATATCCATGACCATGCATATGAAAAAGGATAATAAAATTGGGGGGGTATTATTGAAGGGAAGAGGAAAATAAAAGTTCTCACACAAGTGTGAGCAATGTGAGCACCAGTGTGGACAAGATTGGAAGAAAGAGAAAAACAAGGAACCAAAAAAGTAATAAACAGATTTTCCGAAGTAAAGGAAGGAAAGAATTTTCAGGAAGATATTGAAGGAAATATTCTATTTGGTTTAGAAAAGTAAAAGGACATAGACAAGTTTAATAAGAACAGTGTCTTGGTGAAAGTCATATTGATAAAATTTTGAGGTATGAATGTGAAGCCATAAAATTCTGGATCCATGAATTCAACAAATCCTGTTGATTATAAATGCTGGGAACAAATGCTTTTATGCTGAGCTTAGCAAAATTATACAGATATAATTCTCATGAACTTTACTTAGAGGTATTCTGTGAATATTTTTGAAGACTGTGTTTAGCCAGCAGATTAGAGATTGTACTACAGCACAGACAAGCCTAATTTGTCCTACAGTTCCAATGAGTGACCCATGTATGCACAACAGTTTGGTATTTTATTGAAATATCTTTAGATATATTTGGATATTTTATCAGCCTATTCATTATAAATGTAGGAAAAGTAACACCAAGTATTAGGTTGAACATACAGCCTTACTGATGTGACTGAAGACTCCTGGAATTGATTCCTCTTTAGAATAGAAAATTCCTCAATTGCCATTGACACATCATAACTGCCATATACTCTATTTAACTCTAGTTCTTGTTAGGGATATCTCCATGCTGAAATAAATCAATCAACCTGCCACAAATTCTTATATGTAGGAAGTACTTATAAACTTCAAGCTTTTATTGAATGGAAGAGTTCAGACATTACCCTCACCATTAGGATTAAATGCCTAAAAAGATAAGGCATTTTGCTTTAATGTCTTTCTTTCATTTTCTTATACACATTTGCAAGTAGGTAAGGATTCTTATGTAACAACAATACAATGGTGCCTTGTTTTAACACAACGTCTAAGAGTTAGTGTTAATTCGGATACTTACTAATTAGTTCCAGATTTTGTAGATATTTATATTTCTCCTGGGTAAACTAATGAGCTCCATGAAAATGTCCCTAAGGAGTCTTTCAATTCTAATACCACTGTTTGTCTCAAAATGCTTTAAATTCTACATCCTCTAATGTGGGCATAGGGTTATATTGTGGAACTTTTCTTCTCAGAGAGTGAGTACTACCTTATTGCTTAACATGGACAAAGTACCTTCATACATAGACTGTGTGTATGCAAACAAGAAGTGGTAGTTGAGCAATGTTCTTAGCAGTTTTTACAGATGAAATGGAAATAGAGCAACTATGAACTCAAAAGGAATGTGCAAAAAGACAGAGGCACAAGTAGAATGTGCCAAGGAAATGTTTAAGTGTAATTTGAAATTATTTGCTTAAGTGTGAGGGTGTGTTCAAAGTACAGCTTCAGACAATGTAATTGGATATCTTCAGGGGAAACTGCATTAAACTATTCTGGGATAATTGTACAAGTAGAAGCCCCTTAGTCTGACTCTAATCAGCCACAACATAATCAACTTAGGGATTATTTTCCAAGTGCAAAGTGAGAAAAAGAGGGCTCATCAGAGTTAGTGTTCAGGTTGAAGTACGTCTTCATTTATTTTAGAGCATTAAACTAGGAAAAAGCCAAGTAAACATTTTGCAAGTACCTAAATTAAGTGGGATGTATTATATTGGTCTCTTTTTAACTTGGAAGTTATAGATTATGTCCTTTTATACTTGGGACAATGATCTGCTATCAGTTATTTCTTCTCTTCCCCTTCTTTTGTCCTTCCACTTACATAATTTTTATTTAAAGAGACATACTTTCACTTGCATTTGTAAATCCTTCAAAATTATCTGAACTGCTTCATACTTCTGGCAACCTCCTATATCTTTCTCAAGGGAATATGTTGTTGCAGGGAGCCGGGACAAACGCCATTACAAGATGGCGCCCGCTTCCTTTCAGCCTAGAAGTAAACAACTCCATATTAGGCAAGTGCTTGGCGGGGCTGCGAGTCCCCAGCTGTGCGCATGTGCCATCATTATGAATCCTGAGCCAATCCCGTGGCACCTGGTGACGGTGGAAGGCGGACAGCCAATCCTGAAGCGACCCGTGTTCCAAACCCTATATAAGCGGCTGCATTTCCTTGCTCGCTATCTTGCGCTCAAGCTCTCCCTTCAACTAAAGGCTCTCCAATAAAGTGTGATCTGAGAAGACTCCTGGTGTGGTGGTCGTTCTTCCTCGCTGGCCGAGAAGGCGTTCACCGCAAGTGGTGCCGAAACCCGGGACCTGCGCAAGAGGTCGAACAGGAGCCAGAACTCAACACACGGAGAGGAGACGTCGGTAATTGGACTGGCGAGTTTGATGAGATGCTGGAGCAGCTGCGGATTGCCATTGTGATTGTTAATTCAACGCGAATGGATCCCGGATTTGTGGAGGGGCTCCAGTCCTGGATTTCCTCCGCTGTTTCCTGGTTTAAGGAGTGGGTGGGAGTTGGAATGTTTTTAGCCTGCTGCTTGGGCGGATGCGTGGTCTGCCTATGGTTGGTCTGTCGCCTTCGAGCCCAAACCAATAGGGACAAAGTTGTTATTTCGCAAGCATTAGCCGCCTTGGAGAGTGGATCCTCACCCCAAATTTTGCTGTCGGCCCTGAGAGGTCATTAAGCCTTATCATTTCGCATAGCCCTAGCACCCCGAGGGATCTGGGGATCCCATTGCACCGGGACGGGTATGTGACTGATAACTTGGAACAGGGTGTAAGGCAAACGCACTGCACTTGGGCAAACGCACTGCACATGGGAATCACTTCCTGGCGTAAGCCCAAGAAGAGCACGTTGGGCTGCAAGTGGGTTGATGCCCAAGATCCCACCTCTGCAAAAAAGGCATCGGACGGGCCTGGTCGTCACTGGGGAAGGCGCCCCCCAGGCGAAGGCCAGTGCAAGGTCCTCTCTTTGAGACAGAGGCCCGACCTCTACTCTTACCTGTTACCAAAACAAAAAGGGGGAACTGCAGGGAGCCGGGACAAACGCCATTACAAGATGGCGCCGCTTCCTTTCAGCCTAGAAGTAAACAACTCCATATTAGGCAAGTGCTTGGCGGGGCTGCGAGTCCCCAGCTGTGCGCATGTGCCATCATTATGAATCCTGAGCCAATCCCGTGGCACCTGGTGACGGTGGAAGGCGGACAGCCAATCCTGAAGCGACCCGTGTTCCAAACCCTATATAAGCGGCTGCATTTCCTTGCTCGCTATCTTGCGCTCAAGCTCTCCCTTCAACTAAAGGCTCTCCAATAAAGTGTGATCTGAGAAGACTCCTGGTGTGGTGGTCGTTCTTCCTCGCTGGCCGAGAAGGCGTTCGCCGCATGTTGTCACTACCATTTTTATCCTATATGATATTGGATACCTTCCTGCTTAATTCAGTGCAAGATACACATTAGACTGATCCCCATATCTCAACACTTGTACCACCATGAAATCCTATCTTACATAGAAATCATGATTTTAGAATGTCTGGGTAAGTGGCATCTGTCATTTTTGAATGGCCCTACGTGATACTTACATGAAATCATGTTTTAAACCAATGTACTACTCAGTAGATGAATGAATTGACAAAGTGTGTTATATATATATACCCGGTGGAATTATATGCTTCTAATTCATAAGGAAATGGAAACACTTGGAAAAATCCTACTAAGTAAAATACACAAGACAAAAAGAAATAGATTCCATGGTTTCCCTCATTTGTAATAAGTAGGAAATATCTAGGATTGTCCTAGCAGATGAGCACAATGGTTCAATAGCTATGTGTGAGAAGATGCTGAGCAAAATGAACTCCTACATATGAAAACAGAGGTTTTTCTTTGTGGTTGTTGTTTTTAATGTACTATGTGATTTCTTTTTTGTTTTGTGTTTTCTCCTATGGCTTATTCCCTGCTGTATTTGTTTTCAGTATCATGTGTCATTGTATATATATTTATCTTAATTTGGCAAGGGAAGAGGAACAACAAAATGGCAAGACAAAGGAAAAAGGGCAAACCAATGCAATAGCAATACTCACAAAACAAAATGTTGGAAATATACATTACAACTTATGAGGGGTATTGGGGTGAAGGAAAACAGTGAGAAAAATGAGGGAGTGGGTAAAAAGTTCATGTTATGTATTCACTACCTTACAATTACTGCAACCCCTTCTATATATCCCCTTGACAATAAAATTTAATTAAAATATAAGCTACATAAAATATAATTTCACTGTGTAGGTATAGTAAATATTATTCAATTACCCCTTTCTTTATCAGAGGTTCATCAACTTGAATGTTATCAAACTATACAATATTTTCAGAATATATTTGCCATTATTTTGAGAAAACATTATTTCAGCAATGTCTCATACTAAAACAAAACACAGTTCTATTCTATGGAAAGTATTAACTTTTAAAACTGAATAATTGTTAAGAGAACAGAATATATGTGTTCTTCAAAATTCCTATGACTACTAAATACTCATTTTCAACTTCTGAACATGCCATACCAGAGACATTTAAAATAGTATCTGTTTGCTTTTTATTTAATTCTGCAACAGATGCAGTTTCCAATGGGATGTAACATATTTAAAAGTCAACAAATATACCCACATTCTGGTAGAAGATAAACCTATGAACTATCTATAATAATTAGTTCCTGAAGAGTATACATTTGTTCATTAGAGTAAGCTATTATTTCTATGACAATCAATCCCAAGTTTTTATACCGTAAAGTCATCCTAGCACAACAGTTTCCAACTTGTAAATTGCACCTTAAAATTTCCTAAATTCACATTATGACTTCCTTATCACTATTGTGAAAAAATGCTACATTTCTGCTGTGATGCCCTCCCAACTGTGCAAAGAACACTACAATAAACTTTGCTGCATCATTTTCCCCCCAGTGTTATTCTTGAGATCAGAACACTTACAAATATTATTTATTGTTATATTTATTTTATTATAAATTATTATTATTATTATTTTATCTATCATAGATATTCAGGAGATCCGAATATCTGAATATTAAGATCTGAAGATTATGGTTCAAAGCCCACCCAGGCAGGAAGTTTCCTTAGATTCTTATCTCCAATAAACTGTTCAGGAAAAGCCAGACACAGTGGCACTGAGGTTCAAGTGGTAGAGCAGTAGCCTTGAGCAAATCAGGCTCAGGGACAGTACTCAGGCCCAGAGGTCAAGCCCTAAGAGAAATTAAACAACAAAAACAAAATAAAAACAAACCTCAAACATAGCTTTTTTCTCATTGTATATAAAGGTATGTAATTAAGGAAATTTCTTCCGGTGTTATGTATAGGTAGAAGAAAAAAAGATTTCACACAATTACTCTCTTCATGCCATGTTACACCAAAGTCTCAAAATTTGCTCTTTTTCTAAATTTATAAATTAAAAGCATCCATTTGTTGGCAACGCTGTCTAGATTATTCATGTCATACATGAACTGTTGGAATTATTTATTAACTAAGTTCTAATTATACCTCACTTGAAAGAATATTCTAGGCAATAGAATTCCAGAATCATATGTGAATTTCTAAATTAAACCTTCTACTTGAATACAATTTTGTAGTATCCTATATAGTATGAAATTTCAAAAAATATTTATTTTAAATCTAATTCGAATTTAGCCAGGTCCACAAAGTCCTACATTAGATGAACTTTGCAATTTCTCCAGGCTTTTTTTTTTTTTAAATTGAATTTAATTTTATTTGTGAACATACTGTACAGAGGAGTTACAGTTACATGGGCAGTATAATGCAAACATTTCTTACAAAGCATTGCAGCCTCCTCCTTTGTTTACCCTTCACATCCCTTCCCAGCCTCCCCCCTTCCCCCCAATCCCAATCCTTCTCCTTCCCCCCCCCCCCGCACCGACGTTGTAAAGCTCGTTTTGGACATGACAACTTGTACTTCTCATTGTTGCAACAGGCCCACCTGTATCCTTAAACAACTTTTTTTTCCCCATCTCCTCCACAAGTTATACTGACATCAAATATAGTGAAAGCAGGGGTTATACTGTAGGGGAGGGACATACAAAGCAACAAAGAGATAATCTTATAAATGTGTTAGAAACACATGCATGAAAGAAAAAAACATTAAAATACACATCTAAGGGTTCATTTTCCTGACGTCACAATACCTGACCTTTTCCGCTTGACTCATACATATAAAAATATGGAACGCTTCACGAATTTGCGTGTCATCCTTGCGCAGGGGCCATGCTAATCTTCTCTGTATCTTTCCAATTTTAGTATATGTGTTGCCGAAGCGAACACTTCTCCAGGCTTAAGCTTATGTTATCCTTCATAATTTCTTTGGAATCCAACAGAATGATGCTTGCTTTTTCAAATTTTTGGTAGGAAATCATGAGCTATTTTGCAACTAGGAATGTTCTGTAATGAAGAGAGCATTTAAAACACAACTGAGGATTATGTGTAAGTTGCATTTCAATAGAAAACTTGACTTCTAAAACATAATGACAAAATTAGCCCAAACTTGCAACTGTGTATTCCTTTCTTGTTGTTTGGTTTGTTTTATTAGAAAAAATTATTCTACCTGGTCCAGGGAAGGTATCACTATGTAATTACACTCTTTAATCTCCTGTCTTAATCTGAGTGCTAGAGTTCCAGGCTTGTATCACATTGCCCTGACATGGTTTGTTGGTTTATTTAATCTAGACACAGACTAGGAATTCTGAACTTCTCCAATGATATTATCCACTAGACTGACTGCTCAGAGTGTTTATGTACTATTTTCAAAGATCTTCTGACATTTGACACAAGATATGATCATTTTCAGATGCACCTGCTGGGATCTCTGATTCATTCCTCCATGGGTCCAATCCTTTTAATAATGATTACTTGACACTCTTAATATGTCTGGTCCCTACCTATGTAATAGTCTCAAACTTTTTGAAGAAAGTCTACTTTCTAATATTAAAATTTATCACTTGATTCTAGTCTCAGGACATATTTCCTAACATTTCTATACATTCTAAGAATTGTGTCATATGTGTGTTTGCACATATAAATGCCTCTGTGTGTATGTGCATACTTATACGAATATATGCCAAAACGTCAAGCTCTTATTCAGCAATCTTGCTCATAACTAATATTCCATCACTTGAGCCATTTTTCCAATGCAGCTTTTGGCTGGTTAATTATAGATAGTGTCGCAAAGACTGTTCTGCCCAGGATGGATGCAAATTGAACTTCCCAGACTCCTTTACATTCTTAGGTTTTATCTTTCCAGGAATATCAACTGCTAAACTACAAGCATTTTTGTGAGTGTAAAGTCTAATCTGTAGCACAAATTTTCAACTCAAAAATTCATATAAAGATAGATGAACATACACATTACATATACTGAGTGTACACTGTTAGAAATGTAATCTTAAGCCAGGTTCCAGTGGCTCACTCCTATAATTCTAGCTACTCAGGAGGCTGAGATCTGAGGATTGCAGTTGAAATCCAGCACAAGTAAGAAAGTTTCTGAGGCACTTATCTACAATTAACCACCAGAAAACTGGAAGTGGATCTGTGTATCAAGTGGTAGAGGTTCTTCTAGCCTTGAGTTGAAGAACGGTGGGACATTGCCAAGGCCCAGAGTTCAACCCCTACAACCATAAAAAAAGAAAGATTAAAAAAAAAGAAAGAAAAAGAAATATGATCTGAGCCACCAGTTCATTGCTAGTGTAATTACTGCTCTCTCAACATAGCCTTTTTTCCAGTTAAGTCCATGCTCTTATATCTGACTTGCTTTGGAACCAGAATTATTCTTCCACTCTACTTTTGACAAATTTGCGTGACTAGCTACCATGATTTAGATGTATTAGAAGAAAGAGAGTGTCCTCATCCTTCATGTTCCACTTGGTAGTAATGCTTTCTCTATATCACTCCCATAGATCTATATACTGGCCTTGGCTTTATTGTTTCAAAGTTGTCTTATTTGCAGTGTCTTCTATAGTATATTGAAAAATTATACTTAAACACAGAACTTTTTCTCCTATTATTCCTATTGTTTCTTCTACTGTTAACTTATCTACACTTGGGAAATACTGCACAACACACACACACACAAAAAAAGTTTCTGTGAAATCTCTTTCCAGTTAAAATTAGCCTTAATTTATAGAGAACTTATGAAATTTGAACTTAATGTACTCCTGGATAATGTTTTTTCATGCTTCTTATTGTAAAAATAATGTACAGAGTGTTAGAGTTACATAAGTAAGGTAATGAGTACATTTCCAATCAATCGAGCATTGTTACCTCCTCCTTTGTTTTCCCCTGCCATCCCTTCCCTCCCCATCTCCACAATTCCCCCTTCTCTCCACAAGTTGTAAAGTTCATTTTCTACATAGTGTCTTGTTCAACTCATTGTTACAATGTGTCATATTGTATCCTTGTTTCAGCATTTTGTTATTTCCCTTCCCCTCCTCACATTAGAAAAGTGTAGATGCAGGGCACCAAAATCATATCAAGTGAAAACGGGTTATAATGTGGGGGAAGAACATAGAAGAGAAACAAAAAAATTCACATAGTACATTTTAGATATATTAAAAATGATAGCAAGAAAGAAACAAGAAGATGTGTCCCTATCTTGGGGTCCATTTCACTTAACATCATCTTATATGGCCATATGTACATTGATAATGTTTTTATAAGCCATTTAATTCCATATTTTGTCTTTACTAAGTTGCCTCTGAAACACGTGTTACCTCATGTCCAACGATGTCTTTGTGCTATTTCAACGAAGCCAGAAAACATTCATTTTACCTGGATCAGCACAATAGGTAGTTACTGAATGTAAGTGGAAGGAAGTGTTACTGCAAGTGGAAACTGATCCCAAGAGAGGAATTGAACATAAAGGAATGACAAAGTTCAAGTTAAGAAAAGAATGCAAGGCTTGAAGGAAACTCTGTCTTGGGCTTATTCGAGTGTGTTCTTTACTCATATAAAACTTGTCTGTAAACTTGTAGTGGAGAGTATTACAAAAGGAAACAATATGCCATTTGAAGGCCAGCATAGGAAAAAAAATAACTTTGTTTGAAAAGTGTTCTACTGTAAAGAAACAAAGACGTGCAGGTTGTATAGTGTATTATGGAAGGATATTTCACTCCTGAAATGATTTTCTTATTGCGAATCAGTTATCAATTCCTTTTGTCTGGTCCTGAGTTCTCCATAACAATAAGGATTCCAAAAAAGCAGGATACACTGAATATGATCAGCAAAAGGAGCCTCTTCTCAAACCAGTGCTTTAACCATGGTCCCATAGTAATATGTGGGTTTTTTTTGCTTGTTTGTTTATTTAGTTGGTGCTGGTTCTGGGGCTTGAACTCAGAGGCTGGACCCTGTCCCTGAACAATTGTCTTCCATGTCCAACTGCCCCCAAATCTAGTACTCTACTGCTTGAGCCAAAACTCCACTTCTGGTTTTTTTGGTGTTTAATTACAGATAAGAATTTGACAGACTGTCCTGCATGAGTTGGCTTTGAACTGAGATAGTAAAAATGGCAAGTGACATTAACTGTATCAAGATTTCTGTTTTGAACCAAGAAATACTAGATGCAGTTTACTATAAAACTAATATTTGACAATTTTTAAAAGAAGAGAATATGTCCAGCAAAGAAGCCATAACTTAAATTACTCAGCAAAAGTAGGTGCACTGAATCATTTTGAAATTTTTTCTGATTGGGAAGATAACTACTGACTTCATAGTTCCTTTTGGGGAAACTTAAAGTCATATTTGCATTTTTTTCTTCATCATAGGGCTTGAACTCTGATCCTGGGTGCTGTCCCTGAGCTTTTCTGCTCCAGTTGAGCACTCTACCACTTTAAGTACAGCACCACTTCCAGGTTTCTGGAGGTTAATGGAAGATAAGTGTCTCCTGGACTTTCCTGTCCAGGCAGGCTTTGAACCACAATCCTCTGGTCTCAACCTCCTGAGTAGCTAGGATTACAGGCATGAGCCACCAGCACCCAGCTCATATTTGCATTTATGTGCAGGTAATGACACTATGTAGACCAAGAATGGAAATTTGAATCAAATGATCACATTGTAGCTTTTCAGATAAATTGAGTTAGCAATAGATATGTCCTCCTTTTCCATGTTGTTATATTAATGACTCACGAGGTATAGGACTCTCACATTAGCATCCTCTGCTGTTTGCGTATGCTGACTTAGCTGCAGAAATTGTTCATAGGGAAATAGAGAAAGACAGATTTTTAGAAAGGAAAGGAGATCAGTTATGAAAGAAGGAAATAAAACTTATCTCACAGGAATTAAGAACTAGCCAAAGAGATTTAGAATGCCAAAGGCAATGAAGAATAAGCCTATTTGATAACTAGTTCTTCAATAACCAAAAATGGTTCCCTAGAACTGTTTTTGGTATAACTTAGTTCTTATTATCATTTATTCCTTCCATATGGAGTTATTCTATCTCTTCTGTCAAAAGTATTAATTAGCCTCTGCCTTTTTGGTGCCATACCTGACAAAAAGATTTCCAAAATCTCACTTAGACTACTCTTCTCATTGTGATTAGCATTGAACACTTAAAAGCCTGAAATCTTTGAATTTCCAGGATTAATCTTCACCTGATATCTAAAATCTGATATCTAAACACATTCCTGTCATTACTTGCTGTGACCAATTAACAAAACTTTTTTTGTTCAACACAGTTTTCTAATATAGATAAAGTATATAAATTAAGGACTATTGTCAGGTATCAGAATGGAAGGAGCAATTATATATTCCATGTATGGGTTATTTTCTATTTACTAACTAAATGATTTTTTGCCAGGCGTGGAGCTCAAACTCAGGGCCAGGGAACTGTTCTTGAGACTTTTTTCTTAAGGCTTGCACTCTACCACTTGAGCCACAGTACCACTTCTCATGTTTCTTTTTCTGTGTATTTGGTACTAAGCAATGGATCCCAGGGTTTCATGCATGCTAGGCAATAACTGTACCATAAAGCCACATTCCCAGATACCTAAATAACTTTCTTAAGATGGCATTACTTTTTCATTCCATTAATATATATTATAATTTTGGCCAGGTCGAAGTGGAAAACAATACTAAGTTCAGTATGGCTGGCATTCCTATCACATCACTAATGAAGTACAGTGTTAAGACCTGCAGGACTCATAGGGCTGTTACATGTGACATTATTATGTAAAGCACCATTAACTGTCATCTCCGACATCCTTAACATTCTGCTTCCACTTTCAACGTGAAGAGCTAAATATCTAAGACTTTTTATTGATTGGGTGTTTTTCCTAGGAAGGAAGAAGGAGGATGTGGAAGGTGATGGTGGAAAAATATGTATATTGGCTCCCTGTCCATTTTTTACATTTTTAGAAAGTGCTACTGATGAACTCCCACATAGTCAATGCTATCTGCACAAGATGCAGATAAATGAAGGCATTTATTCTGGTGGATAGTCACATATGTTAACAAACTCCATTTCTAGAAAAAATAGATACTAGGTAAGAAAGTATAAAGTATTGTCTATCAAATGATTTCTTCTCCTAGCAGAAAAAACATGTAATATTGAAATGATTAATCCAGCTTTCTTTGATGTTCTCTAATTCCTGAAACATTCAAGCATAAAATCATGATTTGAAGGTCTCAGTAGTTTTGGAAACAGAGTTACATAATAGCTTCCTTCCTGCAGACATGTGATGGCAAGTATGATTGATTGTTTTATAGTTCTCTTCTTTTTCCTCTTTATCTCAAGTGTTGTATTTCTTGGCATATTTCTCTGTCCTGCATCAGCTTCCTGAAGGTGAGATTTACCTCTACTCTGCAATGTCAAGATGGATCATGTGACTTACTTCAGCTTACAAAAATAAACCAGAAGTGGTCAAAGGGTATTTCTAGGGGAAGATTTCTAGCCCAGTGTCTGTGTCTAGCGGCTGACTTGTTTTCCCTTAGCCATAAAAATAGCATATTTCTAGAGGGAGTCTTCTTTCAATTTCTATACTGGAAGAATATAGCATGTGAAATAGAGGCAAAAGTCAAATGCAGCCACAAGAACACACACACACACACACACACACACACACACACACACACACACACACATAAAACAGGCAGAACTAAGCTCATATTAGAATATGATATAAAGATGTTAGTTTCTTACCATTCTTGTATATGTTTATGATAGTTGACTATAGCACACCAGAATTTAACAAACACTAAACAAGAACTAAACAATTATATAACATTTTCTGTTTGATGCTATTCATTTTTTATAAATAAGCATTCTCCATGTGATCACTTGTGGGGTTATCTTTTTCTATACATGTTTTTAATCACTATAGTCCACTGTATCTAATATCCACAATCATTATCCAGACCTTGTCACTGAGATGAGGAAGAACAAAATGTCTAGATTTCTCCTTCTCATTTCCTCTTCTCATTTTTCTCTGTGAATTCTTATCCTTTCTCCAAATTTTCCTATTAATAAAGTAAGAATGACACATTGTAGATATCAAGCAAAAGGCTTCAAAGCTAGAATTTCATTCTTTCAGAAATAGGAAAAGTAAATCATGACTCTAAATATCTAATAAACCATTTGCCTTGGCCAATTTTTTTAATAAATAGTAATTTTTAAAATTTTTTAAAAATAATTTTTAAATAAATAGTAATTTGTTGTGTGCTTTGGGCAGGCATGAAATAAGACTGCATTAACATTTTGTGAGTCGAGGGTAAATTTTATCAGAATCTAAACATAATGAAAAATAAATGATTTTAACATAAATAGCTGTGAGGTACATTTTTAACGTGACATACACACAGAGACATCTTTTTTCTTCTTTTCCTCTCAACAGTGATTCAACTTCAATAATCAGTTCATGTAATTCAAATAACTGTGTTTCAGAAATAGATGACACAAAAAGTTAGAAAAAGAGAACTAGTATTGGGTGGTATAGTTTTTAAAAATAGCTGTCAAATAAATATTAACCATAATTCCAAAATAATAGTCAAATGCTCGTGAAAAGAGAAGATTTTAAACAGAATGTATAAAAAGTACCAGTGCCAGCACTGCTTCAGGAGCTGCTCTCTGGGATTTAGGGCTTCTAGTACATGAGAATGTTTTAACCAAGAATAATTGCTTTCAGGGACTACATTTTTTTACTTATATTTCATAGAAAAATATGTTGTTCAAATTTAATGAAAGGATAACAGTTTATAGTAGAAACAATGCTACACACTTATTGTAGTAGGCAGTGAAATACCTTTCCAAAATATCATCCCTAAATATCTAATTCCTCAAATGTAGATTTGCATTTTATACATATGTATATATCTATACATATATAGATATATACAAGTTTGTAAAATAATCACCTTTCATTACCCAAGGACAGCAAATTTGAATAATTATCAGATGGGGGAAGTATATTCAAATGGGTACTTAAAAGTCCCAGCTTTAGTGGGAAAGGGACATGATTAGGTAAGAACCCTCAGAAAGATGTAAAGATGCTACATTAGAAGATAAAGGAAAAGACATCAACCCAGATTCTGAAGTTTCTGGAAAGCAGAACAGGAAGTAAATTCCGTTTCCACTAGAATCATCTGAAAAGTTTTTCAGCTCTGTCGGTGGCTCGATTTTAATCTAGTGAGACTTCTTTTAGTTTTCTGTCCTTTAGAACTAAAATGATAAATACGGATTATACAAGCCACGTAACTTGTCGAAATTTGACAGATTTGATAGAGTAAACCTAGTCAACTACAGCCTTTTACTGATGCAACTACAGGGACACCACATGTCCTAGTTTCTGAGAATAAGAAAAAGTTGCCACTGGCTTTGTATACATGTATGATGTACATACTACTAAAGGCCTTGCATTAATGAAGTCTTGAAATTCTAAATAATATCAATAAAAGGAGCTCCCTATCTTTATTTTCACATTTGGGGATCACTAATTACTACAGTTATGTAGAAAGCTAAGGTGAAAATACGGAAATGAAATCTTTCTTCTAATATTATAAAGATAATTTATGTCATTTTGAGTAATAGATTCTAAAGTAATAAAAATAAAGTAAAACAGAAACAGAAACTCAATTTTCTATCCTTCCTAATTTTCCAACAGAAATTAGAGAATCCAGTAAACAGACAACAATCCCAGAATAGTATAAGATGTTATAAGATCACTAGATGATGACAAAGAAGATAACAAAAATGGGTCCCTTGGAACAATGGGAAACAAAATCTACACCTACAGATTGTGATATAGCTAGAAAATAATTTCCACTATTCTGTATTTGATATTTTAGTTTTGTTTACACAGTAACTTTCCTCTCAAAGGAAATGACTCTTTATTAATACTTAAGGGTTTGCAGCTTATAACGCAGCAACAAGTAATGTTTCTAAATGTTAAAAAGAATGACACTAAGAGTAGCCAAGGCTACTTGTGTTGCTATAGCTAATAAATAAGAATGATCTTTGGGAATAGTCAAACAATGTTTATCTTTTTCAAACTTTTCCTCTTCTCCAACAAGAGAAATCCTAGTCAAGATATGTAAAACATTAATAAAGGATTTTTATATTTTTTATTGTTCACACAAAAGCAAATACACTTTTCCTCACAATTATTTTATAGAAAAAAGTTTATTGCTTTGGCTTAGGTGTTTTCCTTCCTTTGGGCATTGCTCTCTATTATTTTAGCAACTACACAGAAAAACAAGATAAATCCATTATGCTTATGTTGAATTGTTCAAAGTCAAGCTGTCTTCAAACAAAGTTTTCTGTTCTCTTCTACACTGCTAATTGAAGTTTAAATGATATAAAAAACGTGATACTTTAATGTACATTTTCATTGAAACCAGTGAAAACAAGAGTGTCTGTTTTTGCTTTTTAAAATGTTTTCAAGTATTTTCCTTGGCTATTTTCATTATTGCCTTTGTTCCATCCTCTAATCAGGAACACAGAATTTCACAAAAAGATCTTCCTAAGGAATAGGATGTTACTCAAAAAAATAGGCGTATAATTAAATATTTTCATCACGGATTGAATAGCTCAGAAGACATTTTGCTATTATTGGCATGGTTCTTAACCTAAGTGAAATGCATGTAAATGTGACAGTTGTTCCAAACAATGATTATGGCTTATACTTTTCTGCTTCAATGAGATGAGTAACTTTACTGTAAATGAAACCTCTGAAAAGATTGGAGGGCATATGGATTTTAGGGTAGAACGGTTAATTTTAGAAAGCCTAGAGAGATTCCATAAACAGCACTTGCTATCACTTATTAGTTAATTATACTTATGTCATGTAAGTATATAAACATAAATATGAATTGAGTGAGAAATGTGTGATTTACACAATTGATTCAATGACAACTAAGACCAGAAAACACTTCCCTACATTTATGTAAACTATTATATCTGTTAGTTTTTTTTTTTTGAGTGTTTTTTATTTATTGTGAAAATACTGTATAGAGGGGTTACAATTACATGGGCAAGATAGTGAATACATTTCTTATCAAGCATTGTAGCCTCCTCCTTTGTTTACCTTTCCCATCCCTTCCCAGTCTCCCCCCACCCCCTACCTAATCCTCCCCCCCCCACCAAAGTTGTAAAGTTCATTTGCGACTTGACAACTTGTACTTCTCATTGTTGCAACGGGTCCATTTGAATCCTTATTTAAACGACTTGTTTTTCCCCTTCCCTTCCGCAAATTATACGGACATCAAATCAGTGAAAACAAGGGTTATACTGTGGGGGAGGGACATACAAAGCAACAAAGAAATAATCTTATAAATGCGTTAGAAACAAATGCATGAAAGAAAAAAACATTTAAATACATATCTTAGTAAGGACAGCACCACCCATGTGATATTCAGGTAAGGGGTAGGCTTATTCAGTAGACCTGCTGGGACCAGGCAAGATTGGCACTCCACACGGCTGGCAAAAGTAAGCTTCTGGCCCCAGGTTAGGCCTTATATAGGGTAGGGGGCGGGGAAGGGAGTGGCCATATCAAATTCAGATGTGACCTCTTCCAGGTGTCCCAGTTGCCTAGGTAATGCACGTACTTTGCTGCGAGGTGGAGACTTTGCTGTGAGGAGGGTAGAGTCTGCTAGCCATCCAAGAGTGGACCTTACAATATCTAGTGAAGATTTAAAGAGTTTTAGAATATATATTTTAAAATTTATGTCAAAATATTTGTTACCTGTTTATTTTTATTTTATTTTTATTTACCTGTGGTTTGAAATCTGGGCCTGGACGCTTTCTCTCAACTGTTCAGCTCAAAGCTACTGTTGTACCACTTGAGCCACTGCCAGTTTTTTGTTAGCTCATTGGAGATAAGTGTCTCATGGACTTTCCTGCCTAGGCAGGTTTTGAACCATGATTCTCAGCTCTCTGAATCCTGAGTAGCTAGGATTACAAGTATGAACCACTGGCACTGATTTCATAATTATTTTTACACATTTATGAAGTATGGAGTGGTAATCCCATTCATTTATATCTTGTGTAATGATCAAGCTACCTCATATCCTATAGTTTCTGTATGTAACATTTCTCTTTAGTGAGACTGCTCAAACCCTTATCTTTTGGCTATGATGAAATATCTATTCTTAACTATAATCACTTTGCTTCTTATGGTATACAATTAATATATTAACTTTTAGTCATGGAATTCTGCTAATTAAAGTTATATAAAGAATGAATTGTAAAGTGAAAGAAATTAATGGTTCCATTTCTTGTTTTAGGAAAACAATTATACCTTTTGTTTTCAATTATATTTCTGTGGGAATGTGTAATATTCATTGATTTAACTGTTAAAATAACAGTTACATTATATCAAGTTGATTCAAACTTGTATTTGAAAATTGCACAGTTAACACAAAATACTTTCACTTTTTTCTACCACATAATTAAAATAACAGTAAAGCAAAGATTGGTGTTAGTGACTCATGTGTAGAATCCTAGAAACTCAGGAGGCTAAGACTTGAAGATTTTAGTTCAATGTCAGTGCAAACAGACAAAAATGTGAAAATTTATCTGCAATTATCCAGCAAGAAGGAGAAGATGAGGATGTGGCTCAAGGAATAGTGTCATCACCTATGAGCAAAAAATACAATGGAGATCATTAAACATTGCGTTCACGCCCTAAAAATGGCATATACACAGAAGGCAACAATAAAAAGTACTATGAACATCAATAATGAAGACAAAATAGTAGAAAAGATCATGAGAAATGTTGTGTTAATTCATGAGAGGGAAAAATCAAAGTCTCATTTGTACAATCTCATTGTACTCATTTGTGTTGAAACCTGGGTTTTGGGTAACATGTGAAAGAGTAGATTGGATTACCTGACATAGCAAACATTGTCTGTGAATATGCACCATCCCATTCTGCAAAAATTTAAACTCGTGATTGTTAATTTAAATAAAACCTCATGTTACAGACTGTTTGGTTCACATAGACAAGAGTCCTTATTTTGAGGCTTCAGACCAGAGCTTTTGTTTATAACCACTCCTTCTTTACCCACCTTCCTTTGCCTTACTTAGCTGGCACCAAGCCAAGTCTTTGAACTAGACCCCCATTGCCTTAATCCCTCCCTTTCTCAAGCTACAATTCATTTCACATGCTATCTATGTCTTCGCATTAATTGTTTTCTTTCTAATCCCCACAAAAAACTCTTATATTCATGTAAACCCAGTATAAATAACCTAATTAGAAAAGAGATTAAGTGTTTACCATTGGCTGAGGCTCTCATCTGTAGGTTTGCTATCTAATAAATCTGTGCTACACTATCACTTTTTTCTCCATGGACTTTGAGTGTGACAAGTTTGATGTAATCCCATTTATCCGGACTTACTTTGATTTGTTGTGCTTCGTGATCTTTGGAAGTTTTGACCTATGCCAAGGAGCCCTCATGTTTCCCCTAACCATTCCTGTAACATTTTAAAGGTATCCGGACTTACATTGAGGTCTTTGATCAATTTGGAATCGATTCCGGTGCAGGGCAATATATAAGGATCTAACTTCAGTTTTCTGTGTACAGCCAATTCTACCACCACAATTTTTTGAAGAGGCTGTCTTTCTTCCATCCTGTGTTTCTGGCTCTCTTATCAAAGATTATGTTCCTATAGGAGTGGATTCATTTCTGGGTGTTCAATTCTGTTGTATTGATGGAATTCTGTGCTTTTATTCAAAGAATGACACCATTCCTGAGGAACAAGAAAGACTGGAAAAAATGATATTTAATGAAATAAGACAGATCCAATTAAATATATGTTGCATTGTTTTCCTCATAGTAATAACTCATAGTTATTACTAGAATATGTCCATAAATCTACAAGTTAATCCAGTAGGTAGTAAAAGACAAATAATTATACTTGGACATGATTAACAACACTCTAAGCATTCACATGGTGAAAACAAGGGATGTTATTCTGAGGAGAGGATCACAATGACTCAATAGCTATGTGCATATGGCCATATTGCAATGAACTCTAAGAATCAATCATGCATGTGAAATACATATATCTGTATATAATTTAATAGATGTCATAAAAATAGCAGACTTCCCTGTTATCTCAAAGCAAAATTCTAAGTTTAAAAGATAAAATTGAGGAAAGTTTTCAAAACAAAAACTAAAATACATAGAGGAAAAAGTGGGGGAGAAAAGATAAGATGAAAAGTAGAGTAGCTATCTATTGAAGAATTCATAAACAATTTCCAAAATTATATAAGATAGCTGGGGTAGAGCTCAGTTGTAGGACTGGACTAATATATACAAAGCCATGTGTTCAATCTCCAAGAAGGCATGATAACTTAATAGATAGTAATAATAAAATAATTACTAGAAATAAATGCTTTCATGTTAGAGAGACCTGAATCCTAAAACAGTATACAAATTACTCTCAATTCTTGTATTCAATGACATGAAACTACAAGCATAAATAGGAAATAGTTTTCCTTTTTTATCCTTTCCTTTAGTTTTCTGTTTTCTTCTTCTCTTTTTTCCTTTGGCACTACTGGTGCTTGAAGTTGCTAAGGCTCTGACCAATTTAGATTATTTTTCAGATGAGGTCTTACTTTTTGGCGAAGCCTCTCTTGAGCAATAATCTCTTAACTATGGCTTCCACAAATGTGAGATAACAGGGAAATTACACTATATCTACCTTTCTTTGTTTTTGTAGTTCCTCACGATTTTTTTTGTCAGAACTGGCCCTGGATGTCAGTGTTCTAAAGTTCTGCCTTCTAATTAGCAAGGTACATTTCATTCCAAGTTTGGACTCAGAATATTTTTCAATGTAAACATTCAATATTGACTTATATTTTCTATATATCTATAAATTCTGTTTAGGTTAGTATGATTCTTTATGATGTTATAATAAGAACAGAGAGAAATCCCTTGAATATTTTCCCAGTGTCTTCAAATATTTATAAGTATGACATGGTAAGTAGGACATTAACATTTCACAAGTACCTAATGCAGACTTCAGTTGTTTTAATTATTTTGTGCACATATTAAGTCTGATATAATTTTATCAACTCTATATTAATATATCATATTTACAGATACGTTTCTTTAACAAAAATGAGTTTGTCTCATGTTTCCCTTTTATAATTAAACCCACTACTTCTCTTTGTCCCATCCCAAACCTGTTTCATCCTGGAAACCAACACATTTTTTTTCTCCGACTTCTAGATCATGCAATAAGTATGCTTTTATGATTTTCTTCAAATCTAAGGTAGATTATTCCCTGTTGTTGTATGCCTTAATATTGTATTGTATTCCCACGAGTTGCCTTTGGTTCTGTCATTATAGAATGTAGCATAATTCGTTTCCCATTCACCTGAAGAAACCCTGAACTGATTTCTATTTCTTTGACTAGAGGAAATTATGCTGCTATAAACCTCTGTGTTTTGGCCTTTGTGTGAATGTTACATTTTATTTCCATGAGACAAAGCCTGAAGAGCTCAATTCCTGTATTATACTGTGGGTGCTTGCATATTTCATATTCTAGGAAACTGTCAAAATATTTTCAAAAGTGGCTTTAGCATTTCACATTCCTGCCAGCATCCAGTTTCTCTGTTTCTTGGTCGCATTTAGTATGGACATTATTGTATTATGTGAAGTAATTCTCATAAAGGTTTAAGATGTCATGTTAGTTTTAATGTGCATTCAGTTGATGACTGATGATGATTTTCTTGTGCTTATTTTTCACAAGAGGTATTTTGATGTTTTCTAATTGATTTTTTTAACATTAGGTTTTGACAGTTCTATGTAGACTCTAGATTTGAGGCATTCTTTAGGTACAGGATTTGTAACTATTTTATCCTTGACTATGGATACCTTTCATCATCATCATTATCATCATCATCATCATCATCATCAACACTATTAGTATTACTACTACTACTTTTTTACATGTATGTATAGTCCTGGGGATTGAACTCAGGGCTCCTGAGATTTGTTGCATTTTGTTAACAATTTACCATTTGAGTCATGCCTCAGTTCTGGCTTTTTTGCTGATTAAGCAGAGATAAGATTCTCAGGAACTTTATTTTGTGGGCTGCCTTCAAACAGCAATACTCAAATCACAGCCTCCCAAGTAGCTAGGATGTGATACATGAGCCACCTGCTCCCAACTTCTATTCACTACTTGTATATGAGCTTTTACAGACTAAATTATTTTACACGTTTATTGAGTTCTACTATATCAAGTTTTCCTTTCCTATAATTTTAATGCCATATTTAAGTATGTTCATCTCCAAAATTGTCAAGACATCTTCCTTCGTTTTATATTTACATCACTCTTTTTGTTTTATATGCCACCTTCAAAACCTGCTTTAAGGTAATATTTGAATAATTTTTTATATTTAAGTCAACATTCACTTTTTAATTCTCCCCAATACTGTCTAAGCTATCACCACTATAAAAGAGAATGTCATTCCACAAGTGCTTCGTTTTACACTTTTATTAAATATTCCTTGATAATATGTATGTGGCTCTAATCTGGTGCCCTAGAGGCCCATTGAGCTATATAATCTTTCCTCTACAAATATGACAATTTTACACTAACAGCTTTAATATTGGACAGAGAAATATGTTCCAGTTCATATTCCTTTTTCAATGAATCAAAGTGTTGGTCAGGTGTTTTAAGAAAGTGTCAAAAACTTATAAATAAAATTGTGAAGCTGGGCGCGGATGGCTCATGCTTATAATCCTTGCTGCATAGGAGGCTGAGATCTGAGGATTGTGGTTCAAATCCAGCTGGAATGGGAATGTCTGTGAGAGTCTTATCTCCAATTAACCACGAGAAATCTAGAAGTGGCAAAGTTGCTCAAGGGGTAGAGCACTGACTTTGAGGTGAAGAGCTGAGGGACAGTACCCAGGCCCGGATTTTAAGAACCAAGAATGACCAAAAAAGGGGAGGGGGGAGGAAGCAGGAGAAATATACATCCTTCAATCCATGAAAACTATATGTCTCTATTTATTTAGATTTTTGTCTTTATATTCAGCATGGTATAATTTTCAATGGTGGTGGGTGAACAACAATGAAATATATTTTGAGGATGTGTGGAGATAGCACAAAAACATTCACAGAAAACCATTGAAAAATAAAGGGCTATGGGAATGGAGTAAGACAGAAACAGGTTAATCAGGCCCTTGATCAATATGTGAGTGTGCAAAATATTTCAATATGATTTCTTCATAGAATTAATATACACCAATTAATAAATATCTTCCAAAGACATTGGTATTCAAGTATGACATAAAGGATAAATACAGATTCTGTGTTGAAATGAAACAATGATAGATGAGAAAATACATAATTATAGTAATTGTGTAAACAAACTAAGAAATTTGGTCAACAGTCTGGGGGCTCATGGCTCATTAGAATAGAAGGCCATTGGTGTATAAGATAATACTAAAATGTTAGACTTGAGCCTATATTTAAGACAGCTTAATGCTAAAGTCAATAAAGGACATGTTTGGCAAATAAAGTAAAATGGTAGCTTACGGACAAATGAAAATAATAATATACATATATGTCTATATACATGTATGTATACATCTGTATATTCATTTATGTGTATACGTATATAGTTATTTGTATATATACATATATGAGTATGAATATATGCATACGTACACATAGTATGTATACATATACACATATTTAAAGAGACTTGAATCAGAAATATATTAAGAGCATATTAATGCCAATGAAAAACTTAACCATCCTGACTAAGTTATCAAAAAGTCCAAATACATATCTCTGTAATAATATATTAACAACCAAATAACTTATGGAAAGATCATAACATACCTAGACATTGCATACATATAGAGATTAATGGAAATAGAAACAACAAGATAGCACTGCACAACCACTATGTAGAATTTGGAATCCTTATACATTGATGGTTAGCATTTAAAATGATATAGTCAGTTTGTTAAACATATTGACAATCTTTAAGATATTACACATATAGTTGCTCTATTATCCAGCATTTTGTATCATAATTTTATATACAAAATAGATTTCAACACATGCCCAATGAGACACATGTACAAGAATATAAATAGCAAAACCTTTTACAATAATATATAATAAAATATTGAAATGCCCATTGAGGACGTTATACAATTATACACATGCATACAAAACAATATGCTCTATCCTTGAGAAAAATTTATATGAACTTGCATGGGAAATACTAATATTACATGGGAGAAATGGATAAAATAAACTTCATTTTCTAATTAGCTTTTTAAAATTGACACATTTGTAGTGGTAGACTATGAAGTAATGGTTGGTCAATGGATGGTAGGTTGAAATGATGACAGTAAGTGACTACTAATAAATACTGGAGTATTTCGAGAGGGTTGTGATGATAAAATGTTTTAGAACTGAATGTGATGTTCATAGTCCAAATCTAACTTTCTATGAATCATTGTACTTTATCGAAGAATTACAGATTGCATTTGCATTAACCTTAGGAAAAATTTTAGAATAGTAGTGGGTGACTCTGAGTGATAATTTAGAAATTAAAATCACAGAATTCTGTAATGCATAAGTTTAGTATGTTGATGAATGAGTCTACCAACAAAATATGATCTGTGGCATATTCTCTAAGTGACTATATATGATATTGTGAGTCAGTGAATATTCTACAAAATTATTTAAATTGAAGGATGAGATAGGATTGAGAAGGATGAGGGAAAATGATCATCAACATGCATTGTACTGGGCTTGAAATGTGGCTTAGTGGTAGACTTAGTGGTAGTGTGAAGCTCTCGGTTTGATTCTTCAGTACTTCATAAACAAAAACTTCTGGAATTGGCATTGTGATACAAGTTGTAGAGTGCTAGTCTGAGGAAAAGAAGCTCAAGCACATTGCCCATTGTCAAGAGCCTAAGTTCAAGACCCAGGACTGGCCAAAAAAAAAGAAGCATTGTATTAAGACAGGCACTAGTGGTTCATGACTGTAATCCTAAATACTTAGGAGGGTGAGGATTGAGATTTGAAGCCAGCCCAGGCAGGAAAGTGTGTGAGATTCTTATCTCCAGTTAAATCTCAGAAAAATCTGAAAGTGCTACTGTTCCTCCAGTAATAGAGTTCTAGTGTTCATCCAAAAGAGCTCAGGGGCAGCGCCCAGGCCCAGAGTTAAAACCTCAGGAGAGAAAAAAGGAAAACAAAATAACTCACTAAACACTATTCATAAACTGCATGTTCAAACAGCAACCCCCAATCCCATACTTAAAGTTAATTAAAAATATGATTAGAATAAAATACAAGTCATTTTAGGGACCAAATATAGATAGAATTCAAAGGTTGTTTACAGGGGCAAAGTAAATTTTATATCACGCAGTTTGAGTTAGCATTTGTCCCTGTCTTAATAAATAATTTATAAAATTTACAATTCTGCCAATTTATAGGTCAATTTCATTGAGGAACATATTGAATTCTATTGTCTTTTCATAGCAAATCATAGTGATGAATTTTTCGCCTCTTGTTGAAGTACATCTGATATTTTAAAGTAGATTTGCCCTACGATCATATTAATTTAATCAATCATTTCATTACGGCGATGTTGGTCAGATTTATTTCCAGTAAATCTTATCCCTTATAATAAATGAGAGCATGCTACGTCAGTCTCCTATTAATATGACAAAATACTTTATAAAATCAACCTAAAAGGAAGAAAGATTAATCTTGGCTTCTGATTTTATACATTTCAGTTTATGTTTCTTATCCTCATTGCTTTGGGTTGGTGGTGGCACAGTACACCATGTCAGAAACATGCGATGGAGTATGTGTATTCATCGAAGCGAGGAAGTAAAGAAGAGGAGGAATAGGAGTGGGAGAGGGAGAAAAAGGAGGAGGGGGAGAGGGAGAAGGAGAAGGAAAGGGAGAAGGAGACAAAGAAGAAAAAGCAAGAGGAGGAAAGGACGTTGATTTTATTGTCCTCTTTGATCACAAGTTCTCAGTGACTAAATCTCTACAACTGTGCCCACTTGAAAATGTTCACCACCTCTTTATGGCAACATAGTGAAAACTAATTAGTAATCCCAATCCTTTATGATTTCAGATTCAATTTCTAGATCGGTGGGTAGATATTTCTGTACAATTGTGATAACTTCTGTTCCTAAATATTTACTTGAATTAATCAGAGGAGATATTTGGCTTGGAGTTGCTTAGGTTATACAATTGCTGGAGAGATGAATGAAATAATTTGAGTGCAAATACATTTTATATAACAGATAAGGAAGCGTCAAGATATTTCATTTTTACCTTCAAAAATGAATATTTCATCTAACTCATAATGACTTGAATTTTTCATAATTTTATGGCATTTTTCTGGTCCGGTCGTGGGGCCTGAACTCTGGGCCTGGGCGCTGTCCCTCAGCTTTTCAGCTCAAGGCTAGCGCTCTACCACTTGAGCCACAGCGCCATTTCCGGTTTTTTTCTTTTTTGCTTATGTGGTGCTGAGGAATCTAACCCAGGGTCTCAGGCATGCAAGGCGAGTGCTCTACCACTGAGCCATCTTCCCAGACCATTTTATGGCATTTTTATTCATGTTTTTTGTCATTTATAGTGAGTTTCATTCTTTCAAGTTGAAGGAAAATGAATACTATCAATTCTATAGAGAGTGGGTATAATATGATTTTCCTGCTATTCAACCATAAGTTATATTCAGATCTATAGGAATAATTGGATAAGTCATGGAATATCTTACTTTAGTTATCTCATATTTAGATTGATTCAATTTCTAAAAATTAGTGTTGACATAAAATACATGAAATTAACCTCTGAAATGACTTGGTACTTGAACTTCAGAAATCCATGACCAGTAACTAAGATTTCTGCATACTCAAAAATTATATGAATCTACATTTTTTTGGGTCCAGTCATGGGGCCTGAACTTTGGGCCTGGGCGCTGTCCCTCAGCTCTTCAGCTCAAGGCTAGCACTCTACCACTTGAGCCATAGCGCCACTTCCAGCTTTTTTCTTTTTTCTTATGTGTGCCTGGGAATTGAACCCAGGACCTCAGGCATGCAAGGCAAGCACTCTACCACTGAACCACCTTCCCAGCCCCATGAATCTACATTTTTATGTCAAAAAAGTTTAGGGTAAAAAGAATAGAAAATCATGTAGCCGCAATAGATAAAATTTAATGTTAATGACAAATTGCTTCATTCAGCCTGACAGAGCCTATTGATTTTAGTTACATGAGACATTTGATTAATGATCCTTTTGTTGCTTTTGAATAATAGAGTATTTCAATTTGTCCAAAGATTGTCATTTAAACCTTCGAGTGTATATATTTTCATAAAAATGAAAAGTATTTTTTCACAGTGCAGGTTCAGATTTAATAACTAAATAAATATCTAAATGTTAATATGTTAAATTGACCTCTGGAATTCAAATAAGAAATTTATTTTACTTTTAGATATGTTATATCTGTGCTCAATATGAAAGTCTCAAGCTTCTAATCCTGTGTACTCTGGAAGCTGAGGTTAAAAGCCAGCCTTGGCAAGAAATTTTGTGAGACACATTTCAATCACAAACACATTCACACACACACACACAGAAAGCCAGAAGTGGAGTTGTGGATCAAATGTTAGGACACTATCCTTGAGTGAATAAAACTAAGGGATAAGCCTTGAGTTCACATTACAAGAACAAAACACACACACACACAAATACACAGACAGACACGTACAATATAATATTTAAATTCTTATTTTAGTTTGAAGAAATAAACAATATCATGAAAAGTAATATTTGTTACATATACTGCAACTTTTGTGAAGTGGTTTTTAGTAAAATTTGTTTTAAGAATCAGCATACGTTATTAAAATTAATGTTAATCTACATAATAGCTATAATTCCTCATCACACCTTGAGGTACAACATTTTCTATAGTCTTAAGAAGTATTCTGAGTAAAAGAAAGAAAGGAAGAATGGGAGAAAGAGAGATAAAAGAGAAAGAAAGAAGGGAGAGAAAGAGAGAGGTAGGGCTGGCGGGAAGGAGGGAGAAAGGAAAGAAGAAAGGAAGGAACGAAGGAACGAAGTAAAGAAGGAAAGAAGGAAGGAAGGAAGGAAGGAAAGAAAAAATGAAGGAAGGCAGGAAGGAACAAAACCAATTTAATTTATAAAATCTGCTATTTAGCCCAACATAAATTTCATGTAAGTTAACCCTTTAGTAAATGCAAGTTTGTAATTGTCACTTCTCTGCCTGTTCTCTATGCATGAATGAAACCAACAAATGAAGGATCAGAAATAACCTTGTGAATATGTTTTCATCTGTAGTAAATATGTACACAAAGCTTTTTCTCATTTTCTATACATCATCAAATAACTATTTACAATTTACAATTAGCTATGAATATTCTAAAAATTGATGCAACCAAAGGATGTAAATGTATTATATAATGTGAACACTAGTATTTATAATGTTAATAATATTAAAACCTTCATGTTTTATTAATTATAACAATTACGTATTTTATCAGAGACATTAGCATCCTCTAATTTTGGTGTCTGTGGTAGTCCTAATAGCAGACATTATTAAAATCAAAGGAGATTGGTATTTCTGAAAACAATTAACTCAATGGACATTGTTCAAATACATCAGAAGAGCCTTAGAAAGGTTATACCATGCTTATATGATTACCTTTGATGTAGTTCAAGACCACAAAACAATCATACTTCGCTTTGCCATCACTATAATTATTCCCATTGTAAGAGGAATCATTCACATAATTTACTTGTTATAGGTTTGCCCTTAAGTTATTATTTTCTATGAAATAATATCCAAATGATAAACTACATTGAGTTAAAGCAAAAGTTGCAAAATATATTGGACGATGTAACTTCTCCAAAATACACATTTTAAAATTGATTTGCCCTGTCTGGTGAGATTAGAATCACCCTTTCAGAGATGACCCTGAGATAATGATCCTGCTAAAAGAAGCCCAATATAACTACTCTGCCATGTGAACATCAGCAAATAAAGTATAATGAACTAGAAAGTAGACCCCCATAAGACAAGGAATTGATTTGAGTAACCATTTTTATAATCAATGTTCAAGCTTCTAGAGTATGAGTAATATATTCCTGATGTTTTTAAGCCACTTACTTCGAAGTATTCTCTTATAACAGCCCAATAGTTGACAAAAAGCAAAGTAGTTTTGATTTAAATTTCAAATTTTCAGAAAAAAAGATTCATAATGTTTTATCATTTGAATTTTATTCTCCAAACCTCCAGGTTAAAAATATTTTTAAATGGGAATTGAATTGATGTGCAACTCTCTATTCAACTATCATAATTAATTTTTTGAGTATTTTAATATCTTTAAGTCATTGTACAAAGGAGTTGCCATTCACTGAAACAGTTTATGGATGCAGTGCATCTTGGTCAATGTCACTCCTTTCAATATTCTCATCCACTGTTCCCAATCAACACCAGTCTTTATGTATCTCAATATTATGTTATGTATGGAATTACTTGCCATTTAACAAATCAGTTTATGTGTACAATGCACCTGGAATTGTGTTACCAGTTCAACATCTTCACTCCCATTTCACACTACCCCTTGCTTTGTATATTTCAATTCTGGAAAGTATGCAATAGTTTAATGCCTGTATACTCTCCTTTTCCCCTTCAATTTCCTATCCCTCTCACATTGCCCCCCATTTTCCTCTCTTGCAGTACACATGTACTGGTATTTATTTTGTGGGGCTTTGACGTAATCTTTTAAGAGAATAATAATAGCATTTTCACTCTCCATGGACTCTGATACTTGAGATAATTCATTTGTACCTGTATGTATACCATCCAGTATGTTTAACCCCCACGGTATAACCCCCGCTTTCAATGCATTTGATGTTGGTATAATTTGTGGAGGGGAAGGGCAAAAACAAATCGTTTAACTAGAGATACAGGTGGACCCATTGCAACAATGAGATGTACAAGTCGTTATGTCAAAAAACGAACTTTACAACTTTGTTGGAGGGGGGAAAGATCAGGTGGGGAGAGGTGGGAATTATATGGGAAGGGATGGGAAGGGGAAATAAAGAGGAGGCAACAATGCTTGATAAGAAATGAACTCATTATCTTTCCCATATAATTGTAACTTCTCTGTATGGTATTTTCACAGTAAGAAAAATTCAAAAATAAAATAAAATAAATAAATGCTTGAAGACCTTAAAAAAAGAAATTGTAACTCCTCTGTATGGTATTTTCACAATGAAATTAATTAATTAATTATATAATTAAAAAACAATTTTACATTTATGAAAAACTTCTATCTACCACAAATGAAGAAAATCATGCAACTTAGGTTTCTCTGAGTGCAGTTAATTTCACTTAATATTATTATTTCTAAGTGTTTCATTTTCCTTAAGAATGGTAAATATTATTCTTTCTGATGGATTAATGGAATTTGATTATATATATGTATATATGTGTATACATACATACATATTTATAAATAGGGATCAATAAAATTATATATATATAAGTCTTGTATATATATGTATATATGTACATATGTGTGTATGTTTGTATATATATATGTGCGTGTGTGTGTGTGTGTTTGTGTAGGTTGCCTGATTTCCCTCATTTGTTGTATTAGAATGTGCCTATATGTCTACAAGTAAACACACTTGGATGATAAAAGAAAAAAAATAGATTTGGACAAGATAAATTATATGAGATTCTAAAAAATTATACATTGAGATCAAAGGAGGACCCCTTTTGGAGAAGATCACAAAGGCTCGATAGCTATGTGAGTATTATCATATAAAATAATATTCAGCAAAATTATCTCCAATAAATAATAATTAGAGTTTTACTATTTTGCTTTTTCCTCCTGTCGTCAGTTTCTGATTTGATTTTTGGACCTTTGGTCTTATATGTAAGTTTGGAAAGGGCAAGGGGAAACACAGAAATGGTGGGGCAATGGGTGAACAAATGTAGCAGTGCTACTCAATAAACATTACATTGAAAATGCACTATACAACTTATGGGGGAGGGAAGTTGAAAGGGAAAATCTAGGAGAACATGAGGGAAGAGGTGAGACTATTCAAAAGAGTGTCCAATATGTGATTATGTAATTGTAACCCTTCTGTAATCATCTGTTTTTATTGTGAAAATCCTGTACAGAGGGGTTACAATTACATGGGCAAGATATGAGTACATTTATTATCAAGCTTTGTAGCCTCCTCCTTTTTTTCCCCTTCCCATCCCTTCCCATCCTCTCCCCTCACTGAATCCACCTCCCTCCCTCCCCCCCTCACCAAAGTTGTAAAGTTCGTTTTCGACATAACTACTTGTACATCTCGTTGTTGCAATGGGTCCACCTGTATCCCTATTTAAATGATTTGTTTTTTCCTTCCCCTCCACAAATTATATCAACATCAAATAGAGTGAAAGCAGGGGTTATACCGTTGGGGAGGGACATACAAAACAACTAAGTAATAATCTTATAAATATGTTGGAAACAATCGTATAAAAAAAAACCATTTGAATACATATCTTAGGGTTCACAAATTAAAAATGGACATCATAAACAGGCTAGATTAGGTATACAAATATTAGATGAAATGGGCTTTAAATCAAAAGTGGTATGAAAGTAAAAGGAGACAAAAAACGACATTAAATATTGACAAAAAAAACTCTCCATCACGGGGATATAACAATTCTAAATATCAATGCCCTGAATCCTAGAGCTCCCAAGTTCATCAGACAAATGCCACTTAACCTAAAAATATGCGCACATCCAAACACATTGCTGGTTGCTTAAACACATCATTCTTACCTCTGGACAGGCAAAAAAAATCTTCAGAGCTAAGTAACTGCAAAGACAAGCTCTTCCTAATAGATATCTACAGAATATTTCACCTAGCAGCATCACAATATATATCTCTCTCAGCAGCCCATCAAATGTTCTTCAAAATATATATCTTAGATCACAAGGAAAATCTGTGAAAATTCAAAAATAAAAATGAAATTACTCCTTGTATCCTGTCAGACTACGATGTGACCAAATTAGATGTTGATATCAAATGGCATCACAGAAAATTCTGAAACTCACAGAGACTGAATAACATATTGCTAAATTATCAGTGAGTCACTGAAGAGATATGGAGGGAAGTTCCAACGTTTATGGAATTCAGTGGAAGTGAACACTCAAAACACTACCTCCTCTGGGACACAACAGCACAGGCAATACTCAGAGGAAAATACATAGCTTTGAGTATGTACAACAATAAATTAGAACAATCTTGAATCAGCACTAATGGTGCACCACTAGGTCCTTGGAAAACAGAAACAAGCCAAACCAAAATCCGGTAGACAGAAATAATAGAAATTAGATTAAAGCAATAAATAAATCAGAGTTTCAAAAAAACATACCAGCAATCATAATTGACTTATATCTAGTAGTAACTCACAAAGTCACTCAATGAATGTCAATGTAGCTATTTTCAGAGATAGACTCAACCAACTCAAACCAGTGAACAAAAAAACTTCTAGAATTCTAAGAAGCAATACTCTGTTTGACTTTAAAAAATTATTAAGGTGATTTATAGAGGAATTACAATTACATGAGTCAGGTATTGAGTACATTTCCTTTTATGAAATGTCTTTGGTTCCCTGACTTGTTCCTAGTCCCTCCCGCCTGTCCCCATCCATGTGTTAAATAGTTCACTTTCATCAATGTTCAATGAACTCCACAGCTGCAATATTTCTCCCTTTTCCTTAAAGCTCTGTGTCCACCCCTCACCTTCTTGAAGATGTACAATGAATATACCAGGCATAAGGTAAAGACAGAATCATCACAAACTATAAAGAACATCAAACACAAAACAAAATGAGACTCCTGTTTCCATGTTTCATAGTTTGTTTGAGTATGTACATAATTTTATATAAATATAATTATTTTTTTATCATAAAGTCAATTCAGGGTCTAAGGTATGATAACTTATAATGTTGCTTTCTATTTAATAGTGCTTTTTATTTTAACATTAAATTTGTAAGTAACACAATTCAATTCCTAGTGAAATTTGAAGGTTCAGGTTAAAGTTAAATTTTCAAAATGTCTAATAGTTCCATTTTGGCAACCAAAATGAAAAACAGGGATGTTTTATCAACAAGAATGTCATTATTTCGTGTGTAAAAAAAGTAAAATAAATGTAATATTAATCCAGTGGAAATAATAAATCAAATACTTTTGTAATGAATCAATTCCATAGATTATGAGATCTACTGATAAAGTTAATAAAACTAGTAAAGATGGTTTATAGACATAACTTCTTGTATATCTCATTGTTGCGATGGGTCTGCCTGCATCCCTATTTAAACAATTTATTTTTTCCCTTCCCTTGCAAAAATTATACCAATGGGGAGATGGGAAGGAATGGGAAGGGGAAACATAGGAAGAGGCAACAATGTTTGATAAGAAATGTACTTATTACCTTGCCCATGTAATTGTAACCCCACTGTAGGCAATTTTCACAATTCAAAATAATAAATGTATATATATTATTTATTATATACATATTATATATATGTATATATATATATATATATATATATATATATATATACACACACACATATATATATAATAAAACCCAGGACTGGAAAAAATATTTTAAGAGAAAAAATTAATACAACTTGTTTTAAGTAGATTTCTTAAGACATGAAGAAAGTGATTATTTTCTTTTCTAGATGGTTGATATAGAAATCAAACCCAAAGATTCCAGAGTTCTGTGTGCTTAATTTTTGTCAATTTACACACATGCTTGACTCATCTCAACATTATATGAAGATAACTGAGAACAGGACTAGAATAAAAAACATCATTGAAATGTTTATTTTATGACTGAATGTGTCTTTTTTATATGTCTTTATTTTATTTGAAAAATCTGGTAATTTATTTAAGTTACAACAACAATAATGAGAAATAAACAGCCCCTAGCTCCTTAACAGACAATCAATAAGACAAAAAGGAAACAACAAAGAAGAATATTGAACCTCATTTTGCACGTGGTTTTAGTATATTGTGGTGCTTTGTAATTGTATATTATGTGCCTATCCCATGAATCTGGGCTCAAATCACTAGGGCTACTGGAAGAAAATTTCAAAATCTAGAGCAGCTAACACAGCTGTGCAGTTGTTTGTGGGTTTAACTACAGTAGCAGCTGGACATGAAGTGTACAAGGGAAATAATTATTGTGCTTTGCAGGCAAGAATGTGATGAAAAGCACACTGTTATCTTCTTAGATGAAATATGAAGACCACACTTTAAAAGCTTACTAAATGATCAGCCTTTTAAAGAACAGTGCCATTTTTAAGGCACTCTAGATAATTCAAGTCCTTCATTCCACCCACATGTATTGCTGCCTGCCATTCACAAATCATTGCCAAAGTGAATTTCCGGTTCTTTTTGATATTTCAAATGCCTTAGGAGTAACATAAACAATAATTCAAGTTGTTGAGAAAATTTAATTTAGAATAATCAAACAAATCAGATTCAACTCCATATTATAACCTTTAGCAAAAATGAACTAAGGAATTTGGCATGTCCTTTGTAATTTAATATTAGACATTTGGGCAAAATGCCAGAAATAGACTATGCAAGGAAAAAGAAGTTTTTGATAGGATATATAAAAGATTACACAGGGAAAAGTAATTTTACCTTCATTTTCTATTATATGATAACCTATTTTTGTCTGCTAATCAGAGAGACTCAAAATTATTTTTAATTATGATGTGAAAATGCATTGTCATAAATGAATTAAATCAGGGAGTAGATAGTATAGGAGCTGGGTGATTCCGTTAAATATTTTCATTATTTTGAATGATCTAGTATTTTTATATGTGTGGAATTATGAAAGTATTTTATGTCTGGGCAGAAAAGTTTGATTATTAGATGATTGTCTGATACCCAATGTCAGGAACCTAACCTGAGTCAGAGTGGTAAATGTGTGTGTGTGTGTGTGTGTGTGTGTGTGTGTGTGTGAGTGTGCCTGGACGCATGTATTTCAAAGGAATAATCTTATTTTCCTCAAGGTATATACTTAATTGTATTAGTTATACTACATTAATGACAACAGGTAAAAGTAATTAACATTTTGGGTCATATGCTTATGTTTCTATGATAGCATGAACAAACTAAAAAGTTATGTTTAGTGTATGAGTTTTGTGGAAGGTCAGCTGAAAGTATAAACATTTGGAATCCTGAGAAAGCTATCAATGGCAATCATTTCAGTGTAGATCAGTTTTAGATGACATTTGCAAGGATATGTAATCCTATATGAAAATGCAACATTTATTGATTTTCCAAAGCTACACTATTCTATAAATTTGTAGAAAAACAATTTAAATTATGGAAACATAAAAGTAATGTGATTATTTATTGCATACAGTTTTACACTTTAGTTTTGTCAAATCAAAATAGCATTTATTTCTACTGTATAGAAAGGAAAACCCTAAGTATTACAGTTCTGTATCAATACGTGTATTTCTTTTGGTTCTGCTTTCCTATTCATAATTCTGTTTCTCATAGTAGTTTTCTAAGGATTTTTTCTTTCTCCCAGTTTGGGGCTTGAACATAACTCATGCTCAGTTTGCTAACAATAGTCAATCTACCGTTTGGAACATGCCCCAGTCCAGAAATTTTTGTAGTTAATTGGAGATAGAACCTCATGAACTTTCTTACCTCACTGAAAACCATTATCCCCCAAGTCTCATCCTTCTTACACTAGCATTATAGATATGAGTCATGGACCCCAACAGTCAATGACTTTTCATGTATTATAGATTACACACGTTTGCTAGTAATTGTAATAATAAACTACCACAGATTGAGTAGCATTAACACTGTAAATACATTTCCTCTGGGTTGGTGGAACTAAACCTCCAAGATCAGAGTTGCTTCTTCTGAGTCTTCTTTCCTTGGCATATTCAAGATCTTCTGCTTCTCTTGGAGGAGACTTCAACTTAAATTCTACCTTTGAGATTCTGTTTCCAAATGCAGTCACTTTTTAAGGCATTGGGTTTTTGATCGTTAGAATGATTTCAGTAGGACAGTATCCAACACATAATATAGTACTTAACAGATAGGAAAAAATTATTTGGTTTGGGCATGAAAGCTATGATATGTTTTTTTAATAACAAATAAAAGTAAAGATTTCATTAGAGCTTGTAAAATGAATATGAAGTATTGACCTTAGACATGCCAAATTCTTACCCTGTCACACTCTTAAATGCCTAGTGTTACTGGAGGATTGAACCCAAAACCCTATATTTGTGAAATAGCATCTCTACTACTGCCATGCCTGCAGATTGTAATTGGATTACTTATTTTGAGGTAGTATCATTATGCCTGGGCCTGCTTGGACTGTGGTCCTCCTAACACAAGCAAAACACTTTGTACCCAGCAAATACTTTCTGGAACTTCTTTTTTTTTGTCTGGGCTTGCCTGGAACTCTGTTTTCTAAGCAGATAATATTACAGGCTTAAGCCACTTTATTCAGTAAAAGTATACAATTTCAAAATATTTTGTTATTGCCTATATTTGTGCTTAACATATATTGCTAACCTTAATTTTCTCCCTCTTTTGTTTAGTACTCTGAGTTGAAAACATTGGCTTTCTTGATATAAATGGCTTTGTTTTGATTGGAATCCCATCACAAACAAAAAAATCTCCCAAAAGTTTATGTCAAAAATCATGGAAAAGAAAGCTTCCAGCTGGAAAAAAACACTGATCCTTAAGTTACAATTGAAGTATATTTATAATATTAGTCAATGCTTTCTGAAGTATGAGAAGAGAATGAAAGCAGAAATGTGAAAGTTGTCAGGTCTCTGTAGAATTTCTGTAGTTGTCACTTCATGTTATATTTCTTCCTTAAGGCTTGATTTATTAAAACCCTCTGGGGTCTGGGAAGGTGGCTCAGTGGTAGATCGCTTGCCTTGCATGCCTGAGGCCATGGGTTCGATTCCTCAACACCACTAAGCAAAAAGAAAAAAGGCAGAAGTGGCGCTGTGGCCCAACTAGTAGAGTGGTAGCCTTGAGCTGAAGAGCTGAGGGACAGCACCCAGGCGCAGAGTTCAGGCCCCACTACCGGAACCCCCCAAAATAATATGAAATAAATAAAAATAAAATACAACCCTCTGGGTGGATATTGGTTGGATTGACTGGTATACTTACCCAGGAAATGAAGCAGATTTTAAAGGCTAATGGTTTGGTAATTAAAGGAATGATGAGAATGAGCACAGATATGGTCACAGAATGAGCTGACAAGGTTCAATTGCTGAAAAGCAAAACAAAGCATTTTCAAGTCTGATAATCCACATTGGAACATATATAGATAGATACACATACTCTTATACAGATACACACATATTTGAAAAAGTAAATCTCCAGTAGAATATAGAGAAATTTGGTGTGACAAGTATTAAACTATATTAAACTGGTTGAAGGAGAAGTACAGTAAAATATCAATAGTTCAGCATAGATTTTGCAAAGATTTGTAAAGGATGAAAATTCTTCCTTCATTTTATATTTTACAAATATCCTTAGTATGTTTTAAGTTTTTTTTATATTGTAATTGGAGCATCTATACAATGCTGAGAATTGGAATTACATAAAATACGCAACATGTCTAAGCCAGCCTGAATAGAAACGTTCATTAGATTATTATTTCCAATTAACCATCAGGAGAAATGAAGTTCCAGTTCAGATTTTAGGTAGAGCACTGGCCTTGAACACATAAGCACCATCCAGGCCCTGAGTTTAAGCCCTAGGATCTACAGAAACAAAAACACAAAATACAACATGGAGTTAGATATTTTATAATGAAGTACATTTTTATATAATCTACATTGTTAGAAAGATTAGACTTCTGTGTTAGCTTTAAACCTACCATAATAAGTGATTATGTCCATTTATTAAGCAGAAAGGCTTACTCAGATTTACAAGTTGGAAGGTTTCAGTGTATGTTCAGTTGGTTTTATTGCTTTGGGGAGCTGTGACAAGACAATGTCAAGGTGGGTAATATGTCAAAGAGAAATGTTTTTGACCTAGAATGATTAAAAGATTAAAGAAGAAAGTAGTTGAGAGTCCATGTTCTCATAGGTTTCACTCTGAAGAACATAATCTCCAGAAGAACTATTCAGGTATTCTCCACAGTATGGGAGAAAAGGGAAAGTCATTTTTCTTTAACACATAGGTCTTTCTGGGGCATTCTAAATTCAAATGGCAACATCTTCACCAATGGTAATGACATGTCCAGGGGTGGAAGCAACTAGATATTGCTATAAATTCTAATCAGATCTCAGCAGACCAAATATTTTATGTAATTCCTATTAAAATGTTTCTTGCAGACTGACTGGGTCTTCATACTACACATGAGTATATCTGTGCGTATGTGTGTATGTTTGTAAACACACATAAACTAATAATAAACTAGTAAACTAATATAGCCATGTAACAAGTAAAAGTATTAGTATGGCCTTTTGTTTTTCTTCTCATACCATGAAATCCTGCCAAAATTCCTAATCAGATCTCATCCAAGATTCAAACCTTAATGTTGTCCCAAAAGTCCTGTATGCATGTACATCCATGTACATCCACCTCATTTAAGATGGCAATGGTATATGAAAATTTTAATATTCCAATTACATTGTTACCAAAGAAACAACGTACAATATGTCCTTTAAAAATATCTAGGGCTGAGGCCGGCCACTGGTGGCTCACGCCTGTAATCCTAGCTACTCAGGAGGCTGAGATCTGAGGATTGCGGTTCAAAGTCAGCCCGGGCAGGAAAGACCGTGAGACTCCTATCTCAAATAAACCACCAGAAAACCGGAAGCGGCGCTGTAGCTCAAGTGGTAGAGTGCTCGCCTTGAGCTGAAGAGCTGAGGGACAGCGCTCAGGCCCAGAGTTCAAGCCCATGACCGACAAAAAATAAAAAAAAATATCTAGGGCTGGGAAGGTGGCTCAGTGGTAGAACGCTTGCCTTGCATGCATGAGGCCTGGGTTCAATTCCTCAGCACCACATAAGCAAAAAGAAAAAAGCCAGAAGTGGCACTGTGGCTCAAGCGGTAGAGAGCTAGCCTTGAGCTGAAGAGCTGAGGGACAGAGCCCAGGCCCAGAGTTCAGGCCCCACACAACCGGCCCCCCTCCAAATATATATGTGTGTGTGTGTGTGTGTGTGTGTGTGTGTATATATATGTGTGTATATATATATATATATACACACATATATATATTAGAATATATATATATATGTTTGTATATATATATATATATATACACATATATATATTAGAATATATATATATACACATATATATATATTAGAATATATATATATACATTAGAACACTTTAGCCAGAAAATTGAAGGAGTATACATTATAGGATTTCATTTAAATATTTGGTCACTGAAATGGATATTCTACATCCACAACTTAGAGCTCTTTTAAATTACATAATTGCAAACCTCATCTATTACCATCTTCCGTGAAAGACAGTCCTTGCTGAAAACAAACCAAATGTGGTAAACCAATTAAAATGTATGCCATTGTCAAATGCTGTTGTTCTAAAGCATGGAAGTGACAGCGAACAGCGGGTTCTAAGGCATATGGAAAGTGATTACTTTGTACTCCAGGTGGAAAAATCCACAGATATTTCAGGTTGTGCTTCATTCTAGGCATTTGTGAGATATATTTTGGAAAGCACGAAGAATGAAAGCATGTTGTTTTATATAGATTTGCTGGCTGACACACCAAGGAAAGAATACTTATTGAAACGTTTCAAATAAGAAGACAGACAGTAGAGTGGGTAAGATGTGATATGCAGCTTTAAATACAGACTGAAGCAAACCAAAAATGTGAATTTTTTTTCCTTAACAAATGCTTTCTGGGTACATTGTGCTATACGCCATAATGATGAAATGATCATTTCTTTGGAAAAGTAAGGAAAAATCACTGTCACCTGTTGAATTTCTTTTTAAAGTGTATTTTAAATGACAAGGATGAAGAAATTTAAATTTAAATATGTTAATAAAATATTTTCAAGTATAACTTTAATTTTTGATTAAAAGTTAAAACAAACTGACAGACTATTAAGGATAATAAACACTTCACCTGTTGAATTTCTTTTGAAAGTGTATCTTAAATGGCAAAGATGAAGAAATTTAAATGTTAATAAAATATTATCAAGTATTACTTTAAGTTTTGATTAAAAGTTAAAACAAACTGACAGACTATTAGTCCATTAAGATTTATAAGTTTCCTGTCATATTTTATTTTGCTTTGTTCCTCTTTTTTGGGTGGTGACATTTTTCAGAAAGGCAATCTAGTCTTAAACATTACTCACAAAATTTATGCTGTCATAGGATCAGAGAGTTTACTTTAATTAAATTAAGACAATAGTAAGCTCATTTTATGCAAACACAAAATATAAACACCAATAGCATTTATCACTAAAAAACTACTCATAAAAAATCATGAGAATTTGGGGGAAGATGGAAGAGAAGAAGCTGGAGGCTAAACAAGCTCTCGCATAGGAAGCAGTTTTAGTGTCCCAATGAACAATCCTATGCTAGGGAGTCACATCAAGTGTGCCATCACAGTACAGAGAGTTTGGCCAGAGAGGAAAAAGTCAGGCAAGATGATAGATCTGAGCACTTGCCAGTAGCTCCAGCTGCGGTGGCAGTAGGGACAGCGCTAGTGGCCATAGCCACCATCCCTACAAAGAGTCCACGACAAAGGCCCCAGATGTGGCCCATGACCAGATTCTACTCAACACCAGCAAGAACTGACAAGGAGCAGAAAGCTTTACCCTGCAGATTTCAGATCAGAGACGACCCAGGAAACAAGACTCTGGCATGAGTAGAACTCTGACATCCTCACTCCTTCTCAGGGAGCAGAGTAGGGAAGGCCACCCCTTGCCCACCATCAGAGATCTATATCTATGATACTGACAAAGCCTGGGCTGAGAAGGTAGCTCCAACTCAGGCCTTGGAAGCAAACAAGAGTTATTTAGCAGGTCACAGGAAGTAGACATGTCCTGCCAGGCTCAGCTTAACCCAGGGGAATGTCACTCCGCCCAGACAGTGGAGTCTCCGCTCTTGGAGGAATGATTTCCTTCACAGGGTAAACAGAGCTAGAGGCTGTCCCTCTGTACAGCAGCCTAGAAAAACAATTGAAACTCAATAAACATAAACCTTGAGAATGAGCTACTTGAGTGTTTCAGGAGTTAGCCCTTCAGGGAAAAGCTACTGTTTGCTGAAATGCCTCAACCCTACCCAGGACCTAGCCTCATAACAGCATCTCCACACTAGAGGAAACAGCCATCTTCCTCTTTGGTGATACTCAAAGCAGATCTCCCTACCACTGAAATAGCCTGGGAGGAGGATCACAAAAATCTTGGTAAAGAAGAGGATTTTTCTGCTTGCCCCAAAAAACTGACTTAATAAACCAATCAAGCCATAGTATTACCACACACCACAAGCAGACCAGAGACTCCACCAAAAGACTGGTTATGGACACAGGGGAGATACAAGGTCTTCCCATTCCCCCCCCCCCAAAAAAAAAAAGCCCTAAAGATCAAAGAACTCTTTTTAGAAACTTTTTTTCAATTTTTATTTTATTTAAAACTGTTTGATGTTAATTTTTATTCTCATAATTTTTGTTTTTGGTGTGTATGTATCCGTGTGTTTTTTAACCTCTTTTGAACTTTTGGTCCTTTTTATAGTTTTCATTTTTTTCTCTCATTCTTTCTTTTTTGTGTGACTTAATTGATGTTCTGCTCATCCCCAGATATATACCTGTGGTCGGATTATTAGACCTTATTCCCCATGTATACATACTTAATCCTGAAATGTATTACTCAATTCAAAACGTCTTAGGCTTAAGTTCATTAATAGCACTATTATCTCTTTATACCTATTTAATTTTCAAGTAACTAATTTTAAATTTTTTTATTTTTTAATTTTTCATGTTTCCTTTCTGTCCCTCCTCTCATTTCATCCTGACTTTTTCTTCTCTCAATATCATTTCTTTAAACTTACATAATTTTGGGTGTTTCACTTCTTAAATTTAAGTTTTTGTTTATCCATTTTTCTTTATTTAAAAAAAAAAATCTCTCTCCTAGCATTATGTCCAATCCATTTCCCTCTCAGAGATTAGGACTTGGTTAAATTCTCTCTTCTTTTACCTCTCCATATCACTCTAATCCTATTTTTCTCCGTATTACTCCCTATACCTAATAATTTCTGGTGTGCCAAATCCTTTTGCTGTTCTTAGCCCATTAGTCCATGGTTGTTTGATGTTGAATATATTATATCTGTTGAACTAGATTGTATCTGCATACTTTTGACTGTGCAACTACAGGACTCTAGTCGATGCTTGCCTTAAAATAGTGTTCTAGCACAAAATTGGTTTTACTTTCATTCCAAATGGGCAGAACAAGCCAGAAAAACACAAGAAAAACGGCAAGTTCGGGTATATGAATTCCCACTCATGATAATCAGGTGACAGAATAGTTAATGAATAATCCAGAGGAGAGTTCCCAAAAAGCTCTACAAACACTACTGGTAAACATGGTGAATGAATAGATTGAAAACTTGCAAAGGACTCAGTGTGAGCATGATAGAGAGCGAGAGGGGGCAAACCAAAGATTAATACAAGAATCTTGTGAGCATGAGGAAGCTACTCAAAGATTAATACATTAATTTCATCAGCAGGTTGAGAACAGTCAAAGAAAAATACAGGAATCACATGAGAAGGCTGAGATCAGTCAAACAGAAAGAGAAGAATTGCATGATTGTAAGGAAGCTAATCAAAGAGTAATATAGGTATTGCGACAAAGGGATGAGAATAGACCAAGATCAATAAAGGCATTCATGGAATCCATGACCAGACAGCTGAATGAATTCAGGGAGAACATAAAGGAAATGCTCAATGGAGCCATAACCAATCAACTAAGTGATTTGAGAATAAAAACTGAACACCAAATTAAGGACATTTTAGATATTCATAAAGATCTAAAACAAAGCTCCAACAAAGAATTTGAAGCCATCAAAGCAGAACAATTAGAAGGAAAAATTAAAAACAAAGTAGAAAGTCTTGACAGTCGGTTAGACCATGCAGAAGATTGAATCTCGGGGATTGAAGACAGACTAGATATTACAGAGAAAAAACTTATAACTATCCAAGACAAATCCAAGAAATATGATAGATCAATTCAACATTTGTAAGGCACCATCAGAAACCCTAATCTTAGGATAATATGTGTAGAGGAACACCTAGAGACAGAAGTTATTGGTCTAAGAAATTTCCCAAACATACAAAAAAATAGGCTTATTCAGATACAAGAAGCTTTTAGAACCCCAAATAGACCAGATCAGAACAGGATATCCCACCGTCACATTATAATCCACATAAGATCAATTCTGACCAAGGAAAGGATCCTTACAGCTGTCAAGGAGAAAAGATCAATCACCTATAAAAGGAAACCAATTAGAATCACCTCAGCTTTCTCAGCACACACAAAGCAAGAAGAGCGTGGAATGTTTTATGCCATACCCTAAAGACAAACAACTATCAATCAAGAATATTGAAACCAGCTAATCTCGCCTTCATAACCGGAGGAAAAATAAAAATGGGTCATAGCAAAAAAAAATTGAAACAATATGTCTCCACCAAAATAGACTTACAAGTTACTTAGAGAAAACCTACACATAGAAAACCAACAACACCAAAATAAAGGCCAAGAAACAGCATCCAAGGGAATAAAATTAGAAGTCAACACTAAAAGCCACCAAAGAAAATCCTGTAACACATGGAGGCTGAGTAATACACTGTTGAATCACCAGTGATTTACGGAAGAGATTAGAAAGAAAATGCAAATGTTCATAATATTCAACAAAAATGAACACATATATTACCAGCTCCACTGGGACATAGAAAATGCAGTACTAAGAGGCAAATTTATACCTTTGAGTTCTTACACCAATAAATTGTAGAAATCTGAAATTAAGAATTTAATGAGACATCTGAACCTCCTTGAATAAGTGCAAAAAAATAAGCCCCAATCAACTACATGGAAAATGATAATCAAAATGAAACCATAATTAAATGAATCAGAATCCAAAAAAAAAACCATAGAAAGAATCAACAAAACAAAGAGTTGGTTCTATGAAAAAGTTAACAAAATTGACAGACCCTTAGCAATTCTTATCAGAAAAAGAAGAGCACACCCCCAAATAAACAAACTCAGAGATGAGAATGGAAACATCACCACAGAAACAACCAAGATCCAGAACATTATAATGGAATAATTCTCAAAACCTTATGCTAATAAGTTTGAGAACCTGGTAGAAATGGACTTTTCCTAGAAAATATTGATATGCTGAAACTAAACCAAGATGAATTAAACCAAATTAACAGGCACATATATAGCATTGAAATATAAACAGCAATAAGAGAACTCAGATATAAGAAAAACCCAGGACCAGATGGATTTAGAGCTCCATTCTACAAGGCATTCGAAGCAGAGCTCACACTAATACTCTTCCAACTCTTCAATGAAATTGAAAGAGAAAGTTCACTACCGAACTCATTCTATGAAGCCATCATAACCCTCATCCCCAAAACAGGCAGGGACTCATCAAAGAAAGAGAACTATAGACACATTTCTTTGATGAACAATGATGCAAAATTTCTCAACAAAATTCTGGCCAATCGACTTCAACAATTCATTCAAAAAATCATTCACCACGATCAAACAGGACTTATTTCAGGGATGCAAAGCTGGTTCAATATATGCAAATGAATTAATATAATTCATCACATCAACAGGAACAAGGATAAGAACAACATGGTTATCTCAATAGATGCAGAAGAAGCATTTGACAGATACAACACCTCATTATGATGAAAGTTCTGGAAAAACTAGTAATCCATGGAACCTTCCTCAATACAATAAAGTCTGTATATGACAAACCTACAGCCAGCAATATACTTAATGGTGAAAAACTAAATCCATTCCCTCTTAACTCAGGAATGAGACAAGGATGTCCACTCTCCAATTCTCTTCAATCTAGTATTAGAATGCCTAGCTACATCAATAAGACAAGATGCAAACATAAAGGGAACCAAATAGGGAAAGAAGAAATAAAACTCTCCCTCTTTGCAGATGACCTGGTCTTGTAGTTAAAGGATCCCATAGACTCCACTCTCAAATTACTCAAGCTGATTCAAAACTTTGGCAAAGTAGCAGGGTATAAAATTAACTCTAAAAAAAATGGTTTTTCTATATGCCAACAATGAGAAAAGTGTGGCTGAAATTAGGAAAGCAAATCCATTCATAATATCCCCCCCAAAAAAAACCTAGTCATTACCTTAACCAAAGAAGTGAAAGACCTCTATGATGAAAACCTTAAAAACTTGAAAAAGGAAATCAAAACAGAACGTAGATACTAGCAAAAACTCCCATGCTCCTGGATTGGAAAGAGCAACATCATGAAAATGGCAATACTTCCCAAGGCTATCTACAAATTCAATGCAATACCTATCAATATTCCAATCTCATTCTTCAAGGAAATAGGAGAGGCAATCCAAAAATTCATATGCAACAATAATAGACCCCAAATAGCAAAAACGATCCTCAACAGAAAGATCAGTGCTAGAGGAATATCAATACCAAATTTCAAACTCTAATACAAAGATACAGCAATCAAAACATCTTGGTACTGGCACAAGAACAGACCTCAGGACCAATGGAATAGAATTGAAAACACAGAAATGAACCTACAGACCTATAGCCATCTAATATTCGATAAGGGAACTAAAAAAATAGAATGGAAGAAAGACATGCTCTTCAGTAAATGGTGCTGGCAAAATTGGTTAAATACTTGTAGAAAACTAAAGATTTAAAGAGAATCTTCTCAGAAGAAGAAAGGATGGCCAAAAGACACATGAAGAAAAGCTCAATCTCCCTTGCCATAAAAGAAATGCAAATGAAAACAACATCGAGATACCACCTCACCCAAGTTAGAATGGCTATAATCAAGAACTCTAATAACAACAGATGCTGGAAGGGATGTGGAAAGAAGAGAACATTACTGCATTGTTGGTGGGAGTGTAAACTTGTTCAACCACTTTGGAAAGTAGTATGGATGTTCCACAAAAACTCCACGTAGAGCTCCCCTATGACCCAGCAATCCCCCTTTTGGGCATTTACCCAAATGTTCACAAACAAGACCACATTAAAGATACCAGCACAACTATGTTTATTGCAGCCTTATTTACCCTAGCTAAGATATGGAACCAACCAAGATGCCCTTCAGTAGATGAATGGATCAAGAAAATGTGGAATATATACACAATGGAATTCTATGCCTCCATCAGAAAGAATGACATTGCCCCATTTGTTAGGAAATGGAAAGACTTGGAAATAATTATAGTAAGCGCAGTAAGCCGGCTCAAAGAAACTTAGGTCCCATGATTTCCCTTATTTGCAATAACTAGTATATGTCTGAGTCAAGCAGAAAAGGTCAGATAAGTTGATGTTAGGGATATGAACCTTAAGATATGTATTAAATGTTTTTTTTCTTTCATGCGATTGTTTCTAACACATTTATAAGATTATTTCTTTGTTGGTTTGTATATTCCTACCCCACGGTATAACCTCTGCTTTCACTGTATTTGATGTTGTTATAATTTTTGGAGGGGAAGGGAAAAACAAATCGTTTAAATAGGGATACAGGTGGACCCATTGCAACAATGAGACGTACAAGTCGTTATGTCGCAAACGAACTTTACAACTTTGATGTGGGGGGAGAGCTAGGTAGGGGGGCGGGGGGAGTGTGGGATGGGAAGGGGAAACAAAGGAGGAGGCTACAATTCTTGATAAGAAGTGTACTCATTATCATGCCCATGTAATCATAACTCCTCTGTACACTATTTTCACAATTAAATAAAAATCTTAAAAATAAAAAGGTCACATAAAAAAAGAAAGTGGCAAAACCTCCCGTGCTCCTGGATTGGAAAGATCAACATCATGAAAATGGCAATACTTCCCAAGGCTATCTACAAATTCAATGCAATACCTATCAATATTCCATCCTTATTCTTCAAGGAAATAGAAGAGGCAATCCAAAAATTCATATGGAACAATCATAGACTCCAAATAGAAAGAACAGTGCTGGAGGAATATCAATACCAAATTTCACACTCTACTACAAAGCCATAGTAATCAAAAGAGGTTGGTACGGGCACAAGAACAGACCTCAGGGCCAAGGGAATAGAATTGAAAACCTAGAAATGAACCCACAGACCTATAACCACCTAATTTTCAATAAGGGAGCTAAAAAAATAGAATGGAAGAAAGATAGCCTCTTCAGTAAATGGTGCTGTTAAAATTGGTTAATCACTTGTAGAAAACTAAGGCTAGATCCTTATATATCACCCTGCATCAGAATCAACTCCAAACGGAACAAAGTCCTGGAGTCATATCAGACACACTTGGTCTCCTTGGCATAGGCAAAATTTTTCTTAATAGAGACCCAGAAACACAACGCATCAAAGAAAGATTGGACAAAATGAGATTTCATGAAATTGCAGAGCTTCTGCATGGCAATAGATAAAGGTATCAAGATCAATAGAAAGCCCACGGATTGGAAGAAGATCTTCACTAGCCATAAAACGGACAAGGGTCTCATAACTAAAATATAACTGGAACTCAAAAAATTAAATCCCCCAACAACAAATTCTCAAAGAAACAACTGCCTAATAAATAAGTGGGTTAAAGATTTAAAGAGAAACTTCTCTGAAGAAGAAAGAAAGATAGCCAATAGACACATGAAGAAATGTTCAACCTCCCCAGACATAAAAGAAATGCAAATGAAAACAACATTGAGATATCACCTCACCCCAGTTAAAATGACTATAAATAAGAACTCTAATAACAACAGAACCTTGAGGGGATGTGGAGAGAAGGAACCCTATTGTGTTGTTGGTGGGCGTGTAAACTTGTTCAACCACTGTGGAAAGTAGTATGGAAGTTCCTCAAAAGACTCCACATAGCAGTCCCTATTTCCCAGCAATTTCACTTTTGGGCACTTACCCAAATGATCACAAACATGACCATACTAAAGCTACCAGCACAACTATGTTTATTGCACCATTATTTACCATGGCTAAAATATGGAATCAAACCAGATACCCCTCAGTAAATGAATGGATCAAGAAAATGTGGTATATATACACAATGGAATTCTATGCCTCCATCAGAAAGAATGACATTGCCCCATTTTTTTAGGAAATTGAAAGACTTGGAAAAAATTATATCAAGTAAAGTAAGCCAGACCCAAAGTAATATAAGTCTCATGGTTTCCCTTATTCGCAATTACTAGTATATGTCCTGGACAAGCAGAAATGATCAGATACGTTGATGTTGGGCGAAATGAACCCAAAGATAAGGACTCAAATGTTTTTTTTCTCTTATTGTTTTTTTAGCATATTTATAAGATGATTTCTTTGTTGCTTTGTATGTCCCTCCCCCATGACATACTCTTGTTTTCACTGTATTTGATGTTGGTATAATTTGTGGAGGGGAAGGGAAAAATAAGTTGTTTACATAGGGATACAGGTGGTTCCATGCAACAATCAGATATACAACAAGTTATGTCGAAAAATGAACTTTACAACTTTGGTGCCTGGGTTGCTTTGGGGGGAAGATCGGAAGGAATGGTAAGGGAAAACAAAGGAGGGGGAAACAATGTTTGATAAGAAATGTAATCATTACCTTGCTCATTTAATTTTAACCCCTCTACATGTATTTTCACAATAAAAAATCATGAAATAATAAAGTAAAAATCCATGTCAATTTTTTTTGGTGGTCGTGGGGCTTGAACTCTGGGCCTGGTCGTAGATTTCAATGAACTCTTCAGCTCATTGATACCACTGTACCACTTGAGCCACAGTGCAGTTTCTAGTTTTCAAGTGGGTTATTGGAGATAAGAGTCTCACAGAATTTTCTGCCCAGGCTGGCTTTGAACCACTATCTTCAATCTCAGACTCCTGAGTAATTAGGATTATAAGCATGAGCCACCAAAGCCCAAATCCAAGTCAATGTTTAAAAAGAAAGCTTATTGAAACTTCTGGTTTTTCCAATAAACAATCTTACTTTTTAGCATTAGTTTATAACTATGAGTTGTTTTTAGATGTAACTGTGAACTTTTTAATAGAATCAAATATAATTTTTACTATTACTCGGTATATCACAAAATCCACTGTAATTGACTTTCTCCAAAGTCACTTATTACATACTATATTACTCACTATTATTACAGTTTATGTAACATATAATGTGAAGTGAAATAGTTTGGACTATTTCATATAAATTAGTAGATGCTATTTTAGCATTATAAATTCACATCTGTGATTTTAAAGGAAGGAAAGAAATTTTTAGAGTTAAAATCAATTATAAATGTGTAGTGTGTCCCAATTAAAGCAAAAATTCTGAGTTCATAAGGACAAAATTATTTTTTTCCACTAAAGACTTTGAAGTAATACTATATGAAATAGTGAGGCAATAAGAGGAAGAATTCAAATCATGGCAAACAATGTCTCTGTTATTCTACTCCCCCTCCACTAACAAGACCTATCCGGTCCCAGATATCATTAAACTTCAAGTATCTCTTTTAGAAATCTATTTTGAAAAGTTCTAAATCACTGAGTCTTTTTGTACTTTCTGTTATATGAAACAAAATATAGACACAAAACTATTGAAATAAAATACACACATATGTTGAAGTCACCACAGCTGGAAAAAAACCCAAAAAAGTAGAACTTCCCCAGGAACAAAAACATGTTGTGCCAGTTATTTTTAAGCACAAAAACCTCAAATACATGTTACCCTTGACTAGTACCATGAAGATAACTGTGTCTCAGAAATACGGTTGTGTTCATTTGTAATTAAATTCAGCTAGATGAACCTAATATAGCAAATCCCTTGAATGGATCAAATTGTTTAAAAGAAATGTGACTGTAAGTGGAGTGAGATCTGCACACATTTAAGAGAATAAAATAACAAAAATCATGACATCTTAAAAAATTCATAAATGCAATGAATAAGTGTAATAATATCTATATTGAGACTTGAATCCTACTGATTTAACAAGGACAAAATATGCAAATAGTAGAAGCTGAGCAGTGTACCTAAGTGTACATAACTTAAAACTACTCCAGATTACACTTTATAGAAGACAGAATGTGGGTTATTCAAAGGAAAAAATCAACCCATGATATAAATGACATTAAAAAATCTCATGAAAAGGGCTGGGAAGGTGGCTCAGTGGTGGAGCGCTTGCCTGGCATGCATGAGGCCCTGGTTTCGATTCCTCAGCACCACATAAGCAAAAATAAAGAAGCCGGAAGTGGCTCTGTGGCCCAAGTGGTAGAGCACTAGCCTTGAACTGAAGAGCTGAAAGACAGTGCCCAGGCCCAGAGTTCAGGCCCCACGACCGGACCACAAAAAAAAATCTCATGAAAAGAGAGCAGTTGTTTCTGGAAAATAATAGCTTAATGGTGGTCAAAAAAATCTTTCTACTACTGACAAAATTGCATGCATATTTAGTTAGATCCAAAAAAGACCCAAGATACTCACACTCATTTGAAACTTAGGCAAAGTAGCAGGATACAACTGTAACATTATTATGGATGTTGACTCTGGCATGGAATTAATTTCCTCTTTGATCTGACAAATGAATATATGAAAAAACAGAACTTCAAGTAAATATCAAGACCTAACTAAACATATAACCAGATAAGTCATCATGTAAGCCGTATTGCAACTGAGATAAAAGAAAATATCAGTCATACTGATTCTGTATTTATTGTAAATGTTGACTTTTTCATAAATTATTCCCTTTAGCTTGCATTTTAAAAATATTGTGTTAAGTATATATCTTGATAACTAATTTTGGATTCCTTCTTCAATATAGTTCTGAGTATAATGTTTCACATCAATTCCTAACCCATGAAATGATGTTGATTACAAAACAAATGGTAATAATCACTTTTTATAATACACAAAATCTCATAAGCATGACACCAGTAAGCATTGGTTAACATTTTGGTATCATGGTCTCATTACTGATGAGGCCTATCTGCATGAGCATAATTGTACCTAGATTCCTCAGCCTAAATTTAACAACTGTTAAAAAATGTTTATATCTTTATCTGTCACCCATCAGAGATTAAACCTGAATATAAAACCTAAGGAAAATAATAAGGTAAGAATTTAGCTTTTCTAGATATAAAGTAAACAAAATGCAGTATAGAGTAACTCTGGTTTAAAGTCAACCTATTTCTCCAAATCATTATAAGCATTTCCTTACAATGTGTATTATTCTCAAGAAGGGAATGAGTAATGTGAGAAGAGGACTAACCAAGCATTGTCTTCAAATATACATAATTTGGATTTATCTCTTTATTTTGCTATAAGCATTTTTGATAAAACAGTTTGAATAATTGCCTTCCAGATCAAGTATAATATATCCTAGTTGCATATACCAAAGTACATTCAGAAAATGGTATATAGCAATTAAGTAAAGAATGCCCGGGCAGAAAAAATGGCATCTCTATACTATGTGACCCCCAATTCTTTGGTATTTCATTATGCTTCCATTTAATGAATGTGATTGTTTAAATGCTTTATAAAGTATTAATTAAAATTGATCATTATCCTAGAATACAATCGTGTATAATTTTATCCTAGAATCATGCAAGAACTGCCCATTCAATCATGACATACATCATATTCCATTGGTATTCATATGGATAAGAATGAGTTTCTTAGGATCTCCTGACATTTGGAAGTGGCAGGACCAGGATTCCAACTGTGGGTTCCAGCTCACACCACTTAAACCTGGGGATAGGGAACTCACGGGTGTGTCCAAGAACATAAGCAAAACCAATGATGAGGCAGGCACCAGTGGCTCCTCCTTGATACTTACAAGGCTGTGATAGGAGGGTCATGGTCAAAGTCACTCTAAGCCAGAAAGTGCTTGAGACCCCTGTCCAAATTCAATGCCAACAAAGCTAGAAGTAGAGCCGTGTGGCTCCAGGGGTAGAGGGCTAGCCTTGAGCAAAAGCAGCTCAGGGACTGTGCAAGATCCTGAGTTCAAGGTCCAAGACTAGTAACAAATGGACATACACAACAATCTGTGCAGCCATCCGGCTCAAGCAGGTCACCCTCTTGTCTCCAAGTGAATTGGAGATAGTTCCCTGGGAAAGGGTCTGGTGGAGCCACTGTCATCTTAACTCTGCCCATTCTGCCTGCATCACAGGATTCTGGTCACACCCCCATTATTTCGTGATTCTTTCTGACCAATGGGATACAAGAATTGTGGCTACGCCCACATTCCATGTTGCCTTGTAAATGGATGAGGCTCTGTTAACACACTAAGGCTGAGATCCACAGGGGGGAAATCATACCAAAGGAGTGGTGTGCCAGCTGCAGGCACCTGGCCCACTTGACAGCTCAGTGCCAGATTGAGCTGGAGCTACAGCCCCCTGTCCCATGAGCTGCTACCACAGCATTCATGGGGATGGGAAGCGGGACACGTGGGCATCCAAGAAGAAAATCTGCTTCCTCCACAACCTGCCTGATGAGTTGGACTTTCAGAATCCCGCAGTGAGCTCCACCATCGATGCAGCCAGCTGTCAGCACACATCCAAATAATTGAGGAGTCTCTCATGGCATGTAAAGAGCAGATGTTTGTTCTGAATGAGCTGTTTTGGGAGAAAGCCGAGTGGGTGTGCTGGCTGTCCCAGGAGAAGATGGAGAAGAAGAGAGTGCTCCAGGAGCTGCTTTCCATCCTCACAGAGGAAGGCATGGACAGCAGGCTCCAGATGTCAGCACAGGCTGAGCCCCACACCACCAATGCTGCTTCAGATGCATCAGGGACTGTGGTAGGTGAAATGAGGGAGGAGCAGAAAGGTTTTGAAGAATTACACCTTGAAGACAGCATGGAAACTGCCAGAGGATAGGTCAGGGTTCTTGTCACCATAGAGGACTCCCCTAAGGAGCACGTCCTGCTGCAGATGCCCCAGATACCGATCTGCCCACAGCTCAGGTGAGGAGCACTCCCTCCCTTTCTTCTGTACACTGATGCAGATAATGACTCTCCATATGACATACTGACACTCAAAAGCCTTGGCAGCCACCAGAAGTAGGTGGTCAGGTGGCCTTCTCCCAGGCCTCCATCTGTTGGGTGATGGGAAGGTTAAACTGGGTGTAGGGTAGGGCAGAGGCTGCCAGGAGGTGGCCCAAGCTCAACAGACATCTAATGGTCCATTGGTGGCCAGGGAACAGACCCATGTTATGCTTATCACAAAGAATAAATTGTTTTCAAAGGGGAAAAAAGCCTCCAACAAAGATTTGTTCTTCCAGTCCTGGGGCTTGAATTAAGGGCCTGGGCACTGTCCCTGAGTTCTTCTTGATCAAAGCTGGCGCTCAACCAGTTGAGCCCCACTTCCCCTTCCAGCTTTTTCTATGTGGAATCAAGCCCAGGGCTTCAGTCATGCTAGGCGACCACTCTACCACTGAGCCACATCCTCAGCTAGGATGATTCATCCCTCCCAAACCCATATGGCCATTCCTCAGATAAATAGGAAGTAGGGGCTAGGATGAATATGAAGCACTTCTGGTTCACACCAAAATACTTCCCTGCCCCCTATTCCCACACCCTTAGTTGAAGTTTCTCTTCTACCATTGAGGGATGATGGAGGGAGAGGGGAGTCCTGAGAGAGGAGTATCAATAACAGTGGCCCCTTGAGCCCCACATCCTCCCCCACACAAGGGGTCCTCCATATTCCAATTTTACCTGACTCAATGTGGAATCTACACTGTCTTCCCACCACTGCAAGGCTCAGGATGAAATAAAGGTCAACCCTGGGCTCAGCCCACACCCAGGGTGGAAGCTCCTAATCCCAGACCTACTTCCACCTCTGACTGCCCCGAGTTAGGCCAGACCCACCACTCACCACTATGTTGGCGGTGATGACCTCATGGATAGATTCCAGGAAGAAGGTTTATGGCAAAGAGGAGAAGCAGCAGGGTGAGCATGGCAGAACGAGGTGGGGTGATTGCTCTGAGATCCTCCTTCGAGCCCTCCCTTCCATCCAGAGCCATGCTGACCCAAAGTATGGACAAGGCCAGGGGTTGAGACAAGATGGACCAGCACAGGACTAAAGCAGGCACTATTTTGTAGTGGAGCACTTGAAAATTCCAATTATATTTGGCCAATGCCAATCCCAAAGCTAATATACAAAGCCTGTCCTTGTTGTTGTTGGCCATGAACACTGTCCCTGAGCTCTTATTCTCGAGGCTGGCACTCTACCATTTGAGCCACAGGACCACTTTTGTTTTCTGATGGTTCATAGAGGATAAGAGTCTCACACACTTTCTGCCCAGGCTGGCTTGGCAGCATAATCCTCCAAATCTCAGCTTCCTGAGTAGCTAGGATGCCAGGAATGAGCCACCATGCCAAGTATGTGATGACTTTTGAAGGCATCTTGGCAATTTGTAAAGAAGCACCAAAGGGCCTGGATAGACCATGACCCAATCAAGGAGCTGGGATCGGAGAAGGATGACCTTATATCCATTCTGTTCCCCAAGATTAAAGATGCCAGGTAGTGGTGCTTGCATCAGACACCTAGGCCAGCAGCCACCAGGCTTAGTGGGGAATAAGTAGAGAATATCCAAAGATTGCAGTGTAGAAATCTCTGATTTTGCATGCATGTGTTGTGTGTGTGTGTGTGTGTGTGTGTGTGTGTGTGTGTGTGTGTGTGTGTGTGTGTGTGAACTCAGGGCTTAGGCTCTATCCCTGAGTATTCTTTTTTTTTTTTTTTTTTTTTTTATTTGAAAACATACTGTACAGAGGGGTTACAATTACATGGGCAGGAAAATGCATACATTTCTTACCAAGCATTGCAGCCTCCTCCTTTGTTTGCCCTTCACCTCCCTTCCCAGCCTCCCCCCTCCCCCCCACCCAATCATACCCCCCCTCCCTCCCCCCCACCGACATTGTAAAGCTGGTTTTGACATGACATTTTGTACTTCTCATTGTTGCAACATGTCCACCTGAATCCTTAAACGACTTGTTTGTCCCCGTCTCCTCCACATGTTATACTGACATCAAATATAATGAAAGCGGGGGTTACACTGTGGGGGAGGGAGATACAAAGCAACAAAGAAATAATATTATAAATGCGTTAGAAACACATACATGAATGAAACAAAAACATTAAAATACATATTTGAGGGTTCGTTTTCCTAACATCACATTATCTGACTTTTTCCGCTTGACTCATACCTATACTAGATATTGCAAATAAGGGAAACCATGGGACCTATGTTTCTTTGGGCCTGGCTTACTTCACTTAATATAATTTTTTCCAAGCCTTTCCATTTCCTAACAAATGGGGCAATGACATTCTTTCTGATGGAGGCATAGAATTCCATTGTGTATATATACCACATCTTCTTGATCCATTCATCTACTGAGGGGCATCTGGGTTGGTTCCATATCTTAGCTATGGTAAATAATGCTGCAATAAACATAGTTGTGCTGGTAGCTTTAGTGTGGCCTTGTTTGTGGTCATTTGGGTAAATGCCCAAAAGTGGGATTGCTGGGTCATTGGGGAGCTCTATATGGAGTCTTTTGAGGAACCTCCATACTGCTTTCCAAAGTGGTTGAACAAGTTTACATTCCCACCAACAATGAAGTAAGGTTCCTTTCTGTCCACATCCCCTCCAGCATCTGTTGTTGTTAGAGTTCTTGATTTTTGCTGTTCTAACTGGTGTGAGGTGATATCTCAATGTTGTTTTGATTTGCATTTCTTTTATGGCTAGGGATGTTGAACATTTCTTCATGTGTCTATTGGCCATCCTTCTTTCTTCTTCAGAGAAGCTTCTCTTTAGGTCTTTCGGCCACTTACTTATTGGGCAGTTGTTTCTTTGAGGATTTGTTGTTGGGTGGTTTAATTTTTTGAGTTCCAAGTATATTTTAGATATGAGACCCTTGTCCGTTGTATGGCTAGTAAAGATCTTCTCCCAATCCGTGGGCTTTCTATTGATCTTGCTAGCTATGTCATTTGCCCTGCAGAAGCTCTGCAACCTTATACAATCCCATTTGTCCAACCTTTCTTTGATTTGTTGTGTTTCCGGGTCTCTATTCAGAAAATTTCGGCCTGAGCCGAGGAGACCCAGGGTTTCTCCTATTCCATCCTGTAATGTTTTCAGAGTGTCTGCTTTGAGTTCAAGGTCTTTGATCCATATGGAGTTGATTCTGGTGCAGGGTGATATATAAGGATCTAGCTTTAGTTTTCTACATGTAGTTAACCAGTTTTGCCAGCACCATTTACTGAAGAGGCTGTCTGTCTTCCATTCTATTGTTTTAGCTCCCTTATCAAAGATTAGATGGCTATAGGTCTGTAGGTTCATTTCTGGGTTTTCAATTCTATTCCATTGGTCCTGAGGTCTGTTCTTATGCCAATACCAAGCTGTTTTGATTACTATGGCTTTATAGTAGAGTTTGAAATTTGGTATTGATATTCCTCCAGCAGTGTTCTTTCCGTTGAGGAGCGTTTTTGCTATTCGGGGTCTTTTATTGCTCCATATGAATTTTTGGATTGCCTCTTCTATTTCCTTGAAGAATGAGGGTGGAATTTTGATAGGTATTGCATTGAATTTGTAGATAGCCTTGGGAAGTATTGCCATTTTCACAATGTTAATCTTTCCAATCCAGGAGCATGGGAGGTTTTGCCATTTTTTAAGTTCTGTGTTGATTTCCTTTTTCAAGATTTTAAAGTTTTCATCATAGAGGTCCTTCACTTCTTTAGTTAAGTTAATTCCTAGGTATTTTATTTTTTGTGGGGCTATTACAAATGGAGTTGCTTTCCTAATTTCAGCCACACTTTTCTCATTGTTGGCATACAGAAAAGCCATGGATTTTGGGGGGTTAATTTTATAACCTGCTACTTTGCCAAAGTTTTGAATCAGCTTAAGTAATTTGGGAGTGGAGTCTATGGGATTCTTTAAATACAAGATCATGTCATCTGCAAAGAGGGAGAGTTTTATTTCTTCTTTCCCTATTTGGATCCCCTTTATGTCTGCATCTTGTCTTATTGCTGTAGCTAGGCATTCTAACACTAGATTGAAGAGAAGTGGAGAGAGTGGGCATCCTTGTCTTGTTCCTGAGTTAAGAGGAAATGGCTTTAGTTTTTCACCATTGAGTATAATGCTGGCTGTAGGTTTGTCATATACAGCCTTTATTGTACTGAGGAATGTTCCATGGATTCCTAATTTTTCCAAAACCTTCATCATAAAGGGGTGTTGGATCTTGCCGAATGCTTTTTCTGCGTCCATTGAGATAACCATGTGGTTCTTATTCTTGCTCCTGTTGATGTGATGAATAATATTAATTGATTTGCGTATATTGAACCAGCTTTGCATCCCTGAAATGAATCCTGTTTGATCGTGGTGTATGATTTTTTGGATGTATTGTTGAAGTCGGTTGGCCAAAATTTTGTTGAGAAGTTTTCCATCAATGTTCATCAAAGAAATGGGTCTATAGTCCTCTTTCTTTGATGAGTCCCTGCCTGGTTTTGGGATGAGGGTTATGATGGCTTCATAGAATGTGTTCGGTAGTGAGCTTTCTCTTTCAATTTCATTGAGAGGAGAAATTGGTGCGAGCTCTGCTTTGAAGGCCTTGTAAAATTCCGCTGTAAAACCATCTGGTCCTGGACTTTTCTTAGCTGGGAGGTCTCTTATTGCTGTTTCTATTTCAATGCTTGATATGGGCCTGTTAAGATAGTTTAACTCATCTTGGTTTAGTTTTGGCATGTCAATATTTGCTAGGAAGAGGTCCATTTCTGTCAAGTTCTCAAACTTATTAGCATACAGTTTTGAGAAGTATTCCCTTATAATGTTCTGAATCTTGGTTGTTTCCGTGGTGATGTTTCCATTCTCATCTCTGAGTTTATTAATTTGGGTGTGTTCTCTTCTTTTTCTGATAAGATTTGCTAAGGGTCTGTCAATTTTGTTAAGTTTTTCGAAGAACCAACTCTTTGTTTTGTTGATTCTTTCTATAGTTTTTTTGGATTCTAATTCATTTAATTCTGATTTAATTTTGATTATTTCTTTCCGTCTACTGGATTGGGGTTTATCTTGCTGCTCTTTTTCAAGGAGGTTTAGATGCGTCATTAAATTGCTAGTTTCAGATCTCTCCAATTTGTTGATGTAGGAGCTCAGAGCTATAAACTTGCCTCTGAGTACTGCCTTTGCTGTGTCCCAGAGGAGCTGGTAATTTGTGTGTTCATTTTTGTTGAATAGCATGAACATTTGAATTTCCTTTCTAATCTCTTCCATGACCCAGTCATGATTCAGCAGTGTGTTGTTCAGCCTCCATGTGATACCGGACTTTCTTTGGTGGCTTTTGGTGTTGAGTTCTAATGTTATTCCCTTGGGGTCAGAGAGAATGCAAGGTATAACTTCAATGTTTCTGAATTTAGACAAGTTTGCTTTGTGGCCTAAAATGTGGTCTATTTTAGAAAACGTTCCATGTGCTGCTGAGAAAAAGCATGTATTCTGATGCTGCTGGGTGAAATGTTCGGTAAATGTCTGTTAAGTCTAGTTGATCTATGCAGCTGTTTAGATCTGTGTTTTCTCTGTTGAGTTTTTGCCGAGTTGATCTATCTAGTGGGGAGAGTGGTATGTTAAAATCCCCAACAATTAATGTCTTTGTATCTATATGGGATTTGAGGGAAAGTAGTGTTTCTTTGATAAATTTGGGTGCTCCATTGTTTGGTGAATAGGTATTTAGAATTGTAATATCCTCCTGAAGGAGAGATCCTTTAATTAGTATGTAGTGACCTTCTTTATCTCTTTTCACGAATTTTAATTTGAAGTCTATTTTATCTGATATTAGGATTGCAACTCCCGCCTGTTTATGCGGTCCGTTTGCTTGGTAGATTTTGTTCCAGCCTTTAACATTGAAAATGTGTTTGTTTTTATGGGCAAGATGTGACTCCTGCAGGCAGCAGATAGAAGGGTCTTGTTTTTTCATCCAACTAGAGAGTCTATGTCGCTTAATTGGAGAGTTCAGTCCGTTAACATTAAGAGATAGGACTGAGAGGTATTTGGGAGTTCCTGCCATGTTATCTACCTTTTTGGGGGCTGCGAAAACTGGGTTCTTCCTATGGTTCTTGGATTCTCAGTTTGGGTGCAGTTTCTTGGCCTTTATTGCGGTCTTGTTGGTTTTCTATATGTAGGACATCTTTAAGAATCTTTTGTAGGGCTGGTTTGGTGGAGATGTATTGTTTCAATTTTTCTTTGCTATGGAAGGTTTTTATTTGGCCTTCAGTTATGAAGGAGAGTTTAGCTGGGTACAGTATTCTTGGTTGATAGTTGTTTGTTTTTAGGGCATGGCATACATCGTTCCAGGCTCTTCTTGCTTTGATTGTCTCTGCTGAGAAATCTGAGGTGATTCTAATTGGTTTCCCTTTATAAGTGATTACCCTTTTCTCCTGACAGCTTTAAGGATCTTTTCCTTGTTCTGAGTTGATCCTGTGTGGATTATAATGTGGCGGTGGGATGTCCTATTCTGGTCTGGTCTATTTGGGGTTCTAAAGGCTTCTTGTATCTGGACAGGCCTATCTTTTTGCATGTTTGGGAAGTTCTCTGCTAGGATCCTGTTAAACAAATTTCCTAGAAACTTCTGTTTCTAGGTGCTCCTCTACACCCATTATCCTTAGATTAGGCCTTCTGATGGTGTCTTCCAGGTGTTGGATAGATCTATCATATTTCTTGGACTTGTCTTGGATGGTTGTATGTTCTTTCCCTATAATATCTAGGCTGTCTTCAATCCCTGAGATTCGATCTTCTGCATGGTCTAACCTGCTGTCAAGACTCTCTACTTTGTTTTTTATCTCTTTTCCTTCTAGTTGGTCGGCTTTGATGGCTTCAAGTTCTTTGTTGAAGCTCTGTTTTAGGTGTTGTATGAATTTCTTTACTTCCTTAATTTGGTGTTCAGTGTTTGTCCTCAAATCACTTAGTTGATTGGTTATGGTTTCTTTGGGCTCCCATTCCTTCTGTTGGGTTCCATTCAGCATTCCCTTTGTGGTCTCCCTGACTTCCTTCAGCTCTTTGTTAATGGATTCCATGAATGCCTTTAGTGATCTTTGTGTGTTCTCTACCTGGTCTCTCAATTCCTGTATTACTCTTTGATTAGCTTCCTCCCGTTCGTGGGATTCCTGCAGATCTCTTTGAGTGTTCTCAGCCTGCTCACGCCATTCCTCCCTTTCTCTTTGAGTATTCTCAAGTTGTTCACGCAAATCCTGTATCAGTTTTTGAGTAGCTTCCTCACGCTTATGATATTCCTGTATAAACTTTTGGGATGCCTCCTCTCTCTCCCTGTCATGCTCATACAGAGTCCTTTGTACATTGTCAAACTTTTCATTTATCATGTTTGCCAGCAGTGTTTGTAGAGCTGTTTGGGAACTCTCCTCTGGATTATTCATTATCTGTTCTAACCCCTGATTATCAAGATTGGGAATTGAGATACCCGAATTTGCCATTTTTCTTGTGTTTTTCCGGCTTACTCTGCCCATTTGAGATGAAGATAGCACCAGTTTTGTGCTAGAACACTATCTTAAGGCAACCATCAACCAAAGTTTGCATTTGTACAGTCAATAGTCTACAGATACAATCTAGTTCAACAGATACATCTATTTGACATCAAACAACTATATGTTAAAGGACTTCGAACCGCAGAGAAGAATTTGGAAAACCAGAAATTATTAGGGTTAGGGAGAGATGTGGGTAAAAAATAGGAATAGATTGGTGTGGGGAGGCACAGGGAGAGTTAACTATGTCCTAATCACAGTGCAGGAAATAGGTTGGGTAGGATGCAAGTAGAGAGAGAGAGAGAAAGAAGAAAGGGAAAGGGGAATGAAAAGAGACCAGAAAAAAAAATAGAAACGTAAAAATTAATGTTATATTAGAGATTAAAAGACCATCTATTTATAGAGGAATATGAATATGTTGAGAGAAAGGGAGGGACATAGAGGAGATGTGGAAAACTTTAAAAAAATGCTTAAAATATTATACACGTATAAAGAGGTAGTACTGCTATTAATGAATTTAAGTCTCAGAGGTTTTGAATTGAGTAATAAGTTTGTGGGTTAAGTGTGTACACAATGGGGGGTAGGGTCTACTGGTTAACTATGGGTTTATCTGAGGATGTGCAGGACAAGAGTTAAGTCACATAAAGAAGAACAAAGAGGAAAAGATGGAAAGGATAGGAAAGTGAGAAGAAAAAATCAGAAGTTCAGTAGAGCTAGACAAAAAACAAAAAGATAATTAAGAATGAAAGAAAAAGAGAAAAAAGTCAAGAAAAGAAAGGAAAACACACATTCACGTATTCCTAAAATAAAAATTATAGGAGGAGAAAAGAAAAAAAAAAGTTAATGGAAAACAATTATTTTTTCAGAAGAGGCAAAAATTAAAGATTAATAAAAGTTTTAGAAGAGCAAAAAAAAAATTTTTATATATATAAGGTAACAAAAAACGAAGAAAAAAAAAACAAAACAAAAAAAAAGAAAAAAAGAAAAGAAGAAGAAGAAGAAAAAAAAAAAGTCTTTGATTTTTTTTTGGGGGGGGGGAGGGGTGGGAAGAGTCCTGTATCTCCCTTTTGTCTGTAACCAGAGTGTGGTTGGAGTCTCTGGTCAGCTTGAGGTCCTGTGGCTTGATTGGTTTCTTAAGTCAGTTTGTTGGAACAGGCAGAAAAATGCTCTGCTTTACCCAAGATTTTGAGATTCCCCCTCCCAGGTTAGTTTACTGGGAGGGTGATCTGCTTTGAGAATCACAAAAGAGGGGGATGCAGTGATGAGGCTAGGTTCTGGGTAGAGTTGAGGCCTTTCAACAAACAGTAGCTTTTCCCTGGGGCTATTTTGTGAAAAAAACTCACAGCACCCAGCCTGGAGCCATTCTCAGGGTTTCTGTTTTTCAATTGATTGTGGTGGCTGCTAGAGGGAGGGGCAGCCTCTGGCTCTGGTTACCCGGTGAGGAGAGCCACTCCAATGGCTGGCGCCTGAGCTGGGTGACTTTTCCCTGGATGGAACTGAGTCTGTGAGGTCACTTCGCCGTTAAGTTCTTGTGACCTGCTAAATGACTCATTTTATTCCAAGGCCTGAGCTGGAGCTAGCCGCTCCTCCGAGCTTTATCGGTATCCAAGATGGAGATCACCGGTGCTGGGGGGGGAGGGGTGGCCTTCCCTCCTCTGCTCCCTGGGAAGGAGTGAGGAAGTGGGGCTACTCACGCCGAGTCTTGGATCCTGGGTCGTCTCTGGTCTGCAAAGTGCAGGATGAAGTTGTCCGCTCCTTGTCGGTTCTTGCTGGTGTTGAGTAGAATCCGCTCGCCCGCTGCGTCTGGCTCCTTAGTCCCGGACTCTCTGTGTGAGCGCTCAGGTATGGCCGCAGCGGCGGTCGCCGCTGAGACCCTGCCGCCGCAGCAGCAGCTGCTGGCAGACGCTCAGATGTGTCTGCTTGGCTTCCCCTCTCTTGGCTAACTCTTTGTCCTGTGATGGCACACTTGGTGTGATTCTCTGGCTTGGGACTGTTCACTGGAACTCTGAAACTGTTTTCTATGCAAGAGCTTGTTCAGATTCCAGCTTCTCCTCCGCCATCTTCCCGGAACCCTCCTCCCTGAGTATTCTTGTTCAAAGCTACTGCTCTGCCACTTGAGCCACAGCCCCACTTGCTTTTCGATTGTTAATTGTAGGTAAATGTCTCAAGGATTTTCCTGTCCAGGGTGTCTTGGAAGCATGATGGAGACCCTTGTGAAGCAAGAGTAAACACAACTCACAGGTACAATCCCTATGGTGGGCCACTCCTGCCCCCTGGTGGCCAGATGCGGGATATGCGGTACCGTGCCATTGTCCTGTAGAGTTCAATTTTGAGAAGTGACAAGGGCCAAGCTGACTTTTGTTCACCCTGAGTGCTGATGCCAGAGCAGGTCTGTTCCACCCTAGGCCAAGAGAGCTCCAGGAGGCCCAGCTTCCCAGGGGCACAAGGAACAGAGAGGTCAGCTCCAGACTGAGCTAAGAGCCTTTGCCCACAGACACCCCAACTTGGCCTTCCTTATCATGATAAGACCTGTCAAAGAACAACCCGAAAAAAACAAAATTGGAGCTGTGCCTCCAAGTGGTAGAACTCTAGCATTGAACCAAAGAGCTCAGGGACAGGACCCCCAAACTTTGAGTTCAAGACCCCCAGGTGAACCACCCCAATAAAACACAAGTTGGCTAAATGTGAACTAGGAGGATTTGTGAAGTGTTTCTGAAGATTGGGGATACTGAAGAAAGCACCCTAATTCTAATGAAAGCTGAACCTGTGACATACAGCTATGTGCTGAATCCTTCAAAGGACGCTATTTACTGGGTCATTCCCACATGGGGGTTTTTTGCTGAGTCCCTGAGAAGAGTGGGCTGTGCTCGGTTTTTCAAAGGGTGCTGTGTGCTGAGTCCATTACACAACGTACTGTATGCTGAGTCCTTCAAAAGGTGTGGTGTGCTAATTCATCCGAAAGGGTTCTGCTATTTGCTGAGCCCTTGAGAAGAGAGGAATGAGGTGAGTTTTTGAGTGCTGTGTTACACTGGGTGCTCTGTATTGTCCTTCAAATGGTGCTGTGTGCTGAGTGCTTACACAGTGTGGTATGTGCTGAGTCCTGCCACAGTGCGGTATGTGCTGAAACCTTCAAAATTCTTCTATGTGCTGAGTTCTTCAAAGGGTGCTATGCAATGAGTGATTTACAAAGGGTGCTTTGTACTCAACCTTTCAAAGGGAGTCTTAACACAGAGGGTGCTATGTAATGAGCCCCTGGGAAAGTGTGCTATGTGCTGAATTTTTCAAAGCATGCAATGTGCTGAGTCCTTTACACTGCAAGCTATGGACTCCCTCCTTCAAAGGGTGCTGTGTGCTGAGCACTCTACACAGGGTACTATATGCTGAGTCCTTCAAAGGGAGTTGTGTGCTGAGTCTTTTGCACAGGGTTCTTTGTGCTGTTTTTGGAAGTGTGCTGTGTGTCATCCCAAAGAGTGCTATGTTCTGAGTCCTTGAGAGGTAGTTATTCTCAACAATCACACACACACACACACACACACCCATACACACACACACAAGGGTCACCATGCACCTTCTTAGTGTGTGGAGTGAAAGGGGATGGAGGAGAGTCTCCTCCAGGGGTGGAGCTGAGAGGAGATTTGATCCCTGGGGCAGGTACTGGGGTTTGGGGAGAGTGCAGAGCTGAGGTGGTGCTGCAATTGCCATGGCCTGGAAGCCATAGAGCCCAGTCAGGACTGTGATTGCAGGTAGGGGTAGGAGGCACTGCCTAGGGGAGGAGTGGGCATGGCCAAGTGGAGGAGGGGGCGAGGCCCTAGGATGCACTGTGGTGGCAGCGATGGGGGGGATCAGGCACGCCTGTGCGGTGGCCCAGGCGCACCTGGGGGCAGAGAGAGAAAGAGCAGAGAGAAGAGCAAGCACAAGCACGAGGGGAAGCCATTCCAGTGGCTGATGGCCACTGCAATCAAAGCTCAGTCCCGGACAGGAGCACAGAGCACCTGGAGCCAGCTAGGCAGGCACATCACTGCGGGCAGCGCCACGGGGACATGGTGGCCATGGCTGCCCTGAATCTGAGGCCCTGGCATGGGAAGCACAGGGGTGGCTTTGGTGGTGGAGGCAGCAGAAGCAGGCAGCTGAGGAGGAGGTGGTGGTGGTGATGGCAGCTGAGGCAGGGGTGGCAGCAAGCACAGTCCCCTGCAGATGCCCCCGCCCCCTCCCAGCAGCGCCGCATTTCAAACATGGCTTTGCCTGCTCTGATCCGCGGCCCCTTTCCCAGTTGCCCAGCAGAGATTGTGGGTCCCTGCCTGGCATGAGGCCCCGACCTGGTCCCTACACCTGGTCCTCGCACTTCGGGCCTGGGTGCACCCAGAGCCATCGCCTACAGCTTCTCCCAGCAGCATGCATGAGTGGCTGCCCCATGGGACCACACCTGGCAACTCCTGCACCTTGCAAATCCTTCACCCTTCATCCCCTCCCTCCCCCGCAGACCTGGACCTGGCCTCTTGCCTCCTCTCTCCTGTCCTGCCTGCACCTCCCCTGAACACCACAGTCTACTCTGGCTCTGCCACAAATGCACCCCAGCAGAGGGGGCGTGTCTACCCAGGGATACCACCCCCATTCCTAGCTGCCAGTGTCCGAGGAAAAGGGCAGAGGCAGGGATTGGTGAGAAGGGAGCACCACAGAACCCCTGGTCTAGAGCACTGGAAGCCACATCTGCACTATTCTTCTCCCTGGTGGGAACCTAGTGGCTTTAGTGAGATGTGGGGAGGAGCATCTCCACACCTGCCTTCTCGGGTCTTTTCCTTTTTGCTGGGGATGGGGGGTGTTGGATGCAGGAGATAGCCTCCCCTTGCTGTGTGAGCCCTTGTCTTCTGTGCTCAGTCAGCCTTTCACCTGAGGAGGGTCCCAGAAGAACCCACTAGGGAGGTGAGGGCACTGGGGGTCAGAAGGTGACTATCTAGGAGGAACACACCCCCTCTGACACACATACACCTGTCCTTCCCCACCCCACCCCAGCTGTCAACAGTACTCACAGGGTGATCACATTTCCTAGCTCTGCCAGCTTCTGCTGGTGCTCCTGGTCCTTCTGGTCTCCTAGTTCTCCCCAAGAATTCAATTAGCCCAGAAGCATCTAGGCTGGAAGTAGGGAGTCCATCCATGTATGTAGCCTTTAGGACCCCATCAAATTCCACAACGCTCCCACCCCAAGTCAGCCACCTCTCAGGAGGCACCAGGACTGCCTGCTTTGTTTTCTGTCTGGGCTCTGAAGAGTCACCTGTCTTGGGATTCCTTCAATCAGTGTCTGGGCTTAGGGTTTTGGTGAATGGGGAGTCAAGGCTGGTTGTTCCCAATGGAAGGGTCTGGCCCTGGGTAAAGGGAGAGGCAGGGAGGTTCTGCATTATTAGAGTGGTGTTCCCCTTGGGTGGGAGCCCCTGGTTCTGACAAGGGAACTGCCATGCTCGAGCTTGTACATTGCCCAGATGAGGAACCAACAAAATCAGGAGAGGCACTGCTCTGAGTCTGTGTGTGTGTGTGTGTGTGTGTGTGTGTGTGTGTGTGTGTGTGTATGAGAGAGAGACAGAGAGAGAGATAAACAGAGACACACAGAGACAGAGACAGAGACAGAGAGAGAGAGAGAGAGATTATCTTTCTTCTCGTACAGCCTGACTGTGCTCAGGTCAGTGATCAGTTGGCAAATTGCAGGTGCTGCATCGTGAGTCTTGTGTGACCAGTTTGTGTGTGTGTGTGTGTGTGTGTGTGTGTGTGTGTTTGTGTGTGTGTGTGTGTTTGTGTCTGTCTGTCTGTCTGTCTGTGTGTCTGTGTCTGTGTGTCTGTGTGTCTGTGTTGGGAGATTAGGAGATGAGAAAAAATGAAAATATATTTAAGTCACCATGTCTAAAAAGAACAAAAGCAGTTTATTTGTGTGTATGTGTGTATTTGTTGTTCTTTTTTCATAATGCCCAGTATGAGCCCAGCCACAATTTTTGTTTTCTCCTTCACCATTTCATGGCTCCTTTGGGGAAGGTTTCAGTATATGTTCCTTTCCACCTCTTTCCACCTCCCTCTTCCCCTTTCTTGCAGCCCACAGTAGCTGCTGGACCTGCATGGAACTCCCTAGGAGGCCTGTGTGAACCACAGAACAGAGTGGACACCTGTCCTTCTGTCTTCAGCCAGAAGGCTCGTGAGGACAGTGACCACAGCCGCACTTTTCCAGCCAGACACTCTGCTCTCATGTGTATAGTTGGAGTTAATTCAAGGGTTGGGAATGTGTCTGCCAAATATAATTAAGGAACAAGATGGGTGGGAGTAGGGCAGGGGCTGTGAAGCTAGGAATGTCTGGGGAGTGGTGAAGGGTGTAACGTGGCAGATGGTTCACCACAACCGAGGATGAGAGGAGAACCTTACCCACGGCATTGACGGTGTCTGTGGGCATCTTGGCAGGGGGCTCTGGGCCCCCACTGGTGGCGTGGATTCCCTCCTAGGGCAGTGCATCCGTGTGTAGTCCTCCCTGGAGTCCTGCAGTCTCCAATCTGTGTCCCACCTGGGCTGTTTCCAGTTGGAGAGTGGTAGGCAAGTTTCCCCTATTGGAGCCTGCTTAGTATCAGACCGTGGCAGTTAGCTAGGGCTCTCTGAATGCCAGTTTCTGTAACCTGCTGTAGGCTGCCTGGAAGGAAAAGGGGATCACTGACTTTGGAACCCTTTAAGTTTGATTGGGACAAGTGAAATGCCACCTTTTCCAGGTTTTGTTCTTGAAGCTGGCAATTTCCAATAATGCCTGGATTCATGGGTCAAATTAGATGAACCAATTCAGCGGTCAAACAGTGACATTCAAAGTGGCACAGGCAGAGTTCCCAAGCCAGATGGTCTCCTGCTACAAATGTCGTGCCTTGACTGCCTTTCTCTGGCAGCTGCTGATTCTTATACAGCTCTCTCTAGGGTGACCACCACAGTCAAGGATGTCATGGGGAGCAGAAAGTGACCTCGCCATCCCAAGCCTGCCAGCTGTGAGCAGAGACGATTTTCAGCACCTGCAGTGGACTCTGGGAGATTTAGAGACCCGGGATGCCTCAAGAATCCTTTCTCTGTAACATGAAACTTGGGGGCCAGATATAGTGGATCATCCTGTCTGGCCCCACGGACAGGAAAGGAGGCCACTTGCGCCAGGGGTTCAGCTTATCGCAACCTTGTTCACACCTGAGGGGGAATTGAGTGCCACAGAGTTGGTCAGCCACTGGACAGAGATCTTTGAGAAGATAGGCATCCCAGTGGCCCCAGAATCCAGCGAGCACATCGAGGGAGAACTGTGGGAGAGCTACATCAGGCTTTGCCTCCCCCACCCACCCACCCCAGGATGCTTACATGAATAAAATGGGACTTTTCTGTAGTATTGTCATAGACAGATGCTCATTTAGTTATCCAACAAAGAGTCACAGTGTGTGCCAGGCTGGGGGGGGGGGGGGAGGTGTGGTCATAGATGATGAAATGTTCCAGTGCTGGTTCCACAGCACATGAAGAAACCTTGGTTTGAACTGGATGCTGGTGCTTCATGCCTGTCATCCTAGCTACTTAGGAGGCTGAGATTGGAGGATCAAGGCTTAAAGCCCAGGCAGAAAAGCCTGTAAGACACTTATATCCAACTAACAACCAAAAATAAAATGCCAGAAATGGATGTGTCTCAGAGACAGCACTCAGGCTCCGAATTCAAGCCCCGAAGTGAGACAAAGAAAGGAAACAGCGAGAGAGGAAGGAAGGATGAAGGGAAAAAAAGAGGAAAGGAAGGAAGAAGAGAGCATGTGAGCCTTGGTTTGGAATTCCTGGATCAAGGGAGCCAACCACTCACAATCTCTGTGGGTAACATTTCAGAGCCTAAAGCCAGTATGTAGGACTAAACCACTGATCCTTCAGCAACTTCATGACATCCAGGAGCTGTGAGGTCTCCAACTTCAGGGGGAATCAGCCTCAGGAAGGACCTAGGGCTCAGGGTGGTTCACCAGGTTTCAATTATCCTGGCCCCAGCAAGTTTATTTCCTGGTCAGATAATAAGAAATTGTCTAAGGGCTAGGGAGGTGTTGGGGTGAGGGAGTGTCAAGGGCAGGGCAAGGTATAAGCAGGAAGATGAAGAGGTAGGGTGATCCCAGGTCAGGTGTGTCAGGACATTGGAGCCATGATCTCTCCTGACAACATAGACCACCAGTTATAAAGTTTTTGACCCAGCCACACTTCTATTAAGAGTCCTGGAACCTTGGGTTCACCATTGACTTCCTGGCTGTTGCCCACTGCAGGATGCCTGTGCAGTACATCCTTGGGGACTGGGACTTTCGATGGCTCAATCAGAAGATGACACCCCCGGTGTTCATTCCTCCACCAGAGACTGAGGTAAGTGGGCCACTGGCACAGGACAGCCAGGGAATATGGATGAGAGTCGGGACCCGAGTTACTTCGAGACTTCCTCTAGGGGGCGCTAAGACCACGTGACTGCCATTCTCAGAGGCAGAGGTGGGTCTTTTTGCTGACTCAACCTTTAATCTATATGGCAGATCTGGGATTCATAGGGGATGACTGAAGGTGGGGCAGGCTTGGATAGAGGCTGGTGGGAAAACAAGAGGCACTGGGCTCTGAGCAGGGTTGTTTCTTTGAGGATACTCACAACCTAGGAACATTCCTGGGATGGACCAGCACTTTTCTCCTTCCAGAAAAAGAGGGACCTAGAGCCTATCCAGTTGGAGTCCCTTGGCCAAGAAATCCTTTCATATTCACATCCTGTGGTTGGATAACTAGAACTCACCTTGCTGCCCAGTGTCAAGGCAGGACAGTGAGAGATCCTGAGTCTTTGTTAAGGTCAGGGGATCCTCAGTATGTGATTTTACTTGAACGTCCTGACTTGGTACATGGTCTGTCCCATCTAAGACTGCCATGATGTAGGACATAGAATCTAGAGAATCAGAGCCTGATGGGGTCTGTTCTGGGAGTCTTGACTATTATGTGTGAACTTTGAGCTCCTGTGTGCCAACGTGCTTCCTTTTCTTGGGTGGGTCTTTGCTAGTAAAAGCTTGAAACTAGGGACTGGGTCTTATCCCTTGTCTTTGATGTTCAAAGCTAGCACTCTACCATTTGAGCCAAACCTTCACATCCAACATTTTTGGGTGTTTAATTGTAGAAAAAGAGTTCTGAAGGACTTTGATTCCAAGGGTAGAATCCAACTGTAGTGCTCAGATCTCAGTCTCCTGAGGGGATAGGATGAAAAGGATGGAAAATTATCTTTGACCGGGTGCCAGAAGCTCATGGCTGTCATCCTTGGTACTCAGAAACTGAGATCTGAGGATCACGATTCAAAGCTATCATGGGCAGGAAAGACCCTGAGACTCTTATCTCCAACAGATCACCAGAAAACTGGAAGCGGTGCTGTGGCTCAAGTAGTAGAGTGTTTGCCTTGAGCTGAAGAGCTCAGGGACAGCACATAGGCCCAGAATTCAAGCCCCACAACCGAAAAAAAGAAAGCAAAACATCTTTGCCTGCAAAGGATGGTGGAGGTGTGTGTGTGGGGGGGGTGCTGTGATTGGGAGACCAGGTGCTGGCTTCACTGTACAGACATTTTTAAGAACTCCTTCACGTTTGCCCCAGTTTGAAGCCAGAGCTTCAAAAGGACTTCGCTTGTGGCAGGCAGGGAATGGGCAAATGGGTGCAGGGGTGGGATTATTGTGTCTGTATTCTCTTCATTGAAGGATGGATTTGGATGCTGGATGACAAAGTCTGAAGTGAAGGGTTGCAAGAAGTTTGTGGCCTGATGAGGATGGGTTTCCTCTGGGTATGTGAAAGTGGCTGAAGTCGGAAGCTGCTGGTGGCTCACAACTGTCATCCTAGCTACTCAGAAGGCTGAGATGTGAAGACCATTGGTCCAAGCCAGATTGGGCAGAAAAGTCTGTGAGACTTGATGTCCAATGGACCACCAGAGAACAGGATTTGGCACTGTGGCTCAAGTGGGATAGTGCTCACCTTCAGCTGAAGAGTTAAGGGACAGCGCCCTGGCCCAGAGTTCAAACCCCATGACCAACTACAAAAAAAGAGGGGGCTAAGTTTTCTGCATAGCAGTGTGTACAGTAGTAACTGCCATGTTGGACTATGAGACATTCCAGATATGTGAGAGGCTTACTGGTTTTTCTATAGTGGGTCTGATGTAGGTAGTGCCACCTTCTTGAGAGTAGGATGTGATCCTAATGGAGACAGTTCATGGTTCTCTTCTCAGGGACTGCTGAAGCCTTGGGCTGTATGTGTGTGTGTGTGTGTGTGTGTGTGTGTGTGTGTGTGTGTGTGTGTCTGTGTCTGTGTCTGTGTCTGTGTGTGTTTGGAGTTAGAATACCTGGGCCTTGAACTCAGGGTCTAGGTGCTGTTCCTGAGCTTCTGTGATCAAAGCTATTGCTCTGACATTTCACTTGAGCCACAGCTCCACCTCTGGCTTTTGAGTGGTTCACTGTAGATAAGAGCCTCACAATCTTTCCGGAATGGGCTGGTTTTGAACCGTGATCTTCAAACCTCAGCCTCCTGAGTAGCAAGGAAGACAAACATGAACCACCCCTGCAGGTTGTGTGTTTGTGTGTGTGTGTGTGTGTTTGTATGTGAGTATAGATGTGGGCTGTAACAAGGAGCGCTGGACCCTGTGGTAACTTCTGCGTGCTTTCCTTGGGGGGTACATGGGCTTTGTGGCTGAGGTCTGGGGACCTGGAAGGGTGAGATGCTTGATGGGGACTCAGCACTGTTAAATTATAAGACCAAGTTATCTGTGTGCCCTGGAGCTGTGTACTTCCTTGGGCCTGGTTGGTGGCAGAAGGAGCTTGGGAGGACCTGGGGGTGGGACCCACAGGGGGTGGCTTCCCAGTGGGACAAAGAACATGGCCAGCACTTAGTAAGGATGAGAGCCCTGTTAATATGGAGCACACTCTCATGGTTCAGACTTTGGGTCTTATCATGATGTCTGAGGGGTGAGGCCAACCCTATTTTAAATGTTGACCTGTGACCTTCAGATCTCAGCCTCCTGAGAAACTAGGATTATTGGCATGAGCCTCTGGCAACGGGGCCTCTGATTTTTTGGTGTATTAGGGTTTGAATTCAAGCTTTAGACTTGCCAGTCAGGTCTTCTAACATGCGAATCAAGACTTTCTGTTTTGGGCATTTCCGAGATAGAGTCTCAATATATGCTCAGGCTGGTCTGGATCGGGATTCCCCACTGCTACCTTTCTGGCCACACCATGGTTATAAGAAAATGAATTCACTCTATGTCTATATCCCTTTGCTAGGGTGTCGTTTCAGGCAGTGGGGGTGGTGTGAAGAGGAAAAACCCCAGAACTGACACCTCCTGGGGGACATTTGTTCTTGTGACAGAGCCAAGTCACTGCTGTGTATGATGAGGAAGCCGCCATCAGACTGACCTGGAACAATGCTCAAAGGTATGTAGGCTGGTGAAGTATCAAACCCACTCATGTCTGCTTCCCACTCACAACAAGGGGGTGCAGTGCAGGTGGTCCAGCACTGGCCCTAGGAGATTATAAATGGATGGTGGTGGTCAGGTGCCGGTGGTTCCCACACATCATCCTGGCTATTGAGGAGTCTGAGATCTGATGGACGTGACTCAAAGCCAGCCAGGGCAGGAGAGTCTGTGAGATTCTTATCTCCCATAAACCAACAACACCCCCCCCCACACACACAAAGAACCCAGATGTGGACCTGTGGCTCAAGTGGTAGAGCCTCAGCCTCGAGTAAAAGAAGCTCAGGGATGATACTCAGGCCCTGAATCCAAGCTCTAGGACTCAAAAAATAATGAAATAAATGAATAGTGCGCATCTGTTACCTTACTACCAAAAAGGATGGCTTCAGTCTTCTCTCTGGTACTTGTATCAAAAGGTAATGAGCTTCTCTTGATGTTCCTCTAAACTTCTCCTTCTCTCCATTATCTTTACAGGCTTCAGTTGCAGGATAGAATTCAGATCATTCCACTCAATGTGACCTTATGTACCCTCCACTACCTGCCTTCCTTGGGGTGGTGATCCTGGATGTACTCACCACTGGGAGGATGAGGCACCGGAGAGATAGGGTAGGTATCTCTGAAACTTACACACACACACACACACACACACAAACCCAGGCCAATGCAGACTAGCCTTTTCCAAAGGCATTTCATCTCCTTGGATTAACTGACTTAGGAGAGGAACTTGATCCCCTGTAATTGAGTATTTAACTGGGGCTTGCTAGTTGACATGAGATAAACAGAAGCTCAAAAGAAAGGCTCTGGTGCCCATCACCTCTGGCTCAGGCTCACACCTGACATCCTGGCTACTTGGGAGACAGACATCTGAGGATCAAAGATTGAAGCCAGCCATAAGCTGGAAAGCTGGTGAGACTCTCTCTCCATGGAACCACCAAAAAGTCAGAAGTGGAGCTGTGGCTCAAGTTTTAAAGCACCAGCCTTGAGACAAAAACTCAGAGTTGCAGCTCCCAGATACTCAGTTCAAGCCCACACAAAGAATGGATCCATCTCCATCTTGTTGCCCCCAGACTGCCTGGGCTTCAAGTGCCCTCTCATGGAATGTGATACCAGTCACTGGGTAGTGTATCAGAGCCTTCAGAAATTGGGTGTTGGAAGCCAGGCCTTCCCCTTCATGTGCTTTCAACCCACACCAGCAGGAAGGGAGAGCGTGACAAGGCCAACAGCCTGCAGAGCAGAGAAGATCCCACTCTGCCAGGGTGATTGGAGCAGGGTTCTTAGAAGCAGCACTTGAAAAGGGGTCTTGCTTAACAAGGAGGATCTGACAGGAAGCACACAGAGCAAAGATGCTGTACATAAAGGACAACATAGAGGAGCATGTTCACTTCCAGCAAGAGCTGCTGCTGAGAAACTCGGTACAGATGTGCAAGGCTGTCCTGAGACACGCCTGAGGGGTTACAAAAGAACAGCTATCCGGGGTTAGGATTGTGTCTTAGCAGTAGTGGGCTCGCCTAGCACACAGGAAACCCTGGGTTCAATTCCTAGGTCCCACATACACAGAAAAAGCTGGAAGTGGCCCCGTGGCTCAGGTGGAAGAGTACTGGCCTCGAGCAGAAGAAGCTTGGGTACAACACCTAAACCCCAAGGTCAAGCCCCAGGACTGTCAACATAAAACAGCACTCCAAGGGTCCTTGTTGACAGGTGGATGACTATGCCCTGTAGCTCTTAGTAGATCCATCCATTTTTATGTGTCTCCTTCTTTGACAGAGGGGAGCTGGACACTCCTTCTGCCCTGGCATCCCCTGGACCCAGTTATCAGCAACCGTCCCAACATCTTCCATCCACCAGGACATGGAGCAGCTGGCCCCAGAAATCCTCAGATACCGGTAGGGTAGGGTAGGGGGATACAGGGCAGGACCCAGAAGTCCTAGTGGGTCTGATCTGCCCCAGATGACCAGGCCTTCCAGAGGAGGCAGATGGGAGGTTAGAGAGGGGTAGTGATGTGCAAAGGGCACTTTAATGCCTATGGCCCTACCCAGATTCGGAGTGTCCCTTTGCTGTCCCTAAGGGATCTAGAGGAGTGACTAGGTGGGAGTGTCTAGAGGAGGACTAGTTGGAAATTCTAAAGACTGAGACACAATAAAACATGCACAGATGGCTCATGCCTGTCATCCTGGCTACTCGGGAGTATCTTGTTTCCCCAGCACAGGCACGAAAGTCCCACGAGATTCTCATCTCCAATCTCCAACCAGAGGTAGCACCATGGCTCAAATGATAGAGCACTGGCCTTGAACAAAAATCATCATCAGGGACAGTACCCAAGCCCTGAGTTTAAACCCCTCAACCAAAAAAAAAAAAAAAACAAGAAAGAAAGACACCCCTTGCCTGCAAGAGATGGTGAAGGAATGGGGTTGCTGTGGTTGGGAGACTAGGTGCTGGCCTCAGGGTACAGACATTTCTAAGAACTCCCCAGTTTTGCCCAAGGGTGAAGTTACAGCATGGTGGGCTTTGCCTTACCAAGAACTCCAGAGGTCATGGCCTTTCTTAGGCAGGGAGTGGGTGAATGGGAATAGGGGTGGGAGGGTAGTGTCAATTATATTCTCCCCATCCATGGAAGAATGGTTTTGTATACTGGTGTCAAAGTCTGAAGGGAACAGCTGCATGTGGTTTGTGGCCTGACAAAGTGGGTTTCCCCTGGGTGTGAGAAGGTGGCTGAAGCCAGGCGTTGCCAGTGGCTCACAACTGTCGTACTAGTTACTCAGGTGGCTGAGATCTGAAGATCGAGTTTCAAAGCCAGCTTTGAAAATCTGTGAAGCCAGCCAGGAAAATCTGTGAAACTTTATCTCCAGTGAACCACCAGAAAACCGGAAGTGGCACTGTGGCTCCAGTGGTAGAGCGTGCACCTTCAACTGAATAGCTGAGGGACTTCGCACAAGCCCAAAGTTCAAACCCCATGACCAACAAACAAAAATAAGATAGCTGACTTTTCTACATAGCGGTGTGTACAGTAGGAAATGGCATGCTGTGTCATTAGCCATTCCAGACATGTGAGAGGCTCTGAGTTTTGTCTACAGTTGGTCTGTAGATGGTAGTGCCATCTTCTCAAGGGTTGGGATGTTTAGGTGCTCAGGGCCTTGGGCTACCCATGTGGTGTGTGTGTGTGTGTGTGTGTGTGTGTGTGTGTGTGTGTGTGTGTGTATTTTTCCCTCATCTTTCTCTTCCCCTTCATTGGTGCCTGTTTGCCTCTTTATGACCTCAGATGGTACCCTTCCTGCACAGCAACCTTGCCTTTAGCCTCCTATCAGGGTCTACAATGAGTCTTAAATTGCCAGAGACCTGCATATTCCAGCTTTTCTTTGGGGTCGTCCATGTCTTTGGCCACCTCCAGGGGATTCTGGATTAGCAGGGCAGGCTGGCATAGGTTCTCCCCTGACACAGGGTGAGGGGGGCGGAGGCTCAGTAATGTGATGTCCTGTCCTTTTCCTCAGCTGGGCCTCTGGCTGCATGTCCCTTCCTGGAGGCTGGTAGTGGAGTAGGGGAAGAGTGGTTGCCAGTGGCTCTAGCCAACTCAAGCATGATAGCTGACTGAAGGCCGCCCAACCAAGGATCTTCCGGGGCTACCTGGGAGGTGAGGCTAAGGTGGCTTGGAAGTATCTGTCGGTGTCTAGGAAATGTCAATGTACCTTACCACAGGAAAATCTATCTCGCGGCCCCAGCTAGGCCTCTCTAGGTCCTTCTAGACAATTTCAGATGCCCAGAACACAGAGGCACAGACTTTAGATTCCAGGGCCAGGGAACTGGGGGATGAGAGACTGGTATGGCCAATACCTCAATGTTTTGGGGCATTAGCCTTGACTTGGCTATGCCCCCCCCTTGTGTATGTTCACTTCTTAATCCAGTGCTGGCCACACACCAGCCTCTTGTGGCAGTGCTGTGGAAGTGGCAGGAGCGGAAGTAAGATCTAGGATAACAAAAATCTGGATGTATGGCCTGTGGGGATGGGGATAGCAAAGGGTGTCTATTAACAAAAAACATCTCAGAGCTGGAACTCAGGGCCTAGGCATTGTCCCTAAGCTAACACTCTACCTCTTGAGCCACTGCTCACCTTTCATCTTTTTTAGTAGTTTAGTGGAGAGAAGAGTCTCATAGACTTTCCTGCCTGGGTGGGCTTCAAGCTGCCATCTTAAGAGCTCAGCCTCTGAGTAGCTGGGGTTGCTGGTATGAGCCATTGGCAACTGCTAAGGATGTTACCGTGTGTATGTGTGTGTACGTGCACATGTAACTGTGTGTGTGTGTGTGTGTGTGTGTGTGTGTTTGTGTGTGTGTTTACCAGGGCTTCAATTCAGAGCCTAGGTGGTATCCTTTAGCTTGTTTGCACAAGGTTGGTGCTGTACCACTTGAACTAGGGTAGCTCTGCTTTCCAGCTTTTTGGTGATTCATTGGAGAGAAGAGTCTGCCCAGGCTAGCTTTGAATCTTGATTGATCCTCAGGTGTCACTCTTGAGTAGCTAGGATTATAGACATGATCCACTGGCATCCAGCTACAAGGATGTCTTCTCATACTCTCTTCTGTTCTAACACATTGTGTACTTGCCCTGGCCTAGATCCTCTGACCTCCACATCAGCTCCCAGCAGCCCCTGACTGTGTGGAGAACATAAAGCTCAAACTTGATCCTATTTCTTTTTCCTCAGGGGAGGGAATGTTTCCTCTGAAGCCTTGGTTAGGAAGGGTAGCTGCAGATGGGTACTCAGCTGCGAGAGGTACTTTGTTTTAGACAAGAAGGAAAGTGTGGCCAGATGCTAATAGCTGATGCTGTCCTATTCCTAGCTCCTCAGGAGGCTGAGATGTGAGGATTACCATTCAGAGCCAGTCCAGCTAGAAAAGTGTGTAAGATTCTCTTCTGCAAATAACCACCCAAAAGCTTGAAGAAAAGCTGTGGCTCAAGTGGTAGTGTGGTAGCCTTGAACGAAAAAACTGAGGGACAGAGCCAAGGCCCTGAGTTCAAGCCTTATCATCAAGATGCATGGGTGTGCATGCACACACGCACATGCTATCTCTCTCTCTCTCTCTCTCTCTCTCTCTCTCTCTCTCTCTCTCTCACACACACACACACACACACACACACACACACACACACACTGAGGATGGTGTTAATGATGAGCTGAGCTAGAACTGGGGGCAGTCCTGAGGCATAGTCATATTAAATTCTAAAAGTATATCAAGTGGTTTCTCCCTAAGTCCTTCTTGGGCTGAGTGAGTCTGGGCCATGGCAGTAAGTTCCATGGAATCTGCACCTCCATCCGTGCACACGGCCACAGGACCAAGGGAAGGACACTATGGATGCTCCTTTGTACTCAGTCCAAGATTGCAGACCTTCATCTGTCCCCAAGCAGTAGAGAAGAAAGCAGGGCTCTGAGCCCTGGGACTCCTGGGATAGCGACTGCTACAAGCATCAGCCAGCCAGCTGTGGATTCCTGACCCTACAAGTCTTTCATGAGCCCAACTCAACACCTGCCCAAGGTGTGCCTGACAGAGTAGCAAACTTGTGATACCCGCATGAGTGGGCATTACCTGCTGTGCCATCTTGCAGCTCCTGGCCCTCCTGGCCCAGAACCGTGCTCTGAGACTTCGGTTTACTGCTCAGATGCACACTGCACCCATGACTGATGCCATTCTCATGACCCGGCTGATGAACTCCATGCCCCAAGGCGGGACCTTCTCTGATACTGTGGCCCATTCCATGCACAAAGGCCGCCAAAGAGACTGCTCTGAAGACACCTAGACATTGCAAGATCCTACCCTCAGGGGCCTATTGGAAAGTACTCTGCTTAGAGCCACAGAGTGAGCTCCAAGCAGGTGTTGGTCATGGGGCTCAAACTCTGGGCCTGGGCACTGTAGCTCAGCTCTTCAGCTTACCACTTGAGCCACAGCGCCTCTTCCAGTTTTCTGGTGGTTCCTTGGAGATCAGTGTCTCCTGGACTTTCTTGCCAGGGCTGGCTTTGAACCATGATCCTCTGATCTCAGCTTCTTGAGGATCTAGGAGGACATGCATGAGCCACATGTGCTTAGTTGATCTGGCCTTTCACCACGGTGGGCTAGGAGCTTCTTAAAGCTTCTTTTTATTTTTTCTGTGCCAGTACTGTGGCTTGACCTCAGAGTTTGAACCTTATTCTCTTAACATTTTCTCAAGGCTGGCACTTGACCACTTGAGCCACATTTCCATTTCTGTCTTTTGGTATTTCATTGGCAAGAAAAGAGTCTCACTAACTTTCTTCCCCTGAGCTGGATTTGACCCACAATATCTGATCTCAGTCTCCTGAATAGCTAGGATTTACAGGGGTTGAGCCACTGGTGGCTAGAAACTTTTCTTTTTTTTTTTTTTTTTTAAATTTAATTTTATTTTATTTGAGAACATACTGTACAGAGGGGTTACAATTACATGGGCAGGATAATGCATACATTTCTTACCAAGCATTGCAGCCTCCTCCTTTGTTTACCCTTCACCTCCCTTCCCAGCCTCCCCCCTCCCTCCCACCCAATCATACCCCCCTCCCCCCCCCCGACATTGTAAAGCTGGTTTTGACATGACATTTTGTACTTCTCATTGTTGCAACATGTCCACCTGAATCCTTAAACGACTTGTTTGTCCCCATCTCCTCCACATGTTATACTGACATCAAATATAGTGAAAGCGGGGGTTACACTGTGGGGGAGGGAGATACAAAGCAACAAAGAAATAATATTATAAATGCGTTAGAAACACATGCATGAAAGAAACAAAAACATTAAAATACATATTTGAGGTTTCGGTTTCCTAACATCACATTATCTGACTTTTTCCGCTTGACTCATACCTATACTAGATATTGCAAATAAGGGAAACCATGGGACCTATGTTTCTTTGGGCCTGGCTTACTTCACTTAATATAATTTTTTCCAAGCCTTTCCATTTCCTAACAAATGGGGAAATGTCATTCTTTCTGATGGAGGCATAGAATTCCATTGTGTATATATACCACATCTTCTTGATCCATTCATCTACTGAGGGGCATCTGGGTTGGTTCCATGTCTTAGCTATGGTAAATAATGCTGCAATAAACATAGTTGTGCTGGTAGCTTTAGTGTGGCCTTGTTTGTGATCATTTGGGTAAATGCCCAAAAGTGGGATTGCTGGGTCATTGGGGAGCTCTATGTGGAGTCTTTTGAGGAACCTCCATACTGCTTTCCAAAGTGGTTGAACAAGTTTACATTCCCACCAACAATGAAGTAAGGTTCCTTTCTGTCCACATCCCCTCCAGCATCTGTTGTTGTTAGAGTTCTTGATTTTTGCTGTTCTAACTGGAGTGAGGTGATATCTCAATGTTGTTCAACATCCCTAGCCATAGAAACTTTTCTTAAGAAAGAGTTCTTCCCTGCATTTGCCCTGACTCATCCATACAAAGGAGGCCTCTGAGGGTCAGGAGCTGTGAAAAATAGGTGTCCAGCCACTGGAAATGGCTGGGGTCCCTGGTGAAAAGCCAAGCTAATCTTCCCCCTGGGCCCCTTTCTAGGTCCCCACCCTCTGCCCTACCTGTGACTCAAGTACAACCTTGACCCAGCCTTGAATATCCTGCCAGACTTGTCTGAAGCCACAGTACCTTCATTCTGCCCACACCATCGGCTCTACATACCGCAGGACCTTTGCCCATGTTGTACCTTCTGCCCGAGGCTCTCTGTCCTGTTCCACATCTTAGAACTCCTGTGGAATTTTGGCACTGGTTATATCACCTCCTGGAGCAACTCTTTCCTTCCCTCCTCCCTCTTTTTCTTAATATTGAGTCGCTAGAGATGGAACTTGTGCAGGCCAACTAGCAAAAGCTCTATCTTGGTGTGTTTGTGCCAGTCTGGGGGTTTGAATTCATCACCTTGACAGTATCCCTGAGCTTTTGTGCTCAAGGCTAGCACTCCAGTACTTGAACCAGAGCTCTATTTCTGGCTTTTTGGGTTTTTAATTGGAGAAAAGTGTCTCATTATAGTCTTTCCTGCTTGTAATTTTGATCCTCAGATCTCAGCCACTTGAATAGCTAAGATTACAGGGGTGAGCCACCAGCACCTGACCTCTACCGCTTACTTCTAACCTTGGCCCTCCTCTGAGTCCCAGAAGAATATGTCTCACCAGGGTCCCTTTTTTTTGCCAGTCTTGGGGCTTAAACTCAAGGTCTGAGCATGTTCCTGAGCTTCTTTTGCTCAAGGCTAGCACTCTATCACTTAAGTCACAGTGCCACTTTTGGCTTTTTCTTTTTATGTGGTACTGAGGAATCGAACCCAGGACTTCATGCAATCTAGGTAAGTACTCTACCACTAAGCCACATTTGCAGCCCACGGTTCACTTCTAACAGGAGCTATGAGGGTGGGATTTATTGGCTAACCCTTTTCGGCGCAGAAATCACTGGCTATTTCTTATCTTTCCCAGGATTTGTGACCAGCCTGAGATTTGGCAATCAGGAATGATGAATGAGTGGTAGGCACCAGTCCCCACATCCTACAGAGGTTTCTAAAATATGGAGCAAGAACCTTGGACAACTCCTACAGCCTAGGAAGTGTGGTCTCCCTGGAGGCAGTGGCTGGCTTCTAGGTGTCCTGATGGGACACCTCACCCACAACATAATGCACCCGTTGCACACTCCAGCCCAGGCAAAGCCTTTGGTGCTTCAGTACTTAAATGACAGAGAAGGATGCTTTGTTCAAGCTGCTGGCTCAGATTTAGTATTGTCTCAGTGCTTGTCCCAGCTTGCCCAGGTTTGGGGACTGGGCATGGGCAACCTGCTGAATGCCCATCATCCATACACCATCCATTTATACACAGAGACACAGAATTACTGTCTCCTTTTTTTTTTTTTTTTGGCAGGTCCTGGATTGAACTATGAGCCTAGGCGCTGTCCCTGAGCTCCTTTTGCTCGAGGGTAGTGTTCTGCCCTTGAGCCACAGCCCAACCCATGTGTGTATTTATTTTCCTGTGGTCTCTTAGAAATAACCCTGTCAGAAACTTTCCTGCCCTAGCTGAATTCAAACTGGCATTCTCTACATCTCAGCCTCCTGAGGAGCTAGGATTATAGGCAGAAGCCACTGACACCTGGCTTTCTTTACTTCCTGTTCTTTTTTTTAATTGTGACAATCTGAAGTCTTCACAGTGCCATTCCAATGGTTTGCATTCGAAGTAAACTACCCAGGCCTGGACTTCGAATGCTAGGACTGTCCCCCATAAATGGAGGGATAATCTGACAAACTCATTCCTATTCATGTGAATGCTAATGGAATGTTATAAAAGTAATAATTTGCAGTTAATTCTTGATTCTATTTTAGAATGCCACACAAAAATTATTGGATTTATATCTTCCATTCTAGCACCTAATGGAAGAATATTGAATAATTTTTAAATACAGATTTTGTAAGTATTCAACCATAATACTTCATTAAATGGAGGCATAATGTAATCACTAATAATTGGTTATATATATAATATCTTCATATTCCCTCTCTGTATATATATATATATATATATATATACATCTATCTATCTATCTATCCATCTATCTATCTATCTATCTATCTATCTATCTATCTATCTATCTATCTATCTATCTATCTTTCTACCTATCTATATATTGGGCACTACTGTGTAATGAACGTCATATGCTGTAAACCCATACAATATAAATCTCATATATAAATATTAGTTTTTCCAGTGCTGGGGCTTCAATTCGGGTTCTGGAATTTGGTCTGAATTTCCTGTTTTCAAGGCTGATGATCTTCCCCTTCACCCACAGTATCACAGAGTTACCCAGATCCTGAGTTCAAATCAAAGGCCTGCCAGAAAAATGGTGCAAATTCCAAGCCAGGGCCTTATTATCATGTTTTTGGCCAAAGCATGGGGTTTGAACTCAGGTCTTGGCATCTCTGCCACAACCAACCCTGGGATCCTAGGACCAGAGTTCAAATCTTGGGGCTGGCAAAAAAAAAAAATCAAAAGAGAAGGATAAAATTGAGATGGGAAGGGGAAACAAAGAGGAGGCAACAATGTTTGATAAGAAATGTACTAGTTATCTTGCCCATGTAATTGTAACTCCTCTGTATGGTATTCTTACAATAAAAAAAAAAAACAACTGAGAAGTTCAAGAAGGTGGTTTTACTTTTTTTTCCCCTTTGCGTTGTGACCATCCTGGGTCTAAATGAACGTGTACATGACCTTGCATTGCTGATGTTTGGCAGGCTATTAGGGAAGCCATAGCCAAAAGAGGCCACTTAGGCCAGGAGGTCGAATCTTGTTACTGCCACTAATGAATGGTGGGAGATTCTAAGGCACATTCTGATATACATCCATACAAATGAAATGTTATAAAAGTAACAAATCAATTACTAGTGTATGATTATATTACAAAACTATATAAAACAATTATTCTATATTAATTTTCAATTAATACTTTATTATGTATTCAATCATGATACTGAAAAAAGTAAGGAATAATTTAATTGCCAATAATCAGTAATAATATTGCATATGCAATTTCATAATATACAGACATCTCATTCTTGTTTTAAGCATATACTTCTATATCTATCTATCTATCTATCTATCTATCTATCTATCTATCTATCTATCTATCTATCTATCTATCTATCTATCTATCTATCTATCTACCTACCTACCTACCTACCTACCTATCTATATACCAATCTACACATTTATCTGTTTGTACACTTGTCACTCCTGAGGGTCAGTGGTAGTGTGCTCTCCTAGGATTCAAAGCCCTGGGTTTGATTCCTCACTACCACATGCACAGAAAAATCTGAAAGTTGTGCTGTTTCGCTTAAGTAGTCGAGGACTAGCTTTGAGCATAAAAACATAGGGACTGTGTCTAGACCTTTAATCAAGACTCTAGTAGTGGCACCAAAAAAAAAAAGATAGAATGTTCTGACTGCAATAATATAAGGATAGGCTGCAAATAACTCATCACAGAACAAGCTGGGAGTCTGGTGTTGACAGGTGACATCTAACCTGACTCAGCCAGAGGTAAACCACTGCAACCCAGCAACACCGAAACAGATGCTGCTGGCTCACTCACCCCAGTCATCCAAGATACTCAGGGGCTGAGATCTGACACTGGTGGGTTTAGAACTCAGCCCTGGCATGAAATCTGCGAAACTCTGACCTGTGGCTCAAAGTGGCAGAGCTCTAGGCTTGAGCTAAAGATCTTAGGATAGTACCCTCAACCTCTAAGTGCAATCCATGTGGCTGACTCCCCCACCAAAAAAAATATCCACCCCTCTAAATCATTACATGTGAACTTTGTGAGGTTTGTGATTTGTTTCTGAAAGAATGGTGTTACTGATGAAAGCACCCTAATTCTAATGACAGCATGTGGGATACAGCTATGTGATGAGTTCTTCATGACTTGTTGTGTGCCTAGTCCTTCACGGGGTTCATTCTTTCATCTGGTCCTTATAAGAGCTCCACCTGAAGATGATTCTGCAGATGGGAAAGTTGAGGCTCAGATATGCCCCCATGTCAGGGCCAAAATGATGTATGTACTGAAATCTAGTGAGTTGTCTCCTGCAGACAATTATTTTGGTTTAGTTTTCTCCATCATGTACCTTGAACTCAGAGCCTAGGCACTGACTTTCATCTTGGGCTCATGGCTAACACTCTACCGTGTGGAGCCAACGACCCCTTGCAGTAAAGTGTCAGAGCTTAGGTGTCTTTAGCTGATGTCTGTCATCCTGCCTACTCAGGAAGCTGAAATCTGATGATCTGGGTTCCAAACTATCCCAGACATAAAAGGTCCCATGAGACTATTATCTTCTATTCACCACTTAGAAACTTGAAGTGGAAGCTGGGTACCGGTGACTCGCACCTGTCATCCTAGCTACTCAGAAGGCTGAGAGCTGAGGATCACAGTCCAAAGCCAGCCTGAGCAGGAAATTCCTTGAGATGGTTATCTCCAATGAACCACCAGAAATCTGAAGGGGCTCTTTAGCAGAAGTGGTAGAGCTCTAGACTTGAGCTGAAGAGCTCAGAAACAGCACCCAGACCCAGACTTCAACTCCTCCAACTTATAAGATCAAAGAAACCTGAAGTGGAGTGCTGGGAATGTGTCTTAGGGGTATAGTGCTTTCCATGCATAAAACCGTGGGGGGTTGGAATCCTCAGTACCACATCACTAGAAAAAAAATCTAAAGTGCTCTGTGGCTCAAGTTGTAGAGTGCTGTCCTTGTACAGGAGAAAATCAGGTACAGTGGTCAGGTCCTCAGTCCTTCAGGACTGGTGTATGTACACACACACACACACACACACACACACACACACACACACACACACAGACCAGAAGTGAAGCTGTGACACCAAATGGGAAATCACTGAGCTTCTGCTCTGAACTCATGGCCAGCACATTCGCCCTGTGTTCAACCCCAAACCTAGCCACCGAGGACCCAACTAGGAGAGGTCAAAGGTTTCAAATCCTGATGAGCTTCACCAAGCCTAGATGGCAGGAAACATTGTGATTTTGCACAAGTGTTTAGATTTAGCAAGATTCCGGAAACCTAGTGAGGCAACACTGCCAATTATGAATCATTTAATTAGATTCATGGCCCTAGTTGTCTGCCAGAAGGACTCTTTCATTAATTGTAGCAGTTTGTCTCAACATTGGAACGTAGTGTAACAAAGACAGGATGAGTACAGGGAACTTGGCCTGCCACAGGAGGTGGCACAAATGAAGACTTCCTGTCAAAACAGAGCACTGGGGAGAGAGATAGCTTGGGGTAAAAGGAAGCCTTTTTCTCCTGGCCTTTAGAGCCCACCCACACTCATCTTCACTAATTTGTTTGCCTGTTCCAACAATGAAGCAGATTTCCTCCAGTAGCCTGAGGTGTGCAGAAACCCTCAGGTTACAATGGAACCACTGAGGGGAGTTCTGGAACATGCACTGTCTTGAAAGCTTTGCTATGAAATCATTCTATTTAAAGCAAATTTCCTAGCTGGGTTCCTTTCTTCATAGTGACTCTGGATGTTCACCGATAGAAATGCTTGCATATATACACAGATACTTGGAGTTACTGGCTCTTTTCTTTTGCGGCAGGTCCTGAGTCTTGAACTGTGAGCCTAGACATTGTCCCTGAGCTCCTTTTGCTCAAGTAAGCATTTTATTGTGCCTTAAAACATGATACATCATTAAATGGAGGAATAATTCAATACCTATTGATTATTAGTAATATATTACATGTAATTTAATATGTAGACATCTCGCATTCTATAAATATTTTTATATATTTAAATATACAATCGAATAAACCTATAAATCTCTCTCTCCCCCACCCTCTCTCTTTCTCTCTCTCTCTGTCTTTCAATCTCTCTCTCTCTCTCTCTCTCTCTCTCTGTATATATATATATATATATATATGCAGCAATTTACACACCTATCTATTTATATATTGGTGACTCCGTGGGTTAGAAATCAGGTCCTGGGAACTGCCTGGCAGTAAATTTTTTTGAGGCTGTTGTGCTTCCTGACCACCTGATAAATTTGGCATTCCAGGCCCTGAGTTCAAATCCCATCAGTGTCAAAGTCAATAGGTGGAGTAAGATGCCAATATTGAACTGTTTTCCTTTCTGTGAAAATCTTGTGTCCTAGGTACAATATGTAATATCTATGCAAATACATACATATATATGCTATACATTATAAATGTATATAAATATTATTTTTGCCAGTCCTGGGCCTGGAATTCATGCCTTGGGAAATGTTCCTGAATTTCTTTTCTTCAAGGCGGATGAGCTCCTATGTCAACCAGATCACAATAGAGTTACCCACCCCCTGAGTTCAAATCCAAGGTATGGCAGATAAAATGGCCCAAATTCCAAGTCAATGTGTTAACATTTTTTTGGGGGGGAGGGCAGACATGGGTCTTGAAATTAGGTTGTCCTAACTATGCCTCAGCCTTGATTACCCAAAGCTGAGGTGCAGCTTTTACACCCACAGATGACCCAGGGATCCTAGGATCGAGTTCAACTCCCATCACTGGCAAAAAAACATCAAACCCACAAAAATGGAGGATGAATAAACCAGGAAGTTTCACACAACGGTATTACTTTGGTTTCCTTTGCACTGTAACCATCCTGAGTGACAGTGATTAAGCTTGAAAATTTTACATGACCTTGCATAGCCGAAGGCTGGGGGGCTGTCAATGAAGCCTGAGCCCAATCCAGGCACAGAGGCCCTTAGTTTGATCCTGGGACTGCCACCTACACATGGCTGAAGATCCGAGGAAACTCGTTCCTATCTATAGGAACACTAATAGAATGTTGACATGTACTAATTGAATCACTAATTAGTTAGTCATTCTAGTATAAGACTGTACACAATAAATATAGATCATTGATTAATTTAATTAATACTTTATTAAGTCTTCTACGGTGATTAATTAATGGAAGCATAATTTTATACCAAATAATTGGTAGTAATAGAATATATATATAGATAGATACAATATAGACATCACACTTTATATGGAGTTATACACTAGAATCAACATAAATGGCTGTCTCTGTATACATTTATTGACAGATGCATGTACATATGTAAATACACACACACACACTTCAGTCTACACATCTATCTGTTTAAATATTGGCCACTTCTTGGACGTGAACTTGGGTCCTCAAATTTGCCCGACAACTTCACTTGCATCAGATGGTATGCTAACATTGACTCATTTATGAAGTGGGCCTTCTAGGCCCTGAGTTCAAATCACAGAATTGCCAAAAACTTAATCCTCGTGGAAGAAGCCAATTGTCCCACACGTTTTCCTTACCGGTGAAAGTCCTGGGTCTCAAGTATGATATACAATATATATGCAAATCTATGTTCTGTGTGGTAGGATGTAAAAAATGTTATGTGTGCAATCATACTCACTAAAATACTTAACAAATAATTAAAAACAAAATAAAATGATTAACTACACTAACTGCAATATGCATTAAACATTTGTTTTTGGGTCTGGTAGTGGGGCCTGATCTCTGGGCCTGGGCACTGGCCCTCAGCTCTTCAGCTCAAGGCTAGCACTGTACCACTTGAGCTACAGTGCCACTTCTGGATTTTTTCTTTTTGTTTATGTGCTGCTGAGGAATCGAACCCAGGGCCTCAGGCATTCAAGGCAAGTGCTCTACCACTGAGTCACCTTCCCAGTCCCTGCAGTAAACAATTGTAATTAAATATAAGTCATGTATTTAAAATGTATACGAATATTATTTTTTTGAGTGCTAGGGTTGAATTCAGGCCCTGGGAACAGAACTGACTTTCTTGTCTTCCAACACAGTGAGCTTGCCCTTCCCCCACAGTGCTGTAGGTTTACCCAGATCCTGAGTTCAAATCCCAGGCCTGCCAGAAAAAAATGGCATGAATTCCAAGCCAAGTAGCCTCATAATTTTTTAAATATTTTTAGGGTATATATGTATGTATGTATGTAAGTATTTTTATTTTGCCACAGGGATTGAACCCAGGTCGTGACAACTCTGGCTCAGCTTCGATCACTCTAGCCTGGGGTGTAGCCACTGGATCCACAGCCAAACCTGGGTTCTTAGGCCCCAAAAGTTGACAGGAAAAAAGTAAATAAATCAATACAGAATAAAACCGTTCAACTTGCACATGGCTGACGGTTTTACATTTGTTTTCTTTGCAAGGTGACCATCCTGGATCTGAATCTGAATGACACAGCTGAAAAATGTTCTTAAGGTGACTTGCTGAAAGCTTGTGGGCTACCAGGGAAGCCATAGGCCAACATGGCAACATAGGCCCTCAGTTCGAAGCCCAGTTCTGACCCCTACCAATGGCAGGACATTCTAAGAGTCTCGTTCATATTCATAGGCATACCAATGGAAGGTTTTGAATGTCAAGGTTGAATTAGTTCTTCCTGAATGATACTACTATAAAATTAGAGTAATTATAGGTGACCGGTGGATTTTAATTAATGTTTTTGACACATTAAAAGAATACAATTAATTACATGGACACAATAATTTCAGGACAGTGGTTGATTTAATTAATAATTCATTAAGGATGAAAACAATAATATTAATTACATGGAGTCATAATGAATACCCACGAATTGGTAGGAATGTAGCATAAATAGCTGAATAATGTAAAAACATCTCTGGCACTATAAAGACCTATATTGATTTGTGTACTACCATCTGCATGTCAATCTGCTCTTATTTTTTTTACCCCTGGGGCTCAATCTCAGGTGCTGGGATCTGCTTGTCAGCTCCATATGCCCCAGGCTGACGTGGACACTCACCCACTTATGAGTTGGACTTTGTAGGCTGTAAGTTCAGATGCCAGCACTCACAAAAATGGAATCGTGGATTAAGAAGCCCATAGTGACACGTTTTCCTTTTGTGTGAAAAGCCTGGTGTCAGGTGTGAAGCTTTATACACAGGCAAATCTATGCCTTATGTAATAAATATTCCATGTGTAATAACAGTCAATAAAATAAATGGTAGATAAATGAATAATAGAAAAAATAAAATGAATACACTAAAATCAATATGGTGTCAACATATGGGGCTTGATCTCAGGTCCTGGGAACTGCCTGGCAGATGAATTGGCTAGAGGCTGTTGTGCTGACAGTCACTCATTCATGAATTGAACCTTGTAGGCCCTGAGTTTAGATCCCAGAACTGCCAAAAATGTAATCGTGGAGTGAGAAGCTGAGCATGACACATGTTTTCTTTTTCTTTGAAAGTGCTCAGTGTCAGGTAGGATGTATAATTCGTATGCAAATCTATATGCTATGTAAGAGGATGTCATGAATGTAATAAATGTCATAAGTGGAAAAATTATCACTACAGTAAATGATAAACAAATTGAATTAGTAGTGAATGATTGTAGAATAAATTTAGATATAATAACTATAGGACTGCATTAAGGTTAATATTTTATTAAGCACTAACAGAATAAAAATTGTATGGAGACATAATTAAATACATAATAATGGGTAGTAACAAATGATGCATACATAATTTAATTATGTTCACTCCTGGGGCTCGGTGGTTGAGTCCTCACCTAGTAAGCATGATTCCTCAGTGCCACATAAACAGAAAACCTGGAAGTTCTGCTGTCTTTCAATCAATTGAGTGCCAGCCTTGAGCACAAATGCTTAGGGACAGTGTCGAAGCCCTTACTCAAGCTCCAGGACTGCTGCCAAAAAAGGCAGAATATTCTAACTGCAACTGTAGAAGGACAGGACTTCAAATACCTCATCACAAAGCAAGCTAGGAGACTGGTGCTGACAGCTGCCACTTAACCTGACTTAGCCAGATGTAAACTGATGCAACCCAGCTGCAAGGACCCAGACGCTGCTGGCTTACCCCTATCATCCTGGCTGCTTGGGGCTTTAAAACCCAGTCCTAGCAGGAAGTCTGTGAGACACTTTAAGATGTGGCTTGAAGTGGTACAGCTTTAGCCTTGAGCAAATGTAATTAGAACAGTATCCCCATGCTTTGAACTCAAGCACGCGGGGTAACCACTCCCCCCCAAAAAAAGAACCATCCCATTAAACCATTAGATGTGAACTTGTTTGGTTTGTGAAATATTCCTCAAAGAATGGTGATACTGTTGAAAGCACCCTAATCCTAATGACAGCTTATCGAATAGAGCTATGTGCTCAGTCCTTCATAGGCTGCTCTCAGCTGAGTCCTGCAAAGAGTAACATGTTCTGTGTCCTTCATTGGGTGCATTCTTTCATCTGGTACTCCACAACTCAGATGATTATGCAGACAAGAATATTGAGGCTCTGATATGTCCCCATGGCAGAGACAAAATTATGTATTACTGAAGACAAGTGACTTGTCTCCTGTGGATAATTGTTTTGTTTTGATTTTTCTCAGTCATGAACCTTGAACTTCGGGCCTAGGCGCTGACCCTTACTTCTTGGGCTCATGGCTAACACTCCACCATGTGGAGCCACTAACCCCCTTGTAGCAGAGTGCTATGGCCTAGGATTTGATAGCTGAAGTCTGTCACTTGCCTTATAAGAAGCTGAGATCTGTGGATCTGGGTTCCCAACTATCCCTGACACAAAAGGTCCCATGAGAATATTGTCTCTAATTCACCACTAAGACACCTAAAGTGGAAGGTGTGTGCTTGTGACTCATGCCTGTCATCCTAGCTACTCAGGAGGATGAGATCTGGGGATCATGGCTCAAAGCTAATCTGGGCAAGAAATTCCTAGAGACACATAGCTCCAATGAACCACCAGAAAACCTGAAGTAGCTCTGTGGCTCAAGTGGGAGAGTACAAAACTTGAGCTGAAGAGCTCAGGGACAGCATCAGGCCCAGACATTAACTCCTACAACCTACAAAAACAACAATTTAAAAAAACAGAAACAAATAAACAAACTGAATTAGTGGGCTGGGAATATGCCTTAGAGGTAGAGTACTTTGCATATATGAAACTCTGGGCTTGATTTCTCAGGACCACATCACTAGAAAAAAGCCTGAAGTGGCTCTGTGGCTCAAGTGGGAGAGGGCTATCCTTGTATAAGAGAAACTAGGTACAGTGCTCAGGTCCTGAGTTCAAGCTCCAGGACTGGTGTATACACACATGTGCAAGTGCGTGCACGCATGCACGCACACACACACACACACACACACACAAACACACATACACACACACATACAGAGACCAGAAGTGAAGTTATACGTGCATGTGTGTGTGCTAGAGAAAAACAGGAATGTGAAGATGCTTCTAGTGTGTTCTAGATACTTAAGGTTGGAGGCACAAAGTACTCATAATTATCAGGTCATTTTATAGGCAAAAGGAACAGTGCAGAAAGTATGAGGATCGCTCCAGCTTTCGGTCCTCTCATCCTGAAACAGCAAATTCACTGCAGCACAATGCTAAGTGACAAAGCTGGCATGTCCTATGGACATTTGCTCCCAAATCCTGGGACACTCATTTCTCACTTTTGGCTTCAAACCTGTGACCAGAGGAGAAGATGAGGAGAGAAAATCCTTCTCAGAGAAAGCAGCTGTAAAGAACATTGGGGTAGTTTACTTATAAATTCAAACCATAAGCAACTGGTGGTGGACCTGTTGCAACAATGAGAAGTACAAGTTGTCATGTCCAAAACGAGCTTTACAACGTTGGTGCCTGGAGGGGGGGGCGGGGGGGGGGGGAAGTAGAAGGATTGGGATTAGGGGGGAGGGGGGAGGCTGGGAAGGGATGTGAAGGGTAAACAAAGGAGGAGGCTGCAATGCTTGGTAAGAAATGTACGCATTATCCTGCCCATGTAACGTGTAACTCCTCTGTACAGTATGTTCACAAATAAAATTAAATTAAATTAAAAAAAATAATAATGTGTGTGCACAAAAAAAAAATAAATAAAAAAATAAATTCAAACCATTGCAATGACCCTGTTAAGAAGTCAGATTGTCCAGATTAAAAAATGAAGAAGAAAAGAAAGGCAGGTGCCAGTGGCTGATGACTGTAATCGCAGCTCCTGAGGAGGCTGAGATGTAGAGAATCTTAGTTTGAATCCAGCCAGCATAGGAAAGTCCTTGACATTGTTATTTCTGAGAGATCACAGAAAACCCAGAAGTAAGGCTGGGACTCAAGGTTAATGCAATACCCTTGAGTAAAAGGAGCTCAGGGAGTATGCCTAGGCTCAGAGTTCAACCCCAGGACCTGCAGCAATGATGGACCTATAATGCCTCTCCCAGGTTTCTGGAAGCTTGGGAAATCCAAGCACATGTCTGGTATCACAATGCTTCCTGTCATATGAGTCTGGTGAAGCTCATCAAGTTTTGAAATGTTTCACTTCTCTTAGTTGGGCCCTGGGTGGCTAGGTTTTGGGGTTGAACAAACGGTGCTGACCATGGGCTTCAGAGCAGAAGCGTGCGTGCGTGCACACACACACACACACACACACACACACACACACACATACACACAGACCAGAAGTGAAAGTGTGGCACAAAATGGTAAACCTCTGGGCTTCTGCTCTGAGCTCATGGTCTCGAGATTTAGACTAAAGATTTGTGTGGAGTACCTCCTTTGCTAATCCTTGAGGAAAGCTGCTTGAAGCCTCCTCAGGAGATCGCCTTTCAAAGCCAGCCCAAGCAGGAAAGTCTTTGAGACTCTTATTTCCAAAGACCAACAGAAAACCAGAAGTGGAGCAGTGTTCCAGAAGGTAGAGCTCCAGCTTTGAGAGAGAAAGCCGAGCAGGAAAAAGAGGCCAGACCAGGCAAGAAAGTTTGGAAGGTGCTTATGTCCAATTAATGACCAGATGGCTTGAAGTGGAGCTGTGGGGGTGGTAGAGTCTCAACCTTGAGCAAAACCGCTGAGGAACGCATCGGGATTTGAGATTAAGCCCTGGAATTTCCACAAAATAAATTCAAAAAGAGAATACCAAGTTATGTATCAGTGCTCTACCTACTTATGTGTGTATATTACCACCCTGAATGCAAACAGACCATATTCAATGCTTCTGATTTATTTACTGGTTTATTTTTCAGATATACTCATTGCACATATTGCATCATTCTCTTCATTTCAAGCACATGGTTTTTCTCTTCCAGTGTTCCAGGCCTGTCTCTTTATATGATGCACACTTAAGCTCTCAACAGCCTTTATTTACATTTTATTAGGAGGCCAAGGTAGGGACAGTCACAAATCAGGCAGGGGAAGAAAAGGTTAAGGTTCATAGAAATTACCATTATTCAGAAAATTAAACTTGGGGAAGTAAAATGGTAGCATACTTATGTAAATACTACCATTAAGAAAAAGATGAGAGGGCTGGGAATGTGGATTAGTGAGAGAGTGCTTGCCTAGCATGCAAGAGCCCTGGGTTCGATTCCTCAGTAGCACACAGAAAAAAGCCAGAATTGGTTCTGTGGCTCAAGTAGCAGAGAGCTAGAGACAGTGCCCAGGCCTTGAGTTCATCCCAAGAACGGTAAGAGATCACTAGCTACGTAGGTAGGTAGGAAGGTAGGTATGTAGGTTGGGGGGTAGATAGATTTTGGACGTCAGGAGGAAAGAATGGAATACTTCCCAGTGTGAGGCCTTCTGCAGGGAGCTAGGCCACCACGTTGCCTTCACACAACTACAGAGCAGGAAGACTGTCTCTGTCCCACTTCTCAGGCAGCCGAAAGCCCTAGAGCCAAGAGGGCAGAGCCAGGTTCTCACTCAGGTGCTTGGAGACAGAAGAGCAAAGGCTCTCCCTCTCCTTGGACTGGGAATTTGCATTAGTGATTTGCAGAATGAAGGAAGGAGAATGGACTGGCAGAGGTAGAAGAATGGTCTTTAAATCTGACAGATGGAGAGTCAAAACCCACTCCTTAAGACAGAGTGCAAGGTTTTCTTCTCTGTTCCTCCCTTCTCCCCCTCTAAACTGGCTCTCTATTGTTAACCTAAAGATAGCCTGAGGCTCCCTTCACCTGAGGGAGGAAGGTTAATTAGTCATTGTTTGAAGAGCGGGAGAAAAGCCTGACCCTGGTGTAACTCTAACAAATGTTTCAGGGTTCCCCCCAGTGCTGGCTGTGCCTGGAACGAATGAAGTGCTTTTGCAGCTGACTTCCCTGTTGATTATGTGCTTTCTGCCTCCTAATCCTGCAAGCCTAGGTCTCTTCACCTAGCATGTCTTTTGAAACTGTTTTCTGCCCTTTAAATACAGTGTTACACTGGAGTTCTTCCTGCTAATAGGGCTAGGGGTTGGATCCTGAAAACTTCATCTGAACAAAGGATGGGTCAAAAATGTTTCTTTTCTGCTTCTATAGCTCAAGAATCCTAAGAACATTTAGAGTGCAAGTAACTTCTCATCACCAAGAGAAACACAGAAAGCTCTGGAACATCTGACCTTTCAGAAGCGGAAGTCAGAGTGTCATCGACTTTCCTGCCCTGGCGGGCTTCACCCTGTGATCCTCAGATGTGAGCCTCCTGAGGTAGGTGACGGGTGTGAGCCACTGCTGTTCTGCTGGGTTCAGAAGTGTAATGACATCGACAATACAAGTAAACTGCTCATCACAAAGGGCTAGGGGAGCATATTAAGTCTTTCAACATTGGACCTTTCAGAACCACGTAGGACAGGTTATAATGCTAGAGTCTGAGAGGCTGGGCATATGGATCTGCTACACTTGAACCTTGAGCACTGACTTCAATCCTGGTATACATCAGCGTTCATTTTCCAGAGAATGTTCTCCTAATTAGCAAATAGGAAAAGTACTTTGATTAACCCTTACCTTTTTCCAGTTGTGTGAATTGAATCAAGTCTAGGCACTTTTCCTGAGCAAGACGAACACTGTACCACTTGATCCACAGCGCTACCTGGGATTTTTGGTTGTTCTTTGGAGATAACAGTCTAACAGGCTTTCCTTGTCTAGGCTGACTTTGAATGGTAGTCTTCAGATCTCAACCTCCAGAGAAGCTAGGTTTCCAAGTGTGAGCCACTGGCATCTGGCCTATTGTTTTTGACAGTCTTGGGGCTTCTTTTTCTCAAGGCTAGCACTCTACCACTTGAGCCACTCCACAGCTTCTGGCTTTTTCTGAGTATGTGGCACTGAGGATTCAAACCCTGGAATTCATACAAGCTGAGTGAACTCTTTACCACTAAGCCACATTTCTTGCCCCACGCTTACAATTTTAGACCTCAACTTGCCTATCCTCAAGAAAAAGTTTCTGAATATAAATCATCTAAAGAGATCACTATAGTAAGGTGTCCAAAGGTAAAACCCAGCTCATACTTGAGTGAGACTCTAAACATGTGAAGACTGTGAGAAATGCCTCCATTTAATTATGTATCATGTTTAAACACTTAATAAAATATTAATGAAAAATTAATGTCCTAAATTGTTGTGTATAATTTTATAATGTATGTTCAAAATGTACTAAATATTATGTGTATAATAATAAAACATTAAATTAATGAATCAAATAAAAATAAAATACAAAATCAATAGTAATCATAATATGTAATAAACATGCATATGTAAGTATATATCATATATTACACATGTATACAAATAGTTTTTCCATTGCAGGGTTTTCATTTGGGCCCTGGGAACTCTAGCCTGAATTTCTTTTCCTCAAGGGCAGTGAGATTCGCCTTGACCCATGGTGCAAAATAGTTAACTGTACAGTGAGATCAAATTCCAGCAATGACAGAAATACTGGCCCCAGTTCCAAGACTGAGACTTAATTTTTTTTAATCGAAGCAGTTATGTTTATTCAGTTTCATACTGAACATTAAACAAAAATGTAGTAGAGAATTTTGTACAGCTATTCAGCATCCTTCCTTTACCCCTGAGAACTACATTGTTTCTTTTTATTGTACATTTTTATTGTTAAAATGTTGTACAGAGGGGTTACAGTTACATGAGCAAGGTAATGAGTACATTTCCTATTGAACATTGTTGCCTCCTCCTTTGTTCCCCCCCTACCATACCTTCTCTCTCATCTCCACAACTACTACCCTGCCCAGGTCAGTGACTTATTTTTTAATTTTTGGCTTGGCACAGGGTATGAATTCAAGCGGCACCTTCCCACACATTGCTACAGATTTACCAAGACCCTGAGTCCAAGTCCCAGGCTAGGAAAGAAAACTGGCAGAAATTCCAGACATGTGAGTTTTATTTTTTTAAATTTAATTAAGTAATTAACTGTTTTTATTTGTTCTTTTTCTTTGGCCAACCATGGTGCTTGAACTCAGGTCGTGACAACTCTTCCTTAGCTTCGATCACCCTAGGCTGGGGTGCAGCTTTTGGACCCATATTTGATCGGGGGATCCTAGGCCCAGAGGGCTTGCAGGAAGAAAAAAAAGCTGGAAAGCAAAAAAAGTGGTGAGCTGCAGAGGGCTGGAAGGTTTTACAATTTTTTTTCTTTGCAAGTTGACTATCCTGGGTCTTAATTACATGGTTGCAAAGTGGAGCTGACCTGCCACTGCTGAAAGCTGGCGGGCTATCAGGGAAACCATAGACCAACCTGTCAACATAGGCTCCTGGTTCAAACCTGGTCCTGACACCTACCAATGGCCGGAGATCGCAAGGGACTTGTTCCTATGCATACGAATACCAATTGAAAGAGTAGTTCATGCAACAGTTGAGTCTAAAATTGGATGTAATAATCCTAGGATGCTGATTGATCTTAATAGTTTATTGAGCATGAAAAGAATAATATTCCTTTAATAATAATTCCTTTAATACCTAATAGTTGGTAGGAACGTAGTAGGTGTCATTCAGTCATAGAAGGCTCTGGCACTCTTTACCAATGTTTATTTTTTTGTATACCACCGTCTGCCTATCTATTTATCGCTGTTTTGGCCAAACCTGGGGCTCAAACTCAGCGCCTAGTTACCACCTGACAACTTCATTGGCCAGAGGATGGCATGCTCACACTCACCCATTCATGAATTCGGCCTGCTAGGCCCTGTGTTCAGATCCTAGCAATACCAGGCATGATGGAGAACACATCTACAAATCTACATGCTATGTGATAGGATTTAAACAATATAATAAATGGTATAGGTGTCATCAGAGTCAATAAAATAAATGGTAAATAAATGAATAAAACAAGAAATAAAACACTTTATGGACTGAACATCTGTATGGAAGTAGAAATCCTTTCTTTAAAATGTATATAAGGAGTAAGTTTTCCAGGACTGAGGCTTGAATTCAGCCCCCCTACGAGGAGGGAATTGCAGGAGATCCTGAGATTCTCATTTCTAGACCTAAGAAGTGTCATGGAATGCAATTGATATCGTCCATGAATGAGTAGTTTGTGCATGATGGGAGTAGGAAATGATAGGCAAGACTCATGGGGTATCAGTTATACGTAATGAAGAGTTGATGAAGCATGACAATAATCACCACAGTCATGAAATGGAGGCATCAGGAAAGATCCAAGAATATTTAGTCACACGGTAGATTGGATTCCATCACAGGTTGCCTTCTCTCCTACTCTATACAAATATGTACTTATTTGCATACTACCTTCAGTTTATGAATGGATGACTATTGTGTTCCTCCTTCCCCCTCCCCAGGGACTCGTTCTCAGGTCCTAGGAATGGCCTAGCTTCTTGGAGGTTCACAGGCTGCTGTGCTCATATGGACTCATTCGCCAACTGGGCTTGCTAGGCCCCGAGTTCAGATCCAAGCCTGCCAAAAGATTCATACTGATGTCAGAAGCCAATCGTTGCACCTGTTTTCCTTTCCTGTTTAAGTTCTCAGTCTCAGCTAGGATGGAGAATGCATGGGCCACTCTGTGGCCATGGGAATAGGGTGTCATCCATGTCAGCCGAGTTATACCTGTCATCATATACTCAAGAAAATACACAATATATCCATGAATAGCATACAAGATAGCGAATAACTACTCTAAATGCACGATGCAGTCTAAACAAAGATGTGAATATACATCCCATTTTTCAATGATGAATTGAGGACTCTTGTGGCCTCCCTAGGGCTCGATCTTAGTTCCTGGGAACAGCCCAGCTCCTTAGTGGTTCACAGGCTGGTGTGCTCATGTGGACTCTGGGCAGTTGGGCCTCCTAGGCCCCGAGTGTGAATCCCAGCACTGCCAAAACTTCACCCTGATGTGAGAAGTGAATCATTGCACCTGTTTTCCTGTGCTGTGCAAGTTCTGGGTCTCAACTAGAATGGGGAATGTATAAGCAACTCAATACTCATGGGACTAGGTTGCCATCCAGGTCACCACAGTTATATCTGTCGTCTTATGCTCAAGAAAATACACAATACATCAATGAATAAGAGACAAAATAAAGAGAATGACTACACCAAGTGCAAGATGCTGTCCACCCATGTATTGAAATATAGATCCTTGGTTTAGTTATGAATTTATGACTATATTGTCCCCCACCAGGGCTCGATCTCAGGTCCAGGGAATGGCCTAGCTCCATAGTGGCTCACAGGCTGGTGTGCTCACCATGAGCCTTTCACCAATTGGGTCTGTTAGGCCTTGAGTTCAAATCCTTGCACAGCCAAAAGTTTCATGCTGATGTGAGAATCCAATCGATCTACCTGTTTTCCTCTTGTGTGAAAGTCCTGGGTCTCAGAGAGGATGGAGAATGCTATATAGGCAACTCTATAGCCATAGAAATAGGTTGTCCAGGCCAGCATGGTTATATCTGTCACCATACTCAATAATATACACAATATATCCGTGAATTAATAAAAAATAAATAAATAAATAAACTACACTGAATGCAAGGTGCATATGACACCTGTAGGTAAAGAGAGAGCGTATGTTTAAAAAAGATGGGCTTATTATTTTGTCCAGTGCTGGGGCTTCAAATTAGGCCCTGGACTGGGACTGATATTCTAGTCTTTAAGTATGGTGAGCTTCCCCTTCCCCCACTGTGCCACAGATCTACCCAGACTTGTGTTAAAATCCCAGCACTGACAAAAGATTCATCCTTATGTCAGAAGGCAATCGTTACACATGTTTTCCTCTCCTGTGAAAGTCCGGGGTCTCAACAAGGATGGAGAATGCATAGGCAACCCTATAACCATAGGAACAGGTTGTTATCCATGTCAGCACAGATATACCTGTCACCATACTCAAAAAAATTCACAATACTTCCATGAATTAGTCACAAAATAAGAAGTGCACCGAATGCAAGATGCTGTCCACACATGTATGTAAATATAGATCCTATGTTTATATAATGAATTTATGACTATCGTGGAACATCCTGAGGATCAATGTCAGATCCTGGTAATGGCCTAGCTCCTTAGTTGCTCACAGGCTGGTTTGTTCACCTTGACCTATTCACCAATTGGTCCTGATAGGCCCTGAGACAGATCCCAGGACTACCAACAAGTGGATCATGAAGTAAGAAAGTGAGTGTGAAAATTATTTTCCTTTTCTCTGAGAGTCCTGGGGTGTTAGGCATGATGGAGAACATGCCTACAAATCTAGATGTTATGTGATATTATATCATCAATGTAATAAACGGAGTGAGTGTCATTGTAGTAAATAAAATCAATGGTAAATAAAAGAATAAAAATTACAAAGAACAACCACACCAAACATGTATGGACTGAACATCTATAGGTAAGTATAAATCCTATCTTTACAATGTATATAAATAGTATGTTTTCCAGGGCTGGGGCTTGAATTCGGGCCTAATGAACAGGCCTGACTTTCTTATCTTCAAGTATGTTAAGATTCCCCTTCATCCACAGTGCTGCAGTTGTACCCAGACCCTGAGTTCAAATCCAAAACCGGGAAGAATAAACAGCGCGAGTTGCAAGCCAGGGAGGTAATTTATTTTTTATTTTTCATTTTATTTTATTTTATGCTCAGCACGGCACTTGAACTCAGGTCGTGGCAACTCTGCCTCAGCTTTGATCATTCAAGGCTGGGATGGAGCCACTGGATCCACAGCTGCTCCTGGAATCTTAAACCCCCAGGCCTTGCAGGGAAAAATGCACAGAAAAATGCTGTGAGATAGCTTTTTATGTTTTCTTCCTTTGCACGGTGACCCTCCTGGGTCTGAATGACACTGTTGCAAAGGGTACTTCACTTTGCATTGTTGAAGGCTGTCAGAATACCGAGGAAGCCATAGGCCCACGTGGCAATGTAGGCCCTGATTTCTAATACCTGTCCTGACACAACCAATGACAGGAGATACTAAGAGATTAGTTCTCATCCATAGGAATAACAATGGAATGTTATCAATGTCACGGTTGAATGAGTTGATTGTAAATAATGCTTCTATAAAATTATACAGCATGATTTGTGGAGGCTGATTGATTGTATTTAATATTATGAAGCATTAAAAGAATACTATTATACGAACACAATAATTTCAAGACACTGATTGATTTCACTAATAGTTTAAGGATGAAAACAATAATAATAATTACATGGAGGCATAATAAATACCCAAGAATTGGTACAAATGTAGTCCATATAAGTGAATAATGGACAGATATCTCTGGCATGCTATAAAGATATGTATTTATTAGTATACTGCCATCTGTGTGTCAATATGTTCTTATTTTGTCAACACCTGGGGCTCGATCTCAGGTCCTAGGAACTGCCCCAGGATGACGTGTTGACACTCACCCATTCATGAATTTGGCCTTGTAGGACATGAGTTCAGATGCCAACACTCGCAAACAATGAATTGTGGAGTAAGAAGCTGATGGTGACATGTTTTCCTTTACTATGAATCTTCTGGGTGTCAGGTATGAAGTGGAATACATATGCAGACATATGTCCTATGTAATCAATGTATAAAATGTTCTATGTGTCAAAATAGTCAATAAAATAAATGGTCAATACATGACTAAAACAAAAAATAAAATGAATAACTCCACTGAATGCAATATGGAGTCAACGTATGTATATAAATATAAATCATATATGTAAATTTTATATGAGTAGGATGTTTTCTAGTAGTGGGGATCAACTTCAGGCCTAAGGAATAGACTTAAATTTCTTTACTTCAAGGAGGAAATCTTTCACTTCTCTCACAGTGCAACAGAGTTACCCAGACCATGAGTTCCAATCCCAGTCTTGGCAGAAAAAAATGGCACCTTTATAGTATGTGAGGTCCAATTCTTAGGTATTTCATTATGCCTCCATTTAATGAATGTGATAGTTTAAATGCTTACTAAAGTATTAATTAAAATCAATCAGTGTCCTATAATATAATTGTATATAATTTTATAATATAATTTTATCATTCAACAACTGCTCATTCATTCATGACATTAATCACATTCCTTTTGTAATCATATGGATAGGAATGAATTTCTTAGGATCTCTTGCCATTTGGAGGTAGCAGGATCAGTACTAGAACTGTGGGCTCCAGCTCCAACCACTTAAACCCGAGGATAGGGAACTCACCAGTATGTCCAAGAACATCAGCAAGACCAATGATGAGGCAGGCACCAGTGGCTCACAGCAATCCTCCTTGTTACTTACAAGGCTGTAATGGGAGGATCAAAGTCATCCTAAATAGGAAAGTCCTTGAGACCCCTGTCCCACTTCAGTGCCAACTAAGCCAGAAGTAGAGCCGTGTTGCTCTTGTGGTAGAGGGCTAGCCTTGAGCAAAAGCAGCTCATGGACTATGCTCAGATCCTGAGTTCAAGGTTTGGGACTGGCAACAAATAGACATACACAAGAATCTGTGCAGCCATCTGGCTAAAGCAGGTCACCCTCTTGTCCCCAATGAATTGGACATAGTTCCCTGGGAAAGTGGCTGGGGGAGTTGCTGTCCTCTTGACTCTGCCCATGCTGCCTGCATCACAGGATTCTGGCCACACCCCCATTCTTTCATGTTTCTTTCTGACCAATGGAATAAAAGAATGGTGGCCACGCTCACATTCCATGCTGCCCTGTACCCCAGGCATTCCCTTGGTTTGTTGTCACCACTACCAGCATTTGAAGAAGGTAGACATGGCTGAGTAGTGAGCAAGAGACTTGACGCTACTTTGGAGTAGGAAATTGATGTGCCCTCCGCTTCCCAGCCCCCTCCCCTGCTTCCTCCAAGGCTCCGCATTTCAAACCTCAGGTGGTAGTAAGCTGCTGGCAGGCTTGCAGCCCTGACCTTGGCCCCTGGTCCTCTGCTCTGGACCTGAGTGTCTGCAATGCCCCCTCCATTGCTGCTCACCCCACCAGGAGCATCCACCAACAACTTCTCCCAGGAGCACAGGTGAGTGACCGCCCAGTGGACCTGCACCCTGTGACACCTGTACCTGGCAACCCCCCCCCCAGTTCCCGGACTTGCACCTCCCTCACACCCCACAGTCCAGCCAGGGCTCTGTCACTAATGCGCCCCAAGGATAGGGGATGGGTGTCAACCCGGGGAACCCACCCCCATCCCAGCGGCCATTGACCCAGGAAAAGGGCAGATGCAGTGATGGATGAAGAGGGGGCACCACATCGTCCCTGGCCTGGAGCAGTGGGAGCCAGAGAGCCATGCATCTGCACCCTTTATCTCCCTAGTGGGAACTTTGTGGCTTTAGTCAAAGGTGGGGAGCAGCACCTCCACACCTGCTTTCTCTGGTCTTTTCCTTTTTTCTGGGCATGGGGGTTTTTGGATGCAGAAGATAGACCCCCCCCCCCAGCTGTGTGAGCCCTTGTCCTCTGTGCTTGGTCATCCTTTCACCTGAAAAGGGTCCCAGAAACGCCCAGAGGGAGGTGAAGGGCGCTGGGGGTCAAAGCAGAAGGTAAAAATCTGGAAGGAATACCCCCAACCCCCCCAGGTCCCCCACACACATACACCCGGCCTGTTTCCCTACCCCTCAGCTGTCAAAAGTTCTCCCAGGGTCATCACTTTTCAAGCTCTGCCAGCATGTGCTGGTGCTCTTGGTCCATTTGGTCTCCTCGTCCTCCCCAAGAATCCAATTAGCCCTGAAGCATGTAGGCTAGAAGTAAGGAGTATGTCGATGTATGTAGCCTTAGGACTCCATCCATTTCCCCAACACTGCACTCACCCCTGGTCAGACACCCCTCTGAGGTCACCATGACCCTCTGCTAGTTTCCTTTCCCAGGCTCTGAGGAGACACCTGTCTCAGGACTCCTTCACCCAGCATCCTGGCCTAGGTTTTGGTGAATATGGAGTCAAGGCTGGTTGTTCCCAAGGGGAAGGACCTGGCCCTGGAGAAAACGAGAGGCAGGGTGGTGCTGCATCATTTGAGTGCTGCTCCACTTGGGTGGGAGCCCCTGGTTCTCGAAGGGAACCTCCATGCTCCACCTTGTATATTGTCTCAGATGAGGAACCAACAGAGGCACTGATCTGAGGCATGTGTGTGTGTGTGTGTGTGTGTGTGTGTGTTGTGTGTGTGTGTATGTGTGTGCATTAGAGAGAGAGAGACAGAGAGAGAGGGAAAGAGAGAGGGAAAGAGAGAGAGATTATCTTTCTACTTGTACATCCTGACAGTGTTCAAGTGAGTGATAAATTGGCAAATTTCAGGTGCTGCATGGATGAGTCTTCTGTCACCAGTCTGGATTTGTGTGTGTGTAGAAGTGGGTTGCAACAAAGATGGTCGGACCCTTTGGTAACTTTTCCAGCTATCTTTGTGGGGGGTGCATGGGCTTCACGGCTGAGGTCTAGGGGCCTGGAAGGGTAAGGTGCTTGAAGGGGACTCGTCACAATTAAATGACAAGACCAAGTGATTTGTGTGCCATGGAGCTGTCTACTCCCTTAGGCCTGGTTGGTGGCAGTGGGAGCTTGGGAGGACCTAGGGGTGCATCCCACATGGGGTAGTTTCCCAGGGGGAAAGAGTGTGTGGCCAGCACTTAGTAAGGATGTGCACCCTGCGAGTATGGAGTGCACCAGCATAGGTCAGACTCCGGGTCTTCTCACCATGATGTCTGATGGATGAGGCCAACTTTATTTTAAATCTTGACCTGTGATCTTCAGATCTCAGACTCCTGAGTAGCTAGGATTATAGACATGAGCCTCTGGCACCGCGCCTCGGATTCTTTTTGGTATATTAGGGTTTGAACTCAAGGCCTTAGGCTTGCCAGTCAGGTCTTCCACCATGTGAGCCAAGCCTTTCTGTCTTGGGCATTTCCAAGATAGAGACTAAATATATGATCAGACTAGGCTAGATCATGATCCTCCTATCTGTAACAGGCATGCTCCCAGGCCTGGTCCTCTGTAGTTGGGATAGTAGACATGTAGCACCATGTTCAGTCATGGGTTTAGATGGATTACCTCAAACTCTTAGTTCATGGCAGCCAGTTCTTGACCACAGGCTAAGCCCTGGGTTAGGCCTCAACCATTGGACCTCAGTCTCCTCTTGGGACAGTTGTGAGGATACAAGGGATTTATACAGAGGGATCTCTGTCACAAGGCACAGAGGGAGCAGCCATCAGATATGGTTCTTGGCAATTCTGTGAGCAAATGAAAGGGAGATACCTGGAAAAGGCTCAGGTGGGGCTTGATATTAATCGTGGAACAGGTGAGGGATTATGAAACAAAACATGGCTCTCTTTCATCCTGAACTTATCCCCATGAGGAAGGGGATCCTTCACTGTGTTCAGTTTTGCAGCTGGGGATACTGAGGCAAGGAGAAGCCAGGTGATATACTCATGGCCTCCAGTTCACAGGAAGCTTCGCCTGACTTCTCTGCCATGCTCCCTAGGACAATGGGTGCTATTCAGTCCACTTCTTGTGGTGAGAAGTCCAATTCTTGTCAGTCGTGGGGCTTGAACTCTGGTCCAGGGTGCTGTCCCCGAGCTCCTCAGGTCAAGGCTAGCACTCTACTACTTAAGCCACAGCGCCACTTCTTGTTTTTTGGTGCTTCTTTGGACATAAGAGTCTCACAGACATTCCTGCCCAGGCTGGTTGTGAACCATGATCCTCATATCTCATCCTCCTGTGTAGTTAGGATTAAAGGTCTGAGCCATGGGCACCCGGTTTAAGTGTAATTCTGAATTTCTTTCTCTCTCTCTGACAGGAACTGTTTTAATGCATGCTGGAGGAGGTGGCCCAGCGTCCCCATGTGGCTGGAATCCAAGGTGCCTCTCTCATTCTGGAGGTAGGCTGTGGGTTAGGAGCTGTCTTGCTCAGCCTGTTGAACCAGCTACATGAAGTAAGCCCCTCTGTGTCCTTGCTAGACCATGACGGTTATTCATTGTCCATCCAGCCTTACTAGACTTAGTATTGTTTTGTATGTTATTTTCTAGCACCTGGCCAAAATTATGATATATAGTTATGGAATGAAAATGTAATGACATCTTAAGAAAGTCATTTAGGGCTCTGAGAATGTGACTTCATGGTGTGGTGATTGCCTAGCATGCATGAACCCCTGTGTTCAATTCCTCACAGAAAAACACTGAAAGTGGTGCTGTGCCCCAAGTGGTAGAGTGGTAGCCTTGAGGGGGAAAAAAAGCTCAGGAATAATTCCCTAGCCCTGAGTTTAAGCCCCCTGTACTGTCAAAAACAAAACAGTAAATGCAAAATAAAGAACACATACTTGGAATATATAATTGCTCCTTCCATACTGATACCTGACAATAGTCCCTAATTCATGCATTTTGCCTATATTAGGATACTGTGTTGAAAAAAATTTTTTGTTCATTACATCACTGCAGTTAATGCCAGGAATGTACTTAGATGTCAAGTGAAGATGAATTCTGGAAATTCAAACATTCCAAGCTTTTGAGTGGTCACTGATAATCACAGAGAAGGCTAGTCTAAATGAGATATGGAAATCTTTTTGGTCAGTCATGGCACCAAAAAGTCACAGGCTAATTAACAGTTGTGATAGAAGAGAAGGAATAACTCCAGATGGAAGGAATAAATGATAGTAACTAACGTATACCAGAAACTGTTCTTGGGAAATATTTTTGGTTATTGAAGAACTAGTTATTAACTAGGCTCATTCCTCATTGCCTTTAACATTCTAAATCTCCTTGGCTAGTTCTTAATATCTGTGTGATAAATGTATCTCCTTCTATGCTGTTCTTTCATACCTGATCTCCTTTGTTTTCTAAAAATCTCAGTCTTTCTATATTACTCTATGAAAATTGCCTAATACTAAATAACAACTGCACAGATGGAAGAGGATGCTAATATAAGAGTCCTATAGCTCATGAGTCATTAATATAACAACATGGAAAAATGAGGACATATTTATTGCTACCCCAATTTTTCTTAAAAGCTGCAATGTCATCATTTGGTTCAAATTTCCATTCTTTGTCTACATAGTGTCATTAACTACACATAAATGCAAATATGAGCCAGGTGCTGGTAGCTCAAGCCTGTAATCCTAGCTACTCAGAAGGATGAGACCAGAGGATTGTGGTTTAAAGCAAGCCTTGTCAGGAAAGTCCATGAGACCCTTATCTTCAATTAATCACAGGAAATCCAGAAGTGGTGCTGTAGCTAGAGTGGTAGAGTGCTCAACTTGAGATGAAGAGGTGAGGGACAGTGCCCAGAATCAGAGTGCAAACACCAGGACCAACAAAAAAGTGCAAATATGACTTTCAGTTTCCCAAAAAGGAATGACACTGTCAATAGTAATCTTTCCAAGCATAAAAAATAATTCCAAAATGGTTCAGTGCACCTACTTTTGCTGAGTTAAGTTATGGCTTCTTAGCTGGGTATATTCTCTTCTTTTAAAAATTGTCAAATATTAGCTTTATAATAAACTTCATTTAATATTTCTTTTTTCAAAAGAGAAGCCCATATTGTTGATATCATTTGGCTTTCTTACTATCTTAGTTCAAAGTCAATCCAGGCAGGAAAGTCTGTCAAAATCTTATCTGTAAATAAACACTAAAAAAAGCCTAAAATAGAGTTTTGGCTCAAGCAGTAGAGAACTAGCTTTGAGGATAAGTGGGCAAGAAAGACAACTGTTCAGGGACAGGTTCCAGCCTCTGGGTTCAAGCCCCAGAACGAGGACAAACTAAACAAACAAGCACACAAAAACAACCCCCAGATATTTCTTTGGGACTCTCCTGGTGTGAGAAGCGGCTGCTTGTGCTGATCATATTCACAGGATCCTGCTTTTTTGGAATCCTTATTGCTATGGAGAACTCAGGATCAGAATAAAGGAATTGATAACTGACTCCTGCAAAAAGAGAATCATCTCAGGGTTGAAATATTCATCCATATGACACTTTTAAACCTCCATGTCTTTGTTTCTTTGCAGTAGAATAATTTTAAAACAATGTTATTAGGGGCCGGTAATGTGGTTCAGTGGTAGAGTGCTTGCCTTGCATGCATGAGGCCCTGATTTCTAAGTACCACATAAACAGAAAAACTCAGAAATGGTGCTGTGGTTCAAGTGGTAGAGCACTATCCTTGAGCTGAAGAGCTGAGGGAGAGCACCCAGGCCCAGAGGTAAGGCCCCACAATTGTCAAAAAAATAAAAACTGAAAACTAACTAAAAAACAACAACATTAATTCCTTTTATTCTATGCTGGCCTTCACATGGCACATTATTATCTTTTGTAATACTCTCAACTAGAAGTTTACAGACAAGTTTATATGAATAAAAACACACTGGAAAAAGTAAGGTACAGAGTTTCCTTCAAGCTTGGGATTCTTTTCTTGTACAGTGAAAAGGAAAGCTCAAGTTAATTTGAACTTTATCATTCCTCTATGTTCAATTCCTCTCCTAGGATCAGTTTCCACAAAGTGCAGTAACAATCTTTGGTGCTTCTTGAGGTCTAATGAATGTTTTCTGGCTTCATTGAAATAACACAAGGACACTTTTGGACATAAGGTAACAGGTGTTTCAGAGACAACTTAGTAAAGAGAATATATAAAATTTATATTGCTTATGAATACGTTATCCATGAGTACATTTAGTTCAAAATTCATAATTGCTCTGCAAATTAAGCCAAATTTTAAATGGGAAGAAGGTCCTCAGATCCTTATTTTTGTGAGTGTATGTGCTGTGCATTATTTCCCTACTGCACATGAGTTAATAGTAAGAGAAACATTTGCAATAATAGGAGAAAGAGAAGTTCTGTGTTTAAGTATAAGGGTTCAATACAATATAGAAAACTAGAAATAAGACAACATAGAAAACAATAAAGCCAAGTCCAGTATGTAGATTTATGGGAGTGTTCCTAAGTGGAACATGGAGTATGAGGCCTTTCCCTTTCTAAATCACGCTTGCTAATCGAACAAATTTTTAAAAAGTAGAATGGAAGAATAATTCTGGTTCCAATGCAAGTCAGATATAAGGGCATGGACTTAACTGGAATAAAAAGTCCATCTTGAGAGAGCAGGGATTATACTAGCAATGAACTAGTGGCTAAGATCACATTTCTTTTTCTTTCCTTTACTTGCATTTTGTTGTTGTTGGGCTTGGCGCTTGAACTCTGGGCCTGGGCGCTGTCCCTCTGCTATTCAGCTCAAGGCTACAGCTCTACCACTTGAGCCACAGTGCCACTTCCAGTTTTCTTGTAGTTATTTGGAGAAAAGAGTCTCTGGGACTTTCCTACCTGGGCTGGATTATAACCTCAATCCTCAGATCTCTCCACCACCCGACTTAAGATCACATTTCTAATAGTGGGCACTCAGCATATGCAATGTATGTTCATCTAACTTTATATGAATTTTTGAGTTAAAAATCTGGGCTACAGCTTAGACTTTTCACTCACAAAAATGTTTGTAGTTTAAAAGTTGATACTTCTGCAGAAATAAAACCTAAGAATGTAAAGGAGTCTGGGAAATTCAGTTAGCATGCATCCTGGGCAGAACAGTCTTTGCCACACTACCAGCCAAAACCTGGATTGGAAGAATATCTAAGGTGATGGAACACCAGTCATGAGCAAGATTGATGAATAAGAGCTTGAGGCTTTTGCATACATACATACAGACATACACATACACACAGAGGCACTTACATGTGCACACTCAAATACACAAATGAAACAACTCTTAGAATACATAAAAAAGCAATAGAAAATATGTCCTGAGTAAGAATTAAGAGATAAATTTTAATATTAGAAAGTACACAAGTGAACTTTTTTCAAAAAGTTTGAGACTATTACATAGGTAGGGAAGAGAGATAGTAAGAGAGTCAAGTAACTAATATTAAAGGGATCGAATGAATCAGAGATCCCAGCAGGTGCATCTGAAAATGATCATATCCTGTGTCAAATGTTAGAAGATCTTTGAAAATAGTACATAAACACTATGAGCAGTCAGTCTAGTAGATAATATCATTGGAGAAGTTCAGAATTGCTAGTCTATGTCTAGATTAAATAAACCAACAAACCATGGCAGGACAATGTGATACAAGCCTGGAATTCTAGCACTCAGACTAAGGCAGGAGATTAGAGAGTGGAATGAAATAGTGATACCTTCCCTGGACCAGGTAGTATAATTTTGTCTAATAAAACAAACCAAACAACAAGAAAGGAATACACAGTTGCAAGTTTGGGCTAATTTTGTCATTATGTTTTGAGAAGTCAAGTTTCCTATTGAAATGCAACTCGTATATAATCTTCAGTTGTGTTTTAAGTGTTCTCTTCATTACGGAACATTCCTAGATTCAAAATGGCTCATGATTCCCACACAAAATTTGTAAAAAAAAAAAAAAAAAAAGTAAGTAAGCATCATTCTGTTGGATTCCAAAGAAATGAGGAAGGATTACAAAATCTTAAGCCTAGAGAAATAGCAAAGTTCATCTAATGCAGGACTTTGTAGATCTTGCTAAATTAGAATATAGAGTTAACATAAATATTTTAGTTTTGTTTGTAATTTCATATTTTATAGCATACTACAAATTCTTTTTAAGTAGAGGGTTTAATTGACAAATTCACAAATGATTCTGGCATTCTAATTGCCTATAATATACTTTCAAGAGAGTTATAATTAGATCTTAGTTAATAAATAATTGATAATAATAATGTAAATGTAAATGATAATGTAAATAATCTAGACAGAATTGCCAACAAATCAATATTTATTTATAAATATAGAAAAATTGCAATTTTCGAGGGTTTTGTATGACATTGTATGAAGAGAATAATTGTGTGACATCTTCTTTCTTCTACCTATATGTAACACAGGAAGCAATGTCCTTAATTACGTGCCTCTGTATACAACGAGAAAAATGCTACATTTGGGGTTTGTTTTTGTTTTATTGGTTTGTCCTAGGGCTTGAAATCTGGGTCTGGAAACTGTCTCTGAGCCTGTTTATTTTCAAGGCTCATGCGCTACCACTTCAATCTCAGTGCCACTTGTGTCTATCTTTTTCTGAGTTTATTGGAGATTTGAACCACAATCTTACGACCTTAGCATCCTGAATATCTGTGATAGTTTAAAAAAGTATAAATATAAATAACATTTGCAAGTGTTCTGATCTCAAGAATCTCACTGGGGGAAAAATGATGCAACCCAGTTTATTGTAGTATTCTTTCCAGAACAAGGAGAGCATCACATTATCAGAGGTGTAGTATTTTTTCACAATAGAGATAAGCTATTCATGATGTGAATTAAGGGAATTTTAAAGTGGACTTTACAAGTTGGAAACTACTGGAATAGAATGACTTTATGACATAAATCTTGGGATTGATGATCATAGAAATAATAGCTTACTATGATAAAATTTGCTTACTCTTGAAGAATTAATTACAGATGCTTCATAATTTTATCATCTACCAGAATGTGCTATTTTTCTGTTGAATTCTCAATCTGTAACACTCCATTGGAAACTGCATGTATTGCAAAATTAGATAACATGCAAACAGGTACTGTTTTGAATCTCTCAGGTATGGAATGTTCAGAATTTGAAAATGAGTAGTTATTAGTCATAGGAATTTTGAGGAACACATATATTCTGTCCTCTTAACAACTTATTTACTTTTAAAAGTTATGGGTTTCCATAGAATTAAACTGTTTTCGGTTTTAGTATGAGAAAGTACTAAATTTATTCTTTTCTCAAAATATTGGCAAGTTTATTGTGAAAATATTGTCTAGTTGGATAACAGTCAAGTTGATGACTCTCTGATAAAAAAAGAGTAATCAATTCAAATTAGATGCCAAATAGTATTGATTTTAAAAAAGTTACGACATAAAATAAAGAATAATATTTACTATAACAATACAGTGAAATTATATTTTATGCAGCTTATGTTTTAATTTAATATTATTGTCAAATTGATGTACAATGGGGTTACAGTAATTGTAAGGTAGTGAATACATTACTTTTCAAACTTGGTACCCCCTCTTTTATTTTTCTCAGTTTTCTTTCACCTCAATACTCCTAACAAGTTGTAATGTACATTTCCAACATATTGTCTTGTGAGTATTGCTATTGCATTGGCTTGCCCTTTGTCCTTTATCTCGCCATTTTGTTGTTCCTCTTCACTTCCCTAATCAAGTAAATGTATACACAATACACAGGGTACCAAAATCAAATACAGTCGGGGACAAACCTTAGGGGAAAAAACCCAAAGAAAATAGAAATCACATAGTACATTAAAAACAACTGCAAAAAAAAATCTCTGTTTCCATATCTTGGAGTTCATTTTGCTCAGCATCAGCTTCTATGTTCATATATACATATAAAGCCACTGGCAAATAATAACTGAATGGACACTTTATCATATAAACAACATATTACTGTTTTTGATGGTAAAGGTTGAATTAGGATTGGGAAAACGTGATTCTTATAAAGGAATTTCAAAAGAGTTTAAAAATTATGACAGGTATAATTTAATTGTTCAAACTTTTTAACAACTTAGACTATTAAGAAAATTGCCTGGGCAAAATAGACTTTCATGCAAAGAATGCTATGGAGAATTAGTTGAGAGGGAGCAATGTGGGTAAAGATAGCTCATTGTCACACTAAACATACAAACTTCAGAAACCTTACTGTAAATCCTGTAGGTTCCCTTGAGAATTGTCCTTACCCAGGAAATATACTCTCACTGTGTGAAATTCAAATTTCTTAAAAAAAAACTAAGACATCAAAATTTGTTAATTGACCTTTAATTAACAAATTATTCTTTGAAAAAGATAATTTGGGTCAAAATATTTAGGGAGAAATTGCCCTCCAAAATGAAAGAAGGTATTGGGTTCACACTTTTCTGTTTGTAACACTTTCCACAATGTCTTTGCACGTGAAGCACTGAAACAGAAAAAAATCTGATTGGATACTCCAATGATTACACATTTCGAAGTAGCTCACAAAAAATAATATCCTTATTAACATGAGGTAGTGAAGACTTCTCTTATTACATATGCCAAAAAGTTTGGGATCATAAAAGAATTGAGAAAATTGAAAGGGCAAGAAAACAATGTTCTTAGAAGCCCTATCTAAGCATTGACTTCAGCAGTGGAGGGAGGCCAAAATTTTTGATATAGATTGTCTTAATAATTTTGCTACCTAAAGTGATTTTACAGAGCCTATTTGGCTCACTACAATACAGAACAGATTGAATGAAGACAGGAAAATAAATTCTACGTCCAAATGAGGCAACTTAAAAGAGGTTTAAAAGATAAGCCATGAAGGTGTAGCGGGGCGGTTTGGGGAGGAGATCTTATAGTCTTTCAGCTTCACTGGACTTGAAGCCATGAAGCTGTGCTTAATTGGAAATCAGGCAAGAGCTAAGAGGAGGATATAGAATGAGGACATAGAAGCATTGTCCTTTGTAACAGACACTGTCACCCAAGGTATGAATCATTTAACTCTATTCTTTTCCGTACATCTTGCTGAGCAAATGCAAGACCAAGAAAAAAATAATCTATTGAAATAATTTTGCAAAGAATAACTTCACTGATCATGATATGGTATCTAAGGAGAGTCTTAAGAGAGAACATAAAAGTGGAGTATACTTGGGTTTCCTCTAAGTATCTTGTTAGCAAAATATACCTTTGAGGTTAGAAGTGATTGAACCAAAAAGTAGTGGAGTACTTATTTTTGTGGCACTTTAGAGACAAGAAGACTTTCAAGGTAAAAGAAAAAAAATATAGCCAAATATCTGTGATGACAGCTTCTTGGAACGGTTTTTTGGAGACAAAGTTTTACATTAGAGTTTGTCCTCATTAACATAGACATTGGGTTTTCATGGCAACCAAATGCAGGGGTGAAGTTTAATAGGCTCTCTTGGACAATAAAGAGCATGGCAGAAAAAAAGGCAAATAATATTTAGTAAATTAGTTTGTCTAATTACTTTGCCAGAACAAAGAATGAAAGATATAATTCAAAATCCCTTGACTTAAAAGTATGAAGAAAGAGTAGTGAGGAGAGAGGAGAGAATACATAAAGGACTCTTCTGTCTCCAGTGGAGTAATGGGTTCTTGATCTTGTTTCTTCCATTCTATCTTCACAAGCTATCAAGTGTGGCTGAGGACTGGAGTATCCATTGCAGACAAAGAGAATTCACAGAAGAAAATATTTGCAGCAGATGTAGGTGATTCATAACCTTAGACAATCTATTTAAATCTGTTCAAAATTCTCTGCTACCCCAAACTGCCCTCTTTGAACAGCGTTGTTTGCTTTTCCCAAGACTACCATTCATTAACTATTTAAAATTTTGAGAGGTCATATTCATCATCTCTAGAGATTGCTGTTTGTTTGTGATTTTGTGTGCTTTTTTGTTGTGTTTTTTAATTTAATTTCAAAAGGTTGTGCAAGTGAATTACAATAAATATGCTCATCTAATTGTCCAAAGCTCCTGGATCAGAGTGACTCCTTCTATCATTCTCAACCAACCCCTTCTCCAAGATTTATTTCAGATTTACCACTTCCTTTATCACATGTGTACATTGAGTATTCTAGCTGTACTTGCCCCTTGTTCCATTTTTCATTCATTCTATGTCTTTACTATTATTCCTCTCTGGTTTCAACTTCCTGAAAGTCATTCTGTTACACTGTTAATACTTTGAAAGGTTTATATACATTCCATGGAGTTTCAATCCTGCATATACTTGAACTGATGTCAGCTTATATTTCCATAATTCATTCACCTGCAATAACAATTTGCAAGACTGGAGATGTGAAGCACCTAGACATGATTTTATTCTCATCCATTTGGAAGATTAATCTTTAGTCAACAAGAAAGTTTAAAAATGGCTTAGAATATATAATTAACTAACAAATTTTATAAATGGCTTTGTAAAAAGTTTGTGATTATTTTATTATACATGTGATCATATTTTCTATACCTATACGTTTTGGAAAAAAGAAGAAGACTACGATTTACTACTATACAGGAATATGGTAGAAATAGAAGACAGATTTTATGTTTGTCACATCTCTGATGAGTACCCATATTCATGTCTTTAAGTCATATTTCTTACTATGTTAGACAGATAGGGAAAACATAAAACAACATATGATAAGGCAACTATTTTTGACTTTTTAAAATTTACCTTATTAAGTGATGAAACTTACTTTATTAGCTAGTGTTTGGGTTTGAATTATGGGAGGTTGTTCTATTTGACACATTTCTGGAAGGCATCTACTGAACAACACAAATGGTGGGTGGTACGATTTCTACACTTTAATGAATGCTTGAACCTGTTTGGCGTTAGTGCTGGGTAAATAAATCAACTCAATTTTAACTTGCACTCTAAAGTTGAAAAATTTGTAATGTCACTATCATCTACTTGTAAAATGGTATTTTGGTGAATGTGATTTTTAAAAGATTATTTGAAAAGGAATCTGATTTCAGGAGATTAAATGTAGGTTATCATTGGTTTGAGAATGATAGCATTATTATTCTACAGAACCAAGTTTTACTGAAGTACCAGTATTTTGAAGCATTAAAGATCTTCTCAATTAATGTGTTTGTGAATTATATTTGACCTGTAAGTCAAGTTTACCTAGCCTTGGTAGACCTATTATGGATCTATCGTTCTAGGAACTGTTTTTTTGTACTACTTATTCTGGACTGAAATCTTTCAGTAATCATTATAAGAGGGGTATTAAAAATAATTTTGTGACATTTGTGATCCTGGTCACTCATATGGGCTGGTCATTTGTAAACTGAAAGTTTGAATTACTGTACTTTCTCTCAGATTTTGTGATTTCATCTTTCATTTTAAGTTGCATTGCATTTCACAATTGCTTACTGCTAATTCCAGTGTCATAAGGAATTGAGATGGATTTTCAATTACTTTCTTTTGGCATGTTTCATGAGAAATCTTGCTCTTGTTATCTGATGAAGCGGATAACTGGGACCTGGGATCCTAGGACCCATGGGTCCTGCGGAAGAATGATACCTTTTAGATATCATATCAGCAAAATTTGGGTATAATCAGTAGGAATGCTTCAGAAATATGGAGAAAACATTTTTGAAATAGTGAGTTAAAACATTAAACAGAGCACCAGAGTAAAATCCTTTATAGATTAGAGGAAAACAACAATTTTTTTTTACAGTGTGAATTCAGAAGATCAAGAACACTTAGACTATATCACAAGTTTATACCGAAGACATTGCTTTGATACTTTTTATATTCTAATGTACATTCTAAATCTTATTATTTATATTCCAATCTATTTATTGTAATAAATATCTATTTATTTGTCAAATTATCAATTAATTCTAGTACATTTCACTGTGTGAAATAAAATATCAGCACGTATAAATATAAAATATATAACTATATATAATATAAGAAAAAGGCACATGTTTTGCAATGTTCTGCTGTGGTTAGGGTATCAAAGGCAACTGTGTTTTAAAGTATTATTCCATTATTTCTACCTCAGTGTTTGGTAGAATTGGACCTAAAGCTTTACCATTTGTAGATTTACAGCCTAGAGACAAGAGGAAACACTGTGATTAAAACATTACTAATTTAAGGCCTATTATCGGGGAGAAAGATATAGACTTCTCTTGTAACTATAAAAATATTTGGTGAAAGAAAGGCAGTAGTGTAAATTCGTGCCTAGTTAGATGGTGGACTGGCCAGGACATTAGGTAATCATGCATGTGAAAAATTTTTTCACCTTCTTGGCTTTAGCTACTTTTGAAATGTTAGGTATAAAAAACAATTATATTTTGATAAAATACCTTCTAGTCTAAATGATTCTGTCTTAACTGTTTATCTCTCTATGATCCCTTTTATCTAAGATTAGTTTTGTTCCAATAAGAAAATCTATGCTGTCAGGGTAAGATATTCTGGTTGGTCTGTTGCTACATGGAAGAAGAGTAAAGGGTCAGGTAGACATTTGTGCCAGTAAGATCTCATTTATGAATTTTTAAGCTGCAGAAGTTTAGAAGTAGCTCTAAGGCTTACATTGAATCCATTAGCTGCACAAAGCTAACTGAGTTTATAAATAAGTACTTGAAAAGCCATCACCTTTGGACCTATCTATAAAGCCTTCAAAGTATGATCAAATTTAAGATGAAAAAGACTTAAAATAGTCATTGACAAAAAAATTGCAAATGTGAGCAATCCACCAAACAATATAAGGTTTTTCCAATATACACAGAATTTTAGAGAAGTAAGATCAATAGCATTTTTAGGAACAATTAGGTTTCCTAGTTACAAACAGTCAACCAAGGATATATGCCTGTATAAAGATTACATCATTAACTACTTAAATTTACAGGATACTACATGCTTCAGCAGCACGTTTACCCAAATTACAACATTATAGAAATTATCATGGCACTTGCACAAGGATGATATGAAAATTTGTGAAGTATTCCATATTTTTCATTCTTCAGATGCAAGAAATGAAAAACAGTTATTAAAAATTGATTACAAAAATACAAGTCGTTATGTCGAAAAATGAACTTGACAACTTGGGTGTGGGGCGGAGGAGCAGCGAGGATTGAGTGGGGGGCGGGGGAAGGATGGGAATGGATGGGAAGGGTAAACAAAGGAAGAGGCTGCAGTGCTTGATAAGAAATGTACTTATTATCTTGTCCATGGAATTGTAACCCCTCTGTACAGTATTTTCACAATAAAATAAATTAAAAAATACAAATGTAACAATACATGTAATTCATTGAACTGAAAATTAGTTTGACATCAGTGCATTAAATCCTGACCTTAGAAAGGCCTTTACATAGCATAATCTTTACAAAACTTCTGAAATTAGATAACATTGTCATTTTATCCCAAAGAAATAAAATACTATAAGGACCTAGGAAAAAAAGGAATCTTAAACTGTTTCTATATGGAATGCTATCTGAAATAACACATTTATTAATGAACCTATATATATAATAAACAATGTAGAATTCAAAGTATTACATCTAGGGGAGAATTAAATAGATTATGGACATTATACAAACAAAATACAGATTATTTTAAAAAATAATTTTTTCATACAAGCACCAGAAATATTTTTAGTTTCTGTACTACTCATTTCAACAGATAATTTAAAATGATTTCTGATTTAAAAAATCACAAACCCTGCAGAAATCATTATAGATGTATACAAACAACTCTTGAATGCATTTTGACATCAAAGTCAGGCAATTCACTTGAAGGATACCATGGAATCCATGAATTTTTAAAGTAAGATATTGCCGTTGCTCTGTATTGTGAAAATATTTTGTACAAACACAAAGGTGGATTGGCATTTTTGAAATTTAAGAAACTTAACCAAACCATTATGACTTTGGAGAACAATTTTTACAGCCTTCCACAACTTCAAAGAGGTAGTTATACATATTAACCTTTTTGGCAATATTAAATGCAGTTTCTTCCAAGTGGTTCTTTAGACCGGCTTTGATATAATGCTTCAATAGAAGGAGATCCAGCACATCTGCTATTTCTATTCCAAGCAGCAAAATGCAAGAGGGTCAAGAGGACTTTAGTTTGGGCATTGGTAGCTGCATCATGATGAACTAAGAAAGAAGCCACTCTGGTATTATTCCACATATAAGCATTGTGCAGGGGTGTCCAGCCATTCACAGTAATTGCATGAATATCTGCCTTGAGCCACCAACTCATGGACGATTTCTAAGTGTCCATTGTAGGCTTCCCGATGAAGAGAGGTATACTCATCTTCATCCCTAGTATTCACATGAGTGGCCTTTTTGGAAAGTAGTCTCTGCGCTGTAGTAAGCTGATTATTTTCAGCAGCCCAAACAAATATTTGCTTGAATACTTCTCCATTTTTTTTCAAATGATACCATTCCTCACTTTTTCATTGTCTTCATCAGAATTGCCTAACCAGAGACATTAAGTACCATTTTGAATGAAGTGCACATGTGTTCCCCAATAGTTCACGTTGTTTGAACTGGTCAGAAAAATCCAGTGAATTTTCTACATCTTTTATTTCACCATGATTTTTTTTCTCTTTTTCCAATTTTACTATTCGAAATTATTCTAACTGGAGAGTAGGGAATTGATAGAGAGCAGAGGAAAAGTTTTCCTCCATATTCAAAGGTACAGACTGAAAATGAGAACCAGTGGTGTCTTCATGTGCAGCTTATTCTAGGAATGAGAAAATATGAAATAGTGCCTTCTATGTAAATGATTTGGGAAATGGCAGAACAGAAAGTGAAATGATGCAACCAAAAATATAAAAGCAAAATAAATTAGGATAATTATGGAGCAGTCATATTATTTATGAGAACCATGAAAGGGAGAGAGGAAGAGAGAGACAGATGTGTGATGACCTAGCTAGCCACAAAATCCATGCCTCTCATCAATTTATAGAGCAAGCAATTTTATTTTTTAAAAGAGATGGAAATAGAATTTATGTATTTATTGAAATCAGTACATACATTTTAATAGCCTTCATAAAGAGACATAGCTTTGACCAAATTACAGAGAAGAATCTAAATCCCTGATAATTCTAGTAAAAGATCGGCCTGAAATCAGTTGAATCACACTTTTCCTGTAGAATGAAGGATTAGGCCCAGCCTAGGAAAGCAGCTAGAGAAGGCAGGCCGATTGTATCTGGGACAAAACTTTGTGGAAAATGGTATCAAGGATTAATCCCTGAACTATTGCTTTAATCATTATATGTTCCAAGAAAAAAGATGAGATTTAATTGATAGCAAAGGATTAACAATACACTTTGACTTCTCATTAAGCACCTTCAATCATCAAAATCACATGAAGACAATAGACAGGCCTAACTTTTTAGATGAAAACAAGTGTCTTTAAAAACAAGGTAATTAAGTATTCCTACAAAAGACTTCTATTTTGCTACTGCATTATACAGTTTTTTTTCTAATATTGGGTAACAAACAATGGATCTACTAGAAAGCTCTTAAAAGTCATATGTTCAATTCTGAGTTCTCTTATATTATATCATGGTATTTTTGTTTATGGTTTTAAGAAGAAATTTACTAGCTAAAATTTCTGACAGGACAATATCATCACTGTACAACTTGCTTCAATACTCTAAGTTTTAAATTACTATCTAAGTATGTGCATTAGATAGCTATAGAGGAAAAACTAGAAGCCACACTGGTGGCTCATGTGTTTATCCTAGCTAATCAGAAAGATGAAATCTGAGGATTGTGGTTTGAAACCAGACCAAGCAAAAAAAAAGTCCATTAGATTCTGATTTGAAAGTAACCAGAAAAAGCTAGAAATGGAGCTGTGGGACAAGCAGTAAAATTCTAAGCTTGAGAAAACTAAAACAAAAAAACAACAAATTCTGAGTTCAAGCCTAGTATTAGCACCAAACAAATGAATGAATTAATTAAAATAAATTAAGTGGTCACATGTGGTGAGGCAAGTAAAATGTAACACCCATGGTGACTGGATTGTGTATTATTTTGTAATAAGGCAAATTAACGTTTGTCCTAATCACTAATATTTTATTTGTTCTTTTTTGTACTAAACCCTGAATTTAGCATGCAAGTATATGTGTGTACCTGTGCACACATGTGTGTACATGTATATGTGTGCGTGTGCTTTTGCAATGCTGCTTGCCAATGTGGACAAGGTGAGGCTGCAAATAGCTAACTGTGTTGCAATGTTTTTATTCATCAGTGTTCTTTCAGGTCATTTCTGTGGATACACCCTTCTGTATATTTTATTTGTCAAATAATAACATCATAATCAACGCATATACAATATTAAGTTAGATAAAAGAGACCACTTTCAGCTCTTATTATGTGTTAGGTAAGAACATACAGCTATGATTAGGTAGTAAGTTATTGCTGTAAGATGACTGTCAGTACAAAATATGAATTTGACCTCTTAAATTGGTTATACTTTTAAGATATACTCATGGAGTGAGTTTGACTGACTTGACCAAACAGGTATTACTCTCTGGTTATTCCTGTGAAACACAAGGTGGATAAACTCTGGATTTCTGTTGAAAATAACTTTCTTTGTAATATCATACCTATTCTCACTCAGATAATCAACCATGTATTTATTAGGTTTGAATATCCCATCATATTCACTGAAAATCAGTATTGTGGATATGCTTGTTAGATATACCTTTCAAAAACAAATAAACAAAAAGCGTGTGTCACCTTCAGATTGTGGATGCATTTGAACTTGTTTTGTACATGCAATGGGATCTTCACTAATGGCTCTTTTGTGGGAGTAACTATCACAACTTTAACAAATAAGGCTTTTCGAATATCTTTTCCAATATAAATAACAACCCAAAGCGAGTCTTGCAATTTCTGAAAAGCCTTTGAATATTTTAGTATTATTTCAGTTCATTGACTATAGAGCTATAGACATTTCTGAAATAAATATTGTTAAGATCTGAAGATGTAAGTGGGTATATCGGCTTTTTATGCATCATTTCATGAAAACCAAGTTTTTATGAAAGTAAATGAAATAGAATAAAAGGATATAAGTGAATTTGGTAAGCTAATTATTAGTATAACTTTGCTTTGTAGTAAGAGTTTTTTGAATGTAGGTGATGCAGTTAAATTATTTCCTTTGTGGCTGTGTACTTCAGTTAGTTTTATAATCTTGATAATTATAAGAGTGAATTTGTAGAAAAATAAAGGTATTTGAAAATGATTAGGATTAATCTTGTGTTGTGTGTCCTACTCCCAAGAAAATGAGTTATTTTCAAGTGTTAATATTTTATGATTGAATCTTCAGTATCACAAGAAATTTTGACAAAACATATGCAGTAGTTTTGATGTCTTTTTAAACCAATTGTATTCACAAGTCGGAGAGTCTTTATTTCATGCTTAGGTCTTGGTATCTATGATTTTTAACCTCTCGTTCCTAACATTAATGATAGGTAAGACTGCATTTTAGGGTATATGAAAGGTAAAATATTTATCTGGGGTCAAAGGTGATTTTTATATCAGTCTTGCTTTAATAGCATTTTAAAGTAATACGTTTCTCTCAAAATGTTTGGTACAAAAAACAATCAAAATACCTCTAATAGTAAACAACTTAGGTGAGCTACAATGTGGAAATGATTGGTCTATAAGACCTGAAGTCTGTTTCCAGCAGGAATTGGGGAGGTTATTCTTTCAGTATGACTGTGTTAAACAGAGATGAGGATCCCCAGGCAATGCAGTGTTGTCATGGGATAGAATATGATTTCTAGAATCAAGAATGCTATAGTTTAGCAGTTCCTTTCGCCAGGGAGGTATAAATTGATTATGAACTTGGAGTTTTCATATTACAGTTACCTATTTCCTTTTTTTTGTGGTTGGTCGTGGCGCTTGGGTACTGTCCCTGCGCTTTTCCACTCAAGTGGAGCACTGTACCACTTGAGCTACAGTGCCACTTCTGGTTTACTAGAGGTTTATTATAGATAAGAATCTCTCGGACTTTCCTGCCTGGGCTGGCTTTGAATGGCATTCCTCAGATCTCAGCCTCCTGAGTAGCTAGGGATACAGGTGGAGCCACCAGCATCCTGCTTAGTTTCGTATTTTCTAACAAAGATAAAGTGAAATATTATTAGAGTGTGAACAATAATTCTGGGAAATTTTCCTAGAAATAGTGGACTAAGTTCTGGTATTTTAGTCATAAATTAGAATGAAGGTGGGAATGGGCTGCAGGCTAAGATTTAACATTTGTGCAATGTTGTATTAGTAATTCCAACTCTGAAGACTTCAATATCATCATCTGAGAATTAGAAATGGAAGTAGTTCTACTTTATGGGATTATTGTGAGGATTAAATTAGATAACATAGGTAACTTACTTGGAAAAACAATCAGCATTTGATCCTTTCTACCTGTTATTTTGTCATGTGATGAATTCTAACATTTTTACCGTGATTTTTATATTGTGTCTCTTTAGGATATGCAATGTGATGTATTAACATTCATTTCGATGGTCACTTTTCTGTCATTTTGAGGGAAAAAACTGCAAAGAAAATTTCTGAGAAGGAAACTATTATTTTGACTCATGGTTTAAGAGAACACAGTTTAAGATTCAGATGTCTCCATTGGTTTTTTTGGTTTTTTTTTGAGGGGGGGGGGGTCCGGTCGCGGGGCCTGAACATTGGGCCTGGGCGCTGTACCTCAGCTCTTCAGCTCAAGGCTAGATCTCTACCAGTTGAACCACAGCGCCACTTCCAGCTTTTTACTTTTTGTTTATGTGGTGCTGAGGAATCGAACCCAGGGCCTCAGACATGCAAGACAAGCTCTCTTCCACTGAGCCACCTTCCCAGCCCCATCTCCATTGTTTTTAATTATATTTTTATTAAATAGTTGTAAGAAGGAATTTCCATTCAACAAATCAGTTTATAAGTACAATGGATCTTTACATAACTTTCCCACACCCTTCTAAACCTCACCCCACTTTCATTTCTTCTAGTTTCTGCATTGAATATTATACCTTCCCTCTCTTCATCCATAACTCTGTTTATTCCTTCCCTTTGACTTCCGCTCATATCTTCCAAATGATAGTTTCTTGGTATTCATTTTTTTGGAATAAAAGTTCAATTTTATAAGAAATTACACCTTTTAAATATTCTTCTGCAAACAGCATGCTTTGGTAAATACTGTTGTGTAAACTTGCATAAAGTCCTATGTTCCAAATATGAGACAGAACATGTGTCCTTTGTGTGTCTGGCTCTGACTTAGTTTACTTAACATATTTTTAGATCTATCTATTTCTTTGCAAATTATATAACAGTCTTCATAATGGATGGGTGCAATCCAATTGTGTATATGTGCCCCCACTTTCTCCAACCATCACTCCAACATAAGGCATCTGGGCTGTTTTCATAGTTTGGCTATGGTAAGTAGTGCAGCAGTGAGCATGGTCGTGAAAGTGGTTTTACTGTATATTTTGGAAGAATTCGTCACTATTTTTCAGGGAGCAATCCTCTAGCCAATTTTCCAGAAGAAGCACATCCCTCCTTTCATCTCCATCACAACATTTTGCAAGTCCTCAATAAAACACTACCCCCTACATGTCTCAATAAGCTAAAACCACACTGTGCCCATAGTCTTTCAATACATTTTTTTGATTGTACACATAATTTAGTGAGAACCTTCTATGTACTTTTCTAATGTGGGAATGAGGGACATGACAATAGAGTAAAAGTAAAAAAAATTCAATTTAATTAGCTATTATAATATTTAAAAACATTTTCAGCTCTAACTTATAGCCTCATTTACTATTATTTTAATCTTTATTTGATTACTTCATCAATCCCCTAAATTATAACAGATGCATTAAATACAAAAGCAAAAATTGTGGTTTGATTTTGACACTCATGTGTAAGGGTGCACAACATGGGCAAATAGATAGATTGCAATCAATACCCATTATCCATTTTGTTAAATTAAGATGGTTTTTCCACACTGATTCTCGCAATTCATACTCCATTCAACAACAAGAAACGTGACAATTCCCTTTGTTTTCCTCCTTAATAACTTTTGTTTTCATTTTATTTTACAACAAAGGTTGATTTTTCATAAATCTACTGTAGATACAAAGATATGATAAAATACTTCTAATTGTATGCATTGATATATACATACACACATCTATTACACCGGTTGTAATGATAATTTATAATTTCTGTAACTGTATGATTTACTAAATTATTTAAAAAATAGACAGCTTATGCCTGGAATTCTGGTTACTCAGGAGGATGAGATCTGACGATCATGGTTTGAAGCCATCTTGGGCAAGAAAGTCCATGAGCCTCCTATCTCCAAACAACGAACAGAAAATCAAATTGGAACTGTGGCTCAAAGTAGTAGAGTGGTAGCCTTGAGAGAAAAAGCTCAGGGACATCACACAGGCTCTTAGTTCAAGAACTACAATCTAGCCAAAAAATCTAATTTATACCTGTGTAAGTAGAATATTTCCATCACCCAAATGCACATCCATGCTCATTTGCAAGATAACTCTGTTATGTCTGGAGTACCACACAACATTATAGCTTAAGTAGAAAAGATCACAACATGGGTTCACTCTATCTCTCTCATGGTTTTTTTCTCCACTGAAATACTCAAATCTTACAATCATTCCAATTATTTAAAGTCGTAGCTTTTTTCTTCAATACCCATAATAGTGTTTGCATTGAGTGTCTTGTGTCTCCTAAATGGGTGTTCTTACCACTTTGTCATGCTCCCAGCCCTAAATTACCCTGATTATTTTTCAGATAGAATCTGGCTTCCTCCTTGTGTATGATCTTAGGCTCAGTCCACTTTATGTTATTCTTCCTGGAATTTAGAATAACTTGGAATAACAGGTGCATGGCATTATGTACAGATTTTTCTGTAGATTCTGGGCTTTAACCACTGTCCTCACAACAGTAGGCAACCATGTAGTCAGGATTCTCAAAAGCTTATCATAGCTGATTTTTTAAAAAATCTTTGCATTTCCTGCAGGTTTTTAAGTACTGAATAAATTTTTGAATGTATGTTTTTAGTTGTTCCAAACTTTCCTTTTGTTTCTTTCACTCACGTTCTTACCTAAGTGCTGAGAAACCAATTCTTCTTTCTCAAGATAATCAAGATGAACATTATTTATTCCAAAGCAATTTCAGTAATATTTAAACACCTTCATACCTAGGAATGTTATACGAATGCTAAGTGCTGAGAAGGGTCTTTTTATTTTCACAGCAGTCTTTGGAATACACAGACAGATCATGAAATATATGATGATAATAAAACTACAGATGCTTGCCAGGAGGACAAAAACTTATTATTAATTGTTTGACAGAGGCTTCCTTTCTCGTGAAAGAAATACGTTGTTTGATGCAGGATTTCACAAAATCATATAGCTAGGAAGAATCTAAACAATCATATAATACTACAGAGTTGAGGGAGATGAATTGCCCTCCTGAATAATTTACTTTTGTGTCAAATAAAATCAGGCTTGCAAAAAGAGAATGGACTTTAGAGAAACATGATCAGTTACATGTAAATAGCTGCTTAGCTGATTTTGTTAATTTGTGAGCTAATACATGGCAATAGGGTACAACATGGTAAAAAAAAAATAAAGAAGGTCGCATTGGTGTGTTTGTGTGTTCACACGCACGTGTGCAGGTGCTCATGAATGTATTCATCATTCCTGAAGCTTGATAGTGCCTGGGCACCATCCCTAAGCTTCTGTGCCCAAGGATAGTGGTCTACCACCCGAGCCACTGCTCCACTTCTGATTTTTTGGAGATAATCACATGTATTTTCACGATTGGACTGGCTTTGAACAGTGGTCTTCAGATCTCAGCCTCTTGAGTACCTAGCTAAGCTGATTCAGCCTCTGAGTAGCTAGTTAAAATTCTGACTGTCCTTTGTGCTTCACTGCTCTTTTATTCTTTTCCTGAGATAATCACAAGCCTAACTCATATATATGTTTAGTTGCTTTAAAAATACTGTTACTGCTGGGCACCAGGGGCTCCCATCTCTACTCTTAACTACTTAGGAGGCTTGAGAACAGAACCCAAGCCAAAATTTAGTGGACTTCCTTCTCAACCTATAACTGGGTGCACTGGATCATATCCACCATCCTGCACTATCTAGAGGCTAAGATTGGAAGGACTGCAAAATCCAGGCCAGCCAAGGTAGGCAGCTAGACAAATTGGTGTGCAACTTAGGTGCATGTTCTTATGGAAAGGGAACCGCTATTCTAAAATTAACCACTGATATGATGCCGCCTAGCAAGAGCAATACTCCAAGTTGAAATCCCCACAATTACCAACAACCAAAATATGTAAATACATTAAGATCCCAAAACTTAGTACAATCTGTTCTTTGGTTTAATATCATCTTTATTTGTGTTTGTTATTGATAAAGGTTTTACTTTGCTTCTTTTCTCTCTTCATTCTTTTTCCCTTTAGAGTTTACCTATTCTTTCTTTTATTTCTTTGGAAATTAATTATCATATTCCTATTACAATTTCTTTACACTGTAACAGGTTTACACAATGCTTTATTTTCTACTTTATTTTCTATTTTTCCATGTTCTCTGACTCTCAGTCAAAACTATTAGGTGGATTAAAATGAAACTTGGTTCAGGACACCTTATATTCATCTTTCTCTTCTCTGAAGTGTTTCTGTTTTTTGAAACACAGTACCAATGACATACATCTCCTATGTGGGTCATCATTCTATCCCCTCTCACTCTCCTCTGCTGTGCAGTGTTATCTAAATCTTAACTCATTCCTAAATTAATTTTAGAAAACAAATATAGTCTTAGAGCAAACTAGCCTTTGAATAGATTTCTTGTTTTGAAATTACAAAAGAATTGATAATCCTTTGCATTGGAACTCATTTAAATTGTTTATCACTTATTATAATTCATATACCAAGCAAGAATAATTTTATATAATCATTAGAATAAAAGTCCAGTCCCAATATATTACCTATCATTATTCTTAATTCCTAATCATCACCTAAATATCTTTTTTTTTAATTTAATTTAATTTTATTTGAGAACATACTGTACAGAGGGGTTACAATTACATGGGCAGGATAATGCGTACATTTCTTACCAAGCATTGAAGCTTCCTCCTTTGTTTACCCTTCACCTCCCTTCCCAGCCTCCCCCCTCCCCCCCACCCAATCATTCCTCCCCTCCTCCCCCACACCGACATTGTAAAGCTCGTTTTTGACATGACATTTTATACTTCTCATTGTTGCAACAGGTCAACCTGAATCTTTAAACGACTTGTTTATCCCCATCTCCTCCACAAGTTATACTGACATCAAATATAGTGAAAGCGGGGGTTACACTGTGGGGGAGGGACATACAAAGCAACAAAGAAATAATCTTATAAATGCGTTAGAAACACATGCATGAAAAAAAAAAACATTAAAGTACATATTTAAGGGTTCGTTTTCCTAACATCACATTATCTGACCTTTTCCGCTTGACTCATACATATGCTAGATATTGCAAATAAGGGAAACCATGGGACCTATGTTTCTTTGGGCCTGGCTTACTTCACTTAATATAATTTTTTCCAAGTTTTTCCATTTCCTAACAAATGGGGAAATGTCATTCTTTCTGATGGAGGCATAGAATTCCATTGTGTATATATACCACATTTTCTTGATCCATTCATCTACTGAGGGGCATCTGGGTTGGTTCCATATCTTAGCTATGGTAAATAATGCTGCAATAAACATAGTTGTGCTGGGAGCTTTAGTGTGGTCTTGTTTGTAAACATTTGGGTAAATGCCCAAAAGTGGGATTGCTGGGTCATAGGGGAGTTCTATGTGAAGTCTTTTGAGGAACCTCCATACTGCTTTCTAAAGTGGTTGAACAAGTTTACATTCCCACCAACAATGAAGTAAGGTTCCTTTCTGTCCACATCCCCTCCAGCATCTGTTGTTGTCACCTAAATATCTTAAACAATCTAAATAGTCATGTCTTTAACATAGACGTAAATATTCTATACTTTTACTTAACATTTTCCAGGGGCATGTATTCATGTTTCTAAGAAATGTTCACAGCAGTTAAAATTTGCTTTTGTGAAGTTAATGTGATACATTTTGTTGTTGTTGTTGTTGTTGTTTGCAAGACTTTGGCATTGTTCCCAAGGCTTTTTATGCTCAAGGCCAGTACTCCACAACTTGAGGCACAGAGCTAATTCCTGTTGTTAGTGATTAATTGGAGATAAGACTCTAACAAGTACTTTTCTGTCTGGGCTAGTTTCGAACACAATTCTACGATCTCAGCACCGACAATAGCTCAAATTATAAGAGTGAGTCACTGGCACTTGGTTTGATGTATTTTTTTAAATTTTAATTATGTTTTAAGATGTATTTTTCACTATAATGTACATCGTTCTACACAGAAATTTAGATATATGTACATATTTCTGATGACAAATAACCTCTAAAATGTATATCTTTCTGCACATAACATATATATATATATATATATATATGTATATATATTTCTGAAGACAGATTCCCTCTTAAATTTTTATACTACTCTTTTGACCTTTTTTCATTGCAAAGATATACAGTCTTTATCTAAAAGTTTCCGAGAATAAAATAACTAATACTTGATTTTAAAGTAGAGTTTATTACTTTAAAGGAAATTTTAGATATACACACGATATTGTAGTAACATTTACAGTATATCACTTGAAAAAAGTTCTGTTCAACCTCTTAAATATTTGTTTGTAGTGGCAGAAAGAGAGGAAGTTAATTCATACTTGTTAGTAATTTGAAATGCTTCAAAAATCTCTTCCATAATTTGTTATAAGCACATAGTTAAGCTACCTGATATGGTTTATTTTTTTTCTTTATTTGTTCAAAATTTTAATATGGATGCATGCACAGTGGTAACATTAAAATTATTAATCCAAAGACAAATAATAGCAAAGTCATAGACACATATCAGACTTTCAATAATTAGCACATATGATGCTAATAATAATTTTGATGAGGATGATGACCACAGTGTAGCCTGATGATGACTTATTTTTATTTCTGCATGAAAAAATTTGTGATTTCAAACCAACAAACTGAATTTGACTCTTTCTTTATTTGTAAGGTAAGGTGGAAAATGTAAGGACTCTTCAATTTTTTCTTGCTTTAGAAGTCAACAAATATATTCTCCAATATTTCTGGTAGATTATATCCATTTACAGATGAGAAATGTAATGCCAACAGTCAATGTAGTGAGTAAATAATGATACTAGAATTTGTGTCTGAGATCTTCACTCTGTGTGCTTACATGGAGAAATAATTTGGTGATGGAGAGGAACAATATGAAAAGTCTATGGGGAAAAAGCATACTATGTAAGTGGTTGTTTTAGGACTAGGTGACCCATGATGAGTATTTGAAACAGGCTGGTTTCAGGGGCATAAAAAGGAGTACATGGAAATTATATTAGTGACAGAAACAGAAAATCTTCATCATTCATCTTATCTAATGGACGGAAGTAGGAGGGTAAGAAGAAATCTAAAGTGCTTCCATGTCTCTGGCTGGCAACCATGTTAGTAATATTCTTGGTGATAAAGAATACAGGTGGAAATGATGGATTTAGAGGGAAAAATTCTCTGATAGTTCTAAAATTTATGTTAAACAGATGCATAGGTAAGACTTTTTAGACATCATTAAAATATCCACGACCATTAATATGAAAAAGAATAATAAAATCAGGGGTATTATTAAACGGAAGAGTAAAAGGAAAGTTCTGACACGAATGTGAGCAATGTGAGCATCATAGTGGACAAGAATAGAAGAAAGAGATAAATAAGGAAACAAGAAAGTAATAAAATCAGATTTACAGAAGTAAAGAATGGAACGAATTGTCAGGAAGATATTGAAGGAAATACACTATTTGGATTTGAAAACTAAAAGGACATAGATAAGTTCAATAAGAACAGTGTTTTGGTGAAAGTCAGATTAATAAAATTTTGAGATATGAATGTGAAGCCATAAAATTCTGGATCCATGAATTCAACAGATCCTGTTGATTTTAAATGTTGGGACCAAATGCTTTTATCGTGACCTTTGAAGAATTATACAGACATACCTGTCATGATCTTTACTTAGAGGAATTCTGTGAATATTTTTGAAGAGTTTGTTTAGCCATGTGATTATAGATTGAGCTGCAACACAGATAAGACTAATTTGTCTACAGATCCAATGAGTGACCCATGTATCCACATCAGTTTGGGATTTTATTGAAATATCTTTAGATATGTTTGGATACTTTATCAGCCTATTCATTATAAATGTAGGACAAGTAACACTGATGTTACTGATGTTACTGAACAGTCCTTGAATTGATTCTTCTTTAGAATAGAAAATGCCTTATTGACACATCATAACTGTCATATACTCTATTTAAATCTAGTTCTTGTTAGGGATATCTCAATGCTGAAATAACCCTGTCAATCAACATGCCACAAATTCTTATATGTAGGAAGTACTCTTATAAACTTCAAACGTTTATTCAATGGAAGAGTTCAGACATTACCCTCCCCACGAGGATTAAATGCCTAAAAATTTAAGACATTTTGCTTTAATGCCTTTCTTTCATTTTCTCATCCATAATTGCAAGTAGGGAAGTATTCTGATGTAACAATAATACAATGGTGACTTGTATTAACACAACATCTAGGATCTAGTGTTAATTCGGATACTTACTAATAAGCTCCAGGTTTTGTGGATATTTATATTTCTCCTGGGTAAACTAATGAGCTCCAAGAAAATGTCCCTAAGGAACCTTTCAATTCTAATATCACTGTTTGTCTCAAAATGCTTTAAATTTTACGCCCTCTAATGTGGGCATAGGGTTATAATGTGGAACTTTTCTCCTCAGAGAGTGAGTACTACTCTATTGCTTAACATGTACAAAGTAGCTTAATACATAGACTGGGCATGTGCAAACAAGAAGTGGTAGTTGAACAATGTTCTTAGCAGTTTTTACAGATGAAATGTAAATAGAGCAACTATGAACTCAAAAGGAATGTGCAAAAAAGACAAAGGCACAAAGTAGAATGTGCCAAGGAAATGCTGAAGTATAATTTCAAATTATCTGCTCAAGTGTGAGGGTGTGTGCAAAACACAACTTCAGAAAATTTAGTTGGATATCTTGGGAGAAAAACTGCTTTAAACTATTCTGGGATAATTGTACAAGTAGAAGCCCCTTAGTCTACTTCTAATCAGCCACAACATCATCAACTTAGCTACTATTTTCCAAGTGCAAAGTGAGAAAAAGAAGGCCCATCATAGTTAGTGTTCAGGTTGAAATAACGGCAATCACATAACTTTTTTTTATGTATTCATTTATTTTGGAGCATTAAAGTAGGAAAAAGCCAAATAAACATTTTGCATGTACCTAAATTAAGTGCAACGTATTATATTGGTCTCTTTTTAACTTGGAAGTTATAGATTATGTCTTTTATACTCTAATTTGGGACAATGATCTGGTGTCAGTTATTTTCTTCTCTTCCCCTTCTTTTGCCCTTCCACTTACATAATTATTATTTAAAGAGACATACCTGAGCTTACATTTCTAAATTATTCAAAATTATCTCAACTACTTCAAACTTCTGGCAACCTCCTATATCTTTATCAAGGGAATATTTTGACACTACCATCTTTATCCTATATGATATTGGATATCTTCCTGCCTAATTCAATGCAAGATATACATAGACTCATCCAGATATCTCAACACTTGTGCCACCATAAAATCCTGCCTTACGTAGAAATCATGATTTTAGAATATCTGGGGAAGTGGAATCTCTCATTTTTGAATGACCCTAACTGATACTTGCTGGAGCCTGCCAGCAACGAAAGGGAATCCTGAATTAGGGAGCGAGGACGGAAAAATAAAGACATAAGACAAAGGATGGGGTCGGGAGGTCTGCAGCTCAAGACTGCAGCACCGTTTATTTTTAACTCTCCTTATTATATACTATTAGAAGTCAAGAGGTAACCTAAGGTCACCATAGTGCAGAAAAGCAAGGAAAATTTTAATAAAAACTAGGTGCAGATTGAAACAAGACAAGGTCAACTGATAGAAAGTAAAACAACTATACAGACATAGCAAAGCAAACCCGGGCACCTGGTGCTTTTCATGAAAGCCAGTTCCTTGTACGTGCCTTCAAGTGAGCACAAGGGTCAAGATGACCTTGGAGCTTTACTGTCGGCTCCCAACAGATACTTACATGCAATCATGTTTTAAACCAAAATGCCACTCAGTTGATGAACAAATTGACAAAATGTGGTATACACACACACACACACACACACACACACACACACACTCACGGTGGAATTCTATGCTTCTAATTCATAAGGAAATGGAAAGACTTGGAAATATCCTACTAAGTAAAATAAGCAAGACACAAAGAGATTCCATGGTTTCCCTCATTTGTAATAAGTAGGAAATGTCTAGAATAGTCCTAGCAAATGAGCCAAATGTCTCAATAGTTAAGTATATATGACCATATAAGATAATGCCTAGCATAATAAACTCCTAGATATGGAAACAGAGGCTTTACTTTGTAGTTATTGTTTTTAATGTACAATGTGACTTCTTTTTTCTTTGTGTTTTCCCCTATGGTTTATCCTCTGCTGTATTTGATTTCGGGATCCTGTGTATTGTATATACATATATCTTAATTTGGCAAGGGAAGAGGAACAACACAATGCGAGACAAATGGCAAAAGACAAATCAGTCTTTTGCAGTATTGCTTTTTGCAATAGCAATACTCACAAGACTTGATGGAAATTTACATTACAACTTGTAAGGAGTATTGGGGTGAAGGAAAAGTATGAGAAAAATGAGGGAGGAGTTAAAAAGTTCGACATGCTATGTATTTACTACCTTACAATTACTGAAACCCCTTCTATATATCACCTTGACAATGAAATTAAATTAAAAAATAAACTACATAAAATATAATTTCACTGTATTGGTATAGTAAATATTATTCTATATGTGTTACCTTTTTTAGAAAATGAACCTTATTTGTCTTCTAATTTGTATTAATTACCCCTTTCTTTATCAGAGGGTCATCAAATTGAATGTTATCAAAGTATACAAAATTTTCAGAATATACTTGCCATTATTTTGGAAAAAAACATTATTTTAGTATTTTCACACTAAAACAGAAAACAGTTCAGTTTCAACATTCCTATGACTACTAACTACTCATTTTCAAATTCTGAACATGCCATCCCAGAGACATTCAAAACAGTACCTGTTTGTATTTTATTCTGCAATAGAAGAAGTTTCCAGTGGGGGGAATACATATTTAAAAGTCAACAGAAAAAATAGCCACATTCTGATAGAAGATCAAACTATGAAATATCTATAATAAATTCCTCAAGTGTAAACATATATTCATCAGAGTAAGCTATTATTTCTATGACCACCAATCCTAAATTTTTATGCTATAAAGTCATCATAGCCCAACAGTCTCCAACTTGTAAGGTGGACCTTAAAATTTCCTAAATTCACATCAGGACTAGCTTATCATTATTGTGAAAAAATACTACACTTCTGCTAATGTGATGCCCTTCCTATTGGGGAAAGAACACTGCACTAAACTTTGCTGCCTCACTTTCCCCCCCAGTGGTATTCCTGAGATCAAAACACTTGCAAATATTATTTATAGCTATATTTTTATCTATCACAGATATTCAGAATATCTGAATATGAAGATCTGAAGCTTATGGTTCAAAGCCCACCCAGGCAGGAAGGTTCATTAGATTCTTATCTCCAATAAACTGCTTACGAAAAGCCAGACACAAGTGGCACTGCTGTTCAAGTGGAAGAGCAGTAGCCTTGAGCTAAATCAGGCTCTGGGACAGTCCCCAAGCCCAGAATTTAAGCCCTAGGACAAAGCAAACAACAAAAACAAAATAAAAATAAACCCCAAACCTAGCATTTTTCTCATTGTATACAGAGGTATGTAATTAAGGAAATTTCTTCCTGTGTAATATATAGGTAGAAGAAAAAGGATGTCACAGAATTACTCTATTCATACCATGGTGCACCAAAGTCTCAAAAAATTCCTCTTTTTATAAATTTATAAGTTAATATCATAAATTTGTTGGCAACTTTTCCTAGATTATTCACATTCTCTTTTTACACGAAAACTGTTGCAATTATTAACTAAGTTCTAATTATACCTCACTTGAAAGAATATTTTAGGCAAATAGAATGCCAGAATCATTTGTGAATTTGTGAATTAAATCTTCTATCCTATAGAATATGAAATACAATATGAAATAGAATATTAAATTACAAAGAAAAATTACAAACAAAAATATTTATTTTAAATCTAAATTCTAATTTAGTCAGGTCTACAAAGTCCTACATTAAATGAACTTCGCTATTTCTCCAGGATTAATCTTTTGTAATCCTTCATCATTTCTTTGGAATCCAATAGAATGATGCTTACTTTTTCAAACTTTTGGTTGGGAATCATGAACTATTTTGCATCTAGGCATGTTCTGTAATGAAGGGAGCATTTAAAACACAACTGAGGATTATATATGAGTTGCATTTCAATAGGAAACTCGACTTCTCAAAACATAATGACAAAATTAGCTCAAACTTGCAACTGTGTATTCTTTTCCTATTTTTTTTATTCCTTTCTTGCTTGGTTTTATTGAGACAAAATTATGTTACCTAGTTCAGGGAAGGTATCACTATGTAATTCCACTCTCTAATCTCCTGTCTTATTCTGAGTGCTAGAATTCCAGCCTTGTGTCTCATTGTCCTACCATACTTTGTTGGTTTATTTAATCTTGATATAGACTAGCATTTTTGAACTTCTCTGATAATATTTTTCAAAAGACTGTTGGCTCAGAATGTTTATGTACTATTTTCGATGATCTTCTAACATTTGACACAGGATATGAACATTTTCAGATGCACCTGCAGGTGTCTCTGATTCATTCCTCCATGGATCAAACCCCTTCAATAATGATTACTTGACTTTCTTACTATCTCTGGTCCCTAACTATGTAATATTCTCAAGCGCTTTTGGGAAATTTCACTTGAGGACTTTTAAATATTAAAAAATTATCACTTGATTCTAGTCTGAGGACATATTTTTTATTATTTTCTAACATTTCTACACATTCTGAAAGTTGTTTCATATGTGTGTTTGCACATATAAGTGCCTCTGTGTGTATGTGCATGTTTGTGTGTGTATATGTGTGTGTGTGTGTGTGTGTGTGTGTGTGTGTGTGTGTGTGTGTGTGTGTAAAAACCTCAAGCTCTTATTCAGATATCTTGCTCATTACTAGTATTCCATCACATGAGCCATTCTTTCAATGCAGCTTTTGGCTGGTAATTATAAATAGTGTCTCAAAGACTGTTCTCCCAAGCTGGATGCAAACTGAACTTCCCAGACTCCTTTACATTCTTAAGTTCTATTTTTCCAAGAGTATAAACTTTTAAACTAGAAACATTTTTGTGAGTGCAAAAGCTGTAGCCCAGATTTTTAACTCGAGTTCATATAAAGATAGAGAAACATACACATTACATATACTGAGTGTACACTGTTAGAAATGTGATGTTAAGCGGGATCCTGGTGGCTCATGCCTATAATGGTAGCTACTCATGAGACTGTGATCAGAGGATTGCAGTTCAAATTCAGCATGAGTAGGAAAGTTTCTGAGGCACTTATCTCCAATTAACCACCAGAAAACTGGAAATAGCACTGTGGCTCAAGAGGTAGAGCGCTAGCTTTGAGCTGAAGAGTGGAGGTCCAGACTTCAAGCCCCACAACCATCCAAAAAAAAAAAGAAAGAAAAAGAAAAAGAAAGAAAAAACAGAAAAAGAAATGTGATCTTAGCCACCAGTTCATTGCTAGTATAATTCCTGCTTTCTCAACATGGCCTTTTTTTTCCAATTAAGTCCATGCTCTTATATCTGACTTGCTTGGAACCAGAATTATTCTTCCATTCTTTTTACAAATTTGCATGATTAGCTACCATGATTTAGAGTTAGTAGATGAAAGAGAGTGGCCTCATCTTTCATGTTTCATTAGTAGTAATGCTTTCTCTATATCACTCCCATAAATCTACATACTGGCCTTGGCTTTATTGTTTCAAAGTTGTCTTATTTGCAGATTCTTCTATTGTGTATTGGACCATTATACTTAAACAAAGAACTTCTCTTTCACCTATCATTCTTATTGTATCGCCTACTATTAACTTATGTACACTTGGGAAATAATGAACAACACACACACTCACAAAAAAAATGTTTCTGAGAACCTTCTTCCCAATTAAAATCAGTCTTAATTTACAGAGCATAGGAAATTTCAACTTAATGTACTCCCGGATAATTTTTCATGTTTTTTATTTTGAAAATGATGTACAGAGGGTTTAGAGTTACATATGTAAGTTAATAAATACATTATCAAATGAACATTGTTACCTCCTCTTTGCTTTTCCCCTGTCATCTTTTTTCTCCCCACCATCCAAACTCCCCTCTCCCATCCCCAAGTTTTAAAGTTAGTTTTCAACATAGTGTCTTGTTCATCTAGTTGTTACAATGGGTCATACTGTATCCTTGTTTTAGCGTTTTATTTCCCTTCCCCTCCCCACGTTAGAAAAATGTATATGCAAGGTGCAGGTTAACAACATCAAATACAGTGAAAACAGGTGTTACACCATGGAGGAAGAAAATAGAAGAGAAACAAAAAAATCACATAGTACATTAAAAACAATGACAAAAAAAACAAGTTGTGTCCCTATGTTGGGGTTCATTTTACTTAACATCATCATATATGGCCATATGTACATGGGTAATGTTTTATAAACCATGACAATTCCATATTTTCTCGTTACTAAGTTGTCTCTGAAACACGTATTACCTCATGTCCGAAGATGTACTTATGCTTTTTCAATGAAGCCAGAAAACATTCATGTTACCGTGAGTAGCACCAGAGATTGTTCTTGGAAGTAAGTGGAAGGAGCTGTTATAGGAAGCGGATACTGATTCCAAGAGAGGAAGTGAACAGAGGGAAATGGCCAAGTTCAAGTTAATTTGTGCTGTCCTTTTCACTGTACAAGAAAATAATCCAAAGCTTGAAGGAAACTGTCCCTGACTTGTTCCAGTGTGTTCTTTACTCATATAAAACTTTTCTGTAAACTTCTAATTGAGAGTATTACAAAAGGAGACAATATGCCATTTGAACACCAGCATAGAAAAATAAAGAAAATAACTTTGTTTTAAAGTATTCTACTTCAAAGAAACAAAGACATGAGATTTTAAATTGACTTCTGCAAGGATATTTAAATCCTGAGATGATTCTCTTGTTGCAAAAGTCAGTTATCCATTCCTTTAATCTGGTCCTGAGTTCGCCATAGCAATGAGGATTCCAAAAAGCAGGATCCAGTGAGTATGATAAGCAAAAGGAGCCTCTTCTCAAACCACTACTGTAAGGATGGTCCCAAAGAAATATATGTTTTTTTGTTTGCTTCTTCATTCGTTTAGAGTTTTCTGAATCTGGGGCTTGAACTCAGAGGCTGTACACTGTCCCTGAACAGTTGTCTTTCTTGGCTAATAGACCCAGTTGTCTTTCTTGGGTGTCTTGGGTCATGTGACTTACTTCAGCTTACAATAATGAACCAGAAGTGGTCAAAGGTTATTTCTAGAAGAATATTTCTATCTCCTTGTCTGGGTCTATTAGCGGGCTTCTTTTCCCTTAGCTATAAAAATAGCATATTTCCAGAGGGAGACTTCTTTCAACTTATGTACTGGAAGAATATAGAATGTGAAATTGAGGCAAAACTCAAATACAGCAACATATATATAATACAGCAAGAATTAAGCTAATATTAGAATATAATATTACGATGTTAGTTTCTTACCATTCTTGTATACCTTTAAGGTAGTTGACTATAGCACACCAGAATTTAACAATTACTAAACAAGAACTAATCAAAAGGATAACACTTCAAGCTTGATGCTATTACATTTTTATTTTATAAATAATCATTCTCCATGTGATCACTTGTGGGGTTATCTTTTTCTATAAATGTGTTTAATCACTCTAGACCACTGTATCTAATATCCACAATCATTATCCAGAGCTTGGGATTGAGATGAGGAAGAAAAAAATGTCGAAATTTCTCCTTCTCTTTTCCTCTTCTCCTTTTTGTAGTGTGAATTCTCATACTTTCTCCAAATTCTCCTACTAATAAAGGAAGAATGGCATATTGTGGATCTCAAACAAAAGGCTTCAAAGCCAGAATTTCATTCTTTTAGAAATAGATGAAGTAAATCAGAGTGGCTCAAGGAAGAATAAAAGCAATATTTTCCCCTTTCTGGCTTCCACAATAAAGACTGAATATGACTAAATATCTAAGAAACAATTTACCTTGGCTAATTTTTTAAAAATATATTTTTAAATAAATAATAATTTTAAAAATTAAAAGCATTTATAAAATAAGTAGTATATTGTTATTTGCTTTTGGGAGGCATGAAATAAGACTGCATTAATATTGTGTGAGTTGAAAGGCTAAATTTTATCAGAATTTAAACATAATGAAAAATCAATGATTCTAAGATAAAAAGCTTGAAGGCACAATTTTAACGTGACATGCACAGAGAGACATCTTTTCTTTTCCTCTCCACAATGACTCAACTACAATAAGAAGTTCATATAATTCAAATAACTATGCTTCAGAAATAGATTAAACACAAAAAGTTAGAAAAAGAAAACCAGTACTGGGTGGTGTATTATTTAAAAATATAAGTCAAATAAATATTAACCATACTTCCAAAATAATAGCAATCATGAAAAGAGAAGATTTTAAGAAGAATGTATAAAAAGTGATAGTGCCAAAATTGCTTTTGGAGCTGCTCTCTGAAATTTAGGGTTTCTAGAATATGACAACATTTTAACCAGGATTAAGTGTTTTCAGGAACTAAATTTATTTAGGTATATTTTATAGAAGAAATATGTTGTTCAAATTTAATGAAAGGACAACAGTTTATAGTAGAAAGTATGCTACATACTCATTGCGGTACACAGCAAAATAACTTCCCAAAATGTCTATATCGCCAAATATCTAACCCCTCAAATGTAGATTTTCTAATATATACATATATATATATGTATGTATGTGTGTGTATACATACATACATACATACATACATATATATATATATATATGTATATATACACACACAAACATATAAACAAGTTTGTAAAATAATCACCTTTCATTACCAAGAAACGCAAATTTGAATAATTTTCTGATGGGGAAAGTATACTCAAATGGGTACTTAAAAGTCCCAGCTGTAGTTCAAAAGAGACATGATTAGGTAAGAAACATCAGAAAGATGTAAAGATGCTACATTAGAAGATAAAGGAAAAGAAAACAATCCAGGTTCTAAAGTTTCTGGAAAGCAGAACAGGAAGTGAATGCCATTTCCACAAGAATCATCTGAAAAGTATTTCAGCTCTGTCGGTGGCTCGATTTTAATCTAGTGAGACTTCTTTTAGATTTCTATCCTTTAGAAATGTAAAATGATAAATACGGATTATTCAAGCCAATTAACTTGTAGAAATTTTTTACAGCAGATTTGGTTTAGTAAACTAAGTCAATTACAGCCTTTTCCTGATGCAACTACAGGGACACCACATATCCTAGTTTCTGAGAATAAGAAAAAGTTGCCACTGGCTTTCTACACATGTATGATGTATATATACTAAGGGTCTTGCATTAATGAAGTTTCAAAATTCTAAATAATATCTAAGTACCGAAGTTATGTAGAAGACTAGGGTAAGAATATGGAAATGAAATCTGTCTCCTAATATTATAAAGATAATTTATGTCATTTTGAGTTATAGTTTCTAAACTAATAAAAAATGAGGTAAAATAGAAACAGAAAACCAATTTTCTATCTTCTAACTTTCCAACAGAAATTATAGAATCCAGTAAAAATACAGGAATCCATGGATGGTATAGGATGTTATAAGATCACTAGATGGTGACAAACAAGGTAATAAAAATGGGTCCCCTGGAAAATAGGAAACAAAATCTATACCTACAGATTGTGATATAGCTAGAAAATAGTTTCCACTATGCTAAGTCTTTGATATTTTAAGTTTGTTTACACAGCAATTTACTCTCTCAGGAAATGACTCTTTATTAACACTCAAGGGTTTGTAGCTTATAACCCAGCAACAAATAATGCTTCTAAATGTAAACACTCATGATACTAAGAGTAACCAAGGCTACTTCCGTTGTTATAGCTGATAAATATGAATGATTTTTGGGAATACTCAAACAGTCTTGAAATTTTTCATACCTTTCCACTTCTCCAACACAAGAAGTCCTAGTCAAATTATCTAAAATATTAATAAAGGAATTTTATATTTTTTATTGTTCACACTAACGCAAATAAACTTTTCCTCTTTGCAATCCTGACTCTCAAAGAGTTAGACACTCACAATTATATTATAGACAAATGTTGTCTGCTTTGGCTTAGGTATTTTCCTGCCTTTGGGTGTTGCTCTCTATTATTGTGGCAACTACATAGAAAAACAAGATAAATCCATTATGCTTATGTTGGATAATACAAAGTCAAGCTGTCTTAAAACAAAATTTTCTGTTCCCTTCTTCACTCCTAATTAAAGATTAATTATTGCTCTTTATATGATAACAAAATCTTGATACTTTTTTGTATATTCTCATTGCAACCTGTGAAAACAGGAGTGTCTGCGGTTTTTTAAAAATGGTTTTCAAGTATTTTCATTGGTTATTTTCATTATTGCCTTTGTTCCAGTCTTCTAATCAGGAACACAGGATTACACAACAAGATCTTCCTAAGGAATAGGATGTTAGGCAGAGAAAAATAGAATTTCATCTGTTAAGAGACTGAAAACTCAAAAGAAATTTTCCTATTACTTGTATGGTTAAGATGACTTAAATATTTTGGTTCTTAAACTAAGTGAAATGCATGTAAAATGTTAAACTTGTTCCAAACAATGATTATGGCTTATACTTTTCTACTGCAATGAGATGAAACATCTTAAAAGGTTGGAGGACATATCGATTTTAGGGTAGAACGGTTATAATTAGAAAGCCAAAGGAGTTTCCTAAAACAGCACTGCCTAACACTTATCAGTTAATTATAATTATGTCATATAAGCATATAAACATACAAATATGAATTGAGTGAGAAATGTGTGATTTACACAATTGATTCGATGACAACTTAAACCAGAAAACACTTCTCTACCTTTATATAAACTATTATATCTAGTAACAATTTAAATGTTTTAGAATATATATTTTTAACATTTATGTCAAAATATTTATTTGTAACTGTTTATTTTTAATTTTTGTAGGTTGTGGGGCTTGAAATCTTGGCCTGGATACTGTCCTTCAGCTCTTCAGCTCAAGACTAGTACTCTACCACTTGAGCCACTGCCAGTTTTCTGGTGGCTCATTGGAGATAAGAGTCTCATGGACTTTCCTGCCTAGGCTGGTTTTGAACCATGATTCTCAGCTTTCAGCCTCCTTAATAGGTAAGGTTACAAGCATGAGCTACTGGCACCTACCTACATAATTATTTTTTAAACATTTATGAAGTATGGAGTGGTAATCCCATTCATTTATATATTGTTTACTGATTAAACTACACCATATCCATTAATTTCTTCATGTAACATTTCTATTTAGAGAGAATGCTCAAAAACTTATCTTCCGGATGTGATGAAATATCTATTCTTAACTATAATCACTTTTCTTCTTGTAGTAAAAATTAATATATTTACTTTTAGTCATGGAAGTCTGCTAATTAAATTTATATAAATCATGAATTATAATGTGAAAGAAATTCATGGTTCCGTTACCTGTTCTAAGAAAAGAATTATTCCTTTTGTTTTCAATTATATTTTTTGAGAATGTGTAATATTCATAGATTTCACTGTTAAAATTGATAACAGTTACATTAGATCAAGTTGATTCAATCTTGTATTTGAAAATTGCACAATTAACACAAATATATTTCCACTTTCTTCTAACACATAATTAAAGTAACAGTATAGGAAAGCTTGGTGTTAGCTTTTTATGTGTAGAATCCTAGAAACTCAGGAGGCCAAGCCCTGAGTATTTTATTTCAATGTCAGTGCAAACAGACAAAAATTTGAAACCTATCTCCAATTATCCTGCAAGAAACAGTAGATGAGGATGTGGCTCAAGGAATAGAGTATCATCAGCCATGAGCAAAAAATACAAGGGAGACCATTATAGCCCTAAAAATGGCACATACACTCAAGACAACAACAAAAAAGTACTATGAACACCAATAATGAAGACAAAATAGTAGGAAAGATCATGAGAAATGTTGTGTGAACATCTGCAAGACAGAAATCATTTGACAGAATTTTAGTTCATGAGAGGGAAAAGTCACAATCTTATTTGTACAATCTCATTGTAGTCATTTGTGTTGAAACCTGGCTATTGGGTAACATGTGAAAGAGCAGACTGGATTACCTGACATAGCAGACATTGCCTGTGACTATGCACCATCCTACTTTGTAAAAATCTAAAATCGTCTTTGTTAATTTAAAAAAACTCATGTTAGAGACTGTTTGGTCCACACACAGAGTGGGGTCCTTATTTTGAGGCTTCAGACCAGTGCTTTTGTTTATAATCACTCCTGTTTTACCCCTCTTCCTTTGTGCAGCTATACCGTACTTAGCTGGCATTAAACCAAGGCTTTGAACTAGACCACCCCCCATCCCCCGCCTTAATCCCTCCCTTTTTTCAGCTACAACTCATTTCACATGCTATATATGTTTTAGCATTGTCTTCCTATTCTCCACAAGAAAACTCTTATATTCATATAAACCCACTATAAATAACCTAGGTAGATAAGGGAGTAAGGTTTTAGCATTGGCTGAGGCTCTCATCTGTAGGTTTACTCCCTAATAAATCTGTGCTACACTATCTCTTTTTTCTTCATGGCTTTTGAGTGTGACAAATGATTGATTTGGTTTGAAGTAATCCCATTTATCCAAACATACTTAGGAAGTTTTGACCTGTGCCAAGGAGCCCTCTTATTTCCCCTAACTCTTCCTGTAACATTCTCAAGGTATCTGGACTTACATTGAGGTCTTCGATACATTTGGAATCAATTCTGGTGCAGGGGGATATATAAGGATCTAACTTAAGTTTTCTGTGTACAGACAATTCTATCAGCACAATTTTTTGAAGAGGTGGTCTTTCTTCCATCCTGTTTTTGTGACTTACTTATCAAGGATTATGTGCCTATAGGAGTGGCTTCATTTCTGGGTCTTCAATTCTGTTGTATTGATGAAATTCTGTGCTTCCTTTGGAAAGAATGGCATTACCCATTCCTGAGGAAATGGAGAGACTGAAAAAAATGATATTAAGTGAAATAATCCAGATCCAATTAAATATATGCTGCAAGGTTTTCCTCATTTGTAATAACTGCACTATGTCCAAAATCTACAAGTTAATCCAACAGATAGTAAAAGACAAATAATTACGGTTGGACACGATTAAATAACAGCCCTCTCAGCATTCACATGTCAAGAAGAAGGGAAGCTATTCTTAGGAGAGGATCACAATGGCTCAATACCTATGTGCATATGACGAGATAAATGTTGCTTAATGCAATGAACTCTAAGAATCAATCATACATGTGAATTACATATATAAGTATATAATTTTAAAAGCTGTAAACTCAACAGCAACATTCTAAGTTTAGAAGATAATATTGAGGAAAGTTTTCAACACTAAAATGCACAGTTGAAAATGTGGGAGAGGGGGTTCCGGGAAGATGGCGGAGGAGAAGCTGGAATCTGAACAAGCTCTCGCATAGAAAGCAGTTTTAGAGTTCAAGTGAACAGTCCTAAACTAAAGAATCACACCAAGTGTGCCATCACAGGACAGAGAGTTAAGCAAGAGAGGGGAAGCCAAGGCAAGGAGACACATCTGAGCGCTTACCAGCAGCCGCCGCGGCAGCAGCAGGATCGCGGCGGCAACCAAAGCCGCGGCCATACCTGAGCCACAGAGAGTCCGGGACGAAGGAGACAGATGCAGTGGGCAAGCGGATTCTACTCAACACCAGCAAGAACTGACAAGGAGCAGACATCTTCATCCTGCAGTTTGCAGACCAGAGACGACCCAGGATCCAAGACTCAGCGTGAGTAGAAGCCCGACATCCTCACTCCTTCTCAGGGAGCAGAGGAGGGAAGGCCACCCCTCCTCCACCAGCACCAGTGATCTCCATCTTGGATATCGACAAAGCTCGGCGGAGCTGCTAGCTCCAACTCAAGCCTTGGAATAAAACGAGTCATTTAGCAGGTCACAAGAACTTAACGGCGAAGTGACCTGCCAGACTCAGCTCCATCCAGGGAAAAGTCACCCAGCTCAGGCGCCAGCCATTGGAGTGGCTTTCCCCACTGGGTAACCAGAGCCAGAGGCTGCCCCTCCCTCTAGCAGCCTCCACAATCAATTGAAAAACAGAAACCCTGAGAATGGCTCCAGGCTGGGCTCTGTGAGTTTTTCACAAAATAGTCCCAGGGAAAAGCTACTGTTTGTTGAAAGGCCTCAACTCTACCCAGAACCTAGCCTCATCACTGCATCCCCCTCTTTTGTGATTCTCAAAGCAGATCACCCTCCCATTAAACTAACCTGGGAGGGGGATCTCAAAATCTTGGATAAAGCAGAGCATTTTTCTGCCTGTTGGAACAAACTGACTTAAGAAACCAATCAAGCCACAGGACCTCAAGCTGACCAGAGACTCCAACAAGAGGCTGGTTACAGACAAAAGGGAGATACAGGAATCTTCCCACCCCTCCCAAAAAAATAAAAAAAAAAAAAATCGAAGAACTTTTTTTCTTCTTCTTCTTCTTCTTCTTTTCTTTCTTTCTTTCTTTTTTTTTTTTTTTTGGTACCTTATATATATAAAAAAAATTTTTTTTCCTTTTCAAAAACTTTTATTAATCTTTAATTTTTGCCTTTTTTGAAAAAATAATTGTTTTCTAGTAACTTTTTTTTCCCTTTTATAATTTTTATTTTAGGAATACGTGAATGTGCGTTTTCCTTTCTTTTCTTGTCTTCTTTCTCTTTTTCTTTCATTCTTAATTATCTTTTTGTTTTTTGTCTAGCTCTACTGAACTTCTGATCTTTTTTCTCCCTTTCTTATCATTTTCACGTTTTCCTCTCTTTTGTTCTTTATGTGACTCAACTCTTGTCCTGCACATCCTCAGATAAACCTGTAGTTAACTAGTAAACCCTATCCCCCATTGTCTACACACTTAATCCACAAATTTATTACTCAATTCAAAACCTCTGAGACTTAAATTCCTTAATAGCAGTACTACCTCTTTATACCTATATAAAATTTTAAGCATTTTTTAAAGTTTGTCACATCTCCTCTATGTCCCTCCCCTTCTCTCAATATATTCACATTCCTCTCTAAATAGATGGTCTTTTAATCTCCTAATAATTTTTACATTTCTATCTTTTTTCTGGTCTCTTTTCATTTCCCTTTCCCTTTCTTCTTTTTCTCTCTCTCTCTACTTGCATCCTACCCAACCTATTTCCTGCATTGAGATTAGGACATAGTTAACTCTCCCTGTGCCTCCCCACACCAATCTATTCCTATTTTTTACCCACATCTCTCCCTAACCCTAATAATTTCTGGTTTTCCAAATTCTTCTCTGCGGTTCGAAGCCCATTAACATATAATTGTTTGATGTTGAATAGATGTATCTGTTGAACTAGTTTGTATCTGTAGACTATTGACTGTACAAATGCAAACTTTGGTTGATGGTTGCCTTAAGATAGTTTTCTAGCACAAAAGTGGTGCTATTTTCATCTCAAATGGGGAGAGTAAGCCGGAAAAACACAAGAAAAATGGCAAACCCGGGTATCTCAATTCCTAATCTTCATAATCAGGGGTCAGAACAGAGAATGAATAATCCAGAGGAGAGTTCCCAAATAGCTCTACAAACACTGCTGGCAAACATGATAAATGAGAAGTTTGACAACTTACAAAGGACTCTGTATGAGCGTGATAGGGAGAGGGAGGAGGCATCCCAAAAATTTATACAGGAATATCATAAGCATGAGGAAGCTACTCAAAAAATGATACAGGATTTGCGTGAACAACTTGAGACTACTCAAAGAGAAAGGGAGGAATGGCCTGAGTAGGCTGAGAACACTCAAAGAGAACTGCCAGGTTTCCCACGAACGGGAGGAAAGAGAACTGCAGGAATCCCACGAACAGGAGGTAGCTAATCAAAGAGTAATACAGGAATTGAGAGACCAGGTAGAGAATACACAAAGATCACTAAAGGCATTCATGGAATCCATTAACAAAGTGCTGAAGGAAGTCAGGGAGACCACAAAGAGAATGCTGAATGAAACCCAACAGAAGGAATGGGAGTCCAAAGAAACCATAGCCAATCAACTAAGTGATTTGAGAACAAACACTGAACACCAAATTAAGGAAGTAAAGAAATTCATACAAGACCTAAAACAGAGATTCAACAAAGAACTTGAAGCCATCAAAGCTGACCAATTAGAAGGAAAAGAGATAAAAAACAAAGTAGAGAGTCCTGACAGCAGGTTAGACCATGCAGAAGATCGAATCTCAGGGATTGAAGACAGCCTACATATTATAGAGAAAAAAGATACAGACAAGTCCAAGACATATGCTAGATCTATCGAACACATGGAAGACACCATCAGAAGGCCTACTCTAAGGATAATGGATGTAGTGGAGCACCTAGAAACGGAAGTTAATGTTCTAGAAAATTTGTTTAACAGGATCCTAACAGAGAACTTCCCAAACATACAAAAAGATAGGCCTATTCAGATACAAGAAGCTTTTAGAACCCCAAATAGACCAGACCAGAATAGGACATCCCACCGCCACATTATAATCCACACAGGATCAACTCAGACCAAGGAAAAGATCCTCAAAGCTGTCAAGGAGAAAAGGTTAATCACCTATAAAGGGAAACCAATTAGAATCACCTCAGATTTCTCAGAAGAGACAATCAGAGCAAGAAGAGCCTAGAATGATGTATGCAATGCCCTAAAAACAAAAAACTATCAACCAAGAATACTGTACCCAGCTAAACTCTCCTTCATAACTGAAGGCCAAATAAAAACCTTCAATAGCAAAGAAAAATTGAAAAATACATCTCCACCAAACCAGCCCTACAAAAGATTCTTAAAGATGTCTTACACATAGAAAACCAACAAGACCGCAATAAAGGCCAAGAAGCTGCACCCAAATTGAGAATCCAAGAACCATATGAAGAACCCAGTTTTTGCAGCCCCCAAGAAGGTGGATAACAAGGCAGGAACTCCAAAATACCTCTCAGTCCTATCTCTTAACGTTAACGGACTGAACTCTGCAATTAAGCGACATAGACTCTCTAGTTGGATTAAAAAACAAGACCCTTCTATCTGCTGCCTGCAGGAGTCACATCTTGCCCGTAAATACAAACACATTTTCAATGTTAAAGGCTGGAACAAAATCTACCAAGCAAACGGCCCCCATAAACAGGCGGGAGTTGCAATCCTAATATCAGATAAAATAGACTTCAAATTAAAATTTATCAGAAGAGATAAAGAAGGTCACTACATACTAATTAAAGGATCTCTCCTTCAGGAGGATATTACAATTCTAAATATCTATTCGCCAAACAATGGAGCACCCAAATTTATCAAAGAAACACTACTTTCCCTCAAATCCCATATAGATCCAAAGACATTAATTGTTGGGGAGTTTAACACACCACTCTCCCCACTAAATAGATCAACTCGGCAAAAACTCAACAGAGAAACCGCAGATCTAAACAGCTGCATCGATCAACTAGACTTAACAGACATCTACCGAACATTTCACCCAGCAGCATCAGAATACACGTTTTTCTCAGCAGCACATGGAACGTTGTCTAAAATAGACCACATTTTAGGCCACAAAGCAAACTTGTCTAAATTCAGAAACATTGAAATTATACCATGCATTCTCTCTGACCAGAAGGAAATAAAATTAGAACTCAATACCAAAAGCCACAAAGAAAGTCTGGTATCACATGGAGGCTGAACAACACACTGCTGAATCATGAGTGGGTCATGGAAGAGATTAGAAAGGAAATTCAAATGTTCATGCTCTTCAACAAAAATGAACACACAAATTACCAGCTCCTCTGGGACACAACAAAGGCAGTACTGAGAGGCAAGTTTATAGCTCTGAGCTCCTACATCAACAAATTAGAGAGATCTGAAACTAACAATTTAATGACACATCTAAAGCTCCTTAAAAAAGAGCAGCAAGATAAACCCCAATCCAGTAGACGGAAAGAAATAATCAAAATTAAATCAGAATTAAATGAATTAGAATCCAAAAAAACTATAGAAAAAATCAACAAAACAAAGAGTTGGTTCTTCGAAAAACTTAACAAAATTGACAGACCCTTAGCAAATCTTCTCAGAAAAAGAAGAGAACAAACCCAAATTCATAAACTCAGAGATGAGAATGGAAACATCACCACGAAAACAACCAAGGTTCAGAATATTATAAAGGAATATTTCTCAAAACTTTATGCTAATAAGTTTGAGAACTTGACAGAAATGGACCTTTTCCTGGCAAATATTGACATGCCAAAACTAAACCAAGATGAGTTAAACTATCTTAACAGGTCCATATCAAGCATTGAAATAGAAACAGCAATAAGAGACCTCCCAGCTAAGAAAAGTCAGGGACCAGATGGTTTTACAGCAGAATTCAACAAGCCCTTCAAAGCAGAGCTCACACCAATACTCCTCAAACTCTTCAATGAAATTGAAAGAGAAAGCGCACTACCGAACACATTCAATGAAGCCATCATAACCCTCATCCCAAAACCAGGCAGGGACTCATCAAAGAAAGAGAACTATAGACCCATTTCTTTGATGAACATTGATGCAAAACTTCTCAACAAAATTTTGGCCAATCAACTTCAACAATTCATCCAAAAAATCATACACCACGATCAAACAGGATTCATTTCAGGGTTGCAAAGCTGGTTCAATATACGCAAACCAATAAATATTATTCATCACATCAACAGGAGCAAGAATAAGAACCACATGGTTATCTCAATAGATGCAGAAAAAGCATTCGATAAGATCCAAAACCCCTTTATGATGAAGGTTTTGGAAAAATTAGGAATGCATGAAACATTCCTCAATACAATAAAGGCTGTATATGACAAACCTACAGCCAGCATTATACTCAATGGTGAAAAACTAAAGCCATTTCCTCTTAACTCAGGAACAAGACAAGGATGCCCACTCTCTCCACTTCTCTTCAATCTATTATTAGAATGCCTAGCTACAGCAATAAGACAAGATGCAGACATAAAGGGGATCCAAATAGGGAAAGAAGAAATAAAACTCTCCCTCTTTGCAGATGACATGATCTTGTATTTAAAGAATCCCATAGACTCCACTTCCAAATTACTCAAGCTGATTCAAAACTTTGGCAAAGTAGCAGGTTGTAAAATTAACCCCAAAAATCAATGGCTTTTCTGTATGCCAACAATGAGAAAAGTGTGGCTGAAATAAGGAAAGGAAGTCCATTTGTAATAGCCCCGCAAATAATAAAACACATAGGAATTAATTTAACTAAAGAAGTGAAGGACCTCTATGAAGAAAACTTTAAAATCTTGAAAAAGGAAATCAACACAGAACTTAAAAAATGGCAAAACCTCCCTTGCTCCTGGATTGGAAAGATTAACATAGTGAAAATGGCAATACTTCCCAAGGCTATCTACAAATTCAACGCAATACCTATCAAAATTCCAACCTCATTCTTCAAGCAAATAGAAGAGGCAATCCAAAAATTCATATGGACCAATAAAAGACCATGAATAGCAAAAACGCTCCTCAACGGAAAGAACACTGCTGGAGGAATATCAATACCAAATTTCAAACTCTACTATAAAGCCATAGTAAACAAAACAGCTTGGTATTGTCATAAGAACAGACCTCAGGACCAATGGAATAGAATTGAAAACCCAGAAATGAACCTACAGACCTATAGCCATCTAATCTTTGATAAGGGAGCTAAAATAATAGAATGGAAGAAAGACAGCCTCTTCAGTAAATGGTGTTGGCAAAATTGGTTAACTACATGTAGAAAACTAAAGCTAGATCCTTATATATCACCCTGCACCAGAATCAACTCCAAATGGATCAAAGACCTTGAACTCAAAGCAGACACTCTGAAAACATTACAGGATGGAATAGGAGACCCTAGGTCTCCTTGGCTCATGCCGAAATTTTCTGAATAGAGACCCGGAAACACAACAAATCTAAGGAAGGTTGGACAAATGGGATTGCATACAGTTGCAGAGCTTCTGCAGGGCAAATGACATAGCTAGCAAGATCAATAGAAAGCCCATGGATTGGGAGAAGATCTTTACTAGCCATACAACGGACAAGGGTCTCATATCCAAAATATAGTTGGAACTCAAAAAATTTAACCCCCCAACAACAAATCCTCAAAGAAACAACTGCCCAATAAATAAGTGGGCGAAAGACATAAAGAGAAACTTCTCTTAAGAAGAAGGAAGGATGGCCAATAGACACATGAAGAAATGTTCAACATCCCTAGCCATAAAAGAAACGCAAATCAAAACAACATTGAGATAACACCTCACTCCAGTTAGAACGGCAAAAATCAAGAACTCTAACAACAACAGATGCTGGAGGGGATGTGGACAGACAGGAACCTTACTTCATTGTTGGTGGGAATGTAAACTTGTTCAACCACTTTGGAAAGCAGTATGGAGGTTCCTCAAAAGACTTCACATGGAACTCCCCTATGACCCAGCAATCCCACTTTTGGGCACTTACCCAAATGTTTACAAACAAGACCACACTAAAGCTACCAGCACAACTATGTTTATTGCAGTATTATTTAACATTGCTAAGATATGGAACCAACCCAGATGCCCCTCAGTAGATGAATGGATAAAGAAAATGTGGTATTTATACACAATGGAATGTATGCCTCCATCAGAAAGAATGACATTGCCCCATTTGTTAGGAAATGAAAAGAATTGGAAAAATTATATTAAGTGAAGTAAGCCAGGCCCAAAGTAACATAGGTCCCATGTTTTCCCTTATTTGCAATATCTAGTATATATATGAGTCAAGCGGAAAAGATCAGATAATGAGATGTCAGGAAAATGAACCCTTAGATATGTATTTTAATGTGTTTTTCTTTCATGTATGTGTTTCTAACGCATTTATAAGATTATCTCTTTGTTGCTTTGTATGTCCCTCCCCCACAGTATAACCCCTGCTTTCTCTATATTTGATGTCAGTATAACTTGTGGAGGAGATGGGGAAAAACCAGTTGTTTACGGACACAGGTGGACCTGTTGCAACCATGAGAAGTACAAGTTGTCATGTCCAAAATGAGCTTTACAATGTCGGTGCGGGGGGCCAGGGGGAAGGGGGAGGAAAGAGAAGGATTGGGATTGGGGGGGAGGGGGGAGGCTGGGAAGGGATGTGAAGGGTAAACAAAGGAGGAGGCTGCAATGCTTGGTAAGAAATGTACGCATTATCGTGCCCATGTAATTGTAACCCCTCTGTACAGTATGTTCACAAATAAAATTAAATTAAATTAAAAAGAAAAGAAAATTAAAAAAAAAGAAAATGTCAGAGAGAAGATATAAGATGAATAGCAGAATAGCTAACTATTGAAGAATTCATAAACAATTTCCAAAACTATACAAGAGAGCTGGGGTACAGCTCAGTTGTAAAACTAGACTAATGCATACAAAGCCATGGGTTCAATTTCCAATAAGGCCTAATAATAAGTTAATAAATAGTAGTAATACAATAGTTACTTGGAATAAATACTTTCATATTAGGCTTGAGTCCTCAAACAGTAAACAAAATGCTTTCAATTCTTGTACCCAAATGACATGAAACTACAAGAATGAAGAGGAAATAGTTTCCTTTTCTATCCTTTCATTTCCTTTTCTGTTTTCTTCTTTTCTTTTTTCTTTGGCACTACTGGTTCTTGAAGTTGCTAAGTCTCTAACCACTTTAGATTATTTTTCAAGCCAAGCCTTTCTTGAGCAATGATCTCTTACCTATGACTTCCACAAATGTGAGATAACAGGGAAATTACACTATATCTAGCTTACTTCGGTTTTGTCATTTCCCACGAATTTTTTTTTGTCAAAACTGGCCCTGATATCAGTCTTCTAAATCTCTGCTTTCTAATTATCAAGGTATATTTCATCTCAAGCTTGGATCCAGACTATTTTTCAATGTAAACCTTCAATATTGACTTCAGTTTTCTAGATATCATTAAATTATTTTGAGGTTAGTATGGATCTTTATGAAGTTATAAGAAGAACAGAGATATCCCTGGAATATTTTTTCCTGTTTCTTTAAGTATTTATAGTATGACATCACAAGTAGGACATTAATATTTCATTAGTACCTTATGCAGACTTCAGTTATTTTAATTACTTTGTGCACATATTCAGTTCAATATAATTTTATCAACTCTATATGAATATACCATATTTACAGATAAGTTTCTTTACCAAAAATGTGTCTATCTCATGCTTCCCTTTTATAATGAAACCCACTACTTCTCTTTGTCCCATCCCAAACCTGTTTCATCCTGGCAACCAACGCAATTTTTTTCTCTGACTTCTAGATCATGCAGTAAATACACTTTTAAACTTGCCTTCAAATATATGATAGAATATTGTATGCCTTAATATTGTATTCACTCAAGTTGCCTTTTGGTTCTGTCATTAGAGAATGTAGCACAATTTGTTTCCCATTTACTTGAAGAAAGTCTGAATTGATTTCCATTTCTTTGACTAGAGGAAGTAATGCTGCTATAAACCTCTGTGTTTTGGCCTTTGGGTGAATGTTACATTTTATTTCTATGAGACAAAGCCTGAAGAGCTCAATCCCAGTCCTATACGGTGGGTGCTTGCATACAGTCCTATACTGTGGGTGCTTGCATATTTTCATATTCTAGGAACCTATCACAATGTTTTTAGAAGTGGCTTTCCCATTTGACATTCCTGCCTGCATCCAGTTTCTCTGTTTCTTGATAGCATTTAGTATGGTCATTATTGTATTATGTGAAGTAATTCTCATACATGTTTTATAATGTCATTTTAGATTTAATGTGCATTTATTTGATGATTGATGATGATTTTCTTGTGCTTATTTTTCACAAGATGTATTTTGTTGGTTTCCAATTGATTTTTTAACATTAGATTTTAAGAGTTCTATGTAGAGTCTAGATTTGAGGCATTCTTCAGTTATCGTATTCGCAAATACTTTATCCGTGATAATGGATACCCTACATCATCATCATCATCATCATCATCATCATCATCATCATCATCATCATCATCATCATCATTGCTGTTAGTATCACTACTATTACTTTTGTACATGTATGTATGGTCCTTGTGCTTGAACACAGGGTCCCTGAGATTTGTTGCATTTGTTAACAATTTACCATTTGAGCCATACCTCACTTCTGCTTTTTTGCTGATTAATCAGAGATAAGATTTTCAGGAACTTTATTTTGTGGGCTGCCTTCAAATGGCAATACTCAAATCACAGCATCCCAAGTAGCTAGGGTGTGATAAATGAGCCTTCTGCACCCAAATTCTATATTCTATTCACTACTTGTAAATAAGCTTTCATAGACCAAATTATTTTACATTTTTCTTGAGTTATAGTATATCAAGTTTTCCTTTCCTATAATTTTAATGTCTAAGTTAAGGATGCTTCCTCTCCAAAATTGTCAAGACATCTTTCTTTGCTTTACATTTACAATCTTTTTGTTTTATATGCCATGTTTTAATCCTCCTTGAAGTTAATATTTGAATAAATTAAGTTTATTTTTTAATTCTCCCCAATACTGTCTAACCTATTACCTCTTATTAAAGAGAATATCATTCCACAAATATTTGGTTTTACACTCTTATGAAATATTACTTGATAATAATTATGTGGATCTAATCGGGTGCTTTACAGACCCGTAGAGCTGTGTAATCTTTCCAATACAAACATAAAAATTATGCACTAACACCTTTAATATTGGAATGAGAAATACATTCCAGTTTATATGCCTTTGTCAATGAGACAGAGTGCTTTTCAGGTGTTTGTAAAAATTGTCATAAACTTTTAAATATTAATGCCAATGAAAAACTTAACCTTCCTGAATAAGTTATAAAAAAATTCAAATACATATTTCTGTAATAATATACAACCAATGGGAATATCACATCATACCTAGACTTGCATACATATAGAGATATTGGAAATATAAACAACAATCAGATATCTCTGCACAACTACTATGTAGAAATTGGAATCCTCATACATTGGTGCTCAGCACTTAAAGTGATATCGTCAGTTTGTTAAACATACTGACAATTTTTAGTATTACACATAGAGTTGCATCTATGATCCAGCATTTTCAATCATAATTTCATATACAAAATATATTTCAAATTATGTCAAATGAGACACATGTACAAGAATATACATAGCAAAACCTTTTACAATAACATATATTAAAATATTGAAATTCCCATTTAGGACGTTATACAATTATACATATGCATACAAACAATATTCTCTATCCATGAAAAAAAATTACATGGACTTACTTACATGGGAAGCACTAATATTGCATGCGAGAAATGGATAAAATAAATTTCATTCTCTAATTATGTGACCTTTTTAACATTGACATATCTGTATTGGTAGACTATGAAGTAATGGTTGGTCAAGGTTGAAATGATGACAGGAAGTGACTACTAATAAATATTTGAGTATTTTGAAAGGCAGTGACGAAAAACTATTCTAGAACTGAAGGTGATGTTCATAATCAAACTCTTTGATATTCTATGAATCATTGTACTTTATCAAAGAATTACAGGGTGAATTGGCATTAACCTTAGGAAAAATTTTATAATAGTAGTGGGTAAATCTGAGTGATAATTTAGAATTTAAAAATCACAGAATTCGGGGCTGGGAAGGTGGCTCAGTGGTAGAGTGTTTCCTTTGCATGCATGAGGCCCTGGGTTCGATTCCTCAGCACCACATAAAGAGAAAAAGCCGGAAGTGGCGCTATGGCTCAAGGGGTAGAGTCCTAGCCTTGAGTTGAAGATCTGAGGGACAGTGACCAGGCCCAGAATTTAGGCCCCATGACCGGCAAAAAAAAATAAAATCACAGAATTCTGTAATCAATAAATTTAGTATGTTGATGAATCAGATTATCAATAAAATATGATCTGTGACATATCCTCTTAGTGACTATATATGACATTACTAGTCAGTGAATATTCTACAAAATGATGAAAATTGAGGGATGATATAGGATTGAGAGGAATGAGGGATAATGAACCTCAAGGTGCATTGTATTAGACATGAAATGTGGCTTAGTGATAGACTGTTTGTCTTGCATGTGTAAAGCCCTGGGCTTAATTCCTCAGTACTACATAAACAAAACAATCTGGAATTGGAACTATGACACTTCATAGAGAGCTAGCATGAGGAAAAGAGACTCAAGAACATTGCCAAGACCCTGAGTTAAAATCTCAGGACTAGCCAAAAATAAAACTGATGCATTGTATTAAGCCAGGCACTAGAGGCTCACGCCTGTTGTCCTAGATACTCAGGAGGCTGAGCATTGAGGTTTGAAGCCAGCCCTGGCAGAAGAGTCAGTAAGATTCTAATCTCCAATTAAATCTCAGAAAAATCTAAAAGTGCTGTTGTGCCTCAAGTGATAGAGTCCTAGCGTTCATCCAAAGAAGCTCAGGAACAGCTCCCAGACACAAATTTCAAACCTCAGGAAAGAAAGAAGAAAACTCACTAAACACTATACATTAACTGCTTTGTCAAACAGAAATTTCCATACAACTACTTAAAGTTAAATAAAACATATGATTAGAATAAAATGCCAATCACTTTGGGAACAAGACATAGATAGAATTGAAAGGTAGAATTGTTTACAGGAGACAAAGTAAATTTTATATCATACAGTTTGAGTTGAGTTGAAATTTGTTCTTCAGTCTTCTTACATCATTTATGAAATTGACAATACTGCCAGTTATGGGTCAATTTCCTTGAAGAATTGATTGTATTCTTCTGTCTTTTCATAAGAAACCATGGAGGTGATTTTTTTTTGCCTCTTTTTTTAAATTGTGAAAGTACCTTATAGAGGGGTAACAATTACATGGGCAAGGTAATGAGTTCATTTCTTATCAAGCGTTGTTGCCTGCTCCTTTGTTTCCCCTTCTCATCCCTTCCAGTCTCTCCCCACCCCACCACCAGCCAAAGTTGTACATTTTGTTTTTCGCCATAAAGTCTTGTACATCTCATTGCTGGAATGGGTCCACCAAATGCTTTAGAAACAAATGCATGAAAGAAAAAAAAATTTAAATACATATCTTAGGGTTCATTTCCTTAAAATCAACTTATCTGACCTTTTCTGCTTTACTCAGACATATAATAGTTATCGCAAATAAGGGAAACCATGCGACCTATGTTTCTTTGGGCCTGGTTTACTTCACTTAATTTAATTTTTTCCACTCTTTCCAGTTCCTAACAAATGTGGCAATGTCATTCTTTCTGATGGAGGCATAGAATTCCATTGTGTCTATATTCCACATTTTCTTGATCCATTCATTTACTGCGTGATATCTGGGTTGGTTCCATATTTTAGATATGGTAAATAATGCTGCAATAAACATAGTTGTGCTGATAGCTTTGTTTATGATCATTTGGGTAAAAGTGGGACTGCTTGGTCATAGGGGAGCTGTATGTGGAGTGTTTTGAGGAACCTCCATACTACTTTCCCAACAATCTAGTAAAGTTCCGTTCTATCCACATCTCTTCCAGAATCTGTTGTTACTACAATACTTGAATATGGACATTATCAATGTGATGAGGTGGTATCTCAATTGTGTTTTGATTTGCATTTCTTTTATGGCTAGGGAGGTTGAGTATTTCTTCATGTGTTTATTGGCCATCCTTCTTTCCTCTTCAGAGAATTTTCACTTTAAGTCTTTAGCTCACTTATGTATTTAGGATTTGTTGTTGGGGGATTTAATTTCTTGAGTTCCAGGTATATTTCAGATATGAGACTCTTGTCCGTTTTATGCTAGTGAAGATCTTCTCCAAATCCGTGACCTTTCTATTGATCTTGCTAGCTTTATCCTTTGCCATGCAGAAGCTCTGCAATTTCATGCAATCCCATTTGTCCAACCTTTCCTTGATTTGTTTTGTTTCTGGGTCTCTATTAAGGAAATTTCTGCCTGGGCCAACGAGACCTAGGGTACCTCCTATTCCATCCTGTACTGCTTTCAGGGTGTCTGCTTTTACTCTGAGTTCTTTGATCCATTTGGAGTTGATTCTTGTGCAGGGTGATATATAAAGATCTAGATTTAGTTTTCTACAAGCGATTAACCAATTTAGCCAGTACCCTTTACTGAAGAGGCTGTCTTCCTTCCATTCTATTTTTTTAGCTCCCTTATTGAAGATTATGTGGCTATCGGTCTGTAGGTTCATTTCTGGGTTTTAAATTCTATTCCATTGGTCCTGCCGTCTGTTCTTGTGCCAGTACCAAGCTGTATTGATTACCATGGCTTTGTAGTAGAGTTTGAATTTTGGTATTGATATTCTTCCAGCACTGTTCTTTCTTTTAAGGATCGTTTTTGATATTTGGGTTCTTTTATTGTTCCATATGAATTTTAGGATTGCCTCTTGTATTTCCTTGAAGAATCAGGTGGGAATACTGATATGTATTACACTGAATTTGTAGATAGCCTTGGGAAGTATTGACATTTTCATGATGTTGATCCTTCCAATCCAGGAGCATGGGAGGTTTTTCTGCATCCTAAGTTCTCTTTTGATTTCCTTTTTCAAGTTTTTAAAGTTTTCATCATACAGGTCCCTCAATTCTTGGGTTAAGTTAATTCATAGGTATTTTTTGTGGGTTTATTACGAATGGTGTTGCCTTCCAGAATTCACCCATGTCATTCTCATTGTTGTCATACAAAAAAGCCATTAATTATTGAGGGTTAATTTTATACCCTGTTACCTTGCCAAATTTTGAATCAGCTTCAGTAACTTGGGAGTGGAGTCTGTGGGATTCTTTAAATAGAAAATCATTTCATCTGCAAAGAGGGAGAGTTTTATTTCATCTTTCCCCATTTGGATCCCTTTGATGTTTATATGTTGTCTTATTGCTGTGGCTAGGCATTCTAATACTAAATTGAAGAGAAGTGGAGAAAGTGGACATCCTTGTCTCAATCCTGAGTTAAGAGGAAATGGCTTTAGTTTTTCAACATTAATTATAATATTGGCTGTAGGTTTGTCATTTACAGGAATGTTCCCTGGATTCCTAATTTTTCTAGAACCTTCATCATAAAGGGTTTTTTGGATCTTGTCAAATGATTTTTCTGCATATATTGAGATAAACATGGGGTTTTAATCCTTGCTCTTTGTTGATGCGCTGAGACATATTAATTGATTTGAGTATATTAAACCAGATTTCAATCCCTGAAATGAATATTGTTTGATTGCATTGTATGATTTTTTGGATCAATGTTGAAATCGATGGGCCAAAATTTTGTTGAGAAGTTTTGCATCAATGTTCATCAAAGAAATGGGTCTATAGATCTCTTTTTTGGATGAGTCCTTGCCTGGTTATGTGATGAGGGTTATGATGGATTCATAGAAGAGTGGTGTAATGACCATTCTCTTTCAATTTCATTGAAGAGTTGAAGGACTATTGGTGTGAGCTCTGCTTTGAAGGCCTTGTAGAATTCTGCTGTAAAACCACCTGGTCCTGGGCTTTTCTTAGTTGGGAGGTGTCTTATTCCATTTTCTATTTCAATGCTTGGTATGAGTCTGTTAAGTTGGTTTAACTCATCTTGGTTTAGTTTGGGCATGTCAGTATTTGCTAGGAAAAGGTCCATTTCTGTCAAGTTCTCAAACTTATTAGCATAAAGTTTTGAGAAGTATTCCCTTATAATGTTCTGAATCTTGGTTGTTTCTATGGTGATGTTTCCATTCTCATCTCTGAGTTTATTTACTTGGGTGTGTTCTCTTCTTTTTCTGGTAAGATTTGCTAAGGGCCTGTCAATATTGTTAATTTTTTCGAAGAACAAACTCTTTGTTTTGTTGATTCTTTCTATTATTTTTCAAAACTCTAATTCGTTTAATTCTGGTGTAACTTTAATTCTTTCCATGTACTGGATTGATGTTTATCTTTTTACTCTGTTTCAAGGAGGTTCAGATATCTCATTAAATTGTTGGTTTCAGATCTCTCCAATTTGTTGGTGTAGGAACTCAGAGCTATAAAGTTGCCTCTAAGTACTGTCTTTGCTGTTTCCCTGAGGAGCTGGTAATTGTCTGTTCATTTTTGTTGAAAATCATGAATATTTGAATTTCATTTCTAATCTCTTCCATGACCCACTGATGTTTCAACAGTGTGTTGTTTAGCCTTCCTGTGTTACAGGACTTTCTTTGGTGGATTTTGGAGTTGAGTTCTAATTTTATTCTATTGTGGTCTGAGAGAATCAAAGGTAAAACTACAATGTTTCTGAATTTGTACAACTTTGCTTTGTGACCTAAATTGTGGTCTATTTTGGAAAATGTCCCATCTCCTTCTTAGGAAAACACGTATTCTGATGGTGCTGGGTGAAATATTTGTTAGATGTCTGTTAAATCTAGTTGATCCATGCAGTTGTTTAGATCTGCAGTTTCTCTATTGAGTTTTTGCCGAGTTGATCTATCTAGTGCGCATTGTGGTATGTTAAAATCCCAAACAATTAAAGTTTTTGGATCTATGTGAGCTTTGAGGGAAAGTGGTGTTTCTTGGATAAATCTGAGTGCTGTGTTGTTTGGTGAATAGATGTTTAGATATGTAATATCCTCCTGAAAAGACATCACTTAATTAGTATGTAGCAACCTGCTTTATCTCTTCTCACTAATTTTAATTTGAAGTCTATTTTATCTGATATTAGGAGTGCATCTCCAGCTTGTTTATGGGGGCCGTTTGATTGGTAGATTTTGTTCCAGCCTTTCACATTGAAAATGTGTTTGTTTTTATGAGCAAGATGTGACTCCTGAAGGCAGCAGATAGAAGGATCTTGCTTTTTAATCCAACTATATAGTCTATGTCGCTCGATTGGATAGTTAATTAGGACTGAGAGGTATTTGGGAGTTCTTCCCATGTTATCCGTCTTTTGGGGGGCTGTGGCAATTGGTTCTTCCTGAGGTTCTTGGATTCTCAGTTTGGGTGCTGTGTCTTGGCTTTAATTGTGGTCTTGTTGGTTTTCTATTTGTAGAACATCATTAGGTATCTTTTGTAGGGCTGGTTTGGTGGAGAAATATTGTTTGTTTTTCTTTGCTATGGGAGGTTTTTATTTGACCTTTGGTTATGAAGGGGTTTTTAGCTGGGAACAGTATTCTTGGTTGGTAATTATTTGTCTTTAGGGAATGGCATACATCATTCCAGGCACTTGCTTTAATTGTATCTGCTGAGAAATCTGAGATGATTCTAATTAGTTTTCCTTTATAAGTGATTGATCTTTTCTCCTTGACAGCTTTAAGCTTCTTTTCCTTGGTCTGAATTGATACTGTGCAGATTATAATGTGACAGTGGCAGTTCCTGTTGTGGTCTGGTCTGTTTGGGGTTCTAAAACCTCCTGATATCTGAATAGGCCTATCTTTTTGCATGTTTGGGAAGTTCTCTGCTAGGATCCTGAAACAAATTTCCTAGACCATTAACTTCTGTTTCTAGGTGCTGCTCTACACACATTTTCTCAGATTAGGCCTTCTGATGGTGTCTTCCACATGTTGAATAGATATATCATATTTCTTGGATTTGTCTTAGGTAATTGTATGTTCTTTCTCTATAACACCTAGGCTGTCTTCAATACCCGAGATTCCATCTACTGCATGGTCTATCCTACTGTCAAGACTTTCTTCTTTGTGTTTTATTTCTTTTCCTTCTAATTGGTCGGCTTTGATGGCTTCAAATTTTTTGTTGGAGCTTTGTTTTAGGTCTTGGATTAACTTTTTACTTTTTAATTTGGTGTTCAGTGTTTATTCTCAAATCACTTAGTTGATTGGTGATGGGTTCCTTGGACTCCCATTCCTTCTGGTGGTCTCCATTAATCATTCCTTTTGTGGTCTCCTAGAATTCTTTCAGCTGTCTGTTTATGGATTCAATGAATGCCTGTATTGATCTTTCTCTATTCTCATCCCACTCTCACAATTCCTGTATTACTCTTTGATTAGCATCCTCGTGTTCATGTAATTCCTGTAGTTCTCTTTGACTGTTCTCAGCCTGCACACACAATTTCTGTATTTCTCTTTGACTGTCCTCAACCTGCTCATGCAATTCCTGTATCAATCTTTGAGTAGCTTCTTCATGCTCACCAGATTCCAGTATTAATTTTCGGTTTGCCTGTCTCTCCCTATCACACTCACACTGAGTTCTTTGCAGGTTTTCAATCTTTTCATTCACCATGTTTACCAGTAGTGTTTGCAGAGATTTTTGGGAACTCTATCCTGGATTATTTATTAACTATTTTGTCAACTGATTATCATGAGTGGGAGTTCAGGTACCTGGACTTACCATTTTTCATGTTTTTTTCCGGCCTGTTCTGCATATTTGGTATGAAAGTAACACCAATTTTGTGCTAGAACACCATTTTAAGGCAAGCATCAACCAAAGTACTGTAGTAGCACAGTCAAAAGGCTGCAGATACAATCTAGTTCATCAGATAAAATCTATTCAATATCAAACAACTATCGATTAATGGGCTAAGAACAGCAAAGCAGAATATGGCAGAAATTATTAGGTTTAAGGAGAAATGTGGGGAAAAATAGGATTAGAGGGATGTGGACAGGTAAAAGGAGAGTGAATTTAACCAAGTCCTAATCTCATAGAGGACAATGGATTGGACAGAATGATAGGACAGAGATTAAAAAAAAAAACACGAAAAAATTAAAAAAATTAAAAAAGTGAAACACTTAACAAGTATGTATGTTTAAATACGATATTGAGAGAAGAAAAGGATAGGATGTGAGAAAGGCAGGGATAGAAAGGAGACATGAAAACCTAAAAAATATAAATTCTCAAAATTAGTTTCCTTAAAATTATATAGGTATAAATAGGTAATATTGCTATTAAAGAATTTAAGACAAAGAGGTTGTGAATTAAGTAATAAATTTCTCGATTAAGAGTGTACACAATGGTGGATAAAGTCTAATTATCAAAGATGGTTAAATATCTGGGGATTATCAAACAGTAATTAAGTCTTGCAAAAAAAAAGAAAAAAAAAGAAAGGAATAAAAAAAGGACAAAAAAGTCAGCAGTGATAACAAAAAAAGCACACCCACATACACACCTAAAATTAAAATTATGAGAGGAAAATGATAAATAGAAAATAATTTATAAAAAATTAAAAATGTTATATATTCTTTAATTTTTTCGGGGGTGTGTAGAATGGGAAGATCCTGTATCTCCCTTGTGTCTGTAACCAGTCTCTTGAAGTCTCTGGTCAGCTTGTGGTGTTTGGTTTTCCTGTGGCTTGATTGGTTTTTTAAGTCAGTTTGTTTGAGCAGGCAGAAAAATTCTCTGCAGTCCCCAGGATTTTGTGAACCACCTCCCAGGCTAGTTCAGTGGGAGGGAGATCTGCTTTGAATATCACAAGAGTGAGATGGCTGTTTCCTTTAGTTTTGAGATGCTGTAATGAGGCTAGGTTCTGGGAGAGGGTTGAGGCTTTTCAGCAAACAGTAGCTTTTAACTGAAGAGATAGCTCCTGAGATTCTCACAGAGCCCAGCCTGGAGCCATTCTCACGGTTTATGTTTACTGAATTTCACTTGATTGTCTAGGCTGCCTTAGGGATGGGCAGACCCTGGGTCTGTTTACCTAGTGAGGAAAATCAATCCTCCAGGGCTGGGCTTCCATGCCTAGGCTGGTTGACTTTCCCTTGGGTGGAGGTGAGCCTGGCAGGTCAGGTCAGGTTCCTGTGACCTCCTAAATGATTCTTGTTTTCTTCCAATGCCTGAGTTGGAGATAGCTGTTCAAATAGGCCTTTGGCAGGATCAAAGATGGTTATCTCTGATGGTGGTGGTGGGGAGGGGATGCCTTCCCTCCTGTGCTCCCTGGGAAAGAGTGAGGATGTCAGGGTTCTACTACCACCAGAGTATTGGTCCTTGGAACGTCTCTGGTCTGTGATTTACAAGATGAAGATATCTGCTCCTTGTAATTTCTTATTGGTGTTGAGCGGAATCTGCTTGCCCACTGTGTCTGGCTCCTTTGTCCCATAACTCTCTGTGTTGTAGGTATGGTGGCTATAACCACTGGCCCTGCTGCCATAGCCGCCACAACCGTGGCTACCAGCACATGCTTAGATCTGTCTCCTTGACTGGATTTTCCCTCTCTGGTGAAACTCTCTGTACTGTGATGGCACACTTGGTGTGATTCTGTAGTCTAGGACTATTTACTTGAACACTAAACTTGCTTTCTATGCCAGAGCTTGTTTAGTCTCCAGCTTCTCATCTGCCATCTTCCTCTGAACACATTTTTTGCTTCTTATTGAAGTATATCTGATATTTTAAAGTAGATTTGTCCAAATATAATATTAATTTAATCAATCTTTATATTAGGACAATATTGATCAGATTTATTTCCAGTAAATCTTATCCCTTATAATAAATGAGAGCATGCTGTGTCAGTCTCCTATTAATATGACAAAATACTTTATAAAATTAACTTAAAAGGAGGAAAGATTAATATTGGCTTCTGATTTTATACATTTCAATTTACATTTCTTATCCTCATTGTTTTGGGTTGGTGGTGGTACAATACCTGATATCTGGAACATGTGATGTAGTATGTGTATTTATGGAAGCCATGAAGTAAAGAAGAGGAGGTATAGGATTGGGAAAGGGAGAAAGAGTAGGAGGGGAAGAAGGAGAGGGAGAAAGAAAAGTAGAAGGAGACAGAGAAGTAAAAGAAGGAAGAGGAAGAAATGACTTTGATCTTAACACCATCTTTGATCACAAGTTCTTAGTGACCTAATCACTACGACTATGCCCACTTGAAAGGGTTCATCTCTTTATGGCAACATAGTGAAATCTAATTATTAATCCCAATCCTTTATGATTTCAGATTTAATATCTAGAGTGGGGGGGTAGATCTTTCTATACAATTGCAGTAACATCTATTCCTAAATATTAGAGATGCTATTTGGCATAGAGGTGGTTTGGTTATACCATTGCTGAAGAGATTAATGAAATATTTTGAGTGCAAATACATTTTATTTAACAGATAAGGAAGCATCAAGAGGTTTCACTTTGTGACCTTCCAAAATGACTATTTCATATAACTCATAATGAATTCTTTTTGAATTTTTCATAATGTTATGGCATTTCCATTCAAGTATTTGTCATCTATAGTAAGGTTCTTTCTTTCGAGTTGAAGGAAAAATAAATACTATCACAATCTTTTGATTATTCTATAGTGAGTAGGTATAATATTAATTTCCTACCATTGAAAAATAAGTTATCTTGGACCTGTTGCAACAATGAGAAGTACAAGTTGTCATGTCCAAAACGAACTTTACAACGTTGGTGGGGGGGGCTGGGGGGGAGGAAGGAGAAGGATTGGGATTAGGGGGGGAGGGGGGAGGCTGGGAAGGGATGTGAAGGGTAAACAAAGGAGGAGGCTGCAATGCTTGGTAAGAAATGTACACATTATCCTGCCCATGTAACTGTAACTCCTCTGTACAGTATGTTCACAAATAAAATTAAATTAAATTAAAAAAAAAAAGAAAAATAAGTTATCTTCAAGTCTATAGGAATAATTGGATAAGTGATGGAATATCTTGTTTTAGTTATCTTATAATGAGATTGATTCAATTTCTAAAAATCACTGTTGACATAAAATACATAAAATTCAGTGTTTCTCTGAAATGACTTGGTAATCAAACCTCAGAAATACATGACCATTAACTAAGATTTTTATATACTCAAAAAATGTATGGGGCTGGGAAGGTGGCTCAGTGGTAGAGCGCTTGCCTTGTATGCATAAGGCCCTCGGTTTGATTCCTCAGCACCACATAAGCAAAAATAAAAAAGCTGGAAGTGGCACTGTGGCTCAAATGTTAGAGCACTAGCCTTGAGCTGAGGAGCTGAGGAACAGCACCCAGATACAGCGTTCAGGCCCCATGACCAGACACCCTCCCCCCAAAAAATGTATGAATCTACATTTTTATGTCAAAAAAGTTTATGTTTAATAGAAGAGCAAATCATGTGACCACAGTAGATAATATTTACTTTAATGAAAAATTGCCTGACAGAGCATTCAGCCTGACAGAGCCTATTGCTTTTAGCTTACATGAGAAATTTGATTAACAATCCCTTTTTTGCTTTTGAATAATAGATTATTTCAATTTGTCCAAAGATTCTGTCATTTAAACCTTTGAGTTTATAATTTTTCATAAAAATGAAAACTACTTTTCACATTGCAGGTTCAAGTTTAATAACTAAATAAATATTTAAGTGTTAATTTGTTAAATTGAGCCTCTAGAATTCAAATAATATGACATTTATTTTATTCTTAGATATATTAATCCTGTGCTAAATATGAGTGTCTCAAGCATGTAATCCTCACTACTCAGTAAGTGGGCGTGCAAAGCCAGCCTTGGCAAGAAAGTTTGTGAGACACATCTCAATTAAACACACACACAGCACAAGACACACACACACACACACACACACACACACACACACACACACACACACACACACACACACACACACACACACACACCGCACACAAAGCCAGAAGTGGAATTGTGGCTCAAACGATAGAGCAACATACTTGAGGGAAAAAAAAAAAATAACGAAAGGATAAGTCTTGAATTAAAATCACAAGAAAAACATACACACACACATACAATATTAAGTCTAAATGTTTATTTTGGTTTGAAGAAATAAACAATATCATGAAAAGTAATATTTGTTACAAATTTTGCAACTTTGTGAAGTTTTTAGTACAATTTGTCTTAAGATACAACATAGGTTATTAAAATTAATACTAATTTAGTTAATATTTATAACTACTCATAACACCTTGGAGTACAACATTGGCATTTTTTCCATAGCCATAATAGATATTCTGAGTAAAAGAAAGAGAGGAAAAAAGAAAGAAACAAAGAAAGATAGAAAGAAAGGAAGGAGAGAAAGAAAGAGAGAGGAAGGGATGGAAGGAAGGAAGGAAGGAAGGAAGGAAGGAAGGAAGGAAGGAAGGAAGAGAAGGAGGGAAGGAAGGAAGGAAGGAAGGAAGGAGGGAAGGAAGGAAGGAAGGGAAGGAGGGAGGGAAAACGGAAGGGACAAAACCATTTAATTTATAAAATATGTTTAGCCCAACAAAAACTTCATGTAATGAATCCTTTAGTAAAGTCAAGTTTGCAATTTTGACTTCTTTGCATGTTCTCCATGCATGAATGAAACCAACAAATGAACTATCATAAATACCCTGCTGAATCAGTTTGCATCTGTAGCAATATGTATGCAAATCTTATTCTCATTTTCTATACATCATCCAATAAATATTTGCAAACATTTTACACTTCGGTATAAATATTCTAAAAATTGATTAAACCAAAGGATGTCAATATATTATATAATGTGAATACAAGGATTTATCCTGCTATTAATATTACAGTCTTAATGTTATATTAATTATCAAAATTTTATTATGTATTTTATCAGAGAAATTAGCATGTTCTGATTTTGGTGTCTGTGTGAGTCCTAATAGCAGGAAGTAATTAAAATCAAAGGAGATCTGTATTTTTTGGCTCAAATGAATATTTCTGAAAGCAATTATTTCATCGGAGATTGTTCAAATACATCAGAAGGTCCTTAAAAAGGCTGTGACACATTTACATGATTACTTATGATGTGATTCAAGAGCCACTAAACAATCATATTTCACTTTGCTATCACTATAATTATTCCCATTGTAAGAAGAATCATTCACATAAGTCACATGATATAAGTTTGTCCTTAAGTTATTATCTTCTATGAAATAATATCCAAATGATACTCTACATTGAGTTAAAGCAAAAGTTGCAAAGTGTATTGGACTATGTAACTCCTTCCAGATACACATGTTGAAATTCTATTCCCCCTTCTGGTTATATTAGCATCAACTTTTCAGAGATGACACTACAATAATGATCCTGATGAAAGAAGCCCAATATAACTATTCTGCCATGTGAAAGTCCAGCAATTAGATTATAATGAACCAGAAAGTGGACCCCCATAAGATAAGAATTTGTTTGAACAACCATTTTTATAATCAATATTCAAGCTTCTAGCATATAGGTAATTATACTCCTATTGTTTTTAAGCCACTTACTTTGAAGTATTCTCTTATAAAAGCCCAATGGCTGACAGAAGGCAAAGTAATTTTTAGTTAATATCACAAATGCTAATTAAAAAAAAGATTCATAAAATTTTATTATTTGAATTTTATTCTCCAAGTCTACAGGTTAAAAATATTTTTAAATGGGAATTGAATTGATGTTCAACTCTATTCAACTGTCATAATTAATTTTTGAATATTTTTATTATCTTTAAGTAGTTGTACATTCACTGAAACAGTTTATGGATACAGTGCATCTTGATCACTGTCACCTCTTTCAACATTCTAATCCACCCCTCCCAACCAACTCCAATCCTTATGTATCTCAATATTAGGATATGGAGTTACTTGCCATTTAACAAACCAATTTATGTGTACAATGCATCTGGAATTGTGTTACCACTTCAACATCTCCCATTTCACACTACCCTTTCCTTTGTATATTTCAATTCTGGGAAGTATACAATGGATTCTTGCCTGTATTCTATCCTTTTAAACTTCAATTTCCTACCCCTCCCATAATGCCCCCTACTGTCCTCTCTTGCAGTACATATTTACTGGTAATTATTTTGTTGAGCTGTGACTTAGTCTTTTAAGAGAATTATGGAATTTTCACTCTCCATGGACTATGACACTTCAGATAATTCATTTGCATACCATCCAGTGTGTTTACTTTTATATTTATAGGCAGCTTCTATCTACCACAAATGAGGAAAATCATACAAGCTAAGTTTCTCTTAGTGGGCTTTATTTCACTTAATATTATTAATAATTGTTTCATTTTCCTTAAAGATGGTGCAATATTATTCTTTCGGATGGATGAACAGAATTCCATTATGTATGCATATATATGTGTTTATATACATGTATATATGTATGTATATATATAAACACATATATACACACATATCCACTTGTAAATGGGGATCAATAACAATATTAGATATATATATAATATATATACATATATAATTCTTGATCTCTTTTTACAATGAGAGGCATCTGGGCTGCTCCCTTATGTTGGCTAGAGAAAATAATGCAACAATCACCATGATTTTGATGGTAGCTTCAGTTTGGCCTTGTTTCTGCTCCATTGTATAAATGCCCGTAAGTGGAATTGCTGGATCATAGGTAGCTCTCTATTCAGTTCTCTGAGCAATTTCCATAGTGTTTTCCATAGGGGTTGAACAAGATTACATTCCCAACAACAGGTTAATAGAGTTTCCTTTGGGCCACATCTATCAATAACTGTGATTGTTCATTTTTTCATAATGACATTGTAACAGGGGTTAGATGAATCTCAGTGTTGTTTGGATTTGCCTTTCTTTTATGGAGAGAGATGTGTCTATTTGTCATTCTTACTTCTTCCTCTAAGAAGTTATCTTTAAGCATTTAGCCCATATATTAATTGAGTTCTTGTTTATTTGAGGGTTTATTTTTGTTGGGTTTAACTTTTTGATCTCTAAATATGGGTTAATTATGAAACCAATTGTCTGATGCTTAGCTAGTAAAAATCTTCTTCCATTCTGTTCTCTTTCTATATAGCCTGCTAACTTTTTCCTTTGCCATGAAGAACCTCTTCAGTATGATGCAATTCTATTCACACAGAAAGAATGATATTACACCATTCATAAGGAAATGGAAACATTTGGACCAAACTTATATTAAGTGAAGGAAGACAGACTCAAAAATTATAAGTTGCCTGATTTTCCTCATTTGCTGTATTACAATGTGTCTCTAACTCTAAAAGTAAAAACACTTGGATGGTAAAAGAGAAAACATTACACTTACACATGATAAATTATAAGGGATTCTAAACATTTATACAATGAGGTAAAAGAAGGATGTCCTTTGGAGAAGATCACCAAGGCTAAATAGCTATATGAATGTCATCATATAAAAAAATGTTCATTAAAATAATCTCCAAGAAATGACAATGAGAGTTTTTTTTTATTATTTTGCTTTTTCCTTCTGTGTTCTGATGCTATATTTTTATATTTCTGCACCTTTTGTCTCATATGTAAGTTTGGAAAGCGCAAGGGTGAACACAGGTTCACCCTTGTGAAATGGTGAGACACAGGGTTAAAAAAATACAGCAGTGCTACTCAATAGACACTACATTGTAAATGAACTATACAACTTATGGGGGAGGGAGGTTGAAAGGGAAAAACTGGGAGGATATGAGGGAAGAAGTGAGACTTTTCAAAAAGAAATGTGTTCATTATTTGACTTATGTAATGATAACACTTCTGTACATGACCTTTACAAATTAAAAATGGACCTCATAAACAGGTCAGAGTAGGTATACTAATATTAGATAAAATATGCTTTAAATTGAAAGTGGTATGAAAGTAAAAAGAGACAAAGATCGATATTAAATATTCATAAAGAAAACTCTCCATCAGAGGTATATAACAATTTTAATTATCAATACCATGAATCCTAGAGCTCCCAAATTCATCAGACAAATACTACTTACCCTAAAAACATGCATACATCCAAATACATTGTTTGTTGCTTCAACACATCATTCTTACCTCTGGACAGGCCACCCAGTTAAAAACTTAGCAAAATACTTCAGAGCTAAATAACTGCATTGACAAGCTATACCTAACAGATATCTACAGACTATTTCACCTAACAGCTTCACAATACATATTCCTCTCAGCAGCCCATGGAACATTTTCCAAAATAGATCATATCTTAGATCACAAGGAAAAATCTTGGAAAATTCAAAAATAAAAATGAAATTACTCTTCGTATCTTCTCAAACCATATGGGACCAAATTAGATCTTGGCATCAAGAGGCATCACAGAAAATTTTGAAACTCACAGACTGAATAACACATTGCTAAATCATTATTGAGTCACTGAAGAGATATGGAGGGAAGTTGCAACGTTTATGGAATTCAGTGGAAGTGAACATACAAAATACAACCACCTCTGGGACACAACAACACAGGCAATAATCAGAGGAAAATTAATGTCTTTGAGGATGTATATCAACAAATTAGAACAATCTTGAATCAGCACTAAGGATGTGGCACTAGGTCCTTGAAAAACAGGAACAAACCAAACCAAAAACTGGTAAACAGAAATAATACAAATTAGATTAAAAAATAAATGAATTACAGTCTTAAAAAAAGTAAATTATAATTGACATTTATCTACTAGTTGCTCACATATTTGCCCAATGAATGTCAACCTAGCTATTTTCAGAGATAGACTCAACCAGCTAAAACCAGTGAACAAAACAAATATGTAGGATTCTAAGAAACCACATATTTTTTGCCTTTTTAAAATAAATGTACTCTGTTGTTCTTATTAAGGTGATTTATAGATGGGTTACAATTACATGAGTCAGGTAAAGAGTACATTTCCTTTTGTGAAATGTCTTCAGTTCCCTCACGTTTTCCCTGTCCTACCTTCCTGTTGCCACCCATGTGTTAAATAGTTCACTTTCATCAATGTTCAATGAACTCCATTGCTACAATTTTCAGCTCTTTTCCCTAAAGCTCTGTGCCCACCCCTCACCTTCATGAAGATATACAATGAATATACCAGACATAAGGTAAAGTAGAGAGAATCATCACAAAGTATAAACAAACATAAAACAAGAGTTTTCTGTTCCCATATCTCATAGTTTGTTTGCATATGTATATCTTGTGATACAAATATAATTGTTTTTTATCATAAAGTTAATTCAGGGATTAAGGTGTGATAACATAATTTTGTTTTCTATTTAATAATGCTTTTTATATTAATATGAAAGTTGTAAGTAACACAATTCAAGTCCTAGTTAAATTTAAAGGGTTAGATTTAAAGTTAAATTTTCAAAATACCTAATATTCCATTTTGGCAACCAAAATGAAAAACAGGTATGTTTTATCCTCAAGAATATCATTATTTCATATATAAAAAATAAAGTATATGTAATATTAATTCAGTGGAAATAAGGAATCAAATGCTTATGCAATGCATCAATTCCATAGATTATGAAATTTATTGATAAAATTAATAAAACTTGTTTTAAGTAGATTACTTAAGACATGAAACAAGTGATAATTTTCTTTTCTAGGTGAAGTTGATATAGAAATTAGAGTTTTGTGTGCTTGATATCTGTCAATTTACACACATGATTGGCTCATCTCTATGTTATTTGAAGATAACTGAGAACAAGACTAGAATAAAAAAATCACGCAAATGCTTAGTTGTATTTTGTGACTAAATATCTCTTTATTTTATTTGAAAAATCTGGTAAATTTATTTAAGTCACATCAACAATAATGAGAAATAAACAGCCCCTAGCTCCTTAAAAGACAATAAGAAAAAAAGGAAACAACAGGAAAAAAAATGAACCTCATTTTGCACGTGGTCTTTGTATATTTTATTGCTTTATAATTGTGGATTATGTGACTATCCCATGAATTTGGGCTCAAATCATAAGAGCTATTGGAAGAAAATTTCAAAATGTAGAGCAGCTAACACAGATGTGCAGTTGTTTGTAGGTTTCACTACAGTCGCAGCTGGACAACAACTGTACAAAGGAAATAATTCTACTGTTTTGCAGGCAAGAATGTGATGAAAAGCATACTTTTATCTTATTAGATGAAATAAGAAGACCACACTTTAAAAGCTGACTAAATGATCAGCCTTTTGAATAACAGTGCCATTTTGGGGGGGTCCAGTTGTGGGGCCCGAGTTCTGGGCCTGGGCGCTGTCCCTCAGCTCTTCAGCTCAAGGCTAGTGTTCTACCAGTTGAACCATAGCGCCAATTCCGGCTTTTTTTTCTTTTTGCTTTTGTGGTGCTGAGGAATCGAACCCAGGGCCTCATGCTTGCAAGGCAGGCACTCTACAACTGAGACCCCTTCCCAGCCCCAACAGTGCCATTTTTAAGGCACTCTAGATAATTCAAGTCCTGCATCCCTCCACAAACTTTAATGCCACTCACAAATCATTGCTGAAGGGAATTTCCAGTTTTATTTGATATTTCAAATTGCTTAGGAGTAACAGAAACAATAATTCAAGTTGTTGAGAAAATTTACTTTAGAATAAGCAAACAAATCAGATTCAATTCCATAGCATAACCTTTATGAAAAATGAATTAAGGAATATAGCATGTCCTTTGTAATTTAATATTCGACTTTAGGGCAAAATGACAGAAACAGACTCTGCAAGAAGGAAACAGGAGTCTTTGTTAAGATATATTAAAGATTACCTACAGACAGGTAATTTTACCTACATTTTCTATTATATGATAACTTATTTTTGTCTGCTAATCAGACAGACTCAAAAATATTTTTAATTATGATATGAAAAATGCATCATCATAAATAAATGAAATCAGGGAGTAGATGGCTCAAGAGCTGGTTGGTTCTGTGAAGTCTTTTCATTATTTTGAATTATCTGGTGTTTTTGTATTGTGGAATTATGAATATATTTTATGTCTGGGCAGGAAGATTGATTATTAGATCATTGTCTGATACCCAATGTCAGGAACCTAACCTGAGTGAAAGTGGTAAATGTGTGTGTGTGTGTTTGTGTGTGTGTGTGTGCTTGCCAGTCTGTATTTAGAAGGGTGTCTTGTTTCTCTCAGGGTATATACTTAGTTATATTAGTTTTACTACATTAATGACAGCAGATAAAAGTAAATAACATTATTGAGACTCATGTTTATATTCTTTTGATTGCATTAACAAACTAAAAATTTATGTTTGGGGTATGAGTTTTGTAGAAGGTCAGCTGAAAGTATAAACATTTGGTATCTTGAGAAAGATATCAATGACGACCATTTCAGTATAGAACAATTTTGAACAACACTTGCAAGGATATGTAATCCCATATGAAAATGAAACATTTATTGATTTTCCATAGCTACACTATTTTGAAATTTGTAGGAAAAGAAATTATATTATGGAAACATAAAAGTAATGTAATTATTTATTGCATACAGTTTTACATTTTAGTTTCGTCAAGTCAAAATACCATTTAGTTCTACTGTATAGGAAAGAAAACTCTAAATATTATAGTTTGTGTGATAATTCATATTGGGAAGCTTTGTTTGTATCAATGTTTATTTCTTTTGTTTCTGCTTTCCTATTCATAATTCTGTTTCTCATAGTAGTTTTCTAAGGACTTTTTCTTTCTTCCATTTTTGGGCTTGAACATAACTCATGCTCAGTTTGCTAACAGTAGTCAGTCTACCATTTGAACCATGCCACACCCCAGTAATTTTTGTAGTTAATTGGAGATATAACCTCATGAACTTTCCTACCAGACAGAAAACCATTATCCCCCAAATTTCATCCTTCTTAATCACTAGCAATATAGAGATGAGTTATGGACCCCAACAGTCAATGGCTTTTCATGTCTTATAGAATACACATGTTTGATAATAATTGTAATAATAAACTACCACAGCTTGAGTGCATTAACACTGTAAATGCGTTTCCTCAGAGTTGGTGGAACTAAAACTCCAAGATCGGAGCTTGCTTCTTCTGAGTCCTCTTTCCTTGGCATATTCAAGACCTTCTGCTTCTCTTGGAGGAGACTTCAACTTAAATGCTACCATTGAGATTCTGTTTCCATATGCAGTCACTTTCTAAAACAATAGGTTTTTTATCTTTAGTATGATTTCAGTGGGACAATATCCAACACATAGCATATTACTTAATGGATGAAAGAAAATCTCTATTAGGAAATAATTTGTTTTTGGCATGGAAGTTCTGGTTATACTTTTTAAAAATAGCAAAAAATTAAAGGCTTTATTAGAGCTTGTTAAAAGAGCATGAAATCTTTACCTTAGATATACCAAATTCTTACCCTGGCACACACTTAAATTTCTAGGGGAACTGGAAGATTGAACCCAAAACCCTTTACTTTTGAAACAGCATCTCTACTACTACCATATCTGAAGATTATAATTGGATTTCTTATTTTGAGGCAGTATCACTATGCCTGGGCATGCTTGGACTGTGGTCCTCCTAACACAAACATAAAACATTGCACCCAGCAAATGGTTAGAGTATCTGAAATTTCTTTTTGTGTTTGGGCTTGCCTGAGATGGAATTCTCTAATCTCTGGTTTCCAAGTAGGTAATATTATAGGTTTGAGCAACTTTATCCAGTAAAATTATACAATTTCAAAATATCTTGATATTGCCTATATTTGTGCTTAATATATATAGCTAACCATAATTTTCTCCCTCTTTTGTACTCTGATTTGAAAGCATTGACCTTCTTGACATACATGGCTTAGTTTTGGTTGGAATCCCATCACAATAAAAAATATCCCCCAAAAGTTTATGTCAAAAATCATGGAAAAGAAGACTTCAAGTTGGAAAAAAACACTGATCCTTAAGTTATAAATGCAGTATATTTATAGTGTTCCTCAATGCTTGCTTAAGTATGAGGAGGAAGGCAGAAATGTGAAAGATGTCAGGTCTCTGTAGAAATTCTGTAGTTGTCCCTTCCTGTTATCTTCCTTCATTAAAGCTTGCTCTATTAAAACGCTCTGGGTGTATATTGGTTGGACTGATTGGTAATTTCTCCAGGAAATGAAGCTGATTTTAGATGTCTGATGGTGTGGTAAATAAATGAATGATCAGAATGAACACAAATATTGCCACAGAATGAGCTGACCAGCTTTAATTGCTGAACAGCAAAACAAAGCAAAGTTTCAATTCTGATGATCCACATTGGAACATATATATAGATACTTATACATACACTTATAAATATACATATACATACATACTTGAACAATTAAATATCCAGTAGAGTATAGAAAAAGTTGGTGTGACAAGTATTAAAATATATCAAACTGTTTGCAGGAAATGTACATTAAAATAGAAATAGTTTAGCATAGATTTTGTAAAGAATGAAAATTCTTCATTATATACTTTACAAATATCCTTAGTATGTTTTAAGTTTTTTTTTATTGTGAAAATACCGTACAGAGGGGTTACAATTACATAGGCAAGGAAATGAGTACATTTCTTTTTTTTGGGGGGGTGGGGGGTCCAGTCGTTGGGCCTGAACTCTGGGCCTGGGTGCTGTCCCTCAGCTCTTCAGCTCAAGGCTAGCGCTCTACCACTTGAGCCAAAGCTCCATTTCTGGCTTTTTCTTTTTGTTTATGTGGTGCTGAGGAATCGAACCCAGGGCCTCATGCATGCAAGGCAAGCGCTTTACCTCTGAGCCACCTTCCCAGCCCCATAATGAGTACATTTCTTATCAAGCATTGTTACCTACTCCTTTGTTTCCCCTTACCATCCTTGTCCATCTTCCACTCACGAACCTCCCCCAAAACCCAAGCCAAAATTGTTAAGTTCGTTTTTCTAGATAACATCTTGTTCCTTTCATTGATGCAGTAGGTCCACTTATATCCCTATTTAAACAATTTGGTTTTTCCCTTCCCCTCCACAAATTATACCAACATCAAATACAGTGAAAACAGGGGTAATTTTTATATTGCAGTAACAGCACCTATATAATGCTGAAAATTGGAATTACACAAAATATGCAACATGGCTAGGCACTGGTAGTTCAAGGATGTAATCTGAGCTAGTTAAGAGGCTGAGATCTGAATATCATAGTTCAAAGCCAATCTGAGTAAAAGTTCATTAGATTCTTATCTCCAATTAATCACCAGGGCAAATAGAATTCCAGTTCAGATTGTATGTCGAGCACTGGCCTAGAACACGAAAACACCATCCATGCCCTGAGTTTAAGCCCTGGGATCAACAGAAACTAGAACATAAAATAAAACCTTAAGTTAGATATGTTATAATGAAGCACAATTTAATATACTCTACATTGTTAGAAAGACGAGACTTGTGTTAGCTTTATAACCTACCATAATAAGTGATATTGTCCATTTATTAAACAAAATTTTACTCAGATTTACAAGTTTGAAGGTTTCAGTGTATGTTTAGTTGGTTTTATTGCTTTGGGGCATGTGACAAGACAATATCAAGGCGGGGAGTATGTCAAAGAGAAAAGTTTTGACTTAGAATGATTAAAAGATGAAAGAAGAAAGTAGATGAGAGTCTTTGTTCTCATAGATTTCACACTGAAGAACTTAATCTCCAGAAGAACTGTTCAGGTACTCTCCAGCATCTGGGAAGAAATAGAAAGTCATTTTTCTTTAACACATAGGTCTTTCTGGGGCATTCTAAATTCAAATGGCAACATCTTCACCAATGGTAATGACATGTCCAGGGATGGAAGCAACTAGATATTTCTATAAATTCTAATTAGATCTCAGGGGACTAAATATTTTATGGAATTCCTATTAAAATATTTTCTTGCAGACGGAGTGGGTCTTTACACTACAAATGTGTGTATCTGTGTGTATGTGTGTGTTTGAAAAAAAACTAATATAACTATGTAGCAGATAAAAGTATTTCATATGGCCTATCATTTTTCTTCTCAAACCATGAAAGTCTGCCACAATTCCCAATCAAATCCTATCCAAGATTCAAACATTAAAGCTGTCCCAAAAGTTTTACCTGCCAACCTTAATACATCCACCCTGTTTAAGGTGGCCATGGTATAGGAAAACGTTTAGTCTTCCAATTACGTTGTCACCAAAGAAACAACATACAATATTTCTTTTAAAAATACCTAGATTGTAGAATACTTTAGCCAGAAAATTGAAGGAATAAACTTTATGGGATTTAATTTAAATATTACTCACTTAGATGAATGTCCTATATCCACAACTCAGAGCTCTATTAAACTACATAATTGCAAAACTCGTCTATTACCACTTGTTGAATTTCTTTTTAAAGTGTTTTTTAAATGACAAGGATGAAGAAATTTAAATGGGTTAATATTACCCAGTATTACTTTAATTTTTGATTAATAGTTAAAACAAACTGACAGACTATTAGTCCATCAAGATTTACAGAGTAAGTTTTGGCTTATATTTTCATTTGTTCCTCTTTTTTGGGGTGTGATATAATTTGTTTTTTCAAAAAGGCAATTTGGTCTTCACCATTACCCACAAAATTTATGCTGTCATAGAATCAGAGAGTTTTTGTGATTAATTTAAGACAATAGTAGGCTCATTTTATGCCAACACAAAATATAAAATCCAATGACATTTTCACTGAACAAACACTCATAAAAAATCATGAAATAATAAAGTAAAACTCCATGCCAATTTTTTTTGTCAGTCATGGGGCTTGAACTCTGGCCTTGGGCACTGTCGCTCAGCTCTTCAGCTCAAGGCTAGCACTGTACCACTTGAGCCACAGTGCCTTTTCTGGTTTTTAGGACGTTTATTGGAGATAAGAGTCTCACAGACTTTTCTGTCCATATAACTTTCAACCACTATCCTCAGATCTCAGAGTCCTGAGTAGATAGGATTACAGGCATGAGCCACCAAAGCCCAGATCCAAGTCAATTTTAAAAAAGCAAGCTTATTGAAAATTCTGGCTTTTTCCAATAAACAATCTTATTTTTCAGCATTAATTTATAACTATGAGTTATTTTTAGATGGAACTGGGATTTTTAATAGATTCAAATGTAATTTTTACTATTACTAAATATCTCACAAAATCCACTGTCATTAATTTTGCACAAAGTCAATTATTGCATACTATCTTACACAGTATTATTACATTCTATATTGCATATAGGGTGAAGTGAAAATAGTTTGGACAATTTCATTTAAATTATTAGGTGCTATTTTAATATTATAAATTCACAACTGTGTTTTTAAACTAAGGGAAAAAAGATTTTAGTCTTAAAATCTAATATGAATGTGCAGTGTGTCCCAATTAAACCAAAAATTCTGAGTTCATACAGGCAAAATTATTTTCTTTTCACCAAAGACTTTGAAGTAATATCATTGGAAATAGTGAGGCAAAAGGAGGAAGAATTCAACTCACATCCAACAATGTCTCTGTTATTTTGCTACTCCTCCACTAAGACATGCCCATTGCCAGTTGTCATAAAAATTCAAGTGTCACTCTTAGAATTCTATTTGAAAAAGTTCTAAATCACTGATTCTATTTGTACTTTCTCTTATATGAAACAAAATAAACACAAATAAACACAAAACAATTGAAATAAAATGCACACATATGTTGCAGTCACCACAGCTGGAAAAAAATCCAAGAAAGTGGAACTTCCCCAGGAACTAAAACATGTTATGTACAGTTTTTTTTAAGTACAAAAACCTCAAATACATGTTAATTTGAGTAGAGCTATAAGGATAACTGTCTCTCAGAAATAAGGTTCGGTTAATTTGTAATTAAATTCATCTGGGTGAACCTAATACAGCAAATCCCTTGAACGGATCAAATTGTTGAAAACAAATGTAACTGTATATGAAGTAAGATCTGCCCATATTTAAAAGAAAAAATGCTACAGTATTAAATCACAAAAATCATGACATACTTAAAATATTCATAAATGCAATAATAAGTCCAATAGTATCCATACTGAGAACTAAATACCACTGATTTAACAAGGACAAAATATTCAAGTAATAGAATCTGAGCAGTTTACATGAGTTTACCTAATTTAAAACTACTCTAAATTACACTGTTTGTAGAAGACTGAACATGGGTTATCTAAAAGAAAACATCAGCACATTATATAAATGAAATTAAAAATCTCATGAAAAGAGAGAATAGTAGCTTCTGGAAAATACAATTTTAACAAATGGTGTTCAAAATATTTCTAGTTCTGTCAAAATTGCATACCTATTTAGTGAGATCGAGAAAAGACTCAAGATACTCTACCTGATTTGAAAGTTTGGCAAAGTAGCAGGATACAACTATAACATTATTATGGATGTTGGCTCTGGCATGGAATTCATTTACTCTTTAATCTGACAAATGAATATATGAAAGAACAGAACTTCTCCAACTAAATATCAAGACCTAACTAAACATATAATCAGAAAAGTCATCATGCAGGCCATATTGCAAGCTGGATAAAAAAAAAATCAGTCATACTGATTCTGTATTTATTGTAAATGTTGATTTTTTTCACGAATTATTTCCTTTAGCTTGCATTTTTAAAACATTGTGTTAAGTGTATACTGTTAACTAATTTTGGATTCTTTCTTCAATTTAGTTCTGAGTATAATGTCTCACTTCAGTTCCTAACCCATGAAATGAAGTTGATTACAAAACAAATGCTCATAATCACTGTTTATAATACACAGAATCTCATTAACTTGACACCAATAAGCATAGTTTAACATTTTGATATCATGGTCTCATGACTAATGAAGCCAATCTGCATGAGTATACTTGTACCTAGTTTCCTCAGCCTAAATTTAGCCACTTTTAAAAAGTGTAACCCTTATCAGAGATTAAACCTGAGTGTAAAGCCTAAGGAAAATGATAAGGTAAGAATTTAGCTTTTCTGCATTCACTGTATTTGATGTCTGTATAATTTGTGGAGGGGAAGGGGAAAAACAAATCGTTTAAATATGGATACAGGTGGACCCATTGCAACAATGAGATGTACAAATCATTATGTCGAAAACAAACTTTACAACTTTGGTGTAGGGGGGCAGGTGGGAGCAGGGAGGATTGGGCTGGGGAGCCGAGGGGAGAATGGGAAGGGATGGGAAGGGGAAACAAAGGAGGAGGCTACAATGCTTGATAAGAAATGTACTCATTATCTTGCCCATGTAATTGTAAACCCTCTGTACAGTATTTTCACAATAAAAAATAATTTAAAAAATAATTTAGCTTTTCTGTATATAAAGTAAACAAAATGAAGCATTAAGTAAATCACTGGTTTAAAGTCCAACTATTTCTCCACAACTTTCTAATCATTTCCTTACAATGTGTATTCTTCTCAAGAAGGGAATGGGTAATGTGAGAAGAGGACTAATCAAGAACTGTCTTCAAATATACATAATTTGGATTTACCACTTTATTTCACTATAAGCATTTTTGATTTTTAAAAACCTGTTTGAATAATTGATTTCCAGATCAGATATAATATATCCTAGTTGCATACACCAAACTACATTCTGAAAATGGCTTATAGCAATTAAGTAAGAAAACATATTAAATAAATAGCAAAAGTATATACCAATAGAGATAATATTTTGAAGAATACATTGAAAATATTCTAATATAATAATTACGTTGATTGAACAATTTCAAATTTACAGTAATTAACTAGAATACTTTAATTCTAATTGGACAAGATTGTCTTTCTAAAGGAGCAAAATATATTTCTCCTTTTACTTCGTCAAGTAATTAACTGAAAAAAGATATTAACATATGAATCTATAACAACTGGAATGAATTTTTGTCTTTTTATTAGAAATTTTAATTTTACAATGTATTTTTAATTGTGTTATACACATATGTCCACTTAGTGTAGCTTGTTAAATTTTATTCCTTTTATTAATTTCATTACCCTATTTTTATACTTAAATTTATTATGTGATGATACTAAGCTATAAAGTATTTGAACATGTTTACTCCAAACTATTTCTCTTCATCTCCTCATTCACTATATTCCGAACTGAATAAGTTACATCTTTTTTTGTGTGAAAATACTGTACAAAAGGGTTACAATTACATGTCCGAGATAATGAGTACATATCTTTTTTGGGGGGAGCCTGTACGGACGGGGGACCTGAACTCTGGGCCTGGGTGCTGTTCCTCAGCTCTTCAGCTCAAGGCTAACGCTCTACCACTTGAGCCCCAGCCCCATTTCCAGCTTTTTTTCTTTTTGCTTATGTGGTGCTGAGGAATTGAACCCAGGGCCTCATGTATGCAAGGCAAGTGCTCTACCTCTGAGCCACCATCCCAGCACCAATGAGTACATTTTTTTAATGTGATATATTTTTTGTTGTTGTTGTGAAAATACTGTACAGAGGGGTGACAATTACATGGGCAAGATAATGAATACATTTCTTATCAAGCTTTGTAGCCTCCTCATTTATTTCCCCTTTACATTCCTTCCCATCCTTCCTTCGCCTCCTCCCACAATACTCCCTGGTCCCCCTCCCCCTGCAACAAAGTTGTAAAGGTTCGTTTCCGACATAATGACTTGTACATCTCATTGTTGCAATGGGTCTAACTTGTATCCATATTTAAACGATTTGTTTTTCCCCTTCCCCTCCACAAATTATACTGATATCAAATACAGTGAAAGCAGGGGTTATACTGTGGGAGAGGGACATACATAGCAACAAAGAAATAATCTTATCAATGTGTTAGAAACAATCGCATGAAAGAAAAGAAAACATTTCAATACATATCTTAGGGTTGATTTCCCTAACATCAAATTATCTGAACTTTTCTTCTTGACTCAGACATATACTAGATATTGCATATAATGGAAACCATGGGACCTATGTTTCTTTGGGCGTGGCTTAGTTCACTTAATATAATTTTTTCCAAGCCTTTTCATTTCCTAACAAATTGGGCAATGTTATTCTTTCTGATAGAGGCATAGAATTCCATTGTGTATACATACCACATTTTCTTGATCCATTCATTTACTGAGGGGCATCTGGGTTGGTTCCATATCTTAGCTATGGTAAATAATGCTGCAATAAACATAGTTGTGCTGGTAGCTTTAGTGTGGTATTGTTTCTAAACATTTGGGTAAATGCCCAAAAGTGGGATTGCTGGATCATAGGGGAGCTCTATGTGGAGTCTTTTGAGGAACCTCCATACTGCTTTCCAAAGTGGTTGAACAAGTTTAAACTCCCACCAACAATGCAGTAAGGTTCCCTTCTGCCCACATCCACTCCAGCATCTGTTGTTTAATTAGAGTTCTTGAATTTAGCCATTCTAACTGGAGTGAGCTGGTATCCCAATGGTGTTTTGATTTGCATTACTTTTATGCTAGGGAGGTTGAGAATTTCTTCATGTGTCTATTGGCCATCCTTCTTTCCCCTTCAGAGAAGTTTCTCCTTAAGTCTCTAGCCCACTTATTTACTGGGCAGTTGTTTCTTTGAAGATTTGTTGTTGGGGGATTTAATTTTTTGAATTCCAGGTATAATTTAGATATGAAACCTTTGTCCATTTTATGACTAGTGAATATCTTCTCCCAATCTGTGGACTTTCTATTGATCTTGCTAGCTATGTCCTTTGCAATACAGAAGCTCTTTAATTTCATGCAATCCTATTTGTCCAACCCTTCTTTGATGTGTTGTGTTTCTGGGTCTCTATTAAGAAAATTTCGGCCTGTGCCAAAGAGACCTATGGTTTCTTCTATTCCATCATGTACCGTTTTCAGAGTGTGTGCTTTGACTCCGAGGTCTTTGATCCATTTGGAGTTGATTCCGGGGCAGGGTGATATATAAGGTTCTCGATTTAGTGTTCTACAAGTAGTTAACCAACTTTGCCATTTACTGAAGAGGCTCTCTTTCTTCCATTCTATTTTTTTAGCTCCCTTATCAAAGATTAGATGACTATTGGTCTGTAGGTTCATTTCTGGGTTTTCTATTCTATTCCATTGGTCCTGAGGTCTATTCTTTGCAGGTACCAAGCTCTTTTGATCACTATGGCTTTGTAGTTGAGTTTGAAATTCGGTATTGATATTCCCCCAGCACTGTTCTTTCTGTTGAGCATCGTTTTTGCTACTTGGTGTCTTTTATTGTTCCTTATGGATTTTTGGATAGCCACTTCAATTTCTTTGAAGAATGAGGTTGGAATATTGATAGGTATCACATTGAATTTGTAGATAGCCTTGGGAATTATTCCCATTTTCATGATATTGATCTACCTAATACAGGAGCATGGGAGATTTTGCCACTTTCTAAGTTCTGTTTTGATTTCCTTTTTCAAGCTTTTAAAGTTTTCAGCATAAAGGTCCTTCACTTCTTTGGTTATGTTAATTCCTAGGTACTTTATTATTTGTGGGGTTATTACGAATGGTGTTGCTTTCCTAATTCAGCCACACTTTTCTCATTGTTGGCATACAGAAAAGCCATGGAGTTTTGAGGGTTACTTTTGTACCATGCTACTTTGCCAAAGTTTTGAATCAACTTGAGTAATTTGGGAGTGCAATCTCTGGGATTCTTTAAATACAAGACCATGTCATCTGCAAAGAAGGAGAGTTTTACTCCTTCTTTCCCTAGTTGGATTCCCTGTATGTTTGCTTCTTTGCTATCACTGTAGCTAGGCATTCTAATCCTAGATTGAAGAGAAGTGGAGACAGTGGACATTCCGTGTCTTGGTCCTGACTTAAAACGAAATGGCTTTAGTTTTTCACCATTGAGTATAATACTGGCTGTAAGTTTGTTATATACAGCCTTTATTGTATTGAGGAATATTCCATGGATTCCTAATTTTTCCAGAACCTTCATCATAAAGGGCTGTTGGATCTTGTCAAATGCATTTTCTGCATCTATTGAGACAACCATGTGGTTCTTATCCTTGCTCTTGTTGATGTGATGAATTATAATAATTGATTTGTGTATATTGAACCAGTTTTGCATCCCTGAAATGAATCCTGTTTGATTCGATGAATTGTTGAACTCAATTTGCCAAAATTTTGTTGAGAAGTTTTGCATCAATGTTCATCAAAGAAATGGGTGTATAGTTCTTTTTCTTTGATGAGCCCCTGACTGGTTTTGGGATGAGGGTTATGATGGTTTCATAGAATGTGTTCGGTAGTGAACTTTCTCTTTCAATTTCATTGAAAAGTTGGAGGAGTATTGGTGTGAGCTCTGCTTTGAAGGGCTTGTTGAATTCTGCTGTAAAACCCTCTGGTCGTGGGCTTTTCTTAGATGGGAGGTCTCTTATTGCTGTATTTCAATGCTTGATATGGGCCTGTTAAGATGGTTTAACTCATCTTGGTTTAGTTTGGGCCTGTCAATATTTCTGCCACCTTCTCAAACTTATTAGCATATAGTTTTGAGAAGTATTCCCTTATAATATTTTGAATCTTGGTTGTTTCTGTGGTGATATTTCCATTCGCATCTCTGAGTTTATTTATTTGGGTGTGTTCTCTTTTTCTGATAAGATTTGCTAAGGGTCTGTCAATTTTGTTAATTTTTTCGAAGAAGCAACTCTTTGTTTTGTTGATTTTTTTGTATGTTTTTTTGTGGAGTCTAATTCATTTAATTCTGATTTAATTTTAACTATTTCTTTTTGTCTACTGGATTGGGGTTTATATTGCAGCTCTTTTTAAAGGAGGCTCAGTTGTCTCATTTAATTGTTATTTTCAGGTCTCAACAATATGTTGATGTAGGAACTCAAAGCTATAAACTTGCCCTTGCATACTGCCTTTGCTGTGTCCCATAGGAGCTGGTAATTTGTGTGTTCATGTTTGTGGAATATCATGAACATTTGAATTTCCTTTCTAATCTCTTCTTTGACCCACTTGTGATTCAGCAGTGTCTTTTTCAGCCTCCCTATGTTACCAGACTTTCTTAGGTGGCTTTTGGTGTTGAGTTCTAATTTTATTCCCTTGTGGTCTGAGAGAATGCAAGGTATAAGTTCAATTTTTCAGAATTTGGACAAGTTTGCTTTGTGGCCTAAAATGTGGTCTATTTTGGAATATGTTCCATGTGCTGCTGAGAAAAAGTATATTCTGATGGTGCTGGGTGAAATATGCAGCAGGTGTCTGTTAAATCCTATTGATCTATGCAGTTGTTTAAATCTGCAGTTTCTCTGTTGAGAAGAATAGCATGGCCCCTGCGCAAGGATGACATGCAAATTCGTGAAGCGTTCCAAATTTTTACAACAAATGCTAGAGGGATTGTGGCCAGAAGGGAACCCTACTGCATTCTTGGTGGGAGTGTAAACTTGTTCAACCACTTGGAAAACAGTATGGAAGTTCCTCAAAAGATTCCAAATACAGCTCCCCTATGACCCAGAAATCCCACTTTTGGGCATTCACCCAAATGATTACAAACAAAACCATACTAAAACTACCAGCACAACTATGTTTATTGCAGCATTATTTACCATAGGTAAGATATATAACCAACCCAGATGCCCCTCAGTAGATGAATATATCAAGAAAACGTTGTGTGTGTGTGTGTGTGTGTGTGTGTGTGTGTGTGTGTGTGTGTGTGTGAATTCTATCGTCCATCAGAATGAATGACATCACCCAATTTGTTATGAAATGGAAAAACTTAGAAAAAATTATATTAACTGAAGTAAGCCACGTCCAAAGAAACATAGATCCATGGTATCCCTTATTTGCAATAAGTAAATCTATGTCTGTGATAAGCAGAAATGGTCAAAAGCTATATGCATATGACTAGATAAGGTGATGTTAAGCTAAATGAACCTCAAGATAGGAACACAAGTGTTTTTTTTCTTGCTGTTGTTTTTAATGCATTTATAATGTATGATGTTATTTTTTTTTGTTTTTTATATGGTCCTCCCACACACCATAACCCCTGTTTTCACAGTATTTGATGTTGTTGCGCCTGCATCTTGTATATACCCTTCTCTAATTTGGGGAGGGAAAGGGAAAAAACAAAATGCTTAAATAGAGATACAGGTTGACACATTGTAACAATGACATGCACAAGGCACTATGTTGAAAAATGAACTTTACAATTTAGACGGGGTTAGGGTAGAGGGGTGGGGGATGTGAGGAGTGTACTTGTGGAAGTAGAAGGGAAGGGATGGTGGGGGAAAAACAAAGAGGAGCTAACAATTTTTGATAAGAAATGTACTCATTACCTAGCTCATGTAACTGTAAACCCTCTGTAAAGTATTTTACAATAAAAAACGTTTAAAACTGTTCTGAGATAGAATAGTTTATTTCTATTATTTTACCCATATAATAATGTTAACAAAGAAATTAATACAAATCACTGACCTGAAGATATTTTGAATAAGTATGTGTGTGTGTGTGTGCACACGTGCACGGGAGTGCATGTGCATGCCTGTTTGTTGGAGTGCTCAGTTTGAACTCAGGGCTTCAAGGTCTCGCTAGGCCTTTCTTCTCTAGATCGGTGAGCTAGTATAAGAGCTACATCTCCATTCCTGGCCCTTTTCTAGTTCATTTATATTTTAAAAAATAATTTTATGAATTATTTTTTGCCCTGATTGGTTTCCAACACTTATCCAAAATCTCAAGCTCCTCAGTAGATATGCCGAGTGGGCAGGATTACAGGTGTGACCAACCAGAACAAGGCTTTAAGAATAATTTTTAAAGTAGAAGAAACTACTTCACGGAGTCCGCTTTTATCATTTCCTACTTTTAAAGCATTTTGGAGTGATTATATGTGAATTTATTTCGTTTTGGGATTCTTACAAGACAGGAAGTGATGATATTTAAAAGTTTAAGTACTTTTTTAAAAGGATACTAGAACTGTGGGACAGAAAAAATTGGGCTTTCTTTGGACCTCAATTTATAATCTCAGTCTGTGCATGATAACACAATGTCACCAATACAGTCTGTGTTGAAGACAAAATGTGGTAGAAAGCAATTACCATGTGTTGGGTCTTCGTCCGTCTTTGGATGGACAGGGTCCTAGGAAAGGTAAATGCAAAGTGCTGCCTCTTGCCCCTTCCCCAGCCTCCCTTAGCCCAGGAGACAATCAGACGCAGCGGGGAGTCAAACCAAGCAGGAACTCGTTTATTAACAGGGAGCATCCCCTTTTTAAAGCAAAACACTGTGTGGGAGGAGAGGAAATGTAACCAACCAATCACTGAAAGGCCATACCTTATCATGTACCTAAGCTTCCATGAGTTGTTTACACACTGAACCTAAACAAATCCGGCTCTGCCCACTCAACTTCCTCTCAGGGCCATCTTTGCTACCTGTGTTCCACACAGATTTCCCCACACCATGGGCAATAATTGTTATGCTATTAGTTATTGGACAATATGAATATTGAATTGAGAGTATAAGAGAATGGAGAGATTTTACCTACCATTTTTATATTGCTGAAAGGTTTGTGGAAACGTTGACTCATTTCCTCCCTCCTGTATGTTTTTAGGCCATGCACTTAGTTCCTTTAATTACAATTTTCTCAACACTAAAATGGGAATAACATTAGCATTATAGTAAACATTTTCTTAAAAACTAAGAGACATAAAACTGGTGAAATAATTAACATAAACTTCTATGAATGAGGTTTCAGCTTAGCCAGCAGAATTTTTGTTGTTGTTGTTGTTGGTTGTGGGGCTTGAAGTCTGGGCTTGGGCGCTGTCCCTCAGCTCTTCACTTTAAGGCTAGCACTCTACCACTTGAGCCACAGCACCATTTCCAGTTTTCTAGTGTTTTTTTTTTTTTGAGATAAGAGTCTCACAGACTTTCATGCCCAGGCTGGCTTTGAACTGCAATCCTCAAATTTCAGCCTCCCCAGTAGCTAGGATTATAGGTATGAGCCACCAGCGCCGGCTAACAGTTGTTTTGTAATACTAAACAGAATGTGATATATATTACAGAAATCATTACATGTAATGAGAAACCAGAAATAATGTTATCCATTGACTATGCTTTGCTTCCAAGGAAGCCAGTTGGATAACTTCTCATGCTGTAAATCAAACTGGTTATCTTATGTCTTGATAGTGTAAAAATATCAAGGACAGAATAATGAAGGAATGTTGTAGACTGAGGTGAAGTCCATATGAAAATGTGCAAAACTGATAAAACATAAAAGTAACTGAGCAGTATATTGTGTTTTACATCATTTAAGTTAAATTGCAAAGATAGGGAAGACCTAGAAGAATGAATTCTCTTTTTGATATTCTATCGGTCCTTAGCAGGATGAACTCTTTCCTCATTCTAGTAGAGGCATCATCAGATAAGGGAAACTGTATATTTTGGTTGCTTCCTTCAATTTATTCTTCAGTTTGAAATCTGCATTACATGAGACCAGGAAAATTAGACACGCAGGCTTTGGAAAGAGCAATCAGCATAAAATAAATAATATATATATAGCCGTATAAAAGGTCTAACTAAATTGAGTTATATAGTCTCAAGCATAAACACAAAATGATTTAAGCAATGTCATGTTATTAAATATTGAAAAATATTAGGAGTTGCTCATTTTGTCTTTCTACTACCTTGAATTAATTATTGATTTTCTATATAGAGATTACTGATGAGATTAACAAGGAACTTGATTAAAAATGGACAAAAGTTCTAAATAGACATGTTTTCCAAATAGCCCTGAAAATCACCAGTGGGTTTAAAAAGTTGTGTTTAATAACACTTTTATACTAGCTTAATGCTTTCTGAACAGAAGTCATTAGACAAATGCAATTCAAAATTAGTATGATACTACTTCATAACTATTATAATTCTTATAAAAAAAAAAATCAAAGGAACTTGGTGTGGTGGTAAAGGCTTGTAATTCCAAGCATTTGGGAGGTTGGAGTAAGAGGATTTGAGTCTAAGGCCAGTCTGGGGTATTCCACATAGTAAAAATCTGTTCTTTTAAAAACCTCAAAAGGTAATAAAGTTGGTGAGAGTGTGGAGAAAAGGAACTTTTCTACACTCTTTGTCAAAATACAGGGTAGTATTCTCGTTGTAGAAAGTAGTATACATTTTTCTAAAGAAATGCAAAGTTGAAATACCATCTGCCCCACCAATAACATGATTATTTCTTTCTGGGTAACTCATAAATATATCTGTAGTTCATTGTTATTCATATTATTCACAACAGGCAAGATATAAATCGAAGGTAAGTGTTCAACTACAGACTAATAAAGCAACTTTGGTGCATGCACAAATATAGTTTTCTGTTTCATCCTTAAAATAGCAAGAGACTTCGCCCATTATCCACAACTTACAATGACCTGAAGGATGTATTCTAAATGAAGAAAAATGTTGTTTTCTGATCTTTATAAAACCACACACACACACACACACACACACACACACAAAACCTAAAACAACAGAGAAATTTTTCAAAAAGTAAAGCAAACTGCAATTGCTGGGACATTTAGGTCACAATATAGATGATAGTAGATATATAGGATGACCAAGTATAGAGTTGTAATGTACAACATGAGCATACAGGGGAAAACACTGGACTTACATAGGAATGAAGCTAAATAAATAGGAATTATTCTTTATTTTAGGTTGCTCTTTTAGTTTTTCTTCCTTCAGTAATGGATCATATGAACATAATTCTTTAAATATACCTGCCTGTTTTCAGAAACAATAACAAAAATATAGCAATGATGTATGCTCAACATAAAAAAATGTCAAATTAAAATACATGAGATTATCCTTGATATGAACTAATTATTAAAAAATAAGGGAACCCATGGGACTTATGTTTCTTTAAGTCTGGCTTACTTCACTTAATGTGATTTTTCCAAGATCTTCCATTATCTTACAAATGCTGTGGTATCATTATTTCTGATGGAAGCATAGTATTCCATGTGTATGTATGGGTGCATGTGTGTGTGTTACATTTTCATGAGCCATTCATCTACTGAGGGGCAACTGGGTTGATTCCATCTATGTGTGTGTGTGTTACATTTTCTTGAGCCATTCATCTACTGAGGGGCAAATGGATTGATTCCATCTTAGCTATGGTAAATAACACAGTGATAAACATAATTGTGCTGGTAGCTTTAGTGTGGCCTTGTTTGTGGTCACTTGAGTAAATGCCCAGAAGTGTGATTCCTGGGTAATAGGGGAGCATTATTGTGTACATCAAGGATAATCTTAGTAGATGAACAGAATAGCTCAATTGTTATGTACATATGACCATATAAGGTGATTCCAAGTGAAATGAACTCAAAGACAGGAATTTTACTATAACATAGGAAGTAATAAACTACCATACAGATTTTTCAGCCTCATGTCAGTCACTGAAAAGGGAAAACAAAATGCACAATCAGTAAACCAATTGAGAAAAAATAGAAAACTAAACAATTAAGGTGGAGAGATGACTTGGACCAAGAATAACAGATGACACAACTAGGAAACAAATAAAGCAGGTAGGTTTAAAAAGAATTACCCACAATTCTATTAAATATTTTTATATCAAAATTTGTTAGAACTATACTTCAAATCATAGTTTAATAGTATATAATTTTAATAATAGGATACTTATTATTGAATTCTTAATATTGAATGTTTAATATATAATTTTAGTAGCTATAGAAAAGAAGAAAGTGAATCTAATTTTAATGATATATTTCATGAATTGTAAAATTGAGAAGCATTAGAATTTAAACAAATGATATATCATTATTGTTTCATATCTGTGAATTAATGTATTAAAACAAAGTGTATTTTACACTTAGCACTCATTTTAACATCAAATAATACATTATTGCACATGATTCTTGGTATGAGCTGGAAGGATTCATCACTATGGTAAAATTTGCACCACACTACATGAGGGTATGACTCATCTCATCAAGCTTAAATTCTAGAAATTTGATTTCTACATGCATGTTACCTGTCTAGGTGGCATCTATAAAATTATATACAATTATATACACGAGGAGTATTTCAGATGATACATAAAAGTCATATTCTTTAATTAAATTTTTATTATTTTGTACCAAATAAATACTTATAGAGATACTGAATTTCTGAGTAGATGATAGTGTATGTGTGCCAGATTATACATATTGAGGCTTATTTTATATTCTTGACAGTTGCAGTTAATTTTGCATAAGAGGTTAAGTGTATTATATTGGATATATGAAACTAAACTGAATATTTATTCCATTAATCCTATGAAACTTGTCTAATCCCAATATAAATTACCTATGTGTTTGAAGTAATGAAAACAACAACAGATATAAGCAAGATAAATCAGTCTGTATTAGACAAGTACTTTCACCTTTATTTTAATAGTTGGTCCTCTTATACACTACAGAATATTCTTGGGAAAATGTATTCCAGGCTGTCCACAACTGCAGAATATTACGGTTTGATCTTTCATAAGAGAAGGAAGGAAGGGGAAGCTTCTTTCCAAAATTTTGCTCCCAAGGATGTGATCTGTTTTATGGAGGTGAGTTAGAAATGAACATTTTTCACAGTCAACCTTGAGAAGCCATCTTGATATACCATTTCTGTAAGTGGTTACAGAGGATTATTCCTGGATTTCCAAGGATGCCAGATTGCCTCATTTTGAGACAATTAAAAGAGGAAGATAGTCAGCAGATCATTGGGGACCAGAGAAGCTAATACATCGAAGAGTAATCCTAGACCTCTAAAAATCAAACAAACAAACAAAAAACTCCAGTAAGCACTGCCAGTCAAGGCTGCTATCACAGCCTGCATGAAATCAGGCGAAAAACAGAAGTTGAGAGTAATTTAGGTGATAAATAAGATATTTTTGATGAGGCAGACTGAAATGAGACGCCAGAGAGAGGGTCATAAAGACTGATCAGAGAGATTAAAATTGGTCACACAAAGATTGGAAAATAGTATTCCTTGTAGAACAAATAAATCATAGAAGTCCTGTGCATGTAAGAACAAGACAGCAGACCACATTCCAGAAATGCACTTTTTCTTAGACAGCAGCTTAATGAATTGTCAATGGAAATCTTTGAATTCTTAAATATTTGACCACATGTGGAAGAAGGCCAATTGCTGAAGAGAAAGAAAATATCACTCTGTTAGGAGGTCCAATATCACATTAGGAAGTAATAAAGGACAGATTTGTAATAAAAGGAGAAAGCAATTATTCCAAATGAGGTTTTCATTTGTTTTGATGTAAATGTTCTTGATTTAGGGGCTAGCAATTACCATATAATTGATCCAGTCCCTGAAATGAGTTGATTTTGACTGCAGTATTCCCACATGAAGGAAAGTTTACAAATGTCTGATGAAATGAGTCAAGAATGAAGTGTTCTAATAGCGATATCTGAGGTTTAGATACAGGCGAAGAGGTGGATTTTTTTTTTTTTATAAAATTCTCCCATTTTTAGACTGGTGCCAGTGGCTCACAGCTGTAATCCGAGCTACTCAGGAAGCTGAGATCTGAGGACTGCTGTTCAAAGCCAGCCTGGGCAGGAAAGTCCTGGAGACTCATCTCCAATTAACCACCAGAAAACCAGAAGTGGTACTGTAGTTCAAGAAGTAGAGCACTCACCTTGAGTTGAAGAGCTCAGAGACAGTGGCTAAGCATAGACTTCAAGCCCCTCGACCAACAACAACAACAAAAAAAAAATCTTATTTTGGACTGCCTACAGCTTTGCCTAGCATTCAACAAAGAAGCCAGTTCATCACCCACTACATTCAAGTCCTATCCTAGCTGCTGCGAATAGAATGATTTGGTATCTTATGTCAAAAGGTTCATAGTTGAGGAAACAAATACCAGCAGTGGTAACTTTTTTTCCAGTCCTTGAACTCTGGGCCTGGACCCTGAACATTGTTATACTGGTAGCTTTCATGTGAGCTTGTTTATTATTTATTGGATTACTTTCCGTGACAGGAATTATGAGGACATAAGGGAAATCTATGTTTAGTCTTTTGAGAAAAGTCCATACAGCATTCCTGAGTGGTTGAACAAGTTTAATTTCCCTCCAACAGTGTAATAGATTTCCCATTTGGCTACATCCCTGACAGCATTCGCTATTGTCAGTTTTCTTGATAATGGCCATTCTATCTGGGAAGATGTAGATTCTGTCTTGCACTTGTAGATTTGTAGGCACCTTCTACCTACCATAAATGAATAAATTTATGAAACCTATATTGCTCTGAGTGTGCATTCCTTTCTCTTTTCTCTTAGTATAATTTTCCTAAACCTTATGAGATGTTGTGATGTTAATACATGTGGTTACAGTGACAGTTCGGGCTGTCCAGTGGTATCTTGAATTGTCTCTGAGTATGGATGTGGCTGTCTCCAATGTATACTTCTGTTCCTGCTTTTTCCCATGTGGACCTTATTTTCCACACTGCAGCTGTGCTTTTGAATATGTTGGCCAACACAGTCACAGCAGTCACCTGCCTGGCTGGGTAACTTTTCATAGATTTCTGTTTTCTTGTGAAGACAGTATAAAATCTTCTTTTGAATTGTATATCTATATATAATTATAGCTGACTTGGTGTGACCTTTTAGAAGTGGAGTACCTGCTAGGACTCTAAATCTCTATTAGGGAAAGTAACGGTAATTTCCTGTTTTTATTCTGCCATTGTTTTTCCTATTCGTCAGATTTATTTTATATATTGTTGATTGTTTCAAATAATTTAGGATTTGTGATGTTTGTATCAGGTTATTTTTGTTTTTTGTTTGCGTTACTTTGAAATAATGATTTCAGGCTTGTATGAAGAGACAGTAATAATATGAAATTTATTTTATTACATTGAAAGAAAGATAGCAGACATTTTAACCTATTTGTTTGCTACAAGTAAATTAATATTAAACAAAGCTAATTAAAGCAATTACTTATTTACTCTTCAGAGGATGAATATAGAATTCTTGGATATCTTGGAGGAAAAACTTTAGACTCATTACAACTGACGCCTTACATTGAAATTACTGGCTAAACTTTCTTCTTCAGAAAGGCAAAAGCTCCATTTCTTTCATGTTAGTATTATAAAATCATAATAACTGCAGGTTGAATTGTTTTCCTCTGCTAATTTCAATTGCATTCTTCATCCATTAGGTATCTAGGGTTTTGAATGACCAATCCCTTAAAATACCTATATTGCTTATATTGTGATGTAAATCTCAGTAATATTAATATGAATTTAACTTTGAGTCTCATCTTGAGCTACATGCAGTATCAAGCAGGAAACCTGACTATTTTACTCTTTTCTGTTTAATCAATAAATCCATTCTCTTTAGAAATATGTTCTGATCTTTTATATTGATGCAATAAACATCATGTATTTCTAGTACATTTAATGAAATAAATATAAAGTTTAGAACAGGAAGAAACCACACATCATTTTAAAGTCAATCCTTGGGGACTATTTTATATATAAAAATAAAAACAGTGCAATGCACATGTTTATACATAGATAATCTAATGGTTAAGTCAATTAGACACAAGAACTACCACATCAAGTCTCACTATACTTAAAGCCACCAAAATATTAGTGTTTATGACTATCACTCATTTTTAGAAAATGACAAGTCACAACAAAGTTTATATTATATTTCAAATTTAAAAAATGAAAATGACACCCAGATTTGCTGTCAATATCCTCTTTCCTGTAAGACAATTTATTCAGCAGAGAAAAAAAAGTAAGGGTTTGTCACATAGAATGATAGATGTAGAAGCAGATTGTCTTTTCTTAAGATGATAAGTATATGCAAATCATGTGATTTATTCAAAGATACTAAAAAAATTCATGAGAGGATTAGTGATCAGAAGTGATAGGTAAAAGAGTATGTTGGAAGATGGCAGAGGAGAAGCTGGAGGATAAACGAGCTCTAGCATAGAAAGGAGTTTTAGTGTTCTAGTGAACAGTCCTAAGCCAGAAAATCACACCAAGTGTGCCATCACAGGACAGAGAGTTAGGCCAGAGAGGGAAAATCCAGGCAAGGAGACAGATCTGAATACTTGCCAGCAGCCTCGGCTGCAGCAGTGGCAGCGGTGGCCATAGCCGACATACCTGCAACAGAGAGTCCCGGACGAAGGCACCAGATGCGGTGGACAAGCGGATTCTACTCAACACCAGCAAGAACTGACAAGGAGCAGAAATTTTCATCCTGTAGGTCGCAGATCAGAGATGACCCAGGAACTGACTCTGGCTTGAGTAGAAGCCTGACATCCTCACTCTTTCTCAGGGAGCATAGGAGGGAAGGTCACCCCTTCCCCCCACTAGGGGGATCTCCATCTTTGATACTGACAAACGCCTGGCAGAGCAGCTAGCCCCAACTCAGGCCTTGGAAGGAAACAAGAGTCATTTAGCAGGTCACAGGACCCTAATCTGACCTGCCAGGTTCAGCTCCACCCAGGGAAATGTCACCCAGCCCAGGCTGAGCAAGCTCCGCCAGCCCCAGCAGTAGATTTCTTCACTGAGTAAACAGAGCCAGAGGCTGCCCCTCCCTATAGCTTCTTTGACAATCAATTGAAATTCAGTAAACATAAACCCTGAGAATGGCTCCAGGCTTGGCTCCAGAAGCTAGCTCCTCAGGGAAAAGCGGCTGTTTGCTGAAATGCCTCAACTCTACCCAGAACCTAGCCTCGCCACAGCATCTCCAAATTAGAGGAAACAGCCATCTTCCTCTTTTGTAATACTCAAAGCAGATTTCCCTCCCATTGAACTAGCTTGGGAGGGGGAACATAAAATCCTGGATAAAGCAGAGCATTTTTCTGCCTGCTCAAACAAACTGACTTAAGAAACCAACCAAGCTATAGGAAAATCAAACACCACAAACAGACCAGAGACTCCAACAAGAGACTGGTTATATACACAAGGGAGATACAGGATCTTCCCATCCCCCCCCAAAAAAATCAAAGCATACTTTTTTTGTACCTTTTATAAAAAATTTTTTTCTAAAACTTTTTTTAATTTTTAATTTTTAACTTTAATCTTTTTTGTTTTATATTAACTTTGATTTTCTTCCTCTTATAATTTTTATTTTAGGGGCATATGGGTATGTCCTTCTTTTCTTTTTTTAAACTTTTTTTGTTTAGCTCTACTGACTTTTTGATCCTTTTTCCTTTCCTTCTCATTCTTTTCACTTTATCTTCTATTTCATTCTTCTTTGCGTGATATAATTACTGTTCTGCTCATCAGATATACCCGTAGCCGATTATTACACCTTAGCCCCAATTGTGTAAAAACTCAATCCAGAAATTTATTATTCAGTTTAAAACCTCTTAGACTTAAATTCCTTAATAGCAGTACTACCTCTTTATAAATATATCATATTTTTATTTTTAAGTTTTTCACATCTCCTTTCTATCCCTTCCATTTCTTATTCTATCCACGTTCTTTTGTGAATATTACGTTTTCAAATTTGCATAATTTTTAAGTGTTGCATTTTTAATTATTGTTTTTCTATTTTTTCTTCTTTTTTTCTTTCTCTTCCTTTTTTTCTCTCTCTCTACTTTCATCCTATCCAACCTATTTCCTGCTTTGAGATTAGGACTTAGTTAAGTTAACTCTCCCTCTGCCTTTTCACATCCCTCTATTCCTATTTTTACCCACATCTCTCCCTAAACCTAATAATTTCTGTTTGCCAAATTCTTCTTTGCGGTTAGTAGCACATTAATACATAGTTGTTTGATGTTGAATAGCTATATCTGTTGAACTAGATTGTATCTGCAGACTCTTGACTGTGCAACTACAGATTTGGTTGATGCTTGCCTTAATATAGTGTTTTAGCACAAAACTGGTGTTACTTTCATCCAAAATGGGCAGGGCAAGCCAGAAAAACACAAGAAAAATGGCAAGTCCATATATCTCAACTTCACTCATGATAATCAGGGGACAGAACAGATAATGAATAATCCATTGGAGAGTTCCCAAAAAGCTCTACAACCACTACTGGTAAACGTGGTAAATGAAAAGATTGAAAACCTGCAAAGGACTCTGTATGATTGTGATAGGGAGAGAGGAGGCCAAACAAAGGTCAATACAGAAATATCATGAGTGTGAAGAAGCTACGCAAAGATTGATACAAGAATGGCATGAGCAGGCTGATAAAATTCAAAGAGAAAAAAAGGAATGGCCTGAGCAGGCTGAGATCAGTCAAAGAGTAAGTCAGAAATGGCATGAGCAGGCTGAGAACACTCAAAGAGAACTACACGAATTGCGTGAACATGAGGAAGCTAATCAAAGAGTAACACAGGAATTGAGAGAGCGGGATAAAATGCAGGAAGATCACTAAAGACATTCATGGAATCCTTAAACAGAGAGCTGAAAGAACTCAGGGAGACCACAAAGGGAATGCTGAATGGATCCAAACAGAAGGAATGGAATGGGAGTCCAAGGAAACCATAACCAATCAACCTAAGTGATTTGAGAATAAACACTGAACACCAAATTAAGAAAGTAAAGAAGTTTACATCTTGTATGAAAAAGATTAAAACAAAGCTCCAACAAAGAATTTGAAGCCATCAAAGCTGACCAACTAGAAAGAAAAGAAATAAAAACAAAGTAGAAACTCTTGATAGTAGGTTAGACCATGCAGAAGATTAAATTTCAGGGATTGAAGACAGCCTAGATACTATAGAGAAAGAACATACAACTATCCAAGACATATACAAGAAATAAGACAGATCTATTCAACACTTGGAAGACACCATCAGAATGCCAAATCTGAGGATAATGGGTGTAGAGGAGCACGTAGAGATAGAAGTTAATGGTCTAGAAAATTTGTTTAACAGGACACTAGCAGAGAACTTCCCAAACTGCAAAAAGAAGGCCTATTCAGATTCAAGAAGCTTTTAGATCTCCAAATAGACCAGACCAGAATAGGACATCCTACCGTCACATAACAATCCACACAGTATCAATTCAGACCAAGGAAAACATCCTTAAAGCTGTCAAGGAGAAAAGATCAATCACCGATAAAGGGAAACCAATTAGAATCACCTCAGATTTCTCAGCAGAGACAATCAAAGCAAGAAGAGCCTGGAATGATGTATGCTATGCCCTAAAAACAATTATCAACCAAGAATTCTGTACCCAGCTAAACACTCTTTCATAACCAAAGGTCAAATAAAAACCTTCCATAGCAAAGAAAAACAAACAATATTTCTCCACCAAACCAGCCCTACAAAAGATTAATAAAGATGTCCTATACATAGAAAACCAACAAGAAATGGAAAAACTTGGAAAAAATTATATTAAGTGAAGTAAGCCGGGCCCAAAGAAACATAGGTCCCATGCTTTCCTTTATTTGCAATATCTAGTATATGTATGAGTCAAGCGGAAAAGGTCAGATAATGTGAAGAAAATGAACCCTTAGATATGTATTTTAATGTTTTTTCTTTCATGCATTTGTTTCTAATGCATTCATAAGATTAACTCTTTGCAGCTTTGTATGTCCCTTCTGCAAAGTATAACTCCTGCTTTCACTATACTTGATGTCAGTATAACTTGTAGAGGAGATGGGGAAAAACAAGTCATTTAAGGATACAGGTGGACCTGTTGCAACAATGAAAAGTACAAGTGGTCATGTCGAAAACGAGCTTTACAATGTTGGTGCGGGTGGAGGGAAGGCGGGGAGGATTGTGGGGGGGGGGATGCTGGGAAGGGATGTGAAGGGTAAACAAAGGAGGAGGCTGCAATGCTTGATAAGAAATGTACGCATTAACCTGCCCATGTAATTGTAACCCCTCTCTACAGTGTGTTCACAAAAAAGAAAAAGAAAAAAGAAAACCAACAAGACCAAAATAAAAGCCAAGAAACCCCACCCAAATTGAGAATCCAAGGAAAAACCCAGGTGTTGCAGCCCCCAAGATGGATAAAATGGCTGGAACTCCCAAAAAACTCTCAGTCCTATCTCTCAATATTAACGGACTTAACTCTCTAATTAAGCAACATAGACTGTCTAGTTGAATGAAAAAGCAAGATTTTTCTATCTGCTGCCTTCAGGAGTCACATCATGCCCATAAAAAAACAAAACAAAACACATTTTCAATGTGTAAAGCTGGAATAAAATCTACAAAGCAAAGGGCCCCCATAAACAGGCTGGAGTTGCAATCCTAATATCAGATAAAATAGACTTCAAATTAAAAGAGAAGAGATAAAGAAGGACCCTACATACTAATTAAAGGATCTCTCCTTCAGGAGGATTTTACAATTCTAAATATCTATTCACTAAAGAAAGGAGCACCCAAATTTATCCAAGAAACACTACTTTCCCTCAAATCGCACTTAGATCCAAAGACATTAATTGTTGGGGACTTTAACACACCACTTTCCCCACTAGATAGATGAACTCGGCAAAAACTCAACAGAGAAACCGTAGATGTAAACAACTGCATAAATCAACTAGATTTAACAGACATCTACTTCATATTTCTCCCAGCAGCATCAGAACAAACGTTTATCTCAGCACTACATGGAACATTTTCCAAAATAGACCACATTTTAGGTCACAAAACCAACTTGTTCAAATTCAGAAACATTGAATTTATACCTTGCATTCTCTCAGACTCAACACCAAATGCCACCAAAGAAAATCCGGTAACACATGGAGGCTGAACAACACACTGCTGAATCAAGAGTGGGTCATAGAAGAGATTAGAAAAGAAATTCAAATGTTCATTATATTCAACAAAAATTAGCACACAAATCACCAGCTCCTCTGGGACACAGCAAAGGCAGTACTCAGGGGCAAGTTTATAGCTCTGAGTTCTTACATCAACAAATTGGACAAATCTGAAACCAACAATTTAATGAGACATCTGAGCTTCTTTGAAAAAGAATAGCAAGATAAACTCCAATCCAGTAGACGGAAAGAAATAATTAAAATTAAATCAGAATTAAATGAATTAGAATCCCCCCCCCCCAAAAAAAAAGCCATGGAAAGAATCAACAAAACGAAGAGATGTTTCTATGAAAAAATTACCAAAATTGACAGACCCTTAGCAAACCTTATCAGAAAAAGAAGAGAACACACCTAAATAAATAAACTAAGAGATGAGAATGGAAATATCACTGTAGAAACAACCAAGATGCAGAACATTATAAGGGAATACTTCTCAAAACGTTACACTAATAAGTTTGAGAACTTGGCAGAAATGAACCTTTTCCTAGCAAATATTGGCATGCCGAATAAACCAAGATGAGTTAAACCATCTTAACAGGCCCATATCAAGCACTGAAATCGAAATAGCAATAAGAGACCTTCCAACTAAGAAAAGCCTAGGACCAGATGGTTTTACAGCAGAATTCAACAAGCCCTTCAAAGCAGAGCTCACACCAATACTCCTCCAACTCTTCAATGAAATTGAAAGAGAAAGTTCATTACCAACCTCATTCAATGAAGCCATCAAAACCCTCATCACAAAAGCAGGCAGGGACTCATCAAAGAAAGAGAACTATAGACCCATTTCTTTGATGAACATTGATGCAAAACTTCTCAACAAAATTTTGGCCAATTGACTTCAACAATTCATCCAAAAAATCATACACCAAGATCAAACAGGATGCATTTCAGGGATGCAAAGCTGGTTCAATATATGCAAATCAATTAATATAATTCATCACATCAACAGGAGCAAGGATAAGAACCACATGGTGACCTCAATAGATGCAGAAAAAGTATTTGACAAGATCCAAGAGCCCTTTATGATGAAGGTTCTGGAAAAATTAGGAATCCATGGAACATTCCTCAATACAATAAAGGCTGTATATGACAAACTTACAGCCAGCATTATACTTAATGGTGAAAAACTAAAGACATTTCCTCTTATTTCAGGAATGAGAAAAGGATGTCTTCTCTTCAACCTAGTATTAAATGCCTAGCTACAGCAGTAAGACAATATGCAAACGTAAAGGGGATTTAATAGGGAAAGAAGAAGTAAAACTCTCCCTCTTTGCAGATGACAGGATCTTGTATTTAAAGAATCCCATAGACTCCACTCCCAAAATACTCAAGCTGATTCAAAACTTTGGGCAAGTATCAGGGTATAAAATTAACCCTCAATAATCAGTTGCTTTTCTATATGCCAAAAATGAGAAAAGTGTGGCTGAAATTAGGAAAGCAACTCCATTCGTAATAGGTCCACAAAAAATAAAATACCTGCGAATTAACTTAACGAAAGAGGTGAAGGACCTCTCTGATGAAAACTTTAAAAACTTGAAAAAGGAAATCAAAACAGAACTTAGAAAGTGGCAAAAAACAAACAAACAAACAAAAAAAAACTCCCAAGCTCCTGAATTGGAAATATCAACATCGTGAAATTGCAATACTGCCAAAGGCTATCTACAAATTCCATGAGATTGCTATCAACATTCCAACCTCATTCTTCAAGGAAATAGAAGAGGCAATCCAAAAATTGATATAGAACAATAAAAGATCCTGAATAGCAAAAACGATTCTTAACAGAAAGAACAGTCTTGGAGGAATATCAATACCAAATTTCAAGCTCTTCTATAATGACATAGTAATCATAAAAGTTTGGTACTGACACAATAACAGACCTCAGGACCAATGGATAAAATTGAAAACCCAGAAATGAACATACAGACCTACATCCATCTAATCTTCCATAATGGAGCTAAAAAATAGAACAGAAGAAAGACAGGTTCTTTAGTAAATGCTGCTAACAAAATTGATTAACTACTTGTAGAAAACTAAAGCTAGATCCTTATATATCACCCTGCACCAGAATCATCTCCAAATGGATCAAAGAATTTAGAGTCAAAGCAGACATTCTGAAAACATTACAGGACGGAATAGGAGAATACCGAGGTCTCCATGGCACAGGCCAAAATTTTCTTAATAGAGACCCAGAAACACAACAAATCAAAGAAAGGTTGGATAAATGGGATTACATGAAATTGCAGAGCTTCTGCATGGCAAAGGACATAGCTAGCAATATCAATAGAAATCCCATGGATTGGGTGAAGATCTTCATTAGTCATACAATGGACAAGGGTCTCATGTCTGAAATATACTTGGATCTCAAAAAATTAAATCCCCCAACAACAAATCTTCAAAGAAACAACTGCCTAATAAATAAGTGGGCTGAAGAATTAAAGAGAACTTCTCTGAAGAGGAAAGAAGGATCGCCTATAGACACATGATGAAATGCTCAACCTCTCTAGCCATAAAAAAAATGCAAATAAAAACATCATTGAGATTCTCACCTCACCCCAGTTAGAATGTCTATAATCAAGAACTCTACTAACAACAGATGCCAGAGGGGATGTGGACAGAAGGGAACCTTACTGCATTGTTGGTGGGAATGTAAACTTGTTCAACCACTTTGGAAAGTAGTATGGAGGATTCTAAAAGATTCCACATCGATCTCCCCTATTATCCAGCAATCCCACCTGTGGGCATTTACCCAAATGTTCATAAGCAAGACCACGCTAAAGCTACTATGTTTAATGCAGCATTATTTACTATAGCTAAGATATGGAACCAACCCAGATGCCCCTCAGTAGATGAAAGGATCTAGAAAATGTGGTATATATATACAATGGAACTCTATGCCTCCATCAGAAAGAATGACATTGCCCCATTTGTTAGGAAATGGAAAGGCTTGGAAAAATTTATATTAAGTAAAGTAAGCCATGCCCAAAGAAAGACAGGTCCCATGGTTTCCCTTATTTGCAGTATCTATATATGTCTGAGTCAAGCAGAAAAGGTCAGATAAGTTGATGTTCGGGAAATGAACGGTAAGAAATGTATTCAAATGTTTTTTTTTTCTTTCATGCGATTGTTTGTAACACATTGATAAGATTATTTCTATGTTGCTATGTATGTCCCTCCCCCATGGCATAACCCTTGCTTTCACTGTATTTGATGTTGGTATATTTGAGGATGGTAAGGGAAAAAAATTGTTTAAATAGGGATACGGGTGGACCCATTGCAATAATGAGACGTACAAGTCTTTATGTCAAAAATGACCTTTGGAACTTTGGTGGGGGGGGAGGAGGGTTGGGGGGACAGGAGGGATGTGATGAGAAGGGGAACCAAAGGAGGAGGCTACAAGCTTGAAAAGAAATGTACTCATTATCTTTCCCGTGTAATTGTAACCCCTCTGTACAGTATTTTTACAATAAAAAAAAGAAGTGATAGGTAAGCAAAGTAACTGGAAAACTGTATATATAAATTGAGATTTCACTATAGGATGAGAAGTTTACAATAAATGAGCCTATAAAAGATGATTTTATATCTCTAACACACAATCAGTATTCTACATTTTCCCACATACTCTTGTTCTCTTACTTCAGTACATGATCAGTATTCTTCTACTTTCATGATGTCAATTCCTATTAATACAATACGGCAGGTATTTTTTTTTTGTTTGTTTCTAGATCAAATACATTTTATTATTTTGGAATGGTAGTATGAATTCATGTATTTTGCCTTGAATGTCAAGTTTGACGATACTTTATTCAGGGTACTGTTAATTGGCTTGAAGCATCCAGGAATATATTATGAATACTTAGACACACAGTATACTAAGCATAAGGGTCTTGATTTCAGAGAAAAATGCAGGCCCAAGCAAGATCCTGAAGAAAAGAAAAACCAATATAGCAAACATCAATCAACTATCATTACAAAGGAATTGAACTGATCTCTGATGTGTCTGGGTGACAGCTCTGTGTGTGTGTGTGTGTGTGTGTGTGTGTGTGTGTGTGAGAGAGAGAGAGAGAGAGAGAGAGAGAGAGAGAGAGAGAGAGAGAGAGAGAGACTCTGTGTGTGTAGAGAGAGAGAATTTTAGTGTGGCTTCCATATTTACAGCCCATAGAGCATTACTTGTTAGGGTAAAAGTGCTCATACCAGAGCTCTGATACAACTGTCATCAATTTTTACTGTGAAAAACACTTGCTTAATCTCTACTTAAAAAGAGAAAAATTAACTACCATCTTATATGATTGTTTTAACAATTAATTGGTATAGTGAAGGCCAAAGGGAGGAACTGCAGATTAATAAAATATCTTTCCTCTCTCCTGAATATTACCCAGCAATAGCTGTGATTTCAGGAGTCGCCTGCTATGTATTCACAGCTGCATAGTTAATATGCTAAATAATATGAAACATATGATAGAGAAATAGATCAGCCAGTAAGCACAAAGGACTAGTGATGAGACCAAACTTTTGAGCAGGTGTGCCACATCATTTAGGAATGTAATTCCTTCATATGAACTTCAGATTTTGTGGATTTCCCTGTGTGATTAAAAGGTTAGAAAGTACTGTAGAAATGAGAATTCCTGTTCAGCCAAGTAAAAAGTGCTCATCATCCCATCCTCACTTTATAAATTTCTATTTCATAAAGACTCTCTTTTACAGTGCTTTCATTTAATATACTTCAGCAACTCACCCTCCCCTGTGGGAAAAAGGAAAAATGATCATTTTGTTTGAGTATTATCTTACATAATTTAGTGTGTACAGGCATGATTGTATGATTACAGAAGTTATTATTAAGTGTAAATAGGAATCATGTCACAGCTAAAAATATAATTAAAATCACATAACAAGACTAGAAGTCACAGCATTTTGTTCATAAAAACATAGATTAGTTGCAGAATTTCTATTTTGAGATAAATTTTATATTAAAGTATAATGCACTTTACCTAAATGTTGAAACATTTTATTAAAAAATATATTTCTTAGAGATATTTTGCTGCATTATTTCAAGAAGGAAATGGTCTCAAAGTAATCATTTTTCTTATTATTTTCCTGTTTCATGTGATTAAGTTCCAAATTAGAAATCCAGATATATGATTTGATTTAATTTAACCAAAAATGATGTCGAGTATAAGGACCTTCTACTCTCTACATTCTTCACATTAAGATCATCAAATATGGTGATTTGGAAATAATTAGTTTCTGTGTAAACTATGTTAATAGTATTTACAAAGTGATTGAAATGTTTTAAAAGTAGTATTTATTTCAGTTTAATTGCTCCGAAGAGTCAATGAATGATATAATCAAAGGCTAAAAATGATGAGATTTAAAATTTAGAATTCAGGAAATGTCTTTGAACACACTGTTTACTGGATTCTTCACAACAACCTCATGAGATAACATATTAATGAAGCAAAAATCACAGAGTTTACACATTTACGAATAGAAAACCATGTCATTCTGAATATGAAGAGTACATAACAAACATAGAAAATTTAGCTTTTAAATACCTGAATAAACTAATGCATTTAATTGCAGGGATAGTACTTCTTCTGAAAGGAGATAAAATTTTATTTATTTTGAAAACTAAACCTAAGTATTCATTTGAATAAAAGAAAATGTTTAAAACATCACTCATTCAAGAAACAAGATGTACAGTTAGTTGTTTTTCATACCAATTATGTCCTCTAAACTTACTAGAAAAACTAGATTAGTAAACCTAAATTATTGCTTTGTAGAGACATAGAAATTTAGTTTCCTAAAGCCATGACTATTTTTCTCAAACAATTACTAAATAACTGATTTATATTTTTTATCATGGAATCTTATTTCTTATTTTTATTGATTAAGTTTAATAATTGACCAATAACAATATAAATTATGCATGAACAAAGTTGATCTAACACAAGTATTTTATTCACAAGACATATCATGGCTCTCTTAAAGAACTCTAGAAGGCAGTGTGTTATTTACTTTTTAATTTTTAGTTTTTTTGTTAATGGTTATTAATTGACAAAGTGGCAGTTTCATTATGCTCTTTCCAAAATATATTTAAAGCATTTGATTATAGTCCTTCTTTCCTTCTCATTATTCCTTCCTCCAAAGATCTTCTGTTGTTCACATAAAATGACATTTTTACATATGCACATATAATCTAATTCGGAAGATGTAAGGTGAACTGCAACTTAATTCAAGATGTACAATGGATTAACAGCATGAATAAAAACTTCAATATTTTTTGTTAACTTTTGAATTGAGCTATCATTATTATGATGATTAGGGTTAGGATCCCAGGCAGAATTAGTATTAGGGTTAGAGAAAAAAAGAAAATTTAGGTTCAACACAAGATGACCCATTGCAACAATAATACTCACAACATTCTATATTGAAAATGAACTTTACATCATGAGGAGGGAGGAGTGAGGGAGATGGGAGAGGGAAGGGATAGTGGGAGAACAACAAAGAAGAGCGTAACAATGTTCAACTAGAAATGTACTCATTACCTTACACATGTAATTGTAATTCCTCTGTAAGACTCTTTACAATAAAATAAAATTTTAAAAATCATGGAAAATAAAACCTGACAGGAAATAGAAAAACACTAAAAACTTTAGGTTCAAAATGCAAGTATAATTTACACCTACATGCCTAGCAAGAGTTAGGATAAATGTGAACTAGAGGGTGGTATTAAAATTATGATTCATTTATCTGTAGGTTTATTATTAGGAAAGGTGTTCCAGTTAGATCTGGGGTTAGGATCAGAAAAAGATACAAGATATTGTGTAAAACTGCAACATATTTTAACAAACACATTGGATCTGATGAATTTATATGAAGCCCAAAGTATAATCAAAACCTATTAGCAACAATGTATGAATTAGCAAATATTTATGGTTTAGAATATGTACAATGAATTAAATCCTGAATCAAAAGTCTTTGCTGGGGTTGCTACTTAAAACCAAATCAGAAATAGAGTGTCACTGAAATTAAGTCTAGACTGGAGGCCTGTAGCAAGCATCAGAGCATCTGCTTAGTGTGAGTTCAACCCCCAGGACCATGAAGAAGAATAGAAGAAAGTGAAAGTGTAGGAGAAAGAGGAAAGGAAATGAGGAGGAAGGGGTAAGAGAGGAGGAAGGACATAGCAGGAGGGAGAAGAACAGGGAACAAGGAGAAAGAAGAGGGAAGGAGGGAAGGAAGAGGAAAACAGGATCCTGGGGGAGAGGAGACAGGAGGAGGAAGATAAATGCAATATAACAGAAAGAATTGTAAGCGATCTGCATTTGCATGGCAGGATTATTTTCTAATCAGAGAGAGAGAGCTAGCACTGTGACAATATGGGTGATACCTGTTGCTCTGTCATTTTATTCTCTTTCTTCAGTGAGGAGTTCAGAAGAAATCCTGAGTTTAGAGTTTTACAGATACACTTCAGGTTTTCTTTTTCATGAATCTAACATGGGAAGAACTAAATGCAAATTCCCTTAATTAACAAAAAATAGACACTATATTTATTTGTATTACTGTGCATGAAGAAATCTTAGCAATTTCTGGTTAATTCAGAAGGCCCCATGCAAAAATATAGGACAAGAGGAAAGAAAACTGTTTTTAAAGTATAATAGGTTATCATTGATGAAAAGATTTAGTGGACATTTTTTCTTTTTATATTTTATTTTTTCTTTTTTTATTTTATTTTTTATTTTGTTTTATTTTATTTTTTTGTGAACATACTGTACAGAGGGGTCACAATTACATGGGCAGGATAATGCGTACATTTCTTATCAAGTATTGCAGCCTCCTCCTTTGTTTACCTTTACATCGCTTCCCAGTCTCCCACCCACCCACCCACCCAATCTTCCCCCCTTCCCCCCCCCCCCGCACCAACTTTGTAAAGCTCGTTTTCGACATGACAACTTGAACTTCTCATTGTTGCAACAGGTCCACCTGTATCCTTAAACGACTTGTTTTTCCCCACCTCCTCCACAAGTTATACTAACATCAAATATAGTGAAAGCAGGGGTTACACTGTGGGGGAGAGACACACAAAGCAAAAAAGAGATAATCTTATAAATGTGTTGGAAACAAATGCATGAAAGAAAAAACTTTAAAATACATATCTAAGGGTTCATTTTCCTAACATCATGTTATCTGACCTTTTCTGCTTGACTCATACATATACTAGATATTGCAAATAAGAGAAACCATAGGACCTATGTTTCTTTGGGCCTGGCTTACTTCATTTAATATAATTTTTTCCAAGTTTTTCCATTTCCTAACAAATGGGACAATGTCATTCTTTCTGATGGAGCCATAGAATTCCATTGTGTATATATACCACATTTTCTTGATCCATTTATCTACTGAGGGGCATCTGGGTTGGTTCCATATCTTAGCTATGGGAAATAGTGCTGCAATAAACATATTTGTGCTGGTAGTTTTAGTGTGGTCTTGTTTGTAAACATTTGGGTAAATGCCCAAAAGTGGGATTGCTGGGTCATAGGGGAGCTCTATGTGAAGTCTTTTCAGGAACCTCCATACTGCTTTCCAAAGTGGTTGAACAAGTTTACATTCCCACCAACAATGAAGTAAGTTTCCCTTCTGTACACATCCCCTCCAGCATCTGTTGTTGTTAGAGTTCTTGATTTTTGCCATTCTAACTGGAGTGAGGTGGTATCTCAATGTTGTTTTGATTTGCATTTCCTTTATGGGTAGGGATGTTGAGCATTTCTTCATGTTTCTATTGGCCATCCTTCTTTCTTCTTCAGAGAAGTATCTCTTTAAGCCTTTAGCCCACTTATTTATTGGGCAGTTGTTTCTTTGAGGATTTGTTGTTGGGGATTTAATTTTTTGAGTTCCAAATATTTTTTAGATATGAGACCTTTGTCTGTTGTATGGCTAGTGAAGATCTTCTCCCAATCCGTGGGCTTTCTATTGATCTTGCTAGCTATGTCCTTTGCCATGCAGTAGCTCTGCAATTTCATGCAATCCCATTTGTCCAACCTTTCTTTGATTTGTTTTGTTTCCGGGTCTATATTCAGAAAATTTCAGCCTGAGCCAAGGAGACCTAGGGTTTCTCCTATTCCATCCTGTAATGTTTTCAGAGTGTCTGCTTTGACTTCGAGGTCTTTGATCCATTTGGAGTTGATTCTGGTGCAGGGTGATATATTAGGATCTAGCTTTAGTTTTCTACAAGTAGTTAACCAGTTTTTCCAGTTCAGAAAATTTCAGCCTGAGCCAAGGAGACCTAGGGTTTCTCCTATTCCATCCTGTAATGTTTTCAGAGTGTCTGCTTTGACTTCGAGGTCTTTGATCCATTTGGAGTTGATTCTGGTGCAGGGTGATATATTAGGATCTAGCTTTAGTTTTCTACAAGTAGTTAACCAGTTTTTCCTGTTCCATTTACTGAAGAGGCTGTCTTTCTTCCATTCTATTGTTTTAGCTCCCTTATCGAAGATTAGATGGCTATAGGTCTGTAGGTTCATTTCTGGGTTTTCAAGTCTATTCCATTGGTCCTGAGATCTGTTCTTATGCCAATACCAAGCTGTTTTTGATTACTATGGCTTTATAGTAGTGTTTGAAATTTGGTATTGATATTCCTCCAGCAGTGTTCTTTCCGTTGAGGAGCATTTTTGCTATTCAGCGTCTTTTATTGTTCCATAAGCAGAGCTCACACCAATACTCCTCCAACTCTTCAATGAAATTGAAAGAGAGAGTTCACTACCGAACACATTCTATGAAGCCATCTGAACCCTCATCCCAAAACCAGGCAGGGTCTCATCAAAGGAAGAGAACTATAGACCCATTTCTTTGATGAACATTGATGCAAAACTTCTCAACAAAATTTTGGCCAATCTACTTCAACAATTCATCCAAAAAATCATACATCACGATCAAACAGGATTCATTTCAGGGATGCAAAGCTGGTTCAATATATGCAAATCAATTAATATTATACATCACATCAACAGGAGCAAGGATAAGAACCACATGGTTATCTCAATAGATGCAGAAAAAGCATTTGACAAGATCCAAGACCCCTTTATTTTGAAAGTTTAGGAAAAATTAGGAATCCATGGAACATTCTTCAATACAATAAAGGCTGTATATGACAAACCTACAGCCAGCATTATACTTAATGGTAAAAATTAAAGCCATTTCCTCTTAACTCAGGAACAAGACAAGGATGTCCTCTCTCTCCACTTCTCTTCAATCTAGTATTAGAATGCCTAGTTACAGCAATAAGACAGGATGCTGACATAAAGTGGATCCAAATACGGAAAGAATAAATAAAACTCTCCCTCTTTGTAGATGACATGATGTTGTATTTAAAGAATCCCATAGACTCCACTCCCAAATTACTCAAGCTGATTCAAAACTTTGGCAAAGTAGCAGGGTATAAAATTAACCCCCCAAACTCAATGGCTTTTCTGTATGCCAACAATGAGAAAAGTGTGGCTGAAATTAGGAAAGCAACTCCATTTGTAATAGTCCTACAAAAAATAAAATACCTAGGAATTAACTTAACCAAAGAAGTGAAGAACTTCTATGATGAAAACTTTAAAATCTTGAAAAAGGAAATTAAAACAGAACTTAGAAAATGGCAAAAGCTCCCATGCTCCTGGAATGAAAAGGTTAACATCGTGAAAATGGCAATACTTCCCAAGGCTATCTACAAATTCAACGTGATACCTATGAAAATTCCATCCTCATTCTTCAAGGAAATAGAAGACGCAATCCAAAAATTCATATGGAACAATAAAAGACCCTGAATAGCATTTTTTCATTTTTTTTGCCTCTTGTTCAGTGCTGCAGCAAGGCTGTGCCCTAGAACCCTTTCCAAGTCACCACTTCAACCCCCATTTCTGTAGTCCCTGTGGGTACCACATCCCTTGTGGTGGATGTGCAGTGAGGGGAAGTGTGTGCATGCTCCCCAGCATTGCCATTTGAGCCCTGTCCAACCTACCCACCTCTCTTCCCAGTCTCAGTTGCTGTATTTCACCCAGGAGCTGGCAGCCAAGGGGCTGGATTTGAGTCCATTGCTGCCCTCTCCTCCTCCAACTATGCTGGTATTGGTCTGCAGTGGTCCAGAGTGTGAGTGCCATCCTAGGGAGACTCCGTTCTAAGGTCATTTCCTGGGGTGTGGAGTGGGGGACACCATATTTGTACCTGCACAGCCCATGGGTGAAGGATGGCTGTGTGTGCAGTCCATCCCCTTGGGGCCAAGTAGCCCAGCCTTGGTTGGCATCAGCCTTTAAGGATTTCTGGTGACTAGAGCTATGTGCTGGCCCCTCTGCCAGCAGTCTTGTGACAGATGTGGCAGCTCAGCACCCTGGAGCCGCTTCAACATCCCTGAGGACCTCTATATTCTGGTCTCTGTGGACACGGGTACAAGGCCATCCTTGCATATGCCCATCAGTGCCAGAGGAGCCTGGACTTGCAGTGCACCAGCTGCAGCACTGGGGGCCTGAAGCCCCTTTGGCTTTGCTGTGTACCGTCCTCTGTTATCCTTTTGGTCCACATGGGTCCAGTTCTGGGTGCCATTCCGGGGATGCTCTGTTTGGAGGCAAATTTCAAACTTTACTAAAAAGCCATAGTGATAAGACCAGCTTGGTACTGGCAAAAGAACAGACCTGACAACAATGGAAAAGGATTGAAGACTCAGAAATGAACCCACTGGCTTATAGCCCCCTAACCTTTGAAAAGGGAGCTAAAAAAATGGAATGGAAGAAAGACAGCCTTTTCAGTAAATGGTGTTGGCAAAATTGGTTAAACACCTGTAGAAAACTAAAGCTAGATCCATATGTGTGTGTGTGTGTGTGTGTGTGTGTGTGTGTGTGTGTGTGTACATATATATCACACAGAACGAGAATCACCACAAAATAGATCAATGACCTCAAAATTAAAGCAGAAACAGTGAAAATATTACATGAAGGAATAGGAGAAACTCTAGAGCTCTTAGCACAATCCAAAATTTTCTTAATAGAGAACCGGAAACAAAACAAATTAAAGAAAGGTCGGACAAATGGGATTGCATGAAACATCAGAGCTTCTGAAAGGCAAAGGTCATAACTAGCTAGATCAATAGAAAGCCCACGTACTGAGAGAAGATGTTCATGAGTCATAAAATGGACAAAGTCTTATATCTGAACATAGTTTCCTACCAGTCTTTCATTTAAAAATGAAAACAGATTTTCTCTCAAAATGCCTATGAGGAAATAAATTTGAGAGAGGAAAAAAAGGCTGTTTTCTCATAAGATCAAAATGTGCTAATTTTATATGCATGTTTTATGCGCTCAAAATATAATTAAGTAACTCAATATCTAGGAACAATTGTCCAGAGCTAAGAATTAAGTTTCTTGGGAGGTAGAGGGCGGGTGTTTGTGAGCTTTATCCAAAGGGAGGGAAGAAAGTTAAAATTCATAAATTACTTTGTAGAATAAAAGTGGTAATAAAAAATGAGAGTCACAATAAACTTCTCTGCTATTCAGGGTCTTTTATTGTTCTGTATGAATTTTTGGATTGCTTCTTCTATTTCATTGAAGAGTGACATTGGGATATTGATAAAATTGCCATTTTCATGATGTTAATCCTCCCAATCCAGGAGAATGGGAAGTTTCCCACTTCCATAGCTCTGCTTTAATTTTCTTTTTCAGGTTTTTAAAATTCCCATCATAGAGGTCCTTCACCTCTTAAGTTAACTCCTAGTTATTTTATTTTTTGTGCTGCTAGTAAAAAGGGGTTGCTTTCCTAATTTCAGCTGCACTCTTATCGTTATTGGAATGCAGGAAAGCCATTGATTTCTGAAGGTTAATTTTATACTCTACTAGTTTGCCAAAATTTCTGATCAGCTCAAGTAACTTGGGAATGGAGTCCATGGCTTTCATTAAATACAAAACCAACTCATCTTCAAAGAGGGAGAGTTTTCTTCATTTTTGCTATTTGGATCCCCTTTAAAATTGCATCTTATAGACACAGATAGCATTCTAATACTAAGTTGAAGAGGACTGGAGAGAGCAGGCATCCTTATCTCATTCCTGAAATTATAAGAAATGGGTTTAACTTCTCACCATTAAATATAATGCTGGCTGTAGGTTTGTCAATCCTTAGCAGAAAGAACAGCACTGGAACAATATCAGTTCCAAATTTCAAACTTTACTAAAAAGCCATAGTGATAAGAACAGCTTGGAACTGGCACAAGAACAGACCTGAGGACAATGGAATAGGATTGAAGACTCAGAAACGAACCCACTGGCTTATAGCCCCCAATCTTTGACAAGGGAGCTAAAAAAAATGGAGTGGAAGAAAAACAGTAAATGGTGTTGGTAAAATTGGTTAAACACCTGTAGACAACTAAATCTAGATCCATATATATATGTATATATATACATATATATATATATACATATGTATATATATATACACATACATATTTATCACACTGCACGAGAATCAACACCGAATGGATCACTGACCTCAAAATTAAAGCAGAGAGAGTGAAAATATTACATGAAGGAATAGGAGAAACTCTAGAGCTCTTTAGCATAGTCCAAAATTTTCTTAATAGAGAACCAGAAACAAAAAAAAATTAAAGAAAGGTTGGAAAAATATGATTGTATGAAACAGCAGAGCTTCTGAAAAGTAAAGGTCATAACTAGCTAGATCAATAGAAATCCAACGTACTGGGAGAAGATGTTCATGTGGCATAAAACGGACAAAGTCTTATATCTGAAATATACTTAGAACTCAAAAAATTAAATCCCCCAACAACAAATCCTCAAAGAAACAACTGCCCGATAACTAAGTGGGCTAAAGACTTAAAGAGGAAGGTACTTCTTTGAAGAGGAAATAGAAATATCCATTAGACACATGAAGAAATGCTCAACTTTTCTAGTAATAAAAGAACTGCAAATCAAAACATTGAGATTGCACCTCACTCCAGTTATAATGGCTATAATCAAGAAATGTGTTAACGACAAATGCTGGAGGGGATGTGGCTAAAAGGGAACCCTACTGCTTTGTTGCTGGGAGTGTAAACTTGTTAAACCACTTTGGAAAGCAGTATGGAAGTTCTTCAAAAGACCCCACATAGAGCTCCTCTATGACCCAGCAATCCAACTTTTGGGCATTTACCCAAATGATCACAAACAAGGCCATACCAAAGCTACCAGCCCAACCATGTTTATTATTCACCATAGCTATGATATGGAACTCACCTCAATGCACCTCAGTAGATGAATGGATCAAGAAAATGTGGTATAGGCGAGAGGTCCGGGAAGATGGTGGAGGAGAAGCTGGAATCTGAACAAGCTCTTGCATAGAAAACAGTTTCAGAGTTCCAGTGAACAGTCCCAAGCCAGAGAATCACACCAAGTGTGCCATCACAGGACAGAGAGCTAGTCAAGAGAGGGGAAGCCAAGCAGACACATCTGAGCGCCTGCCAGCAGCTGCTGCGGCCGCGGCAGGGTCGCGGCAGCGACCACCGCCGCCGCGGGGGCACACCAGAGACACAGTCCGGGACAAAGGAGCCAGAAGCAGCGGACGAGCGGATTCTACTCAACACCAGCAAGAACCGACAAGGAGCGGACAACTTCATCCTGCACTTTGCAGACCAGAGACTACCCGGGATCCAAGACTCGGGGTGAGTAGAAGCCCGATTTCCACACTCCTTCTCAGGGAGCAGAGGAGGGAAGGCCACCCCTCCCCCCCCCAGCACCGGTGATCTCCATCTTGGATACCGAAAAAGCTCGGAGGAGCGGCTAGCTCTAGCTCAGGCCTTGGAATAAAACTAGTCATTTAGCAGGTCACAAGAACTTAACGGCGAAGTGACCTCACAGACTCAGTTCCATCCAGGGAAAAGTCACCCAGCTCAGGAGCCAGCCATTGGAGTGGCTCTCCTCACCGGGTAACCAGAGCGAGAGGCTGCCCCTCCCTCGAGCAGCCACCACAATCAATTGAAAAACAGAAACCCTGAGAATGGCTCCAGGCTGGGTGCTGTGAGATTTTTTTTCACAAAATAGCCCCAGGGAAAAGCTACTGTTTGTTGAAAGGCCTCAACTCTACCCAGAACCTAGCCTCATCACTGCATCCCCCTCATTTGTGATTCTCAAAGCAGATCACCCTCCCATTAAACTAACCTGGGAGGGGGATCTCAAAATCTTCGGTAAAGCAGAGCATTTTTCTGCCTGTTCCAACAAACTGACTTAAGAAACCAATTAAGCCACAGGACCTCAAGCTGACCAGAGACTCCAACCAGACTCTGGTTACAGACAAAAGGGAGATACAGGACTCTTTCCAACCCTCCCAAAAAAAAAAAAAAATCAAAGAACTTTTTTTTTTCTTCTTCTTTTCTTTTTTTCTTTTTTTTGTTTTGTTTTTTTTTTCGTTTTTTGTTACCTTATATATATAAAAAAAATTTTTCGCTTTTCTAAAACTTTTATTAATCTCTAATTTTTGCCTCTTCTGAAAAAATAATTGTTTTCCATTAACTTTTTTTTTTCTCCTCTTATAATTTTCATTTTAGGAATACGTGAATGTGTGTTTTCCCTTCTTTTCTTGTCTTCTTTCTCTTTTTCTTTCATTCTTAATTATCTTTTTGTTTTTTGTCTAGCTCTACTGAACTTCTGATCTTTTCTTCTCACTTTACTATCCTTTCCATCTTTTGCTCTCTGTTCTTCTTTTTGTGACTTAACTCTTGTCCTGCACATCCTCAGATAAACCCGTAGTTAACCAATAGACCCTATCTCCCATTGTGTACACACTTAATCCACAAACTTATTACTCAATTCAAAACCTCTGAGACTTAAATTCATTAATAGCAGTACTATATCTTTATACCTATATAATATTTTAAGCATTTTTTTAAAGTTTTTCACATCTCCTCTATGTCCCTCCCTTTCTCTCAACATATTCATATTCCTCTATAAATAGATGGTCTTTTAATCTCTAAAATAACATTAATTTTTACGTTTCTATTTTTTTTCTGGTCTCTTTTCATTCCCCTTTCCCTTTCTTCTTTTTCTCTCTCTCTCTACTTGCATCCTACCCAACCTATTTCCTGCATTGTGATTAGGACATAGTTAACTCTCCCTGTGCCTCCCCACACCAATCTATTCCTATTTTTTACCCACATCTCTCCCTAACCCTAATAATTTCTGGTTTTCCAAATTCTTCTCTGCGGTTCGAAGCCCTTTAACATATAGTTGTTTGATGTCGAATAGATGTATCTGTTGAACTAGATTGTATCTGTAGACTATTGACTGTACAAATGCAAACTTTGGTTGATGGTTGCCTTAAGATAGTGTTCTAGCACAAAACTGGTGCTATCTTCATCTCAAATGGGCAGAGAAAAACACAAGAAAAATGGCAAATTCGGGTATCTCAATTCCCAATCTTGATAATCAGGGGTTAGAACAGATAATGAATAATCCAGAGGAGAGTTCCCAAATAGCTCTACAAACACTGCTGGCAAACATGATAAATGAAAAGTTTGACAACGTACAAAGGACCCTGTATAAGCATGATAGGGAGAGAGAGGAGGCATCCCAGAAGTTTATACAGGAATATCATAAGCGTGAGGAAGCTACTCAAAAACTGATACAGGATTTGCGTGAACAACATGAGAATACTCAAAGAGAAAGGGAGGAATGGCGTGAGCAGGCTGAGAACACTCAAAGAGATCTGCAGGAATCCCACGAACGGGAGGAAGCTAATCAAATAGTAATGCAGGAATTGAGAGACCAGGTAGAGAACACACAAAGATCACTAAAGGCATTCATGGAATCCATTAACAAAGAGCTGAAGGAAGTTAGGGAGACCACAAAGGGAACGCTGAATGGAACCCAACAGAAGGAATGGGAGCACAAAGAAACCATAACCAATCAACTAAGTGATTTGAGGACAAACACTGAACACCAAATTAAGGAAGTAAAGAAATTCATATAACACCTAAAACAGAGCTTCAACAAAGAACTTGAAGCCATCAAAGCCGACCAACTAGAAGGAAAAGAGATAAAAAACAAAGTAGAGAGTCTTGACAGCAGGTTAGACCATGCAGAAGATCGAATCTCAGGGATTGAAGACAGCCTAGATATTATAGAGAAAGAACATACAACCATCCAAGACAAGTCCAAGAAATATGATAGATCTATCCAACACTTGGAAGACACCATCAGAAGGCCTAATCTAAGGATAATGGGTGTAGAGGAGCACCTAGAAACAGAAGTTAATGGTCTAGGAAATTTGTTTAACAGGATCCTAGCAGAGAACTTCCCAAACATGCAAAAAGATAGGCCTGTCCAGATACAAGAAGCCTTTAGAATCCCAAATAGACCAGACCAGAATAGGACATCCCACCGCCACATTATAATCCACACAGGATCAACTCAGACCAAGGAAAAGATCCTTAAAGCCGTCAGAGAGAAAATGGTAATCACTTATAAAGGGAAACCAATTAGAATCACCTCAGATTTCTCAGCAGAGACAATCAAAGCAAGAAGAGCCTGGAATGATGTATGCCATGCCCTAAAAACAAACAACTATCAACCAAGAATACTGTACCCAGCTAAACTCTCCTTCATAACTGAAGGCCAAATAAAAACCTTCCATAGCAAAGAAAAATTGAAACAATACATCTCCACCAAACCAGCCCTACAAAAGATTCTTAAAGATGTCCTACACATAGAAAACCAACAAGACCGAAATAAAGGCCAAGAAACTGCACCCAAACTGAGAATCCAAGAACCATAGGAAGAACCCAGTTTTCACAGCCCCCAAGGAGGTAGATAACATGGCAGGAACTCCCAAATACCTCTCAGTCCTATCTCTTAATGTTAACGGACTGAACTCTCCAATTAAGCGACATAGACTGTCTAGTTGGATGAAAAAACAAGACCCTTCTATCTGCTGCCTGCAGGAGTCACATCTTGCCCATAAAAACAAACACATTTTCAATGTTAAAGGCTGGAACAAAATCTACCAAGCAAACGGACCACATAAACAGGTGGGAGTTGCAATCCTAATATCAGATAAAATAGACTTCAAATTAAAATTCATGAGAAGAGATAAAGAAGGTCGCTACATACTAATTAAAGGATCTCTCCTTCAGGAGGATATTACAATTCTAAATATCTATTCGCCAAACAATGGAGCACCCAAATTTATCAAAGAAACACTACTTTCCCTCAAATCCCATATAGATCCAAAGACATTAATTGTTGGGGATTTTAACACACCACTCTCCCCACTAGATAGATCAACTCAGCAAAAACTCAACAGAGAAACCGCAGATCTAAACAGCTGCATAGATCAACTAGACCTAACTGACATTTACTGAACATTTCACCCAGCAGCATCAGAATACACGTTTTTCTCAGCAGCACATGGAACGTTTTCTAAAATAGACCACATTTTAGGCCACAAAGCAAACTTGTCTAAATTCAGAAACATTGAAGTTATACCTTGCATTCTCTCTGACCACAAGGGAATAAAATTAGAACTCAACACCAAAAGCCACCAAAGAAATTCGGTATCACATGGAGGCTGAACAACACACTGCTGAATCATGAGTGGGTCATGGAAGAGATTAGAAAGGAAATTCAAATGTTCATGCTATTCAACAAAAATGAACACACAAAATACCAGCTCCTCTGGGACACAGCAAAGGCAGTACTCAGAGGCAAGTTTATAGCTCTGAGCTCCTACATCAACAAATTGGAGAGATCTGAAACTAACAATTTAATGACACATCTAAACCTCCTTGAAAAAGAGCAGCAAGATAAACCCCAATCCAGTAGACGGAAAGAAATAATCAAAATTAAATCAGAATTAAATGAATTACAATCCAAAAAAACTATAGAAAGAATCAACAAAACAAAGAGTTGGTTCTTCGAAAAACTTAACAAAATTGACAGACCCTTACCAAATCTTATCAGAAAAAGAAGAGAACACACCCAAATTAATAAACTCAGAGATGAGAATGGAAACTTCACCACGGAAACAAGCAAGATCCAGAACATTATAAGGGAATACTTCTCAAAACTTTATGCTAATAAGTTTGAGAACTTGACAGAAATGGACCTCTTCCTAGCAAATATTGACATGCCAAAACTAAACCAAGATGAGATAAACTATCTTAACAGGCCCATATCAAGCATTGAAATAGAAACAGCAATAAGAGACCTCCCAGCTAAGAAAAGTCCAGGACCAGATGGTTTTACAGCGGAATTTTACAAGGCCTTCAAAGCAGAGCTCACACCAATTCTCCTCCAACTCTTCAATGAAATTGAAAGAGAAAGCGCACTACCGAACACATTCTATGAAGCCATCATAACCCTCATCCCAAAACCAGGCAGAGAACTATAGACCCATTTCTTTGATGAACATTGATGCAAAACTTCTCAACAAAATTTTGGCCAACCGACTTCAACAATTCATCCAAAAAATCATACACCACGATCAAACTGGATTCATTTCAGGGATGCAAAGCTGGTTCAATATACGCAAATGAATTAATATTATCCATCACATCAACAGGAGCAAGAATAAGAACCACATGGTTATCTCAATAGACGCAGAAAAAGCATTCGACAAGATCCAACACCCCTTCATGATGAAGGTTTTGGAAAAATTAGGAATCGGTGGAACATTCCTCAATACAATAAAGGCTGTATATGACAAACCTACAGCCAGCATTATCCTCAATGGTGAAAAACTAAAGCCATTTCCTCTTAACTCAGGAACGAGACAAGGATGCCCACTCTCTCCACTTCTCTTCAATCTAGTATTAGAATGCCTAGCTACAGCAATAAGACAAGATGCAGACATAAAGGGGATCCAAATAGGGAAAGAAGAAATAAAACTCTCCCTCTTTGCAGATGACATGATCTTGTATTTAAAGAATCCCATAGACTCCACTCCCAAATTACTCAAGCTGATTCATAACTTTGGCAAAGTAGCAGGTTATAAAATTAACCCCAAAAATCAATGGCTTTTCTGTATGCCAACAATGAGAAAAGTGTGGCTGAAATTAGGAAAGCAACTCCATTTGTAATAGCCCCACAAAAAATAAAATACCTAGGAATTAACTTAACTAAAGAAGTGAAGGACCTCTATGATGAAAACTTTAAAATCTTAAAAAAGGAAATCAACACAGAACTTAAAAAATGGCAAAACCTCCCATGCTCCTGGATTGGAAAGATTAACATCGTGAAAATGGCAATACTTCCCAAGGCTATCTACAAATTCAACGCAATACCTATCAAAATCCCACCCTCATTCTTCAAGGAAATAGAAGAGGCAATCCAAAAATTCATATGGAACAATAAAAGACCCCGAATAGCAAAAACGCTCCTCAACGGAAAGAACACTGCTGGAGGAATATCAATACCAAATTTCAAACTCTACTATAAAGCCATAGTAATCAAAACAGCTTGGTATTGGCATAAGAACAGACCTCAGGACCAATGGAATAGAATTGAAAACCCAGAAATGAACCTACAGACCTATAGCCATCTAATCTTCGATAAGGGAGCTAAAACAATAGAATGGAAGACAGACAGCCTCTTCAGTAAATGGTGCTGGCAAAACTCTGGTTAACTACATGTAGAAAACTAAAGCTAGATCCTTATAAATCACCCTGCACCAGAATCAACTCCAAATGGATCAAAGACCTTGAACTCAAAGCAGACACTCTGAAAACATTACAGGATGGAATAGGAGAAACCCTGGGTCTCCTTGGCTCAGGCCAAAATTTTCTGAATAGAGACCTGGAAACACAACAAATCAAAGAAAGGTTGGACAAATGGGGTTGTATAAGGTTGCAGAGCTTCTGCAGGGCAAATGACATAGCTAGCAAGATCAGTAGAAAGCCTACGGACTGGGAGAAGATCTTTACTAGCCATACAACGGACAAGGGTCTCATATCTAAAATATACTTGGAACTCAAAAAATTAAACCACCCAACAACAAATCCTCAAAGAAACAACTGCCCAATAAGTAAGTGGGCGAAAGACTTAAAGAGAAGCTTCTCTGAAGAAGAAAGAAGGTGGCCAATAGACACATGAAGAAATGTTCAACATCCCTAGCCATAAAAGAAATGCAAATCAAAACAACATTGAGATATCACCTCACTCCAGTTAGAATGGCAAAAATCAAGAACTCTAACAACAACAGATGCTGGAGGGGATGTGGACAGAAAGGAACCTTACTTCATTGTTGGTGGGAATGTAAACTTGTTCAACCACTTTGGAAAGCAGTATGGAGGTTCCTCAAAAGACTCCATATAGAGCTCCCCAATGACCCAGCAATCCCACTTTTGGGCATTTACCCAAATGACCACAAACAAGGCCACACTAAAGCTACCAGCACAACTATGTTTATTGCAGCATTATTTACCATAGCTAAGATATGGAACCAACCCAGATGCCCCTCAGTAGATGAATGGATCAAGAAGATGTGGTATATATACACAATGGAATTCTATGCCTCCATCAGAAAGAATGACATTTCCCCATTTGTTAGGAAATGGAAAGGCTTGGAAAAAATTATATTAAGTGAAGTAAGCCAGGCCCAAAGAAACATAGGTCCCATGGTTTCCCTTATTTGCAATATCTAGTATAGGTATGAGTCAAGCGGAAAAAGTCAGAGAATATGATGTTAGGAAAACGAACCCTCAAATATGTATTTTAATGTTTTTTTTCTTTCATGCATGTGTTCTAACGCATTTATAAGATTATTTCTTTGTTGCATTGTATGTCCCTCCTCCACAGTGTAACACCCGCTTTCACTATATTTGATGTCAGTATAACATGTGGAGGAGACGGGGACAAACAAGTCGTTTAAGGATTCAGGTGGACCTGTTGCAACAATGAGAAGTACAAAATGTCATGTCAAAACCAGCTTTACAATGTCGGTGGGGGGGGGTATGATTGGGTGGGGGGGAGGGGGGAGGCTGGGAAGGGAGGTGAAGGGTAAACAAAGGAGGAGGCTGCAATGCTTGGTAAGAAATGTATGCATTATCCTGCCCATGTAATTGTAACTCCTCTGTACAGTATGTTCTCAAATAAAATAAAATTAAATTAAAAAAAAAAAAAAGAAAATGTGGTATACACACGCGCGTTTGCGTGTGCACGAGCACACACACACACATACACACACACACACACAAAATGGAATTCTATCCCTCCATCAGAAAGAATGACACTGCCCCATTTGTTAGGAAATGAAAAGACTTGGTAAAAATTTTATTAAGTGAAGTAAGCCAGACCCATAGAAACATACCTTGTTTTTCCCTTGTTTGCATGTCTAGGACAAGCAGAGAAGATCAATGGGTAGATACATATGATCATATAAGATGATGTTAAGTGAAATGTACCCCAAGTCAGAGACCCAAGTGTTTTTTGCTTTTGTTTTTAATTAATCATAATGTACTATGTGATTGGCTTGTTGGTTCATTTCCTCACGATATAACCCGTTTTCACTGTATTTGATTCCAGTGTTCTGCATCGTATATACAGTTTTTGTAATTTGGGGAGTGGAAGCGATATAGCAGAAAGCTTAAATGGGGATGCAGTTTGACCCATTGTGAGGATGAGATTTACAGGACACTATGTGGAAAAATGAATTTACAAAGTAAGGCAGGGGTCGAGTAGGGAAAAGTTGGAGATTTGGGGAGGGAAAAGATGGTAGGGTTGGGGCTGGGAAGATGGCTCAATGGTAGAGTGCTTGCCTTGCATGCCTGAGGCCCAGGGTTTGATTCCTCAGCACCACATAAGCAAAAAGACAAAAGCCGGAGGTAGCGCTGTGGCTCAAGTGATAGAGTGCTAGCCTTGAGCTGAAGAGCTGAGGGACAGCACCCAGGCCCAGAGTTCAGGCCCCACGATCGGACCAAGAAAGAAAGGATGGTAGGGGAAAAACGAAGGAGGAGGAACAATGCTCGATAGGAAATGTACTCATTAACAACTCATGTAACTATAAGCCCTCTGTACAGTATTTTTACAATAAAAAAATAGAAAAACACCTCTGCCTGATGTAGATTTCCACTGCTGCCCTCAGCATTGCATTTTCTGCCTTTTCTGGATGTGGTTAGGTCCACCTGCACAGTGGATCAGTAGTCTTCAAGGCATCTTGGTCCTGAAGTGCGACATGGATAATCCAGTGGTGGTTGGAACCAGGCCAAGGACAGGACAAAACCACTTCCAGGACATAGCTTCTTTATTACCCACGCAACTAGGATTTCTAGCAGAATTTCTCTGAATTTGACTCCAGAAAATAATAACTGAACCAAAAGGAAAGGTCACCACACACTTCTCTCCTTCCCCCATCCCTTCCTTTCTCCCTCCTTGGGAAAGTAGAAAATAATTTTGCAGGTTTTGGCAAACACACAAATTGCCAACGACCTCCACTGCTAAACTAGGTTTCAAGTCACTAAGTCATGTAAACAGATAGTACTGCACTTATTATTCTGGACAATAATTTCAGGTTGTTTGATGTTTTAATTTTGTTGTTGTTGTTGTTGTTTGTAGGGGGTCCTGAACTCTGGGTCTGGGCACTGTGCCTGAACTCTTCAGCTCAAGGCTAGCGAACTATCACTTGAGCCACAGCGCCACTTCCAGTTTTTCTGCTTATGTGGTGCTGAGGAATTGAACCCAGGACCTCATGCATGCAAGACAAGCACTCTACCACTGAGTCCCCTTTCCAGCCCTAATGCTTTAATTCTTTAAAATTTCTTTTTGTCAGTCGTGGGGCTTGAAGTCAGGACCGGTGTATTAACATATCCCTAGTTCTTGAGCTCAAGGTGAGCCTTCTACCAATTGAGCCACAGTGCCACTTCCTGTTTGGAGATAAGTGTCTCACAGACTGTCCTGCCAGGGTTTGCTTTGAACCGTGAATTTTTAAATCACATTTCTTCTAGGTGTTTATTGGTACATTACAGTTTTCCTGGAATTTAAAGTTTTCTGTAAACCTTTGTCTTCAAGTAATCCAACAGCATTAAACATTACATTTAGAAGCTGTCCTGTAGCCCATCCCTTTTGAAATTATTATGTTAAGATGAAATTCTTATTCTTGGGCTGGGAAGGTGGCTCAGTGGTAGAGCGCTTGCCTTGCATGCCTGAGGCCCTGGGTTCGATTCCCCAGCACCACATAAGCAAAAAGACAAAAGCCGGAAGTGGTGCTATGGCAATTGGTAGAGTGCTAGCCTTGAGGTGAAGAGCTGAGGGGCAGCGCCCAGGCCCAGATTTCAGTCCCCACGACTGGACTCCCCCCCCCCCCCCCCACAAAAAAGAAATTCTTATTCTTTGTATAAACAACCCATTAAAGTCCAATTGGAAATATGCTAATTTCGGCAGCCTTGAGTCACCTTCCTCTTTTTTTCCCCTCCAATATCTTTTCTTGTTTTGGAACAAGTGTCATGGACTCCCCAACCATTCAAAAGGAAGCTTATTCCATTAATTAAATAGTAAAGGAATCAAGCAGGTCTGCATCTCAAGGTAAGTTTGAGTATAATGTTAATTCACATCAATGAATTTTCAGTCATTTTGATAATTTTTGTTAAACCACTCATTAAAGAGGTTCCAAAAAGTAAGAATCAAAAACCATGTTCTGCTTTCTAAGAAGGTTTAAAAAGCTAGTAATTCAACAAAGCACATTCTATTTTTCCAAGATTCCATAGTGAAAAATTTCTCTTTTATCATAGCCCTTACCACTGACCCCATCCCTTCAAATTTGTAGCTTTATTCAATTTTCTTGTTCCAGCTTTTATTTTTGTACTAGCCACAGTAATCTCCTTGTAGCATTTGAAAATTAAATTACATTTGTTGTTAGAGAGCTCAATTCATATTGCCAAAGGCAGAATCATGATCATATCATAGAGAATAAAATAGGGAATATCATTAATGTGATCATATGCAACTATTCCATAAATTAATATAAATACCACATAAAAGTGCATCTTCATAAACTTTTAAAACTGCAAAATAGTTACATATCTATGCCAGAAAATAATTCAGATCACAAGTGTAAGAGACTAAGCTAAACCTTTTATATCTTCCCTATATTCTTTGTAAAATTTTCTTTTTGCATTAACTTTCAACTTAGGGCTTCCTAGCAACAAGTTATAAGTTGATATCTTTGGATTTTAGTCACTTCTGAGTAACCTCTTTGCTTTACACCACAAGTTAGTCCCTCATGTTAAATACCTGAGAAATAACTTGTCCATTGTGCCTGCAAGAGGAATACCCAAGTCTACTGTGCCCATTCTTGTCTTACTTTGTTTGGGAATGGGGTATCACAGACGGGGGTGTCAGGGATCAAGTGTCTGGAACCATGATGCTAAGAATTATGGGTAGCAGAAAAGAGTAGCAGAGACTAAGATACCAGGGAAAGGGTAATTGTGACTGTAATTGCAGGGTTGCAGTGGCAGGATATTAGGTAGCAGCAACAGCTTTGCAGAGGTTGTGATAGCTACTACAGACATCCAGAACAGTTTAGCAGGGAAAAGGAAGCATAGATAAACTGAAAGATAAAAATTGTGAATATTTGTAGGACACAATCAGGGTAACAAGGTCATGGGTGTGCAAACTGGGTACCCAGTACTAGGGTAGAAGCATTTGGCATGGTGGGCTGATGTAGTGCAGAGCTCTGCGTTTGCCTTTCCAGTTTTGGCTGTTAGATCTTTAGGGAACTACCTCTAGCAGCTCATTATCAGCTTGTTGTGTTCAGGTACGTACCATCTATAAATGTCTATTCCAAGAAGATTGCATTCTTTGACATCAGCTATAGGATCTTTGCCCTAAGCATCCTGAGAGACCACACTCCACAATACTGCAGAACTGGTTCCACATAGTGAGCTGCAATCACCTTATACAACTCTCGCTGCTCCTCTCCAGTGTCAATTATCATGGTAACAAGGGATCTGAGATGTGCTCAGTAGCAGTGGGAAGCTACCAATTCTTATCCTGGCATTCTGAGAGTTCCCTAGAAATGGGCAAGATCACTTGCTGGTCTGGTCTTCCAACCTCTTTCTGGCTCTGGATAGTCAGACTCTTGTAATTCAGATGGGTTACTGTGATGTCCAGTTGGCCTCAAACTTGGTCTGTCTTCTCTCTCTAGGTGCTCATCAGCTTCAGCTGCCTCTCCTTTTCCCTCCAGGTAGCTCACTTCATCTCCACATCCTTTGAATTGTGCTTCATGTCAACCTGTGTCTTTCACACCAAACGTTCCACTTTCTCATATACATCTCTAGCTGTGATTCTGGCGCAACAAGCTCATGTAAGGTCTGTATCTGTTTATCAAGATTTGAACTGGATTCCAAGGTGGTACTAGCTAACTGAGAACATGGGAAGCATCTTAAATACTCCACTGCCATTCACTGCTCATTGAGAAAGATGTAAATCTGTTGTGGTCAGTCTCTCCTTTTCCATTTCTGTTTCAGCAGAATAAAGTGAATTCACAGTGGAGCTACCAGACCGCTGCTCTGTCAGCAAGTGACCCAACCAAAGATAATTTAGTGAGAGGATACTTATCAAATATACTAGGGTAAATGCACATATTTGTAGGACACTACTAAGGCTTTCATCAAACTAGTTATTTTATGTCCCAAATGGCAGACCAATCTTAGGCTCTCCCCTAGATTTTCCTGTTCTGAAGTCCCTGAGGACTTCTAAATACAACTCACACTAGTAACATGGGTGAATAGAAAAGTAAGTGCGTATGGAATTAGTATTCTGAGGGTGTGCTAAGGTGTTGTTTGTCATGACTACCATGAAATCAATGTCCTTTCTCTGACTTTCACCATATCTCTTTATTTGGTATAAGTGGCAGGTTTCTTTGTGTGTCTTTTTACCTGTTAGTTCAGTGCACAGGTTAAAACATTAAGCATGCCAAACCATGGGTTTCCATTGTTCTAGTGGACATTTTGCATCCTAGGACCTTTCTTCCCAGTAACTCTCTTCTTGAGCCCTCATATGCATATCCTTACAGAAGTGAATGTCTCACAAACCATGGAATATAGTTGCTCAATGATGATTATCTCACACAAATACTCAAGCAGTTTTGGTCTGGAGCCTTTCTAAAAGGCCTTGGACTAGGTACTGTTGGCAACATTGACAGTAATTTCTCAGAGCAATACCACTGACATCAAGTGAGCCTTGATTACTATTTAGCCCTTAGTAGTCCTACCTAGTGTATGAACACATGAAGAAACCCTGTTTAGCTTATTGCACAGTGTCCCCGTCAATGAAATCATTCTGAGCCTAGGAGAAAAATCTCCATTTGTAAAGCACTACACATAAGAAGCAGATGATTCCCCATACTCAAACTTCAGGAGAACAGAGTATAAGGATGTCTACACAGTTGGGAAATATGATTCTGAGGGGTGGGAAGGGATGAGTTTAGATAGCCAAGAAGTAATTATAAGTTTCTGAATTCCTTACCTAACTTCCGTCTTCCCCTCAGATTCAATTCAAGAAGTTGTGGAATGTTTATGATCACAAAATGAAGTTTTTAATCCCAGGTGCAAACTCTAAGCATTCTTGTTACTTCTTCCCACCTGCCCCTGATATAAAGGGTTAGAAGGGCAAAGGGGAAGGAAACCCATGCTCAGGAATATAAATGGAGCTTAAAAGCCACTGCAGTCTCTGAATTTCTTTGTTGAAGGTAAGATAAAAGGCAGCTTGAGTTTCTAAGAACTCAGTGTCTAGGCTATATGGCTCCTTCAGAACTTCTTTTCCTCCTCCTGTGTTTTGAGAGCAACAGTTAGTAAAGTGCTTCTGTCTTTTGGGGCAACCTTTCTCTTCACACAATGCTTAAAGTGGACAATAGGTGGAAGGTGTCATTAAATTTAAAAAAGTATGAAATAGCACACAGTGTGTGCTTCCCCTGAATTCCTGGACCTAACAAATTCCCAATTGTGAAGACAAAGTGATTATGGGTGAATACTAACAACCGCCCCTGAATGGTGAACCTAGAACACTTTTCCCAAAGCAGGTTCTGTCCAGTACAGTAGTTACCACCTATAATCCTGGTTATTAGGATGGCTAAGATCAAGTGGATCAAAGAACCTATAGACCATGCAAGACAGGAAAGCCTAAGATATTGAGTCCCAAAAGAAGAAACTGGGCCAAGGAGAGAAAACTTATCATTGCTGGAAAAGGAAGACTTAACTAGGAGAATGTTTCTCTGAATACAGACATGGGTATAATTATAACAAAGTTCTAAGTTGTGGCTCATCAGTAGAAACTATCAAGTCAAGCCTCACTAAGGCTAAAATAAAACTTACAAAAATAAAAATATCTATTTGCATTTCAGTAGTAACATCTTCTTTAAGGAGAGAGAGACAGAGAGAGAGACAGTGGGTGCTGTCTGAGATTATGTATGGGACAGAATTGGTATTTTAAAATCATCATATTGACACTATCCTTTAGTTTTCCCATTCAAGTCTGTTGGCATTTTTAGCTCTACCACTGGAAACACTCAATTCTCGCTTTCTCTGGTTAACTGGAGATAAACAGGTAATGTATACATCAACCTGGGTTGGTTTCAAACTATCATCTTCAGATATGAGCCATTATTCTCAGCCCAGTATTTCCAGTAAATTACTTAATTTTTCTGACTCTCAGCTTCTTCCTGTGTGGAAAGTGAAAAGAATTACTTTGTGGACCTTAGAATCCGGTGGGAGTTATGATTGGGTGCAGGAAGTATAAGTGTTCAGGATGTGTGGACAGAGTCTGACACTCTGATAAAACTACTGATGTTTATATTGAAATGAATTCCAGGAATTGGAAACAAGATGGATTTTTCTGTTCTTTATCCATTTATGGGCATTGAGGGAGCCACAGAAATTCAAGGAGAACAGGGAAGCAAATTCAGCAGTTGTACTCTGTAGATGATATATTCACAATGAGCTATACCTCTTGTGGACAGGGACTGGAGGAAAAATCAGAGAAAGCAAAGTAAGTGATGAGATTGTGAAATAAGAAATGAACTCATCGACTCATAAAATGGTGAACTGTATGTACACTACCTTAACAATAACAAATTTAAAAATCTGGGTTGATGATCCTCTCCTCCAATTTTTGTAGGGGCCCTTAAGTCTCAGGCCCACCTATGGAATTTTTAAAGGTCACATTATATGATAATTAATGTAGAGCCAGATTCTCTTAAGAAATGTTATAAGAAGTATTTCATTCTTAGTACTTGTTTCTCTTTGAGTGACGATTCTATATGTTGTTGTCAGAGCTATTTTTTTTACTTTTTGTTTTTAGTACTTGTTAGGTGTTGACATCCTTCTTAAAGCTTTACGACAAAGTTCTACTGTATCTTGGCACCCTGCCCCTCACTAAAATGGTAGTCAATCTATGAAATTAATGTACTTCAGTATGAGTTTTATTTATTTATTTAGTTTGTCGGAGGTGGTGAACTCTGGGCCTGATTGCCATCCCTCAGCTCTTCAGCTCAAGACTAGTGCTCTACAAGTTGACCTACAGTACCACTTCTAGCTTTTTGTGCTTAGGTGGTGCTTAGGAATCAAACCCAGGGTCTCGTGCATTCAAGATAAGCTGTATACCACTGATCCACCTTCTCAGCCCCTATGAGTGGTATTTTTGTGCACTGGTCTATCAAACAAATGAATAATTTGCTACTAGATATATTCAAAATTATGAATTATCTGATATTTTAATGAATAAAAATGTTATCATTGATACTAGGAAGTGTTTGTCTCCCCATACTAAAAACATGGAGGAGGGTATTTTAAACTAAAACTACAAAAGAAATTTTAAGATCTTGTTGCTAACAAATATGTCCAGGTGTTATTACATTAAACAGAAAATTCAAAATGGTTTTTCTTCATGAATACAGAGATCACAGGTCTTATAATACTTATTTCAAAATGCAAACTAAAGAGGAAAATCAGTCAGGAGGTAAAATTTATATTGAATTTTAATATTTTAAGAAGAAAAGGAGATCCTAGATGGCAGAGTAAAGACAAAGCAATATCAGAACCCTATATGCTCAGTACTAAATAAGAAGCTTTAATTGAAAAATTGAGCTGGAATGAGCACATCAGGCAAAGGCAAGCAATCAGAGCCTACCACCAACAAAGAAACACTATAATGTATATCTCAGAAAAAGGAAACAAGTTCCTTATACTTGATTTCAATGATACACATAATCCCCCCTACACACACACACACACACACACACACACACACACACACACACACACACACACACACACAGACGAATGTGTATGCAACAGCTCAACCTACTCACATCCTTTCAACATGAATCAAAGATCTTCTTTTAATATTTGAAACTTTAAATGTTTCAAGTCTTGTAAATAATTGATAACAGATGCATAATCAAATATTTTTGGAATAACACTCTGATATGGAAATGAGAGTTCATGATGGTTATAACTGTAAGGTCTGCACAGGTACACCTCCCTCTCTTTTGGCTAAGTTTCTGCCCAGTATCTGTTACCTAGGTAACTGGCAGACTTGGAAGCAGTCATCTTCTCCTCCAGCTAGGTCACATCCAGATCCAGTGTGGCCACACCCTTCCCCTACCTTGCCACACGTCTTTCTGTTCCTGGCCTTGATAATCCTGGCCCAGAGTTTGGTCACACCACTTCCTTTCCCACCCTCCTTTCCTTTTTCAGCCATGCTTCTCCACCATGCATGGTGGGGGCAGCTGTTCGGTAAATAGACTTTTCCTGCCTGAATAGCATGTGGTGTTCTCTTCATCGGCTACCTAATGAAACCTACCTATTTAATATACCTTACAATAACTACTTAAAACATCTCTGAATCGCAAAAGAATTAAAAAAGTTTCAATCTGCATTTTGGGACTACATTTCTACCAGCTATTTTGCAAAGGCTTAATAAGAAGTTGCGAGATCCAATCTTACATACCAAATTAATACAATTAATATATGTGTAAGTGAAGTGAAAGACAGTGATCAGAGACCTATGGTGCCTCCAATCAGCCAGCTGCACACTGTGACACCTTTGATTCAGCTGGGCCAGGCCCACAGTTGTCTTCCCCTTGTTGGGGTTGGGGATGGTGGCTGTGTGGGGAGGGAGGAGGCCTCATGCGAGGCCAAGCAGGGGTTGGTGCTGAGAGCAGTGCAGCAAGTATGGGAGGCCCTGGCAGAGGCTTTGAAGGGAAGAAGGAGGCAGTAGGCCAGCAGCTCAGGCAGCATCAGCCCTAAAGGCAGTTGGGATCTGGGGAGTGTCTGTGAGGTTCAGAATTTGAGGTGAATCTCCTGGGGCCTGGTTGCCTGGTGAGGAGAGGAAGGAGTCTCAAATCCCACCCAAACAGACAATGAGAAATGAGACAACCCGTGCCTAAAGAATTTCAAGAACAAAGGCAGGGACTTATAGGTAAACTCTGGGGGCAGGGAGGGCAGCAGCACTGGGGCTATGGTTGTCATGCCCTGTGGACGCCCTTGGAAGTGAGTGAGGACCAGCTCCACTGTGGGCTAGGCCTCTCTCTCGCCTTGAAGCAGGCACCAGGAATTGCCAGCACAGCCTTAGCCCATGGAGCTGGCCTGTTTTGGGTGCTGCAGACCGGACAGCTGCTAGGAGGCTATAAGCAGGAGGGCAGAAAAGTATGGCTGGTAGGGGCTGCTCCAGCCCAGCCAGGCCCAGGGCCACTGGGGAAGTTCCAGCTCTGGATCAGGACCAGGCATTGCTCCCCAGACAATTAGGGCCTCTGGGGACCTGCAGAGTGGCCGCCACGTGCGGGTTGTGAACTTCCTTAGCATGGCTGAGGAGTCTCCATGGAGAGGCGCATTAGTTCCTGTGCCTCTCCCATCTTCTGGATTCCTGCTCTCCTCCTGCCATGTCCAACTACAGGAGTCAACTTCTCCAAGCCACTGAGAGGCCTTCCCAGAGTTGCTCACAGGGCTTTCCAGGCTGCGTCACCACACATGTAGGCTCACAGGGTGCCATCCTCCAGGCAAAGCTTACCCCCATTTCAGCTTGACTACCCCTGCTTAGGGGACCATGAACTGCATTCTTACACAGAAAGCCAGGGGTACACAAGGCCATCCTGCAGGCTAAGGCATCTTTTCCTTCCTCTTGCTCAGATGTAGGGCAGCTGTGGAGCCAACTGCAACATCACATTTGATTATCTAAAAGGAAGAGGATAAACGTGTCATTGTCCCAGATATAGCTGCCCCTGGGGTTCTCTGTGTACACTTGCCTTGTGTTGAGATAAGGATCTCCAAAGTCCTCTTGGAGCCAGTTCCGATGCGAGCACACAAGAGTCATTTATTGCAAGCTCAAGCCTGGACTCACATCTGTCACCGCAGCAGTGGGTCAGAGTTGAGAGCCCCAACCCTTCAGTTAACAGGGATGTTTTTTAGGGTATAGGGTTGAGGTAAGGGGTTCCTACCTTGGCAGTTACATGATTAGTTGACATTTAGTGACTGAATCTTGTAACAATCTTATTGGCTAGCGTGCACAGGCTAAGCAGTAAGCATCAAACTGTTAACTATCTTATGAAACATCTGTAGCTTTATGTACCTTCCTGTCATCCGCTGATGGCTATTGCTAGGGAAGTTATGGGCAGAACATTATTGTGACATTTCACAGTTTTTACAGGAACCTGAGTTTTTACTTTCAGTAAAAGTCTTTATTTACAATGGGTACTTTCAGTAAAGGCCTTCACAATGGATACTTTCGGTAAAGGCCTTCAAAATGGAGTCTAAGTCCAGAATGCCTGTACTTTGGATAAGGCCTCTCACTAGGGGTGTGTGTGTGTGTGTGTGTGTGCGTGTGTGTGTTTGGTGTGAGAGAGTCAGACACAGCAGAGGTTTGGGTTAAAACACTCCTTCCCTTCAGCATTGAGTTTTGGTATCTAGTTTTGGTATCCTCCCCAATTTTGAGTTCTAAAGTTGTCCTTATAAATACTTTTATCCGTTGATCTTCTTGATATTCAGATTCCTAAGGTCTGCTTGTGAACTTCAACATTTGCTTCATGAAGGTGTTGCATTTCTACTAACTTGTATGAAGCAATTTGCTCTCTTTAAGTGCAGTTTGTGCTGTGTTAGTGGTTTTACTTAGCTCAGACTGTTGTGGCCCAGGCTGTGACTATTAATTCTGAAATTAGTTTAGGCCAATATGAGATACTATCCTTTCAGTATATCTCGTGAAAGAAGTTCAGCATCTTTATTGGAATAATTTCCTGCTGTAAATACAAACAAAAACATCCAGTGGTATAAATGTATAATCAGTTGTTTTTAGTTAAATGTACACCATTGTAATGAAAAAATCTTTTTACTGAAGTGAGTATTTGGAATGGGAAAATATCAAATATTATAAAACTTAAAAATTGATCAAATACCAAAAGAAAAGACACTTATCAGGAATGAAGTACAAATGTAAGTGTTTAATGATTAAGTGAAATATTTGAGAGTCATATCCACATAGGAAATACATAGGAAAATAAAGAGGAAAGTCATTGAAATCCCATCTTACACACCAGAATATCTATCACCACTCAGATAAATAAACTTCTGTATTTGGTTTTGTAGCATTATAAGCTAGTGCAAGCCATAGGGAAATCATAATGGAAGTTTACACAATACCAAAAAGACACGTTGATGACCTTTACCGCAACTAGATACATACTGAAGTAATATAAATTAACATGAACATCCATGTCCATGGCAGAAGCAACCAAGCTGTGTAATCAACCTAGATGCACCAGAAAGAAGGAATAAAGAAAATGTGCTATTCATAGCTTAAATATGTTCTGTTATATAAGAGAAGTGAACGTTTCTACTGTATCATTGGTAAATATTTCTGGATATATACTTAATCTTAATTTCACTGGGTTTTTTGGCATTGTGTTTTTGCTTTAATGAGGGTCCTCCCAATTTATTTTCATAGCAGTTACAATAGGTTGAAGATATTGTATAATATGTGAATATTAGATCAAAAATTAAATATATCAACAGAACATACAGGACCATCATATATAGTTTGTAAGTTGCAATTTTAAGAAGGCAACAGTTGAGGAAAAAGACAATGTTAGAAGCTTAATAACAAATACACAGACATGGAAAAATACAAAAAATGTGCAAATAATTAGTGATAATAGTAACAAAACAAAATAGTAACAAAATGTTTTAAAAATGAAACTATTAAAATAATACTTAATATCATCAAATAAATATGCCATGGAAGAAAATTTACCATAGACATATATTTCCACATAATTTGTTTTACTTGATAACAAATGGATTAGAAGAAAATGTAATTACATGTCTGAAGATGATAACACTTTCAAGTGTCATTGACTGAATCCAGCAAAGGAAAGTAAAAGATGTAGAGAGTAAGAACAACCTGGATGAAGATACTCTGTAGAACTTTGTGAGGAAAGAAGGTGCTCAGTTTTTCTCATCAAAATAGAATTAGGACAGCTACCTTTTGACACAACAGTTGTAATGTAGAGTAGTCGAGTTACTGATTCAGATAGTAATTTATTACTTTTATTCCCTAATCTTATGATGTAATTTCCAAATGATGTGAGTGATCCTAGATTTTCTGAGCCCTTCTTTCCCCCAATATTTCTAATTCCTCTCCCTGCCAATGATTCTTCTGCTACTCTCATTTCTACTTGTTTCTGAACTCAAATCCTGTAACCTTTTGGTTCATGAGAAAGAGCTGGAGAAATATGAGGATGGCCTGGAGTCTGAGCTAACATACACTCCAGCTTCGAGGATCTGGTGAAGAACTTTCACCTGGGCCTTAGAATCAGATATTAATTGACCTCTTTGGAATTGGAGAAACTCATTCCCTCAGACAGAATCTGTCATTCCTTGACTTTCTCTGAAAATATTTGGTAGTAGGGCACAATTCAGAGAATGAGCTTTCCCAATGTCCGAAGGAACAGGTTCAAAACTAAAAGTGGCCTCAGTTCCCACAGGGCCAGTCAGAAGCCCAGAGATCACACTTTCACACTTTCTTCCTCATCAGGGACCTACTGGTAGGAATAGACTATGAGCAAAGTCTAAGATGGAGATTAAGTGAGACTGGGTCTAAGGAGGACACAAAAGAATTACCCTCTCTTTGACTAAAAGTAAGTTGTGTAGTGAAATATGACAACTTCCTTCATCTATGAAAATTCACTAGGTGAGTTTTCTCACTGCCACTTTGCAAGAGGTCAGTTTCTCCAAAGGAGAAGTTATTAAATGTTGTGACTGTCACTTTGCTCTCTAGGCTGTTGTCTCCATCACCCCTTCCCTTGCCAGGAATGAATTGCTTCTTTCAGGCACTCAACTATATGTCCTGACTCTTAGGCAGGAATACTATAGGTTATTATCTTGCTAACCTCTTGCATTTGAGGTAGAATAGATCCAGGCTCTGCTCATGCCAAGAGGTAGATGGAAGAGGTGAGTATAACCTCAGGTTTGTACTGAAGAACAATCATATTGAAAAAAAATTTAAATGAAATTAACAGTTGAGTGATTTAGGGTTTATAGCCACAAAATTTAGGTAATTATTAGTAACAAATCTAGAATCATGGATTAGGAAGAGAACAGTGAAGTTGTTTCAGGATACAATGGAAGAGACACACCATAGCCATAACAGGAGATGAGAGTTTGAAGGAACTATTGGCATAGGTGCATTTACTACCTTAAGAGCGACCTTGGATAGGAGGCTTTTAGAATAATATCTAAAAGAGAGGGACTCGCTGGGCACTGGTGGCTCACACCTGTAATCCTAGCTATCCAGGAGGCTGAGATCTAAGTATTATGCTTCAAAGCAAGACAAGGCCAAAAAACCCAAAAGTAGTGCTGTGGCGCAAGTGGCAGAATATTATCCTTGAGCTCAGGGACACTGCCTAGGACCTGAGTTCAAGCTTCAGGATCAGCAAAACAACAACAACAAAACAATAATGATAAAAGAAATAAAAGAAGGACTTAAAGATATGACATGAAATGATGATCGTGTGTAACTGTTTAGGGAACATAAAAGGAGACAAAATTTGGAGTAAAATGGTGCTTATTCATTACTAATCAAGGATGCAAAGCAAATGCCAAATTCTTCTTCTCAAAAATTTCCAAACTTTGGCTGGGAAGGTGCCTCAGTGCTAGAGTGCTTGACTTGCATCCATGAGGCCCTCGGTTCGAATCTTCAGCACCACATACACAGAAAAAGCCAGAAATGGTATTATGGCTCGATTGGTAGAACACTAGCCTTGAGCGGAAGTGGTGAAGGACAGTGTCCAGGCCCAGAGTTCAGGCCTTTTGACAGGCCAAAATAAAAACAAACAAACAAACAAAAACTTCCAAACATCTTTTCTCATAATTGAGGGGCGCCTCCTTTTACAGGAATTCTCCTTATCTAGCTCAAGGTCATCAGAACTTCAGTAGATTTTCCTGTTGAGATGTAACGCACCTAACTCTACTGAACCTAATCATGACTAGGAAGGTATGGACATTGATACATTTGTTGTATTTTTTCTTATGAATATATAACACTGTCAGCTATTATATATAATATATATTATAACATACAATATATTATACATTATATATTAAATATATTATAACATAAAATATATTATATATTAACAGACTTCCTAATTTTAGAGTTAGGAGCAAGCAATATATTGAAAGAAAAATACTTGAATCTCTGAGTAATTTATCTTCCACAGGACAATACCAGGTTTCATTCTTATTACCCAAAGACCAACATATAAAGCGATGCCCATGGATGTGGTTCTCTGCATTTTTTAAAGTGTGATCAGAATATACATGTATATATGTATATAGATATACATATATACATATATATGTATATATACATATATATATGAAATACTGTTTTATAATAGTGAATGTGTAAAACTATAGCAACAGATAAATAAGTGAACACCTATGTGCACACACACTCAATCACTTTCAAGTGTAAGAATTTCTATGCTCCCTATCCACCTACACAGAGAGTACATGAGGTGCCCTTGAATTGTCCAGGAAGTTCTTTATCTGGCTAAAGTCGCTTCACATCCTTTGTTCTCTAAGTAGCCAGATGTTATGTATTCAACAATACTTGCTACAGCCAAAAGTATCCACCCTCACACACAGAGGAACTTGGATTTCAGAAATGCCACAAATAAGTAGGAGGTACAGCAGTACTTTTCAAAATTGAATAGATGACATATTTATTAGAAAGCTTGTAAGAAAAAAACGCTAGTGTAGAATAAAATACTTGAAGAAAACTACAGTTTAAATTATTTATAGCCAGGTGCTGCAATAGAAAATAAATAAAAATAAAAAAAATTACATATAATTTATTACCAAGTTTGTACAAGGAAAATAGGATATGACACGTGGCCACATATGACTTCAAGTTACAAAGTTCCAGGGCATTTCCCCACTCTTGAGAATTAGGAGTAATCCATATTAAAAAAAAAAGACGAACGTTTTATACCAAAACATACTCTATGTTATACAAAGGAAATGCAATAAGAATGTATTTCAGAGTCTAGTAACATCATATGGTATAAAGAATCTGATTAACTGATTCATAAAAATGGATACAATGCAGTTAAAACATCCAATATCTCGTGTCAACTTAGCAGAATACTTTCAATCTATGATGTCTATTTTGTATATTATCCAGCACTATCCATCCCATAATGGCAGAAGGATCTTCCTGAGAAATTCCAGAGACTTGTCTACTGTGAGTGCTCAATATAGACCTGTTTCCATTCTCTATTATTTGGGCATGTGATAGACTGAATATCTGATAACTTGCCAAAGGCAAAATTCGGGACTGGTTTCCAGTAATGATATTTTGGTTCTCAGAAAAAAAGGAAAATTGAAGACAGATTGAAAATCTACCAGATCCCTGAAAGATTTCTATCATTGTGCTAAAACTGTACCCTTCTACTGACACTTGAACAAACTGCAGTAATTGTCACTCCAACCACATGTCCAAAAATTGGCTTTCCAAATATTGGCCTGTTTTCACTTTGGTAAATCAAGACATACTATTCTGGCCCCGTTTTAGTTATACTGTCTGCTATGGTTGCCCCAAGGGATAGTTGACCTTACCAATTTCTTAAATTTTAGGTCATCACACAATCACTTCATAGGCCTTAAACATTAAAATTATCTATCCATATAAGTCTGCATTACATACTTATTACTGTTTTTCTTCATTTGTCATGTTTTTCATATTTGTATCCCAGGGTTTAGTTCTATAATATTCCTTCTCATGTTTGTTACCACTGAGTATATGTAATTATTTGTTTTTTTCTCCAGCTCTGTTCTTTGTTTTTTTTTTAATTTAATTTTATTTTATTTGTGAACATACTGTGCAGAGGGGTTACAATTACATGGGCAGGATAATGCGTACATTTCTTACCAAGCATTGCAGCCTCCTCCTTTGGTTTACCCTTCACATCCCTTCCCAGCCTCCCCCCTCCCCCCCAATCCCAATCCTTCTCCTTCCCTCCCTTCCCCCCCTCCCCCGCACCGACATTGCAAAGCTCGTTTTGGACATGTCAACTTGTACTTCTTTCTTTAATTCAAGTCCTTAATAGCATCCTGTTTACTGACAACTCCTAGCTACTGATTTTAACAAACTCAGAAGATCCCAAAGTGAGCTTTGATCTTTATCTACAAATCAATCCTTCATTATATTAGATTAAGTGATAACACTTCCAGTTGTCTTTTCAAAATACCTCGGAGTTATTTCAGACTTACATACTTTTGCACAACTCATATTTAATCTATGACCAGGTTTCGTATATTTTAGGAACCATATAAGTATGGTATATGTGTCCTAGTACTATGATTTAAATTTGGGGCTTAGATTCTTTTACTTTTCTTTTCTGCTCAGGCTAGCAGTCTTCCATTTGAACCACAGCTCCACTTTGACCTTTTTGGTTCTTAGTTGAAGATAAGTGACTCATGGTCTATTTACCTATTCTAGCTTGAAACTATGATCCTCTGTTTTCAGCCATCTAAATAGCTAGATTTAAAGGCATGCACCACTAAAACCACCCCTATTTTATTTGAATTAAAAATAAACTTAAAAAATTAATATTTGTAGTATTTTCAAATCAGTATGTTTTCATTTACCGTAAAGCATATTGCCTTAAATGTTTTTCATTATTGCAGCTCACTTGCCAAGAAAGGAAAGGAAAATTTCACAACCAAAGAACTTCTGATTGTACCAATGCTCAACCCTGCTAGTCACAATTTCTTTGCTGGGAAATAACAAAGGATGATATCATCTACAGGCTAAGCAAGAGAAAATGCCCTACACTGAAGTTGCTGAAAGGCTGATGAGGATGAGGACAAGCAAATTTATCCAGAAAGTATCACAAAGTGTTTGCAGTGGTAAGCTGACTCTAGAGGATAAGTATAGCCAATCTTAGAAGATGTTCATAATGATGAAGATTGAACATGTGATTTCAGAGGTGTGCTTTCTTGAAGATATATGTTTATAGCATCGTTTTTCTACTGTTGAAAATGAGACAGTTAAGATAGGGATATTGTCATTCCTTTTATCCTTCACAGTATAATATTAAAACTAGTTTTATACATATATTATTTATAGTAATTATAGAATATCACTAATTATGCATGTATTATAAATATATCAGTCACATATTATGTAATATAACATATTACATATATTATGAACATTTAATTTAATTGTTCTACTTGTCTGTCCAGGAATTAAACTAGCAATATCTTTGAAAATTGATAGTAAAGTAGGGTCCTTACAATTTCTATTGCAACACATAGTTTTACACAATAAGTAGTTATTTATTATAAATTGGTTTAGAGATGGAACACTATAATATACTTGAACATTCAAAAATAATTATGTAAGAACATGCAAAGGATGGAATTAAAAAATATAATATGACTCATGTCTGCAATCACAGCTAATTAGGTGCTGAGATTTGAAGATAGATATATGAAGCCACTCTGAGTGAAATGGCTCAGGGACAACACCCAGACCATAGTTCAAGCCTCAGTCCTAGCACAATAATAAATTATGTAACTAAAACATACAAATATATTTATTTAAATAAAGTTGGCATTCCTTGTATCCTTCACAGTGTAACACCAAAATTAGTTTTATACATATGTTAGTATAGTAGTTATAGAATATCAATAGTTATACATATAAATACATCATTTATATGTTATGTAATATAATATATTACATATATTATGCATGCATAATTTATGCTGACAACACTAATATCCATTAAATTGATATATGTTTTAGAATAGGGAATAGATTTTTCTTTGGTACAATGAGGAAGTAACTAGTCACAAAATGTATTCGTTTTGGATGATATATACATAACAAACTATTCCCTGTGTATTCAAGGTACTCAATGATAAAACCTGTGTTCATCAGCCCAGGTATATTTGACATGGATTTGTTCTCCTTAAGTAATTACTCCAGGATACTAAACAGTGGAAGCTGAATGATGTTCATTAGGGTATTTCTTTAGAAATGAAACCGATCTTTATTTGGTATAAAGGTCACTTACAATGTCATTACCCACACCCTTTTCATTTAAAGATATTTATATTCTGTAGCAACGTTATTGCCCTTATAACCATAATTAGGAAGATAATGTGGGTTCAGCTCCTCCATAGGTCTTGAAAGATAATGAATGTGACACTTACAAAATATCCACAGATATGCCTGGTGGAAACACAGATTTGAATTATGGGTCTACAACTGGTCAGTATTAGGTACTTGGGAAATTTGTTTGGCCTTTTTGCCTACTTCTGTTATTAATAAAATACTTAATTCATTTCCTAACTTGAAGAACTGTCATGAGCACTAAAATTTCCCTAAAGCAGGTGCAGTGCTTGGAATGGTGTCTGCACATTGTGTATTAGGTTCCAGAGAAGTCAACTTCCAACAACATGGTCAGAGCATCCTTCCTGAAGGCCTTAAGAAATATATACCCAGTTGATGTTATTATCTGTGAAAATTTCTTTACTAATAAAAAATTCTTTTCTTCATATGAAACAATGAAAGTAATGTTGAGGCTGTCCTGTGGCTTTTACTATGAAGTAGTTTTGCCTAAATTTCATTCTTACTCTATTAGTGGTAGCAGTAGCTTTCTTTAGTTCTACCCTCCATGTTTCTATTTCTGTGTTCCATTTGGAATACTATGGTAACTTAATTTATAATCTTTGTTATCAGAATAAACTACAACTGCTGAAGTTTTCAATAGTCAATTTTAGGTATGCATTACATTTTATGTGCTCAATAGTTTACTGAAATTATTCCTTTTAGGTGATATATACCTAGCAAACTATTTTTAATGATTTCTTATGTGATTTATGTAGATTTCTCATATTATTCTTATATGATTTCTTCGAGATCCATAAATAAAACAGCTTAGAACAGGAAAAGAGTAGGTAAGAAGTGATAAAAATGCTATTATGGTGGTCTTAATGGCTAAGTGTAAAGAATATATAACAAAACTGTTGAAAGATTCATTTTCTCTTTTTGCTATTCTCTCGCCTTCCTTTGTAGAAAGGTTCTCACTTTGAAGTGCCAAGTGGTCTGGACCTTTCAAGGCTTGTCTCAGTGACAGAAGTGATGGGATTAGGGACGTGTATTCCCATGATTGGCTTTTAGGAAATTCACAATAAAGCAATACCAGTACATATAAAGAAACATTTGAGTGTTGTGTATTCACTTCTTCAATTGCCAAAATTAAACTCATATGTCAAAACATCAAAATGCTTACATTATAATGTATGCAGCGCAACTGGCATCATTAACACCTCCATAAATCAAATGCAAACTAAAGGCTCTACTTCAAAAAGCAACATCTAAGGAAGTTTTGTAAATACAAGAAGATACACAATAAATCTAAAGTAGTGAGATCTTTAACACTGGCAATGAGCAATGATAGCTGAATTTTTAACCAGGCTTGAAAAGTTCAGTTGTCCACTAAGTATGTGATTAGAGTTGCAGGGTTGACCTTGTGATCAAGATTGGAGGTAAAATTCAAAAGCAGCTAAGATTGCTTCAGTATTGTAGCACGATACAGGGTGACCCTCCCTGATAATGGTAAAGCATAGAGTAGAAGCTAAGTCAGTAAAATGTATGGGAAGGATTCTCCACTGAGAATAATTGCAGGTGGTGATCATCACTCTGGCGTTGAAAATGTACAGCCCATCATTCTACTCTAAGCTCTAGCATATTTCTGATCTGAAGACAATTATAAGACACCAATGTGCCGTGAGTGCTAAGCAGTTTAGGTGTATATTACTGTAATATATGTAAAATCTTTAGAGGTATGGAATGGCAACAATGAGATGTACAAGTCATTATGTCGAAAACGAACTTTACAACTTTGGTGCGGGGTGGGGGAATCATTGGGTGGGGTGATGGGGGGAGTATGGGAAGGGATGGGAAAAGGAAACAAAGAAGGAGGCTGCAATGCTTGATGAGAAAGATACTCATTATCTTGCCCATGTAATTGTAACCCCTCTGTGCAGTATTTTCACAATAAAAAAAGAAAAGAAAAAAATAATTATCAAAAGTAAAAATACTCCTGAATTATACTTTCTTGCTAGAAGATCACAGGATGACTGCTGATGTGTGGTACCTTTCCTATACGGTTGTGAATCTTCTCTGAGGAAGTGTTTTTCCATAGCTTGTTTTGAGGTGGTCAGAATATCAGCACTGTCACTAACAGCACCCATGGAATAGCAAAGATAATGGGATACCTGGTAAAAAAAAAAAAAACAACGAGAAAACACAGGAAGTTATAGGAAAGAAGACATCAGAGGACCCAAAGCCTCATTGCCAGCTTCTGGATCCCCAAATCCTGCTTAACATACTTTATATTCATTCCACTACAGGGGTGGGGGGGTGAGTGGCTACAGGTATGTCCACAAACTATGGCATCAATCTAGCTTGTGGTTATAACTATTAAGATGAGGTATTGTTCGTATACACATTGATAATTGCATCCCTTATTTTTAGGGAGCAGAAGGGACCATTACAACCGTAGCACAGACATCCATCTTGTCTTCAAAGTCTTAAACTTTTAGTGTCTAACAGCTCTAACTCAAATACTCTTGAGATAATAACACATACCCCTGTCTTCTTTTGATTGTTTGACCCTTCCAGAGCTGAGTGATGTCTTTTCATTGTTGTTTGAGATGGCTTCCCAATCTATCCCTTTTCAGATTTAACAGCATAACTCTGGAATCCCTCACAAGTCATATTACAGATGTATTATTTGGAAAGGATATTTTTTCTAGGGTAGGTTCACTTCTTTAATTTTTTTAATTTAAAATTACTGTACAGAGTGGGTACAATTACATGAGTAAGGTACATTAATTGTTGAATATTTTTATCCACTCCATTGTTGTTCTCCTATTCCTTCGATCCCTCCAAACCTCCCCACCCCAAAGTTGTAAAGTTCATTGCCGATATAGTGTCTTGTGAATATCATTGTTGCAATGGGTCACTCTTTGTACTTCTTTCATCATTATGTTATTGCCCTTTCTTTCCCAAATCAGATAATGTATATACAAGATGGAAGGTACCAGAATCAAGACAGAGATTGCCAGGGATAAATCAATGGAAAAAGACAAATAAAATAAAATAAGATCTAGATACACTACTTTACTGACATCAAGGTTGACATCTGAAAAAAAAAAAACTTGTTTCTATGTCTTGGAGTACATTTTAATTAGCATCATTTTGTATGATCAAAGGTACATAGCTCTGTAGCCAGCAATCCCACTCCTGAGCATTTGTCGAAATGAACTCAAGCTAAAACACACTAAAACTACCAGCACAACTATTACTATAGCTAAGATATGGAACCAATCCAGATACCCCTCAATAGATGAATTGATCAAGAAAATGTGGTATAGATGCACAATGGAACTTCATGCTTCTATCAGAAAGAATGACACAACCCCTTTCTTAAGAAAATGGAAAGACTTGGAAAAAATCATATTAAGTGAAGGAAGCCAGACTCAAAGAAACATAGGCTCCATGGTTTCCCTCATTTTTATTAATTAATATATGCTTAGGATATTCCTGGCAGATAGGTTCACTTTTTAAACTCTTAATATGCCCTTTAATCTCTCTCTCTTCCTCTCTCATTCGATATGTGTGTGTGTGAGTGTGTGTGTGTGTTTGTGTGTGTGTGTGTGTTTGTGTGTGTGTGTGTTTGTGTGTGTGAAGTAATGAAACTTGTATTGGAGCCTCAAAATCTTGCTTTTTTCACTCATGACTGACTAAGTCTGTACTATTTGAACCAAGGTTTCACTCTGTCTTCAATTGAACATTTGAACATAAATGTCTCCTGGATTGCTACCCCAGCAATCTGTGAACCATGATCTTCCAATCCCAGCCTTGTGAGATGACATACTGGCATCAAGCTCTATTGCCAAGTGTCATTTGCTTTGTTTTGTTTTGTTTTGTTTTTGTATATGCAAAGTCTGTACGGAAAATGAATAATTTATAATCAAGACTATTCACATAAAATGTGTGTTGTTTAAAGATTACCTTAATAATGTTATCCTTTTTCATCCACATTATGTAATTTGATTTTTTGAACTCTATTGTTGCAGTCAAGTCACTTATATATAATTGGAATCTTCTTGTCTTGGTTTTATAGTGTGTTAGGTATTTCAAAACAGAATTTATCAAGTTTTAACAATGCACTACTGAAGCAGGACGTTTATGATTATTCAATGTTCTGTAAATCGTAAGTTTATCACTTCTCGTGGCACTATTTGAGCACAATTAGTTTCCTATAATACCTCCACATATTTTAGACCGCAATGCCATGCACTCTTCTGCCAAATATGCAAGGGCATCCTTTGTAATTTTCCATGCATTTTCACTGTTCTTCTCTCTATTCTCCAGTGTTAAATCCTGTGTTGGTCATGTTGATTTTCTCCCCTGTTATATTAATTATTGCATCTTGGGAACTACAGGTATGCATTAATGTACTTCTGTCCATTCTCCTTGTGCTTTGGCTTGTACCCCTCTCATCTCGAGGGGCCAGAAATTAGGGATATGTTCTTCACTCTTTATCTCAGACATCTATCTTTATTTTCTAGCAATACCTTCATTGAATTTTTTGTGTAAATTATAATGCCGTGAAAATGATAATTGCATTTTCATGGCTTTATTATTTGGCATTAGGGAATAACATAGGTCAGTAATTGTAACTTAGATGAAAGAAGATTGCAATCATGCCTCAATAGATATTGTTCATTGGATAATGTTTACTTCAAGGTCTGCCTGCCTGCTTCCTTTTCGTTGTTTTGTTTATTTTTCAATGCAGCCTTTTCTTCTGGAAAATAGTTTTGGGCCTAGAGAAAATCAATTCCTACTGTAATTAGTAATTAATTTTATTCCAACATCATTTCACAGATCCTTCTGTGTCTCTTCAGGGTCTCTATAGAAGTGCTTCACATTCTTAGACATGTTTAAACATCGATGCATCCAATCATAAATACATATTGTTTAAGTCACCATTTTGATGACTGGAAAAAACCATGCTGCAATCTCACTATATGGCAATTTTATTGTTTTAAATTCTTTTAGATTAAAGTTGATGCTGGAGAACTAACAATCTGTGTACAATTTTATATTTTCCTAATTATTTTTATTATAACTTCCAATATTATAAAAAGTTAAAACATTACTACTACTTACTTAGTTTTAGGATTTCTAAAATGGTCAGAGTAAAAGTTTTATTCATTCACAATTTTAAGACAATACAGTGTCCATTATGACCAAGTGAGACATTTAAAAATTTGTGGTTCTTAAAAGTTGTGCTGGGGAATCAAGTCCAGTGCTTCATGGGTCTTAGCCTACTGTGTGCCTCTGAGCCTGATGTGACCTGTGGTTTTATTTTCACTCAACTGGAATAAAGAAAATTTTCACTAGGAAGGAATTATTATTTGGTTACTTTCTCCAATATCTCTTGCATACATAAAAGTAATATAACTCTATACTGACAGAAAATTGTGCTCCTATTTGGAGTAACTTTATTTTTTGTCGCCCCACTCTTCACTAAGTCTTGCCACTTTCCTAACCCCTTCCCAAAGAACATGACTGGATCCACTGGAAACCCACTTCCAGTCAGCCTCCTCATTCAAAAACCCAACCTTAACTAACCTACCCCCTGGTAGTCCTGCTGTAAACTTTCAAAGGCCTGACTGCAACCAGACTACTTCCTGAAAGCCCTCCTCTGCTACAGGGAAAGCCTTCTTCAACTCCACCCCTTCCTGGAATCCCTGCTCTGTACCACCAGAAACCAGGCCACATCCACATCTCCTCCTTCTATGTCCCTTCTTGCTGCACCAAGAACCCAGCCTATATCGGGCTCCTCTCTCGAATCTTCCCTTCATCCACCAGATACCCAGTCCCTAAGTACTCTATTTCTTCATAAACCCATTGATCCCATAACATAGTACCTCCAAGCTCCTCCCTTCCCTTTCATACCCCACCCTCAACCACACTTCTCCCTCCAGCCCATTCTGGTTTTATCAGAAACTCTGCCCATCTCTGTCTACTTCTAAGTGGCTTAACTTGTCTAACCCAGCCCCGAACCTACCTCTTCCCACAAAGCCCATCATGCTACACCAAAAACCTCCATCTTCCTATAACTGCCCTTGAAGCCCAGCATTGGTTGGCCAGAAGCTTCTCACGTAGCCCCTCTCCTGCCTGGAAAGCCAGCCCTGCTTCAACACAAGTCTCTCCACCTCCCATAACTATTTTCTCAATTCCTTGCATTGCTCCCCAGGTAAACCCGACCCTATTGGATCCTCCCTCAGATCCACACCCTACTCCAACAGATACCCTGTCCATAATTATCCTACACCTTTGTAGACATTCCACTCCTTCTCAAAGCTCCTCCTCCAATTAGCCCCATGGCTCTAAGCTCTGACCTGCTCTAGAAACCCCCCACTAAAAAACCCCTACCACACTATCCCATCTCTCGACCCCCACATTGCTCAACTGGAAACCACTGCTCCAGTTGGCCTCCCTCTGGAAGCCTCACCATGCTCAACTGTAAATCCCTGTCCCTCCATAGTCCCTATTTTAAGGTTGCCTTGCACTACTGGAAACCCTGTACAAAGTCCTTGTCCTGCCTTGTAACACTGAAATCCCCACTCAACCTTACTCCTCTTTTCGAAGTGGTGACTGGCTACACCAGAAACCCGTCTTAACTAGTCTAGTACATTGGATCCTATCCCTGCTTTAACAAAGCCCTGGTCCTGAAAAGTTTCTCTATACATTTTAAATACATCGTGCTCTGCCAGAAACTCCACCTCCACCCTAACACACTTCCCAAAGGCCTGCCATTCTCCACCAGAAACCATGCCCCTTACTAGCCTACTTCTTCCTAGCACTGCCCTGCCCTCTTAAAGCCAGACCCTGAAAAGCCTCTCCCTCATAGCTGCGTATTCCTGCACCAGAAACCCCACCTTCTGTCAGCCTCTTGCCTCCATTCCATTCCCTGCCTTATGGGAAACCCCACCCTACATATCCTACTAGGGCTCACAGTGCTCCACCAGATCCCCTCCTCTAAATAACCTCTTCCTTTGTAGCCTGGTTCTTCCTTCTCCAAGCTCTTCCCCAAACAGCCTCCTCCCCAGAGACCCAGCCTTCTTCCATTGAAAACCCGTCTACCTGCCAGCCTCCATCCTAAAGTCCCATCTACTCCAAAAGACTAGTCCTTCCTGTCCCCTCCTTACTATCTCAAAGTCCTACACAGACTGGCCTCCATCCTCAAAGCCCCACCCTGCTCCACCACAGGGCTGTGCCAATACTAACTCCTCCTTTGAACCAGACAGGGCTCCACCAGAAACCCCACACCACCTCATAACTTTCATTAGATTCCTTAGTCTAGTTGGGGGTTCTATTACCAAGCAGATAAACATTGTGTGAAAATGTGTGAAGATGAGTACTCTAATTGGAAAACATTCTTTGAAGTATCAGTAAGGTTTCATGAGTGATCATTTTATTTCTGGAAAATTCGTGCACATTTGTGCCCATTAACTTAAAAAATATTAGTTATTTTAAATCCTCTGGCTTTGTTGAGGAAAGAGTTAGTGTGTATAAAGATGAATTTCAACTCATCTCTCTAATGAATAATTTTGGGGTTGCTTCCCTTACTATATACTGGAGTTTTTAGTAACAGAAATTGTCTACCAGAATCAATGATTTTCCTCCTTCCACTAAAGTGCCCTTTGGAAAAGATTGAAGTGAGATTAATCAGGTAAAATGCCAGAAATAAAGACGTATTTTGAGATCATACAAAATTATTATGAAGACCCCACCCACTAGACATAGATTCCTATTGGTCCAACAGTGTAAGCCACACCTGTATTTTACCAAAGCTTTGTATGTGGTATGCTATGGCTTATTCGGGCTTGATACAAAATGTCTCTGCCCAGAATTAAATGATGACATTTATAGCTAAAATTACTTAGGGTCATTATTAACATCTAACGCATGGTGAGGTTTTTGTTTATACTTCTCCTTTTCCCTTTCTTTCTTCCTCCTTCTTTCTTTCATATATTCCTTTCTTTCTTTCTTCCTTTTTCTTTCCTTCCTTTTAGGAAATGAGTATGAATTTAGATATTTTGTTTGCTGAACAAGTATTCTACCATTAGAACATTTTTGATTTAGTTACTTTGCTCATAGTTTATCAATTTTGCTGAAGGCCAAACATAGGCTAAGTTCCTCATTTCTGTCTGCCAAGTAGCTAGGATCACAAATGCATTCCAACATGCCAGGATTTAGGATGATATGAGACTCTTATTACTTTCCTTGCACACTGGTTCTGAACTGTGATTGTCTCAAGTTTTACCTCTTCAATTAGTGATGTGAGTTCCAGTAGCCTGCCCTCAGTATAGATTGTCTAAATGAATGATTGAAGGCAATTTCACTTTAATATTTTTCTTTGCCAGTCCAGGGACTGTTAGAGTTTTATTTCTAGACAATTTTTGTGTATATGTGCACATTAACTCTAAAATGTTATTTTTTTCCTTTTTTTATTTGTCTTGGTCATGGGGTTTGAATTCTGGGTCTGGGCATTGTCCCTGGGCACTTCAGATCAATGCTAGCACTTTACCACTTGAGCCACACTGCCACTTCCGGTTTTCTGGTGGTTAATTGGAGGTAAGAGTTTCACAGATTTCCTGCCAGGGATAGCTTTGAACTACCATTCTCAAATCTCAGCCTGAATAGCTAGGATTACAGGAATGAGCCACTGGCACACAGCTAAACTGGTACTTATTTTAAGTTCTATGATTTAGTTGAGGGAGTAGCATGAGTGTGTAGAAAGGTAACTTTCAAGTCATCTCTCTAAATAATTTTTTATTTTCGTAATATTTATTTCAGTGTTTAATAACAGAAGCTCCCAAAGTAACAGTATGATACTTCATTTCCTCCTTCCCATAGATACTATTGGAAGAGAATGAGTGAGATTTAAGTCTAAGACAATATGTACTTGAAATTATAAAAAAATGTTTTGATGATACATAAAGAGCCAGATAACACAACGTGCTTTTCATTTTCCAAAGAAAGCAATGTCAAGTATGTTTATTGGCAGGCTTTTTTCATCTGAAAAACAAAGAAAAAAAACAATATCCTAAAAAAGCTGATAGCGATCAGCAACCATGTAAATGTGATATAGCATTGGAGACTTCAAGACATGAATTCATTCTGGTAAAATCATTATTTGAGAAAGGTATCTGTTCAATTAATTTATTCATTGTAATTTTTAATTTTTATTTACATGTTACTATATAAATACATACAAGGCTGTGTGTGTTTGTGTGTGTGTGTGTGTGTGTGTGTGTGTGTGTGTGTGTGTGTGTGTGTGTGTATCAGCAGTATCTGTCCAGTAAACTCTCTGGTTATGTACGATTAGGTAATTTCATCATATCAAGTTCATATAAAGGATGGACTTCCATAAACCTTAACAACCCTGCAACACCACTGCACATGCAAACGTAAGTGTTCATCATTGTAAGCTAGACCTGTGTTTTACCAAAGCTTTATATATAGTGTGCTATTTTTCATTTAGGCTTGACACAAAATGTGTTTGGCCCTAGAAATAAATGATGGCATTTATTACTACGATAATTTAGTGTAAATCTTTAAATTGAACACATGGTCAGTATGAGTTGTTCTTTTTTTCCTTTTCTTATTTTATCTTTAGGAAGTTGATTTGAGTTTTGATGTTCTATTTGCCAGACAGGTTCTCCACCACTGGAGCTACTCCATCAACCCTTTCTCATTTAAGTTATTTTACTCATAAAGTAGCAATTTTTGCACCCATTCCAAAAAGCAGGGATTATGATTGCATTCCAATATCCCTACATATTAGATTGATATGAGTGTTTATTTTCCTTCTTAGACTGATTCAGAACTGTGATCCTCTCAAATTCTACCACTTTATTTTATGGTGTGAGCTCCAGTTCTGCCTACCGCTAGAAGATATGACAGAAATAAATCATAACAGGTAATTTGAGTTAATCATTGGTTAATACAGGTGATTTGATATAAAAATGTAGGGTAAGTTTGAAATTATAATCACAGTAGTCAGATATTTTGCTAAGTAATTTTGTTTCACATTAAAAACACATCTCGACCAAAATTAAGGACTTACTTTTGCTGTCTGTCAACTTGTATGTCATTTGGTAAAATAAACTGCATGTCTTCCATGTGTGATAAAGGACTTTGAGTGGTCTGATGTGTTAGTTCACATCTATAATCGTGGATAGCAATCATAAATAAATAGATCACAAGTTGAACATAGGCTAACCAAAAAATTAGGAAGTCCCAATCTCAACAAATTAGTGGATCATATTGAAGCATGCCATTAATCTCAGAACAACAAGAGGCTAAGTCTGCCAAGTACCTATGCCACTTAGGTAACTGGCTCACATGGAGGCAGTCACCTCTCCTGATGCAGAAACTGGGCTGAGATTGCCCAAGAGGAGGGAGGAGTCTGCCACACTTTCCCAGGTTGGACCTCACAGAATGCAGTGAGCATGCTTGCTTTACTCCCCTAAATGCCTTAATATGCCATGCTGCTGAGTGTTCATTATTTGATTCCAGTGATCTGTGGTAGAGGTATAAGGGAACATTAAATTAAAGTTCATATTCACTAATTGAGCTGCTCTTCCCAGCCTGTGAGTTCAACTCAGCAAGTGTTCATTATTTGAAAATTGAGAATACTGAGGTAGGGGAGAGAGGGAGGGTGAGTGACAGAAAGGAGAGAGAGAGAGACAGAGACAGAGAGACAGAGAGAGAGACAGAGACAGAGAGAAGGAAAGAAGGAGGGAAGGAAGGAAGGAAGGAAGGAAAGAAAGAAAGGAGGAAGGAAGGAAGGAAGGAAGAAAGAAAGAAAGAAACAAAGAAAGAAAGAAAAAAAGAAAGAGAGAAAGAAAGAAAGAAAGAAAATGATTGAGAATGAATTTTTTAGAGTCTGGGGCCACATGGCAGAGGTACTACCTTTATTTAATATTAGGTCTGCCCCAGGCCATGCAGACCCTATGCAGATGCCTTTTCACGTTGTGGCTAAGTTTCCACCCTTTATGTGTTATCTAGGTATCTGGCACACCTCGAGGCAGCCACCTCCCCCTCCCGCTAAGTGACGACTTGGTCAGCCTCTGATCACACTTTCCATCTAACCGGAGGTGAGTCCTAGGCCCTGAAGTCACATCTAGATCCAGTATGGCTAGTCTTTCCCCCCACTTGGCCACACCTCATCCGATCCTTTGCCTAGATACGTCCTGGCCCGAGATTGGGTCGCCCTATTTTTTGTCCATGCCTTTCCACCATGTATGGTATGGGAAGCAGTTCAGTAAATAAACTACTTTACCTGGCTTAATACCCTGTGGTGTTCTCGTCATTGGCTACCTAAGGAAATTCAACTAATTAGTCTGCTTTACACTTCAGAATTTCTAGTTATGAATCCATGGATATTTTTGTGACACATGTGAGTTCAGTATCTACAAAACACGTGCATTAACTCATCATTTAACAGTATAATTCTGCCAGGAATCTTTAATAACAGCTTAATTAAACATAAAGTCTATTTTGTTTGCTTTTTTTGTTTAAAGTAATAAAAGAGTTGTCAGGACAATCTGAAAGGATCTCTGGTTCCATATTTTCTAATCACCCTGGGCTACAACCTGTGTGCTGCCAGCTCAGGTGATGGTACTTTGAAATCCTAGAAAGCAGATGCACATCATAAGGGCCAATGGCTACAGGATTTCTCAGATTTTTTTTAAATGTAATTGTAACAAAGATGGGTACAGTGAGGTTACCATTTCACAATTCATGTAATGTGTAAATTTGTCTTGTAGACAAAGCCAACCTTTCCTGAGCTTTCTCCCAGTTTCTTTTTTGTTGTTGTTGTTGATTGTTTTTGTTTTTGTGCCTGACCTTCTGCTTGAACTCAGAATTGGGTGCTGCCTCTGATTTTTTTTTTGGGGGGGGGGGTCCGGTCGTGGGGCCTGAACTCTGGGCCTGGGTGCTGTTCCTCACTCTGCAGCACAAGGCTGGCTAGTGCTCTACCACTTGAGCCACAGCACCACTTCTGGCTTTTTTTCTTTTTGCTTATCAGGTGCTGAGGAATCGAACCCAGGCCTCATGCATGCAAGGGAAGCGCTCTACCACTGAGCCACCTTCCCAGCCCCCACCTCTGACTTTTTGTAAGCAAGGCTACTCTACCTCTGGAGCCCCAGCTCCATTTATGGCTGTTTGGTTGTTAATTGGAGAGAAGAGTCTCACAGATTATCTCACTCCAGCTGGCTTTGAACTGTAATCATCAGCCTCCTGAGTAGCTAGGATTAGGCCTGAGTCCCCAGTGTCCAGCTAATAAAGAGTTGGTTTCATGCTGTTCTGGTTGTGTTACAATTTTCCTCTCCTCTTGACACTAATACAACATATTGCCTGGCTAATATCTGAATTGGTGGAACATGCTTGTATTTGAGGAAGGCATAAATAGGAAACTATAGGCCATAAGGACATATAAGCTAAACAAATCATTTGGAATATCGCATAAAGACAAATAAGTTTACTGCAAGTTGACTGTGTCCTGTCTTTACTGTTAATTCTGCATGGCCTGTGAATGATGTCATACATATCCAAATAGCCATTGGCAGAAATAAGGTTTCTCATCCTGTCCCAAAAGCAAAACAAAAACCAACCAAAAATATTATGAATGAGTCGAGCAATTTCCTCTAATTAGAGACCAATCTGCTCTAGTTTATGAAAAAAATGTCCTCTATTCAAGTGCTGCTTCTTTTTCTAACCACAAATATAATGAAATCTGTAGTAGACTGCAGAATTGCATACCAGAGCTGTCATTTTAATTCAGAAGAAATTCAGACATTTATATGTTTATATTTTTGTCAGTTGTGGAGCTTGAATTCAGGGCCTGGGCACTGACTTGGAGAATCTGTGCTCAAGTTAGTTAGCACTGGGTCAATTGAGCCATGGAGCCACTTCAAGCTTTTGAGTTGTTAATTGGAGATAAGAGTCTTATGGGAAAAACAAATCGTTTAAATAAGGATACAGGTGGACCTGTTGCAACAATGAAGTACAAGTCGTTATGTCGAAAAAGAACTTTACAACTTTGGTGGGGGGGTGGGGAGGATTGGTTGGGGGTCGGGGTAGGATGGGAAGGGATGGGAAGAGGAAACAAAGGAAGAGGCCAAATGTACTCATTATCTTGCCCATGTAATTGTAACCCCCCTGTACAGTATTTTCACAATAAAAAATAACTTTTTTTAAAAAAGAGTTTTGTGGGGACTTTTCTAACTGGGCTGGCATTGAACTGCTATCCTCAGGTCTCAGCCTCATGAGCAGCAGGGATTACAGGCATGAGCCACTGGCACCTGGCTTCACATAGACTTTTTTTTTATTGTGGAAATAACATACAGAAAAGTTACAATTAAATGGACAAGGTATTGAATATATTTCTTATCAAGCATTGTTGCCCCGTCTTTTGTTTCCCCTTCCCATACCTTCTTATCGCCACACACCTCCCCACCCCCCACTCCCACACCCCACCTCTCCTGGCCAAAGTTGTAAAGTTCGTTTTTCAACATAATGACTTGTACATCTCATTGTTGCAATGGGTCCACCTGTATCCTTATTTAAAAATGTGCTTTTTCCTTCCCCTCCACAAATTATTCCAACATCAAATACAGTGAAAGCAGGGGTTAAACAGTGGGAGAGGGACACACAAAGCAACAAAGAAATCATCTTATGAATATGTTTGAAACAATCACAAGAAAGAAAAAATATTTTAATCCTTCTCTTGGGGTTTATTTCATCCAACATCAACTTATATGACCTTTTCTGCATGTGGGAAACCATGGGACCTATGTTTCTTTGGGCCTGGATTACTTCACTTAATATAATTTTTTCCAAGTCTTTTCATTTCCTAACAAATGGGGCAATGCCATTTTTCTGATGGAGCCATAGAATTCCATTGTGTATATAGATCACATTTTCTTGATTCATTCATCTACTGAGGGGCATCTGGGTTGGTTCCATATCTTAGCTATGATAAATAATGTTGTAATAAACATAGCTGTGCTGGTAGCTTTAGTATGGTCTTGTTTGTGATCATTTGGGTAAATGCCCAAAAGTGGGATTGCTGGATCATAGGGGAGCTCTATGTGGAGTCTTTTGATGAACCTCCATACTACTCTCAAAAGTGGTTGAACAAATTTACAGACCTACCAACAATGCAGTAGGGTTCCCTTCTGTCCATATCCCCGCCAGCATCTGTTGTTATTAGAGTTCTTGGTTATATCCATTCTATCTGGGGTGAGGTGTTACCACAATGTTGTTTTGATTTGCATTTCTTTCATGGCCAGGGAGGTTGAGCATTTCTTCATGTGTTTATTGGCCATCCTTCTTTCCTCTTCAGAGAAGTTTGTCTTTAAGACTTTAGCCCACTTATTTATTGGGCAGTTGTTTCCTTGAGGATTTGTTGTTGGGGGATTTATTTTTTTTAGTTCCAAGCATATTTTAGATATGAGACCCTTGTCGGTTGTATGGCTAGTAAAGACCTTCTCCTAATCTATGGTTGATTTATTAATCTTGCTAGCTATGTCCTTTGCCATGAAGAAATTCTGAAATTTCATGCAATCCTATTTGTCTATCCTTTCTTTGATTGGTTGTGTTTCTGGGTGTCTTTTAAGAAAGTTTCCGACTGTGCCAAGAAGACATATGTAGTCTCTTATTCACGGACTCCACTCCCAAATTACTCACGGTGATTCAAACCTTTGGCAAAGCAGCAGGGTATAAAATTAGCCCTCAAAAACCAATGGCTTTTCTGTATGCCAACAATGAGAAAAGCGTGGCTGAAATTAGGATCGTAACTCCATTCGTAATGGCCCCACAAAAAATAAAATATCTAGGAATTAACTTAACCAAAGCAGTGAAGGACCTCTATGATGAAAACTTTAAAAACCTGTTAATGGAAATCAAAACAGAACGTAGAAATTGGAAAAACCTCCCATTCTCCTGAATTGGAAGGATCAACATCATAAAAATGGCAATACTTCCCAAGGCTATCTACAATTTTAATACAGTACCAATTAATATTCCAAACTCATTCTTCAAGGATATAGAAGAGGTACTCCAAAAGTTCATATGGAACAATAAAAGACCCAAAATAGCAAAAATTATCCTTACCAGAAAGAACAGTACTGGAGGAATATCAATACAAATTTTCAAACTCTACTACAAAGCCATAGTAATCCAAAGAGCTTGGTACGGGCAAAAGAATAGAGTGCAGGACCAATGGAATAGAATTGAAATCCCAGAAATGAACCTACAGACATATAGCCATCTAAACTTCGATAAGGGAGCTAAAAAAAAATGGAAGAAAGACAGCCTCTTCAGTAAATGGTGCTGGTAAAATTGGTTAACTAACTGTAGAAAACTAAAGCTAGATCCTTATATATCACCCTGCACCACAATCAACTCCAAATGGATCAAAGACCTTGGAGTCAAAGCAGACACTCAAATAGTCATTTTATAACGATGAACTGCTTAGTGCCTCTGGCTCACATATATAATCCAAGCTATAGTTAGGTATAAAGGTATGAGAAACAAACACTGAGTGTGTGTTGTTCATGATACTTTGCATTGACATGTTTTAATATTGTTTGTCTCTTATACTAAAATGATCTTATTTTTATTTTTACCTAGGTGGGGGAGATAGATGCTAGTCAGTGTTGAACCTTCTTTGGTTGAGAGGGAGCCATGTGGAAGTTCTGGCCTTGTATGGCATGGAATTGAAATCCTCCTGCTCTCACCTCCCCATGGACCTGGGTGATAGAAGTATTCCATCATGCACAGCCAGGGGTTGGGGATCATTGCAGGTAAAACTTCACTGGTCTTGAACTGATGTCCCAAATAGCTAGCTTTACAGCCATATGCCTTCAAAACCTTGTTGTATTCCGTTTCAATTTGAAGTAGTGTTTGTACATACTTAAAGATAAAATGATAACACACTACATGTTTCATATATAGAATATTCAATATAATTAGCAAGTTTATTTCCTAAAACATTGCAGCTAATGTATTTTGGTAACCTCCTGACTCTGCTAGTCATTTTTTCGAATATACCATAAACATGAATACATTGATAATGTGCACTAGAAGATTGGATGTTGATAGATATAGACAAGTTAGACTATGTGTAGTGAATATATATTTATCTATTGCTGCTCTGAAGAACATTATCATATATTCACCACAACAATACCACCATATATTCAGCATGACAAAAATTTTCCTGCAGTGTAGAATTTTCCATTTCATAATCTGCCATCTTTTTATCTTTTTACATTCTCATACGTATTAATTTTTTCTTGTTTCTCATAATGTTTTGAAATTATTAAGATGGAATTAAAAAATTCGTAGAGTCTCCTAAAATTAGCTTATTTTGTTTGGTTTTGTGTTACTAAATCATTAAAACCAAGTTTTCCTGAAAGTTATGCTAGCAATTATTTACCATAGCTAAGATATGGAACCAACCCAGATGCCCCTCAGTAGATGAATGGATCAAGAATATGTGGTATATATACACAATGGAATTCTATGCCTCCATCAGAAAGAATGACATTTCCCCATTTGTTAGGAAATGGAAAGGCTTGGAAAAAATTATATTAAGTGAAGTAAGCCAAACCCAAAGAAACATAGGTCCCATGGTTTCCCTTATTTGCAATATCTAGTATAGGTATGAGTCAAGCGGAAAAAGTCAGAGAATGTGATGTTAGGAAAATGAACCCTCAAATATGTATTTTAATGTTTTTGTTTCTTTCATGCATGTGTTTCTAACGCATTTATAAGATTATTTCTTGGTTGCTTTGTATGTCCCTCCCCCAAAGTGTAACCCCTGCTTTCACTATATTTGATGTCAGTATAACATGTGGAGGAGATGGGGACAAACAAGTCGTGTAAGGATTCAGTTGGACCGGTTGCAACAATGAGAAGTACAAAATGTCATGTCAAAACCAGCTTTACAATGTCGGGGGGGGAGGGGGGGTATGATTGGGTGGGGGGGAGGGGGGAGGCTGGGAAGGGAGGTGAAGGGTAAACAAAGGAGGAGGCTGCAATGCTTGGTAAGAAATGTATGCATTATCCTGCCCATGTAATTGTAACCCCTCTGTACAGTATGTTCTCAAATAAAATAAAATAAAATTTAAAAGAAAAAAAAAAGAAAGTTATGCTAGCAGACTATATCACTAAATTGTATTGTTATTACACCTTATTATTGTATTTTGGTATAGGGTTTGCTGTTGCTGTTTTATGATATAGAGTGTTGTGAAGCCAGACTGAAACTTGCAACCACACTGCCTCCAGTAACAATGATTTATCACCAGGTTCTGGAGGCTCATAATTATAACTCTAGCTATTCAGGAGGTTGATACCTGATATTTAGTTCAGACAGCTTGAGCAGGAAATTTTATGTCGCTCCTCTCCAGTTCACTAAAAAAAGCTTGCAGCTGAACTGTAGTACAATTGGTAGAGCACTAAGTTCAAGGGAAAGATGCTTGGGATTGTCATATAGTCCCCGAGTTCAAGCCCTAAGACACAAATATGCACAGACAAAATTCATACACACACACACACACACACACACACACACACATTCCCACACACATGTACACGGACAAAGTCCCAGGCAATGTTATATCTTATATTCTTATCCAGAGATTGGACAACAGCCTAATTATTTGTGAAGGTTTTTCCTTGATTATTTTGAAGGAGGAGGATAGTTCATGGGACACAGATGACAAGACTTTAGTGAGGAATACTTTATAAATGACTAGCTTCTAAAAACAACAGGAGCACAGTTTTTATCTTTAAATCTTACATTCCTTCAACTATACTATTTTTTAAAAATAATCATTGAATTATGAGAAAACAATGCAGCATCTCTTCCCTTCTCCCTTTCCCCTCTGTCATAAAATATGACAAAAGATTCGAAAATACTCTTTTATCTTACAAGAATGCACACCTTTACAAATGTCTGACTATATGTGTAATATTTGTTTTCCAATACTTGTTTGATTTTCCCACCGCTAAGAACTTGCCTTTTTTTCCCAGATGACAGCACACTGGGGCTTCAAGGGCAAACAAGATTAGGAAACAAAAACCTAACAATGTCTTAGGAAGTAGATGTCCAAAATAGATGCAAGAAGCACATGTCAGTCTGAGGGGGCCCTGAGAGGCAAAATGATTTGTGCAGGATGAGAGGAATAGTGACAAATAAGGCCTGGGTCTGACCTAGGAAGGGTTCTTTGAGGCTGAGACATGCCTGTATCTAGGCCTAGCTGAGGATATTAGGATTTGACAATGTCCACATGTGTATAAAGGGATGTGGGAGGGGAGATTTCAGCCTCCAGTTTGTCTTTGGCATGGTCTTATGTGAGCAAGCAGCTTAGATCATTGAGCTCTGGGAGATGACACTACCTCCCTCACAATGGATTAGAACATAGAACTCTGAGAGCCACGCAACTATAACCTACAGTCAGCTCAAACCAACTCACTTGGCCTGTGGCTCAGGAACAAGAAAGATGTTCCTGTGTTGTTGTCAAAGTCAAGAGACTCAGGTCTCAGGCATGAGAGGTGTGAGTGCCTGACTCGATGCTGTAGACATTGGATCATTGCCAAACCACGAATCCAATGTCTCAGGACCTTTTATAAGAAGAAACCAAGGAAATCACAAGGCAATTCAGGCCAGGTATAACTATGACAGAAAACCTATTTAATCTCATCCTAGCCCACACTAGAAACTTCTTCTTATGTGTTTTTATATGTGTAGACAGAAAATATTTGCTGTGCACTTTTCAATCCACTCTATTACAATTACTCAGTTTGAAGTGTACTCCCATTTTCATGTTCCATAGATCCATTCTTTTTTACCACCTCAGTGTGACAATGAGTCAGCCCAAACCCTGAATGTGCCTTATAATATATGCAAACTTGACACAGGCTTTCTGGAAATTCTGGTAATGGACTTGGTCCCTGTCTATCAGAAAGGTGATCCATTCTATATTGGAAACTTCCTCCACCACTACACAGAGTGGAGGACAATAGAGCAGTTGCTGGATATTCTGTTTAAAAAGAGTGTTCCTGGGCTGGGAAGGTGGCTCAGTGGGAGAGAGCTTGCCTTGCATGCATGAGGCCCTGGGTTTGATTCCTGACCACCACATAAGCAAAAACAAGCTGGAAGTGGTGCTGTGGCTCAAGTGGTAGAGTGCTACCATTGAGCTGAAGAGCTGAGGGACAGGGCCCAGTCCCAGAGTTCAAGCCCCATGAGCGGACACACACACAAAAAGTGAGTATTCCTAAGCCGAGCACCAGTAACTCACACCTGTAATCCTAGATACTCAGGAGGCAGAGATCTGAGGTTCATGGTTCAAAGCCAGCACTGTCAGGAAAGTCCATGATACTCTTATTTCCAATAAACCACTAGAAAACCAGAAGTAGTGCTGTGGCTCAAGCGGTAGAGTGCTCGCCTTGAGCTGAAGGGCTGAGGGGTAGCACCCAAGCCCAGAGTTCAGGCACTATGACCAACAAAAAAAGTGAGTGTTGCTCCTTCATACCCAGGGCTGATGAGACCCCTTGGTAGAGTATTCGAATACTTGGTACATCTCTGAGACAGTTTCACTGGGGTCTTATCAAAGGAGCTTGACTTGAGACAAAGAATTGCAGTCCTTGGCTAATTCCTTAGGACTGGGCTACCAGAACATTTAATTTGCCTCATAAGCTAGTGGAGTCTTAACAATTTGCTTGCTGAGAGACTAGGATTTAGGGAAGGAGCCAGTGGCACACAACGTCCATGCTCACCTAGGAAATCACTATCTTGGAGGCCTTTGAAGGAATATAGACAGAAGAAAGGAGGCAACTTTAACTTTAATTGGGGGCTTGAGTGCTGTCCCATTTCTAGCACTCTACCAATTGAGCTCCAGGTCCAATTCTGGCCTTTGGCTCGCTAATTGAAGATAAGTGTATTTAGATTTTTACAAACTAGACTGGGTTCAAACTGTGATCCTCAGATCTCACCCTCCTAATTAGTACGATTAGAAGCATTGGCCATTGTGCATTTATTTGGACAGATGCACATAAGCATCTTCACAGAATTACCATGAAGTTGTATAGACATATCTCCACTTTTTGTCTGTCATGTTTACATTACCATCTGGGACTTAACGAGTCCCTTGTGTGTCCTGTTAGTTCAGAAAAGGAGAAGCATAGATTTAACTTCCTTCTTTCCTCCCATTGGAACAGATCCTTCTACCGTAACTGGGAGGAAGATGAACAAGTGAAGAAGTAAGTGGACGCTGGCACAAAGAGAAGTTCTATCCTTGAAAACTTGGTATCTTTGAGGTTTCTGAATCAAACTCAACTTTCTTCTTTGCACACCAGTTGTGATTTTCACCAGGTGGTTGAGGCTTGGCACCTCAGTGGATAGCAGATTACACAGTTGTGGTTGTGGTTGTGCTCTTGGACTCTCATGGATGACAGAGAGGGCTGTGTATAGCAAGTCAGATCCAGTGGGGAAACAAATTTCTCTTCCTATTACAGGGAGAATTTCAGAGGATTATATTTGAGAAATTACTAGAAGTGGGTTGTGAGGAGCATCCTGCTTGAAGGATTCTCTTCCCACTTCCCAACATGCAAGTCCTGCCAGAAAGAGGCTATAATACAAGGTTTAGGATGGGAGTGTGGGCTCTCATTTTCCTTGTCATCAATCTGCCCACAGCGTTGGTTGTTTCATCCTCCCTATGTGGATTGACTTCTACCCTGATGAATTCTATGAGCCCAAGAACAATGACACCCTGAAAGAACTTACACAGTATATCAAGCTCAACATGCCCTCTTTAGACCTGCACTTCCACTTACATATTTTTCTGGACCAGCTGGAGGAACCCATGAAACCAAGAAAAAGAAGAAGATGTCCTTGTTTAGATACCTCAGAGATTGTGAGTAGGTATGGAACCTGAGTCTCTAGGGATGTGCCTGATTGGCCAAGAGCCCTTAGTACTCCCCAGCTTGGACAAATGTCTTTTTATAGACATTCTTTCCCAGGTAATGTCTGTTCTCCTTTTGAAAGAATTGGAAGTAGACACTCGTTAGCAACAGCCTACTTCCTCATCAGCGTTCAGTCTCAACTCAAATTCTACTGCTACTCCCATTAGATCCTCTTGGAAGTTCAGTGACACCTTAACTTCTAGGGTCTACGTAAAGACTCCTGTACCTATTTTCATTCTCAGGTTTGCATCACCTTAGAGAAGCTCCTGCAGAACTCTAGATAAAGAACCCATCAGTGATGTCATCTATGGTGACGGATGGAGATCAGAAGCCATCGCTGATCTCCAGAAATCATGTGAAGGTAGAGGGTTTTTTTCAATTTGTAGAAAGGCCCAAGTAGGTTTTGAGTCCTGTGGACATCCCATTGATTCTGAACCCCACATGTGATGCAGGTGTATCTACACATACCACCAAGGAAGAAGACGATACAGAAAGTCTTCCATTGATGTTCACAATCCAGCTAGATCAGCTCTAAACCAGTCAAAAAAAAAAAAAAAAAAAACATGTCTTGGTGTGCAGGGTAAATGTGTGCTAATGGAAAATGACCCCAGTCTATGTTTAGGAAAACCAATAAGTGAGGTCCAAAATCTAGATTCAGTTGAGGAAAGGGAATCTTTCCTCACAGAATACCCAAACCAATCTCTCCTCTTGCAAGGGATCCAATTTCCAATTGATAAATTAGACTCTGTCCCTTCCTGGACTCAGGAAGAAAATCCTGTCTTTAATGAGGAAGTAGATCTCTTTGAAGACTCTGAGGCAGAATTTCTGCCTGAAGGCAACTTAGAGGCCAATCTAGATTTTGAGATTCCTTCTCCCCTTCCTGAGAAAATCCTTATTTTTCTTTTCGTCATTATTTTTGTAAAAAGTTCATTCTATTTATTTTTCTAACTTCATTAAAATGTCAATGTTTTTGACATATTCTAGAAATCATGAATCCTAAATATGTTTCTTTTTAAACCTACAATCTGAAGCATTGTGCATACTTGTTCTGGAGGTGGGGAAACAGAGTGACAGAGGGGTGTAGAAGAGAGCCTAATGGATATAACGGGAGCTGTTAAATGCAAAAAGAGTGGCAAGTAAGCCAGGCCATTCCTGCATGGGGTGATAAGGTGGCTACAAAAGGTCTAGGACATAGCAGATCAGATGTCCTAGGAAGCTATTCTGTCAATTGGGAAAAATACCACAATACTTATAGTAGTATGTGGGACTCTTCTCTAACAATGAGTTCAAATCTGTGTGCATTTTCATTGTATTCATTTGCTTTGGGAAAATATGGAAGAAAAATTTGGCTCCAATAATATAAAAAGTCTACTTTGGGCTGAAAATATTTGACAAAATATATAGGAGATATGTATGCTGGACAGTAAAAGCCATCATCAATAGAAGAAAGAAGGCTTACATAGATGAACAAACACAAAATCAGGAAAAATTTCCACAATTAAATCAGTTATATGTAAATACATGTTATATTCTTTATGTTATATATAGTATATTGTATAATATATAGATTCAATATGATTTTTCAAACTAAAAAGGCATTTAAAGTTTTAGAATTGAGTGTTTTTTGCACAAAACAGTGTAAATGTTATTGGAGAAAATAATGATGTAATTTGATTATAATTATATGAATATATATTTGTGTGTTTCTAGATATAACACTGATTATAAATAAACATTATATACATATATTTGTATATATTTGTCTATGAAGTGAATATAATGAATGTGAATATAATGAAACTGACTATAGTATGTATAAAAAAGTTGAGTCCATGAGACTCAGACCTGTAATCCTACTGATGTAGGAAGCTGGGTTTTGAGTTTTAGTATCTCTTATCCCCAAGCCTTAGATTTTTCCAGAGGAGGTATGGGACCTCCAGTGTAGCAAACAGACACATAAGTCATGGGATCACACTCCATGACCCCAGAGGAAAGTCAGTAGAAATCAGGACAAGCCTCTTATCTTGACTGTGTACTCAGTTCCTGTACCAAGATTGCTATCTGTAGAACACAAGATAGTAAGTTGGCATTCCCTCCAAAAGGTTCTAAAAAGATCTTACTGAACGATATGCTGACTACATTGAATTAAACCTTTTTTCCCTTCACAAGCTGCAAACACAATAAAATATAACAAGAGCTCAAGAAAGATGGTCAAAGACTTCCAAATACATAAAATTACATACTCTGTTTCAGTAATTCAATGACAAATCATCAAAGGCATGTCTTGAATTTTTATAAGGCAATAGAAATATACTCTGAGTTTATCAGGAACTAGGTGATATTTTGTTTGCTGAATTGTTGAATGCACTTCTGGGCAAAGGAGACACATATCTTGGGAAAAATGTGTGGGGTTGGTGTCCTCACAAAGCTTCACAATACAATGGCCATAACTTCTGGGATGTCACAGCCAACTTTGCCATAGCAACAAATAGGTGTCAGACACTGATTTTGCCCTGAACTGGACTCAACAACACCAACAGGCACAATGAATGAGAGGGAATGACTACTAGCCACCAAACTTCAGCTTGAAGAGCTGTCCTGAACAGAAGCTAGGATAAATTGAGCTGGAGAAGGCTTATCTCCATGTAAGGCTCTGAGCACTAAGGACGTGTGTGTGTGTGTGTGTGTGTGTGTGTGTGTGTGTGTGTGTATGTGTGTGTGTGTGTGTGTGTGTGTGTGTGTGTGTGTGTGTGTGTGTGTGTGTGTGAATACTGGGGCTTGAACTCAGGGAGTTGACCTTTAGCTTTTTTAATCAAGGGTAACAGTCTATGACTTGAACCAAACTTCCATGTCTTGATTTTGAATGGTTAATTGGAGATCAAAGTTTCAGTGTTGCACATGTTCATTCTGTGTCCCTCCTTTTCTATGACCCCTTTAACTTCTGAAAGAGCGATAAATGTAAAAGAAATGACAAAAATGAAAGAAAATGAATATCATCTTGTTTCTGTTTCCTGGTCACTGATTATTTTTGAGATAGTGCTTCTTACTAATAAGAATTATTGGTAGAATCTGAAAACATATTTGAGTAATAAATAGACTAGGAAAAATGTTGTCTCCTATTTTTTATCACTACATTTCTTTTTATCTATGTATAAATGCCAGACATACCCTAAGGGCCTAGAATAAACAAAATGGCTTATAGAGCTCAGATCATATCTTTCCACAGAAGATGACAGCCCCAGAAGAAAAACAGGTCCACAACTTGCACAAGGAAGAGAAAGTTTGATGTCTCCTTAAATCTTAGGATCGAATGCTCATGAGCCCTGGGGACTGATGACAGCATAAGGACCTAACATTTCCTGTGTCCTTCCATCATAAGAAGCAGTCACCAGTCTCCCATCACACTGTAGGTGGCACACCTGATTTGCGACCTTGGCTGTGTCATGAGAACGTGCAGCAGGGCTCTGTCATGGTCACTGGAGCGTCAGGATTGCACACTAAGAGGACATTCATGAAGATGGTAACAAGGCCTGAGTCAGGGTTTTTTCAGATCTGGATGATTTGTAATAGGCACTACTGTCTTCTGGCTAAGAATGTGGATATATCATCGGGGTCTTGCACAAAAATTTATCGTGTTAGCTTACAACATTTCCGTATGAAAGCCAACAAAAGGTCATCAATGCCCTCTGAACATATTCTCATCAATATTTAGTAAGTAAAAAGCTATAAAATCAAGTTCATCATGGGGAAAAACCCGATATGAAAACCAAATTGCAGGAGCATTTACAAAAAATGTTTTTATGTATGTATCAAATGTGACAAAATATTAGAAGTTAATGAAGCTGGGAAAGTTGAATTGATTTCTTTTTTTTACTATGGTTGCAACTATCTTTTACATTTCAACTACTTAACAAAAAGAAGGTAGGCCAAGAACCACTGGTGGCTTACACATTTAACTCTAGCTATTTAGAAATCTGAGATCTGAGGAATGTGATTTGAAGTTAGACTAGTTAGGAAAAACCAGTGAAATTTTGATCTCTAATTAATCATTCAAAATCAAGACATGGAAGTTTGGTTCCAGTCGGAGACTGTAACCCTTGATTAAAAAGCTAAAGGTCAGCTCCCTGAATTCAAGCCCATGTATTCACACAAACACCACACACACACACACACACACACACACACACACACACACACACACACACACACACACAATCTCAAAAATAACCAGTGACTAGGAAACAGAAACAAGATGATATTTATTTTCTTTCATTTTTTTTACATTTATCTCTCTTTCAGAAGTTAAAGGGGTCATAGAAAAGGAGGGACAAAGAATGAACATGTGCAACACTGGTATTCAATTGATACTATGTTGAAAATAACCGATGCAATTTGTTTTTGGGGAAGGACGGGAAAACGGAAAAAGGGATAAAGTGAAAGGGTAACATTGTTCAAAAAGAAATGCACTCAGGGAATTAGAGCTGTGGCTCAATATGAATGCCATTATTCAGCAAAAGAGCTCAGAGAGAGTGTCCAGGCCCTCGGTTCAAGCCTCATTACTGACTAAAACAAAAACAAAGAAGAAATAAATGTAATCATTACCACACGATTGTAACTAAACCCTCTACAGCACAACAATAATAATAATAATAATAATGATAATGATGATGATGATGATAGAAGAAGAAGATTATGATGAAGAAGAACAAGGAAGTTAAAAAAACCAAACCAGTGGGAAAAATTGAGAAAGCAAGGGAAGGACTGACCTTTCAAAAAGAAATATATCCATATCTGACTTATATGACTGTAATTTTGTGTAATTCACATTTATAATAATAATACAAAAGAAAAAAACAGAAAATTAGTGCTGGAGCCATAACTCAAATGGGAGATCAGACTAATATGTATGTGATACCAAGGTCAAACTCCTTATCAATTTCTCCTTCAAAAATGGCTCTTCTCATCACTTGTGCTTTCCCTAGCTTATGAAAGCGGGTCTTGTTGAAAGAAAGGTAATCTGTCAGGCACAGAACTGTTCTTGCAAAGAGCAGTACTCACTAGAACACATGTTTACTAGACTACATGATGACTCCATGTTTTCTGAAATAAACAGAACTAGTTGTGCTTGAATATATGCTCCACTGTATACTAGATGGGGACTCAAAATTAACAAAACTCTCTGGATCTCAAATTCTTTACAGGTAAAGTGAGCATAACAATACGTATCTCACGGAATTATGAGATCTGGTTGTCATCAAATATAGAGCAGGTTTTATCTTAGGTGTATGTGCAATACTCAAACACTGCTGGAAGGAGTATAAACTGGCATGATGTTTACTATATTACTTAACAGTAATACAACATGCCTGTAATCCTACTTACAAAAGAGGCTGAGAAAAGAGGATCAAGGTTTTAACTCTGGACAAGAAACTGGATCAGACTCATATCCAATGGTCTCTAAAAAAGCATAAGATGGAGTTTGGTTCAAGTGGGAGAGTGCTAGACTGGAGTGGTAGAGTGGTAGACTGGAGCATAAGCCTCAGGAACTGTGCCCAGGCCCTGAGTTCAAGCCCTAGGACCAGCACAAGCACACACACACACACACACACACACACACACACACACACACACACACTAAATTTTGTGTGTTCCTATCACCCCGCTTAACAATATATTCTCTCTTCCAAGCTCACCTGATCTTTTTTTGTTTTAAAAGGGACTTCCTGTGTAGCACAGGCTGCTCCTAAACTGACAATCCTCCTGGGTACTGGGAGTACAGGCATGCCTACTACAATTGGCTTCACTCAGTAACTCTATTTGTAACATATTCACAAGAAATTCATTCATACTCATGAAGATATTTGGCTTAAAGCTGTTCACAGTAATATTCTACTGTACAAAATGTAAATATTATAACTGGACATGGTACTATCCTACCACATGGTAATACCAGCCAATACTCAGGAACCTGACACAGGAGAATAAGCAGGTTAGGAAAGCCTGGTCTACACTGCAAAACCTGGTCTCCAAAGGAAAGAAATTCTATAAATATTAATCTACTATGAAACATACAATATGTTAAATTTATATAATGTAACAAATAGATCATGGTTAGTAGAAATAAAATCTTGGCAGAAATTTTAAATACATACACTTATTTACTGATACATTGATTTCTGTTTAGCCTTCACAAAACGCTGTTCTCTCACATAAGTACACAAAATTATAAAACAAAAAGTACAAAACAAACATTATCATAAATACAAATGTAGTTTAATCCCTAACATAATAATTTGGAGAAAACATACATTAAGTTAATGGCATTGTATACTGCTCAGGAAGGGGAGTCTAGGAAAATGTAGATTGTGTGTGTGTGTACTTGTGTGTGTGTGTGTGTGTGTGTCTGTCTGTGTCTGTGTCTGTGTCTATGTGTTTTCCATGAGTAAATAATGGAGTTAGAATTAGACCTATTATTCTTGCATGGTCTTTTTGCTCAAAACTGACACTCTACCACTTGAGGCACATCTCCACTTCTGGATTTTGGTTTCTTAATTGGAAAAATATCTCAGATTTTCTGCATGGGCTGCTTTAAACCTGAATCCTCAGTTTTTGACCTCTAAAGTAGCGAGGTTTTAAAATATGAGCCACTGGTGGAAAGCAACTACATTAACATTTTTGCATGTTTGAATGAATTTTAAAGTAAGACATATATGTTACTTTGAGAATGACTGGAAATAGTAATTAACATTTAACAGAATTTAAAACATACAAAGCTGAGAATGGCAAGTAGCTGAGAACAGAATTGAATAAATCAAAATTACCTATGACAGTTTTCAGTTTGTGCACAGAAGTGATTACATTGTTGTAGCCCAAGGCCATCAGATAGCTGAGCTCCAGCTGGCTGCTATGATCATGAGGCCAGCTGGTGCTATTCACAAGAATGTGATGTTATTGGATGGTAGGGATCAGCTTCAAGTTAAGAACCTGAAATATTTCTATTGATCTAGAAGGGAAAACATACCAGGACAAGAAATGTGATTAAAATTGCTGAATGAAAAAACCATCCAGTCAAAGGAAGACAGAATAACTCTTTCTATATCTGAAAAGAGTATTATCTCACAAAGAATCATGAGCTGAGTATGGTGGTCAATGTTTGTAATCTCTGAACTTGGGAGGCTGATTTAGAAGTTAGCTTGAGGCCAGCCTAAGTTTTAGGCCATCAGAAGGACATATAGTAAAATGCTATCTTAAAACAACAACAACAACAAAAGACCCAATGACTGGGAATGTGTTTAGTGGTAGAGTGCTGGCTTTACATGCAAGAAGCAGTTGATTTGATTCCTCAGTATGACATAAGCAGAAAAACTGGAAGTGCTACTGCGGCTCAATTGGTAGTGTGCTAGTCTTGAGCAAAAGAAATTCAGGGAGAGTGCACAGGCCCTGATTTCAAGCCCCAACTCTGGCAAAATTTAAAAAAAAAAAAAAACAAGTGCAAAATGCTGTTTGCTGAAATCAATATGTTGAAGAATATTTATACTCACTAGAAAATTGTGCTGTTGGGAATTCATAATGAACTTTGTTAGGAAAAATTAAAATAAATTAATGAAATATTATCTGGCATTGGAAAGGACACAGTGAGATGTAAAAATGATTGCTGCCTATGGTTACTTGATACAACAATGTTACAGATACATTTGCCAGATGGTGATTTTTTTAAGTATACAATCATGGGTTTTTTCTTTTTCAAAATAATTTTACTGCCGAGACTAGCTACTAAGGAGACTGGGAACTGTTCAAATCCAGCCAGGGCAGGAAAGTCTGTGAGACCTTTATATCCAACTAAAGGTTCAGAAAATGTGAAGTGGCACTGTTGCTCAAGTGGTAGAGTGCTAGTCTTGAGCTGAAGAGTTGAGGGACAATGCCCAGACCGAGAGTTCAAGCCCCACAACTGACAAAAAATAATAATAGTAATAATATTAATTTTATTGTTACTATTAAGCTGTGATATATAAAGGCTACCAATTCATAAGTTTTTTCTTTGCTAAAAGAAATACATATCCATCTTCATTGCCAACAGCCCAGATTTGGCCATCTGCTTTCCAGCTGATCTCTGGGTGTAGGGACAATGTTTAATACAAAGCAATTCAAAATATTTCTGAGTACAAATAATTTTTCTCTGCACATCTTAAAAATCAATACTGACGACATGAAATAAAAAATCCCTAAGTTTAAAACATCTTCTGGACAAGTTAAAGAAATCCTGATAACAACTATTTTCAGAATAATTTCAGAGAGCTTGAACTCAGGGACTGGGTTCTGTTGCCACTTTGAGCCACAGTGCCACTTCCAGTTTTCTCGTGGTTAGGTGAACAGAAAAGTCTCACCAACTTATCTCTCCAACCTGGCTTTGAACTAGGATCTAGAGATCTCAGCCTTCTGAGTAGCTAGGATTATAAGCATGAGCTCCTGGCACCTGGCTTATTGCTTACCTGAGACAGAGGCCAGTTAATACTAAATGTCAATCATGTTCAACTTTGTAAAATAAAGTTAACTGAAATGCCTTCCACTAGAAATAAAGAATCAAATGTGTAGGTGGGTTACAAAGTTCTTACCAAAAGCTACATATTTTCCCTGTGTTTTTTTTTTCTTCCAAAATTGTGTGCTTTCCAGAATCATACCTTATCTTTCCTTGATGGTTTCTTTATTTTATTTCATAAATGTCCACAGCTTCTTCAGCCATCATTTATTTATGTGAAGAGCTTTCAAACATCTATTTTCAGCCCAAATTCCTTGTATGAACCTCTCATCTATATATTCAACTGCCAAAAATCTTGTGAAACAGTAATCATCTCTTATCATAATTGGATATTAATGTGTAAGTAAAATTTAAGAAAATAAAGAATAACATCAATCAATATAACATGATTTTAATAGTGATGCTAAACATAAATACAACGTTGATTATATTCTGAGCAATTTAATTAAAACCTCAAGGAAAAGAAATCACTTTTTTTAGTGCTGATATTATGGTTTAAACTCAGGACCTTACCTTCTCACTTAAGTTTTTTCCCTCAAGGGTGGTGCTCTGTATTTGAACCACAGCTCCCCTTCAAATTTTATTTGGGGGATAATATAGAGATAAGAATTTGTGTCTGTAACTTGGGGTTCATTTCACATAACATTCTCTTATAAGGTTATATGGTGCCGTGTACTACTTATTGCAAGTGAGGTTAACCATGGGACCTATGATTATTTGTGCCTCGCTTATTTCACTTAATAAAGTTGTTTCCGTGTCTTTCCATTTCCTAGCAAATGGGGCGATGTCATTCTCTCTGATGGAAGCATAGAATTCCAGTGTGTGTGTGTGTGTGTGTGTGTGTGTGTGTGTGTGTGTGTGTATCACATTTTCTTGATCCATTCATCTACTGAGGGGCATCTGGGTTGGTTCCATATCTTAGCTATGGTAAATAATGCTGCAATAAACATAGTTGTGCCTGTAGCTTAGTATGGTCTTGTGTGTGAACATTTGGTAAATGCCCAAAAGTGGGATTGCTGGGTTACAGGGGAGCTCTAAGTGGAGTCTTGGAAAAAATTGTATTAAGTAAAGTATGTCAGACAAAAAACATAGGTCTTATGGTTTCACTAATTTGCAATAACTAGTGTATATCTGAGACCAGCATAAGAGTTCAAAAGCTATGTACATACCACCAGATAAGATGATGTTAAGCGAAGTGAATCCCAAGATAAGGTTTATAATTTACCATGGGATTATTTTTGTTTACGTTTTTATATTTTCCCCCACCAAGGTATAACTCCTGTTTTCACTGTATTTAATGTCGGTGCCCTGCATCTTGTATACACGGTTTCTCTAGCTTGGGGAGAGCAAGGGAAAAAACAAAATGTTTAAATAGGGCAGGCTGACCCGTTATAACAATGAGATGCACAAGACACTATGTTGTTGAACAAGGAACTTTACAATATGGGCGGGGAAGCAGGGAAGGGAGGAGAGGGGAGTGTAGTTGTGGAGGTGGGAGGGAAGAAAGGGTAAGGGAAAAACAAACGAGAAGGTAGCAATGCTTGATAAAAAATGTACTCATTATCTTGCTCATGTAACTATAACCCCTCTATACCATATTTTTACAGTATAAACTTCTTTTATAAAACAGAAGGTGTCATGTACACCAAGTATAGTAGCCCACATGTGTAATTCCAGCTGATTGGAAAGCAGAGATGACAAGGATCATGGTCTGAGGCCAAGCCAGAGAAAAATCTGCCAAGACAGCAATATCAACAAATGAGCTTTCCATAGTGGTTCACATCTGTAATCCTAGTTAATTATGTGGGAGGCATAGGTAGCAAAGTCTCAGTCAATCTAAGATCAGACCGGGGCAAAAAGTTCAAGACCTCAAGTAATTAAATGGACTAGAAGTATGGTAAAAGTAGTTGAGCTTCTTGATGCTATACATCCAGAGTCCTGTCTAGCAAGCAGAGAACCCCTGAATAGAACCCTTCCACCAAAAAGCCTAAATAACTTTATCCTATTTGAACATCTAACTTCAAGGCGACTGACAGGTCAGAGATGGTGATATTCTCTTTAAAATTAGGTATTCAAAAGAGACAAAGTTATTAGGTTTTGAAAAAATTGAAAAGGAAAATGCATGTGATTTTTTTAGCTCTATAATTCTTGAAAACATAAAATGTACTCAAGTATTTAATACATATCTATATGTGTGCATATGTCCATGTATGTATGTATATTCACGTATATATATATATATATATATATATATATATATATATATATATATTTACATACATACAAGTGGTTCCTCTCTTTTCTGTGTAGCAAATGGTACAAATGATTCTGTATAATCACTATTCAAATGCATGAATAGACAAATAGAATGAGCAGAGAACACATATTCAGGAAATTATGGCTAGCCCATAACCCTGAAAATCTTTTACATCAGTTTGCATGTTTCTGTTACTGCAGTACAGGGACAGTATGACAACAGTGGGATATCAGGCAGATGAAAAAAGAAATGAGAGATACAAATGTTAAAATATTCTTTCTGATGTGTAAGTAGAATTTCCTCTGTGTATGTGTGTGTGTGTGTGTGTGTGTGTGTGTGTGTGTATTACATTTTCTTGATTAATTTTTCTCTTGAGGGTTATCTGGGCAGATTCAATAAGAATGGTTGGACTGAAACCTTTACGATATCCTGGTTTGTAATCTTTTGGGTAAATGCCAAGGAGTAGAGTTTCTGGATCATATGGAATTGGGTAGTCAAAAGCGGGGTGAAGGGTTAAAAGGTAGAAGAATGAACAGTAGATAAGGGGGAAAATGCAGAGAGGAATCCAATAAATATCCTACAATATTAAGAAGAGTGAAGGAAGAAGTGCATAGAAGAGGGATGGATGAGAATATTGAAAGGGTTGGCATTGATCAAGGTATATTGTACGCATAAAATGCCTTGTTTAATGATAATTCCTATGCTACTTAAAATAATTAAAAAATCATGTCCCTAAACTGTTATGCAATTAGAAGCAAAGAATGAGAATTTGCTCAGATCAACTCCAGGGCCTATAAGTCTTTTTTGTTAGGATAATTTTTAGAATAACACTAATGATACATATCACCTGAAGAAAATTTAATGATTTTCAGCTATTTAAAATAATCGTTTTTGGAGATATGGCTCAAGTGGCAGAGTGCTACTTAGTGAGCAAAGCTGTCAGATATTGAATTCAAGTCTCAATCTCGAACAAAAGTACAAACAATCAGTAAATTTCAGGCACTTTCCTGGGCAATGGTAGCTCATGCCTTTAATCCTACCTTTAATCAGAAGGCAGAAATCTTGGAATCTCAGTTCAATGTCAGCTTGGATAGGAAAATATGTGAGACTCTCATCTCCAATTCACTGCCAAAGAAAGTAGGACGTGGACTCATGGCTCAATTGGTAGAATGCTAGCCTACAGCAAAATGCTCAGGGGCACAACCCAATCCTTGAGTTCAAGCCTTAGAATAGTGCATATACATACACAAAGGAAGTAAGTCACTCAAGTTCTCAATCTTCCATTTCCCTAACTCTAACTCAAATCTTGGACAGAACCCTAAAAGTAACCTTGATGATAATAGTAACCCAATCCTAAAATTAATGGAAAATATATACTAACAGATACTCATTGTCTTTGAAATGATTTGCAGTTTGCTCCAAATCCTAAAGATTCCCTGACTTGGACTCTGAAATCATTCCCTATTATGAATCATTAACCTCAGATCTTCATATCATGAAAATTACCGTAGTTTCCACTGATCTTTACTTTTACTGAACTCCTCTATCTCCAAAAAGAAGTTGCAGGTTTACTTAAAATCTACTCTAGTAGTCTAGTTCCTAACCCTAACTATAGATTTAAACCTTACTAGAAACCTAACTCTAAATTTAACCCTATTGAACCCTGAATAGGAAACTTAGGAAAACTGGAGTTTTTGTTAAATTTCACAATTATTTTACTTGAAAGTGATAGCAGAAAACTCAGTTTTACCTTAAAGCTTACCCTTCCCTAAGCCTAGGTCTAACCTGAACTAGAAAAGCAACCCTAACTCTAGAACTAATAGCCTTTGGATTCTAAAAGCCATACAAATACATTAGTTTTTATTCATCTTAACATTGATTCAACTCATCTCTCTAAAAATAATTTGTAGTTTTACTCATTATCTTACTATTTTTGTAACCCTAACCCTAACTGGAATATTGAGGCTAACCCTCACACTAACAATACCCTCATCTTAATATTATTAGCAGTTTCTTATTTCACATACATCCTAATTGTAACTAGACTTGTTATTCGAAGATTTACTTTCAGTTTGACCATAAGTTTCCGTTTCCCTAATGCTAACACTAACTCCAGCTGGAACTGAAACCTAACTTTCAACATAAAGATAGTCCAATTCTAATGTTTAAGAAAAATACTCTAGTTTTTATTCATTCTAATGAATACTCCAGTTTTCACTCTGGAAATGAGTTTCAGTTTGCTCTAATTCCTACAAATTTTCTGACTCTTCCTCTGAAGTTATCTTGTTCCCTAACATGAACATTATATTAGTTGTCCTCACATTCTCCTATCAGGAAAAATACTGTAGTTTCCAATGATCTTACCTTTTCCTGAACCCTTGTGCCCTAAAACAATTTCAGATTTATTTACCATCTAGTCCATTAGTTAACTCTAACTCTCAACCTAAACCTGGCTGGAAAACTCTCATTAATCATTACAAGAATGATCACTGAGAAATAAATATAATGGTAATGCTCTAGTTACTGTTCAGTCTCATATTTTTGCTTCTACTTGTTAGTGCAAACTGAATATTATACTAAAAACTTTCCTATTCATAACACTATTCATAATCAGAACAAAATACTGACCCTAATGTTAATCCAAATTATATGTCAATACTAACACTAACACAAGTACACTAGTTTTCACTCATCCTAACTTGATTCAAATAAGCCTTCCAAAAATAGGTTTCAATTTTTTTCCAATATATTAGTTATTTTCTAACCCTAAACTTAATCTTAACTAGAACATTGAGAATAACCATAACCCTAATTGCAAGTAGATTCTAATATTATTAGCAATACTCTATTTCACATTCATTCTAATTCCTGCCAGGTTTATTCTAAAATTTACCTTCAATTTGACTCTCATTTTCTCCTTCGCTCTAAACCCAATCATGGTTAGAATCCTAACCATATCCTTGACACCAATGGTATCTCATTTCTAAAATTTGTGAATAATTCTTCTTTTGTGTCATCCTTACTGAAATTGCACCTGTAATTCTTGAAATAAATTGCAGGTTTTCCTAAACCCTATATATTTTCTCACTCTTAACTCTGAATCTATCTTGTTCCTCAACAGGAATCATTATATCCATTGATCTCAAATCCTGATATTATGAAACACATTGTACTTCCACTATCCAAGCTTTTCCTGAATTACTAGAACCTAAAATAAATTCAGATTTACTTAACATTTACTTAACATTTCTTTTCTTTTTGTCGAACGTGGGGCTTGAACTCTGGGACTGGGCGTGATCCCTGAACTCTATGTCATGATCCCTGAGTGCTCTAGCTGTGCACTTTACCACTTGAGCCACAGCACCACTTTTGGGTTTTCTGGTGGTTAATTGGAGATAAAAGTCTCATGGACTTTCTGCCCCGGCAGGCTTTGATCTTCAGAAATCAGCTTCCTGACTAGCTAGGAAAATAGGCAGGAGAAACTAGTTTAACCAATTTCTTTATCCTATTCTCAACCCCCTTTAACCAGAAACCTAATCCTAATCACAATCTGATTTAACACCAAATAGTTACTGTAAGGAAAAGTGTCTAGATTCTATTCAATCACACATTGTTTTTGCTTCTACTTCTTATTGGAAAACTAAATTTTACACTAAAGCTTATCCTTCCCTAAACCTAAGAACAAAATGTAATTCATCCTTTAAGCCAAATTATGTCTGAATGTTTAAAATAACACAGTCACTGGTTTTCATTCATTCTAACCTTGATGCCATTCATTCTTCTTAAAATATGTTGCAGTTTTACACCTTTTCATATTTTATATCTTTTTCTTATGCTAACCCCAGCTCTTACTGGAACACCTTGCCTAATCCTAAACCTACATATAACCGAATCATAATGTTAATAGCAAGCCTCTATTGCACTTTTTTCTCTTGCTCAGCGTGTAGGTCTAAACTTTACTTGCATTTTGAGCCTACATTTTTTAAGTGTTTTTCTATTTCCTGTCAGGTTTTCTTTTTCTTTTTTTCTTTTTTTGGTCGGTCATAAGGCCTAAATTCTGGCATTGGCTGTTGTCCCTCCACTCTTCAGATCAAGGCGAGCCCTCTACCACTTGAGCCACAGCGCTACTTATGGATTTTTTAGTGGTTTATTGGAGATATGAGCCTCACAGACTTTCTGCCTGGGCTGCTTTGAACTCCAATCCTCAGACATCAGCCTCCTGTGTAGCTAGGATTACAAGCGTGAGCCACTGACGCCCATCTCCATTATTTTTTAAATTTTTATTTTATTGTAAAGATGATTTAAAGACAGATTAGTTACACGAGTAAGGTAATGGGTATATTTCTTGTTGAGCATTGTTACACCCTTCTTTGTTGTTCTCCTACTACCCCACCTCCCTTACTCCTCCCTCCCCATGGTGTAAAGTTCATTTCAACATAGAGTCTTCTGAGTATCATTGTTGCAATGGGTCATCCTGTATTGAACCTATTTCACTAACCCTAATTGTAATTCTGTCTGGGATCCTAAACCTAACCATAATAATAATGATAGCTCAATTCAGAAGTTAACAAAAATATTCAAGTTTTTATTCATCTTGTTAATCCACTATACAACTTGAATTAAATTGCAGTTTAGCTTAATTTTTTTTCCAAATTAGATTATATGTGCATATATAAAGATGTAACTTTATGTGAAATACAGAAGATCTTTGGAAGAAGAAGTAATGAAAAGAAAATAGAGGGAGGGAGTATAATCAAATGCTTTAAACATATTATGGGATTGCCACTTCTGACAATTAATAACCATTAACAAAATAACTAAATATTAATAAAGAACACACTGCCGTCTAGTATTTTTTGAGAGAGCCATGATATGTCTTGTGAATAAAATACTTGTGTTAGATAAACTTTTTTCATGCATATTTTATATTGTTATTGGTCAATTATTTAACTTAATGAATAAAAATATATCTAATAAGATTCCATGAAAAAATCATAAAACAGTTTTTTAGTAATTGTTTGAGAAAAAGTTATAGTCATTAATTTTAGGAAACTAAATTTCTATTTCCCTATGAAGCAATGGTTTAGGTTTACTAATCTAGTTACTTTAGAGAACATAATTGGCATGAAAAACAACTAACTGTACATCTTGTTTCTTGAATAAGGGATATTTAAATATAGTCTTTCATTCATATGAATACTTAGGTTTACTTTTCAAAATAAGTGCAATTTTATCTCCTTTCAGAACAAGTACTTACCCTGCAATTAAATGTATTAGTATATTCAGGTATTTAAAAGCTAAAATTTCTATGTTTTATATGTAGCTCTACATATTCAGAATGACATGATTTTTGTATTCATAATGTCTAACCTCTGGGATTTTGCTTCATCAATATAAAGTATCTCATGAGGTTGTTGGAAAGGCTCCAGTAACCAGTGTGGTCAAAAACATTTAATGAATTCTAAATTTTAAATCTAATCATTTTTTGTCTTTGATTATATCATTTATTGTCTCTTCAGAGCAATTAAGTTAAACTAAATACTGCTTTTTAAACATTTTGCTCACATTGTAAATATATCAACACAGGTCACAAAGAGATTGATTATTTCAGACTCATCATATTTGGTAAAGTTAGTGTGAACAATGTAGAGAGCAGAAGGTTCTTATACTCAATAAATATTTTTGGTTAATTTAAATTAAATTAAATATCCGGATTTCTAATTTGGAGGTTAATCACATGGAAACCGGAAAATAATTTTTAAAAAATAATTACTTTGGTACCATTTTTCTTCTTAAAATATGAAGCAAAAATATCTCTAAGAAATATATTTTTTCAATAAAATGTTTCAACCCTTAGTAGTAAAGTGCTTTATACTTTAAAATAAAGTCTGTTTCAAAATAGAAATTCTGCAACTAATCTAATGTATGTTTTCATGCACAAAATTCTGTGACTTCTAGTCTTCTGTGATTTTAATTATGTTTTATAGTTGTGATATGATCCCTACTTATATTTATTACAAACTTCTGTAATTATACAAATCATTCTGGTGCATACTAACTTACGTAAGATAATATTCAAACAAAATTATCTTTTTTTCCTGTCTCCATCAGGGAAGGATGATGTGCTGAAGTATATTAAATGAAAGCACTCTAACAAAGAGTCATTATGGAATGGAAAATTGCAGCATGAGGATGGGAACGTGAGCACTTTCTACTTGGCTGAACTGGTATTTTTGTTTCTACAGTAATTTCTTACCTTTTAATAACACAGGGAAAGCCATAAAATTTGAAATTCATATAAAGGAATTGCATTCCTCAAAGATGTGGCAACCCTGCTCAAAAGCTCAATCTTATCACGAGTTATTTGTTCTTGCTGGCTGATCTATTTCTCTATCATATGTTTCATATTATTAAACATATTAGTAATTCAGCAGTAAGTACATTACAGGAGATTCCTGAAAATCAGAGCTATTGGGGTTTAATAATCAGAAGACAGGAAAAAGATTATATTAATCTCCAATTTCTCCCTTTGGCCTTCAATTTGCTAATTAATTTCCAAAACAATCATGTAAGATGTTAGTTTATTTTTCCCTTTTTAATTAGAGATTAAGCAAGTGGTATTTTTGCAGTAAAAAGTGATAACAGTGGTATCAGAGCTCTGGTAAGGGCACTTTCTCCTTAACAAGTAATGCTCTATGGACTGTAAATATAGAAGCCACACTAAAATTCTCTACACACACACACACACACACACACATAAACACACGCGCACACACACAGCTGCCACCCAGACACATCAGAGATAAGTTCCATTCCCTTGTAATTATAGTTGATTGATGTTTGCTGCATTGCTTTATCTCAGCTTCAAGATCTTGCCTGGACCTTTATCTTTCTCCGAGATCAAGTCCCAAATTCTTCGTATACCGTGTGTCTGTGTATTCACAATAGGTTCCTGGTTGCTTCAGGGCAATTAATACCCTGAATACAGTATCCTCAAACATCACATCCAAGTCAAACTCCAGGAGTTCATACACTGTTGCAAAAATACTAAAATTTATTGGATGTAGAAACCAAGAGAACACCCACCTTGTTACTTTAGTAGCAATTGACATCATGAAAGTAGAAGAATATTGATCAAGAACTGATGTAAGAGAATGGGAGTATGTCTAAAATGTAAAATACTGGATGTGTGTTGCAGATACAAAATCATCATTTATAGGCTTATTTATTGAAAACGTCATCATATATTGAAAGCACTATTTTCAAATACAGTTTTCCAGTTACTTTGCTTACCTATCACTTCTGATCACAAATCCGCTCATGAATTTTCATAGTATCTTTGAGTAAATGACACGATTTTCATGTATGTATCATCTTAAGGAAAGACAGTATACTTTTACATCTTTCTTTCTATATGCAAAGCCCTTATTTTTTGTTTCCCTGTTTGCTAAATAAATGTATTCCTCGAAACAGAATATTCACATCAAATCTGGGTGTAATTGTTATTTTTTAAATTTGAAATATAAACTTTGTTGTGACTAGTCATTTTCTAAAGATGAGTGATATTCATGAACACTAATATGTTGGTGCCTTTAAATAAATTGAGACTTGATGTGGTATGATAGTTCTTGTGTTTAATTTACTTAACCATTAGATGATTCAAGTATAAACATGTGCGTTGCACTTTTTTATTTTTATATATAAAATAGTTCCCAAGGATATACTTTAAACTGATAAAGTGGGTTGTCCCCATGTTCCATACTTTATATTTATTTCAGTAAAAATACTAGAAATAAATGATGTTTACTGGAACAATATAAAAGAACATATTTTCTTTAGAACATATTTCTAAAGATAATAGATTTGTAGTTTAAAGTATAGAAAAGAGTAAAATAGGCTTCTTGCTTGAGACTGTATAAATTACCTATGAATGTAGCTCAAGTTGAGACTCAGAGATAAATTCATATTAATATTACTGAGATTTATATCACAATATAAGCAAGATAGGCATTTTAAGGAATGGGTCATTCCAAGCCCTAGATACATAATGGATGAAGAATGGCATTGAAAATAGCAGAGGAAAACAATTCAAAATGCAGATGTTATGATTTTATAATACTAATATGAAAAAATGGAGCATTTGCCTTTCTGAAGAAGAATGTAATTTCAGTGAAAGCCATCAGTTGTAATCATTCCAAAGTCTTTTCCTCCAAGATATCCAAGATTACTATACTCATCCTCTGAAGAGTAAATAAGAGTTAATTAGCTTTGCTTATTATTAATTTACTTGTAGCAAATAGTTAAAATGTCTGCTCTCTTTCTTTCAATGTAATAACTTAACATTTGTTTTACCTAGACTCAAGACCCCCGAAGACCACCAGAGACCTCGACCAATACAAATAACAAAGGAGTCTTTTATTTGCAAGCTCCAGTCTGGTACTGTGCAATCAGTAACCCATGACACTAAGAGACCCAAGCATAGAATCAGCACAGTGTTTATAGTATTGAACAAACATCTTTAAGGAAGTTTTACAGGAGAAATTACGCGAATGATTAACATTTTAAGCAAACTAAGCTATACATATGTGATTGGCTAATATTATTGATGTGTTATTGACAGAAAGTGTCTGGCTACTGGGTCATGGTGTCCTGCATGGCCACCCAATGTTTGGTCAATGCATTTGGAGAAAATTCCTGAGGCTTTCCCAAGGATTGTTTATGTCTCAGTTGTCCAGGAATTGTTTTTCTTTTTGTGTCATTTCTGGGTCCAAACCATGGTTATTTTCATAATTCATACCTCACAAGATGGTTGCTAGCCTGTACTGGAGTTACTTAGGCCTTCATTGTGCCTCTTTAAGCTCTTCACATTTCATATTATTACTGTCTCTTCATACAAGCCTGAAATCACTATTTCAAAGTAACACAAACAGAAAAACAAAAATAACTTCATACAACCATCACAAATCCTAAATTACGTGAAAAAAATCCACAATATAATAAATAAACCAGAGGAAGAGGAAAAACAGTGGCAGAATAACAACAGAAAATTACCCTAGATTTCTCTAATGAAACAGAGATTTAGAGTCCTAGAAGGTACTGCATTTCTGGAGTGTGACACTAAGTTAAGTATAATTATATATAGATATACAATTCAAAAGAATATTTTATACTGTCTTCACAAGAAAACAGAAATCTATGAAAAGTTACCCAGCCAGGAAGGTGACTGCTGTGACTGTGTTGGCCAACATATTCAAAAACACAACTGCAGTGTGGAAATGAAAGGGCCACATGGGAAAAAATTCATGAACAGAGACAGTCACATATAAACACAGACACAATTCACCTTACCACTAGATAGTCGGAACTGTCCTTGGAACCACAAGTATTAATTTGACAACATCTCTCACAACTCATCTCTTCTCCTACACTTAATGGTCTAGACAAAAACCTAATTCCAGAAAAACAAATCACAACAGAAGACCAAAGCAACACCTGGCAAATCATCCAAGAACATAGATTGTCACCTATTAACATCATAGATCCCCCAAATGAAAGGAAAGAAATACTTCAAATGGACACAACAAATCAGAAAAATATGAGAAAAGTCATGCAAAGGTAATATAATTCACACAGTAAATAAACAGGCATTAGAACAATCAATTACCTAGAAGATAGTTTTCAAAATACATTACAAATAATGCTGAAAATGTGATTAATGAAAAGATACAAAACCTCTACAAGGAAATTTGTGAACAAGATGAGACCAAGCAAAGATCAGCAAAATAATTCATGGAGACTCCAAACACAAAGAAAAATAAATTCTGAGAAGGCAAGAGAGTCCAATGGAAAAATGGATACCTACTTTAAAATACGAGAGAAGACACAGCTAAAACACATACCTCCCAAGCCCCCACCCAATAAAAAGTTGTAAGGAAAATCCATACAAGACCTAAAATACAAGACCTTTAATAAAGAGATAGAAGCCCTAAAACAATAACCAATTGTAAGACAGGAAAATCAAAGAGATAGGCTCATTCAGATAAGAGAATCCTTTAGAACACCAAACAGAGTATAACAGAACAGAACAAACTACCATCACATCATAATCCATTAGAGGATCATTAGACATCAATGAAGGAATTCTTAAATCTGTCAGGAGTAAAGACTGATTACTTATACAGGAAATACAGTCAGAATAAATACAAATTTCTTAGCTGATACAGTAAAAAGGGGAACCTCGCATGATATATGACAAACATAAAAGGCAAACAACTACCAACCATGAATATGGTCTCAAGCCAAACTCTCCTTTACATTAAAAGGATATATAAAAATATTTCATGACAAAGAAATCTTGAAACAATGTATCTCCACCAAATCAACAGGATAGAAGTTAATCAAATATATCCTACATAGAGAAGATCATGAAGAACAGGAACTGGTTATATAAAATGCTCCCTACCAGTGAACAAGGTAAATATATTAAGAGTAAATGAGACACAGAGCCTAACAGCAGGTGAATAACATAGCAGGACTTGTGAGATATTTCACAGACTTAACTCTCAATATCAATGGACTTAAATTTCCAATTAGAAAACAGACTAAATAGTAGTATAACAAACAAGACACATGCATGTAGTATCTACAAGAGACACATTTTATTGACAAAAACAAACATATACTCAAACTGAAAGGCTGGGAGGAAAATTTTCAAGCAAATGAACACCATCAACAGGTCACAGTAGAATTACTAACATAAAATAAAATTCAAAATAAAATTACTAGGAAGAGAAATTATATATTGATAAAGGCACATCTCCATTAGGTGGATATAGCAAGTCTAAGTATCAATACCCTGAATCCTGGAGCACCCCACTTCATCAACCAAATACTACTTAACCTAAAAACACATCTCAACCCATCATTGAAATTCATGGATAGGTCATCCAGGAAAAACTCAACCAAGAAACTGAAGACCTAAATAACTACATTGAATGCCTAGCCTTAACAGACATCTACAGAATATACTTTCAGCATCAGTATACACATTCTTCGCAGCAGCTCATGGAAGAGTCTCCAAAATAGAACATATCCTATGTCACATAGAAATTCTATCCAAATTGAAAGAAAAATTATTTGAATTCCCATATCTTGTCAGACCACAACAGAATAAACTTAAAATTAAAAAGCTAAAGCAAAAATAATTCCCAAACCCATGAAGACTGAACAGCACATTGCTGAATGACCAGTGAGGCACTGAATACATTAGAATGAAAATCTGAAAGTTTCTGCAATTTAACAAATTGAACGCACAAAAAAACCAACTCCTCTGGGAAACAGTAAATGCAGTACTTAGAGGAAAATTTATAGCTCTAAGTGCCTACATCAAGCAATTGGGGAAATCTGAAGTCAGTATTTTAATTATATACCTCAAAATTCTTGAAAACAGGAACAAGCCCAAACCCAAACAGAAGACAGAAACAAATAAAAAAATCAGAAATAACTAAATAAAGACAAACTAAAACATAAAAAGATCAACAAAACTGAACTGATTGTTTCAATAAATTAACAGACTTGACAGATCCTTAGCAAATTGAAGAAGAGAACTTACATAGAAAGAAAAATAGAAAGCCCACAGATTGGGAGAAGTTCGTTAATTGCTCTGCAACAGGCAATGGCCTTACATCTCAAATATATGTAGAGCCCCAAAAGTTAGCTCCCACCCAAAACAAATCTTCAAAGAAACAACCCTCTTAATAAGTGGGCTAAAGATTTAAAGAAAGATCTCTCTGAAGAAGAAATGAATGGCCAATTGAAACATGAAGAAATATGCAACATTTCCGGCCATAGAAATACGAATAAAAGCAACATTGACATTCCATTTCCCCCCAGTTTGATGACCATTATGAAGAAAACTAATAATAATAGATGCTGGTCTGGTGGGAATATAGCAAAAAAGGAATGTTACTACACTATTGGTTGAAAAGTAAACTTGTTCAAATACTCCATAAAGAAGTATATGCTTCCTCAGAAGATCTCCCCTATGACTCAGCAATCCCACTCCTGGGCATTTACCCAAATGACCACAGACAAGGCCACACTAAAGTTACCATCACAACTATGTCAATTGTAGCATTATTTACCATAGCTAAGATATGGAACCAAAACAGATGCCACTCAATAGATGAATTGATCAAGAAAATGTCATATATGTTCACAACAAAATTCTATGCTTACATCAGAAAGAATGACATTGCCCCATTTGTAAGGAAATGGAAAGACTTGGAAAACATAATACATCAAACAAGCCACACCCAAAGAATCATAGGCTACATGTTTTCACTCATTAAAAAAAAGCTAGAATATGTCTAGGATATTCTTATAAAAGGTCACAACAGCTCAATAGCTATATGCGTGTCACCATAGAAAATGATGCTTATTGAAATGAGGTCCAATAAATGGATACAATATGATTGTATAGTGTACTGCTTTTAGTTATTTCCATTTACTTTTTCCCCTTTGGTTTATTCCCTGTAGTCACTGTTTTTGATTTCTGTACCCTTTGTCTTATATGTAAGTTTATTTGATTTGGGGAAGGGAAGGGAAATCACAGAAATGGTCGGACAAAGATTAACCAAAGCAACAGTGATATATACTAAACACTATGTTAGAAATGAACTTTACAACTTTGGGGAAATGGAATATTAGGGTTGGGGGAAGCAGGAAAAAATGAGGAAGTGTTTAACACTGTAAAAAAAAAAGTACTTATTACTTATGTAACTGTAACCCACCCCTTGGAATATCACCTTCATAATATAAAAACAAAAAAAAAATAGAGCTGACAGGAAGCTCGGCCTGACTTCTCTGCCATGCTCCCTAAGACAATGGGTGCTATTCAGTCCACTTCTTGTTGTGGGAAGTCCACTTCTTGCCAGTCGTGGGGCTTGAACTCTGTTCCTGGATACTGTCCCTGAGCTCTTCAGCTCAAGGCTAGCGCTCTACCACTTGAGTCATAGCACCACTTCTGGTTTTCTGGTGGTTCTTTGGAGATAAGAGCCTCACAGATGTTCCTGTCTAGGCTGTCTATAAACCGTGGTCCTCATATCTCAGCCCCCTGTGTACTTAGTATTATAGGCCTGAGCCACCAGCACCTGGCTTAAGTGCAATTCTGACATGCGCTCTCTCTCTCTCTTCCTCTCCTCTCTCTCTCTCTCTCTCTCTCTCTCTCTCTCTCTCTCTCTCTCTCTCTCTCAAGAACTTATTGAATGGGTGCAGGAGGAGGTGGCCCAGCATCCCCATGTGGCTGGAACCAATGTGGACCTCTCATTCTGGAGGGGGGTTGTGGGTCAGGAGTTGTCTATCTCAGTCTGTTGTTCCAGCTCCATGAGGTAAGCCCTTCTGTGCTCTGGCTAGACTGTGACGGTTATTCATTGTCCGTCTAGCCTTACTGGACTCAGTATTGTGTTCAATGTCCTTTTCTAGCAAAAATGTCTGGCTAAAATTATGGTACATAGTTACGGAATGAAAAAGTAATGCCATCTTAAAAACGTCATTTAGGGCTCTGGGAATGGGGCTTCACAGTACGGTGATTGATTAGCATGCATGAGAACTTCGGTTCAATTCCTCAGTACCACATAAACAGAAAAAGAATCACTGGAAATGGTGCTGTGTCTCAAGTGGTAGAGGGTTAGCCTTGAACAACAACAAAAAAAAAGCTGAGGAATAATTCCCTATCCCTGAGTTTAAGCCCCAGGCCTGGCAAAACAACAACAACCATTTAGTTAGTAAATGCAAAGTACACAACTCATATTTGGAATATATAATTGCTCCTTCCATAGTGCTACTTGACAATAGTCCCTAATTCTGGTACTTTACCTATATTAGTATACAATTTTGAAAACAAAAACTTCTGTTCATTACATCATGGCAATTAATGCCACGAATGTGCTTAGATGTTAGGTGAAGTTTAATTCTGGAAATTCAAAGATTCCAGGCTTTTGAGTGGTCAGTGCTAATCACAATCAGAAGGGTAGTATATATGAAATTTGGAAATCTTTTTGGGAAGTCTTGGCACCAAAAAGGCAGAGGCTAATTAATAGTTTTTACAGAAGAGAAAGAATAACTCCAGATGGAAGGAATAAATGATAACTAAGTTATACCACAAGATGTTCTAGGGAACCATTTTTGGTTATTAAAGAACTAGTCATCAGTAGGCTTATTCCTCATTGCCTTTAGAATTCTAGTAATTAGGCTAATCCTTAATCTCTGTGGGATATGTTGTATATCCTTCTATGCTGTACTCTCATACCTGAACTCCTTTGATTTCTAAAAATCTCAGTCTTTTATATTTCTCTATGAACAATTTCTGATACTAAGTCGACAAATGCAGACAGCAGAGGATGCTAATTTAAGAGTCCTATAACACATGAATCATTAATGTAACAACATGGAAAAGGAGGATAAATTTATTGCTACCTTGATTTTTCTGAAAAGTTGTAATGTCATCATTTGATTCAAATTTCCATTCTTTGTCTACATAGTGTCAATAAGTGCACATAAATGCAAATAAAAGACGGATGCTGGTGGCTCACACCTGTAATCCTAGCAACTCAGAAAGTTGAGACCACAGGAGTGTGGTTCAAAACCATCATGATCAGGAAAGTCCATGACACTCTTATCTTTAATTAACCACATAAAACCCAGAAGTGGTGCTGTACCAAAAGTGGCAGAGTGCTCAACTTGAGCTGAAGAACTGAGGGACAGGGTCCAGTATCAGAGTTAAAGAGCCACGACCAACCAAAAAGTGCAAATATGACTTTAAGTTTCCCCAAAAGGAACGACAAAGTCAATAGTAATCTTCCCAAGTAGAAAACATAATTCCAAAATGATTCAGTGCACCTACTTTTGTTGAGTTACTTAAGTTATGGTTTCTTTGCTGGACATATTCTCTTCTTTTGAAAATTGTCAGGTATTGGCTTTATAATACACTTCATCTAATATTTCTTGGTTAAAAAGAGAAGTCCATACAGTTGAAGTCACTTGGATTTATTACTATCTCAGTTCAAAACCAACCCAGGCAGGAGAGTCTGTCTAACTCTTATCTGTAATTAAACACGAAAAAACCAGAAGTGGAGTTTAGGCTCAAGCAATAGAGTACTAGCTTTGGGGGCAGGTGGGCAGGAAAGACAACTGTATAGGGACAGGGTCCACCCTCTGGGTTCAAGCCCCCAAACCAGCACAAACTAAACAAACAAGCAAATGAAAAAAACCACATGTTTCTTTGAGACCATCCTTGAAGCACTGGTTTGAGAAGAGGCTCCTTTTGCTGATCATACTCACTGGATCCTGCTTTTTGGAATCCTTATTGCTATGGAGAACTCAGGACCAGACTAAAGAATTGGGTAACTGACTTCTGCAACAGGAGAATCATCTCATGAGTGAAATATCCCTACATAAGTCTCTTTAAAACCCCCATAACTTTGTTTCTTTGCATGAGAACACTTTTAAAACAAAGTTATTTCCTTTTATTCTATGCTGGCCTTCAAATGGCGTATTGTTTCCTTTTGTTATACTCTCAACTAGAAGTTTACAGACAAGTTTTATATAAGTAAAGGACACACTTGAAAAAGTCAGGGACAGAGTTTCCTTCAGGCCTTGGATTCTTTTCTTGTACCGTAAAAAGGACAGCACAAATTACCTTGAACTTTGTCATTTTTCTATGGTTAATTCCTCTCTTGGGATGTTTCCACTTGCAATAACAGTTCCTTCCACTTACTTCCAATAACAATCTATGGTGTTGCTCCAGGTAAAATGAATGTTTTCTGGCTTCATTGAAATAGCACAAGTATATCTTTGGACATGAGGTAACATGTGTTTCAGAGATAACTTCATAATGAGAAAATATGGAATTTACATGGCTTATAAAACCTTATTCATGTACATATGGCCATATAAGATGATGTTAAGTGAAATGGGACCCAAGATAGGGACACAAGTTGCTTTTTCTTCCTTGCTATTTTTTTAATGTATCTAACATGTACTATGTGATTTATTTTGTTTCTCTTCTATTTTCTTCCTCCATGGTATAACCCCCGTTTTCACTATATTTATTGTCAACGACCTACATCTTGCATATACATTTTTATAATGTGGGGAGAGGAAGGGAAATAGCAAAATGCTTAAACAAGTATACAGTATGACCTATTGTAACAATGAATTGTACAAGGTACTATGTAGAGAATTAGCTTTACAACTTGAGAAGGGAAGAAGGGAGTTGGGTTGGTTGGGAGGAAAATGATTGTAGGAGAAAAACAAGAGGAGGTAACAATGCTTGATAGATAATGTACTCATTAATTTTCTTATGTAACTCTAACCCCTCTTTAAACTATTTTTACAATAAAGAAAACATGAAAAAAACATCCTGGCTACTCTAAGTTCAAATTTCCTAAGTGCTCTGTAATTAAGACCAATTTTATGTGGGAAGAATGTTCTCAGAAACATTTTTTGTGAATGTGTGTGTGTTATGCATTATTTCCCAAGTGTACATAAGTTAGCAGCAGAAGAAACAATAGGAAAAATAGGAGAAAAAGAAGTTTTGTGCTTAAGTATAATGGTTCAATACACTACAAAGACTCTGCCCCATTTCTTAGGAAATGGAGAAACTTGGAAAAAATTATATTAAGTGAAGTAAGCCAGGCCCAAAGAAACATAGGTTCCATGGTTTCCCTTATTTGCAATATCTAGTATATGTATGAGTCAAGTGGAAAAGGTCAGATAATGTGATGTTAGGAAAATGAACCCTTAGATATGTATTTTAATGTTTTTTTTCTTGCATGCATTTGTTTCTAATGCATTTATAAGATTATCTCTTTGTTGCTTTGTATGACCCTCCCCCACAGTATAACCCCTGCTTTCACTATATTTGATGTCAGTATAACTTGTAGAGGAGATGGGAAAAACATGTCTTTAAGGATACAGGTGGACCTGTTGCAACTATGAGAAGTACAAATTTTCATGTCGAAAACAAGCTTTACAACGTTGGTGCGGGGCGGGGGGGGGGGAGGGAGGAGGGGAGGATTGGTGGTGGGGTGGGGGAGACGCTGGGAAGGGATGTGAAGGGTAAACATAGGAGGAGGCTGCAATGCTTGATAAGAAATGTACGCATTATCCTGCCCATGTAATTGTAACCCCTCTGTACAGTGTGTTTACAAAAAAAAATTATAAAAAAAGATATAAAAAAAGAAGACTCTTCAAATAACACAACTTTGAAACAATAAATCCAAGGCCAGTATGTAGATCTATGGGAGTGATATACGGAAAGCATTACTACTAAGTGGAACATGAAGGATGAGGCCACTCTTGTTTTATACTAGATCTAAATCTTGGTAGCTAATCATGCAAATTTGTAAAAAGTAGAACAGAAGAGTAATTCTGGTTCCAAAACAAGTCACATCTAAGAGCATGGACTTAACTGGAGAAAAGGCCCTGTTGAGAGAGCAGGAAATATAGTAGCAATGAACTGGTGGATAACATCACATTTCCCTTTAGTTTTTAGTTTTTTTTTGATGGTTCTGGGTCTTGAACTCTGAGCCTGGGCGATGTCCCTCCCCTCTTCAGCTCAAGGCTAGAGCTCTCCCATTTGAACCACAGTGCCAATTCCAGTTTTCTGGTGGTTAATTGGAGATAAGTGCCTCAGAAAACTTTCGTACTGGTGCTTGATCTGAACAGCAATCCTCAGATCTCAACCTCCTGAGTAACTAGGATTATAGACTTGAGCCACCAGTACCAGGCTTAAGATCACATTTCTAGCAGTGTACATGCAGAATATGTAATGTGTATGTTCATATATCTTTGTATGAATTCTTGAGTTAAAAATCTTGGCCACAGGTTAGACTTTACATTCACAAAAATGTTTGTAGTTTAAAACCATACTCCTGGAAAAAATAAAAACTAAGAATGTAAAAGTGTCTGGAAAGTTCAGTTTGCATCCAGTCTCGGCAGAACAGTCTTTGCAACACTACCTATAATTAACCAGCCAAAAGCTGCATTGGATGAATGGCTCAAGTGATGGGATAGTAGTTATGAGCAAGAGTGTTGAATAATAGCCTGATGTTTTTGCATACATACATACAAACATTTACATATGCACAGAAGCACTTATATGTGCAAACACACATATGAAACAACCCTCACAATGTGTAGAAAAGTTGGAAAATAATAGAAAATATTTCCTGTGTAAGACTACAATCAAGTGATAATTTTTAATATTAGAAAGCCCTCAAGTGAACTTTTCCCCCAAAAGCTTGAGACTATTACATAGGTAGTGACCAGAGATAGTAAAAGAGCCAAGTAATAATTATTAAAGGGATCGGATCCATAGAAGAATGAATCAGAGACCCCTGCCAGTGCATCTGAAAATGTTCATATCCTGTGTCAAATGATAGAACATCTTTGAAAATTGTACAGAAACAGTTTGAGTAGTAAGTCTAGTGGATAAGATCATCAGAGAAGTTCAGAATTACTAGTATGTTTCTCCATTAAATAAACCAACAAACTATGGAAGGGCAATGTGATACAAGTCTGGAATTCTAGCACTCAGACAAATACATGAGATTAGAGAGTGGATTAAATATTAATACCTTCCCTGGACTAGGTAGTATAATTTTGCCTCAATAAAACAAACCAAAGAACAAGAAAGGAAATCACAGTTGGAAGTTTGGGTTAATTTTGTCATTATGTTTTGAGAAGTCAAGTTTCCTATTGAAATGCAACTCACATATCATCCTCAGTCATGTTTTAAATGCTCTCTTCATTACAGAATGCTTCTAGATGCAAAATAGTTCATGATTCGGAACCAAAAATTTGAAACATTTAGTATCATTCTGTTGGATTCCAAAGAAATAATGAAGGATTACAGAAGCTTAAGCCTGGAGGATCAGCAAAGTTATCTAATGTAGGACTTTATAGACCTTACTAAATTAGAATTTAGATTTAAAATAAATATCTTTTGCTTGTAATTTCATATTCTACAGGCTACTACAAAATACTTTTTAAGTAGAAATTTTAAATTAAAAATTCACAAATGATTCTGGCATTTTATTTGTCTAGAATATTTTTTCAAGAGAGTTGAAATTAGGACTTAGTTAATAGATAATTCCAACAGTTCATGTATAACATGATAATGTGAATAATCTAGAAAGAGTTGACAATAAATGGATGCTATTAATTTATAAATTTAGAAAAAGAGCATTGTTTTGAGACTTTGGTGTAACATGGTATGAAGAGAGTTATTGTTTGAAATAATTTTTCTTCTATCTGTACATAACATAGGAAGAAATTTCCTTAATTATATACCTCTGTATACAATGAGAATAACACTAGGTTTGGGGTTTGTTTTCATTTTGTTTTTGTTGTTTTGTTTGTCCTAGGGCTTGATGTCTGGGCCTGGGCATTGTCCCTGAGCCTGTATTTTGCTCAAGGCTACTGATCTACCACTTGAACCTCAGTGCTACTTATGTCTGGCTTTTCCTGAACAGCTTATTGGAGATAAGAATCTAAGGAACCTTCCTGCCTGGGTGGGCTTTGAACCATAGTATACAAATCTTTGCCTCCTGAATATCTATGGTAGATGAAAAGATATGTATAAATAATATTTTCAAGTTTTCTGATCTGAAGAATACCTCTTGAGGGAAAACGATGCAACGAAGTTTAGTGTAGTGTTCTTTCAACAATAGAAAGGGCATAACATTAGCAGAAGTGTAGAATTTTTTCACAATAGTGATAAGCTAGTCATCCTGTGAATTTAAGGAATTTTAAGGTGCACCTTACAAGGTGGAAACTGTTGGGCTAGAATGACTTTACTGCATAAAATGTTGGGATTGATTGTCATTGAAATAATAGCTTACTATGATGAACAAAGGTTTACTCTAGAGGAATTAATTATTATAGATATTTCATAGTTTTATCTTCTACCAGAATGTGGCTAGTTTCTCTGTTGACCTTTAAATATGTAATGCATCATTGGAAACTGCATCTATTGCAGAATTAAATAAAATGCATACAGGCACTGTTTTAAATGACTCTGGTATGGCATGCTCAGAATTTGAAAATGAGTAGTTAATAGAACACATATTCTGTCCTCTTAACAAATATTCAGTTTTAAAAATTAGGAGTTTACAGAGTATTGAACTATTTTCTATTTAGTGTGAGACAATACTAAAATAATATTTTTTTAAAAATAATGGCAAGTATATTCTGAAAATTTTGTATAGTTTGATAGCATTCAAGTTGATGACCCTCTGAAAAAGAAAGGGGCAATTAACTCAAATTAGAAACCAAATGTTTTTCATTTTTTTAAAAAAATATTACACATAGAATATCATTTACTATAGAAATACAGTGAAATTATAATTTATTTAGCTTATTTTTAAATTTAATTTTATTGTCAAGGTGATATATAGAAGGGGTTGCAGTAATTGTAAGGTAGTGAATATATAAAAAGTCGAACTTTTTATGCCCTCCCTCATTTATCTCACACTTTTAGTTCACCCCAATACCCCTCACAAGTTGCAATGTGAATATCCTACATGTTGTCTTGTGAGTATTGCTATTGCGTTGGTTTGCCCTTTGTCCTTTGTCTCACCATTTTGTTGTTCCTCTTCCCTTGGCAAATTAAGATAAATGTGTATATAATACACAGGATACTGAAATCAAATACAGCAGGGAATAAACCATAGGGGAAAACACAAAAGAAAAAAGAAATCACATAGTACAGTAAAAACAACAACCACAAAGAAAAACCTGTTTCCATGTCTAGTTCATTTTGCTCATCATCCTCTTATATGGTTATATGTACATAGCTGTTGAACCATTCTCCTCATCTGCTAGGACTATCTTAGACATTATCTAATTATTACACATGAGGAGAACCATGGAATCTGTTTCTTTGTGTCTTGCATATTTTTCTTAGTAGGATTTTCCCAAATCTTTCCATTTCCTTATGAATTGGAAGCATAGAATTCCACTGTGTGTGTGCTTAATGGATTCGTTCATCTTCTGAGTGGCATATTGGTTTAAATTATGATTGCATGTAAGTATCATTAGGGTCATTCAAAAATGACAGATGCCACCTCCCCAGATATACTAAAATCACGATTTCTAAGTAAGATAGTTTTTTTATGGTGGTACAAGTGTTGAGATACCTGGATAAGTCTAATGTATTTCTTGCAATGAGTTAGGCAGGAAGACATCATATAGGATAAAAATGGTAGTGACAAAATATTCCCTTGAGAAAGATTTAGGAGGCTTCCAGATATATGAAGAAATTCAGATAATTTTGAAGAATTTAGAAATGCAAGCTCAAGTATCTCTGTTTAAATAAAAATTATGTAAGTGGAAGTGCAAAAGAAGAGGAAGAGAAGAAATAACTGACAGCAGATCATTGTTCCAAGTTAGAGTATAAAAAGACATAATCTATAACTTCTAAGTCAGAGACCAATATAATATGTCCCTCTTAATTTAGGTACATGCAAAATATTTACTTGGCTTTTTCCTACTTTAATTCTCCAAAATAAATGAAAAATTATAAGAAAAGTTATGTAATTGCCATTACTTCAACCAGAACACTAACTGTGATGAGCCAACTTTTTCGCACTTTGAACTTGGAAAATAGTCCCTAAGTTGATGATGTTCTGCCTGATTAGAGTCAGAGTTAGGGACTTCTACTTGTAGAATTATCCCAAATAGTTTAAAGCAGTTTTTCCCCCAAGATATCCAACCTCATTGTCTGAAGCTGTACTTTGAACACACCCTCAAACATGAGTACGTAATTTGAAATTATACTTCAGCATTTCCTTGACACACTATACTTTGTGCCTTTGTCTTTTTTGCACATTCCTTTTGAGTTCATAGTTGCTCTATTTCCATTTCATCTTTATAAACTACTAACAACATTGTACAACTACCACTTCTTGTTTGCACACACCCAGTGTATGTATCAAGGTACTTTGTCTATGTTAAACAATAGGGTAGTACTCCATTTCTGAAGAGAAAAGTTCCACAGTATAACCCTATGTCCACATTACAGGGTGTAGATTTTAAAGCATTTTGAGACAAACAGTGATATTAGAAGTGAAAGCCTCCCTAGGGACATTTGCTTGGAGCTCATTAGTTTTCCCAGGAGAAATATAAATATCCACAAAATTTGGGGCTAATTAGTAAGAAACCAAATTAATACTAGATCCTAGAAGTTGTCTTAATTAAAGTCACCAAGAGGTTAAAAATCATAGACACCAAGACCTAAGCATGAATTAAAGACTCTCCACCTTGTCAATACAATTGGTTTAAAAAGTCATCAATACTACTGCATTTTTAAAAATTTTCTTATGATATGAAGATTCAATTATAAACTATTAACACTTGAAAATAACTCATTTTCTTGGGAGTAGGACACAAAGCACAAGGTTAATCCTAATTATTTTAAAGGACCTTTATTTATACTACAAATTCACTCCCATAACTACAATGATACGAAAAATAACTGAAGTACAGAAACACAAAGGAAATAATTTAACTGCATCATCTACATTCAAAGGACTGTATTAATAGAAAACAAAGTTAAACTAATAATTAGCTTACAAAATTCACTTACATTCTTTTATTCTATTTCATTTAGTTTCATAAAAACTGGATTTTCATAAGATGATGCATAAAAAAGCCTATATACCCACTTACATTTTCAGATCTTAACAATATTTCAGAAATGTCTTTAGCTCTATAGTCAATGAACTGAAATAACACTAAAATATTCAAAGGGTTTTCAGAAATTGCAAGACTCGCTCTTGGATGTTATTTATACTGGAAAAGATATTCGAAAAGCCTTATTTGTTAAGTTGCGATAGTTACTCCCACAAAAGAGCCATTAGCCCTTTGCATGTACAAAACAACTTCAGATACATCCACTATCTGGAGATGACACATGCTTTTTGTTTGTTTGTTTTTGAAAGGAATACCTAACAAACATATCAACAATACTGATTTTCAGTCAATATGATGGCATATTCAAACTTAATAAATATTGGGTTGATTACCTCTTAGTGTGAATAGATATGATCTTACAAAGAAAGTTATTTTCAACAGAAAGCCAGAAAAAGTTTATTCACTTTGTGTTTCACGGGAATAAACAGAAAGCAATACCTATTTGGTCCAGTTGATCAAACTCACTCCATGAGCATATGTGAAAAGTATAACAAATTTAAGAGGTCAAATACATATTTTGTACTGACAGTCATCTTACAGCACTAATTTACTACCTAAATATGTCTGAATCTTCTCACCTAACATATAATAAAAGCTGAAAGCAGTCTCTTTTATCTAACTTAATATTGTAAATCCTTTGATTCTGATATTATTTGACAAATAAAATGTTCAAAAGGGTGGTCCAACTGAAATGACATGACAGAATATTGATAAATAAAAACATTGCAACAAAGTTAGCTCTTTTCAGCCTCACCTTGTCAACATTGGCAAGCAACATTGCCACAGCACATGAACTTATATGCACATACACACATATGCACACATGTACACACACCTATACATGCATGCTAAGTTTATTGTACAAAAAATTTCAAATAAAAAATTAATGATTAGTACAAATGATAATTTGCCTTACTACAAAATAATACACAATCCAGTCACCACGGCTGTTATATTTTACCTGCCTATCCACATGTGACCACTTAATTTATATTTACTTACTTACTTACTTAATTCAATCATTTGTTTGGTGCTAATACTAAGGCTCGAACTCAGGGCCTGTTTCTGTCCCAGAATTTGTTATTTTTTTTGTTTTAGTTTTCTCAAGGATATCATTTTACTGCTTGTACCACAGCTCCAGTTCTAGCTTTTGTTGGTTTCTTTCAAATCAGAATCTAATGGACTTTTTTTTTTTGGTCTGGTTTCAAACCATAATCCTCAGACTTCATCTTTCTGATTAGCGAGGATTAATGACTTGAGCCACCAGCGTTGCTTCTACTTTTTCCTCTATACTTATCTAATGCACATACTTAGATAGTAATCTAAAAATGACAGTATAGAAGCAAGATGTACAATGATGATACTGTCCTGTCAGAAATTCAAGTTAGTAATGTAAATTACTTCTTAAGAACATACACAATAATACCATGATATAGTATAAGAGAACACACAATTGGACATATGAGCTTTAAGAGCTGTCTAATAGATCCATTATGTATTGGTACCAACCATTAGAAAAAAAATGTATAATGTAGTACTAAAATAGAAGTCCTTTAAATGACTACTTACATTCTTTGTTTTTTAAAGACACTTGTTCTCATCTAAAAAAGTAGGCCTGTCTATTGTCTTCATGTGGTTTCAATGATTGAATGAGAAATCAAAATGTATTAGTAGTCCTTTGCTATCAATTAAATCTCACTTTTTCTTTTTGGAGAATATAATGATCAAAGCAATAGTTGAGAATCAGCAAGCAATTGTTCAGAATCATGCTTCCAGTGCAAGTGGATCAACAGTAAGTAATCCTCAATACCATTTTCCACAATGTTTTGTCACAGATACAATCAGCCTGCCTTCTCTGGCTGCTTTCCTAGCCTGGACATATTCCTTCATTGTACATGAAAAGTGTGATTCAACTAATTTCATTCAGATCTGTTCCTAGAATAATCAAGGGTTTAGATTCTTGTCTGCAATATGATTAAACCTTCATCTCTTCATGTAGGCTGCTAAAAATGTATTTACCAAATTCAAGTAAATACATAAATTCTATTTCCATCTTTTTTAAAACATAAAATTTTTGGCTGCATCATTTTGCCTTCTGCTCTAGCATTTCCCAAATCATTTATATAGAAGGCATTATTTCATCTTTTCTCATTCCTAGAATAAGCTGCACATGAAGACACCACTGGTCGTTATTTTCAGTCTGTATCTTTGAATACAGAGAAAAAACTTTCCCTCTGCTCTCCATCAATTCATTACTCTCCAGTTAGAATAATTTCGAATAGTAAAAATGGAAAAAGGGAAAATAAATCATGGTGCAAAAACAGATGCAGAAAATTCACCGGATTTTTCTGAACAGTTCAACTAACCTGAACTATTAGGGAAATACATGGACATCTCATTCCCACTGTCCCTCAAAGTCTCTGGTTAGGCAATTCTGATCAAGACGAGGAACATGATGGAAAAGTGGGAATGGTATGAATTGGAGGAAAAAATGGAGAAGGATCCATTCAAATTTCTTCTTTGGGCTGCTCAAAATAATCAGGTTATTACAGTGCGGAGACTACTTTCCAAAAAGTCCACTAATGTGTATACTAGGGATGATAATGAGTATACCCATATTCATCAGGAAGCCTACAGTGGACACTTAGATATTGTCTGTGAGTTGGTGGCTCAAGCGGCAGATATTCATGCAATAACTGTAGATGGCTGGACAACCCTGGGCAGTGCTTATATGTGGAATAATACTAGAGTAGTTTTTTCTTACTTCATCATTATGCAGATACCAACGGCCCCCTTGCATCTTGCTGCTGCGAATAGAGATAGCAAAGAGATGTTGGATCTGCTTCTGTTGAACCATTATGTCAAATCAGGTCTGAAGAACAACTTGGAAGAAACTGTATTTGATATTGCCAAAAGGATAAGTATGTATCACTACCTCTTTGAAGTTTTGGAAGGCTGTACACATTGCTCTCCTAAGTCATAATGGTTCGGTTAAGTTTCTTAAATTTCAAAAATGCCATTGCATTCTTCATTTCCATACAAAATATTTTCACAACCCAAATAACAACAATAGCTTACTGTAACAATTCATGGATTCCATGGAAGTCTTCCAAGTGAATTGCCTGACTTTGATGTCAAAATATATTCAAGAGTTAGTTGTATACATCTATAATGATTTCTGGAGAGATTTTGCATTTTATTGTAATTAAGTGGTTACATAATTTCCCTAATTTCACAGTATTGTGGGATAGTGATGCTCAGTTAAAGTCACAAACACATTCTAACATTTCTGGAGCAAATTGTCTATCACAGTCTATAACATTTATGAGTTCTATGAGCTTTGCGATATAGTTATTTCTTCCACATTGGGTGGCATGTACATTTCTTTTGTTTTGCATAACATCAGCTGTTCCCTTTTTCCCACTTTTCCCTCCCTGCCATCCCTGCCATTAACTTGCTTAGTTCATGTTGGTCAATGTCCAGTGCAGCTGATGGGTTTTTCCCTGATTCCCTCTAGTTCTATGTCGTCTTCCTAGTTCCCCTCCATTGTACACATGTATACCATACATGTGATCAGCAGCATGGGGTTATTTAGTAGAGATTCGATCAGATGAATGGAAGTCCTTTGTTTCTTAAGTCGTGTTAATTTTGTCATATTACCTAACATTTTGGTTTTAACATCCATTTATCAGGGAGACAATGTACTGTTTGTCTCTTTGCTCTTGACTTACCTTGTTCAACATGATCACCTTCCAACTCCATCCATTTCCCTGCAAATGCCATTATTTTGTTATTTCTAAAGGCTGCATAATATTCCATTGTGTATAAATACCCCAATTTTGGGATCCATTCATCTGTGGTGGGTTATCTGGGTTGTTTCCATATCCTAGCTATTACGAACAGTGCGGCAATAAACATGGAGGTGCATGTGTCCTTGTGTACTGGTTCCTGTTGTTCAGGATGGATGCCTAGAAGTGGTAAGACTGGGTCATAAGGGAGGTCAATATTTAGCTTTCTTAGGACTCTCCAGACTGTTTTCCAAAGTGGTTGTATAAGTGTATATTCCCACCAGCAGTGTAGTAAGGTTCCTCTTTCTCCGCATCCCCTCCAGCGTTTGTCATCGGCAGAATAGAAGATGTGGAGCATTCTGACTGTGGTAAGGTGGTATCTCATGGTTGTCTTTATTTACATTTCCTTCACAACCAGGGACGGTGAACATTTCCTAATGTGTTTCTTTGCCATTTTTATCTCTACTTCTGAGAAGTCTCTCTTTAGTTCCTTTGCCCAAATAGTAATTGGTTTGTTAGGTTTGGGAGGGCCTAGTTTCTTGAGTTCCCTGTATATACTGGATATTAACCCCTTGTCGAATATATTGCTGGTAAATATTTTTTCCCAATTAATTGGTTGTCTTTCTGGCTTGGTGGCGATAGCTTTAGTTTTGCAGAAGCTTTTTATTTTAAGGTAGTCCCATTTGTCGTGTCTCACTCCAATTTGTTGTAACCCTGGGACTCTGTTCAGCAAATTCTTTCCTACGTCTATAAGTTCAAGTGTCTCTCCTACTCTGCCTGCAGTGGTTTGAGAGATTCAGGTTTAATGCTAAGGTCTTTAATCCATCTTGAGTTGATGATGGTGTATAGTGATATGCTGGGGTCCACTTTTATTCTTCTGCATGTGGCCGCCCAATTTTCCCAGCACCAGTGGTTGAAGAGGCTGTGTTTTCTTCCATTGTCTGTCTTTGGTTCCTTTGTCAAATATCAGCTGACTGTAGGCATGTGGATTTATTTCTGGATCTTCTATTCTATTCTATTGGTCTTCGGGTCTGTTTTTGTGCCAGTACCATGCTGTCTTTGTTATGATGGCTCTATAGTAGAGTTTGAAGTGCGGCATGGATATCCCTCCCATGTTGTCTTTATTCACTAGAATTGTTTTGGCTATTCTAGGTCTTTTGTGGCTCCATATGAATTTTTGGACTGTTTTCTGTATTTCAGAGATGAACATCATTGGGATTTTAATAGGAATTGCATTGAATTTGTATATTAATTTGGGCAGTATTGCCATTTTCACTATATTATCTGCCTATCCAAGAGCATGGGAAGTCTTTCGATTTCCTAATGTCTTCTGTAATTTTTTTCTTTAACTTTTTATAGTTTTCATTAAATAGTTCTTTTACATCTTTGGTTAGGTTAATTCCTAAATATTTTATTTTTTGGGAGGTTATTGTGAATGGGGTTGCTTTCTTTATTTCCCTCTCTGCTTGTACATTGTCAGTGTACAGGAAGGCAATTGATTTTATTGGACTGATTTTTTTATCCTGCAACTTTGCCGAAGTGATTTTTGATTTGTAAGAGTTTGGAGATGGAGTTTTTGGGATCTTGAAGGTATAGTATCATGTCATCTAAAAAAAGAGATAGTTTAATTTCTTCTTTCCCTATGCGGATCCTTTCAATGTTTTTTCTTGCCTTATTGACCTGGTTAAGGGTTTCAGGGCTATATTGAACAGGAGTAGAGCCAGTGGGCATCCTTGCCTTGTTCCTGATTTTAAGAGAATTGGTTGTAGCTTTTCCCCATTAAGTATAGTATTAGCTATTGGTCTGTCGTAAATGATTTTAATGTTTTAAGAAATGTTCCTTCTATTCCTATTGTCTCCAGAGCTTTTAGCATGAATGAATGTTGAATTTTATCAAAAACCTTTTCTGCATCTGTGGAGATAATCATGTGATTCTTGACCTTGGCTCTGTTGATGTGTTGGATAATATTTATTGATTTACGTATGTTAAACCATCCCTGCATCTCTGGGATGAAGCCTACTTGGTTTTAGTGTATGTATTTTTTTTATGTGTTTCTGGATTCTGTTAGCTAGAATTTTGTTAACGATCTTTGCATCTGTGTTCATCAAGGAAATTGGCCTGTAGTTCTTTTTTGGTTGGGTCTTTGCCTGGTTTGGGGATGAGTGTGGTACTGGCATCATAGAATGAGTTTGGGATAACTCCCTCCTTCTCTGTTTCTCTGAAGAGATTGAGGAATATAGGTATTAGTTCTTCTTTAAATGTCTTATAGAATTATGTTGTGAATCCATCTGGTCCTGGGCTTTTTTTTTGTTGGAAGATTTCTGATTGCTTCCTGTATCTCGTTGTAGGATATTGGCTTATTTAATTGATTTACTTCTACTTTGCTCAATTTGGGCAACTTGTATTTCTCTACAAATGCATCCAGTTCTGCCAGGTTTTCTTTCTTTAGAGAGTATAACTTTTGAAAGTAGTCCATTAAAACTGTTTGGACATCTTGGGTACGTGTTGTAATTTTTCCCGTGGCATCCCTCATCATGTTAATACGGGTTTGCTCTCTTCTTTTTTAATTAATCTTGCCAAATGTCTATCAATTTTATTTATTTTTTCAACCAGCTTTTTGTTTGGTTAACTTTGGCTATGACTCTCCAATTCTCTATTTTAATAATCTCTGCTCTTAGTTTGGTTATCTGGCTCTGTCTAGTAACTTAGGTTCCATTTTTTCATGTTTTTCTAGCTGTTTAATTGCAACATAAGATTTTTTTCTTGGTCTGTGTCTATTTTCTTGATGTGGGCACTGAGGGCACTAAATTTGCCCCTCAGGACTGCTTTTCCTGTGTCCCACAAGTTTCTTTGCGAGGTATTTTCATTTTCATTGAGTTGTAGGAATTTTTTAATTTCTTCTTTAATCTCCTCCATTACCCAGGCATTGTTTAGAAGTGTGCTGCTCAATTTCCATGTATTTGAGTAATTTCTGCAGTATGCTTTGTTATTGAGAACTATCTTGATTCCACTGTGTTCAGATAGTATACAGGGGATTATGTCAATCTCCTTGAATTTGCTTAAGTTCCTTCCATGGTCTATTATGGAGAAAGTACCATGAGCTGCTGAGAAGAATGTGTACTGTGTTGTTTTTAGCGTGAAATACTTGGTAAATGTCAGTTCTGCTTGAAGTATGGCCTCACTTAATTCGGTAGCTTCTTTGCCAATCCTCTGGTCGGTAGACTTGTCCTTTGGTGAGAGTGGGGGTGTTAAAGTCTCCTAGTATTATCCTATTGGACTATTTTATTCTGTAAGTTTTTGAGTATTTGCTTAACATATTTGGGTGCACCAATGTTTGGGGAATGTAAGTAGATGATGGTAATATCCTCCTTATGTATTGTTCCCTGTATTAATATGTAGTGTCCATCCTTGTCTTTTTGTATTGATTTTAATGACAAGTTTATTTTGTCAGATAACATGATTGCTACACTTGCTTTGTTACTAGGGACATTTGATTGGTAGATCCTTTTCCAACCCTTCACTCTGAGTTTGTTTGCATGTTTGGCTTAGAGGTGAGTCTCCTGAAGGCAACAGATGGATGGCTCAGGTTTTAGGATCCAATCTGCAGTTCTTTTTCTTTTGATTGGTGAATTAAGCCCGTTAATCTTAAGAGATAGTATAGAGAGATGCAGTATGATCATTGTTTTTCTTCTTTCCTTTCATCCCGTGCTTGCTCAGATAGACTTCAATTAATGCCTGTCTGGGTGCAGGTCCCTGTTCCTGGTTGCTTTTCTCAGGTTGTGTTCCACCTCTTAGTAGTCTTTGTAATGCTAGCTTAATGTTTATGTATTAATTTTGTTTTTCTTTGCTATTAAAAATTTTCAGTTCTCCATCGAATATGAATGCTAGCTTTGCCAAGTATATCAGTCTGGGTTGTCAGTTATTGGTTATCAGGGCACATATCTTACTTTCCCAGGCCTTTCTTGCATTCAGTGTTTGTGTGGAGATATCTGTAGTGATTCTAATATTTTTCCTGTTGTAGTATAGCTCCTTTTTCATTTTTACTGCATGCAAGATTGTTTCCTTGTCATTCAGGTCTATCATTTACACTATGATGTTTCTAGAATTGTTTCTCCTGGGATCCTGATTCTTAGGTGTTCTATATGCTTCTGTTATGTAGGTAAGATGTTCTTTATTGAGATGGGGAAAATTTTCACCGATTTTCTTGTGGAACAGGTGTTGCATTCCCTTGCTTTGATATTCCTCACCTTCGCATATGAAGGTTAAATTTCTTGGCACTATCTGCTTGCTCTTGAATTTCCCTTTGGCATAATTTAAGTGATTTTCCATATCTGTCATTTTTGGTCCAGTTGATGTATTCTGTCTTCTGTATCTGACACTCTACATTCCATTTTGTTCACACTGTTAACTGTGGCTTCCATTGTGGTTTTCATGGAGGAAATTGACTCATTTATGGATTCGATGTTGGTTTTCAAAATACTAACCTCACCTCTTAATGAGTTGTGTACTGCCTCTATTTTGTCACTTATCTCATGGCTTACTGAGGTGTGTGCTGCCTCTATTTTTGCATGCATCTCCGGTTTGATGTCCTGCATCTCTTTCGATATTTCGACCCTGTGTTCTTTCAATTTCTGGTCTATTTCTCGCTTTATTTCTTGAGTAATTGCCTTCACCATCTCTTGGATGTACTGTTTGTCTTCCATTCCTGCTTTGCTCTCACTGGGGCTCTCCCCTGTGTGGCTGCTGGCTTTTAGAGATAGCTTGCTATCCTAGGTGTTGATAAACCTTGTAATTTATCTCTGTGATTTTCTCATGGGGATTCAGGGATTATTGCAGACTAATCTGAACTTTTGTTTTGGTCAATAGGTGTCTGTCTTTGCTTGGTTACTGTTTCTGTGCTTGTAGAGAGAGTATGTACCTGATCTCGGTTCTGTTGAGGGCCGACCTCTAGCTTATGGTCTGACCCACACAGAGTTCTCGGCTCTCTGCTGTAGACCACTGGCCGTTCCCGCCTTTAGAAGGGTTGAGCAGCCTAGATTGCTCCTGTTTGTTCCTACAGGTGCTCTTGGAGATTTCAGATGTGCTGGATGTACTCTCCCAGATGCTGGAGTCTTCTATGGGCTCCTGATGTTTTGTTTTGTTTTACTTTTTTAGCTAGTTGTGGGCTTGAACTCTGGGCTTGGGTGCTGTCCCTCAGCTCATCAGCTGAAGGCTGGCACCCTACCATTTGTCCCATAGCACCACATCAGGCCCTTTCTGTTTATGTGTTGCTGAGGAATCAGATCCAGGGCCTCTTGCACCTAAGAAAGCACTGTACTGCTTAGCCACCTCACCAGCCTGAGCTCCTGACTCTTATCAGGTGCTGGCAGCCTGTATTGTCCAATTCCCAGCCTAGAATATATGGGTTGGGGTCTTGTGGGGTTTGGGTTTCTCTTGTCCTCAACTCCCCGGGGTCTTTTGCTGTCACAGGCATGATTCCCAGGGGGTGCAGTTCCCTGTTTTTCTCCCCTCTGCTGAGGCATATGCTCAGCTTCTGATTTCAGTTGCAAGGCGTTGGTTATGTTGCTCAAGCACCGTGTCCCCAGGCCTGGTCCAGGCCCCCAGCCTGGGGCACACCGGTTTGAGCTGTGCTGCTGTGTATCCCACCTAGATTACGCAGCCTGGAGTACACATTTCAAATTTCTTCCACCGTTGGGTGTCTAGACCCAGGGGCGCTGTTCATGGCTTGGGCGTTTAATCTCCCTTCCAGGGTCACTCTTGTTCTAGCCTGGCCAGCTTAGTGTGCTCCATGGGCTGGTGGAGCCCTTGAACATTTTCTAGTTTTAGTGGTACAGATTTTGGAGTAGGAGGTCTGGGGATTCCCACCAGCTTTGAGACCAGAGGAATACACTGTCCCCTGCAGGGTACTCACCCTGTAGCTAGTTGTTGTTTTTGTGTGATGTAGGTTGCTGGTTGCCGTTGCAGACAGATTTCAATTGAGGTGGTTGTGGGCTGGCCAGAGTGGTGGTGGCTCTGTGTGTTTCTCTCCTGTCACTGCCTCCATTGACGCTATTCTGGTCCACTCCACGGGATGGGCCTCTGGCCTCCACTGGAGGGGTGGAGGAGGGGCCTCTGTGCAGGTTCTGGGCTCTGGGGTTTGTCTCTGCACTCTCCAGATCAGCACCAGTTCCTTTCAGTTCTTCTGCTCTGGTGTTCTGTGTGCATCTCGTCTATCTCTGGGGTTCCTGCCATGGGGCCAAGTGGCTTTGGCGGGATGGAGCCTCTCTGCTCAAACAGAGAATAAGGGGTAGGGGTGGGATCTTTGTGTAAGCTCCCTGCTTGGAGGTTTCTTCATTCATCACAATCAGTGGGTCTGACACTGGTACCTGAGGGAGCTTTGGTGTGGGTGATCTGCAGACAGCCCCCTGTTTCTCTGGCACACAGGCAGTTCCCACCAGGCCGGGCTGGCCGTGGCTTGGTGCGCTGCTGTGTGGCCAATAAACGTTGGGGTAGGGTCTTCACGCTTCTCTGTTGTGAAATTCTTCTTTTTAACTTTATTTTTTGTTTTTCTCTGCTTCCTGTTTTTCTCTGGATGTTGGTCTTTTTGTTGTTGTTGGTCTCTTGGGGAGATTAAACGTTGGAACTGCAACTCTCTTTTTGGTTGGGGTGAACTGTGGCATTCCCCTACTTCCCCGTCGCCATCTTGGTCCCCCTCGAGTTTTTGCCTTTTATAATCAGAAATAATTTTAATTTATCTGTTGAAATGAGTACTAAAACAACTAAAGATATTTCTGGTGCTTATATGAAAAATTATACTTTAAAATATTCTGTATTCTATTTGTATAATACCCATAATCTATTTTATTCTTTCCTAGATATAAGACTTTGAATACTACATTGTTTTATAATATATAGGTTCATTAATAAATGTGTCCTTTCAGCTTGCATTCCATACAGAAACAGTTTAAGATTCCTTTTTTACTAGGTGCTTATAGTATATTCCTTTAGAATAAAATGACAATGTTGTCTAATTTTAAAAGTTTTATAAAGATTATGCTATGTAAAGGCCTTTCTAAGGCGAAGATTTAATTCACTGATGTCAAACTAACTTTTATTTATATGAATTACATGTATTGTTACACTTTTAATTTTTTAATCAACTTTTTAATAATTGTTTTTCATTTCTTACATCTGAAGAATGAAAAATATGGAATAATTCACAGATTTTCATATCATCCTGTGCAATTGCCATGTTAATCTCTGTATTGTTGAAATTTGGGTATGTGCTTCTGAAGCATGTAATGTCCTCTAAATTTAGGTAGTTAATGATGCAATCTTCATACAAGATTATATCCTTGGGTGCCTATTTGTAACAAGGAAACTTTAATGTTCCTAACAATGCTACTTATCTTATTTCCCTAAAATTCTGTGTATAATGGAAAATAATTATATTGTTGAGTCGAATGCTCACGTTTGCAATTCTTTTGTCAATGACTATTTTAAGTCTTTTTCATTTTAGATTTAATCATACTTTGAAGCATTTTTAGCTAGGCCCAAAGAGGATGGCTTTTTAAAGTACTTATTTATCCAACTGAGTTAACTCTGTAGAGCTAATGGATTCAAAGTAAGCCTTGCATAAGAGCTCCTTCTAAACTTCTGCAGCTGAAATTTTCCCAAATGAGGTATTATTGGCACAAATGTTTACCTGACACTTCATCCTTCTTCCATGTAGGTTCAGACCAACCAGAATATCTTACCCTGACAGCGTAAATTGTCTTACTTAAACAAAACAAATCTTAGTTACAAGGGATCATAGAAAGATGAACATTTCAGACAAAACTGTTCAGACTAGAAGGTTTTTATCAAAATATAATTGTTCATTATACCTACCATTTCAAAAGTAGCTAAATCCAAGAAGGTGAAAAAATTGTTCATATGCATGATTACTTAATGTCCTGGCCTGTCTACCTTCCAACCAGGCAGGAACTTACACTACTGCCTTTCTATCACCTAATATTTTCATAGATCCTGGAGAAGTCCATATGTTTCTCCTTGTTATTAGGCCTTAAATTGGTAATGTTTCCTCTTGCTTCCAGTCTATAAATTTACAAATGTAAAGGTTTAAGTCTAACTCTACCAAACACTGAGGTAGAGATAATGGAATAATACTTTAAAACAGAGTTGCTTTTGATACCCTAACCACAAAAGAACAATGTAAAACATGTGCCCTTTTTTATATTATATAGTTATATATTTTGTATTTATATGTGCTGATTTTATATTTCACACAGTGAAACTTACTAGAATCAATTGATAACTTGACAAATAAATTGATAATTATTTATTCCAATAAATAGAATTGGAATATAAATACTTAGGCTTAGAATATATATTAGAATATAAAAAGTATCAATGCAATGTCTTCCGTATAAACTTGTGATACCTTCTAAGTGTTTGTGGTCTTCTGAATTCACATTGTTAAAAATCAATGTTGTTTTCCTCTAATCTATAAGAGATTCTACTCTGATGCTCTATTTATTGTTTTAACTCGCTGGCCCCAAACTGTTTTTCTCCATATTTCTGAAGCATTCCTAAAGATTATACTCTAATTGTGGTAATATGATATCTAAAAGGCATTATTCTTCTATAGACCCATGGGTCCTAGTATCTTATGGCCGAGTTACCTGCATTGTCAGATAACAGGGGCTAGACTTCTCACCTAGTCCTATGCCACATGCCAGCAGAAAGTAACTGAAAATCCATCTCAATTTCTCATTTCTTATAATATTTCAGGGCCCCAATTCCTTGAGATACAAGAATTAGCAACAAGAAATTGTGTAATGCAAAGCAACTTAAAATGAAAGATGAGGTCACAAAATCGAGAGAAAGTACTGTATTTCAAACTCAATTTACAGATGACCAGCCCATATGAGTGAACAAGATCAGAAAGTTTCAAAAGATTATTTTTAATACCCCTCCCGTAATGATTAATGTAAGATTTCAGCCCAGCATATGTGAGCCCAAAAAATAGTTCATAGAAGGATAGATCCATGATTGATATGCCAAGCCAGGAAAACTTGAATTAGAGGTCAAATGTAATTCAGCAAAACATTAATTGAGAAGATCGTTTGTGCTTCAAAACACTGGTACTTTAGTACAACTTGGTTCTGTGGAATAAAAATGTTGTCATTCTCAAACCAATGATAACCTACATTTAATCTCCTGAAAGTGTATTCCTTTTCAAATAAACTTTTTGAAATAACACTTGCCAAATAACATTTGATAAGTAGATGACACTTAGTGACATTACAAGTTTTTCAAGTGTAGGGAGCAAGTTACAATAGAGCTGATTTATTTCCCCAGCACTAATGCCAAAAAGTTTGAACCATTCATTAAAGTGTAGAAATAGTACCATGCATCATTTGTGTTGTTCAGTAGGTGCCTTCCAGAAATTTGTTAAATAGATCAGCCTCCCATATTTCAACCTCAAAGATTAGCTAATAAAGTAAATTAATCACTTAATAAGGGACATTTTAAAAAGTCACAAATACTTGCCTTATCATATGTTGGTTTGTTTTCCCTCTGTCTAACATAGTAAGAAATATGTCTTTAAGTCATGAATATGGGTACTCATCTGAGATGTGAGAAAATCTATCTCCTCTATCATATTTCTCTATAGTAGTAAATGTTAGTTTTCTTCTTTTTCCAAAACTTATAGGTAGTAGAAAGTCTTATCCCACGTAAAATAAAATAATCACACACTATTGTACAAAGCCATTTATAAAAATTGGTAGTTAAGAATACATTCAAAGCCATTTTTAAACTTTCTTTTTAACTACAGATTAATCTTCAAATGGATGAGAATATAACCATGTCTAGATGTTTCAAGTCTCCAGTTTTGCAAATTGTTATTGCAGATGAATGAATTATGGAAATATAAGCTTAAATCAGTTCAAGTATATGCAGGACTGAAACTACATGGAATGTATATAAACCTTTCAAAGTATTAACAGACAGTTTAACAGAATGACTATCAGGAAGTTGAAATCAGAGAGGAATAATAGTAAAGACAGAATGAATGAAAAATGGAACAAGGTGCAAGTACAGCTAGAATACTCAATGTACATATTTGAGATAGGAAATGGTAAATCGGAAATAAATCTTGTGGAAGGGGTTGGTTGAGAATGATAGAAGGAGTCACTGTGATCCAGGAGCAATGGCTAATTAGGTGGACATATTTAATGTTAAGACACTTGCACAACCTTTGGAAATTCAGTTAAAAACACAAAAACAAACAAAAACACACAAAAATCACAACCAAACAGCAATTTCTAGAGAGTATGAATAAGACCTCTCAAAAATTTTAAGCAGTTAATGGAGGGAAATCTTGGTAAAAGCAAACAAAACTGGTCAAAGTGGCAGTTTGGCCTAAGGGAGGATTCTGAACAGATTTAAATAGATTATCTAAGGTAATAAATCACCTATATCTGCTGCAAATATCATCTTTCTTCTATGAGTACTCTTTGTCTGAACTGGATACTCCAGTCCTGAGCCACAATTTATAGTTTGTGAGGATGGAATGGAAGAAACAAGATGAAGAACTCCACTGTAGAGAAAACAATCCTCTATTTTTTCTCTCATGTCTCTTCACTACTTTTTATTCATACTTTTAGGTCAATTCATTTTGAATTACATTTTCCTTCTTTATTCTGGAAAAGTATTTAGTCAAATAATTCACTAAATATTGCCATTTTTTTATTATGCTGTTTAATTGACTAAGCGAGTCCATTCAATTTTCCTCTTGCATTTTGTTGCCATGAAACAACATCTATGTTAATGATCACAAATCTAATGTAAAATTTGTCTCAAGAAAACCAGTCCAAGAAGCTGTGATCACAAATACTTGGTTATATTTTTTTTCTTTTTTCTTTTTCCTTGAAAGTCTTCTTGTGTCTAAATTGCCCAGAAAAATAAGTACTCCATCACTTTTTGTTTCAATCAATTCTAACCTCAAGGATATATTTTGCTAACAAGATGCATAGAGGAAACCGAAAAATACTCCACTTTTACCTTCTCTCTTAAGACTCACCTTTGATACCATATCAGGAACAGTGAAGTTATTCTTTGCAAAATTATTTCAATTTATTATTTTATCTTGTTCTTGCATTTGCTCACCAAGATGTATGGAGAAGAATAGAGTTAAATCACCCATACCTTGGAAGACAGGTCTGTTACAAAAGGACAACGCTTCTGTGTCCTACTTCTATGTCCTCCTCTTAGCACTTTCCTGATTTCCAATTAATCACAGCTTCTTGGCTTCAAGTTTAGTGAAGCCTCAGCCACTGTACATCTTCATAGTTTCTCTTTTAAAACTCTTTTAAGTTGCCTCATTTGGATGTGGAATTTATTTTCATGTCTTCATTCAATCAGTTCTGCATTCTAGTGAACCAAATAGGCTCTGTAAAATCACTTTAGGTAGCAAAAATATTAAGACAACCAAATAAACTCTGTAAAATCACTTTAGGTAGCAAAAATATTAAGACAATCTACATCAAAAAGTTTTGGTCTCCCTCTAATGCTGAAGACAATACACTTAGCTAGGGCTTCTAAGAACACTATTTTCTAAACTTTCCCATTTGCTAAATTCTTTTCTGAATCCAACACTTTTTTTTTTGGGGGGGGGGGTCCGGTCATGTGGCCTGAAACTCGGCCTGGGCACTGTCCCTCTGCTCTTCAGCTCAAGGCTAGCACTCTACCACTTGAGCGACAGTGCCACTTCCAGCTTTTTTCTTTTTGCTTATGTGGTGCTGACGAATCAAACCCAGGGCCTCATGCATGCAAGGCAAGCGCTCTACCACTGAGCCACTTTCCCAGTCCTTGAACCCAAAACTTTTTGGCTTATGTAATTAGAGAATTCTTCACTATCTCATGTTAATAAGGATATTATATTTTGTGAGCCACTTAGAAATATGAAATCATTGGTTTGACGTACCCAATCAGATTTTTTTCTGTATTTCACTTCTTCACGTGCAAAGACATTGTGGAAAGTATTACAAACAGAAAAGTGTAAACCTAATACCCTCTTTCATTTTAGAGGGCATTTTCTCCCTAAATATTTTGACTCAAATTATCTTTGACTTTTTTTTGTTTGTTTTTGTTTTTGTTTTGGTGGGGGGTTCCAGTCTTGGGGCCTGAACTCTGGGCCTGAGCGCTGTCCTTCAGCTCTTCAGCTCAAGGCTAACACTCTACCACTTTAGCCACAGCACTACTGCCGGCTTTTTTCTTTTTGCTTATGTGGTGCTGACGAATCGAACCCAGGGCCTCAGACATGCAATGCAAGAGCTCTACCACTGAGCCACTTTCCCTGCCTGACCCAAATTATCTGTTTGATAATTAAAGGTTAATTCACAAATTTTGATGTTTTATTTTTTTAAGAATTTGAATTTAAATTCCACTACAACCTTGTTTCACACAGTGAGAGTATATTTCCTGGGTAATGACAATTCTCAAGGGAACCTATAGGATTAAAGCAAGTTTTCTGAGGTTTGTTTGTTTAGTGTGAAAAAGAGCCATCTTTACCCACATTGCTTCCTCTCTACTAAGTCTCCATGGATTTCTTTGCATGAAAGCCTATTTTCCCAGGCAATTTTAAATTTTCTTAATAGGATAAGGTGTTAAAATTTTTGAACAATTAAAATTTACCTGTCATAACTTTAAAACTATTTTGAAATTCCTTTATGAGAATCACGAATTCACCAATCCTAATACCACCTTTACCACCAAAAAGTTAACATGTTGTTTTTATGATTTAGTGTTTATGCAACTATTATTTTCCAGTGGCATTGTTATGTGTGTATATGACCATATAAGCTGATGCTGAGAAAAATGAACTCCAAGATATAGAAACAGATTTTTATTTGTGGCCTTTGTTTTTTATGTACTATGTAATTATTATTTTTTTAGGATTTTCCCTATGGTTTCTCCCTGCTGTATTTGATTTTGGTACCCTGTGTATTGTGTATACATTTACCTTAACTAGGGAAGGGAAGAGGAACAACAAAATGGTAAGAGAAAGCAGAAAGGCAAACCAATGCAATAGCAATACTCACAAGACAATATGTTGGAAATGGACATTACAACTTGTGAGGGGTGAAGGGGGGAAGGAAACCTGTGAGAAAAATGAGGGAGAGGTAACAAGTTTGAAAAGTTATGCATTCACTACCTTATAATTACTGTAACCACACTGTATATCACTTTGATAATAACATTTTTTAAATAAGCTGCATAAAATATAATTTCACTGTATTGGTATAGTAAATATTATTCTTTATGTATTAACTTTAAAAATCAAAACTATTTGACATCTAATTTGAATTAACTACCCTTTCTTTATCAGAGGGTCATCTACTTGAATATTATCCACCTAGACAATATTTTCACAATATACTTGCCAATATTTTGAAAAAAGAATAAATTTAGTACTTTCTCATACTAAAACTGAAAATAGATTAATTAAATGGAAACCCATAACTTTTAAAAGTAAATAAGTTGTTAAAAGGACAGAATATATGTGTTATTCAAAATTCCTATGACTTAGTATTCATTTTTAAATTCTCAACATTCCATACCTCAGAGATTCAAAACAGTACCTGTTTGCATGTTATAAAATTCTGCAGTAGATACAGTTTCCAATGGGGTGTTACAGATTGAGAAATCAAGAGAAAAATAGCCACATTCTTATAGAGGATAAGACTATGAAGGATCTGTAACAATTAGTTCTTCAAGAGTAAGCAATTGTTTATCAGAGTAAGCTTTATTTCTATGACCATCAATCCCAAGATTTGTGCCATAAAGTCATCCTAGACCAACAGTTTCCATCTTGTAAGGTGCACCTTAAAATTCCTTAATTCACTTCATGAATAGCTTAACTCTATTGTGAAAACTACTACACCTGTGCTAATGTGATGCCCTCCTTGTTCTGGAAAGAATGCCACAATAAACTGAGCTGCATCATTTTTCCCCCAGTGGTATTCTTGAAATCAGAACACTTGCAAATATTATTTATATTTTACTTTTTAACTATCATAGATATTCAGCATGCTAAGATCAGAAAATTATGGTTCAAAGCCACCTCAGGCAGGAAGGTTTCTTAGATTCTTATTTCCAATAAACTACTCAGAAAAAGCCAGACACAAGTGGCACTGAGGTTGAAGTGGTAGGGCACGAGCATTGAGCATAAACAGGCTTAGGGACAGTGTCCATGCCCAGAGTTCATGCTTTAGGACAAGCCAATAAAACAAAAATAAAAATGAAAACAAACCCCAAACCTAGCATTTTTCTCAATGTTTAAAGAGGCAAGTAATTAAGGAAATGGCTTCCTGTGTTACATATATGAAGAAGAAAGAAGATGTCGCACAATTACTCTCTTCAAACTATATTATAGAACACCCTTAAAAAAATTGCTCTTTTTCCAAATTTATAAATTACTGTCATCCATTTGTTGGCAACTCTGTCTAGATTATTCACATTATCATGTTATACATGAACTGTTGGTATTATTTATTAACTAAGTTCTAATTATAACTCTCTTGAAAGTATATTCTAGGAAAATAGGAATGCCAGTATCATTTGTGTATTTGTCAATTAAACCTTCTACTTAAAAAGACTTTTGTAGTAGGTATAAAATATGAAATTACAAACAAAACCAAAATATTCATTTTAAATCTCAGTTCTAGTTTAGCAAGATATACGAAGTTCTATGTTAGACATACTTTGCTATTTCTCCAGGCTTAAGCTTTTATAATCCTTCATCAGTTCTTTGGAATCTAACAGAATGATACTTACTTACTTTTGCAATTTTGGGGGAGGGAATCATGAGCCATTTTGCATCTAGGAATGTTCTGTAATGAAGAGAGCATTTAAAACAAGTGAGGATTATATATGTGTTGCATTTCAATAGGAAAGTTGACTTCTCAAAACATAGTGACAAAATTAGCCCGAACTTCCAACTGTGTATTCCTTTTTTGTTGTTTGTTGGTTGGTTTGCTTTATTGAGTCAAAAGTATACTATCTGGTACAGAGAAGGTATCACTATGTAATTCCACTCCTTAATCTCCTGTCTTAGTCTCCAGGCTTGTACCACATTGCCCTACCATATTTTGTTGGTTTATTTAATCTAGGTAAAGATTAGCAATTCTGAACTTCTCCTATGATCTTATCCACTAGACTGACTGCTCAGACTGTTTAAGTACCATTTTCAAAGATGTTCTAACATTTTTTTCGGGTAAGAGGTAGATTTATTCATCGTTCCAGCTGGCACCAGTCCATCTTGGTCCTCCACACGGTGGGGAAAGGCCTGAGAAAGAGAGCTGGGAAAGAGAGAGAGCTGGTAGAGAGAAAAGAGCTAGAAAAGAGAGAAAAGAGCTAGAAAAGAGAGCATTTGGGAAAGGTGTGAAAGAGAGAGCTAGGAAAGAGAAGGGAGCTGGGAAAGAGAAGGAAAGAGCTAGAAAAGAGCAGAGAGAGTGTTCTAACATTTGACACAGGATATGAACATTTTCAGATGTATTTGCAGGGGTCTCTGATTCATTCCTCCATGGATCTGATCCCATTAATAATGATTACTTGAATCTCTTACTGTCTCTGGTCCCTAGCTATGTAATATTCTCAACTTCTTGGGGCTGGGAAGGTGGCTCAGTGGTAGAGCGCTTGCCTTGCATGCCTGAGGCCCTGGGTTCGATTCCTCAGCACCACATAAGCAAAGTGAAAAAAAGCCAGAAGTGGTGCTGTGGCTCAAGTGGTAGAGCTCTAGCCTTGAGCTGAAGAGCGGAGGGACAGCGCCCAGGCCCAGAGTTCAGGCCCACGACCAGACCCCCCCAAAAAAACAAAAAACTCAACTTCTTTAAAGAAAGTTCACTTGATGGCTTTCTAATACTAAAAATTATCACTTGATTGTAGTCTTACTCAGGACATATTTTCTATTGTTTTCTAAATTTTCTACAAATTCTGAGAATTGTTTCATTTTGTATTTGTGTGTGCACATATAAGTGCCTCTCTGTGTATGTGTATGTTGGTATGTATTTATGCAAAAGCCTCAAGCTCTTATTCAGCAATCTTGCTCATGACTGGGATTCGAGGTTTGGCTGATGGATTATAGGTAGTGTCTTAAATCCTGTTCTGCCAAGGCTGGATGCAAACTGAACTTCCCAGAAACCTTTACATCCTTAGGTTTTATTTTTACAGGAGTATCAATTTTTAAGCTACAAACATTTTTTGTGAATGTAAAGCCTAACCTGTAGCCCAGACTTTTAACTCAAGAATTCATATAAAGTTAGATGAAAATACACATTACATATCTTGAGTGTACACTGTTAGAAAGATGATCGCAGGGGTTCCTGGAAGATGGCGGAGGAGAAGCTGGAATCTGAACAAGCTCTTGCATAGAAAACAGTTTCAGAGTTCCAGTGAACAGTCCCAAGCCAGAGAATCACACCAAGTGTGCCATCACAGGACAGAGAGTTAGCCAAGAGAGGGGAAGCCAAGCAGACACATCTGAGCGTCTGCCAGCAGCTGCTGCTGCGGCGGCAGGGTCGCAGCGGCGACCGCAGCCGCGGCCATACCTGAGCGCTCACACAGAGAGTCCGGGATGAAGGAGCCAGACGCAGCGGGCAAGCGGATTCTACTCAACACCAGCAAGAACCGACAAGGAGCGGACAACTTCATCCTGCACTTTGCAGACCAGAGACGACCCAGGATCCAAGACTCGGCGTGAGTAGCCCCACTCCCTCACTCCTTCCCAGGGAGCAGAGGAGGGAAGGCCACCCCTCCCCCCACCCAGCCCCGGTGATCTCCATCTTGGATACCGACAAAGCTTGGAGGAGCGGCTAGCTCCAGCTCAGGCCTTGGAATAAAACAAGTCATTTAGCAGGTCACAAGAACTTAACAGCGAAGTGACCTCACAGACTCAGTTCCATCCAGGGAAAAGTCACCCAGCTTAGGCGCCAGCCATTGGAGTGGCTCTCCTCACCGGGTAACCAGACCCAGAGGCTGCCCCTCCCTCTAGCAGCCACCACAATCAATTGAAAAACAGAAACCCTGAGAATGGCTCCAGGCTGGGTGCTGTGAGATTTTTTTCACAAAATAGCCCCAGGGAAAAACTACTGTTTGTTGAAAGGCCTCAACTCTACCCAGAACCTAGCCTCATCACTGCATCCCCCTCTTTTGTGATTCTCAAAGCAGATCACCCTCCCAGTAAACTAACCTGGGAGGGGGATCTCAAAATCTTGGGTAAAGCAGAGCATTTTTCTGCCTGTTCCAACAAAATGACTTAAGAAACCAATCAAGCCACAGGACCTCAAGCTGACCAGAGACTCCAACCACACTCTGGTTACAGACAAAAGGGAGATACAGGACTCTTCCCACCCCTCCCCCCCCCAAAAAAAATCAAAGACCTTTTTTATTTTTTTTTTCTTCTTCTTCTTTTCTTTTTTTCTTTTTTTTTGTTTTGTTTTTTTTTTCGTTTTTTGTTACCTTATATATATAAAAAAATTTTTTTTGCTTTTCTAAAACTTTTATTAATCTTTAATTTTTGCCTCTTCTGAAAAAATAATTGTTTTCCATTAACTTTTTTTTTTCTTTTCTCCTCTTATAATTTTTATTTTAGGAATACGTGAATGTGTGTTTTCCTTTCTTTTCTTGTCTTCTTTCTCTTTTTCTTTCATTCTTAATTATCTTTTTGTTTTTTGTCTAGCTCTACTGAACTTCTGATCTTTTCTTCTCACTTTCCTATCCTTTCCATCTTTTCCTCTTTGTTCTTCTTTATGTGACTTAACTCTTGTCCTGCACATCCTCAGATAAACCCATAGTTAACCAGTAGACCCTACCCCCCATTGTGTACACACTTAACCCACAAACTTATTACTCAATTCAAAACCTCTGAGACTTAAATTCATTAATAGCAGTACTACCTCTTTATACCTATATAATATTTTAAGCATTTTTTTAAAGTTTTCCACATTTCCTCTATGTCCCTCCCTTTCTCTCAACATATTCATATTCCTCTATAAATAGATGGTCTTTTAATCTCTAAAATAACATTAATTTTTACGTTTCTATTTTTTTTTCTGGTCTCTTTTCATTCCCCTTTCCCTTTCTTCTTTTTCTCTCTCTCTCTACTTGCAACCTACCCAAAATATTTCCTGCACTGTGATTAGGACATAGTTAACTCTCCCTGTGCCTCCCCACACCAATCTATTCCTATTTTTTACCCACATCTCTCCCTAACCCTAATAATTTCTGGTTTTCCAAATTCTTCTCTGCGGTTCGAAGTCCTTTAACATATAGTTGTTTAATGCCGAATAGATGTATCTGTTGAACTAGATTGTATCTGTAGACTATTGACTGTACAAATGCAAACTTTGGTTGATGGTTGCCTTAAGATAGTGTTCTAGCACAAAACTGGTGCTATCTTCATCTCAAATGGGCAGAGTAAGCCAGAAAAACACAAGAAAAATGGCAAATTCGGGTATCTCAATTCCCAATCTTGATAATCAGGGGTTAGAACAGATAATGAATAATCCAGAGGAGAGTTCCCAAACAGCTCTACAAACACTGCTGGCAAACATGATAAATGAAAAGTTTGACAATGTACAAAGGACTCTGTATGAGCGTGACAGGGAGAAAGAGGAGGCATCCCAGAAGTTTATACAGGAATATCATAAGCGTGAGGAAGCTACTCAAAAACTGATACAGGATTTGCGTGAACAACTTGAGAATACTCAAAGAGAAAGGGAGGAATGGCGTGAGCAGGCTGAGAACACTCAAAGAGATCTGCAGGAATCCCACGAACGGGAGGAAGCTAATCAAAGAGTAATACAGGAATTGAGAGACCAGGTAGAGAACACACAAAGATCACTAAAGCCATTCATGGAATCCATTAACAAAGAGCTGAAGGAAGTCAGGGAGACCACAAAGGGAATGCTGAATGGAACCCAACAGAAGGAATGGGAGCTCAAAGAAACCATAACTAATCAACTAAGTGATTTGAGGCAAACACTGAACACCAAATTAAGGAAGTAAAGAAATTCATACAAGACCTAAAACAGAGCTTCAACAAAGAACTTGAAGCCATCAAAGCTGACCAACTAGAAGGAAAAGAGATAAAAAACAAAGTAGAGAGTCTTGACAGCAGGTTAGACCATGCAGAAGATCGAATCTCAGGGATTGAAGACAGCCTAGATATTATAGAGAAAGAACATACAACCATCCAAGACAAGTCCAAGAAATATGATAGATCTATCCAACACCTGGAAGACACCATCAGAAGGCCTAATCTAAGGATAATGGGTGTAGAGGAGCACCTAGAAACAGAAGTTAATGGTCTAGGAAATCTGTTTAACAGGATCCTAGCAGAGAACTTCCCAAACATGCAAAAAGATAGGCCTGTCCAGATACAAGAAGCCTTTAGAACCCCAAATAGACCAGACCAGAATAGGACATCCCACCGCCACATTATAATCCACACAGGATCAACTCAGAACAAGGAAAAGATCCTTAAAGCTGTCAGAGAGAAAAGGGTAATCACTTATAAAGGGAAACCAATTAGAATCACCTCAGATTTCTCAGCAGAGACAATCAAAGCAAGAAGAGCCTGGAACGATGTATGCCATGCCCTAAAAACAAACAACTATCAACCAAGAATACTGTATCCAGCTAAACTCTCCTTCATAACCGAAGGCCAAATAAAAACCTTCCATAGCAAAGAAAAATTGAAACAATACATCTCCACCAAACCAGCCCTACAAAAGATTCTTAAAGATGTCCTACACATAGAAAACCAACAAGACCGCAATAAAGGCCAAGAAACTGCACCCAAACTGAGAATCCAAGAACCATAGGAAGAACCCAGTTTTCGCAGCCCCCAAAAAGGTAGATAACATGGCAGGAACTCCCAAATACCTCTCAGTCCTATCTCTTAATGTTAACGGACTGAACTCTCCAATTAAGCGACATAGACTGTCTAGTTGGATTAAAAAACAAGACCTTTCTATCTGCTGCCTGCAGGAGTCACATCTTGCCCTTAAAAACAAACACATTTTCAATGTTAAAGGCTGGAACAAAATCTACCAAGCAAACGGACCGCATAAACAGGCGGGAGTTGCAATCCTAATATCAGATAAAATAGACTTCAAATTAAAATTCGTGAAAAGAGATAAAGAAGGTCACTACATACTAATTAAAGGATCTCTCCTTCAGGAGGATATTACAATTCTAAATATCTATTCACCAAACAATGGAGCACCCAAATTTATCAAAGAAACACTACTTTCCCTCAAATCCCATATAGATCCAAAGACATTAATTGTTGGGGATTTTAACACACCACTCTCCCCACTAGATAGATCAACTCGGCAAAAACTCAACAGAGAAACCACAGATCTAAACAGCTGCATAGATCAACTAGACTTAACAGACATTTACCGAACATTTCACCCAGCAGCATCAGAATACACGTTTTTCTCAGCAGCACATGGAACGTTTTCTAAAATAGACCACATTTTAGGCCACAAAGCAAACTTGTCTAAATTCAGAAACATTGAAGTTATACCTTGCATTCTCTCTGACCACAAGGGAATAAAATTAGAACTCAACACCAAAAGCCACCAAAGAAAGTCCGGTATCACATGGAGGCTGAACAACACACTGCTGAATCATGAGTGGGTCATGGACGAGATTAGAAAGGAAATTCAAATGTTCATGCTATTCAACAAAAATGAACACACAAATTACCAGCTCCTCTGGGACACAGCAAAGGCAGTACTCAGAGGCAAGTTTATAGCTCTGAGCTCCTACATCAACAAATTGGAGAGATCTGACACTAGCAATTTAATGACGCATCTAAACCTCCTTGAAAAAGAGCAGCAAGATAAACCCCAATCCAGTAGACGGAAAGAAATAATCAAAATTAAATCAGAATTAAATGAATTAGAATCCAAAAAAACTATAGAAAGAATCAACAAAACAAAGAGTTGGTTCTTCGAAAAACTTAACAAAATTGACAGACCCTTAGCAAATCTTATCAGAAAAAGAAGAGAACACACCCAAATTAATAAACTCAGAGATGAGAATGGAAACATCACCACGGAAACAACCAAGATTCAGAACATTATAAGGGAATACTTCTCAAAACTGTATGCTAATAAGTTTGAGAACTTGACAGAAATGGACCTCTTCCTAGCAAATATTGACATGCCAAAACTAAACCAAGATGAGTTAAACTATCTTAACAGGCCCATATCAAGCATTGAAATAGAAACAGCAATAAGAGACCTCCCAGCTAAGAAAAGTCCAGGACCAGATGGTTTTACAGCGGAATTTTACAAGGCCTTCAAAGCAGAGCTCACACCAATTCTCCTCCAACTCTTCAATGAAATTGAAAGAGAAAGCGCACTACCGAACATATTCTATGAAGCCAACATAACCCTCATCCCAAAACCAGGCAGGGACTCATCAAAGAAAGAGAACTATAGACCCATTTCTTTGATGAACATTGATGCAAAACTTCTCAACAAAATTTTGGCCAACCGACTTCAACAATTCATCCAAAAAATCATACACCACGATCAAACTGGATTCATTTCAGGGATGCAAAGCTGGTTCAATATACGCAAATCAATTAATATTATTCATCACATCAACAGGAGCAAGAATAAGAACCACATGGTTATCTCAATAGACGCAGAAAAAGCATTCGACAAGATCCAACACCCCTTTATGATGAAGGTTTTGGAAAAATTAGGAATCCATGGAACATTCCTCAGTACAATAAATGCTGTATATGACAAACCTACAGCCAGCATTATACTCAATGGTGAAAAACTAAAGCCATTTCCTCTTAACTCAGGAACAAGACAAGGATGCCCACTCTCTCCACTTCTCTTCAATCTCGTGTTAGAATGCCTAGCTACAGCAATAAGTCAAGATGCAGACATAAAGGGGATCCAAATAGGGAAAGAAGAAATAAAACTCTCCCTCTTTGCAGATGACATGATCTTGTATTTAAAGAATCCCATAGACTCCACTCCCAAATTACTCAAGCTGATTCAAAACTTTGGCAAAGTAGCAGGTTATAAAATTAACCCCCCAAAATCTATGGCTTTTCTGTATGACAACAATGAGGAAAGTGTGGCTGAAATTAGGAAAGCAACTCCATTTGTAATAGCCCCACAAAAAATAAAATACCTAGGAATTAACTTAACTAAAGAAGTGAAGGACCTCTATGATGAAAACTTTAAAATCTTGAAAAAGGAAATCAACACAGAACTTAAAAAATGGCAAAACCTCCCATGCTCCTGGATTGGAAAGATTAACATTGTGAAAATGGCAATACTTCCCAAGGCTATCTACAAATTCAACGCAATACCTATCAAAATTCCACCCTCATTCTTCAAGGAAATAGAAGAGGCAATCAAAAAATTCATATGGAACAATAAAAGACCCCGAATAGCAAAAACGCTCCTCAACGGAAAGAACACTGCTGGAGGAATATCAGTATCAAATTTCAAACTCTACCATAAAGCCATAGTAATCAAAACAGCTTGGTATTGGCATAAGAACAGACCTCAGGACCAATGGAATAGAATTGAAAACCCAGAAATGAACCTACAGACCTATAGCCATCTAATCTTCGATAAGGGAGCTAAAACAATAGGATGGAAGACAGACAGCCTCTTCAGTAAATGGTGCTGGCAAAACTGGTTAACTACATGTAGAAAACTAAAGCTAGATCCTTATATATCACCAGAATCAACTCCAAATGGATCAAAGACCTTGAACTCAAAGCAGACACTCTGAAAACATTACAGGATGGAATAGGAGAAACCCTGGGTCTCCTCGGCTCAGGCCGAAATTTTCTGAATAGAGACCCGGAAACACAACAAATCAAAGAAAGGTTGGACAAATGGGATTGTATAAGGTTGCAGAGCTTCTGCAGGGCAAATGACATAGCTAGCAAGGTCAATAGAAAGCCCACGGATTGGGAGAAGATCTTTACTAGCCATACAACGGACAAGGGTCTCATATCTAAAATATACTTGGAACTCAAAAAATTAAACCACCCAACAACAAATCCTCAAAGAAACAACTGCCCAATAAGTAAGTGGGCGAAAGACTTAAAGAGAAGCTTCTCTGAAGAAGAAAGAAGGATGGCCAATAGACACATGAAGAAATGTTCAACATCCCTAGCCATAAAAGAAATGCAAATCAAAACAACATTGAGATATCACCTCACTCCAGTTAGAACAGCAAAAATCAAGAACTCTAACAACAACAGATGCTGGAGGGGATGTGGACAGAAAGGAACCTTACTTCATTGTTGGTGGGAATGTAAACTCGTTCAACCACTTTGGAAAGCAGTATGGAGGTTCCTCAAAAGACTCCATATAGAGCTCCCCAATGACCCAGCAATCCCACTTTTGGGCATTTACCCAAATGACCACAAACAAGGCCACACTAAAGCTACCAGCACAACTATGTTTATTGCAGCATTATTTACCATAGCTAAGATATGGAACCAACCCAGATGCCCCTCAGTAGATGAATGGATCAAGAAGATGTGGTATATATACACAATGGAATTCTATGCCTCCATCAGAAAGAATGACATTTCCCCATTTGTTAGGAAATGGAAAGGCTTGGAAAAAATTATATTAAGTGAAGTAAGCCAGGCCCAAAGAAACATAGGTCCCATGGTTTCCCTTATTTGCAATATCTAGTATAGGTATGAGTCAAGCGGAAAAAGTCAGAGAATGTGATGTTAGGAAAACGAACCCTCAAATATGTATTTTAATGTTTTTGTTTCATTCATGCATGTGTTTCTAACGCATTTATAAGATTATTTCTTTGTTGCTTTGTATGTCCCTCCCCCACAGTGTAACCCCCGCTTTCACTATATTTGATGTCAGTATAACATGTGGAGGTGACGGGGACAAACAAGTCGTTTAAGGATTCAGGTGGATCTGTTGCAACAATGAGAAGTACAAAATGTCATGTCAAAACCAGCTTTACAATGTCGGTGGGGGGGAGGGAGGGGGGGTATGATTGGGTAGGGGGGGAGGGGGGAGGCTGGGAAGGGAGGTGAAGGGTAAACAAAGGAGGAGGCTGCAATGCTTGGTAAGAAATGTATGCATTTTCCTGCCCATGTAATTGTAACCCCTCTGTACAGTATGTTCTCAATTAAAATAAAATAAAATAAAAAAAATATTAAAAAAAAAAAAAAAAAAAAAAGAAAGGTGATCGCAAGCCTAGTAGTGGTTGGATCTGAGGATTGGGGTTCAAAGCCAGCCGGGTAGGAAAGTCCTAAAGACTCTTTTCTCCAATAACTACCAGAAAACTGGAAGTGGCACTGTAGCTCAAGTGGTAGAGCAGTAGCCTTGAGCTGAATAGCAGAGGGACAGCAGCCCGTCCCATAGGTGAATTGCCATTACCAACAACAGCAAAAAAGAATATAAGAAAATGAAAGAAATTTAATCTTATCTTAACCACCAGTTTCATTGCTAGTATATTCCCTGTTCTCTCAATATGGACTCCTTTTTTCCAGTTAAGTCCATGATCGTATATCTGACTTGCATTAGAAACAAGATCATTCTTCTATTCTACTTTTTACAAATTTACGTGATTAGCAAGCAAGATTTAGAAAGGGAGTGGCCTCATGCTTCATGTTTCACTTAGGAGTAATGTTTTCCCTATATCACTCCCATAACTCTACATGCTGGACTTGACTTTATTGTTTCAATGCTGTCTTATTTGTAGAGTCTTCTCTTCATAAACACAGAACTTCTCTTTCTCATATTATTGCTATTGTGTCTCCTACTGTTAACTCATGTACACTTGGGAAATTAATGCACAGCACATACACTCACAAAAAATGATCTGAAAACCTTCTTCCCATTTAAAATTCGTCTTAATTTACAGAGCACTTAAGAAGTTTGTACTCAATACACTCATGGATAATGTATTTATAAGCAATTTAAATTTCACATTTTCTCTTTAGTAAGTTATCTCTGAAACACGTGTTACCACATGTCCAAAGGTGTCCTTGTGGTATTTCAATGAAGCCAGAAAACATTCATTTTATCTGGAGCAGCACCATAGAGTGTTTACTGGAAGTAAGTGGAAGTAACTGTTACTGGAAGTGTAAACCAATACCAGGAGAGTAATTGAACTTAGAAGAATGACAAAGTTCAACTTCACTTTTGTTTTCCTTTCTACTATACAAAAGAAGAATCCAAGGTTTGACAGAAACTCTGTCCCTGACTTTTTTGAGTGTGTCCTTTACTCATATAAAACTTGTCTATAAACTTCTAGTTGAGAATATTTCAAAAGGAAACAATATGCCATTTGAAGGCCAGCATAGAACAAAGGAAATAACTTCGTTTTTAAAGTGTTCTCCTGCAAAGGAACAAAGGCATGGAGGTTTTAAAGTGTCTTATGGATGGATGTTTCACTCCTGAGATGATTCTCTTATTGCAGGAGTCAGTTATCAATTCCTTTAGTCTGGTCCTGAGTTTTCCATAGCAATAAGGATTTCAAAAAAGCAGGATCCAGTGAGTATGATCAGTAAAAGGAGTCTCTTCTCAGACCAGTACTCCTATAAGGAGGGTCCCAAAGAAATACCTGGGGTTTCTTTTGTTTGCTTCTTTGTTTAGTTTGTGCTGGTTCTGGGGCTTGAACTCAGAGGATGGACCCTGTCCCTGTACAGTTGTCTTTCCTGACCACCTTCCCCCAAAGATAGTACTCTACTGACTGAGCCAATACTCCACTTCTGCCTTTATGGTATTTAATTATAGATAAGTGTTTGACCGACTTTGCTCCCTGGATTGGCTTTGAACTGAGATAGTAATAAATCCAAGTGACATCAACTTATGGACTTCTCTTTTGAACTAAAAAATATTTGATGAAGTTTATAATAAAGCTAATATTTGACAATTTTTAAAAGAAGAGAATATGTTCAGCAAAGAATCTATAACTTACATAACTCAGCAAAAGTAAGTGCACTGAATCATTTTGGAATTATTTTCTCTTCTTGGGAAGATTACTATTGACTTTGTCGTTCCTTTTGGGGAAACTTAAAGTCATTTTTGCACATTTTCTTTTGGTCATGGGGCTTGAACTCTGATCCTGGGCATTGTCCCTCAGCTCTTCAGCTCAAGTCCAGTGCTATACCACTTTAGCTACAGCACCACTTCCGGATTTCTTGTGGTTAATTGAAGATAAGTATTTCATGGACTTCCCTGACCAGGCTGGCTTTGAACCACAATCCTCTGGTCTCAACCTCCTGAGTAGCTAGGATTACAGGCATGAGCCACCAACATCCGGCTCCTATTTGTATTTAGTGCAGTTAATGACACTAAGTAGACAAGAATGGAAATCTGAATCAAATGATGTGACATTGCAGTTTTTAGAATAATTGAGCTAGCAATAAATATGTCTTCCTTTGCCATTTTGTTACATTAATGACTCAGGAACTATGGAACCCTTACATTAGCAGCCTCTTCCATCTGTGAAGGTATATTTATTATCAGTAAATTTTCATAGAGAAATTGAGAAGGACATATTTTTAGAAAGCACAGTATTTTCACAATAAAAATAATAAAAATAAAGCAAAGGAGATCAGGTATGAAATAACAGCATAGAAAGAGATATATTTATCACACAGAAATTAAGAACTAGCCTAAGAGATTTAGAATGCTAAAGGCAATGAGGAATTTGCCTAGTTGATAACTAGTTCTTCAATAACCAAAAATGGTTCCCTAGAATGATTTCTGCTATACCTTAGTTACTATCATTTATTCCTTCCATCTGGAGTCATTCCTTCTCTTCTTTCACAACTGTTAATTAGCCTCTGTCATTTTGGTGACATGACTGGCCAAAAAGGTTTCCAAATCTCACTTAGACTACCCTTCTCATTGTGATTAACAGTGAACACTCAAAAGCCTGGAATCTTTGAATATCCTGAATTAATCTTCACCTGATATCTAAGCACATTCCTGGCATTAATTGCCATGACCTTATGAACAGAACTTTTTTTTTTCAACACAGTATCCTAATATTGCTAAAGTGCATGAATTGGGGACTATTGTCAGGTATCAGTATGGAACGAGCAATTATATATTCCTAGTATGGATTCTTTATTTTCGTTTACTAAATGTTTGTTGTTGTTGTTGTTTTGCCAGTCCTGGGGCTTAAACTCAGATATAGGGAATTATTCTTCAGCTTTTTTTTTCCTTCAAGGCCAACCTTCTACCACCTGAGGCACAGCACCATTTCCAGCGTTTCTTTTTCTGTTTATGTAGTACTGAGGAATTGAACCCAGGGATTCAAGCATGCTAGGGAATCACCATACCATGAAGCCACTTTCCCATAGCCCTAAATGACTTTCTTAAGATGGCATTACATTTTCATTCTTTAACTATGTATCATAATTTTGGCCAGAATTTTTTGCTAGAAAAGGACATTGAACACAAAACTGAGTCCAGTAAGGGTAGATGGACAATGAAAAACCGTCTTGGTCTAGACAGGTACAGAAGGACTTACCTCATAGAGCTGGTACAATAGACTGAGCAAGACATCTCCTGACCCATATCACACCTCCAGAATGAGAGGGCCACCTTGGTTCCAGCCACATGGGGACGCTGGGCCACCTCCTCCAGCACCCATTCAACTAGTTCCTGTGTGTGTGTGAGAGAGAGAGATTGAAAGAACGTCAAAATTACACTTAAGCCTGGGGCAGGTGGCTCAGACCTATAATCTTAAGAACACAGGAGGCTGAGATATGAGGATCACAGTTCATAGCCAACCCGGGCACGAATGACTGTGAGACTGTTATCTCCAAAGAACCACCAGAAAACCGGAAGTGGGGCTGTGACTCAAGTTGTAGAGCCCTAGCCTTGAGCTGAGAAGCTCTAGGACAGTGCCCAGGCCCAGAGTTCAAGCCCCACGACTGACAAGAAGTGGACTGCCCACCACAAGAAGTGAACTGAATAGCACCCATTGTCCTAAGGAGCAAGGCAGAGAAGTCAGGCCGAGCTTCCTCTCAGCTGGGAGTCATGAATCGGTCACTCGGATACTCTGTGCCTCAGTTTCTCCAGCTGCAAAAGTGATCAAAATGAAGGATCCCCTTCCTCATGGGGATAGGTTAATAATGAAAGAAAGCCATGTTTTCTTTCATAATCCCATGCCTGTTGCACCATTAATAACACACACCATCTGATCTCTTTCTGGTTATCTTCCTGTCATATGCTCACAGAATTGCTGAGAACTGAATCTGAAGAGCGCTCCCTTTGTTCCTGGCCCTGCTCCAGAGATCCCTCTGTATTAATCCCTTGTTTCCTAACAACTGTCACATGAGGAGATTGAAGTCCAATGGTCGAGGCCCACCCCAGAGCTTCACCTGTGGTCAAGAATCAGCTGCCATGGACTGAGTTTGGGACAATCCATCTAAACCAATGACTGAGCATGTCATCACATGTCTACCATTCCAACTACAGAGGACAAGGCCTGGTGGTGCATGCCTGTCACATATAGGAGGATCATGATTCAGCCCAGCCTGAGCATATACTATGTCTCCATCTCAGAAATGCCCAAGACATAAAAGCTTGTCTCGCATGTTAGAAGACCTGACTGGCAAGCCTAAAGCCTTGAGGTCAAACCCTAATATACAAAAAATAACCAGAGGCCCAGTGCTGGAGGCTCATGCCTATAATCCTAGCTACTCAGGAGGCTGAGATCTGAAGATCACAGCTCAAGAGTTAAAGTAGGGTTGGCCTTGCCCATCAGACATCATGATGAGAAGACCTGGAGTCTGAGCTATGCTTTTGTACTCCATACTAGCAGGGCTCATATCCTTACTAAGTGTTGGCCATGCTCTCTTTACCCCTGGGAAGCCACCCCCTACGGGCCACACTCCCAGGTCTTCCCAAGCTCCCACTGCCACCAATCAGGCCCATGACAGTACACAGCTACAGGGAACAGAGAACCCTTGTTCTTGTCATTTAACAATGCTGAGTCCCCTTCAAGCCTCTCACCCTTCCAGGCCCCCAGACCTCAGCTGTGAAGCCCATGCACCTCCCAAAGATAGCAGGTAGAAGTTACCAAAGCATCCAGCCTCCTTGTTACAACCCACTTCTACACACACACACACACACACACACACACACACACACACACACACACACACACACACATTCAGACCGGTGACAGAACACACTTCCTTGCAGCACCTTCAAGTTGCCAACGTATCACTCACCTTAATACAGTCAGGCTGTACAAAGAGAAAGATGACCTCTCTTTCTCTGTCTCTCTATGTATGTCTCTCTGTCTCTCTCTGTCTCTCTCTCTTTGTCTCTTCCTGTCTCTGTCTCTCTGTCTCTGTCTCTGACTCTCTCTTTCTCAGTCTCTGTCTCTCTATCTGTCTGTGTCTGTCTGTCTGTCTGTCTCTCTCTCTCTCTCTCACACACACACACACACACACACACACACACACAAACACACTCAGAGCTGTGCATCTCCTGAGTTTGTTGAAGACCAGATGGACTGGGAGCACCCACCGAAGCTGGTAGAGCTGGGAAATGTGATCAACTTGTGAGAACTTTTGACAGTTGGGGGCGGGGGATAGGCCGATTGTATGTGTGTGTGTGTGGGGGGGGGTGTCTTCCCAGATATTCACCTTCTGTTCTGACCCCCAGCATCCTTACCTCCCTACTGGGTTTTCTGGGACCCTGTTCAGTTGAAAAAGGTGACCAAGCACAGAAGACAAGATCTCACACAGCAATGGGGGTCTATCTTCTGCATTCAACACCCTCACCCCCTGGAAAAAGAAAAAGACCCCAGAAGGCAGGTGTGGAATGCTGCTCCCCACCTCTCACCAGAGAGAAGAAGGGTGTAGAAGTGTCCCTTTGTGGCTCCTACTGCTCCAGGCCAGGGGCTCTTTGGTCCCTACTCCTCACCCAAGCCTGCATCTCCCTGTTTCCTGAGACAATGCCCAGTAGGGATGGGGGTGGGATCCTCAGGTCAAAACCCACCCCCACACTTGGGGCACATTTGTGGCAGTGCCTGGGTCAGAGTGTGGGGCACAGGAGAGGCGTGGTTCTGGGTCAGGAGGGGGGAAGGGGGAATATGGGGTGTGGCCTTCATTCATGTATCCCATTAGTCAGAAAGAACCATGAAAGAATGAGGGTGTGGGTGGAATCCTGTGATGCAGGCAGAACGGGCAGAGTCAAAGGACAGCAGAACCTTTCCCAGGAAACTCTGTCCAATCCAGTTGGGAACAAGTGGGTGACCTGCTTTAGCCGGATGGCTGCACAGATTGTTGCATATGGCTGTTTATTGCTAGTCTTGGACCTAGAACTCTAGGCACAGTCTGTGAGCTGTTTTTGCTCAAGGCTGCTCCTCTACAACTGAAGCCACACAGCTCTACTTCTGGATTTGTTGGCACAAGTTGGACAGGAGTTTCAAGGACTTTTCTGCCTAGGGTGACTTTGACCATGATACTCCTATCACAGCCTTATAAGTATCAAGAACGACTGGTGAGAGCCACTGGTGCCTGGCTAACCATGGGTCTTGCTGATGTTCTTGGTCAGAACAGTGAGTTCCCCATCCTCAGGTTGAAGTAGTAGGAGATGGAGCCCACAACTGAAATCCTGGTCCTGCCACCTCCAAATGGCAGGAGATCCTAAGAAACTCATTTTTATCCTTATGATTACCAATGGAATGTAATGTATGTCATGATTGAATGGGTAGTTCTTGAATGATTTTAGGACAAAATTATACGCAATTATATTATGGTACACTGATCAATTTTAATTAATACTTTATGAAGCATTTAAACAATCACATTCATTTAAATGGAGGCATAATGAAATACCTAAGAATTGGGCATCACATAGTATAAAGGTGCCATTTTTTTCTGCCAGGACTGGGATTTGAACTCATGGTCTGGGTAACACCGTTTCACTGTGTGGGAAGGCGAAGCTTGCCTCCTTGATGTCAAGAAATTCAAGTCTGTTCCTTAGGCCTGAAATCAATCTCCACCACAAGAAAACATCCTATTTGTATACATTTTAAATATATGATTTATATTTATATACATATTTTGACTCCGTATTACGTACATTGTAGTTATTCACTTTACTTTTTGTTTTATTCATGTATTGACTGTTCATTTTATTGACTATTATGACACATAGAATAGTGATTACATTGATTACATAGGATATAGGTCTGCATATGTATTCCACTTCATACCTGACACACAGGACTTTCACAGAGAAGAAAAACATGAGTTACCATCTGCTTCTTACTCCACGGATTCATTTTTTAGTAGTGCTGGCATATGAACTCATGGCCTACAAGGCCCAATTCATGAATGGATGAGTGTCAGCATGACATCCTGGGGCAAACTGAGCTGACAGGCAGTTCCCAGGACCTGAGATCAAGTCCCATCAGTTGACAAAATAAGAACAGATTGACACGCAGATGGTAGTATGCTAATAAATATATATATTTATAGAGTGCCAGAGATGTCTATACATTATTCAGTTATATGGACTACATTCCTACCAATTCTTGGGTATTTATTATGCCTGCATGTAATTAATGTTATTGTTTTCATCATTAACAAACTATTAAGTAAGTTAATCAGTGTCCTGAAATTATTGCATTCCTGTAATAGTATTCTTTTAATGATTCATACATATTAAATAAAATCAGTCTCCTGAAATGATGCTGTCTAATTTTATAGGAGCATCATTCATGATCAATTCATTCAACCATGACATTGATAACATTCCATTGTTATTCCTATGAATGGGAATTAGTCTCGTAGTATCTCCTGCCATTGGTTGGTGCCAGGACGGGGATGGAGATTCGAAATCAGGACCTACCTTGCCATGTGGGCCTATGGCTTCCCCAATAGTCCGCCAACCTTCAGAAATGCAAGAAGTACCCTTTGCAACAGTGTCATTCAGACCCAGGAGGGTCACTGAGCAATGAAAGAAAACGTAAAAAGGCCATCGTACCACATTTTTTCTGTACATTTTTTCCACACAAGGCCTGGGGGTCTAGGATCCCGGGATCAGCTGTGGGTCTAGTGGTTGCACCCCAGAATAGGGTGATTGAAGCTGTGGCAGAGTTGCCACGACCTGAGTTCAAGCCCCCTGCTGAGGAAAAAAATTAAAAGAAATTAGCTCCCTGGTTTGCAATTCACCCTGTTTATTCTGCCAGGTTTTGGATTTGAACTCACAGTCTGGGTAAATCTGCAGCATTGTGGAAGAAGGGGAAGCTCACCATATTTAAAGATAAGGAAGTCAGGCCTGTACTCTAGGCCTGAATTCAAGCCTTAGTCCTGGAAAACATACTATTTATATACATTGCAAAGACAGGATTTGTACTTACCTATGGATGTTCAGTCCATACACATTTGGTGTGGTTGTTCCTTGTATTTTATTTTATTCATTTATTTACCGTTGATTTTACTTTGATGACACCCATTCCGTTTATTACATTGATGACATCCTATCACATGGCATCTAGATTTGTAGACGTGTACTCCAGCATGCCTGACAACCTGGACTCTCAGAGAAAATTAAAAAAAAATGTACACTTGGCTTCATACTCCATGATCCAATTGTTGAGAGTGTTGGGATCTGAACTCAGGGATTAGCAGGACCAATTGGTGAATAGTTTACAGTGAACACACCAGCCTGTGAGCAACTTAGGAGTTAGGCCATTTCCAGGATCTGACATTGATCCTCAGGATGGGCCATGGTAGTCAGAAATTCATTATTTAAACATAGGATCTATATTTACATGTGTGGACAGCATCTTGTATTTGGTGTACTTCTTCTCCTTATTTTCTGTCTTATCCATGGAAGTATTGTGTGTTTTCCTGAGCATGGTTACAGATATAACCATCTTTACATGGATGACAACCTTTTGCTATGGCTATAAGACTTCCTATGCATTCTCCATCCTAGCTGAGACCCAGGACTTTCACAGGACAGGAAAACAGGTGAATTGATGGGCTTCTTACATCAGGATTCATTTTTTTGTCAGTGTTGGGATGTGAATTCAGAGCCTAGCAGGCCCACTTGGGGAAAGGGTCAAAGTGAGGACATCAGCCTGTGAGCAATGAAGGAGATAGGCCATTCCTAGAACCTGACATCGAGTCCCAGGGAGAGCCAGGATAGGCATAAATTCATAATTTAAACATAGGATCTATATTTACATACTTGTGAGGACAGTATCTTGCATTTGGTGCACTTCTCCTTATTTTGTGCCTAATTCATGAAGGTATTGTGTATTTTATTGAGTATGGTGACAGGTATAACTGTGCTGACATGGATGACAACCTGTTCCCATGGTTATAGGGTTGCCTATGCATTCTCCATCCTTGTTGAGTTCCGGGACTTTCACAAGAGAGGAAAACATGTGCAACGACTGGCTTCTGACAACAGAATGAATCTTTTGTCAGTACTGGGATGTAAACTGAGGAATGGGTAGCTCTGTGGCACTTTGAGGGAAGGGGAAGTGCACAATCCTTGAAGACTAGAATGTCAGGCCTGACCCAGAGCCTGATTTGAAGCCCCAACACTGGAAAAAATAACAAGCCCACCTTTTTTAAACATAGGATTTCTCTTTACCTGCAGGTGTGGTATGCTCCTTGCATTCAGTTTAGTTATTTTTTTAATTGTGTCTTATTCATGGATGTATTGTGTATTTTATTGAGTATGGTGATAGATATAACTGTGCTGACATGGATGACAACCTATTCCCATGGCTATAGAGTTGCCTATACAGCATTTTCCATCCTCGCTGAGACCCAGGACTTTCATAGGATAGGAAAACAGGTGGATCGATTGGCTTCTCACATCTAGGTGAATCTTTTGGCAGTGCTGGTATTTGAACTCAAGACCCAATTGGTGAAAGCGTCATGGTGAGCACACCAGCCTGTGAGCCTCTAAGGAGCTAGGCCATTCCCAGGACCTGAGATGGAGCCCTGGTGGGGGCCAATATAGTCATAAATTCATCATTTAAACAGAGGATCTACATTTCCATAAATGGATGGGCAGCATCTTGCTTTCGTGTAGTCATTGTCTTTGTTTTGTGTCTTATTCATTGAGGTATTGTGTATAGGATGACATATATAACTGTGGTGACCTGGATCACAACCTATTGCCATGAGTATAGAGTTGCCTATACATTCTGCATCCTAGCTGAGATCCAGTAATTGCACAGCACAGGGAAACTGGTGCAATGGCTGGCTTCTCACATCAGGGTGAATTTTTGGCAGTGTTGGGATTTGAAATTTGGGCCTAGGAGGCCCAACTGCCCAATAGTTCCTTGTGATCACACCAGACTGTAAGCCACTAAGGAGCTGGACTGTTCGCAGGAACAGAGATCGAGCACCAGGGAGGCCACAGTTTTTGTCCTGAATGCATCATTTAAACATGGGATGTATATTCAAATCCGTGGGAGGATTGCATTGTGCATTTAGTGTAGTTATTCTATTTTGTATGCTATTCATGGATGTATTGTGTATTTTCTTCAGTATATGATGACAGGTATAACTGGGCTCACATGATAATAACCTATTCCCATGGCCCCAGGGTGGCCCATGCATTCTCCATACTAGCTGAGACCCAGGACTTGCATAGGAAAGGAACACAGGTGCAACAATTGGCTTTTGACATTAACATGAATCTTTTGGCACTGGTGGGATCTGAATTCGGGGACCAGCACACCCAATTGATGAATGGGTCCATGTGAGCACACCAGTCTGTGAGCCACTAAGGAGTAAGGCCATCCCCAAGACCTGAGATGGACCCACAGGTGGGGGTATGGGAGAAAGGCACACAGCAGTCATCCATTCATAAGTTGAAGGTAGTATGCAAATAAGTACACATTTGTATAGAGTAGGAGAGACAATAACCTGTGAAGGAATCCAATCTACCATGTGTTTACATATTCTTGGATCTTTCCAGATGCCTTCATTTCATGACTGTGATGATTATTGTCACGTTTAATCTACACTGCTTTACAAATAAGCGATATCCCATGAGTCTTGCCTATCATTTCCTAGTCACATCATGCATGAACTACTCATTCAAGGATGAGATCGATCGCATTCCATGTCTTTTCCTGGTCCAGAAACCAGTATCTCAGGATTTCCCGCCATTGCTTTCTCATGGGGTTGGGCTGAATTCAAGCCTCACACATGGAAAACATACTCCTTATATACATTTTAAGATAGAATTTATGCTTCCATACATATGTCCAGTAGATACCGTGTTTGGTGTAGTAGGATTTATACTTCCATACAGATGTTCAGTCCATATCGCGTTTTGTGTGGTTATTTGCCACGCCTACTCCACTGGAGTCTGCTTAGCATGGGAAACCTGCTTTCAGACCTGAGAATGGGGCTTCACAGAGACCTATCTCTGAGAATGGGACTTCACCGAAGTCTACCTCAGAGAATGGGGCTTCAAAAGGCCTACCTCCTGGAAAGGCTGGCAAGCCCCTGGGAAAGATGTGTTTCTATCCCTGCTTTTCTTTTCCTCACTGTATAAGAGTGCCTATTAATCTTTTACTGTTTCTGCTGCTCATTGTACTTACTCATGCTCAACGTTCCCTTATTCAAGGCTCTTTCTTAAGAGTGTTGACGACTCCAATATCTGATGAGTGTCTTAAAAATATGACAAACTCACCAGAGCTAAGTGCTACCCTGAAAGCCCCTCTTATGGAGGCTAGTAGACAAGTCATAAGTAAATGTAAAAGTATTGGGGGTTTCATGATGTCACTTCAGCAGAAGGAATTGTTTGTAAGAGATTTACAAAAAGCTGTAGGCATGGCTAGAACAGAAAGAATGTATGCAATTCCTGGGAGAACTACTTAGGAGAAAGAACTTCCTTTTACTCTCTTTCATTTACTAAGAGACTTGCTAGATCTAGGTCTCCTTGGTGCTTACTATTAAAGAAGGAACAGGAAAGATCTTATGGGACAGTTAAGGCCTCTATAAAAAAAGGTAATGGTTAATTGGTGATAAACATCGAAACCCATTGTATTTCTTAAAAATAGAGATAAGCCGGAAACAAGTGTCTATCAGGCGACCAGCTGGTGACCACCTAAGAATGAAGCTCTGCAACAAGATTGTGTAACCTTTTGACCCTTCTCATGGAGACTTTTGCTATAAAAGTTTGTTATCCTCTGTATTAAATCGCACTCAGCATCCACTCCTCTGGTGTGTGAGTTGTCTGTTTGCCATCTCCCCACCTATTCCAGTTCCTCCACTAGGTGTCCTCCGTCGTCCCGACAGAGCCGGTCCGCGGCAGTTATTCATTTTATTTCTTGTTTTATTCATTTATTTATGATTTATTTTATTGGCTTTGATGACACCTATACCATTTATTACATTGTTTACATCCTACCACATACCATCTAGATTTGTAGATGTGTTCTTCATCATGCCTGACACCCTGGACTCTCCCAGAAATGGAAAACATGTGTCACACTCGGCTTCTTACTCAAAGATTAAATTTTTGGCAATGCGGGGATCTGAACTCAGGGCCTAGCAGGCCCATTCATGATTGGGTGAGTGTGAACACAGAAGCCTCTAGTCAATGAAGCTGTCAGGTGGTTCCCAGGCACTGAGATCAAGCCCCAAGTTTGGCCAAAACAGCAATACATGCATAGGCAGAGGGTGGTATACAAATAAATATATATTGTTAAAGAGTTCTAGAGCTGTCTATCTATGAGTGAGTGACATCTACTACTTCCTACCAACTCTTAGGTATTTATTATATCGCCATTGAAATAATATTCTTTTCATGCATAATAAACTATTAATTAAGATCAATCAGCATCCTAGGATTATTGCATCCAATTTTAGACTAGACAAATGCATGAACTACTCGTTCAATGTGTATTCTTATGCATAGGAACGACTCTTTTGTGATCTCCTGCCATTGGTAGGTGTAAGGATTAGGATTTGAAACCTGGGCCTATGTTAACATGTTGGCTTATGGCTTCCCTGATAGCCTGCCAGCCATCAGCAATGGCAGGCCAGGTCCACTTTGTAACCATGTCATTCAGACCCAGGATGGTCACCATGCAAAAAAAATTATAAAACACTGAGCCCTCTACAGCTCACCACTTTTTGTGCTGTTCTGCTTTTTTTTTCTTCCTGCAAGCCCTCTGGGACTAGGGTCCCAGGATAGACTGTGGGTCCCAAGGCTGCACCCCATCCTAAGGAGAGTGAAGCTCAGTCAGAGTTGCCATGACCTGAGTTCAAGCCCAGGGGTTGGCAAAATTAATGAACTAATTAATTAATTAATTAACTTACTAACTAACTAAATTGAAATAATAAAGATCCCTGGTTTGGAACTTCTACCGGTTTTCTTTCCTAGCCTGGGATTTGAACTCAGAGTCTTGATGAATGTGTAGCAATGTGACAGAAGGTGCAGCATTGCCACTACTTGAGTTCAAACCCCATGCCAAGCCAAAAATTAATAAAGTCACTGACCTCGACAGGGAAAATTAGTTATGAAGATTGGAGGGAAGGGATGGTAGGGTGAAAATAAACGAGGAGGCAACAATGCTCAACAGGAAATGTACTCATTACTTTGCTCATCTAACTGTGACCCCTCTGTACAACATTTTTACAGTAAAAAACGCACAAAAAATTATGTAGTGCTCAAGAAGCAATTTGGGGGTAAGGGAAGGATGTCTGAGTAGCTGTACAAAATTCTACATTGATATTTTGTAATGTTCAGTATGGAACTGAATAAACATAACTACTTCTGCTACAAATATTAAGTCACTGACTTGGAACTGGGGCCAGTATTTCTGCCATTGCTGGGATTTGAGCTCACTATCTAAGTAACTCTTTTGCACCATGGTTGAAGGCTAAGCGCACTATTCTTGAGGAAATGATTTTCAAGCTAGAGTTCCCAGGGCCCGAATTAAGGCCCTGCAATAGAAAAAATACTTGTATACATGTGTAATATATGATATATAGGTACATATGTATGTTTATTTGATATTATGATTATTATTATTGATGTTGTATTTAATATTATTTTATACCTTTTATTGTTCATTGTATTTAGTATTATTACGCACATACTATTAATTATGTTTTGTACATCTATTATAAAATTATACACAATAATTTAGTACATTGGCTCATTTTTCATTAATACTTTATTAAGTGTTGAAGCATAATACATAATTAAATATAGGCATTTGTCAAGTCATCACATGGTTAGAGTCTGTCCCCAGTATGAGCTTTGTGTTATTTATCTTTGGACAACTTCCTATAGGGATTTATTTAGATGATTTATACTCAGAAGCCTTTTCTTGTGGACAGGGAAGTTGAGGGATAAAATCATAAGGTTGGGGCTGGGAATGTGGCTTAGTGGTAGAGAGCTTGCTCAGCATGCATGAATGCCAGGGTTTGAATCCTCAGTGCCACATACTCAGAAAAAGCCAGAAGCTGTGGTGTGGCTCAAGTGGTAGAGGGCAAACCTTGAGAAAAAGAAGCTCAGAGACAGTACCTAGGCCCTAATTTCAAGCCCCAGGTCTGGCAAAAACAATACACTAGATTCCAGTGGCTCTGGAAACCTACTTTCTCAGAAGGCTGTGATCTGAAGCTCACAGTTTGAAGATATCCTAGGGAAGGAAAGTCTGTTAGACTCTTACCTCCAATGAACCATCAAAAAACCCCATGTGGCACTGTGGGTCAAGTGGTAGAGTGTTTGCCTTGAGCTGAATGGCTCGGGGACAGCGCCCAGGCTTCAGTTTGTGACACACAACTGGAAAGAGTGAGGGATAATCAAAGTACTTTTCCTATTTGCTAATTATGAGAATATTTTTTGGAAAATGAATGCTGTTGTACACCAGAATTGGAGTCAGACCTCAAGGTTCAAGTGTAGCACATCCATAAGCCCAGCCTCTCAGACTCTAGCATTATAAACTTTTGTCCTACAGGGTTCTGAAAGGCCCACTGTTGAAAGGCTTAATATGCTCCCCAAGCCCTTTGTGATAAGCAGTTGACTTGTATTTTCAATGTCATTACAGTTCTGACCCTAGCACAGAACCAATAGCTCACGCCCATCACCCTAACTCAGGAGGCTGAGGTCTCTATCACGGTGAAACCAGCCAGGGCAAGGAAGGCTAGGACACACTGACTTCCAGTTCTGAAAAGTCAGATGCTCAAGAGATTCCTGTGTTTCCCTTGGTGATGAGAAGTTACTTGCACTCTAAATGTTCTTGGAGTTCTTGAACTACAAATGGAAAGAAATATTATTGATCCATCATGGGATCAAATGAAGTTCTCAGGATCCAAGCCCTAGCCCTGTTAGCAGGAAGAACTGCAGTATAACAATGTATTTGAATGACAGAAACAGTTTCAAAAGCCAGGCTAGTTGCAGAGACCTAGGCCTGCAGGATTAGAAGGCAGAATGTACACACTCTACAGGGAAGTGAGCTGCAAAACCACTTCATTCATTCCAGGCACAACCAGTAATGGGGGAAACCTGAAACATTTGTTAGAGTTCCAGCAGGGTCAGGATTTTCTCAGCCTCTTCAAACGATGACTAATTAAACTTTCTCCCTCAGGTGAAGGGAGCCTCAGGCTATCTTTAGGTTACCAATCAAGAGCCAGTTTAGTGGGGGAGAGGGGTGGAACAGATTAGAAAACCCTGGTCTCTGGTCTTAGGGAGTGGGTTTTTGACTCTCCATCAGTCCGGTTTGAAGACCCTTCTATCTCTGCCAGTCCATTTTCCTTCCTTCCTTCTCCACATCATTAATGCAAATCCCCAGTCCAAGGAGGGGCAGGGCCATTTCTCTTCTGGATCCAAGCAGCTGAGTTAGGATCTGGCTCTGCCCTCTTGACTCTGGGGCTCTTGGCTGCCTGAGAAGTGGGACAGAGACAGTCATCCTGCTCTGCGTTTGTGTGAAGGTGATGCTCTTGTCCTGGCACACTGCAGAAAGCCTCATGACTGCGAAGTGTTCCTTTCTTTCCTTCTGAGGTGAAAAACAGCTTCATCTATCAACTTTCCTTCTTTCTTTTCTCTCTCTCTCTCTCTCTTTCTCTCTCTTTCTCTCTTTCTCTCTTTCTCTCTTTCTCTCTTTCTCTCTTTCTTTCTCTCTTTCTCTCTTTCTTTCTTTCTCTCTTTCTCTCTTTCTTTCTCTCTCTTTCTTTCTCTCTCTTTCTTTCTCTCTCTCTCTCTTTCTCTCTCTCTTTCTCTCTTTCTCTCTTTCTCTCTTTCTCTCTTTCTCTCTTTCTTTCTTTCTCTCTTTCTTTCTTTCTTTCTTTCTGTCTTTCTTTCTTTCTTTCTTTCTCTCTTTCTCTCTTTCTTTCTTTCTTTCTTTCTTTCTTTCTTTCTTTCTTTCTTTCTTTCTTTCTCTTTCTTTCTTTCTTTCTTTCTTTCTTCCTAGGTAGCTATCTCTTTGCCAGTTGTTGGGTTGAACTCAAGGCCTGGGCACTGTCTCTAGCACTCTGCTACTTGAGCCACAGCAGAAATTCTGCCTTTGTCTGTGTACAGGTGCCTGAGGAATCGAACCCAGGGCTTCTTGCATGCTAGGCAAGCATTCTCTCATTAATACATATTCCCAGCCCTTTCATTTTTTTCTTAGTGATAGTTTTTACATAAGTATGCTACCATTTTATGTTCTCAAGTTTAATTTTCTGAATACCGGTTACGTCTAAGAAACCTGATCTTCTCTTCCCCTGCCTAATTTGTGACTGTTCCTGCATTGGCCTCATAATAAAATGTAAATAAAGGCTGCTGAGAGCTTCAGTGTGCATAATATAAAGACACAGGCCTAGAACCCTGGAAGAGAAAAACAATGGGCCTGAAATGAAGAGAATGATGCAGTATGCGCAACTAGCATATCTGAAAAATAAACCAGTAAATAAAAGCAGAAGCATTGCATAGATCTGTTTGCACTATGGGAGGTAATATATATACACACATAAGTAGTTAGGGCACTGATACATAAACTTGTCCTTCTCTTTTTGAATTTTTTGTGGCCATCTCAGGACTTAAACTCAGGGCCCCATGTGTTCCTGAGCTGCTTTGCTCAAGGCTGAGACTCTACCACCACCACAGCTCCACTTACCGCCATCTCGTAGTTATTTGGACATAAGAAATTCCCAGGCTTCCCTGCCTGGACTGGATTGTATTTCCTGCTCAGTTTTCTCTCTCAAAGCAGGAGCTCTATCCTCTGGGCAACTACTCCACTTCCGGTTCTCTGGTGGTTTTTTGGAGAAAATAGTCTCAGAGACTACTGCTTGGCTGGCTTGAATGGCGATCTTCTGAGGAGGCTTCAAGTGGTTTCCTCAGGGATTCACTGAGGAGCCTCTCCACATAAACCCTTAGTCTAAATCTGGAGGGGTGCTAGAGAAAAATGGAAACATTGTTATACCCAAGTCGCAGGACCCCCACCAAAAAGACTACCGAGAGTCAAACATTACAGCTGTTTTAAGGTTTTACTTAAACGAGCTGCAGCTCAGGCCTCGTCCTACATTCCGACACAGCAGAGCCTAGGTGGAGAGCATCTAGCTGAAGATTTGCAGGGTTTATAAAGGCACACAACCAACCAGGTGTTTGGATTACCACCACAGGTTGCTCTGCTGGAAACAAGCAACAAGTGGTCACTGCCTCAAAACGTTAACCCTTCATTCCCCACCCCCCTTGACTTATGGTCCTGAGACACCATCTTGTGGCTCTGGCCCAAAACTAAACTCCAACAGCTCTTGATCTTGAATGGGTATGGTCCCTCTCTGACCTTAGCCATTCTATTAAACAACAATACCAATAACAATCAGTTTATTTTTCTTTTCTTGAGGCGTATGCAGAGTGGTTGGGTAGGATGCTTGGAGACTTCCCCATGTTTCCCACAGTTGTCCAGGGCAAAGTGGTCAGCCATTCTGGTTTGGGAGCAGTGGATCCAAGCAGCTATGCCATCCACCTTAAAGGGAGTAGGTGTAGCCAGTAGCACCATGTGAGGTCCCTTCCACCAAGGTTCCAGAGATCTCAGGTTGTGCCTTCAAACAAACACCCAGTCCCCTGGTTTAAACAAATTGGGGGTTGGAATAGAAGCAGAATCACTTAATGCTCTAAGCTGGGGCCACATCCTCTTATGCACCAACTGTAAATAGTCAAGATTACACAGAAATTCAGTATCATCCAAATCAGCAAGCAATTCAGTCTGGAGGCTAGGTTGGGGGGTGTCCATATATTATTTCAAAAGGAGTAAAGCCAAGCTGATTGGGTGAATTTCTTACTCTAAACAAGGCAAAAGGAAGCAGCGATACCCAGTCCGCACCAGTCTGCAAGGCCAATTTAGTTAAGGTCTCTTTTAGAGTCCGATTCATTCAAGCTCCTTTTGTAACCAGTTGATTGGGGCAATTGGTGAGCTGACAGGCTTTAAAATTTTTAACAATGTCCTCAATGAGTTGATTTCTGAGCTCCTTTTGTAACCAGTTGATTGGGGCAATTGGTGAGGTGACAGGCTTTAAAATTTTTAACAATGTCCTCAATGAGTTGATTTCCTTGCCTGATTTTTACTTCTAAGAGTCAGCAAGTCCTGCATTCTTTGGGTTCCCATGTGAGAGACGTGATGGATTCTCATAAGAATTCCCTTGCCCAATCTTTGTGGCAAGATAAGTTTCCCCTCATCAGGCTTCATTTCTTTCTCTGTTCGGGGGTTTATAGGCCATGGAAATTTCCTTTATTCACTCCAAGACTTCTTGGGAGTACTGAGGCTCAAGAGGCATAGCTCGTGGCCCTGGGTCTACTTCCACTCTGGGTTTGAGGCTGCCTCTTTAGCTGCCTGATTGGCCCAGTTATTTCCTTTGGTTATTGAATCAGTTACCTTTTGATGTCCAGGACAGTGCATAATGGCAATATTTGCTGGTTCCCATAAGGCCTGGATGAGGCTTAAAATTTCTTGTTTGTTTTTAATAGCCTTTCCCTCAGTAGTCAACAGCCCCCTCTCTTGGTAAATGGTTCCATGGACATGCCTAGTGGCAAAAGCATAATGACTGTCTGCCTAAATGTTTAGTCTCTTCCCTTTTCCCATCTGTAGGGCTTTTGTTAGTGCCACTAGTTCTGCTCTTTGTGCAGATGTTCCCTGGGGGAGTGCTTCTGCCCACACTCTCTCAGTGTCCATAGTGACTGCTGCACCTGTGTACCTTTTTCCATCTCAAATGAAACTGCTGCCGTCTGTGAACCAGGTATGCTCGGCATGCGATTGTGGCAAGTCCAAGAAGTCTGGCGTCTTTTCTTTGGCCTGGTCGCTCTTTTCACAGTCAATTTCACGTTCCCTGTCCTTCCTTTCCTGTCTTTGCTACTCTGTCTCTCTCTTATTGTAAACCTTTTCCCCCACAGCTACTAGATCCCTAATAGACTTTTTACCAAGTCTGTCTAGAGCCTGCAACTTTCGCTTTATGTCTGGTGCAGCTTTATTTATATAGGCAAACATAATCATCTGAGCTGACTCCTGGGTCTCAAGATCAGATGGGGGTATATTGACTAAAAGCTTCTATGAGCCGTTCAAGATATGCTGCCGGACTTTCACTTCCTCCCTGTCTAAGATCATAAACTTTGGCCATATTAGTAGGTTGGCAAGCTGCCGCCTTGAGACCTGCCAACAGAGCCTGGCGATAGATGAGGTGTCACTCCCTACCTTCAACCATATTGTAGTCCCATGTTGGTTGTATCTGAGGAAAATAGGCAGTGATCAGGGCAGGATCCGTGATAGGTGCTCCTGTGGGGCCAGGTATATGTTTCCGGGCCGCCTCTTGGATACAGTCTCTCTCTTTGGTGGTAAAAAAGACCTGTAAAAAATGACTACAATCATCCCAAGTGGGCTGATGAGTTAAGTGAATAGTTTCAAGCAAACTAATTAAATCCTGGTGTTTCTCAGAAAAGGGGGCATTTTGGGTGTGCCAATTGTATAGGGCACTGGTAGAAAATGACCAATATTGGAGTTGCTGTTGACCATCCGCATACACAGGACCTATGGCGCATAAGGGAAAAACAGCTGCATTAGAAGGGGGGTTGATCCCACGGCATTGTGGAGTGACCGGCCCCTCAGAAAATTTAAGGGCAGGTGCCGAGGATTCTCAGATTCTGCAAAAATAACCTGGAAAGGAGAGTATGGGGGAGGAAACATTTCTTCTTCCAAGTTATCTCCCTGAAAAACTGGGGGTTACCTCTTCTTTTCCTCTCCCAGGTTCTTTTTGTAAGTCTAGGGGGCTAGATGGAGTGGTGCTCATGGTTTCCAGTCCTGTCAGTCGTACAGCCCAAAATTCAATAAGCATTACAAACAAAACACATGCAGGCCTGACAGTTATCAAAAAAATCTTACAAAGTGGAGATTTCCCAAATTGGTCCACTGACTCCTGTCATGGCGGGGTTCTACACCCACGCCCCACAGCAGAAGGAGTAGAGCCACAGTGGGCAAGTTAGGCCTCGGTTAGGAGGCCCTCTTGGTCAGTTCCGGCCCAACACTGAAAAGAACCCCTTCCCAAAATTCACACTGCAGTGTTCCAAGAACCAACCCTCCCAGCCCTCCTGCCCCACACAGTCGGGTTCCAACTCCCTCCCCACAAGGCAGGGTTCCAAGGACCCCCTCCCCACAAGAGGATCTGGGACTTCTTCCAGTTCCTTCAGGGTTGTTGTGCAAGCGTGTCCGCTTTGACAATCCTTTAAGAATCGGAGCAGCCATCCTCACAAAGGAAAATGAAAGTAAAACAGACAAAGGACAGGACAAGACAAATGAACAAAGATAGCGCTGTTTTACCTTTGGAGTCAGATCTCGGGGTGCTTTGGGGGGATCCCCACTAATGTTATACCAAGGTTGCAGGATCCCCACTGTAAGGTCCGCTCCTGGATGGCAAGCAGACTCCACCCTCCTCGCAGCAAAGTCTCCACCCAGTACCTGCGTTACCTAGGCAACTGAGACACCTGGAAGAGGTCACATCTGCATCCGCTGAGGTCACATCTGAATTTGATGTGGCCACACCTTTCCCCGCCCATACCCTACATAAGGCCTAGCCCAGGCCCAGATGCTCTCTCTTTTTCTCTCTCTGTTCGTTTCTAGCTCTTGCTCTTGCTCTTCTTTTCTAGCTCTCTCTGCTCTCTCTCTGCTCTAGCTCTTTCCTCTCTCTTTCCCAGCCATGTGGAGTGCCAACCTTGCCTGGTCCCAGCAGGTCCACTGAATAAACCTACCCCTTACCCGAATACCACGTGAGTGCTACTGTTCTTACCCCTCTCTCTGCTCTTTTCTAGCTCTTTCCTCTCTTTCCCAGCTCTCTCTCATTCCCAGGCCTTTCTCAGCCACGTGGAGTGCCAACCTTGCCTGGTCACAGCAGGTCTTCTGAATACCTGAATACCACGTGAGTGCTGCAGTTCTTACTCAGCTACCTCTTTTTAAAAACCTAACACCCACCAAGAAGACCATCGAGAGTCAGGTTTTACAGTTGTTTTAAGTTTTATTTAAACGGGCTGCAGTTTGGGTCTCGTCCTACACTCCAACACAGCAGAGCCTAGGAGGAGAACCCTGAGCTAAAGATTTGCAGGGTTTATAAAGGCATACAACCAACCAGGTGTTTGGATTACCACCACGTGTTGCTCTGCTAGAAACAAGCAACAAGCAGTCACTGCCTCAAAACTTTGACCCTTCACATGAAGATGCTACTAGTGTTCTCTAGACACTTAAGGTTGGAGACACAAAACACTCAAAATTATTAAATCATTTTATAGGCAAAAGGAGAGATTCAGACTCTATGAGGATGGCTCCTCATATCCAGAGACAGTAAATTCACAGCAGCTCAATACTAAGTGACAGAACTGGCATGTACTGTGGATATTTGCTCCCAAATCCAGTGACACTCATTTCTCACTTTTGGCCTCAAACCTGTGACCAGAGGTTAAGATGAGGAGAGAAAATCCTTCTCAGAGAAAGCACCTATAAAGAACATTGGGTAGATTACTTATAAATTCAAACCATGGGAATGACCCTATTTAGAAGACAGATTGTCCAGATTAAAAACGTGAAGAAGAGAAGAAATAAGGTGCCAGTGGCTGCTGTCTGTAATCCCAGGTCCTCAGGAGGCTGAGATGTAGAGAAACTTAGTTTGAATCCAGCCAGTGTAGGAAAGTCCATGACACAGTTATTTTTAAGATATCACAGAAATACCCAGAAGTGAGTCTGTGACTCAAGCTTAATGCACCATCCTTGAGCAAAAGTAGCTCAGGGACCATGCATAGGCTCATATTTCCACCCCAGGACCTGCCCCCTCAAAAAGAGCCTGTACTTCCATGTCTTTATCTATGTATTGTATTCCTATAGGTGAAATTCCCGAGTAGCTATGATGAATGGCACCAACCTAGGAAATTTTATTCAATACAATGAGTTCATAACACAGAGACTGCTTTCAAGACAGTGCATGTTCCAGGGCTCCGTTCACTGTTCCCAGTGTAACCTGAGAGTTTCTCTGCATCCCAGGCCTCCTGGAGGAAGTCTCTTGTTGTCTGGACAGGCACACAAAAGACCTCACTCCTGTACAGCTGGGTAACAAACAACTCCATCTGGGCCAGTTATTGAGGATTAGTGTGGGCGGGCTCTGAAGGTCAGGAAAAAAAAGCCTGTTTGTACCCTTAGCGATCTCTCTCCCCAGTGCTCTGTTTTAACAGGAGGTCTTCATGTTTGCCACCTCCCATGGAAGGCCAAGTTCTGTGCACTTATCGTGCCTTTACGAGACTATAATCTGCTGTTCAGTTACAGTGCTCAATACAATTCAGGAGTCCTTTAGGCAGACAACTAGAGCACTGAACATAATGAAATGTTTCATTGCAGGCAATGTTGGGCCTATGATGCCTATCCTATGTTTCTGGAAGCTTGGGAAACCCAAGCACATGTTGGATATCACAAAGCTTCCTGTCATCTAGGACTGGTGAAGCCCATCAAGTTTTGAAACCTTTGACTTCTCCTAGTTGGGCCCTGGGTGGCTAGATTTGGGGGTTGAACACAGGGCCTGGGTGATGACCATGAGCTCAGTGCAGAAGCCTAGTGCTTTACCATTTTGTGTAACAACATCACTTCTGGTCTGTGAATGTATGTGTGTGTGTGTGTGTGTGTGTGTGTGTGTGTATGTGCGCACGATGGTGGGTGTGTGAGCGGGTATGTGTGTGCGTGCACACACATACATGAGTCCTGATGCTTGACCTCAGGACCTGATCACTGTACCTACTTTCTCTTGTATAATGATATCCCTTTCCCACTTGAGCCACAGAGCCACTTCAGGCTTTGTCCTAGTGATGTGGTCCTGAGAAATGAAGCCCAGGGTTTCATATATGGAAAGCACTCTAACACTAAAGCACATTCCCAGCCCTCTACTTTAGCTTTGTTAGTGTATTTCTGATTTTTTCTATTGTTGTTGTTGTCGGTTGAAGGAGTTGAAGTCTTGGCCTGGGTGCTGTCCCTGACTTCTTCAGCTCAAGTCTTGTGCTCTACCACTTGAGCCACAGAGCTACTTCTGGTTTTCTGTTGGTTCATTGGAGCTAAGTTTCTCAAAGACTTTCCTGCCTGGGCTAGCTTTGAACCATGATCCTCAGATCTCATCCTCCTGAGTAGCTAGGATGAGAGACATGAGCCAAAAGCACCCAGCTTCCCCTTCATGTTCTTAGTAGTGAATTGGAGATAATAGTCTCATGGTACCTTTTGTGTTTGAGATAGTTTGGAACCCAAATCTTTAGAACTCAGCTTTCTGAAAAGGCAAGATGACAGACTTCATCTACTGACCCTTTGGCTGTGGCCTCTGCTGCAAGGGGGTCCATGGCTCCACGTGGTGGAGTGCTAGCCATGAGCCCTAGAGGTAAGGGTCAGCGCCTAAGCCCTGAGTTCAAGGTTCATGACAGAAAAAACAAAACCAAACCATGGTCTGCTGTAGACAACTCACTAGTCTTAAGTAATACATAATTTTGTCCCTGACATGAAGACCTATCTGGGCCTCAATATTCTTGTCTGTATAATCATCTAAGTTGTGGAGTTCTTACATAGACAAGATGTAAGAATGCACCTGGTTAAGGACACAGCTCATGGCACTCTTTGCACCACTCAGCACACAACATCCTGTTAAAGACTCAGCACCCAGCACCCAATGCAGGTCTCAGCACACTGCATCCTATGAAAGACTCAGCACATAGCACCTTGTGTGGGACTCAGAACGGAGCACCTTATGGAGGACTCAGCACATAGCTCCATTCCACAAGCTGTCATTAGAATTAGGGTGCTTTCATCAGTATCACCATTCTTTGAGGAAAATTTTACAAACCATACAAGTTCATATCTAATGGCTTAGTGGGGTGTTTTTGGGGGCAAGGGGTGTTAGCTATGGAGCTTTAGGTCAAAGCATGGGGATACTATTCTAATAACATTTGCTCAAGGCTAGAGCTCTACCTCTTGGAGCCACATTTTGAGGTGTCTCTCAGACTTCCTGCCAGGACTGGGTTTTAAAACCCCTGAGCAGCTAGGATGACGGGCATAAGCAAGGATGACATGGGTAACCCATGGAGCTGGGTTGCAGCCATTTACATGTGGCTAAGTCAGATTAGGTGGCAGCTGTCAGCACAAGACTCCTAGCTTGATCTGTAATGAGGTATTTGAAGTTCTGTCCTTCTATAAGTGCAGTTAGAACATTCTACCTTTTTTTGGCATCAGACCTGGGGCTTGAGTAAGAGCTTAAACAATGTCCTTAAACGTTGTGGTAAAGGCTAGTACTCAATTGATTGAAAGACAGCAGAACTTCTGGGTTTTCTGTTTTGTGGTACTGAGGAATCGAACCCAGGGCTTCGTGCTTATCAGGGGAGCACTCAATCACTTAGCCCCAGGAGTGAACGAGGTACAAATCGATAGAGATTGCTGTATATAAATATTATATACACAAAAAGATACTTCTGCATATTATTAAATTATAGATAATATTACTATTACTACCAATTATTAGGTATTAAATTATGTCTCCATTTAATGATGTGTCCCAGTTAACAATTAATGAAGCATTAATTAATAATTACTCAATATCCTATATTGTTTATCATATATGTACATATATCCATACATATAATTAGATATTTCATAGAATGAGACCAATGTCTATATATTATTAAATTATGCATCATGTGTTACTATGAATTATTAGTTATTTAATTATTTCTCCATGTAATTTTTATCCTGTTAATGCTTAATAAAATATTAATTAAACTTAGTGCACATCCTACACTTATTGCATCTAATTTTATCCTAGAATGATTCACTACTAATACAATCTGTTTATCATTTACTGTAGTGGCAATTTTTCTACTTATGATTTTTTTTTACCTTTATTACATCCTATTACATAGCATATAGATTTGCATCCAAATTATACATCCTACCTGACAGCGAGCACTTTCACAGAAAAGGACCGCATGTGTCACGCTCGGCTTCTCACTCCAAAATTACATTTTGGCAGTGCTGGGATCAAAACTCAGGGCAAAGAAGGCTCAGTTCATGAATGGGTGACTTCCAGCACAGCAGCCACTAGCCAATTCAGCTGCCAGGCAGTGCCCTGGCCCTGAGATTGAGCCCTGTCTGTTGACTCCAAATTGTGCTTAATGAAGTTGTTCATTTTATTTTTTTATTTATTTACCATTTATTTTATTGACTGCTATAACACATGGAATATTTACTACATTTATTACATAGTATATAGAATTGTCTATGTATGAAACTTCACACCTGACACCCAGGACATTCACAGAAAAAGAAAACATGTGTCACCTTGTGTCTTACTGCATGATTCAATTTTTGTGAGTGCTGGCATCTGAACTCACAGCCTACTAGGCCCAATTCATGAATGGGTGAGTATCAGCACGGCAGCCTGGTGCATATTAGGCCAAAAAGCAGTTCCCAGCACATGAGATTGAGCCCCAGGGTTTGACAAAGCAAGAACAGATTGACATGCAGATGGTAGTACACAAATAAATATAGATTCTTATAGAGTGCCAGAGATGTCTATACATTATTCTGTTATATAGGCTACATTCCTACTAATTCTTGGGTATTTATTATACATCCATGTAATTAATATTACTGTTTTCATCCTTAATGAATTATTATTTATATCGACCACTGTCCTGAAACTATTGTGTCCATGTAATTAATAGTGTTCTTTTAATGTGCCAAAAAATATTCATTAAAATCTATCGGCCTCCTAAAATCACTCTCTAATTTTATACTGGTATCATTCAGGAACAACTAATTCAACCTTGACATTCATAACTTTCCATCGGTATTACTGTGAATAGGAAGGAGACTCTTAGGATCTCCCTCCATTGGTAGGGGTCAGGACCCAACTTTGAACACAGGACCTATGTTGTCGTGCTGGCCCATGGCTTCCCTGGAAACCCGACAGCCTTCAGCAATGCCAGGTTATCAACACTTTCAGCTCTATCATTTAGACCCAGGATGGTCACCTTGAAAAGAAAACAAATGTAAAACTGGCAGACATCTGCAAGTTACTGGGGTTTTTTCTGTGTCGTTTTATTTATTTATTTTTCCTGTCAGCCTTTGAGGCCCGGGAACCTAGGTTCGCCTGTGGGTCCAGTGGCTGCAACCCAGCCTAGAGTGATCAAAGCTGAGGCAGAGCTGCCATTAAGGTTGACAAACTAAAAATACATAGTACATACATGCATACATACATAGATACATTAAAAATATTTAAATAATTATGAGGCTACTTGGCGTATTCATGCCATTTTTTCTGCCAGGCCTGGGATTTGAACTCAGGGTCTGGATAAATCTGCAGTACTGTGGGAGAAGGGAAAGCTCACAATGCTGGAAGAAAAGAAAGACAGGCCTGTTCCCAGGGGCTGAATTCAAGCCCTAGCATTCGCAAAAATAATATTCATATGCATTTTAAATACATGATTTATATTTACATACACATGTTCACTGCATATTGTAGTTAGTGTAGTTATTCATTTTATTTTGTTTTTTATTTATTTATTATATATTTTAGAGAGTATGATTACATGTATAATTTTTTTTACATCCTATTAAATAGAACATAGATTTGCCTATGTATTATACATCATTCCTGAGACACAGGACTTTCACGGATAAGGAAAACAAGTGGGACAATTGGCTTCTTCTACCAGGATTAAGTTTTTGGCAGTTCTGTAATTTGAACTCCGGGCTTAGAAAGCCCACTTCATGAATGGGTCAATGTTAGCACACCAGTCTGTCACAAGTGAAGTTGTCGGGCAAATTTGAGGACCTGAGATGAAGCCCTAGGAGTGGCCAATATATAAACAGATAGATATGTAGATTGCAGCGTGTGTATTTACATATGTATATGCATCTATAAATAAAGTTATAGAGAGAGACAGATAGACATTTATGTAAATTCTAGTGTATAACACTATATAAAGAGTGATGTCTATATCTTATTTTTATATATTCTATTACTATGAATTATTTGGTCTAAAATTATGTCTCCATTAATTAATCACAGTGGGAGACTTAATAAAGTATTAATTAATTTAATCAATGACCTATATTTATTGTTTACAATCTTATAATCCAATGACTAGCTAATTAGTAGTTCAATTGGTACATTACAAAGATTCTATAATTGTTCCTATAGACAGGAACGAGTAGGTGGAAATCCCAGGATCAAACTCAGGGCCTTGGTTTCTGGGTTTGGCTCAGGCTTCACTGACAGCCCGACAGCCTTCAGCCATGCAAGGTCATGTACAATTTTTAAGCCTAGTCATTGAGACCCAGGATGATCACAGCGCAAAGGAAACAAAGGTAAAACTGTTGTCTAAACCTTCCTGGTTTTTCCTCCTCCATCTTGGTTGGTTTATTTTTTTGTCAGAGCTGGGAGTTGAACTCTGGTCCTAGGATCCCTGAATCATCTGTGGGTGTAAAAGCTGCATCCCAGCCTAGGGTAATCAAGGCTGAGGCAGAGTTGTGGTGACCAGAGTTCAAGCTCCATGCCTGCCACCCCAAAAAAGTTAAGGTCCTGGCGAAGAGTTTGGGCCATTTTATCTGCCATAACTGGAATTTGAACTCAGGGACTGGGTAACTCTATTGTGCTCTGGGTGAAGTGAAAGCTAACCTCCTGGAAGAAAAAAAAATCCGGAGCATTTCCCAGTGTGTGAATTCCAGCCTTAGAACTGGCAAAAATATTTATATACATGTATAATATATATCATATATATGTATTTGCATAGATATTACATATTGTACCTAGGACACAATATTTCCACAGAAAGGAAATCAGGTCAACATTGGCTTCTTACTCCACCTATTGACTTCGGCACTGCTGGGATTTGAACTCAGGGCCTGGAATGTCTAATTCATCAAGGGGTCAGTTTAAGCACAGCAGCCTCAAACAAATTCAATGCCAGGCAGTTCCCAAGACCTGAGTTCTAGCCCCAGGAGTGGCCAATATATAAATAGATAGACGCGTAAATTGCTGCAAATACATGTATATAAATATGTATATATAGAGAGAAAGAGATAGAGATGTATATGTATATTTCACTGTACATTTAAATATAAATATATTTATAGAATGTGAGATGTCTATATATAACTAAATTACAAGTAATAAATTACTAATAATTATTAGGTATTAAATTATGCCTCCATTTAGTGAAGTATCATGGATTAAGGCACAATAAAGTACTTCCTTGTGTAAATGGAGCTCAGGGACAATTTCTAGGTTCATAGTTCAAGCCTCAGGAACTGCACTAAAAAGAAAGAGCCAGTAATTCCATGTGTCTGTGTATATATGCATGTATTTCTATCAGTGAACATCAATAGTTATTAGGAAGAATACCACCCAGCTAAGAAATTTGCGTTGAATAGAATGATGTCATAGAACAGAGAGTGCTTTCAAGACAGTGCATGTTCCTTGTCAAAAAAAAAAAAAAAATTAAGACCCTGGCTTGGAATTTGCACCATTTTTCTGGCAGGCCTGGAATTTCAACTCAGTGTCTGATTAACTATGTGGCACTGTAGGGGAGGGGAAACTCACCAGCGTTGAAGACAAGAATTTCAGACCAGTTTCCAGGGCCTGAATTCAAACCCCAACACTGGAAAAAATAATATTCATACATGAGGTCTATTTACATACATGTGTTTACTTCCTATGACATTTATTACCCTTATTTATTTTATTTAGTATTATTACATATATAACATTTATTTCATTTATTACATCTTATGACATGCATTTATTTACATATGGATTATACATCATATTGAGACCCACAACTTTCACAGAGAAGGAAAAAAATGGGTCAAAATTGGCTTCTGACTCCACATATAAACTTTTGGCCATGCTGGGATTTGAATTCACTGATTTGTCACTCAGCTGTACAGGAGCCCCGGGGCTCCTCTCACTATTCCCAGTGTAGCCTGTGGTTTTCTCCACATTGGGGACTGCTGGAAGAAGTCTTCCTCATTGTTGGAACAGGCAGACAAAAGGCCTCTCTCCTGTACAGCTGAGTGACAAAAAACTCTTCTAGGCCAATTAGTGAGGAGTGTGGGTGGGCTCTGAAGGCCAGGAGAAAAAGGCCTCTCTGTACCTCAAGTTATCTCTCTGCCCAGAGCTCTGTTGTGACAGAAGACTTCATTTGTACCACATCACATGGCAGGTCAAGTTCCCTGCACTTATCCTGCTACAATTAATTCAAGGGTCCTTCTGGCAGACAACTAGAGAGCAGAACCTAATGAAATGATTCATTATTGGCAATGATGCCTCCCTGGGTTTCCAGAAGCTTGCTAAATCAAAGCACATGTGTAATATCACTATGCTTCCTGTCATCTAGGGCTGGTGAAACTCATCAGGTTTTGAAACTTTGACCTCTCCTAGTTGGGCCCTGGGTGGCTGTGTTTTAGGGTTGAACACAAGACCTGGATACTGACCATGAGCTCAGAGCAGAAGCTCAGTGCTTTATCATTTCGTGCCACAGCTTCACTTCTGTTATCTGTGTTTGTGTGTGTGTGTGTGTGTGTATTGTGTGTGTGCGTGTATGCATGTATGTGTGTTCATATACTTGTCCTGGAGCTTCAACTCAGGACCTGAACACTGTACCTGAGTTTCTCCTGTACAAGGATAGCACTCTAAAACTTGAAGCACACAGTCACTTCAGGCTTTTTTCTTGTGTAGTACTAAGGAATCAAACCCAGGGATTCATACATGCAAAGCACTCTACTAAGACACATTCCCAGCACTCTACTTCAGGTTTCTTTCTTTCTTTTCTTGGAAGTTGGAGGAATTTAAGTCTAGGTCTGGGTGCTGTCCTTGAGCTCTAGCTAAAGCCAATACCTCTACCACTTGAGCAACAGCACCTCTTGAGTTTTTTGGTGGGTCATTGTAGAGAAGCGTCTCAAGGAATTTCCTGCCCATGCTGGCTTTGGACCGTGATCCTCAGCTCTCAGCATCCTGAGTACCTAGGATGACAGGCACGAGTCAGCAGCAGCAACTAGCTTCCACTTTAAGTTTCTAAGTAGTGAATAGGAGATAAAAGACTCATGGGACCTTTTGTGTCTGGGATAGTTTTGAACCCAGATGGTCACATCTCAGCTTCCTGAGTAGACAGGATGACAAACCTCAGCTACTACACGCCTGGACTGTAACACTCTGTTGCAAGGGGGTCCTTGGCTCCAAGTGTTAGGGCGCTACCCATGATCCCCACAGGTAAATGTCAGTGGCTAGGCCTTGAGTTCAAAGTTCATGATCAAAAAAAATTGTCTGCAGGAGACAACTCACTAGAGTTAGGTACATACATAATTTTGGCCATGAAATGGGGCCACAAGTTTCTCATCTGCATAATCATCTTACTTGTGGAGCTCTTACAAGAACCAGATGAAAAAAATGCACCCTATGAAGGACTCAGCACACAACAACTCCTGAAAGACTCATCACATAGCTTTAACCCACATGATGTCATTAGAATTAGGGTGCTTTCATCAGTATCACCATTCTTTCAGAAACACGTCACAAACAGTCCAAATTTAGATTTTAGAAGGGTGAGTTTTTTTTGGAGGGGAGTCAGCCACAGGGATTGCTCTGAAAGTTTGGGGGTACTGTCCTAAGGTCTTTTGCTCAGGCTAGAACTCTACGACTTTGAGCTACAGCTCAGAGTTTCATAGACTTCCTGCCAGGGCTGGGTTTTAAACCCACCAGTGTCAGATCTCAGCCCCTGAGTATCTTGGATGGCAGGGTTGAGAAAACCAGTAGCATCTAGTCCATAGAACTAGTTGCAGCGGTTTACCTCTGGCTAATTCAGGTTAGAGGGTAAATGTCAGCACTAGACTCCCAGCTTGCTCTGTGAAGAGGTATTTGCAGCCCTATCCTTATATAGTTGCAGTCAGAACATTCTATCATTTCCTTTTTTTGTTTTGTTTTGTTGCCAGTCCTGAGTCTTGAGTAAGGGTCTAGACACAGTCCCTAAGCCTTTATACTTAAAGCTAGTGCTTGAGTGTTTGAACTACAGCACAACTTCTGGATTTTTCTATGCAAATGGTAGTGAGGAATCAAACCCAGGGCTTCGTATTTACTAGGCAAGCACTCTATCACTGAGCCCCTGTAATGACAAGTGTATAAAAAGATAAATGTGTAGATTGGTACATAGATAGAAAGATAGATAGAAAGATAGATAGATAGATAGATAGATGTAGATATATTTAACAAGAGATATCTGTAAATTATGAAATTGCATATATGATATTTCTATCAAATATTGCCAATTAAATTATTCCTTCCTTTTTAAGTATCATGATTGAATACATAATAAATATTAATTAAAAATTAGTCAATGTAGTATACCTGTTGTGTATAATTTTATAATATAATTGTACACTAACTACTAATGTAATTGTTACTTTTACAACATTCCATTTGTACAGATGTCTATTGGAAGCGTTTCTTAGAATCTCCCACCAGCCATTCATTAGTGGCAGTCCCGGGATTCAACCTGCAGGCCTAAGTTGCCGATTTTGGCTTGGCTTCCCTAATAGCCCGCCAAACATCAGCAATGTAAGGTCATGTATATAGTCTGAGCATTGTTATTTAGACGCAGGATGGTACAATACAAAGGGAAAAAAAAGTGAAATCACCTGATTGAACATCTCAGTTTTATCCTTTTCCTTTTAATTTTTTTTCCAGCCCTGAGATTTGAACTCAGTACCTAGGATCCCAAGATCGACTTTGGCAGAGATGCCAAGACATGAGTTCAAGCTCGGTGCTTGGCCTAAAACCAAATAATAATAATAATGATAACAACAACAACGATAACAATAAGATAGGAAATAGTCAGAAATTTCTGTGCTAAAAGAGGTAATCCAATAAATCCCACTGTCATAACTCCCGTTAGAAGTAAGGCTTGGGCTTCGAATGTGGTTTACTGGTAGAGTGCTTACTTAGCATACATGGGACCCTGAGTTCGATTCCTCCCTTCCACAGAAACAGAAAAAGCCAAAAGTGACACTGTGGCTTAAACAAAAAAAGTGCTAACATTGAGCAAAAGAAGCTCAGGAACATGCCCAGACCCTGAGTTCAAGCCCCAAGATTGGCAAAAATAAATAAATAACAACAGCAACAAAAAACGTGAGCATAGTGAGACATATTCTTCTGGGGCTTAAAGGAGGCCGAGGTTATGGGTAATAAGTAGAGGGCAGGTGATGTTTGCTCACCCCTGTAACCTTAGCTACTCAGGAGGCTGAGATCTGAGGATCCCAAATGCAAGCAGGAAAGTCTATATGAGACTCTTTTCTCCAATTAAACACCCAATAAGCCAGAAGTAGAGTTGTGGTTGAAGTAGTAGAGTGCTAGTCTTGAGCACAAAAGATCAGGGATAGCGTCGAGACCCTGAATTCAAACCCCAGGAGTGGCACATGCACATGCACACACACGCACACACACACACACACATACACACACCAAGATAGAGAATTTGACAGTCAGCCTGCACAAATTCCACCTCTAGAAACTCAGTATTTTTTTAAAGAGGGAGAAGGGAAGGAAACACTTGCTCCAGGAGGTGATATAATCAGTGCCAAAATTCCACAGGAGATGTAAGATGTGGAACAGGAGAGAGAGCCTTAGGCACAAGGTACAGCATGGTCAAAGGTCCTGAGGTGTGATGTAGAGAAGGTGGTGTGGATGGAATTAAGGTTCTGTGGTTTCAGACAAATCTAGCAGAACACTGAAGGCTGGGTCAAGGTTTGTACTTGAGTCACAGGTAGGGCAGAGGGTGGGATCCCAGAATGAGACCCAGGGAGGGATTAGCTTGACATTTCACCGAAGACACCAGCCAATTTCTGTGGCTGGAAGCCCATTTTTCACAGCTCCTGACCCTCAGGCCCTCTTTGCATGGAGGAGTCAGGGCAAATGCAGGGAAGAACTCTTGCTTAAGAAAAGCTTCTAGCTCAATCCCACCAGTGGCTTAGCCCCTGTAAATCCTAGCTACTCAGGAGACTGAGATCAGAGATCGTGGGTCAAAGCCATCTCAAGGGAGGAAAGTTAGTGAGACTTTCTTGCCCAAAAGCCAGAAATGGAGCTGTGGCAAGTGGTAGCATGTCCATATTGAGAGAAAATGTTAAGATACTACAGGCCAGACCCTGAGTTCAGGCCCCAGTACTGGCACCTAAAAAATAAAGGAAAGCATTCAGGAGCTCCTAGTCCACTGTGGTGAAAGGCCAGATCAGCCAGGCATGGTGGCTTATGCTGGTCCTCCTAGCTCCTCAGGAGGCTGAGATGTGAGGATTGCCGTTCAAAGCCAGCCTGGGCAGGAATGTCTGGGAGACTCTGATCTCCAAGGATCCACCAGAAAACGAGAAGCAGCGATGTGGCTGAAGTGCTAAGCTGTAGAGCTGAGAGATGGTGCCCAGGCCCAGACTTAGAGCCCCATGACCAATACCTGGCCTGCTTTGACCTCATGTTGCGGCTCTAGGCAGGGTACTTTCCAGTGGGCTCCTGATGGTCTTCCAATGTCTATGTGTCCTACAAGTCTTGAGAGCAACCTCCTTGAAGGACTTTGCCTATAGAGCAGGACACAGTACCAGATAAGGATCAAGCCTTGTGGCATTCAGGTCATTGGCCGGTCAACAGAAGGGCATCTGTCATGAATGCAGTGTGGATCTGAGCACTAATTCGACGTCTCAGACCACGGTTCTGGGCCAGAAGGGGTAGACCAGTTAACACCAGCTCACAATGGAATCACAAGAATATGAATGTGTCAGGCACACCTTGGGCAGGTTTTGAGTTGGGCTCATGAAAGACTTGTAGGCTGAGGAACCCAAAGCAGGCTAGCTGCTGCTTGTAGCAGTCGCTATATTCCAGGAGTCCCGGGGCTAGGAGCCCTGCTTAACTCACCAGTGCTCAGTGGCAGATGAAGGTCTGAAATCATGGGACAACTACAAAGGAGCATACATAGTGTCCTTCCCTTGTTTCTATTTCCCCGTGCTGGAATGGAGGGGCAGGTTCCATGGAACTTACTGCCATAGTCCAGACCCCTCAGCCCAAGAAGGACTTAAAGAGAATCAACTGATGTGGCTTGAGAGTTTACTATGGTTATGCCTCAGGACTGCCCCCAGTTCTAGCTCAGCTCATCATTACTAACTTCCTCTGTGTGTGTGTGTGTGTGTGTGTGTGTGTGTGTGTGTGTGTGTGTGTGTGTGTGTGTGTGTGTACTTGCACATGAGTGCATCTTGGTAGTAGGGCTTGAATCCAGGGCTTGTTCTCTGTCCCTCAACTTTTTCAGTCAAGGATACCACTCTACCACTTAAGCCATAGCTTTTCTTCCAGCTTTCAGGTGGTTATTAGGAGAGGAGAGTCTCACAGACAATTCTTACTGGGCTGCATCTGAATGTTAATCCTCCAATCCCAGCCTGCTGAGCGAGCTAGGAATATGAGAGCAAGAGCCATTAGCATCTGGGCACGCTTTACTTCTTGGATAAAACAGAGTACCTATTTCCTAGCCGAGCACCCATCTACAACTATCCCTCGTACCCCTTCCCCTACCCCTCCGGGCTTCAGAGGAAACATACCCTCCCCTGAGGACAAAGAAATAGGATGCACTGAAAAGTTTGAGCATTATGTTCTCCACACAATCAGGGGCTGCTGGGAGCTGATGTAGAGATCAGCGATCTAGACCAGGGCAAATAGACAGCTGTTAGAAAAGAAAGTATGAAAAGATATCCATGCAGCTGAATGTCAGTCGCTCTTGCCTATAATCCTAGCTACTCAAGGCTGACACTGGAGGATCAATCAAGATTCAAACCTAGCCTTGGCATACTCATATCTCCAATGAATCACCAAAAAGCTGGAAAGAAGAAATACTATAGTTCAAGTGTTAGAGAACCAAACTTGTGCAAACAAGCTAAAGGCTACCACCTAGGCTCTTCAACCCTTGGTAAACACACACACGCACAAACACACACACACACACACACACACACACACACACACACACACACACAACCCATATACATGCAAAATCAGAGATTTCTACACTGTAACCTTTGAATATTCTATACGTTTTCACACTGTCTGGTGGTTGTGGGACTAGGAGTTCAAAGCATCCAACACCACCTGACATCTATGATTTTGGGGAACAGAATGGCTAGAATATCAGCCTTCCCCAATCCCAGCTCCTTGATTGGGTCATGGTCTATCCAGGCCCTTTAGGGTTCCTTTTACAGACTTGTCAAGATCGTTTAAAAAGGCATCACATGCTGAGCACTGGTGGCTCATGCCTGATACCCTAGCTACTCAGGAAGGTGAGTTCTGGCTTCCAAGCCAGCTTGGGCAGGAAAGTGTGTGAGACTCTTATCCTCGATGCACCATCAGAAAACAAGAAGCATCCCTGTGGTTCAAGTGGTAGAGTGCAAGCATTGAGAAAAAGAGCTTAGGGACAACGCTCATGGAAAACAACAACAAGGAGAGGTATTGAATGTTGGCTTTGGGATTGGCATGGGCCAAATATTGGAAATTTCAATTGCACAAAGATAAAGCAGTACCTCCTCTAGTCCTGTGCTCCTCTATCTTCTCCACCCCTTGGCCTTGGCCGTGCTTTGGGTCAGGATAATTCTGGCTTGACAGGAGGGGGCCCAGGAGGAAGATCCCAGACCAATTGCCCCGGATAGTTCCTCCCTGCTCACCCTGTTGCTTCTGCTCTTTGCCATAGACCTTCTTCCTGAAATCCATCCATGAGATCATTGACACCAACACAGTGGTGAGTGGTGGGTCCAGCCTAACTTGGGGAAATCTGAGGTGGAAGTCAGTTTGGGACTAGGAGCTTCTACCCTGGGTGTGGGCTGAGTCCAGTGCTGACATGTATTTCATTCTGAGCCTTGCAGGGGTAGGGGACAGTGTAGACAAAACATTGCATCAGGTAAGATGGGAATCGACTGTGGGACTCAGGGGGCCACTGTTCTTGGTACTCTTCTCTCAGACGTCCCTCTCCCTCTCTCATCCCTCAATACTAAAGGAGAAACTTTAAGTAAGGGTGTTGAAGAGGGGGCAGGGAAGTATTTCCCTGTGAACCAGACTTGTGCTTCATATTCATCCTAGCCCCTAATTCCTATTTATCTGAGGAATGGCCCTATGGGTTTGGGGGCGGGGGATCATCCTAGCTGGGAATGTGGCTCAGTGATAGAGCGGTCGCCTAGCAAGCCTGAAGCCCTGGGTTCGAGGGTTCAATTTCACAAAGAAAAAGCTGGAAGGAGAGGTGGGGCTCAACTTTTAGACCACCAGACTTGATCAAATAGAGCTCAAGGACAGTGGACAGGCCCTGAGTTCAAGCCCCATACCTGGAAGAACAAATCTTTGTTGAGCATTTTTCCCCCCTTTAGAAACAATTCATTCTTTTTGATAAGCATAACATGGGCCTCTTCCCTGGCCATCAAGGGGCCATTAGATGTCCCTGGAATTTGGCCTCCTCCCAGCAGCCTCTGCTCTACCAGGCCTGTAGTTTACCCTTCCTATCACCAGGCAGATGGGGGCCTAGAAAAGCCCACCTGGCCACCTAGTTCTGGTGGCTGCTGAGGATTTTGGGTCTCAATATGTCACATAGGGAGACATCATCCCCATCTGTCTGCAGAAAAAAGGGACAGAGCACTGCAAGCCTGAGCGCACCAGCTGTGGGCAGTTCTGGATGTGAGGATCTGCAGCAGGACATGCTCTGTGGGGGAGTCCTGTACGGGGCAGGAAACCCTGACCTCTCCTCTTGCAGTTTCCACACTGTCCTGAAGTTGCAATTCTTCAAAACCTTTCTGCTTCTCCCTCATTTTGACCACCCAGGAGCCTGAGGCCTCTGAAGCAGCTGCACTGGTGGGGAGCTCAGCCTGTGTCGGCATCTGAAGGCCCATGTAGGAGCGACAGCAGCTCCTGCAGCTATCTACTCTTCATCTTCTCCTGGGACAGCCGACACAGCTGATCCAGAATGAACAACTGTCCTTTACATGCCAGGAGGGATTCCTGGATGGTGCAGATATGTGCCAACAGCTGGTTGCATCGATGGTGGAGCTCATTTGCAGGACTATGGAAGTCCACCTCATCAGGCAGGTTGTGGATGAAGCAGATTTTCTTCTCGGACACCCATGTGTACCACTTCCCATCCTCACACATGCTGTGGTGGCAGTTCATGGGGCGTAGGACCTGTGGCTCCAGCACTATCTGGCACTGAGCTGTCGAGGGGAGGGGGGAGTGCCTGCAGCAGTCCTGCCGCTCCTGTGGCAGGAATTTCTCCCTGTGGATCTCAGCCTCTGAGAGTACTAACAGAGCCACATCCCTCTCAGTTTGTGGGAAATCTCCATCCTCTGCCATCGGCACATCGAGGAGAGTCGATTCCTCAGCTTTTGCTTCTCCAGGGTTCACAGCTTCTCCTTCCCCAGGGAAAGCCAGGAAGCTCAGCTGGGCCTGCAGGCGCTCCTCTTGTGGACTGGTCACTTCCAGGAACTTGAAACTGTCCTGCCACTATGGGGGCACCACCTAGTCCCCCCAGTTGGTCGGACCCTGCACTTGTTTCAGCTGCTCCAACAGCTGGGTCTGCCTCTGCAGGTGCTACTGCAGGACCTACTACTTGGAGCACAGCTGCTCATTGGAGGTGATGTGCTGCTCACAGGTGACTCTGAGCTCCTGAAGCTGGGCCAGGGACTGCTCATGCTGCTCCTGGAGCTCCTGAGTCGCTTGGCTCTCTCTCTCAGCCACCTCTTTCCCTTCCTCTATCTTCTCCACTGAGCAGTGCAGCTGTTCCCGCAGATGTTTCTTCACCTGCTGCTCTGAGTCCACGATGCTGGTGAGCTCCTCTTTCTCACTGCTCACCTTGTGGACAGAGTCCAGCAGCAAGGCCAGCTGTTCCTCCAGCTGTGGGTTACACACACATGCACATCGTGGGGTCTCAGGGATCCCCTGCCGATCCTTGGTTTTCTCCTCCAATCTTCCCAGTTGCTCCCGCTGCTCTGCATTCTGGAGACGTAGCCTCTGGTTTTCCTGGACCTGGATGTGAAGTTGTTCCTCCAGGTTTTTCAACCCCATCTGCATGCGGTAGGCATGGGCCTGCAGGTGCTGCTCCTCCTGAGATGGACCCGTGGAGGGCCATGGCTCTGCCAGCTTCCTTCTCAGTTCCCCCAGCTCATTCTCTAGGTGCAGCACCTACCCCCATCCTCACTCCTTCTCCTCTGTCAGTTGGTTCACCTGCTCGGTCAGCCACCAAGCCTCCTCCTTCTGCGTGGACCTCTCAATGCTCAGGTTCTGCGAGAAGGTGCCTGCCTCCAGATTTGCTGCGGTCACCATTCAGCTCAGGTTGTCCTGGAGTCTCTTTAGTACCTCAACCCCCCCCAGCACTTTTGGAACTTGCAGATTCTGTTTTTCCTGTTGCTCCTCTATGTCCAGAATGCTTCCAGCTTCTCCTAAAACTCTGTGTTCACTTGCTGTAGGTCATAGAAGCTTTTATTCTCTTTCTTGAGCTGAAGTGTTACATCATTCAGCTGTTCAAACAACATTTCGGTCTCCTTCTGTAAGTAGTAACCACAGAAGCCACCATCTCCAGCTCTGCCATGTGCTGCTCTGTGGCCTGTAGGCAGCTGGTGAGAGCTTTGTGCTCCATCTCTCTGTCATCGCTGTGAGCTGCATGTGGTCTGGTTCCAATTGTAAATCACTTTCTGCTGAAACCAACCTCTGTATGGGTGGCTTGTGGATGTCTAGCTCTGTTTTTGGTGTTTTGTGTACTTGGGCTACCTTCTCCTTCTCTTTCTCATGTCAATCCTGCAGGTCTGTGTTTTCCTGCTTCAGTGGTTGGATCTTGGCATATAGCACCTGGTTTCTTCTTTTGCTGTGGTCCAGGTCAGGCACCACATATCGGTAGCACCTCTGCATATTCTTGGTGGTATTGGGACCCTTGACACTCTGGACCCTGGTGGCTGTGACTGTGTCCAAAGACAGAGGAGTCCTGTGGTCGGCATCACCTTTGGCCAGACCCTCCGTTGAATCTCCCTCTCCAGTGGTATTGGTCTTTGGGATCCTTCCTTTTTATGTATTCTTTGTTTTCTTGAATGCTGAAGGTCTGATGGGAGGATTCTTCTGCTAGTGTTCTGGCAGTAGTTTGTTGCCCGCAGCTCTCTCATGGAGTCTTGTTTGAGACATCTGAGCGCTGGGATGGGAAAGATTGGCTGGCCACAATCCCAGGCTCTGGGAAATCCTCTATTCTCCCACTCTCTGACTAGGTCGTCAATTTCCTACTGTACTCCAAATTCACCTCTTGCTTACCACTCAGTTACCTCTACCTTCCTCAACTGCTGGTAGTGGTGTCAACCAACAGAGGGAATCTTGGTGCTATAGGGCAGCATGGAATGTGGATGTGGCCACGATTCTTATATGCCATTGGTCAGAAAGAACCATGAAAGAATGGGGGTGTGGCTGGTATCCTGTAATGCAGGCAGAAAGGGCAGAGTCAAGATGACAGCAGCCCCTTTCCCAGGGAACTCTGTCCAATCCAGTTGGGAACAAGAGGATGACCTGCTTTAGCCGGATAGCTGCACAGATTGTTATGTATGCCTGTCCGTTGCCAGTCCGAGACATTGAACTAAGGACCTAGGCACAGTTCATGAGCTGCTTTTGCTCAAGGCTACCCCTCTCCCACTGGAACCACACGGCTCTACTTCTGGTTTTGTTGACACTGAAGTTGGAAAGGGGTCTCAAGTACTTTCCAGCCTAGGGTGACTTTGACCATGAATCTCTTTTCACAGCCTTGTAAGTATCATGGAGGACTGCTGAGAGCCACTGGTGCCTGCTTAATCATTGGTCTTACTGATGTTCTTGGACAGACCAGTGAGTTCCCTATCTTCAGGTTTAAGTGGTGGGAGCTGGAGCCCACCATTCGAATCCTGGTCCTGTCACCTCCAAGTGACAGAAGATCCTAAAAAACTCATTTCTATCCATATGAATACCAATGGAATGTGATGTATACCATGATTGGGCAGTTCTTGAATGATTCTAGGATAAAATTATACACAATTATATTCTAGGACACTAATTGATTTTAATCAATACTTTATGAAGCATTTAAAAAATTACATTCATTAAATGGAGAAATAATGAAATACCTAAGAATTGGGCGTCACATAGCATAGAGATGCCATTTTTTTCTGCTAGGACTGAGATTGGAACTCATGGTCTAGGTAATCTGTTGTACTGTGTAGCAAGGGGAGGCTTGCTTACTTGAAGTCAAGAAATTCAAGTCTGTTCCTTAGGCCTGAAATTTATCCCCACCCATAGAAAACATCCTATTTGTATACATTTTAAATATATGATGTATATTTACATACATATATTGACTCCATATTGCATTTAGTGTAGTTATTCATTTTATTTTTTGTTTTGTTCATGTAGTGACCATTTATTTTATTGACTATTATAGCACATAAAATATTAATTAGATAGGATATAAGTCTGCATATGTATTCCACTTCATACTTGACACACAGTACTTTTACACAAAAGGAAAACATGTGTCACCATCTGCTTCTTACTCCACGATTCATTTTTTGGGAATGCTGGCATCTGAACTCATGGCCTACAGGGCCAAATTCATGAATGATTGAGTGTCAGCATGCCATCCTGGGGCAAACTGAGCTGACAGGCATTTCCCAGGACTGAGATTGAGCCCCAGGGATTGACAAAATAAGAACAGATTGACACGCAGATGGTAGTATGCTTATAAATATGTATCTTTATAGTATGCCAGAGATGTCTATCTATTATTCAGTTATATAGACTACATTCCTAACAATTCTTGGGTATTTTTTATGCCTCCATATAATAATGCAATTGTTTTCATCCTTAATAAACTATTAAGTAAATCAGTGTCATGAAATCAATGTGTCCCTGTAAGAAATAGTAGTCTTTTTAGAAACAGAAACCTTTTTTTTTTTTTTTTTGTCGGTCATGGGGCTTGAACTCTGGGCTTGGGCGCTGTCCCTGCACTCTTCAGCTCAAAGCGAGCACTCTACCACTTGAGCCACAGCACCACTTCCAGAAATAGTAGTCTTTTAATGCTTCATATTAAATAAAATCAATCAGCCTACTGAAAACATAATGTATAATTTTATATGAGTATCACTCATGAGCAACTCATTCAACCATGACACTTACAACATTCAATCATTATTCCTATAAATGGGAATGAGTCTCTTAGGATCTCCTGCCATCCGGAAGTGACATGACTGGGATTCGACTCTAGGCTTATACTGCCCTGCAGGACTATGTCTTCCCCAGTACCCTGCCAGCCTTCAGCAATACAAGGTGAATACCCTTTGGAGCAGTGTCATTCAGACCCAAATGGTCATGCTACAAAATGTTAAAATTTCATCCTACCACTTCTCTGTGCGTTTTCCCCCCGACAAGGCCTGGAGGTCTAGGATCCCAGGATCGCCTGTGGTTCCAGTGGCTGCACCCCAGACTAGTGTGATGGAAGCTGAGGCAGAGTTGCCATGACCTGAGTTCAAGACCTTGCTTCGCAAAAAAATAAAATAAAAATAAATAAATAAATTATCTTCCTGGCTTGCAATTGTTGCTGTTTTTTCTGCCAGGCTTTGGATTTGAACTCAGGGTCTGGGTAACTTCGCAGCGCTGTGGACAAAGGGGAAGCTCACCGTGCTTGAAGACAAGAAAGTCAGGCTTACTCCCTAGGCTTGAATTCAAGCCCCAGCCCTGGGAAACATACTATTTATATACATTGTAATGATAGGATTTGTACTTACTTATAGATGTTCAGTACATATCCTGTTTGTTGTGGTTATTTATTGTATTTCTGTTTTATTCATTTACCATTTATTCTATTGACTGTGATGACATGCATTCCATTTGTTATTTTAATGACATCCCATCACATAGTATCTAGATTTGTAGACGTGTTCTCCATCATGTCTGACACCCAGAACTCTCAGAGTAAAGGAAAACAGGTGTCACACTCAGCTTCTTACTCCACAATCCAATTGTTGGCAGTGCTGGGATCTGAACTCAGGGCCTAGCAGACCCAATTCATGAATGGGTGTGTCAAAATGGCAACTCTAGCCCAGGAACTGCCCGACACTTCCCAGACCCTGACATTGAGCCACAGGGGTGGACAAAATAGCCATTCATGGATAGGCAGGTGGTAGTGTACCAATAAATATATATTTGTATAGAGTGCCAGAGACATCTAACTAGGATTCAATGACATCAACTACGTTCCTACCAACTCTTAGGTAGTTATTATGCCGCCATTGAAGGAATCGGATTCTTTTCATGCTTAATAAACTATTCAATAAGATCAATGCGTCTAATTTTAGACTAGACCGATGCATGCAGAAAATTCTCAATCATAGTTTGCTAACATTCCATCAGTATTCCGATGCATAGGAATGAGTCTCTTGCAAAATCCCCCGATTGGTAGATGTCAGGACCAGCACTTGAACTCAGGGCTCACATTGCGGCATGGGCCTATGGCTTCCCCGATAGCCCACTAGCCTTCGCCAATGCAAGGTGAAGTACCCTTTGTAGGCGTGTCATTCAGACCCAGGATGGTCACCATGGAAAGGAAAAATTAATGTAAAAAATCCATCCTGTGGCTTTTTTTCTGTGTGTGTGTGTGTGTGTGTGTGTGTGTGTGTGTGTGTGTGTGTATGTTTTCCTGCAAGACTTCAAGGCCTAGGATCCCAGGATTGGCTATGGGCCTATGGCAGCCTGTCACCCTGAGGTGATTGAAGCTGAGGCAGAGTTACCATGAACTGAGTTCAAATCCCTTCCTTGGCAAATAATAATAATAATATTAATAATAATAATAACAATAAAGCACCCTGGGTCAGAACTCGCACCATTTTTTTGCCACAGCTGGGTTACCAACTCAGGTCTGGGTAAATCTATACCACTGTATAGGAAAGGGAAGCTCATCATCCTTGAAGACTACAATATCAGGCTAAGTAACAGGGCCTGAATTGAAGCCCCAGTGTTGGCAAAAATAATATAACCACCTATTTTACATATAAGATGTCTATTTACATGCATGTGTGGAATGCCTCATGCATTCAGTGTAGTTACTCTTTTTATTGTGTGTCATAGTCATGTATGCATTTTGTGTTTTATTGAGCATGATGACAGACATAACTGTGCCAAAACGGATGACAACCTATTCCCATGGCTATAGACTTGCCTATATAGCATTCTCCATCCTCCCTGAGAACCTGGACTTTCATAGGAAAACAAGTGGATCGATGGGCTTCTCACATGAGGGTTCATCTATTGGCAGTATTGAGATTTTAACTCAGAGCCTAGCAGGCCCAATTGGCGAAAGGCTCTAGGTGAGGATACCAGCCTGTGAGCAACTAAGGAGCTAGACCTTTCCTAGGACCTGACATCGAACCCCAGGGAGGGCCAGGATAATACTAAATTCATAATTTAAACATAGGATCTATATCGACATACATGTGCGGACAGCATCTTGCATTTGGTGCACTTCTCCTTAATTTGTGTCTAATTCATGGAGGTATTGTGTATTTTACTGAGTATGGTGACAGCTATAACTGTGCTGAGATGGATGACAACCTGTTCCCATGTTGCCTATGCATTCATTCTCCAGCCTAGCTGAGACCCAGGACTTTCACAGGAGAGGAAAACAGATGCAACGACTGGCTTCTGACATCAGGATGAATCTTTTGTCAGTGCTGGGATTTGAACTGAGATCTGGGTAACTCTGTTGCACTGTGGGGGAAGGGGAGGCTCACCATCCTTGAAGACTAGAATGTCAGGCCTGGTCCGGGGCCTGATTTGAAACCCCAGCACTGGACAAAATAAGAAGCCCAGCTCTTTTAAACATAGGATCTCTATTTACATACAGGTGTGGTATGCATTTTGCATTCAGTTTGGTTAATCTTTTTATTTTGTGTCTTTTTCAAGGATGAGTTGTGTATTTTATTGAGCATAGAATGACATATAAAACTGTGCTGACATAGATGACAACCAGTTCCCACGGGTGTAGAGTTGCCAGTGCTTTCTTGATTCTTGCTGAGACCCAGCACTTTCACAGTACAGGAAAACAGGTTCAAGGTTTGGCTTCTCACATCAGGATAAACCTTTTGGTAGTGCTGGGATTTGAACTTGGGGTCTAGGAAGCCCAACAGCCAAATGGGTCCACATGAGCCCATCAACCTGTGAGCCACTAAGGAGCTAGGCCATACACAGGACCTGAGATCGAGCTCCAGGGTGGGGATGGGGCACAATATTCATCCATTCATAAGCTGAAGCTAGTATGCTAATTACCTATTTGGATAGATTAGGAGATATAGCGATCTGTGTTCGAATCCTATCTACCATTTGAGTACCGATTCTTGGATCTTTCATAATGCCTCCAATTCCTGAATGTGATTCCTATTGTCACACTTCATGAACTCTTAATTAAAACTAATTGTTGTGCCATACATCTTGTCTATCATTTCCTGTGAGAATCATGCATGAACTAAACTCTTCCCTAGGCCTAAATTCAAGCACTTCATAACATTTATAGACATTTTAAGTATATGATTTATACTTAAATCAATATATTCAGTCCATATCATGTTTTTGGAGTGATACATTATATTTTATCATTTATTTATTTAGCATTAATTTTATGGACCGTGAGTGCACCTATAACATTTATTCCCATCTATTCCATAGCATGTAGCTTTGCAGACATATTATGAACTTGTACAGAAAAGGAAAACAGGTGTCAACCTTGAAATCTTACACCTGGAAGAAATTTTTGGCAATGATGAGACCTCATGTGAAGAAAGCCTGAGAAGCCCAATTCATGAATGGGTGAGTGTCAGCACCGCAGCCTCTAGCCCATTCAGCTGCCAAGTGGATTTCAGGACCTGGGATCAAGCCCCAGGTTTGGCCAAAATATCAGTAACTTTCTATGACCATTGTGATGTGGGGGATACCAAAGATGGCCCTGAGAGGAAGTTGAGTGGGCAGAGCTGGATTTGTTTAGGTTCAGTGTGTAAACATCTCATGGAAGCTTAGGTGCATGATAAGGTGTGGCCTTTCAGTGATTGGTTGGTTCCATTTCCTCTCCTCCCACGCAGTCTTTTGCTTTAAAAAAGGGATGCTCCCTGTTAATAAACGAGTTTCTGCTTGGTTTGACTCCCGGCTGCGTCTGATTGTCTCCTGGGCTACTGGGCTAAAGGAGGCTGGGGAACGGGCGAGCAGCTGCACTTCACTTCACACTTACCTTTCCTCAGACCCTGTCCGTCCAAAGATGGACGAAGACCCAACATCTGGCGCCCAACGTGGGGCTCGAAAGGAGAAGATACCGGCCAAGGCTAAGCGGTCTTTTGGGGTAAGTGAAACCCTAAATATGGGTAATGTTATGTCACAGAAGGAGGAGGAGGAAGCAACATTAGGCCTAGAAAGAATACAGGAAGACTTGGAAAAGGAAAAGGAAAAGGTCAAATTCGACCGGGAACACACTATCTGTGCATGCAGGGGCAGAGGCAGCTACTCAGGTGCCCCAGACGGTCCTAGTCCCCCTCCCTATTCCCCCGATTGGAAGGGAGGTATGGTGCCCTATGAGACCTGCGAGAGGGACTTCCAAGTCCCAGACCCCTACCACATGGAGGGGCCAAGGGCTGGGGAAGTAACCTACTCGGAGACCTCCTCTGGAAAGGAAGGGCCACCAAACAGCCTTGGAAAGGAAGGGCCACCCAAGAGCCCTGGAAAGGAAGGGCCACCCAAGAGCCCAGACTCTAGGCCACAGGATTCGCTTCCCCAAGCGTATCCAGTCAATTTGGCACCAGGGGCTTACAGGCCCTTGGAATGGTATCCATGGGAAGCTAAGGATCTTAAAGAGCTCCGCCAGGCGGTGGCGGAGGATGGCCCAAACTCTCCCTGGGCCCAGACCCTCTTACAGGACATTGCTTATCATCCGTGTGTCCCTAAGGACTGGATGGATGTGGCCAAAGCTGTTCTTACTAGTGCTCAGTTTATTAAATGGTGTGCCTTCTTTAAGGAGGAATGCAGAGTGTGAGCGGAGAGTAACCGGCAGGCTCAACCTGCAATACCGATTACTTATACCATGTTAACAGGGACGGGGGAAGCCTACTCCACCGGCGTTGAACAGGCCACAATACCTGGCCCGTACCGTGACCAGGTGAGGCAGGCAGGACTTGCTGCGTGGTACAAACTGGATGATGGGCCTACTGAGTCCTCCATGGAAGGAGTGAGACAAAAACCAGGTGAGCCTCTACCTGATTTCCTAGACCGAGTCCAACAGAGTGTTCACCGCAAGCTGCCGGCAGGGAACCTCCAAGATCAGTTTGTAAAGCTGCTGGTCTGGGAAGGGATGAATGCAGACCACCGCATGGCCTGTGCGGGACTGAGAGAGAGTTCCCTGAGCAGATGGGTGGTGGCCTCACAGGATGTGGGAACGCAACAGCACCAGTCCCAATCACTAGCTTTAGCTTTACAGGCTCAGACATCTACAATGACTGAGGCTATTACTGAGGCACTGGCAGCCCAGGGCCGAGGAACTCCAAGACCAATGGGGAGAGGGACTTGTTTTACATGCGGGCAGGAGGGGTACTTTAGGAGGGGCTGTATAGGACATTCCCCCCCCAAACTGCCCCCAACACCCTGCCCCAGGTGCAGGAAGGGATATCATTGGAAAAAGGATTGCCGATCCAAGTTTGATTTAGATGGGAAGCCTTTAAACTAGGAGAGGGGCGTCCTCCAGCCCCGTTAACTCAAGGAGGAACCCCCTCTGCTGTAAGGCCCAGGCAGCCTCGTGGCAGGACAGCCCAGGTCCACTGGACAGTCCCCTTGGTGGAAGGACTCCGCCCTAAAATGAGTATCCACATAGGTGGAAAGAGTTTTCACTGCTTAATTGACACCGGGGCAGATCGAACCATACTCAGGGAGGAGGAAGTGCCCTTGGACTGGAAGCTTGCACCCGGCCCCCGATATTGGGATTAGGGGGTAACTCCCAGTCCAAAGAGACGGCTGCCCTTATGACATGGACTTGCCCAGATGGAGAACAGGGAAAGATACGCCCTTTAGTGGCAAAAAACCTCACTGCCAATTTACTAGGGCAAGACATTCTAAGACAAATGGATGCTGTGGTCACTACAGACCATCGGGCATCCTATGATGATATCCTGGATGGGGAAGAAGCACAAAGGCGTAATCAGGATCCAGAGGAAGTTGAGGAAAAGGATTTTTTTAACTTTCATAATCACAGAGAAGAACATAGGGGACCCGCTCAGGTGCACCCCTAATCCTAAAGGCCACTGCCCCCCAAGTACCTCCCATTAGGTGGAAGCCGGGGAGCCGGATCTGGGTGGAGCAGTGGCCATTGTCCAAACCTAAACTTGTAGCCCTCCACCTTCTGGTGGAGGAACAGATAAACCTTGGGCATATTCGCCCTTCTATAAGTCCTTGGAACACACCCGTATTTGTTATTCAAAAAGCCTCTGGGACTTGGCATATGCTCCAAGACCTACGTAAGGTAAATGAAAGGATGGAGCTAGTAGGAACGCCCCTAAGAGACGTGCCCTGGACTCCTGCTATACCTTCAGAATATACCTTGGTTGTGATTGATATTAAAGATTGTTTTTTTCTATCCCCCTGCATTAGGTGACTTTGAGAAGTTTGCTTTCTCTATACATTCTCTTAATTTTTCCCAGCCTGATCGGATGTTTGAATGGATGGTGCTGCCACAGGGAATGGCCAATAGTCTGGCCTTTTGCCAACAATACCTGGCCACACTTTTAGGGCCTGTGCTGGGTTCAGATACCACCCTTGCCTATGTCTACATGGATGATATAATTCTGGGGCACCAAGACCCAAGCTGCCTGGAGGGCCTTCTGGCCCAGGTTCTCGCCATATTAAAAAAAGGGGGTTTTACCATAGGGCTTAATAAAATTCAAAAGGTAGCCCCTTTTAAGGTGCTTGGGACCCACCTTACCTTGACTCAGGCCAGCCCCCTTAAGCCTTTGCTGGATATTCCAGCCTCTCTAACCTTAACCCAACTTCAGAGTCTTTTAGGGGAAATCAATTGGCTGTTGCCATGGGTTTCTGTCCCTAAAGATAGTCTTGTGCCCTTATTTGCCCTGATAAAAGACAGGACACCACAAGAAGTTATTACAATTACAGACAGCCATAGGGCAATATTTTTGCAGTTCCAAAAAGCCCTGGATGAAGTTTCTGTAAAGAGGTATTCTATTTGTGAGCCCATTTCTCGTTGGTTGTTTGCAGGTGTCACGTTAATTTCTGCAGTTTTAACTCAAAGTGAGGAGCCATTAGAGTGGGTTCACACTCCCCTGGGGGGAACACCTCGGGTATACTCTCAAGCAGACCAACTTGCAGATGCTATTGTGAAGGGAAGGACTCAAGCCCAAAGGCATTATGGCCTCGACCCTCACTCCATTGTTTTTCCTTTTCGGATGGCAGACGTTGAGTGGCTCACTCGAGCCAACGCTCATCTTGCTCTCTCCTTGGAGGGGTTTCTAGGCCAAATTGACTGCCATTATGGGCCATCCAAATGGACTGTCATGTTATGGCGACTTCCCCTCAAAATGCCATCTCTATTTTCTTCTACGCCTATTCCTGGCACCCTCTTTGTTTTTACTGATGGAGGTAAAGCAGGCTCTGCATAAGCAGCCTTTGAGGAGCAACAAAAGACCCCGAGCCAACAAAGATTTCAACCTTGTCAAGGGTCAGCACAATATAAAGAAATGCTGGCCATAATTATGGCCCTTCGGGACATTCAAAAACCCTTTAATTTGTATTCAGATAGCATATATATGATTAACTTGCTCCCTCATATTCCCCAGGCACATATCAAGCTGGATGAAAACCCTATTTCCCCCCTTATGGTTACCCTTAAGGGCCTATTAGAAGGGCGGGGAGCCCCTATTCATATTCAACATTTAAGAGGGCATTCAAAACTTCCTGGATTTTTTTCCCTAGGCAATAAGTGTGCGGACCAGTTAGCTACTGGCCCGCAAGCATTAATGTAACAAGAGGCTACCTGTTTGCGTGACTTAACCCACATTAATTGGAGAGGTCTTCAGCATAGATTTCCTCAGATTCCTGTAAAGGACCTCAAAAGGGTGGTACATACCTGTAAAACATGCCAGCCCTTCTTAAAAGTACCCCCTTTACAACCACCAGGGGTAAATCCCAGAGGCCTTAAACCTAACATCCTCTGGCAAACAGATGTTACTCATTTCCTAGCCTTTGCTAAGCTTAAATACATCTTTGTCTCTATAGATACCTACTCAGGAGCATGCTGGTCCACAGCACATACAGGAGAAAGGACTAAACATTCACAAGCACATTTTCTTCATTGCTTTGCCACCTTGGGTCTACCAGCACAAGTTAAAACCGATAATGGACCCTGTTTTGTTAGTAAAGCAATGTCAGAGTTTTTTGACATTCATACTACAGGAATTCCCTATAATCCCCAAGGCCAAGCAATTATAGAAAGAAATAATCAATGTCTTAAGGAGCAATTATTAAAACAAAAAAGGGGGAGTTAGCCCCCATATACAGTTACAGATAGCTTTGTTTACCATTAACATTTTAAATTTGTCAAAAGGGGCAACTGAATCCAGATTTCAGAAGCACTGGGGACAACTAAACCCTAAGCCCCAAGTGAAAGTCAGGTGGAAGGACCCCCTGACACAACAATGGAGAGGACCTGACCCTCTAGTTACTATGGGCAGGGGATTTGGATGCATTTTTCCCATAGGGGAGACAGCCCCCATTTGGATTCCTGCCAGGAACCTTAAGTTTTTACCCATTTCCTCTATACAGGAGGATGCCTAAGGATAAACTAACCATCCCCAAGGGCAACCAGCCCTTGAGAAGCTCTTGTGTTCTTTAACAATTGCAGATGGTGATACTCTAGCTGATGGCTGTCCTGACCTTCCCAGTCCCTGCAATGGCTACGGAATCCACATCAACCTCAATGGGTGACCTGGGCAGTGACCAGCACTGGCAATCAATAGCACCACAAGAGAAGCTGTCCCTTCGACCTGGTGGCCTGACCTTCATTTTGATCACCACCCTATGTCATTACTTATGGACTGTTTAAAACATATTTTTGTAGGAGCTATCTATTTTAATGTTACCTGTTCTAATTGTTCTTTTACTAATTGCTTGTACAGCCACCTTTTGTTATTCATCCTGTAAATATGTCTGAAACCTGCTCTAGAACAAACCCCACCTCTGGACTCTAAAGTGGCAAAGACTGCTATCCCATCCCTAAAGTTAAAGGACTAATGACATTGCTTGACCTGGGAATGCTTTTGCTGATGTTTTTTCTAGGCCTTCCTTACATTATACGTGCACTACAAAACTCTTATGAGCAGCCAGTTACATAAGATCAAGCTCCAAGTGAATAAACTTCCCCTGAGAGGAACCGCAGCCAGAGACGGGGAAGAGGGGGTGCCAGTCTGACCAACCTAAGACAGGGCCTTCAGCTTTGCTCTGAAGAAGTTCCCCATGACGGGTAAGACAGACAAGGCGATCTACCCAACCTAAGACAGGCGGGTTCCCTTCTTTAGACAAAGACGGGATGTTGGGAGCTGACAGTAAAGTTTTTTTTTTTTTAAATATTATTTTATTTTATTTGAGAACATACTGTACAGAGGGGTTACAATTACATGGGCAGGATAATGCATACATTTCTTACCAAGCATTGCAGCCTCCTCCTTTGTTTACCCTTCACCTCCCTTCCCAGCCTCCCCCCTCCCTCCCACCCAATCATACCCCCCCCAACCCCCCCACCGACATTGTAAAGCTGGTTTTGACATGACATTTTGTACTTCTCATTGTTGCAACAGGTCCACCTGAATCCTTAAATGACTTGTTTGTCCCCATCTCCTCCACATGTTATACTGACATCAAATATAGTGAAAGCGGGGGTTACACTGTGGGGGAGGGACATACAAAGCAACAAAGAAATAATCTTATAAATGCGTTAGAAATACATGCATGAAAGAAACAAAAACATTAAAATACATATTTGAGGTTTCGTTTTCCTAACATCACATTATCTGACTTTTTCCGCTTGACTCATACCTATACTAGATATTGCAAATAAGGGAAACCATGGGACCTATGTTTCTTTGGGCCTGGCTTACTTCACTTAATATAATTTTTTCCAAGCCTTTCCATTTCCTAACAAATGGGGAAATGTCATTCTTTCTGATGGAGGCATAGAATTCCATTGAGTATATATACCACATCTTCTTGATCCATTCATCTACTGAGGGGCATCTGGGTTGGTTCCATGTCTTAGCTATGGTAAATAATGCTGCAATAAACATAGTTGTGCTGGTAGCTTTAGTGTGGCCTTGTTTGTGATCATTTGGGTAAATGCCCAAAAGTGGGATTGCTGGGTCATTGGGGAGCTCTATGTGGAGTCTTTTGAGGAACCTCCATACTGCTTTCCAAAGTGGTTGAAGAAGTTTACATTCCCACCAACAATGAAGTAAGGTTCCTTTCTGTCCACATCCCCTCCAGCATCTGTTGTTGTTAGAGTTCTTGATTTTTGCTGTTCTAACTGGAGTGAGGTGATATCTCAATGTTGTTTTGATTTGCATTTCTTTTATGGCTAGGGATGTTGAACATTTCTTCATATGTCTATTGGCCATCCTTCTTTCTTTTTCAGAGAAGCTTCTCTTTAAGTCTTTCGCCCACTTACTTATTGGGCAGTTGTTTCTTTGAGGATTTGTTGTTGGGTGGTTTAATTTTTTGAGTTCCAAGTATATTTTAGATATGAGACCCTTGTCCGTTGTATGGCTAGTAAAGATCTTCTCCCAGTCCGTGGGCTTTCTATTGATCTTGCTAGCTATGTCATTTGCCCTGCAGAAGCTCTGCAACCTTATACAATCCCATTTGTCCAGCCTTTCTTTGATTTGTTGTGTTTCCGGGTCTCTATTCAGAAAATTTCGGCCTGAGCCAAGGAGACCCAGGGTTTCTCCTATTCCATCCTGTAATGTTTTCAGAGTGTCTGCTTTGAGTTCAAGGTCTTTGATCCATTTGGAGTTGATTCTGGTGCAGGGTGATATATAAGGATCTAGCTTTAGTTTTCTACATGTAGTTAACCAGTTTTGCCAGCACCATTTACTGAAGAGGCTGTCTGTCTTCCATTCTATTGTTTTAGCTCCCTTATCGAAGATTAGATGGCTATAGGTCTGTAGGTTCATTTCTGGGTTTTCAATTCTATTCCATTGGTCCTGAGGTCTGTTCTTATGCCAATACCAAGCTGTTTTGATTACTATGGCTTTATAGTAGAGTTTGAAATTTGGTATTGATATTCCTCCAGCCGTGTTCTTTCCGTTGAGGAGCGTTTTTGCTATTCGGGGTCTTTTATTGTTCCATATGAATTTTTGGATTGCCTCTTCTATTTCCTTGAAGAATGAGGGTGGAATTTTGATAGGTATTGCGTTGAATTTGTAGATAGCCTTGGGAAGTATTGCCATTTTCACGATGTTAATCTATCCAATCCAGGAGCATGGGAGGTTTTGCCATTTTTTAAGTTCTGTGTTGATTTCCTTTTTCAAGATTTTAAAGTTTTCCTCATAGAGGTCCTTCACTTCTTTAGTTAAGTTAATTCCTAGGTATTTTATTTTTTGTGGGGCTATTACAAATGGAGTTGCTTTCCTAACTTCAGCCACAATTTTCTCATTGTTGGCATACAGAAAAGCCATTGATTTTTGGGGGTTAATTTTATAACCTGCTACTTTGCCAAAGTTTTGAATCAGCTTGAGTAATTTGGGAGTGGAGTCTACGGGATTCTTTAAATACAAGATCATGTCATCTGCAAAGAGGGAGAGTTTTATTTCTTCTTTCCCTATTTGGATCCCCTTTATGTCTGCATCTTGTCTTATTGCTGTAGCTAGGCATTCTAATACTAGATTGAAGAGAAGTGGAGAGAGTGGGCATCCTTGTCTTGTCCCTGAGTTAAGAGGAAATGGCTTTAGTTTTTCACCATTGAGTATAATGCTGGCTGTAGGTTTGTCATATACAGCCTTTATTGTACTGAGGAATGTTCCATGGATTCCTAATTTTTCCAAAACCTTCATCATAAAGGGGTGTTGGATCTTGTCGAATGCTTTTTCTGCGTCTATTGAGATAACCATGTGGTTCTTATTCTTGCTCCTGTTGATGTGATGAATAATATTAATTGATTTGCGTATATTGAACCAGCTTTGCATCCCTGAAATGAATCCTGTTTGATCGTGGTGTATGATTTTTTGGATGAATTGTTGAAGTCGGTTGGCCAAAATTTTGTTGAGAAGTTTTGCATCAATGTTCATCAAAGAGATGGGTCTATAGTTCTCTTTCTTTGATGAGTCCCTGCCTGGTTTTGGGATGAGGGTTATGATGGCTTCATAGAATGTGTTCGGTAGTGAGCTTTCTCTTTCAATTTCATTGAAGAGTTGGAGGAGAATTGGTGTGAGCTCTGCTTTGAAGGCCTTGTAAAATTCCGCTGTGAAACCATTTGGTCCTGGACTTTTCTTAGCTGGGAGGTCTCTTATTGCTGTTTCTATTTCAATGCTTGATATGGGCCTGTTAAGATAGTTTGCCTCATCTTGGTTTAGTTTTGGCATGTCAATATTTTCTAGGAAGAGGTCCATTTCTGTCAAGTTCTCAAACTTATTAGCATAAAGTTTTGAGACGTATTCCCTTATAATGTTCTGAATCTTGCTTGTTTCCGTGGTGATGTTTCCATTCTCATCTCTGAGTTTATTAATTTGGGTGTGTTCTCTTCTTTTTCTGATAAGATTTGCTAAGGGTCTGTCAATTTTGTTAAGTTTTTCGAAGAACCAACTCTTTGTTTTGTTGATTCTTTCTATAGTTTTTTTGGATTCTAATTCATTTAATTCTGATTTAATTTTGATTATTTCTTTCCGTCTACTGGATTGGGGTTTATCTTGCTGCTCTTTTTCAGGGAGGTTTAGCTGTGTCATTAAATTGTTGGTTTCAGATCTCTCCAATTTGTTGATGTAGGAGCTCAGAGCTATAAACTTGCCTCTGAGTACTGCCTTTGCTGTGTCCCAGAGGAGCTGGTATTTTGTGTGTTCATTTTTGTTGAATAGCATGAACATTTGAATTTCCTTTCTAATCTCTTCCATGACCCACTCATGATTCAGCAGTGTGTTGTTCAGCCTCCATGTGATACCGGACTTTCTTTGGTGGCTTTTGGTGTTGAGTTCTAACTTTATTCCCTTGTGGTCAGAGAGAATGCAAGGTATAACTTCAATGTTTCTGAATTTAGACAAGTTTGCTTTGTGGCCTAAAATGTGGTCTATTTTAGAAAACGTTCCATGTGCTGCTGAGAAAAACGTGTATTCTGATGCTGCTGGGTGAAATGTTCTGTAAATGTCTGTTAAGTCTAGTTGATCTATGCAGCTGTTTAGATCTGTGGTTTCTCTGTTGAGTTTTTGCGGAGTTGATCTATCTAGTGGGGAGAGTGGTGTGTTAAAATCCCCAACAATTAATGTCTTTGTATCTATATGGGATTTGAGGGAAAGTAGTGTTTCTTTGATAAATTTGGGTGCTCCATTGTTTGGCGAATAGATATTTAGAATTGTAATATCCTCCTGAAGGAGAGATCCTTTAATTAGTATGTAGCGACCTTCTTTATCTCTTTTCACGAGTTTTAATTTGAAGTCTATTTTATCTGATATTAGGATTGCAACTCCCGCCTGTTTATGCGGTCCGTTTGCTTGGTAGATTTTGTTCCAGCCTTTAACATTGAAAATGTGTTTGTTTTTACGGGCAAGATGTGACTCCTGTAGGCAGCAGATAGAAGGGTCTTGTTTTTTAATCCAACTAGACAGTCTATGTCGCTTAATTGGAGAGTTCAGTCCGTTAACATTAAGAGATAGGACTGAGAGGTATTTGGGAGTTCCTGCCATGTTATCTACCTTCTTGGGGGCTGCGAAAACTGGGTTCTTCCTATGGTTCTTGGATTCTCAGTTTGGGTGCAGTTTCTTGGCCTTTATTGCGGTCTTGTTGGTTTTCTATGTGTAGGACATCTTTAAGGATCTTTTGTAGGGCTGGTTTGGTGGAGATGTATTGTTTCAATTTTTCTTTGCTATGGAAGGTTTTTATTTGGCCTTCAGTTATGACGGAGAGTTTAGCTGGGTACAGTATTCTTGGTTGATAGTTGTTTGTTTTTAGGGCATGGCATACATCATTCCAGGCTCTTCTTGCTTTGATTGTCTCTGCTGAGAAATCTGAGGTGATTCTAATTGGTTTCCCTTTATAAGTGATTACCCTTTTCTCTCTGACAGCTTTAAGGATCTTTTCCTTGTTCTGAGTTGATCCTGTGTGGATTATAATGTGACGGTGGGATGTCCTATTCTGGTCTGGTCTATTTGGGGTTCTAAAGGCTTCTTGTATCTGGACAGGCCTATCTTTTTGCATGTTTGGGAAGTTCTCTGCTAGGATCCTGTTAAACAGATTTCCTAGACCATTAACTTCTGTTTCTAGGTGCTCCTCTACACCCATTATCCTTAGATTAGGCCTTCTGATGGTGTCTTCCAGGTGTTGGATAGATCTATCATATTTCTTGGACTTGTCTTGGATGGTTGTATGTTCTTTCTCTATAATATCTAGACTGTCTTCAATCCCTGAGATTCGATCTTCTGCATGGTCTAACCTGCTGTCAAGACTCTCTACTTTGTTTTTTATCTCTTTTCCTTCTAGTTGGTCAGCTTTGATGGCTTCAAGTTCTTTGTTGAAGCTCTGTTTTAAGTCTTGTATGAATTTCTTTACTTCCTTAATTTGGTGTTCAGTGTTTGTCCTCAAATCACTTAGTTGATTGGTTATGGTTTCTTTGGGCTCCCATTCCTTCTGTTGGCTTCCATTCAGCATTCCCTTTGTGGTCTCCCTGACTTCCTTCAGCTCTTTGTTAATGGATTCCATGAATGCCTTTAGTGATCTTTGTGTGTTCTCTACCTGGTCTCTCAATTCCTGTATTACTCTTTGATTAGCTTCCTCCCGTTCGTGGGATTCCTGCAGATCTCTTTGAGTGTTCTCAGCCTGCTCACGCCATTCGTCTCTTTCTCTTTGAGTATTCTCAAGTTGTTCACGCAAATCCTGTATCAGTTTTTGAGTAGCTTCCTCACGCTTATGATATTCCTGTATAAACTTCTGGGATGCCTCCTCTCTCTCCCTATCACGCTCATACAGAGTCCTTTGTACGTTGTCAAACTTTTCATTTATCATGTTTGCCAGCAGTGTTTGTAGAGCTGTTTGGGAACTCTCCTCTGGATTATTCATTATCTGTTCTAACCCCTGATTATCAGGATTGGGAATTGAGATACCCGAATTTGCCATTTTTCTTGTGTTTTTCCGGCTTACTCTGCCCATTTGAGATGAAGATAGCACCAGTTTTGTGCTAGAACACTATCTTAAGGCAACCATCAACCAAAGTTTGCATTTGTACAGTCAATAGTCTACAGATACAATCTAGTTCAACAGATACATCTATTCTAAATCAAACAACTATATGTTAAAGGACTTTGAACCGCAGAGAAGAATTTGGAAAACCAGGAATTATTAGGGTTAGGGAGAGATGTGGGTAAAAAATAGGAATAGATTGGTGTGGGGAGGCACAGGGAGAGTTAACTATGTCCTAATCACAATGCAGGAAATAGGTTGGGTAGGATGTAAGTAGAGAGAGAGAGAAAAAGAAGAAAGGGAAAGGGGAATGAAAAGAGACCAGAAAATAAAATAGAAACGTAAAAATTAATGTTATTTTAGAGATTAAAAGACCATCTATTTATAGAGGAATATGAATATGTTGAGAGAAAGGGAGGGACATAGAGGAGATGAGAAAAACTTTAAAAAAATGCTTAAAATATTATATAGGTATAAAGAGGTAGTACTGCTATTAATGAATTTAAGTCTCAGAGGTTTTGAATTGAGTAATAAGTTTGTGGATTAAGTGTGTACACAATGGGGGATAGGGTCTACTGGTTAACTACGGGTTTATCTGAGGATGTGCAGGACAAGAGTTAAGTCACATACAGATGAACAAAGAGGAAAAGATGGAAAGGATAGGAAAGTGAGAAGAAAAGATCAGAAGTTCAGTAGAGCTAGAAAAAAAACAAAAAGATAATTAAGAATGAAAGAAAAAGAGAAAGAAGACAAGAAAAGAAAAGAAAACACACATTCACGTATTACTAAAATAAAAATTATAAGAGGAGAAAAAAAAAAAAGTTAATGGAAAACAATTATTTTTTCAGAAGAGGCAAAAATTAAAGATTAATAAAAGTTTTAGAAAAGCAAAAAAAAATTTTATATATATATAAGGTAACAAAAAATGAAAAAAAAAAACAAAACAAGGAAAAGAAAAAAAAAGAGAAGAAGAAGAAGAAAAAAAAAAAGTTCTTTGATTTTTTTTTTTTTTTTGGGAGGGGTGGGAAGAGTCCTGTATCTCCCTTTTGTCTGTAACCAGAGTCTGGTTGGAGTCTCTGGTCAGCTTGAGGTCCTGTGGCTTGATTGGTTTCTTAAGTCAGTTTGTTGGAACAAGCAGAAAAATGCTCTGCTTTACCCAAGTTTTTGTGATCCCCCTCCCAGGTTAGTTTACTGGGAGGGTGATCTGCTTTGAGAATCACAAAAGAGGGGGATGCAGTGATGAGGCTAGGTTCTGGGAAGAGTTGAGGCCTTTCAAAAAACAGTAGCTTTTCCCTGGGGCTATTTTGTGAAAAAAATCTCACAGCACCCAGCCTGGAGCCATTCTCAGGGTTTCTGTTTTTCAATTGATTGTGGTGGCTGCTAGAGGGAGGGGCAGCCTCTTGGTCTGGTTACCCGGTGAGGAGAGCCACTCCAATGGCTGGCGCCTAAGCTGAGTGACTTTTCCCTGGATGGAACTGAGTCTGTGAGGTCACTTCGCCCTTAAGTTCTTGTGACCTGCTAAATGACTCGTTTTATTCCAAGGCCTGAGCTGGAGCTAGCCACTCCTCCGAGCTTTGTCGGTATCCAAGATGGAGATCACCAGTGCTGGGGGGGGAGGGGTGGCCTTCCCTCCTCTGCTCCCAGAGGAGTGAGGAAGTGGGGCTTCTACTCACGCGGAGTCTTGGATCCCGGGTCGTCTCTGGTCTGCAAAGTGCAGGATGAAGTTGTCCGCTCCTTGTCGGTTCTTGCTGGTGTTGAGTAGAATCCGCTCGTCCGCTGCGTCTGGCTCCTTCGTCCCGGACTGCGTCTCAGGTATGCCTCCGCGGCGGTGGTCGCCGCTGCGACCCTGCCGCCGCAGCGGCAGCTGCTCAGATGTGTCTGCTTGGCTTCCCCTCTCTTGACTAACTCTCTGTCCTGTGATGGCACACTTGGTGTGATTCTCTGGCTTGGGACTGTTCACTGGAACTCTGAAACTGTTTTCTATGCAAGAGCTTGTTCAGATTCCAGCTTCTCCTCCGCCATCTTCCCCTATTCCTGACAGTAAAGTTTAAAGGTCATCTTGACCTCTGTGCTCGCTTGAAGGCACGTACAAGGAACTGGCTTACTTGAAAGACATCAGGTGCCCGGGATTGCTTTGCTATGTCTGCACAGTTTGTTTTAAATTTTACTGCTTGGGAAATTTCTAACTGTGGTGGAGCTGATGTTTATTATTGTGCTAGGTGGGGATTAGAGGTAACTGGGATGGGCCCTTCCAGACTTGCCTCCAACCCTGTGCATGGCCAAATGTAATCCTATTAAAAAAATAACCTTTATGGAGGAGGGGAAAGAGATAACTAACTGGGAAGTGGATCTGCCATTAAAACAAAAAGGGTGAATATGTGGGGGATAGCAAAGATGGCCCTGAGAGGAAGTTGAGTGGGCAGAGCTGGATTTGTTTAGGTTCAGTGTGTAAACATCTCATGGAAGCTTAGGTGCATGATAAGGTGTGGCCTTTCAGTGATTGGTTGGTTCCATTTCCTCTTCTCCCACGCAGTCTTTTGCTTTAAAAAGGGGATGCTCCCTGTTAATAAACGAGTTTCTGCTTGGTTTGACTCCCGGCTGCGTCTGATTGTCTCCTGGGCTACTGGGCTAAGGGAGGCTGGGGAACGGGCGAGCAGCTGCACTTCACTTCGCACTTACCTTTCCTCGGACCCTGTCCCTCCAAAGACGGAGGAAGACCCAACATTGTGATATATAAATAAATAAAATATATGTATTTATTTTGGTGTCTAGTCATGGGGCCTGAACTCTGGGCCTGGGCGCTGTCCCTCAGCTCAAAGCTAGCACTCTATCACTTGAGCCACAGTGTCACTTCCGGCTTTTTTCTTTTTGCTTATGTGGTGCTGAAGAATCGAACCCAGGGCCTCATGCATGCAAGGTAAGAGATCTACAACTGAGCCACTTTTTCAGCCCAAATATAAATTTAGATATTTAGGTACTGCCAGAGGTGTCTATCTTGTATTCAATGACATATATTACCTTCATACCAATTCTCATGTATTTAGTGAGAACTCCATTTAATCAATAGTATTCTTTTGATGCAGAATAAACTATGAATTAAAGTCAATCCCTGTCCAGTGATTATTGGGTCTAATTTTATGCAAGACTGATTAACGGACTACTCATCTAACCATGACATTAATCACATTCCTCTGGTGTTCCTATGGACAAGCCATAGATTTTTAGGCTATTCAGCCCCCTGTAAGTGGCATGACCGGGATTTGAACTCAGGGCCTAGTGACCACGTTGGCCTATGGCTTCGCTGATAGAGCCAGCCTTCAGAAATGCCAGACGACCTACAGGTTGCAGCCATGTCATTCACATCCAGTATGGTCAACGTGCAAGGAAGGAAAACAGAAACTGCTGACCATCCACGGTTTGTGGCTTTTTTTCGGTGCTGTTTTCATTTTCTTTTCCCGTGAGCTCCTGAGGCCTAGGACCACAGGATGACAAACTACTCATCCAACCATGACATTGATCACATTCCTCTGGTGTTCCTATGGACAGGCAATAGTTTCTTAAGCTCTCCAGTCCTTTGTAAGTGGCATGACAGGGATTCAAACTCAGGGCCTAGGTGTGCAGATTGGCCTATGGCTTCGCTGACAGCCTGCTGATAGCAATTCCAGGTGACATACAGGTTGCAGTTGTGTCATTTGGACCCGGGATGGTCACCATGCATGGAAGGAAAACAGAGAAACCTCTAACTGTTCGCAATTCGTGGCTATTTTTCCTTGCAATTTTCTTTTCTTTTTCCTGTCAGCCCCTGAGGCCTAGGATCCCACGATGGGCTGTGGATCCAAATGCTGCACCAACCCAGCCTAGGGTGATGGAAGCTGAGGCAGAATTGCCACGAACTAAGTTCAAATCCCGTGCTTGGCAAAACAAACAAACAAATAAAATATACAGAAAATAAATTAAAATGAATTTTAAAAATGTAAAAATACTAGTGGTGCTCCCTGGCTTGGATTTCATGCTCGTTTTTTTCTGCCCAGCCTGGGATTTGCACTTGGAGTCTGGGAAACTCTAATGCACTCTGGGGGATGGGGAAATTCACCCTCTTTGAATACAAGCTATTCAAGCCTCTTTCCTAGGCCTGAATTCAATCCCCAGCCCTGTTAATTAATATTCATCCACATTTGAAATGATTAATATCTACATACTTACGTTTAGTGCAAATTGCTTTGAGTGTGTTTATTTTTTGTGTTATTAATTCATTATATTCATTGATTATTATTACACTTATAAAACGTATTAAATTTATTACATCTTATGAAAATTATACAGATTTGCATATGTATTATATATCTTACTTCAGTCCCAGGTCATTCACAGAAATTCTATAGTAGATGATCCCATGCTAAGAAAAACAGAAAAAATACACCAACCAAAGTCTAATTTATCCCTAGGCACCTCAGTGGCTCACATCTTTAATCCTAGCTACTCAGGAGGCTAAGAACTAGAAGATGAAATTTCAAAGCCAATGAAGGCAGAAAAACCTGAGAGAAATCATCTCCAATTAACTGGCAAAAAGCCAGGCTACAGGTATAGCTGAATTGGTAGAAAATCAGCTATGAACAACAAAGCCAAGAAATAGCAAGCTGAGTTCAAATGTGAGGAGAGGGGGTAGGGGGATAAAAGGGAGAGAAATCCTCCAAAAACCGAGAACAAAACAATACACAAATTCTACCTAATTTATGGTACCAACCAAACTGAAAAGAAAAATGAAGCTTTTTCATTTGTATAACTTTACATGAGCACATATGCTCTTAAGTACACTTCAAAGCTATGTTTTTAATAATATATATACATATATATTAATAATATATATATATATTTAAATAAACTAAGAAACCAGCCAATGAATAAATACTTCTGAATTAGTGCCTTAACCATGGCATTATAAATTTTTTATACTAAAAGTGTTTTCCAACTTTCTTTTCTCAGAATCAATCTTTAAGAAGATTTTCATGTGCCTGGCACCGGTGGCTCTTGCCTATAATCCTAGCTACTCAGGAGGCTGTGATCTGAGGTTGGTGGTTCAAAGTCAACCCAGGCAGAAAAGTCCGTGAGACTCTTATCTTCAATAAACCATTAGAAAACCAAAGTGGCACTGTAACTCAAGCAGTAGATCGCTCGCCTTGAGCTGAAGAGCACAGAGATAACCCCTGAGTTCAAGCCCCAGGACCAAAAAAAAAAAAAAAAAGAAGAAGTTTGTTCATGCAGATCATAAAATTCTAATATGCTGAGCTTTAGGAAACTTTTCTGCCAGGGTCTTATGCTCTTTAGGAAAGTACTCCACTACTGAGATACCATCACAGTCCCATTGTTTTTGTTTTTCATTTTACAATCCAGTTTATTCCCAAAATGCTTAGAAGTACCTACTGTCCTCACAGAAGTGAGGTTTTATTCAGAAACCCCACCTTTTGTGCTATGAGGACTCCCCTAGTGTATTTCGTGGTAGGCACTGAGGAAAACTCATACGACAAAAATGCAGAGAGTTTATAATTGTAGAAATAACTCTAAATAGAAATAAATTCAACTGTCCTGACCTTCTAGGGAGAAATGATGTCCTTATTTTCATTCTCACTGTTCAGGGCAGATGGTCAAAACAGAAACACCAATGTGCTATGCTGAAATGTAAAAGTTTAGACCCCTTTTTTGAAAAACTCTCATGTTATAAAATCAATATATATCAAATAAAGGCGAAGTGAACTTAAAAAATATTAAAAATGCTAAAGAAGCTCCCTGGCTTGGAATGTGTGACATTTTTTTTATCTGCAAGTCCTGGAATTTGAACCCGGGTTCTGGGTAACTCTGTTGTGCTTTGGGGGAAGGAGAAGCTTGCCCTGCTTGAAGACCAGTAAGTCAGTCCTGTTCCCTAGGCCTGAATTCAAGCCCCAGACCTGGAAAACGTACTCCTTATCTACATTTTAAAGATAGGATTGAACTTCCATACAGATGTTCAGTCTATATTATGTTTGGTGTGGTTATTCATTGTATTTTTTATTTTTTCATTTATCTACAATTTATTTTATTGACTGTGATGACACCTATGTATTACATTGTTTACATCCTATCACATACCATATAGATTTGTAGCTGTGTTCTCCATCATGCCTGACACCCAGGACTCTACCAGAAAAGGAAAACAGGTGTCACACTTGGCTTCTTACTCCAAGATTAAATTTATGGCAGTGCTGGGATCTGAACTCAGTGCCTAGCAGGTCCAATTCATGAATGGGTGAGTGTGAGCACAACAGCCTCTAACCAATGAAGCTGTGAGGTGGTTCCTAGGTGCTGAGATCATGACCCAGGATTGGCCAAAACAGCCATACAAGGATAGGCAGACAGTAGTATACAAATAAATATATATTGGTAAAAAGCACCATAGCCGCCTATCTATGATGGAATGACATATACTACATTCCTACTAACTCTTAGGTATTTATGATACCACAATTAAAGGAATACTATTCTTTTCATGGTTAATAAAGCATGAAATAAGATCAATCAGTGACCTAGGATTATTGCATCCAATTTTAGGCTCAACCAATGCACAAACTTCTCTTTCAATTGATATTCCTATACATGGGAATGAGTGTCTTGTGATCTCCTGTCATTGGTAGTTGTCAGGACCTGGATTTGAACCCAGGGCCTATCTTGACAGGTTGGCCTATGGCTTCCCTGCTAGCCCGCCAGCCTTCAGCAATGGCAGGTCAGGTGTACTTTGCACCTGTGGCATTCAGACCCAGGATGGTCACTGTGCAAAGATTAAAAACAAATAAACCCCCATCTCTCTCTAGCTTGCCAAATTTTGTGCTATCCCACATTCTTTTCTTTCCCCAAGCTCTCTGGGCCTAGGATTCCAGGATTGGGTATGGGTCCTGAGGCTGCACCCAGCCTAGGATGATCGAAGTTGAGGCAGAGTTGCCACTACCTGAGTTCAAGCCCTAAAAAAGAAAAAAAATATTTAACTAAATTAAAAAAATAGAGCTCTCTCATTTGGAATTTCTGTCCGTTTTCTTTCCTAGACTGGGATTTGAACTCAGTAACTTGTAGCAATGTGAAGGAAAGTGCAGATTTGCTACTACTTGAGTTCAAACCCTGTGCCAAGACAAAACTAAAAAATTAAGTCACTGACCTTGGTAGGGGGAGTAGTTGTGGAGATGGGAGGTAAGGGATGGTAGGGGGAAAACAAAGGTGGAAGTAACAATGTGCAATAGGAAATATACTAATGACCTTGCTCATGTAACTGTGACCATTCTGTACAACATTTTTACAATAAAAAACTTATAAAAAAAAAGAAACAATGTAGTATTCTGAGAAGCACTTTAGGGTTAAGGGAAGGATGTCTGAATAGATGCACAAAATTCAACACTGCTTTTTATTTAATGTTCAGTATGGAACTGAATAAACATAACTGCTTCTATTAAAAGATTAAGTCACTGTCTTGGAACTTGGGCCAGTATTTATACCATTGGTGGGATTTTATCTCTCTGTCCAGGTAACTCTTTTGTACCATGGGTAAAGGAAAAATTACTGCCCTTGGGGAAAAGAAATTCAGGCTAGAGTTCCCATGGCCTGAATGAAGGCCCTGCAATGGAAAAGATATTTCTATACATGTGTAATATATGATATATACTTACATATGCATGTTTATTACATGTTATGATTTTCATTATTGATTTTGTATTTATTTTTTATTTGATTCATTCTTTTATTGTTTATTTTATTTAGAAATATCATTCCCATTTACATTTTGCACATCTGTTATAAAATTATACAAAATAATTTAGGACATTGACTCATTTATCATTAAAACTTTTTGTCTTGAAACATGATTCATAATTAAATGGAGACATTTATCACAGTCTTCTCATGTGTAGAGGCTCTTCCAAGAATGAGCTTTGTCTTATTTATCTTTGGACACCTTCCTATAGGGATGTCTTTACATGATTTATACTGAGAAGCCTTTTCTTTAGGACAAGCAAGTTGTGGGATAAAATTGTAAGGGGGAGGCTAGAAATGTGGCTTAGTGGTAAAGAGCTCACTCAGGGGTTTGAATCCTCAGTGCCACATACTCAGAAAAAGCTAGATGCAGTGGAGTGGCTCAAATGGTAGAGGGCTAGCCTTGAGAAAAACAATCCCCAAGACTGTCAAAAACAATAGGCCAGATGCTGGTGGCTCACACCTGGAAAACTACCTTCTCATGAGGCTGAGATTTGAAGACCACAGTTCAAAGAGAGCCTAGGCAAGAAAAGCCTGTTAGACTCTTATCTCCAATGAACCACTAAAAAATCCCATGTGGAGCTGTGGCTCAAGTGGTAGAGTTGGCCTTAACTGAATTGCTCAGGGACAGTGCCTAGGGTTGATAAAAGACACACAACTGGAAAAAAATTGAGGGTTAATCAAAGTACTTTTCCTATTTGCTAATTACAAGAACATTCTCTGGAAAATCAACGCTGATATACACCAGAAAATGGAGTCAGACCTCCAGGCTTGTGTAGCAGATCCACATGCCCAGCCTCACAGAATCTAGCATTGTAACCTTGTGTCCACAGGGTTCTGAAAGGTCCAATGTTGAAAGGCTTAATATGCTCCCCAAGCCCTTTGTGATAAGCAGTTGACTTGTATTGTCAGTATCATTACACGTCTGAACCTAGCAGAGCACCAGTAGCTCCTGCCCATCACCCTAGCTCAGGGGACTGAGGTCTCAGGATCACACTGAAGTCAGCCAGGGCAGGAAAGTCTATGACACCCTGACTTCCACGTCTGAAATGTCAGATGTTCAAGAGCTTCTTGTTTTTCCCTTGGTGATGAGAAGTTACTCTAAATGTTCTTAGTGTTCTTGACCCATTGCCCCATCCTGGGTTCAAATGAAGTTCTCAGGATCTGAGCCCTGGCACAGTTAGTAGGAAGAACTCCAGTGTAACACTGTATTTGAAGGACAGAAAACAGTTTCAAAAGCCAGGCTAGGTGAAGAGAACAAGGAGGCAGAATATACAAACTCAACAGGGAAGTGAGCTGCAAAACCGATTCATTCATTTCAGGCACAGCCAGCAATGGGGGAAACCTGAAACATTTGTTAGAGTTACACCAGGGTCAGGCTTATCTCGGCTTCCTCAAACAATGACTAACCTTCCTCCCTTAGGCTATCTTTAGGTTACCAATAGAGAGCCAGTTTAGTGGGGGAGAGGGGAGGAACATAGTAGAAAATCCCTGCTCTCTGGTCTTAGGGAGTGGGTTTTTTACTCACCATCTATCATATTTGAAGGCCCTTCTTCTACCTCTGCCAATCTTTTCTCTTTCCTTCATTCTCCACATCATTAATGCTAATCCCCAGTCCAAGGTGAGGCAGGGTAATTTCTCTTTTGTCTCCAAGATGCTGAGTTAGAACCTGGCTCTGCCTTCTTGGTTCTGGGGCCTTCGGCTACCTGAGAAGTGGGAAAGAGACATTCTTCCTGCTCTGTGGTTGTGTGAAGGTGATGCTGGTGTCCTAGCAAACTGCAGAAGCCTCATGACTAGGAATTGTTCCCTTCTTTCTTCCTGAAGTCCAAGACCAGATTCATCTATCATTTTTCTATCTATCTGTATATCTATCTATCTATCTACCTATCTATCTATCTATCTATCTATCTATCTATCTATCTATCTATCTATCTATCTATCTATCTATCTATCTATCAATCTATCTATCTATCTATCAATCTATCTATCTATCTACCTACCTTCCTTCCTTCCTTCCTTCCTTCCTTCCTTCCTTCCTTCCTTCCTTCCTTCCTTCCTTTCTTCCTTCCTTTCTTTCTTTCTTCCTTCCTGTCTTTCTTTTTTCTTTCTTTCTTTCTTTCTTTTTCTTCCTTTCTTCCTGTCTTTCTTTCTTTCTTTCTCTTTCTTTCATTCCCTCTCTCTCTTTCTTTCTTTCTTTCTTTTTTTCTATCTTTTTTCTTTCTTTCTCCCGGACTTTCTTTCTATGTATGTATGTATGTTTGTTTGTTTGTATGTATGTATGTATGTATGCATGTATGTATGTATGTATCTATGTATGTATCTATGTATGTATCTATGTATCCATCTATCTATCTATCTATCGACCTTTCTTCTTTCCTTCCTTCCTTCCTTCCTTCCATTCTTTCTTTCTTTCTTTCTCCCGGTCTTTCTTTCTTTCTTTCTATGTATGTATGTATGTATGTTTGTATGTTTGTATGTATGTATGTATGTATGTATGTATGTATGTATCTATCTATCATCTATCTATCTATCTATCGACCTTTCTTCTTTCCTTCCTTCCTTCCTTCCTTCCTTCCTTCCTTCCTTCCTTCCTTCCTTCCTTCTTTCCTTTCTTCCTTTCTTTCTTTCCTTCTTTCTTTCTTTCTTTCTTTCTTTCTTTCTTTCTTTCTTTCTTTCTTTCTTTCTTTCTTTCTTTCTTTCTTTCTTTCTTTCTTTCTTTCTTTCTTCCTTTCTTCCTTTCTTCCTGTCTTTCTTTCTTTCTTTCTTTCTTTCTCTCTCTTTCTTTCTTTCTTTCTATCTATCTATCTTTCTTTCTCCCTGTCTTTCTATGTATGTATGTATGCATGTATGTATGTATGTACGTATGTATGTTTGCTTGTTTGTTTGTATGTATATATGTATGTATGATATGTGTATGTATATATGTATGTATGTATGTATGTATCTTTCTATCTATCTATCTATCTATCTATCTATCTATCTATCTATATCTATCTATCTATCTATCTATCTAATCTATCTATCTGTCTGTCTATCTGATTATCTGTCTATCTATCTGTCTGTCTGTCTATCTATCTATCTATCTATCTATCTATCTATCTATCTATCTATCTACCAACCTACCTACCTGCCTACATACGTACGTACCTACCTAACTACCTACCTACCTTCCTACCTAACTACCTACATAGTTGTCTCTTTGACATTTCTTGGACTGAACTCAAGGCTTGGGCAATGTCTCTAGCACTCTGTTACTTGAGCCACAGCACCAATTCTGGATTTTTCTGTGTATGTGTTACTAAGGAATCGAACCCAGAGCCTCTTGCATGGTAGGCAAGCACTCTCCCACTAATCCACATTCCCAGCCCCCTCCTCATTTTTCTTAATGGTAGTTTTTCATATATATGTTACCATTTTGCGTCCCCAAGTATAATTTTATGAATATCACTTATTTCTATGAGCCCTGATCTTCTCTTCCCCTGCCTGTTTTGTGTCTGCTCCTGCATTGGCCTCATAATAAAATGTAAATAAAGGCTGCTGAGAGCTTCAGTGTCCATCATATAAGGGAACAGGGCTAGAACCCTGGAAGAGAAAATCAATGGGGCTGAAATGAAGAGAATGATGCAGTATGTATAATGAGCATATCTAAAACATAAATCAGTAAATAAAAACAGAAGTTTTGCATACAGCCTCTTTGCACTTAGGGAAGTAATATACACACGTAAGTAAGTAGGACACTGATACATAAACTTGGCCTTCTCTTTTTGAACTTTTTTTGTGGCCATCCCATGGCTTAAACTGAGGAAGCGATGCATTGGCTTTCTCTCTCAATGCTGGAGCTCTACCTTCTAGGCCACTGCTCCACTTCTGGTTTTCTGGTGGTTTATTGGAGACAATAAACCTTTTCTGCTAGGGATGGCTTTGAATGGAAATCACCTGAGGAGGCTTCAAGTGGATTTCCTAAGGGACTCACCTAGGAGCTCCTCCACTCAAACCTTTAGTCTAAATCTCGAGAGGTACTAGAGAAAAAGGGAAACAGGAACATGCTTCTAGTGTGTCCTAGATACTTAAGGTTGGAGATATAAAACACTCATAATTATTAGATCATTTTATAGGCAAAAGGAGCAATGCAGATAGTATGAGGATTGATCCAGTTATCGTTCCTCCTATCCTGAGACAGTAAATTCACTGCAGCTCAATGCTAAGTGACAGAACTGGCATTTCCTGTGGACATTTGCTCCTAAATCCTGTAACAATCATTTCTCACTTTTGGCTTCAACCCTGTGACCAGAGGGTAAGATGAAGAGAGAAAATACTCTCAGAGAAAGCAGCTATAAAGAATATTGGGTAGTTTACTTATAAGTCCCAATAATAGGAATGACCCTATTAAGAAGTCAGTCCAGATTATAAAGCAAAGAAGAAAAGAAAGAAGGTGAAAGTGCCTGCTGACTGTAATCCCAGCTCCTCAGGAGGCTGAGATGTAGAGAATTTGAGTTTGAAACCAGCCAGTGTAAGAAAGTCCTTGACAATGTAAATTCTAAGAGATCACAGAAAAACCCAGAAGTGGGGCTGTGACTCAAGCTTAATGCAGCACCCTTGAGCAAAAGGAGCTCTTGGACCAGGCCTAGGCTCATAGATCAACCCCAGGACCTGTCCCCTAAAAAAAAACCTGTACCTCAATTTCTTTGTGTATGTATGGATGTATTCCTCTAGGTGAAACTTCTGAGTAGCTATGATGAAGGGCACCAAGCAAGGAAAATTGTATTCAATACAACGAGTTCATAACACAGAGACTACTTTTATGATATTGCATGTTCCAGGGCTTCCCTCACTGCTTCCAAGTAGCCTGAGGGTTTCTCTGCATCCCAGGCCTGCTGGAGGAAGTCTCCCTCATTGTCTGGACAGGAACACAAAAGACCTCACTCCTGTATAGCTGTGTACCAAGTAACTCCATCTGGGCCAATTAGTGAGGACTTGTGGGCAGGCTCTGAAAGTCAGGAGAAAAAGGCCTCTTTTTACAATTAGCTATCTCTCTTCCCAGTGCTCTGTTTTAACAGGAGACCTTCATTTTTGCCACCTCCCATGGCAGGCCAAGTTCTGTGCTTTTATCCTGCCTTTATGAGACTATATTCCAGTGTTCAGATACAGTGCTCAATATAATTCAGGAGTACTTCAGGCAGACAACTAGGGCACTGAACATAATGAAACGTTTCATTGCCGGCAATGATGGGCCTATAATGCCTCTCCTAGGATTCTAGAAGCTTGGGAAATCGAAGCACATGTTGGATATCACAAAGTTTCCTGTCATCTAGAACTGGTGAATCTCAGGTTTTGAAACCTTTGACCTCTCCTAGTTGGGCACTGGTGGCTAGGTTTTGAGGTTGAACATAAGGCCTGGGTGCTGACCATGAGCTCAGAGGTAAAGTCTAACGCTTTACCATTTTGTCACAGCTTCACTTTTGCTTTATCTCTGTGTGTGAGTGTGTGTACATGCATGTGTGTGTGAATACACTAGTCCTGGGGCTTGAACTCAAGACATGAGCACTGTACTTAGTTTCTCTTTTACAAGGTTTGCCCTCTCCCACTTGAACCACAGCGCCCCTTCAGGCTTTTTCCTAGTGAGGTCGTTCTGAGAAATCAAACCCAGGGTTTCATATATGCAAAGCACTCTACCCCTACGGCACATTTGCAGCCCTCTACTTCAAGTTTGTTAATTTGTTTCTGTCTTTTTTGTTGTTGTTGTCATTGTAGGAGTTGAAATCTGGGCCTGAGTGCTGTCCCTGAGCTCTTCAGCTCAAATCTTGTGCTCTACCACTTGAGCCACAGGGCCACTTCCGGTTTTCTGGTGGTTCAGTGGAGCTAAGTGTCTCAAGGACTTTCCTGCCCAGGCTAGATTTGAACCATGATCCTCAGATCTCATCCTCCTGAGTAGCTAGGATGACCGGCATGAGCCACAAGCACCTAGCTTCCACTTCAGGTTTCTTAGTGGTGAATTGGAGATAATAGTGTCATGGTACTTTTTGTGTCAGGGATAGTTTGGAACCCAGATCTCAGCTTCTTGAGAAGGCAGGATGACAGACCTCGGTTATAGAACCCTAAGCCATGGCACTCTGCTGCAAGGGGGTCCTTGGCTCCATGTGGTGGAGTGCTAGCCATGAGTCCAAGAGGTATGGGTCAGTGCCTAGGCCCTGAGTTCAAGGTTCATGACTTAGAAAAAATAAGACAAAACAATTGTCTCTGTAGACTGAAGGCTAGTTTTCAGTATACATAATTTTGTCCCTGCCATGGGGACAGATCTGAGTCTCAATATTCTTCTTTGCATAGTCATGTCAGTTGTGGAGTTCTTATAAAGACAATAGGAAAGAATGCACCCTTTGAAGGACAAAATGCACAACACTCTTTTTTTGTCGGTAATGGGGCTTGAAATCTGGGCCTGGACTCTGTCCTTCAGTTCTTCAGCTCAAGGCTAGTGCTCTACCACTTGAGCTACAGCGACACTGCCAGTTGTCTGGTGGTTTATTGAAGATCAGAGTTTCAGCGACTTTCCTGTCTGGTCTGGCTTTGAACCACTATCCTCAAATCTCAGCCACCAGAGTAGGTAGGATTACAGGCGTGAGCCACTGGTGCCCGGCTCCAAATAATCCTCTTTACATGACTCAGCACACAGCATCCTGTGAAAGACTCCGCACCCAGCACCCAATGCATGACACAGCACACTGCACCCTGCGAAGGACTCAGCACATAGCATCCTGTTCAGGTCTCAGCACACAGCATCCCGTGAGGGCCCCAGCACCCCAGGAAGGACTCATCACATAGATGTATTCCACAAGCTGTCATTAGTATTAGGTTGCTTTAATCAGTATCACCATTCTTTCAGAAACACATCACAAACTGCACAAAGTCCACATCTAATGATTCAGAGGGGTATTTTTTTGGAAGGGGGGAGTCAGCCACAGGGATTGCACTAAAATGTTGGGGGTACTGACCTAAAATCTTTTGCACAAGGCTAGAGATCTATCACTTTGATACACAGCTCAGAGTTTCACAGACATCCCTCCAGGGCTGGGTTTTAAACCCACCAGTGTAAGATCTAAGCCCCTGAGTATCTTGGAGGACAGGGGTGAGCAAGCCAGCAGCATCTGGTTCTGTGGGGCTGAGTTGTACTCGTATACCTCTGACTAAGTCAGGTTAGATGACAGCTGTCAGCACCAGACTCCCGGCTTGCTCTGTGATGAGGTATTTGAAGCCCTATCCTAGAGTTGCAGTCACAACATTCAATCTTTTATTCATGCCCATCCTGGACCTTGAGTAAGAGTCTAGACACTGTCTAGACTGTGCTCAAAGCTAATGCTAGACTGCTTGAGCGAGAGCCCAACTTCTGGATTTTTATGTGCATGTGGTAGTGAGGAATCGAATCCAGGGTTTTGTATGTAGTAACCATCATTATACCACTGAGCCCCAGGAGTGACAAGTGTATGAACAGATAAATGTGTAGATTGTCATATATCTATATGTATATACATATATATATATATGTACATATATATATATATATGTATAAAACAAGAGAAAGGTGTCTGCATAGTAGCAAATTACATATATTATATTACTACCCATTATTGACCTTCAAATTATTCCTTCCACTTTTAAGTATCATGGTTGAATACATAATAAAGTATTAATTGAAAATTAGTCAATGTAATAAAATTGTTGTGTATAATTTTATTGTATACTCATACACTAACTACTAATTTGTTACTTTTATAAAATTCCTTTCGTATGGATGTACATGGAAATGGGTTTCTTAGAATCTCCCGCCAATACTTAGTGGCAGCCCTGGGATTCGACCTCCAAGACTAAGTTTTGGTTTTGGTTATAGCTTCCCTAATAACCAGCCAAACATCAGCATGCAATGTCATGTACACTTTCTGGGCTTTGTCATTTACATGCAGGATGGTCACAATGCAAAGGGAAAAAATGCAAAACCACCTTCTTGAATTTCTTCGTTTTATCTTTTTCTTTTTTATTTTATTTCTTGCCAACCCCAAGATTTCAACGTGGGTCCTAGAATGCCAGGGCCACCTGTGGCAGAGATGCCAAGACCTGAGTTCAAACCCTGTGCTTGGCAAAAAAAATTATAAAATAAAATAAGGCCCTGGCTTGGAATTTGCACCATTTTTCTGGCAGGTCTGGGATTTGAACTCAGCATCTGGGTATCTCATGGCACTGTGGGTGAAGGGGAAGCTCACCGTCCTTGAAGACAAGAAATTCAGACCAGTTCCCAGGGCCTGAATTTAAGTTCCAGCACTGGAAAAAATATACACATGAGTTTAGTGAGTATGACTTTTATTACCTTATTCATTTAGTATTACACATATAACATTTCATTTATTTCAACCTATCATACAGGATGAATTTGCATATGAATTATACATCATACTGAGACCCAGGACTTTTTTTCAGGGAAAAGAATGTGTCAAAATTGGCTTCTTACTACATGAATAAATTTTTGGCAACGCTGGGATTTCAACTCACGGCCTACAATGTCCAATCCATAAATGGGATCAAAGTATTAGCACACGAACCTCTGGCAACCTGAGCTGCCAGGAAGTTCTGACGACCTGTTATCAAGTCACAGTAGTGCAATATATATATATATATGTGTGTGTGTGTGTGTGTGTGTGTGTGTGTGTGTGTGTGTGTGTGTGTAGATTGCTGTATATATCTATATATATGTAGAGAGAGAATGTGAGGACATTATTAAATTATATATATATAGTTACCAATAATTAGTTATGAAGTTATGTCTCCATTTAATGAAGTATCATGGTTGAATACTTATAAAAGCATTAATTAAAAATTAATCAATATTCTTCCTTTAGGGGAATCATAACATGGTGCTAGAATGGAAGATGTAAATCCAATTATTTTTGTGTGGCTTTCTAAAATAGTATCGTGAATTAACTGCAAATTTAATTACTTTTATAACATTCCATTAGCATTCACATAAATAGGAATGAGTTGATCAGGATCTCCCTCCATTTGTGTGTGGCAGTCCTGAGATTAGACCTCCAGGTCTGGGAAGTTTACTTCGAATGCAAACCATTGGAATGACACTGAAGTTTTCAGATTGTCATGATTAAAAAAAGAACATCAAGAAGAAAAGAAAGCCAGGTGTCAGTGGCTCCTGTATGTAATCCTAGCTCCTCAGGAGGCTGAGATGTAGAGAATGCCAATTTGAATTCAGCCAGGGCAGGAAAGTCTGCAACACCCTAATTTCTAAGAGATCACAAGAAAATATCCCCATGGGTTGGGGCTGTGGCTCAAGGGTAGAGCGCTACTCTTGAGAAAGAGGAGATCAGGGATAGCGCCTAGGCTCATATTTCAACCTGAGGCATGCCAAAGAAAAAGAGAAGGCAGTAACTCCATGTCTCTGTATTTATGGATGATGTATGGATGATGGACATTCAGCAGGTTGCCCATGACCAGACCCCCAACCTGGGCAAGCTGGGACAAACACTCAGAGAATACTAAGTCTGAGCCAGTAGCTTGAACAAAGCATCCTTTTCTGCCATTTAATAACTGAAGCCTAGAAGGCTTGCATTGGCTGGGGTATGCAATGGGTTCATTATGTTCTGGCTGAGGTGTCCTATTGGGACACCTAGCAGCCAGCCACTGCCTCCAGGGAGACCACTGTTCCTAGGCTGTAGGTCTTGTGGAAGGTTCTGGCTCCATATTCCCTATCCCTCTGTAGGACGTGAGCCTAGATCTCTGGGGCCTGGTGGCTATCACTCATTCATCATTCCTCATTGCTGAGTCTCACTCTGGTCCCAAATCCTGGCAAAGATATGAAATGGCCAGCGATTTCTGTGCTGAAAAGAGTATGCCAATACATCCCACCCTCATAGTTCCTGTTAGAAGTAAGCCTTGGGCTGTGAATGTGGTTAAGTTGTAGAGTGCTTACCAAGCAAGCATGAAGCCCTGGGTTGGATTCCTCAGTACCATATAAACAGAAAAAGCCAAAAGTGTCACTGTGGCTAATGTGATAGAATGTAGCCTTGAACAAAAGCAGCTCAGGAACGTGCCTACACCCTGAGTTCAAGCCACAGCACTGGTAAAAAAAATGTGAGCTTCGTGAGCGACACTCTTCTGGGACTCAGAGGAGGGCCGAGGTTATAGGTAAGAGGTAGAGGGCAGGTGCTGGTGGCTCACCCCTGTAATAATAGCACTCAGGAGTTGAGATCTGAAGTTTATAACTGCAAGCCTGTGCAGGCAGGAAAGTCTATATGATACTCTTTTCTCCAATTAAACACCATAAAACCAGAGCTGTGGTACAAGTAGTAGAATGCTAGCTTGAGCATTAAAACTCAGGGATAACATCCAGGCCATGAATTCAAACCCCAGGATGGGTGCGCGCGCGTGCACACACACACACACACACAGACATCAAGATAGAGCATTTGATAGTAAGCCTGCAGAAGTTCGATCTCTAGCAACTCAGTATTTAAAAAAAAGTGAGAGAAGGGAAGGAAAGACTTGCTCCACGAGGTGATATCAATGCCAAAATTCCACAGGAGTTCTAAGATGTGGAATAGGAGAGAAGGCCTCAGGCAGAAGGTACAGAGCATGCGCAAAGGTGCTGAGGGGTGGTGTAGAGTAGGTGGGGTGGGTGGAATGAAGGTTCTGTGGCCTCAGACAAGTCTGGCAGAACACTGAAGGCTGGGTCAAGGTTTGTACTTCAGTCACAGGTAGGGCAGAGGATGGGGTCCCAGAATGGGGCTCAGGGGAAGATTAGCTTGACTTTTTACCAAAGACCCCAGGCAATTTAGTGGCTGGAAGCCTATTTTTCACAGCTCCTGACACTCAGACACCCTTTGCATGGAGGAGTCAGGGCAAATGCAGGGAAGCACACTTGCTTAAGAAAAGCTTCTACCCAATGCCTCCAGTGGCTCAACCCTTGTAAATCCTAGCTATTCAGAAGTCTGAGATCAGAGATTGCTGGTCAAAGCCAGCTCAGAGGAAGAAAGTTAGTGACACTCTTCTGGCCAATCAACTACCAAAATCCAGAAATGGAGCTGTGGCTCAAGTGGTAGAGTACCAGAATTGAGGGAAAAAGTTAAGAGACCAGAGCCCAGACCCTGTGTTCAAGCCCTGGTACTGGCACAGAAAAAAATAAAGAAAGTTTTCAGGAGATCCCAGTCCACTGTGGAGAAAGGCCATTATCAGCTGGGCACCAGTGGCTCATGCCTGTCATCCTAGCTACTCAAGCCTGAGACCTGAGGAACAATCAAATTTAAAAGCTAGCCTGGGCAGACTCTTATGTCCAGTGAATCACCAAAAAGCTGCATAGCAGAGCTACTGTAGTTCAAGTGGTACAGCACCAACCTTGTGAAAACAAGCTAAAGTATAGCACCTAGGCTCTGAGTTCAAGTCCCGGTAAACACACACACACATACACACACACACACACACAAACATCCTTAACAGGTGCCAGTTGCTTATACCTGCAATCCTAGCTACTCAAGAGGCTGAGATCTTAGGATGGTAGCTTGAAGCCAGAACAGGCAGGAAAGTCCATGAGACTCTTATCTCCACTAAACTATATAAAAAAAGATGAAAGGTGAGCTCTGGTTCAAGTGGTAGAATGTTAGCTTTGAGCAAAGGAAGCTCAGGGACATTGCATAGGCCCTGAGTTCCAGCTCTAAGATTTTTTTAAAAGACATCCTTTGCTATCCCTAAGGGCCATAAATCCTGATTTTGGTCATTCTAGACCTCACTACCACTCCTTCCACTTCCACAGTACTGACACTAGTGGCCGGTGTGTGGCCAACACTGGGTTAAGAAATGAAAGTAGGGGTTGGGAAGGTGGCTCAGTGGTAGAGTGCATGCCTTGCATGCCTTTGGCCCTGGGTTTGATTCCTCAGCACCACATAAGCAAAAAGAAAAAAGCCAGAAGTGGCACTATGGCTCAAGTGGTAGAGCACTAGCCTTGAGCTGAAGAGCTGAGGGACAGCATCCAGGCCCAGAGTTCAGGCCCCACGACTGTACCCCCCCCCCCAAAAAAAAAGAAGTGAAAGTACATAAGGGGGTGCATAGTCAGGTCAAAACTAATACCCTCAAACAATGAAGTATTGGCCATACCAGTCTCTCATCCCCCAGTTCCCTGGCCCTGGAATCTAAAGTCTGTATTCTGAGCATCTGGAATTGTCTAGAAGGACCTGAGAGGCCCAGCTGGGGCCAGAAGATAGACAGTCCTGTGATAAAGTAAATTTACATTTCCTAGACACTGACTTATACTTCCAAGCCACCTTGGCCTCACCTCCCATGTAGCCCTAGATCCTCCTTGCTTGGGCAGCCTTCAGTCAGCTGTCAAGATCGAGTTGGCCAGAGCCATCAGCAATCCCCCATTCCCCACTCCACTGCCAGCCTGCTGAGAGGGATGTGCAGTCAGAGGCCTAGCTGAGGAGAAGGATAGGACATCGCATGACTGAGGCCTCCCTCTCAGGCAGAGGAGACCCTATGCCAGCTGGCATCGCTGACCCAGAATGCCTTGGAGGCGGCCAAATATTGGGACAGCCAGACTTGTGCCCCAGAGAAAAGTTGGAACACAGAACTGTGGCAATTTAGGACTCATTGTAGACCCTGATAGGGGGCTAAAGGCAAGGTTGGTGTGAAGGAGGGGCACCATCTGTGGTCAGAAAGAGACAGACCAACAACCAGGAAGGGGACAGAAAAAGACAAGGGAACATTATGCACACACACACAGACACACACACACACACACAGACACACACACACACACACACACACACACACACACACACACACACACACACACGGATATTCCAAGCCCTTAGCAGTTCCTGAGAACAGAACCATGAACTCCCTCTATTAGGATCACATCTAACCCATGAGAAGATGGCACTATCATACTCAGACTAACTGTAGACACAGCATTGAGCGTCTCATATCTGGAATGTCTCATTATCCAGCATGGAATTTCCTACCATACACACTGCAATGTGGAAAACTCAGCCAACCTCTTTGTTTAATGTTTGTCATGGGGTTTGAACTCTGGGTCAGGGCGCTGTCCTTCAGCTCTTCAGCTGAAGATGAGCATTCTACAATTTGAGCCACAATGCCGTTTCCTGTTTTCTGGTGGCTCATTGGATATCAAGACCCACAGACTTTCCTGCCCAAGCTGGCTTTGAACCGTGGTCTTTACATCTCAGCTTTATGAGTAGCTAGGATGACAGTTGTGAGCCACGGGAGGCGCCAGACTTCATCCATCTTCATATGCCCAGAGGAAACCCAATTCATCAGGACACAAACTTCTTGCAACCCTTTACTTCAGACTTTGAGACCCAGCATCCAAATCCATCCTTCATTAGGGAGAATACAGACACAACAATCCCACCCCTGCACCCATTTGCCCACTCCCTGCCTGCCATAGACCTCGACCACTTGAGTTCTTGGTAAAGCACCATCCATTCTACCGTGGCTTCAAACTGGTGCAAACTTCGGGAGTTCTTAGAAATGTCTGTAAAGTGAGGCAAGTACCTGGTCTCTCAATCACAGCACCCTCGCACACACACCTCCACAACTTTGCAGCAAAGATGTTTTACTTTCTTTTTTTTTCCTATTGTGGGCTTGAACGCTGGGTCTGGGTGCTGTCCCTGATCTCTTCAGCTCAAGGCAAACACTACTACTTGAGCCACAGCACCACTTCCAGTTTTCTCGTGGTTTGTTGGAGATAAGAGTCTCAGGGTCTTTCCTGCCCAGTCTGGCTTTGAACCGTGATCCTCAGATCTCACCTCCTGAGTACCTAGGATGTCAGCCATGAGCTACTGGCACCCAGCAAAACATAATTTTCAATGCCTGTCATCCTATCCTCTCAGGAGACTGAGATCTGAGGACTGCAGTTGGATGCCACCCTTGGCAGCAAAGTGCATGAGAACTCTTTATCTCTAATTAAACTCCGAGAAACCTGGAAGTGGAGCTGTGGCTCAAGCAGTAGAGGGCTCGCCTTGAGCTTAAGAGCTGAGGGATAGCTCCCAAGCCCAGAATTCAAGCAACATGCCTGATCAAAAAAAAATTCAGTTTTCACTAAAAAATAGGAGCAAAAATGTGACATTGAATAGTAACTAGAGCATTATCATGATATTTATTTCTCAGTGATCATTGTTGTAATGATTAATGAGAGTTTTCCAGCCAGGTTTAGCTTGAGAGTTAGTGTTAAGTAATGGATTAGATGGTACGTAAATCTGAAATTGTTTTAGGGTACAGGGGTTCAAGAAAAGGTAGGATCATTGGAAACTACAGTATTTTTCCTGATAAGAGAATTTGAGGACAAATAATATAATACTTCATGTTAGGGAACAAGATAACTTCAGAGGAAGAGTCAGAAAATTTGTGGGAATTAGGGCAAATTGAAACGCATTTCCAGAGTGCAAACTGGAATATCCATTAGAATTGGACTATCATTAGAGTGAAAGTTAGGTTTCAATTCCAGCTGGACTTAGAGTTAGCCTTAGAGAAATGGAAAGTTTAGTGTCAAACTCAAAGTAAATCTTCGAATAACAAGTCTAGTTAGAATTAGAATGAATGTGAAATAAGAAACTGCTAATAATATTAAGATTAGGGTATGATTAGTGTGAGGGTTAGCCTCAATATTCCAGTTAGGGTTAGGGTTACAAAAATGGCAAGATAATGAGTAAAACTACAAACTATTTTTAGAAAGATGAGTTAAATCAAAGTTAGGATGAATAAAAACGAATGTATTTGTATGGCTTTTAGAATTCAAAGGCTATCAGTTCTAGGGTTAGGGTTATTGTTCTACTTCAGGTTAGACTTAAGCTTAGGGAAGGGTAAGCTTTACAGTAAAACTGAGTTTTCTGCTAACATTTTCAAGTAAAATAAGTTTGAAATTTAACAAAAGCTACGGAGTTTTCCAAAGTTTCCTATCCAAGGTTGAATAGGGTTAAATTTAGAGTTAGGTTTCTAGTAAGGTTTATATATAGTTAGGGTTAGGTACTAAAGTAGATTTTAAATAAACCTGCAATTCTTTTTGGAGATATAGGAGTTCAGTAAACGTTAAGATCAGTGGAAACTGTGATAGTTTACATGATATGAAGATTTGAGGTTAATGATTCATAATAGGGAACGATTTCAGAGTCCAAGTCAGGGAATTTGTAGGATTTGCAGCAAACTGCAAATCATTTCAAAGATAAAGAGTATCTGTTAGAATGTGTCTAAACTCGAGTATTTTCCATTAATTTTAAGATTGGTTTACTATTATCATCAAGATTACTCTTAGTGTTCTGTCCAAAATTAGAGTTAGTGTATGTATATGCACTATTCTAAGGCTTGAACTCAATGGTTGGGTTCTGCCCCTGAGCTTTTTGCTGTAGGCTTGCATTCTGCCACTTGAGTCCACTTCCAGCTTTCTTTGAAAGTGAATTGGTGATGAAAGTCTCACAGACGTTCCTATCTAAGCTGACATTGAACTGAGATCCCCAGATCTCTGCCTTCTGATTTAAGATAGGATTAATGCATGAGCTACTAGTGCCCAGGAAAGTGCCTGAATTATACTGATTGTTTTTACTTTTGTTCGAGATTGAGACTTGAATTCATTATCTGACAGCTTTGCTCACTAAGTAGCACTCTTCCACTTGAGCCATATCTTCAAAAATGATTATTTTAAATAGCTGGAGTCATTAAATTTTCTTCAGATGATATGTATCATTAGTGTTGTTCTAAAATTATCCTAACCAAAAAAGATTTATTGACCCTAGAGATTATCTGAGCAGATTCTCATGCTTTGCTTCTAATTTCATAACATTTTAGGGACATGATTTTTTAATCATTATTTTAAGTAGCAAAGCAGTTATCATTAAACAAAGCAGTTTATGCGTACAATATACTTTGATCAATGCCAACCCTTTCAACATTCTCATCCATCCCTCCCCTATACACCTCTTCCTTCACTCTTCTTAATTTTGTAGGATATTTACTGGATTCCTCTCTGTATTTTCCCCCTTTTCTCCTATTCAATCTTCTACCTTTCCCACTTCACTCCTCTTTTGACTAACCACTTCCCTATGATCCAGCAAATCTACTACTGGGCATTTACCCGAAAGATTACAAACCAGGATATAGTAACGGTTTCAGCACAACCATGCTTACTGAATCAGCCCAGATACTCCACAAGAGAGAAATGAATCAAGTAAATGTAATACACACACACACACACACACACACACACACTCACACTCACACACATACACACACACACTTGTAATTCTACTTACCCATCAGAAAGAATATTGTACCATTTGTATCTCTCATTTCTCATTTCATCTGCCTCGCATCTCATTGCTATCGTATTGTCCCTGTAATGCAGGAACTGACACATGGAAACTGATATAAAAGATTTTCAGGGTTATGGGCTAACCATAGTTTCCTGAGTATGAGTTCTCTGCTCATTGTTTTTGTCTACTCATGCCTTTGAGTAGTGATTGTACAGATTCATTTGTACCATTTGCTACACGAAAAGAGATTAACCATACATATATAAGTATGTATATATATATGATTATATACATACACACACATATATACATACATACATGGATATATGCACACATATGGATATATATTAAATACTTGAGTACATTTTATGTTTTCAAGAATTATGGAATTAACAACAATCACATGCATTTTCCTACCTTTTCAATTTTTTCAAAACCTAAAGAACTTTGTCTCTTTTGAATACCTAATTTTTAAGATAATATCACCATCTCTGATCTGTCATTGGCCTTGAAATTAGATGTTCAGATAGGACAAAGTTATTTAATCTTTTTGGTGGAAGAATGGCATATTACTAGGGTTCTATTCAGGGGTTCTCTGCTTGCTAGACAGGAGTTGTCTGCATAGCACCAAGCATCTCAACTACTTTTGCCATACTTCTAGTCCATTTCATGTACTTGAGGTCTTGAACTTTTGCCCTGGTTGGATCTTAGATTGACTGAGACCTTGCTACCTATGCCTCAAAACATAAATAGCTAGGATTACAGATGTGAACCACTATTTCCAGCTCATTTGTTGAGATGGCAGTCTTGGCGGTTATTTCTTTGGCCTGGCCTCAGACCAAGATCCTTGTCATTCCTGCTTCCCAATCAGCTGGGATTACAGATGGGGCTACTATACTTGGTGTACATAACACCTTCTGTTTTGTTTTTATTTTGTTGGTCATGGGGATTTAACTCTGGGCTTGGCACAGTCCCTGCACTCTTCAGCTCAAGGGGAGTGCTCTACCGCTTGAGCCACAGCACCAGTATCGGTTTTCTAGTGGTTTTATTGGAGATAAGAGTCTCACGGTCTTTCTTTCTTGAGCTGTCTTTGAACTGTTATCCTCAGATCTCAGAATCCTGAGTAGTTAGGATTACAAGCGTGAGCCACCGGTGTCCCGCACACCTTCTGTTTTTAAAAGAGGTTTTCATTGTAAAAATCTGTGTAGAGGGGTTATAGTTACATGAGCAAGTTAATGAGTACATTTTTTATCAAGCATTGTTACCTCCTTTGTTTTTCCTCTACCCTCCCCTCCCACCTCCACAACTACACTCCCCTCTACTCCCTTCTCTACTTCCCCGCCTATATTTTAAAGATCCTTTTTCAACATAGTGTTTTGTGCATCTCATTGTTACAATGGGTCAGCCTGTATCATTATTTATCTATTTTGTTTTTTCCCTTCCCTTCTCCAAGCTAGAGAAGGGAGTGTACAAGATGCAGGGCACCGACACTAAATACAGTGAAAACAAGTGTTAAACCATGGGGGAGAAAAAGAAACACATGATAGATTATAAATCCTATCTTGGGGTTCATTTTGTTAACAGCATCTTATCTGGTCGTATGTACATAGCTTTTGAACTTTTATGCTTGTCCCAGACATGTAATAGTTATTGCAAATAAGGGAAACCATTGGACCAATGTTTGTTTGGTTTTGGCCTACTTCACTTGATATAATGTTTTCTAAGACCTCACTTAGAGCTCCCCTATGATGCACCAGTCCCCATTTTTGGGCATTTTCCCAAATGATTACAAACAAGTCCATATGAAGCTACTGGTACAAACTATGTTTATTGCAGCATTACTTACCATAGCTAAGATATGGAACCAACCCTGATACCCCTCAGTAGATGAATGGATCAAGAAAATGTGACACACACACACACACACACACACACACACACACACACACACACACACACACACACTGGAATTGTATGCCTCCATCAGAGAGAATGACATCGCCCCATGTGCTAGGAAATGGAAAAATGCAGAAACAATTATATTAAGTGAAATAAGCCAGGCTCAAATAACCATAGGTTCCATGGTTAATCTTAATTGGAGTAACTAGTACATGGTACCATATAACCATATAACAGGATGTTATGTGAAATGAACCCCAAGATAGGAACACAAATGATTTTTATTCCATGAGATTCTTATCTCTATATAATCCCCCAAATAAAGTTGGAAGGGGAGCTGTCGTTCAAATACAGGGCACCACCCTTGAGGGAAAAAGCCTAAGTAACAAGGTAAGGTCCTAAGTTTAAACCATAATATCAGCACTCAAAAAACTTGATTTGTTTTCCTTGAGGTTTTTATTAAATTGCTCGGGAAAATAATCGACTTTGTATTTATGTTTAGCATTACTATTAAAATCATGTTATATTTATTTATGTTATTCTTCATTTTCTTCAATTTTACTTACACTTTAATACCCAGTAATGATAAGAGATGACTACTGTTTCACAAGTTTTTATGTCAGATGCATATATGGATGAGAGGTGCGTACAAGGATTTTGGACTGAAAATAGATATTTTCAATGTCTTCACATAAGAATTCATAGTTGAAGGAGCTGTGGGCATGTATGAAATAAACTAAAGAAACCAGCAAGGAAAGATAAAGTATGATTCTGAAAAGCAAACAATTTTGGAAGAAAAAAAATAAAAAGGAAAATATGTAGCTTTCGGTAGGAACTTTGTAACCCAACTACACATTTAATTCCTTACTTCTAGTGGAAGGCATTTCAGTTAACTTTATTTTACAAAGTTAAACATGATTGACATTTAATACTAACTGGCCTTTGTCTCAGGTAAGCCATTATTCTAGCCAGGTGCAAGGGGCTCATGCCTATAATCCTAGCTACTCAGAGAGCTGAAACCTCTAGATCCTAGTTCAAACCCAGGCTGGAGAGGAAAATTGGTGAGACTTTTCTGTGGCACTGTGGCTCATAGTGGCAGCACTAGTCTTGAGTAATAAATCTCAGAGACAGAACCCAGGCCCTGAGTTCAAGCTCTCTGAAATTATTCTTAAAATACTTGTTCTCAGTATTTCTTTAACTTGTCTAGAAGAATGTTTTAAACTTAGGGATTTTTTATTTCATGTTGTCAGAATTGATTTTTAAGATGTTCAGAGAAAAATTATTTATAGTAAGAACTGGTTTGTATTGCTTTGTATTACGTTTTGCTTCTATACCTATAGATCAGCTGGAAAGTAGACGGCCAAACCTCTCCTCCCCCCACCAAATTTGTAAAGTTCATTTTTCGAAATAATGACTTGTATATCTCATTGTTGCAATGTGTCCACCTGTATCCCTAGTTAAACGATTTGTTTTTGCCCTTCCCCTCCACAAATTGTACCAATATCAAATACAGTGAAAGCATGAAAGATAAAAATTGAATACTTATCTTGGTGCTCATTCCGCTAGCATCAATTTATCTGACCTAATCTGCTTGACTCAGACATATACTAGTTATTGCAAATAAGGGAAGCCATGGGACCTATGTTTCTTTGGATCTGGATAACTTCAATTAATATAATTTTTTCCAAGGCTTTCCCTTTCCTAACAAATGGGGCAATGTCATTCTCTCTGATGGAGGCATAGAATTCCATTGTGTATATATACCACATTTTCTTGATGCATTCATCTACTGAGGGGCATCTGGGTTGGTTCCATATCATAGCTATGGTAAATAATTCTGCAATAAACATAGGTGTGCTGGTAGCTTTAGTATGGTCTTGTTTGTGATCATGTGGGTAAATGCCCAAAAGTGGGATTGCTGGGTCATAGCGGTGCTTATGTGGACTCTTTTGAGGAACCTCCATACTGCTTTCCACAGTGGTTGAACAAGTTTACACTCCAACCAACAATGAAGTAATGTTCCTTTCTCTCCACATCCCCTCCAGCATCTGTTGTTATTAGAGTTCTTGACTATAGCCATTCTAACTTGGATGAGATGATATCTCAATGTTGACTGATTTGCATTTCTTTTATGGCTAGGGAGGTTGAGCATTTCTGCATGTGTTTATTGGTCACCCTCTTTTCCTCTCCAGAGAAGTTTCTCTTTATGTCTTTAGCCCACTTATTTATTGGGCAGTATTTTCTTTGAGAATTTGTTGTTGGGGGATTTAATGTTTTGATTTCCAGGTCTGTTTTAGAAATGAGACCCTTGTCCGTTGTACGGCTAGTGAAGATCTTCTCCTAAACCATGGGCTTTCTAGTGATCTTGCTAGCTATGTCTTTTGCCATGCAGAAGCTCTGAAATTTCATGCAATCCCATTAGTCCCATTTGACTTTGAATTTTTGTATTTCTGGGTCTCTATTAAGAAAATTTCGGCCTGTGCCAAGGAGAACTAGGGTTTCTCGTATTCCGTCCTGTAATGTTTTCATAGTAAGACTTCAAACTTTTGAAGTTTTAAATATTACAGGAAGATCTTTGATTCATGTTGAATAGATGTGAGTAGATTGAGCTGTTGCATACATTCGTGTGTGTGTATGTGTGTGTGTGTGTGTGTGTGTGTGTGTAAGGGGGTTATGTGTATCATTGAAATCAAGGATAAGGAACTTGGTTCCTTTTTCTGAGATATGCATTATGGTGTTTCTTTGTTGGAGGTAGGCTCTGATTGTTTGCCTTTACCTGATGTGCTCATTCCAGCTCAATTTTTCAATTAAAGTTTCTTAATTATTATTGAACATATAATGCTCTGATATAGTTTTGTCTTTAGTCTGCCATCTAGGTTCTTCTTTTCCTCTTAAATATTAACATTCAATATTAATTTTACCTCCTGAATAATTTTCCCCTTTAATTTGCATTTGGAAATAAGAATTGTAATACCTTTGAAATCTGTATTCATGAAGAAAAAACATTTTGAATCCTCTGTTTAATGTAATAACACCTGGACAGATTTGTTAATACCAAGACCTTAAATTTTCTTTTGTAGTTTTAGTTTAAAATAACACTCCTCCATGTTTTTAGAATGGGTAGACAAAGAATTCACACAATGCCTCATAACTTTTATCTTTCACTTTGTCTATGCTTCCTGGTCACTGCTAAATTGTTCTGGATGCCTCTATTAGCTACCCCAACCCCTGCAAAGTTGTTGCTGATACCCAATTTCCTGCCACTGCAACTCATCAATTGCAGTCACAATTACCCTTTCCCTGGTACTCCCTTTCTCTGCTACTATTTTGCTACCCATAATTATTAACACCATGGTTCCAGCCACCTGATCCCTGACAACCCTGTCTCTGCTATCACATTCCCAAAGAAAGCAAGTCAAGAGTAGGCACAGACAGTCGACTTGGGTACTCCTCTTGAAGGCACAATGGGACGTTGTTCCTTGGGTATTTAACATGAAGGACTAACTAGTGGTGGAAAGAAAAGAGGTTACTCAGGGGACTAAAACCCAAGGATATCAACTTATAACTTGTTGCTAGGAAAAGCAGGCCCTAAGTTGAAAGTTAATGAGAAAAGAAAATTTGACAAAAATATTGGGGATTATATAAATAAAAGGTTTAGCTTAGTCTCTTGTACCAGTGATCTGAATTATTTTATGACATAGATATGTAACTACTTTGCACTTTAAAAAGTATATGAAGATGCACATTTATATGGTACTTATATTAATTGATGAAATAGTTGCATATGATCATGTTAATGATACTCAATAGTTTATGCTTTATGATATGCTCATGAGTCTGCCTTTGGCAATATGAATTGAGCTCTCTAACAATAAATGGAATTTCATTGTCAAATACTACAAGGATATTACTGAGGCTAATCCCAAAATGAAAGCTGGTACAAGAAAACTGAACAAAGCTACAAGTTTGAAGGGAAGGGGTCAGTGGTAAGGGCTATGATAAAAGAGAAATCCTTCACAGTGGAATCTTGAAAGAAAGGAGTGTGTCTTGTTGCATTACTAGTTTTTTAAACATTCTTAGAAAGCCGAACATGATTTTTGATTCTTGCTTTTTGGAACCTCTTTAATGAGTGGTTAAACAAAAAAAAATCGAAATGACTGAAAATCCACTGACATGAGTTATTAGATTAACATTATACCCAAAGTTGCCTTGAGATCCAGGCAGGCTGGATTCCTTTTCTATTAAATTAATGGAATAATCTTCCTTTGGAATGGTTGGACAGTCCATGACACTTGTTCCAAAACAAGAAAAGATACTGGAGAGAAAAAAAAGAGGAAGGAGTCAATGCTGCTGAAATTAGCATATTTCCCATTTGGACTTAATGGTTCGTTTCTACAAAGAATTAGAATTTCATCTTAAGATAATAATTTCAAAATGGATGTGCTAAAGGATAGCTTCCAAATTTAATATTTAATGCTGTTGGATTACTTGAAGACAAAGGTTTTCAGAAAACTTTAAATTCCAGAAAAACTGTAATGTACCAATAAACACCTAGAAGAAATATAATTTAAAGTTCACCTGTTCAAAGCAAATCCTGGCATGAAAGTCTGAGAGTCACTTATCTCCAAACATGAAGTGGCACTGTGGCTCAGTTGGGAGAGGGCTCCCCTTGAGCTGAAGAACTCTAGGATATGTTAATACCCAAGCCCTGAGTTCAAGGACCATGACAGACAAAAAATAAATTTTAAAGAATTAAATCATTAGGGCTGGAAGAAGACTCAGTGGTAGAGTGTTTGTCTTGCATGCATGAGGTCCTGGGTTCAATTCCTCAGCACCACATAAGCAGAAATAAACTGGAAGTTCCACTGTGGCTAAAGTGGTAGTGCGTTAGCCTTGAGCTGAACAGCTCAGGGACAGCACCCAGACCCAGAATTCAGGCCACCCTACCAACAACATCAACAACAACAAAAAATTAAAGCATCAAACAACCTGAAGATGTTGTCCAGAATAATGAATGCAGCATTATCCGTTGACATGACTTAGTGACTTGAAGCCAAGTTTACCAGGGGAGATGGTGGGCATTTTGTGTGTGTGTCAAAACCTGCAAAATTATTTTATATATTTTCCCAGGGAGGGAGAAAGGAGGAATTGGGGGGGGGGTGAGGTGTTTGGTGGATTTGCCTTTTGTTTCACTGATTGTTTTCTGGAGTCAAATTCAGAGAAATTCTGCTTGCAATCCTAGTTGCATGGGCAATGACGAAGCCATGTCCTGGAAGTGGTTTTGTCCTATCCTTAGCCTGGTTGCAACCATCACTGGATTATTCAAGTCCCACTGCAGGACCAAGATGCCTTGAAGACTACTGATCCATTGGACAGGTGGACCTAATCACAGCCAGAATAGGCAGAAAATGCAATTCCGAGGACAGCACTGGAAATCTACAGGAGGCAGAGATTTTTTTAAATATATTTTTATTGTAAAAATACTGTACAGAGGGCTCAGAGTTATAGGACTAGGACTATACAGCATTGTTACCTCCTCTTTTTTTCCCCCCTACCATCCTTTCCCTCCCCACATCTCCAACTGCTCCCTCCTCAACCCCTACCTGACATTGTAAATTCATTTTCAACACAGTGTCCTGTACATCTCATTGTCACAATGGTCAGCCTGCATCCCCATTCCAGCATTCTGGTATATCACTTCCACTCCTCAAATTACAACATATATATATATATATATGATGCAGAACACTGGAATCAAATTCAGTGAAAACAGGGGTTTACCGTTGGGGAATAACATACAGAAGAATCACAGTGTATTATAAGCATATTAAAAACAAAAGAAAGAAAGGAAAAACCACTTCTGTCTCTGACTTTGGGTACATTTCGCTTAACATCATCTCTTATGGTAATATGTACCTAGCCTTTGATCTTCTCTGCTTGTCCTAGAGGATGTACTAATCCTAGTAAACAAAGGTAAAACAAGGTAAACCATGGGACCTATGTTTCTTTGGATCTGACTTCCTTCACTTAATATAATTTTTACCAAGTCTTTCCATTTCCTAACAAATGGGGCAAAATCATTCTTTCTGATGGAAGCATAGAATTCCAGTGTGTGTGTGTGTGTGTGTGTGTGTGTGTGTGTGTGTGTGTGTGTGTGTGTGTACCACATTTTCTTGAACCTTTCATCTACTGAGGGGCATTGGGGTTGGTTCCATATCATAGCTATGGTGAATAATACTTCAATAAACATGGTTGTGCTGTTAGTTTTGTGATCATTTGTGTAAGTGTGCAAAAGTGGGGTTTCTGGGTCATTGGGGAGCCTTTTGAAGAAATTCCATAATGCTTTCCAAAATGGTTAAACAAGTTTACACTCCTACAAGTAATGCAGTAGGGTTCCCTTTTAGCCACATCCCCACCAGCATCTGTCATTATTACATTTCTTGATTATAGCCATTCTAACTGGAGTGAGGTGTAATCTCAATGTTTTGATTTGAATTTCTTTTATGACTAGAAAAATTGAGCATTTCTTCATGTGTCTAATGGACATTTTTTATTTCCTCTTCAAAGAAGTCTCTCTTTAAGTCTTCAGCACACTTAGTTATTGGGCAGTTGTTCCTTTGAGTATTTGTTGTTGGGAGATTTATGATTTTGAGTCCTAAGTATATTTTAGATATAAGACTTTGTCTGTTTTATGACTCATGAAGAACTTCTCCCAGTAAGTGGCCTTTTTATTGATCTTGCTATCTATGAACATTACCTTGCAGAAGCTCTGCTGTTTCATGCAATCCCATTTGTCCAACCCTTCTTTGATTTGTTTTGCTTCTGGTTCTCTATTAAGAAATTTTTGGCCTGTGCTAAAGAGCCCTAGAATTACTCTTGTCCTTCATGTAAAGTTTTCACGGTGTCTGCTTTTATTTTGAGGTCTTTGATCCATTTTGACTTGATTCTCATGCAGGATGATATATATATTATATATAATATATATTATATATATATATATATACATATTATATATATATATATGGCTAGCTTTAGTTTTCTTCAGGTGTTTAACCAATTTTACCAGCACCATTTACTGAAAAGGCTGTCTTACTTCCATTCTATTTTTTTAGCTCCCTTGTCAAAGATTAGGTGGCTATAGGTCAAGGGGTTTATTTCTGAGTCTTCAGTCCTATTCCATTGGTCCTCAGGACTGTTCCTGTGCCAGTACCAAGCTGTTTTTATTACTATGGCATTTTAGTAAAGTTTGAAATTTGGAACTAATATTGCTCCAGTGCTGTTCTTTCTGCTAAGAATTGACTAACCTTTGAGGATTTGTTGTTGGGGGATTTAAGTTTTTGAGTTCCAAGTAGATTTTAGATATGAGACCCTTGTCCGTTGTATGGCTACTGTAGATCTCCCATTCCGTAGGCTTACTACTGATCTTGCTAGCTATGTCCTTTGCCATGCAGAAGTTCTGCAACTTCATGCAATCCCATTTGTCCAACCTTTCTTTGATTTTTTTGTGTTTCCAGGTCTCTATTAAGAAAATTTCGGCCTGCTCCAAGGAGACCTAGGGTAAAAATGAAATCACCCAACAACAAATCCTCAAAGAAACAACAGCCCATTAAATAAGAGGGCTAAAGACTTAAATAGAAACTTCTCTGAAGAAGAAAGAAGGATGGCCAATAGACACATGAAGAAAAGCTCAACCTCCCTAGACATAAAAGAAATGCAAATCAAAACAACATTGAGATACCACCTCACCCCCGTTAGAATGGCTATAATCAAGAACTCTAATAAAAACAGATGCTGGAGGGGATGTGGACAGAAGGGAACCTTACTTCATTGTTGGTGGGAGTGTAAAATTGTTCAACCACTTTGGAAAGCAGTATGGAGGTTCCTCAAAAGACTCCACATAGAGCTCCCCTATGACCCAGCAATCCCACTCTTGGGCATTTGCCCAAATGTTTAAAAACAAGACCACACTAAAGCTACCAGCACAATTATGATTATTGCAGCATTATTTACCATAGCTAAGATATGGAACCAACCCAGATGCCCCTCAGTAGATGAATGGGTCAAGAGAATGTGGTATATATACACAATGGAATTCTATGACTCCCTCAGAAAGGATGACATTGCCCCATTTGTTAGGAAATGGAAAGACTTGCAAAAAATTATATTAAGTGAAGTAAGCCAGGCTCTGTGAATTTCTCACAAACTAGCCTCCGGGAAAAGCTAGTTTGCTGAAGGGCCTCAACTCTACCAAGAACCTAGCCTCAACACAGCATCTCCAAACTTGAGGAAAAAGCCATCTCCCTCTTTTGTGATACTCAAAGCAGACCCTCCTCCGATTGAACTAACTTGGGAGGAGGATCGCAAAATGCTGGGGAAAGCAGAGCATTTTTCTGCCTGTAAAAACAAACTGACTTAAAAACCAACCAAACCACAGGACCACAAGCAGACCAGAGACTCCAACCAGAGGCTGATTAGAGACACAAGGGAGATACAGGATTTTTCCCAACCCTCCCAAAAAAATCAAAGTACTTTTTTTTTCTTCTTCTTCTTCTTTTTTTATACCTTTTACAAATTTTTTTTTTCTAAAACTTTTTTAAATTTTTAATTTTTACCTTTTTTGAAAAATTGTTTTCTAGAAACTCTTTTTCCCCTTATCATCTTTATTTTAGGGATACATGCGTGTGTGCATTTTTCTTTCTTTTTTTAAAAAAATTTTCTTTTTGTTTTTTGCTTAACTCAACTGACCTTCTGATCTTTTTGTTCTTTCTACCTTATCCTCCTCACCTTTTCCTCTCTTTTGTTCTTCTTTATGGGACTTAATTGTTGTTCTGCACATCCTCAGGTAAACCCGTAGTTGACTATTAGACCCCATTCCCCATTGTGTACACAATTAATCCACAAATTTATTACTCAATTCAAAAACTCTGAGACTTAAATTCCTTAATAGCAGTACTACCTCTTTAAACCTATATAATATTTTAAGTATTTTTATTTTTAAGTTTTTCACATCTCCTTTATGTCCCTCCCCTTCTCTCATTATATTCACGTTCTTTGAATAGTTTGTTTTCGAATCTGCATATTATTAAGTTTTATTTTTCTATTTTTTCTTGTCTCTGTTTTTTCCTTTCTCTTTCTTCTTGTTTTCTCTCTCTCTACTTTCATCCTAAACAACCTATTTCCTGCTTTGAGACTAGGACTTAGTTAAGTTAACTCTCCCTGTACCTTCCCACATCACTCTATTCCTATTTTTTACCCACATCTCTCCCTAACCCTAATAATCTCTGGTTTACCAAATTCTTCTTTGCGGTTTGTAGCCCATTAATATATAGTTGCTTGATGTTGAATAGAAGCATCTGTTGAACTAGATTGTATCTGCAGACGATTGACTGCAAATTCAGACTTTGGTTGATGCTTGCCTTAAGTTAATGTTCTAGCACATAACTGGTGTTACTTTCATCCCAAATGGGCAAAGTAAGCCAGAAAACCACAAGAAAAATGGCAAGTCCGGGTATCTCCATTCCCACTCATGATAATCAGGAGACAGAACAGATAATGAATAATCCAGAGGAGAGTTCCCAAATAGCTCTACAAACACTGCTGGCAAACATCATAAATGAAAAGACTGAAAACATACAAAGAACTCTGTATGAGCGTATAGAGAGAGAGAGGAGGCAAACAAAAGGTCAATGCAGGAAAAGATTGAAAACCGACAAAAGACTGTATGAGCGTGATAGGGAGAGAGAGGAGGCAAACAATAGGTCAATGCAGGAAAAGATTGAAAACCTACAAAGGACTCTGTATGAGACTTCACATAGAGCTCCCCTATGACTCAGCAATCCCACTCTTGGGCATTTGCCCAAATGTTTACAAACAAGACCACACTAAAGCTACCAGCACAACTATGTTTATTGCAGCATCATTTACCATAGCTAAGATATGGAACCAACCCAGTTGCCCCTCAGTAGATGAATGGATCAAGAAAATGTGAAAATGTGGAATTTATACACAATGGAATTCTATGCCTCCATCAGAAAGAATGACATTTCCCTATTTGTTAGGAAATAGAAAGCCTTGAAAAAAATAATATTAAGTGAAGAAAGGCAAGCCCAAAGAAACATAGGTCCCATGGTTTCCCTTATTTGCAATATCTAGTATAGGTATGAGTCAAGCAGAAAAGGTCATATAAGATGATGTTAGGAAAATGAACCCTAAGGTTTGTATTTAAATGTTTTTTTTTCTTTCACACATTTTTTTCTAACGTATTTATAAGATTATTTCTTTGTTGCTTTGTATGTCCCTCCCCAACAATATAACCCCTGCTTTCATTGTATTTGATGTTGGTATAATTTGTGGAGTCGAAGGGGAAAAACAAGTCAGGATACAGGTGGACCCGTTGCAGCAATGAGCAGTACAAATTGTCATGTTGAAAACGAACTTTACAACTTTGGTGGAGGGGAGGATTGGGGGGCACGGGGGGATGCTTGGAAGGGATGAGAAGGGTAAACAAAGGTTGAGGCTACAATGCTTGGTAGGAAATGTACTCATTATCTTGCCCATGCAATTGTAACCGCTCTGTACATATTTTCACAATAAAAAAATAAAAATTAAAAAAAAAAGAATTGACGAAGGTACAGCCAGCATTATACATAATAGTGAAAAGTTAAAGCCATTTCTTATTAATTCAGGATAGAGATAAGAATGTTTGCTCTGTCCAGTCCTCTTCAACTTAGTATTAGAATGCTAGCTGAGGAAATAAGACAAGATGCAAACTTATTGGGTCCAAATAGGGAAAGATGAAGTAAAACATACAAGATGAACAATGGAATAGAATTGAAAACCCAGAAATGATCCTACAGTCCCATAGCCGTCTAATTTCCGATAAGGGAGCTAAAAAAGTAGAATGGAAGAAAGACAGCCTCTTCAGTAAATGGTGCTGGCTAAATTGGTTAACTACTTTTAGAAAACTAAAGCTAGATCCTTATTTATTAAACTGCACCAGAATCAACTCCAAATGGATTAAAGACCTCAGATTCAAAGCAGACACTGTGAAAATATTACAGGATGGAATAGGAGAAACACTAGGTCACCTTGGCACAGGCCGAAATTTTCTTAATAGAGATCCAGAAACACAAAAATCAAAGACAAATGGGACAAATGGGATTGCATGCAATTGCAGAGCTTCTGCCTGGCAAAGGACCTAGCTAGCAAGATCATTAGAAAGCCCACGGATTGGGAGAAGATCTTCACTAGCCATACAATGAACAAGGGTCTCATATCTAAAATCTACCTGGAACTTAAAAAATTAAATCCCCCAACAACAAATCCTCAAATAAACAACTGCCCAATAAATAAGTATGCTAAAGTCTTAAAAAGAAATTTCTCTGAAGAGGAAAGAAGGATGGTCAATATAGACATGAAGAAATGCTCAAACTCTCTAGCTATGAAAGAAATGCAAATCAAAACAGCAATGAAATACCACCTCAGCCAAGTTAGAATGGCAAAAATCAAGAACTCTAATAACAACAGATGTTGGATGGGATGTGGACAGAAGAGAACCTACTGCACTGTTGGTGGCAGTGTAAACTTGTTCAACCAATTTTGACATCTGTGTGGAGGTTCCTCAAAAGACTCTACATAGAGCTCCCCTATGACCCAGCAATCCCACTATTGGGCATTTACCCAAATGTTTAAAAACAAGACCACACTAAAGCTTCCAGCACGACTACGTTTATTGCTTCATTATTTAGCATATTAAGATATGGAACCAACCCATATGCCCCATATACACAATGGAATTCTATGCTTTCCTCAGAAAGAATGACATTGCCCCATTTGTTAGAAAATGCAAAGACTTGGAAAATATTATATTAAGTGAAGTACGCCAGGCCCAAAGAAATATAGGTCCCATGGTTTCCCTTATTTACAGTAACTAGTATATGTCTGAGTCAAGCAGAATAGTTCAGATAAGTTGATGTTAGAGAAATGAACACTAAGATATGTATTCAAATGTTTTTTTTTTCTTTCATAGGATTGTTTCTAACACATTTATAAGATTATTTCTTTGTTGCTTTGTATTCCCTCCCCCACAGCATAACCCTTGCTTTCTCTGTATTCGATGTTGGTATAATTTGTGAAGGGGAAGGGAAAAAACAAATCCTTTAAATAGGGATACAGGTAGACCCATTGCAACAATGAGATGTAAAAGTCGTTATATCGAAAATGAACTGTACAACTTTGGTGGTGGGGAGGAGGCTTGGGTGGGGGAGGATGGGACGGGATGGGAAAGGGAAACAAAGTAGGAGGCTACAATGCTTTAGAAGAAATGTACTCATTATCTTGCCCAGGTAATTTTAATCCCTCTGTACAATTTTTTCACAATAAAAATAATATACTTAAAAATAGAAAAAAGAAGAAAAAAACATGAAAGTGACATGATCTTGTATTTAATGGACCCCATGGACTTCACTCGCAATTTACATGAGCTGATCAGAACCTTGGCCAACTAGAAGAATATAATTTTCTCTCAATAATACCAAACAAGAAAGGAATGAAAAATAAACAAGAAAGGAATACACAGTTGGAAATTTGGGCTAATTTTGTCATTATGCTGTTAGAAGTCAAGTTTCCTATTGAAATGAAACTCATATATAATCCTCAGTTGTGTTTTAAATTTTGTCTTAATTGCAGAACATTTCTAGATGCAAAAGAGCTCATGATTCCTAACCAAAAATTTGAAAAAGTAAGTATCATTCTGTTAGAGTCCCAAGAAATGATGAAGGATTACAAAAGTTTAAGCCTGATGAAATAGGAAAGTTCATTTAATGTAGGACTTTGTAGAACTGGCTAAATTATAATTTAGATTTAAAATAGATAATTTTGTTTGTAATTTAATATTCTATAGAATCCTACAAAATTCTTTTCAAGTAAAACATTTAATTTACAAATTTACTAATGATTCTAGCATTCTAATTGACTAGACTATTCTTTCAAGTGAGGTATAATAAGAACTTAGTTAATAGATAATTCCAACAGTTCATGTGTAAGATGATAATGTGAATAATCTAGACAAATTGTCAACAAATTCATTATATTAATTTATAAATATGGAAAAGTAGCAATCTTTTGAGACTTTGGTAACGTGGTATGAAGAGAGTAATTGTGTGACATCTTTCTTTTCTTCCTATACATTACGCAGGAAGAAATTTCCTTAATTATGTTCCTCTGTATACAATCAGAAAAATGCTAGGTTTGAGGTTTGTTTTTATTTTGTTTTTGTTTTTTGGTTTGTCCTAGGGCTTAACCTCTGGGCTTGGGCACTCTCCCTGGGCCTATTTTTGCTCAAGGCTACTGCTCTACCACTTGAACCTCAGTGCCACTTGGGTCTGGCTTTTCCTTATGAGTTTATTGGAGATAAGAATCTAAGGAATCTTCCTTCCTGTGTGGGCTTTCAACCATAATCTTCAAATCTTAATATTAAGATATACATATCTCCTGAATATCTATGTTAGATAATATATATAATAAAATAAATATAAAATAAAAATAAATAATATCTGCAAGTGTTCTGATCTCAAGAATACCACTGCGGGAAAAATGATGTAGCAAAGTTTAGTGTAGTATTCTTTCCACAATAGGAAGGGCATCACATTAGCAGAATTGTAGTATTTTTTCACAATAGTGATAAAGTAGTCATGATGTGAATTTAGGAAATTTTAAGGTGCACTTTACAAATTGGAAACTGTTGTGCTAAGATGACTTTATGGCATAAAACTTGGGATTGATTGTCATAGAAATAATAGCTTACTCTGATGAACAAATGCTTACTCTTAAGGAACTAATTATTATAGATACTTCATAGTTTTATCCTCGACCAGAACGTGTCTATTTTTTCTGTTGACTTTTAAATATGTAATGCCTCATTGGAAACTGCATTTTTGCTGAATTAATTAATATGCAAACAGGTACTGTTTAGAATGTCTCTGGTATGGCATGTTCAGAATTTGAAAATGAGTAGTTAGTAGTCATAGGAATGTTGAGGAAGAGATATATTCTGTCCTCTTAACAATTAGTCAGTTTTCAAAGTTAGGAGTTTCCATAGAATTGAACTGTTTTCTGTTTTAGTATGAGACAATACTAAAATAATTTTTTTAAAAATAATGGCAAGTATATTCTGAAAATATTGTATAGTTTGATAACATTCACGTTGATGTCCCTCTGATAAAGAAAGAGGAAATTCAAACTAGCAGGCAAAATGTTCATTTTTTAAAAGGTAATACACATAGAATAATATTTACTATACAAATACAGTGATATTATATTTTATGCTGCTCATTTTTAACTTAGTTTTATTGTCAAGGTGATATATAGAAGGGGTTGCAGTAATTGTAAGGTAGTGGATACATACCAGGTCAAAATTTTTACCCCCTCCTTCATTTTTCTCACACTTTTCCTTCACCCTTATACTCCTCACAAGTTGTAATGTAAATTTCTAACATGTTGTCTTGTGACTATTGCCATTGCTTTGGTTTGCATTTTGTCCTTTGTCTCGCCATTTTATTGTTTCGCTACCCTTGCCAAATGAAGATACATGTATATACAATACACAGGATACTGAAATCAAATACAACAGTGGGCAAACCATAGAGGAAAACACAAAAGAAAAAAGAAATCACATAGTACATTAAAAATAACAACCACAAAGAAAAACCTCTCTTTCCATATCTAGGAGCTTATTTTGCTCAGCATCATTTTATGTGGTCATTTATACATAGCTATTGAGCCATTCTTCTCATCTGCTAGGACTATCCTTGATATTTCCTAGTTATTACAAATGAGGGGAACCATGGAATCAGTTTGTTTGTGTCTTGCTTATTTTTCTTAGAAGAATTTTCCAAGTCTTTCCTTTTCCTTATGAATTGGAAACTTAGAATTCCCCGTACATATATAAACCACATTTTGTCAATTCGTTCATCTACTGAGTGGTATATTGGTTTAAAACATGATTGCATGTTAGTATCACTTAAGGCCATTCAAAAATGACAGATTCCAACTCACTAGATATACTAATATCATGATTTCCAGTAAGATAGTATTTTATGGTGGTACAAGTGTTGAGATATCTGGATGACTCTAATGTATATCTTGCACTGAATTAGCAGGAAGATATCCAATATCATATAGGATAAAAATGATAGTGACAAAATATTTCCCTTGAGAAAGATATAGGAGGCTGCCAGAAGTATGAAGTAGTTCAGATAATTTTGAAGAATTTAGAAATGCAAGCTCAATTATGTCTCTTTAAATAATAATTATGTAAGTGGAAGGGCAAAAGAAGGGTAAGAGAAGAAAATAACTGACAGCAGATCATTGTCCCAAGTTAGAGTATAAAAAGACATAATCTATAACTTCCAAGTCAAAGAGAGACCAATATAATATGTGCCAATTAATTTAGGTACATGCAAAATGTTTACTTGGCTTTTCCCTACTTAAATGCTCCAAAATAAATGAAAATTTATAAGAAAATTTATGTGATTGACATTGCTTCAACTTGAACACTAACTGTTATCAGCCCTCTTTTTCTCATTTTGCACTTGGAAAATAGTCCCTAAGTTGATGATATTCTGGCTGATTAGGGTCAGAGTTAGGGGCTTCTACTTGTACAATTTTCACAGAATAGTTTAAAGCAGTTTTCCCCCAAGATATCCAACTATATTGTCTGAACCTGTACTTTGAACACATCCTCACACCTGAGCACATTATTTGAAATTATACTTCAACTTTTCTTGGCACATTCTACTTTGTGCCTTTGTCTTCTTTGCACATTCCTTTTGAGTTCATAGTTGCTCTATTTCCATTTCATCTGTACAAACTGCTAAGAACATTATTCAACTACCACTTCTTGTTTGCACACGCCAAGTCTATGTATGAAGATACTCTGTCCATGTTAAGCAATAGAGTAATACTCACTCTCTGAGGAGGAAAATTCCACAATATAACCCTATGCCCACATTAGAGGATGTAGAATTTAAAGCATTTTGAGAAAACAGTGATATTAGAATTGATAGACTCCTTGGAGCTCATTAGTTTACCCAGGAGAAATATAAATATCCACAAAATTTGGAGCTAATTAGTAAGTATCCAAAATACCATTAGATCCTAGATTTTGTGCTAATACAAATCACGATTGTATTGTTATATCAGAAACCTTCACAACTTGAAAATGTGTATGAGAAAATGAAAGAAAGGCATTAAAGCAAAATGTCTTATCTTTTAGGCATTTAATCTTAGTGGTGAGGGTAATGTCTGAACTCTTCCATTCAATAAAAGCTTGAAGTTTTTAAGAACACTTTCCCACATATAAGAATTTGTATCAGGTTAGTTGACAGGATTGTTTCAGCATGGAGATATACCTAACAAGAATTAAATTTTAATAGAATATTTGGCAGTTATGATGTGTCAATAGCTAGTGAGGCATTTTCTATTCTAAAGAGGAATCAATTCCAGGAATCTTCAGTCACATCAGTAAAGCTGTATGTTCAACCTAATACTTGGTATTAGTTGTCCTACATTTATAATGAGTAGGCTGATAAGATATCCAAACATATCTAAATATATTTCAATAAATCCAAAACTGATATGGATAGATGAGTCACTAATTGGAACTGTAGGGCAAATTAAGCTTGTCTGTGCTTATTTCAATCTATAATCTCCTGGCTAAATAAAGTTTTCAAAAATGTTCACAGAATACCTCTAAGAAAAGTTCCTGACAGTTATTAACTATCTGAATAATATTGCTTAAGTCAGGATTAAAGTATTTGTTTCCAACATTTAGAATCAACAGGATCTATTGAATTTATGGATCCAGAATTTTATGTCTTCACATTCATATCTCAACATTTTATCAATATGACTTTCACCAAAATACTGTTCTTATTGATCTTGTCTATGTCCTTTTACTTTTCAAATCCAAATAGTAAATTTGCTTCAATATCTTCCTGAAAATTCTTTCCTTCCTTTTCTTCTGTAAATCTGTGTTTATTACTTTTTTGTTTCCTTATTTATCTCTTTCCTCCAATCTTATCCACACTGGTACTCACATTGTTCACACTTCCGTCAGAACTTTCCTTTTCCTCTTCCATTTAATAATGTCCCTGATTTTATTATTATTTTTCATACGCATGTTTGTGGATATTTTGATGATGTTCATACAGACCTATCTTTGCATCTGTTTAACATAAATCTTAGAACTATCAGAGTTTTTTTTCCTGTAAATCCAACTTTTCCACCTGTAGCCCTTATCACCAAGAATGTAACTAACACAGTTAGGAGACAGAGATGTGGAAACACTTTAGATTTCCTCTTAGCCTACCTCCATCCATTAGATAAGATGAATGATCAAGATTTTCTCAGTTTCTGTCACTAATGTAACTTCTATGTACTCCTTTTTATTCCCCTGACACCAGCCTATTGTAAATACTCATCACCAGTCACTCAGTCCTAAAACAACTGTTTACAAAGTATGCATTTTTCCCCATAGTCTTTTCACATTGGTCCACTCCATCACCATATGACTCTCCTTGTAAGCACACAGAGAGAAGAAGTCAGACAAAAATTCTAGTACCATTATTTACTCACAACATTGACAGTGGCTCTTACATTTCTCATCTGTAAATGGATGTAATCTACTAGAAATATTGAACAATATATTTGTTGACTTCCAGAGCAAGGAAAAAGAATGCAAACTGTCTTTACATTTTCTAACTTAGCTTACAAATAAGGAAAGAGTCAAATTCAGTTTGTTGGTATAAAGTCAGAAATAGTTTCATGCAGAAATAAAAAAAAATCTTAACTCCTGGCTCTACAGCTTGTGTCATTTTATGGTAACTTCAGACATGTAAGTGGTATTATGTAAATTGTGTCATGTATTTATAGCTGTAATGAAGAACATACTCTTAATATACCATTGTAAAACATTGGTTATTGAATAGTATCTATATGAGAATGTTATTTGAACTAATCACACTAACTTGAAACATACATCTTAGTCCATCAAAATATGGAAATAAATGATTTTATTTACAAGAAAATAATACCACCAAGAACAGTGAATATACATTAGAAAGACTGCTGGAATAACATTAGGGTTTTTACTGTCTCTACCTCTTTATGTGATTGTATTTCTTGATACTGAAACTCTCCTGTTTTTATTCTGGTTTTGTTTTGTTTTGTTTTGTTTTTTTGGTTCGTCTTGGGTCCTGGACTCTGGGCCTGGCACTGTCCCTCAGCTTTTCAGCTCAATGCACTTTACCACTTGAGCCACAGTGCCACTTCCCGCTTTTTCTGCTTATGTGGTACTGAGGAATCAAACCCAGAGGCTCATGTAGGCAAGGCCAGCAGTCTGCCACTGAGTCACCTTCCCAGCCTTACTCTTGTTATTGTTATTGTATATAATCCAATGCTGTTTATAACTATGCATTCAATGTGGGAAATTTTGCTTCAAAGATATCTAAAGTTTTTTTTTTCCTTTTCAATCACAACATCGTCATTATCAGGCTACACTGTGGTCATCATCCTTTCCATCCAAATTATTATTAGCATCATAAGTGCTAATTATTGAACATTGCATATGTTTCTATGATTTTACTATTACTTGTCTTTTGATTAATAATTTTAATGTTACCACTGTGCATGCATCCATATTGAAATTTTGAACAAACAAACAAAAAAACAACCATATCAGGTAGCTTGACTATGTGCTTATAACAAATTATGGAATAGATTTTTTGAAGCATTGCAAATTCCTAATCAGTATGAATTAACTTCCTCTCACTCCTTAACTACAAACAAATATTTAAGAGTTTGGGCAGAACCTTTTCAAGTAATATATTGTAAATATTACTACAATATCATGTGTATATCTAAAATTCCCTTGAAAGTAATAAACTCTATTTTCTATTGAAATATTAGTTATTTTATTCTAGGAAACTTTTAGAAAATAGACTGTATATCTTTGAAATGAAAAAGGTCAAAAATAGTAACATAAAAGTTTTAGAGGGAGTCTGTCATATATATATATATATATATAAATGTTATGTGCAGAATAGTACATTTTTAGAGATTATTTGTCATCAGAAATATATACGTATATATTTATTTGCAGAATGATATACATCGTAGTGAAACAAACATCTTAAAACATAATTAAAATTAAAAAAATAAACTTCATGAAACCAAGTGCCAGTAACTCACCCTTATAATAGGAGCTATTCTGGGTGCTGAGATCTTATAATTGTTTTCGAAACTAGCCCAGACAGAAAAGTACTTCTTAGATTCTTACCTCCAATTAACCACTAAAAACAGGAATTAGCTCTTTTCCTCAAGTTGTAGAGTGCTGTCTTTGACCATAAAAAGGCTTAGGGACAATGCCCAGGCCTTGCAAACAAGCCCCACAACAACAAATTGTATAACATTAATTTCACAAAAGCATCTTTTAACTGCTGTGAACATTTCTTAGAAACATGAATACATACCCCTGGAAAATATTAAGTAAAAAAGTATGGAATATTTACGTCTATGTTAAAGACATGATTATTTAGATTGTTTAAGATATTTAGGTAGTAATTAGAAGTTAAGAATAATGATAGGTAGGTCATATATTGGGACTGGTTTTTTAAATGTTATTTTACAACAGTAATAAAATGATATTTATAATGATTATATAAAATTACTTTTGCTTGGTATTTGAATTATCATAAGTGATAAATATTTTAAATGATTCCCAAAGCAAAGGAGTATCAATTCTTTTGTAATTTCAAAATAATTAAGAAAATGATTTCAATGCTGGTTCATTCTAAGTCTATATTTGTTTTCTTGTTCTAGTTTTAATATGTTAGTAGAAATTAAAATTCAAAATTTAATGGATATATGCATTCAGGAACATCTTCACATACACTAATATTGGAATTGTTTTATTTCATTTGTTACTTTCACAAATAAATCAAGATGATTGTGTATTTTGTTCTTTTCACTGCTTTTGGCTTTTATCTTGAGAATTCATTTTTTCTATTAAAGTAGAGATAAGCAATTGGATTTAGCAAGGGACATATGACTTCCATAAAATGCACATGCATAGATTTGTGTCTTCTGTCATTTGCTAAAAGTTTCTTCTAGAAAAGTTTCTCAATTACTTAGAAGTTTTTCCCCTTCCCCTTCACAAATTATACCGACATCAAATACAGTGAAAGCAGGGGTTATACTGTGGGGTAGGGACATACAATGCAACAAAGAAATAATCTTATAAATGTGTTAGAAACAATCGCATGAAAGAGAAAAACATTTGAATACATATCTTAGGGTTCATTTCCCTAACATCACCTTATCTGACCTTTTCTGCTTGACTCAGACATATACTAGATATTGCAAATAAGGGAAACCATGGGGAAAAAATAGGGATACAGGTGGACCTATTGAAACAATGAGATGTAAAAGTCGTTATGTCGAAAAATTCACTTTACAACATTGGTGTGGGGTGGGTAGCGGGTAGGATTGGGTGGGGAGGCGGGGGAGGATGGGAAAAGATGGTAAGGGGAAACAAAGGGGGAGGCTACAATGCTTGATAAGAAATGAAATCATTATCTTGCCCATGTAATTGTAAACCCTCTGTACAAGATTTTCACAATAAAAAAATAAAAGTAATAAAAAATACTTAGAATTGATGCACAATTCCTAGGTATTCCAGTTATCACATATACTTTTGGATTGAGTTATCTCTGTATAAACTCAAACGGACAAAATACCCTCAAAATAAACAGAAATCACATCTTTCTTTTAAATATAGTAGTTTACCAAGAGTGTTTAGCCAACACCAAAAACATCTTTTTAGCTATTCTGCATTTTGTGTGAAGAAGTTTTAACAATAGTTTTTTTTTTTTTTTTTTGCTTACATGCAATTCACTTACAATATATTATCTCCTTTTATTGTATACATTTTAGTGGTTTGGAAGTGAATTGTACCTTCATAGGTTTTCAAAGCCTAATTTTCACAAACTTGCATTTCTTCAAATAGAAATGCTGTAAATGTTAGAACAGACATTAAAATAGATATAAAATTCAGTTACAGTAATTTGCCTAGCATACATCCTCTATAGTGTGTCTTTTCAAAATTTGTTTTTGGGGACCATTTCCAGGGTCTCACACATACAATTCAAGTTCACTGTCAATTAACTACATTCTCTGTCCAAAAAAGTTTTTTACTTCTCTTTAATACATTCATAGAAATGTAATGCCTGGATCCTATACAATTCTCTTTCACCTTCTGAAGACTTGAAAACTTGTTTGCTAAAATGATTGCAGTATTATAAAAATCGATCTCTGTGAGAAGTATATCAATTTCTCCACAAATGCATTATTATATTATTCATCCTCTTTTTATATTATGGTCATACTAGTGAGTTTTCTTTTTATTATTTCTTAGACACTAAAGAGAAACTTATGTCATATGCTCCTCCTATTGACTATTAATTTACATATATTATTTAAATAAATATCCTATTCAGGAAAAAATTAATATAGAATTAGAAGATATAAAAATACTTAAGTTTCAGAATCATTGTAGCATTAACATTGTAGCATTCAGAAATATGTGCGCTCTGTTGGATATGTTTTCATTTCTGTTATAGTGTCCCTTGAATTATGAAAGGTTATCACTTGATATAATCCAGTTCTTGCTTCTCTTTAGCCACTAATGTTTTTTATGGCAAATTTTTAGAAACCTTTACTAATCAATGTCATGAATTTTTACATTTATGTTTTATAGGGTTTTACATCTTACATTTAGTTTGATAATCATTCTTTATAAGGTTTGAGGAGGTAGGCCAGGTGCCGTTGGATCACGCCTGTAATCCTAGCTACTCAGGAGGCTGAGATCTGAGGATCGTGGTTTAAAGCCAGCCTGGGCAGGAAAGTCCATGAGACTCTTATCTCCAATAAACCACTAGAAAACCGGAAGTTTTGCTGTTGCTCAAGCGGTAGAGTGCTCACCTTGAGCTGAAGAGCACATGGACAGCACCCAAGCCCAGAGTTAAAACCCCATGACCAACATACAAAAAAACAAAGGATAGAGGTCGTAGTCTAAGATCATTCTTTAAATATAGAGAGGCAATAGTGCCAATACAACCATTTAAGATTCTGTTTTTATTTCATAAAGTCATAGCATCCTTTTCAAAATCTGTGGACCATAAAACTAAGAATTTATTTTTGACAAATCTGTTACCTTCTTCTACGTGTCTGTTCTTATAGTAGAACTATGTTGTATTCACTACTAAACACGGTAATACTATTCAAAGCTAGTATGAAGGCTCAAGCTACATAATTTTACAAGATTGCTCTGACTGACGTGTATTCCTTGAATTTACATACGAGATTATTGAGCAGATGGACCAATATTCTACAGAGATATCTCAACATTTGATAGTCACTCATACTTCGCACCTGGTGAAAATACAAACCCCTGACATTATATATAGAAAATGTTTTTAGAGACTGCTCAATGCAACTAAAATTAATTTAGGAATGTGTTAAAATTTAGATAACAGTACAGCATAATAAAGCTGAATGATAACGACTTGAGCTGTACTGCAGAAGAGAGTGAGAGGGGGAAGAATGGTGGACCACACAGGAGCTGTATGTCATTGGTATTGTTTCAAAAAACACAAAGACTTCAGAGAACAGAAGGAGAAAAATAAAATGTCCTGAATCTAGTTTCTTTTTAATCCACCTGATAGTTTGGAATGAAAGTCAGATCACATGGGAAAAATAAAGTAGAAAATAAAGCATTGTATAGAGCTGTTACAATGTAAAGAAGTTGTAATAGGAATATAATTAATTTCCAAAGAAATAAGAGAAAGAATAACAATAACAATTGCTAACGTGGATAGAAGATGGATCACATTTTATCATATATAATTTTGAAAAAACATACTAGGAATGAAAATTTAAGAGTCATAATTTAAAATACAATTTGTATTATAGCTAGATAGTATAGCTCAGTGATAAAACATTCGGCTAACATATGTGAAGCAATTGTGTGATCTCCCAAGCATTACAAAGTACACACAAAGCACAAACACAAAAAACCCACATAAACACACACACACACCACATACACACATTTGTTATTATCATATTAAACAGAGGAAATTATCACAAATAGTGAAAGTATTTTAATATATAAAATCATAATATTGCTCATACTATTTAAAATAGTAATAAAATAAAAATAGAAATAAAATAGTCACAAGATACATGGATTCTTATAGATTAAGTAAATTGAAAATTAAGAAATAAAAGACATGAGGACTTTGCAAACAAGTTTTAAATAATAAACATTTTGAAATGTGTGTCCTTTTATTTTGACAAAAGATTGATGTTACTGGTGTTATAACTCAAGATTTAGAATATGATAACCATGGGCTCTATACCTTGCTAGGGATGGCTTTATCTCTAATCATTTCACTCTGGAAATTTTACACTTCCCACCATAGTTAGAAAATGGAAACCACAAATCACTATGCCCACCTCAAACATTTTTTTTTAATTGAAGTATAAATATTTCCAAAAAGTGACCAGGTAATAAAGCCTTTATTAATAAAGTATGTGTTTCTTGAAAATACAGTATTTGTTACATCGACAAACATGTTTAGAACTATAACAAAATAATTTATTTAAATGAAACAACCAAATAAAATTTAAGAAAATAATTTCTACATGTTCACATATTAACTATTTTGAAAGCAAAATATATGTCTGAATAAATTACCTGTGTTAAAATTATGCAAAACTAAATTAACTAACCCTACAACTCTGAAAAAAGAATTACCCTAAAGAAATAAAACAAAAGAAGTTCAAAATTTGAAATTTAGAAAATAAAATGAAGTGTACTCTTTAGTTGACTTAAGTAACTGTAAACCCTCTGTATATCAATTTTATAATAAAAAATGCATGAACAAAGAAAAAAAGTACCCATTGGTCAATAGCGACAGGAAAAACAGCAGTAGTTTTTTTTTTTGAGTGTGCAAAAAATCATTGGAAGAGATAACAATGTTCCTTCCATAATAAATGTACTCATTATCTTACTTATGTAACTATATCCCCTCTGTACATTACCTTTACAATAAAATTAAATTGAAATTAAAAAATAAACTAAATAATATACCAATTAAGTATTCGTAGAGAGATAGGTATGTGGCTCAGTGTTAGAGTGCTTGCCTTTCATGCTTGAGGCCCTGGGTTCGATTCCTCAGTATCATATAAACAGAAAAAAAAGCCGGAAGTGGCGCTGTGGCTCAAGTGGTAGAGTGCTAGCCTTGAGCTAGCCTTAAGGGACAGCGCCCAGGCCCAGAGTTCAGGTTCCACTACGAGACCCCCCACAAAAAAAAAAAAAAACAGAATTACTAGAAGACATTGGATAAAAACTGTTTAGAAAACTGCACTAAGTACCCAAGTAATATACTTTGATGATACTCTTTAAATACTTCAGCAGAGAAGCTAAAAGTTTAAAAACTGTTACAAAGTAAAGTAATAAATCAGAATACATTACTATTAATAATAATCATAAGACGAATTTATGGTGGTAGTCAAATATGTAAGAAATGAGGCAATTTGCCATTTATTTGCACTTAATAAGTGAGAACGAATTTTTTGGGTCTTTTTAAATATATAATTAGTTTAATGAAGAAACTATTGTGTCACATGATATGATAATCAGATTAAGCTGATATTAGAACCAAAGCAGATTGTACTAAGTTTTGGATGTTAATGTATATACTTATTTTGGTTGTGGGAAATTGTGTTCAACTGGGGATATTTTTTTTGTTAGACTGGTGTCATATCAGTGGTTAATTTTAGGATAGGGGTTCCCTTTCCACAAGAACATGTACCTGATCTGTCTTTTTAGCCTTCCCATTATCAATGGCATAAGAGTTGCACACCAACTTGTCTAGATTCCTACCTTGAATGGCCTGGATACTGCAGTCCTTCCAATCTTAACCTGTAGATAGTGCAGGACGGTGGAAATAATCCAATGCACCAATGAAGGAACTCCATTAAACTTTTGGCCTGGGTTCTGTTCTCAAGCCTCCTCAATAGTTAAGAATTCATATGGGAGCCCCTGGTGCCAAGCAGTAAGAGTATTTTTTAAAGCAACTAGACATATATATGACTTAGGCAGGTGAACACCTCAGGACAAGAATAAAAGAGCAGTGAAGTATAGAAGACAGGCCCAATTTTAACTAACTACTTAGAGGTTGAATAAGCTTAGCTAGCTACTCAGGAGGCTGAGATATGAAGACCACTATTCAAAGCCAGTCCAATCATAAAAATAAACGGATTATCTCCAAAAAAAGAGAAGTGGAACAATGGCTCAAATGGTAGACCACTATCCTTGGTCACAGAAGCTTAGGGAGAGTGCCCAGGCACTATCAAGCCTCAGGAATGATGAATGAATGAATGAGCACTTGCACATGCACGTGCATGTATATGCGTGCATGTGTACACACACTCTCTGTCACACACACACAAATGAGTATTTCAATGCAAAGTTCTTTTTTTACCTTGCTGTAATCTATTTCCCTGTATTACTTTACAAATTAACAAAAATCAGCTAACCACCTATTTACATATAACTCATCATGTTTCTCTAAAGTCAACTCTCTTTTTGGAAGCATGCTTTTATTTGACCCAAATGTAAATTACTCAGAAGGTCGATTCATCTCCCTCAATTCTGTAGAATTAGATAATTGTTTAGCTTCCTCCAAGCAATAAAATTTTGTGAAATCCTGTATCAAGCAACCTATTTCTTTCACTAGAAATGAAGCCTCTGTCAAACAATTAATAATAGGTTTTTCGTCTCCTTGTTAGCATCTGTAGTTTTATTATCTTCATATATTTCATGATCTGTCTGTGTATGACAAAGACTGCTGTGAATATAAAAAGGCCCTTCGCAGCACTTATCATTTATATACCATTCATGGATATGAAGGTGTTTAAATATTACTGAAATTGCTTTGGAATAAATCCTGTTCACATTGACTATCGTGAAAAATAATAATTGGTTTCTCAGCACTTTAGATAAGAACTTGATTGAAAGAAACAAAAGTAAAAGTGAGGAACAACTGAACACATACATTCAAATGAAACAAAACAACCCAAGAAAACAAATTAATTCAGTACTCAAGAACCTGCAGGAATTTCAAAGGCTTAAAAAAACATCAGCTATGACAAGCTTATGAAAATCCTGACTACATGGAAGTCTACTCTTGTGAGGATAGAGGTTAAAGCCCAGACTGGACAGAAAGATCTGTACACAATGCCATGCACCTGTTATTCTAAATTCCAGGAAGAATGACATAACGTGGACTGAGCCCAAGATCATACACAAGTATATGAAAAATCAGGATAATTTAGGGCTGGAGACATGACAAAGTTTTAAGAACACTCATTTAGGGGGCACAAGACACTCAATTCAAACTCTAATATTATGGGTATTAAAGTAAAAAGCTGTGATTTTAAGTAATTGGAATAATTGTAAGATTTGAGTATTTGAGTGGAAAAATGCATGAGAGAGATAGAACAAACCCATGGTGTAATGCTTTCAACTTAAGTGAAAATGTTTTGTGGTACTTCAGACAAAACAGAGTTACCTTGCAAATGATCATGGTTCTGCATTTGGGTGATGGAAATATTTTACTTACACAAGTGTAAATTAAATAGATTTTATTTGGGTAGATTGTACTTCTTGAACTAAGAGACTGGATGATGTCCCTGAGATTTTTCTCTTAAGGCTACCACTCTACTACTTTGAGCCACAGTACCAATTCTGATTTTCTGTTGGATGTTTGGTGATAAGAGGCTCCCGGACATTCCTGCAGAGGATGGCTTCAAACCATTCAAACCATGATCGTCAGATCTCACCCTCCCGAGTAACCAGGAGGCCAGGCAATAGTTGCCGATAATTTTAATAATTTAGTAAATTGTACAGTTACTGAAGTTATTCATTATCATTATAACCTATGTAATATATGTGTGTATGTATATATCAATGCATACGGATAGAAATATTTTAACATATTTTTGCACCTACAGTAGATTTATGAAATTATCCATTATAAAATAAAATGGAAACAAAAGTTAATAAGGAGCAAAACAAAGGAAATTATCACATGTTTCTTGTTGTTGAATGGAATACGAATTACAAAAATTTGTTTGGGAAAACTATCTCTAAGTTAACAAAATGGATAAGAGCTATTAATTCCATTCCATCTATTTGCTCATATTGTGCAACCACACACATGAGTATCAAAATCAAACCACACTTTTTGACTTTGCTTTTAACTAACCTGTTATAATTTACGGGTTAGATAAAGTAATCAAATAAAGATGAAAATAATATTATGTGAGGCTATGAATTAGAGCTGAAGATGATTTTAAATGTGATAATAGCTAATTAAATTGCATACTTCTTACTTTTCCTCTGTCATGTCCTTCATTCCCACATTAGGAAAGTACACAGAAGGTTCTCACTAAATTATATGTACAGTTATGAAATAATGTATTGAAAGAATATGGGCACAGTGTGGTTTTAGGTTATTGAGACCTGTAGGGGGAAGTGTGTTTCTGAAGACTTGCAATACATTGTGATGAAGATGAAGGGAGGGATGTGCTTATTCTGGAAAACTGGCTAGAGGATTGCTCCCATAAAGGTAGTGAAGAATTCTTCCAAAAGGTTACTTTAAAATCACTTTCACAACCATGTTCAATGCTGCACTATTCACCGTGGCCAAGTTACGGAAACAGCCCAGATGCCCTTTGGCAGAAAGATGGATGGATAAAGTGTGGCACATATAAACAATTGGATTGCACCCATCCATTATGAAGACTGTTACATTATTTGCAACGAAATGGATAGATCTAAAAATATATTAAGTGAACTAAGTCAGAGACAGACACACAAAGGACCCATGTTCTGTCTCAAATTTGGAAGGTTTACACAAAAATATTAACCAAAGCATTCTATTTGCAGTGGAGTATTTCAAAGGTGTAATTTCTTATAAAATTGAACTTTTAATCCAACAAAATATATATCAGGAAACTATCACTTGGAAGATGTGAGGGGAAGTCAAAGGAAGGAATAAAGAGAGTTATGGAGGAAGAGAGTGAAAGTATAATATTCAATGCAGATAGTATGAAACTAGAAAAAATTAAAGTCGGGTGAGGTTTCGAAGGGTTTGGAAAAGTTATAAAAAGATCCATTATACTAAACTGATTTGTTGAATGGAAATTCCATTGACCAAGTATTTAAGATAATAATAACATAATTAAAAACAATGGAGACATCTGATCTTAAATTCTATTTCCATCTTTTAAAAAATAAAATTCTTTGCTCTATAAATTGATCAGAGGGATGGATTTTGTGGCTAGCTAGATCATTGCACATCTGTTTCTCTCTTCCTCTCTCCCTTTCATGGTTCTCATAGGTAATATGATTGCCCCATAATTATCCTAATTTATTTTGCTTTTATATTTTTGGTTGCATCATTTCACTTTGTGCTCTGCCATTTCCCAACTAATTTACATAGAAGGCATCATTTCTTATTTTCTCATTCCTAGAATAAGCTGCACATGAAGATACCACTGGTCCTCATTTCCAGTCTATACATTTGAATACGGAGGAAAATCTTTCCTCTGCTCTTTATCAATTCCCTACACTCCAGTTAGAATAAATTAGAATAGTAAAAATGAAAAAAGAGAAAATAAATAATAGTGAAAAAAACAGATGCAGAAAATTCACCGGATTTTTCTGACCAGTTCATCCAATGTGAAATATTGGGGAAATACATGGACACCTCATTCTCACTGGCACTCAAAGTCTCTGGCTAGGGAAGTCTGGTGAAGATGAGGAACAAGATGAAAAAGTGAGAAATGGTATCAATTGCAAGAGAAAAATTGAGAAGGATTCAAGAAAATTTCTTCTTTGGTCTGCCAAAAATAATCGCCTTACTACAGTGCAGAGACGACTTTCCAAAAAGGCCACTCCTGTGAATACTAGGGATAACAATGAATATACCCCTCTTCATCGAGAAGCCTACAGTGGACACTTAGACATTGTCCATTAGTTGGTGGCTCAAGGTAGATATTCATGTAATAATTGTGAATGGCTGGACACCCCTACACAGTACTTTTATACATGGAATAATATCAGAGTGGCTTCTTTGTTTCATCATGATGCAGATACCAATGGCCAAACTAAAGGCCTCTTGACCCCCTTGCATCTTGCTGCTGAGATTAGAAATTGCAAAGTTATGCTAGATCTCCTTCTGTTGAAACATTATATCAAATCAAGTCTGAAGCACAACTTGGAATAAACTGCATTTGATATTGCCAAAAGAATAAGTATGTATCACTACCTCTTTGAAGTTGTGGAAGGCTGTACAAATAGTTCTCCTAAGTCCTAATGGCTTGCGTAAGTTTCTTAAATTTCAAAATTGCCAGTCCATCCTATGTGTCCATACAAAATATTTTCACAATACAAAGCAACAGCAATATCTTACTTTAAAAATTCATGGATTCCATGGTATTCTTCCAAGTGAATGGCCTGACTTTGATGTCAAAATATATTCGAGTTGTTTGTATACATCTATAATTATTTCTGTAGAGTTTGTGATTTTAATAAGAAATAATTTTAACATATGTGTTGAAATGAGTAGTATATAAACTAAAGATATTTCTGGCTCTTGTCTGAAAAAAGTATATTTTAAAATATTTCATATTCTATTATAATATCCATAATCTATTTCTTTCTCTCCTAGATATAATACTTTGAATTCGACATTGTTTTATAATATACAGGTTCATTAATAAATGTGTCCTTTCCGATTTCATTCCATATAGAAACAGTTTAAGATTCCTTAAATTCCTAGGTCCTAATAGAATTTTATTTCTTTGGGATAAAATGATAATGCTATCTTATTTCAAAAGTTTTATAAAGGTTATGCTATGTAAAGGCCTTTCTGAAAAGGTGAAGATTGAATTCACTGATTTCAAACTGACTTTTATTTCTATGAATTACATGTATTATTACACATGTATATTTGTAATCAACTTTTTAATAACTGTTTTTCATTTCTTGCATCTGAAGAATGAAAATTATGGAATACTTAACTAATTTTCATATCATTAACATGGCTCTTGTGCAATAGCCATGTTAATCTCTGTATTGTAATTCGGGTTGAAGTGCTGTTGAAGCATGTAGTATCCTGTAAATTTAAGTAGTTACTGATGCAATCTTAAGACAGGCATATATCCTTGGTTGCCTATTTGTAACAAGGAAACCTTATTATTCCCTAAATTGCTATTCATCTTATTTCTGTAAAATTCTGTTTATGGTGGAAAAAACTTATATTGTTTGTTCGATTGCTCACATTTGCAATTTTTTGTCAATAACTATTTTAAGTCATTTTCATTTGAAATTTGATCATACTTTGAAGCCTTTATAGGTAGATCCAAAGGTGATGGTTTTTCAAGTACTTATTTATCTACTGAGTTAGCTTTGTGGAGCTAATGGATTCAAAGTAAGCCTTGCTTAAGAGCTACTTCTATTATACTGACATCAAATACTGTGAAATCAGGGGTTATACTGTGGAGGAGGGACATACAAAGCAACAAAGAATTAATCTTATAAATGCGTTAGAAACAAATGCACAAAAGAAAACAAAACATTTACATACATATCTTAGGGTTCATTTTCCTAACATCACATTATCTGACCTTTTCTGCTTGACTCATATATATACTAGATATTGCAAATAAGGGAAACCATGGGACCTATGTTTCTTTGGGCTTGGATTACTTCACTTAATATAATTTTTTCCAAGCGTTTCCATTTCCTAACAAATGGTGCAATGCCATTCTTTCTGAAAACAAGTCGTTTAAATAGGGATACAGGTGGACCCATTGCAACAATGAGATATACAAGTCGTTATGTCGAAAACGAACTTTACAACTTTGGTGGGGGTGGCGGGGAGGATTGGGTGGGAGGGCGGGGGGGGAAGGGATGGAAAGGAGAAACAAAGTAGGAGGCTACAATGCTTGATAAGAAATGTACTCATTATCTTGCCCATGTAATTGTAACCCCTCTGTACATTATTTTCACAATAAAAAAATAAAAATTAAAAAAAATCAAGAAAACAACTATTTCCAGGGTTGTGTAGCACCTGAGTGATGGTAACTAGAATGAATTGTCTCCATTGAGAGGCAAAGAACATGCAAAGACAAAAGAATGAAAATAAAACAAGTAGATACAATAAAATGAAAAATAAAAAGCTATTTATTCCTGGTTAAAAGAAAAAAGAGCTACTTCTAAACTTCTGCAGGTTAAAATTTCCCAAATGAGGTCTTACTGGCACAAATGTCTGCCTGACCCATTACCCTTGCTCCGTGTAGGAACAGACCAACCAGAATATCTTACCCTGGCAGCATAGCTTGTCTTACTGGAGCAAAACTAATCTTAGTTACAAGGGAACATAGAGAGATGAACAGTTCAGACAGAACTGTTCAGACTAGAAGCTATTTTTTCAAAATATAATTATTTATTATCCCTACCATTTCAAAAGTAGCTAAAGCCAAGAAGGTGAAAAAATTGTTCATATGCATGATTACCTAATGTCCTAGCCTGTCTACCACCCAATCAGGCAGGAACTTACAACACTGATTTTCTATCACCAAATATATTCCATAGCACTAGGAGAAGTCCATATGTTTCTGCTTGTTATTAAGCCTTAAATTGGTAATGTTTTAATCACAGCGTTTCCACTTGCCACTAGGCTGTACATCTCTGAATGGTAAAGTTTTAGGTCTAATTCTACCAAACACTGAGGTAGAGGTAATGGAATAATATTTTCAAAAAGTTGCCTTTGTTACCCTAACCACAACAGAACAATGCAAAACATTTTCTTATATTATAAATACTTATATATTTTATATTTATATGTGCTGATTTTATATTTCACACAGTGAATCTTACTGGAATTAATTGATAATTTGACAAATTTATTGATATTTATTCCAATAAATAGATTGGAATATAAATAATCAGGATTAGAATATATATTAGAATATAAAAAGTATCAATGCAATGTTTTCAGTATAAACTTGTGATACCTTCTAAGTGTTCTTGGTTTCTGAATTCACATGATAAAAAAAATATGTTGTTTTCCTTTAATCTATAAGGGATTTTACTCTGCTGCTCTCTTTATTGTTTTAACTCTCTGGTCCCAAACTGTTTTTCTCCATATTTCTGAAGCATTCTTACTGATTATACCAAAATTTTGCTAATATGATGTCTTAAAGGTATTATTCTTCTACAGGATCCACGGTTCCTAGGATCCCAGGTCCCAGTTATCTGCATCATCAGATAACTAGGGCAAGAGTTCTCACCTAGGTCCATGCAGCATGCCAACAGAAAGTAATTGAAGACCCATCTCAATTTCTCATTTCCTGTATTTCAGGGCCCCAATTCCTTGAAATGCAGGAATTAGCAGTAAGCAATTGTGAAATGCCAGGCAACCTAAAATGCAGGATGAGATCATAAAATGTTAAAGTACAGTAATTCAAACTTTCAATTTTCAGATGACCATCTCATATGAATGAACAAGACCATAAATGTCACAAGATTGTTTGTAATACCCCTCTCCAAACGATTAATGAATGATTTCAGTCCAGCATCATCAAGCCAAAAAACAGTTCCTGGAACGATAGATACATAATTAGTCTATCAAGGCTAGGAAAGCTTGACATAGAGATCAAATATAATTCAGAAAACATGAATTGCTTCAAAACACTGGTACTTCAGTAAAACTTGGTTCTGTAGTATAAAAATGTTGTCATTCTCAAACAAATGATAACCTACATTTAATCTCCTGAAAGTATATTCTATTTCAAATAAACTTTTTAAAATCACATTTGCAAAAATAACACTTTACAAGTAGATAATATTTAGTGACGTAACAAGTTTTTGAAGTGTAGGGAGCAAGTTACAATAGAGTTGATTTGTTAACCCAGCGCACTAATTCCAAACAGGTTCAACCATTCATTAAAGTGTAGAAATAGTACCCCCCACCATTTGTGTTTTTTAGTAGGTGCCTTCGAAAATTTGTTAAATAGATCAGCCTCCCATATTTCAAACCAAAACATAAGCTAATAAAGTAAATTTCATCACATAATAAGTACATTTTTAAAAATCATGAATAGTTGCCTTATCATATGTTGTTTTATGTTTTCCCTATCTGTCTAACATAGTAAGAAATATGACTTTAAGTCTTGAATATGGGTATGCATCAGAGATTTGACAAACAAAATCTGTCTTCTATTTCTGTCATATTCCTCTACAGTAGTAAATTTTAGTTTTCTTCTTTTTCCAAAACTTATAGGTAGTAGAAAATATTATCCCATGTATAACAAAATAATCACAAATCATTGTAAAAAGCCATTTATAAAACTGGTACTTAGGAATATATTCTAAGCCATTTTTAAACTTTCTTGTTGACTACAGATTAATTTTCCAAATGGAAGGGAATAAAATCATGTCTAGGTGCTCCATGTCTCCAGTCTTGCAAATTGTTACTTCAGATGAATGAATTATGGAAATATAAGCTGACATCAGTTCAATTATAATCAGGATTGAAACTCCATTGAATGTATATAAACTTTTCAAAGTATTAGCAAACAGTTTAACAGAATGACTATCAGGAAGTTGAAACAAGAAAGGAATAATAGTAAAGACAGAATGAATGAAAATGGAACAAGTAGCAAATACAGCTAGAACACTCAATGTGAGTAAGGACGTGGTAAATCGGAAATAAATCTTGTAGAAGGGGTTGGTTGAGAGTGATAGAAGGAGTGACTCTGATCCCGGAACATTGGACAATTAAATGGACATATTTAATTGTAACACACTTGCACAAGCTTTTGAAATTCAGTGAAAAAAAACACAACAAAAAAACAAAAACACACAAAAAGCACAACCAAACAGCAATCTCTATAGAGTATGATTATGACCTCTCAGAATTTGAAATAGTTTATGAAGGACAATCTTGGGAAAAGCATACAAAGCTGTTTAAAGTGGGCAGTTTGGGGAAGAGGAAAGTATTTAACAGATTTAATTAGATTGTCTAAGATTATAAATCATGTACATCTGCTGTAAATATTTTCTTCTGCGAATTCTCTTGGTCTGAACTGGATACTCCAGTCCTGAGCCACACTTGATAGCTCGTGAAGGTAGAATGGAAGAAACAAGGTCAAGAACCCATTACTTCCCTGGAGAGAAAACAGTCTATGTATTCTCTCATTTCTCTTGACTACTTTTATTCATAATTTTAAGTCAAGTGATTTTGAATTGTATTTTTCCTTCTTTGTTCTGGCAAGTAATTGTTCAAAGTAATTTACTAAATATTATTTTCCATTTTTTCTATCATGCTGTTTACTTGTCCAAGTGAATCCATTAAACTTTCCCCTTTCATTTGGTTGCCATGGAAATCCAGCATCAATGTTAATGAGGACAATCTCTAATGTAAAACTTTGTCTCCAAAATACCAGTCAACGAAGCTGTGATCACAAATATTTAGCTATACTTTTTTTCTTTTACCTTTAAAATCTTCCTGTGTCTAAAGTGCCCACAAAAATAAGTACTCCACCAGTTTTTGTTTCAATCACTTCTAACCTCAAAGATATATTTTGCTAACAAGATGCTTAGAGGAAACCGAAGAATACTCCACTTTTATCTTCTCTCTTAAGACTCTCCTTAGATACCATATCAGGATCAGTGAAGTTATTCTTTCCAAAATTATTTCAATAGATTATCTTTCTCTTGGTCTTGCATTTGCTCAGCAGGATGTATGGAAAAGAATAGAGTTAAATCATCCATACCTTGGATGACAGTGTCTGTTACAAAAGAACAATGCTCATATGTCCTATTTCTCTGTCCTCCTCTTAGCTCTTGTCTGATTTCCAACTAATAACAGATTCTTGGCTTGAAGTCTAGTAAAGGTGAAGGACTATATGACCTTCCCCACTGCTACATCTTCATGGTTTCTCTTTTAAAACTCTTTTATTTCGATGTGGAATTAATTTTTGTCTTCAATCAATCTGTTCTAAATTGCAGTGAGCTAAATAGGCTCTGTAAAATAACATTAGGTAGCAAAAATATTACAAAAATCTATATCAAAAAGTTTGGCCTTCCTCCACTGCTGAAGCCAATATGCTTAGCTAGGGCTTAGAAGAACGCGTTTTCTTGCCTTTTCAATTTGCTCAATTCTTTTCTGATCCCAAAACTTTTTGGCTTATGTAATAAGAGAAGTCTTCACTATCTCATGTTAATAATGATATTAAATTTTGTGAGCTACTAAGAAATGTGAAATCATTGGTTTCAAGTATCCAATCAGATTTTTTTGTGTGGTTCAGTGCTTCACATGAATAGACATTGTAGAAAGTATTACACACAGAAAAGTGTAAACCCAATACCTTCTTTCATTGTTGAGGGCACTTTCTCCCTAAATATTTTGACCCAAATTATCTTTTTCAGAGAATTACTGTTTGGTAATTAAAGTCAATACACAAATTTTGATGTCTTTTTTTAAAAAGAAATTTGAATTTAAATTCCACTACAACCTTGCTTCACACAGTAAGAATATTTCCTGGGAAAGGACAATTCTCAAGGGAACCTACAGGATTTATAGCAAGTTTCTGAGGTTTGTTTGTTTAGTGTGAAAATGAGCCATCTTCACCCACATTGCTCCCTCTCAGCTAAGTCTCCATGGATTACTTTGCATGAAATCCTATTTTCCCAAGCAATTTTAAATTTTCATAATAGGCTAACTTGTTAACAAGTTTGAACAAATTAAAATTTATCTGTCACAATTTTAAAACTCTTTGAAATTCCTTTATTAGAACCGCGAATTCAACAATCCTAACTCCACCTTTACCATCAAAAACAGTTAACATGTTGTTTTCATGATATAGTGTCCATGAAACTATTATTTTCCAGTGGCTTTGTTATGCATATATATAACTTTATAAGCTGATTCTGAGCAAAATGAACTCTAAGACATGGAACCAGAGAGTATTATTTGTGGTTGTTGTTTTTAATGTACTATGTGATTTCTATTTTCTTTTGGGTTTTTCCCCTATGCTTTATTCCCTGCTGTATTTGATTTTGGTAGCCTGTGTATTGTGTATATATTTACCTTAATTAGGGAAGGGAAGAGGAACAACAAAATGGTGAGACAAAGGACAAAGGCAAACCAATTCAATAGCAATACTCACAAGACAATATGTTGGAAATGTACATTACAACTTGTGAGGGGTATTGGGATGAAGGAAAACTGTGAACAAAATCACGGAGGGAGTAACAAGTTTGAAAAGTTATGTAGTCACTCCTTTAAAATTACTGTAACCCCACTGTACGTCACATTGACATTAAAATTAAATTAAAAAAAATAAGCTGCATGAAATAAAATTTCACTGTATTGGTATAGTAAATATTATTCTTTATGAAATAACTTTTTAAAATCAATACTGTTTGGCGTCTAATTTGAATTAATTACTGCTTTTTAATCAGAGGACCATCAACTTGAATGCTATCTGACTAGACAATATTTTCACAATATACTTACTAATATTTTGAAAAAAGAATAAATATAGTACTTTCTCATACTAAAAGGGAAAACAGTTTAATTCTATGTTAACCTATAACTTTTAAAAGTAAATAAGTTGTTAAGAAGACACAATATATGTGTTCTTCAACATTCCAATGACTAGTAACTACTCATTTTCAAATTCGGAAGATTCCATACCTGAGAGATTCAAAACAGTACCAGATTGCGTGTTATGTAATTCTGCAACAGATGCATTTTCCAAAGGGCTTTTACAGATTGAGAGTCAACAGAAAAATAACCACATTCAGGTAGAGGATAAAACTATGTGGCATCGGTAATAATTAATTCTTCAAGAGTAAGCAATTGTTTATCACAGTAAGCTATTATTTTTATGACCATCAATACCAATATTGATGATATAGAGTCATCCTAGCCCAACAGTTTCGAACTTTTAGGGACCACCTCAAACATCCCTTAATTCACAGCATGAATAGGTTATCTCTATTGTGAAAAAATACAACTCTGCTAATGTGATGCCATACATGTTCTGGAAAGTACACCACAATAAACTTGGTGGCATCATTTTACCCCCACTGTTATTCTTGAGATCAGAACATATGAAAATATTATTTATATTTATACTTTTTTAACTATCATATAAATTCTGGATATTGAGACCAGAAGATTACAGTTCAAAGCCCACCCAAGCACAAAGATTCCCTAGATTGTTATCTCCAATAAACTTCTCAGCAAAAGCCAGACACAAGTGGTAGGGCACGAACCTTGAGCATAAACAGGCTCAGAGGCAGTTTCCAGACCCAGAGTTCAAATCCTAGGACAAACCAATAAAACAAAAAAAAAATAAAAAACAAATCCCAAACCTATCATATTTCCCAGTGTATACAGTAGCAAATAATTAAGGAAATTGCTTTCTGTGTTACATACAGGTAGAAGAAAGAAGATGTCACACGATTATTCTCTTCATACCATGTTATACCAAAGACTCCAAAAATTGCTCGTATTCTAAATTTATAAATTAATATCATCAATTTGTTGGCAACGCTGTATACAACATTCACATTATCATTTTATACATGAACTCTTGGAATTATCTATTAACTAAGTTCTAATTATAACTCTCTTGAAAGAATATTCTAGGTAAATAGAATGCAAAATCATTTGTGAATTTGTCAATTAAACCCTCTACTTAAAAAGAATTTTGTAGAATCCTATAGAATATAAAATTACAAACAAAACCAAAATATTTATTTTAAATCTAAATTCTAATTTAGCAAGATCTTCAAAATCCTACATTAGACGAACTTTACTATTTTTCCAGGCTTAAGCATTTGTAATCCTTCATCATTTCTTTGGGACACAACAGAATGATGATAACTTACTTTTTCAAATTTTGGATGGGAATCATGATTCATTTTGCATTTAGGAATGTAGTGTAATGAAGAGAGAATTTAAAACACAAGTGAGGATTAAGTATGAGTTGCATTTCAACAGGAAATTTGACTTCTCAAAACATAATGACAAAATTAGCCCAAATGTCAAACTATGTAGTCCTTCCTTGTTGTTTTGTTTTATTAAGACAAAATGATACAACCTGGTCCAGGGAAGGTATCACTATGCAATTCCATTCTCTAATCTCCTGTCTTCATCTCAGTGCTAGAATTCTAGGCTTGTATAACATTGCCCTGCCATCGTTTCTTGGTTTATTTAATCTAGATACAGACTACCAATTCCAAACTTCTCCAGTGATATTGTACACCAGAGTGACGGCTTAGACTGTTTATCTATTATTTTCAAAGATGTTCTAACATTTGACACAGGATATGAACATTTTCAGATGCAACTGTGGGATCTCTGATTCATTCCACCATGGATCCGATCCCTTTAATAATGATTATTGACTCTCTAACTATCTTTGTTCCCTACCAATGTAATATTATCAAACTTATTTGAAGGAAGTTCATTTAAAGACTTTCTAATATTAAAAATTATCACTTGATTCTAGTCTTATTCAGGACATATATTTATTGTTTTCTAACTTTTCTACACATTCTGAGAATTGTTTCATTTGTGTATTTGTGTGTGCACATATAAGTACCTCTGTGTGTATGTGTATGTTTGTATGTATGTATGCAAAAGCCTCAAGCTCTTATTCAGCAATCTTGCTCGTGACTGGTATTCCATCACCTGAGCCATTCTTCCAATCTGGCTTTTGACTGCTAAATTTTATATACTGTTGCAAAGAGTGTTCTGCCCAGGCTGGATGCAAACTGAACTTCCCAGACTCCTTTACATTTTTAGGTTTTATTTCTCCAGGAGTATCAACTTTTAAACTACAAACATTATTGTGAGGGTAATGTCTAAGCTGTAGCCCAGATTTTTAACTCACGAATACTTTTTTTTTTGTTTTGGTGGGGGGTTCGTTCATGGGGCCTGAACTCTGGGCCTGGGATCTGTCCCTCAGCTCTTCAGCTCAAGGCTAGGACTCTACCACTTGAGTTACAGCGCCAATTTCAGCTTTTTTCTTTTTTGCTTAAGTGATGCTGAGGAATCGAACCCAGGGCCTCATGCATACGAGGCAAGTGCTCTACCACTGAGCCAATTTCCCAGCCCCTAACTCAAGAATTCTTATAAAGATAGATGAACACACACATTACATATCCTGAGGGTACACTGTTAGGAATGTGATCGTAAGCTGGGTAATGGTGAGATATGAGTATTGAGGTTCAAAGCCAGCCCAGGTAAGAAAGACCCAGAGACTCCTTTCTCCAATTAACTAAAAGAAACCTGGAAATGGCACTGTGGATCAAGTGGTAGAGCTTTAGCCTTTAGCTGAATAGCAGAGAGACAGCTCGCAGGCCCAGAGTTCAGGCACCAAAACCATTGCCAACAAATACATGTGTGTGTGTGTGTGTGTGTGTGTGTGTGTGTGTGTGTGTGTGTGTGTAAAGAAAAAAAAGAAATATGATCTTAGCCACCAGTTCATTTCTAACATAATCCCTGTTCTCACAAGATGGATATTTTTTCCAGTTAAATCCATGCTCTTATATCTGACTTGCATTGGAAACAGAATTATTCTTCCATTCTACATTCTACAAAATTGCATGATTACCAAGCATGATTTAGAATGGGATTGACGTCATACTTCATGTTCCACGTGGGAGTCTTGCTTTCTGTATATCACGCCCATGAATCTACATACAGGACTTGGCTTTATTGTTTCAATGTTGCCTTATTTGTAGTTTTCTATATTGTACTGAACCCTTATACTTAAACACACTTTCTCCTATTGTTGCTATTGTTTCACTTACTGTTAGCTCATGTACACTTGGGAAATAATGAACAGCATGTCCACTCACAAAAAAGAATGTTCTGAAAAACTTCTTCCCATTTAAAATTAGCCTTAATTTACAGAGAACTTACAAAGTTTGAACTCAGTGTATTCATGTATAATGTATTTATAAGCAATATAAATTTCATATTTTCTCTTTACTAAGTTGTCTCTGAAACACGTGTTACCTCAGGTCCATAGGCGTTCTAGTGTTATTTCAGTGAAGCCACAAAAGATTCATTATACCTCAAGCAGCACCAACAATTGTTACTGGAAGTAACCATTACTGGATGTGGAAACTGAACCCAGGAGAGGAATGGAACATAGAGGAATAACAAAGTTCAAGTTACCATGTGCTTTCCTTTTTACTGTACAAGAAAAGTATCCCAAGGCTTGAAGGTAACTCTGTCCCTGGCTTTTCCGAGTGTGCTCTTTACTCATATTAAATTTTTCTGTAAACTTCTAGTTGAGAGTATTACAAAAGGAAATAATGTACCATTTGAAGGCCAGCATAGAACAAAAAGAAATAACTTTGTTTTAAAAGTGTTCTCCTGCAAAGGAACAAAGACATGGAGGTTTTAAAGTGTCTTATGGATGGATATTTCACCCCTGAGATGATTCTCTTGATGCAGGAGTCAGTTATCAATTCCTTTGGTCTGGTCCTGAGTTCTCCAGAGCAATAAGGATTCCAAAAAAGCAGGATCCAGTGAGTATGATCAGCAAAAGAAGCATCTTCTCTGACCAGTACTCCTTTAAAGAGGGTCCCAAAGATATATCTGGGATTTTTGTTTGCTTGTTTGTTTAGTTTGTGCTGGTTCTGGGGCTTGAACCCAGAGGCTGGATCCTGTCCCTGAACAGTTGTCTTTCCTGCCCACCTGCCTGCCAAGCGAATACTCTACTGCATGAGCCAAAACTCCACTTCTGGGTTTTTGGTGTTCAATTTTCGATAAGAGTTTGACAGATTCTCCTGCCTGGTTTGGCTTTGAATGAAGATAGTACGAAAGCTAAGTGTCATCAATTGTACAGTCTTCTCTTTTAAAACAAAAATATTATATGAAGTTTATTATGAAGCTAATATTTGACAATGTTTAAAGGAAGAGACTATGTCTAGCAAAGAAGCCATAACTTGAATAACTCAGCAAAACTGGGTGCACTGAATCATTTTGAAATTATTTTTTTGCTTGGGAAGATTATTGACCTTGTCCTTCCTTTTGGGGAAACTTAAGGTAATATTTGCACTTTTTGTTGTTTGTGGGGCTTGAACTCTGATCCTGGGCGCACTCACTAAGGTCTTCAGCTCAAGTTGACTGCTCTACTGCTTAGGCTACACCATCACTTCCGGGTTTCAGGTGGTTAATTGAAGACAAGTGTCTCATGAACATTCCTGACCAGGCTGGCTTTGAACCACAATCCTCTGGTCTCAACCTCCAGATTAGCTAGGATTACAGGCATGAACCACCAGCACCCATATTTTCGCTTATGTGCACTGAATGACACTATATAGACAAATAATGGAAATTTGAATCAAATGATGGCATTGCAGCTTTCCAGAAAATTTGAGGTAGCAATAAATATGTCCTCCTTTCTATGTTGTTTCATTAATGACTCATGAGCTATGGGACCCTTACATTAGCATCTTCTGCCATCTTTTTAGGCGTATTTAGTATCAGGTAATGTTCATAGAGAAATATAGAAAGACTGAGATTTTTAGAAAGCAAAGAAGATAAGGTAGGAAAAAACAGCACAGAAGGAGATACAGTTATTGCACAGAAATTAAGAAGTAGTCTAAGAGATTTAGAATGCTAAAGGCAATGAGGAATAAGACTAGTTGATAACTATTTCTTCAATAACCAAAAATGGTTCTCTAAAAAAAATTCTGGTATACCTTAGTTGCTGTCATTTATTCATTATCTCTGGAATTATTCCTTCTCTTTTGTCACAACTGTGAATTTGCCTCTGCCGTTTTGGTGCCATAAATGACCGAAAATATTTCCAAATCTCACTTAGACTACCCTTCTCATTGTGATTAGCAGTGACCATTCAAAAACCTGGAATCTTTGAATTTCCAGAATTAATCTTCACCTGACATCTAAGCACATTCAAGCCATTAATTGCTGTGACCTAATGAACAAAACTCTTTCTTAAACACAGTATCCTAATATAAGTAAATTACATGAATTAGGGACTATTGTCAGGTGTCAGTATGGCAGAAGCAATTATATATTCCAAGTATGGGTTCCTTATTTTGTATTTACTAACTAAATGTTTTTTGGTTTTGGATTTTTTGTTGTTGTTTGTTTTTGTTTTTTGTTAGTCAAGGGACTTAAACTCAGGCCTAGGGAATAATTCCTGATTTTTTTCTTCTCAAGTCTATCATTCTACCACTTGAGGCACAGCAGCACTTTCAGTGTTTTTCTGTTTATGTGGTACTGAGGAATTGAACTCAGGGTTTCATGCATGCTAGGCAATCACTGTATCATGAAGCCACATTCCCAGAGCCCTAAATGACTTTCTTAAGTTGACATTATATTTTCATTCCATAACTATGTACCATAATATTGGCCAGGTGCTAGGTAATGATGTAGAAAAGAATACAATAAAATAAATCCAGTAAGTCTAGATGGACAATGAATAACCTTCACAGTTCTAGCAAGGGCACAGAGGGCTTATCTCATGGAGATGTATCAACATGCTGAGTGAGACTACTCCTGACCCATAGCACACATCCAGAACCAGAATGAGTAGGCCATCTTGGGTTTCAGCCACCTGGGGACGTTGGGCAACCTCCTACAGCACAGATTCAACCAGTTCCTGAGAGAGAGAGAGAGACAGAGAGAGAGAGAGAGAGAGAGAGAGAGAGAGAGAGAGAGAGAAAACCAGAATTACAGTTAAATCCGGTGCCAGTGGCTTAGAACTCTAATCCTAACTAAACAGGAGGCTGAGATATGAGGATCATGGTTCAAAGACAACCCAGGAAGGAAGATCTGTGAGAATCTTATCTCCAAAGAACCACCAGAAAAGTGGAAGGGGCACTGTGGGCTCAAGTGATAGCGTGCTAACCTTGAGCTGAGGAGCTCAGGAACAGTGCACAATCCTTGAGTTCAAGACCCACGACTGAAAAGAAGTGGACTTCCCACCACAAGAAGTGGACTGAATAGCACCCATTGTGGACTGAATAGCACCCATTGTCGTAGGGAGCATGGTAGAGAAGTCAGGCTGAGCTTCCTGTGAACTTGAGGTCCCCACCTGCAAAACTTAACAAAGTGAAGGATCCCCTTCCTCATGGGGATAGGGTAATAATGAAAGAGAGCCATGTTTCGGTTCATAATCCCACACTTGATGCACGATTAATAGCAGGTCGCACCTGTGCCCTTTCTGGTATCTTCCTGTCATATGCTCACAGAATTTCAACAAACTCATCTGAAGGCCGCTCCCTCTCTGCCTAGCCATTCTCCAGAGATCTCTCTGTATAAATCCCTTGTTTCCTCACAACTGTCCTGTGAGGAGAATGAGGTCCAATGGTTGAAGCCCTACCAAGAGCTTCATGTGTGGTCAAGAATCGGCTGCAGTGGACTGAGTTTGAGATAATCCATCTAAACCAATGACTGAGCATGGTGCCACATGTCTACCATCCCAACTAGAGATTACCAGGCCTGGTGGAGCATATCTTTCATAGGAGGACCACGATCCAGCCCAGCCTGAGCATATATTTAGTTTCTATCTCAGAAATTCTCAAGGCAGAAAGGTGGCTCATCAGAGCTGGGAGAGGAAACCATCAGGTGGGTCATGGTGCCCCCAGAGGGGTGTTTGACCTGGGTTGAGTTGGTGTTGGGGCAGCCACTCAACTGTGTTGCTAAGAGAAACTGATGGCAGCTGCTCCAAGAGGGGCAGCAGCTATGGCAGCATCATTGCGGACACATGGGCCCAGAGCAGATGACTAGGGGCAGGGACCAGGTTGGGGATTTGGGCATGCTGGCAGCAAGCCATTGCCTGAGGTTTGAAACCTGGCACCGAATGAAGGGAGGGAAGGGGCCGGGAGGGGGTAAGAGCATCAATTTCCTACTATACTCCAAAGTCACCTCAAGTCTCTTCCTCACCACTCAGCCAGCTCTACCTTCCTCAACTACTGGTAGTGGTGTAAACTAACAGAGGGAATCCCAGTGCTACCTGGCAGCATGGAATGTGGGCGTGGCCAGCATTCTTGTATCCCATTGGTCAGAAAGAAACAAGAAAGAATGGGGGTGTGGCCAGAATCCTGTGAAGCAAGCAGAATGGATGAGTGTCAAAAGGCCATCCTGGGGCAATTTGAGCTGACAGGATGTTCCCAGGACTTGAGAACGAGCCCCAGGGCTTAACAAAATAAAAACAGATTGACATGCAGATGGCAGTATGCTAATAAATATATATCTTTATAGAGTGCCAGAGATGTCTATACCTTATTCAGTTATATAGACTATATTCCTACCAATTCCTGAGTATTCATTTTGCATCCATTTAATTAATGTTATTGTTTAAATCCTTAAACTATTAATGAAAGCACTCAGTGTCCTGAAATTATTGTGTTCCTGTAAGTAATAATATTCTTTTAATGATTCTTTAATATTAAATAAAATCAACCAGCCTTCTGAAATGATGCTGTTTAATTTTATAAGATCATCATGCACAATGAACTCATTCAACTGTGACATTGACAAAATTCCAATGTTGTTCCTTTGGATGGGAGCCAGTTTCTTAGTATCTCCTGTCATTGGCTGGTGTCAGGACGGGGATTCGAAATGAGGGCCTATGTTGCCACGTGGGCAAAGGTTCCCTGATAGTCTGTCAGTCTTCAGCCATGCAAGGTGAAGTACCCTTTGCAACAATGTCATTCAGACCCAGAAGTGTCACTGCAAAGGAAGAAAACATAAAAGGCCACATTTTTTCTTTGCATTGTTTTCCTTGTGAGACGTAGTGTTCTAGGATCACAGGAGCACCTGCGTGTCCAGTGGCTTCACCCCATCCTAGGGTGATCAAAGCTGAGGCGGACTTGCCACAACCTGAGTTCAAGCCTCATGCTGAGAAAAAAATAGCTCCCTGGCTTGCAATTCACACAGTTTATACTTACAGGCTTTGAATTTGAACTCAGGATCTGGGTAAATCTGCAGCAATGTGGATAAAGGGGAAGGTCAACTTACATGAAGATTAAAAAGTCAGACCTGTTCACTAGTCCTGAATTCAAGACCCAGCCCTGGAAAATATACTATATATATATATATATATATATATATATATATATATATATATATATATATATATATATATATATATATATATATATATATATATATATATATATATATATATATATATAGTAAAGATAGGATTTATACATACCCATTGATGTTCAGTCCATACATGTTTGGTGTGTTCCTTGTATCTTTTGTTTTATTCATTTATTTACCATTAATTTTACTATGATGAAACCCATTCTGTTTATTACATTGATGACAACCTATCACAGAACTTCTAGATTTGTGTAGAAATGTTCTCCATCATGCCTGACCTCCAGGATTCTAAGAGAAAAGGAAAAAAATTTTCACACTCTCCTTCTTACTCCACGATCCACTTGTTGGTAGTGCTGGGATCTGAACTCTGGGGAGAGCAAAACCAATTGGCCAATCAGTCAAGGTGATCATTCGAACCTGTGAGCAACTAAGGCGTGTGGCCAATCCCAGAATCTGACATTGATCCCCAGGGTGGTCCACTATAGTCAAAAAGTCATAATTTAAACATAGGATCTATATTGACATACATGTGTGGACAGTATCTTGTGTTCAGTGCAATTATTCTTCTTATTTTGTCTCTAATTCATGGAGGTATTGTGTATTTAAATAAGTATGGTGACAGTTATAACTGTGCAGACATGGATGACCACCTGTTCCCATGGTTACAGGGTTGTCTATGCATGCTCCCTCGTATTTGAGACCCAGGACTTTCACAGGAGAGGATAAAAGGCACAACGACTGGCTTCTGACATCAGGATGAATCTTTTGTCAGTGCTGGGATTTGAGCTCAGGTCTGGGGAACTCTGTTGTACTGTGGGGGAAGGGGAAGCTCACCATCTTTGAAGACTAGAATGTCAGGCCTGGTACAGGGCCTGATTTGAAGCCCCAGCACTGGACAAAATAACAAGCCCACGTTTTTTAAACGTAGGATTTCTCTTTATCAACAGGTGTGGTATGCATCTTGCATTCAGTGTATTTATTCATTCTATTTTGTGTCTTATTCATGAATGTATTGTGTATTTTAATGCATATGATGACAGATATAACTGTGCTGACATGGATGACAACCTATTCCCATGGTTAAGAGTTGCCTATATAGCATTCTCCATCCTCAGTGAGACCCAGGACATTCACAGGACAGGAAAACATGTGTCACCACAGGCTTCTCACATCAGAATGAATCTTTTGGTAATGCTGGAATTTCAACTCAAAGACTAATAAGGCCCAACTGGTGAATGGGTCATGGTGAGCACAACAGGCTGTGAGGCTCTAAGGAACTAGGCCATTTCTGGGACCTGAGATGGAGCCCTGGTGGGGGGCAATATAGTCATAAATTCATAATTAAACAGTGGATATATATTTCCAAACATGGGTGGGAGGCATCTTGCGTTTGGTGGAGTCATTCTCTTTGTTTTCTGTCTTATTCATTGATGTATTATGTATTTCCTTAAGTATAGGATGACAGATATAACAGTGTTGAACTGGATGACAACCTATTCCCATGAGTATAGAGTCGCGTATACATTCTCCTTCCTAGCTGAGACCCAGAAATTGCACAGTACAGTAAATCAGGTGCAACGACTGGCTTCTCACATCAGGGTGAATTTTTGGCAGTGCTGGGATTCGAACTTTGAGCCTAGGAGGCCCAACCGCCCAATGGGTCCACGTGATCACACCAGACTGTGAGCCACTAAGGAGCTGGGCCGTTTCCAGGAACTGAGATCGAGCCCCAGGGAGGCCAAAATAGTCCTCCATGGTCATTGAAACATGGGATGTATATTCACATCTGTGTGTGGACTGCATCGTACATTGAGTGTAATTATTCTCTTTGTTTTGTATGCAATTCATGGGTGTATTGTGTATTTTCTTGAGTATATGATGACAGGTATAACTGGGCTGACATGGCTAACAACTTATTCCTATGGCCACAGTGTGGCCCGTGCATTCTCCATCCCAGCTGAGATCCAGGACTTGCACTGGAAAGAATACAGGTGCAATGATTGATTTCTGACATCACAATGAATCTTTTGGCAGGGCGGGGAATCTGAACTCGGGAACTAGCAGGACCAAGTGGCAAGTGGGTCCACATGAGCACACCAGCCTTTGGGACCTGCGATTGAACACCCGCCCCCGAGGGGACAGCGGGGAGGACAACAGTCATCCATTCATAAGCTGAAGCTAGTATGCAAATAAGTGCACAGTTGTATAGAATAGGAGAGGTGATAACCTGTGATAGAATCCAATCTGTGTGACTACCGATTCTTGGATATTTCCTGACTGTGATGATTATTGTCATGCTTCATCAACTTCTTTACAAATAATCGATACCCCATGAGTCTTGCCTATCTTTTCCTACTTGCATCGTGCACGAACTACTCATTCAAGGATGAGATCGATCACATTCCATGACTCATCCTAGGTCCAGAAACGAGTATCTCAGGATCTCCCGCCATTCCCTCTGCATAGTGGGGCTGAATTCAAGCCTCAGGTCTGGAAAAGATATTCCTTATATACTTTTGGTTTATTTCGTCCACTCATACGCCTGAACTCTGGGCCCAGGGGCTGTCCCTCAGCTTTTCACATCAAGGCTAGTGCTCTACCTCTTGAGCCACAACGCCACTGCCAGCTTTTTTTCTGCTTATGTGCTGCTGAGGAATCCAGCCCACGGCCTCATGCATGCAAGTCAAGAGCTCTACCACTGAGCCACCTTCCCAGCCATCCTTATATATATTTTAAAGATAGGATTTATACTTCCATACAGATGTTCAGGCCATATTGTTTTTGGTATGGTTGTTAATTTTATTTCTTGTGTCATTCATTTATTTAGAATTTATTTTATTGACTCTGATGAATCCTACACCATTTATTACATTGTTTACATCCTATCACACAACATCTAGATGTTAGATGTGTTCTCCATCATGCCTGGCAGTGCCAGGATCTGAACTTAATGCCTAGCAGGCCCAATTCATGATTGGGTGAGTTTGAGCATTGCAGCCTCTAGCCAAAGAAGATGTCAGGTGGTTCCCAGGCTCTGAGATAGACCCCCAGGTTTGGCCAAAACTGCGATACATGGATAGGCAGATGGAGGTATACAAATAAATATATATATTGGTAAAGAGTTCCACAGCCATCTATCTATGATAGAATGACACCTACTATTATCCTACCAACTCTTAGGTATTTATTATGCCGCCATTGAAGGAATATCATTCTTTTCATGCTTAATAAACTATTAATTATGCTCAATCAGCATTCCAGGATTGTTGCATCCAATTTTAGCATAGACCGATGTTTAAACTACTCTTTCAATCAGTATTCCTATGCATAGGAATGAGTCTCTTGTGATTTCCAGCGATTGAAGTCAGGCCTATGATCTGATCCCTGGGCCTATGTTGACAGGTTGGACTATGGCTTCACTGACAGATCACCAGCCACCAGCAATGACAGGACAGGGCCACATTGCAGCTTTGTAATTTGGATCCAGGATGGTAGCTGTCCAAATGAAAAAATGTTAAAACCCCAGCTCTCTGCAGCTCACCACTTTTTGTGCTTTCCAAATTGTTTTTCTTCCTGAAAGCCCTCTGGGCCCAGGATCCCATGATTGGCTCTGTGTTCAAACCCCATGCTTGGCCAAAAAAGAAATATATATATATATATAATTTAACTAAAGTAAAAAAATAAAGTTCCCTGGTTTTGAATTTCTGCCAGTTTTCTTTTCTAGCCTGGGATTTGAACTCGGGGTCTTGCTAAATTTGTAGCAATGTGAGCGAAGAGTTGCCATTACTTGTGTTCAAACCCCGTGCCAACCAAAAATGAAAAACTAAGTCACTGACCTTGGCAGGGGGAGGTAGTTCTGGAGATGGGATTGAAGGGATAGTAGGGGAAAAACACAGGAGGAGTAAAAAATGCTCAATAAGAAATATACTCATTACCTTGCTCCTGAAACTGTAACCCCTCTGTACAACATTTTTACAATAAAAAACATACAAAAAAAGAGAAACAATGTAATTCTGAGGGAAGCACTTCACAGGTAAGGGAAGGATGTTTGAATAGCTGTACAAAATTCTACACTGCTTTTTTAATGTTCAGTATGGAACTGAATAAACATAACTGCTTCCATCAAAAAAATTAAGTCAATGTCTTGGAACTGGGGCCAGTATTTCTGCCATTGCTAATTTTTGAGCTCACCTTCCAGGTAACTCTTTTGCACCATAGGTGAATGCGAAGTTCATTGCTCTTGAGGAAAAGAAAATCAGGATAGTGTTCCCAGGGCCTGAATGAAGGCCCTGCAATGGATAAATATTTCTATGCATGTGTAATGCATGATGTATACTTATATATGTATGTTAATTTCATATTATGAATTTTTTATTGATTTTGTATTTTATTTTTCTTTAATTCATCTATTGATTATTGTATTAATATTATTATACACATAATATTATATTTTGCACATCTATTTTAAAATTATACACAATAATTTAGGACATTGACTCATTTTTCATTAACATTTTGTTAAGTGGATATATATATATATTAAGTGGATATATATATATTATTATATTATATATATATTAAGTGGATATATATATATATATATATATATATATTAAATGGAAACATTTGTCACAGTTTTCACATGTTTAGAGTCTCTCCCAATTATGAGCTTTGAGTTCAAGCACCAAAACTGGCAAAAAAAAATTCAGCCTGGTGGGACATATTCTTCTGGGACTTCGAGGAGGGCCGAGGTTATAGGTAAGAGGTAGTATTGTGGACAGGTGCTGGTGGCTCACCCCTGTAAGCTACTCAGGAGGAAGAGATCTAAGGATCCCAATTGTAAGCAGGAAAGTCAATTTTCTCCAATTAAACACCCAAAAAGCCAGAAGTAGAGCTGTGGTTGAAGTAGTACAGTGCTAGACTGGAGCACAAAACCTCAGGGATAGTATAGCATTAGGGCCTGAATTCAAACAGCAGGATTGGCACACACACACACACACACACACACACACACACACACACACACACACACACACAACACACATACAAACACACACACACACACACACACACACACACACACACACACACACCAATATAGAGCATTTGCCAGTCAGCATCCACAAATTCCATCTCTAGCAACTCAATATTAAAAAAAATAATAAAGATGTAGAAGGGAAGTAAAGACTTGCTCCTGGAAATGATATAGCCAGTGCCAAAATTCCACAGTAGTTCTAATATGTGGGTACAAGACAGAGAGCCTCATGCAGAAGGTATAGCATGGGCAAAGGTCCTGAGGTATGCTGTAGAGCAGGTGGTATGAATGGTATGAAGGTTCTATGGCTTCAGAAAAGTATGGCAGGAAATTCAAGGCTGGGTCAATGTTGACTTGAGTCACAGGGCAAAGGGTGAGTCCCAGAATGGTGCTCTGGGAGAAGATTAGCTTGGCTTTTCGCCAGGGACCCAAAACAATTTCCTGTGGCTGGAAACCTGTTTTCACAGCTCCTGACCCTCAGGCCTCCTTTGCATGGAGGAGTCAGGGGAAACGCAGGGAAGAACTCTTGCTTTAGAAAAGCTTCTAGCCCAGTGCCACCAGTGACTCAACCCCTGTAAATCCTAGCTATTCAGGAGACTAAGATAGACATCGAAGCTCAAGCCAACTCAAGAGAGGAAAGTTAATGATACTCTTCTTGCCGATTAACTACCATAATTCAGAAATGGAGCTGTGACTCATGTGGTAAAGTGGTAACATTGAAGGAAAAAGTTTAGAGATGAGATCCGAGACCCTGAGTTCAAGCACAGGAAAATTAAAGAAAAGATTTCAGGAGCTCCTAGTCCACTGTGGTGTAAGGCCAGATCATCCAGGCACAGGTGGCTCATGCCTGTCCTCCTAGCTCCTCAGGAGGCTGAGATGTGAGGATCACGTTTCAAAACCAGCCCAGGCAGGAAAGTCTGGGAAACTCTGATCTCCAATGAACTTACAGAAAACCGGAAGTTGCTGTGTCTCAAGTAGTAAGGTGAAGAGCTGGGGGACAGCGCCGAGGCCCAGAGTTCAAGCCCCATGACCAACACCTGGCCTGCTTGGACCTTACTTTGGCTCTAGGCACAGTACTTTCCAGTGGGCCCCTGAGGGTCTCCTAATGTCTAGGTGTCCTACAAGTCTTGATAGCAGCCTGTTTGGAGGCCATTGCCTAAGAGCAGGCCACAGTACCAGAGAAGTATCGAGCCTTGGGGCATGAAGATCATCAGAATGGCATCTGTCATGGGTGCAATGTGGATCCAAGTAGTAAATCACTCTCAGACCACAGTTCTGGGCCAGGAGGGGCATGAGCTACAAGATGTCACACCAGATAATGCCCAGTCACACGAGTATCACAAGAGTGCAAATTTGTCAGTCAGACCTTGGGCAGGTGTTGAGTTGGGCTCATGAAAGTTTTGTAGGCTCAGGAATCCACAGCCAACTGGCTGCTGCTTGTAGCAGTCACTATCCCAGGAGTCCAAGGGCTCGCTGCCCTGCTTTCCTCACCAGTGCAGATGAAGTTCTGCAATCATGGGCCGACTACAAAGGAGCATCCCTAGTGACCTTCCTTGATCCTGTGGCCCTGTGTTGAGATCAAAGTGCAGGTTCCATGGAACTTAATGCCATGGCAGAAACCCCTCAGCCCAAGAAGGACTTAAGGAGAAACCACTTGATCTGGCTTGAGAGTTTACTGTGACTATGACTCAGGACTGCTCCCAGTTCTAGCTCAGCTCATCCAGGTCAAAACTAATGCTCCAAAACATTGAGGTACTGGCCATACCAATCTCTCATCCCCCAGTTCCCTGTCCCTGGAATCTAAATTATATGCCTCTCTATTCTGGGCATCTGGAATTGTCTAGATGTACCTGAGAGGCCCAGCTGGGGCCTGAAGATAGATTTGCCTACAATAAGGTACATTGACATTTCCTAGACACCGAACACATTACATCCAAGCCACCTTGGCCTCACCTCTTCTGTAGCCACAGATCATCCTTGTTTGGGGAGCTTTCAGTCAGCTATCAAGGTTGAGTTTGCCAGAGCCACTGGCAACCACCCTTGCCCCACACCATTGCCAGGCTGCTGTGAGTGAGACATGCAGTCAGGGGCCAGCATAGAAAAGACAGGACACAGCATGACTGACCCTGGCCCCAAGACTCTGGAGAGAACATATGCCAGCTGGCCCTCAGAACCCAGAATCCCCTGGATGAGGACAAATATATGGACTGCTGGACTTGGTCCCAAGGAAAAGCTGGAATATGCAAGTCTGTGGCAATTTAGGACTCATTGTAGACTATGATAGGGGCTAAAGACAAGGTTGCTATTAAGGAAAGGCACCATCCAAGGTCAGGAAGAGGCAGACAAGCATCCAGGAAGTGGGCAGAGAAAGATGAGGGAAAAACACACACACAAACACACACACACACACACACACACACACACACACACACACACACACACGGGTAGCCCAAGGCGTCAGCAGTCCCTGAGCAACTGAACATCCCAAACTCTAAGAAGATGGCAATACTATCCTCAGACCAAATGTTGATAAAACTCAAAGCCTCTCACACATCTGGAATGGCTCATAAAACAACATGGCATTTCCTACTGTACACACCGCTATGAAGAAAACTCAGCCACATTATTTTTGGTTGTCTGTCATGGGGTTTGAACTTTGGGCCTGTGTGCCATCCCTCAGCTCTTCAGCTGAAGGTGTGAGCTCTACCACTGGAGTCACAACACCACTTCCAGTTTTCTGGTGGTTCACTTGATTTAAAATCTCACAGACTTTCCTGCCCAAGCTGGCTTTGAACCATGATCCTCAGAACTCAGCATCCTGAGTAGCTAGGATGACAGTTGTGAGACACTGGCAGTGCCCGGTTTCAGCCACCTTCTTACAACCAGGGGAAAACCAACTTGTCAGGTCATAAAGCACATGTAACCCTACACATTCAGACTTTGACTACAGCATCCAAAAACATTCTTCCTTGGTTGGAGAGAATGTAATTGACATTACTATCCCACACCCACTCCCATTCGCCCACTCCGTGCCTAAGACAGGTCACAACCTGTTCTTGGTAAGACAATGCCCACCCTGCTGTAAATTCACACTTGGGCAAACTTGGGGAGTTCTTAGAAATGGCTGTACACTGAGGCCAGAACCTGGTATCACAACCACAGCAACCCCACTCCTTCACCATCTCTGGCAAGCAAGTGATGTCTTTCTTTCTTGTTTTTTGGATGAGGGGCTTGAACTCAGGGCTTGGGTACTGTCCCTGACGATGATTTTTGGTCAAGTCCAGTGCTCTTCCACTTGAACCATGACACAACTTCCGGTTGGAGATTGGAAATGAGACTCTCATTGGACTTTCCTCTCTGTGCTGGGATACAAGTCTATCTGGATCTCAGCCTCCCGAGTAGTCAGGATGACAGGCATGAGCTCTCAGCACATGGCCTATGGTGTCTCATCCTTTACAATTTCCAACTAGTTCGCCTATAGACACTACCACTTAGACACTCCTCTACCTCCCTCAGAGACAGCAAAGGGAGGCTCAGAATCTGGAGAGGGCCATGGGCATTAAAGAGCCCTCTTCACATCACTACCCTATTCCAAGCTCCCATCCGCTTCCACTGGATGACCTGGGTGTCTGGGGCAGATCAGACTTACTAGGACTTCTGAGGCCTGTCTGTATCCCCCCGCCACACACAACTGGTACCTGAGGATTTCTTGGGCCAGCTGCTCCATGTCCCAGTGGAATCCTTTGGGAGGGTTGCTGATAACCAGGTCCAGGAATGCCCAGGGCAGAAGGAGTGCCCAGATCCCCTTTGTCAAAGGAGACACAAAATATGGATGGAACTACTAAGAGCTACAGGTCACAGCCATCCACCTGTCACCGAGGTCCCTTGGAGTGGAGTTTTATGTTGACAGTGCTGGGGTTGAACTCGGGGTCCAGGCGCTGTCCCTGATCTTTTTTTGCTTGAGGTGAGCATTCTTCCAACCCAGCCACTGTACCACTTCTGGCTTTTTCTGTATATGCGGGACCTAGGAATCGAACCCAGGGTTTCCTGTGTGCTAGGTGAGCCCACTACTGCTAAGACAAAATCCCAACATTGGATAGCTAGTCTTCTGTGACCACTTGGGTCTGTCTCGGGACAGTCTTGCCCATCTTTACAGAGTTTCTAACCAGCAGCCCATGCTGGAAAAGAACACTCTCCACTATGTTTTCCTTTATCTATGGCATCTTTTCTCTTTGTGCTTACTGTCACATTCTCCTTGTTAAGCAAGACCCCCCTTTCAACTGCTGCCTCTAAGAAACCCGCTTCAATCACCCTGGCAGAGGGGGACCTTCTCTGCCTGACCTCTCCTAGGTCAGTTAATCCAAGGAGATAAAGTGTCTTTGGAAAAGGCTAACCAGAGTTGGCCTAGTTGAGTGAGTGTGTGTTTGTGTGTGTGTGTGTGTGTGTGTGTGTCTGTGTGTCTGTGTGTCTGTGTGAGTATGAGTTTCAGGGATACCTACCCCCATCTCTCTGGTGCTTCTTTCACCCAGTGGTGCGTACATTCAGGAACCCCACCCCAAGAAGGTGGGTAAGAGAGGGTACTCAAGGTCAAATCATGTGGGATGATCTGAATTCTATCCTGCAACTAAAGCCAGGGTGATAATAGAGAGAAGGAGAGGTTTAGAGGAATATCAAGGGAAGCCCTTTACCTTTGGCTACAAGTACCAGAGAGAAGAATGAATCCATCCATTTTGGTAGTAAGATAACAAATGCCCACTATTCATTTATTTTATTTTTTGTGAGTCCCAGGTCTTGGATTCAGGCAGTCGGTGTCATCCCTGAGCTTCTTTTACTCAAGGCTGAGGCTCTATCGTTTGAGCCACAGCACCAAACTGGCTTTTTTTCATGGTGGGGAGGGAGGTAGTTTATGGGAGATAAGAATCTCACAGACTTGGGGCTGGGAAGGTGGCTCAGTGGTAGAGCGCTTGCCTTGCATGCCTGAGGCCCTGGGTTCGATTCCTCAGCACCACATAAGCAAAAATAAAAAAAGCCACAAGTGGTGCTGTGGTTCAAGTGGCAGAGCACTAGCCTTGAGCTGGAGAGCTGAAGGATAGTTCCCAGGCCCAGAGTTCAACACCCATAACTAGACCAAAAAAAAATTAATAATCTCACAGACTCTCCTGTCTGGGCTGGCTCTGAGTTACAACCATCACAACTCAGCCTCCCCAATATCCAGGATGACAGGCGAGAGCCCCTGGCACCTGACCACCACCATCCATTTACATTCCCCGAGGGCCAGTTCTGGGCTACCTGCATTGTGAGTGGGAAGCAGACATGGGTGGTTTGGATACTTCAGCAGCCTACCTACCTTTGAGCATTGTTCTGGCTCAGTCTGATGCTGGCTTCCTCCTTATCCACAGCAATGACTTTGCACTGTCACAGAACAAATGTCCCCCAGGAGGGGCCAGATATGGGGTCTTTCCTCTGCACACTGCCCCTCTCCCCGAAAGGACACACTGCAGCAACGTGAAGTAGACATAGAGTGAATTCAATTTTTTATAATCAGGGTCTGGCCAGATAGGTGGCAGTGAGTATCAGAGGCTCGGGATAGTGCTGTGCAGTTGGATAATGCAATGCCTCCTCATCCAATTTCCTTTCACTGTCTTAGGGTAGTGGGGAAGGACTCACCAGACAGACTGACAATGAGTAACCATCACCTTCCCCGGGCACAGAGGGGCTTACCTAAGGGAGCTTGTTCAACGGGCTGAGCAAGAAAGCTCCTGACCCACAGCCCACCTCCAGAATAAGAGGGTCACCTTGCGTCCCAGCCACATGGGGACGCTGAGGCACCTCGTCCAGCACCCTTTCAACAAGTTACTGAGAGAGAGAGAAAGAGAGAGAGAGAGAGAGAAAGAGAGAGAGAGAGAGAGAGAGAGAGAGAGAGAGAGAATAACACTTAAGTTCGGCTGCCAGTAGCACAGGCCTACAATGGTAACTACACAGGAGGCTGAGATATGAGGATCATGGTTCATAGCCAGTCCAGGCAGGAACGTCTGTAAGATGCTTATCTCCAAAGAACCACCAGAAAGCCAGAAGTGGTATTGTGCCTCAAGTGGTAGAGCCCTAACCTTGATCTGAGCAGCTTGTGGACAGTGCCCAGGCCCAGAGTTCAAACAACACGACTGATAATAAGTGGACTTCCCACCACAAGAAGTGGACTGAATAGCACCCATTGTCCTAGGGAGCATGGCAGAGAAGTCAGGCCAAGCTTTCTGTCACCTGGGGGTCATGAGTAGGTCATCCGGCTTTTCTGTGCCTCGTTTTTTGATGCTGCAAAGCTGAACAGTGAAGGATCCCCTTCCTCATGGGGATAGAGTAAGGATGAAAGAGAGCCATGTTTTGTTTCATAATACCATACCTGAGGCATGGTAAATAACAAGCCCCTTCTGAGTCCTTTCCAGGTATCTTCTTGTTATATGCTCACAGAATTGCCAAGAAACTTATCTGATGAACATTCCCTCTATGCCTGGCCCTGCCCCAGAGTTCCCTTTGTATTGATCCCTTGTTTCTTCACAACTGTCCTGTGAAGAGACTGAGGACCAATGGTTCCAGGATGAACCCAGAACTGTGACAGAAGATTAGTCCATGCAGCACCTGCAATTTGCCAACGGATCACTCACCTGAGCACAGTCAGGCTGTATAAGGAGAAAGATGATCTGTATATCTGTCTGTCTGTCTCCCTCCCTCTCTCTCTCTCTCTCTATTTCTCCTCCCCATGCTCCCTCTCTCTCTTTCATGTACACACACACACACACACACACACACACACACACACACACACACACAAACAGACTCAGAGCAGTGCCTCTCCTGAGTTTGTTAGTTCCTCCTTTGGGACAAGGTACAAGCTGGAGCACAGGGGTTGCCTGGTCAGAACAGGGGATCCAACCAAAGGGAGCACCACTCTAATAATGCAGAACAACCCTGCCTCTCCCTTTCTCCAGGGCCAGACACTTTCCCTTGGGAACAACCAGTGTTGATTCCCCATTCACCAAAACCCTAGGCCAGGACACTTGGTGAAGGTGTCCTGAGATAGGTGGCTTCTCAGAGCCAGGGCTGAAAACAAGCAGGGGGTCATGGTGCCCCAGCGGGGTGTCTGACCTGGGATTGGGGCAGTGTTTGGGAAACGGATGGGGTATTAAAGGCTACTTACGTGGATGGACTCCCTACTTCCAGCCTAGATGTTTCTGGGTGATTTGTTGGATTCTTGGAGAGGATGAGAAGACCAGATGGACCTGGAGCACCAGCAGATTCTGGGAGAACTGGGAAATGTGATCACTCTGTGAGTACTGTTGACAGCTGCGATGGGGGGTAGGGCAGACAGGCTGGGTGTATGTGGGTCAGAGTGTGTATATTCCTCCCAGATATTCACCTTCTTTCTGACTCCAAGTGACCTCCCATACCTAGTGGGCTCTTCTGGGACCCTCCTCAGATGAAAGGGTGACTGAGCACAGAAGACAAGGGCTCACACCGCAAGGAGGGCCTGCATCCAACACCCACCAACCCCAGCAAAAAGAAAAAGACTCGAGAAGGCAGGTGTGGAGGCACTGCGCCCCACCTCTGATTAAAGCCACCAGGCTCCCACCAGAGAGAGGAAGGGTGCAGATGTGCGGCTGTGTGGCTCCCACTGCTCCAGGCCAGGAGTTCTGTGGCACCCATCTTCACCCATTCCTGCATCTCCCTGTTTCCTGGGATACTGGCCACTAGGGATGGGGGTGGGATCCCCAGGTCAAAACACACCCCTACCCCCCACCCCTAGGGCACATTTGTGACAGGGCCATGGCAGACTGTGGGGAGGGGGAGGGTGGACTAGAGGAAGAGACAGAAAAGTGGAGACAGGAGGTGGAGGTCCGGATCAGTGGTTGGTTGATTGGATGGAGTGTTTCCAGGCTGTGGGCCCTCAGAGCCACCACTCACATGTACTAATGGGAGAAGCTGTAGGTGGTGGTTGTGGGTGCACATGGGCCCGTAGTCCTAGGACCAGGGACAGAGACCAATTCGGGGCCGCAAGCCGGCTATTGGTGCGCCATCTCCTCTGGGCGAATGTGAGAGTTGCAGCTGGTCTGAGCTGAAAGTGCCATGTTTGAAATGCAATGCTGCTGGAAGGGCGCAGGAGCACCTGCAGGCACATGGCAGGAATGCATGTGGCCTCTGCTCCTCTTCTTCAGCCAACACCACCCCCACCTCAGCCCCTCCTGTGGCCCCCTTGCCGGGACCTCAGTCTTAGGGCCACCACGGCCACCGTGCCTCCACGTGCCTTCCCATGGTGACGTGCCTGCTGCACCAGCTCCACGTGCTCTGTGCTTCCCACCAGAACCTGAACTATGATTAGAGAGGCTGCCAGCTGATGAAGCCACTTGCCCTTGTATGTACTCGCTCTGCTCTCTGCTCTCTCTCTGCCCCCACTTCTCTCATGGGCTGTGTTGCCCCACCCCTTGCCCTCCCCTGAGTTGTGACCCTGGCCATTGCTGCCATGGGAGTGTGCCTTGGGCCCCGCCCCCTCCTCCTCTTGGCCCCCTCCCCATCCTCCCCTTGGGCCTGGCCCGGACACCTGGCTGCAAGCCAAGCCTTGGCTGGAACCAAAGGCTTCCAGGCCATGGAAATTATAGCCTCACACCAGCTCATCACTCCCTCCCAACCCCAGTACCTGCCCAGGGTATCAAATCTCCCCTCAGCCCCACCGCTGGAGGAGACTCTCTTCCATGCCTCTCCAATCCACACACCAAAAGGTGCACAGTGACACTTGTGTGTATGTTTGTGTGTGTATGTTTGTCTGTGTGTATGCTAGTGTGTGTATGTTTGTTTGTGTGTGTTTGTGTGTGTGTGATTGTTGGGGATAACTACCTCTCAAGGACTCAGAACATAGTATCTTTTGACATGAGTCAGCACACAGCACACTTCAAAAAACAGCACAAAGCACCCTGTGTAAAGGACACAGCACAAAGCTCCCTTTGAAGGTCTCAGCATAAAGTACCCTGTGTAGAGTTCTCAGCACACAGCACCCTTTGATGGAGGGAGTCCATATCCCATAAGGTAATGGACTAAGTGCATGGCATGCTTTGATAAACTCAATGTGTACATTCTTTCCCAGGGACTCAGTAGATAGCACCCTGTGTTAAGACCACACACAGTCCCCTTTGAAGGGCTGAGTACATAGCACACTGTGTAAAATAGTGCACAGCACCCTTTGAAAAACTCAGCACACAGCACAATTTTGAAGGACTCAGAACATACCACATTGTCAAAGGACTCAGCACATAGCACCATTTGAAGGACAGTACAGAGCACCCTGAGTAAAGGACTCGGCACATGGCACTTGAAAAATTCACCTTATCCATCTCTTCTCAAGGGCTCAGCACATATCAGTACCCTTTGGGATGAATTAGTACACCGCACCTTTTGAAGAACTCAGCATACAGTAGCTGTGTAATGGACACAGCACACCGCACCCTTTGAAAAACCCAGCACGGCCCACTCTTCTCAGGGATTCAGCACATAGCACCCTTTGGGATGACTTAGCAAACAGGACTTTTTGAGGACTCAGCACAAAACCCCCATGTCGGAAGGACCCAGCAAACAGGACCCTATGAAGGACTCAGCATATAGCTGTATGTCACAAGTTCAGCTTTCATTAGAATTAGGGTGCTTTCTTCAGTATCACCATTTTTCAGAAACACTTGAAAAATCCTACTAGTTCATATTTAGCTAAACTGGGGGAGGGTCAGCTGAGGGTCTTGAACTCAAAACTTGGGGGCCTGCCCCTGAGCTCTTTGGTTCAATGCTAGAGCTCGCTCTAGCACTTGGAGGCACAGCTCCAATTTTTTTTTTTTGGTTTATTCTTTGACAGGTCTTACGGTGATTAGGAAGGCCAACTTGGGGTATCCATGGGCAAAGGCTCTTAGCTCGGCCTTGAGCTGACCTCTCCCTTCCTTGGGCCTCTGGGAGCCAGGCCTCCTGCTCTCTTGGCCTAGGGTGGAACATACCTGTTCTGGCATCAGCACTCAGGGTGAGCAAAAGTCAGCTTGGTCCTGGTCACTTCACCCAATTGAACTCTAGAGGACAATGACATGGGTCTGCATGTCCCACCTCTGGCCACGAGGAGGCAGCAGTCACACACCATAGGGATTGTACCTGTGAGTTATGTTTACTTTTATTGCCCTGGGGCCCCCATCATGCTTTGAAGCCACCCTGGACAGGAAAGTCCTTGAGACTCTTACATAAAATTAACCATCAAAAATCGAGTGGGGCTGTGGCTCAAATGGCAGAGCACTAGGCTTGAGCAAGAAAACTCAGGGATAGAGCCTAGGCTCTGAGTTCACACACACACACACACACACACACACACACACACACACACACGCACACACACCACATGCATGCAAAATCAGAGATTTCTACAGTGCAATCTTTAGGTATTCTCCACGTTTTCCCCACTAAACCTCATGGCTGTTGGCCTAGGTGTTTGATCCATACAAAACCGCCTGGCATCTTTAATTTTGTGGAACAGTATGGCTAGAAGGTCAGCCTTCCCCCATCCCAGATCCTTGATTGGCTTGTGGTCTATCCAGGCCCTTTGGGGCTCCTTATACAGACTCGCAACGATGCCTTCAAAAGGTTTCACATGGTGAAACTGGTGGCTCATACCTGTCATCCTAGATACTCAGGAAGCTGAGATCTGGAGGATTATGGTACCAAGCCAGCCTGGGCAGGAAAGTGTGTGAGATTCTTATCCTCGATGAATTATCAGAAAACAAGAAGTGTCCCTGTGGCTCAAGTTGTATAGTGCCAGCCTTGAGAAAAAGAGCTCAGGGACAGTGCTCAGAGCCAACAACAAGGAGAAGCATTGCATGTTGACTTTGGGAATGGTATGGGTCAAATATAATTGGAATTTTCAAGTGCTCCAAGACAAAGCAGTACCTCCTTTAGTCCTGCGTTCCTCCATCTCATCTCACACTCTGGCCTTGGCCATGCTTTGGTTAGCATGACTCTGGCTTGACAGGAGGGCTCCAAGGAGGATGATCTCAGAGCAATGGATGATCTCAGAGCAATCACCCTCACCACATCCTTCTGTTCACTCTGTTGTTTCTGATCTTTGCTACAGACCATCTTCCTGGAATCCATACATGAGGTCATTGCCAACATTATGGTGAGTGGTGAGTCTGGCCTAACTCAGGGCAGTCAGAGATGGAAGTCGGTCTGGGACTAGGAGCTTCTACCCTGTGTTTGGGCTGAGGCCAGGGCCGACATTTATTTCATCCTGAGCATTGAAGAGGTGAGGAGACAGTATAGAATCCACATTGAGTCAGCTAAGATTGGAATCTAGAGGATCACTTGTGTGAGGTAGGCTGTGGGGTCAGGGGGCCACTGTTCTTGGTACTCCTCTCTCAAGACTCCCCCCTTCTTCTCTCATCCCTGAATGTAGAAGAGAAACTTCAACTAAGTGGGTCCAAGAGGGGACAGAGGAGTATTTCTGTGTGAACGAGACTGTGCTTCATATTCATCCTAGCCCTTACTTCCTATTTATATGGGCTTGGGATGGGGAGAAATCATCCTAGCTGAGAATGTGCCTCAGTGGTAGAATGGTTGCATAGCATGCCTGAGACCAGGGGTTTCATTGCACACAGAAAAAGCTGGAAGGGGAGGTGGGGCTCAACTTTTAGAGCACCAGCCTTGATCAAAAAGATCTCAGGGACAGTGGCCAGACCCTGAGCTCAAGCCCCAGGACTGGAAGAACAAATCTTTGTTGGAGACTTTTCTTCCCTTTGCAAACAATTTATTGTTTGTGATAAGCATAACATGGGTCTCTTCCCTGGCCACCAATGGGCCATTAGATGTCCCTTGAATTTGGGCCACTTCCCTGCAGCCTCTGCCCTACCTGACCCAGTTTACCCCCATCTTGTGAAGATGGTGGCCTGAGAGAAGGCCACCTCCCACCTACTTCTGGTGGCTGTTGTGGCCTTTTAGAGTCAGTATGTCACATAGAGAGTTATTATCCACATCAGTCTAGAGAAGAAAGGGAGGGAGTGCTCCTTGCCTGAGCCCTCAAGCTGTTGGCGGCTCTGGATGTGGGGCATCTGCCACAGGATGTGTTCCATGGGGGAGTCACTATGGAGTTGGAACCCCGACCTCTCCTCTGGCAGTTTCCAAGCTGTCTTGAAGTTGCAATTCTTTAAAACCTTTCTGCTCCTCCGTCATTTCTCCCACCCCAGAGCCTGAGGCGTCTGAAGAAGTGGTTGGGGGGGCTCAGCCTGTGCTGGCATCTGGAGCCCACTGTCCATGCCTTCCCCTGCGAGGACCCACAGCAGCTCCTGCAGCTTCTCTTCTTCTCCATCTTCTCCTGGGAGAGCCAGCACATGTGATTGGCTTTCTCCTGACACAGCACATCCAGGACAATCATCTGCTCTTCACATGCCATGAGGGAATCCTTGATTGTGCGGATGTGTGCCGACAGCTGGCTACATTGACTCTGAAGCTCATCCACTGGACTCTGGAAGTCCACCTCATTAGACAGGTAGTGGATGAAGCAGATTTTCTTCTCAGATGCCCACGTGTCCCACTTGCCATCCCCATGCCAGCTGTGGTAGCAGCTCACAGAGCACGGGGCCTGTGGCTCCAGCTCTGTCTGGCACTGAGCTGCAGGTGGGCTGGACGACTGCAGCAGGGCTGCTGCTCCTGCAGCAGGAGTTTTCCCCTGTGGATCTCAGCCTCTGAGAGGGCTCGCAAATCCATGTACCTCTAGGTCTGGGCCATGTCTCCATCCTCTAGGATGGTCACATCAGGGGGAATAACCACCTCTCCTTTTCTTCCCCAGGACTCACACTTTCCACTTCCCCAGGGAAAGCCCGGAAGCTCAGCTGGGCCTGCAGGCGCTCCTCCTATTTTCTGGTTACTTCCAGGCACTTGAGAATGTCCTGCCACTTTGGGGGCAACAACAGGCCCCTCCAGTTGTTCAGGCCCTGCAGTTGCTTCAGCAGCTCCAGCAGCTGGGTCTGCCTCTGCAGGTGCTGCTGCAGGGCCTCCTTCTCAGAGTTCAGCCGCTCATTGGAGGCAATGTGCTGCTCACAGGTGGCTCTGAGTACCTGCATCTGGGCCAGGGACTGATCCTGCTGCTCCTGCAGCTCCCATGATGCTTGGCTCTCTCTCTCTCTCTCTCTCTCTTTCTCTCTCTCTCTCTCTCTCTCTCTCTCTCTCTCTCTCTCTTTCTCTTTCTCTCTCTCAGCCACCTCTTTCCATTCCTCTATCTTCTCCTCTGAATGGTCTAGGTATTCCCGCAGTTCTTTCTCCACCTGTTGCTCTGAGTCCAGGATGCTGGTGAGCTCCTCCTTCTCACCGCTCACCCTATGGAGAATGTCCCACAGCAGGGCCAGCTCTTTCTCTGGCTATGGGTCACACACACACATGCGCCTTGTGGGGTCTAGGGTATCTCCTGCAGATCCTTAGCCTTCTCCTCCAGTCTCTGCAGTTGCTCCTCCTGCTCTGTCTTCTGGAGGCATAGCTTCTGGTTTTCCTGGACCTGGATGTGACGTTGTTACTCCAGGTTTTTCAACTCCATCTGTGTGCAGTAGGCCTAGGCCTGCAACTGCAGCTCCACCTGAGATGGTCCTGTGGGGGGGCCATGGTTCTGTCAGCTTCTTTCTCAGTTCCCCCAGCTCATTCTCCAGCACCTGACTCGCGCTTCTCTCCTTCTCCTCTGTCAGTTGGTTCACCTGCTCATCAGCCACTGAGTCTCCCCTTTCCATGAGGACCTCTCAATGCTCAGGTCCTCTGTGAACATGTCTCTCACAAGACTTGCTGAGGTCACAATCTAGCTCAGGTTGTCCAGTAGTCTCTTCAGTAACTCATGCCCCACCAGCACTAGTTGGAACTTGCAGATTCTGTTCTTCTGGTGCTGTTCTCTGTCCAGAGCACTTCCAGCTTCTCCTGCATCTCTGTGTTCACTTGCTGCAGGCCATTGAAGCTTCTGGTCTTTTCCTCAAGCTGAAGGGTCACATCATTCAGCCGTTCAAAGAACATTTTCGTCTCCTTCTGTGCAGCAGTGACCGCAGATGCCACCATATCCAGCTCTGCCACACACCGCTCTGCGGCCTGCAGGTGGCTGGTAAGAGCTTCGTGCTCCATTTATCTGATATTGGCGACCTGGTTCACTTGGGCCGGTGCAGATTGTAAATCTCTTTCTGCTGAAACCAACCTCTGTATGGGTGACTTGTGGATCTCTAGCTCTGTTTGTGGTGCTTCATGTAACTGGGCAATCTTCTCCCTCTCTTTATCTAGTCGAACCTGCAGGTCTGTCATCTCCTGCTTCAGTGGTGAAATCTTAGCACTGAGTGCCTGATTTCTTCTTTTGCTGCAGTCCAGGGTGAGCACCAGGTGTCACTAGCACATCTGCAGATCCTTGATGGTATCAGGACCCTAGACACTCTGGCCTCTGGTGGCTTTGACTGTGTCCAAAGGCAGGGAAGGCCCACGGTCTGCATCACCTTTGGCCAGACCCTCTGTTGAGTCACACTCCCCAGTGGTGTTTGTCTAGGGGATCCCTCCCTTTTTTGTGTTCTTTGTTTTCTTGAATGTTGCAGGTTTGATGGGAGGATTCCTTTGCTGGTGTTCTGAAGGTAGTTTCTTGCCTGTAGCTCTTTCATAGAGTCCTGTTGTTTCAGATATCTGAGCACTGGGATGGGAAAGATGGGCTGGCCATGTTCCCAGGCTCTGGGGAATCCTCTATTCTCTCATTATCTGACTAGGACATCAATTTTCCACTCTACTCCAAAGTCGCCACATGTCTCATGCTCACCACTCAGCCTCCTCTACCTTCCTCAATTGCTGGTGGTAGTGTCAACCACCAAAGGGAATCCTGGTGCTGGGCATCATGGAATGTGGGTGTAGCCACCATTCTTGTATCCCATTGGTCAGAAAGAAACATGAAAGAATGGGGGTGTGGCCAGAATCCTGTGATGCAGGCAGCATGGGTGGAGTAAGGATGACAGCGGTTCCCCCAGAACCTTTCCCAGGGAACTTTGTCCAATCCAGTTGGGGACAAGAGGGTGACCTGCTTTAGCTGGATGACTGCACATATTGTTGTGTATGTCTGTTTGTTGCCAGTCCCGAACCTTGAACTCAGGATCTGGGCACAGTCCATTAGCTGCTTTTGCTTAAGGCTAGCCCTCTACCACTGTAGCCATATGGCTCTACTTCTGGCTTTATTGGCACTGAAGGGGTCTCAAGGACTTTCTTGCATAGGGTGACTTTCACTATGATCCTCCTATCACAGCCTTGTAAATATCAAGGAGGACTGCTGAGAGCCACGGGTGACTACCTAATCACTGGTCTTGCTGATGTTCTTGGACAGACCAGTGAGTTCCCTATCCTCAGGTTTAAGTGGTGGGTGCTGGAGCCTATAGTTTGAAACCTTATCCTGCCATCTCCAAATGGCAGAAGATCATAACAAACTCATTCCTATCCATATGAATACCAGTGGAATGTGATGTATGTCATGATTGAATGGGCCGTTCTTGAATGATTCTAGGATAAAATTATACACAATTATATTATAAGACACTGATCAATTTTAATTAATACTTCATGAATCATTTAAATAATCACATTCAGGCGAGTTCCGGGAAGATGGCGGAGGAAAAGCTGGAATCTGAACAAGCTCTTGCATAGAAAGCAGTTTCAGAGTTCCAGTGAACAGTCCCAAGCCAGAGAATCACACCAAGTGTGCCATCACAGGACAGAGAGTTAGTCAAGAGAGGGGAAGCCAAGCAGACACATCTGAGCGCCTGCCAGCAGCTGCCGCTGCGGCGGCACGGTCGCGGTGGCGACCACCGCCCCGGGGGCATACCTGAGACACAGTCCGGGACAAAGGAGCCAGACACAGCAGACGAGCGGATTCTACTCAACACCAGCAAGAACCGACAAGGAGCGGACAACTTCATCATGCACTTTGCAGACCAGAGACTACCCAGGATCCAAGACTCGGGGTGAGTAGAAGCCCGACTTCCTCACTCCTTCTCAGGGAGCAGAGGAGGGAAGGCCACCCCTCCCCCCCAGCACCGGTGATCTCCATCTTGGATACCGACAAAGCTCGGAGGAGTGCCTAGCTCCAGCTCAGGCCTTGGAATAAAACTAGTCATTTAGCAGGTCACAAGAACTTAACGGCGAAGTGACCTCACAGACTCAGTTCCATCCAGGGAAAAGTCACCCAGCTCAGGCACCAGCCATTGGAGTGGCTCTCCTCACTGGGTAACCAGAGCCAGAGGCTGCCCCTCCCTCGAGCAGCCACCACAATCAATTGAAAAACAGAAACCCTGAGAATGGCTCCAGGCTGGGTGCTGTGAGATTTTTTTTCACAAAATAGCCCCAGGGAAAAGCTACTGTTTGTTGAAAGGCCTCAACTCTACCCAGAACCTAGCCTCTTCACTGCATCCCCCTCTTTTGTGATTCTCAAAGCAGATCACCCTCCCAGTAAACTAACCTGGGAAGGGGATCTCAAAATCTTGGGTGAAGCAGAGCATTTTTCTGCTTGTTCCGACAAACTGACTTAAGAAACCAATCAAGCGACAGGACCTCAAGCTGACCAGAGACTCCAACCACACTCTGGTTACAGACAAAAGGGAGATACAGGACTCTTCCCACCCCTCCACCCCCCAAAAAAAAATCAAAGAACTTTTTTTTTCTTCTTCTTCTTCTTTTCTTTTTTTCTTTTTTTTGTTTTGTTTTTTTTTTCGTTTTTTGTTACCTTATATATATATAAACTTTTTTTTCCTTTTCTAAAACATTTATTAATCTTTAATTTTTGCCTCTTCTGAAAAAATAATTGTTTTCCAGTAACTTTTTTTTTTCTCCTCTTATAATTTTTACTTTAGGAATACGTGAATGTGTGTTTTCCTTTCTTTTCCTGTCTTCTTTCCCTTTTTCTTTCATTCTTAATTATCTTTTTGTTTTTTGTCTAGCTCTACTGAACTTCTGATCTTTTCTTCTCACTTTCCTATCCTTTCCACATTTTCCTCTTTTGTTCTTCTTTATGTGACTTAACTCTTGTCCTGCACATCCTCAGATAAACCGGTAGTTAACTAGTAGACCCTATTCCCCATTGTATACACACTTAATCCACAAACTTATTACTCAATTCAAAACCTCTGAGACTTAAATTCATTAATAGCAGTACTACCTCTTTATACCTATATAATATTTTAAGCATTTTTTTAAAGTTTTCCACATCTCCTCTATGTCCCTCCGTTTCTCTCAACATATTCACATTCCTCTCTAAATAGATGGTCTTTTAATCTCTATAATAACATTAATTTTTACGTTTCTATTTTTTTTTCTGGTCTCTTTTCATTCCCCTTTCCCTTTCTTCTTTTTCTCTCTCTCTCTACTTGCATCCTACCCAACCTATTTCCTGCATTGTGATTAGGACATAGTTAACTCTCCTTGTGCCTCCCCACACCAATCTATTCCTATTTTTTACCCACATCTCTCCCTAACCCTAATAATTTCTGGTTTTCCAAATTCTTCTTTGCGGTTCAAAGTCCTTTAACATATAGTTGTTTGATGTCAAATAGATGTATCTGTTGAACTAGATTGTATCTGTAGATTATTGACTGTACAAATGCAAACTTTGGTTGGTGGTTGCCTTAAGATAGTGTTCTAGCACAAAACTGGTGCTAACTTCATCTCAAATGGGCAGAGTAAGCTGGAAAAACACAAGAAAAATGGCAAATTCGGGTATCTCAATTCCAAATCTTGATAATCAGGGGTTAGAACAGATAATGAATAATCCAGAGGAGAGTTCCCAAATAGCTCTACAAACACTGCTGGCAAACATGATATATGAGAAGTTTGACAACGTACAAAGGACCCTGTATGAGCGTGATAGGGAGAGAGAGGAGGCATCCCAGAAGTTTATACAGGAATATCATAAGCGTGAGGAAGCTACTCAAAAACTGATACAGGATTTGCGTGAAAAACTTGAGAATACTCAAAGCGAAAGGGAGGAATGGCGTAAGCAGGCTGAGAACACTCAAAGAGATCTGCAGGAATCCCACGAACGGGAGGAAGCTAATCAAAGAGTAATACAGGAATTGAGAGACCAGGTAGAGAACACACAAAGATCACTAAAGGCATTCATGGAATCCATTAACAAAGAGCTGAAGGAAGTCAGGGAGACCACAAAGGGAATGCTGAATGGAACCCAACAGAAGGAATGGGAGCCCAAAGAAACCATAACCAATCAACTAAGTGATTTGAGGACAAACACTGAACACCAAATTAAGGAAGTAAAGAAATTCATACAACACCTAAAACAGAGCTTCAACAAAGAACTTGAAGCCATCAAAGCTGACCAACTAGAAGGAAAAGAGATAAAAACAAAGTAGAGAGTCTTGACAGCAGGTTAGACCATGCAGAAGATCGAATCTCAGGGATTGAAGACAGCCTAGATATTATACAGAAAGAACATACAACCATCCAAGACAAGTCCAAGAAATATGATAGATCTATCCAACACCTGGAAGACACCATCTGAAGGCCTAATCTAAGGATAATGGGTGTAGAGGAGCACCTAGAAACAGAAGTTAATGGTCTAGGAAATTTGTTTAACAGGATCCTAGCAGAGAACTTCCCAAACATGCAAAAAGATAGGTCTGTCCAGATACAAGAAGCCTTTAGAACCCCAAATAGACCAGACCAGAATAGGACATCCCATCGTCACATTATAATCCACACAGGATCAACTCAGACCAAGGAAAAGATCCTTAAAGCTGTCAAGGAGAAAAGGGTAATCACCTATAATGGGAAACCAATTAGAATCACCTCATCAGAGACAATCAAAGCAAGAAGAGCCTGGAATGATGTATGCCATGCCCTAAAAACAAACAACTATCAACCAAGAATACTGTACCCAGCTAAACTCTCCGTCATAACTGAAGGCCAAATAAAAACCTTCCATAGCAAAGAAAAATTGAAACAATACATCTCCACCAAACCAGCCCTACAAAAGATTCTTAAAGATGTCCTACACATAGAAAACCAACAAGACCGCAATAAAGGCCAAGAAACTGCACCCAAACGGAGAATCCAAAAACCATAGGAAGAACCCAGTTTTCACAGCCCCCAAGAAGGTAGATAACATGGCAGGAACTCCCAAATACCTCTCTGTCCTATCTCTTAATGTTAATGGACTGAACTCTCCAATTAAGTGACATAGACTGTCTAGTTGGATTAAAAACAAGAACCTTCTATCTGCTGCCTGCAGGAGTCCCATCTTGCCCGTAAAAACAAACACATTTTCAATGTTAAAGGCTGGAACAAAATCTACCAAGCAAACGGACCCCATAAACAGGCGGGAGTTGCAATCCTAATATCAGATAAAATAGACTTCAAATTAAAATTCGTGGGAAGAGATAAAGAAGGTCGCTACATACTAATTAAAGGATCTCTCCTTCAGGAGGATATTACAATTCTAAATATCTATTCGCCAAACAATGGAGCACCCAAATTTATCAAAGAAACACTACTTTCCCTCAAATCCCATATAGATCCAAAGACATTAATTGTTGGGGATTTTAACACACCACTCTCCCCACTAGATAGATCAACTCGGCAAAAACTCAATAGAGAAACCTCAGATCTAAACAGCTGCATAGATCAAATAGACTTAACAGACATCTACCGAACATTTCACCCAGCAGCATCAGAATACACGTTTTTCTCAGCAGCACATGGAACGTTTTCTAAAATAGACCACATTTTAGGCCACAAAGCAAACTTGTCTAAATTCAGAAACATTGAAGTTATACCTTGCATTCTCTCTGACCACAAGGGAATAAAATTAGAACTCAACACCAAAAGCCACCAAAGAAAGTCCGGTATCACATGGAGGCTGAACAACACACTGCTGAATCATGAGTGGGTCATGGAAGAGATTAGAAAGGAAATTCAAATGTTCATGCTATTCAACAAAAATGAACACACAAAATACCAGCTCCTCTGGGACACAGCAAAGGCAGTACTCAGAGGCAAGTTTATAGCTCTGAGCTCCTACATCAACAAATTGGAGAGATCTGAAAATAACAATCTAATGACACATCTAAACCTCGTTGAAAAAGAGCAGCAAGATAAACCCCAATCCAGTAGATGGAAAGAAATAATCAAAATTAAATCAGAATTAAATGAATTAGAATCCAAAAAAACTATAGAAAGAATAAACAAAACAAAGAGTTGGTTGTTCGAAAAACTTAACAAAATTGACAGACCCTTAGCAAATCTTATCAGAAAAAGAAGAGAACACACCCAAATTAATAAACTCAGAGATGAGAATGGAGACATCACCACAGAAACAAGCAAGATTCAGAACATTATAAGGGAATACTTCTCAAAACTTTATGCTAATAAGTTTGAGAACTTGACAGAAATGGACCTCTTCCTAGCAAATATTAACATGCCAAAACTAAACCAAGATGAGTTAAACTATCTTAACAGGCCCATATCAAGCATTGAAATAGAAACAGCAATAAGAGACCTCCCAGCTAAGAAAAGTCCAGGACCAGATGGTTTTCAGCGGAATTTTACAAGGCCTTCAAAGCAGAGCTCACACCAATTCTCCTCCAACTCTTCAATGAAATTGAAAGAGAAAGCTCACTACCGAACACATTCTATGAAGGCGTCATAACCCTCATCCCAAAACCAGGCAGGGACTCATCAAAGAAAGAGAACTATAGACCCATTTCTTTGATGAACATTGATGCAAAACTTCTCAACAAAATTTTGGCCAACCGACTTCAACAATTCATCCAAAAAATCATACACCACGATCAAACAGGATTCATTTCAGGGATGCAAAGCTGGTTCAATATACGCAAATCAATTAATATTATTCATCACATCAACAGGAACAAGAATAAGAACCACATGGTTATCTCAATAGACGCAGAAAAAGCATTCGACAAGATCCAACACCCCTTTATGATGAAGGTTTTGGAAAAATTAGGAATCCATGGAACATTCCTCAATACAATAAAGGCTGTATATGACAAACCTACAGCCAGCATTATACTCAATGGTGAAAAACTAAAGCCATTTCCCCTTAACTCAGGAAGAAGAAAAGGATGCAAACTCTCTCCACTTCTCTTCAATCTAGTTTTAGAATGCCTAGCTACAGCAATAAGACAAGATGCAGACATAAAGGGGATCCAAATAGGGAAAGAAGAAATAAAACTCTCCCTCTTTGCAGATGACATGATCTTGTATTTAAAGAATCCCATAGACTCCACTCCCAAATTACTCAAGCTGATTCAAAACTTTGGCAAAGTAGCAGGTTATAAAATTAACCCCCCAAAATCAATGGCTTTTCTGTATGCCAACAATGAGAAAAGTGTGGCTGAAATTAGGAAAGCAGCTCCATTTGTAATAGCCCCACAAAAATAAAATACCTAGGAATTAACTTAACTAAAGAAGTGAAGGACCTCTATGATGAAAACTTTAAAATCTTGAAAAAGGAAATCAACACAGAACTTAAAAATGGCAAAACCTCCCATGCTCCTGGATTGGAAAGATTAACATCGTGAAAATGGCAATACTTCCCAAGGCTATCTACAAATTCAACGCAATACCTATCAAAATTCCACCCTCCTTCTTCAAGGAAATAGAAGAGGCAATCCAAAAATTCATATGGAACAATAAAAGACCCCGAATAGCAAAAACGCTCCTCAACGGAAAGAACACTGCTGGAGGAATATCAATACCAAATTTCAAACTCTACTATAAAGCCATAGTAATCAAAACAGCTTGGTATTGGCATAAGAACAGACCTCAGGACCAATGGAATAGAATTGAAAACCCAGAAATGAACCTACAGACCTATAGCCATCTAATCTTCGATAAGGGAACTAAAACAATAGAATGGAAGACAGACAGCCTCTTCAGTAAATGGTGCTGGCAAAACTGGTTAACTACATGTAGAAAACTTAAGCTAGATCCTTATATATCACCCTGCACCAGAATCAACTCCAAATTGATCAAAGACCTTGAACTCAAAGCAGACACTCTGAAAACATTACAGGATGGAATAGGAGAAACCTGGGTCTCCTTGGCTCAGGCAGAAATTTTCTGAATAGAGACCCGGAAACACAACAAATCAAAGAAAGGTTGGACAAATGGGATTGCATAAGGTTGCAGAGCTTCTGCAGGGCAAATGACATAGCTAGCAAGATCAATAGAAAGCCCACGGATTGGGAGATCTTTACTAGCCATACAACGGACAAGGGTCTCATATCTAAAATATACTTGGAACTCAAAAAATTAAACCACCCAACAACAAACCCTCAAAGAAACAACTGCCCAATAAGTAAGTGGGCGAAAGACTTAAAGAGAAGCTTCTCTGAAGAAGAAAGAAGGATGGCCAATAGACACATGAAGAAATGTTCAACATCTCTAGCCAAAAAAGAAATGCAAATCAAAACAACATTGGGATATCACCTCACTCCAGTTAGAACAGCAAAAATCAAGAACTCTAACAACAACAGATGCTGAAGGGGATGTGGACAGAAAGGAACCTTACTTCATTGTTGGTGGGAATGTAAACTTGTTCAACCACTTTGGAAAGCAGTATGGAGGTTCCTCAAAAGACTTCACACAGAACTCCCCTATGACCCAGCAATCCCACTTTTGGGCATTTACCCAACTGATCACAAACAAGACCACACTAAAGCTACCAGCACAACTATGTTTATTGCAGCATTATTTACCACAGCTAAGATATGGAACCAACCCAGATGCCCGTCAGTAGATGAATGGATCAAGAAAATGTGGATATATACACAATGGAATTCTATGCCTCCATCAGAAAGAATGACATTTCCCCATTTGTTAGGAAATGGAAAGGCTTGGAAAAAATTATATTAAGTGAAGTAAGCCAGGCCCAAAGAAACATAGGTCCCATGGTTTCCCTTATTTGCAATATCTAGTATATGTATGAGTCAAGCAGAAAAAGTCAGATAATGTGATGTTAGGAAAACAAACCCTCAAATATGTATTTTAATGTTTTTGTTTCTTTCATGCATGTGTTTCTAACGCGTTTATAAGATTATTTCTTTGTTGCTTTGTATGTCCCTCCCACACAGTGTAACCCCCGCTTTCACTATATTTGATGTCAGTATAACATGTGGAGGAGACGGGGACAAACAAGTCGTTTAAGGATTCAGGTGGACCTGTTGCAACAATGAGAAGTACAAAATGTCATGTCAAAACCAGCTTTACAATGTCGGTGTGGGGGGGGGAGGGGGGTATGATTGGGCGGGAGGGAGGGGGGAGGCTGGGAAGGGAGGTGAAGGGTAAACAAAGGAGGAGGCTGCAATGCTTGGTAAGAAATGTATGCATTATCCTGCCCATGTAATTGTAACCCCTCCGTACAATGTGTTCTCAAATAAAATAAAATAAAATTTAAAATTTAAATAAATAAATAATCACATTCATTAAATGGAGGCATAATGAAAAACCTAAGAATTGGGCATTACATAGTATAGAGATGCCATTTTTCTGCCAGGACTTTCTTTAGTTAATTGGTATATACCATTTTCTGAATGTAGTTTGGTATATGAAACTAGGATATATTATACCTGACCTGATAATCAATTGTTCAAACAGTTTTATCAGAAATGCTTATATCCAAATGTAGAGTGTAATCCAAGTTATGTATATTTGAAGACAATGCTTGATTAGTCCTCTTCTCACATTACTCATTCCCTTCTTGTGAACAATACACATTGTAAGGAAATTCTTAGAATGTGTTGGAGAAATTGGTTGACTTCAAACCAGTGAGTTACTCTATACTGAATTTTGTTTACTTTATATCTAGAAAAGCTAAATTCTTACTTTATCATTTTCCTTAGGCTTTATACTCAGATTTAATCTCTGATCGGTGGCAAAGATATAAATATTTTTTTAACAGTAGCAAAATTCAGGCTGAGGAATCTAGGTACAATGATACTCATGCAGATAGGCCTCATCAGTCATGAGACCATGATATCAAAATGTTAACCAATGCTTACTGGAGTCATGCTTATGAGATTTTGTGTATTATAAACAGTGGTTAGTAGATTTTTTTGTAATCAACATCATTTCATGGGATAGGAACTGAAGTGAGACATTATACTCAGAACAAAATTTAATGAGGCATCCAAAATTAGTTACTAAGATACACATCATGTAACACAATGTTTTGAAAATGCAAGCTAAAGGAAATAATTTATAAAAAATCAACATTTACAATAAATACAGAATCAGTATGACTGATTTTTCTTTTACCCCAGTTGCAATAGGGCTTACATGATGATTATATGTTTAGTTAGGTCTTGATATTTAGTTGGAGAAGTTCTTTCATATATTCATTTGTCAGATCGAAGAGGAAATGAATTCCTTGCCAGACTCTACACCCATAATAATGTTACAGATGTATACTGATACTATGCCAAAGTTTCAAATCTGCACGAGTAACTTGGGGTCTTTTTTGGATCTAAATAAATAGATATGCAATTTTGTCAGAACTAGAAAGATTTTGACCACCATTTATTAAACTATTATTTTCTAGAAACTACTTCTCTCTTTTCATGAGATTTTTAATTTCCTTCATATCATGTGTTGATGTTTTCCTTTAGATAAGCCACATTCAGTCTTCTACAAAGTGTAATTTGGAGTAGTTTAAAATTATGTACACTCATGTACAATGCTCAGATTCAACTATTTGCATATTTTTTTTTGTTAAATCAGTAGGAATTAGTTCTCAATATGGATACTATTGGAGTTATTCATTACATTTCTGAATTTCTTAAGTATGTCATGATTTTGTTATTTTATTCTTTTAAATATGTGCAGATCTCACTCCGCATACAGTCACATTTGTTTTAAACAATTTTATCCATTCAAGTGATTTGCTATATTAGGTTCATCTAGATGAATTTAATTACAAATTAACACAACCATATTTCTGAGACACAATTATCCTTATGGCTCTACGCCATGTTAACATGTAAAGTCGTTTATGGATACAGGTGGACCCGATGCAACAATGAGAAGTACAAGTTGTCATGTCAAAAACGAACTCTACAACTTTGGTGCGGGGGGTGGGGGGCCCGGGAGGGAGATTGGGTGGGGGGGGTGGAGGGAGGCTGGGAAATGATGTGAAGGGTAAACAAAGGAGGAGGCTGCAATGCTTGATAAGAAATGTACTCATTATCTTGCCCATGTAATTGTAACCCCTCTGTACTATGTTCACAAAAAATAAAAATAAAAATTTAAAAAAAGACAAAAAAAAAAGAACATAGTAGATTCTGCACATTAAAAAAAAAAAAAAAACAAACTGGGCACAACATGCTTTTGTTCCTGGGGGAGTTCTACTTTGTTGGCTGTTTTTCCAGTTGTGACTTCAACATATGTGAGCATTTTATTTCAGTTGTTTTGTGTCTATATGTTGTTTCCTATAACAGAAAGTACAAAAAGAATCAATGATTTATAACTTTTCCAAATAGAATTCTAACAGAGACACTCGAAATGTTGTGACAACTGGGGATAGGCAGGTCTTCATAAAGAGACATGGTTTGACATGATTTGAATTCTTCCTCCTTGCCGGGCACCGGTGGCTCACTCCTGTAATCCTAGCTACTCAGGAGGATCACGGAGATCTGAGGATCACGGTTCAAAGCCAGCCTGGGCAGGAAAATCTATGAGACCCTTATCTCCAATAAACCATTAGAAAACCAGAAGTGGAGCTGTGTCTCAAGCGGTAGAGTGCTCACCTTGAGCTGAAGAGCACAGGCACAGGGCTCTAGCCCAGAATTCAAGCCTCACGACTGATGAAAAAAAAAAGATTGAATTCTTCCTCCTCTTGCCTCACTATTTCCAATAGTACTATTGCAAAGACATAAGTGGAAAGAAAATAATTTTGTCTGTATGAATTCAGAATTTTTGTTTCAATTGGGACACCCTACACATTCATACTTCATTATAACTTGAAAATCTTCTTTCCTTCGTTTAAAATCACAGATTTGAATTTATAATCCTAGAATAGCAGCTACTAATTTATATGAAATGATCCAAACTATTTTCACTTCTATATGTAATATAGAGTGTAATAATAATAATATGTAATATAGTATGTAATAATTGACTTTGGGGAAAGTCAATAACTGTGGATTTTTGTGAGATACTGAGTAATAGTAAAACTTATATATGATTCGATTAAAAAATTCACAGTTACATCTAAAAATAAATCATAGTTATAAATTAATGCTGAAAAAGTAAGAATTGTTTATTGGAAAAAGCCAGAAGTTTCAATAAGCTTCCTTTTTAAAAATTATCTTAGATCTGGGCTTTGTTGGGTGATGTCTCTAATCTTAGCTACCCAAAAGTCTGAGATCTGAGGATAGTGGTTCAAAGTCAGCCTGGGCAGAAAAGTCTGTGAAACTCTTATCTCCAATATATCTCTTGAAAACTAGAAACAGCACTGTAGCTGAAGAGATACAGTGGTATCCTTCAGCTGAAGAGAGGAGGGACAGTGCCCAGGCCCAGAGTTAGAGCCCCTACGACCGACAAAACAAAATTGACATGAATTTTACTTTATTTAATGATTTTTTTATTGTGAAAATACAAACAGAGTGTTTACAATTACATGAACAAGGTAATGAGTACATTTCATATCAAGCATTTTTGCCTCCTCCTTTGTTTCGCCTTCCCATCTCTTCATATCTCCCCTTCTACCAACCCACCACTCCCTCTGTACCAAAGTTGAAAAGTTCATTTTTCGACATAATGTCTTGTACATGTCATTGTAGTAATTAGACCTCCTGTACAACAATTTGTTTTTCCCTTGCCATCCCCAAATTATACCAACATCAAATGCAGTGAAAACAGGGGTTATACCGTGGGAGAGGGCCATAAAAAGCAACAAATAAATCATGTCATAAATATGGCAGACAAAATAGCAAGAACAAAAAACAATTTGAGTCCTTATCTTAGGGTTCATTTTTCCTTACATCAACTTGTCTGACAGTTTCTGTTTGTCTCAGACATATACTAGTTATTGCAAATAGGGGAAACCATGGCAGTTATGTTTCTTTGGGCCTGGATTACTTCACTTAATATAATTTTTTCCAAGGCTTTCCATTTCCTAACAAATGGGGCAATGTCATTATTTACGATGGACGCATAGAATTCCATTGTGTATATATACCACATTTTCTTGATCCATTCATCTACTGAGGGGCATCTGGGTTGGTTCCAGATCTTAGCTATGGTAAATAATGCTGCAATAAACATAGTTGTGTTGGTAGCTTTAGTATGGTATTGTTTGTAATCATTTGGTTAAATACCCAAAAGTGGGAGTGCTGGGTCATCAGGGAGCTCTATGTAGAGTCTTTTGAGGAAGCTCCATACTGATTTCCAAAGTGGTTGAACAAGTATACAGTCCCATCAATATCCCCACCAGCTTCTGTTGTTATTAGAGTTCTTGATTATAGCCATTCTAACTAGCGTGAGGTGGTATCTCAATGCTGTTTTGATCTGCATTTCTTTTATGGCTAGGGAGTTTGAGCATTTCTTCATGTGTCTATTCGCTATCCTTATTTCCTCTTCAGAGAAGTTTCTCTGTATGTCTCTAGCCCACTTATTTATTGGGGAGTTCTTTCTTTGAGGATTTGTTGTTGGGGAATATAATTTTTTGAGGTCCAGGTATATTTTAGATATGAGACCCTTGTCTGATCTATGGCTAGTGAAGATGCTCTCTGAATCTGTGGATTTTCTATTGATCTTGCTAGCTTTGTCCTTTGCCAGGCAGAAGCTCTGCAATTTCATGAAATCCCATTTGTCCAACCATTCTTTGATTTTTCATGTTTCTGGGTCTCTATTCAGAAAATTTCGGCCTGAGCCAAGGAGACCCAGGGTTTCTCCTATTCCATCCTGTAATGTTTTCAGGGTGTCTGCTTTGACTCCGAAGTCTTTGATTAATTTGGAGTTGATTCTGGTACACGGTAATATATAAGGATCTAGCTTTAGTTTTCTACAAGTGATTAACCAATTTTGCCAGCACCATTTACTGAACAGGCTGTTTTTCTTACATTCTATTTTTTTTAGCTCCCTTATCGAAGATTAGGTTGTTATAGGTCTGTAGGTTCATTTCTGGGTTTTCAGTTCTATTTCATTGGTCCTGAGGTCTGTTCTTGTACCAATACAAGCTGTTTTGATTACTATGGCTTTGTAGTAGAGTTTGGAATTTGGTAGTGATATTCCTCCAGCACTGTTTTTTCTGTTAAGGATCATTTTTGCTATTTGGGGTCTTCCATTGTACCATATGAATTTTTGGATTGCCTCTTCTGTTTTCTTGAAGAATGAGTTTGGAATATTGATAGGTATCACATTGATTTGGTAGATAACCTTGGGAAGTATTGCAATTAGCACGATGTTGATCCTTCCAATCCAGGAGCATGGGAGGTTTTTCCACTTTCTAAGTTCTGTTTTTACTTTCTTTTTCAGGTTTTTAAAGTTTTCATCATAAAGATCCTTCACTTCTTTGATTAAGTTAATTCCTAGGTATTTTATTTTTCTCGGGGCTATTATGAATGGAGTTGCTTTCATGATTTCAGCCACACTTCTCATTGTTGGCCTGCAGAAAAGCCACTGGTTTTTGAGAGTTAATTTTATACTATGCTTCTTTACCAAAGTTTTGAATCAGCATGAGTAATTTGGGAGTGGTGTCTCTGAAATTCTTTAAATACAAGACTATGTCATCTGCAAAGAGTGAGAGTTTTACATCATCTTTCCCTATTTGGATCCCTTTTATGTTTGCATCTTGTCTTATTACTGTAGGTAGGCATTCTAATACTAAATTGAAGAGAAGTGGGGAGAGTCGACATCCTTGTCTCGTTCCTGAGTTAAGAGGAAATGGCTTTCGTTTTTCACCATTAATTATAATGCTGGATGTAGATTTGTCATATACAACCTTTATTGTATTGAGGAATGTTCTCTGGGTTCATAGTTTTTCCAGAGTCTTCATTATAATGGTGTGTTGGATCTTGTGAAATTCTTTTTCTGCATCTATTGATATATCCATGTGGTTCTCATCATTGCTCTTGTTGATGTGATGAATTATATTATCTGATTTGCATATATTGAACCAGCTTTGCCTCCCTGAAACAAATCCTGTTTGATCGTGTGTATGATTTTTTGGATGAATTGTTGAAGTTGATTAGCCAAAATTTTGTTGAGGTGTTTAACATCCATGTTCATCAAAGAAATGGCTCTATAGTTCTCTTTCTTTGATGAGTCCCTGCCTGGTTTGGGATAACGGTTATGTTGGCATCATAGAATGAATTGGTAGTGAACTTACTCTTTCAATTTTTTTGAATAGTTGGAGGAGGTTTGGTGTGAGCCCTGCTTTGAATGCCTTGTAGAATTACGCTGTAAATCCATCTAGTCCTGGGCTTTTCTTAGATGTGAGGTCTCTTATTGCTGTTTCTATTTCTATGCTTGATATGGGCATGTTAAGTTAATTTAACTCATCTTGGTTGAGTTTCGGCATGTCGATATTTGATAGGAAAAGGTCCATTTCTGCCAGTTCTCAAACTTATTAGCATAAAGTTTTGAGAATATAATGTTCTGATGGTGATGTTCCCATTCTCATCTCTGAGTTTGTTTATTTGGGTGTGTTCACTTCTTTTTCTGATATGATTTGCTAAGGGTCTGTCAATTTTGTTAATTTTTTTGACGAACCAACTCTGTTTTGTTGATTCTTTTTATGGTGTTTTTGGATTCTAATTTAGTTAATTCTAATTTAATTTTAATTATTTCTTTCTGTCTACTGGATTGGGGTTTATTTTGCTGATCTTTTTGAAGGAGGTTCAGATGTCTTATTAAATTGTTGGTTTCAGATCTCTCTAATTTGTTGATGTAGGAATTCAGAGCTATAAACTTGCCTCAGAGTACTGTTTTTGCTGTGTCCCAGAGGAGCTGGTAATTTGTGTGTTCATTTTTGTTGAATATCATGAACATTTGCATTTCCTTTCTAATCTCTTCCATGACCCACTGGTGATTCAACAGTGTGTTGTTCAGCCTCCATGTGTTACAGGCCTGTCTTTGGTTGCTTTTCATGTTGAATTCTAATTTTATTCCCTTAGATGCCATTTCTTGGCTGTTGTCTGGTTAGTTTTCTAGGATATCTTTAAGTACCTTTGTAGGGCTGGTTTTGTGGAGATATATTGTTTCAATTTTTCTTTGCTATGGAAAATTTTTATTTGACCTTCAGTTACGAAGGAGAGTTTAGCTGGGTATACTATTCTTTGTTGTGGTTTGTCTTTAGGGCATGGAATACATCATTCCAGGCTCTTCTTGCTTTAATCATCTCTGCTGAGAAATCTGAGGATATTCTAATTGGTTTCCTTGTATAGGTGATTGGCCTTTTCTCCTTGACAGCTTTCCTTTCCTTGGTCTGAATTGATCCTGTGCGGATTATAATGTGACCAGGACATGTCCTGTTCTGTTCTGGTCTATTTGGCTTCTTGTATCTGAATAGGCCATAGGCCTATCTTTTTGCATGTTTGGGAAGTTCTCTGTTAGAATTCTGTTAAATAAATTTCCTAGACCATTAACTTCTGTCTCTAGGTGCTCCTCTATATCCATTATCCTCAGATTAGGCCTTCTGATGGTGTCTTCCAAATATAGAATAGATCTATCATATTTCTTGGATTTATCTTGGATATTTGTATGTTATTTCTCTATAATATCTAGGCTGTCTTCAATCCCCAAGATTTGATCTTCTACCTGGTCTAACCTACTGTCAAGACTTTCTATTTGTTTTTAATTTCTTTTCCTTCTAGTTGGTCGGCTTTGATGGCTTCAATTTCTTTGTTGGAGCTTTGGTTTAGATCTTGTATGAGCTTTACTTCCTTAATTTGGCTTTCAGTGTTTATTCTCAGATCACTTAGCTGATTGGTTATGGTTTCCTTGGACTCCCATTCCTTCTGGCAGGCTCTATTCTGCATTCCCTTTGTGGTCTCCTTGAATTGTTTCAGCTGTCTCTTTATGGATTTTTTTAATGCCTCTATTTATCTCTGTCTATTCTCATCATGCTCTTGCAATTCCTATATTACTCTTTGATTAGTTTCCTCACATTAAAGCAATTCCTGTAATTCTCTATGACTGTTCTCAACCTGCTTATGCAATTCATTTATTAAACTTTAAGTAGCTTCCTAATTCTCACAAGATTCCTGTACTACACTTTGGATTGCCTCCTCTTGGTCCCTATCACGCTCACACTGAGACTTTTGCAAATTTTCAATTATTTCAATCACCATGTTTACCAATAGTGTTTGTAGAGCTTTTGGAGAAATATTAATTATTATTATTATCATTAACTATTCTTATTATTATTATCATTAACTATTCTGTCACCTGATTATCATTAGTGGGAGTTCAGATACTTGGACTTGCCATATTTCTTGTGTTTTTCTGGCTTGTTCTGCCTATTTAGTATGAAAATAACAGCAATTTTGTGCTAGAACACTATTTTAAGGTAAGTATCAACCAGAGTCCTTCAGTTGCACAACCAAAATGGCTTCAGATACAATCTAGTTCAACAGATACAGTCTATTCTGAATCAAACAACCATGGATTAATGGGTTAAGAACAATGAAGAAGGATTGGGCAAACCAGAAATTGTTAGCTTCAGGGAGAAATGTGGGGAAAAACAGGACTAGAGGGATGTGGAGAGGTAAAATGAGAGTAAATGTAACCAATTCCTAATCTCTGAGAGGGAAATGGATTGGACAGAATCATAGGAGAGAAATTTTTTTAAAAAAGAAAAAAATGGGAAAACAAAAATTTAAATTTAAGAAATGAAACACTTAAAAATTATGTAAGTTTAAAGAAACGAAATTGAGAGAAGAAAAGTATAGGATGAGAGGAGGGGAGGGATAGAAAGGAAACGTGAAAACTAAAAAATAATTTTTTTTAAATTAGTTACTTGAAAATTATGTAGGTAAAAAGAGATAATACTGCTATTAAAGAAGTTAAGCCTAAGTGGTTGTGACTGAGTAATAAATTTCTGGCTTAAGTATGTACATAATGGGGGACAAAGTCTAACAATTGAGATAGGTATGTATCTGGAGTTGAGCAGAACAGTAATTAAGTCATGCAAAAAATAAAAAAAGAGAGAAAAAATGAAAACAATAAAAAGGACCAAAAGGCCAAAGAGATTAAACACACACACACACACACACACACGCCAAAAATAAAAATTATGAGAAAATAAAGGTCAGCAGAAAACACTTAAAAATAAAAATTAAAAAAAAAATGTTCAAAAAAGAGTTCTTTGTTTTGGGGTTTTTTTTTTTGGAGGGCGGATGGGAAGAGCCTGTATCTCCCCTGTGTCTATAACCAGTGTCTTGGTGGAGTCTCTGGTCTTCTTGTGGTGTTTGGTTTTCCTATCGCTTGATTGGTTTCTTAAGTCAGTTTGGTCAGGCAGAAAATGCCCTCTGTTAGGCACGATTTTGTGATTCTCCTCCCAGGCTAGTTCAGTGAGAGGGAGATCTTTCAGTATCACCAAAGAGGGAGATGGCTGTTTCCTCTAGTTTGGAGATGTTGTGATGAGTCTAGGTTCTGGGTAGTGTTGAAGCCTTTCAGCAAACAGTAGCTTTTCCCTGAGGGGCTAGCTCCTGAGACACTCACAGAGCCCAGCTTGGAGCCATTCTCAGGGTTTATGTTTACTGAATTTCAATTGTTGTCTAGGCTTCTGTAGGGTGGGCCAGCTTCTGGCTCTGTTTACCCGGTGAAGAAAGTCTCTTCTCCAAGGACAAAGTTTACTCTGCCTGGGCAGAGTGACTTTCCCATGGGTGGAACTGAGCCTGGCAGGTCACTTCTAGTTCCTGTGACCTGCAAAAGGACTCTTTTTGTGTTTTCCCAAGGCCTGAGTAGGAGCTATCCGCTCAACCGGGCCTTTGTCAGTTTCAAAGATGGAGACCTCCGGTGGTGGTGAGGGGATTGGTAGCCTTCCCACCTCTGCTCCCTGAGAAGGAGGGAGGAAGTCAGGGTTCTACTCACACCAGATTCTTGGTTCCTGGACCCTCTCTGGTCTGAAATCTGCAGGACGAAGATATCTGCTCCTTCTCAGTTCTTGCTGGTGTTGAGTAGAATCTGCTACTCTACTGTGTATGGCTCCTTTGTCCTGGACTCTCTGTTGTAGGTATGGTATCTATGGCCGCCGCTGCCACCACAGCCCTTGCAGCCGCGGCTACTAGCAAGTGCTCAGATCTCTTTCTTTGCCTGGATTTTCCCTCTCTGGCCATACTGTTTGTACTGTGATGGCACACTTTGGTGTGATTCTCTAGCCTAGGACTGTTCACAGGAACACTAAAACTGCTTTCTATGCGAGCACTTGTTTCGAATCCAACCTCTCCTCAGTTAGCTTCTTCTGAACTCCCTTAACACATTATTATGACATGATATTGTGACATCACATTGATATTGTGATATCACTGTGCCCTTCTGTTTTCACAAACTTATTAAGACATCACATGTTAGAAAAGTCATGGGTTTTAGGACTTCTAGCTCCTTCCTTGAACTCTTGTCCTCATTGTAAACTAGTAGCAATTGAAATCAGACATGTGATTGTAATATTACAAACTAGTAGTGACATCACTATTCCATGGGTGACCTCATTACCAAAGTGATATCACAAACCTATTGCAGTAACACATTGCCATTGTGACATCACAATCACATTGTGATATTTCAATCGGTTATGACCTTTTAGCACCTTTAAAAAAGCATATGGCCTTTGTGACATCAAAGTTCAGTTGTTTACCCAAATAATCATTGTGATCTAACAATTAAGATCAGTTATACCATTGTAATATTACAACCCCTTGGAGGCAGGATCACCAGTGTGACATCATTAACCGGTCCTTTCCTCATAACTTTGACACGATGCCCTTGTGATACATAGGCCTTTGTGATCTCATAATGTTTTTGACATGACATGTTATATTGGAAATGCACTCTATCATGAAAATTGTGTCATCACTGTCAGATATCATGAGCATTGTGTTACGTTGTGATATCACATACCTGTTGGGAGTTCACATTTGGGCCAATGCATGACTTTGTAGATCTCACAATCCCATTCTGAATTCATATTTTCATTGGGAGTTAACGGAAATTGAAGTCCAGCATGCCATTGTGACATCATCAACCCAATTGTGACATCATAAACCTATTGTAACCTCATCAACTTATGGAATCACCACCTAATTATTACATCAAAATATTATTATGACTTGATATTGTGACATCATATTGCCATCACTGTCCCATTCGGATTTGCAAACCGATTATGACCTCATAACATTTTAAAATTTCGTGGCCTTTGAGACTACTAACATGAACTAGTATACTTATGATGCATAAAACACAAGACAATCTGATGAGGCACATTGAAAATAACTTTATTTACACTCGCAATGGGCCTTCATTTACCTTGTCCTGGGCTGTACACTCAGTGACAAGCCAGCCCCAAACACCTAATCTCAGACCTCCAATGGCCAGCCAAACATAGTTAATTGGTATGCAAAGTACCAACTCCCCAAATTATCATCTCCAAAGCTCCAAACTTCAATAGGTAAGGCTTTGTCCTTTTCTTTTATTCCCTACTTCTTTATAGACTTGCCTTCATTTCCCTTTTTCCCTTCCATCACTTCCTTTTTCTCTTTAGGCCTCTCCACTATCCACAGGCCTACACTTCTCTAACCTGGTGGCCAATTGGCATACTTTCCCTCCTACTCTCCCTCAATTTCCGCTTCTCCCAAGTCTTTCCCCTCCTGCTGTCTCACCACTTCCTTCCCTTGATTTTCTCCAATTCCATTTCTCTGACCATGCAGCGTATACATAGGTTGAACCCCTCTATCACTCCAGTGGGTCTCCTGCCTAACAGTTTTCAACCATCACTTCACAAACTGCCCGTTCCCCAATCACTTCTTCACAGCTAATCATGTGAGGATGACATCCTACCCCTTCCAACAACATACCCTGGCCCTTTGGTTGTATATCCCATGCACTCCAGTGGGCCAGGACATGGGGCCACATTGATTAGTGGCCCTGCTGATTATTAAGGCCCTGCTGCTTAATACACCTCCACTGGTTTTCATGTCCAATCAAATTCTTGATTCCCTCTTACCAAATCCTAAAAATTCCCTTCACTCCACCAAATGAAAAGGCTTAAAATGTAAATTTAATAGAAAACAAGTAAATTATAGAAACACACTAGTTAGCAGTAATTAACACTTAGTAAGTCTTACCCTTAAGGGATCATCTGAATGTCTCTGAACAGTGCATCTTGCAGCCTTCTCTGTATATTGGTCCTAGCACCACCAAATATGCTCCTTGCCACTTTGGTTCTAATTCAGGAGCATGATGAATTTTTACCCACACCAGCTGTCCAGGCAAGAAAGAGTGGGTGAAGTTTTTTTTTTTTTTTTTCATCTCCATTTCTTAGTTTATTTCACTTACTTGAGGTCTACCTTTTGAATTTATTGCTGAAGGAGACTTGCTATAGAATAAACTACATCACTCTCCCCAAAGAATTTTGCCTTCCAATTGGATTTAATTTCTTATTTTATATTTGAACTTATCTGTTGCGATACTGTTTATTTATTTTTTAAACACTTTGTATTGTTATTATTTTTAAGTAGTTGTAGAAAGAAGTTCCCATTCTACAAAACAGTACATGAATATAAGGTGTCTGACAACATTGTCACCCATCCCTCGTAACCCTTCTCTTCTCACACTTTTTTGTAAAAATTGAGATATGTGATTACATATATTCCACATTTTTCACAATATTGTGGAATTGTGATACTTAGTTAAAGTCACAAACACATTTTAACCTTGACAAGGCAAAGTATCGTTATCATGGTATAAAGTTTGTTAATTCTATGAGCTTTGACAATCCAAATTATTTTTCCCACCTCAGGTGGTGTTTACATTTTTTCCCTTTTGCTTACTGTAAGCTATTCTTCTTTCCCTCTTTCCTTCTCACTCCTCCCTTCCCATCACTGTGTTTGGGTTTCTTAGTTATTTTTCTTCTATGTCCAGTGCAGCTGATGGACCCCTTTGTTGTATGTTGTTCCATTTCCCACTTTTTCTGTTCCTCCTCTTGGCTTCCCTCCATTGCGTGCATATTTCTACCATCTACATAGTCAAGAACATAGAGTCATTAACGGTGATACAACAAAAAGAGTGGCTGTCCTTTGTTTCTCGAGTCCTGTTTACTTTGTCGTACCTTCTTGCATTTTGGCTTTAGAATCCACATATCAGGTAGACCCTGTGATATTTGTCTCTTTGTTCTTACTCAAATAATTTGGTCTAGTTCCATTCATTTCCCTACAAATGCCATCATTTTGTCCTGTCTAATGGTTGCATAGTATTCCATTGTATATAGGTACCACAATTTTTGGATCCACTTATCAATAGTGGCTCATCTGGGTTGTTTCCACATCTTGGCTCTTGTGAGCAGTGCTGCAATAATCATAAAGGTGTGTGTGTCTTTGTATACTGGTTCCTGTTATTCTGAGTAGATGCCTAGGAGTGGTATGGCCAGTTCATAGGACAGGTCGATATTTAGCTTTTTGAGGTACCTCCAGACTTCTTTCCAAGTGGTTGTATTTGTATACATTCCCACCAGCAACGAAGTAATGCTTCTCTTTCTTTGCATCCTTTCCAGCATTTGTCATTGGCTGAATTTAGGATGTGGGCCATTCTGAATGGAGTAAGGTGGTATCTCAGAGTTGTTTTTATTTGCATTTCCTTTACAGCCAGGGATGATGAACATTTCCTCACGTGTTTCTTTGCCGTTTTTACCTCTTCTTCTAAAAAGTCTCTCTTTAGCTCCCTTGACCATTTCAAAATTGGTTTGTTAGGTTTGTAAAGGGTTAGTTTCTTGAGTTTACCATATATAATGGATAGACCCTTGTCTGATATATTGCTGGTAAATATTTTTTCCCAATTATTTGGCTTTCTTTCTAGTTTGGTTGCTATTTTTTATCTGTGCAGAAACTTTATTTTAAGGTAGTCCCATTTATCGAGTCATTCTCCAATTTGTTGTGACCCTGGGAATCTGTTCTGGAAGTTCCTGCTTTTGCCTATAAGTCCAAGTCTCTCTCATACTCGGTCTTTTAATAGTTTCAGAGTTTCAGGCTTGATGTTAAGGTCTTTAATCCATTTTGAGTTGATGGTAGTGTATGGTGATAAGCTAGGGTTCACTTTTAGTTTTCTGCATGTGGCCAGTTTTCCCAGCACCAGTAGTTGAAGAGGTTGATTCTTCCACCGTATGTCTTTGGCTCCTTTGTCAAATATCAACTGACTGTACATATACTGCTATATTTCTGGGTCCTCTAAACTTTCTCACTGATTTTTGGGTCTCTTTTTTTGCCAGTACCAACCTGTCTTTGTTATTATGGCTCTATAATGGAGCTTGAAGTCCTGTATCATCATCCCTCCCGCATCCTTTTTTTTTTTGCCTAAAATTGTTTTGACTATGCTAGGTCTTTTGTTGTTTCATATGAACTTTTGTACTATTTTCTCTATTTTAGTAAAGTAAGTCATTGGAATTTTAATGAGAATTGCATTGAATGTGTTTATTAATATTGGCAGTATGGACATTTTCACCATATTAATTCTGCCTATCCGGGAACATGGGAAGTCTTTCCATTTCCTGGTATCCTCTAAGATTCCTTGTTTTAGGCTTTTATAGTTTTCATGAAATAGACCCTTTACATCTTTGGTTAGGTTACTTCCTAAATACTTTATTTTTGAGGTTATTTTGAATGAGGTTGTTTCCTTGATGTCCATTTCTGTTTGTAATTTGTTGGTTTACAGAAAGCCAACTGATTTTTGTGGGTTAATTTTGTATCCTGGTACTTTGCCAACTTGGTTTATAAGCTCTAAGTGTTTGGGGATGGAGCTTCAGGGATCGTTATTTTATAAAATAATGCCATCTGCAAAAAGAGAGAGTATATATTCTTCCTCTCCTATGTGGATCCTTTCAATGTATTTTTCTTTCCTTATTGCTCCGGCTAAAAATTCCAGAACTATATTGAAGAGTGGAGAGAGTGTGCATCCTTGCCTTGTTCCTGTTTTTAAGGGAATTGGTTGTAGTTTTTCCCTACTAAGCATAATATTGGCTTTTGATCTGCCATGTAAGGCTTTTATTGTCTTATGAAATGTTCCTTCTATTCCTATTTTGTCCAGAGCTTTTAACATGAATGAGTGTTGAATTTTATCAAAATCATTTTCCAAATCAATGGAGATAATCATGTGGTTCTTGACCTTGGATCTGTTTGTTTAGCTCTTCTGTTTTTTTCCTAATGCTCTTTCCCTTTCCATGGCATTCTCTATCAAAGCAAGTGGTCCTTTAACTCTTTCTGAAGAGAAACAATCTCTTTCTTGAGCCTGATATTTTCCTGTTCTCTTTTCTTGGCCTCATCTTCTATGACTCAGCACATCCCCGTCTTCTCTGCTAACTACTCATTCTTTCTTACTCTGTTGCTTTGAATTTCTAGTGACACTTTTCAAAGCTTACAATTGACATGAACTTCAACCTAATATATTCTTATATCAGGTCCAGCTCCTTTTCCTTTTTATTTTGGGTCGGGTCGTGGGACCTGAACTCTGGCCTTGACACTGTCCCTCAGCTCTTCAGCTCAAGGCTAGCGCTCTACCACTTGATCCACATTGCCACTCCTGGCTTTTTTCTTTTTGCTTATGTGGTGCTGAAGAATCAAACCCAGGGTGTCATGCGTGCAAGGCAAGCACTCTACCACTGAGCCACCTTCCCAACCTCCCAGCTCCTTTTTCATAGTCATAATTTCTTTATGGAATTCAGAGGTCCTTTGCATGTTTCTCCAGAGCTATGAACACATTTTCCATGTGGTTAATGTGATTACTTAACCTGTCATTTACGTTTTCCATGTGGTTAATGTGCTTACTTAACCTGTCATTTTCTATCATTCTTCTCCTTGGACATTCCTTTTCCTAATGTCCATTTTGCTTGCATTAAGCTCACTGATCTAGTCCTAGAGGTTCCCTACTGCCATTTTCAAATGAATTGTACTGTCTTTACCAAATGTTTCTTGATCCCTATTCTGGTGCTCCTACCAAAACTCAAACTCCCTTCTTAGACTTGTTTTTTTTTCAGGGTGTGTCTGTTATAAAACACCAACTGGGCAATCACTTTACCTCAAAACCTTCTAACTTTTCAAGCTTTCTTCTAATATCTGTGGCTGACTGCGTAAAAAAGGCCATATTTAGGGCTCTTTGATTCTCCAGGACTTAAAGATCTATAGCCTATAGGTCCTATAGGCTTCTGGGAGAAGTTCCAGAAAAAGCATTAGGGTACTTACTGGGGAACAGTACCATCTCACTCACCTTAGATTGAAGACTTGGCTTTCTAGCCACTGCGGTATCCCTGCTAGCTGAACCTGGAAATAATTTGTAAGCACCTCCATACCACGACTGCTGTTAATCTCAGCTTGGATGAGTCTGAGGAAAGACTTGCTCCAAATAGTCTTCTTAAATAGTGGGGCTACTGTCTGGTCTAAGGACCACCGTCAAGTCACTGATAGTATTCACTCGCTTTTCTTCCAGGTGAAAAGCACCTGTAAAATTTGCTGACAGTCATCCCACTTGTGCTTGTGTGTGAAAATTACTGTCTCTAGTGAAGTAATGAGCCCCTGTTTTTTTTCTGAAAAGGATGGATTTTGCTGTTTCCAGTTATACAGGTCACTACTTGTAAAGGGAACATATATTAGAAAGGGCCCCTGCCCATCATCTCCTCCGTGTTCCTCTCTCAAGGGTAATAAGGGTAACATACCACATTGTACCACTTCAGTCTGGTACAAGTAACCACTTCTGGTATGGGAGGACTTATTTGAGTTGCTGATGACAAAGAATAGGAGAGAAAGTACATCAGTGCATCTTCCTCTGAGGGATTCTGTAAACATGGGGGAGAATATTTTTGGATATGACTACCTAAGGCTTGTTCTCCAATCCTGAGAAAAGGAGTAAACAGGTGCATACAGGACACAGATAGAACTATCAGCATACATACAAAGACCAAGAGCCACAGACACTTAACCCACATGTGCCATACCTCTCAATGTTGACCTCTACAGGAAGTCCTAGATGACAGAAAGAATGTCCCAGATTGCCTCTTGAGGAGGCCACAGATGACCTCTGGAGGATGTCACATATGTCCTCCCTAGGAGGCCCTAGATGACCTCTCATGGAGGTTCCAAATGGATTCCCAAGGAAGTGTCAGATGACCTCCAAAGGAGTTTCCAGATGTCTTTTCAATGAGGCTGAGATTACCTCTCAAGTAGTTCCCAGATGGCCACTCAAAGAGGCCACATATGAACTCCAGAGGAAGTTCCAGGTAACCCTCTTGAGAAAACAACAGTTGACCTCCAGAGAAGGTCCTATAGAGCTTCTCAAGGAAGTCCCAGATGATGTCCAAAGACAGTCATAGTTTTCTCATCATGGTAGCCTGAGATGACCTCCCAAAGAAGCTCCAGATGACCTCAGGAGGTAGTCCTAGATTGCCTCTTATGAAAGCCCCAATGACTACTTTTGAAGAGGTCTCAGATGGCCTCCTGAGGAAGCCCCAGATGACCTCTGGAGAAAGTCCAAGATGGCCCCTGGAGAAGGACCAGGATGACCTCCACCGTAGGTCTCAGATGGCTTCTCAAGGAAGTCGCAGATGTACTCTTGATGAGGTTCCAGATGGCTTCCCATGGAAGCCCTACATTATCACTCAAGTATGTTCCAGATGGCGTCCCAAGGAAGCCACAAATAGTTTCCACAGGCGCCCAAAACAAGCTGACAAGCTTGCCAAGATGCACCTCTAGAGGTACATAATGACTTTTGTCCATGTTGGACCTCTGGAGACAAACACTCGAGGTAGACTCTCAACCCTTAGGGCTGACACTCTCACCTATGGGGATTTTTCCCTGGGGCCAAGGCCTGATGCAATCCAAATGGATTATCTCGAGGGAGTCTTCAAAAATAAGGAACTGTATAGATCACGAAAATCTATCAAGACATGTTTTATATAATAAATGTTCTCCCAACCACCAACTCCCAAAATTATGATATCCAAAGTTCCAAACATCAAAGGGAAAGCCTCTTTTCCTCTTTTCTTTGTTTCTCTTTCGCTACAGACCTATACTTCTTTCGAGGTCTTTCCCTTTTTCCCTTCTACCAGTTCCTTCTTCTCTTTAGGACTCTCCACTCTCCAGAAACCTGAACTGCTTTGCAAGGCTCGTAGGTTGCCATCCTTCACCTTCTGCCATCCCTCAACTTCCTCTCCACCCAGATCTTTCCCCTTTTGCTATCACACCACTTCCTTCCTTCCAGGACTTTTTTCCTTTTTCTCTCACTTTCTATTGCTCAGAACAAGCAGCCAATATAAACTCTGTACCACTTCTCCACTCCAACTGCCTGTTTTCAACTATCACATCCCAAACTGCCCACAGCCCAATCACTTCTTAACAGCTCAACACGTGGTGATTAATGCACCAGTCCCTCACACAGGATGCGTCACCTTCTTTGGTGGCATTCTTTGTCCTCTCCAGCTAGCCAGGAGATGGGCCTATGCTGATTATCAGACCCTATAGATTACGGGCCCTGCTGATTATTATATTATCCTAATTGGGAACTAGTAGCAATTGAAATTGGAAATCTGATTGTGGTATTACAAACTCATTGTGACATCACAAGCCCATTTTGAAATCATCACTACCACGATATAACAAACCCCTTGTGACAACATTGTCATTGTGACATCATGATTCCATTGTGACATCTCAAATCTATTATTACCTCTTATCTCCTTTGAAAAATAACAGGCCCTTTTCAAAATCACAGTCCCCTTGTGTACTCATATCCTTGTTGTGAACTGACAGTTGAGATCAGACATGCCATTATAACATGAAAAAGTGTTTGTGACATCCTCAACAGTATGACATCACATTTTCATTATGACAGCATCAGCTCATTGTGACATCACCAAATTCAATGACAGAATCGCATTATGACAACAATTCTCGTTGTGACATCATAGACACATTGTGAATGCCTATTCTGTGATTTCATTGTATTTCAAATGTGGCATTAGAGTTGATATCAGAAACGCATTTTTGTGCCTACATAACCATTTTGACATCATAATCACTTTGTGACATCACAGTACCATTGTGAAATCACTAACACAATATGACATCACAAACCTCTCTTGTCCTCATAACTTTTGTGACATGCTGACATTGTGTTATCTTTGACCTCTTTGCCCTCATAATTGGTTTCAACCTCATATTTCATGTATGACTTGAGATAAGAGAAGTAAACTGTGACATCATGACCATTGTGACATCACACTGACAGATGTCATGATCATGGTGTCACATTGTGACATCACAAAAGGTTTTTATGTCACAATTAATTGGTGATGCCATACGGTAAGTGGTCTATGATGTCACAATTGATTAGTGATATCCAAATGGCATAACGGAACTCATTTGTCATGAAATCACAGAGAATATGAGCTCACAACAGACTGTGGTATCTCCAAAGTCATGTATTTTCACAAATGTCATGAAGTCCTGGGAGGATTGCGATGTCACAGTGTGACACAATGTTTATGATGTCTGTCAGTGTGATATCACAATGGTCATGATGTCACAGAGGATTTCTGATATCATATATCATAACTGCAATATTATAAGGTTGAAAACAGATTATGAGCTCATAAAGGGCCTAAGACACCACAATTGCTGCACATCACAAGACTTAGGACAGGGCAGGTTTGTGATATCATAGTGTATTATTGATATCACCATGGCACTGTGTTGTCACAAAGTGATTGTGATGCCATATATTTATGAGATCACAATATATTTCTGACATCAACCCACATGCCACATTTGAAATAGAATGATATAAGAGAATAGGCATTTACAATGTGTTTATGACATCATACTGACAATAAATGTCATAATGTTATGAGGTCATTGTAAATTGGTGATGTTGCAAGGACGTAATTGTGTAATAAAGAATATGTGTTGTCACACTGGTGAAGGGGTCACAAAGGGTTTGTGATGTTACAATGGCATATATGAATTCAATTGTCATGTGTTCACAATGAGGATATGGGTACCCAAAGGGACTATGATGTCACATATGCCATGTGTGTTTTCAAAGGTACTTAGGGGTCATGATAGCTTCATGATACACAGATGTGATGAGGTCACGATGGGCTTTTGATGTCATAATGATTTTGTAATATCTCAAACACAAGTCCATTTTCAATTGTTACTATTTCACAATGTGCATACAAGTTCACAGAATGAGCTGGAAGCACTAATGGACATGAATTTTTTAAAATTTTAGGAGGTCATTTTAGGTTTGTGAATATACAATGGGACAGTGATATCACCATGGCAATGTCAACTCATTACATCATGTCAAAATATTGTTTTGGTGTCACAATTAGTTGATGATTCCACATTGGTGGTGAGATCACAAAATATTGGTGATGTGTTGGGCATGTCACAATGACATGATGATTCTCGTTTGTCTTAACTTACAATGAGTATATGAGTTCACAAAGGGACTGTGGTTTCTCCAAAATTATGTGTTGTCACACATATATTGAAATCCTAAAAAGTTTGTGATGTCAGAATTTGACACAATGGATATGACATCTGGCAGTGTGATGACACCATGGTTATGATGTCACTGGGAATTTGTGATGTCAAATGTCATATGTGAAATCTAATGAGGTCGCCAACAGATTATGAGGACAAAAGGCCTAAGGTATCAGAATTGCAGCATGTCACAAAAGTTATGATGAGAGGATAGGTTTGTGATATCATGGCTGGTTAGTAATATCACAATGGCAACATGATATACAAAGGGATTGTGATGTCACAATGGTTATGAGTTCGTGATTTGTTTATGATATCAACCTACATGCCTCATTTGAAATAGAATGAAATCACAGAAAAGGCATTCATTATGTGTCTATGATGTCACCATGACAATGTGAAGTTATAATTCTATCATATCATTGTAATTTTGTGATTTCACAATGAGTAGATGGTATAAAAATGATAATGTGATTTCACAATTATGATGATCTCACAAACTGTTTTTGATGTCAAAATGTCATGTCTGATTCTCAATTGTCAATATTTCACAGTGGGGCTTTGAGTACACAAAGGGCCTCTGATATCACAAAGCTATGTATTTTTCAAATGTTATGAGGTTATAATAGATCTGGAATGTCACTATGTGATCCTGGTATCAAAAACAACAATGTGAAGTCAAAATGGGTTTGTGATGTCACAGTGGTGATTAGGTCACAATGGGTTAGTAATGTCACCAGTTTGTAATATCACAATTATTTGTCCAATTTCAATTGCTACTAGTTGACCATGAGGACACTGTAATAACCAGAAGTGTCCCTATAATCCATGAGAACAGATAGTCATCATTGCCTCCTAGTCTGGACCAATGGGGGGGGTGCATGACACTGGAGGGGGCAGGACATGCTGCTGAAGGAGATAGGATATCAAGCCCCAAATGGTGACCTGCCAAGAAGTCATTTGGCATGAATACTTGGTAAGTGGTAATTGAAAACTGGAAGGCAAGAACCTTATTGCAGTTGGGGAAGGGTACAGCCTATATATAAGTTGCATTTTCAGATCAAGAGAAGGGGTGAGAGAAAGGTTAAAGGCCTGGATGGAAAGTGATGAGACTGCTGTAGGGCAAAGAACTGAGAGGAGAGGAAATTGAGAGAGAGCAGGAGGTGAAGGACAGCAACTGGCCACCTGGACAAGGCAGGGCAGGCCTGTCAAGAGCAGAGCAGCCTGAAGAGAAGAATGGAATAGTGGAAGGAAAAAATGGAAAGACCTGAAAGGTAGGACAGATCTGTAGAGAAGGAGAATGAAGAGAAAGGAAAAAGCCTTGTCCTTTGAAGTGGGGAGCTTTGGAGATCATTATTTTGTGGGTTGGTTGTTTGCAGACCAGTTAACAAATGGCTGAACTGCTCTTTGGAGGTCTGAGGGTTCATGGTTGAGACTGAATTTAGCTCTCGGCATCCACCCCAGGCTAAGGTAGTCGCTTGTTACAAAATTTATGAGGACAAGACAGGTTTGTGATGTTACATTGCATTAATGATATCACAATGTCAATATGAGGTCACAAAGGGATTGTAATGTCACAATGATGGTGTGGTCACAGTGGGATTCTGAAATCAACCTATATGCCACATTTGCAATAGAATGAAATCACAGAATAGACAATAGTATTGTCTCTAGGACCTCACAATGAAAATGTGATGTCATAATGCCATGATGTCATTGTCATTTTGAGATGTAATAATGGGCTGATGGTATAACAACAATGTGATCTCACTCTAGAGATGATGTCATGCGTTTGTAATGGTACACTGACATGTCTGAGGTCAGTTGTCTTTGTTCATAATGACGACATGGTTACCCAAAGGGACCATGATATCACAAAAAAAATGTGCTTTTTCAAAGGTGCTAAGCGGTCACAACAGTTTTGGGATGTCACACGGTAATCATGATATCACTGTGGCAATATGATGTCACAATGGGTTTGTGATGTCAAGTGGTGATAAGGTCACACTTGGATAGTGATGTCACAATTAATGTGTAATATCACCATTACATGTCCAATTTCATTCTACTAGATCACAATGAAGATACGAGTTCACGTAAGGAGCTAGAAGTCAGAAAGGCCATGAATTTTGTAAAATATTATGAGGACAAAATAGGCTGGTGAAAATGCAATGCAAGAGGGATATCCCGTTGGCAAGGTGATGCTACCATTATATGAGATAGTATTGTTTTGAAGTCACAAATGGTGATGCCATACAGGTGATGAGGTCACATAGGTTTGTGATTTCACAATAGGATGGTGATGTCACAATCTCATGCAAGATCTCTAATTGACAATGACTATATAAGTTCACGAGGGATAATGATGTATCCAAAGGCATATATTGGCACAAGTGTAATGAGACTTAACATGTTTGTGATGTCCTCATGTGACTCAGTGGTCAAGACATCTGGCAGTATGATGTCCCAGTGATCATGATATCACAGTGGATTTTTGATATCACATGTCATACCTGAAGTATTATGAGTTAAACAATTTATGAACTCAGAGAGGCCAAAGAGATCACACTGTCAGCATGTCAAAAAATTTATGACGATAAGACTGTTTTGTGATGTCACAGTGGGTTAGTGATATCAGAATGGCAATGTGGTGTCATCAAGGTATTGTGATATTATAATGCTTATGTGGTCACAATGTATTTCTGATATCAACCCACCTGCAATACTTGAAATAGAATGAGATCACAGAATCGGCATTCCAATATGGATTTGTGACATCACAATTACATGTGATTTGATGTCATTGTTGTTTTATGATGTCATGATGGGCTGTTGTTATCATAATGACAATGTGATGTTACACTGGCAATGATGTCACAAAGGTATTGCGATGTTAAAATGGCATGCTTGATCTCAATTGTCATTAGCTCAACATGAGGATATGAGTATACAAAAGGCTTGTCATGTCACAAAGGCCATGCTTTCTTTCAAATCTTCTGAGGTCATAATAGTTTTGGGATTTCACAATATGATAATGTTGGTACAATAGCAATGTGATAACACATTGAGTTTGTGATGTCTCCGAGGTGATGAGGTCACAAAGAGTTAATGATATCTCATCTAGTTTGTAATATAACAGTGACATATACAATTTCAATTTCTTCTAATTCACTATGAGGATACTATAATAATTAGTGGGGCCAGAGTTATCTGTGGGAGCTGATATTCATTGTAAATTCTTGGCTTGGCCCACCAGAGAGTGTGGGGAATGCCGCCAAAGGTGGAGGTGTCAAGCCTCATGCCGTGAGCTGTCAAGAAGTGATTGAGCATTGGGCAGTTTTGGAAGTGATACTTGACAACTGTTTGGCAGGAGATCCGTTGGAGGGAGGAGGTGTACAGCCTATATATAAATTGCATTTTCAGAGCATTGTAAGGGGAGATAAAAATGGGAGTTACCCGGATGGAAGAAAGTGGTGAGACAGCAGGAAAGGAAAAACCTGAGAAGAGAGGAAGCTGGGGGAGAGCAGAAGGTTGGCAAGTGGTCACTGAGGCAGAGTAGGGCAGGCCTGTGGAGAGTGGAGAGACCTGAAAAGAAGAAGGAAGTGGTAGAAGGGAAAAAAGGAAAGACCAGTAAGGAATGACAGGTCTGTAGAGAAGTAGGGAAGAATGGAAAAGAAAAAAGCTTTGCCCATTGAGGTTTGGAGCTTTGGAGATCATAATTTTGTGGTTGGTGGTTTGCAGAAAAATTAAGAAAGGGTGGGGCTGCCCATTGGAGGTCTGAAGTTTGGTCAAGGCTGCTCTTGAACCTGGGTATCCTGTCCAGGATACGGTAATCACAGTCCCCTTTCTAGTGAAAAATGGTTTATTGTATTAAATGTAACTCGATGGTTTTTCTCCTTGCCTTAGAGGTCATATGTACATGAGTTCACAGAAAGAGCTTGAAGTCTCAAAGTCCATGAATTTTCTAAGATCTGATGCCATAACAGGTTTGCAAAAACACAATGGGAGAGTGATATCACAACAGCAATACCACAATATCATGTCAAAATAATGATTTGATAGAACAATTATTTGTTGATGTCATTCTCATTATGAGGTCACAATAAGTTTGTGATGTCACAATGGGTTCACGATGTCAGAATGGCATGGGAGATCTCAACTGTCATTAATTGGTAATGAATATATGAGTTAAAAAAAGGGACTGTAATGCCTCCAAAGGCATGTTTTGTTACAAATGTGATGCCATTCTAACAGGCTTGTGAGGTTACAATGTGACACAATGGTCATGACATCTGGCAGTTTGATGTCACCAGGGATTTCTGATATCACCTGTCATACCAGAATATCAGATTGAAAACATATTATGAGCTCACAAAGGGCCTAATATATGGCAATGGCTGTATGTCACAAAACTTATAAGGACATGACTGGTTTGTGATGGCACAGAAGGTTAATGATATCACAATGGCAATGTGATGTCACAAAGGATTGTGATATCACAAAGGTTATATGGTCAAAATGGGTTTCTGAAATAGGATGAATTCACAGAATATGTCTTCACACTGTTAAGTCTCTGATGTAACAATGTTACTGTAATTTATAATGCTATGATGCCATTGTCGTTTGGTTATGTCACAATGAGCTGATGGTGTCATAATGACAATTTGATATCATTGCTGATTTATGATGTTACAATGGTTATGAGGTCACATTATGTTTCTGATATAAACACACATGTCAAATTTGAAATAGAATGAAAAACCTGGGCGCCTGTGGCTCACGCCTGTAATCCTAGCTACTCCAGAGTCTGAGATCTGAGGATCGCGGTTCAAAGCCAACTCAGGCTGGAAAGTCTATGAGAATCTTATTCCCAATAAAAACCATTAGAAAACCGGAAGTGGCTCTGTGGCTCAAGCGATAGAGCACTCGCCTAGAGCTGAAGAGCAGGGACAGTATCCAAGCCCAGAGTTCAAGCCCCACAACCTACAAAAAATAAAATTAAAAACAGTCATTCACAATCTTTTTATAACATCACAATGACAATGTGATCTCATAATGCTATATTGTCATTGTAGTTTTGTCATGTCAAAAGTAGTTGATGCTGTCATAATGACAATGTTATGTCATTCTGGTGATGTCATAAAGGGTTCATGATGTTAAATTGGCATGTCTGATATCAATTGTCAGTTCATAATGAGGGTATAGTTCCACAAAGGGACTGTGTTGTCACAAAGGGCATGTGTTTTTTCAAAGGTGCTAAGAGGTCCTAATAGGTTTGCAATGTCACAATGTGATAGTGATGTCAAATGGCAATGAAAGCTCACAATGGTTTTATGATGACACATTGGTGATGAAATCAAATAGTTTTGTGAAGTCACATCTCATAATCTCATGTCCAATTTCACATGTCCAATGAGGATATGAGTTCACAGAATAAGACGAGTAAAAATGGCCATGAATTTTCTAAAATGCTATGAAGACATACTAGGTTTTTGAAAACACAATGGGACAGTGATATCACGATGGCAATGTCATGTTGCAGTATGATGACTTAATACTGTTTTGTGATGCCACACTCATGAGTTCACAAGAAATGTGCGATGTCACAATGGGTTGGTGATATCAAAATGACACATGTGATTTCAATTTTCATTAACTCACAATGAGTACATGAGCTCACAAAGGGACTCTGATGTCTCCAAAGGCATGCATTTTCACAAAAGTGATGAAGTCCTAACAGGTGTGTGTTGTCAGAATGTGACAAAATGCTCATAACATCTATCAGTGTGATGTCACCATGATCTAGATGTCACACTGGATTTGAGTGTCACATTTTATACCTGGATTGGGTTTGAGATTGGAATTTCACAGTGGGTTAGTGTTATCACTATGGAAATGTGGGGTCACAAAGGGATTGTGCTGTTACAATGGCTATTAGATCACAATGTGTTTCTACTATAATAGGTTTGTGCTGTCACAATTGGTTGGAAATGTCACAATGGCATGCCAGATCTCAAATGTCAATTCACAATGAAGATATGAGTTCACAAAGGGACTGTGTTGTCTCTAAAGTCATGTGTTTCACAAATATGATGAAGTCCTAACAGATTTGTGAGTTCATAATGTGCCACCATGGTCTTGATGTCTATCAATGTGATGTCACAATGTTCATGATGTCAGAGTCAATTTCTGATATCATACGTCATACCTGAATTATTATGAGTTTCCAAACAGATTATAAATTTACTAAAAGCCTAAAATATCCTAATGGCAGTATATCACACAAGTTATGACTAAGTTATGACCTCCTCATCAGTATGGCATCACCAATTGTGATATCAGAACATTATTATAACATGATGTTGAGACATCACATTGTCATTGTGAAATCACGGTTCCGTTGGGTTTTCACATAGTATGACCTCACACTATGAAGCTTCTTCTATCAACTGGTATCCTCATATTGAATTATGAGTAATTGAAATTGGATATATCATTCTGATATTACAAACAAACTGTGACATCACAAAGCCATTGTGACCTCATCACCACGTTGACATCAAAAACCCAATGGGACATCTCATTTCCATTGTGACATTATGGATCACATTGTGACATTCCAAAACTATTTCGACTTATTACCACCTTTGAAAACACATATGGCCTCTGTGACATCACAGAACCTTTTTTGTATCCATACCTTCATGGGGAACTGATGACAACTGACATCAGACATACCAAGGAAACATAACAAATCCTTTCTGACATCATAATTGTGACATCATGTTGTCATTATGACACCATCAGTTCATTTTGACATGTAAAACTACAATGACATCATAGTATTGCAACATCACATTGTTATTCTGATGTCATAGACACGTTGTGTTTGCCTATTATGTTATTGATTCTGTTTCTAATGTGGCATGTCAGTTAATATCAGAAACCCATTGTGTGTTCATGACCATTTTGATATCATGACACCTTAGTTCCATCACATTGCCATTGTGATGTCACATTGCCAAATTGATGTCACAAAAGGATTTTGCTACGACAATGGTTATGACATCACAATGAGTTTCTGATATCAACCCACATGCCACATTTCAAATACAATGAAATTACAGATTAGGCATTCATAATGTGACTATGATATCACAATGACATAATGGAAAATGTTATAATGTCATTGCCATTTTGTGATGTCACCATAAGCTAAAGATGTCATAACAACAATGTGATGTTACACCAGTTATGATGTCACACAGGGTTTATAATGTTACAATGGTTATGAGGTCACAATGTATTTCTGATATCAACTGACATGCCACATTTTAAATAGAATGAAATCACAGGTTATACATTCACAATGTGTCTAAGACAGCAAAATGGCAATGCGATGTCATAATGCTATGAGGTCACTGTAGCTTGTTGATGTCACAATGTGCTGATGGTGTCATAATGATTGATATCACACTGGTGATGATGTCACAAATGGTTTGTGATGTCACAATGGTATGTCAGATCTTAATTGCTATTAGTTTACAGTGAGGACATGGGAATGAATTCACCATGACATACACAAATGAACTGTGATGACACAAATACCATGTTTTTTGTCAGAAGTGTTAAAGTTGCTAACAGGTTTTGGTTGTCAAAGTGTTAATGATATAAAAATGGGTTAATGATGTCAAAACTAGTTTGTAATAACACATATTATTTCAAATTTCAATTGCTACACAATGATACAAGTTCACAGAAGGAGCTTCATGTCCCAAAGAACATGCATTTTCTAAGATGTGATTAGGTCATAATAGGTTTGTGAAAGCATGATGGTACAGTAATATCACAATTGCAATATGATATCAAAATCTAATTAATTGGTGATGCCATAATAGTGATGAGTTCAAAATTGTTTTGTGATGTCACAGTAGATTCATGATGTGACCATGGCATTCCAGACCTCAATTGTCATTAACTCAAAATGAGTATAAAAATTTAGAACAGGCTTGTGAGGATTCCAATGCATTTGTTGGCACACATGCGATGAAGTCAGAACAGATTTGTGAGGTGACAATGTGAAACAATGGTCATTACATCTAGCAGTGTGATGTCACTATGCTCATGGTGTCAAAGTATATTTCTAATATTTCATGTCATTCCTGAAATAATATGAGGTCGAAAATAGATTGAGCTATCAATGGACCTAACATAACACAGTGGCAACATGTCACAAAACTTTTGAGGACAGGACATGTTTGTTGTCACAATTTCAATGCTACATCACAAAGGAATTGTGATGTCTCAATGGTTATCAAGTAAAAATGTGTTTTTGATATTAACCCACATGCCACATTTGAAATATAATGAAATCATAATAGGCATTCATAATGTATATGTGATGTCATAATGATAATGTGATGTCATAGTGGTATGATGTCATTACAGATTTGTGATGTCACAATGAGCTGATATTGTCATAATGACAATGTGATGTCACACCGATGATTATATTGTAAATCCTTTGTGATATTTCTTTGACATATCTGATCTCAATTGACATTTCACAATGAGGATATGGATACACAAAGGGACTGTCATGTCACAAAGGCCATGTGTTTTTTCAAAGGTGCTAAAGATGTCATAATGGATTTGGGAGGTCTCAAGGTGATTGTAATGTCACAAAGGCAATGTGATATCACAATGGCACACATGACAGCCAAGAGCTGTGTGATCAACGACTATAGAAGGAACCAGCCTCAGGTAGAACCTAGGGCTCAGGGTGGGTCACCAGGTTTCAATTATCCCCAGCCTCATCGGGTTTATTTTCTGGTTAGATAAGAAGAAAGTTTCCAAGGGCTAGGGAGGTATTGGAGTGAGAGAGTTTCAAGGGGGGGGGCAAGGGATAAGTAGGAATTTGAAGAGAGACAATGATCCTAGGTCATGTGTGTCAGGACATTGGAGCCATGACCTCACCTGACAACATAGACTACCAGCCTTTGATCCAGCCACACTGCTATTAAAAAAGTCCTGGCACCTTGGGTTCATCATTTACAACCTGGCTGCCGTTCACTGCAGGATGCCTGTGCAATACATCCTTGGGGACTAAGACTTTCCAGGGCTCAATCTGACTATCCCACCCCCGGTGTTCATTCCTTCACCAAAGACTGAGCTAAGCATGCCACTGCCACAGGACAGCCTGGGAATGAGTGAAGGGAGTGGGTCTCTTGGCTGGCTCAGTCTTTAGACTAGATGGCAGTTCTGGGATTCAGAGAGGGCAGGCTGAAGGTAGGGCAGAACTGGGTAGATGCTGGTGGGAAAACCAGAGGCACTGGGCTCTGAGCAGGGTTGTTTCTTTGATAATACTCACAACATAGGAACATTTCTGGGATAGAGCAGCCCTTTTCACCTCCCCAAGAGGGACCTAGATCCCCCCAGTTTCTTTGACCAGGAATCCCTTTGGTTCCCATATCATGTGGTTGGATAACTAGACCTTACCTCACTGCCCAGTGTTCAGGCAGGACAGCGAGAGATCCTGATTCTTTGATAAGGTCAGGGGATCTTCAGTATGAGATTGTACTTGAATGTCCCAACTTGGTACATGGTCAGTCCCATCTAAGACTGCCATGATGTAGGACATAGAATTTAGAGAATCAGAGCTGGATGAGGTCTGTTCTGGGAGACTTGAGTATTATGTGTTAGCTTTGAGCCCCCGTGTGCCCACTTGCTTCCCTTTCTTAGGTGGGTCTATGGTAGAAAAAGCTTGAGTCTAGGGCGTGGATCTTGTCTTTTATGCTCCAAGATAGCACTCTTCCATTTGTATCAGAGCTCCACTTCCAGCCCTTTGGGGTGTTTAATTGGAAATAAATTCTCACTGGCTTTGCTGCTAAGTGGCATCCAACTGCAGTCCTCAGATTTCAGTCTCCTGAGGGGGGAGGATGACAGGAATGGACAAGTTTGTTTGGCTGGGTGCCAGTAGCTCATGGCTGTTATCCCAGCTACTCAGGAGGTGAGATCTGAGGGTCACGGGTCAATACCAGCTTGGTCAGGAAAGACCCTGAGACTCTTACCCAAAGGAATTGCCAGAAAATCAGAAGCTGTGCTGTGGCTCAAGCAATTGAGTGCTTGCCTTAAGCTGAAGAGCTCAGGGACAGCATCCAGGCCCAGAGATCAAGCCCCAAAACATAAAAAAGAAAGAAAGACATCTTTGCCTGCAAATGGTGGTGGAGGTGTGGGGGTGTGGGGAGGGTGCTGTGTTTGGGAGACTAAGTGTTCGCCTCACTGTACAGATATTTGTAAGAACTCCTCAAGTTTGCCCCAGTTTGAAGCCACAGCTTCAAGAGGTCGTGTCCTGTGACAGGCAGGGAGTGGGCAAAGGGGTGCAGGTGTGAGATTGTTGTGTCTTTATTTTCTCCATTGAAGGATAGATTTGGATGCTGGGTATCAAAATCTGAAGCGACGGGTTGCAAAAATTTTGGGGCCTGATGAGATGGGTTTCCTCTGTGTATATGAAGGTGGCTGAAGCCGGAAGCCACCCGTGGCTCACAACTCTCATCCTAGCTACTTAGAAGGCTGAGATGTGAGGACTGTTGTTTCATGTCAGCTTGTGCAGAGTAGTCTGTGAGACTTGATGATAGACCACTAGAGAACAGGAAGTGTTGCTTTGGCCCAAGTGGGAGAGTGCTCACCTTCAGCTGAATTGCTGAGGGACAGCACCTTGGCAAAGAGTTCAAACCCCTTGACCAACAACAAAAAAAGAGGTGACTAAGTTTTCCACATAGCAGTGTGTATGATAGGAAATGCCATGCTGGTCTATGAGACATTCCAGATATGTGTGAGGCTCAATGTATTGTCTATAGTGGGTCTGATGTCGGCACTGCCACATTTAAGGGGTGGGATCTGATCCTAATTGAGGGAGTTCATGTTTCTTTCCTCCTTGGGCTATCCTCTGTGTGTGTGTGTGTGTGTGTGTGTGTGTGTGTGTGTGTGTGTGTGTGTGTGTGTGTGTGTGTGTGTGTGTTTGTGTGTGTCTGTCTGTCTGTCTGACTGACTGTCTGTGTCTGTGTCTGTGTGTGAATGGAGGTAGAAGAACTGGGCCTTGAACTCAAGTCCTAGGTGCTGTCCCTGAGATATCTTGCTCAAAGCTACAGCTCTGACACTTGAGCCACAGCTCCACCTGTGGCTATTTGGTGGTTCAGTGTAGATAGGAGACTCACAAACTTTCCTGTGTGGCTCGCTTTGAACAGTGATCCTCAGATCTCAACCTCCTGAATAACTAGGATGACAGACAGGAGCCACCCGTGATGGCTCTGTGTGTGTGTGTGTGTGTGTGTGTGTGTGTGTGTGTGTGTGTGTTTGTGTGTGTCTGTATGTGTGTAGAAGTTGGTTGTTCCAAGGAGTGCTGGACCCTTTGGTAACTTCTAACCATTGTCTTTGGGGGGTACATGGACTTTGTGGCTGAAGTCTGGGGACATTTGAAGGGGACTCAGCACCTTTAAATTATAAGAGCAAGGGATCTTTGTGACCTGGAACTGTCTACTCCCTTGGGCCTGGTTGCTGGTAGAAGGAGCACGGGAGGACTTGGGGGTGGGGCCCATACGGGTTGGCTCTCCAGGGGGACAGAATGCGTTTTCAGCAATTATTAAGGCTGTGAGCACTGTTAGTAAGGACCTTATTGGCATGGGTCAGACTCTGGGTCATCTCACCATGACGTCTGATGGGCAAGGCCAACCCTACTTTAAATCTTGACCTGTGATCTTCAGATCTCAGCCTCCTGAGTAGGTAGGTTTATAGGCATGATCCTCTGGCACTGGGCCTCAGATTCTTTTTGGTATATTAGGGTTTGATCTCAAGAGCTTAGGCTTTCCAGTCAGGTCTTCTTCCATGGGAGCCAAGTCATTCTGTCTTGGGTATTTCTGAGATAGGGACTCCATATATGCTTAGGCTTGGCTGGAACATGGTCCTCCTGTGACAGGCATGTGCCACCATGCCTGGTCCTCTGTAGTTGGGATGGTAGATATGTAGCGCCATGCTCAGTCATCGGTTTAGATGACTGTCCCAAACTCTTAGTCCACAGCAGCCAATTCTTGACCACAGTTGAAGCTCTGGGTTCATCCTGGAACCATTGGTCCTCAGTCTCTTCACAGGACAGTTGTGAAGAAACAAGGGATCAATACACGGGGAACTCTGGGGCAGGGCCAGGCATAGAGGGAATGCTCATCAGATAAGTTTCTTGGCAATTCTGTGAGCATATATCAAGAAGATACCTGGAAAGGACTCAGAAGGGGCCTGTTATTTACCATGCCACAGGTATGGTATTATGAAACAAAACATGGATCTCTTTCATCCTTACCCTGTCCCCATGAGGAAGGGGTTCCTTCACTGTTCAGCTTTGCAGCTGGGGAAAATGAGGCACGGTAAAGCTGGGTGACCTACTCATGACCCCCAGGTGACAGGAAGCTTGGCCTGACTTCTCTGCCATACTCGCTAGGACAATGGGTGCTATTCAGTCCATTTCTTGTGGTGGGAAGTCCACTTATTTTCAGTCGTGGGGCTTGAAGTCTGGGCCTGGGCACTGTCCATGAGCTGCTCAGATCAAATTTAGGGCTCTACAACTTGAGCCATAACACCACTTCTGGTTCTCTGGTGGTTCTTTGGAGATAAGCATCTTACAGACCTTCCTGCCTGGGCTGGCTATGAACCATGATCCTCATATCTCAATGTGTAGTTACCATTGTAGGCCTATGCCACAGGCAGCTGACTTAAGTGTAATTCTCTCTCTCTCACTCTCTCTCTCTCTCCCTCTGTCTCTGTCTCTGTCTCAGTAACTTGTTGAATGTGTCCTGGAGGAGTTGGCTCAGTTTCCCCATGTGGCTGAGACCCAAAGTGACCCTCTCGTCTCATTCTGGAGGTAGGCTGTGTGTCAGGATCATTCTCGCTTGGACTGTGGAACTAGCTCCCTTAAGTAAGCCCTTCTGTGCCCCGGGTAGACCGTGATGGTTACTCATTGTCAGTCTGTCTGGTGAGTCCTCCCCCACTACCCTCAGCTAATACAGTGAAAGGAAAGTGGATGAGGAGGCATCATATTGTCCAACTGCACAACACTATTCCGAGCCTCTGATCCTCACTGCCACCTATCTGGCCAGACCCTGATTATAAGAAACTGAATTCACTCAATGTCTTCTTCATGTTGCTGAAGTGTGTTGTTTTGGGAAGTAGAGGCAGTGTACAGAGGAAAGACCCCAGACCCGACACCTCCTAGGGGACACTTGTTCTGTGACAGTGCAAAGTCATTGCTGTGGATAAGGAGGAAGCCGGCATCAGATTTAGCCAGAACAATGCTCAAAGGTCGGTAGGTTGTTGAAGTATCAAACCCACGCATGTCTGCTTCCCACTCACAGAAAGGAGGATTCAGTACAGGTATCCAAGCACTGACCCTAGGGGACTATAAATGGATGGTGGCGGTCAGGTGCCAGTGGTTCTCGCCCGTCATCCTGGCTATTCGGGAGACTGAGTTCGAGTTCTGATGGTCGTGACTCAGAGCCAGCCTAGGCAAGAGAGCCTGTGAGATTTTTATCTCCCTTAAACTACCTCCTCCCCCCCCCCAAATAAAGCCAGTTGTGGTGCTGTGGCATTAAGTAAAAGAAGCTCAGGGATGACACTGAATCCCTGAGTCCAAGACCTGGGATTCACACAAAATAAAATAAATGAATAGTGGGCACTTGTTATCTTACTACCAAAAAGGATGGATATATTCTTCTCTCCGGTACTTGTAGCCAAAGTTAAGGGACTTCCCTTGATGTTCCTCTAAACCTCTCCTTCTCTCTCTTATCTCTCCTGGCTTCAGTTGCAGGATAGAATTCAGATTATCCCACTTGATGTGACCTTAAGTACCCTCCCCTACCTGCCTTTCTTGGGGTGGAGATCCTGGATGTAATCACCACTGGGTGAAAGAAGCACCAGAGAGATGGTGGTAGGTATCCCTGAAACTCATACACTCACACACACACACACACACACACACACACACACACACACACACACACACACACACACTCACCTAGGCCAACTCTGACTAGCCTTTTCCAAAGATACTTTATCTCCTTGGATTAACTGACCTAGGAGGGGAACTTGATCCCCTATAAATGACTATTTTAACTAGGGATTGCTAGTTGACACGAGATAAAGATAACCCCAAAGGAAAGGTTCTGGAGCCTGTCTGGCTCAGGCTCACACTTGACATCCTGTCTCCTCGGCAGGCAGAGATCTCAGGATCAAAGTTCGAAGCCAACCATAAGCTGGAAAGCTGATAAGACTCTTCTCTGCATGGAACCACCAAAAGTACAGACATGGAGCTGTGGCTCAAGTGGTAGAGTAGCAGCCTTTAGCATGAAAACTCAGACAGACAGCTCCCAGATCCTCCGTTCAAACCCACACAAGAAATGGCCCCATTTGTTGCCCTCAGACTGCCTGGGCCTCAAGTGCACTCTCACAGAGTGTGATACTGCACTGGTCCCTGGGTAGTGTATCAGAGCCTTCAGAAACTGGTTGATGAAAGCCAGGCCTTCGCCTTTGTGCGCTCTCAACCACAAAAGCTGGAGGCAGAGCATGACAAAGCCAGCAGCTTGAAGAGTGGAGAAGATCCTCCTCTGCCAGGGTGATTACAGTGGGCTTCTTAGAGGCAGCACTTGAAAGGGGGTCTTGCTTAAAAAGGAGGATGTGACAGGAAGCACAGATAGGTAAGATGCCATAGATAAAGGACAAAATAGCAGAGCATGTTCTTTTCCAGCCAAGGCTGCTGGTTAGATACTCGGTAAAGTTGTGCAAGACTCTCCCGAGACAGGCCCAATGGCTCACAGAAGAACAGCTATCCAATGTGTCTTAGCAGTAGTGGGCTCACCTAGCACACAGGAAATCCTGGGTTCAATTCCGAGGTCCCACATACACAGAAAAAGCCAGAAGTGGTACTGTGGCTCAGGTGGAAGAGTGCTCACATCAAGCAAAAGAAGGTCAGGGACAGCGGTTGAACCCTGAGTTCAACCCCAGCACTGTCAAGGTAAAACTTCACTCCAAGGGACCTGAGTGACAGGTGGATGGTGTGCCCTGTAGCACTTAGTAGATCCATCCATGCTTTGTGTCTCCTTCTTTGACAGAGGGGATCTGGACACTCTTTCTGCCCTGGACACCCCTGGACCAGGTTATCAGCAACCTTCCCAACGTCTTCCACTGGGACATGGAGCAGCTGTCCCCAGAAATTCTCAGGTACCGGTTGGGAGTGGCGGGGGATACAGGGCAAGCCTAAGAAGTCCTAGTGGGTCTGATATGCCACAGACAACCAGGCCATCCAGAGGAAGTGGATGGGAGCTTAGAAAGGGGTTGTGAAGTGAAGGGGGCCCTTTAATGCCCATGGCCCTCCCCAGATTCTGAGCCTCCCTTTGCTGTCCCTGAGGGAGGGAGAAGAGGGTCTAGGTGGTAGTGTCTAGTGGAAGACTCGTTGGAAATTGTAAAGAATGAGACACGATAGGCCATGCGCTGATGGCTCACGCCTGTCATCCTGGCTACTCGGGAGTCTGAGATCCAGAGGGTCTTGTTTCCCAGCACAAGGAGGAAAGTCCGATGAGAGTCTCATTTCCAATCTCCAACCGGAAGTGGTGCCATGGCTCATGTGGTAGAGCACTGGCCTTGAGCAAAATTCATCATCAGGGACAGTACCCAAGCCCTGAGTTCAAGCCCCTCATCCAAAAAACAAAAACTAAAGACACACCTTGCTTGCCAGAGATGGTGAACGAGTGGGGTTGCTCTGGTTGGGACACCAGGTTCTGGCCTCAGTGTACAGCCCTTTCTAAGAAATCCCCAAGTTTGGCCGCGTGTGACGTTACAGCAAGCTGGGCGTTGTCTTACCAAGAACTCCATAGGTTGTGGCCTATCGTAGGCAGGGAGTGAGCGAATGGGAGCAGGGTTGGAGGGTAGTGTCGATTATATTCTCTCCAACCAAGGAAGAATGGCTTTGGATACTGGTGTCAAAGTCTGAAAGTGAAGGGTTGCATGTGCTTTATGGCCTGACAAGTTGGGTTTCCCCTGGTTGTAAGAAGGTGGCTAAAACCAGGCACTGCCAGTGTCTCACAACTCTCATCCTAGCTACTCATGAGGCTGAGATCTGAGGATCACGGTTCAAAGCCAGCTTTGGTGGGGAAGTCTGAGACTTTAACTCAGGGGAAGCACCAAAAAACTGGAAGCAGTGCTGTGGCTCCAGTGGTAGAGCTCACACCTTCAGCTGAAGAGCTGAGGGATAGCACGCAGGACCAAATTTCAAACCCCATGACCGACAACCAAAATAATGTGAGTTTTCTTCATAGTGGTGTGTACAGTAGGAAATGCCATGCTGTTTTATGAGCCATTCCAGATGTGTGAGAGGCTCTGAATTTTGTCAACATTTGGTCTGAGGATGGTAGTGCCATCTTCTCAGAGATTGGGATGTTCAGTTGCTCAGGGACTGCTGATGCCTTGGGCTACCCGTGTGTGTGTGTGTGTGTGTGTGTGTGTGTGTGTGTGTGTGTGTGTGTGTGTTTGTGTGTGTGTGTGTGTGTGTTTGAGTGTGTGTGTGTGTGTGTGTGTGTGTGTATTTTTCCCTCATCATTCTCTGCCCACTTCCTGGGTGCTTGTCTGCCTCTTCCTGACCTTGGATGGTGCCCTTCTTCAATAGCAACCTTGTATTTAGTCCCCTATCATGGTCTACACTGAGTCCTAAATTGCCAGAGACCTGCATATTCCAGCTTTTCCTTGGGACCCAAGTCTGGCTGTCCCTATCTTTGTCCTCATCTAGGGGATTCTGGGTCCTGAGGGCCAGCCTGCATATGTTCACTCCAGACTCTGGGGGCCAGGGTCAGTCATGCTGTGTCCTGTCTTTTTCTCAGCTGGACCCCTGGCTGCATGTCCCACTCCCAGCAGGTTGGTAGTGGTGTGGGGGAAGGGTGGTTGCCAGTGGCTCTGGCAAACTCGACCTTGATAGCTGACTGAAGGCTCCCCAAACAAGGATAATCTGGGGCTACATGAGAGGTGAGGCCAAGGTGGCTTGGATGTATTGTTCGATGTCTAGGAAATGTCAACGTACCTTATTGTAGGCAAATCTATCTTCTGTCCCCAGCTGGGCCTCTCAGGTACTTCTAGACAATTCTGGATTCCCAGAATACAGAGGCTTATACTTTAGATTCCAGGGCCAGGGAACTGGGGGATGAGAGATTGGTATGGCCAGTACTTCAAGGTTTGGGGGCATTAGTTTTGACCTGGATGAGCGGCGCTACAAATGGGGGGCAGCCCTGAGTCATAGTCACAATAAACTCTCAAGCCAGATCAAGTGGTTTCTACCTAAGTCCTTCTTGGGCTGAGGGGTTTCAGCCGTGGCAGTAAGTTCCATGGAACTTGCCCATCGATCTCAACTTGGGGCTACAAGATCAAGGGAAGGACACTAGGGTTGCTCCTTGGTAGTCGGCCTATGATTGCAGAACTTCATCTGCCCCCCTTCCCCAAGCACTGGTGAGGAAAGCAGGGCAGCGAGCCCTTGGACTCCTGGGATAGTGACTGCTACAAGCAGCAGCCAGTTGGCTGTGGATTACTGAGCCTACAATACTTTCATGAGCCCAACTCAACACCTACCCAAGGTCTGACTGATAAATTTGCACTCTTGTGATACTCGTGTGACTGGGCATTATCTGGTGTGACATCTTGAAGCTCCTGCCCCTCCTGACCCAGAACCGTCGTCTGAGACAGTGATTTACTGCTTTGATCCACATTGCACCAATGACAGATGCCATTCTGATGATCTTCATGCCTCAAGGCTTGATACTTCTCTGGTACTGTGGCCTGCTCTGTAGGCAATGGCCTCCAAACAGGCTGCTACCAAGACTTGTAGGACATCTAGACATTAGGGGACCCTCAGGAGCCCACTGGAAAGAACTCTGCCTAGAGCTACAGAGTAAGGTCTAAGCAGGCCAGGTGTTGGTCATGGGGCTTGAACTCTGGGCCTGGGCATTGTCCCCCAGCTCTTCACCATACCACTTGAGCCACAGAGCAACTTCCAATTTTCTGTAGATTCCTTGGAGATCAGAGTCTCCCAGACTTTCCTGCCTGGGCTGGCTTTGAAACGTGATCCTCACATCTCAGCCTCCTGAGGACCTAGGAAGACAGGCTTGAGCCACCTGTGCCTGGAAGTTCTGGCCTTTCACCACAGTGGACTAGGATCTCCTGAAATCTTTTCTTTAGTTTTCCTGTGCTAGTATTGGGGCCTGAACTCTGGGCTCTGGTCTCTAAACTTTTTGCTTCAAGGTTACCACTTTACCACTTGAGCCAAAGCTCCTTTTCTCGATATTGGTAGTTAATCGGCAAGAAGAGTCTCATTAACTTTCCTCTCCTGAGCTGGTTTCACCCTCGATCTCTATCTTAGTTTCCTGAATAGCTAGGATTTACAAGGGTTGAGTCACTGGTGTCATTGGGCTAGAAGCTTTTCTAAAGCAAGAGTTCTTCCCTGCATTTGCCCTGACTCCTCCACGCAAAGGAGGCCTGAGGGTCAGGAGCTGTGAAAACAGGTTTACAACCACAGGAAATGGCTTTGGGTCCCTGGCAAAAAGCCAAGCTAATCTTCCCCCTGGGCGCCATTCTGAGACCAGACCCTCTGCGCTGTGATTCTAGTCAATATTGACCCAGCCTTGAATTTCCTGCCATACTTTTCTGAAGCCATAGAACCTTCATACCACTCACACCACCTGATCTACAGCACACCTCAGGACCTTTGCCCATGCTATACCTTCTGCCTGAGCCTCTCTGTCTTATACCCACATATTAGAACTACTGTGGAATTTTGGCACTGGCTATATCACTTCCGGAGCAAATCTTTCCTTCCTTTCTCCATCTTTATTTTTTTTAATATTGAGTTGCTAGAGATGGAAATTGTGTGGTCTGACTGGCAAATGCTCTATATTGGTGTGTGTATTTGTGTGTGTGTGTGTGTGTGTGTGTGTGTGTGTGTGTGTGTGTGTGTATGTGTGTGTGAGTCCTGGGGTTTGAATTCAGGACCTGGATGCTATCCTGTCCCAAAGGTTTTGTGCTCCAGGCTAGCACTCTACTACTTGAACTATAGCTCCACTTCTGGCTTTTGGAATGTTTAATTGTTGAAAAGTGTCTCATATTGACTTTCCTGCTTGCAATTGGGATCTTCAGATCTCTTCCTCCTGAGTAGCTTACAGGGGTGAGCCACCAGCACCTGACCTCTACCCTACCTCTTATCTATAACCTCGGCCCAGAATAATATGTCTAACCAAGCTCCCTTTTTTTTGCCAGTCTTGGGCTTGAACTCCAAGCTCATACTTAGGAGAGACTCTAAATATGTGATGACTGGGACAAATGCTTCCATTTAATTATGTATCATGTTTCAACACCTAATAAAATGTTAATTAAAATGAGTCAATGCCCTAAATTATTGTGTATAATTTTATAATAGATGTGCAAAATATAATATTATGTGTATAATAATACTAAATACAATAATCAATAAATGAATCAAAAAAAATAAAATACAAAATCAATAATAAAAATCATTATATGAAATTAACATACATATATAAGTATATATCATGTATTACACATGTTTAGAAATATTTTTCCAGTTGCAAGGCCGACATTCAGGCCCTGGGAAAACTATCCTGATTTTCTTTTCCTCAAGGACAATGAGCTTCGCCTTCATCAATGGTGCAAAAGAGTTACCTGGACGATGAGCTCAAAAACTAGCAATGGCAGAAATACTGGCCCCAGTTCCAAGACAGTGACTTAATTTCTTTGATAGAAGCAGTTATGTTTATTCAGTTCCATACTGAATATTAAAAAAAGCAGTGTAGAGTTTTGTACATGTATTCAAACATCCTTCACTTACCTGCAAAGTGCTTCTCTGAGAACTACAATGTTACTCTTTTTTTGTATGTTTTTTATTGCAAAAATGTTCTACAGAGGGGTTACAGTTCCAGGAGCAAGGTAATGAGTACATTTCCTATTGAGCATTGTTTACTCCTCCTATGTTTTTCCCCTACCATCCCTTCCCTGCCATCTCCAGAACTACCTCCCTCTGCCGAGGTCAATGACTTAGTTTTTCATTTTTGGTTGGCATGGGGTTTGAACTCAAGTAATGGCAACTCTTCGCTCACATTGCTACAGATTTAGCAAGATCCTGAGTTCAAATCCCAGGCTAGAAAAGAAAACTGGCAGAAATTCCGAACCAGGGAGCTTTATTTTTTTAATTTAGTTAAACTATATATACATATATATATATATATATATATATATATATATATATATATATATATATATATATGTTTTTTTGGCCAAGCATGGGGTTTGAACACAGGTCGTGGAAATTCTACTTCAGCTTGGATCTCCCTTGGCTGGGGTGCAGTCTCTGGACTCATAGCCGATACTGGGATCCTGGGCCCAGAGGGCTTTCAGGAAGAAAAACAATTTGGAAAGCACAAAAAGTGGTGAGCTGCAGAGAGCTTGGGTTTTACAATTTTTTTCCTTTGGACAGTGACCATCCTGGGTCCTAATGACAAAGCTGCAATGTGTACCTGACCTGACATTGCTGGCGGCAGGTGAGCTATCAGTGAAGCCATAGTCCTACCTGTCAACATTGGCCCTGGGTTCAAATCGCAGTCCTGACATCAATCTCCGGAGATCAAAAGAGACTCATTCCTATGCATTGGAATACTGATTGAAAGAGTAGTTTAAACATCGGTCTACAAAAAATTGGATGCAATAATCCTGGAATGATGATTGAGCTTAATTAATGGTTTATTAAGCATGAAAAGAATAATATTCCTTCAATGGTGGTATAATAAATACCTAAGAGTTGGTAGGATCATAGTAGGTGTCATTCTATCATAGATAGATGGCTGTGGAACTCTTTACCAATATATATATTTATTTGTATACCTCCATCTGCCTATCCATGTATCGTTGTTTTGGCCAAACCTGGGGGTCGATCTCAGAGCCTGGGAACCGCCTGACATCTTCATTGGCTAGAGGCTGGCATGCTCAAACTCACCCAATCATGAATTGGGCCTGCTAGGCACAAAGTCAGGTCCTGGAATGGCAAGGCATGATGGAGAACACACCTAACATCTAGATGTTGTGTGATAGGATGTAAACAACATAATAAATGGTATAGTTGTCATCAGAGTCAATAAAATAAATTCTAAATAAATGAATGACACAAGAAATAATATAAATAACCATACAAAAACATTATGGCCTGAACATCTGTAAGGAAGTATAAATCCTACCTTTAAAATATATATAAGGATGGCTGGGAAGGTGGCTCAGTTGTAGAGCTCTTGCCTTGCATGCATGAGGCCGTGGGCTGGATTCCTCAGCAGCACATAAGCAGAAAAAAAGCTGGCAGTGGCGCTGTGGCTCAAGAGGTAGAGCACTAGCTTTTAGGTGAAGAGCTGAGGGACAGCCCCCGGGCCCAGAGTTCAGGCGTATGAGTGGACCAAAAAAAAAAAAACAAAAGTATATAAGGAATATCTTTTCCAGACCTGAGGCTTGAATTCAGCCCCACTATGCAGAGGGAATGGCAGGAGATCCTGAGATACTCGTTTCTGGACCTAGGATGAGTCATGGAATGTGATCGATCTCATCCTTGAATGAGTAGTTCGTGCACGATGCAAGTAGGAAAAGATAGGCAAGACTCATGGGGTATCGATTATTTGTAAAGAAGTTGATGAAGCATGACAATAATCATCACAGTCATGAAATGGTGGCATCAGGAAATATCCAAGAATCGGTAGTCACACAGATTGGATTCTACCATAGGTTACCACCTCTCCTAGTCTATAAAACTGTGTACTTATTTGCATACTAACTTCAGCTTATGAATGGATGACTGTTGTCCTCCCCGCTGTCCCCTCGGGGGTGGGGGTTCAATCGCAGGTCCCAAAGGCTGGTGTGCTCATGTGGACCCACTTGCCACTTGGTCCTGCTAGGTCCCGAGTTCAGATTCCCCGCCCTGCCAAAAGATTCATTGTGATGTCAGAAGTCAATCATTGCACCTGTATTCTTTCCAGTGCAAGTCCTGGATCTCAGCTGGGATGGAGAATGCACGGGCCACACTGTGGCCATAGGAATAAGTTGTTAGCCATGTCAGCCCAGTTATACCTGTCATCATATACTCAAGAAAATACATAATACAACCATTAATAGCATACAAAACAAAGAGAATAATTACACTCAATGTACGATGCAGTCCACACACGGATGTGAATATACATCCCATGTTTCAATAATCATGGAGGACTATTTTGGCCTCCCTGGGGCTCGATCTCAGTTCCTGGAAACGGCCCAGCTCCTTAGTGGCTCACAGTCTGATGTGATCACGTGGACCCATTGGGCGGTTGGGCCTCCTAGGCTTAAAGTTCGAATCCCAGAACTGCCAAAAATTCACCCTGATGTGAGAAGCCAGTCGTTGCACCTGTTTTACTGTACTGTGCAATTTCTGGGTCTCAGCTAGGAAGAAGAATGTATACGCGACTCTATACTCATGGGAATAGGTTGTCATCCAGTTCACCACAGTTATATCTCTCATCCTATACTCAAGGAAATACACAATACATCAATGAATAAGACACAAAACAAAGAGAATGACTACACCAAACGCAATATGCCTCCCACGCATGTTTGGAAATATATATCCACTGTTTATGAATTTATGACTATATTGGCCCCCACCAGGGCTCCATCTCAGGTCCAGAAATGGCCTAGTTCTTAGAGGCTCACAGCCTGGTGGCTCACCATGACCCATTCATGAATTAGGCTTGTTAGTCTTTGAGTTGAAATTCCAGCACTACCAAAAGATTCATTCTGATGTGAGAAGCCTATGGTGGCAAATGTTTTCCTGTCCTGTGAATGTCCTGGGTCTCATTTAAGATGGAGAATGCTATAAAGGCAACTCTTAACCATGGGAATAGGTTGTCATCCATGTCAGCCCAGTTATATCTGTCACCATATGCATTAAAATAAACAATACATTCATGAATAAGACACAAAATAGAATGAATAACTACACTGAATGCAAGATGCATACCACACCTGTAGGTAAAGAGAAATCCTACGTTTAAAAAAGGTGGGCTTGTTATTTTGTCCAGTGCTGGGGCTTCAAATCAGGCCCTGCACCAGGCCTGACATTCTAGTCTTCAAAGATGGTGAGCTTCCCCTTCCCCCACAGTGCAACAGAGTTCCCCAGACCTGAGCTCAAATCCCAGCACTGACAAAAGATTCATCCTGATGTCAGAAGCCAATCGTTGTGCCTTTTATCCTCTCCTGTAAAAGTCCTGGGTCTCAAATACGAGGGAGCATGCATAGACAACCCTGTAATCATGGGAACAGGTTGTCATCCATGTCAGCACAGTTATACCTATCACCATACTTATTAAAATACACAATACCTCCATGAATTAGAGACAAAATAAGGAGAATAATTGCACTGAACCAAGACGCTGTCCACACATGTATGTCAATATAGATCCTATGTTTAAATTATGAATTTCTGACTAAAGTGTACCACCCTGGGGATCAATGTCAGATTCTGGGATTGGCCAAACTCCTTAGTTGCTCACAGGTTCATATGATCACCTTGACTGATTGGCCAATTGGTTTTGCTCTCCCCAGAGTTCAGATCCCAGCACTACCAACAAGTGGATTGTGGAGTAAGAAGGAGAGTGTGAAACTTTTTTTCCTTTTCTCTGAGAATCCTGGAGGTCAGGCATGATGGAGAACATTTCTACAAATCTAGATGTTCTGTGATAGGTTGTCATCAATGTAATAAACAGAATGGGTTTCATCATAGTAAAATCAATGGTAAATAAATGAATAAAACAAAAGATAAAAAGAACACACCAAACATGTATGTGTGTGTGTGTATATATATACACACATATATATGTATACATATTATGTTTTCCAGGGTTTGGTCTTGAATTCAGGACTAGTGAACAGGCCTGACTTTTAGCTTCATGTAAGGTGACCTTCCCCTTTATCCACATTGCTGAAGATTTGCCCAGAACCTGAGTTCAAATCCAAAGCCTGTAAGAATAAACTGTGTGAATTTTAAGCCAGGGACCTATTTTTTTCTCAGCATGAGGCTTGAACTCAGGTCGTGGCAAGTCCGCCTCAGCTTCGATTACCCTAGGATGGGGTGAAGCCACTGGACACACAGGTGCTCCTGTGATCCTAGAACCCTAGGTCTTGCAAGGAATACAATGCACAGAAAAAATGTTGCCTTTTATGTTTTCTTCCATTGCAGTGACACTTCTGGGACTTAATGACACTGTTGCAAAGTGTACTTCACCTTGCATGGCTGAAGACTGACACTATCAGCGAACCTTTGCCCACGTGGCAACATAGGCCCTCATTTTGAATCCCCGTCCTGACACCAGCCAATAACAGGAGATACTAGGAAACTGGACCCCTTCCAAAGGAACAATATTGGAATTTTGTCAATGTCACAGTTGAATGAGTTCATCGTGCATGATGATCCTATAAAATTAAACAGCATCATTTCAGAAGGCTGGTTTATTTTATTTAATATTAAAGAATCATTAAAAGAATATTATTACTTACAGGAACACAATAATTTCAGGACACTGAGTGCTTTCATTAATAGTTTAAGGATTTAAACAACAACATTAATTAAATGGATGCAAAATGAATACTCAGGAATTGGTAGGAATATAGTCTATATAACTGAATAAGGTATAGACATCTCTGGCACTCTATAAAGATATATATTTATTAGCATACTGCCATCTGCATGTCAATCTGTTTTTATTTTGTTAAGCCCTGGGGCTCGTTCTCAAGTCCTGGGAACATCTGTCAGCTCAAATTGCCCCAGGATGGCCTTTTGACACTCATCCATTCTGCTTGCTTCACAGGATTCTGGCCACACCCCCATTCTTTCTTGTTTCTTTCTGACCAATGGGATACAAGAATGCTGGCCACGCCCACATTCCATGCTGCCAGGTAGCACTGGGATTCCCTCTGTTAGTTTACACCACTACCAGTAGTTGAGGAAGGTAGAGCTGGCTGAGTGGTGAGGAAGAGACTTGAGGTGACTTTGGAGTATAGTAGGAAATTGATGCTCTTACCCCCTCCCGGCCCCTTCCCTCCCTTCATTCGGTGCCAGGTTTCAAACCTCAGGCAATGGCTTGCTGCCAGCATGCCCAAATCCCCAACCTGGTCCCTGCCCCTAGTCATCTGCTCTGGGCCCATGTGTCCGCAATGATGCTGCCATAGCTGCTGCCCCTCTTGGAGCAGCTGCCATCAGTTTCTCTTAGCAACACAGTTGAGTGGCTGCCCCAACACCAACTCAACCCAGGTCAAACACCCCTCTGGGGGCACCATGACCCCCTTGATGGTTTCCTCTCCTGGCTCTGATGAGCCACCTTTCTGCCTTCAGCATTTCTGAGATAGAAACTAAATATATGCTCAGGCTGGCCTGGATTGCACTCTTCCTGTGAAAGATATGTTCCACCAGGTCTTGTCCTCTCTAGTTGGGATGGTAGACATGTGGCACCATTCTCAGTCGTTGGTTTAGATGGATTATCCCAAACTCAGTCCACAGCAACCGATTCTTGATCACTCATGAAGCTCTTGGCTGGGCCTCAACCATTGGACCTCATTCTCCTCACAGGACAGTTGTGAGGAAACAAGGGATTTATACAGAGAGATCTCTGGAGAATGGTTAGGCAGAGAGGGAGCAGCCTTCAGATGAGGTTTTGGCAATTCTGTGAGCATATGACAGGAAGATACCAGAAAGGGCTCAGGTGGGACCTGCTATTAATTGTGCATCAGGAGTGGGATTATGAACTGAAACATGGCTCTCTTTCATTATTACCCTATCCCCATGAGGAAAGGGATCCTTCACTTTGTTAAGTTTTGCAGCTGGGGAAACAGGCACAGAGAAGCCAGGTGACCTACTTATGACCTCAAGTACACAGGAAACTCGGCCTGACTTCTCTACCATGCTCCCTACGACAATGGGTGCTCTTCAGTCCACTTCTTGTGGTGGGAAGTCCACTTCTTTTCAGTTGTGGGTCTTGAACTCTAGGATTGGGCACTGTTCCTGAGCTCCTCAGCTCAAGGCTAGCACTCTATCACTTGAGCCCACAGTGCCCCTTCCACTTTTCTAGTGATTCTTTGGAGATAAGATTCTCACAGATGTTCCTGCCTGGGTTGTCTATGAACCATTATCTTCATATCTCAGCCTCCTGTTTAGTTAGGATTAGAGTTCTAAGCCACTGGCACCGGATTTAACTGTAATTCTGGTTTTCTCTCTCTCTCTCTCTCTCTCTCTCTCTCTCTCTCTATCTCTCTCTCTGTCTCTCTCTCTCTGTCTCTGTCTCTCTCTCTCTCTCAGGAACTGGTTGAATCTGTGCTGTAGGAGGTTGCCCAACGTCCCCAGGTGGCTGAAACCCAAGATGGCCTACTCATTCTGGTTCTGGATGTGGGCTATGGGTCAGGAGTGGTCTCACTCAGCATGTTGATACATCTCCATGAGATAAGCCCTCTGTGCCCTTGCTAGAACTGTGAAGGTTATTCATTGTCCATCTAGACTTACTGGATTTATTTTATTGTATTCTTTTCTACATCATTACCTAGCACCTGGCCAATATTATGGTACATAGTTATGGAATGAAAATATAATGTCAACTTAAGAAAGTCATTTAGGGCTCTGGGAATGTGGCTTCATGATACAGTGATTGCCTAGCATGCATGAAACCCTGAGTTCAATTCCTCAGTACCACATAAACAGAAAAACACTGAAAGTGCTGCTGTGCCTCAAGTGGTAGAATGATAGACTTGAGAAGAAAAAAATCAGGAATTATTCCCTAGGCCTGAGTTTAAGTCCCTTGACTAACAAAAAACAAAAACAAACAACAACAAAAAATCCAAAACCAAAAAACATTTAGTTAGTAAATACAAAATAAGGAACCCATACTTGGAATATATAATTGCTTCTGCCATACTGACACCTGACAATAGTCCCTAATTCATGTAATTTACTTATATTAGGATACTGTGTTTAAGAAAGAGTTTTGTTCATTAGGTCACAGCAATTAATGGCTTGAATGTGCTTAGATGTCAGGTGAAGATTAATTCTGGAAATTCAAAGATTCCAGGTTTTTGAATGGTCACTGCTAATCACAATGAGAAGGGTAGTCTAAGTGAGATTTGGAAATATTTTCGGTCATTTATGGCACCAAAACGGCAGAGGCAAATTCACAGTTGTGACAAAAGAGAAGGAATAATTCCAGAGATAATGAATAAATGACAGCAACTAAGGTATACCAGAATTTTTTTTAGAGAACCATTTTTGGTTATTGAAGAAATAGTTATCAACTAGTCTTATTCCTCATTGCCTTTAGCATTCTAAATCTCTTAGACTACTTCTTAATTTCTGTGCAATAACTGTATCTCCTTCTGTGCTGTTTTTTCCTACCTTATCTTCTTTGCTTTCTAAAAATCTCAGTCTTTCTATATTTCTCTATGAACATTACCTGATACTAAATACGCCTAAAAAGATGGCAGAAGATGCTAATGTAAGGGTCCCATAGCTCATGAGTCATTAATGAAGCAACATAGAAAGGAGGACATATTTATTGCTACCTCAAATTTTCTGGAAAGCTGCAATGCCATCATTTGATTCAAATTTCCATTATTTGTCTATATAGTGTCATTCAGTGCACATAAGCGAAAATATGAGCTGGGTGCTGGTGGTTCATGCCTGTAATCCTAGCTAATCTGGAGGTTGAGACCAGAGGATTGTGGTTCAAAGCCAGCCTGGTCAGGAATATTCATGAGACCCTTATCTTCAATTAACCACCTGAAACTCGGAAGTGGTGGTGTAGCTTAAGCGGGAGAGCAGTCAACTTGAGCTGAAGACCTTAGGGAGTGCGCCCAGGATCAGAGTTCAAGCCCCACAAACAACAAAAAGTGCAAATATTACCTTAAGTTTCCCCAAAAGGAAGGACAAGATCAATAATCTTGGCAAGCAGAAAAAATAATTTCAAAATGATTTAGCGCACCCAGTTTTGCTGAGTTATTTAAGTTATGACTTCTTTGCTAGACATATTCTCTTCCTTTAAACATTGTCAAATATTAGCTTCATAATAAACTTCATCTAATATTTTTGTTTCAAAAGAGAAGACTATACAATTGATGACACTTAGCTTTCTTACTATCTTAATTCAAAGCAACCAGGCAGGAGTGTCTGTCAAACTCTTATCGAAAATTGAACACCATAAAACCAGAAGTGGAGTTTTGGCTCAAGCAGTAGAGTACTAACTTTGGGGGCAGATGGGCAGGAGAGACAACTGTTCAGGGACAAGATCCAACCTCTGGGTTCAAGCCCCAGAACCAGCACAATCTAAACAAACAAGCAATCAAAAATCCCAGATATTTCTTTGGGACCCTCCTTAAAGGAGTACTGGTCAGAGAAGACGCTTCTTTTGCTGATCATACTCACTTTATCCTGCTTTTTTGGAATCCTTATTGCTCTGGAGAACTCAGGACCAGACCAAAGGAATTGATAACTGACTCCTGCATCAAGAGAATCATCTCAGGGGTGAAATATCCATCCATAAGACACTTTAAAACCTCCATGTCTTTGTTCCTTTGCAGGAGAACACTTTTAAAACAAAGTTATTTCCTTGTGTTTTATGCTGTCCTTCAAATGGTACATTATTTCCTTTTGTAATACCCTTAACTAGAAGTTTACAGAAAAATTTAATATGAGTAAAGAGCACACTCGGAAAAGCCAGGGACAGAGTTTCCTTCAAGCCTTGGGATACTTTTCTTGTACAGTAAAAAGGAAAGCACAAGGTAACTTGAACTTTGTTATTCCTCTATGTTCCATTCCTCTCCTGGGTTCAGTTTCCACATCCAGTAATGGTTACTTCCAGTAACAATCGATGGTGCTGCTTGAGGTATAATGAATGTTTTCTGGCTTCACTGAAATAACACTAGGACACCTTTGGACCTGAGGTAACACGTGTTTCAGGGACAACTTAGTAAATAGAAAATATGAAATTTATATTGCTTATAAATACATTATACATGAGTACATTGAGTTCAAACTTTGTAAGTTCTCTGTAAACTAAGGCGAATTTTAAATGGGAAGAAGGTTCTCAGAACATTCTTTTTGTGAGTGTACGTGCTGTTCATTATTTCCCAAGTGTACATGTGCTAACAGTAAGGGAAACAATAGCAATAATATGAGAAAGAGAAGTTCTGTGTTTAAGTATAAGGGTTCAGTATAATATAGAAGACTACAAATAAGACAACATTGACACAATAAAGCCAAGTCCAGTATTTAGATTTATGGGAGTGATATACACAAAGCAAGACTTCTACTTGGAACATGAAGTATGAGGCCAATCTCATTCTAAATCGTGTTTGCTAATCATGCAACTTTGTAGAAAGAATGGAATAATAATCCTGTTTCCAAAGCAAATCAGATATAAGAGCATGGTTGGTGTGATGGCCTACAGCCTGGCTTTCACTCCTGTGCATATAGGCTGTTTTGCCATTGACATTGGGTGTGGCCTGATCCGTTTATGGTATATACTGCCAATAAAAACCAACTATGATGTAAACAATGGTTGACAAGGTGTTAAGTCCAAAGTAACAGTGGTAAGGATGATTACTGTTTAGCTTTTTTATTGGGAAGGGGTCCAGTCGTGGAGCCTGACCTCGGGGCCTGGGTGCTGTCCCTCAGTTCTTCAGCTCAAAGCTAGCACTCTAACACTTGAGTCACAGCGCCATTTCCAGCTTTTTTTTTTTTGCTTATGTGGTGCTTAGGAATCGAACCCAGGGCCTCAGGCATGCAAGGCATGCGCTCTACCACTGAGCTACCTTTTCAGCCCTAGCTTTTTTTCTTTAAATAGCTAATTGCTTTTTAAAGTTTATCTGCTTATTTAATCTAGGAAATCAAAAGTTAATATTTGGGTTTTTTGGTGAAATTTGAAATTAGGCAATTAAAAGCACTCATTGTCCTCAAATTCAACATTTAAAATTATTAAAACTTTGTTCATATGTTTTAGTTGTCAGAAATTTGAGCCACGCATGGGAGCTCATACTTATAATGCTAGCTGCTGGGTCTTGACTGATACAGAGAGGATTATGATTTGAGGCTAGCCCCGGGAAACCTTCACAATATTGGATCTCAATCAATATCTGAACCCAATGCTTTGTGCTTTATATTTCATCTACTCAGAAAAGGTAAAAAGAAGGATTGTGGACCATGCTGGCCTGGTCATAAACAGAAAACCCTGCCATAAGAATGGAAAAAGCAAGGCTGGGAAGGTGGCTCAGTGGTAGAGCACTTGCCTTGCATGCATGAGGCCTTGTGTTCGATTCCTCAGTACCACATAAGCAGAATAAGAAAAAAGCCAGAAGTGGAACTGTGGCTCAAGTGGTAGAGCGCTAGCCTTGAGCCTTGAGCTGAGGGACAGTGGCCAGGCCCAGAGTTCAGCCCCCCCCCCCCAAAGAAGGGTAAAGCAGAGCTGGGTGCAGGTGCCTCATGCCTGTAATCTTAGCTACTCAGGAGGCTGAGATCTGAAGATCACAGTTCAAAGGCAGTCTAGGCAGGAAACTCTGTGAGACTCTTATTCCCATTAAACCACCAGAAAATCAGAAGTGACACTGTGGCTCAAACAGTAGAGCACTTGCCTTGAGCTGAAGAGTGCAAGAACAGTCTCTAGGCCCAGAGTTCAAGCCACATGACCAACAAAAACAAAAGTGACTAAGGCAAAAAAGGCAGGCGTGTAGCTCACCTTTTAGAGGACCTACCTTAAGTGCATGAAGCCCTTAATTTAACTGCTAGTATAGAAAGGAGGAAAGGATATGAAGAAAAGAAGTAAGGGAGGAATTATGATATAATCAAATACTGGAATTATAAGTATTAAATTAAGGGATTATAGGTATTTTATATGAAAATATACTGATTGTTTACTAAAAAGAGAATTATAAAATGTGGAATTCAGGCTGAAATACAAGTACAACTTTTGTTTTTCTGTAAAATGATACTTATGTGCCCCTTTAGTTTAAAAGTAGTAAATGAGTTTAAAACAATATGAGTGGTTAGAAATGAATCATTATTTTTTATCACTTTTTCTGCTATATTCACCACTTACAAAATCAAAATAATGTTGATCATTTTAATTATTAATTCATTAATTTAATCTTTCATCTTTAGCGTATAGTCTATTGTGCACATCATTTAAATGTTTGAACTATCTTTGTTTGTTTGTTTTTTATCCACCATGGATCTTGAACTCTGGCCTGGGCACTGTCCCTTAGCTCTTCACCTCAAGGCTAGCACTCTACCACTTGAGCAACAGTGCCACTTCTGGCTTTTTCTGCTTATGTGGTACTTAGGAATTGAACCCAAAGTTTCAACATGCAAGGCAATGCCGCGGACCGGGTTCTGTCGGGACGACTGAGGACACCTAAGGGAGGAACCTGGAATAGGATGGGGAGATGGCAAACAGACAACTCACACACATTAGGAGTGGATGCTGAGTGCTGCGTGCGATTTAATGCAGAGGATAACAAACTTTTATAGCAAAAGTCTCCATGAGAAAGGGCAAAAGGTTACACAATCTTGCTGCAGGGCTTCTTTTTTAGGTGGTCGCCAGCTGATCGCCTGATAGGCACTTGTTTCCGGCTTATCTCTAAGAAATACAACGATTACGATGTTTGTCACCAATTAACCATTACCTATCTTTACAGAGGCCTTAACTTTCCCAAATAGATCTTTCCTGTTTCTTCTTTAATAGTAAACCTCAAGGAGACCTGGATCTAGCAATTCTCTAGGTCTAGCAATTCTCTTAGTAAATAGCAGGAAATTCTTTCTCCTAAGTAATTATCTCAGCAATTGCCATACATTCTTTCTGTTCTAGCTGAGCCTACAGCTTCTTGTAAGTCCCTTACAAACAATTCCTTCTGCTGAAGTGACTTTGTGAAACCCCCAATACTTTTATATTTACTTATAACTTATCTCCTAGCCTCCATAAGAGGTGTTTCAGGGTAGCACTTAACTCTGGTGAGTTAGTCATATTTTTAAGACACTCATCAGATATTGGAGTTGTCAACACTCTTAAGAAAGAGCTTTGAATAAGGGAACGTTGACAATGAGCAAAGTACAAAGAGCAGTAGAAGCAGTAAAAGATTAATAGGCACTCTTATGCAGTGAAGAAAGGCAGAAACACATCTTTTCCCAGGGGTTTTTCCAGCCTTTTCCCAGGAGTAGGCCTCTTAGAAGCCCTATTCTCCGAGGTAGACTTCGGTGAAGTCCCAAAACTTGGAGATAGGTTTCTGTAAAGCCCCATTCTCTGAGGTAGACTTAGGTGAAGTCCCAAAACTCAGAGATAGGTCTCGAAGCCTCTATCATGGTCTGATAGATGGTTTCCCATGCTAAGCAGACTCTACTGGGGTCGGCGTGGCAAGGCAAGCATTCTAACAGTGAGCCAAATTCCCAGCCTTGATTTCTATTTTTCCTTCAGACATGGGACTTGAACACAGGGCATGGATATTGTCCCAGAACAGTTTTGCTCAATGCTAGTACTCTACCATACCAGTTTAAACCACAGGGCCATTTCTTGTTTTTTAGTGGTTAATTGGAAATAGCAGTCTCATGGGAACTTTTCTGCCCAGGCTGTCTTTAAACCACCATATTCATTTCTAAGCCTCCTGAAAAGGTAGGACTACAGGCATGAGCCACCTGAACCCAGGTGCTCATTTTTTGAAATGTTTAGTTCCCCCTCAAATACGTACAAAGTGAGATGCAAATTAACTTTAAATGAACCACCAATTGAGGAAGTTGAGATTACAAGTGATTGTAATTTTTTTTTACATTTTTTATATGTGGGGCTTGAACTCAGGGCCTGGGGAAGCAGTCCCTGTTCTTTTGTGCTCAAGGCTATCACCCTACCAGGTTGAGCCAGTGCCCCTTCTGGTTTCTTACTAACCAGTTTATGAGATAATAGTCTCACAGACTTTCTTACCCAGGTTGTCTTTAAACCACAATTATCAGATCTCAGCCTCCTGTGGTGCTACGATTACAGGCATGAGCCACTGGCACCAGCTTTTTAAAAAAGGGACAACAATTCATAAGCCATAAACCTTGACTCATGCCTATAATACTGCGCACTCCAGAGGCTAAGATCTGAAGATGATGATTTGTATCTAGAGGTGCAAAAACGTCTCTGTGAATCTATTATCTCCCATAAACTATTCAAGAAAACCGGAACTGAAGCTTTGGCTCAAGTGGTATAGTGAACTCTTGAGCAAAAAAGAAGCTCAGGGATAGCACCTAGACCCTACGATCAAACTCCATTTCTTACACACACACACACACACACACACACACACACACACAAACCAAAAAGTAAATAGAAAATATGAAGAAATCAATGAAAAATTTGAATATTGTAAGGACTTTTGGGTTTAGAGGTGTGACTCAGTTGGTAGGACAATAGCTATTGATTGAAACTATCAGGTATCAAGGACATAAAAAAAGAATTATCTGCTCTGTATTTTCCTATTCTCCTGTGTTCTCATTTGGGAACTCTCTTCTTTTAAAAAAAAATTGTTATAGCGGTGATATAGAGCAGCGTTACCTTTCTGTATGTCAGGTAACTAGTACATTTCCTTCCTTTTACATAATCTTACCTGTTCCCCCATTCTCTTCCATACCCTCCCTCCCATCTTGACCCTCAACTTGCATGGTTCACTTTCATCAATGTCCAGTACAGCCAGAGGCCTCTGCTGCTGCAATTTTTCACCCAGTTCCCACTAATTCTGTGCCCTTCCCCCATCTTCCCTGTATATTAGGTGAAGAATACAGACTCATCAGAAAATGAAAAGACAAATTAAGAAAAGTTCCTTTGTTTCCTTATCATTGCACTTCAATAGTATTATATAGAAAAGGTGCTTGAGTATTTGGTGATTTTCGCCAAAGGCTTCCTCTTTGGTTCTTACTGTATATGATGCTTAGAGTCCTGCAGAGTACGTCATATCCCATTGTGTTTTAAACTTTTCTTCCACATATCAGGGGAACATGTACCATTTGTCAATTTGATGTTGGCTTAACTTTCTTAACATGATTCATTCTAGTGTCATCCATTTCCCTGCAAATGACATTATTTTATCCTTTCTAATGGCTCTGAAAATTTCATTGTATATAGATAGCATAATTATTGGTTCCATTCATTTATTGTGGGGCATCTGCGTTGTGTACATTTCTTGTCACTGTGAATTGAGCAGCAAGGAACATGGTTGTACAAATGTCCTTGCCATTTTCTAATTTCTCCACTTCCCCACCAACATTTGTTGTCTGAATTCAAGATATTTGGATAAGATGGTATCTCAGGATTACTTTGATTTATATTTTCTTTATGACCAGGGATGATGAACCTTTCCTGATATGTTTCTTTGCCATTCTTCCTTCTTCTTCTGAGAAGTCTCTCCTTAGCTCCTCTGCCCATTTGGTGATTGGTTTATTAGTTTTGGGAGGGGTAGTTTCCTGAGATCCATGTATACATTGAAAATTAGCCCTTTGTCAGATATATTGCAGGTAAATATCTTTTCCCAATTTGTTAGCTGTCTTTTTAGTTTAGTGGCTATGTCCCTAGCCTGTTTATGTTTTTTCCTTTGATGTAGTCCCATTTGTTGTGTCTCTCTCCTATCTGTTGTGCCCCTGGGATTTTATTCAGGAAGTTCCTGCCAGTACCTATAAGTTCTTTTTTTAAATTATTATTTTAATGGTAAAAACTTTATTTACTTTTATAAATATATCGCAAGACAAAACTTTTCAAAAATACTTTCCCCCCCAAAAATTAAAAAAATAAAGGAAAGTTTTTAATAGGTAGGCAGACTATCTTGAGACCTCTTTTTGTTCTTAAGGAGAGCAGTGTAGGGCAGGACAATTGCCACACACCAAACACTGCCATGGGTTTGGCCTTGGGGAGAGAAAAGCTCCACCTGGACTGAGTGTCCTCTCCTGGTCACAGCCATAGTTACACCTTCTAGTATCTATAACACTATCTAGGATTATCTAGTATGGATCCTATTATCGTTGGGCTATGCTGTATACAATGTTAACCATTGAGAACATCTCTCTCTCTCTCTGCATATATGTGTGAATTATAAAGTATAATTTGGACTCCAAGTTCAACAAACACAAGTTATTCTCTATGAGTTCCCAGTGTCCCTATGAGGCTCTCTCAACAAGCTGTTCATCTTTCCTGTTTAGATAATATTAAACACCATTGTTTTGTTAGGTCAAGAATGAAGATGAGGGGTGAAAATAAACTTTTGCCTTTAAATAGCTTATTATCCTCAACCCCAAACTAGGAGTTAAATTAGAAATCATTTTGTTGTTGTTGTCTCCAAAGCGATTACTCCATTACTGGTGAGGCATGTGAGGTGTGGGGTACACTCCCAGCTTCCCCCATGCCCTGCTGGACCAGTCAAGACAACCCTGGGCCTTCCACTGGGCTCCATCCTTGAAAAGCTGCCTGATGGAGGGAGGTCAGAAAGATCTGCATTTACAAGTTTCCCAGAATGTGCTAGAACATTTTTGGTCAGTTTTGTAGAACTTTCTTGGTCAGTTAAAATTCCACCTCAATCTCTCCAGTATTTTCCAAGCAGATCAAGTCACTTGCAGATAATAAAGAAGCTTTGTGGCCTAGGGGTCCAGGCCTTGGAATCAAAGATAGGACCAGGATGGCCAGGGGTCTTGTGTATGGTAGAGATGGCCAGGTGGCCTGAGTTTCTGACTTTCCTGTTCTCCATGAGGCCTGAGCAGGGTGGAGGGCAATGAGGAGGTGTCTTCTACAATAGCCACTGAAGTGAGGGAGGCAGAAGGTCAGCTGTTCCAGTGGGCAGATGTGGAGAGGATTCTAGAAGGGGATCAAGTCTGCTCCTTTCGGCAGGAGTGTTATTTTTACAGAAAGCAACAGAGAAATTAATTTTATTTTCTGACTACTGAAAAGTGGAAATATGCTCAAGTTTACCATTTAAAGGAACAATAGACATTTCAAATATCTCTGTCTAAACTTTGGTTTTCTTAAAAAAACACACACAAAAAAACAGTTCATCACAAAAAGAAATATAAGTTGAGGCTGTAGCCAGGTGGTTTTCTGTCCGTTGCAGTCTTTTGTGCAAAGTAAAGCGTATTGGAGCTCCAATTTAACTGATGCTGTGGGGTTTACTGGCTCTGCATGCTGAGGTAGTGCTAGTCATGCATGCCCTTGCTGTCGAAGCCTGGGAGGGGCTGACCATACTTGTCCACGCACCAGCAGAAGCCCCGCTTTCTGCCTTTGGAGGGGTGACACTGCTTCTTATAAAGTCCTTTCTTGTCGCAGTTCGGGATGTGCACACCCCTGGGACTCAGCACATTGAGGAACTTCAGGTGATTCAGGGTATCTTCCATCTCTCTAAGGCAGGGACCATATTCTGTCTCCCGTTTGGACTCTGAGAAGAAGTTCTGGGTGTCCGTGCTCTGGGACTCATAGTCGACTTTGTAGCCCTGGCAGTCCTTCGCGTGACCTTTCTTGATGGTGTCCAGCTTTGCGTGAATGGAATGGAACTTGGAGTCAGGCACCCTATGTGTGCTCAGCGGGGCAGGTTCCCCCTGTCTTGGTCCTCCTCCGACTCACTAGCATTTCCTGAGGTGGAGGGCATCAGCAACAGGTAGGCGCTCAGGTGGCCTGGGACGTTGGAGTTGGCGCAGAACCCGGAGCCGTAGAGCAGCACCCGAATCGGAGCGGTTCAGCCGGTGGCAGCTGCAGCTGAGCCCTCAGTTGCCGGGTTCGGTGTAGACACGGCATGGCTGGCCCTCCCGCAGTGCTCATGTCAGACAGCAGCCACAGCCTGGCTCGCACACCAGCTTGGAGCACGCGGGCGTGGCAGGCGGAGGTGTGCACTGGGCCAAGGAGTTCGCATCACAGGGCTCTCAGCGCACGACGGGGCCGAGTTACCGGTGGCCCGCGGAGCAGGGCCAGGGCAGTGAGCAGAGCTGCCCAGAGCATGGGGCGCACCTGATGCATGGCGCCCATCGCAGTGGCCAAATGGAGTAAGCGGTTATCGGGTCGAGGCACGTGGTGCGAGATTGCGGGATCTGGAGCACAACTACCGGTGCTCAGCATGCAGCTGCCCAGCTCGCACCTCAGTACCTATAAGTTCTAATATCACCCTTATTCTGTCTTATAGTAGATTGACTGATTTTAATGTAGTTAATCCATTTTGAGTTGATGTTAGTGCAAGCAGAGATCCAATTCTAGTTTTCTGTCTATGGATGTCCAGTTTTCCCAACACCAATAGTTGAAAAGGCTATGATGTGTGTGTATGTGGTGTGTGTGTGTGTGTGTGTGTGTGTGTGTGTGTGTGTGTATGTGTGTGTGTGTGTGTTTGTAGGTCGTGGGGCTTGAACTCTAGGCCATGGAGCTACCCCTCAGCATTTCATCTCCAGGCTAGTACTTGAACCAATATTCCACTTCCCATTTTTTGTGGTTTATTGGAGCTAAGAGTCTCATGGACTTCCCTGTCCCTGCTGGCTTTCAAAAACCATCCTCAGATCTCAGCCTCTGAGTAGCTAGAATTAAAGGCATGAGCCACAGGGACCCAGTAAGGCTATGTTTTTTTCACATTACATCATTCTCTCTTTTGTCGAATATCAGATGATTGTAAGTATGTAGTTTTATTTCTGAGTCTTTTCATCTTTTTTAATATGTTTTTATTGTAAAAATAATGTACAAAGGGGTTACAGTTACATAAGTTAGGTAATGAGTTCATTTTGTCTCAAGCATTGTTACCTCCTCATTTGTTTTTCCCCTACCATCCCTACCCTTCCACCTCCACAACTATTCCATTCCATCCCCCCTCCCCACTCCCTGCCTAAATTGTAAAGTTCGTTTTTGAACATAGTGTCTTGATCTCATTGTTAAAATGGGTCAAACTGTATCCCTAGTTAATCATTTGGTTTTTTCCCCTTCACCTCCCAAAGCTAGAGAAATGTATATACAAGATACAGGGCACCAACATCAAAGAAACAAAAAAACCCACATAACTTAGGTTACAAGATTGGGTGAAAGAATGATGACTGTTGACTTAATTTGATAAATATTATGTAGTTTTTTAATGGTAAGGCTTATTAACTCAAAGGGGGAGCATAAACATTCAGAATAATGGAATGTGGCTACTATTCATTTGATGTGTGTGTATAGATTATGATTAATAAAAATATATCTATTAATTCCCAGTGGTAGACTGCTATGCTAACTGGGAGGAGACTTTGGTAATGCCAGGGGTTTGAATACTGGTAATGAAGCAGAATATGAGGGGAGAGCATTTGCTAAGGATGTAACTTCCTAGGCTCATACCAAATACATTGAAGTAGAATGCTAAGTGATGATCGACTGAGCACAAAATTTTATTTGTTGACATCTTTGTTTTGTGAAGTCCAGGGATTTGAACCTAGACCCTGGGTGTTGTCCCTTAATTTTTTTCTCAAGGCTAGTGTTCTACCAGTTGAACCACAGCTTCATGTCTATAATTTTGGTGGTTAATTGGAGATCAGTCTTTCCAAATTTCCTCTTTGGGCTTGCTTCAAACCTGATCCTCAGGTATCAGCCTCCCGAGTAGCTAGCATTCCAGTTGTGAGCCACCAGAGCCTGGCTAGAATCACATTTTAAAAGTATTCTCTAGGTGAATCAGATGTGTCTACTATTTGAGCACTTTGGTTCCAGTGGGTCATGTCAGATTTAGAATAACAGAATTTTTCTTCTTGTAACCCGCAGCATCCAATACCTATATAATTTATTCCGATCTTCATGTCTGATCTTTTTTTCTTTGTTGTACCTTTTTTTCTTACTTCACAAGCAAGCGTGTCAGTGAGGTTTTCCTTTTCTGAAGCAAGTTACGTCCTTTCCCTTCACTGAGGGATGTACTTGCTGTTCCTATTGCCTGGAGTATCTGCTTCTAGGTAATTGCATGGATGATGGCTCTCAGATTAACTATCTCCTCCTCAGGGATATGTCCTCACATACCCACTGTGAAGTTGTTGCCACAAAACTACCAATGTCATGCCTCTGATTTATAGAAATTATCATTATGATTTCTGGTTTTCTTTTCAGCATGAAATTGATGAGGAGAGAGCCACATTCACTTGTTTCTCCAACACCTATAATAGTGCCTGGTCCTTAGTGCTCAGGAGCCTTGCATGGGGATCAGCCTTCTCCAGCTCAATTTTTCCTAGCTTCTGGTCAGGACAGCTCTTGAAGCTGATGTCTGGTGGCTAGCAGTCATTCCCTCTAGTTCTTTGTGCCTTTCTGTGTTGCTTAGTCCACCTCAGGGCAAGATCAGTGCCTGACACCTATTTGCTGCTATGGAAAGATGGCTATGTCATCATACAAGTTATGGGCATTGTTTTGTGAAGCTGTGTGAGGAGACACATCACCACACAAGTTCTCCAAGGCAAGTGTCTCCCATGCCCAGGAGTGCATTCCACAACTCAGCATCCAAACTATCACTTACTCCCTGATGCATTCAGTGTATATTCCCATTTCCATTAAAAAAAGAAAAATTCAAGATATGCCTTTGATGATTTGTCCTTGAATTACTGAAACAAAGTATATAATTTGGGGGCTGGAAAGGTGGCTCAGTGGTAGAGTGCTTGCCTTGCATGAATGAGGCCCTGGGTTCGATTCCTCAGCACCACATAAGCAAAAAGAATATAAGCCGGAAGTGGCGCTGTGGCTCAAGTGGTAGAGTGCTAGCCTTGAGCTGAAGAGCTGAGGGATAGCGCCCAGGCCCAGAGTTCAAGCTGACAACTGGACCCCCCCCCCAAAAAAGTATATAATTTTATGTATTTGTAAGTCTTTGTCCATCTCTCTTGAGCCCTGGGCGTATTTCTATGTGTTTGCAGCTTGGGAAGGGAAATAAGGTTTAATTCAGGATAGTCAAGAACATTTTGGGAAGGAATGCCAACTTTCTATCTGATGTTCTAGAGATGGCCATCTTGGCACAGGAACTGAGTAGACTGTCATAGCATAAAAGGCTTGTCCTGATTTCTACTGACTTTCCTCTGGGGTCACAGAGTGTGATCTTACTGCATACGTGTTTCTTGGCTACACTCGAGGGACCAGGTCTCCTCTGAAACTCTAATGGCATAGGGGTAAGAGAAATAAAACTCAGAACCCAGCTTCCCACATCACTAAGATTACAGGCCTGAGTCTCATATACTAACTCATAACTGCCTTTTTATACATTGTGTAGCCTGTGTCATTATATTCACCTCATAGACAGATATACAAATATATGTTTATATTTATTCATTATTTATAATCAATGTTATATCTAGAAACACAAAAATATATATTCATATAATTATAATCAAAGTTATATTACCACTTTCCCCAATAATGTTTTACACTAATAATATGTGAAAAAAATACTTAAGATTGAAAAGGTTAAAAGCCCTTGTATTATGAAAAATCATATTCGATCTTATATATCATATAATATACTATATAAAATTTAATGAATATAACATGTATTACCATATAACTGATTTAATTGCATCATGATTTTGTTTGTCCATCTATATAAGCCTTCTTTCTTCTATTGATAATGGCTTATACTTTCCAGTGTCGATATTTCCTATGTATTTTGTCAAATATATTCAGCACTAAGTAGAATTTTTATGTCAATGGAACCGAATTTTTCTTCAATATTTCCCAAAGCACAATGAATATATATACAGATTTGAACTCACTGTTTGAAGAAAGTCCCACATACCACTATTAGTATTGTAGCATTTGTCCCAATTGACAGAACAGCTTTCTAGGTCATCTGATCTGGTATGTCCTAGAGCTTTTGTAGCCACCTTATCACCCCATGCAGGCATGGCCTGGCTTCCTTGCAACTCCCTGTGCATTTAACCGTTCCCATTATATCCAGTAGGGTCTCTTGTTCAGCCCCCTGTCACTCTATGTTTTCCCACACACAGAACACATGTGCATGATGCTTTACATTGTAGGTTGAAAAAACCACATGTAAGACTAATGAATTGTATAACACAACATAAACATTGACATTTTAATAACGTTAGAAAAATAACCAGAATGATCATTTTACAACAATCAGGACCAAAAATAAATATAAAGATTTTCTAAAGAAGGGGGAAAGCAATCTCTATATCTGGATTGTATTCTAAGTTTCCTTCAGACACAAATTCTGCCTCAGAGTCCTCAAAAGGATCTACTTCCTTATTAAAGGCAGTATTTTCTTCCTGAGTCTAGGGAGGGACAGATCTTATTTCGCAATTGGAAATTGGATCCCCAGCAGCAGGACAGATTGGTCTGGATATTCTGTGAGGACAGATTCCCTTTCCTCAACTGAATCTAGACTTTGGACCTAACTTATTGGTTTTCCTGAACATAGACTGGAGTCATTTTCCATTAGCACATATTTACCTTGTACTCCAAGACCAATACTTTTTACTGGTTTGGTTGTGATCTAGGTGAATTGTGAACATCAATGGAAAACATTCTGGATCATCTTCTTCCTTGGTGGTATGTGCAGGTACACCTACATGTGGAGGTCAGAACCAGTGGGATGTCCACAGGACTCAAAACCTACTTGGGCCTTTCTACATATTGAAAAAAGCCTCTATGTTCACATGCTTTCTGGAGTCCAGTGTTGGCTTCCAATCTCCATCAGTCACCATAAGAGACATCACTGATGGGTTCTTTATCTGGAGTTCAACAGGAAGTTCTCTACAGTGACACAAACATAAGAATGGAAATAGGTACAAGAGTCTTAGAGTAGACTCTAGAAGTTAAAGTTTGACTAAACTTCTATAGGATTTAATAGGAGAAGCTGTAGAATTTGAGTTTGGACTGAACTCTGATAAGAAGGTAGGGTGTTTCTAATGAGTGGTTATGTCCAAGTTCTTTTAAAAAGGGAACAGACATTACCAGGCATAGAACATCCATAAAAGGACATTTTGTCAAGCTGGGTATTACAAAGGGCTCTTGGCCAAGCAGTCCCATCCCTTGAGACCTAGGTTCCATCCCTACTCACAAGCTCTAAGGCATCTAAACAAGGACTACTTACTCTTTTTCTTGGTCTCACGGGTCATTCGTTGCTTCAGGTGATCCAGAAGAATATGTAAGCCGAACAGCAAGTCTGAAGAGGGCGTGTTGAGCTTGTCCTACTGTGTAAGTATATCAGGATGTCAAGTTTCTTGTGATCATAAAAATCATCAAGGTAGAAGTCCATCCAAATAGTTAAGATGCAACAATCGATGCTGTAGGCAGATTGGTGACAAGGAAAATGAGAGTCTGCCCTCTCTATTCTCAGCCTTCTACCATAGAACCTTTCTGGCAGGACTAGAATGTTGGGAAGTGGGAAGAGACTCCTGGAAGCAGAATGCTCCTCACAACCCACTTCTAAACATTTCTAATACAGTCCTCCAAAATTCTCCCTGTGATGGGCCGAGAAAGTTGTTTCCCCACTGTATCTGACTTACTACACACAACCCTCCCTGTCATCGAGGGATTGTGATCCATGCAGGCCTGGTCATAAACAGAAAACCCTGTCATAAAAATGGCTAAAACAGCGCTGAACACAGGTGGCTCATGCCTGTAATCTTAGCTACTCAGGAGGCTGAGATATGAAGATTCCAGTTCAAAGCCTATCTAGGCAGGAAAGTGTGTGAGACTCCTATCTCAATAAACCACTAGAAAACCAAAAGTGGCACTGTGGCTCAAACAGTAGAGCACTCGCCTTGAGCTGAAGAGTGCAGGGACAGTGTCCAGGAGCAGAGTTCAAGCCACATGACCAACAAAAACCAAAGTGACTAAAGCAAAAAGAGCAGATGTATGGCTCACTTTGTAGAGCACCTACCTAAAATGTATGAAGCCCTGAGTTTAATTGCTAGGATTGAAAGGAGGAAAGGATATGAAGGAATGGAAGGAAGAAAAGAAGGGAGGGGTTTTGGTATAACCAAATACTGGAAAGATGTGAAGTATTAAATAAAGGTATCACAAGAATTTTATTTGAAAAGATACTGATGGTTTACTAAAAGGCAAATTATAAAATGTGGAATTCAGGTTAAAATACATGTTCAATTTTGTTTGTCTGTACAGTGATACTTACGTGCCACTTTAGTTTAAAGTAGTAAATGAGTTTAAAAAATAGAAGAGTTGTTAGAAATGAATCATTATTTATCACTTTTTCTGCTACATTCACCACCTACAAAATTGAAACAATGTTGATCATTTTAATTATTAATTTATTAATTTAATCTTTCATCTTTAGTGTATAGTCTATTGTGCACATCATTTATTTGTTTGAACTCTATTTTGTTTGTTTTTTGTCCATCATGGGTCCTGAACTCTGGGCTTGTGCTCATTTTTTTTCTTTTAACTGTTATATAAGTTTAGATCCCCCACCCAAATACGTGCAAACTGAGATGCTAATTGGCTATAAATAAACCACTAGTTGAGATGCTGAGATTACAAATGATGGCAAATTGTTTTAAACTTTTTTTAATATGTGAAGCTTGAACTGAGGGCCTGGTTGAAATTCCTGTTCTCTTGTGCTCAAGGCTATCACTCTACTAGTTTGGCTCACAGTGTCCCTTTTAGTTTCTTGGTAACCAGCTAATGAGATAATAGTCTCATAGACCTTCTTACCAAGGCTGTTATTAATCTTCGATTATCAGATCTCAGCCACCTGAGTTGTTATGATTACAGGCATGAGCCACAGGCACCAGTTTTTTAAAAAGCAACAACAAATTACTTTAGGGGAGGATGGAGAAGGAGAAGCTAGAGGCTAAACAAGCTCTCACATAGAAAATACTTGTAGTGTTCCAGTGAAGAGTCCTAGGCCAGAGAATTACCAAGTGTGCCATCACAGTACAGAGTTTGGCCAGAGAGGGAAAATCCAGGCAAGGAGACAAATCTGAGCACTTGCCATTAGCTGCAGCTGCGGTGGCAGCGGCAACGGCAGCAGCCTAGCCGCCTAACGAACAACACAGAGTCTGGGACAATGGTGCCAGACACAGTAGGTGACCGGATTCTACTTAAAACCAGAAAGAACTGACAAGTAACAGATATCTTCATCCTGCAGATCACAGACCAGAGACAACCAAGGAACCAAGAATCCAGCGTGAGTAGAATCCTGACATACTCACTCCTTCTCAGGGGGCAGAGGAGGGAAGGCCACCCCTCCCGCCCTCACCCCCTGACATCTCTATATTTGATATTGAAAAGGCCCAGCTGAGCAGCTAGCTCCAACTCAGGCCTTGGAAAAAAAGTCATTTAGGAGGTCACAGGCACCTGACCTGACCTGCCAGGCTCAGCTCATCCCTGGGAAAAGTCACCCAGCCCAGGCAGACAAAGCTCTGCCCCGAGGGGAGTGACTTTATACACTGGGTAAAAAGAGCCAGAGGCTGCCCCTCTCTACAGCAGCCTTGACAATCAAGTGAAATTCAGTAAACATAAACCCTGAGAATGGCTCCAGGATGAGCTCTGTGTGTGTCTCAGAACTACCCCTCAGGTAAAAGCTACAATTTGTTGAAAGGCCTCAACTCTACCCAGAACCTAGCCTCGTCACAGCATCTTCAAACTAGAGGAAACAGCCATCTCCCTCTTTTGTGAAACTCAAAGCAGAACTCCCTCTCATTGAACTAGCCTGGGAGGAGGATCACAAAATCCTTGGTAAAGCAGAGCATTTTTCTGCCTGTTCAAAAAAATTGATTTAAGAAACAATCAAGCCACAGGCAAACCAAACACCACAAGCAGACTAGAGACTCCACCAAGAGACTGGTTGCAGACACAGAGAGATACAGGATCTTCCCATCTACTCCCCGACCCCCCGCAAAAAAAAAAAAGAACTCTTTTTGGTACCTTTTTTAATTTTTAGTTTTTTAAAAAAACTGTTTTCTATTAATCTTTTTTCTCCCTTCCTAATTTTTATTTTAGGTGTGTGTGTGTGTGTGTGTGTGTGTGTGTGTGTGTGTGTGTGTGTGTGTGTGTGTGTGTGCTTTGTTTAAATCTCTACTGACCTTTTGGTCCTTTTTTTCTTTTTTATTCTTTTTCATTCTTTTCATTTTTTCTTCTGTGTCCTTCTTTTTGTGTGACTTATTTGCTGTTCTGCTCATCCTCAGATATATGCCCCTCGTCGAATATTAGACCTTACCCCCATTGTATATACACTTAAGAATTTTATTATTCAATTCAAAACTTCTTAGCCTTAAATTCTGTAATAACAGTATTATCTCTTTATAGCTATATAATTTTTGAGAATATTTATTTTTTAGTTTTTCATATCTCCTTTCTATCGCTCCCCTCCTCTCAATGTATCCTTTTCTTCTCTCAATATCACCTTAAACTTAGATAATTTTTAAGATTCATTTATTAAACTTAAATATTTGTTTTTCCCATTTTTTTCTTGTCTGTTTTTTCTCTCTCCTACTATTCTGTCCAATCCATTTCGCTCTTTGAGATTAGAACTTGGTTAAATTCACTCTCCTTTTACCTCTCCACATTCTTCTAATCCTATTTTTCCTCACATTTGTCCCTAAATATAATAATTCCTGGTTTGCCAAATTCGTCCTTGCTGTTGTTAGCCCATTAATCCATAGTTGCTTGATGTTGAATAGATTGTATCTGTAGAACTAGATTATATTTGTGTCCTTTTGCCTGTGCAGCTACAGGACTTTGGTTGATGCATGCTTTGAAAAATTATTGTAGCAGAAAATTTGTGTTACTTTCATATCAAATGGGCAGAACAAGCAAGAAAACAAAAGAAAAATGCAAGTCCTGGTATCTCAACTCCCACTCATGAGAACCAGGTGACAGAACAGATAATGTGTATTTTCTAGAGGAATTATTCCAGAGGAAGCTCTATGAATATTACTGGGAAACATGGTGAATGAACCGATAGAAAACCTGCAAAGGACTCAGTGTGAACATGGTAGGGAGAGAGAGGAGGCAAACCAAAGTTCAATACAGTAATTTCATGAGCATAAGGAAGCTACTCAAAGATTGATACGGAATTGCATGAACATGTTGAGAACACTCAAAGAGAAATAAAGGAATTGTGTGAGCAGGCTGAGAACAGTCAAAGAGAAGTACAGGAACTGCATGAACATGAGGAAGCTAATCAAAGAGTAATAAAGGAATTGCAAGGGAGGGACGAGAATAAACAAATATCAATAGAGGCATTCATGGAATCCATAAAGAGACAGCTGAAAGAATACAGGGAGACCAAAAGGGAATGCTGAATCTAACCGGACAGAAGGAATGGGAGTATAAGGAAACCATAACCAAACATCTAAGTGATTTAAGAATAAGCACTGAACACCAAATTAAGGAAGTAAAGAAGTTCATACAAGATCTAAAACAAAGCTCCAACAAAGAATACGAAGTCATCAAAGCCAAACAATTAGAAGGAAAATGAATAAAAAACAAAGAAGAAAGTCTTGACCGTAGGTTAGACCATGCAGAAGATCGAATCTCGGTGAATGAAGACAGCCTAGATATTATAGAGAAAGAATGTACAATTATCCAAGACAAATCCAGAAATATGATAGATATATTCAGCAATTGGAAGACACCAACAGAAGGCCTAATCTGAGAATAATGGGTGTAGAGGAGCACCTAGAGTCAGAAGATAATGGTGTAGGAAATTTGTTTAACAGGATCCTAGCAGAGAAATTCCCAAACATGCAAAAAGATAGACCTATTCAGATAGAAGAAACTTTTAGAACCCCAAATAGACCAGACGAGAGCAGGACATCTCACCGTCACATTATAATATGCACAAGATCAATTCAGACCAAGGAAAAGATCCTTAAATCTGTCCAGGAGAAAAGATCAATCATCTATGAAGGGAAATCAATTAGAATAACTTCATTTTTTCAGCACAGAAAATTAAAGCAAGAAGAGCCTGGAATGATGCATGCCATGACCTAAAGACAAAGTATGAACCAAGAATACTGTGAACAGCTAAATTCTCCTTCATAACCAAATGTGAAATAAAAACCTTCCATAGCAAAGAAAAACTGAAAAAATATATATCTCCACCAAACCGGTCCTACAAAAGATACTTAAAGATGTCCTACACAGACAGAACCGACAAGACCACAATAAAGGCAAAGAAACTGCACCCAAACTGAGAATCCAAAAACCATAGGAAGAACCAAGTTGCCGCAGCCCCCAAGAAGGTGGATAAAATGGCAGAAACTACCAAACACTTCTCAGTCCTTTCTCTCAACATTAACAGACTTAACTCTCCAATTAAGCGACATAGAATGTCTAGTTGGATTAAAAAGCAACATCCTTCAATCAGCGGCCTTCAGGAATCACACCTTGCCCATAAAAACACTTTGAAAGTGAAAGTCTGGAACAAAATCTACCAAGCAAATGACCCCATAAACAGATGGGAGTTGCAATCATAAGATCAGATAAAATAGACCTCAAATTAAAATTAGTGAGAAGATATAAAGAAGGTCACTACATTCGAATTGAGGGGTCTTTCTTCCAGGAGGATATTACAATAATAAATACTATTCGCCAAACAATGGATTACCGAAATTTATCCAACAAACACTACATCCCCAAAATCTCAAATTGATCCAAAGACAAGATTGTTGGGGACTTTAACAGACCACTATCCACACTATATAGATCAACTCGACAAAAACTCAACAGAGAAACTGCAGATCTAAAGAACTGCCTAGATCAACTAGATTTAAGAGACAACTACTGAATATTTCACCCAGCAGCATCAGAATACACTTTATTCTCAACACTGCATGGAACATTTTCCAAAATAGACCAATTTTTTATTGTGAAAATACTGTACAGAGGTGTTACAATTACGTGAGCAAGACAAAGAGTACATTTCTCATAAAGCATTGTAGCCTCCTCCTTTGTTTCCCCTTGCCATCCCATCCTTCCTCTTTTCCACCACCCAAACCTTCTCCCCCCACCAAAATTGTAAAGTTTGTTTTTGACATAATGACTTGTACGTCTCCTTACAATGGGTCCACCTGTATGCCTATTTAAATGATTTGTTTTTTCGCTTCCCCTCCACAAATGATAACAACATCAAATACTGTGAAAGCAGGGGTTATACAGTGGGGGAGACACATACAAAGCAACAAAAATAATCTTACAAATGTGTTAGAAACAATTGCATGAAAGAAAAAAGAACATTTGAATACATATCTTAGGGTTCATTTCCCTGACATCAACTTATCTGACTTTTTCTGTTTGACTCAGACATATACTAGTTATTACAAATAGAGGAAACCATGGGACCTATGTTTCTTTGGGCCTGGCTTACTTCAATTAATACAATTTTTCCCAAGTCTTTCCATTTCCTAACAAATGGGGCAATGTCATTCTTTCTGATGGAGGCATAGAATTCCATTGTGTATATATACCACACTTTCTTGATCCATTCATCTGCTGAGGGGCATCTGGGTTGGTTCCATATCTTAGCTATGGTAAATAAGGCTGCAATAACATAGCTGTGCTGGTAACTTTCTTGTAGTTTTGTTTGTGAACATTTGGTTAAATGCCCCAACGTGGGATTGTTGGGTCATAGGGGAGCTCTATGTGGAGTCTTTTGAGGAAACTCCATACTACTTTCCAAAGTGGTTGTACAAGTTTATACTCCCACCAACAATGCAGTAAGGTTCCCATCTGTCCACATGCCCTCCAGCCTCTGCTATTAGAGTTCTTGATTCTAGCCATTCTAACTCGGGTGAGGTGATATCTCAATGCTGTTTTGATTTGCATTTCTTTTATGGGTAGAGCGGTTGAGCATTTCTTCATGTGTTTATTGGCCATCCTTCTTTCCTCTTCAGAGAAGTTTCTCTTTAAATCTTTAGCTCAATTATTCACTGAGCAGTTTTTTCTTTGAAGGTTTGTTGTTGGGGGGTTTAATTTTTTGAGTTGCAGGTATATTTTAGATATGAGACCCTTGTCTGTATATGGCTAGTGAAGACCTTCTCCCAATCTGTGGGGTTTCTATGATCTTGCTAGCTATGTCCTTTGCCATGCATAAGCTATGCATTTTCATGTAATAGCATTTGTCCAACCCTTCTTAGATTTGTTGTTTCTGGGTCACTATTAAGAAAATTTTGGTCTGTGTCTTTGGATCTATGTGGGATTTGAGGGAAAATAGTGTTTCTTGGATAAATTTGGGTGCTCCATTGTTTTGTGAATAGATATTTAGAATTGTAATATCCTCCTGAAGGAGAGATCCCTTAATTAGTATGTAGTGACCTTCTTTATCTTTTTTCACTAATTTTAATTTGAAGTCTATTTTATCTGATATTAGGATTGCAACTCCCGCCTGGTTATGGGGGCCATTTGCTTGGTAGATTTTGTTTCAACCTTTCACATTGACGATGTGTTTGTTTTTACGGGAAGATGTGACTCCTGAAAGGAGCAGATAGAAGGATGTTGCTTTTTAATCCAACTAGACAGTCTATGTCATTTAATTGGAGAGTTTAGTCCGTTAATGTTGAGAGATAGGACTGAGGTATTTGGGAGTTGCTGCCATTTCATCCACCTTCTTGGGGGCTGCGGCAACTTGATTCTTCCTATGGTTCTTGGATTCTCACTTCGGGTGCGGTTGCTTGGCCTTTATTGTGATCTAGTGGGTTATGAAGGAGAGTTTATCTGGGTACAGTATTCTTGGTTGATAGTTGTTTGTTGTTAGGGCATGGCATACATCATTCCAGGCTCTTCTGGCATTAATTGTCTCTGTTGAGAAATCTGAGGTGATTCTAATTGGTTTCCTTTTATAGGTGATTGAGCTTTGCTCCTTGACAGTTTTAAGGAACTTTTCCTTCCTCTGAATTGATCCTGTGTGGATTATAATGTGACAGTGGCATGTCCTATTCTGGTCTGCTCTATTTGGTGTTCTAAAAGCTTCTTATATCTGAATAGTGCTATCTTTTTGTGTATTTGGTAAGTTCTCTGCTAGGATCCTGTTAAACAGATTTCCTAGACCATTAACTTCTGTCTCTACACCCATTAGGCTCAGACTAGGCCTTCTGATGTTGTCTTCCAAGTGTTGAATAGCTCTATCATATTTCTTGGATTTGTCTTGGATGGCCGTATGTTCTTTCTCTATAATATCTAGGCTGTCTTCAATCCCTGAATTTTGATCTTCAGCATGGTCCAACCTACTATCAAGTCTTTCTACTTTATTTCGTTTCCTTCTAGTTGGTCGGCTTTGATGGCTTCACATTCTTTGTTGGAGCTTTGTTTTAGATCTTGTATGGACTTCTTTACATCCTTAATTTGGTGTTCAGCATTTATTCTCAAATCACTTAGTTGATTGGTTATGGTTTCCTTGGACTCCCATTCCTTCTGTTGGGTTCCGTTCAGCATTCCCTTTTGTGGCCTCCCTGACTTGTTTGAGCTCTCTGTTTATGGATTCCTTGAATGCCTTTAGTGCTCTTCCTGTATTCTTATCCCACTCTCTCAATTTCTCTATTACTTTTTGATTAGTTTCTTCACATTCATGCAGTTCCTGTAGTTCTCTTTGAGTGTTTTCAGCCTGCTCACACTATTCATGAGTTTCTCTTTGACTGATCCCAGCCTGCTCACGCAATTCCTTTATTTCTCTTTAAGTGTTCTCAAGCTACTCTCGCAATTCCTGTATCAATCTTTGAGTAGCTTCCTCACACTCATGATATTCTTTGTTTTGCCTCCTCTCTCTTCTTATCACGCTCATACAGAGTCCTTTGCAGGTTTTCAATCTTTTCATTTACCATCTTTACCTGTAGTGCTTTTAGAGCTTTTTGGGAACTCTTCCATGGATTATTCGTTATCTTTTTTGTCCCCAGATTATTATGAGTGGGAGTTGAGATACCTGGACTTGCCATTTTTCTTGTGTTTTTCCGGATTGCTCTGACCATTTGGGATGAAAAGAAAATATTGTGTTGCACACTATTTTAAGGCAAGCATCAACCAAAGTCTGTAGTTGCACAGTCAAAAGTCTGCAGATACAATATAGTTCAATAGATATATCTATTCAACATCAAACAACTAAGTATTAATGGGCTATGAACGGCAAAGAAGAATTTGGCAAACAGAAATTATTAGGTTTAGGGAGAGATATGGGTAAAAATAGGCATAGAGGGATGTGGAAAGGCAGTGGGAGAGTTAACTTAAATAAATCCTAATCTCAAAGGGGGAAATATGTTGGATAGGATGAAAGTAGAGATAGCAAAAAAGAAGAAAGAGAAAGAAAAAAAGAGAAGACAAAATAGAAAAACAAACTTTAAAAATTAAGAAGTGCAACACTTAAAATTATGCAAATTGAAAACATAATATTCAGAGAAGAATGTGGATAGAATAAGAGAATGGGAGGGATAGAAAGGAGATGTGGAAAATTTAAAAATAAAAATGCTTAAAATATTATATAGGTATTAAGAGGTAGTAATGCTATTAAGGAAGTGAAGTCTAAGCATTTTTTAATTGAGTAATAAATTTCTGGATTAAGTGTGTACACAATGTGTCTAAAGTCAAATAATCAACTACAGGTATATATGAGGATGAGAACAGCAATTAAGTCACGCAAAGAATGAAAGAGAAGAAAATGTGAAAAGAAGGAGAAGGAAAGAAAAAAAAGGATCAATTGATCACTAGAGCTAAACAAAAAAAATTATTTTAAAAGAAAAAAAATACACACACATATAGCCGCAAAATAAAAATTATTAGAGGAAAAAAAAAGTTAATAGAAAACAAAAAATTTTTAAGTTAAAAATTAAAAAAAAAAGTTTAGAAAAAATTTATAAAAAGAACAGAAAAAAGATCTTTGATTTTTTTTGGGGGGATGGGACAATCATTTATCTCCCTTGTGTCCATAACCAGTCTCTTGTTGGAGTATCTGGTCTGCTTGTGGTGTTTGATTTTCCTGTGGCTTGGATGGTTTCTTAAGTCAATTTGTTTGAGCACACAGAAAAATGCTCTGCTTTACTAAGGATTTTGTGGTCCTCCTCTCAAGCTAGTTCAATGGGACAGAGATCTACTTTGAGTTTCACAAAAGAGGGAGATGGCTGTTTCCTCTAGTTTGGAGATGCTGTGACGAGGCTAGGTTTTGGGTAGAGTTGAGGCTTTTCAGCAAATAGCAGCTTTTCCCTGAGGATTTAGCTTCTGAGAAACTCACAAAGCCCAGCCTTGAGCCATTCTCAGGGTTTATGTTTACTGAATTTCAATTGATTGTCAAGGCTGCTGTAGAGAGGGGCAGCCTCTGGCTCTGTTTACACAGTGAAGAAAGCAACTCCTGGGGCTGCCGGCCCAAGCTGGGTGACTTTTCCGAGGGAGGAGCTGAGCCTGGTAGGGCAGGTTAGGTTCCTGTGACCTGCTAAATGACTCTTGTTTTATTCCAATGCCTGAGTTGGAGGTAGCTGTACAGCCAGGCTTTGTCAGTATCAAAGATGGAGATCTCCAGTAATGGGGGGGAGGGTTGGCCTTTCCTCCTCGATCCCTGAGAAAGAGTGAGGATGTCAGGCTTCTACTCATGCCAGAGTCTTGGTTCCTGGGTCATCTCTGGTCTGCGAAATTCAGGAGGTGTGCTCCTTGTCAGTTCTTGCTGGTGTTAAGTAGAAACCGCTCGCTTGCCGCGTCTGGCGCCTAAGTCCCAGACTCTCTGTGTTGCACATATGGCGGCTATGGTTGCCACCACTGCCGCCACATCCGTGGCTACTGGCAAGTACTCATATCTGTCTCCGTGCCTGGATTTTCCCTCTCTGGCCTAACTCTCTGTCCTGTGATGACACACTTGGTGTGATTCTCTGGCTTAGGACTGTTCATTGGAACACTAAAATTGCTTTCTATGCGAGAGCTTGTTTAGCCTACAGCTTCTTCTCCGCCATCTTCCCAGAACTCATCAGAAAATAACATTTAAAGGCAAGCCCATGCAGGAAAGTACATGGGACATTTTTTCTGTGTGTGCCAGTCATGGGGGTTTAATTTGTTCTACTTTACTCAATCCTGGTGTTCTATTAATCTCAGCTAATTGGTGGGATCACTACCAGCTAATTGGAGGTAGTCTCATGGAATTCTCTGTGCAGGCTGACTTCAAACTGATAATCAGATTTCAGGTTCCTGAGACATTCTGTGCTTTGCATGAGACACTTATCTCCAATGAACCACCAAAAAGAAACAAAAAACACCTGGGGTTGAGCTGTGGCTCCTCCAAATGTGTCTCCAATGAGACAATGATTTCTTGGACAGCACCCACCTTGAGATCAAGCTCCAGGACCAGCACACACAAGAATAAAATAAGTAAATGAAAAGAAAGGTGGAAGAAGAAAAGGGAGAGCCGATTTCAATGGTTAAAATGAGCAAAATTGAGTTAGCTTACACTTGTTACTTTACTTACTCAAGGTCTCACATCTGAGGATCAGTGTTCATGGCCAGCCAAGGCAGAGGAGTCCATGAACTCTACTCTAATTAGCCAACTACAGTTTTTTTAAAAAGCTCAAATTGTGCTGTGGCTCACATATTAGAGGGTTAGTATTAAAAAATGTACTGAGACGGAGCTGCGAAGGTGACTCAGTGGGAGAGTGCTTGCCTTGCATGCATGAGGCCCTGGGTTTAATTCCTCACCAACACATGAGCAGGAAAAGCCAGAAGTGGTGCAGTAGCACAAGTTGTACAGCTCTAGCCTCAAGCTGAAGAGCTGAGGGACAGCGTCCAGGCCCAGAGTTCAGACTCCATGACAGGCAAAAAAAAAAAAAAGGAACTGGAACAATACATAGGCTCTGATTTATAGCTCCAAGCCCATCATACATATGGAAATAAAAAGTAGAAATTAAAAAATGTATAAGAAAATCCAATTAAATTTTCAAAATTAGTCATGAGTTTTTGGTTTTAGTGTGTAATACTCTTTTTTTGGTCAGTTGTAGGGCTTAAACTCTGGGTCTGAGCGCTGTCCCTCAGCTCTTTAGTTCAAGGCTAGTGCTCTACCACTTGAGCTACAGTGCCACTTCCTTTTGTGTGTAATCCTAAATACTAAGATAGATTAAATCTGAGGGCTATGGTCTCTCATCTTCAAATCACCAGCAAAAGAAATAAACAAGAAAACAGTAGTGAATCTGTGATGGAGTTGTAAAGCACCAGGCTGAGCGAGATAGCTATGCAACAGTGCCCTGGCTCAGAGATCCAGCCCCAGGATCACAAAAATGTAAATAAGAAGAGAACCGTGGGCTGGTGACTCATGCCTGTAATTCTCCAGGAGGCAGAAATATGGGTATCCAGTGTAAAGGCCAATTCTAGCAGGAAAGTCCAGAAGACAGTTGCTTGTGGGCCATCCTGGGGCTAGAACTGTAGTACTCCCAGATTTTTGGCAGTTAATTGGAGGTAAGGATCTTAGACTTTCCTGCTCAGCCTGGTTTTGAACCATGATGGTCAGATTTCATCCTCCTGAAACAGGCCAGGCCTTGCATGAGTTCTGGCTCCAGCACTAGCATACTCACAAAAAATGAAATGAATATATGCAAAGAAGACTAGAAGAGATAGCTCATAACTAATTCTGTTTACTCAAAAGGCTAAAATGTGTGGATAATATTTGAAGGCCAGACCGAGTAGGAAAGTCCATAAGACTTGTGTGTGTGTGAGTGTGTCTTTGTGTGAGTCCTGTTGCTTGAACTTGTACTGTTTTGCACAAAGCTCTACCAATCTCAGCTTTTTAGTGGTTATAATTGGAGATATCATGTACTTTCCTGCCCAGGCTGGCACCAACTTTGATTCTCAGATTTCAGCCTCATAAATCTGGTCAGGCTCTACATTATATTCATTTCTAATTAAACACCAAAACAGAAAGAATATCCTGGAGTGTAGCTGTGGTTCAACTGGCAGAACTGGAAAAATTTCTGGGACAGCACCCAGACCCTGAGTTCAAGCTGGAGGACAAACACAGGAGAAATAAAAAGAGGATAGAAGTACAAAAGGAAGAGTCAGTGACAGAGGTTGAAATGAATCAAACATTGGTTTCTCACACATGTTGTACAAGGTACTCAGGAGAATTAAATCTAAGATTCATGGTTCATGGTCAGCCCAGGCAGGAGGGTCCATGAGACTCATATATCTAATTTGCCACCAAAAATAAGCTACAATTTGTACTTTGGCTCATTCGGTTGAGTGCTAATCTCAAATATAAACTTTGGGACAAAACCTAGGCCCTGAGTTGAAGTCCTAGACATACATTTCAAAACAAACAAACAAAAAATACCCCCACGAATTAAAAATTGTTGGGAAAAAGAAAACTAAGGTTTCAAAATGAGGCATTTTTTTTGGTTCATGTGTGTATTCCTATCCATTCTAGGTTCAAAGCTAGACTGGGCAGGAAAGTACATGAAACTGTTAACCCAAACTACCTAGCCAAAAGCTGGAAGTGCAAATATGACTCTACATGTAATGCACTGTATTTGGTGCAAAAGCTAATTAAAAAAACTGCTGACCCAGAGTTCAATTCTTAGTGCTAAATAATTGTAGGAGAAGTGAAGAAAGGCCAATTGTAAATTTAAATATTAGCCTGGTGTTTGTTGATCATGGCTGTAGTTGATACCTGGCTACAAAAATCTTGGGATCAAGTTTCAAGGCCAACCCAAAAAGCAAAGTCCAGGAGACTTTGTGCGTGTATGTGTGTGTATGTGTGAATATGTGTGTGTGTGTGTGTGTGTGTGTGTGTGTGTGTGTGTGTGTGTGTGTGTGTGTGTGTGTGTTTCTATGTGTGATGTGTGTGATTCTGTAGTATCCTTTGCCTAGTGCCCTAGCATTCCCAGCTTTTGGGTGGTGAATTGGAGATGAGAGGGTCATAGACTTTCCTTCCCAGGCTGCCTTTGAAACATGGTCCTCAGATTTCAGCTACCTTATTTAGCTGTAAATTTAGTTGTGGCTTAAGTGGCAAACTGGGCAAATATTTTCTGGAACTGCACGCAGACCCTGAGTTCAAGCCCCAGGACATGCACAGAAGAATGAAAGAAGAGTAGAAGTAACCAAGGAAGAGCGAGTGACAAAGGCTTAAATCAATCAAGCATCAGTGGCTCATACATGTTTTACTAGCTATTCAAGAGCCTGAAATCTGAGGATGATGGTTCATGGCCAACCTAGGCAGGAGATTCCATGATTCTTGTCTCTAATTAATCAACCCCCCAAAAAAGTGCCAAAAGTTATGATGTTTCTCATGTAATAGAGGATGTCCTTGAAAAAAAACTTCTAGGACAGAATATGAGCCCCAATTTGTAGACCTAGGAACAGCACACACATGCAAAAAATAAATAGTAAACAAAAGAAGGAAGTGGCATGCACATATTAAAGTTTTAAAATGACACAAGGATTGTTGGTCCTGTGGATAATCCTAACTACACAAGAGCCTGACATCTGAGGATTGTGGTATCAAGTCAGCCTGGGTAGGATCGTGCTTGAGATGCTTATCCCAGCTACCTAGCACAAAGCCCTGAGCTGGAGCTGAGGTAGTAAAGCAACAGACTTCAGTTAAAAAGCTAAGAAACAGTCCCCAGAGCCAGAGGTTAAGCTGCAGGGCCACTAAAAATTACAAATAACAAACAATCAATACAAAAGAGAGCGGAAGAAGAAAGACTGAAATCTGAGGATCCACAATTCAAAGTTAATGCATGCAAGAAAATCCATGAGACGTTCTTGTATGTGTGCATCTGTGTGTCATCTTGCAGATTGTGTGTGCCTCCTTGAACTTGTGCTGGTTTGTTCAAGGACAGAGCTCTACCACTCCAAGATTTTCAGTGGTTAATTGGAGGTCATGGTCTCATGGACTTTCCTTCTCAGCCTGGCTTGATTCATGGTAGGCTTTCCTCAGACTCTTATCTCCAATTAATTGTCAAAAAGAAAAAAAAAGCCTGGGAATTGAGTTATGGCTCAAGTGGCAGAATTGGGCAATCAGTTTCTGGGACAGCAACAGGCCCTGAGTTCAAGCCGCAGTACAATCACAGAAGGATTAAAGAAAGAGAGGCTAGAAGTGCAGAAGGAAGATCCAATGACAGAGGTTTAAATAAATCAAACATTGGTAGCTCACCGATGTTCTATCAGCTACTCAGGAGGATGAAATCTGAGGATCACCATTGAAGGCTAGCCCAGGTAGGAGAATAAATGAAACCCTTCTGTCTCATTTGTCACCAAAATATGACACTAGCTGTTCCCTGGTTCATGTAGAAAGCTCTGGTACAGCACACAGGCCCTGGTGCTGATGTCCCAGCACAAAAACGTACAAAAACAAAGAAAAAAGAGCACAATTAAAGATGAAAGAAAGAGAAAATTATCATTTCAAAATGAGCCATGGGTTGTTGGTTTATTTGTGTATTCCTAGCTACTGAGGAAGTTGAAATATGAGGATCACAACTCAAAGCCAGCCTTGGTAGGAAAGTGATTGAAATTCTTACCTTCAACTACCCAGCAAAAGCTGGAAATGAAGGTGTGATAGTAGTTGTAAAGTACTGAAATTTGACGAAAATCTGGGAAACGGATTCCTGGTCCATAATTCAGCCCAAAGTCGACCAAAAACAAAACTGAAAGAAGAGAAGAAATGACCATTTGAGATTTAAAAATAAGCCTGGCGCTGGTGGTTCATGCTTATAATTTTAGCTTTCAGGAGGCTGAAGTTTGAAGACAGTATTTAAAGGCCAGTCCAAACAGGAAAGTCCATGGGGCTGTTTTACTGTGTGCCAATCTAGGGCTTGAATTTGTGTAGAACCTCTACCACTCCCAGCATCTTGGTAGTAGATGAAAAGAATCTCATGAAATTTCCTGTTCAGGCTGGCTTCTAACTATGATACTCAGATTTCAGCCTCCTGAGTCTTGCTGGGCTTTACATGAGACTCTTATCTCCAAAAGCAAGAAAAATAAAACCTGGTGATTGAGCTGTGGCTCCAATGGCAGAAATGAGAAAATAATTTCTGAAACAGCACCCAGACCTTGATATTAACTTCAGGGCCAACACACATACAAAGAATAAAATAAATGTGGAGGAGGGTGGGAGAAGAAAGAGCCAATTTCAGAGTTTAAAATGAGCCAAGCATAGGTGGCACACACTGTGATGGTAGCTACTCAGGAGGCTCAAATCTGAGGCTCACCGTTGAAAGCCAGCCCAGATAGGAGAATTCATATACTCAACTCTAAGTAGCTACTTAAAACCAAACAACATCAAAAAATAGCCACAAGTTGTGCGGTGGCTCATGTCTCAATTTGCTAGTCTTGAGTAAACCCCTCGGGGATAGCACCTGGGCTGATTTGTAGCCCCAGGACAAACATACACAAGGAAATAAAAATACAAATAAAAAGGTGTAAGAATGGCAGGAAATATGGCTTAGTGATAGAGTGCTTGCCTAGCATGTTTGAATTCCTGTGTCTGTTTCCTCAGTACCTCATGAATAGAAAAGGCTGGAAGTGGCACTGTGGCTCAAATAATAGAGGCCTCACCTTCAGTAAAAGAAGCTCAAGAACAGTGCCCAAGCCCTGATTTCAAGCCTGAAGGCTAGAGAAAAAAAGGTGTGCGAAAATCCAATTGAAGTTTCAAAATTATCCATGAATTTTTGGTCGATGTGTTTAATCCTAGTGATTCAGAAGGCTGAAATCTAATGGTTGTTGTTCATAGCCAACCTGGGCAGGGAAGTGCCTAAGTCTCCAACTAATCAGCAAAAGAAGCCAGAAATGAGGATGTGTTTGTAGTTGGAAAGCACCAGCCCTGAGGAAAATCCTATGAAACAGTGCCCTGGCTCAGAGATCCAGCCTCAGGATCACGATAACTGAATTAAATGATTGGAAGTAGAGAACCTTGGACTGTTGGCTCATGTCTGTAATTCTAGAAAAGCAGGAGGCTGAAATATAAGATCCAGTTTAAAGGCAAACCAGTCAAGAAATTCCAGAAAACCATGGGACCTATTTTTCTTTGGGCCTGGCTTACTTCACTGAATATAATTTTTCCCAAGTCTTTCCATTTCCTAACAAATGGGGCAATGTCATTCTTTCTGATGGAGGCATAGAATACCATTGTGTACTGAGTCAAGCAGAAAAGGTCAGATAAGGTGATGTTAGGGAAATGAACCCTAAGATATGTATTCAAATGTTTTTTTTTTCTTTCATGCGATTGTTTCTAACACATTTATAAGATTATTTCTTTGTTGCTTTATATGTCCCTCCCCCACAGTATAAGCCCTGCTTTCACTGTGTTTGATATCGGTATAATTTGTGGAGGGGAAGGGGAAAAACAAATAGTTTAAACAGGGATACACGTGGACCAATTGCAACCCAGAGATGTACAAGTCGTTATGTCGAAAATGAACTTTACAACTTTGGTGTGGGGGAAGGAAGGGGGAGCGGGGAGGATTGGGTGGGGGGGCAGGGGGAAGATAGGAAGGGATGGGAAGAGGAAACAAAGGAGGAGGCTACAATTCTTGATAAGAAATATATCATTATCTTGCCCATGTAATTATAACCCCTCTGTACAATATTTCCACAATAAAAAAAAGGAAAAATAAAAAAAGAAATTCCAGGAGACTGTTTTGTGTGTGGTAGCCACACTGGAGATAGGATTTTGTTGATTGAATAGAAATAAGAGTTCCATGGACTTTCTTGCTCAGGCTGATTTTAAACTATGATGGGCAGATTTCAGCCTCATGTATCAGGCCAGGCCTTGCATGAGTTCAAGCTCCAGGACCAACAAACACAAAAATATTGAAATAAATGAATAGAAGTGTAGAAGAAGAGAAGAAAGTGGCAATACCAGAGGTTTCAATGAACCAATCATTGGTGGCTCATATCTGTGATTCTAGCTACTCAGGCTGAAATTTGAGGATACTGTTTAAAGCTCAGCTCAGTTATATGAGTTTATAAGATCTCTCTCTCTCTGTATCTCTCTCTTTGTCTCTCTCTCTCTCTCTCTCTCTCTCTCTCTCTCTCTCTCTCTCTCTCTCTCTCTCTCTCTGCCAATCCTGGTGTTTGAACTTGCACTCTTTTCTTCAATGACCTACTTACTTTCAGATTTTTAGTGGTTAATTGGAGAAAAGAGTGTTAAGGACTTTCCTCAATTTTCAGCTTCCCGAATCTGGCCTAACTATATATGAGTCTCTTGTCTCCAATTAACTTCCCCCCAAAAGCCAAATGTTATGGTTAGTCCCATATATACACTGAGACAGCATCTGAGCTTCAATTTCTACTCCTAGGACAAGCAAAAATGAAGAAAATAAGAAAAGGTGGAAGCAAGCACATATTAAAGTTTTAACATGACCTAAATGTTGCTGGTCATGTGTATAATCCTTATCATACAAGAGGCTGACTTCTGAGGATTGCAGTGTCAAATCAGCCTGGGAAGGAATGTGCTTGAGACTCATCTTCAACTAAACAGCACAAAACCTTGAGCTGTGGCTGAGGTTGTAAAAGCATCAGCCTTGAGTGTAAAGTTAAGATATAGGCCCCAGAGTTAGAGGTCAAGCCACAGGACCAATAAAATTTTCAAAGAAGAGAAGATAGATGAAGAGAGGCTGAAATCTGAGGATCATGGTTCAAAGCTAGCCCATGCAAGAAAGTCCATGAGGCTTTTTCTGTGTGCATCTGTGTGCTGTCCTATGGCTTGAACTTGTGCTGTTTTGTTTAAGGATAGAGCTCCACCACTCCTAGTTTTTTATTGATTAATGGGAGCTAAGATTCTCATGGACTTTCCTGCCTTGGTTGGTTTTGAACCATGATCCTCAGATTTCAGAAAACTGATCCATGCTGGACTTTGCATAAGACTCATCGCCTATTAGCTACCAAGAATTAAAAAATAAAGAAAACTGGTGTTTAGCTGTGACCCAAGTGGCAAACTGGGCAATCACTTTCTAGGACAGCACTCAGGGCCTTATTTCAAGCACCAAGACAAAACAAGTATAGCCACAAGTTGTATTTTGGCTCATGTGGTAAGCCACTAGTCTTGAAGAAAAAGCTCTAGTATTTTATCCAGGCCCTGATTTGTAGCCCCAGAACTAACACATAAACAAAAATAACAAACAAGGAAAATTTTAAAAAGAAAAATTGGAAAAAATAACATATTAACGTTTTATGTGAACAATCGGTTTGTGGTTCATGTGTATAACCAGAGCATTTCAGGAAGCTGAAATCTGAGGATCATGGTTTGAAGCCAGACTACCCAGAAAAGTACATTAAGATCTTATGTTCAATAAGCCAGCAACAAGCTACGAGTGGAGCTATGGTTGAGTTGTAAAACATAATCCTTGAGTCAAATAACTAATAAACATAAGGGCGCTGAGACTATAGCCTGTAATCCTAGATATTCAGGGGTTTGATATATGAAAATTATGGTTCAAAACCAACCTGGGAAGGAAAGTTAATGAGAACTTATCTCCAATTAACCACCAGAAAACCTGAAGTGGCGCAGTGGCTGAAATGTTAGAGCATTCGCCTTAAGCTGAAGAGCTCAAAGACAGCACTCAGGCTGAGGCTTCAACTCCACCCTCCTTAAAAATAGGTAAGAAACAGCAATGAGGCCCGGAGATCAGGTCTACTGACCGCAATTAAAAAGCATTGAAATTGAAGTCAAGAAAGAGCTGAGCAAAAATATGAAAATGTCAGAGGCTGGTTGCCCATGCCTGTAGATTCTAGCTACCCAGGCCTCAGTTCAAAGCCAGTACTAGCAAGAAAGTCCATGAGATTTGTGTATGTAATTACCAGTACTAGGGGTTGAATTTGCCCTATTTTACTCAAGTCTAGAGAACTACAACCCCCAGCTTTTTGGTGATAAATTGAAGAATCTCAGACTTCATCTGGGAAGTTGGCTCAGTGGTAGGGTGCTATCCTTGCATGCATGAGGACCTGGGTTTGATTCCTCAGAACCACATAAGCAGGAAAAGCCGAAAATGTTGCTGCAGCTCAATTGATAGAGCACTAACCTTAAACTGGAATACTGATGGACAGCGCCAAAGCCTAGTTTTCAGGCACATAACCAATGGCAAAATAATAATTAAAAAAACCCTCAGACTTTGCTGCTCAGATTGGCTTCAAACCAAGATCCTCAGATTTCAGCCTCCTTAGTAGTGCTGGGGTTCGCATGAGACTCTTCAAAAAGAAAGAAGCTGGAAGTTGAGCTGTGGCTCAATTGGCAGAACTGAACAAAATCTCGGAGACAGTGGCCAGTCCCTAGTTGGAGAAAAAAAAACATAAAAAATTTCAAAAATAAATAATAAATTGTAATACAGAAAAAAATCATGCTAATATATACAAAGGAAAACTTTTTTTTAAGTGCAGCAAACAAAAACGTACTACAAAGTTTCAAAAAGAGTAAGGGGAAAAGGAAAAATTTTAAAATTCATGTAAATATTAAATCCAAACTGACATGACCAAAACAGAATATCATCAGAGACTTATCTCTCACTTGTAATTGCTTGCAAACAATTGTCCCTCCAGTTTCAGCACTAGCATGGGGATTTAGGAAGGACTTCTCTTTGCAGCCTTGACAGAATAAGGATCTTCCTGTTTTAGCCACTTGAGTTAGAAATACAGGCTTTACCCTTATTTTAATACACAAATTACACTTTAAAACTCAACATCAATATTCAAATAATGGATCATGTGTAAAAGCATGAATAAACATCCACCAGAGAAGCTCTGAGCAATACTATCATAACAGTAGAAGAGCACCTACCAATTAAGGTAGGTAACAGAAGGAAGATTTAGCATTTTTTTGGAAGTTCAGGGGTTTGAACACAGGCCCTCATGCTTGCTAGGTATAAAATTCAGTGACATTAATTATATCCACACTACTTTTTAACCATTACCTCTGCTTGTGAACTTTCTTTTCAATACTGATGGAATCCACACAATGACCTGCACCAGAAACTTTTGTTTTGTTTTGTTTTGTTTTTGGTCGGTCATGGGGCTTGATCTCTGGGTTAGGCACTGTCTCTGTGCTCTTCAGCTCAAGGCGAGTTCTCTACCGCTTGAGCTACAGCACCACTTCCGGTTTTCTAGTGTTTTATTGGAGATAATAGTCTCACATACTTTCCTGCCCAGGCTGGCTTTCAACTGTGATCCTCAGATCTCAGCCTCCTGAGTAGTTAGGATTACAGGTGTGAGCCACCGTCACCCACCCCAGAAACTTTTAATCTTCCCTTTTTCCCTTATGAAATTGTTTAGTCAATATATTTCACATAGATTATTTTGTGTCCATCCATGACAGACATATATTTATTGCAGCCTTTTGTGGATGAGTCATAATTTATGCACACCTCACATTTGATAAACCTATTCATGTGGGCCCACATTCAGCAGCTTGTTCTGAGAAGAATGGTAGCTATTTTGCTAGCCACCTCTATCCTCTGCCCTTTCCTACTCAAATTAGTCTTTGATATCAGTTTGAGTCTGCTCAGAGGGTAGAGTCATACGGGCTGGCTTTGAACCATGATCCTCCGATCTCGGTCTCCTGAATAGCTAGGATTACAGGTGTGAGACACCTGTACCAGGCCATCATTTCTTTCAAGAACATTTCAGGGGGATGGAATAGCACTGCACCACATACATTCATTAGCAACTGCCCCAGAGTGAGCCAGATGCTCAGACCAAATCCACTGACCTTGATATTGTCTTTGGTGTCCAAAAGGATATTGTTGGACTTAAGGTCTTCGTGTATGATTTTGTTTGGTGTAAGTAGTGAACAGCACTTACAACATGTGTGACAAGACTCCTGGCTTCATCCTCATATAGGTGGCAGAATTTTCAGATCCACCCCAGGAGGTACCCCTAGTGGCCAGTTCCATAATGAGATACACATACTCTTCCTTCTCCATTACCTGGTACAACCTGATGATGTGTTTGTGCCATACCTTTTTAAAAATGTCCACCTCATTCTTTATCCAATGATGAGGACTTTCACTTCCAGAGTATTTTAAATGCTATGTCCTTGTCTGTGAGGAGGGAATGGGCCAGCTTCACTTTTCTATAGGTACCTGTGTCGAAGAGCACTTTCTTCTGGTATTGTTTGATGATCTCCTCCTTCAAGGAGCTTGAGATTGATTCCTTCTGTACTTCCATACTTCTGCTACAATGGCAGGTAGCAAGTCTACCTAAATAAATTAAATAAAATAAAGGAAAACCCAGAAAGTAAAAAGATATACCAAAATCCAAATAACAGCCTGTCCCCACTACCAAAAAAATCATTTAACTTTGATTCTGTCCAGCGAGTCATCAAGCAAGAGCTCCAAGCTCTGTTAACTGACATAGGTTGGAGCACAGTGGCTTCCTATATATCCTTCATGACCTCACACAATGGCGCAATCACAACCAGGCATAGTGATGTCATAGAAGAAATGGACCAATCAGAGTCTGGGCCAGTGAGGTCAGAGAAATAGTGGACCAATCACAGCCTGCCAGCATTGACACTCTAGCTCTTAGACCTCAGACTGTTGCTAAGGAATCCATGTGGCTTGAGGTTGCTCTGGTCATTCTCGTGGCATTTCTGAAACCACTAGGACAGTGATCAAAATCCTCTGATTTTCTAGAGGACTACTGAATCTTATAAATTGCTTCACTGGACACACTAGCTAATAGCCTCCATTCTTGATGGCCACCTTATCTAATGTTTTTTTCCAGCAATAGCACTGCACAAAGGCCTCCGTCCTTCTCAAGGGCAGCTGTGTCCTACAACTCCCTCCTGAGAGGACAAGTTCCAGGCTGGCTTTGAGCCACCACCCTCACAATTCACCTTCTTGAGTAGTTAGATTATAGGCCTGAGCCATCTGTAGGTACTTAGCTCATCTCTTACATTTGGAGGAAGTATATTTGTTAGAAAGGTGGGTTTTAGATATGTCCTTTTAACACTTTAAATTTGTTGTCCTTGCTGTCTAATAGTGAATCTAGTTCCTGATGAGAAATTTGTCTTAATATCATTGAAGATTACTTGTGTGTGATGAGTTGTGTCTTTGTGCTTTGGGAAGTTTTCTGTTTTTGTTTAATTAGAATGTGTCTTAATGTGGACCTGTGTAATTATGTTAATTGACTTTTTTGAGCTGATAGATTCCTGCATGGAAGGGTTCATGCTTTCAATCAAAATTGGGAAGGTATTGGTTTTTATTCCTTCAAATACTATGTAGTTCTATTTTTCCTTCTGTATACACATATATATTATACATTATATATTCATATTGTATATGTGAACATACATATATATGCCTGCATGTTTATATTATATATACATTTATATACATATATAGTTTCACATAGCTTCCACTTTTGTGATTGTTTATGGTAGGAAGTTTAGATTGATCCTAGCTACCCCATCAGAGTTAGAGTTTGAAGTTTTCCTCTTTATTTCTTGATAAAAATATGCATTACTCACCAAGGATATTGAAATATGTATTACTCACCAAGGATATTGAAATAGGTATTAAGCACAGATAGCCTCTCTCTCTCTCTCTCTCTCTCTCTCTCTCTCTCTCTCTCTCTCTCTCTCTCATTCCCTGCCTTGGTTAGGTCTCTGAGCACAGGGCCATTGCTTGTCGGGTTCTTCTAGTGTGCTGTGAAAATTTTCAGTGTCATAATCTGCTTCAAAGTCCACCAGGTAGGCCTGCACTTGGAAGAGGAGCTTCTCAAAGGCAGCCTGCATGGGTGGACCTGCCTGCCTCTGTCTTGATGTCAGAGCCACACAGCTACTTGGGGTGGCCTTATCAGATGCCCCTTTGCCTGGACTGCTGACTGGTGACTGTGCCAGCACAAGCACAGCCTCTTTTTATTACACATCAGAGGTCTGTGGTGGAAACTGGGAGTGTTCTCTTGTTGGTGGCTATGCTTGGAGCAAGGCTGGGGGCTGCAGGAGCCTCACTGTGGCCTGACTTCTGCCACACAACAACTGCCAAGGGTTTCTCTGGGGTCTTTACAGAATACATGGGCAGGTTCAGGAGCAGAAGCTGAGCTCAGGGGGCCCCTAAACACAGGGTGGGCTTTAGAGCTGGGCATCACAGATTGATCTTTTTGAAGGGCTGCGAACACCATCTGGAAGCTGTTGGACCTTTAGGAGATTAGGTGTGGGCCTCTGAGCTTCGTCCATTGTTTGCAATAGGGCTGAGCCCTCCATCCCGTATTGTCCTGGTGCCCTCTGAGTGTGTACTGGTTTCTGGCAGTGAGAAAAGTTTAATGTGTCTTTTATTCCCTGAGCCTCACTAGGAAGTTCTATTGTTGGCAGGGATGATTCTGTCATTGGGAGGTCTGTGTGTTCTCTGAGTAAGGGAATCTACAGACCTCAGAGCATATCTTGGCTTTCTCTCTGAATATTTAGTTTCTGTGAAAGACTGGTCTCTGAAAGGCCTAAGTGTTTAAGGCTTCAGATGCTTTATAGGTTTCCAGACATATCCAGGGCTTGTTCTTTTTAATCTTTCAATGACAGCTCTAATTTCCTCCCTTAGTCATGCTCTATTGACCCCTTTGACTCTGGCATAAATGAGGGAAGACAGGCAGAGCTGTTGTGTTGCTAAGGAAAGCAGACAGGGCTGCCTTGTTGCTGAGAAAAAGCAGGCAGGCCTGTCTTGTTACATAGTTTCATTTTATTCCCCGATAATGGTAAATAAAACCTCCAGGTTGGACTTCAGGAGCTGCCCATGATCATTGTTCCAATCCTTTTCCCTGCTCTTACCATACTGCCTTTCTATTTAAATTCATTTTTACTTTTAATTTTTGTCAGAAACAAAGAGGCAATTAAAAATTTATATGTAATGTTAATTTTTAGTCTTGAATTACTAAAATACATGAAGAACATGTCAATTAAAGCAGCATAAAATGGCAGATGGCATGAGCTTGATCACTATCTCTCTACTCTGTCTCTCTTGCTCTACCCTGGGGTGACCACTGCGACTAGTTAGTTATGTATCCCTGCATCTAAACCAAATGTGCACAAAGAACAGGCTATTAGAAAGAGACTTGCCCACAGCTATCCAGGTCCCTCAAACTGCTATCTTAGTAGGAGGCCAAATTTCCATTCACACTATGGAGATTCAAACGTCTACACTCAGGTTCACAGACCTGAGCCAAGTCTGAGCTGGAACCAGGACTGAAGGTGGTAACTTATTGTTCACTAAGGGAGAAGTCTGCAATAGCTAGAAATCTGCCCTTTGCCTTTCCCACTAAGTCACAGAATCAGGTATGAGGACCAAGGAGTTACACAGGCCTTTTAGAGGTTACTAGACCTTGGGTTTTAACTTTTGTAATTCCAAGTTTCTCTTCAGATAAAATATTGGTCCTGCACAACAGCAGCCCATGAGGAAGTGATGTCCAGAACTTGTGTGTCTCAGACTCTTTGAATTTGTTTTTACTGAATTGTCTTTTTTTCTACAGTCCACACCAATGGCCAAATAGGGTGTAGAAAAACAAGGCCACTTCCACCAAAGCAGGTTGTTGGTGTTCAAGACCTAACTTGAGTCCACTACATTTGATGCAATACTGTTCAAAGGAACATTCATTCAGTGAGGAGTAAAACATTGTACATCTGTAAGAGATCAATGTTAACAGATATCCTTGACTTTTAACATTATAGGTGGTATTTAAGCCAGATGTTAGTGGCATATACCTGTAATCCTGGCTACTCAGCATTCTAGTTTGAAGCCATCCAGGTCCAGAATGTCTGTGAGACTTTTTATGTCCAATTAACCACCAATAAGCCCGAAGTAGAGTTGTGGTTCAAGTGGTAGAGCAATAGTCTTGGATACAAAAGCTCAGGAACAGCACCAAGGCCTTCAGTTCAAGTGCCAGGGCTAGCAAACACATAACAAAAATGTGGTATTTGCAACCAAAGAATAAATTTCAATTTGATCTCTTTTTAGCCAATGTAATGTCTGAGCTCTTGATCTACAAGCCTCTTCGCCACTCTACTCCTGGAGAATAACAATTATTCAAATGGAAAAGAAGGATCTAGAATGATTCTCCATTAGCGATGCTGATGTTTGAAAGACTATGTGAAAAAAAATACTTCAGTCTCTAAAAGAATATAGCACTCACAGTGGAACCTCTGAATTTGTTAATTGATGGTCAGTATCTAGGCTTGAACTCAGAACCTGGGCTTCATCCCTCAAGGCTAGCACTCTACGACTTGAGACACATATCCACCTCTAGTCTTTTTGGCAGTCAATTGGAGTAAGAGTCCCATGGATTTTCCTATCCGAGCTGGCTTTGAATAACGATCCTCAGATCTCAGCCTCCTGAGTAGCTAGGATTACAGGCTTGAGCCTGTGATGGCTAATTGAAATTTAGTGGTACCTACTACCAGAGATGGTAGTTAAGACATTTACATCCACCACAAAAGTCCAAGTTAATTTCAGCTTTGGTTTCTCCAACACACTTAAGAGAAAGATCAGTAGAGATCTATAATTAAACCTTAATAGTAGAATTCAAATACTCTTGGCTTATTTTTTTTCAATTGTGAGAATAACATACAAAGGAGTTACAACTACATGGGCAAGATCTTGGTTTATTTTGAGTCCTGCTAAATCCTAGATGTCCAGAGACAAAACCCAAAATACAAGTGTTAGGAGGTCAGAGACAGGAGAGTTCCCTGAAATTGCATTAAAATTAATATTAACAATAATACCATTTGTTTAACTACCAATCTAACAAATACACTTAATATAATTTTTTTCCAAGCCTTTTCATTTCATAACAAATGGAGCAATGTCATTATTTTTGATGGAGGCATAGAATTCCATTGTGTATATATGCCACATTTTCTTGATCCATTCATCTACTGAGAGGCATCAGGGTTGGTTCCATATCTTACTAATGGTAAATAATGCTTCAATAATAAACATAGTCGTGCTGGTAGCTTTAGTGTTATCTTGTTTGTGATCATTTGGGTAAATGCCCAAAAGTGGGATTGCTGGGAAATAGGTTAGCTCTATGTGGACTATTTTGAGGAACTTCCATATTGCTTTCCAAAGTGGTTGAACAAGTTTACACTCCCACCAACAATATAGTAATGTTCACTTTTCTCAGCATCCCCTCAAGCATCTGTTGTTATTAGAGTTCTTGATTATTGCCATTCTAACTGGGGTGAGGTGGTATCTCTATGTTGCTTTGATTTGCATTTCTTTTATGGCTAGAGAGGTTGAGCATTTCTTCATGTGTCTATTGGCAATCCTTACTTTCCTCTTAAGAGAAGTTCCTCTTTAAATCTTTAGCCCACATATTTATTGGGCAGTTGTTTCTTTGGAGATTCGTTATTGAGGGATTTAATTTTTTGAGCTCCAGGTATATTTTAGATATGAGACCCTTGTCGGATGTATGGCTAGTGAAGATCTTCTCCCAATCTGTGGGCTTTCTATTGATCTTGCTAGCTATGTGCTTGGCCATGCAGGAGCTCTGCAATTTTGTGCAATCCCATTTCTTCAACCTTTCTTTGATTTGTTGTGTTTCTGGGTCTCTATTAAGAAAATTTCGGCCTGTGCCAAGGAGACCTAGGGTTTCTCCTATTCCATCCTGTAATGTTTTCAGATTGTCTGCTTTGACTCTGAGGTCTTTGATCCATTTGGAGTTGATTCTGGTGAAGAATGATATATAAGAATCTAGCTTTCATTTTCTACAATAGTTAACCAATTTTGCCAGCAGCATATACTGAAGAGGCTGTCTTTCTTCCATTCTATTTTTGAGCTCCGTTATCGAAGATTAGTTGGCTATAGGTCTGTGTGTTCATTTCTGGGTTTTCAATTCTGTTCCTTTGGTTCTGAAGTCTGATCTTGTGATGCTGTTTTGATTACTATGGCTTTGTAGGAGAGTTTGAAATTTGGTATTGATATTCCTCCAGCCTTGTTCTTTCTTTTGAGGATTGTTTTTGCTATTCGGGGACTTTTACTGTACCATATGTATTTTTGGATTGCGTCTTCTAATTCCTTGAAGAATGAGGTTGGAATATTGATAGGTATTGCATTGAATTTGGAGATAGCCTTCAGAAGTATGGTCATTTTCCCGATCTTGATCTTTCAAATCCAGGAGAATGGGAGTTTTTGCCACTTTCTCAGTTCTGTTTTGACTTCCTTTTTCAGGTTTTCAAAGTTTTCTTCATAGATGTCCTTCACTTCTTTGGTTAAGTTAATTCCTCAGTATTTTATTTTTTGTGGGGCTATTACAAATGGAGTTGCTTTCCTAATTTCAGCCTCACTTTTTTCATTGTTGGCATACAGAAAAGTCATTGATTTTGGGGGGTTAATTTTATACCCTGGTACTTTGCCAAAGTTTTGAATCGGCTTAAGTAATTTGGGAGTGGGGTCTGTGGGATTCTTTAAACACAAGATCATGTCATCTGCAAAGAGGGAGAGTTTTACTTCTTTCCCTATTTGGATCCCCTTTATATTTGCATCTAGTCTTATTTGTAGCTAGGCATTCTAATACTAGATTGAATAAAAGTGGAGAGAGTGGACGTCCTTGTCTCGTTCCTGAGTTAAAAGGAAATGGCGTTAGTTTTTCACCATTAACTGTAATGCTGGCTGTAGGTTTGTCATATACAGCCTTTATTGTGTTGTTTTTATGGGCAAGATGTGAATCCTGAAGGCAGCAGATAGAAGGTTCTTGCTTTTTAATCCAACTAGACAGTCTATGTCTCTTAATTGGAGAGTTAAGTCTGTTAATGTTGAGAGATAGAACTGAGAAGTATTTGGGAATTTCTGCCATTTTATGTACCTTCTTGGGGACTGCGAAAACTGGGTTCTTCCTGTGGTTCTTGGATTCTCAGTTTGGGTGTAGTTTCTTGGCCTTTATTGTGGTCTTGTTGGTTTTCTATGTGTAGGACGTCTTTAAGAATCTTTTGTAGGGCTGGTTTGGTGGAGATATATTGTTTCATTTTTTCTTTGCTATGGAAGGTTTTTATTTGACCTTCTTTTATGAAGGAGAGTTTAGCTGAGTACAGTTTTCTTGGTTGATTGTTGTTTGTCTTTTAGGCATGGCATACATCATTCGAGGCTCTTCTTGCTTTCATTGTCACTGCTGAGAAATCTGATGGTAATTCTAACTGGTTTCCTTTCATAGGTGATTGATCTTTTCTCCTTGACAGCTTTAAGGTTCTTTTCCTTGATCTGAATTGATCCTGTGAGGATTATAATGTGATGCTGGGTTGTCCTGTTCTGGTCTGGTCTATTTGGAGTTCAAAAAGCTTCTTGTATCTGAATAGGCCTATCTTTTTGCATGTTTGAGAAGTTCTCTGTTAGGATCCTGATAAACAAATTTCCTAGGCCATTAACTTCTGTTTCTTGGTGCTCTTCTACACCCATTATCCTCAGATTAGACCTTCTGATGGTGTCTTCCAAATGTTGAATAGATCTATCATATTTCTTGGACTTTTCTTGGATGGTTGTATGCTCTTTCTCCATAATATCTAGGCTGTCTAAATGCCTAAGACTTCATAGGAACATAGTAGATATCATTGAATACTAGATACACGGCTCTGGCACTCTCTACTAATACACATTTATTGGCATACTACCACCTGCCTATCCATATATGGCTATTTTGGCCACCTCTAGAGCTTGCCCTCAGTGCCTGCCAAGAATTTCATCCTCGAGTAAGAAGCCATGTGTGATACCTGTTTTCCTTTTCTGGGAGAGTGCTGGGTGTCAGGCATGAAGGAGAACAAGTCTACAAATCTAGATGCAATGTGATAGTATGTAAATAATATCATACTTGTTTAGGTGTCCTCACAGTCTGTAAAATAAACAGTAAATAAATGAATAAAACAACAAATACAATGAATAACCACACCAAACACGATATAGACTGAAAATGTATATGGAAGTTCAATCCTATCTTTAAAATATATATAAAGAGTATGACTGGGGCATGAATTCAGGCCTAAGGAACAGGCCTGAACTTCTGGTCTTCAAGCATAGTGAGCTTCCCCTTCCCCCACAGGGCAACATAGTTACCTAGTCCCTAATTTCAAATACCAGGCCTTGCAGATAAAAAATCGCACATTCCAAGCCTAGGAGTTTCATTAGCATTTTTAATATTTTTTTAAAGTTCACTTTGACTTTATTTGAAACATTTTGACTTTATAACATGAGAGTTTTTCAAAAAAGGGGTTTAAACTTTTACATTTCAGCATAGCACATTGTTGTTTTGTTGTTTTTTACCATCTGCCATGAAGAGTGAGAATGAAAATGTGGTTATCATTTCTCCCTAGAAGTTTGGGACAGTTGATGTTATTTCTTATTTTTTCTATTTTTTTTTTATTTGTTGATCGTGGGGCTTGAACTCTGGGCTTGGGTGCTTTCCCTGTGCTCAAGGCAAACGCTCAAGCACTTGAGCCACAGCACCACTTCCAGTTTTCTAGAGGTTTATTGGAGATAAGAGTCTCACAGACTTTCCTCCCTGGCTGGCCTTGAGTCGCCTTGCTCAAATCTCAGCTTCCTGAGTAGCTAGGATTGTAGGCATGAGCCATCCGTGCCCGGCAGTTGATGTTATTTCTATTTAGAGTTATTTCTATGATTATAAAATGTCTGCAATTGTGTTCTGTGAGTTTTCCTCAGTGCCTACCACGAACTAGAATAGGGGATTCCTCATACCACAAAAGGTTGAGTTTCTGAATAAACACTCGCTTCTGTGAGGACAGTAGGTACTTGTAAGCATTTTGGGAATAAACTAGGTTCTAAAATGAAAAACAAAAACATTGGTACTAAGATGTAGCTCAGTGGTGGAATAGTTGCCTAAAGAGCATAAGACCCTGGAAGAAAAGTTTCCTAAAGCTCAAAATGTTAGAATTTTGTATGAACTAACTTCTTTCCTTTTTTTTTTTTGTCGGTGGTGGGTCTTGAACTCGGGGATTGGGCATTATCCCTGCGCTCTTCAGCTTGCGAGCACTCTACAGCTTGAGCCACATCACCACTTCCGGTTTTCTAGTAGTTTATTGGAGGTAGGAGTCTCCCGGGGCTTACCTTGAACTGCTATCCTCAGCTCTCAGCCTCCTGAGTAACTAGGATTATATGTGTGAGCTACTGACGCCTGGTACATGAACAAACATTTTAAGATTGATTCTAAAGAAAGAAACCTCGAACATACTTTTTGTACAAATAATTTATAATGCCATGGTTAAGGCACTAATTCAGAAGTATTTTTTCATTGGCTGGTTTCTTAGTTTATTTATATATACATACATGATTAATTTATATATACACATATTATTAAAAACATAGCTTTGAAGTGTACCTAAGAACATATGTGCTCATGTAAAATTATACAAATGCACAAGCTTGATTTTTTTTCAGGTTTTTGGTACCATAAATTAGGTGGATTTTGTGTACTGTTGTTTTGCTCTCTGTTTTTGGAGGATTTCTCTTCCCTTTATCCCCCTACCCCCCTCCCTCTCTGCACTTGAACTCAGCTTGCTCTTTCTTGGCTTGGTTGTTCATAGCTGATTTTCTACCACTTCAGCCATACCTGTAGACTGGCTTTTTGCCAGTTAATTGGAGATGATATCTCTCAGGCTTTGCTGCCTGGATTGGCTTTGAAACTTCATCTTCCAGTTCTCACCTCCTGAGTTGCTGGGATTACAGATGTGAGCCACTGGGGTGCCTAGGGATAAATTAATTTGGTTGATATATTCTTTCTGTTTTTCTAAGCATGGGATGATCTACTATAGAATTTTAATGAATGTCCTGGGTCTGAAGTAAGATATATAATACATATGCAAATCTGTATAGTTCTCATAAGATGTAATCAATTTAATACATGTTATAAGTGTAATAATAGTCAATAAAATAATGAATGAATAATACAAAAAATAAATATACTCAAAGCAAATTGCAATAAACATAATTATGTAGATATTAATCATTATTTCAAATGTGGATGAATATTACATTAACAGGGCTGTGGATTGAATTCAGGCCTAAGGAACAGGCCTGAATTGCTTGTCTTCCAAGAGGGTGAGTTTCCCCATCCCCCCAGTGAATTAAAGTTACCCAGACTCTGAGTTTAATTCCCAGGCCTTGCAGAAAAAAAGGGCACGAATTCCAAGCCAGGGAGCTTCATTAGTATTGTATGTATGTATATATGTATGTATGTATACATATATCATGGGACTTGAACTGTGGCCTTGGGAGCTGTCTTTGTGTTTTTTAGCTCAAGGTGTGTGCTATAATGCTTGAGCCACAGCACCACTTCTGGTTTTCTAGTGGTTTATTGAAGATAAGTGTCTCATAGACTTTCCTGCCCTGGCTGGCTTTGAACCGTGATGTTCAGATTTCAGCGTCCTGAGTAGCTAAGATTACAAGTGTGAACCATAGCCGGTGCCAGGCTATTTTTAATATTTTTTAAATTATTTATTTATTTATTTATTTTTTGCCCAGCACTGGGCTTGAACCCATATCGTGGCAACTCTGCCTCAGCTAGGCTGGCAGGGTGCAGCCTTTGGACCCACAGCCTATCCTGGGGGCTTCGGGGGCTGACAGGAAAACAAAATGAAAATGGCACGAAAAAAAATCCAGGAACTACCTACGGATGGCAGTTTCTTGGTTTTCCTTCCTTGCATGGTGACCATCCATGGTCCAAATAACACTGCTGCAACCCGTAGGTCACCTGACATTGCTGAAGGTTGACGGGCTGTCAGCGAAGCCATAGGCCAACCTGGACACCTAGGCCCTGAGTTTGAATCCCAGTCATGCTACTTACGAATGGCTGGAGAGCCAAAGAAACTATTGCTTGTCCATAGGAACGCCAGAGAAATGTGATCAATGTCATGGTTGGGTGAGTAGTTCATCAATCAGTCTAGTATAAATTTAGACCCAATAATCACAGAACACAGATTGATTTTAATTTATAGTTTATTATGCAGTAAAAGAATACTATTCATTAAATGGAGTCCTCACTAAAGACCTTAGAATCTGTATGAACATAGTATATGTCATTTCATTCCACATAGACATCACTGGCAGTATCAAAATATCTAAATATATATTTATCTTTATACCATCTTCTGAATAGAAAGGTACTGCTATTTTGGCCAAACCTGTGGCTCCATCCTAGGTCCTGGGATCCACTTGGCACCTGAATGGGCTAGAGGATGCCATGCTGACACTCACCCATTCATGAATTGGGAGTTCTAGGCCCTCAGTTCAGGTACCAACATTGCCAAAAATTTCATCTTGGAGTAAGATTCCAAGTGAGACACCTGTTTTCCATTTCTGTGCAAGTGCTGGGTGTGAGGTATCATGTGCATAATATGTGTGCAAAGCTACTTGCTACGGAATAGGTTGGAATAAATTTAATAAATGATATAGGTGCACTCACAATCCATAAAATAAATGTTAATTCATTCAATCAATAATAATATATAATGAATCACTCCAACAAACACGATACAGACTGAATATATAGATGTAAATATAAATCACATATTTAAAATGTCTATAAATGTTACAGTTTTCGGGCTGGTGCTTGAATTCAGGCTTAGAGAAGAGTTGAGAAGTTCATGCATGATTCACATAGGAAATGATACGCAAGACCTTTGGCACAACAATTATTTTTAATTAAGACATCACGAAATGTGACAATAATAATTACATTCAGGAAATCGAGGCATTGCGAAAGATCCAAGATTTGGTAGTCACATGGTAAATAGGATTCCAACACAGCTTGCCACATCTTCTCTATACAAATAGTTATTTATTAGCATACTTGCTTCAGCTTATGAACGGATGAATATGGTGCACAAGCCCCACCCTAGAGCTCAATCTCAGGTCCTGGGTAGCTAGATCCTTAGTAGCTCAAAAGCTGGTGTGCTCATATGGACCCATTAGAAAGTAGGGCCTGATAGGCCCAGAGTTCAACTCCCAGCAAAGCCAAAAGGTTCATCCTGATGTGAGAAACCAATCCTTACAGCTGTTTTCCAGTCCTGTGAAAGTCCTGGGCCTCATCGAGGATGGAGAATGCTATATAGGCAACTCTATAGCCATGGGAATAGGTTGTTATCCATGGCAACACAGATATACCTGCCACCATACTCAATAAAATACACAATACATCCATGAATAAGACTCAAAATTAAAAAATAACTACATTGAAAGCAAGATGCATACAACACCTGTATGTAAATAGAGATCTTATGTTTAAGAAAGGTAAGCTTGTTATTTTGTCCACTGCTGGGATTTCAAATCAGGCCCTTGACCAGACCTGACATATTAGTCTTCAGGGATGATGAGCTTCCCCTTCCCCCACAGTGCAACGGGGTTACCCAGATCTGAGTTCAAATCCTAGGCCTGACAAACGATTCATCCTGATGTCAGAAGCCAGTCTTTACACCTGTTTTCCTCTCCTATGGAAGTCCTGGGTCTAAGCTAGGATGGGGAATGAATGCATAGGCAACCCTATAACAATGGGAAAATGTCATCATCCATGTCAGCAGAGTAATACCTGTTACCATACTTAGAAAATACACAATACCTCCATGTATTAGACACAAAATAAGGAGAAGGATTGCACCGAATGCAAGATGCTATCCACACATGTATGTCAATACATATCCTATGTTTCAATTATGAATTTATGCCTATCCTGGCCCTCACTGGGTCACAACCTCAGGTCCTGAGAATGACTTAGCTCCTTAGTTGCCCACAAGCCTGTGTACTCACCTTGACTCTTTTCCCAATTGGTCCTGCTAGGCTCTCAGTTCAAATCCCAACACTGCCAAAACATGAATCTTGATGTGAGAAGACCATTGATCCACCTGTTTTCCTGTCCTGAGAATGACCTGAGTCTCAGCTAGGATGGAGAAGGTGTAGGAAACTCTGTAGAAATGGGAATATGTTGCTATCCAAGTCAGCACAGTTATATCTGTCATCATATGCAATAAAATACAAAATGCATCCCTGACTAATACACACAATAAAAAGAACAACTATACTGAAAATATGATGCATTCCACACATGTATGATAATAGAGATCCTATGTGTAACATAGGTGGGCATATGATTTTTGCCTGAGCTGGGGCTTCATTTCAGGCCCTGGGACCAGGCCTGACCTTGTAGTTTTCAACGATAGTAAGCTTCTCCTTCCCCCACAGTGCAACAGAGTTACCTAGACCTGATTTCACATCCCAGCTCTGGAAGTAAAATGGAGTGAATTCTGAGCTAGGGTGCTTCATTAATAATTTTTCAATTTTTTAATATTTTTTGCCAGACCTGGGGCTTGAACTCAAGTTGTGGCAACTCTGCCTCAGGTCCAATCATCCTAGGCTGCAGTCTCTGGACCCACAGCCCATCCTCGGATCCTAGGACCCCAGGATTTGTAGGAAAAAATAAAAAGCCGGAGGAGGAAAAAGCGGCAGGAAGTTCCATCTGGCACTTTTAGCTTTATTTTCATTTGAATGTTGACCATGTCAGACCGTACCCAGTGGACTGCAGATTGAAGGTGACGTGGTGTGGCTGAAGGCCTGCTGGCTGTCGGGGGAGCCACAGGACGACCGGGCAACGGAGGCCCAGAGGTCGAATCCTGGTCAGCTATCCTACATTGAGGGAATGTCAGGAATTCCTGAGATACTCAATTCCAGACCTAGGAAGAGCCGTGAAATGCAATCAATCTCTTTCTTGAATGAGTAGTTCCTGAGAATTCGAGTAGGAAATGATAGTCAAGACTCATGGGGTATCGATTATTTTTAGTGAAGAGTTGATGAAGCATGACCATAATCATCACAGTCATTAAATGGAGGCATTGGGGAAGATCCACGAATTGGTAGTCACAGGGTAGATTGGATTCCATCACAGGTCACCATCTCTCCTACTCTATACAGATATGTACTTATCTGCTTACTACCTTCAGCTTATGAATGGATGACTATTGTGCTTCCCCTGCCTTACCCCTGGGACTTGATCTCAGGTCCTGGGAATGGCCTAGGTCCTTAGTGGCTCACAGGCTGGTGTGCTTATGTGGACCCATTCGCCTATTGGGCCTGCTAGGTGCTGAGTTCAGATCCCAGCAATGCCAAAATATTAATCCTGTCAGAACCCAGTCGTTGCACCTGATTTCCTTTCCTGTGTGAGTCCTGGGTTTCAGCTAGGATGGAGAATGCATAGGCCACCCTGTGCCCATGGGAAAAGGTTGTCATCCATGTCAGCCCAGTTACACCTGTCATATATACTCAAGAACATACATAATACATCCATGAATAGCATAAAAAATAGAGAGGATAACTACGCTCAATGCATGAGGCAGTCCACACACGGATGTGAATATACATCCCATGTTTCAATGATGCATTGAGGACACTTGTGGCCTCCCTGGGGCTTGATCTCAGCTCCTGGGAACAGCCCAGTTCCATAGTGGCTCACAGGCTGGTTTGCTCATGTAGACCCATTGGGCAGTTGGGCCTCCTAGGCCCTGAGTTCGAATCACAGCACTTCCAAAAATTCACCCTGACGTGAGAAACCATTTGTTGCACCTGTTCTTCTGTGCTGTGCAAGTTCTGGGTCGCAGCTAGGATGGAAAATGCATAGGCAACTCTATACTCATGGGCATAGCTTGTCATCCAGGTCAACACAGTTATATCTGTCATCCTATACTCAAGAAAATACACAATACATCAATGAGTAAGACACCAGATAAAGACAATAACTACGCTGAACCCAAGATGCCGCCCACCCATGTATGGAAATAGAGATCCTCTGTTTAAATTCTAAATTTATGACTACTATAGCACCAACCGGGGCTTGATCTCAGGTCCCAGGAAAGACCTAGATGCTTAGTGGCTCACGTGATGGTGTGCTCACCATGACTCATCCACCACTTGAGCCTGCTAGGCCTTGAGTTCAAATCCCAGCAGTACCAAAAGATTCATCCTGATATGAGAAGCCAATGGTTGCGCCAGTTTTCCTATGCTGTGAATGTCCTGGGTCTCAGCTAGAATGGAGTATACTGTATAGGCAACTCTGTACTCATGGGAATTGGTTGGCAGCCATGTCAGCATACTTATAACTGCTATCACACTCAGTAAAATACATATTGCATCCATGAATAAGACACAAAATCAAGAGAATGAGTACACGGAATGCAAGATGCCACCCACCCATGTATGGAAATATAGCTCCTGTCTTTAAATTATGATTTCATGTATATATTGACCCCTGCTGCCGGGCACGAGCTCAGGTCCTGTGAACAGACTAGCACCTTAGTGGCTCACAGGCTGGTGTACTCACCTTGACCCATTCCCCAATTCTGCCTGCTAAGCTCTGAGTTCAAACCCCAGCACAGCCAAAAGATTCATCCTGATGTGAGAAACCAATGGATCCACATGATTTCCTCTCCTGTGAAGGTGCTGGGCCTCATCGAGGATGGAGAATGTTATATAGGCAACTCTATAGCCATGGGAATAGGTTGTCATCCATGGCAGCACTGATATACCTGTCACCATACTCAATAAAATACACAATACATCCATGAATAAGACTCAAAATTAAAAAATAACTACACTGAAAGCAAGATGCATACCACACCTGTATGTAAATAGAGATCCTATGTTTAAGGAAGGTAAGCTTGTTATTTTTTCCACTGCTGGGGCTTCAAATCAGGCCCTGGACCAGGCCTGACATTCTAATCTTCAGGGATGATGACCTTCCCCTTTCCCCACAGTGCAACGGGGTTACCCAGACCTGAGTTCAAATCCCAGGCCTGACAAAAGATTCATCCTGATGTCAGAAGTCAGATATTGTGCCTGATTTCCTCTAATGTGGAAGTCCTGGGTCTCAGCTAGGATGGAGAATGAATGTATAGGCAACCCTATAACCATGGGAACAGGTTGTCATCCATGTAAGTACAGTTATATCTGTCACCATACTCAGTAAAATTCACAATACCATCATGAATTAGACACAAATTAAGAGAAGAATTGCACCAAATGCAAGATGCTGCCCACACATATATGTCAATACAGATCCTATGTTTCAAGTATGAATTTATGCCTATCCTGGCCCTCTCTGGGGCTCATTGTCAGGTCCTGGGAATGGCCTAGCTCCTCAGTTGCTCATATGCTGGTGTCCTCACCTTGACTCTTTCACCAATTGGGCCTGCTAGGCTCTCAGTTCAAATCCCAACACTGCCAAAAGCAGAATCCTGATGTGAGAACCCATAGGTCGACCTGTTTTCCTGTCCTGTGAATGTCCTTGGTCTCAGCTAGAATGGAGAAGACATAGGAAACTCCATGGACATGGGAATAGGTTGTCATCCACGTCAGCACAGTTATATCTGTCATCATACTCAATAAAATACAAAATGCATCCCTGGCTAAGACACACAATAAAAAGAATAAATACACTGTAAGCATGATGCATTCTACATACGTAAGTAAATAAAGACCCTATGTGTAAATTAGTTGGGCATATGATTTTTGGCAGTGCTGGGGTTTCAATTCAGGCCCTGGAACCTGTCCTGACATTGTAGTCTTCAAAGATGGTTAGCTTCCCTTCCCCAACAGTGCAACAGACTTACCCAACCTGAGTTCAAATCTCAGTTCTGGCAGTAAAATGGCGTGTGCGCTAGGGTGCTTCCTTCATTCATATATATATATATATATATATATATATATATATATATATATATATATATATATATATATATATATATATATGACCCTGTGCTCGAACTCAAGTAGTGGCAACTTTGCCTCAGTTCCGATCATCCTTTGCTGTGGCCTCTGGACCTACAGCCCATCCTTGAATCCTAGTAACCCAGGGCTTGCAGGAGAAAAGAAAGCTGCGAGGGGAAAAAAAGCAGTGGGAAGTTCCACCTGGTGCTTTTACGTTCATTTTCCTTTGTACGGTGACCATGGTGGGTCTGAAATCCGCGACCTACAGAGTGAAGGTTACCTGGAGTGGCTGAAGGCCTGCAGCTCTTGGGGAAGCCCCAGGCCATCCAGGCAAAGAGGCCCAGAGGTCGAATCCCAGTCAGCTCCCCTACATTGAGGGATTGGCGTGAGATCCTGAGATACTTGTTTCCGGACCTAGGAAGAGTCGTGGAATGTGATCAATCTCATCCTTGAATGAATAGTTCCTGCAGGATGTGAGTAGGAAATGATAGGCAAGATTCCTGGGGTATCGATGACTTTTAATGATCAATTGATGAAGCGTGACCATAATCATCACAGTCATGAAATGGAGGCATCGGGAAAGATCCAAGAATCAGTAGTCACAAGGTAGATTTGATTCCATCACTGGTCGCCATCTCTCCTAATCTAAACAAATATGCATACTCTCTTCAGCTTATGAATGGATGACTATTGTGCTCTCCACCTGCCCTATCCCCAGGGCTCAATCTCAGGTTCTGGGAACAGCCTAGTTCCTTAGATGCTCACATCATGGTGTCCTCACCTTAATCCTTTCTCCAATTGGGCCTGTTAGGCTCTGAGTTCAAATCCCAACACTGCCAAAAGAGGAATGCAGGTGTGAGAATCCAATCCATCCACCTGTTTCCTGTCCTGTGGAAGTTCTGGGTCTCAGCTAGGATGGAGAAGGCTTAAGCAACTCTATAGACATGGGAATGGATTGTCATCCATGCTAGCACAGTTATATCTGTCATCATGCTCAATAAACAAAATGCATCCATGACTAAGACACACAATAAAAAGAATAATTGTACTGAACGAATGTATGTGAATAGAGATCCTATGTTTAAAATAGATGGGCATATGATTTTTGCCAGTGCTGGGGCTTCAATTTAGGCCCTGGGAGCAGGCCTCACCTTGTAATCTTCAAGGATGGTAAGCTTCCCCTTACCCCACAGTGCTGTAGTGTTACCTAGACCTGAGTTGGAATCTGAGCTGTGGCAGAAAAATGGTGCGAATTCTGAACTAGGGTGCTTTATTAGTTTTTAGGTGTTTTTTTTGTTTTTATGCTAAGCAAAGGATTTTAACTCACTTCATGGCAACGCTGTCTCAGCTTTGATCACTTTAGGCTAGTGGGCTGCCATAGGCCCATAGTTGACCCTGTGATCCTAGGCTCTGAAGCCTTGTAGGAATGAAAAAAAAAAAACCCACACAGAAAAATAGCCACAGGATGGATTTTTTACATTTTCTTCCTTTGCATGGTGACCAACATGGCTCCAAATTACATGGCTACAAAGGGTACTTCACTTTTCATTGGCTGCAGCTAGCAGACTATCGGGGAAGCCACAGGCCCATATGTCATCATAGGTGCTGATTTTGAATCCTGGTCCTGATATCTACCAATGGGGGGACTTCCCACGAGACTCGTTCCTATGCATGGGAATAACGATGGAATGTGAGCAAACTCATGATTGAATGAAAAGTTTCTGCGGGCATAGTTCTAGTCTAAAATTAGATGCAATGATCCTAGGATGTTGATTGATCTTAATGAATGGTTTATTAAGCATGAAAACAATACTATTCCTTCAATGGAGGCATAATAAATACCAAAGAGTTGGGAGGAACGTAGTTGATGTCATTGAATCCTAGGTAGATGTCTCTGGAATTCTATACAAATATATATTTATTGATATATACCACATGCCTATACATGTATGGCTATTTTGTCCACCCTTGCAGCTCAATCTCAGGGTCTAGGAACTGACTGGCAGCTTCCTTGGCTACAGGTTGCCGTTTTGACACACCCATTCATGAATTGGGTCTGCAAGGCCCTGAGTTCAGGTCCCAGCACTGCAAAAAATTGGATCATGGAGTAAGAAGCCGAGTGTGACACCTGTTTTCCTTTTCTCTGAGAGTCCTGGGTGTCAGACATGATGGAGAACACGTCTACAAATTTAGATACTATGTGATGGGATGTCATCAATATAATAAATGGAATGCGTGTCATCACAGTCAATAAACGGTAAATAAATGAATAAAAGAAAAATACAATCAATAACTACAATACGGACTGAACATCTATAGGTAAGTACAAATCCTATCTTTCTAATGTATATAAACAGTATGTTTTCCAGGGCTGGGGATTGAATTCAGGCCTAGGGACCAGGCCCAACTTCATTGTCTTCAAGCATGGTGAGCTTCCTCTTCATCCACAGTGCTGCAGAGTTTCCCAGACCCTCAGTTCAAATCCAAAGTAGAAATAATGACGAGAATTGCAAGCCAGTGAGCTAAATTTTTTCTGTGTGGGGAGGGATTTTTTTTGTTTTTTGTTTTGCGAAGCAAGGTCTTGAACTCAGATCATGGCACTCTGCCTCAGCTTCTATCACCCTAGGCTGCAGTGTAGCCACTGGAGCCACAGCCGATCCTGGGATCCTAGACCTCCAGGCCTTGTGCTGGGAAAAATATATGCAAAAAAAAAAGTGGCAGAGCCGGGTTCTGGTGGCTCACCCCTGTAATCCTAGCTACTCAGGAGGCTGAGATCTGAGTATCTCAGTTCAAAGCCAGGAAAGTCTGTGATACACTTATCTCCAAGAAACCACTAGAAAACTGGAAATGGCGCTGTGACGCCAGCAGTAGAGTGCTTGCCTTTAGCTGAAGACCACAGGCACAGCGCCCAGGCCCAGAGTTCAAGCCCTATGACCCACCCCCCCACTCAAAAAAAATGGCAGGATTGGGTTTTTACATTTTATTCCTTTGCACTGTGACCATTTGGGTCTGAATGACATGATTCCAAAGGGTACTTCACCTTGCATTGCTGAAGGATGGCGGTCTATTGGGGAAGCCAAGTCTCGCATGGCAATGTAGGCCTAGAGTTGAATCCCAGTTATGCCACTTCCAGATGGGAGAGATCCTAAGAGACTCATTCCCATACATAGTAATAATGATGGAATGTTATTAATGGCATGGTTGAATGAGATGATCGTGAATACTACTCGTATAAAATTAGACATCATGGTTTCAGTAGACTGATTTTATTTAATATGAAGCATTAAAAGAATACTATTTCTTACAGAGATGCAATAATTTCAGGACACTGATTAACTTAATAGTTTATTAAGGATGAAAACAATAACATTAATTAATGGAGGCATAATAAATACACAAGAATTGGTAGGAATGTAGTCTACATAACTGAATAATGTGTAGACATGTCTGGCACTCTATAAAGATATATATTTATTAGCATACTACCATCTGGGTGTCACTCTGTTCATATTTTGTCAAACCCTGGGGCTCGATCTAAGGTCCTTGGAACTGCCTGTCAGCTCAATTTGCCCTAGGATGGCGTGTTGACACTCACCCATTCATGAATTGGGCCTTGTAGGCCGTGAGTTCAGATGGCAGCACTCCCAAAAAATGAATCATGGAGTAAGAAACTGATGGTGACAAACGTTTTCCTTTTTTGTGAAAGTCCTGGGAGTCAGGTATGAAGTGGAACATATATGCAGACCTATATTCTATGGAATCAATGTTCTATGTGCCATAATAGTCAATAAAATAAATGGCCAATACATGAATAAAACAAAAAATAAAAATGAATACACTGAATGCTAAATGGAGTCAACCTATGTATATAAATATAAATCAAATATTTAATGTCCATGAATAGGATGTTTTCTAGTGCTGGGGATCGATTTCAGGTCTAAGGAACAGACTTGAATTTCATGACTTCATGGAGGTGAGCTTCCCCTTTCTACACAGTGCAAAAGAGTTACTCAGACTATGAGTTCTGATCCCAGTCCTGACAGAAAAAATGGCAGCTGTATACTATGTGATGTCCAATTCTTAGGTATTTCAATCTGCCTCCATTTAAGAATGTGATTGTTTAAATGTTTCATAAAGTATTAATTAAAATTGATCAGTGTCCTATAATGTGATTGTATATAATTTTATCCTAGAATCATTCAAGAACTGCCAATTCAATCACATATATCACATGCCATTGGTATTCATATGGATAGAAATGAGTTCATTAGGATCACCTGCCATTTGGAGGTGACAAGACCAGGATGTGGGCTCTAGCTCTCACCACTTAAACCCAAGGATAAGGAAATCACCAGTCTGTCCAAGAACATCAGCAAGACCAATGATTAGGCAGGCACCAATGGCTCTCAGCAGTCCTCCTTGATACTTACAAGGCTGTGATAGGAGGATCATGATCAAAGTCACCCTAGGCCAGAAAGTCCTTGAGACCCTTGTCCAACTTCAGTGCCAACAAAGCTAGAAGTAGAGCCATGTGGCTTCACTAGTTGAGGGTTAGCCTTGAGCAGAAGCAGCTCAAGGACTGTGCCCAAATCCTGAGTTCAAGGTCAGGGACTGTCAACAAACAGACATACAGAACAATCTGTGCAGCCATCCAGCTAAAGCAGGTCACCCTGTTGTCCCCAACTGGACTGGACAGAGTTTCATGTGAAAGAGGTGCTGTCAGCTTGACTCTTCCCATTCTGCCTGCATCACAGGATTCCATCCACACCCTCATTTTTTCATGGTTCTTTCTGACCAATGGTAAACAAGAATGGTGGCCACGCCCACATTCCATGCTGCCCAGTAGCACCTGGATTCCCTAAGTTGGTTGAAACCACTACTAGCAGTTGAGGAAGGTAGAGATGGCTAAGTGGTGAGCAAGATACTCGAGGCCACAACGGAGTAGAGTAGGAAATTGAGGTCCTAGACAGTGAGTGGGTGAATAGAGGATTGCCCAGACCTTGGGAAAGTGGCCAGCCCATCTTTCCTGTCCCAGCGCTCAGATGTATGAAACAACAGGACTCCATGAGAGAGCTGCGGGCAAGAAATTGCCACAAGAACACTGGCAGAAGAATCCTCCCAACAGATCTGCAACATTCAAGAAAACTAAGAACATGAAAAAGTGAAATATCCCCGAGACAAACACCACTGGGGAGTGTGATTCAAAGGAGAGTCCAGCCAAATGTGATGCTGACCATGGACCTCCCTGGCCTTTGGACACAGCCACAGCCACCAGGGTACAGACTGTCAATGGTCCCAATAACACCAAGGATCTGCAGAGGTGTACTGACATGTGGTGCCCACCCAGGATCCCAGCAAAAGAAGAAAAGAGGTGCTCTGTGCCAAGATCCAACCACTGAAGCAGGAAAAGACAGACCTCCAGGATGAACGGGAGTAAGAGAGGAGAAGATAGCCTAACTGCACGCAGCAATGGAAAGGGAGCTAGAGATCCACAAGGCACCCATACAGAGGTTGGTTTGGGCAGAAAGTGATTTACAATGTTCACCAGCCCACGTGAAGCAGGTGACCGATGACCGAGAAAGGGAAAATGAAGCTCTCACCAGCTGCCTGCAGACTGCAGAGCAGCACAGGGCAGAGTTGGGGATGGTGCCTTCTGTGGTCACTGCTCACAGAATGAGACCAAAATGTTCTTCGAACAGCTGAATGATGTGACCCTTCAGCTCGAGGAAAAGATCAGAAGCTTCAATGACTTGGAACAAGTGAACACTGAGTTGCAGGAGAAGCTGAAAGCACTCTGGACACAGTGGAGCAACATGAAGAGCAGAATATGCAAGTTCCAACAAGCGCTGGCGGGGCGTGAGGTACTAAAGAAACTACTTGACAACCTGAGCTGAATGGTGACTGCAGCGAATCTAGAGAGAGACACCTTCACAGAAGACCTGAGCATGGAGAGGTCTGTGCAGAAGGAGGAGGCCCAGCGGCTGACCCAGTGGTTGAACCAACAGGCAGAGGAGAAGAATCGAGGGGCAAGGCAGGTGTTTGACCTAGAAAAGGAGCTGGGGAAACTGAGAAGGAAGCTGGCAGAAACATGGCCCCCTTCGGGACCATCACTGGCCAAGCGGCAGGTGCAAGCCCACGCCTACTGCATGCAGATGGAGTTGAAAACCTGGAAGAACAACTTCACATCCCGGTCCACGAAAACCAAAGGCTCCGTTTCCAGAACATGGGGCAGCAGAAGCAACTGTGGAGACTGGAGAAGGCCAAGGATCAGCAGGAGATTTGCAAGATCCCAAGATGCGCATGTGTGAAACGGACAGATGGAAGAACAGCTGGCCCTGCGGTGGGACACTCACCACATGGTGAGCAGTGAGAAGGAGAAGCTAGCCAACATCTTGGACTCAGAGCAGCAGGTGAAGAAACATCTGTGGGAACAGCTGGACCACACAGAGGAGAAGATAGAGGAATGGAAAGAGGTGGCTGAGAGAGAGAGAGCCAAGCAGCTTGGGAGCTGCAGGAGCAGCAGGAGCAGTTCCTGTCCCAGCTGCAGTAGCTCAGAGCCACCTGTGAGCTGCACATCACCTCCAATGAGCAGCTGAGCTCCAAGAAGGAGGACCTGCAGCAGCACCTAGAGAGGCAGACCCAGCTGCTGGAGCAGCTGAAGCAAGTGCAGGCCCCACCAACTGTCGGGACCAGGTGGTGCCCCCAAAGTGGCAGGACACCCTCAAGTGCCTGGAAGTGACCAGACCACAGGAGGAGTGCATGTAGGCCCAGCTGAGCTTCCTGACTTTCCTTAGGGAAGGGGAAGTTGAGAGCCCTGGAGAAGCAAAAGGTGAGGAGGCAATTCCCCCAGACGTGACCATCGCAGAGGATGGAGACATCCCCCAAACCGAGAGGGACGTGGATCTGGGGGTGCTCTCCGTGACTGAAATCCACAGGGGGAAACTCCTGCACCAAGAGTGGCAGGCTCACTGCGGGTGCCCAGTCCACCTGGCAGCTCAGTGCCAGAGAAAGCTGGAGCCACTGGCCCCCACCCCACGACCTAGCACCACAGCATACGTGGGGATGGGAAGCAGGACACGTGGGCATCTGAGAAGAAAATCTGCTTTGTCCATGACCTGCCTGTTTAGATGGACTTACAGAGTCCAGCGGATGAGCTCCACCATCGATGCTGTCAGCTGTTGGCACACATCCACACCATCGAGGACTCCCTCTTGGTGTGTAAAGAGCAGATGTTTGTCCTGGATGAGCTGTGTCAGGAGAAAGCTGAGCACATGTGCTGGCTGTCCTAGGAGAAGATGAAGAGGAGAGAGCTGTGGGAGCCCCTGTGGTTCCTCTCAGGGGAAGGCATGGACAGCAGTCACCAGATACCGGCACAAGCTGAGTCCCCTGCCACCACCACCGATTCAGACACCTCAGGCTACGCAATAGTCAAAATGAGGGAGGAGCAGAAAGGTTTTGAAGAATTGCCACTTCAAAGCAGTGTGGAAACTGCCAAAGGACAGGTCGGGGTACCCTATCCTGTAGAGGACTCCCCCATGGAGCACATCCTGCTGCAAAAGCCACACATGCAGATAACCCAGAGCTCACAGGCTCAGGTGAGGCGTGTTCCCTCCCTTTCTTCTGTAGACTGATGCAGATGATGACTCTCTATGTGACATACTGACTCTCAAAGCCTCAGCAGCCACCACAAGTAGGTGGCCAGGTGGCCTTCTCTCAGGCCTCTATCTGCCAGGTGATGGAAAGGGTAAACTGCGGGTCGAGTAGGGCAGAGGCTGCCGGGAGGTGGCCCATATTCAAGGGACATCTAATGGACCATTGGTGGCCAGGGAAGAAGCCCATGTTATGCTTATCACAAAGAATGAATTGTTTTCAAAGGGAAAACAAGCCTCCAACAAAGATTTGTTCTTCCTGTCCTGGGGCTTGAACTCAGGGCTTGTCCACTGTCCCTGATCTCTTTTTCTCATGGCTAGCACTCCACCACTTGAACCACAGTGCCACTTCTTGTTTTCTGATGGTTCATCAAGGATAATAGTCTCACATACTTTCCTGCCCAAGATGACATTGAACTGTGGTCCTCTAGATCTCAACTTCCAGAGTAGCTAGGATGACAGGCATGTGCCACCATTGCCCAGCATGTGATGCCTTTTAAAGGCATCTTGGCGATTCTGTAAAAAGAGCCCCAAAGGGCCTGGATAGACTTTGACCCAGTCAAGGAGCTGGAATGGGGGAAGGCTGACCTTCTAGCCATTCTGTTCCCCAAAATTAAAGATGCCAGCTGGTGTTGGATGCATCAAACACCTAGGTCAACAGCCACCAGGCTTAGTGGGGAAAAGTTAGAGAATACCCAAAGATTGCAGTATAGAAAACTCTGATTTTGCATGCATGTGGTGTGTGTGTGTGTGTGTGTGTGTGTGTGTGTGTGTGTGTGTGTGTGTGTGTGTGAACTCATGGCCTAGGCTCTATCCCTGTGTTTTCTTGTTCAAGGCTAGTGCTATTCTACTTGAGCCACAGCCCAACTTGCTTTTTGATGGTTAATTGTAGGTAAGACTCTCAAGTACATTCCAGGGTGGCTTTGAAGCATGATGGGGGCCCCATGGAAGCAAGAGTAAACACAACTAGCAGGTACAATCCCTATGGTGGGTGACTCCTGCCCCCTTGTAGCCAGATGCAGGGCATGCGGCCCGCTGCCACAGTGGGGGAAGGTCGTCATCTAGAGTTCAATTGGGGAAGTAACCAGGGCCAAACTGACTTTTGCCCACCCTGAATGCTGATTCCAAAGCAGATCTGTTCCATTCTAGGCCAAGAGAGCTCCAGGAGGCCCGGCTTCCAGGAGAAGAAGGAAGGGAGAGGTCAGCTCCAGGTCTAGCTAAGAGCCTTTGGCCATGGACACCCCAACTTGTCCTTCCTGATCACTGTAAGGCCTGTCAAAGAACAACTTCCCCAAAATAAACAAAATTGGAGCCGTGTCTCAAAGTGGTTGAGCTCTAACATTGAACCAAAGAGCTCAGAGACAGGGCCCCCACACTGTGAGTTCAAGACCTCCAGCTGACCCTCCCCCATAAAACATAGGTTAGCCAAAGGTGAACTAGTAGGATTTGTGAAGTGTTTCTGAAGAATGGTGATACAGAAGAAAGCACCCTAATTCTAATGACAGCTGAACTTGTGAGATACAGCTATGTGCTGAATCCTTCACAGGGTGCTGTTTTCTGGGTCCTTCCCACATGGGGGTTTTGTGCTGAGTCCTCAAAATGCATTTTGTGTGCTGAGTCATCACAAAGGGTGCTATATTATGAGTCCTTGAGAAGAGTGGGCCATGCTGGGTTTGTCAAAGGGTGCAGTGTGCTGAGTCCATTACACAATGTACTTTATGCTGAGTCCTTCAAAAGGTACAGTATGCTAATTCATCCCAAAGGGTGCTATGTGCTGAGCCTTTGAGAAGGGAGGGACAGGTGAATTTTTCAATGGGTGCTGTGGGCCAAGTCCTTTACACAGGGTACTTTTGCTGAGTCCTTCAATGGGGGCTGTATGCTGAGTCATCCCAATGGGTGCAATGTGCTGCATCCTTGAGAAGAGTGAGATGAGGTGAGTTTTTCAAGTGCTGTGTGCCGAGTCCTTTATACAGGGTGCTCTGTAATGTCTTTCAAATGGTGCTGTGTGCTGAGTCCTTCTAGAGGGTGTAATGTGCTGAGTCCTTCAAAACTCTGCTATGTGCTGAGTTTTGTAAAGAGTGCTGTGCACAGAATGTTTTACACAGTGTGCTACATACTCAGCCCTTCAAAGAGTGGTGTGTGTGGAGCCTTAACACAGGGTGCTATGTGCTGAGTCCTGGGAAAGAGTGCTACGTGCTGAGTTTTTCAAAGTGTGCCATGAACTGAGTCTTATACACTGTGTGCTATGGACTTCCTCCTTCAAAGGGAGCTGTATGTTGATTTATCCCAAAGGTTACTATTTGCTAAGTCCTTCAAAGGGTGCACTGTGCTGAGTCCATTACATAGGGTGCTTTGTGCTGTTTTTTGAAATATTCTGTGTGCTGAGTCATCCCAAACGGTGCTTTGTTCTGAGGTAGTTATCCCCAACAATCTCTCTCTCTCTCTCTCTCTCTCTCTCTCTCTCTCTCTCTCTCTCTCTCTCTCTCTCTCTCTCTCTCTCTCTCTCTCACACACACACACACACACACACACACACAAACACACACACCCTTACATACACTCACACAGGGGTCACTGTGTACCTGCTTGATGTGTGGAGTGGAGATGAATGGAGGAGGGTCTCCTCCAGTGGTGGGGCTGAGGGGAGATTTGATTCCGTGGGCAAGTGTTAGGGTTGGTGGGGAGAGCTGAGCTGAGGTGAGGTTGCAATTCCCATGGCCTGGAAGCCTTAGGGACCAGTCAAGGATGTTCTTGTAGGCAAGGGTGGGGGCGGGGCTGAGGGGAATACGGGGCGGGGCTGAGGAGAGGAGGGGGTGAGGCCGAAGGGAGGAGGAGTCAGGGCCCAGGGGCCTCACTATGGTGGTAGCAGTGGCCAGGGGCTCTCAGTGGTAGGCATACATGCACCAAGGGGTCGAAGTGGCCTGCAAGAGGAGTGGAGGCAGAGAGAAAGAGCATAGAGGAGTAAATACATGCATGAGAGGAAATGGCTTCAATGCCTGGCTGAGGCCTCAATTGAAGTGAAGGTCCTGAATGGGAGCGCAGAGCATGCGGAGCTAGCACAGCAGACACATCACCTCAAGCAGCCCCATGGTGGGGTGGTGGCCATGGACTGTCTCAAGTCCAAGATTCCAATTATTATGGTGGTGGCAGTGGCCACAGAGGAGGAGGCCACTGATGAGGAGGCAGCTGAAGAGGCAGCCTTGGCAGCAGCAGTGGCAGGGGAAATGGCAGCATTGGCAGAAACAGGTCTGGCTGTGGATGAAGAGGGAGCTGAGTTGTCTGCAGCTGAGGGGGAGGAAGGTCGCGCTCACCCTACCATGCGCCCTCAGACCTCGCCCCTCCCTCCCCGACCCTCCCCAAGGTGCCGAGTTTCAAAAATGGAGCTGCTGGCCTAGATCCAGGGAGCCTCTCTCAGTTGCTTGGCTGAGATAACCCGCCCCTGGCCTGCTTGTCTCAGTGACTCGGTCCAGGTCCCTGGTCCTCAGACTCTGGGCCTGCCACAACTGGAGCTGCTGCCTACAGCTTCTCCCAGCAGCATAAGTGAGTGGCCACCCTGCGGGCCCACACCCTGGGACCACATTGCCCAGCGAATCATTCGATCCCCCCTTGCAGCCTCCCCCATTCTGCGGACCCAGACCCGTGCCTCCCGCTTCCCCTCTCCTGTCCCACCTGTCCCTCCCCTGCATCCCACAGTACACCCTGGCTCTGCCGCAAATGCACCCCAGGGGTGGGGGTGTGGGGGTGGGTGGCAACACAAGGATCCCTCTCATGTCCCCAGTGGCCAGTGTCCCAGGAAATGGGGAGATGCAGGGTTGGGTGAGGAGGGGGTGCCAGAGAACTCCTGGCCTGGAGTAATGGAGCCACACAGCCACCCATCTGCACCCTTCCTCACCTTGGTGGGAACCTGGTAGCTTCAGTCAGAGGTGGGGAGCAGCATCTCCAAACCTGCCTTCTCAGGTCTTTTCCTTTTTTCTGGTGGTGGGGGTGTTGAATGCAGAAGATAGACCCCCTTGCTGTGTGAGCCCTTGTCTCTATGCTCGGTCACCCTATCACCTGAGGAGGGTCCCAGAAGAGCCCACTAGGGAGGTGAGGGCACTGGGGATCAGATAGAAGATGAATATCTTGGAGGAACACCCCCTCCCACACACACACAGCCTATTCTCCCCACCCCAGCTGCCATCAGTTCTCACAGGGTGATCACATTTCCCAGCTCTGCCAGAATCTGCTGGTGCTCCTGATCCATCTGGTCTCCTCATCCTCCCCAAGAATGCGCCAAGTCGCCCAGAAGCATCTAGGCTGGAAGTAGGAAGTCCATCCATGTATGTAACATTTAGGACCCCATCCATTTCCCCAACACCGTCCCCACCCCAGGTCAGACACCCTCTGGGGGCACCATGTACCCCTGCTTGTTATCTGTCCTGGCTCTGAGGAGCCACCGGTCTCAGGACTCCTTTATCCAGCATCCTGGCCTAGGGTTTTGGTTTATGTAGAGTTAAGGTTTGTTGTTCCCAAGAGGAAGATTCTGGCCCTGAAGAAAGGGAGAGGCAGGGTGGTTCTTTGTTATTAGAGTGGTGCTCCCCTTTGATGGGATCCCCTGGTTCTGACAAGGGTACCCCATGCCCCAGCTTGTACATTGTCCCAGATGAGGAACTGACAAACTGAGGAGAGGCACTGTTCTGAGTCTGTGTGTGTGTGTGTGTGTGTGTGTGTGTGTGTGTGTGTGTATGAGAGAGAGAGAAATAGAGAGAGAGATGGAGGGAGGGAGGGAAGGAGGGAGGGAGAGAGATCATCTTTTACCTTGTACAGCATGACTGTGCTCAGGTGTGCGATCAGTTGGCAAATTGCAGGTGCTGCATGGACCAGTCTTCTGTCACAGGTCTGGATTTGTGTGTGTGTGTGTGTGTGTGTGTGTGTGTGTGTGTGTGTGTTGAGAGAGCAGGGAGATGAGAACAATGGAAACATATTTAAGTCACCATGTCTAAAAAGAGCATATTTGTGTGTATGTGTATTGTTCTTTTGTCATCAATGCCAAGTATGATCCCAGCCACAATTTTTTCTTTTTCCTTCACCGTTACATGAATCGTTTGGGGAAGGTTTCAGTAGATGTTCCTTTCCCCCTCTTTCCACCTCTCTCTTCCTCTTTCCTGTAGCTCACAGTAGCAGCTGGGCCTGTGTGGGTCTCCCCTTGGAGGTCTGTGTGAATCACAGACCAGAGTGGACACCTGTCCTTCTGTCTTTAGGCTGGTGAGGCAAGTGTGACCACAGCCACACTCATACAGCCAGACACCCTGCTCTGGTGTGTAGAGTTGGAGCTAATTCAGGGGTTGGGAATGTGTCTGCCAAACATAATTAGGGAATGAGATGGGGGGAGTAGGGCAGAAGATGTGAAGCTAGGAGGGTCTGGTAGGTGGCGAATGGTGTGACATAGCAGATGGTTCACCACAAACAAGGATGAGAGGGGAACCTTACTCAGGGCTTTGGCGTTGTCCATGGGCATCTGGGCAGGGGGCTCCAGGCCCCCACTGGTGGTGTGGATTCCCTCCTAGGGCAGTGCACCAGTGGGCAGTCCTCCCTGGAGTCCTGTAGACTCCCATCTGTGTCCAGTCTGGGCCATTTCCAGCTGGGCAGTGGTAGGCAAGTGCGTTCCCCCTGCTGAACCTTGCACGGTGTCAGGCCATGGCAGTTAGCTAGGGCAGCTCAATACCAGTTTCTGTAACCTGCTGTAGGCTGTCTGGAAGGAAAAGGGGAACACTGACTTTGGAAACCTTTAAGTTTGATTGGGACACCTGAAATGCCAGTTTTCCAGGATTTTTTCTTTAAGCTGGCAATTACTACTAATGACTGGGATTATGGGTCAAATTAGATGGACCATTTCAGCTGCCAAACAATGATGTTCAAAGCAGCACAGGCAGATTTCCCAAGTCAGATCATCTCCTGTCATGAACATCCTGCTTTGGAGTGCCTTCCTCCAGCAGCTGCTGATTCTCTCTGCTTCTCTCTATGGTGACCACCACAATCAAGGATATCATGGGGAGCAGAGATGGTGACCTCTCCATTCCCAGCCTGCCAGCTGTGAGCAGAGACTATTCCCAGCACTGCACTGGAATCTGGGAGATTCAGAGAACTGGGATGCCTCAAAGATCCTTTCTCTGCAACATGAAACCAGGGGGCCGGATGTGGTGGACCATCCTGTCTGGCCCCAGGGGGAGGAGAGGAGACCCCTTGAGCCAGGCTTTCACCTCACGTGCCTCATTCACACCTGAGGGCGGAATTGAGTGCCAAACTGTGGGTTAGCCGCTGGACAAAGATTTTTGAGAAGAGAGGCATCGCAGAGCCCCAGAATCCAGCAAGTACATCGTGGCTCACATCCTCAGAGCCAAAAGAGTTAAGTGTGGTGGCATCAGGAGGGCAAGATGAGGGATGAGGGAGAACTGTGGAAGAGCTACTTCAGGCTTCGACACCTCCCCCACTAATCCCTCTACCCCTAGGATGCTTACCTGAGTTGTATGGGAGTTTTCTGTAATATTGTCGTAGAGAGATGCTCATTTATTTATCTAACAAACTGTTACAGTGAGTGCCAGGTCAAGGCGGTCATAGACGGTGAAAGGTTCCAGTGCTGGTTCCACAGCACATGAAGAAATCTTGATTTGAACTGGATGCCGGTGCCTCACACCTATCATCCTAGCTACTTAGGAGGCTGAGATGGGAGGACTGAGGCTTAAGTCCCAGGAAGAAAAGCCTGTAAAACTCTTATCTCCACAAACTACCAAAAAGAAAACTCCAGAAGTGGATGAGTGGCTCAGGCTGTAGACTGTTGTCCTTGAGTTAAAAGGCTCAGGGACAGCAACCATGCTTTGAGTTCAAGGCCCAGGAGTGACACAACGAAAGGAAAGAGAAAGAGGAGTGAAGGATGGAGGGAGAAAAGGAGGAAAGGAAGGAAGAACGGAACATGAGAGCCTTGGTTTGGAGTCCCCGGATCAAGGGAGTCAACCATTCACAATCTCTGTGGGGACAGTTTCAGAGCCTAAAGCCAGTATGTAGGACCAAGCCACTGACCCCTCAGGAACTTCATGACATCCAGGAGTTGTGTGGTCGCCGACTGCAGAGGGAAACAGCCTTGGGTAGACCCTAGGGCTCAGGGTGGTCACCAAATTTCATTCTCCCCTGACCCACCGAGTTTATTTTCTAGTCAGATAAGAAATTGTCCAAAGGATAGGAAGGTATAGGCTGAGGGAGTGTCAAGAGGGGGGTGGGACAGGATAAGCAAGAAGATGAAGAGGGAGGACGATCCCAGGTCAGCTGTGTCAGGCCATTGGAGCCATGACCTCACCTAACAACTTAGACCATTAGTGATAGAGATTTCGACCCAGCCACATGGCTGTTAAAAGTCCTGGCACTTTGGGTTCACCATTGACCAGCTGGCTGTCATCCACTGCTGGATGCCTGTGTGGTACATCCTTGGGGACTGGGACTTTTGCTGGCTCAATCTGAAGATGACACCCCCAGTGTTCATTCCTCAACCAGAGACAGAGGTAAGCCTGCCACTGGCACAGGACATCCAGAGAATGAGGGGGGAAATCAGACCCGTGTTGCCCCAAGACTTCCTCTAGGGGACTGTAGGGCCCTGTGACTGCCATTCTCAGAGATAGAGGTGCGTCCCTTTGCTGGCTCAACTTTTGTCTAGATGGCAGATCTGGGATTCAGAGAGGGCCGACTGAAGGTGGGGCAGGGCTGGGTAGAGGCTGGTGGGAAAACCAGAGGCACTTAGCTCTGAACAAGGTTGTTTCATTGAGGATACTCACAACCCAGGAACATGCCTGGGATGGATAGGCCTTTTCTCCTTCCCGAGAGAGAGGGCCCTACAGCCCTCCGGTCTGCATCCCTTGGCCAAGAAATCTTTTCAATCCCATATCTTGTGGCTGGATAACTAGACCTCAACTGACTGACCAGTGTCGAGGGATCTTGAGTCCTTGATGAGGTCATGGGATCCTCAGTATGAGATTGTACTTGAATGTTCTGACTTGGTGCATGGTCAGTCCCATCTAAGACTGATATAATCTAGGACATAGAATCTAGAGAATCAGAGCAGGATGGGGTCTATTCTGTGAGTCTTGAGTATTATGTGTGATCTTTGAGCTCCTGTGTGCCCACCTGCTTCCCTTTTTGGGTAAGTCTATGCTAGGAAAAGTTTATAACTAGGGCCTGGGTCCCATCCCTTGTGTTACGCTCAAAGCTAGAATTCTGGCATTTGAGCCACAGCTCCACTTCCAACTTTTTTGGGTGTTTAATTGTAGATAAGCTTTCTCATGGACATTGCTGAGAAGGGTGCATCCAACTGCAGTCCTCAGATCTCAGTCTCCTGAGGGGATAGGATGACAGGCTTGGAAAAGTATCTTTGGCCAGGTGCCAGTGTCTCATGGCTATCACCCTAAGTACTCAAGAGCATAAATCTGAGAATCACGGTTCAACTCAAAGCCAGCTTGGGCAGGAAAGACCCTCATTTTAGTTAGGGGTGCGGGGTGCAGAGGAAAGACCCCAGACCTGACACCTCCTGGGGGACATTTGTTCTTGTGACAGAGCCAAGTCATTGCTGTGCATAAGGAGGAAGCCACCATCAGACTGACCTGGAACAATGCTCAAAGATAGGTAGGCTGTTGAAGTATCAAACCCACTCATGTCTGCTTCCCACTCCCAACAAGGAGGTGCAGTGTGGGTGGCACAGCCCTGAGCCTAAGAGATTATAAATGGATGGTGGTGGTCAGGAGCTTGTAGCTCCCACCCATCATCCTGGCTATTCAGGAGTCTGAGGGCTGATGGGCATGACTCAAAGCCAGCCCAAGCAGAAAAGTTCATGAGATTCTTATCTCTCATAAACCACCTCTCTCCCCCAAGCCTACACACAAAAAAGCCAGATGTGGTGGTGTAGCTCAAGTGGTAGATCCTCAGCCTTTAACAAAAGAAGCTCAGGGATAACACACAGGCTCTGAATCCAAGCCCTAGTGCTCACACAATCATAATAAAATAAATGAACAGTGGCCACCTTTTATCTGACTACCAAGAAAGATGGATTGAGCCTTCTAGCTGGCTGCTACTTCTAGCCAAAGGTAAGGGGCTTCCCTTGATCTTCTCCTAAACCTCTCCTTCTCTCCATTATCTGTCCAGGCTTCAGTTGCAGGACAGAATTTGGATCATCCTCCTGGATATGACCTTATGTACCCTTGCCCATCCACCTTCCTTGTGGTCAGGATTCTTTATGCACTCCCTGCTGGGAGGATGAGGCACCACAGAGATAAGGGTAGGTATCCCTGACACTTACATACACACACACACACACACACACACACACACACACACACAAATACCCCTAGCCAAGTCAGACTAGCCTTTACCAAAGACATTTTATCTCTTTGGATTAACTGACCTAAGAGAGGGTTTTGATCCCCAGTAACTGATTATTTTAACTTGGGCTTGCTAGTTGACTGGAGATAAACAGGAGCAAAAAAAAAAAGCATTTGGTGCCTTTTACCTGGGGCTCAGGCTCATTCCTGTCATACTGGAGGCTGAGATCTGAGGATCACTATTTGAACCCAGCCATAAGCTGAAAAGCCCGTGAGACTCTACTCTCCATGGAACCACCAAAAAGCCAGAAGTGGAGCTGTGGCTCAAGAGGTAGAGCACCAGCCTTGAGCAATAAAACTCAGAGAGTCGGCTCCCAGATCCTCAATTCAAGCCCACACAAAGAAATGGCCCTGTCTTATGACCACAGACTGCCTGGGCTTCGAGTGCCCTCTCATGGAGTGTGATAAAACACCTGTCCCTGGGTGGTGTATCAGGGCATTCAGAAATCCTGTAGTGGAACCCAGGCCTGCCCCTTTGTGCACACTCAACCCACACTGGCCAGAAGGCAGAGTGTGACAAAACTGGCAGCCTGCAGAGCGAAGAGGTGCCAGCTCTTCCAAGGTGATTGGAACGGGCTTCTTGGAGGCAGCACTTGAAAAGGGGATCCTGCTTAAGAAGGAGGATCTGACAGGAAACACAAAGAGCAAAGGTGCTGCAGATGATGGACAACATATCAGATCATGTTCATTTCCAGCCAGGGCTGCAGGTGAGAAAATCGGTACAGTTGTGTGAGTCTTGGTATAGATGTGCGAGACTGTCCCGATACAGTTCTCCAAGGGACCTTCATGACATGTGGATGGCTATGCCCTGAAGCTCTTAGTAGATCCATCCATGCTTTGTGTCTCCTTCTTTGACAGAGGGGAGCTGGACACTCTTCTGCCCTGGGCACCCCTGGACCCAGTTATCGGCAACCTTCCCAACGTCTTCCACCAGGACATGGAGCAGCTGTCCCCAGAAATCCGCAGGTACCTGTTGGGTGGTGCGGGGGGATACAAGGCAGGCCCCAGAACTCCTACTGGGTCTGATCTTCCATGGACGACCAGTCCATCCAGAAGAGGCAGATGGGAACTTAGAGAGGGCTAGTGATGTGAAGTGGGCCCTTTAAAGCCTATGGCCCTACCCAAATTCTCAGCCTCCCTTTGCTGTCCCTGAGGGAGGTAGAGGAGTGTCTACGTGGTAGCGTCTAGAGGAGGACTAATGGAAATTCTGAAGGACGAGACACCATAAGCTGTGTGCCAGTGACTGGCTCATGCCTGTCATCCCATGCCTATCATCCTGGCCACTCAAGAGGCTGAGATCCAGAGGATCTCATTTCCCAGCCCAGGCAGGAAAGTACCACGAGAGGCTCATCTCCAATCCAACTGGAAGTGGAGCTGTGGCTCAAGTGGTAGAGCCTTGGCCTTGAGGAATAATAGACATCAGAGACAGTACCCAAGCCCTGAGTTCAAGCTCCTCAACCCAAGAGAAAGAAAGAAAGAAGAAAGAACAAAAGAAAGAAAGAAAGCCACCCCTTCTTTGCTTGTGAGAGATGGTGAAGTAGTAGGGGTGCTGTGGTTGGGAAAACAGGTGCTGCCCTTATTGTACAGACATTTCTAAGAACTCCCCAGGTTTGCCCCAGTGAGAAGCCACAGCACAGTGGGCAGTGCCTTACCAAGAACTCCAGAGGTCATGGCCTGTGGCAGGCAGGAACTGGAAGAATGGTAGCATGTGTGGGATGGTAGAGGCTGAGATCTGAGGATTGCGGTTCAAAGCCAGCTTGGGCAGGAAAATCTGTGAGACTTTATCTCCAGTGAACTACCAGAAAGCCAGAAGTGGCATTGTGGCTCCAGTGGTAAAGCACTCACCTTTAGCTGAGGAGCTGAGGCACTGTGCACAACCCCAGAGTAAAACCCCATGACCGACAACCAAAAATAAGGTAGCTGAGATTTCTGCATAGTGGTATGTACATTTAGGAAATGCCAAGCTATGTTATAAGCCATTCCAGACTTGTGAGAGGGCCTGAGTTTTGTCTACAGTTGGTCTGAGGATAGTAGTGCCATCTTCTTGAGGGTGGGATGGTCAGGGTGCTCAGGGACTGCTGAGGCCTTGGGCTACCCGTGTGCGTGTGTGTGTGTGTGTGTGTGTGTGTGTGTGTGTGTGTGTGTGTATTTCCCTCATCTTCCTCTGTCCCCTTCCTGAGCTGCCTCTTTCTGACCTCGGATGGTGCCCCTCCTCCACACTGACCTTGCCATTTAGCCTCCTATCAGGGTCAACAATGATTCCTAAATTGCCAGAGGCCTGGATTCCAGCTTTTCTTTGGGGCCCAAGTCCGGCCTGTCCAAATCTTTGGGCGCCTCCTGGGGATTCAGGGTCAACCTCTGGGGGGCACTTAGTCATGTGATGTCCTGTCCTTTTCCTCAGCTGGGCCTCTGGCTCACGTCCCTCCCTGCATGCTGGCAGTGGAGTGGGGGAAGGAGGGTTTGTGGTGGGTCTCGCCAACTCGAGCTTGATAGCTGACTAAAGGATGCCCAAGCAAGGAGGATCCGGGGTTACATGGGATTTGAGGTCAAGGTGGCTTGGAAGTATCCGTCGGTGTCTAGGAAATGTCAATGTACCTTGTTGCAGCAAAGTCTATCTTCCCACCCCAGCTTGGCCTCTCATGTCCTTCTAGACAATTCTGGATGCCCAGAACGCAGATGCTCACACTTTAAATTCTAGGTCCAGGAAACTGGGGGGATTAGAGACTAGTATGGCCAATACATCAATGTTCTGGGACATTAGCCTTGACCTGGCTATGCCCCCCTTGTTGTACGTTCACTTCTTAATCCAGTGCTGGCCACTTGTGGCAGTGCTGTGAAAGCAGCAGGAATGGAAATGAGATCCAGGGTGACCAAAATCTGGATTTATGGCCTGATTTGGGGTGGAGTGGGGGCAAAGGGTGTCTTAAAAATTCTTAGAGCTGGAATTCAGGGCCTAGGCACAGTCTCTGAGCTTCCTTTGCTCAAAGCTGACACTCTACCACTTGAACCACAGCCCAACTTTCATCTTTTTTAGTAGTTTAGTGGAGAGAAGATTCTCATGGATTTTACTGCCTCAGATGGCTTCAAGCTGCCATCCTAAGAGCTCAGCTTCTGAAGTAGCTAGAATTGCTGGTATGAGTCATTGGGCCCTGCTAAGGATATGTGTGTGTGTGTGTGTGTGTGTGTGTGTGTGTGTGTGTGTGTGTGTGTGTGTGTGTATGTTTGCGTGTGTGCGTGTGTTTGTGTGAGGTTACCGGCTTGAACTTGGAGCCTAGGTGATATCCTTTAGCTGGTTTGTACAAGGTTGGTGCTCTACCACTTGAACTATAGTACACATCAGCTCCCTGCAGCCCCTGACTGTGTGGAGAACAAACAGCTCAAACCTGATCCTATTTCAGGGGAGGGTATGATTCCTGTGAAGCCTGGAGGAGTAGGGGTGGGGTAGGAGGGGTAACTGTACATGGGTGCTAGGCTGGGAGAGAGGCACTCTGTCTTTAGCCAAGAAGGACAGTGTGGCCAGGTGCTAATAGGTCATGTGCTCATATTCTTAGATCTCAGAAGGCTGAGATCTGAGGATTGCCATTCAGAGGCAGCCCAGCTAGAAAAGTGTGTGAGACTCTCCTCTCCCAATAACCACCCAAAAGCTGAAAGAAAAGCTGTGGCTCAAGTGGTAGAGTGCAAACCTTGAATAAAAAATACTGAGGGACAGAGCCCGGGCCCTGAGTTCAAGTCCTAATACCAAGATGCGCACACACACAGAAAGGTGGTAATGATGAGCTGAGCCAGTACTGGGGGCAGTCCTAAGGCATAGTATTAGTAAACTCTTAAGCCAGTTCAAATGGTTTCTCCTTCTTGGGCTGAGGGGTCTTAGCCATGGCAGTAAGTTTGATGGAACCTGCCCCTCCATCTGTGCATGGGGCCATAGGGACAAGGGAAAGGACACTACGGATGCTCCTTTGCAGTAGGCCAACGATGGCAGACATTCATCTGCCCCTGAGCACTGGTGAGGAAAGCAGGGCTTTGAGCCCTGGGACTCCTGGGATAGCAACTGCTACAAGCAGCAGCCAGCTGGCTGTGGATTTGTGAGCCCACAAGTTTTTCATGAGCCCAACTCAACACCCTCTCGGGGTGTGCCTGACAGATTTGCACTCTTGTGATTCCAGATGAGCAAGCGTTACCTGCCATGCCATCTTGCAGCTTCTGGCCCTCCTTGCCCCAAATAGTGGTCTGAGAAGTCGATTTACTGCTCAGATCCACACTGCACCCATGACAGATGCCACTGATGACCCAGCCGATGACCTCCGTTCCCCCAAGCTAGACACTTCTCTGATAATGTGGCCCACTCTGTAGGCAAAGGCCTCCAAATGGGCTGCTCTCAAGACTGTAGGACACCTAGACATTGGGAGAAACTCGGGGGCCCACTGGAAAGTACTCTGGCTAAGCCAAAAAGTGAGTTCCAAGTAGGCCAGGGGAGTTGGTCATGGGACTGGAACTCTGGGCCTGGGTGCTGTCCCCTCAGCTCTTCAGCTTATTGCTTGAGCTAGAGCATCACTTCCAGTTTTCTGGTGCTTCCTTGGAGATCAGAGTTTCCTGGACTTTCCTGCCTGGGCTGGTTTTGATCCATGCTCCTCAGATCTCAGCCTCCTGAAGAGCTAGGGGGACAGGCATGAGCCACCGACACCCAGCTCATCTGGCCATTCACCACAGTGGACAAGGAGCTCCTGAAAGCTTTTTTTAATGCAATTATTGGCATTGAACTCAGGGTTTGGTCTCCAGCCACTTAACTTTTTCCCTCAAGGTTGGCACTCTACCACTTGAGCCACAGCACCATTTCTGGCTTTTGGTAGTTCACTGGCAAGAAGATTTTCACTAACTTTCCTTACCTGAGCTGGCTTTGCTCCATGGTCTCTGATACCAGTCTCCTGAGTAGCTAGGATCTAAAGGGGTTGAGCCACTGATACCATTTTGTTAGAAGCTTTCTTTCCTTTCTTTTTTTTGGGGGGGTGTGGGGGTCCGTCCTGTCATGGGCCTGAACTCTGGGCCTGGGCACTGTCCCTCAGCTCTTCAGCTCAAGACTAGCGCTCTTACACTTGAGCCACAACGCCTCTACCAGTTTTATTCTTTTTGTTTATGTGGTGCTGAGGAATCGAACCCAGAGCCTCAGGCATGCAAGGCAAGTGCTTTACCACTGAGCTACCTTCCCAGCCCAGAAGCTTTTCTTAAGCAAGTGTTCGTCCCTGCATTTTCCCAGACTCCTCAATGCAAAGGAGGCATAAGGGTCAGGAGCTGTGAAAAATAGACTTCCAGCCACAGGAAATGGATGGGGTCCATGGTGAAAAGAAAAGCTAATCTTCCCCCTGGATCCCATTCTGGGACTCCACACTCTTTCATACCTGTGACTCAAGTACAAACCTTGACACAGCCTTGAATGTCCTGCCAGACTTGTCTGAAGCCACAGAACTTTCACTCCACACATACCACCTGCTCTACACCACACCTCAGGACCTTTGCCCATTCTGTACCTTCTGCTTGAGGCTCTCTGTCCTGTTCCAAGCCTTAGAACTCCTGTGGAATTTTGGCACTGGTTATATCACCTCCTGGAGCAAATCTTTCCTTCCTTTCTCTCTTTAGAGGTGGAACTTGTGCAGGCTTACTGGCAAATTCTCTTTCTTGCTTGTAATTGTGATCCTCAGATCTCAGCCTCCTGAATAGCTGAGATTACAGGGGTGAGCCACCAGCAGCTGCCCTCCACCTCTTACCTCTCACCTCGGCCCTCCTCAGTCCCAGAAGAATATGTCTCACCAGGCTCACTTTTTTTTTTTTTTGCCGGTCATTGGGCTTGAACTCAGGGTCTGAGCATGTTCCTTAGCTTCTTTTGCTCAAGGCTAGCCACAGTGCCACTTTTGGCTTTTTCTGTTTCTGTATTACTGAGGAATGGAACCCACAGCTTCATGCATGCTAGGTAACCACTCTACCGCTAATCCACATTCGCAGCCCAAGGCTGACTTGTAACAGGAGTTATGAGGGTGGGATTTATTGGCTTACCACTTTCAGCACAGAAATCGCTGACTATTTCATATCTTTGCCAAGATTTTGGTCCAGTTTGTGACTCTGCAATGAGGAATGATGAATTATTGAGAGCCACCTGGCCCTAGAGGTCTAGGCTTACATACTACATAGGGATAGATAATATGGATCCAGAACCTTCAACCACTCCTACAGCCTAGGAAATCTGAGGGCTTGTCCCAGCTTGCCCAAGTTGGGTGGGATGAGCATGGGCAACCTGCTGAATGACCATCATCCATACATCATCCATCCATACACAGAGACATGGAGTGATTGCCTCCTTTTACGGGGGTGGGGAAGTTCCGTGTTTGTACTATGAGCCTAGGCCCTGTCACTGAGCTCAAGGATAGCACTCTGAAACTTAAGCCATAATCACACGCATGTTTTTTTTTTTTTTTCCAGTAATCTGTTAGAAATAAGAGTGTCACTGATATTCTTGCCCTGGCTGAATTCAAAATGGCATTCTCTACATTCTCAGCTTCCTGAGGAGCTAGGATTAAAGGCAGGAGCCATTGACACCTGGTTCTTTTCTTCTTGTTGCTCTTTTTTTAATTGTGACAATCTGAAATCTTCATGGTGTCATTCCAATGGTTTGCATTCGAAGTAAACTACCCAGGCTTGAAGTTTGAATGCTAGGACTGACACCCACAAATGGAGGGAGATACTGACAAATTCATTCCTATTCATGTGAATGCTAATGGAATGCTATAAAAGTAATAGTTAAATTTGCAGTTGATTCATGATTCTATTTTAGAATGCCACACAAATATTATTGGATTTATATCTTCCATTTTAGCACCATGGTATTATTCCCCTAATGGATGGATATTAACTACTATTTAATGAATGCTTTTATAAGTATTCAACCATGATACTTCATTAAATGGTGGCATAATGTAATAACTAATAATTGGTAATTATATATATATAATTTAATATCCTCACATTCCCTCTCTCTCTCTTTATATATATATATGTATATATATATATATACATATATATATATAGACACATACACATATACACATATATCAATGTATATATTGGGCACTACTGTGGCTTGATCAAAGGTCCTCAGAATTTCCTGGCGGCTCAGTTTCCTGGAGGCTGGAGTGTTAAGACTGTGACCTCATTTATGGATTGGGTATTGTAGGCAGTGAGATGAAATCCCAGCATGGCCAAAAATTTATTCGTGGAGTAAGAAGACAATTTTGACACATTTTTTTCCTTCTCTGTGAAAGTCCTGGGTCTCAGTACGATGTATAATACATATGCAAATATAATCTAGGTGATATGATGTAATAAATAAAGTGTTATACGTGTAATAATGCTACATAACTAAGGGTAATAAACAGCATACGCAGTAAAGCCATGTATGTAAATAGCTCTCATATACGAATATTATTTTTTGCAGTGCTGAGGCTTGAATTCAGGCTCTGGGAACTGGTCTGAATTTCTTGTCTTCAAGGACGATGAGCTTCCCCTTCACCCACAATGTCACAGACTTAACCATGTCCCAAGTTCAAATCCCAGGCCTGCTAGAAAAATGGTGCAAATTCCAAGCCAGGGCTCTATTATTATTATTATTATTATTTCCAAGCAAGGGGCTTGAAATTAGGTCTTGGCACCTCTGCCACAATTAACCCTGGGATTCTAGGACCCAAGTTCAAATATCTGGGTGGAAAAAAAAAAAACAAGAAGGATAAAACTGAGAAGTTCAAGAAGGTGATATTACATTTTTTTCCCTTTGTATTGTGACCATCCTGGGTCTAAATGACAAGGCCCAGAAAGTGCACATGACCTTGCATTGCCAATGTTTGGCGGGCTATTAGGGAAGCCATAGCCAAAACCAGCAACTTGGGCCTAGAGGTCTAATCCTGTGACTTCCACTAATGAATGGTGGGAGGGTCTGAGAAACCCATTCTGTTGATATATCCATACAAATGGAATGTTATAAAAGTAACAATTAAATTAGTAGTGTATTGTTTTCATATTATAAAATTTTACACAATTATACTGCATTGAATAATTTTGAATTAATTCTTTATTATGTATTCAATCATGATAATTTAAAAAAGGAAGGAATAATTTATTTGCCAATACTTAGTAGTAATATGGTATATGCAATTTCATAATATAGACAATTCTCTTAGTTTATTCATATTCATATATCTATCTATCTACCAATCTACACATTTATCTGTTTATACACTTGTCACTCCTGGGGCTCAGTGGTAGAGTGCTCCCCTAGTACATACAAAGCCCTGGGTTCAATTCCTCACTACCACATGCACAGAAATATCCAGAATTTGTGCTGTTGCTCAAGCAGTGAGCACTACCTTTGAGCATAAAAGCTTAGGGACTGTGTCTAGACCCTTACACAAGACCCAAGAATGGCACCAAAAATAAAAAATAAAAGAATGTTCTGACCGCAACGATATAAGGATAAGACTGCAAATTTCTCATCACAGAGCAAGCTGGGAGTCTCATACTGACAGCTGTTATCTAACCTGACTTAGCCAGAGGTAAACTGGTGCAATCCAGCTCCATGGAATCAGATGCTGCTGGCCACTCACCCCTATCATCCAAGATAGTCCAGGGATGACATCTGACACTGGTGGGTTTAGAACCCAGCCCTGGCCGGAATTCTGCGTAACTCTGAGCTGTGGCTCAAAGTTTTAGAGCTCTAGCCTTGAGCTAAAGTTCTTAGGACAGTAGCCCCATACTTTTAGTGCAACCCCATGGCTAACTCTCCCCTAAAACAATCCCAGCCCTTTCAACCATTAGATGTGAACTTCGTGCAGTTTGTGACATTTTTCTGAAAAAAATGGTGATACTGATGAAAAAACCCTAATTCTAATGACAGCTTGTGGGATACAGCTATGTGATGAGTCCTTCATGAGGTGTTGTGTGCTGAGTCCTTCACGGGGTGCATTCTTCCATCTGGTCCTTGTAAAAGCTCCACAAGTAAGATGATTGTGCACATGAGAAAGTTGAGGCTCAGATATGTCCCCATGTCAGGGCGAAAATTATGTATGTACTGAAATCTAGTGACTTGTCTCCTGCTGACAATTGGTTTGGTTTAGTTTTCTTGGTCATAAATATTGAACTCAGGGCACTGACCTTTCCTTGTTGGGTTCATGGCTAGTGCCTTATTACGTGGAGTCAAGGACCTTAGGCATCTGTAGCTGAGGTCTCTCATCCTGCCTACTCAGGAAGCTGAGATCTGACAATCTGGGTTCAAACTATCCTGGACACAAAAGGTCCCATGAGACTATTATCTTCTACTCACCATTTAGCAATTCGAAATGGAAGTCAGGTGCCACAAACTCACGCCTGTCATCCTAGCTGCTCAGGAGGCAGAGAGCTGAGGATCAGGATACAAACCAGCCTGGGCAGGAAATTCCTTGAGATGGTTATCTACAGTGAACCACCAGAAAGCCTGAAGGGGTGCTGTAGCTCAAGTGGTAGAGTGCTAGACTTGAGCTGAAGTGCTTAGAGACAGCACCCAGGTCCAGACTTCAACTCCTCCAAGTTACTAGAAAAGAAAGCAAGAAACCTGAAATGGAGTGCCGAGAATGTGTCTTAGGGGTAGAGTGCTTTGCATATATGAAACCCTGGGTTTGAATCCTCAGTACCACATCCCTAGAAAAAAAGCCTGAAGTGTCTCTGTGACTCAAGAGGGAGAGTGCTATCTTCGTACAGGAGAAACTCAGGTATAGTGCTCAGGTCGTGATTTCAATCTCCATGACTGGTGTATGCGCACACGCGCGCGCGTGCACACACACACACTCACACACACACACACACACACACACACACACACACACACACACACACACAAGATACCAGAAGAGAAGCTCTGACTCCAAATGGTAAAGCAAAGTGCTTCTGCTCTGAGCTCATGATTAGCACCCTGGTCCTGTGTTCAACCGTAAAACCTAGCCACCCAGGGCCCAACTAGGAGAGGTCAAAGGTTTCAATACCTGATGAGCTTCACCAGCCCTAGATGACCAGAAATGTTGTGATATTACACATGTACTTAGATTTAGCAAGCTTCTGGAAACCTAGGGATGCACCATTGCCAATAATGAATCATTTCATTAGGTTCAGCTCCCTAGTTGTCTGCCAGAAGGACTCTTGATTTAATTGTAGCAATTTGTTTCAACACAGGGACATAGTCTAACAAAGACAGGATAAGTGCAGGGAACTTGGCCTGCCAAGGGAGGTGGCACAAATAAAGGCTTCCTGTCAAAACAGAGCACTGGGAGAGAAAAAACTTGAGTTACAAAGAGGCCTTTCTCTCCTGGACTTCAGAGCCCACCCACATTCATCCTCACTAATTGCCCCCTGATGAATTGTTTGTTTCACAGCTGTACAGGAGTGAGGCTTTTTGTCTGCCTGTTCCAACAATGAGGCAGACTTCCTCCAGCAGCCTGGGGTATGGAGAAACCCTTGGCTTCACTGGGAACAGTGAGGAGAGCCTCTGAACATACACTGTCTTGAAAGCACTCTCTGTGCTATGAAATCATTCTATTCAAAGCAAATTTCCTAGCTGGGTGCCTTTCTTCATAGAGACTTTGGATGTTCACCAATAGGAATACATGCATACATACACAGACACATGGAGTTACTGGCTCTATTTTTGTGTGGCAGATCCTGAGGCTTGAACTGTTAGCCTAGACATTTTCCTTGAATTGATTTTGCTCAAGGAAGCATTTTATTCTTAAACCATGATTACCCTAGGATAGGGTGCAGCTTTTACACCCACAGATGATCCAGGGATCCTAGGGCTGGAATTCAACTCCCAGCACTGGCAAAAAAACATCAAACCAACACAAATGGAGAAGGAAAAAACCAGGAAGTTTTACACAACCATTTTACCTTTGTTTCCTTTGCACTGTGACCATCTTGGGTCTCAGTGACTCAGCTTGAAAATTGAAAATTGAACGTGACCTTGCATGGCTGAAGGCTGGTGGGCTGTCAGTGAAGCCTGAGCCCAACCCACACATCTAGGCCCTGAGTTGGATCCTGGGACTGGCACCTACACACTGCTGAAGATCCTAGGATACTCATTCCTATGTATAGGAACACTAATAGAATGTTTAAAATGTACTAATTGAATTACTAATTAGCTAGTCATTCTAGTATAAGATTGTATGCAATAAATACAGGCCATTGATTAATTTAATACTTTATTAAGTCTCCTACTGTGATTAATTGATGGAGGCATAATTTTAGACCAAATAATTGGTAGTAATAGAACATATAAAAATAAGATATAGACATCACTCTTTATATAGAGTTATACACTAGAATCTACATAAATACCTATCTGTCTCTGTATACATTTATAAATGCATGTACATATGTAAGTACACACACACACTTCAATCTACACATCTATGTGTTTATATATAGGCCACTCTTAGGGCTTGATCTCAGGTCCTCAAATTAGCCCAACAACTTCACTTGCATCAGATTGGTGGGCTAACATTGACCATTCATGAAGTGGACCTTCTAGGCCCTGAGTTCAAATCATAGAACTGCCAAAAACTGAATCCTGGTAGAAGAAGCCAAAAGTCTCACCTATTTTCCTTATTGGTGAAAATCCTGGGTCTCAGGAATGATGTATAATACATAGGCAAATCTATGTCCTATGTAATAGGATGTAAAAAATGTTATTATATGTGTAATCATACTCACTAAAATACATAATAAATAAATAAAACACAAAATAAAATGAATAAGTACACTAACTGCAATATGCAGTAAGCATGTGTATGTAAATATAAACCATGGATTTAAAATGTATATGAAAGCTAGGACTTGAATTCAGCCCCTGGGAACAGGCCTGACTTTCTTGTCTTCCAGAATGGTGAGCTTCCCCTTCCCCCACTCTGCTGCAGATTTACCCAGACCCTGAGTTCAAATCCCAGTTCTGACAGAAAAAAATGGCATGAATTCCCAGCCAAGAGCTTCAAAAATTTTTAAATATTTTTAATGTATGAATATATGTATGTATATATGTATGTATGAATGTATGAATGTATGTATATATTTTTATTTTGTCAAGGACAGGGCTTGAACTCAGGTGTTGGCAACTCTGCCTCAGCTTCGATCACTCTAGGCTAGGGTGCAGCCACTGGACCCACAGCCGAACCTGGATCCTGGTCCCCAAAGGCTGACAGGAAAAAAAATATAAAACGACACAGGCAAAAAACCCAGCAACTTGCAGATAGCTGAAGGTTTTACATTTGTTTTCTTTTCAAGGTGACCTTCCTGGGTTTGAATGACATGGCTGAAAAGTGTTGGTAACCTGGCATTTCTGAAGGCTTGTGGGCTTCCAGGGAAGCCACAGGCCAACATGGCAACATAGGCCCTGGGTTTGAAGCCGGGTCCTGACCTCTACCAATGGAGGGAAATCCTAAGGGTCTCATTCCTATTCATAGTAATACTATTGGAAGGTTGTGAATGTCAAGGTTGAATTAATTGTTCCTGAATGATACTGCTATAAAATTAGAGTGATTTTAGGAGGCCAATGGATTTTAATGAATATTTTTGACACATTAAAAGAATACTATTAATTACATGGACACAATAATTCCAGGACAGTGATTGATTTAATTAATCATTCATTAAGGATGAAAACAATATTAATTACATAGAGGCATAATAAATACCTAAGATTTGGTAAGAATATAGCATATATCACTGAATATTGTATAGACATCTCTGGCACTCTATACAGATCTATATTTATTTGTGTACTACCATCTGCATATCAATCTGTTCTTATTTTGTCAGCTCCTGTGGCTTGATCTCAGGTGCTGGGAACTACTTGTCAGCTCAATGCGCACCAGGGTGGCATGCTGACACCCATTCATGCATTGAGCCTTGTAGGCTGTGAGTTCAGATGCCAGCACTCACAAAAATTGAATCGTGAAGTAAGAAGCCCATGGTGATGCATTTTCCTTTCTTGTGAAAGTCCTGGGTGTCAGGTGTGAAGTTTCATACATAGGCAAATCTATATCCTCTGTAATAAATGTAATAAATATTCCATGTGTAATAAGTCAATAAAATAAATTTTATATAGATGAATAAAACAAAAAATTAAATGAATAACGACACTAGGCACAATATGGAGTCAGCATATGGGGCTCGATCTCAGGGCCTGGGAACTGCCTAGGAGCTGAATTCGCTAGAGGCTGCTGCACTGAAAATCACCCATTCATGAAATTCTAGGCCCTGAGTTTAGATCGCAGCAATGCCAAAAATGTAATCTTGGAGTGAGAAGCCGAGAATGACACGTTTTCTTTCTCTTTGAAAGTGCTTGATGTCAGGTAGGATGCATAATTCTGGTGCAAATCTATATGCTATGTAATAGGATGTCATAGGTGGAATAATAAATGATGAAGAGTTGAATTAGTGTATCTTTGTAAATAAAATTAGATGCAATAATTATAGGATGTGTATTAAGTTTTATTAATATTTTATTAAGCATTAACAGAATAAAAATTACATGGAGTCATAATTAAATACATATTATTTGGTAGTGACACATGATGCATAATTTAATTATATATAGACATCTGTCTCATTCTATAAAATATGTAAATATATGTATGTATATATGTACACATATGATGATAACAGGATATTGAGTAATTGTAATTAATGCTTTATTAATTGTTCAACTGGAACACATCATTAAGTGCAGACATAATTTAATATCTAGTAATTGGCAGTAATATCTATAAGTTAATAATATAGGGATATCTCTCTTTTTGTGTACATATTTATATACAGCAATCTCTATCTATTTATACCTTGTTCACTCCTGGCGCTCGGTGGTTGAGTGCTTCCCTAGTATGCAGGAAGCCCTGGGTTCAATTCCTCATTTCCACATAAACAGAAAATCCAGAAGTTCTGATGTCATGCAATCAATTGAGTGCTATCCTGGAGCACAAATGCTTAGGGTTAGTGTCTAAGCCCTTACTCAAGGCCCAGGACTGCTTCCAAAAAAAGGTAGAATATTCTAATTGCAAGTATAGAAGGCCAGGACTTCAAATACATCACCACAGAGCAAGCTAGGAGTCTGGCGCTGACAGCTGCCACCTAACCTGACTTAGCCAGATGTAAACAGCTGCAACCCAGTTCCAAGAAAACAGACGCTGCTGGTTTACCTCCCTCATCATGGCTGCTAGGGGGCTTTAAAACCCAGCCCTGACAGGAAGTCTGTGAGACTCCTGGAAATGTGGCTCAAAGTGGTAGATCTCTAGCTTTGAACAAATGGTATTAGAACAGTATCCCCATGCATTGAGTACAAGCCCCATTGGTAATCCCCCCAAAAAAACTACCCTACTAAACCAGTAGATTTGAACTTGTATGGTTTATGAAATGTTCCTCAAAGAATGGTGATACTGGTGAAAGCACCCTAATTCTAATGACAGCTTGTTTAATAGAGCTATGTGCTGAATCCTTCATAGGGTGCAGTGTGCTGAGTCCTGCATTGGGTGCTGTGTGCTGAGTTTTTCATGTGATGCTCTGTGCTCAGTCCTTCAAAGAGTGCCATGTGCTGTGTCCTTCACAGGGTGCATTCTTTCATCTGGCCCTTGTAAGAGCTCTACAATTGAGATGATTATGCAGACAAGAATATTGAGGCTCAGATGTGTCCCCATAGCAGGGACAAAATTTTGTATTACTAAAGTGTGAGTGAGTTTTCTCCTGAGACAAATATTTCATTTTGTTTTTTTCTCAGACATGAACCTTGAAATTGTAGCCTCAGCACTGACGCTTACCTCTTGGGCTCATGGATAGCACTCCACCACGTGGAGCCAAGGACCCCCTTGCAGCAGAGTGCCACGGCCTAGGGGTGGATATCTGAGGTCTATCATCCTGCCTTCTCAGGAAGCTGAGATCTGAGGATCAGGGTTCCAAACTATTCCAAACACAAAAGGTCCCATGAGATTATATCTCCAATTCACTAAGAAAACTGAAGTGGAAGCTGGGTGCTTGTGGCTCATGCTTGTTATCCCAGCTACTCAGGAGAATGAGATCTGAAGATCATGGTTCAAAGCTAGCCTGGGCAAGAAAGTCCTTGAGACATTTAGCGCCAATGAACCACCAGAAAACCTGATGTGGCCTCTGGCTCAAATGGTAAGGCAGAAGACATTAGCTGAAGAACTCAGGGACAGCACCCAGGCCCAGACTTCAACTCCTACAACCACCACCACCAACAACAAAAAGACAGACACAAACTAAAAAACCTGACGTAGAGGGCTGGGAATGTGCCTTAGGGGTAGAGTGCTTTGCATATATAAAACCCTGGGCTTGATTTCTCAGTACAACATTACCAAGAAAAAGCCTCGACTGGCTCTGTGGCTCAAGTGGGAAAGGGCTATCCTTATACAAGAGAAACTAGGTACAGTGCTCAAGTCCTGAGTTCAAGCTCCAGGACTACTGTATTCACACACACACACACACACACACACACACACATACACACACAGAGAGAGAGAGAGAGAGAGAAAGCAGAAGTGAGGCTGTGACACAAAATGGTAAGGCACTATTCTTCTGCTCTGATCTCATGGTCAGCCCCCAGGCTCTGTGTTCACAATCAAAGCTAGCCAACCACGGCCCAACTAGGAGTTGTCAAAGATTTCAAAACCACATGAGCTTCACCAGCCCCATATGACAGGAAATATTGTGATATCTGACATGTGCATGGATTTCCCAAGCTTCAGGAAACCTAGGGGAGGTATCATAGGCTCATCATCATCTGCAATGAAACATATCCTTAAGTTCAGTGCCCTAGTTGTGTTCCTGAAGGACTCCTGAATTACATTTAGCACTGTATATGAACACCAGAACATAGCCTCACAAAGGCAGAATAAGTGCAGGGAACTTGGCCTGCCATGGGAGGTGGCACAGATGAAAGCTTCCTGTCAAATCAGAGCACTGAGGAGAGAGAGAGCTTGGAGTACAAAGAGGCCTTTTTCTCCTTACCTTCAGAGCCCGCCCACACTCATCCTCACTAATTGGCTTGGATGGAATTGTTTGTTATATAGCTGTACAGGAGTGAGGCCTTTAGCCTGCCTGTTTAGACAATGTGAGAGACTTCTTCCAGCAGGCCTGGGGTGCAGAGAAACCCTCAAGTTACACTGGGCCTAGTGAGGGGAACCCCAGAACATACATTGTCATGAAAGCCATCTCTGTGCTATAAAATCATTGTATTGAAAACAAATTTCCTAGCTTGGTGCCATTCACAAAAGCTACTCTGGAGATTCCCCTATAGGAATACATCCATACATACACAAAGACATGGAGATACAGGCTCTTTTGGTGGGGCAGGTTCTGGGGTTGAACTATGAGCCTAGGGGTTGTCCCTGAGCTCCTTTTGCTCCAGGGTAGCTCATTACTCTTGAATCATAGTCCCACTTGTGGGTTTTTCTGTGATTTCTTAGAAATAATCATGTCAAGGACTTTCCTGCCTGGGCTGGATTCAAACTGATAATCTCTACATCTCATCTGTCTGAGGAGCTGGGATTATAGTCAGCAGACACTGGCACCTGCCTTTCTTTTCTTCTTCATTTTTTAATCTGGACAATCTGACTTCTTCACAGAGTCATTCCAATAGTTTGAATTTATAAGTAAACTACCCAATGTTCTTTATAGCTGCTTTCTCTGAGAAGGATTTGCTATCCTCATCTTCCCCTCTGGTAACAGGATAGAAGCCAAAAGTGAGAAATGAGTGGAGAATGAAGGAAGGAGAATGGACAGGCAGAGTAGAAGAAGGGCCTTCAAATCTGACAGATAGAGAATCAAAAACCGACTTGCTAAGATCAGAGAGCAGGGTTTTTGTATTCTGTTCCTCCCCTCTCCCCCAATAAATTGGCTCTCTATTGTTAACCTAAAGATTGCCTGAGGCTCCCTTCACCTGAGGGAGGAAGGTTAATTAGTCATTGTTTGAAGAGGCTGATAAAAGCCTGACCCTGGTGTAACTCTAACAAATGTTTCAGATTTCCCCTCATTGCTGGTGTGCCTGGAATGAATGAAGTGGTTTTGCAGCTCACTTCCCTGTTAAGTGTGTACAATCTGCCTCCTAATCCTGAGGCCTGGGTCTCTTCACCCAGCCTGGCTTTTGAAACTGTTTCCTGTCCTTCAAAGACAGTGTTACAACGGAGTTCTTCCTGCGAACAAGGCTAAGGCTTGGATCCTGAGAATTTCATTTGAACCCAGGATGGGTAAATAATGTTTCTTTCATGCTTCTATAGCTCAAGAAGTCTAAGAACATTTAGAGTACAAGTAACTTATCACCAAGGAAAAGCCAGTAAGCTCTTGAACGTCTGACCTCTCAGCAGTGGAAGTCAGAGTGTCATAGACTTTCCCTCCCTGGTTGGCTTCACCCTTTGATCCTCAGACCTCAGCCTCCTGAGCTAGGGTGACACTCATGAGCTATTGGTTCTCTGCTAGGTTCAGAACTGTAATGACATTGACAATACAAGTCAAATGCTTATCAAAAAGGGCTTCTGGAACATATTAAGCCTTTCAACATTGGACCTTTCAGAACCATGTAGGACACAAGATTATAATGCTAGAAACTGAAAGTCTGGTCTTATGGATGAGCTAAACTTGTACCTTGAGCTCTGACTCAAATTCTTGTGTACATCAGGATTCATTTTCCAGAGAATGTTCTCCTAATTATCAGATAGGAAAAGTACTTTGATTAACCCTCATTTTTCCAGTTGTGTGTCTTGAACTCAAGCCTGCGCACTGTCCCTGAGGCCTTCAGCTCAAGGCGAACACTCTAGACTTGAGCCACAGCACCACATTGAAGGTAAGATGCTAAGAGGCTTTCCTTGCCTAGGTTGTCTTTGAACTGTGGTCTTCAGATCTCCTGCTGAGAAGCTAGTGGTCCAGTTCTGAGTCACTGGCATCTGATCGATAGTTTTTGGCAGTTCTGGGACTTTATATTAGGGCCTTGGTACTGTCTCTGAGCATCTTTTTCTCAAGGCTGGCACCCTACAACTTGAGCCAATCCACAGTTTCTGGCTTTTTCTTTGTGTGTGGCACTGAGGATTCAAACCCTGGCATTCATGCATGCTGAGCAAGTTCTCTACCACTAAGCCACATTTCTAGCCCCACCCTTACAATTTTATCCCTCAATTTGCTTCTGAGTATAAATCATTTAAAGAAATCTCTATAGGAAAGTGTCCGAAGAACCAGAAGACAAAGCTCATGCTTGGGAGAGACTCTAAACATGTGAAGACCATGACAATGCTTCCCTTTAATTATGTATCATGTTTCAACACAAAAAAGTATTAATGAAAAATGAGTCAATGTCCTATACTATTAATTTTTTGCCGTATAATTTCTTTTATTGTGAAAATACTGTGCAGAGGGGTTACAATTGCATGGGCAAAATAATGAGTATATTTCTTATCAAGTATTGTAGCCTCCTCCTTTGTTTCCCCTTCCTATCCTTTCCCATAGTCTCCCCTTCCCCCCACCAAATCCTCCCTCTCCTCCAAAGTTGTAATGTTTGTTTTCAACATAACGACTTGTACATCTCATTGTTGCAGTGGGTCCACCTGTATCCTTATTTAAACGATTTCTTTTTCCTTTCCCCTCCACAAAGTACACTGACATCAAATACAGTGAAAGCAGGGGTTATACCGTGGGAAGGGACATACAAAGCAACAAAGAAATAATCTTACAAATGTGTTAGAAACAATAGCATGAAAGAAAAAAAAACATTTGAGTACATATCTTAGTGTTCATTTTCCTAACATCAACTTACCTGACCTTTTCTGCTTGACTCAGATATTTACTAATTATTGCAAATAAAGGAAACCATGGGACCTATGCTTCTTTGGGCTTAGCTTACTTCACTTAATATATTTCGTAACAAATGGGGCAATGTCATTCTTTCTGATGGAGGCATAAAATTACATTGTGCATATGTACCACATTTTATTGATCTATTCATCTACTGAGGGGCATCTGGGTTGGTTCCATATCTTAGCTATGGTAAATAATGCAGCAATAAACATAGTTGTGCTGGTAGCTTTAGTGTGGTCTTGTTTTGAACATTTGGGTAAATGCCCCAAATTGGGATTGCTGGGTCATAGGTGAGTTCTATGAGTTTTTTGAGGAAAATCCATACTGCTTTCCAAAGTGCTTGAACAAGTTCACAATCCCACCAACAATGCAGTAAGATTCCCTTCTGTCCACATCCCCTCCAGCATCTGTTGTTATTAGAGTTCTTGATTATAGCCATTCTAACTGGCGTAAGGTGGTATCTCAATATTATTTTGATTTGCATTTCTTTTATGTCTAGGGAGGTTGAGCATTTCTTAATGTGTCTATTGGACATCCTTCATTCCTCTTCAGAATAGTTTCTCTTTAAGTCTTTAGCCCACTTATTTATTGGGCAGTTGTTTTTTCAAGATTGTTGTTGGGGGATTTAAGTTTTTGAGTTCCAGGTACATTTTAGATATGAGACCCTTGTCGGTTGTATGGCTAGTGAAGATCTTCTCCCAATCCGTGGGCTTCCTTTTTTTTTTTTTAATTTAATTTTATTTGTGAACATACTGTACAGAGGAGTTACAGTTACATGGGCAGGATAATGTGTACATTTCTTACCAAGCATTGCAGCCTCCTCCTTTGTTTACCCTTCACCTCCCTTCCCAGCCTCCCCCCTCCCCCCCAATCCCAATCCTTCTCCTTCCTCCCCCGCCCAGCCCCCCCCCCCGCACCAACAATGTTTACAAACAAGACCACACTAAAGCTACCAGCACAACTATATTTATTGCAGCATTATTTACCATAGCTAAGATATGGAACCAACCCAGATGCCCCTCAGTAGATGAATGGATCAAGAAAATGTGGTATATATACACAATGGAATTCTATGCCTCCATCAGAAAGAATGACATTGCCCCATTTGTTAGGAAATGGAAAAACGTGGGCTTCCTATTAATCTTGCTTGCTATGTCCTTTGCCATGCAGAATCTATGCAATTTCATGGGACCCCATTTGTCCAAACTTTCTTTGATTTGTTGTGTTTCTGTGTCTTTATTAAGAAAATTTCGCCCTGTGTCAAGGAGACCTAGGGTTTCTCCTATTCCATCCTGTAATGTTTTCAGAGTGTCTGCTTTGACTCCGAGGTCTTTGATTTGTTCGGAGTTGATTCTGGTGCAGGGTGCTAAATAAGGATCTAGCTTTAGTTTTCTACAAGTAGTTAACCAATTTTGCCAGCACCATTTACTGAAGAGGATGTCTTTCTTCCATTATATTTTTTGAGCTCCATTATCAAAGATTAGATGGCTATAGGTCTGTGCATTCATTTCTGGGTTTTCAATTCTATTCTGTTGGTCTTGAGGTCTGTTCTTGTGCCAGTACCAAGCTGTTTAGATTACTATGGCTTTGTAGTAGAGTTTGAAATTTGGTATTGGTATGCCTCCAGCACTGTTCTTTCTGTTGCGAATTGTTTTTGCCATTCGGGGTCTTTAATTATTCCATATGAATTTTTGGATTGCGTCTTCTATTTTCTTGAAAAATGAGGTTGGAATATTGATAGGTATCACATTGAATTTATAGATAGCCTTGGGAAGTATTGCCATTTTCACGTTGTTGATCTTCCCAATCCAGGAGCATGGGAAATTTTGCCATTTTCTAAGTTCTGTTTTGATTTCCTTTTTCAGATTTTTAAAATTTTCATTATAGAGGTCCTTCACTTCTTTGGGTAATTCCTAAGTATTTTATTTTTTGAGTGGCTATTATGAGTGGAGTTGCTTTCCTAATTTCACCCACACTTTTCTCATTGTTGGCGTACAGAAAAGCTATTGATTTTGAGGGTTAGTTTTGAATCAGCTTGATTAATTTGGGAGTGGGATCTGTGGGATTCTTTAAATACAAGATCATGTCATCTGCAACGAGGTAGAGTTTTACTTCTTCTTTTCTTATTTGGATCCTCTTTATGTTTGCATCTTGTCTTATTGCTGTAACTAAGCATTCTAATACTAGATTGAAGAGAAGTGGAGAGAGTGGACATCCTTGTGTCATTCCTGAGTTAAGAGAAAATGGCCTTATTTTTTCACCATTAACTATAATGCTGGCTGTAGGTTTGTCATATACAGCCTTTTTTGTATTGAGGAATGTTCCATTGATTCCTAATTTTTCCAGAACTTTCATCATAAAGCGTGCTGAATCTTGTCAAATGCTTTTTCTGCATCTACTGAGATAACCATGTGGTTCTTATCCCTGCTCCTGTTGATGTGATGAATTATACTATTTGAATTCCGTATATTAAACCAGCTTTGCATCCCTGAAATAATCTTGTTTGATCATGGTTTATGGTTTTTTGGATAAATTGTTGAATTCAATTGGCCAAAATTTTGTTGAGAAGTTTTTCATGAATGTTCATCCAAGAAATGGGTCTATGCTTCTTTTTCTTTCATGAGTCCCTGCCTTGATTTGGATGAGGGTTATGATAGCTTCATAGAATGAGTTCGGTAGTGATCTTTCTCTTTCAATTTCATTGAAGATTTGGAGGAGTATTGGTGTGAGCTCTGCTTTTAATGCCATTTAGAATTCTGCTGTTAATCCATCTGGTCCTGGGCTTTTGTTAGATGGGAGGTGTCTTATTTCTGTTTCTATTTCAATGGTTGATATGGGCCTGTTAAAATGGTTTAACTCATCTTGATTTAGTTTCGGCATTCAGTATTTGCTAGGAAAAGGTCCATTTCTGCCAAGTTCTCAAACTTATTAGCATAAGGTTTTGAGAAGTATTCCCTTATAAAGTTTTGAATTGTGGTTGTTTCTGTGGTGATGTTCCCATTCTCATCTCTGAGTTTATTTAGTTGGGTGTGTTCTCTTCTTTTTCTGATAAGATTTGCTAAGAATCTGTTAATTTTGTTAATTTTTTCGAAGAACCAACTCTGTTTTGGTGATTCTTTCTATGGTTTATTTGGATTCTAATTCATTTAATTCTGATTTAATTTTAATTATTTCTTTCCATCAACTGGATTGCTGTTTTTCTTGCTGCTCTTTTTCAAGGAGGCTCAGATATCTCATTAAATTGTTGGTTTCAGATCTCTCCAACTTGTTGTTGTAGGAACTCAGAGTTATAAACTTGCCTCTGAGTACTGCCTTTGATGTGTCCCACATGAGGTGGTAATTTGTGTGATCATTTTTGTTGAATATCATGAACTTTTGTATTTCCTTTCTAATCTCTTCCATGACAGACTCTTGTCTCGGCAGTGTGTTGTTCAACCTCCATGTGTTACAGGACTTTCTTTGATGGCTTTTGGTGTTGAGCTCTAATTTTATTCCCTGTGGTCTGAAAGAATGCAAGGAATGACTTTAATGTTTCTGAATTTGGACAAGTTTGCTTTGTGGCCTAAAATGTGATCTATTTTGGAAAATGTTCCATGTGCTGCCGAGAAAACCGTGTATTCTGATGCTTCTGGGTGAAATATTCGGTAGATGTCTATTAAATCTACTTCATCTATGCAGGTGTTTAGATCTGTGTTTTCTCTGTTGAGTTTTTGCCAAGTTGATCTATCTAGTGTGGAAAGTGGTTGGTTAAAGTCCCCAACAATTAATGTCTTTGTATCTATGTGGGATTTGAGGGAAAATAATGTTTCTTGGATACAATTTTATGCTCTGTTATTTGGCGAATACATATTTAGAATTCTTATATCCTCCTGAAGGAGAGATCCCTTAATAAGTATGTAGCGACCTTCTTTATCTCTACTCACTAATTTTAATTTGAGATCTATTTTATCTGATATTAGGATTGCATCTGCCAACTGTTTATGGGGACCGTTTGCTTGGTAGATTATGTTCCAGCCTTTTACAGTGAAAAGATGTTTGCTTTTTGGGGCAAAATGACTCCTGAAGGCAGCAGATAGAAGGATCTTGCTTTTTAATCGAACTATATAATCTATGTCGCTTAATTGAAAAGCTAAGTCCGTTAATGTTGAGAGATAGAACTGAGAAGTATTTGGGAGTTCCTGCTATTTTATCCACATTCTTGGGGGCTGTGGCAACTGGGTTCTTTCTATGGTTCTTGGATTCTCAGTTTGGCTGCGGTTTCTTCTCCTTTTTGTGGTCTTGTTGGTTTTCTATGTAAGACATCTCTAAGAATCATTTGTAGGGCTGGTTTGTTGGAGATAAATTGTTTCAATTTTTCTTTGCTAAGGAAAGTTTCTATTTGACCTTCGGTTATGAAGGACAATTTAGCTGGGTACAATATACATGGTTGATAGTTGTTTGTTTTACAGCATGGCATACATCATTCCAGGTTCTTTTTGCTTTAATCGTCTTTGCTGAGAAATCTGAGGTGATTCTAATTGGTTCCCCTTTAAAAGTGATTGATCTTTTCTCCTTGACAGCTTTAAGGATGTTTTCCTTGGTCTTAATTGATCCTGTGAGGCTTATCATTTGATGCTGGGTTGTCCTGTTCTGTTCTGGTATATTTGGAGTTCTAAAAGCTTCTTCTATCTGAATAGACCTACCTTTTTGCATGTTTGGGAAGTTCTCTGCTAGTATCCTGTTAAATTTCCCAGACCGTTAACTTCTGTCTCTAGGTGCTCCTCTACACCAATTATCCTCAGATTAGGCCTTCTTATGCTGTCTTCCAAGTGTTCAATAGATCTATCCTATTTCTTGGATTTGTCTTTGATGGTTGTATATTCTTTCTCTATAATATCTAGGCTGTCTTCAATCTCCAAAATTCGATCTTCTATCAAGACTTTCTACTTTGTTTTTTATTTCTTTTCCTTCTAGTTGGTTGGCTTTTATTGCTTCAAATTCTTTGTTGGAGCTTTGTTTTAGAACTTATATGAACTGTTTTACTTCCTTAATTTGGTTTTCAGTGTTTATTTTCAAATCACTTTGTTGCTTGGGTATGGTTTCCTTGGACTGCCATTCTTTCTGTTGGGTTCCATTCAGCATTCCCTTTATGGTCTCCCTGACTTCTTTCAACTTTCTGTTTATGGATTCCATGAATGCCTTTAGTCATCTTTGTGTATTCTCATCTTGCTCTCTCAATTCCTGTATTCCTCTTTGATTAGCTTCCTCACATTCATGCAATTCCTGTAATTCTCTTTGAGTGTTCTCAGTCCTGCCCATTTGGGATGAAAGTAACACCAGTTTTGTGCTAGAACACTATCTTAACGCAAGCATCAACCAAAGTCTGTAGTTGCACAGTCAAAAGTCTGCAGATAAAATCTAGTTCAACAGATATATCTATTCAACATCCAACAACTATGTAGAACTGCAAAGAAGAATTTGGCAAACCAGAAATTATTAGGTTTAGGGAGAGATGTGGGTATTAATAGGAATCGAGGGATGTGGACAGGCAGAGGGAAGGTTAACTTAACTAAGTCCTAATCTCAAAGCGGGACATAGGTTGGATAGAATGATAGTAGAGAAAGAAAAAACGAAGAAAGAGAAACAGAAAAAAGGAGACAAGAAAAAATAGAAAAATAAAATTTAAAAGTTAAAAAGTGAAACACTTTAAAACTTAAAAATTAGGCAAATTTAAAAACATAATATTCAGAGAAGAACATGGATAGGATAAGAGAAGGGTAGGGATAGAAAGGAGATGTGAAAAATTAAAAATAAAAATGCTTAAAATATTATATAAGTATAAAGAGGGAGTACTGCTATTAAGGAATTTAAGTCTAAGAGGTTTTGAATTGAGTAATAAATTTCTGGATTAAATGTGTACACAATGGGGACAAGTTCTAATAATTGACTATGGGTACATCTGAGGATGAGCAGAACATCAATTAAGTCATGCAAAGAAGAATAAAAGAGAAGAAAAGGTGAAAGAATGAGAAAGAAAGAAAAAAACGGATCAAAAGGTCAATAAAGCTAAACAAAAATACAATTTTACAAAAGAAAAAAAAAAAAGAGAAAAAAAGCACACACACGTACACTCCTAAAATAAAAATTACAAGAGGAAGAAAAAAGTTAATAGAAAACAAATTTTTTAAAGTTAAAAATTAAAAAAGAGTTTTAGAAAAAAATTCTTTATAAATGGTACAAAAAAAGAGTTCTTTGAGTTTTTTGGGTGGAATGGGAAGATCCTGTATCTCCCTTGTTTCCGTAACTAGTCTCTAGTTGGAGACTCTTGTCTGCTTGTGGTGTTAAGTTTTCCTGTGGCTTGGTTGGTTTCTTAAGTCAGTTTGTTTGAGCAAGAAGAAAAATGCTCTGCTTTACCCAGGATTTTGTGATCCTCCTCCCAGGCTAGTTCAATGGGCGGGAGATCTGCTTTGAGTATCACAGAAGAGGGAGATGGCTGTTATATCTAGTTTGGAGATGCTGGGGTGAGGCTAGGTTCTGGGTAGAGTTGAGGCCTTTCAGAAAACATTAGCTTTTCCCTGAGGGGGTAGCTTCTGAGACACTCACAGAGCCCTGCCTGGAGCCATTCTCAGGGTTTATGTTTAATGAATTTCAATTGATTGTCAAGGCTGCTGTAGAGAGGGGAAGCCTCTGTCTCTGTTTACCCAGTAAAGAAAGACATTTCTGAGGTTGGCCGCCCAGGCTGGGTGACTTTTCCCTGGGTTGAGCTGAGCCTGGCAGGTCAGGTTAGGTTCCTGTGACCTGCTTAATGACTCCTTTGTATTCTTCCAAGGCCTGAGTTGGAGCTAGCTGCTTAGCCAGGCCTTTGTCATTATCAAAGACTTAGATCTTCCATAGTGGGGAGGAGGGGTGGCCTTCCCTCCTCTGCTCCCTGTGAGAATGTCAGGCTTGTACTCAAGCCGGAGTCTTGGTTCCTGGGTCGTCTCTGGTCTGTGAACTGCAGGATGATGATGTGTGCTCCTTGTCAGTTCTTGCTGGTGTTGAGTAGAATCCACTCACTGGCTGCATCTGGTACCTTTGTCCTGGACTCTCTGTGTTGCAGGTATGGCATCTATGGCCGCTGCCAAAACTGCTGCAACTGCCACTGACACTGCCACTGTAGCCATGGCTTTTGGCAAGTGCTCAGATCTGTCTCCTTGCCTGGATTTTCCCTCTCTAGCCTAACACTCTTTACTGTGATGGCACACTTTGTGTGATTCTCTGGCTTAGGACTGTTCATTGTAGCACTAATACTGCTTTCTATGGGAGAGCTTGTTTAGCCTCCAGCTTCTCCTCCACCATCTTCCCGGAACTCAGCCCTATATTATTGTGTATAATTTTATAATAGATGTACAACATATATTAAATATTATGTGTATAATAATATTAAATAGGGGCTGGGAAGGTGGCTCACTGGTAGAGCGCTTTCCTTGCATGTATTGGGTCCTGGGTTCAATTCCTCAGCACCACATAAGCAGAAAAAAAAGCCAGAAGTGGTGCTGTGGCTCAAGTGGTAGAGCGCTAGCCTTGAGCTGAAGATCTAAGGGACTGGGCCAGGCCCAGAGTTCAGGTCCACGACTGGACTCTCCCCCCCAAAACACTAAATACAATAGACAATAAGTAAATGAATCAAGTAAAAACTAAAATAAATACAAAATCAATAATAAAAATCTTAATATGTTATAAACATACATAAGAAAATATATATCATATATTACACATATATAGAAATATTTTACCATTGCAGGGCCTTCATTCAGACCCCGGTAACCCTAACCTGAATTTCTTTTCCTCAAGGACTGTGAGTTTTGCCTTCACCCATGGTGCAAAAGAGTTATCTGGATGGTGAGATTAAATCCCAGCACTGAAGGAAATATTGGCCCCATTTCCAAGACAGTGACTTAATTCTTTTTTTTTTTTAATTTAATTTTATTTTATTTGAGAACATACTGTACAGAGGGGTTACAATTACATGGGCAGGATAATGCATACATTTTTACCAAGCATTGCAGCCTCCTCTTTTGTTTACCCTTCACCTCCCTTCCCAGCCTCCCCCTTCCCCCCCCCCCCGCCCAATCCTTCCTCCCCCACACACCGACATTGTAAAGCTAAATTCTTTTTAATGGAAGCAGCTATGATTATTCAGTTCCATAATGAACATTAAAATAAAATCAGTGTGGAATTTTGTACATCTATTCAGACCTCTTTCCCTTACCCCTGAACTGCTTCTCTGAGCACTACTTTTTTCATTTTTTATTCTAAAAATGTTGTACACAGAGGTTACTGTTAAATGAGCAAGGTAATAATTATATTTCCTATTTAATATTATAGCCTCCTCCTTTGTGTTCCACCTACCATCCCCCCCTCCCATCTCCACATCTACTCCCCCTGCTGAGTTCAGTGACTTAATTTTTATTCTTGGCTTTGCACCGGGTTTGAATTCAAGAAGTGACAACTCTGCCCTTTCGTGCACATTGCTACAGAGTTCCTGAGACCTGAGTTCAAATCCTAGGCTAGGAAACAAAACTGGCAGAAATTCCAAACCAGGGAACTTTCTTTCTTTTTTAATTGAGTTAAATAATTAATTTTTAATTTATTCTTTATTTTGCCAACATGGGGCTTGAACTCAGGTCGTGGCAACTCTGCCTCAGCTTCGATAGCCCTAGGCTGGACTGTAGCCTCTGGACCCATAGCTGATCATGGGATCCTAGGCCCACAGGGCTTGCAGGAAGAAAAAAAATGTAGCATAGAAAAAAAAGTGGTGAGCTGCAGAGGGCTGGGGGTTTTACATTTTTTTCTTTGCACAATGCCTACCCGGGGTCTGAATGACACGGTTGCAAAGTGGACCTGACCTGCCATTGCTGAAGGCTAGTGGGGTATCAGGGAAGACATAGGCAAACCTTTCAACATAGGTCCCGGGTTCAAATCCCGGTCCTGACACCTACCAATGGCAGATCAGAAGAGACTCGTTCCTATGCATAGGAATACCAATTGAAAGAGTAGTTCATGCTTTGGTCTAGTCTAAAATTGGATGCAATAATCCTAGGAAGCTGATTGATCCTAATTAATAGTTTATTATGCATAAAAAGAATAATATTCCTTCAATGGTGGTATAATACATGCCTAAGAGTTTGTAGGAACGTACTAGGTGTCATTCAATCATAGATAGATGGCTCGGGTGTTCTTTACCAATATATATTTATTTGTATAGCACCGTCTGCCTATCCATGTATCACTGTTTTGGCCAAACCTAGGGCAGGATCTCAGTACCTGGGAATCAGCTGACAGCTTCATTGGCTAGAGGCTGCCATGCTCACACTCATCCATTCATGAATTGGGCCTGCTAGACCCTGAGTTCAGATCCTAGCACTGCTAAAAATTTAATCTTGGAGTAAGAAGCCGAGTGTGATACATGATTTCCTTTTCTGGGAAAGTCCTGGGTGTCAGATATGATGGAGAACACATCTACAAATCTAGATGCTATGTGACAGGATGTAAATAATGTAATAAATGGTAGCGGTGTCATCCGAGTCAATAAAATAATTGGTAAATAAATGAATAAAACAAGACATAAAATGAATAACCACACCAAACACAATATGGACTTAATATCTGTATGGAAATATAAATTCTATCTTTAAAATGGATATAAGGAGTATGTTTTCCAGGTCTGAGGCTTGAATTCAGGCCTATGGAACAGGCCTGACTTTCTTGTCTTCAAGCATAGTCAGATTCCCTTCCCTCACAGTGCTGCATATTTACCCAGACCTTGAGTACAAATCCTTGGCCTGGCAGAAAAATTGGCACGAATTGCGAACCAGGGAGCTAAATATTTTTTTTTTAATTGTGGGCATTTAAGGAAGCCATAGTGCCACACTGCAACATAGGCCTACAGTTCGAATCCCAGTCATGCCACTTCTGGATGGTGGGAGATACTAAAAGACTCGCTCCCATTCACAGGAATAACGATGGAATGTTATCAATGTCATGGTTGAATAAGTTGCTCATGAATGATACTTGAATAAAATTAGACTTTATGATTTCAGTCAGCTGATTGATTTTATTTAATTATCTTATGAAGCATTAAAAGAATACTATCTCTCAAAAGGACACAATAATTTCAGGACACTGATTTACTTAATAGTTTATTAAGGATGAAAATAATATCATTAATAACATGGAGGCATAATAAATACCCAAGAATTGGTAGGAAGGTAGTCGTTATACTGAATAATGAATAGACATCTCTGACACTCTATAAAGATATACATTTATTAGCATACTACCATCTGTGTGTCACTCTGTTCTTATTTTTTCAAAACCTGTGGCTCAAGTTAAGGTCCTAGGAACTGCCTGTCATTTCAATTTGCCCCAGGATGATGTGTTGACACTCACCCATTAATGAATTGGGCCTTCTAGGCCGTGAGTTCAGATGCCATAACTCCCACAAAATGAATCGTGGAGGAAGAAGCTGATGGTGACACATGTTTTCCTTTCCTTTGAAAGTCTTGGGTGTCAGGTATAATTGTAATACATATGCAGACTTATATCCTATGTAATCAATGTAATCAATGTTCTATGTGCCATAATAATCAATAAAATAAGCAGTCACTACATGAATGAAACAAAACATAAAATGAATAACTACACTGAAAGCAATATGGAGTCAACATATGTATGTTAATATAAATCAAATATTTAAAATGTACATGAATAGGATGTTTTCTAGAGCTGGGGATACATTTCAGACCTGAGGTGTACACATGAATTTCATGACTTCAAGGAGACCAGCTTCCCCATTCCACACAGTGCAACAGAGTTACCCAGACTCAGAGTTCCAATCTCAGTCCTGGCAGAAAAAAATGGCACCTTTATACTATGGGAGGCCCAATTCTTAGGTATTTCATTATGACTCCATTTAATGAATGTGATTGTTTAAATGCTTCATAAAGTAATAAAATGATCAGTGTTCCATAATAAAATTGTGTATAATTTTATCCTAGAATCATTCAAGAACTGCCCATTCAGTCATAACATATATCACATTCCATTGGTATTCGTATAGGTAGGAATGAATTTCTAAGGCTCTCCTGACATTTGGAGGTGGCAGGTCCAGGATTCAAACTGTGGGCTCCAGCTCCCACCACTTAAACCCGAGGATAGGGAACTCACTGGTCTGTCCAAGAACAGCAAGATCAATGATTAAGCAGTAACCAGTGGCTCTCAGCAGTTCTCCTTGATATTTACAAGTTTGTGATAGGAGGATCATGGTCAAATTCACCCTAGGCAGGAAAGTCCTTGAGACCCCGGTCCAAATTCAGTGTCAACAAAGCCAGAAGTAGAGCTGTGTGGCTCCAGCGGTAGAGGGCTAGCCTTGAGCAAAAGCAGCTCAAAGAATTTGCCCAGATCCTGAGTTCAAGGTCCGGGACTGGCAACAAACAGACATACACAACAATCTGTGCAACCATCCGGCTAAACAGGTCACCCTCTTGTACCCAACTGAATTGGACAGAGTTCCCTGGGAAAGGGGTTCCGCCCATCTTGATTCCGCCCATACTGCCTGCATCACAGAATTCTGGCCACACCCCCATTTTTTCATGGTTCTTTCTGACCAATGCGATACAAGAATTGTAGCCACGCCCACATTCCATGCTGCCCAGCACCAGGATTCCCTTAGTTGGTTGACACTACCACCAGCAGTTGAGGAAGGAAGAGGTGGCTGAGTGGTGAGCAGGAGACTCGAGGAGACTTTGGAGTAGAATAGGAAATTGACATCCTAGTCAGTGAGTGGGAGAATAGAGGATTTCCCAGAGCCTGGTAATGTGGCCAGCCCATCTTTCCCATCCCAGTGCTCAGATGTCTGAAATAACAAGACTCCATGAGAGAGCTGTGGACAAGAATCTACTGCCAGAACACCGGCAAAAGAATCCTCCCATCAGACCTGCAACATTCAAGAAAACAAAGAACACAAAAAAGAGAGGGATCCCCAAGACACCACTGGGGAGCGTGATTCAACGGAGCGTCTGGCCAAAGCTGATGCTGATTGTGGGCCTCCCTTGCCTTTGGACACAGTCACAGTCACCAGGTTCAGAGTGTCAATGTTCCCAATACCACCAAGGATCTGCAGAGGTGCTAGCGACATGTGATGCCCACCCTGGATTGCAGCAAAAGAAAACAGGCACTCTGTGCCAAGATACAACCACTGAAGCAGGAGACAGACCTGCCGGATTGACAAGAGAAAGAGAGAGAAGATAGCTCAGGTGCACGAAGCACCAAAAACAGAGCTATAGATCCACAAGCCACCCATAGAAAGCTTGGTTTCAGCAGAAAGCGGTTTACAATCTGCACCTGCCCAAGTCAAGCAGACAGCCAATGGCAGAGAAATAGAGCAAGGAGTTCTCACCAGCCACCTGTAGGTCACAAAGTGGCTCATGGTGGAGCTGGAGATGGCGGCTTCTGTGGTCACTACTGCACAGAAGGAGATAGAAATGTTCTTCAAACAGCTGAAAGATGTGACACTTCAGCTCGAGAAAAAGACCAGAAGTTTCGATGACCTGTAGCAAGTGAACAGAAAATTTCAAGAGAAGCTGGAAGTGCTCTGGACACAGAAGAGAAACAGGAAGAACAGAATCTGCAAGTTCCAACAAGTGCTGGTGAGGTGTGGGTACTGAAGAGACTATTGGACAACCTGAGCTGGATTGTGAACTAAACAAATCTGGAGAGAGAGACAAGTTCACGGAAGACTTGAGCATTGACAGGTCTGCATGGAAGGCGGAGGTTCCTTGGCTCACCGACCAGGTGAACCAACTGACAGAGGAGAAGGAGCGAAGGATGAGGCAGGTGCTGGACCTAGAGAATGAGCTGGGGGAAATGAGGAGGAAGCTGGCAGAGCCATCTCAGGCTGAGCGGCAGTTGCAGGTCCAGGAATACTATAGACAGATGGAGTTGAAAAACCTGAAGAAACAACTTCACATTCAGGTCAAGGAAAACCAGAGGCTCTATCTCCAGAATGCGGAGCAGCAGGAGCAACTACAGAGACTGGAAGAAAAGGCCAAGGATTGGCAGGAGATCCCCAAGACCCCATGAAGCACATGTGTGTGCAACCCATAGCAAGAGGAACAGCTGGCTCTGCTGTGGATATTCTCCACAGGATAAGAGGTGAGAAGGAGGAGTTCACCAGCATCCTGGACTCAGAGGAACAGGTGAAGAAACATCTGTGGGAACAGCTAGTCCACACAGAGGAGAAGATAGATGAATGTAAAGAGGTGGCAGAGAGAGAGAGAGAGAGCCAAGCAGCTTGGGAGCTGCAGGAGTGGCAGGAACAGTCCCTGGCCCAGCTGCAGGAGCTCAGAGCCACCTGTGAACAACACATTGCCTCCAATGAGCGGCTGAACTCTGAGGAGGCCCTGCAATAGACCCTGCAGAGGCAGACCCAGCTGCTGGAGCAGCTGAAGCAAGTGCAGGGTCCAACCTACTGGGGGGACCAGGTGGTGCCCCCAAAGTGGCAGGATACTTTTAAGTGCCTGGAAGCGACCACATAGAGGACTCCCCCATGGAGCACGTTCTGTGGCAGAGGAGATACTGCAGGCCCAGCTGAGCTTCCTGGCTTTCCCTGGGGAGGGAAAGCTGTGAGCCCTGGAGAAACAAAAGTTGAGGAGGTGACTTCTCCCAACATGACCATCGCAGAAGATGGAGACATGCCCCAGACCTAGAGTGACATGGCTCTGCGAGCACTCTCTGAGGCTGAGATCCACAGGGGAAACTCCTGCTGCAGGAGCGTCGGCCCCACTGCAGGCGCCCTGCCAACACAGCAGCTCAGTGCAAGACAGAGCTGGAGCCACAAGCCCCCCGCCCCATGAGCTGCTACCACAGCAGGCATGAGGATGGGAAGTGGGACACGTAGGCATCTGAGAAGAAAATCTGCTTCGTCCATGACCTGCATGATGAGGTGGACTTCCATAGTCCAGCGGATTAACTCCACCATGGATGCAGCAGCTGTTGGCACACATTTGCACCATAGAGGAGTCCTTCATGGGGTGTAAAGAGCAGATGTTAGTCCTGGGTGAGCTGTGTTTGGAGAAAGCCAAGCATATGTGCCGCCTCTCCCAGAAGATGAAGAAGAGAGAGCTGCAAGAGCTGCTGTTACTCCTCGCAGGGGAAGGTGCTGACAGAATGCTCCAGATGCCTGCACAGGCTGAGCCCCCTGCCACCACTGCCCCTTCAGACACCTCAGGCTCCGGAGTGGACGAAATGAGGGAGGAGCAGAAAGGTTTTGAAGAATTGCAACTTCAAGACAGCTTGGAAACTGCCAAAGGAGATGTTGGGATTCCCGACCACATAGAGGACTCCCCCACGGAGCACATTCTGTGGCAGATGCCCCACACCAAGAAGAGCCTACAACTCAAGGGCTTGGGCAAGGAGCGCTCCCTCCCTTTCTTCTGTAGACTCATGTGACATAATGACTCTCAAAAGCCTCAGCAGCCACCAGAAGTAGACTGCCAGTTGGCCTTCTCTCAGGCCTCCATCTGCCAGGTGATGGGAAGGGTAAACTGCGGGTCGGGTAGGGCAGAGACTGCCAGGAGGCGGCCCAAATTCAAGGGACATCTAATGGCCCATTGGTGGCCAGGGAAGAGGCCCGTATTATGCTTATCACAAAGAATAATTTGTTTTCAAAGGGAAAAAAGCCTCCAACAAAGATTTGTTCTTCCAGTCCTGGGGCTTGAACTCAGTGCCTGGCCACTGTCCCTGAGCTCTTTTTGATCAAGGGTGTTGCTCTACCAGTTGAGCACCACCTCTCCTTCCAGCTTTTTCTGTGTGGAATCAAACCCAGGGCTTCAGGCATGCTAGGCAACCACTCTACAGCTAAGACACATTCTCAACTAGGATGATCCCCCGTCCTCCCAAACCCATATGGCCATTCCTCTGATAAATAGGAAGTAGGGGCTAGATGACTATGAAGCACAAGTTTGGTTCAGACAGAAATATTCCTCTGCCCCCTCTTCCCACACCCTTAGTTGAAGTTTCTCTTCTACCACTGAGGGATGAGGGAGAGAGGAGTCCTGAGAGAGGAGTACCAACATCAGTGCCCCCCTGAACCCCAAATCCTTCCCCACACAAGTGGTTCTCCAAATTCTGATCTTACCTGACTCAATATAGAGTCTACTCTGACTCCCCATCCCTGCAAGGCTCAGCATGAAATAAAGGTCAGTCCTGGCCTCAGCCCACACTTAGCGTGGAAGATCCTAGTCCCAGACCCACTTCCACCTCTGACTGCCCGTGTTACCCTGGAACACCACCACTCACCACTATGTTGGCGGTGATGACATCACAGATGGATTCCAGGAAGAAGGTCTATGGCAAAGAGCAGAAACAGCAGGGTGAGCAGGGCAGAAGGAGGCGGGTTGATTGCTCTGGGATCTTCCTCCTTGAAGCCCTCCCGTCCAGTCAGGACCATGCTGACCCGGAGCATGGCCAAGGCCATGGGGTGAGACGAGATGGAGAAGCCTGGGACTAAAGGAGGTACTGCTTTGTCTTGGAACACTTGAAAATTCCAATTAAATTTGGCCCATGCTAATCCCAAAGCCAACATGCAATACCTCCCCTTGTTGTTGACTGTGAGCGTTGTCCCTGAGCTCTTTTTCTTGAGGTTGGCATTCATCACTTGAGCCACAGGGCTACTTCTTGTTTTCTGATGGTTCATTGAGGATAAGAATCTCACACACTTTCCTGCCCATGCTGGCTTGGAACCATAATGCTCCAGATCTCAGCTTCCTGAGTAGCTCAGATGACAGGAGTGAGCTACCAGTGCCCAGCATGTGATACCATTTGAAGGCTTCTTGGCCAGTCTGTGAAAGGAGCCCCAAAGGGCCTAGATAGAACTTGATCCAACCAAGGATCTGGGATGGAGGAAGGCTGACCTTCTATCCATTCATCCATTCTGTTCCGTAAAATCAAAGATGCCAGGTGGTGGTGTATGCATCAAACTCTTAGGTCAACAAGCACCAGGCTTAGTTAGGAAAAGGTAGAGAATACCTAAAGATTGCTGTGTAGAAATCTTTGATTTTGCATGCATGTGGTGTGTGTGTGTGTGTGTGTGTGTGTGTGTGTGTGTGTGTGTGTGTGTGAGAGAGAGAGAGAGAAAGAGAGAGAGAGAGAGAGAGAGAGAGAGAGAGAGAGAGAGAGAGAGAGAGAGAGAGAGAGAGAACTCAGGGCCTATGCTCTATCCCTGAGTTTTCTTGCTCAAACCTAGCACTCTGCCACTTGAGCCACAGCCCCACTTGCTTTTCTATGGTTAAATGTAGGTAAGACTCTCAAGGACTTTCCTGTCCAGGGTGGCTTTGAAGCATGATGGGAGCCCCAGGGAAGCAAGAGTAAACACAACTCACAGGTGCAATCCCTATGGGGGGAGACTCCTGCCCCATGGTGGCCAGACATGGGACATTGCCCCCCTTACTCCCCCCCCCGCCGCCATCGTCCTCTACAGTTCAATTTGGGAAAGTGACCAGGGCCAAGCTGATTTTTGCTCTCCCTGAGTGCTGATGCCAGAGCAGGTCTGTTCCACCCTAGGCCAAGAGAGCTCCGGGAGGCCAGGCTCCGAGGTGCACAAAGAAGGGAGAGGTCAGCTCCAGGCCAAGCTAAGAGCCTTTGCCCACGGACACCCCTACTTGGCCTTTCTGATCACTGTGAAGCCTGTCGAAAACAACCCCCCAAAAAACAAAATTGGAGCTGTGTCTCAAAATGGTAGAGCTTTAGCATTGAACCAAAGAGCTCAGAGTCAGGGCCCCCAAGCTTTGAGTTCAAGACCCCCAGCTGACCCTCCTCCATAAAACACAGGTTAGCTAAATGTGAACTAGTAGGATTTGTGAAGTGTTTCTGAAGAACGGTGATACTGAAGAAAGCACACTAATTCTAATGACAGCTGAACTTGTGACATACAGTTATGTGCTGATTCCTTCACGGAGTGCTTTTTTCTGGGTCCTTCCCACATGGGGGTTTTTTGTTGAGTCCTCAAAAAGGTGCTGTTTGCTGAGTCATCACAAAGGGTGCTATGTGCTGAGTCCCTAAGAAGGTTGGACCGTTCTGGGTTTTCCATAGGGTCCATTACAAAATGTACTGTATGCTGAGTCCTTCAAAAAGTGTGGTGTGCTAATTCATCCCAAAGGGTGTTGCTATGTGCTGAACCCTTGGGAAGAGAGGGATGAGGTGAGTTTTTCGAGTGCTGGGTGTCAAGTCCTTTACACAGGGTGCTCTGTACTGTCCTTCAAATGGTGCTGTGTGATGAGACCTTCCACAATGTGATTGTGCTGAGAACTTCAAAATTGTGCTTTATGCTGAGTTTTTCAAAGCGTACTATGCACTGAGTGTTTTACACAGTGTGCTACGTACTCAGCCCTTCAAAGGGTGCTGTGTGTGGAGTCTTAACCCAGGGTCCTATGTAATGAGTACCTGGGAAAGAGTGCTACATGCTGAGTTTTTCAAAACATGTCATGCACTGAGTCCTTTACAGTGAGGGCTATGATCTCCCTCCTTCAAAATTGCTGTGTGCTGAGTACTCTACACAGGGTACTATCTGCTGAGTCCTTCAAAGTTAACTCTGTGCTGAGTCCTTTACACAGGGTGCTTTGTGCTATTTTTGGAAATGTGCTGTGTACTGAGTCATTCCAAAGGGTGCTATGTTCTGAGTCCTTAAGTGGTAGTTATACCCAACAATCACACACACACAAACCCAATAACAAACACACACACACACACACACACACACACACACACACGAGGGTCACCATGCACCAGCTTGGTTTATGGAGTGGAGGGGGATGGAGGATACTCACCCTGTCCTCCTAGCTACTCAGGAGCCTGAGAGCTGAGGATCAGGGTCCAAAGCCATTCTGGGCAGGAAATTCTTGAGATGCACGCTACTCTCCAGCGACCCAACAAAAGCATGAAGAAATGCTGTAGCTCAAGTGGTAGCGTACTTGGCTTTAGCTGAAGAACTCAAGGATAGCGCCCAGGCCTAGACTTCAACTCCTCCAACATACAAGAAGAGAAAGAAAGAAACCTGAAGAGGAGGGGTTAGACTGCTTTGCACGTATGAATCCCTGGGTATTGATTCCTCAGTACCACATCACTAAAAAAAAAAAGCCTATAGTGGTCCTCTGGCTCAAGTGGTAGAGTGCTATCCTTGTACAGGAGAAACTCAGGTACAGTGCTCAGTTCCTGAATTCAAGTTCCAGGACAAGTGTATGCACACACACACACACACACACACACACACACACACACACACACACACACACATCAGAAGTGAAGCTGTGACACCAAATTGTGGTAAAGCACTGAGCTTCGGTTCTGAGCTCATGGTCAGCACCCAGGCCCTGTGTTCACCCAAAAGCTAGCCATCCAGGGCTCAACTAGGAGAGGTCAAAGGTTTCAAAACATGATGAGCTTCACCAGCCCTAGATGACAGGAAGCATTGTGATATTACCCATGTGCTTCGATTCAGTGAGCCTCTGGAAACTTAAGGGGGCAACTTTGCTAATTAGGAATCTTTTAATTTGGGTCAGCTCTCTAGTTGTCTGCCATAAGGACCCTTGAATTAATTGTAGCAGTTTGTTTCAACACTGGGACATAGTCTAACAAAGACAGGATAAGTACAAGGAACTTGGCCTGCCACAGGAGGTGGCACAAATGAAGGCTTCCTGTCCAAAGAAAGCACTGGGGAAAGAGATAGCTTTGGATACAAAGAGGCCTTTTTATCCTGGCCTTCAGAGCCTGCCCACACTCATCCTCACTAATTGGCCCAGATGGAGTTGTTTATTACACAGCTGTAAGGAATGAGGCCTTTTTCTGCCTGTTCCATCAATGAGGCAGACTTCCTCCAGCAGCCTGAGGTGCATAGAAACCCTCAGGCTACACTGAGAACAATGAGGGAAGCCCCGGAATATGGACTGTCTTGAAAGCGCTCTCTGTGCTATGAAACCATTTTATTCAAAGCAAATTTCCTAGCTGAGTGCCTTTCAACATAGGGACTCTGGATCTTCACCGACAGAAATACATGCATACATATATGGGTAGACATGGAGTTACTGTTTTTTGTTTTTTTTTGTTTTTGGCAAGCCTGGGTGTTATACTATGAGCCTAGGCACTGTTCCTGAGCTCCTTTTGCTCAAGGGTATTGCTATGCCCTTGAGCCACAGCCCCAGTAATGCTTTTTTTTTTAATTCCTGTGGTCCCTTAGAAATAAGATTGTCCTGGGCTTTCCTGTCCTGACTGAATTCAAATTGTCATTCTCTACCTCTCAGACTCCTGAAGAGTTAGGATTACAGGTAGGATCCACTGACACTTGGCTTTCTTTTCTTCTTGTTCTATTTTTCCTCATGACAATCTGAAATCTTCACAGTGTCATTCTAATGGTTTGCATTTCTTTTTTTTTTAATTTAATTTAATTTTATTTGTGAACATACAGTACAGAGGAGTTACAGTTACATGGGCAGGATAATGCGTACATTTCTAACCAAGCATTGCAGCCTCCTCCTTTGTTTACCCTTCACATCCCTTCCCAGCCTCCCCGCTCCCCCCCTAATCCCAATCCTTCTCCTTCCCCCCCTTCCCCCTCTTCCCCCCCCCCCCCGGCACCAACGTTGTAAAGCTCGTTTTGGACATGACAACTTGTACTTCTCATTGTTGCAACAGGTCCACCTGTATCCTTAAACAACTGGTTTTTCTCCATCTCCTCCACAAGTTATACTGACATCAAATATAGTAAAAGCAGGGGTTATACTGTGGGGGAGGGACATACAAAGCAACAAAGAGATAATCTTATAAATAAGTTAGAAACACATGCATGAAAGAAAAAAAAACATTAAAATACGTATCTAAGGGTTCATTTTCCTGACATCACATTATCTGACCTTTTCCGCTTGAGTCATACATATACTAGATATTGCAAATAAGGGAAAGCATGGGACCTATGTTTCTTTGGGCCTGGCTTACTTCACTTAATATAATTTTTTCCAAGTTTTTCCATTTCCTAACAAATGGGGCAATGTCATTCTTTCTAATGGAGGCATAGAATTCCATTGTGTATATATACCACATTTTCTTGATCCATTCAGCTACTGAGGGGCATCTGGGTTGGTTCCATATCTTAGCTATGGTAAATAATACTGCAATAAACATAGTTGTGCTGGTAGCTTTAGTGTGGTCTTGTTTGTAAACATTTGAGTAAATGCCCAAGAGTGGGATTGCTGGGTCATAGGGGAGTTTTATGTGAAGTCTTTTGAGGAACCTCCATACTGCTTTCCAAAGTGGTTGAACAAGTTTACATTCCCACCAACAATGAAGTAAGGTTCCTTTCTGTCCACATCCCCTCCAGCATCTGTTGTTGTTAGAGTTCTTGATTTTTGCCGTTCTAACTGGAGTGAGGTGATATCTCAATGTTGTTTTGATTTGCATTTCTTTTATGGCTAGGGATGTTGAACATTTCTGCATGTGTCTATTGGCCATTCTTCCTTCTTCTTAAGAGAAGTTTCTCTTTATGTCTTTCGCCCACTTATTTATTGGGCAGTTGTTTCTTTGAGGATTTGTTGTTGGGGGGTTTAATTTTTTGAGTTCCAACTATATTTTGGATATGAGACCCTTGTCCATTGTATGGCTAGTAAAGAACGTCTCCCAATCCGTGGGCTTTCTATTGATCTTGCTAGCTATGTCATTTGCCATGCAGAAGCTCTGCAACTTTATGCAATCCCATTTTCCTTTGATTTGTTGTGTTTCCGGGTCTCTATTCAGAAAATTTCGGCCTGAGCCAAGGAGACCTAGGGTTTCTCCTATTCCATTCTGTAATGTTTTCAGAGTGTCTGCTTTGACTTCAAGGTTTTTGATCCATTTGGAGTTGATTCTGGTGCAGGATGAAATATAAGGATCTAGCTTTAGTTTTCTACATGTAGTTAACCAATTTTGCCAGCACCATTTACTGAAGAGGCTGTCTTTCTTCCATTGTATTATTGAAGATTAGATGGCTATAGGTCTGTAGGTTCATTTCTGGGTTTTCAATTCTATTCCATTGTTCCTGGGGTCTGTTCTTATGCCAGTACCAAGCTGTTTTGATTACTATGGCTTTGCAGTAGAGTTTGAAATTTGGTATTGATATTCCTCCAGCAGTGTTCTTTCCTTTGAGGAGCGCTTTTGCTGTTCGGGGTCTTTTATTGTTCCATATGAATTTTTGGATTGCCTCTTCTATTTCCTTGAAGAATAAGGTTGGAATTTTGATAGGTATTGCGTTGAATTTGTAGATAGCCTTGGGAAGCATTGCCATTTTCACGATGTTAATTTTTCCAATCCAGGAGCATGGGAGGTTTTGCCATTTTTTAAGTTCTGTGTTGATTTCCTTTTTCAAGATTTTAAAGTTTTCATCATAGAGGTCCTTCACTTCTTTGGTTAAGTTAATTCCAAGCTATTTTACTTTTTGTGGGGCTATTACAAATGGAGTTGCTTTCCTAATTTCAGCCACACTTTTCTCATTGTTGGCATACAGAAAAGCCATTGATTTTTGGGGGTTAATTTTATAACCTGCTACTTTGCCAATGTTTTGAATCAGCTTGAGTAATTTGGGAGTGGAGTCTATGGGATTCTTTAAATACAAGATCATGTCATCTGCAAAGAGGGAGAGTTTTATTTCTTCTTTCCCTATTTGGATCCCCATTATGTCTGCATCTTGTCTTATTGCTGTAGCTAGGCATTCTAATACTAGATTGAAGAGAAGTGGAGAGAGTGGGCATCCTTGTCTTGTTCCTGAGTTGAGAGGAAATGGCTTTAGTTTTTCACCATTGAGTATAATGCTGGCTGTAGGTTTGTCATATACAGCCTTTATTGTATTCAGGAATGTTCCATGGATTCCTAATTTTTCCAAAGCCTTAATCATTAAAGTTTGTTAGATCTTGTCGAATGTGTTTTCTGCATCTATTGAGATAACCATGTGATTCTTATTCTTGTTCCTGTTGATGTAATGAATAATATTAATTGATTTGCGTATATTGAACCAGCTTTGCATCCCTGAAATGAATCCTGTTTGAACGTGGTGTATGATTTTTTGGATGAAACGTTGAAGTCGATTGGCCAAAATTTGGTTGAGAAGTTTTGCATCAATGTTCATCAAAGAAATGGGTCTATAGTTCTCTTTCTTTGATGAGTCCCTGCCTGGTTTTGGGATGAGGGTTATGATGGCTTCATAGAATGTGTTCGGTAGTGAGCTTTCTCTTTCAATTTCATTGATGATTTGGAGGAGTATTGGTGTGAGCTGTGCTATGAAGGCCTTGTAAAATTCCGCTGTAAAACCATCTGGTCCTGGACTTTTCTTAGCTGGGAGGTCTCTTATTGCTGTTTCTATTTCAATGCTTGATATAGGCCTGTTAAGATAGTTTAACTCATCTTTTTTTAGTTTCAACATGTCAATATTTGCTAGGAAAAGGTCTATTTCTGTCAAGTTCTCAAACTTATTAGCATAAAGTTTTGAGAAGTATTCCCTTATAATGTTCCGAATCTTGGTTGTTTCCGTGGTGATGTTTCCATTCTCATCTCTGAGTTTATTAATTTGGGTGTGTACTCTTCTTTTTCTGATAAGAATTGCTAAGGGTCTGTAAATTTTGTTAAGTTTTTCGAACAACCAACTCTTTGTTTTGTTGATTCTTTCTATAGTTTTTTTGGATTCTAATTCATTTAACTCTGATTTAATTTTGATTATTTCTTTCCGTCTACTGGATTGGGGTTTATCTTGCTGCTCTTTTTCAAGGAGGCTTAGATGTGTCATTAAATTGTTAGTTTCAGATCTCTACAATTTGTTGATGTAGGAACTCAGAGCTATAAACTTGCCTCTGAGTACAGCCTTTGCTGTGTCCCACAGGAGCTGGTAATTTGTGTGTTCATTTTTGTTGAATAGCATGAACATTTGAATTTCCTTTCTAATCTCTTTCATGACCCACTCATGATTCAGCAGTGTGTTGTTCAGCCTCCATGTGATACCGGACTTTCTTTGGTGGCTTTTGGTGTTGAGTTCTAATTTTATTCCCTTGTGGTCAGAGAGAATGCAAGGTATAACTTCAATGTTTCTGAATTTAGACAAGTTTGCTTTGTGGCCTAGAATGTTGTCTATTTCAGAAAACGTTCCATGTGCTGCTGAGAAAAACGTGTATTCTGATGCTGCTGGGGGAAATGTTCGGTAGATGTCTGTTAAGTCTAGTTGATCTATGCAGCTGTTTAGATCTGAGGTTTCTCTGTTGAGTTTTTGCCGAGTTGATCTATCTAGTAGGGAGAGTGGTGTGTTAAAATCCCCAACAATTAATGTCTTTGGATCTATATAGGATTTGAGTGAAAGTAGTGTTTCTTTGATAAATTTGGGTGCTCCATTGTTTGGCGAATAGATATTTAGAATTGTAATATCCTCCTGAAGGAGAGATCCTTTAATTAGTATGTAGCGACCTTCTTTATCTCTTCTCACGAATTTTAATTTGAAATCTATTTTATCTGATATTAGGATTGCAACTCCTGCCTGTTTATGAGTGCCGTTTGCTTGGTAGATTTTGTTCCAGCCTTTAACATTGAAAATGTGTTTGTTTTTACGGGCACGATGTGACTTCTGCAGACAGCAGATAGAAGGGTCTGGTTTTTTAATCCAACTAGACAGTCTATGTCACTTAATTGGAGAGTTCATTCCGTTAACGTTAAGAGATAGGACTGAGAGGTATTAAGGAGTTCCTGCCATGTTATCCACCTTCTTGGGGGCTGCGAAAACTGGGTTCTTCCTATGGTTCTTGGATTCTCAGTTTGGGTGCAGTTTCTTGGATTTTATTACGGTCTTGTTGGTTTTCTATGTGTAGGACAACTTTAAGAATCTTTTGTAGGGCTGGTTTGGCGGAGATGTATTGTTTCAAATTTTCTTTTCTATGGAAGGTTTTTATTTGACCTTCAGTTATGAAGGATAGTTTAGCTGGATAGAGTATTCTTGGTTGATAGTTATTTTTTTTAGGGCATGGCATACATCATTTCAGGCTCTTCTTGCTTTGATTGTCTCTGCTGAAGAATCTGAGGTGATTCTAATTGGTTTCCCTTTATAGGAGATTAACCTTTTCTCCTGGACAGCTTTAAGGATCTTTTCCTTGGTCTGAGTTCATCTTGTGTGGATTATCATGTGACGGTGTGATGTCCTATTCTGGTCTGGCCTATTTGGGGTTCTAAAAGCTTCTTGTATCTGAATAGGCCTATCTTTTTGTATGTTTGGGAAGTTCTCTGCTAGGATACTGTTAAACAAATTTCCTAGACCATTAACTTCTGTTTCTAGGTGCTCCTCTACACCCATTATCCTTAGATTAGGCCTTCTGATGGTGTCTTCCAGGTGTTCGATAGATCTATCATATTTCTTGGACTTGTCTTGGATGGTTGTATGCTCTTTCTCTATAATATCTATGCTGTCTTCAACCCTGAGATTCGATCTTCTGCATGGTCTAACCTGCTGTCAAGACTCTCTACTTTGTTTTTTATCTCTTTTCCTTCTAGTTGGTCAGCTTTGATGGCTTCAAATTCTTTGTTGAAGCTCTGTTTTAGGTCTTGTATGAATTTCTTTACTTCCTTAATTTGGTGTTCAGTGTTTGTTCTCAAATCACTTAGTTGATTGGTTATGGTTTCTTTGGACTCCCATTCCTTCTGTTGGGTTCCATTCAGCATTCCCTTTGTGGTCTCCCTGACTTCCTTCAGCTCTTTGTTAATGGATTCCATGAATGCCTTTAGTGATCTTTGTGTATTCTCTATCTGCTCTCTCTATTCCAGTATTACTCTTTGATCAGCTTCCTCCTGTTCGTTGGATTCCTGCAGTTCTCTTTGAGTGTTCTCAGCCTGCTCACGCCATTCCTCCCTTTCTCTTTGAGTATTCTCAAGTTGTTCATGCAAATCCTGAATCAGTTTTTGAGTAGCTTCCTCACGCTTATGATATTCCTGTATAAACTTTTGGGATGCCTCCTCTCTCTCCCTATCACACTCATACAGAGTCCTTTGTAAGTTGTCAAATTTTTCATTTATCATGTTTGCCAGCAGTGTCTGTAGAGCTATTTGGGAACTCTCCTCTGGATTATTCATTATCTGTTCTGTCCCCTGATTATCAAGATTGGGAATTGAGATACCCGGATTTGCCATTTTTCTTGTGTTTTTCCGGCTTACTCTGTCCATTTGAGATGAAAATAGCACCAGTTTTGTGCTAAAACACTATCTTAAGGCAACCATCAACCAAAGTTTGCATTTGTACAGGCAATAGTCTAGAGATACCATCTAGTTCAACAGATACATCTATTCAACATCAAACAACTATATGTTAATGGGCTTTGAACCGCTGAGAAGAATTTGGAAAACCAGAAATTATTAGGGTTAGGGAGAGATGTGGGTAAAAAATAGGAATAGATTGGTGTGGGGAGGCACAGGGAGAGTTAACTATGTCCTAATCTCAATGCAGGAAATAGGTTGGGTAGGATGCAAGTAGAGAGAGAAAGAAAAAGAAGAAAGGGAAAGGGAAATGAAAAGAGACCAGAAAAAAATAGAAACGTAAAAATTAATATTATTATGGAGATCAAAAGACAATCTATTTAGAGAGGAATGTGAATATATTGAGATAAGGGGAGGGACATAAAGGAGATGTGAAAAACTTAAAAAATGCTTAAAATATTATATAGGTATAAAGAGGTTGTACTGCTATTAAAGAATTTAAATCTCAGAGGTTTTGAATTGAGTAATAAATTTGTGGATTAAGTGTGTACACAAATGGGGATAAGGTCTACTAGTTAACTATGGGTTTATCTGAGGATGTGCAGGACAAGAGTTAAGTCACATAAAGAAGAACAAAAGAGAGGAAAAGGTAAAAAGGATAAGAAAGGGAGAATAAAAGATCAGAAGTTCAGTAGAGCTAAACAAAAAACAAAAAGATAATTAAAAAAGAAAGAAAAAGAGAAAGAAGACAAGAAAAGAAAGGAAAACACACATTCACGTATTCCTAAAATAAAAATTATAAGAGGAAAATAAAAAGTTACTGGAAAACAATTATTTTTTCAAAAAAGGCAAAAATTAAAGATTAATAAAAGTTTTAGAAAAGAAAAAAATTTTTTATGTATATAAGGTACCAAAAAAAAAAAGAAGAAGAAAAAAAAAATAGTTCTTTGATTTTTTTTTTTTTTTTTTGGGAGGGGTGGGAAGAATCCTGTGTCTCCCTTTTGTCTGTAACCAGCCTCTTGTTTGAGTCTCTGGTCTGCTTGAGGTCCTGTGGCTTGATTGGTTTCTTAAGTCAGTTTGTTCAAACAGGCAGAAAAATGCTCTGCTTTACCCAACATTTTGAGATCCCCCTCCCAGGTTAGTTTAATGGGAGGCAGATCTGCTTTGAGAATCACAAAGGAGGGGGATGCAGTGATGTGGCTAGGTTCTGGGTAGAGTTGAGGCCTTTCAACAAACAGTAGCTTTTCCCTGGGGCTATTTTGTGAAAAACTCACAGAGCCAAGCCTGGAGCCATTCTTAGGGTTTCTGTTTTTCAATTGATTGTGGAGGCTGCTAGAGGGAGGGGCAGCCTCTGGTTCTGGTTACCCAGTGGGGAAAGCCACTCCTAGGGCTGGTGCCCGAGCTGGGTGACTTTTCCCTGGGTGGAGCTGAGTCTGGGAGGTCACTTCGCCATTAAGTTCTTGTGACCTGCTAAATGACTCGTTTTATTCCAAGGCCTGAGTTGGAGCTAGCAGCTCCTCCGAGCTTTGACGGTATCCAACATGGAGATCTCCGGTACTGAGGTGGGTAGGGGTGGCCTTCCCTCCTCTGCTCCCTGAGAAGGAGTGAGGACGTCAGGCTTCTACTCACGCCGAGTCTTGGTTCCTGGGTTGTCTCTGGTCTGCAAACTGCAGGATGAAGATGTCCGCTCCTTGTCAGTTCTTGCTGGTGTTGAGTAGAATCCGCTCGCCCGCAGCTTCTGACTCCTTCGTCCTGGACTCTCTGTGGCTCAGGTTTGGGTGCCCTGTGGTAGCCGCCGCGACCCTGCCGCCGGCATGGCGGCTGCTGGCAAGCGCTCAGATGTGTCTCCTTGCCTTGGCTTCTCCTCTCTTGCCTAATTCTCTGTCCTGTGATGGCACACTTGGTGTGATTCTCTGGCTTAGGACTGTTCACAGGAACTCTAAAACTGCTTTCTATGCGAGAGTTGTTCAGATTCCAGCTTCTCCTCCGCCATCTTCCTGGAACTTCCTCCGAGAAGATCTCTCAGATCATTTTTTGTGAGTGTATGTGCTGTGCATTATTTTCCATGTGTACAAGAGTTAACAGTAAGAGAAACAATAGCAAAAATAGGAGAAAGAGTATTTCTGTGTTTAAGGGTTCAATACAATATAGAAGACTCTACAAATAAGACAACATTGAAACAATGAAGCCAAGTTCAGTATGTAGATTTACAGAAGTGATATAGAGAAAGCATTTCTCCTAAGTGGAACATGAAGTATGAGGCCACTCTCTTTCTAAATCACACTTCCAATCGCGCAAATTTGTAAAAAGTAGAATAGAAAATGATTCTGGTTCCATGCAGGTCAGTTATAAGAGAATGGACTTAACTGGAAAAAAGTCCACCTTGAAAGAGCAGGGATTATACTATCAATGAACCTGGAGGCAAAGATCATATTTCTTTTTGTTTCATATATATATATATATATATATATATATATATATTGTTGTTGGTCGTGGCACTTGAACCCTTGGCGCTGTCCCTCTGCTATTCAGGTCCAGGCTAATGCTCTACCACTTGAGCCACAGTGCCACTTCCAGTTTTCTTGGAGTTAATTAGAGAAAAGAGTCTCCGGGACATTCCTACCCAGGCTGGCTTTGAACCTCAATCCTCAGATCTCACCACAACCCAGCTTAAAATCACATTTCTAACAGTATACATTCAGCATATGTAATGTGTATGTTTATCTATATTTATATGAATTAATGAGTTAAAAATCTGGGCTACAGGTTAGACTTCACATTCACAAAAATGTTTGTAGTTTAAAACTTGATACTCCTGGAAAAATAAAACTTAAGAATGTAAAGGAGTCTGGGAAGTTCAGTTTGCATCCAGGCTCGGGAGAACAGTCTTTGAGACATTATCTATAATTAACCAACCAAAGCTGCATTGGAAGAACAGTTCAAGGGATGGAATACCAATCATGAGCATGATGTTGAAGAAGAGCTTGAGGCTTTTGCATACATACATACAAACATACGCATACACACAGAGGCACTTATATGTGCACACACGAATACACAAATGAAACAACTCTCAGAATATGTAAAAAAGTTAGAAAGCAATAGAAAATATGCCCTGCGTAAAACTAGAATCAAGTGATAAATTTTAATATTAAAAAGTCCTCAAATGAACTTCAAAAAAGTTTGAGACTATTACATAGGTAGGGACCAGAGATAGTAAAGTTATCATTATTAAAGGGATCGGATCCATGGAGGAATGAATCAGAGACCCCTGCATGTGCATCTGAAAATGTTCATACCCTGTGTCAAATGTTAGAACGTCTTTCAAAATTGTACATAAACAGTCTGAGCAGTCAATGGATAAGATCATCAGAGACATTCAGAATTGCTAGTGTGTTTCTAGATTAAATAAACCAACAAGCTATGGCAGGGCAATGTGATACAAGCCTGGAATTCTAGCACTCAGACTAATAGGAGATTAGAGAGTGGAATTACATAGTGAAACCTTCCCTGGACCAGGTAGTATAATTTTGTCTCAATAAAACAAACCAAACTACAAGAAAGGAATACACAGTTGGAAGTTTGGGCTAATTTTTTCATTATGTTTTGAGAAGTCAAGTTTCCTATTGAAATGCAACTGATATATTATCCTCAGTTGTGTTTTAAATGCTCTCTTCATTACAGAACATTCTTAGATGCAAAATAGCTCATGATTCCCATCCAAAATTTGAAAAAGCAAGTAAGCTTCATTCTGTTGGATGCCAAAGAAATTATCAAAGTTCACAAAACTTAAGCCCAGAGAAATAGTACAGTTCGTCTAATATAGGACTTTGTGGACCTTGCAAAATTAGAATTTAGATTCAAAATAAATAGTTTGTTTTTTTTGTAATTCCATATTCTATAGGATACTACAAAATTCTTTTTAAGTAGAGGTTTTAACTGACAAATTCACAAATGATTCTGGCATTCTATTTGTCTAGAAAATTCTTTCATGAGAGTTATAATTAGAAGTTAGTTAATAGATAATTCCAACAGTTCATGTATAAAATGATAATGTGAATAATCTATACAGAGTTGCCAACAAATGGATGATATTAATTTATAAATGTAGAAAAAGCATTTTTTGGGTTTGGTATAACATGGTATGAAGAGAATAATTGTGTGACATCTTCTTTCTTTTACATATATATTACACAGGAAGCAATTTCCTTAATTATGTGCCTCTGTATACAATGAGAAAAATACTAGGTTTGGGTTCATTTTTATTTCATTTTTTTTTGGGGGGGGAGGTCCGGTCCTGAGGCCTGAACTCTGGGCCTGGACACTGTTCCTCAGCTCTCCAGCACAAGGCTAGCGCTCTACCACTTGAGCCACAGTGCCATTTCTGGCTTTTTTTCTTTTTGCTTATGTGGTGCTGAGGAATCGAACCCAGGGCCTCATGCATGCAAGGCAAGCGCTCTACCACTGAGCCACCTTCCCAGCCCCTTTTTCTAGGTTCTTATAGTAGTATATTTCTTTGGGATAAAATGACAATGCTAACTAATTTCAAAAGTTTTGTAAAGGTTATTCTATGTAAAGGCCTTTCTAAGGTGAAGATTTTACACACTGATGTCAAACTAACGTTTAATTCTAACACTTGCATATATTGTTACACTTGTAATTTTGTAATCAACTTGTTAATAACTGTTTTCATTTCTGCAACTGAAGAATGAAAAGTATGGAACACATCACAAATTTTCATATTATCCTTGTGCAAGTGCCATGTTAATCTCTGTATTGTTGTTATTTCGGTATACGTGCTTCTGAAGCATGTAGTATCCTCTAAATTTAAGTAGTTAATGATGCAATCTTTATACAGGCTTATATCCTTGGGTGCCTATTTGTAGCAAGGAAACCTTATTGTTCCTAACAATACTATTGATCTTATTTCCGTAAAATAATGTGTATAGTGGAAAATAATTATATTGTTCGGTCGATTGCTCACATTTGCATTTTTTTGTCAATGGCAATTTTAAGTCTTTTTCATTTTAGATTTGATCATACTTTGAAGCACTTATAGCTAGGTCCTAAGGTGAAGGCTTTTTCAAGTACGTATTTATGCAACTGAGTTAGCTTTGCAGAGCTAATGGATTCAAAGTAAGCCTTGCTTAAGAGCTACTCCTAAACTTCTGCAGCTGACATTTTCCCAAATGAGGTCTTACCTGCACAAAAGTCTACCTGAACCTTTTCTTTCTTCCATGTAGGAACAGACCAACCAGAATATCCTATCTTGACAGCATTGCAACAATAAGATGTACAAGCATTTATGTAGAAAACGAACTTTAAAACTTTGGTGCAGGGGGTGGGGAGCGTGGAGGATTGGGTGGGGGAGTGGGGAGAGATGAGAAGGTATGGGAAGGGGAAATAAAGGAGGAGGCATTAATGCTTGTTAAGAAATGTACTCATTGTGTATATATTCCACAATTTCTTGATCCATTCATCTACTAAGGGGCATCTGGGTCGCTTCCAGATCTTAGCTATGGTAAATAATGCTGCAATAAACACAGTTGTGCTGGTAGCTTTAGTGTGGTCTTGTTTGTAAACATTTGGGTAAATGCCCAAAAGTGGGATTGCTGGGTCATGGGGGAGCTCTATGTGGAGTCTTTTGAGGAACCTCCATGCTTCTTTCCAAAGTGCTTGAACAAGTTTACACTCCCACCAACAATGAAGTAAGGTTCACTTCTGTCCACATCCCCTTCAGCATCTGTTGTTATTAGAGTTCTTGATTTTTGCCATTCTAACTGGGGTGAGGTGGTATCTCAATGTTGTTTTGATTTGCATTTCTTTTATGGTTAGGGAGGTTGAGCATTTCTTCATGTGTCTATTGGCTATCCATCTTTCTTCTTCAGAGAAGTTTCTCTTTAAGTCTTTAGCCCACTTATTTATTGGGCAGTTGTTTCTTTGATGATTTCTTGTTGGGGGATTTAATTTTTTGAGTTCCAAGTATATTTTAGATATGAGACCCTTGTCCGTTGTATAGCTAGTGAATATCTTCTCCCAATCCATAAGCTTTTTATTGATCCTGGTATCTATGTCCTTTTCCATGCCGAAGCTCTGCAACTTCATGCAATCTCATTTGTCCAACCTTTCTTTGATTTGTTTTGTTTCCAGATCTCTATTAAGAAAATTTCGGCCTGCGCCAACAGAAAGAATGGCATTGCCCCATTTGTTAGGAAATGGAAAGACTTGGAAAAAAATATATTAAGTGAAGTAAGCCAAGGCCAAAGAAGCATAATTCCCATGGTTTCCCTTATTTGCAATATCTAGTATATGTATGAGTCAAGCAGAAAAGTTCAGATAAGGTGAAGTTAGGAAAATGATCTCTAAGATATATATTTAAATGTTTTTTCTTTCATGCATTTGTTTCTAACGCATTTATAAGATTATTTCTTTGTTGCTTTGTATGTCTCTCCCCCACATTATAACCCCTGCTTTCACTGTATTTGATATTGGTATAATTTGTGGAGGGGAAGGGGAAAAACAAGCCGTTTAAATAAGGATACAAGTGGACCCGTTGCAACAATGAGAAGTACAAGTTGTCATGTCAAAAACGAACTTTACAACTTTGGTTGAGCGGGGTGGATTGGGGGGTCAGGGGGAGGCTAGGAAGGGAGGGGAAGGGTAAACAAAGGAGGAGGCTACAATGCTTGATAAGAAATGTACTCACTATCTTGCCCATGTAATTGTAACCCCTCTGTACAGTATTTTCACAATAAAAAAAGAAATTTACTCATTACATTGCCCATGTAATTTTAACCCCTCTGTATAGTGTTTTACAATAAAATAATAAAACTCAACAAAAAAAGGAAAAAGAAAAAAAAAAGAAAAGAAACTTAACCTAACCATTACAACTTAATAGAACAATTTGTACAGCCTTCCACAACTTCAAAGCGGTAGTGATACATACTTATCCTTTTGGTAATATCAAAGGCAGTTTCTTCCAAGTTGTCCTTCAGACCTGGTTTGATATAATGGTTCAACAGAAGGAGATCCAGTGTATCTTTGCTACCTATATTCCCAGCAGCAAGATGCAAGGGAGTCAAGAGGCATTTAGTTTGGGCATTGGTATCTGCACCATGATGAAGTAAGAAAGAGTCCACACTGGTATTATTCCACGAGTAAGCACTGCGCAGGGGTGTCCAGCCATTAACAATTATTGCATGAATATCTGCTGCTTGAGCCACCAACTCATGGACAATTTCTAAATGTCCACTGTAGGCTTCCCGATGAAGAGGGGTATATTCATTGTCATCTCTAGTATTCACATGAGTGGCCTTTATGGAAAGAAGTCACCATACTCTAGTAAACCGATTATTTTCAGCAGCCCAAAGAAGTAATTTGCTTGGATCCTACTCCATTTTTTTTTCTTGCAATTGATATGACTCCTCACTTTTTCATTTTGTTCCTCATCTTCATCAGAATTGCCTAACTAGAGACTTTCAGTGCCAGTGGGAATAAGGTGTCCATGTATTTCCCCAATAGTTTATATTGGTTGAACTTGTGAGAGAAATGCAGTGAATTTTCTGCATCTGTTTCTTTCATGATGATTTATTTTCTCTTTTTCCATTTTTATTATTCTAAGTCATTCTAACTGGAAAGTAGGGAATTGATGGAGAGCAGAGGAAAGATGTTCCTCCGTATTCAAAGGTACAGACTGTAAATTAGGATCAGTGTTGTCTTTATGTGCAGCTTCTTCTAGGAATGAGAAAATAGAAGGTGGCTCAGTGGTAGAGTGCTTGCCTTGCATGTATGAGCAACGGCAGGTCATTTCCACTTTGCAGCCTTGTCATTCAGACTCAAGGTGCAAAGAAAAAAAACGTAATACTCCAGCCCTCTGAAGTTCTCCACGTTTTGTGGTATCCTACATTTTTTCTTCTTGCAAACCCTCAGGGCCTAGGATCCCAGGATTGGCTAGGGGTCCAGAGACTGCACCATAGCCTAGGGTGATGGAAGCTGAGTCAGTGTTGCCACGACCTGAGTTCAAGCCCCGTGGTTGGCAAAATAAAGTATAAATGAAAAATTAATTATTTATTTAACTAAATTAAAAAAGAAATGATGGCCCCTGATTTGGAATTTCTGCCAGTTTCCTTCTTGGGATTTGAACTCAGGGTCTTGGTAAATCTGTAGCGATGTGAGGGAAGGTGCAGAGTTGCCACTACTTGAGTTCAAACCCCGTGCCAAGCCAAAAATTAAAAAAAAGTCACTGAGCTAGGCAGGGGGAGTAGTTGTGGAGATGGGAGGGGAGGGATGGTAGGGGGAAAACAAAAGAAGAGGCAACAATGCTCAATAGGAAAGGAACTCATTACCTTGATCATGTAACTGTGATAACTCTGTACAACATTGTTGCAATAAAAGTGTACAAAAAAGAAACAATGTAGTGCTCAGAGAAGCACTTTGGGGGTAAGGTAAGGATATCTGAAAAGCTGTACAAAATTCTACACTGCGTTTTTTTTTTTACATGTTCTGTATGGAACTGAATGAACATAACTGCTTTCATTAAAAAAAAAATTAAGCCACAGTCTTGGAACTGGGGCCAGTATTTCTGTAATTACTGTGATTTGATCTCACCCTCCAGGTAACTCTTTTGCACCATGGGTGAAGGCGAAGCTTACTTTGAGGAAAACAAATTCAGGCTAGAGTACTGAGGGCCCAAATGAACGCCCTGCAATTGGAAAAATGTTTCTATACATGTGTAATATATGATATATAATTACATATGTATGTTTATTACATATTATTATTTTATTACTGATTTTGTATTTTATTTTTTATTTGATTCATTTATTGTTTATTGTATTTAGTATTATTATACACATAATATTTAATACATGTTTTACATCTATTTTAAAATGATTCACAATAATTTAGGATATTGACTCATTTTCATTTATACTTTATTAAGTGTTGAAACATAATACATAATTAAATGGAAGCATTTGTCAGTCTTCACATGTTTAGAGTCTCTCCCACAGATGAGCTTTGTCTTCTTTATCTTTGGACACCTTCCTATAGGGATTTCTTTAGATGATTTATAATCAGAGGCCTTTTCTTGAGGATAGGCAAGTTGAGGGATAAAATTGTAAGGGTGGGGCTACAAATGTGACTTAGTTGTAAGGAGCTCGCTCAGCATGCATGAATGCCATGGTTTGAATCCTCAGTGCCACATACTCAGAAAAACCCAGAAGCTGTAGAGTGGCTCAAGTGGTAGAGCTCTAGTCTTGAGAAAAAGAAGCTCAGAGAGAGTGCCCAGGCCCTAAGATCAAGCCCCAGGACTTTCAAAAATAATAGGCCAGATGCTGGGGGCTCACACCTGGAAAACTAGCTTCTCAGGAGACTGAGAGCTGAAGACCACAGTTCAAAGAAAGGCTAAGCAAGGAAAGCCTGTTAGACTCTTATCTCCAATGTACCACCAAAAGACACTGTGGCTCAAGTGGTACTGTTTGCCTTGAGCTGAAGGGCTCAGGGACAATGCCCAGGCTTGAGTTCGAGACACACAACTGGAAAAAAGTGAGGGTTAATCAAAGTACTTTTCCTATTTGCTAATTAAGAGAACATTCTCTGGAAAATGAACGCTGATGTATACCAGAACCTTGAGTCAGAGCTCAAGGTTCAAGTTTAGTAGATCCATATGCCCAGCCTCTGGGACTCTAGCATTATAACCTTGTGTGCTACAGAGTTCTGAAAGGTCCAATGTTGAAAGGGTTAATATGCTCCCCAAGCCCTTTGTGATAAGCAGTTGACTTGTACTAACAATATCATTACAGTTCTGAACCTAGCAGAGAATCAGTAGCTCACGCCCATCACCCTAGCTTAGGAGACAGGTCTCAGGATCACAGGGTAAAGCCAGCCAGAGTAGGAAATTCTATGATACTCTGACTTCCACTTCTGAAAGGTCAGATGTTCAAGAGCTTCCTGGGTTTCCCTTGGTGATGAGAAGCTACTTGCACTCTAAATGTTCTTGGAGTTCTCAAGCTATAGTAACAGGAAAGAAACATTATTGACCCATCCTGGGTTCAAATGAAGTTCTCAGGATCCAAGCCCTAGCCCTGTTAGCAAGAAAAACTCCATGTAACACTGTATTTGAAGGACAGAAAATAGTTCCAAAAACCAGGCTAGGTGAAGAGGCCAAGGACTGCAGGATTAGGAGGCAGAATGTACACACTCAACAGGGAAGTGAGCTGCAAAACCACTTCATTCATTCCAGGCACAACCAGCAACGGGGTGGGGTGGGACTTCAAACATTTGTTAGAGTTACACCAGGGTCAAGCTGTTCTCAGTCTCTTCAAACAATGACTGATTAACCTTCCTCCCTCAGGTGAAGGGTGCCTCCAGCTATCTTTAGGTTACCAATAGAGAGCCAGTTTAGTGTGTGAGTGTGGGTGTGTGTGTGGGGGGGGGAAACAGAGTTGAAAACCCTGATCTCTGATTTTAAGGAGTGGTTTTTTACTCTTCATCTGTCACATTTGAAGGTCCTTCTTCTACTTCGGTGAGTCCATTCTCCTTCCTTCCTTCTGCACATCATTAATGCTAATCCCCAGTCCAAGGAGTGGCAGGGCCGTTTCTCTTCTCTCTCCAAGCACTTTAGTTAGAACCTGGCTCTTCCCTCTTGGCTATGGGGCCTTCAGCTACCTGAGAAGTGGGAGAGAGACAGTCTTCCTGCTCTATGATTATGTGAATGCGATGCTGGTATCCTGGCACACTGCAGAAGGCCTCATGGTTGGGAAGTAATCCCTTCGTCCCTCCTGAATTCCAAGACCAGATTCATCTATCACCTTTCTCTCTCTCTCTCTCTCTCTCTCTCTCTCTCTCTCTCTCTCTCTCTCTCTCTCTCTCTCTCTCTCTCTGTCTGTCTATCTATCTATCTATCTACCCACCCACCTACCTACCTACCTATCTCTTTGCCAGTTATCGGTTGAACTCAAGGACTGGGCACTGTCTCTAGTACTCTACTACTTGAGCCACAGCACCAATTCTGGCTTTTTCTGTGTATGTGCTACTGAGGAATCGAACCCAGGGCTTCTTGCATGCTAGGCAAACACTTTCTCACTAATCCACATTCCCAGCCCCCTCATCTTTTTCTTAATTGTAGTTTTTACATATGTAGGCTGCCATTTTTTGGTCCCCAAGTTAATTTTTCTGAATACCAGTTACTTCTAAGAAATTTGATCTTGTCTTCCCCTGCCTGATTTGTGATTGTTCCTGTATTGGCCTCATAATAAAATGTAAATAAACCTTGCTGAGAGCCTAAGTGTGCATCATATAAGGACACAGGCCTAGAACCCTGGAAGAGAAAAGTGATGGGCCTGAAATGAAGAATTATGATGCAGAATATGCAACAGGCATCTCTGAAAAATAAATCAGTAAATAAAAGCAGAAGCATTTTATATAGTCTGTTTGCACTCCGGGAGGTAAAATACACACATAAGTATGTAAGGCACTGATACTTAACTTGGCCTTCTCTCTTTGAATTTTTTTGTGGTCATCCGAGGGTTTAAACTCAGGGCCCTATGCAATCCTGAGTTGTGTTACTCAAGGCTGAGGCTCTACCACTGCCAAAGCTCCACTTCCAGCCATCTGGTCAATAAAAATTGGACATAAGCGCCTCCCAGGTTTTCCTGCCTGTTCTGGCCAGTATCTCCTGCTTGGCTTTCTCTCTCAAAGCTGGAGCTCTACCCTTTGGGCCACTGCTCCACTTCTGGTTCTCTGGTGGTTTATTGGAGAAAAGAGGCTCACAGACTTCCTGCTCAGGCTGGCTTTGGACGGCGATCTCCTGAGGAGGATTCAAGCAACTTTAATCAGGGATTCGCTGAGGAACTGCTCCACACAAAACTTTAGTCTAAATCTCAAGAGGTACTAGAGAAAAACAGAAACAGAAAGATGCTTCAAGTGTGTTCTAGATAATTAAGGTTGGAAACACTCATAATTATTAGGTCATTTTATAGGCAAAAGGAGCACTGAAGACTGCATGAGGATGGTTCCAGCTTTCAATCCACTCATCCTGAGAGAGTAAATTTACTGCAGCTCAATGCTAAGTGACCGAACTGGCATGTCCTGTGCACATTTGCTCCCAAATCCTGGAACACTCATTTCTCACTTTTGGCTGCAAACCTGTGATCAGAGAAGATGAGGAGAGAAAATCGTTCTCAAAGAAAGCAGCTATAAAGAGCATTGGGTAGTTTACTTATAAATTCAAACCAATGGAGTGACCCTTTTAAGAGGTCAGCTTGTCCAGAGTAAAAAATGAAGAAGGAAAGAAAGGGAAGTGCCAGTGGCTGCTGACTGTAATCTCAGCTCTGAGGAGGCTGAGATGTAGAGAGCCTTAGTTTGAATTCAGCCAGTATTAGAAAGTCCATGACACTGTTATTTCTAAGAGATCACAGAAAAGCCCAGATGTGGGGCTGAGACTGAAGGTTAATGCAATACCATTGAGCAAAAGCAGCTCAGGGACAATGGCTAGGCTCATAATCCCACCCCAGGACCTGCCCCCGCAAAAAGGGCCTGTACCTCCATGTCTTTGCGTATGTATGGATGTATTCCTTTAGGTGTAGCTCCAGAGTAGCTATAATGACCAGCACCAAACTAGGAAATTTGTTTTTAATACAATGATTAAATAGCATAGAGAGTGCTTTTGAAACAGTGCATGTTCAGGGACTCCCCTCACTGTTCCCAGTGTTACCTGAGGGTTTCTACCCACCCCATGCTGTGGGACGAAGCCTCACTCATTGTCTGAACAGGCAAACAAAAGGCCTCACTCCTGTACAGCTGTGTGACAAACAACTGCATCTGGGCCAATTATTGAGGATGAGTGTGGGTAGGCTCTGAAGGCCAGGAGAAAAAGGCCTCTTTGTACCCCAAGCTATCTCTCTCACCAGTCCTCTGTTTGATAGGATGCCTTCATTTGTGTAACCTCCCTTGGCAGGCCAAGTTCCCTGCACTTATCCTGCCTTTGTGAAACTATATTCCGGTGTTCAGATGCAGTGCTCAATATAATTCAGGAGTCCTTCTGCAAGAAGACTAGGACATTGAACCTAATGAAATGTTTAATTGCAGGCGATGATGGGCCTATGATACCTCTCCTAGGTTTCTGGAACCTTGGGAAATCCAAGCACATGTCGGATATCACAAAGCTTCCTGTCATCTAGGGCTGGTGAAGCTTATCATGTTTTGAAACATTTGACCTCTCCTAGTTGGGCCCTGGGTGGCTAGGTTTTGGGGTTGAACACAGGGCCTGGGTGCTGACCATGAGCTCAGTGCAGAAGGCCAGTGTTTTACCATTCTGTGTCTCAGCTTCACTTCTGGTGTGTGTGTGTGTGTGTGTGTGTGTGTGTGTGTGTGTGTGTGTGTGTGTTTGTATGTGTGAGTGTGTGTGTCCCTGTGTGCGTGCATACACTAGTCCTGGAGCTTGAACTCAGCACTGTACCTTGTTTTTCTTGAACAAGGATAGCTCTCTCCCACTTGAACCCCAGAGCTACTTCAGGCTTTTTTCTAGTGAAGTGGTCCTGAGAAATCAAGCCCAGGGTTTCATATATGCAAAGCACTCTACCCCTAAGGCACAGTCCCAGCCCTCTACTTCAGGTTTGTTAGTTTCTGCTTTTTTGTTGTTGGTGGTGGTAGATGATGTATGGGTCTGCGTACTGTCCCTGAACCCTTCAGCTAAAGTCTGGTGCTCTACCACTTGAGCCACAAAGCCATTTCAGGTTTTCTGGTGGTCTATTGGAGCTAAGTGTCTCAAGGACTTTCCTGCCCAGGCTAGCTTTGAACCATGATCCTCAGATCTCATCCTCCTGAGTAGCTAAGATGACAGGCATGACCAAAAGTACCAACCTTCCACTTGAGGTTTCTTAGTGGTCAATTGGACATAATAGTCTCATAGGACCTTTTTTGTCTGGGATAGTTTGGAACCCAGATCCTCAGATCTCAGCTTCCTGAGAAGGCAGCTATCGACCCCTAGGTCATGGCACTCTGGCACTCTGTAGCAAGGGGGTCCGTGGTTCCACATGGTGGAGTGGTAGCCATTTGCCCAAGAAGTAAGGGTCAGATCCTAGGCACTGAGTTCAAGGTTCATGACTGAGCCAAAACAGAACAAAACCATTGTCTGCTGTAGACAACTCACTAGTCTTCAGTTATACATAATTTTGTCCCTGCCATGGAGACATATCTGATCTCAAAATTCTTGTCTGCATAATCATCTCAGTGTGTAGCTCTTACAAGGATCCAATGAAAGAATGTATCCTGAGAAGGACACAGCACATGGCACTCTTCGCAAGACTCAGCACACAGCATCCTGTGAAAGACTCAGAACACAGTACCCAATGAAGGACTCAGCACACTGCACCCTGTGAAAGACTTTGCACATAGCTCCCTGTGCAAGACTCAGCACAGAGCACCCTTTGAAGGACTCAGCACATAGCTCTATTCCACAAGCTGTCATTAGAATTAGGGAAATTTTAGAAATATACTGTGACATCATGAATATTGTGACATCACATTGCTAGATGTAATGACTGTTGTGTCACATTGTCACATCACAAATCTGTTCTGACTTCATCACATTTGTGCCAACAAATGCGTTTGGAATCCTCACAATCCCATTCTAAACTTATATACTCATTGTGAGTTAATGACAATTGAGGTCTGGAATGCCATTGTAACATCAGCAATCTACTGAGACATCACAAAAGTATTTTGAACTCATCACTATTATGGCATCACCAACTAATTGTCACATAACACTCTTATGACATAATTTGACATCATATTGCAATTGTGATATTACTGTACCATCATGCTTTCACAAATCTATTATGCCCTCATCACATCTTAGAATATTCATGGTCTTTGGGATATCAAGCTATTTCTATGAACGTGTATCATTGTGAACTTATAGCAATTGAAATTTGAAATAAGATGTGATATTACAAACTAACCTATTTTTATATCATTAACATTTTGAAAACTGAAACCTGTTAGGAATGCTAGCACTTTTGACAAAAAATATGGCCTTTGTGTCATCACAGTTCATTTGAGTATGTCATTATGATTTCATTCTCTAACCTCACTATAAACTAATGGCAATTAAGATCTGACATGCCATTTTGACATCACAAACACTTTGTGACATCATCACCAATGTGACATCAGACTGTCGTTATGACACGATCAGCTCATGGTGACATCGCCAAGCTACAGTGACTTCATAGCATTATGACATCGCATTGCCATTTTGCTGTAATAGAGACACTGTGAATGTATATCCTTTGATTTGATAATATTTCAAATGTGGCATATCAGTTGATATCAGAAACACATTGTAACCTCATAACCATTGTAACATTATAAACCCTGTGTGACGTCATAACAGTGTGATGTCACATTGTTATTATGACATCTTTAGCTTATGGTGACATCACAAAATGACAATGACATTATAGCATTTGCCATTATGTCATTGTGACATCATAGTTACATTATGAATGCCTAATCTGTGATTTCATTGTATTTGAAATTTGGCATATGGGTTGATATCAGAAACTCATTGTGATGTCATAACCATTGTCACATCAAAATCCCTTTGTGACATCAATTTGGCAATGTGCCATCACAATGGCAATGTGATGCTACTAAGGCACTGTGATATCACAATGGTCATGAACTCACAATGGGTTTCTGATATCACCCAACATGCCACATTAGAAATAGAATCAAATAACATAATAGGCAAACACAACGTGTATATGACATCAAAATGACAATGCAGTGTTACAATGCTATAATGTCATTGTAGTGTTACATGTCAAAATGGGCTGATGGTGTCATAATGGCAACATGATGACACAATTATGATAATGTCAGAAAAGATTTGTTATGTTTCAATGGTATATATGATGTCAGTTGTCATTAGTTCCCCATGAGGATATGGATACAAAAAAAGTTCTGTGATGTCACAGAGATCACGTGTGCTTTCAAATGTGGTAAGAGGTCATAATAGATTTGTGATGGCACAATGTGATTCATAATGTCACAATGGAAATAAGATGTCACAATGGAAATGAGATGTCTTATTGTGTTTTTGATGTCACAGTGGTGATGAGGTCACAATGGTTTTGTGATGTTAGTTTATTTGTAATATCAGAATGATATATCTAATTTCAATTACTCATAATTCAATGTGAGAATACCAGGTGATAGAAGAAGCTTCATAGTATGCTATGACATAGGTCATAGCATGTAAAAACCCAATAGGACAGTGATTTCACAATGACAATGTGATGTCTCAACATCATGTTATAATAATGTTTTGAGTTCACAATTGGTGACGCCATACTGATGAGGGGTCACAATATATTTGAGATGTCCCAAGGGGTTGGTGATGTCACAATTGCTTGTAGGATCTCAGTTGTCATTAACGCACCATGAGTATATGAGTTTGGGAAGGGATTCTGATGTCACCAAAGTATATGTAGTCACAAAGGTGAAGAACTAACAGGTCTGAGATGTCCAAAGTGACACAATGGTTATGATGTCCAGTGGTGTGATATCATGATGTTACACCGGATTTTAGATAACTCATGTTATACCTGAAATATGATTTTGAACACAGATTTTTCAACTCACAAAGGGCCTAAGATATCACAATGGCATGTCACAAAAATTATGAGGAGAGGAGAGGTATTTGATGTCACAGTGGGTTAATGATATAACAAAGGCAATACACTGTGACAAAGAGATTTGATGTCAAAAAGGTTATGAGTTCACAATGGTTTCCTGATATCAACTCACATGGCACATTTGAAATTGAATGAAATCAAAAAATAAGCATTCACAATGGGTCTATGACATGAAAATGACAATATGATGTCAAGGCAGCAATGTTTGATAGGATATGTACTCATTACCTTGCTCATGTAACTGCAATCCCTCTGTACACTATGCTTACAATAAATAATACACAGAAGAAAAAAAAGAAAAAATGGTATGGTGTCATTGGGGTTTGGTGATGTCACAATGAGATGATGATGTCATGATGACAATGTGATTTCACAGTCATAATTATTGCTCAAAGTATTTGTGATGATACAATGCTATGTGTGATCACAATTTTCATTAGGTCACTATGAGGATATGGGTACACAAAGAGTCTGTGATGCCACAGAGGTCATGTGTTTTTGTAAAGGTGCTGAGAGTTCACAATAGCTTTATGATGTCACAATGTGGTTGTGAAGGCACAACAGCAATGTGATGTCACAATGGGTTTGTGATGTCACAGTTGTGATGAGGCCAAATGAGTTTGTGATGTCACTATGAGTTTGTAATATCACAATGACATGTGTAATTTCAATTTCTACTAGTTCACAATGAGGATACAATTTCGAAGAAAGAAATTTAAGCTCAAAAGACCTTGAGTTTTTTTTATCATAACTTGTGTTTTATGTTGCCATTAGGATATTTTAGGCCTTTAGTAAGCTTATAATGTTTTCAAACTCATAATAATTCAGGTATGATATATGATATTCGAAATTGACTGTGACACCATGAACATTGTGACATCACATTGATAGATATCAAGAACACCATGGTATCACATTGTGAACTCACAAATCTGTTAGGTCTTCATCACATTTGTGCCAATACATGACTTTGGAGATAATACAGTCCCTTTGTGAACTCATATCTTCATTGTGAATTTATGACATTCAAGATCCGGCATGGCATTGTGACATTTCCAACCAACTGGGTCAACACAAACCTATTATAGTTCTAATAGCCATTGTGGTAGCACAATCCCTTTGTGATCCCACATTTCCATTGTGATATCACTAACCCACTGTGAAATTCCAATCCTCTCATACCCAATCCAGGAATGAAATGTGATACCTGAATTCAGTGTGACATCTAAATCATGGTGACATCACACTGATAGATGCTATGAGTATTTTGTCACATTCTGACAACACACACCTGTTAGGACTGCATCACTTTTGAGACAACGCATGCCTTTGGAGACATCACAGACCCTTTGTGAGCTCATATACTCAATGAGAGTTAATGACAAATGAGATCACATGTGTCATTTTGATATCACCAACCTATTGTGACCCCTCATACCTCTTGTAAATTCATCACCAGTGTGGCCTCACCAATTGTGATATCAAAACATTATTAAGTCATCATATTGCAACATCCATTCCATTGTTTTTCAAAAATCTAGTATGTCTTTATAGCATTTTAGAAAATTCATGGACTTTTTTATTTCAGTCTTCTTCTGTGAACTCATAGACTCATTGTGAAATAGTAGCAACTGAAATTGGACATGTGATTATGAGATGTGACTTCACAAAACTATTTGATTTTATCACCAATGTGACATCACAAACCCATTGTGAGCTTTCATTGCCATTTGACATCACTATCACATTGTGACATCCCAAACCTATTAGGACCTCTTAGCACTTTTGAAAAAACACATGGCCTTTGTAACATCACAATTGCTTTGTGTAACTATACCCTCATTATGAACTGACAATTGATATCAGACATGCCATTGTAACATAACGATCCCTTTGTGACATCATCAATGTGATATAACATTCTCTTTATGACAGCATCAAGTACTTTTGACATCACAAAACTACAGTGACAAGATAGCATTATGAGAACACATTTTCATTGTGATGTTATAGACAGATTGTGAATGTCTGTTTTTAATCTTTTGTGTGTGTGTGTGGGTCGTAGAGCTTGAAATCTGAGCTTGGGTGCTCTCCCTGCCCTTCAGCTCTAGGCGAGCACTCTATCGCTTGAGCCACAGCGCCACTTCTGGTTTTCTAGTGTTTTTGATTGGATAGAAGAGTCTCATGGACTTCCCTGCCTGAGCTTGCTTTGAACTGTTATCCTCAGATCACAGCTTGCGGAGTAGCTAGGATTACAGGTGTGAGCCACCGGCGCCCAACTTTTTCATTGTATTTCAAATTTGACAGGTGTTTAGATATCAGAAACATAATGAGACCTAATAACCATTGTAGCATCATAAATCAGCAGTGACATCAAATTGTTATTATGACACTATCAGCTCATTGTGACATCATCAAATGGTAATGGCATCATAGCATTATAAATCACAGTGACATTGTTACATCATAGATGTAACAGTGTGAAGGCCTATTCTAGGAATTCATTCTATTTCTGAAATCCATTTTGACCATATAACCATTCTGATATCACAATCCTTTGTGACATCGCATTGTCATTGTGATATCATTAACCTGCTGTGCCATCACAAACCAGTCCTGTCATAAGTTTTTTGACATGTTGCCATTGTCATATATTAGGCCCTTTGTGAGTTTATAATCTGTTTTCAATCTCATATTTCTGGTATGACATGTGATATCAGAAATCCCCTGTGACATCATACTGCCAGAGGTCATGATCATTGTGTCACATTGTGATAACACAAAACTGTTAGAACGGCATCACATTTGTGACAACACATGTTTTTGGGGACATTACAGTCCCTTTTTGAATTCATATATTCATTGCCAATTAATGACAATTGAGATCTGCCATGCCACTCTGACATCATGAACCCATTGTGACATCACAAACTTATTGTAACCTCATCACGAGAATGGCATCAACAACTAATTGTGGTCTTAAAGCATTATTTTGACACGACATTTTGGTATTGCCATCACTGTCCCATTGTGTTGACATTGTGGTATTGTGATATCACTGTCCCATTGTGTTTTTCAAACCTATTATGGCCACATCACATCTTTGAAAATTCATGGCCTTTGAGACTTCAAGCTCTTTCTGTGAACTCGTGTACTTATGACCTCTAAGGCGAGGAGAAAAACCATCGAGTCACATTTAATATAATAAACCAATTTACACTAGAAAGGGGACTGTGATTACCTTATCCTGGACTTGATACCCAGGTCCAAGAACAGCCTTGACCACTAAACCTCAGACCTCCAATGGGCACCCTTTCTTAATTGGTCTGCAAACCAACATCCAAAAAATTATCTCCAAAGCTCCAAACTTCAATGGGCAAGGCTTTTTACTTTTCCATTCCTCCCTCCTTCGCCACAGACCTGTCCTTCCTTCCTGGTCTTCCCCTTTTTCCCTTCCACCACTTCCTTCTTCTCTTCAGGCCACTCCACTCTCCACAGGCTTGCCCTACTCTGCCCCAGTGACCACTTGCCAAATTTCTGCTGTCCTTCAACTTCCTCCCTTCTCAGGTTTTTTCCTTCCTGCTGTCCTACCACTTTCTTCCATCCGAGTCGCTACCATTTTTATTTCCCCTTCTAGTGCTCAGAAAATGCAACCTGTATATAGATTGTAACCCTCCTCACTCCAACGGGTCTCCTGCCTAACAGTTTTCAACCATCACTTCCCAAACTGCCCAATGCTCAATCACTTCTTGACAGCTCACCATGTGAGGTTTGACACCTCCACCCTTGGCAGCATTCCCCATACTCTCCAGTGGGCCAGGCCAAGAATTTAAAATGATTATCAGCTCCCACAGATAATTCTGGCCCCACTGGTTATTACAGTATCCTCATAGTGAATTAGAAGAAATTGAAATTGTATATGTCACTGTTATATTACAAACTTGATGAGACATCACTATCCCATTGTGACCTCATCACCGCGGTGACATTACAAACTCATTGTGATATCACATTACTATTGTGCCAAAATGATCACATTGTGATATCCCAAACTTATTATGATCTCAAAAGCTTTGAAAAAAGCATGGCCTTTGTGATATCACAGGCCTTTGTGTACCCATATCATTTTGAGCTGACAATTGAGATCAGACATGCCATTTTAACATCTCAAAACCTTTGTGACATCATCACGAGTATAACATCACATTGTCATTATGACAACATCAGCCCATCGTGACATCATAAAACAACAATGACATCATGGCATTATGACACCACAATGTCACTGTGATGTCACAGATACATTGGAATGCCTATTCTGTGATTTCATTCTATATCAAATGTGGCAGGTTAGTTGATATCATACATACATTGTGACCACATTACCATTATGACATCACAATACCTTGATGACAACATATTGGCATTATGATATCACTAACCCACTGTGACATCACAAAACTGTCCTATGCTCATAAATTTTTTGACATGCTGCCAGTGTGTTATCTTTGGCCTCTCTAAGTTCATAAATTGTTTCCTTTGTTTTGTTTTTTTTTTTTGGTACGGTCGTGGGGCCTGAACTCTGGGCCTAGAAACTGTCCCTCAGCTCTTCAGCTCAAGGCTAGCGCTCTACCACTTGAGCCACAGCGCCACTTCCGGCTTTTTTTTCTGCTTATGTGGTGCTGAGGAATCGAACCCAGGGCCTCATGCATGCAAGGCAAGCTTTCTACCACTGAGCCAACTTCCCAGCCTTCATAAATTGTTTAACTAATAATACATCAGGTATGACGTGTGATATCAGAAATCCACTGTGACATCATGACCATTGTGACATCACACTGCCAGATGTCATGACCACTGAGTCACATTGTGACATCACAAACCTGTTATGACTCATTAGACTTGTGCCAATATATTCCTTTGGAGAAATCATTAACCCTTGTGAACTTATATATTCATTGTCAATTAGAGATCTGGCATGAGATTGTGACATCACCATCCCATTGTGAAATCACAAACCTATGTGACCTCCTCACCTGTATGGCATCACCAACTATTTGTGACTTCAAAAAAAATACTATCTCATGTAATGGTAACATCACATTGTCAATGGGATTTTCACCATTGCTTTTTCACCAATCTATTTTTTCCTCGTATTTTACAAAATTCATGGCCTTTCTGACTTCTAGCTCCTTATGTGAACTCGTATCTTCATTGTGATCTAGTAGAATGAAATTGGACATGTAATGGTGATATTACAAATTCATTGTGACATCACTATCCATGTGTGACCTTATCACCACAGTGATATCACAAACCCATTGTGACATCACATTACCACAGTGATATCATGATCACCTCATTACATCCCAAACCTGTTGTGACCTCTTAGCACCTTTGAAAAAGCACATGGTGTTTGTGACATCACTTGCCCTTTGGGTAACCATGTCTTCATTGTGAACAAAGGACAACTGACATCAGGCATGCCATTGTACCATTACAAATGCTTTGTGACATCATCTCGAGTGAGATCACATTGTTATGATACCAACAGCCCATTGTGACATCCCAAAATGACAATGACATCATAGCATTATGACATCACATTTTCATTGTGAGGTCATAGAGACAATGTGATTGCCTATTCTGTGATTTCATTCTATCACAAATGTGGCATATAGGTTGATTTCAGAAACCTATTGTGACCACATCACCATTGTGACTTTACAGTCCCTTTGTGAACTCATATTGACATTGTGATATTATTAATGCAATGTAACATCACACACCTGTCTTGTCCTCATAAATTTTTAATAAGCGACTACCTTGACCTGGGCTGGATGCCCAGAGCTAAATTCAGTCTCAACAATGAACCTGTAGACCTCCAAAGAGCAGTTCAGCCATTTCTAACTGGTCTGCAATCAACCAAGCCCCAAAATAATGAACTCCAAACTCCACACTTGGAAGTACAAGGCTTTTTCCTTTCTCTTCATTCTCCTTCTCTACAGATCTGTCCTACCTTTCAGGTCTTCTCATTTTTTCCTTCCACTGTTCCATTCTTCTCTTCAGCTGTTCTGCTCTTGACAGGCCTACCCTGCCTTGTCCAGGTGGCCAGTTGCCATCCTTCACCACCTGCTCTCCCTCAATTTCCTCTCCTCCCAGGTCTTTACCCTCCTGCAGTCTCATCACTTCATTCCTTCCAGGACTTTTCCCTTTTTCTCTCCCCTTCTGTTGCTCTGAACATGCAGCCTATATATATAGGCTGTGCCCTTGGCCCACTGGAATATATTTCCTGCATAAGAGTTTTCAATCAGAACTTCCCAAATGTCCCTGCCCAATCACTTCTTGGCAGCTCACCATGTGCGGCTTGACATCCTATATCCTTCAGCAGCATGTCCTTCCCCCTGCAGTGGTATGCACTCCCTTCTCCAGTGGTCCAGACCAGGAGGCTATGATGACTATCTGTTCCCGTGGATTATAGGGGCACTGCTGGTTATTACAGTGTCCTCATGGTGAACTAGGAGCAATTGAAATTGGACAAATAATTGTGATATTACAAACTCGTAACATAACTAACCCATTGTGACCTCATCACCACTGTGACATCACAAAAATATTGTGAAATCACATTGCTGTTTTGACACCAGGATCACATTATAACATCCCAAATCTATTATGACCTCTTATAACCTTTGAAAAAATACATAGCTTTGTGACATCACAGTCCCTTTGTGTACCCAAATCCCCACTGTGAAATATTAACAATTGAGAATCACATTTTAAATCAAAAACAGTTTGTGAGATCATCACAATTGTGACATCAAATTGAAGTTGTGACACCATCTGCTCATTGTGAAATCACAAAACTAAAATGATATGATAGAATTAGAACTTCACATTGTCATTGTGACATTATAGACACAGCATGAATGCCTTTTCTGATTTCATTCTATTTCAAATGTGGCCTGTAGGTTGATACCATAAACAAATCGTGAACTCATAACCGTTGTGACATCTCAATCCCATTGTACATCACGTTGCCATTGTGATATCACTAACCCACCATGACATCACAAACCTATCCTGTCATCATACCTTTTGTGACATGCTGCAATTCTGATACCTTAGGCCTTTTTTGTCCTCATAATCTGTTGTCGACCTCATTAGATTTTACATATGACATTTGATATCACAAATTCCCAGTGACATCATGACCATGGTGACATCACACTGCCAGATGTCATAACCATTTTGCCAAATTCTGACATCACAAAACTTTTAGGATTTCAATATATTTGTGACAACACATACTTTTGGAGAAGCCGCAGTACCTTTGTGCACTCATATACTCATTGTAAGTTAAAGACAACTGAGAACCATCATGTCGTTGTGACATGCCCAACACATTGTGACATCACCAATCTTTTGTGAGTTCATCACCAATGTGGCATCATCAACTAATTGTGACACCAAAAGAATATTTCGACATGATGTAGTGAGTTGATATTGCCATGGTGATATCACTGTCCCATTGTCTATCCACAAACCTAATATGACCTCATAACATTTTTAAAAATTCATGTCCATTAGGAATTCAAGCTCCGTCTGTGAACTTTATGCACATTGTGAAATACTAGCAATTGAAATTGGACATGTGTTTGAGATATTACAAAATCATCATGACATAAAAAACCCACGATGACTTCATCACAACTGTGTATCATAAAGCTATCACGACCCATAAGTACCTTTGAAAACACACATGGCATTTGTGACATCACGGACCATATGTGTACCCATATCCTCATTGTGAACACATGACAATTGAATTCATATATGCCATTGTAACATCACAAATCCTTTTTGACCCCATCACCACATATTCATTATGACATCATTATTTCCTTGCAACATCACCAATTTACAGTGACCTTATAGCATTATGACATTATATTGTCATTGTGATGTTATAGACACATTGTAAATGCCTATTCTCTTATTTCATTCTATTTCAAATGTGGCATGTGGGTTGATATCAGAAAATCATTGTAATCTCATAAATATATGGCATCATAATCACTTTGTGACATCACAGTGCCATGGTGATATCACTAATACCCCATGACATCAGAAAACTGCCCTGAACTCATAAGTCTTGAGATGTGCTACAATTGTGATGTCTTAGGCTCTTTATAAGCTTGTAATCTGCTTTCAACCTTATAATATTTATGATATGTGACATCAGAAATCCACTGTGACATCATGATCATTATGACATCATACTGGCAGACATCATGAACATCGTGTCACTCTGTGACATCACAAGCCTCTTAGGCCTTCATCACATCTGTGACAACACCTGCCTTTGGAGATACCACAGTCTGTGAATTCTTATTCTCTGTGATTTCATGACAAATGGGATCCTTTATACCATTTGGATATCACCAACCAATTATGACATCATAGACCTACGATTACCCCTTATCTGTATGGCATCAACAAATAACTGTGACATCAAAACTTTTTGTGATGTCACAATATGAAACGATGATCATGACATCTGTCAGTGTGATATCAATATGGTCATGATGTCACAGTGGATTTCTGGTATCTCATGTCATACATGAAATATGAGGTTGAAAACAAATTATGAGGGCAAAAAGGTTTAAGATATCACAATGTCAGCATGCCACAAAAGTTATGAGGACAGGAGAGGTTTGTGATGTCATTTTGTGTTACTGATAGCAATACGGCACTGTGATATCACAAAGTGATTATGATGTCAAAATGGTTATGTAGGCACAAAAGTGCGTTTCTCATATCAACTGTGATACCACATTTGAAATACAATGAAATCACAGAGTAGGCATTCACAGACTTTATATAGGCTGCTTGTTCAGAGCAATAGAAGGGGAGAGAAAAAGGGAAAAGACCTGGAAGGAAAAAAGTGGTATGATAGCAGAAGGGGAAAGACCTGGGAGGAGAGGATGTTGAGGGAGACCAGGTGGTGAAAGATTGCAGCTGACGACCCAGGCAAAGCAGTTCAGGCCTGTGGATATTGGAGAGGCCTTAAGAGAAGAAGGAACTGGTAGAAGAGAAAAAGAGAAAGGCCTCGAAAGAAGTATAGGACTGTGAAGGAGAGACAAAGGGAAGGGGAAAAAAGGCCTGTCCTTTGATGTTTGGAGCTTTTGATATCATAATTTTGGGGTTTGATGGTTTGGAGAACATTTATTGTATTAACTGTGTCTCGATGAATTCTCTTGAACTATAGAGGTCCTAATTTTTGGAGACTCCATTGACATAATCCATTTGGATTGCATCAGGCCTTGGCCCCAGAGAAAAATCCTCATAGTAGAGAGTGTCAGCACTCAGGGTTGAGAGTCCACCTCGAGTGTCTGTCTCCAGAGGACCAACATGGACAAAAGTTATTTAGGTACCTCTAAGGATACGTCTGGGCAAGCTTGCCAACCTGTTTTGAAGACCCCCCTCTGGAGGTCAAATGTGGCTTCCATGGGAAGCCATCTGGAACCTCCTTTAGAGGTCATGTAGGGCTTCCTTGGGAAGCCATCTGGAACCTCATCAAAAGTACATCTGCGACTTCCTTAAGAAGCCATCTGAGACCTACTCTGGAGGTCATCTGGAGCCTCCTCCAGGGGCCATCTTGGACTTTCTCCAGAGGTCATCTGGGGCTTCTTTGGGAGGCCACCTGAGACCTCTTCAAAAGTGGTCATTGGGGCTTTCTTAAGAGGCAATCTAGGACCACCTCCTGAGGTCATCTGGAGCTTTTTTGGGTGGTCATCTCGGGTTACCTTGATGAGAAATATATGACCATCTTCAGACATCATCTGGGACTTCTTGAGAAGCCATATAAGACCTTCTCTGGACGTAATCTGTGGCTTTCTCAAGAGGGTTATCTGGAACCTCCTTTGGGGTTCATATGTAGCGTCTGTGAGTGGCCATCTGGGAGCTACTCAAGAAGTAATCTCAGCCACATTGAGAGGACATCTGGGACCTCCTTTGGAGGTCATCTAACACTTCTTTGGGAAGCCATTTGAAACCTCCATGAGAGGTCATTTAGGGCCTCCTAGGAAGGACATATGTGACATCCTCCAAAGATCATCTGTGGCCTCCTCAAGAGACAATCTGGGACATTCTCTCTGTCATCTGGGACCTCCTGTAGAGGTCAACATTGAGAAGTGTGGGGAATGTGGGTTGTCTGTGGCTATTGGTCTGTGTGTGTATGCTGATAGTTCTGTGTCCTGTATGCACCTCTGTTTACTCCTTTTCTCAGGATGGGAGAACAAGGCCTAAACTTACCATATCCAAAAAATATTCTCCCCCAGGGTTATAGAGTCCCTCAGAGGAAGATTCATTGATGTACTCTCTCTCCTGTTCTTTGCCATCAGCACCTCTAATGTTAAGTCCTCCCATACTAAAAGTGGTTACTTGTACCAGTCTGAGGTGGTACAATGTGGTATGTTACCCTTATTACCTTTGAGACAGGAACATGGAGGAGATGGTGGACAAACCTCATTTCTAATATATGTTCCCTTTACAACTAGTGACCTGTATAACTGGAAACAGCAAAATTCATCCTTTTAACAAAAAAAAGTTCTCATTACTTCATTAGAGACAGTAATTTTCACACACAAGCACATCTGGGATGAGTGTCAACCAATTTTACAGGTGCTTTTCACCTGGTAGAAAAGGGAGTGAATCCTGCTTCTTGACTTGAAGGTGGTCCTTGGACCAGAGAGTAGCCCCACTATTGAACCAGCAAGTCTTTCCACAGACTTACCCAAGCTGAGACTAACAGCAATCGAGGTATGGAGGTGCTTACCTATTATTGCCAGGTTCTGTTAGCAGGGATACCGCAGTGGCTAAAAAGCGAAATCATCAATCTAAGGTGAGTGAGATTGTACAGTTCCCCAGTGAGTACCCTAATGCTTTTCTGAAACTTCTCCCAGAAGCCTATAGGACCTATAGGCCTATAGATCTTAAATCCCTGGAGGGTGAAAGAGCCCTAAATAGGGCCTTTGTTACCCAGACAGCTCCAGATATTAGAAGAAAGCTTCAAAAGTCAGAAGGTTTTGAGGGGAAAGTTTATTCTAATTTGGAAGTAGTCGTCCAGAGGGTGTTTGCTAACAGACATACTCTGGAAAAAGAGTCTAAGAAGAGGGTTTGAGTTTTGGTAGGAGCACCAAAATAGGGATCGAGAAACCCTTGGCAAGGACAGTACAATTCATTTGCCAATGGCAATAGGGAACCTCTAGGCCTACATCAGTGTGCTTATTGCAAACAAAATGGACATTGGGAAAAGGAATGTCCAAGGAGGAGAAAGTTAGAAAATGACAAGTTAATTAATCACATTAACCACCTGGAAAATTTGTTCATATCTCTGGAGAAACATGCAAAGGAGCTTGGAGCTCCAACTATGTTCAATTTAAAAAGCAGCCCTTTTAACTTAAGAAATCTGGCAAAGAAAAAATTCACACCCTTCTATCTCAAAACATAGTCTTATAAAAGACTGAGTCTCCAATATGTGCCAGTCAAAACTCACCAAGAGATTAAAAGCACATAGAAGAGCACATTGGAGATAACAGAGAGAATTATTTGACGAGAAGAAAAGATTTGAAAAAATAAATTAGGAACTTGTGAGAGTCAAAAATGAGAAGAAAATCCTCAAAAAGATCCTAGAAAACACTCAAAATCAATTGAAATTCAAGTACATTAGCCTGGGTGAGCATGCGGCAAATTAGGGGACCACAGGTCAGAGGCAAACAGAAGCACAGGACAGCAATGCTGCCATCCTTGCTAACCACAAGTGAGGCCAAGAAGAGATCCTGATGCTGCATTAAGAAATCATCGCCATGAAAAAGGAACTGGACCTGATATACGAATGTATTAGGCTGAAGTACATGTCGATTATAAGCTTTGAAGAGTGTCACCAGTAATTCAAAGCAACAGAGAAAGAAGGAAAGGGTAGTTAGCAGAGAAGATGGGGAAGTGCTGTATCATAGAAGATGCGGTCATGAAAAGTGAACAGGAAAATATCAGGCTCAAGAAAGAGATTGTTTCTCTTCAGAAAGAGTTAAAGGACCACATGCTCTGACAGAGAATGCTGGGGAAAGGGAAAGAGCATTAGGAACAAACACAGAAGAGCTAAACAAACAGTTGGAAGATCTGTCACAAAAATACACTAAAGTGGAAAACTAGAAAGAGAAACTGCCAGAATAAAAAGCCAAAAAGACTGCTGAGATCTTCACCATAAATGTAATGCAGAAGCTTCGTGTCCCAGTGGAACAGGTGGAGGTGCAAAAACACCTCTCAATAGCACCTTTGTGAACTTAAGGGCGGAGTTGAAGTGCAAACAAAGGTGTTGTGAGAAGGAGCAGCAATTGGCCAGTCAAAGGAACTCTCCTGTGACCCTGCCAAAACACTTGCAGGTTAAGGAGCACATTGAGAAGGAGGGTGGGATCATGAAAGCAAGTTTGAGAGAAAAGGAGGAGAATAAAATGGAAGAAGTCTCCAAGGGTCAGAGTACTATACAGGAAGTAAAGAAACTAGAGACCCTAAGATACCGGGAAACATCTGAGCCGATCAGGTAGCTTGGGAGACCACTCTAAAACCAGTTGGTTCTCTAGAGCTACTAGTCGTTAAGATTAAAGGAAGAAGCAAAAACAGTGGTAATAAGTGTGCAAATGTTGATACTGAACTTGTGAAAATAGCATACAGGCTCAAGCTTTCTTTCAGTTTACATATAGATATTTTTACCCAGGTAAATTGAGCGAGGCCACTGCCTAAAACTTCTGAAAGCAGTGGGGCCTCAGCCTGACAATTCTTTGTAATGTGTGTAGGTAATTTCCAACAGGTAAATGCTGAAAAGCTGGAACCTATGGAAAGAATTGATATATGAGGAACCTCAGATCGTGAATTTGGGAAAGTGGACTCCACAGAGGTAACGCCTGGAAAGTATGAGTATTAGTGTCTGTTAGTAAGAGTGGACACTTTTTCAGGCTGAGCTGAGGTGTGTAATAATTCCTTGATTTGGCTTACCCTTAGCTTTAGGGTCCGAAGATGGCCCTGCATTCATGGTCCAAGTTCTCAATTATTAACTAACACCCTAGGAATAAATTGGAAGTTACAATCCATTTATAGACCTTAGAGTTCAAGGCACTAGAAAGAATGAATATGACCTTAAAGGAAACTAACTAAATTAAATACAGATACTGGCCACTGCTAGGTAAGCCTCCTCCACTTTGCTCTCCTTAGAGCAAGATGTAGCCTCTATGTTAAAGGATTTAATCCCTTTGAAATACTTTAGTGTAGACCACCCCCTTTGGTTCCTAAACTTGGGAAGGTTATATTAACAGAAATGTCTAACTACAGTTTGCAGGCATTACAACATATTCTTTTATGTACCTATCCTTTGGTAATCAAGGCCCCCTGGACACCTAAGAAAAACTCAACCTAAAGGGGAGGGGCCAATATGGTGATGGAACAGCAGGGAAATACCTCAGCTCTCTCCAACCAAGTGACCCACAAAAAAGGCAATTACTCAGAGAGATACAGGAAGTGAAAAAAGAAAAGGAAAAAACTACACAGACAGTAAAGTGGGAAGACCCTTCCCCCACCCCTTGTTGGTGATTGGGCTCCACACTAAGCAGCTTAAGTGATGGGATTTCATGCCAGGTTGCTTAAGTGGCCAGGCTCTGTGGACCACACACTCACAAGCATCCCAAGGCTCTCAGAAGACTCCCAAGAGGTGGTGCCAACCTAGAGAATACAAGCAGAAATCTCAGAAGGCAGAGCCAGCAGGAAAACACCCCTCACCCTCCCTGACATGGTGCCTCTGCCTGGCTGGTACAAGCAGACCAATCCAGTCAGGAGCAGCAGCAGCAGCTGTCAGCAGTGGCGAATGACCCTAGGCTGGCAGCGTGGCACCTCTGTCCTGGTGGTATAAACAGCCTTGCCTAACCTGGAGAAGCAGTGGCAGCTGGCAGTGGTGGCAAACCACCCAGACTCCAGGCACAATGTCTCTTGGCACTAGCCCACAGGAACAGCCCAGACCAGCCCGGGTCAGCAGCAGTGAATGGGACAGCGACAGCTGCAGTGAACAACTCCAGATCAATGACGTTTGTGCCTCTCCGTACTGGCCTGCATAAGGAGCCCAGCCTAGCCTGAGGCAGCAGCAGTGGTTAAGACCTGACTCGTGATGGGGTGACTGTCTTGCATAAGACGGCCAGCTGATCTTGGGGAAGTGGCAGCATCTGGGGCAGTGGCAACAGCTGTGGCAGCAGTAGTGAACAACTCCGGACCTGTAGTGGGGTGCAGGGCTTCTCCATACTGGTTTTCATAAGCAGCCTAGCCCAGCCCATGGTGGCAAAGAGGGTGAACAACCCCAGACTTGAGGCAGTGTGTGGTGCTGAACAACCCCAGAAAAGCCTCATGAACTTTCCTGCCTGGACTGGCTTTGAACCTGAATACACAGATCTGAGTCTCTTGAGTAGTTAGAATTACAGGCATTCACATCAGCAAGGTCTTTTCTTGCCAAACCCCTAATTTTTTTCTAAAATAGATCATTTCTTAGTTAATACAAGGAATTTAAGCAAATACAGGAGAATCGACATAATACCCTGTATTCTATCTGACCATAGTGGAATCAAACTAATTCTCAATAATAAAGCATAAAGTAGAAAATATTTAAACACATGGAAATTAAACAGAACGCAGTTGAACAATACATGGGTCACAGAAGAAATTTAAGAAGAAATTAAAAACTTCCTACAATTCAATGAAAATGAAGAAACATCACAACGAAATTTAGGGGACACAGCGAAAGCAGTCTCACTGCACACATCAAGAAAACAAAGGCCGGACTTCGAAAATGGCTCAATGGTAGAACACGTGCCTTGCATGCATGAGACCCTGGGTTCGATTCCTTAGCCTCACATAAGCAAAAAGAAAAAAAGCCAGAAGTAGCGCTGTGGTTCAAATGGTAGAGTGGTAGCCTTGAGCTGAAGAGCTGAGGGACAACACCCAGGCCCAGAGTTCAGGCCCCATGACCGTACCCCCTCCTCCAAAAAAAAAAAAAGAAAAAAGAAAACAAAGACCAAGTAAACAATATTATGATGCAACTAAAGCTGCTAGAGAAACAAGAAAAATTTGAACCTAAAGTTGTTAGACAGAAAGAGATAACCGAAATAAGAGCTGAAATTAATGAGATAGAGACTAAGAAAATTATAAATACAATTAATAAAATAAAAAGTTGTTTTTTTAAAAAAAGTCAATAAAACTGAAGGACCACTCGCAAGAGTAACTAACAAAATAAGAGAGGAGACCCAAATCAATAATATCAGAGATATCACAGGAAAATTACAACAGACATCCAAGACATCCAAACAATCATAACAAAGTAATTCCAGACTCTACTCACAAAGAAGAAAACCTAGAAGAGAGGGATGAATTTCTACAGAAATACGCATTTCTATTCCCCCTTTCTTTTCAGCCATGCTTCTCTACCATGTATGGTGGGGGCAGCCGTTCAGTAAACAAACATCTTTTCCTGTCTGAATAGCATGTGGTGTTCTCTTCATTGGCTACCTGATGAAACCTACCTATTTAATATACCTTACATTTGGTGCCATGATTTGGATGAGGTTTTTGAGTTGGAAATGTTAGAATTTCCTAACCACTGCTTTTCTGTGAACCAAACTGCCTTGAGACTTTTAACCAATACTATTGCTGGCCTTCACATACATATCCACATCACTTTTCCAGTCTGGTGAGTGAAACTACTCTCTAAGGCTCTCTGTTGCTCAATCTCTTCGCAGATATGGCACCATGACAGAGAGCTCCTATGGCCTTTAGCCGAAAGGCTGGTCACCTACGAAGCTGAGGATGGTAGGTTGGGGCAGCTTGGACATTTCTCTCAAGAGGGCTCTGGAGGAAGTTGGGATGCCACTTCTGCCTGGTCAGCTCTCCTTCATTAACCAGACTGACTCTCCTACCCATTTACTGGGGTGCTATGAGTCATGCCCGAGCCTTGAAACCCCTCTGAAATGCCTCCTGTGCTCTCTGGATAGCCAGAGCACCTAATGTTTTAATGCTATTCTCAGATTTAGACAATTTTTGCCTCTGCAATGGTGCATGGTCAGAAGCCTGTTTACTTACAGTCTCTCTATGCTCTCTACTATTCATGTCCAACTTTCTATATCTCTCTCTTTTTTCTACAACTTTTTGGATTGTGTCCTGAAGAATGCCATATGGGCTGGGTCCCAGGGACCCCCGCTAGGTTCCCTCTCAAAGGCTTGCCAAACTAGGCTTGATATTGTTAAGGGTTTCTTTTCATTTTTTCAGAAATTCACCATCTTGAGTTCAACACATGGTGGGTTAAGTGTTTGGCCCCGTCCAACCCTTACCATTCCACCAACCTTACTACTTCTCCACCCATCGATTCTAATGTGCCTTTTCACAGTTGCTCTTTTCACAGACCCTGGTAACTGAGGCCCACCCATCTGATGTGCTTTGTTAGCAAAGATGTCTAAACAACGTTGTCAAAAAATTTAGGTTTTGCCTTTTGCCTTTTTTGTTTTGTGTTGTGTTCTAGTACTGACAACATGATTCTAAAATATTGGGCATATCTGTCCTAAGATTCTCTCATCTAATGAATTTGTTCATTGCAGAATATTTGGTCAATTCTTGATAAGGACCAGGTAAGCTCTACTTATTCTATTTGATCTCCTTGTTGCTTTAGTTGGAAATAACAAAGGGTTTTTGTGGCAAAGATTGCAGTTCAAACCATCCCGGGCTGAAAAATCCCTCAGACTCCATTTCTCAACTAACCTGAAACAGCCAGGCAAGAAGCATTTGCTCAAGCCTCTTATCTCTAACCAGCAAACACTGCAAGTGGTACTATAACTCAAAGTGGTAGAGTGCTAGAGCAGAAGTGCTCAGGCACTGTGAACAGGCCTTGAGTTCAAACCTCCTTGAATACCAACTGGGACAAACCAACCCAGCAACAAGCACTTAGACTCAGCCAGTCTGGGGAACAATGAAAAATGGAAAGGAGTAAGAGGAGATTATATTACATCATCCACGTTGTGCCTGCCCTTTCAAAATTAACCAGTGCCGGGAAATCAATAGAAGTAAAAAGACTGCCCATCAAATGTCAATACCTGTCTAACTTTCAACTGGAAAGGAATTTATATTCTTGCCTTTGTTACTTGACTTATTCTCTACCTAGTCACCAGATGTCAGAAATAGCTAGTGACATTTGTACCAACATTTTCAGCCCCAAGTCCTTCCTCTTGCTATTTATTTGCTCTATAGTATTTTTTTTCAGTCCCTCAAAGCCTGAGTCTTCTCCAGACTTCATCCAAGAGACTTGCCTCCTCTAGACTTCATCTAAGCACTCAATGCCCAAGTGACAGCTGTTTCCTGCTGCCTTCTCCTAGAGGGGATCATATCTCAGCCTTTTACCCCTACTGTTGACACCCGTAAAAACAGGATGTAGCCAGAGAGAATATTCGCCCTTTTTCATAATTATCAAAAGGCTGGAATATAAGTTCTGAACAGGGACACCTCCCTCCCTCTTGGCCCACTATCTCAGCCCACTATCTGTTACATAGATAACTGGCAGACCTGGAAGCAGTCACCTTCCCCTCCTTCTAGGTCACATCCTGGGCCACCTCTGGTCACATGCCTCCCATCAGACCTTAGGAGGGTCCCAGACCCTAAGGTCACATCTGGATCCAGTGTGGCCACACCCTTCCCCCACCTGGCCACGCGTCCTCCTGTCCCTGGCCTAGAAAAGTCCTGGCACAGAGGTGGGTCACCCCTTCCTTTTCAGCCATGCTTCCCAACCATGCATGGTGGGGGCAGCAGTTCGGTAAATAAATTCTATTCCTGCCTGAAAAATAAAAAATGTCCAAACAGAACCAAGAAGAAATAAATCAATTAAACATGTCAATAACATACAATGAGATAGTAGAAGTAATCAGAAGTCTTCCAACAGGAAAAGCCCTGGACCTGATGGATTCACTACAGAATTCTATATGGCCATTTTTTTAAATTTTTTATTTATTTTTTTATTGTGAAAATACTGTAAAGAGGGGTTACAATTAGATGAGAAGATAATGGGTACATTTCTTATCAAGCATTGTAGCCTCCTCCTTTGTTTCCCCTTCCCATCCCTTCCCAGCCTCCCCCCCGCCTGTCATCCAATCCTCCCCCACACCAAAGTTGTAAAGTTCATTTTCGACAACTTGTACTTCTCATTGTTTCAACAGGTCAATCTATATTGCCTTTAAAGAGGAACTAATACCCATAATCTCTAAGCTCTTCAGAGAAATAGAAACAGAGGGAGTAATCCCAAACTCATTCTATGAAGTCAATATCACCTTGATACCCAAACGAGGCAAAGACCCAACAAAAAAATAACTATACACCAATCTCTTTTATTAAGACAGACGCAAAGCTCCTCAATAAAATTGCAGCCAACAGAATCCCGAAACATAACAAAAAATCATACATTATAACCAAGTAGGCTACATCCCAGAGATGCAGGGATGGTTTAACCTATGTAAGTCAATAAATGTAATCCATCACATCAACAGATCCAAGGTCAAGAACCACATGATTATGAACATTGATGCAGAAAAGGTTTTAGATGAAATTCAGCATTCATTCATAGTAAAAGATATAGAAAAAATAGGAATATATGGAACATTTGATAAGACAATAAAAGCCTTACATGGCATATCAAAGGCCAATATTATACTTAATGGGGGAAAACTACAACCAATTACCCTAAAAACAGGAACAAGGCAAGGATGCCCACTCCCTCCACTCATCTTCATTATAGTTCTGGAATTCTTAGCCAGAGCAATAAGGCAAGAAGAAGACATTAAAGGGATCAACACAGGAGAGGAAGAAGATAAACTATCTATTTTTTCAGATAGCATTATTTCATAAATTAACGATCCCTAAAGCTCAGCCCCAAACTCTTAGAGCATATAAACCAATTTGGCAAAGTAGCAGGATACAAAATTAACCCACAAAAGTCAGTCGCCTTTCTGCAAACCAACAATGTACAAGCAGAAATGGAAATCAAGGAAACAACCCCATTCAAAATAAAAAAATATCTAGGAATTAAACTAACCAAAGATGTAAAGGGTCTATTTCATGAAAAGTATAAAAGCCTTAAAAATGAATCATAGAGTGTGAAGACTCAGGGTCTATGTTGAGGGGGCAGAATGATACAGGCTCCAACCTCAGGATTATATGAGGATTGTGTTTGGGATTAGGAAAGCTCTTGGCACGCCGTGATAGAGCGGGAAAAATATTCTCTTTCCCTATCTCAAAACACATGTCACAAACTCCTGGGAGCTGAGGAAGTAGCTCTTCTGCTTGCTTAAGCTTAGATGAACAGCTGGTCAAGCATTTTCCTGAGATTGGAGAAGTGGTTTGAGCTTGCTCTAAAATAGTTTAGATAATAATTTACCAAGACATTTTCTCATAGGTCAAGTAAAAATGTATCTGTTGAAATTTTTGTGTGAATGTCTTCTGACCAAATCTCGGCAAAGATCATGCTTGCTTGTCTTTAAATACCCACTAACAATAAAGCACAGCAGCCAGTGGCAATTGCTGTTTGCGCTCTGCATCCCCTGTGTCCTCGTGATTTCGTGATCCTTACCCAGGGACCCCAACGCACTAGACGTTGACAATAGAGGATACCAAGAAATGGAAAGATTTCCCATATTCCTGGATAGGCAGAATTAATATGGTGAAAACGGCCATACTGACAAAATTAATAAACATATTCAATGCTATTTCCATTAAATTTCCAGTGACCTACTTTTCTGAAATAGGGAATAATCCAAAAATTCATATGGAACAACAAAAGACCTAGCATAGCCAAAATAATTTTAGGCAAAAGCAAGAATGGAGGAGGGATCATGATACAGGACTTCAAGCTATACTATAGAGCCATAATAACAAAGACAGCTTGGTACTGGCACAAAAAGAGACCCAAAAATAAATGAGATAGGTTAGAGGACCCAGAAATATAGCCGCATATGGACAGTCAGTTGATATTTGACAAAGGAGCCAAAGACATACAGTGGAAGAAGCACAACCTCTTCAACTACTGGTGTTGGGAAAACTGGCCACATGCAGAAAACTGAAAGTGGATCCTAGCCTATCACAATGCCCTAACATCAACTCAAAATGGATTAAAGACCTTAACATCAAACCTGAAACTCTGAAACTACTGCAGGACTGAGTATGAGAGACACTTGAGCTTATAGGCATAGGCAGGAACTTCCAGAACAGATGCCCAAGGTCACAACAAATTTGAGAATCACTCGATGGGACTACCTTAAAATAAAAAGTTTCTGCACAGATAAAAAATAACAACCAGGGCTGGGAAGGTGGCTCAGTGGTAGAGCGCTTGCCTTGCATACTTGAGGCCCTGGGTTCAATTCCTCAGCACCACATAAGCAAAAAAGAAAAAAGCCAGAAGTGGCGCTGTGACTCAAGTGGTAGAGCGCTAGCCTTGAGCTGAAGAGCTGAGGGACAGCGCCCAGGCCCAGAGTTCAGGCCCCACGACTGGACCCAAAAAAATAAAAAATAGCAACCAAACTAGAAAGAAAGCCAAATAATTGAGAAAAAATATTTAGCAGCAATATATTAGACAAGGGTCTAATAGCCATTTTATATGGTAAACTCAAGAAACTAACTCTTCACAAATCTAACAATCCAGTCTTGAAATGGACAAGGGAGCTAAAGAGAGACTTCTCAGTAGAAGAGATGAAAAACAGCAAAGAAACAAGTGAGGAAATGTTCATAATCCTGGCTGTAAAGGAAATGCAAATAAAAACAACCCTGAGATACCACCTTACTCCATTCAGAATGGCCCACATCCTAAATTCAGCCAATGACAAATGATGGAAAGGATACAAAAAAAGAGAAACATTACTGCATTGCTGGCGGTAATGTATATTAATACTACCACTTTGGAAAGCAGTCTGGAGGCATCTCAGAAAGCTAAATATCGACCTGTCCTATGAACTGGCCATACCACTCCTAGGCATCTACTCTGAACAACAGGAACCAGTATACAAAGACACATCCCTCAATGATTATTGCAGCACTGTTCACAATAGCCAAGATTTGGAAACAACCCAGATGAGCCACTACTGATAAGTGGATCCAAACATTGTGGTGCCTATATAAAATTGAATACTATGCAGCCTTTAGAAAGGACAAAATGATGGCATTTGCAGGGAAATGAATGGAACTAGACAAAATTATTTGAGTGAGGTAAGCCAAGAACAACAATACAAATGGCACAGTGTCTACCTGATATGTGGATGCTAAAGCAAAAATGCAAGAAAGTATGACAAAGTAAACAGGACTCGAGAAACAACGGACAGCCACTCATTTTGTTGTATCACCATTAATGACTCCATGTTCTTGACCATGTAGATGGTAGAAATATTCACGCAATGGAGGGAAGCCAGGAGGAGGAACACAATAAGTTGAAAATGGAACAACATACAACAAAGTGGCCCATAAGCTGCACTGGACATAGAAGAAAGATAACTAAGCAACCCAAACACAGTGATGGGAAGGGAGGAATGAGAGGAAAAGAGGGAAAGAGGGAATAGCCTACACTAAGCAAAAGGAAAAAAATGTAAACATCATCTGAGGTGGGAAAAATAATTTGGATTGTCAAAGCTCATAGAACTAACAAACTTTACACCATGATAACAATAATTTGCCTTGTCAAGGTTAAAAAGTGTTTGTGACTTTAACTAAGTATCACAATTCCACAATACTGTGAAATATGTGAAATATATGTAATCACCTATCTCAATTTTTACGAAACATGTGAGAAGGGAAAGGTTATGAGGGATGAGTGACAATGTTGTCACACACCTTGTATCCATGTACTGTTTTGTAGGATGGGAACTTCTTTGTACAACTCCTTAAAGATAATAATAATAATAAAAAGTGTTTAAAAATAAATATACACTTGGATGACGATAAAAAATTTCAAATATAAAATAAGAAATTAAATCCAGTTGGAAGGAAAATTACTTTGGGGAGAGTAATATAGTTTATTCTATAGCAAGTCTTACTTCAGCATTAAATTCAAAAGCTAGACCTCAAGTAAATGAAATAAACTAAGAAATTGAGTTGAAAAAAGAAAAAAAAAAAGAAACTCCAAACACTCTTCCTTGCCTGTAGAGCTGGTGTGGGTAAAAATGCATCATGCTCCTGAATTGGAACACAAGTGGCAAGGACCTTACTTGGTCGTGCTAACTTCACTATCGCCTATTATATTATTATGAAAACAGCATTAGATCCATCAGTCTCTAGTGAAATAAGCAGTGGACCCATATACAGAGAAGGCTACAAGATGGACTGTTCAGACACTCAGAAGATCCCTTAAGGATAAGACTTACTAAGTGTTAATTAGTAATAACTAGTGTGTTTCTATAATTTACAATTAAATTTACATTTTAAGCCTGTTCATTGTGTGGAGAGATAGGAATTTTTAGGATTTGGTAAGAAGGAATCAAGGATTTGATTGGACATGAAAACCAGTGGGGGATGTATAAAGCAGCAAAGCCTTAATAATCAGCATGAACCACTAATCAATGTGGCCCCATGTTCTGGCCCACAGGAGTGCATGTGTCATGCCACCAAAGGGTAAAGGGCATGCTGCTGGAGGGGGTAGGCTGTCATCCTCAAATGTGAAGAAGTTATTGAGGAATGCCCAGTTCATGAAGTGATGGTTGAAAACTGTTAGGCAGGAGACCCACTGGAGTGATGGAGGGGTTCAATCTATATATAGACTTCACGGTCAGAGCAATGGAATTGGAGAAAATCAAGTGAAGTCCTGGAAGGAAGGAAGTGGTGAGATAGCAGGAGGGGAAAGACTGTGGAGAAGAGGAATTTGAGGGAGTGCAGGAGGGGAAGGATGCCAATTGGCCACCAGGCCAGAGAAGTGTAGGCTTGTGGATACTGGAGAGGCCTAAAGAGAAGGAATTGATCGAAGGGAAAAAGGGAAATGAAGGAAATGTCTATAAAGAAGGAGGGAGTAAGAGAAAAGGAAAAAGCTTTACCTATTGAAGTATGGAGTTTCGGAGATGATAATTTGGGGGTGTGTGGTTTGCACACTAATTAACTATGTGCATGACTGCCCATTGGAGGTCTGATATTTGGTGGTTAGGCTGGCTTGCCACTGAGTGTACAGCCCAAGACAAGGTAAATGCAGGCCCATTTCTAGCACAAATAAAGTTATCCTCAATGTGCCTCATTAGATTGTCTTGTGTTTTATGCAACATAAGTATACGAGTTTACAAGTTAATAGTGTCAAAGGCCACGAATTTTGCAAAATGTTATGAGGTCATAATAGGTTTGCAAAACCCAATGGGACAGTGATATCAAAATGGCAATATTATCTCACAATATCAATTCATAATAATATTTTGATGTCATAATTAGTTGGTGATGGCATAATGGTGATGAGGTCACAATAGGTTTATGATGTCACAATGAATTGATGATGTCACAATGGCATGCTAGACTTCAATTTTCCTTAACTACAAATGAGAATATAAATTCAGAATGGGATTGTGAAATCTACAAATTATGCAATGGCCTAAACGTTATGAACTCCCAACAATATGTAATGTCACATTGTGATACAATGTTCATGATATCTGACAGAGTGATGACATAATTTTCATGATATCAGAGTGCATTTCTAATATCACATATCATACCTGAAATAAGTAAAAAACAGATTATGAGATCAAAAAGGGCCTATGAATCACAAGGGCATCATGTCAAAGTTATGAGCAGAGGACCGGTTAATGATGTCACACTGGTGATTCTGCTTCAAAGGGTTTGTAATATTACAATGCTATAACTGATCTCAATTGTTAGACCACAATGAATATGTGGGTAAACAACTGAACTTTTTTGTCACAAAGGCCATATGCTGTTTCAAAGGTTCTAAGAGATCATAACCGATTAAAATGTCACAATGTGATGGTGATGTCACAATGGCAATGTGATGATGCACTCGGTTTGTGATATCACGGTGGACATGAGGTCACCCATGGAATAGTGATGTCATTATGAGTTTGTAATATGTCTGATTTCAATTGCTACTAGTTTAAAATGAGGATAAGAATTCAAGGAAGGAGCTAGAGAGAAGTCCTAAAACCCATGAATTTTCTAAAATGTGATGTCATAATGGGTTTGTGAAAACAGAATGGTAGAGTAATATCAAAATGTCAATATGATGTCACAATATCATGTCATAATAAAGTGTTAAGGGAGTTCTGAGGAAGATCGTGGTAGAAAAGCCTGAGGCTAAACAAGCTCTCTCATAGAAAGCAGTTTTAGTGTTCCAGTGAACAGTCCTAGAGTACAGAATCACACCAAATGTGCCATCACAGTACAGAGAGGGTGGCCAGAGAGGTAAAATCCAGGCAAGGAGACAGATATGAGCACTTGCTACTAGCCGTGGCTGCAGTGGCTGCAGCGGCAGCAGAGGCGGCCATAGCCACCATCCCTACAACAGAGAGATCCCAGGACAAAGGTGCCAGACACAGCGGACGTGTGGATTGTACTCAACACCAGCAAGAACTGAGAAGAAGCAGATACCTTCATCCTTCAGATTGCAGACCAGAGAGTGATCAGGAACCAAGATTCTGACATGAATAGAACCCTGAAATCCTCACTCCTTCTCAGGGAGCAGAGGTGGGAATGCCAGCCCTCTCCCCTACCACCACTGGAGATCTCCATCTTTGATACTGACAAAGGCCAGGCTGAGCATCTAGCTCCAACTCAGGCCTTGGAAGAAAACAAAAGTGTCATTTTGCAAGTCACAGGAACTAGAAGTGACCTGCCAGGCTTAGTTCCACACAGGGGAAAGTCACCCCGCCCAGGCAGAGAAAACTCTGCCCTCAGAGAAGTGACTTTCTTCACCATGTAAACAGAGCCAGAGTCTACCCTTCCCTACAGAAGCCTAGACAAACAACTGAAATTCAATAAACATAAATCCTGACAATGGCTCAAGGCTGGACTCTGTGTCTCAGGAGCTAGCCCCTCAGGGAAAAGCTACTGTTTGCTGAAAGGCCTCAACCCTTCCCAGAACCTAGCCTCATCACAGCATCTCCAAACTAGAGGAAATTGCCATTTCCCTCTTTTGAGATACTCAAAGCAGATCTCCCTCCCATTGAACTAGCCTGGGAGGAATATCACAAAATTCTGCTTAACACAAAGCATGTTCTGCCTGCCCATACAAACTGACTTAAGAATCCAATCAAGCCATAGGAAAACCAAACACCACAAACAGACCAGAGACTTGACCAAGAGACTGGTTATGGACACAGAGGAGTTACAGGTTCTGCCCATTCCGCTTCCCCCACCCCCCAAAAAAACACTTCAAAAAACCAAAGAACTCTTTTAAGAATTTTTTTTAATTTTAATTTTTAAAGTGTTTTCTGTTAATATTTTTTCTCATAATTTTTATTTTTGGTGTATGTGCATGTGTGTGCTTAATATCTTTTGATCTTTTGGTCCTTTTTATTGTTTCATATTTTATTTTTCTTTTTTGCATGACTTAATTGCTGTTCTGCTCATCCCCAGATATATACCTGTTGTCAATTATTACACCTTATCCTCCATTTTGTACATAATTAATTCAGAAATTTATTACTCAATTCACAACCTCTTGGCTTAAATTCTTTATGAGCAGTCTCATCTCATTATATCTACATAATTTCCTAGTAACCAATTTAAAAAAATTTTATTTCTTAGTTTTACGTGTCTCCTTTCTCTCCTCCCCTCTTCTCATTCTATTCTTTTCTTCTCTCAATATCATTTCTTTAAACTTACATAAATTGTAAGTGTTTCAGTTCTTAAATTTAAGTTTTTGTTTTTCCATTTTTTTCTTTAAAAATCTCTCCTATCATTCTGCCCAATTCATTTCCCTCTCAGAGATTAGGACTTGGTTAAATTTACTTTCCTTTAATCTATCCACATCCCTATTTTTCCCCACATTTCTACCTAAAGCTAATAATTTCTGGTTTGCCAAATCCTTCTTTGCTGTTTGTAACCCATTAATCCATGGTTGTTTGATGTTGAATAGATTGTATCTGTTGAACTATACTGTATTTGAAGCCATTTTGATTGTGCGTCTACAGGACTCTGGTTGATGCTTGCCTTAAAATAGTATTCTAGCACAAAATTGGTGTTACTTTCATACCAAATTGGCAGAATAACTTGGAAGAACACAAGAAAAATGGCAAGTCCAGGTGTCTGAAATCCCACTCATGATAATCAGGTGACAGAATAGTTAATGAATAATCCAGAGGAGAGTTATCAAAAGCTCTACAAACACTGCCGCTAAACCTGGTGAATGAAATGATTGAAAACTTGCAAAGGACTCAGTGTGAGTATGATAGAGAGCGAGAGGAGGCAAACAAAAATTAATACAGGAATCTTGAGAGCATTAGGAAGCTACTTAAAGATTAAAACAGGAATTGCATAAGCAGGTTGAGAACAGTCAAAGAGAAATACAGAGATAACATGAGAAAGCTGAAAACAGTCATAGAGAATTACAGGAATTGTGTGAATGTGAGGAAACTTATCAAAGGGTAATACAGGAATTGAGAGAGCAGGATGAGAATAGACGCAGATCAATACAGGTATTCATGGAATCCATAAACAGACAGCTGAAACAATTCAGAGAGCCCACAAAAGGAATAATGAATGAAGCCCAACAGAAGGAATAGGGGTCCAAGTAAACCATAACCAATCAACTAAGTGATTTGAGAATAAACACTGAACACCAAATTAAGGACGTAAAGTTGAAACAATATCTATAACAAATCTCCAACAAAGAATTTGAAGCCATCATAGCCGACCAATTAGAAGGAAAAGAAATAAAAAAACAAAGTAGAAAGACTTGACAGTAAGTTAGACCATGCAGAAGATCGAATCTCGGAGATTGAAGACAGCCTGGATATTATAAAGAAAGAACATACAATTATCCAAGACAAATCTTAGAAATATGATCTATTCAATATTTGGAAGACACCATCTGAAGGTGAATGTAAGGATACTGGGTGTAGAGGAGCACCTAGAGACAGAAGTTAATGGTCTAGGAAATTTATTTAACAGAACTTTCAGCAGAGAACTTTCCAAACATGCAAAAATATAGGCCTATTCAGATACAAGAAACTATTAGAACCCCATATAGACCAGACCAGAACAGAACATCCAACCATCACATTGTAATCTGCACAGGATCAATCCAGACCAAGGAAAGGATCCTTAAAGTTGTCAAGGAGAAAAGATCAATCGCCTCTTAAAGGAAAACAATTAGAGTAACCTCAGATTTCTCAACAGAGATGAATAAAGCAAGAGCCTAGCATGATGTATGCCATGCCCTAAAGATAAATAAGTATCAGCCAAGAATACTGTTCCCAGCTAAACCCTCCTTCATAACCGAAGGTCAAATAAAAACAGTCAATTGCAAAGAAAAATTGAAACAATATATCTCCACCAAACCAGCTGTACAAAAGATACTTAAAGATGTCCTACACATAGAAAATGAACAAGACCACAGTAAAGGGCGAGAAACTGCATTCAAGGGAATAAAATTAGAACTCAACAACAAAAGCCAAAAATGAAGTCCTGTAACACATGGAGATTGAACAACACACTGTTGAATCACAAATAGGTCATGGAAGAGATTAGAAAGGAAATACAAATGTTTATGATATTCAACACAAATGAACACACAAATTACCAGCTCCTCTGGGACACAGCAAAGGTAGTACAGAGAGGCACGTTTATAGCTGTGAGTTCCTATATCAATAAATTAGAGAGATCTGAAACCAACAATTTAATAAGACATCTGAACCTACTTTAAAAAGAGCAACAAGATAAACCCCAATACAAGAAATGGAAAGAAATAATTAAAATTAAGTCAGAATTAAATGAATTAGAATCCAAAAACACCATATAAAGAATCAACAAAACAAAGAATTGGTTCTTCGAAAAATTTAACAAAATTGATGGACCCTTAGCAATTCTTAACAGACAAAGAAGACAAGATATCCAAATAAGCTCAAAAATGAGAATGGAAACATCACCACAGAAACAACCAATATTCAGAACATTATAAGGGAATCCTTCTCAAACCATTATGCTAATAAGTTTGAGAACCTGGCAGAAATGGACATTTTTTTGCTAGCTAATATCGACTTGCAGAAACTCAACCAAGATGAGATAAATCAAGTAACATGACCACATCAAGCATAGAAATAGAAAGAACAATTAGAAACCTCCCATCTAAGAAAAGCCCAGGAACAGATGGATTTACAAAAGAATTCTACAAGGCCTTCAAAGCAGAGCTCACACCAATACTCCAAACATTCTTCAATGAAATTGATAGAGAAAGTTCACTATAGAATTCTTTCTATGAAGCCATCATAATCCTCATCCCAAAGCTAGGCAGCGACTCATCAAAGAAAGAGAACTATAAACCCATTTCTTCGATGAACATTGATTTAAAACACCTCAACAAAATTTTGGCCAATCGACTTCAACATTTCATCCAAAAAATCAAACACAACGAGAAATCACTATTTATTTCAGTGATGCAAAGCTGGTTCAAAAAATGCAAATCAATTAATGTAACTCATCACATCAACAAGAGCAAGGACAAGAACCACATGGTTATCTCAATAGATGCAGAAAAAGCATTTGACAAGATCTAACACCCCTTTATAATGAAGGCTCTGGAAAAACTATGAATCCAGGGAACATTCCTCAATACAATAAAGGCTGTATATGACAAACCTACACCAGCATTATACTTAATGAAAAACTAAAGCCATTTTCTCTTAAATCAGGAAGGAGACAAGGATGTCCACTCTGTCCGCTTCTCTTCAATCTAGCATTAGAATGACTACCTACAGCAATAAGAAAAGATGCAAATAAAAAAGGGATCCAAATAGGGAAAGATGAAGTAAAATTTTCCTTCATTGAGATGACATGATCTTGTATTTAAAGAATCCCACGGACACACTCAGAAATTACTCATGCTGATTCAAAACTTTGGTTAAGTAGCAGGATATAAAATTAACTCTCAGAAATCAATGACTTTTCTGCATGTCAACAATGAGAAAAGCGTGGCTGAAATTAGGAAAGCAACTCCATTCATAATACCCCACAAAAAATAAAATACCGAGGAATTAACTTAATCAAAGAAGTGAAGGACCTTTATGATGAAAACTTTAAAAACCTGAAAAAGGAAATCAAATAAGAACTTAGAAAGTGGCAAAAACTCCCATTGCCCCTGGATTAGAAAGATTAACCTCATGAAAATGGTAATACTTCTCAAGGCTATCTACAAATTCACTGTGATACCTATCAATATTCCAAACTCATTCTTCAAGGAAATAGAAGAGGCAATCCAAAAATACATATGGAACAATAAAAGACCCTGACTAGCAAAAACAATCCTCAACAGAAACAACAGTGCTGAAGTAATATCAACTCCAAATTTCAAACTGTACTACAAAACCATAGTAATCAAAACAGCTTGGTACTTGCACAAAAACAGACCTCAGGATCAATGGAATAGAATTGAAAACCCAGAAAATGAACACACAGACCTATAGCCACCTAAACTTTGAGAAGGGAGCTAAAAAATAGAATGCAAGACGGACAGCTTCTTCAGTAAATGGTGTTGGCAAAATTGGTTAATCACCTGTAGAAAACTAAAGCTAGATACTTATATATCACCCTGCACCAGAATCAATTCCAAATGGATCAAAGACCTCGGAGTGAAAGCAGACACCTGAAAAACATTACAGGACAATATAGAATTTACTCAAGGTATCCTTGGAACAAGACTAAATTTTCTTAATAGAGACCCATAAACACAACAAATCAAAGAAAGTTTGGACAAATGGGATTGCATGAAATTGCAGAGCTTCTGCATGGCAAAGGACAAAGCTCCCAAGATCAATAGAAAGCCCATGGATTAGGAGAAGATCTTCACTAGCCATAAAAGGGACAAGGGTCTCATATCTAAAATATATTGGAATTCAAAAAATTAAATCCCCCAACAACAAATCCTCTAAGAAACCACTGCCCAATAAATAAGTGGGCTAAAGACTTACAGAGAATCTTCTCTGAAGAGGAAAGTAGGATTGCCAATAGACACATGAAGAAATGCTCATCCTCCCTAGCCATAAAAGAAATGCAAATCTAAACAACACTGAAATACAACATCCCTCCAGTTAGAATGGCTATAATCAAGAACTCTAATAACAACAGATGCTGGACGGGATGTTGGTGAGATTGTAAACTTGTTCAACCACTTTGGAAAGTAGTATGGAGGTTCCTTAAAAGACTCTACATAGAGCTCCTTAATGACCCAGCAATCCCACTTTTGGGTATTTATCCAAGTGATCACAAACAAGAACATACTAAAGCTACCAGCACAACTGTGTTCATTGCAGCATTATTTACTATAGCTAAGATATGGAACCCACCCTGATGCCCCTCAGTAGATGAATGGATCAAGAAAATTGGTATATATACGCAATGAAATTCTATGCCTCCATCAGAAAGAATGACATTGCCCCATTTGTTAGGAAATGGAAAGACTTGGAAAAAATTAAATTAAGTGAAGTAAGCCAGGCCCAAAGTAATATAGGTCCCATGGTTTCCCTTATTTGCAATAACTAATTTATGTCTGAGACAAGCAGAAACGGTCACATATGTTGATGTTAGGCGAAATGAACCCCATGGTAAGGACTCAAATTGTTTTTCTTTCTTGCTATTGTTTCTAGCATATTTATATGATGATTTCTCTGTGGCTTTGCATGTTCCTACTCCACGGTATAACCCCTGTTTTCAGTATATTTGATGTTGGTATCATTTGGGGAGGGGAATGGATAAACAAATTGGGATACAGGGTGACCCATTGCAACAACGACATGTATAAAACCTTATGTCGAAAACCAAACTTTATAACTTTGGCGTGCCGTGGGGGAGTGCAGAGGGGGAGATGGGAAGGGATGAGAAGGGGAATCAAAGGAGAAGGCAACAATGATTGATAAGAAATGTACTCATTACCTTATTGGTGTAATTGTAAACTCTCTATGTATTTTTACAATAACAATTATGAAATAATAAAGTAAAAATCCATGTCAATTTTTTTGTCGGTCATGGGGCTTGAACTCTGAGCCTTGGCACTGTTCCTCACCTCTTCAGCTCAAGGATACCACTATACCACTTGAGCCAGAGTGCCATTTCTAGTTTTCAAGCGTTATATTGGAGATAAGCGTCTCACAGACTTTTCTGCCCAGGCTGGCTTTGAACCACTATCCTAAGATCTCAGACTTTTGGGTAGCTAGGTTTACAGGTATGAGTCAACAAAGCCCAGATCCAAGAAAATTTTAAAACAGCAAGCATATTGAAACTTCTGGCTTTTTCCAAGAAACAATCTTACTTTTTAGCATTAGTTTATATCTATGAGTTACATTTAGATGTAACTGTGAGTTTTTCAATAGAATCAAATATAAGTTTTATTATTACTAAGTATCTCACAAAAATCCACTGTAATTGATTTCCCCAGTCAATTATTTCATACTATATTACTCACTATTATTGTTAGTCTATATTACATATAGTGTGAAGTGAACCATTTCATATAAATTAGTAGATGTTATTTTAGCATTATAAATTCACATCTGTGATTTTAAACGAAAGAAAGAAGATTTTCAAGTTAAAATGAGATATGAATGTGTAGTGTGTCCCAACTGAACCAAAAATTCTGAGTTCATACAGACAAAATTATTTTCTTTCCACTAAAGACTTTGAAGTAACACTATTAGAAATAGTGAGGCAAGAGGAGGAAGAATTTTTTTTTTTTGCCAGTCCTGGGGCTTGAACTCAGGGCCTTGGTACTGTCCCTGAGCTTCTTTTGCTCAAAGCTAGCACTCTACTGCTTGAGCCACAGTGCTACTTCTGGCTTTTTTTGTGTATGTGGTACTGAGGAATAGAACCCATGGCTTCATGCATGCTAGGCAAGCACTCTACCACTAAGCCACATTCCCAGCCCGAGGAGGAAGAATTAAAATCATGTCAAACAATGTGTCTGTTATTCTGCTAACCCCTCCTCTTTGATGACCTGCCAATTCCCACTTTGTCACAAAGCTTCAAGTGTCTCTCTTAGAATTCTATTTGGAAAAGTTCTTAATCACTGATTCTTTTTGTATTTTCTGTTATATGAAACAAAATATAGACACAAAACAATTGAAATAAAATGCACACATATGTTGAAGTCACCACAACTGGAAAAACAACCAACAAAGTAGAACTCCCCTAGGAACAAAAACATGTTGTGTCCAGTTTTTTTTGAAAGCACAAATAACTCAAATACATGTTAATTTGGAGTAGAGCCATAAAGATAACTGTGTCTCAAAAATATGGTTGTTTTAATTTGTAACTAAATGCATCTAGATGAACCTAATATAGCAAATCCCTTGAATGGATAAAATTGTTTAAAACAAATGTGACTGTATGTGGAGTGAGATCTGCACATATTTAAAAGAATAAAATAACAAAATCATGACATACTTTAAAAATTCAGAAATGCAATGAATAAGTCCAATAATATCCATATTGAAAACTAATTCCTACTGATTTAACAAGAAAAAATATGCAACTAATACAATCTGAGCAGTATACATGAGTCTACATAATTTTAAACTACTCCAAATTACACTTTGTAGAAGACTGAATGTGGGTTATCTAAAGGAAAACTTCAACACATGATATAAATGAATTAAAAATTTCATGAAAAGAGAGAAGTAGTTACTGGAAAATACTAGTTTTATAAATGGTGGTCAAAATCTTTCTATTACTGAAAAAATTGCACACCTATTTAGTTAGATCCAGAAAAAGACGAAAGTTATTAGAGTGGTGCTCCTTTGGGTGGGAGTCACTAGTTTGACAAAGAAATCCTTGTGGTCCAGCTTGTACCTTGTCCCAGAGGAGGAACCAACAAACTCAGGAGAGACAATGCTGAGTCTATTTGTGTGTGCGTTTGTGTGTGTGTGTATGCATGAGAGAGAGAGAGAGAGAGAGAGAGAGAGAGAGAGAGAGAGAGAGAGGGATGGAGGGAGAGAGAGAGGAAGAGAGAGAGAGAAAGAAGGGGAGAGAGGTCATCTTTCTCCTTATACCTGCCTGTCTGTGCTCAGGTGAGTGATCAGTTGGCAAATTGCAGGTGCTGCTTGGAGTCTTCTGTCACAGGTCTGGATTAATGTGTGTGTGTGTGTGTGTGTGTGTGTGTGTGTGTGTGTGTGTATGTGTTCGGAGAGCAGGGAGAACAATGAAAACATATTTAAGTCACTGTGTCTAAAAAGAGCAAAAGCATTTTATGTGTGTGTGTGTGTGTGTGTATATTTGTTCTTCTTTTCTCATCAATGCCAAGTATGAGTCCAGCCATAATTTTTGTTTTCTCCTTCACCGTTTCATGGCTCCTTTGGGGAAATTTTCAGTAGACGTTCCTTTCCACCTACCTCTTCCCCTTTTCCTATACCCACAGTAGCTGCTGGGCCTCTGTGGGTCTCCCCTAGGAGGCCTGTGCGAATTGCAGACCACAGTGGACAACTGTCCTTCTGTCTTCAGCCAAAAGGCTCATGAGGCAAGTGTGAATGCAGCCGTACTCTTCTAGATAGACAGTCTGCTCTCATGTGTATAGTTGGAGCTAATTCAAGGGTTGGGAATGTGTCTGCCAAACATAATTAAGGAACTAGATAGGGGGGGAGTAGGGCAGAGGCTGTTAGGATAGGAGAGTCTGGGGAGTGGCAAACAGTGTGACATGGCACATGGTTCATCATGACCGAGGATGAGATGGCAACCATACCCAGGGCATTGACTGTGTCCATGGGCATCTGGGAAGGGTGTTCCGGGCCCCCACTGGTGATATGGATTCTGTCCTGGGGCATTGTACCAGTGATCAATCATCCCTGGGGCCCTGCAAACTCCAATCTGTGTACCGTGTGGGCAGTTTCCAGCTGGGCAGTGCTAGGTAAGTACATTCCCCCTGCAGAGCCTGCTCGGTATCAGGCCATGGCAGTTAGCTAGGGCTCTCTGAATGCCAGTTTCTGTAACCTGCTGTAGGCTGTCTGGAAGGAAAAGGGGACCGCTGACTTTGGAACCCTTTGTTGGGACAAATTAAATACCATGTTTTCCAGGGTTTTATCGTGAAGCTGGCAATTTCCACTAACATCTGGGATTATGGGTCAAATTAGATGGACCATATCAGCCACCAAACAATGACGTTCAAAGCAGCACAGGCAGAGTTCCCTAGCTAGATGGTCTCCTGCTATGAACATCATGCCTTGACTGCCTTTCTCTGGTAGGTGTTGATTCTATTCCTGTTCTCTCTAGGGTGACCACCACAGTTGACATCGTGGAGAACAGAGATTGTGACCTCACCATCCCCAGCCTGCTAGCTGTGAACAGAGATGATTCCCAGCACCTGCACTGGACTCTTGGAGATTCAGAAACCCGAAATGCTTCGAGGATCCTTTCTCTGCAACATGAATCTTGGATGGCGGATATGGTAGACCATCCTGGCTTGCCCCATGGGGAGAAGAGGAGGCCACTTCAGCCAGGCCTTCAGCTCAAGGCAACCTCATTCACACCTGTTTGGGGAATTGAGTGCCACAGTGATGGTCAGCCGCTGGACAGAGATCTTTGAGAAGATAGGCATCCCAGTGGCCCCGGAATCCAGCAAGTCCATCGTGGCTCACTTCCTCGGAGCCAAAACAGTTAAGTGCAGTGGCACCAGGAGGGTGGGAAGAGGGAGGATGGAGAACTGTGGGAGAGCTACATCAGGCTTCACCCCCACCAGGATGCTTACATGTATCAGATGTGAATTTTCTGTAGTATTGTCATAGGAAGATGCTCATTTATTTATCCAACAAACAGTTACAGTGTGAGCCAGGCTCCGGGGGGTTCATAGACAATGAAAGGTTCCAGTGCTGGTTCCACAGCACATGAGGAAACCTTGGTTTGAGCTGGATGCCGATGCTTCACACCTGTCATCCTAGCTACTAAGAGGCTGAGATGGGAGGATAGAGGCTTAAGGCCGGGGCAGGAAAGCTTGTAAGACTGTTATCTCCAACTAACTAACAAAAAGAAAACAGCATAAGTGGATGTGTGGCTGAAGCTGTAGTCTGTTGGCCTTGAGTAAAAAGGCTCAGGGACATCACCCAGGTTCTGAGTTGAAGGCCCAAGAGTGAGAGAAAGAAAGGAAAGAGAGGGAGGAGGGAATTACAGAAAGAGAAAAGAAAGAAAGGAAGGAAGAAGGAAGAACATGCAAGCCTTGGTTTGGAGTCCCTGGATCAAGGGAGCCAACCATTCACACTTCTGTGGGGACAGTTTCAGAGCATAAAGGCAGTATGTAGGAACAAGCCACCAACCCCTCAGCAACTTCATGACATCCAGGAGCCTTGTGGTCACCAACTGCAGAGGGAAGCAGCCTCGGGTAGATCCTTGGGCTCAGGGTGGGTCACCAGGTTTCAATCATCTCCAGCCCCAAGGAGTTTATTTTCTGGTCAGATAAGAAGGAAATGCCTAAGGGCTAGGGAGGTGTTGGGGTGATGGAGTGTCAAGAGGGGGGAGCAAGGGATAAAAAGGAAGATGAAGAGGGAGGATGATCCCAGGTCAGGTGTGTCAGAACTTCGCCTGTCAACCTAGACCATCAGTGATAGAGCTTTTGACCCAGCCACCTTGCTATTAAATATCCTGGTGCCTGTTGACCACCTGGCTACCATCCACCACAGGATGCCTGTGCAGTATGACTTTGGGGACTGGGATTTCCAGGCTCAATCTGAAGATCACATCCCTGGTGTTCATTTCTCGACCAGAGACAGAGGTAAGCATGCCACTGGCACAGGACAGACAGGGAATGAGGGCGGGAGTCGGGATCAGTGGTGACCCAAGACTTCCTCGAGTGGGCGTTAGGACCCCGTGACTGCCATTTTCAGAGGCAGAGGTGGGTGTTTTTGCTGGCTCAGCCTTTAGTCTAGATGGCAGATCTGGGACTCAGAGAGGGCCAACTGAAGGTGGGGAAGGGTTGGATAGAGGCAAGTAGGTAAAGTAGAGGCACTAGGCTCTGAGCAGCGTTGTTTCTTTGAGGATACTCACCACCTAGGAACATTCCTGGGATGGATGAGCCCTTTTCTCCTTCCTGAGAGAGAGAGACCCTTAGCCCAGAAATCCTTTCGTTCCCACATCTTGTGGTTGGATAACTAGAACTCACCTCACTGCCCAGTTTTGAGGCAGTACAGTGAGAGATCCTGAGTGTTTGATAAGGTCAGGGGAACCTCAGTATGAGATTGTACTTGAATGTCCTAACTAGGTGCATGGTCAGTCCCATCTAAGACTGCGATGATGTAGGATATAGAATCTAAAGAATCAGAGCATGATGGGGCCTGTTCTGGGAGTCTTGAGTATTATGTGTTAACTTCGAGCTCCCATGTGCCAACCTGCTTCTCTTTCTTGGGTGGGTCTTTGCTAGAAAAAGCATGAAACTAGGGACTGGTCCTATCCCTTGGCTTTGATGCTGAAAGCTACCACACTACCATTTGAGCCACAGCTCCACTTCAAACTTTTTTTGGTTGTTTAATTGGAGATAAAGAGTTCTCATGGACTTTGGTGCCAAGGGTGGCATGCAACTACAGTCCTCAAATCTCAGTCTCCTGAAGGGATAGGATGACAAGCATGGAAAATATGTTTCGCTGGATGCCAGTAGCTCATGGCTGTCAAACTAGGTACTCAGGAGCTGAGATCTGAGGACCATGGGTCAAAGCCAGCCTGGTCTGGAAAGACCCTGAAACTCTTGTCATGAATGAACTGCCAGAAAACCAGAAGTGGTGCTGTGGCTCAAGTTGTTGAGTGCTCGCTTTGAGCTGAAGAGATCAGGGACAGCACCCAGGCCCAGAGTTCAAGCCCAACAACAGAAAAAAAGGAAGAGAGTAAGGCATCTTTGTCTGCAAAGGATGGGGAAGGTGGGGGGGGGGGAGGTAAGCGGATGCTGGATTCGGAGAGCAGGTGCTGGCCTGACTCTACAGCCATTTCTAAGAACTCCCCAAGTTTGCCCCAGTTTGAAGCCACAGCTTCAGGAGGACGTGGCCTGTGGCAGGCAGGGATTGGGCGAATGGGTGCAGGGGTGGGATTGTTATGTCTGTATTCTCTACATTGAAGGATGGATTTGGATGCTGGTATCAGAGTCTGAAGTGAAGGTTTGCAAGAAGTTTGTGGCCTGACGAATTGGGTTTCCTCTGGGTATATGAAGGTGGCTGAAGCCAGAAGTCGCCAGTGCTCACAACTGTCATCCTAGCTACTCATAAAGCTGTAAAGACCATGGTTCAAAGCCATCTTGGGCAGGAAAGTCTGTGAGAATCGATGTCCAATGGGCCACCAGAGAATAGAAAGTAGTGCTGTGGCTCAATTGGGGTGTGCTCATCTTCAGCTGAAGAGCTGAGGGACAGTACCCTGGCCTAGAGTTCAAACCCCATGACCAACATCAAAATAAGAGGTGACTAAGTTTTCTGTATAGCAGTGTGTATGGTAGGAAATTCCATGCTGGCTAATGAGACATTTCAGATATGTGAGAGGCTCATTTTTTTTGTCTACAGTGGGTCTGAGGTCGGGAGTGCCACCTTCTTGGGGATGAGATATGACCCTAATGGAGGGAGTTCATGGTTCCATTCTCAGGGACTGCTGAAACCTTGGGCTATACACGTGTGTGTGTTTGTGTGTGTGTGTGAGAGTGTGTGTGTGTGTGTATGTCTGTGTCTGTGTCTGTGTCGGTGTCTGTGTCTGTTTGTCTGTCAGTCTGTCTGTGTCTGTGTCTGTGTGTGTTTGGAGATAGAAAAACTGGGCCTTGAACTCAGGTCCTAGGTGCTGTTCCTGAGCTTTTGTGCTCAAAGCTAGTGCTCTGACACTTGAGCCACACCTCCACCTCTGGCTATTTGGTGGTTCACTGTGGATAAGAGCCTCACAGACTTTCCTGCATGAGCTGGCTTTGAGCAATGATCCTCAGATGTCAGCCTCCTGAGTAACTAGCATGACAGACAGGAGCCACCTGAGCTGGCTGTGTGTGTGTGTGTGTGTGTGTGTGTGTGTGTGTGTGTGTGTGTGTGTGTGTATGTGTATGTGTATGTGTGTATGTGTGGTGTGTGTAGAAGTGGGTTGTAACAAGGAGTACCTGAACCTTTGGTAACTTTTAACTGCTGTCTTTGGGGGGTGAATGGGCTTTATGGCTGAGGTCTGGGGGCCTGGAAGGGTGAGATGCTTGAAGGGGACTCAGGACCGCTAAATTATAAGATGAAGGGATTTGTGTGCCCTGGAACTGTTCACTCCCTTGGGCCTGGTTGGTGACAGAGGGAGATTGGGAGGGCCTGGGGGTGGGGCCCACAGGGGATGGCTTCCCAGGGGGACAGGGAACGTGGTCAGCACTTAGTATGGATGTGAGCCCCGTTAGTATGGAGCATATTGGCATGGGTCACACTCTGCGTCTTCTCATCAAGAGGTCTGATGGGAGAGGACATCCCTATTTTAAATGTTGACATGTAATCTTCAGATCTCAGCCTCCTGAGTACCTAGGATTATATGCATGAGTCTCTGGCACTGGGCCTCTGATTCTTTTCAGTATATTAGGGTTTGAATTCAAGGCCTTAGGCTTTCCAGTCAGGTTTTCTACCATGGGAGCCAAGCCTTTCGGTCTTGGTCATTTCTGAGATAGACACTCAATATATGCTCAGGCTGGGCTGGATTGCAGTCCTCCTGTGACAGAAATTGGCCACCATGCCTGGTCCTCTATAATTGGGATGCTAGACATGTAGCACCATGTTCAGTCATCGGTTTAGATGGATTGTCCCAAACTCTTAATCCGTGGCAGCTGATTCTTGACCACAGTTGAAGCTCTGCTTTGGGCCTCAACCATCTGACCTTAGTCTCCTCACAGGACAGTTGTGAGGAAAGAAGGGATCAATACAGGGGGATCTGTGGGGCAGGGGCAGGCATAGAGGGAGCAGTCATAAGATATGGTTCTTGGCAATTATGTGAGCATATGACAGGAAGATACCTGAAAAGAGCTCAGATGGGTCCTATTATTTATAGTGCTGCAGGTATGGGATTATGAAACAAAACATGGCTCTCTTTCATACTTACCCTAGCCTATGAGGATGGGGATCCTTCAATGTTCAGTTTTGTAGCTGGAGAAGATGAGGCACAGAGAAACTGGGTGACCTATTCATGACCCCCATCTGACAGAAAGGTCGGCCTGACTTCTCTGCCATGCTCCCTAGGACAATGAATGCTATTCAGTCCACTTCTTGTGGTGGGAAGTCCACTTATTGTCAATTGTGGGGCTTGAATTCTGGGCCTGGGCGTGGTCTCCAAGCTCCTCAGATAAAGGCTAGCACTCTACCACTTGAACCACAGCACCACTTCTGGTTTTCTGGGGGTTCTTTGGAGATAAGAGTCTCACAGACATTCCTGTCTGGGCTGGCTATGAACCATGATCCTCATATCTCAGCCTCCTGTGTAGTTACCATATAGGCCTGTGCTACTGGCACCCGGCTTAACTGTAATTCTGACTTTCTCTCTCTCTCACTCTCTCACAGGAACTGGTTGAATGGATGTTGGAGTAGGTGGCCTAGGGTCCCCATGTGGCTAGAACTCAAAGTTTCCCTCTCATTCTAGAGGTGGGCTGTGGTTCAGGAGCTGTCTCGCTCAGCCTGTTGAACTAGCTCCTTGAGGTAAGCCCCTCTGTGCCCGGGATAGCCTGTGACGGTTATTCTTTGTCAGTCCATCTGGTGAGTCCTTCCCCACTATCCTCTGCTAAGACAGTTAAAGGAAAGTGGATGAGGAAGTGTCGCGTTGTCCAACTGGACAGCACAATCCCGGGCCTCTGATCCTCACTGCCACCTATTTGGCCAGACCCTGATTATAAGAAAATGAATTCACTCTATGTCTACTTCACTTTGATGTGGTGTGTTGTTTCAGGGAGGGGGGGTCAGTGTGCAGAGGAAAAACCCAAGAACTAACATCTCCTGGGGAACATTTGTTCTTGTGACAGAGCCAAGTCTTTGCTGTGGATAAGGAAGAAGCAGCCATCAGACTGACCCGGAACACTGCTCAAAGGTAGGTAGGCTGTTCAAGTATCAAACCCACTCATGTCTGCTTCCCACTCACAACAAGGGGGGTGCAGTGAGGGTGGCTCAGCACTGTCCCTAGGGGATTATACACGGATAGTGGTGATCAAGTGCCAGTGGCTCTCACCCGTCATCCTGGCTATTCTGAAGCCTGAGGTCTGATGGTCATGACTAAGAGCCAGCCCAGGCAGGAGAGTCTGAGAGATTCTAATCTTCCATAAACCACCTCTCCCCCCACAAAAAAAAAGCCAGATTTGGTGCTGTCGCTCAAGTGTTAGAGCCTCAGCCTTGAGTAAAAGAAGCTCAGGGCCTGAATCCAAGACCTAGGATTCACAAAAAATAAAATAAATGAATAGTGGGCGCCTGTTATCCTACTACCCAAAACGAAGGATTCAGTCTTCTCTCTGGTACTTGTAGCCAAAGGTAAGAGGCTTCCCTTGATGTTCCTCTAAACCTCTCCTTTTCTCTATAATCTCTCCCAGCTTCAGTTGCGGGATAGAATTAAGATCATCACACTTTATGTGACTTTATGTACCCTATTCTACCCACCTTCCTTGAGTGGAGATCCTGGATGTACTCACCACTGGGAGAATGAAGCACCAAAGAGATGGGGGTAGGTATCCCCGAAACTCATACTCAAACACACACACACACACCTAGCCAACTCAGACTAGCCTTTTCCAAAAACAATTAATCTCCTTGGATTAACTGACCTAGGAGAGGAACTTGATCCCCTGTAAATGGCTATTTTAACAAGGGCTTGTTAGTTGACATGAGATAAACAAAAACTCAAAAGAAAGGCCCTGATGCCTGTCACCTCTGGCTCAGGATCACACCTGACAACCTGGCTCTTCGAGAGGCAGAGATCTGAGGATCAAAAATTGAAGCCAGCTATAAGCTGAAAAGTCAGTGAAACTCTACTCTCTATGGAACCAACAAAAATCCAGAATTGGAGCTGTGGCTCAAGTGGTAGAGTACAAGCCTTGAGCATGAAAACTCAGAGAGACAGCTCCCAGACCCTCAGTTCAAGCCCACACAAAGAAATGACTCCATTTGTTACCCCCAGACTGCCTGGGCCTTGAGTGCCTTTTCACGGAGTTAAATACAGCACCGGTACTTGGGTAGTGTATCAGAGCCCTCAGAAAGACATTGGGTGGTGGAAGCCAGGCCTTCCCCTTTGTGCACTCTCAACCCACATCAACTGAAAGGCAGAGCATGACAAGACCAGCAGCTTGCAGAGTGGAAAAGATCTTCCCCTGCCAGGGTTTGTGGAGTGGGCTTCTTAGAGACAGCACTTGAAAGGGGGCATTGCTTAACAAGGAGGATCTGACAGGAAGCACAGAGAGCAAAGATGCAATAGATAAAGGACAACATAGTGGAGTGTGTTCATTTCCAGCCAGGGCTGCTGGTGAAAAACTCAGTAAATATGTGCAAGACAGCCCCAAGGGGTCACAGAAACACAGGTATCCAAGGTTGGGATTGTTTCTTAGCAGTAGTGGTCTCGTGTGGCACACAGGAAACCCTGGTTTTGTTTCCTAGGTTCTGCATACACAGAAAAAGCCAGAAGTCGCACCTTGGCTCACGTGGAAGAGCGCTCACCTCAAACAAAAGTAACTTGGGGACAGCGCCTGGGCCTCGAGGTCAAGACTCAGGACTGTCAATATAAAACAGCACTCCACGAGTCCTGGGTGACAGGTGGATGGCTATGACCTGTAGCTCTTAGTAGATCAATCCATGCATTGTGTCTCCTTCTTTGACAGAGGGGATCTGGACACTCCTCTGTCCTGAGCACTCCTGGACCCACTTATCAGCAACCCGCCCAACATTTTCCACTGGGACATGGAGAAGCTGGCCCCAGATATTCTCAGGTACTGGTTGGGTGGGGCGGGGGGATACAGGGCAGGCTGCAGAACTCCTAGTGGGTCTGATCTACCCCAGAAGACCAGGCCATCCAGAGGAGCCAGATGGGAGCTTAGAGAGGGGTAGTGATGTGAAGGGGGCCCTTTAATACCCATGGCCCTACCCAGATTCCGAGCCTCCGTTTGCCATGCCTGAGGGAGGCAGAGTAGTGTCTAGATGGTAGTGTTTATAGGAGAACGAGTTGGAAATTCTAAAGAATGAGAAACCTTAAGTCCCGTGCTGGTGCATCATACCTGTCATCCTGGCTACTTGGGAGGCTGAGATCCAGAGGATCTTGTTTCCCAGCCCAGGCAGGAAAGTCCCATGAGAGTCTCATCTCCAATCTCCAACCAGAAGTGGCTCCATGGCTCAAGTGGTAGAGCACTGACCTTGAGGAAAAATCATCATCAGGGACAGTACCCAATCCCTGATTTCAATCCCCTCAACCAAAAAACAAAAAAGAATGCATCCTTTGATATCAAGAGATGGAAAAGGAGTGCGGTTGCTATGGTTGGGAGAACAGGTGCTGGCCTCAGTGTGCAGACATTTCTAAGAAATCCCCAGGTTTGCCCCAGTGTGAAGTCACAGCAGGGTGTGCATTGCCTTACCAAGAGCTCCAGAGGTTGTGTCCTAACTTAGGCAAGGAGTGGGCGAATGTGAGCAGAGGTGGGATGGTAGTGTCAATTTTATTCTCTCCATCCAAGGAAGAATGCTTTTGGACGCTGGTGCCAAAGTCTGAAATGAAGGGTTGCATGTGCTTTGTAGCCTGACAAGTTGGGTTTCCCCTGGGTCTAAGAAGGTGGCTGAAGCCAGGCGCTGCCCGTGGCTCACAAATGACATCCTAGCTACTCAGGAAGCTGAGATCTGAGGATCACAGTTCAAAACCAGCTTGGGCAGGAAAGTCTGGAAGACTTTATCTCCAGTGAACCACCAGAAAACCGGAAGTGACGCTATGGCTCCAGTGGTAGCACGCACACCTACAGCTGAAGAACTGAGGGACTACACACAGGCCCAAAGTTCAAACCCCATGACTGACAACCAAAAATAAGGTGGCTGACTTTTCTTCATAGCATTGTGTACAGTAGGAAGTGCCATGCTGAGTTATGAGCCATTCCAGATGTGTGAGAGATTCTGAGTTTTTTCTACATTTGATATGAGGACTGTAGAGCCATCTTTCTGGGGGTTAGGATGTTCAGGTGATCAGGGACTGCTGAGGCTTTGCATTACCCGTGTGTGTGTGTGTGTGTGTGTGTGTGTGTGCGTGTGTGTGTGTGTGTGTGTGTGTGTGTGTGTGTGTGTGTGTTTTCCTCATCTTTGTCCACTTCCAGGGTGCCTGTCTGCCTCTTCCTGAACTCGAAACGTGCCCCTCCTCCAACGCTACCTTGCATTTAGCCCCCTATCAAGGTCTACAATGAGTCCTAAATTGTCAGAGATGTGCATATACCAGCTTTTCTTTGGGGCCCAAGTCTGGCTGTCCATATCTTTGGCTACCTCCAGGGGATTCTGGATCAGCAGGGCCAGCTGGCATATGTTCTCCCCTGCCTCTGTGGTGGCAAGGTCATTTATGCATTGTCCTGTCCTTTTCCTCTGGCTGCATGTCCCACTCCAAGCAGGCTGGCAGTGGAGTGAGGAAGGGTGGTTTCCTGTGGCTCTAGCCAGATTGAGCTTGATAGCTGACTGAAGGCTGCCCAGCAAGGATGATCTGGGGCTACATGGGAGGTGAAGCCAAAGTGGCTTGGAAGTGTTGGTCAGTATCAAGGAAAAGTCAAGGTACCTTATCACAGGCAAGTCTATCTTCTGGGCCCAGCTGAGCCTCTTAGTTCCTTCTAGACGATTGCGGATGCCCAGAATACAGAGGCACAGACTTTAGATTCCAGGGCCAGGGAACTGTGGGATAAGGGACTGGTATGTACCAGTACCTCAATGTTCTGTGGCATTAGCCTTGACCTGGCTATGCCCCACTTGTGTAAGTTCACTTCTTAATCCAGTGCTGGCCACACACCAGCTACTTGTGCTGTGGAAGTGGCAGGATCAGAAATGAGATCTAGGATGACCAAAATCTGGATTTATGGCTGGATTGGGGCGGGGGGTGTCTTTAAAAAAAGCTTAGAGCTGGAACTCAGAGCTTGGCACTGTGTGCCAAGCTTCCTTTGCTCAAAGCTAACACGCTAACACTTGAACCACAGCTCACCTTTCATGTTTTTTAGTAGTTTAGTAGACATAAGAGTCTCACATACATTACTGCCTGGGCTAGCTTCAAGTTGCCACCCTAAGAGCTCAGCCTCTTGAGTAGCTAGGATTTCTGGTATGAGCCATGGGCACCTAAGGTTGTGTGTGTGTGTGTGTGTGTGTGTGTGTTTCCCGGGGCTTGAACTCAGAGCCTAGGTGATATCCTTTAGCTTGTTTGCACAAGGTTGGTGCTGTACCACTTGAACTACAGTAGCTCCTCTTCCCATCATTTTGGTGATTTATTGGAGATAAGAGTCTGACCAGGCTAGCTTTTAATCTTGATTGATCCTCCTGTTTCAGCCTTGAGTAGGCAGGATTATAGCCACTGGCATCCAGCTGCAAGGATATCTTTTCATATTCTCTTATATTCTAACAGCTGTCTAATTGTCCTGGCCTAGATCTCTGACCTCCACCAGCCCCTGATTGTGTGGAGAATACAAAGGTCAAACTGATACCATTTCTTTGTCCTTAGGGGAGGAGGCTATGTTTCTTCTGAAGCCTGGCGTAGGAGAGGTGGCTGTAGATGAGTGCTCAGCTGGGAGAGAGGTAGTCTGCTTTAGCCAAGAAGGTAAGTGTGGCCGCATGCTAATAGCTCATGTCTCATATTCCTATCTCCTCAGGAGTCTGAAATCTGAGGATTGCCTTTCAGAGGAAGCACAGCAAGAAAGATCTGTGAGACTCTTATCTCCCAAGAACCACCTGAAAACTGGAAGAAAATCTGTGGCTTAAGTGGTAGAGAGCTAGCCCTGAATGAAAAAAGTGAGGGACAGAGCCAGGGCCCTGAGTTCAAGCCCTAGTATCAGGATACATACTTGTTCATCCACACACAAACACACCACACACACACACACACACACACACACACACACACACACACATACAGAGGAAGGTGGTAATGATAAGCTGAGCTAGAACTGGGGGCAGTCCTGAGGCATGCTCACAATAAACTCTCAAGCCAAATCAAGTAGTTTCTCCCTAAGTCCTTCTTGGGCTGAGGGGTCTGGGCCTGGCAGTAAGTTCCATAGAACCTACCCCACCATCTGTGCATGGGGCCACAGGACCAAGTGAAGGATATTAGGGATGCTCGTTTGTAATTGGCCCACGATTGCAGATCTTAATCTGCACCCAAGCAATGGTGAGGAAAGCAGGACTCCGAGCCCTGGAATACCTGGGATAGTGACTGCTACAAGCAGCAGCCAGTTGGCTGTGGATTCCTGAGCCTACAAGCCTTTCATGAGCCCAACTCAACACCTACCCCAGGTGTGCCTGACAAATTCACACACTTGTGATACCCGCATAAGTGGACATTACTTGGTGTGACATCTTGCACCTCCTGCCCCTCCTGGCCCAGAACCATGGTCTGAGATGGCGATTTACTGCTCAGATCCACATTGCACCCATGACAGATGCAATTCTGATGATCCCCATGCCACAAGGCTCTACCATTCTCTGGTACTGTGGCCCGCTCTGTAGGTAATGGCCTCCAAACAGGCTCCATTCAAGACTTGTAGGACACCTACACATTGGGAGACCTTCAGGGGGCCCACTGGAAACTACAATGCCTAGAGCCTCAAAGTGAGGTCCAAGCAGGCCAGGTGTTGGTCACGGGACTTGAACTCTCGGCCTGGGCTCTGTCCCCAGCTCTTAAACTTACCACTTGAGCTACAGAACTACGTCCGGTCCTCTGGAGGTTCCTTGGAGATCAGAATCTCCCAGACTTTCCTGCCTGGGCAGCCTTTGAACTGCGATCCTTACATCTCAGCCTCCTGAGGAGGCAGGAGGACAGGTGTGAGCCACCGACACCCAGCTGATTTGGCCTTTCACCAGAGTGGACTAGGAGCTCCTGAAAACTTTTCTTTATTCTTCTGTGCCAGTACTGGTCTTGAATTCAGGGTCTGGTCTCTGGTCTCTTAACTTTTTCCCCCAAGGTTAGCACTCTACCACTTGAACCACAGCTCCATTTCTAGTTTTTGGTAGTTCATCTGCAATAAGTGTCTCACTAACTCTCCTCTCCTGATCTGGCTTGACCCTCGATCTCTATCTCAGTCTCCAGAGTAGGTAGGATTTACAGGGTTTGAGCCACTGGTGGCATTGGGCTAGAAGCTTTTCTTAAGCAAGAGTTCTTCCCTGCATTTGCTCCTGACTCCTCCATGCAAAGGATGACTGAGTGTTAGGAGCTGTGAAAAATAGGCTTTCAGCCACAGGAAATGGCTGAGGTCCCTGGTGTAAAGCCAAGCTAATCTTCCCCCTGGACCGCGTTGTAGGACCCCACCCTTTGCCCTGTGATTCAAGTACAAACCTTGACTCAGCCTTGAATGTCCTGCCAGACTCTTTTGAAGCCACAGAGCCTTCATTCCAACCACATCACCTGTTCTACTGCACACCTCAAGACCTTTGTCTATGCTGTACCATCTGCCTGAGGCTCTCTGTCCTGTATCCACATCTTAGAACTCCTGTGGAATTTTGGCACTAGATATATCACCTCCTGTAACAAGTCTTTGCTTCCCTTCTTCCTCTTTTTTTATATTGAGTTGCTAGAGATGTAATTTTTGCAGGCTGACTGGCAAATGCTCTACCTTGGTGTGTGTGTGTGTGTGTGTGTGTGTGTGTGTGTGTGTGTGTGTGTGTGTGTGTGTGAGTGTGTGGTGTGTGTGTATGTCTGTGTGTGTGTGTGTGTGTGGTGTGTGTGTGTGTGTGTGTGTGTGTGTGTGTGTGTGTGTGTGTGTATGCCTGTCTTGGGTTTGAATTAATGGCCTGGATGCTATCCTATTCCTGAGCTTTTGTGCTCAAGGCTAGCACTTTACTACTTGAACCACAGTTCTATTTCTGGCTTTTGGGGTGCTTAATTGGAGAAAAGGTTCTCATATAGACTTTCTTGCCTGCAATTGAGATCCTTAGATCTCAGCCTCCTGAGTAGCTTCCAAGAGTGATCCACCAGCACCTGCCTTCTACCCTACCTCTTACATATAACCTCGGCTCTCCTCTGATTCCCAGAAAAAATATGTCTCACCAGGTTCACTTCTTTTTGTGCCAGTCTTGGGGCTTGAACTCAGGGTCTGGGCAAGTTCCTGAGCTTCTTTTGCTCAAGGGTATCACTTAAGCCACAATGCGTCTTTTGGCTTTTGCTGTTTCTGTGGTACTGAGGAATCGAACCCAGGACTTAGTGCATGCTAGGCAAGCACTCTACCACTAAGCCACATTAGCAGCCCAAGGCTCACTTCTAACGGGAGTTATGAGGGTGGGATTTATTGGCATACCTCTTTCGTCATAGAAATTGCTGACTATTTCATATCTTTGCCAAGATTTGGGAACAGCCTGTAAATAGGCAATGAGGAATGATAAATGAGTGATTGTCACCAGGCCCCAGAGGTCTAGGCTTACATCCTACAGAGGGATAGAGAATATGGAGCCAGAAACTTTGACAACTCCTACAGTCTAGAAACTGTGGTCTCCCTGGAGGCAGTGGCCAGCTGCTAGGTGTCACAATGGGACACCTCAGCCAGAATATCAAGCTTCAGTTATTAAATGGCAGAGAAGGATACTTTGTTCAAGTTTCTGGCTCAGACTTAGAACTCTTCAGGGCTTGTCTTAGCTTGCCCAGGTTCGGGGGCTGGGCATTGGCAACCTGCTGAATGCTCATCATACATACATCATCCATACATTCACAGAGACATGGAGTGATTGCCTCCTTTGCAGGGGGGGGGCAGTTCCGCGTGTGTACTATGAGCCTAGGCCCTGTCCCTGAGCTCCTTTTGCTCAAGGGTAGTGCTCTGCCCTTGAGCCACAGCCCCATTCATGTTTTTTTTCCCTGTAATCTCTTAGAAATAAGAGTGTCCTGGAATTTCCTGACCCAGTTAAATTCAAATTGTCATTCTCTACATCTCAGCATCCTGAGGAGTTAGGATTACAGGCAGGAGCCCCTGGGTCCTGGTTTTCTTTTATTCTTACTGTTCTTTTTGTAATCGTAACAATCTGAAATCTTCACGGTGTCATTCCAATGCATTCAAAGTAAACTACCCAGGCTTGGAGTTCAAAGGCCAGGATTGACACCCACAAATAGAAGGAGATCCTGACAAACTCATTCTTATTCATGTGAATGCTAATGGAATGTTATAATATTAATAATTAAATTTGCAGTTAATTCATGATTCTATTTTAGAATGCCACACAAAAATTATTGGATTTATATCTTCCATTCAAGCACCATGGTTTGATTGCCCTAATGGAAGGATATTGAATAATTTTTAATTAGTGCTTCTATAAGTATTCCACCAGAATACTTTATTAAATGGAGGCATAATTTCATAACTAATAATTGGTAATAATGTATATAATTTAATTTCCTCACATTCCCTCTCTCTTTAAGGATATATATATATATATATATATATATATATATATATATATATATATATACACACACACACATCTATCTATCTATCAATCTATCTATCTATCTATCTATATATCTATCTACCAATCTACACAATCAATCTGTTTATACTCTTGTCACTACTGGGGCTCAGTGGTAGAGTGCTTGCCTAGTACATACAAAGCCTTGGGTTTAATCCTCACTACCATGTGCACAGAAAAATCCAGAAGTTGTGCTGTTGCTCAAGCAACGGAGCACTAGCTTTGAGCATAAAAACTTAGGGACTGTGTCTAGACTCTTACTCAATACCCAGGAATGGCACCAAAAAAAGATAGAATGTTCTGACTGCAACTATATAACGATAGCACTGCAAATACCTCATCACAGAGCAAGCCAGAAGTCTATTGCTGACAGGTGCCCTCTAACATCACTTAGCCAGAGGTAAACGGCTGCAACCCAGCTCCACAGAACCAGATGGTGCTGGCTCCATCACCTCTGTCATCCAAGATGCTCGGGGGCTGAGATCTGACACTGGTGGGTTTAAAACGCAGCCCTGGTAGTAAGTCGGCGAAATTCTGAGCTGCAGCACAAAGTGGTAGAGTTCTAGCCTTGAGCAAAAGATCATAGGACAGTATCCCCAACCTTTCAGTGAAATTCCCGTGTCTGACTCCACCTCCCCCAAAAAACCCATCCCTTTTAATCATTAGTTGTGAACTTTATGTGGTTCGTTATGTGTTTCTGAAAGAATGGTGATACTGATGAAAGCACCCTAATACTGACAGCTTATGGGATACAGATGTGTGATGACTCCTTCATGAGATGTTGTGTGCTGAGTCCTTCACGGGGTAAATTCTTTCACTTGGTCCTTGTAAGAGCTCCAGAAGTCGATTGTGCAGATGAGAATCTTGAGGCTCAGATATGTCCCCATGTCAGTGCCAATTGTGTATGTACCTAACTCTAGTGAGTTGTCTCCAGCAGACAATTGTTTTGGTTTATTTTTCTTGGTTGTGAACCTTGAACTCAGGACCTAGCCACTGAACCTTCTCTGTTGGGCTCATGGCCAGCACCCCACCATTTGGAGCCAAGAACCCTCTTGCAACAGAGTGTTACAGTCTAGGCATCTATAGCTGAGGTCTGTCATCCTGCCTACTCAGGAAGATGAGATATGACGACCTTGGTTCCAAACTATCCCAGACACAAAAGGTCCCATGAGACTATTATCTCCTATTCACCACTTAGAAACTTGAAGTGGAAGCTGGGTGTCAGCAACTCGCACCTGTTATCCTAGCTACTCAGAAGCCTGAGAGCTGAGGATCACAGTCCAAAGCCAGCCTGGGCAAGAAATTCCTTGAGAGGCTTCTCTCCAGTGAATTAACAAAAACCTTCAGTGGTGCTGTAGCTCAAGTGGTAGAGCACTTGTATTTAGCTGAAGAGCTCAAGGACAGCACCCAGGCTTAGACTTCAATTCCTCTGAGTTACAAGAAAAGAAAGAAAGAAACTGAAGTGGATTGCGGGGAATGTGTCTTAGGGTAGAGTGCTTTGCATGCATGAATCCCTGGGCTTGATTTTTTAGTACCACATACCTAGAATAAAGCCTGAAGTGGCTCTGTGGCTCAAGTGGTAGAGTGCTATCTTTGTACAGGTGAAACTCAGTTACAGTGTTCAGGTCCTGAGTTCAAGCTCCAGGACAAGTATATGCACACACATTCATGCACACAGACACACAGACACACAGACACACACATACACACACACACACACACACACACACAGATACCAGAAGTGAAGTTGTGACACCAAATGGTAAAGCACTGAGCTTCGGTTCTGAGCTCATGGTCAGCACCCAGGCCCTGTGTTCAACTCCAAAACCTAGACACCCTGGGCCCAACTAGGAGAGGTCAAAGGTTTCAAAACCTGATGAGCTTCATCAGCTCTAGATGACAGGAAGCATTGTGATATTACACATGTGCTTAGATTAAGCAAGCTTCCAGAACCTAGGAAGGCACTGTTGCCAATAATGAATCATTTTATTAGGTTCACCTCCCTTATTGTCTGCCAGAAGGACCCTTGAATTTATTGTAGCAAGTTATTTCAACACTGGAACATAGTCTAACAAAGACAGGATAAGTGCAGGGAACTTGGCCTATCACAGAAGGTGGCACAAATGGAGGCTTCCTGTCAAAATAGCACTGAGGAGAGAGATAGCTTGAGTTTCAAAGTCGCCTTTTTTCTCCTAGCCTTCAGAGCCTGCCCACACTCCTGCTCACTAATTGGTCCAGATGGAGTTGCTTGTTACACAGCTGTACGGGAGTGAGGCCTTTTGTCTGCCTCTTCCAACAATGAGGCAGACTTCCTCCATCAGTCCCTGGTGTGGAGAAAACCTCAGGCTACACTGGGATCAGTGAGGGAATCCCCAGAACATGTACTGTCTTGAAAGCAGTGTTTGTGCTATGAAATCATTTTATTCAAAGCAAATTTCCTAGCTTGGTGCCTTTCATCTTTGGGATTCTGGACCTTCACCTATATAAATACATGCATACATATATGGGGAGACATGGAGTTACTTTTTTTTTTGGCAGGTCCAGGGATTGTATTATGAGCCTTTTGCTCAAGGGTATAGCTCTGTCCTTGAGCCACAGCCCCACTTATGGCAATTTTTTATTTCTGTGATCCCACAGAATTAACAGTGCTGTGGACTTTCCTGTCCTGGCTGAATTCAAACTGCCATTCTCTACCTCTCAGACTCCTGAACAGCTAGGATTACATGCAGGCACAAATGACACCTGGCTTTCTTTTCTTCTTGTTCTTTTTTTCATTGTGACAAACTGAAGTCTTCACAGTGTCATTCTAATGGTTTGCATTTTGAAGTAAACTACCCAGGCCTGGAGTTCGAATGCCAGGACTATCTCCTACAAATGGAGGGAGATCTTGAGAAAATCTTCACTATTCATGTGAATGCTTAATGGAGTCTTATAAAAGTAATTATCTTTGCATGATTCTCTTATAGAATGTCGTGATTCTCTTATAGTTCATGATTCTCTTATAGAATGTCACACAAAATGTATTGGATTATGTCTTTCATTCTAGCACCATGGTGTGATAGTCCCAATTAAGGAATACTGACTACATTTACATTAATGCTTCAATAAGTATTCAACCATGATACTTCATTAAATGGAGGCATAATTTAATAATAATTCATAACATATATAATTTAATATCCTCACATTGTCTCTCGCATAATTTAATAATAATTCATAACATATATAATTTAATATCCTCACATTGTCTCTCTTTCCTATATAGCAAACTACACATTTATCTATCTATCTCTATATCAATCTCAATCTCTATATCTATATCTATCAACCACTACTATGGCTTGTTCCCAGGTCCTCAGAAGTGGCTGGCAGCTCAGTTTGCCAAGGGCTTTTTTTCTACACTGACCTTTTCATGAATTGGGCATTGTGGGCTGTGAGTTCAAATCCAAGCATGGCCAAAATTTTATATGTGGAGTCAGAAGTAAATTTTGACACATTTTTTCCTTCTCTGTGAAAGTCCTGGCTCTCAGTATGATGTATAGTATAACCCATATGTAAATATATCCATGTGATAAGATGTAATAAACGAAATAAATTTTATATATGTAATAATACTAAATAAAATAAAAAATAAGGGTAATAAATGTCATATGGAATAAACCAATGTATGTAAATAGATCTCATATATGAATATTATTTTTTATCAGTGCTGGGGCTTGAATTCGGGCCTTGGAAACTGGGCTGAAATTGTTGTATTCAATGACAGTGAGCTTCCTCTGCCCCACACTGACACAGAATTGCCCAGGCCCTGAGTTCAAATTCCAGGACTTCCAGAAAAATGGTGCAAACTCCAAGCTAGGGCCTTATTTTTTTTTGGCCAGGCCTGGAGCTTGAACTCAGCTCGTGGCAACTCTGCCTCAGCTTCTATCAACCGAGGCTGGGGTGCAGCCTCTGGACCCACAGCCCATCATGAGATCCTAGGACCCGAGTTCAAATCTTGGTACTCGCAAATAAAAAGGAGAAGTACTGGGAAGGTGGCTCAGTAATAGAGTGCGCTTGCCTTTCATGCATAAGGCCCTGGGTTTGATTCCTCAACACTACATAAACAGAAAAAAGCTGGAAGTAGTGCTATGGCTCAAGTGGTAGAGCGATAGTCTTGAGCTGAGAGGGAGTTGATGGACAGCACCCACATTCAGAGTTCTGGCCTCAATACCGAAAAAAAGAAAAAAGAGAGGGGGAAAAAAGGAGAAGGATAAAACAGAAGTTCCAGAAGGCGGTTTTACATAGTTTATTCCTTTGCATTGTAACCATCCTGGGTCTAAATGACAGGGCCCAGAAAGTATACATGACCTTGTACTGCTGAAGTTTGGTGGACTATCATGGAAGCCATATCCAAAACCAGCAACCTAGGCCCGGGGTTCGAATCTCAGGACTGCCACCCTCGAATCGTGGGAGATCCTAAGAAATGCATTCCAATATATATTCATACGAATGGAATATTGTAAAGTAACAGTTACATTAGTACTTAGTGTATGATTATATTATAAAATTATACACAATAATTATAGTACATTGACTAATTTTCAATTAATACTTTGTTATGTATTCAACCACCATTCTTAAATAAAGAAAGGAATAATTTATCGATAAGTGGTAGCAATATTATATATGAAATCAAATAATATACAGATATCTCTGCCTTGTTTTATACATACATGCATAAATATATATTTCTATATATCTATGAAACAATCTATATATCTGTTTCTACATTTGTCATTCCTGGGGCTCAGTGGTAGAGTGCTTGCCTAGTACATACAAAGCCCTGGGTTCGATTCCTCTCTACTGTATGCACAGAAACATCCAGAAGTCATGCTGTCACTCAAGCAGCCGAGCATTAGCTGAGCATAAAAGCTTAGGAACTGTGTCTAGACTCTTACTCAAGACCCAGGAATGGCACCAAAAAAAAGATAGACTGTTCTGACTGCAACTATATAAGGATAGCACTGCAAATACCTCATCACAGAGCAAGCTGGGAGTCTGAAGCTGATGGTTGCCATCTAAGCTGACTTAGCCAGAGGTCAACAGCTGCAGCCCAACACCATGGAACAAGACTGCTGGCTCACCCCTAGCTGCTCGGGGGATGAGGTCAGACACTGATGGGTTGATAACTCAGCCCTGGCAGGAAGTCTGCCAGACTATAAGCTGTGCCTCAAAGTGGTAGAGATGTAGCCTTGAGGAAAAGATCTTAGGATAGTACCTCCAACCTATGAGTGCAATCCCCGAGGCTGATGATCCTATCCACAAAAAACACCCCTCTAAACCGTTAGATGTGAACTTGTGCGGTTTGTGACATGTATCTGAAAGAATGGTGATACTGATGAAAGCACCCTAATTCTAATGACAGTTTGTGGGATACAGCTATGTGATGAGTCCTTCCAAGGGTGCTAGGTCGTTCATGGGGTACTGTGAGCTGAGTCCTTCACAGGGTCCTATGTACTGAGTCCTTCACAAGTTATACAATTTCATCTGGTCCTTATAAGATTTACACAAGTAAGATGATTGTGCAGAGGCTCATATATGTCCCCAAGGCAGGGTCGAATTTTTGTATACACTGAGCTCTAGTGATTTGTCCCCTGCAGACAATTGTTTTGGTTTAGTTTTCTCCATCACGAACCCTGAACTCAGAGCATAGGTGCTGAATTTCTTCTTGGGCTCATGGTTAACGTTTTACCATGTGGAGCCAAGGACCTCCTTGCATCAATGTGTCATGGCTTAGGTGCTTTAGCTGAAGTCTATCATCCTGCCTGCTCAGCATGCTGAGGATCTTGGTTCAAAACTATCCCAAATCACAGTCCAATGCCAGCCTTGGTGGGAAATTCCTTGAGATGGTTATTTCCAATAAACTACCAGAAAGCCTAAAGGGGTGCTGTAGCTCAAGTTGTAGAGCAATAGACATGAGCTAAAGAGCTCAGAGACAGCACCCAGGCCCAGACTTCAACTCCTTCAACTTACAAGAAAAGAAAGAAAGAAACCAGAAGTAGAGCACTGGGAATGTTTCTTAGAGGTAGACTGCTTTGCATGTGTGAAACCCAGGGTTTGAATTCTCAGTACCACATCCCAGCGAAAAAAAAAGCCTGAAGTGGCTGTGTGGCTCAATTGGTAGAGTTCTGTCCTTGTACAGGAGAAAAACTCAGGTAGAGTGGTTAGGAACTGAGTTCAAGCACCAGGACTGGTTATGCACACAGACACACACACACACACACACACACACAAGGAGGCACCATTGCTAATAATGAATAATTTCATTAGGTTCAGCTCCCTAATTGTATGCCAGAAGGACTCTTGAATTAGTGGTAGCAGTTTGTTTCAACACTGAAACATAGGCTTACAAAGACAGGATGAGTGCAGGGAACTTGGCCTGCCACGGGAGATGGCACAAATGAAGACTTCCTATCAAAACAGAGCACTAGGACGAGACATAGCTTGGGGTACAAAGAGGCCTTTTTCTCTTGACTTTCAGAGCCTGCCCACACACATCTTCCCTAAATGCTCCACATTAATTGTTTGTTTCACAGCTGTACCGAAGTGAGGCTTTTTCTCTGCCTGTTCCAACCATGAGGCAGACTTCCTCCAGCAGCCTGGGGTATGAAGAACCCCTCAGGCTACACTGGGAACATTGAGGGGAGCCAGGGAACATGCACCATCTTGAAAGTACTCTCTGTGCTATGAAATCATTTTATTCAAAGCAAATTTCCTAGCTGGGTGCCTTTCAACATAGCAACTCTGGATGTTCACGGATAAAAATACATGGATACATTCACAGACACATGGAGTTACTGCCTCTTTTTTTTGTGGCAATTCCTGAGGCTTGAACTGTGAGCCTAGACATTTTCCCTGAGCTTCTTTTGCTCAAAGAAGCATTTTATTGTGTCTGAAACCATGATTACCCTAGGCTGGGATGCAGCTTTTACACCCACAGATGATTCAGGGATCCTAGGACCCAAGTTCCACTCCCATCTCTGGCAAAAAAAAACAAAAACAAAAACAAAAAACATCAAACCAACAAAAATGGAGGAGGAAAAATACCAGGAAGTTTTATACAACAGTTTTACCTTTGTTTCCTTAGCACTGTGACCCTCCTGGGTCTCAATTACTTGGCTTGAAAATTGTATGTGACCTTGCATGGACGACGGCTGGGGGCTGTCAGTGAAGCCTGAGTCCAATCCAGACACCTAGGCCCTAAGTTCGATCCCAGCACTGCCACCTACACATGGCTGAAGATCCTAGGAAACTTGTTCCTATCTATAGATATACTAATACAATGTTTGAAATGTGCTAATTTAATTGCTAAGTAGCCAGTCATTCCAGTATTTGATTGTATGCAATAAATATAGGTCATTGATTAATTAATACTTTATTAAGTTTCCTACTGTGTTTAATTAATAGAGGCGTAATTTTATACCAAATAATTGGTAATAATATAATATAAAAATAAGATATAGATATGACATTTTTATACGGTTATACACTAGAATCTACATAAATGTCTATATCTGTCTCTCTGTATCATTTATAGATGCTTATACATATGTAAATATACACACACACACGCGTGCGCTCACACACACACACACACACATACACACACACGCACACACTGCACTCTAAACATCTATCTGTTTATATATTGGCCATTCCTAGGGCTTGATCTCAGGTCCTCAAATTTGCCTGCCAACTTCACTTGCATCAGTCTGGTGTGCTAACATTTACCCATTCATGAAGTGGGCCTGCTAGGCCCTGAGTTCAAGTCACAAACTTCCAAAAACTTAATCCTAGTGGAAAGCCAGCTGTCCTACTTGTTTTCCTTATCAGTGAAATCCTCAGTCTCAGGAATGATGTACAATACATAGGAAAATCTATGTCTCATGTAATATGATGCAAAAATGATATATGTGTAATCATACTCATTAAAATACATAAGAAATAAATAAAACACAAAATAAAATGAATACATTAACTGCAATATGTAGTAAATATGTGTATGTAAATATAAATCATTTATTTAAGATGTATACAAATATTATTTTTTTGAGTGCTACGACTTGACTTCAGGCCCTAGGAACAGGCATGACTTTCTTGTCTTCCAGCATGGTGATCTTCCCCATCACCCACAATGCTGCAGATTTACCCAGACCCTAAGTTCAAATCTCAAACCTGGCATAAAAAATGGCCTGAATTCCAAGTCAAGGAGTCTCATAATATTTTAAATATGTTTAATGTATGTATGTATGTATGTTTGTTCAGATGAAATGGAAATAGAGCAACTATGAACTCAAAAGGAATGTGCAAAGAAGACATAGGCATAAAGTAGAATGTGCCAAGAAATGCTGAAGTATAATTTCAAGTAATATGCTCAGATTTGAGGGTGTGTTCAAAGCACAGCTTCAGACAATGTAGTTGGATATCTTGGGGAAAAAACTGCTTTAAACTATTCTGGGATAATTGTACAAGTAGACGCCCCTAACTCTGACTCTAATCAGCCACAACATCATCAACTTAGGGACATTTTTCCAAGTGCAAAGTGAGAAAAAGAAGGCTCATCACAGTTAGTGTTCAGGTTGAAGCAATGGCAATCGCATAACTTTTCTTACAAGTGTTCATTTATTTTGGAGCATTAAAGTAAGTAAAAGCCAAGTAAATATTCTGCATGTTGCTAAATTAAGTGGGACGTACTATATTGGAAGTTATAGATTATTTCTTTTTATACTCTAACTTGGGACAATGATCTACTGTCAGTTATTTTCTTCCCTTCCCCTATTTTGCCTTTCCACTTACACAATTATTATTTAAAGAGACATGCTTGAGCTTGCATTTCTAAATTCTTCAAAATTATCTGAACTATATCATACTTCTGGAAGTCTCCTATATCTTTCTCAAGGGAAATATTTTGTCACTGCCATTTTTGTCCTATATGATATTGGATATCTTCTTGCCTAATTCAGTCCAAGATATACATTAAACTCATCCAGATACCTCAAAAATTGTACCACTATAAAATACTATCTTACTTAGAAATGATTTTAGTATATCTGGTGAGGTGGCATCTGTCATTTTTGAATGACCCTAAAAAATACTTACATGCAATCATGTTTTAAACCAATATGCCACTCAGTAGATGAATTAATTGACACACACACGGTGGAATTCTATGCTTCTAATTCATAAGGAAATAGAAAGACTTGGAAAAATCCTTCTAAGTAAAATAAACAAGCAACAAAGAAGCAGATTCATGGTTTTCCTCATTTGTAATAAGTAGGAAATGTCTAGGATAGTCCTAGCAGATGAACATAATTTCCCAACAGTCATATGTATATATGACCATATAAGATGATGCTGAGCAAAATGAACTCCTGGATATTGAAACAGAGGTTTTTCTTTGTGGTTGTTGTTTTTAATGTACTAGGTGATTTCTTTTTTCTTTTGTGTTTTCCCCTATGGTTTATCCCCTGCTGTATTTGATTTCAGTATCCTGTGTATTGTGTATACGTTTATCTTAATTTGACAAGGGAAAAGGTACAACAAAATGGCTAGACAAAGGACAAAGGGCAAACCAATGCAATAGCAATACTCACAAGACAACATGTTGGAAATTTACATTACAACTTGTCAGGAGTATTGGGGTGAAGGAAAAGTCTGAGAAAAATGAGGAAGGGTGTAAAAATTTCAACATGTTATATATTCACTACCTTACAATTACTACAACCCCTTCTATCTATCACCTTGACAATAAAATTAAATTAAAAAATGAGCTGCATAAAATATAATTTCACTGTATTGGTATAGTAAATATTATTCTAAGTGTATTACCTTTTTTTAAAAATGAACATTTTGGCTGCTAATTTGAATTAATTACCCCTTTCTTTATCAGAGGAACATCAACTGGAATGTTATCAAACTATACAATATTTTCAGATATGCTTGCCATTATTTTGAAAAAAATATTTTTAATGTTTTCTCATACTAAATCAGAAAACAGTTCAATTCTATGGAAACTCCTAACTTTTAAAACTTACTAATTGTTAAGAGGACAGGATATATATGGTCTTCAACATTCCTATGACTACTAACTACTCATTTTCAAATTCTGAACATGCCATACCAGAGACATTCAAAACAGTACCTGTTTGCATTTTATTTAAATCTGCAGTATATGCAGTTTCCAATGAGGCATTACATATTTAAAAGTCAACAGAAAAAGTACACACATTTTGGTAGAAGATAAAACTATGAAGTATCTATAATAATTAATTCCTCAAAAGTAAACATTTGTTCATCAGATTAAGCTATTATTTCTATGAGAATCAATCCCAATTTTTTTCCATAAAGTCATCTTAGACCAACAGTTTCCAATTTGTAAGGTACATCTTAAAATTCCCTAAATTCACATCATGACTAACTTATCACTATTGTGAAGAAATACTACACTTCTGCTAATGTGATGCCCTTCGTCTTGTGGAAAGAACACTATACTAAATTTTGCTGCATCGTTTCCCCCCCAGTGGAATTCTTGAGATCAAAACACTTGCAAATATTATTTTATTTTTATTTTATATTTATTTTACTATATATTTATATATATTATCTATCATAGATATTCAGGAGATCTGAATATTAAGATCTGAAGATTATGGTTCAAAGCCCACCCAAGCAGGAACGTTCCTTAAATTCTTATCTCCAATAAACTGCTCATGAAAATCTAGACACAAGTGGCACTGAGTTTCAATTGGTAGAGCAGTAGCCTTTAGCAAAACAGGCTCAGCGACAGTGTCCAGACCCAAGAGGTCAAGCCCTAGGACAAAACAAACAACAAAAACAAAATAAAACCAAACCCCCAAACCTTGCATTTTCTCATTGTATACAGAGGTAAATAATTCAGGAAATTTCTTCCTGTGTTTTGTATAAGTAGAAGAAAAAAGATGTCACACAATTACTCACTTTATACTATGTTACACCAAAATCTCAAAAGATTGATCATTTTCTATATTATAAATTAATATCAATTTGTTTGCAACTTTGTCATGCTACACATGAACTGTTGGAATTGTCAATTAACTATGTTCTAATTATACCTCACTTGAAAGAATATTATAGGCAAATACAATGCCAGAATCATTTCTGAATTTCTAAATTAAATCTTCTACTTGAAAAGAATTTTGTAGTATCCTATTGAATATTAAATTTCAAACAAAAATTTTTATTTTAAACCTAAATTCTAATTTAGCCAGGTCTACAAAGTACTATATTAAATTTACTTTCCTATTTCTCCAGGCTTAATCTTTTGTAATCCTTCATCATTTCTTTGGAATCTAACATAAAGATTCTTACTTTTTCAAATTTTTGGTTGGGACTCATGAGCTCTTTAGCATCTAGGCATGTTCTGTAATGAAGACAACATTTAAAACACAATTGAGTATTATATATTAGTTGCATTTCAATAGGAAACTTGACTTCTCAAAACATAATAACAAAATTAGCCCAAACTTCCAACTGTGTATGCTTTCCTTGTTTATTTTTTATTCCTTTCTTGGTTTGTTTTATTGAGACAAAATTATACTACCTAGTCCAGGGAATGTATCAATATGTAATTCCACTTTCTAATCTCCTGTCTTAGTTGAGTGCTAGAATTCCTGGCTTGTATCACATTGTCCTACCATTGTTTGTTGGTTTATTTAGATACAGACTCCAATAACATTTTCCACTAGACTGATGGCTCAGACTGTTCATGTACTATGTTCAAAGCTATTCTAACATTTGACACAGGTTATGAACATTTTCAGATGCACCTGAAGGGGTCTCTGATTGATTCCTCCATGGATACGATCCCTTTATTAATGATGACTTGACTTTCTATTTCTGGCCCCTACCCATATAATATCCTCAAGCTTTTTTGGGGAAAGTTCCCTTGAGGACGTTTTAATATTAAAAATTATCACTTGATTCTAGTGTTACTCAGGAAATATTTTATATTATTTTCTAACTTTTCTACACATTCTGAGAGTTGTTTCATATGTGTGTTTGAACATATATGTGCCTTATGTATGTGCATGTTTGTATATATGAATGCAAAAACCTCAAGCTCTTATTCAGCAATCTTGCTGAATTCCATCACTTGTGCCATTCTTCCAATGTAGCTTTTGGCTAGTTAATTATAGATAGTTTCTCAAAGACTGTTCTGCCCAGGCTGGATGCAAACTGAACTTCCCAGACTCCTTTACATTATTAGGCTTTATTTATCCAGGAGTATCAACTCTTAAACTACAAACATTTTTGTGAGTGTAAAATCTAAGCTGTAGCCCAGATTTTTAACTCGAGTTCATATAAAGATAGATGGACATACCCATTACATATGCTGAGTGTACACTGTTAGAAATATGATCCTAAGCAAGGTTCCAGTGGCTCACGCTTATAGTCCTAGCTACCCAGGAGGCTAAGACTGAGGATTGCAGCTCAAATCCAGCACGTGTAGGAAAGTTACTGAGGCACTTATCGCCAATGAAGCACCAGAAAACTGAAAGTGGCACTGTGGCTCAAGAGCTAGAGCACAAGCTTTGAGCTGAAGAGAAGAGGGACAGTGCCCAGGCCTGGAGTTTAGGCCCCACTAGCATCAAAAAAAAAAAGAAAAAGAAAGAAAGAAAAAGAGAAAAAGAAATGTGATCTTAGGCACCAGTTCATTGGTAGTATAATTCATGCGCTCTCAACATGCCCTTTTTTCCAGTTAAGTCCATGCTCTTATATCTGACTTGCTTGGAACCAGAATTATTCTTCCATTCTACTTTTTTTTTTTTTTTTTACAAATTTGCATGATTAGCTAACATGTTTAGAGCTAGTAGAAGAAAGAGAGTGGCCTCATCCTTCATGTTCCACTTAGGAGTAATGCTTTCTCTATATCACTTCCATAGATCTACATACTGGCCTTGGCTTTATTGTTTCAAAGTTGTCTCATTTGCAGAGACGCAAGCATAGAACTTCTCTTTCTTCTATTCCTATTGTTTATCCTTCTATTAACTTACGTAAACTTGGGAAATAATGCACAATACACACACTAACAAAAAGTGTTTCTGAGACCCTTCTTCCCACTTAAAATTGGTCTTAATTTACAGAGCACTTAGGAAATTTGAAGTTAATGTACTCCAGGATAATTTTTTTCGTTTTTTTATTGTGAAAATGGTGTACAGAGGGGTTAGAGTTACATAAGTAAGTTAATGAATATATTATCTAATAAGCATTGTTACAACCTCATTTGTTTTTCCCCTGCCATCCCTTTTCTCCCCACCGTCCCAAATCCCCCCTCCCATCCCCATATTTTAGAGTTCATTTTCAACATAGAGTCTTGTTCATCTCATTGTTATAATGGATCATACTGTGTCCTTGTTTCAGAATTTTATTTTCCTTCCACTCCCACAGTAGAAAAATGTATATGCAAGATGCAGGTCACCAACCTCAAATACAGTGAAAACGGGTTATACCATGGAGGAAGAAAAGAGAAGATAGATTAAAAAAAATCACAGCATGGTAATAAAAGAGTTCCTGCTTGACTTGACTCCCTGCTGCCTCTGACTGTCTCCAGGGCTAGGGGAAGCTGGGGAATGGGCAAGCGGCGAACTTACCTTTCCTTGGACCTGGTCCGTCTTCCGCAGGATGGACCAAGACCCAACATCTGGCACCTAACATGGAGCACGAAAGGAAAATATTCCAGCCGAGGCTAAGGGGTCTCTAAGGGTAAGTGAAATCCTTAGTATGGGTAATGCTATCTCAGAGAAGGAGGAGGAGGGGGCAACATTAGGTCTAGAGGGAGTAAAAGAGGACTTGGGAAGTGGTAAGGAAAAGGGGTTACCCCCTCTGACTTGGGTGCCTCTGACGGTCTTAGGCCCTCACCCTATTCCCACAATTGGGGGGAAGGTTCAGTGCCCTATGCGGCCCTACAAAGGGACATGGGATATCTGGACCCCTACAGACCTTCCACAGAGAAGCCGAGGGCCGGGGAAATAACCTATGCTGAGTCCTACCTTGTAAAGTAAGGGCCACCCGAGAGCCTGGACCCTGGGCCAAAGGATTCAATTCCCCAAGCGTATTCAGTCAATCTGGCACCGGAGCTAACAGACCCTTGGAATGGTATCCATGGGAAGCCAAGGATATTAAACAGCTCTGCAAGGCAGTGGTAGAGGATGGTCCGGACTCTCCTTGGGCCCAGACCCTATTACAGGACATTGTTTATCACACTTGTGTCCCTAAGGACTGGCTAGATGTGGCCAAAGACGTCCTCACCAGTTCTCAGTTTATTAAATCGTGTGCCTTCTTTAAGGAGGGATGCAGAGGGAGGGAGGAGAATACCTGGGAGGCTCAAGCCACAATACCGATTACTGATGCCATGTTAACAGGGACAGGGGTAAGATATTCCACCCACATCCCACAGGCAGTAATACCTGGCCTGTACTGTGACCAGGTGAGGCAGGCAGGACTTGCCGTGTGGTACTAATTGGATGAAGGGCCCACTGAGTCCCCCATAGCAGGAGTGAGACAAAAACTAGGTGAGCTTCTATCTGATTTTATAGATCAATTCGAACAGAGTGTTCACTGCAACTCACCGGCAGGGGACCTCCAAGATCAGTTTGTAAAGCTACTGGTTTGGGAAGGGATGAATGCAGACCACCACACAGCCTGTGTGGGATTGAGAGAGTGTTCCCTGAGCACATGGGTGGTGGCCTCGCAGGATGTGGAACACAACAGCCCAGGCCCAATCACTCTCTTTACCTTTACAGGCTCAGACATCTGCAATGTCTGAGGCTATTACCCAGGCTCTGGCAGCCCAGGGCCAAAGAATCCCAAGACCATCAGGGAGAGGGTCTTGTTTTAAATGAGAACAGGAGGGCCCCTTTAAGCGGGACTATTCACAACAATCCCCCCTGCCCTCCCCCCTCAACCGGCCCAGGGGGGGTCCAAACCACCTCCTACACCCTGCCCCAGGTGCAGGAAGGGGTACCATTGGAAAAAGGATTGTCAATCCAAATTTGATTTAGATGGGAAGGCTTTAAACTAGTGGAGGGACATCCTCCAGCCCCGTTAGCTCAAGGAGGAATCCCCTCTGCTGTAAGGCCCAGGCAGCCTCATGGCAGGACGACCCAGGCCCATTGGACCATCCCCCTGGGGGAAGGACTCCTCCCTAAAATGAGTATTTTCATAGGTGTAAAGCAATTTCACTGCCTAATTGACATGAGGGCAGATTAAACCATACTCAGGGAGGAGGAAGTGCCCTAGGACTGGAAGCTTGCACACGGGCCCCCGATATTGGGGGTAGGGGGCAACTCCCAGTCCAAAGAGTTGGTCGCCCTTATCAAATGGACTAGCCTAGATGGAGAGCAGGGAAAGATATGCCCTTTAGTGGCAAAAAACCTCACCACCAATTTACTAGGGCAAGACATGCTAAGAGAAATGGATGCTGTGGTCAATACAGACCATCGAGCATCCTATGATGATATCCTGGATGGAGAAGAAGCACAAAGGCTTAAACAGGATCTAAAGGGAGTTAAGAAAAAGGATTTTTTAACTTTCATAAGTACAGAGAAGTACATAAGGGACCCACTTGGGTGCACCCCCAATCCTAAAGGCAATTGTCCCCCAATTACCTCCCATTAGATGGAAACCAAGAAGCCATTGACCAAACCTAACCTTGTAGTGCTCCACCTTTTGGTGGAGGAACAGATAAAACTTGGGCACATACTCCCTTCTGTGAGTCCTTGGAACATACCTGTATTTGTTATCCAAAATGCATCTGGGGCTTGGTTCATGCTCCAATATCTATGTAAGGTAACTGAAAGGATGGAGCTAGTAAGAATTCCCTAACAGGTATGCCCTGGACTCCCGCTTCAGAATATACCTTGGTTGTAATTGATAGTAAAGATAGTTTTTTTTTTTCGATCCCCTTGCATCTGGATGACTGCAAGAACTTTGCCTTCTCCATCCCTTCTCTTAATTTTTTCCCATCTTGATCGGGGGTTTGAATGGACAGTGCTGCCACAGGGAATGGCCAATAGCCTGGTCTGTTGCCAACAATACTTGGCCACACTTTTAGGGCCTGTGCTGGGTTCAGACACCTCCCTTGCCTATGCCTACATAGATGACATAATTCTGGGGCACCAAGGCCTGGGCTGCCTGGAGGGCCTTCTAGTCCAGGTTCTCACCATATTAAAAAAGGGGGATTTTACCATAGCCCTAAATAAAATTCAAAAGGTACCTCCTTTTAAGGTGCTCGGATCCCACCTTACCTTGACTCAAGCCAGCCCCCTTAAGCCTTTGCTGGATATTCCAGCATCTCTGTCCCTAATCCAACTTCAAAGTCTTTTAGGGGAAATCAATTGACTGTTGCCATGGGTTCCCATCCCTACAGATAGTCTTGTGCCATTATTCACCCAACTAAAAGACAAGACACCCCAAGAAGTTATTACAATTACAAACAGCCATTGGGCAATATTTTTACAGTTCCAAAGAACCCTGGATGAACTTTCCATGAAGAAGTATTCTATTCTTATGCACATTTTCCTCTCATTGTTTGCAGGTGTTACATTGATTTCTGCAGGTTTAAGTCAAATTGGGGGAGCCATTAGAGTGGGTTTACACTCCCCTGGGGGGCACACCTCGGGTGTAATCTCAGGCAGGCCAATTTGCCGATGCTATTGTCAAGGGAAAGACCCAGTCCCAAAGTCATTATGGCCTTGACCCTCACTCCATTGTTTTTCCTTTTCGGATGGCAGATGTTGAGTTCTCACTTGAGCCAATGCTCAACTTGCTCTCTCCCTGGAAGGGTTTCTAGGTCAAATTGACTGCCATTATAGGTCATCTAAATGGACCGTCATGTTATGGCCACTTCCCCTCATAATGCCTTCTCTATTTTCTCCTACACCTATTCCCGGTGCCCTCCATGTTTTTACTGATGGAGGTAAAACAGGCTCTGCATATGCAGCCTTTGAGGAGCAACAAAAGATCCCAAGCCAACAAAGATTTCAACCTTGTCAAGGGTCAGCACAATAAAAAGAAATGTTTACTGTAATTATGGCCCTTCGGGATATTCAAAAACCCTTTAATTTGTATTCTGATAGTTTATATATGATTAACTTGCTCCCTCAACTTCCCCAGGCACATATTAAGCTGGATGGAAACCCTATTTTCCTCCTTATGGACACCCTTAAGGACCTATGAGATGGACGGGGAGCCCCTATTCACATTCAACATTTGAGAGGGCATTCAAAACTTCCTGGGTTTTTATCCATGGGCAATAATTGGGCGGACCAGTTAGCTACTGGCCCACAAGCCTTAATGTTACAAGAGGCCACCCATTTAAATGATTTAACCCACAATAATTGGAGAGGTTTTCAACATAGATTTCCTCAGATTCCTGCAAAAGACCTCAAAAGGATAGTACATACCCATAAAACATGCCAGCCCTTCTTAAAAATACCCCCGCTACAACCACCAGGGGTAAATCCCAGAGGCCTCAAACCCAATGTCCTCTGGCAAACTGATATGACTCATTTCCCAGCCTTTGGTAAGCTTAAATATATTTTTGTTTCTATAGATACCTATTCAGAGTATGTTGGGCCACAGCACATTCAGGAGAAAGAACTAAACATTCAGAAGCACATTTTCTTCAATGCTTTGCCACCTTGGGTCTACCAGCACAAGTTAAAACCGATAATGGACCTTGTTTTGTTAGTAAAGCAATGTCAGAGTTGGCATATTACTCATACTACAGGAAATCCTTATAATCCCCAAGGCCAAGCAATTATAGAAAGAAATCACCAATGTCTTAACGAGCAATTAGTAAAACAAAAAGGGGGAGTTAACCCCCATATATAGTTACAGATAGCTTTGTTTACCATTAACATTTTAAATTTTTCAAAAGGGGCAATTAAATCCAGATTTCAGAAGCACTGGGGACAACTAAATCCTAAACCCCAAGTGAAAGTCAGGTGGAAGGACCCCCTGACACAACAATGGAGTGGACCTGACCCCCTAGTTACCATGGGCAGGGAGTTCAGAAATGTTTTTCCCATAGGGGAGACAACCCCCATATGGATCCTGGCCAGGAACTTTAAGTTTTTACCCATTTCCTCTATACAGGAAGAAGCCCAAGGATAAACTAACCAACAAGGAAAGTAAAACAGCTATACTGGTCGAGGCTGGTGTTTAAAAGAGGGAAAGCTAAAAAGATAATTACTAACCATCCCCAAGGGCAATCAGCCCTTGAGAAGCTCTTCTGTTCTCTAACAATTGCAGATGGTGATATTCCAGCTGTTGGCTGTCCTGACCCTCCCAGTCCTGGCAATGGCCCTATGGAATCCACATCAACCTCAACGGGTGACCTGGGCACTGATCAGCACTGGCAATGGAGAAATCATCAACAGCACCAAAAGAGAAGCTGTCTCTTCGACCTGGTGGCCTGAGCTTCATTTTGACATCTTTGACCTGGCTATAGGATCCTGGGATGTTGGAGATTGAGACCCCCTTTACCAAGGACTGCCTGAGTGTGGGGGCCCACGAGGATGCACTGTGTCTCATGTGTGGTGACCCAATACCCAGGCTGCTCCCATGCTTTACAAAGGTCAACCTTATATGATACTTTTTATATATGTCCCAGAAGTAATCGAAATGCTTCAGACATTTCTAACTGTGGTGGGGCTGACGTTTATTAACTTTACTGAGGAGGGAAAAAGGATAACTAACAGGGAGATGGGCAGGATGTGGGGGTTGCAGTTATATCGAAAAGAATAGAGCCCAAGAGATCCAACGCATGGCTCTCCGTGTCTATTATGATAAACTCAGTGCTAAAGATTACTCCATACTTTAGGTGAACCACGGAAAAGGAGGTGCCAATTGGGCGAACCTCATAAGAGGTGCCCTGACCTGAACCTCAGCTAAGAGGTGGGTCTGCCATTAAAACAAAAAGGGGGAATCTATAGGGCACATGGACAGCAAAGTTGGCACTGAAAGGCAGTTGAGTGGGCAGAGTTCCACTTGTTTATGTTAAAACTGTGTACCACAACCAGGCAAAGTGACATCTGTACTTGAATAGCTCAAAGACAGCAGGGAAAATATAGAAAGCTTAGGTGTATGATAGGGTGACCTCTACAGTGATTGGTTTGTTCCTTTCCCTCCCCTTCCATGCCACGCAGTTGTTTGCTATAAATATTGCTTGCTGCATAGTGATAAACGAGTTCCTGCTTGACTTGACTCCCTGCTGCATCTGACTGTCTCCGGGGCTATGGGAGGCTGGCGACTGGGCTAGCAGCACACTTTTCTGGGAACCCATCCATCTTCTGAGGGACAGATGAAGATCCAACAGGTAGGGAGGGAACAAAGGAGGAAGCAACAATGCTCAATAGGAAATGTACTCATTACTTTGTTCATGTAACTGTAACCCCTCTGTACAACATTTTTACAATAAAAAACATACAAAAAATAATGTAGTGCTCAAAGAAGCATTTTGGGGGTAAGGAAGGATATCTGAATAGCTGTACAAAATTCTACATTGCTTTCTTTTAAATGTTCAGTATGGAACTGAATAAACATAAGTGCTTCCAATAAAAATATTAAGTCACTGTCTTGGAACTGGGGCCAGTATTTCTGCCATTGAAGGGATTTGAGCTCATTTTCCGAGTAACTCTTTTACACCATGAGTGAAGGGGAAGCTCACTGTCCTTGAGGAAAAGAAATTCAAGCTAGAGTTCCTAGGGCCTGCATTGAAGCCATGCAATGTAAAAAATATTCCTATACATGTGTAATATATGATATATATGTACATATGCATGTTTATTATATATTGATTATTATAATTATTGATTTTGTATTTATTTCATATTATTCATTTTATAATTTATTGTGTTTAGTATTATTATACACATATTTATTATGTTTTGTACATCTATTATAAAATTATACACAATAAATCAGGTCATTGACTTGTTTTCCATTAATACTTTATTAAGTGTTGAAACATGATACATAATTAAATGGAGGCATTAGTCACAGTCATCACATGTTTAGAGTCTCTCCCAAGTATGAGCTTTGTCTTAGTTATCTTTTGGCAACTTACTATAGGGATTTCTTTAGTTGATTTATACTCAGAAGCCTTTTCTTGAGGATAGGCAAGTTGTGGGATAAAATTGTAAGGGTGGGGCTGGGAATGTTACTTAGTGGGGCTGGGAATGTGGCTTAATGGTATAGAGCTTGCTCAGCATGCATGAATGCCAGGGTTTGGATCCTCAGTGCCACATACTCAGAAAAACCGAGAAGCTGTGGAGTGGCTCAAGTGGTAGAGCGCTAGCCTCGAGAAAAAGAAGCTCAGAGACAGTACCCAGGCCCTTAGATCAAGCCCCAGGACTGGCAAAAACAATAGGCCAGATGCTGGTGGCTCACTGTTGGAACCCTAGCTTCTCAGGAAACTGAGATCTAAAGACCACAGTTCCAAGACAGCCTACACAAGGAAAGCCTGTTAGACTCTTATCTCCAATGAATCACCTAAAGAACTCAAATGGCGCTGTTGCTCAAGTGGTAGAGTGTTCGCCTTGAGCTGAAGGTTGCAGGGACAGCACCCAGGCTTCAGTCTGAGAAAAACAACTGAAACAGAGTGTGGGATAATCAAAGTACTTTTCCTATTTTCTAATTATGAGCACATTTTCTGGAAAATGAACATTTATGTACACCAGAGTTGGAGTCAGGGCTCAAGGTTCAAGTATAGCTGATCCATCTGCCAAGCCTCTCAGACTCTAACATTATAACCTTGTGTCCTACAGAGTTCTGAAAGGTCCAAGGTTGAAAGGCATAATATGCTCCCCAAGCCCTCTATGATAAACACTTGACTTCTATTGTCAATGTCATTACAGTTCTGAACCTAGTACAGCACCAGTAGCTCAGGCCCATCACCCTAACTCAGGAGACTGAGGTCTCAGGATCACAGGGTGAAGCCAGCCAAGGCAGGAATGTCTACGATACTCTGACTTCCACTTCTGAAAGGTCAGATGTTCAAGAGCTTCCTTTATTTCCCTTGGTGATGAGAGGTTACTTGCACTCTAAATGTTGTTAGAGTTCTCAAGCTATAGAAACAGGAAAGAAACAAGTGTATAAACAGATACATGTGTAGATTGGTAGATAGATAGATAAATAAATGTATATGTATAAAACAAGAGAGATGTCTGTATATTATGAAATTGCATATACCAATTATTAGCAACTAAATTATTCCTTCCTTTTTTAAGTATCATGACTGAATAAATAATAAAGTATTAATTGAAAATAAGTCAAAGAAGTATAATTGTGTATAATTTTATAATATGAAAATCATACACTAACTACTAATTTAATTGTTGTGTATAATTTTATAATATGAAAATCATACACTAACTACTAATTTAATTGTTACTTTTATAACATTCCATTTGTACAGATGTAACATCGGAATGCATTTATTATACCATCCCGCCATTCATTAGTGGCAGTCCCAGGATACGACCTCTAGGCATAAGTTGCCGGTTTCAGCTATGGCTTCCCTAATAGCCCACCAAACATCAGCAATGCAAGGTCACTTGAACTTTCTGGGCCTTGGCATTTAGACCCGGGATGGTCACAATACAAAGGAAAACAAAAGTAAAACCACCTTCTTGAACTTCTCAGTTTTATCCTTTTCCATATTATTTTTGCCAGCCCCGAGATTTGAACTCAGGTCCTAGGAAACCAGGGTTAGCTGTGGCAGAGGTGCCAAGACCTAAGTTCAAGCCCCTGGCTTGGCAAATAAGTAAGTAAGTAAGTAAATAAATAAATAAATAAATAATAAGGCCCTGGCTTGGAATTTGCATCATTGTTCTGCTAGGCCTGGGATTTGAACTCAGGGTTTGGGTAACTCTGGAGCATTGTGGGTGAAGGGGAAGCTCACTGGCCTTAAAGTTAAGAAATTCAGACCAGTTCCCAGGGTCTGAATTAAAGCCTCGGCATAATATTCACATATGAGATCTATTTACATACATAGGTTTCACCCATACCTTGGATGACAGTGTCTGTTACAAAGGACAATGCTTCTATGTCCTACTTCTATGTCCTCCTCTTAGCTCTTTCCTGATTTCCAATTAATCACAGCTTCATGGCTTCAAGTTTAGTGAAGCTGAAGGGCTATAAGGCATCCTCCATTGCTCCAACTTCATGGGTTCTCATCTTAAACTATTTTAAGTTGCCTCATTCGGATGTGGAATTTATTTTCTTGTCTTCATTCAATCTGTGCTGCATCGTAGTCAGCAAAATATGCACTGTAAAATCATTTAACGTAGCTAAAATATTAAGAGAATCTACATCAAAAAGTTTTGGCCTCTCTCCACTGTTGAAGTCAATATGCTTAGCTAGGGCTTCTAAGAACAGTATTCTTTTTTTATTATTGTGAACATACTGTACAGAGGGGTTACAATTACATGGGCAAGATAATGAGTACATTTCTTACCAAGCATTGCAGCCTCCTCCTTTGTTTACCCTTCACATCCCTTCCCGACCTCCCCATGTCTCCCCACTGAATCCCCCCCCACCAAAGTTGTAATTTCGTTTTCGACATGACAACTTGTACTTCTCATTGTTGCAATGGGTCCACCTGTATCCTTATTTAAACGACTTGTTTTTCCCCCTCTCCTCCACAAATTATAAAGACATCAAATATAGTGAAAGCAGGGGTTATACTGTGGGGGAGGGACATACAAAGCTACAAAGAAATAATCTTATAAATGCGTTAGAAACAAATGCAAGAAAGAAAAAAACATTTAAATACATATCTAAGGGTTCATTTTCCTAACATCACATTATCTGACCTTTTCTGCTTGATTCATACATATACTAGATATTGCAAACAAGGGAAACCATGGGACCTATGTTTCTTTGGGCTTGGCTTACTTCACTTAATATAATTTTTTCCAAGTCTTTCCATTTCCTAACAAATGGGGCAATGTCATTCTTTCTGATGGAGGCATAGAATTCCATTGTGTATTTATACCACATTTTCTTGATCCATTCATCTACTGAGAGGCATCTGGGTTGGTTCCATATCTTAGCTATGGTAAATAATACTGCAATAAACATAGTTGTGCTGGTAGCTTTAGTGTGGTCTTGTTTGTAAACATTTGGGTAAATGCCCAAAAGTGGGATTGCTGGGTCATAGGGGAGCTCTATGTGAAGTCTTTTGAGGAACCTCCATATTGCTTTCTAAAGTGGTTGAACAAGTTTACACTCCCACCAACAAAGAAGTAAGGTTCCCTTCTGTCCACATCCCCTCCAGCATCTGTTGTTACTAGAGTTCTTGATTTTTGCCATTGGTATCTCAATGTTGTTTTGATTTGCATTTCTTTTATGTCTAGGGATGTTGAGCATTTCTTCATGTGTCTATTGGCCATCCTTCTTTCTGTTTCAGAGAAGTTTCTCTTTAAGTCTTAGCCCACTTATTTATTGGGCTGTGTTTTCTTTGAGGATTTGTTGTTGGGGGATTTAATTTTTGAGTTCCAAGTATATTTTAGATATGAGACCATTGTCCCTTGTATGGCTAGTGAAGATCTTCTCCCAATCCGTAGGTTTTCTATTGATCTTGCTAGCTATGTACTTTGCCATGCAGAAGCTCTGCAACTTCAAGCAATCCCATTTGTCCAACCTTTCTTTGATTTGTCCTATTTCCGGGTCTCTATTAAGAAAATTTTGACCTGAGCCAAGGAGACCTAGGGTTTCTCCTATTCCATCCTGTAATGTTTTCAGAGTGTCTGCTTTGACTCCGAGGTCTTTGATCCATTTGGAGTTGATTCTGGTGCAGGTTGATATATAAGAATCTAGCTTTAGTTTTCTACAAGTAGTTAACCTATTTTGCCAGCACCAGTTACTGAAGAGGCTGTCTTTCTTCCATTCTATATTTTTAGTTCCCTTATCGAAAATTAGATGTCTATAGGTCTGTAGGTTCATTTCTGGGTTTTCAATTTTATTTCATTGGTCCTGAGGTGTGTTCTTGTGCCAGTACCAAGCTCTTTTGTTTACTATGGCTTAATAGTACAGTTTGAAATTTGGTATTGATATTCCTCCAGCAGTCTAAGAACAGTTTTCTTTTTTTTAATTTTATTTTATTTTCTTTGAGAACATACTGCACAGAGGGGTTACAATTACATGGGCAGGATAATGCATACATTTCTTACCAAGCATTGCAGCCTCCTCCTTTGTTTACCCTTCACATCCCTTCCCAGCCTCCCCCCTCCCCCCACCCAATCATACCCCACCTCCCCCCCCCCCACATCGACATTGTAAAGCTGGTTTTGACATGACATTTTGTACTTCTCATTATTGCAACAGGTCCACCTGAATCCTTAAACGACTTGTATGCCTCCATCAGAAAGAATGACATTTCCCCATTTGTTAGGAAATGGAAAGGCTTGGAAAAAATTATATTAAGTGAAGTAAGCCAGGCCCAAAGAAACATAGGTCCCATGGTTTCCTTTATTTGCAATATCTAGTATAGGTATGAGTCAAGCGGAAAAGGTCAGATAATGTGATGTTAGGAAAACGAACCCTTAAATATGTATTTTAATGTTTTTGTTTCTTTCATGCATGTGTTTCTAACGAATTTATAAGATTATTTCTTTGTTGCTTTGTATATCCCTCCCCCACAGTGTAATCCCCTCTTTCACTATATTTGATGTCAGTATAACATGTGGAGGAGATGGGGACAAATAAGAACAGTTTTCTTTCCTTTTCCATTTCCTCCATTCTTTTCTGATCCCAAATTTCTTTGGCTTATGTAATAAGAGAAGTGTTCACTATCTCATCTTAATAAGGATATTATTTTTTGTGAGCCACCTAGAAAATGTGAAATCATTGGTTTGAATTATCCTATCAGATTTTTTTTTCTGTGTTTCAGTGCTTCATGTGCAAAGACATTGTGGGAAGAATTACAAGCAGAAAAATGTAAACCCAATACATTCTTTCATTGTGCAGGGCACTTTCTCTCTAAATATTTTGACTCAAAATACCTTTTTCAGAGAATTATAGTTTGGTAATTAAAGGTCAATTCACAAATTTTGATATTTTTTTTAAAGGAACTTTGAATTTAAATTCCACTACAACCTTGTTTCACAAACTGAAAGTGTATTTCCTGGGCAAGGACATTCTCAAAGGAACCTACAGGATTTCCAGCAAGTTTTCTGAGGTTTGTTGGTTGGTTTGTTTGTTTGTTTAATGAGGCCATCTTCACCCGCATTGCTCTCTCTCCACTAAGTCTCCATGGATTTCTTTCCCTGAAAGCCTCTTTTCCGAGGCAATTTTAAATTTTCTTAATAGGCTAAGTTGTTAAAAAATTTGAAGAATTAAAATTTACCTGTCATAATTGTAAAACTCTTTTGAAATTCCTTTATCAGAATCGCGAATTCACCAATCATAATTCCACCTTTACATCAAAAACAGTTAACGTTGTTTTCATGATATAGTATCCATGCAACTATTCTTTTCTAGTGGCTTTGTTATGCGTACATATTACCATATAATCTGATGCAGAGCAAAATGAACACCAAGATATGGAAACAGAGGCTTTTTTTTGCAGTTGCTGTTTTTAATGTAGTATGTGAGTTCCATTTTCTTTTGGTTTTTCTCCCTATGGTTTATCCCCTGCTGTATTTGATTTTAGTACCCTGTATTTTGTGTATACATGTACCTTAATTAGGTAATGGAAGAGGAAAAACAAAATAGTGAGAAAAAAAGGCAAAGGGCAAACCAATGCAATAGCAATGCTCACAAGACAATATATGGGAAATGTACATAACAACTTGTGAGAGGTATTGAGGATAAAGAAAACTGTGAGAAAAATTAGGGAGGAGGTAACAAGTATGAAAAGTTATGTATTAACTACTTTACAATTACTGACAGGATCATTGCAAGATAATGTTAAAGCATGCATAGATGCCTTACCAGCAGTCATTCAAGGAATGGCATATGCTGTAGCAATGAAAGGAGAACCATTCAATGCTTATGTACAAAAATTACATAAGACACGACCTCAGGCCAAAAAAGGGGTCTGTTTCTCATGTGGCCAGTCAGAACACATGAATAAAGATTGTCAACAAAAGCCAAATAAACCTAGTAACAATAAACAGGGTAAAGCGCCTGGACTTTGTCCACGATGAAAGAAAGGCAATCATTGGAAAAATGAGTGTAGATCAAAATATCATAAGGATAGAATTCTGCTAACAGCAAAAGAAAAGGAGACAAAAAAAAAGAAGAGGGGTGCTCCCTCAGCCCCATAAACGAAAGAGGGGAAACACCTAATGTTACACAAAAATCCCCTAAAGGATCAGTTCCATTAAATTCCTTGTCTCCTCCATTTACAGTGTGGGATTTGCCTAAAGCTACTCCAGGAAGTGCAGGGTTATATCTGGCAACAAAAACAGTTTACATTATCTCTATCATGTATGGTTTTCAGCTAATAGATGCTCAAGTTTATGGTCCTGTAATTGAAGGAACTGTGGGCTTGATAATTGGTAGAAGCTCATATTATAACAAAACTTTGAGGTATTACCGGGAGTAGTTGATGCAGATTATCAAGGGGAAATTAAAGTAATGGTAAGGTCTTTAAAAGAAAATATGCAAATACATATGGATCAAAGAATAGCTCAAATCTTAATTTTAAATTATGTCCATCTTCCAAATCAAATCCTAAAACAAGATCGAGGTACAGGAGGTTTCAGTTCCACAGAAACTGTGGCCTGGGTACAATTTATTTCTAAGGATCGACCCATGAAAACTATAAAAGTGGATAGAAAGCCTATTAAAGGTCTCTTGGACACAGGGGCAGACCCAGCATGTATTGCAGGAAAAGACTGGCCCTCATCCTGGCCAATTATGAAGACAAAATCTACATTAATGGGATTGGGTATGGCTAAAAATGTTGCTCAAAGTTCAAAAATTTTAAAGTGAGAGTGTGAAAATAGATTTGGAAACGTTCAACCTTATATCTTCTTTGCCCTTACATTATGGGGCAGAGACATTATGCAAAACATGGAACTAAAATTAGTTACTTCAGATTCCTTTAGTGTACAAAATTTTTCATAGGGACCGCTGATGAGAAGTTTGCTGATGCAATATCATGGAAAAATGATCAGCCTGTGTGGGTTGATTAGTGGATCCTAACTCAAGAGATGATACAGGCTGTAGAACAATTGGTAAATGAGCAATTACAGAAAGGACATTTAGAGGAATCCAATAGCCCTTGTATTATTACAATTTTTGTAATTAAAAAGAAATCTGGGAAATGGAGGTTGTTACAAGCCCTCAGAGTCATTAATAACACCATCTATGACATGGGGGCTCTTCAGCCAAGACTTCCATCTCCTGTGGCTATTCCTAAAGGACATTATATAATAATCATTGATTTTCCGGATTCTTCTACGATAAAATTGGATCCTAATGATTTTCAAAGATTTGCATTTCGTGTGCCCTCATGTAATTTGAAAAGGCCCTGGCAGAGATATCAGTAGAAGGTCTTGCCTCAAGGCATGAAAAATTCTCCTACATTGTGTCAAAAATTTGTGGATAAAGCTTTACAAAAAACTAGGGAAGAGTTTTCTAATGCTTATATTATTCATTATATGGACGATATTTTAATAGCTGCTGAAAGTAAACATTTAACAGAACAAATTTTAACAATTAACCATTGAACAATTAACCAACTTTGGTTTGCTTACTGTTCCAGATAAAATTCAACATAAGAAACCTTTAAATTATTTAGGAAACATAATACATCATGTAATAAAAATGAGTATTAAGCTAGATAAATTAAAAACATTAAATGATTTTCAAAAATTACTGGGAAACATAAATTGGGTTAGACCCTACTTGAAAATTACCACAGGAGAATTACACCCATTGTTTGAAGCCCTAAAAGGGGATTCTAATCCTAAATCTAAGAGACAATTCACTCCAATAATGGTAGAAAAAATTTCATTGGTGGAAGAAAAGTTACAAGCAAAAGTGGTCCAATTGGACTATAATAAAGACTGGGATTTTATAATATTATCGACACCTTATACCCATACAAGATGTTTATGGCAAGATGGAGTCCTGGAATGGCTTCACTTGCTTCACAGTCAGACAAGAATGATAGCTTCTTATGTATATTTGTGCAGCCAACTCATTGTCAAGTCAAGGAGTAGGTCCCGAGAGTTATTTGAGAAAGAAATGAATAATGTAATCATACATTATAATAAACAACAATTAAAAATATTATTACAGAATGATGAGAATTGGGGATTAGCATTATTAAATTATTCAGGACAAATAAAATTTCATGTTCCTCAACATCCTTTATTAAAATTTGTGGAAGAGGTAAAAATCATTTTTCCTTTAGTGGTAACAACACCTTTAGAAGGAGCTCTAACAGTTTTTATTGATGGGTCCTCAAATGGAACATTGGTGGTATACATTCCAGACCACTCCCCTATTATTAAAAGGGCATCTGACATTTCAAAGCAACAGGCAGAAATTATTGCTGTAATTTTAGCTTTAACCATATTTCTCCAGCAGCATAACATTTACACAGACTCTAAGCAGGTGGTTAACTTATTTCCCGCCATAGAGACAGCTCTTTTATCAGGACAATCAAAAATTATAGACTTGTTGCAACAGTTACAAAAATTAATTCAACTTAGAAAAGAAAAATTATTTATTGAACACATAAGAGACGTACAAATTTACCAGGTCCTCTTTAATTTGGAAATATGATGGCTGACTTATTAACTAGAGAAACCATCATGCTTTATTTGTAATTAATCACCTTAATACTAATGAACAAAATCTTACACTTATGCAAAAGCATTGGAGGGAAATTGGATTTAAAGCTCAGCCAAAAGTTAAAAGGAAAGATTTGCTCACAGGCACCTGGAAAGGGTCTGATGTATTAATTACCTCGGGAAGAGGGTATACCTGTGTGTTTCCACAGGATGCCGAGTCACCCATCTGGAATCTCAACCGACTGATGTGCCCCTACAAAAATAAGAGAAACCCAGGAAAAAAAAACCCAGAAGATGCAAATGAAGAAAGCGATGCAAAAGCTCAAAAGTCTTCACCTTTCTCCTCAACAGGTGAAGACAACAAAAGAAGCCCAAATACCAACCTGGGAACAAATTAAGAAGCTCACCCGTTTTCAGAGGAGATTGTGGTTTCGACAGGAGAGACTATCATTGTTGAAAATAAGTTTCTTGCTTTGCTTGCCATTATTGCTGTACAGGCAGTGTCTGTTTCAGGAGAACAATACTGGGCATATGTTCCTAATCCTCCTCTTCTACATCCTGTGGGATGCGGGGGTGGTGAAGATATAATACAAGTAATGACAAATAATAGTGACCTGCTAGGGGGTTTGGAGGACTATACTAATTCTCATATGACTTCTCAAACAATTAATTATGGAGGAATGACAGATACCACTCCAATTAGCATAATCTTATCAGGAGAAAATCTCCCCGGGTGTTTGCCTATAAACTATAGAACTTTATTGACTGATGCTCTTGATCAATCCAATGATAAAAAGTTCAAAAAAAAGATTGATGTGGGAAATTGGAATGATGACATTAGGCTTTCATACTTATAATGAATCCCTTTTCATTCCCAAGAGGAATATACATTTAGGTAACTGCCTACAAAAATATCATGACAAAGATCAATTCGGGGATGCATTAATTACCTCAACAAAATGGTGGGAATGTGGATTTCAAAAGGCCTCTTTTTTACAACCCTATGGGGCACCAGATAGTATTTTTGATTTTTCCATTGCTAACCCCGATTATGATTATGCCGCCTACTTAAAACATAATTCATGAAAGTTTAATGGCAATGCTCCTGATACGCACGAGGAACCCCTGAAAAGATGGCTCATTCCAGGTTGGGTGGCTTCCATTTTGGTGAGTCACTCTCCCTTTCACAATAAAACGGGCATTCAGCTGGATTTGTTCAGACTTTTTGCAGCAACAAACATGATTTTACTGAAAAAGCCCAAAGAAACTAAGAGTACTGCAATTGGGTTAAGAGCATGTGTGGGTTATCCTATGGGAATTTTAGCTGGAAAACTAGATTATTTAATCATTATTAATCAAGGAAAATCTTATTACATTACCTGTAAGGATTTTATTTTTACTAATTGTCTTACTTCTTCTCTGGATAAAACATATTCTGTAATTTTTATTTTAAAAAGACCTTCATATGTAATGTTACATTTAGATCTATAAAATGACCCTTGGTTTAAAAATTCTGCTTTACAAATGCTGGAACTGTGGATTTTATGTTGCAGCCAAAATGCTTTGTTGCGGCCTTGATTTTAGGAATAAGTGCTTTAATAACAATAATTAGCTCTTTAGTGATTTCTACAGCAGCCTTAGTAAATGAAGTAAACACTGCTCATTTTGTTACTGATTTAAGCAAAAATGTTTCACTAGACCTAAGAGAACAACAAATTATAGATAAAAAGTTAGAAATGAAAATAAATACGCTGGAGGAGGTGGTTCTGGCTATAGGTCAGGAAGTTCAAAATTTAAAAATACAACTCTGTTAAATGTCATGCTAGCTTTAAATATATCGGTGTTACTGCTCTAAAAGATAACTTTTCTTTCAATTGGAATGCCACCAAAAATCATTTGTTAGGAGTTTGGAGAGATAATGATATCTCTCATGTTATGGAGGCTTTACAAGACAAAATTACAGCAGTTAGTAAAGCTCATTTAGATGTAAAAAATTTACAATCTTTGGCAGCGTTATTTAAGCATAAGTTGGGGGCCCTCAATCCTTTGGATTGGATTCATGTAATAATTATAATTGCCATTGTCAGATCAATTCTCCCAATTCTTATTCTTATAATTTGAGCCATTTTCCGGATGATCTTTATATTTGTCTCTTCTGTGCACCGAAACATTCATGAGCTTCAATTAAAAAATTAAAAAAGGAAGAAATGCCATGACACCTCCTGCTGAATCTGCGTGAGAGATCGCGCCAGACAAAGCATAAGCCTCATGGAAGCATTCCTGCAGGAAGGGGGTGTTGGTTCAAGTCTTCCTATACACTTGGCTGCACTTTTATTGCCTCTACCTTTATTCTGACTCTATTCTTTTTGGATGTACATTTGTTGCCTTTATTCTCATTTTGGCTATTTTTCTATTGATCCACGAACAGAGCATGTGAAGCCACTTCCCCTCGTGCCTGAACTCCCTCCTCTCTGCTCTCTCTCTCTCCCTCCACTCCTCTCGTGGGCCTCCTCACACCCTCTGCCCATGCGCACCTGCCCCTGCGAAACCCTGGCCACTGCTGACTCCACATTGAGGCCCCTGGGCCCTGCCTCCTCCTCCCCTCGGCTCAGTCTCCTCTTCCCATTGGCTCCGACCCCTACCCTTGCCCACAAGAGCAGCCCTAACTGAGCCCTAAGGCTTCCAGGTTGTGGGAATTACAGCCTCACCTCAGCTTAGCACTCCCCGCCAATCCCAGCACTTGCTCAGGGGATCGAATCTCCCCTCAGCCCCACCACTAGAGGAGACTCTCCTCCAAGCCTCTCCACTCTACATATCAAGGATGTGCACAGTGACCCAGTGAGACAGAGAGAGAGAGAGAGAGAGAGAGAGAGAGAGAGAGAGAGAGAGAGAGAGAGAGAGAGACTGAAAGACTGAGAGACTGAGAGACTGAGAGAGATTGTTGGGGAAAACTACCTCTCAAGGACTCAGAACATAGCACCCTTTGGGATGACTCAGCACACAGCATACTTCAAAAAACAGCACAAAGCACCCTGAGTAAAAGACTCAGCACAATGTGTCCTTTGAAGGACTTAGCATATAGTAGCCTTTGGGATGACTCAGCACACAGCACCCTTTGAAGGAGTGAGTCCACAGCACGCAGTGAATAGGACTCAGTGCATGGCACACTTTGAAAAACTCAGCACGTAGCACTCTTTCCCAGTACTCAGCACATAGCACCCTCTGTTAAGACTCCATACACACCACCCTTTGAAGGGCTGAGTATGTACCACGCTGGGTAAAACACTCATTGCACAGCACCCTTTGAAAATCTCAGCACATAGCACAGTTTTGAAGGACTCAGCACATACCACCTTGTGGAAGAACTCAGCACAGCACCATTTGAAAGACAGTACAGAGCACACTGTCTACAGGACTCGGCACACAGCACTCACCTCATCCCTCTCTTCTCAAGGATGCAGCACATTGCACCCCTTGGGATAACTCAGTACACAGCCCTCTTTGAAGCACTCAACAAAAGTACCTGTGTAAAGGACTGGGCCCACAGCACCCATTGAAAAACTCATCTGTCCCTCCCTTCTCAAGGGGTCAGTACATAGCACCATTTGGGATGAATTAGCACACCGCACTTTTGAAGGACTCAGCATAAAGTACATTGTGTAATGGACTCACTACATAACACCCTTTGAAAAACCCAGCACAGCCCACTCTTCTCAAGGATTCAGAACATAGCACCCTTTGGTATGACTCAGCACACAGCATGGTTTTTGAAGACTCAGAAAAAAAGCCCTATGTGGGAAGAAACCAGAAAACAGCATCCTGTGAAGGACTCAGCACATACCTGTATGTCACAAGTTCAGCTGTCATTAGAATTAGTGTGCTTTCTTCAGTATCATCATTCTTCAGAAACACTACACAAATCCTACTAGTTCACATTTAGCTAATGTGTGTTTTATGGGGGAAGGTGAGCTGGGGGTCTTGAACTCAAAGCTTGGGCCCCTGTCCCTGAGCTCTTTGGTTCAATGCTAGAGCTCTACCACTTTGATTCACAGCTCCAATTTTGTTTTTTTTTTTGGGGGGGGGGCTATACTTTGACAGGCCTTATGGTGATCAGGAAGGCTAAGTTGGTGTGTCCATGGGCAAAGGCTCTTAGCTGGGCCTGGAGCTGATTTCTCACTTCTTGTGCACCTGGGAGCAAGGCCTCCTGGAGCTCTCTTGGCCTAGGGTGGAACAGATCGGCTCTGGAATCAGCACTCAGGGTGAGCGAAAGTCAGGTTGGCCCCTTCTCTTCCCCAAATTGAACTCTAGAGGACGATAGTCCTCCAGGATGGTGCAGGGACACATGTTCCACGTCTGGCCACCAGGAGGAAAGAGTTGTCCACCATAGGGATTGTATCGAGTTGTGTTTTCTCTTGTTTCCCTGGGGCCGGCATCATGCTTTGAAGCCACCCTGGACAGGAAAGTCCTTGAGACTTACCTACAATTAACCATCAAAAAGAAAGTGGGGCTGTGGCTCAAGTAGAAGGGCACTAGCTTTGAGCAAGAAAACTCAGGGATAGAGCCTAGGCCCTGAGTTCACACACACACACACACACACACACACACACACACACACACACACACACACACACACACACACAGCACATGCATGCAAAATCAAAGATTTCTACATTGCAATCTTTGGGGATTCTCTACCTTTTCCCCACTGAGTCTGGTGGGTATTGGCCTAGGTGTTTGATGCATCCAACACCACCTGGCATCATTAATTTTGGGGAACAGAATGGCTAGGTCAGCCTTCCCCCATCTCAGCTCCTTGATTGGGTCAAGGTCTTTCCAGGCCCTTTGGATCTCCTTTTACAGACTCACCAAGATGCCTTCAAAAGGTATCAAATGCTGGGCACTGGTGGCTCATGCCTGTCATCCTAGTTACTCTGGAAGCTGAGATCTGGAGGATCACGGTTCAAAGCCATCCAGGAAAATGTGTGAGACTCTTATCATCGATGAACCATCAGAAAACAAGAAGGGGCCCTGTGGCTCAAGTGGTAGAGTGCTAGCCGTGAAAGAAAGAGCTCAGGGACAGTGACCAGGAAAAGAGTTCAAGCCCCAGAACTGGAAGAACAAATCTTTATTGGAGGCTTGTTTTCCCCTTGAAAACTATTTATTCTTTGTGATAAGCATAACATGGGCCTCTTCCCTGGCCACCAATAGGTCATTAGATATCCCTTGAATATGGACCACCTCCCAGCAGCCTTTGCCCTACCCAACCCACAGTTTACCCTTCCCAAGACCCAGAAGATGGAGGCTTGAGAGAAGGCCACCTGGCCACCTACTTATGGTTGCTGCTGAGGCTTTGGAGAGTCATTATGTCACATAGTCATCATCTGCATCAGTCTACAGAAGAAAGGGAGGGAGCACTCCTCACCTGAGCCCATGAGCTGTCGGTGGCTCTGGATGTGGGGCAGCTGCAACAGGATGTGCTTTGTGGGGGAGTCCTCTATGGGGTTGCGAACCTCGATCTCTCCTCTGGCAGTTTCCACACTGTGTTGAAGTGGCAATTCTTCAAAACCTTTCTGCTCCTCCCTCATTTCCCCCACCCTGGAGCCTGGAAGCATCCAAAGAGGTGGCAGTGACAGGAGGCTCAGCCTGTGCTGGCATCTGGAGACTGTTGTCCATGTCTTTACCTGTGATGAGTGACAGTGGCTCCCGCAGCTCTCTCCTCTTCTCCATCTTCTCCTAGGACAGCTGGTACACACGCTCAGGTTTCTTGTGACACAGCTCAGCCAGAATGAACATCTGCTCTTTACATGCCATGAGGGACTCCTCAACATTTTGATGTGTGCCTTGAGCTGGCTGCATCTATGTGAAAATCACCCGCTGGACTATGGAAGTCCATCTTATCAGGCAGTTCGTGGACAAAGTAGATTTTCTTCTCGGACACCCACGTGTCCCGCTTCCCATCCCCACACAGGCTGTGGTGCCAGGTCATGGGATGGAAGGCCTGTGGCTCGAGCTTTCTCTGGCACTGAGCTGCCAGGTGAACCAGGTGCCCGCAGCAGGCCTGCCACTCCTGCTGCAGGAGTTTCCCCCTGTGGATTTCAGCCAGTAAGAGTGCTCACAAATCCACATCCCTCTCGGTTTGGGGAATGTCTCCATCCTCTGCAATGGTCATGTGGTGGGGAGTCGACTCCTCACCTTGTGCTTCTCCAGGGTTTTCGACTTCCCCTTCCCCAGGTAAAGCCAGGAAACTCAGCTGGGCCTGCAGCCGCTCCTGCTGTGGTCTGATTGCTTTCAGGCACTTGAGAGTGTCCTGCCACTTTTTGGGCACCACCTGGTCTCCCCAGTTGGTCGGGCCATGCACTTGCTTCAGCTGCTCCAGAAGTTAGGTCTGCCTCTCTAGGTGCTGCTGCAGGACCTCCTTCTCGGCGCTCAGCCGCTAATTGGAGGTGATGTGCCACTCACAGGTGGCTCTGAGCTCCTGCAGCTGGGCCAGGGATTGTACCTGCTGGTCCTGAGATGCTTGGCTTTCTTTCTTTCTCAGCCACTTCTTTCTATTCCTCTATCTTCTCCTCTGTGTGGACCAGCTGTTCCTGCTGGTGTTTCTTCACCTGCTGCTCTGTGTCCAGGATGCTGGCGAGCTCCTCCTTCTCACTGCTCACCCTGAGGAGAGGGTCCCACAGCAGGACCAGCTGTTCCTCCAGCTGTCCATCACACACATATGCACATCATGGTGTCTCAGATATCTCCTGCCAATCATTGGCCTTCTCCTCCAGTCTCCACAATTGCTCCTGCTGCTCCACATTCTGGAGATGGAGCCTCTGGTTTTCCTGGACCTGGATGTGAAGTTATTACTCCATCTTTTTCAATCTCCATCTCCAGTAGGCCTGGGCCTGCAACTGCCACTCGGCCTGAGCTGGGCCATGGTTCCTCCAGCCTGTTCTCTAGGCCAAACACCTGCCTCGCCCCTCACTCCCTCTCCTCGGTCAGTTGGTTCACCCACTGGGTCAGCTGCTGGGCCTCCTCCTTCCACGTGGACCTCTCAATGCTCAGGTCTTCTGTGAATGTGTCTCTCTCGAGATTCGCTGTGCTCACCAGTCAGCTCACGTTGTCCAGTAGTCTCTGCAGTAACTCATGCCCCACCAGTGCTTGTTGGACCTTGCAGATTCCTTTCTTCCTGTTGTCCAGAGCACTTCCAGCTTCTCCTGTAACTTTGAGTTCACTTGCTCTAGGTCATCGAAGCTTCTGGCCTTTTACTTGAGCGGAAGGGTCACATCATGCAGCTGTTCAAAGAACAATTCAGTTCTCATTCTCTGATCAGTGACCACAGAAGCCGACATCTTCAGCTCTGCCACACACTGTTCTGCGGCCTGCAGGCAGCTGGTGAGAGCTTCGTGCTCCCTTTCTGTGTCATCGGCTGCCTGCTGCATGCAGGCGGGTGCACATTGTAAATTGCTTTCTGCTGAAACCAACCTCTGTATGGTTGCCTTGTGAATCTCTAGCTCCATTTTAGGTGCTACATGCACCTGGGCTATCTTCTCCCTCTCTTTCTCCCGTTGATACTGCAGGTCTGTCTTTTCCTGCTTCAGTGGTTGGATCTTGGCATAGAGTGCCTGGTTTCCTCTTTTGCTGGGGTGAAGGGTGGGCACCACGTGTCGGTAGCACCTCTGCAGATCCTTGGTGGTATCAGGATCATTGACACTCTGGAACCTCGTGGCTGTGACTGTGTCCAAAGGCATGGGAGGCCCGTGGTGGGCATCAACTTTGGCCGGACCCTCCATTGAATCACTCTCCCTGGTGGTGTTTGTCTTGGGGATCCTTCCCTTTTTCATGTTCTTTGTTTTCTTGAATGTGGCAGGTCTGTCAGGAGGATTCTTCTACCAGTGTTCTGGCGGCAGTTTCATGGCCACAGCTTTCTCATGGAGTCTTATTTTTTCAGACACCTGAGCGCTGGGATGGGAAAGATGGGCTGGCCACGTTCCCAGGCTCTGGGAAATCCTCTCTTCTCCCACTCACTGATTAGGATGTCAATTCCGTACTCCACTCCAAAGTCGCCTGGAGTCTCTTGCTCACCACTTAGCCACCTCTACCTTCCTTAACTGCTGGTAAAGGTGTCAACCAACAGAGGGAATCCCGGTGCTTCTGGGAAGCATGGAATGTGGGTGTGGCCGCCATTTTTGTATCCCATTGGTCAGAAAGAACCATGAAAGAATGGTGGTGTGACCAGAATACTGTGATGCAGGCAGAATGGGCAGAGTCAAGATGAGAGCAGCTGCTTTCCCAGGAAACTCTGTCCAATCCAGATGGGGACAAGAAGGTGACCTGCTTTAGCTGGATGGCTGCACAGATTGTTCTGTATGTCTGTTTGTTGCCAGTCCTGGACCTTTAACTCAGGATCTGGCACAGTCCTTGAGCTGCTTTTGCTCAAGGCTAGCCCTCAACCTCTGGAGCCACACGGCTCTACTTCTGGCTTTGTTGGCACTGAAGTTGGAAAGGGGTCTCAAGGACTTTCCTGCCTAGGGTGACTTTGACCATCATCCTCATATCACAGACTTGTAAGTATTAAGGAGGGCTGCTGAGAGCCATTGGTGCCTGCCTAATCATTGGCCTTGCTGATGTTCTTGGACAGACCTGTGAGTTCCCTATCCTGCAGATTGAATGGTGGAAGCTGGAGCCCACAGTTTGAATCCTATTCTTGCCACCTCCAAATGGCAGGAGATCCTAAGAAAATCATTCCTATCCATCTGAATACCAATGGAATGTGATACATGTCATGAATGAATGTCAGTTCTTGAACGATTCTAGGATAAAATTATACACAATTATATCCTAGGACTCGATTTTAAGTAACACTTCATGAAGCATTTAAACAATCATATTCATTAAATGGAGGCATAATGAAATATCTAAGAATTGGGTATCACATAGAATGAAGGTGCCATTTTTTCTGACAGGACTGGGATTGGAACTCATGGTCTGGGTAACTCTGTTGCACTGTGTGGGAAGGGGAAGCTCACCTCCAAGAAGTCAAGAAATTCAAGTCTGTTCCTTAGGCTTGAAATCGATCCCCAGCACTAGAAAACATCTTTTTCATGTATATTTTACATACATTATTTATATTTACATACATATGTTGACTCTTTATTGCGTTCAGTGTAGTTATTCATTTTATTTTTTGTTTTATTCATGTATTGGTCATTTATTTTATTGAGTATTATGGCACATAGAACACTGATTACATTGATTACATAGGATATAGGTATGCACATGTCTTCCACTTCATACATGACACCCAGGACTTTCACAGAAAAAGAAAACATGTCATCATCAGCTTCTTACTCCATGATTCATTGTTTAGGAGTGCTGGTGTCTGAATTCAAAGCCTACAAGGCCAAATTTATGAATGGGTGAGTGTCAGCATGCCATCCTGGGGCAAGTTTAGCTTACAGGCAATTCCCAGGATCTGAGATCGAGCCCCTAGGACTGACAAAATAAGAACAGATTGACATGTAGATGGTATTATGCTAATAAATATATATCTTTACAGAGTGCCAGAGTATAGACTACATTTCTACCAATTCTTGGGTATTTATTATGCCTCCATATAATTAATGTTATTGTTTTAATCCTTAATAAATTATTAAGTAAATCAAGGTCCTGAAATTATTGTATCCCTGTAAGAAATAGTATTCCTTTAATGCTTCATATTAAATAAAATCAGTCTACTGAAATTATGATGTCTAATTTTATACGAGTAGCATTCACGATTAGCTCATTCAACTGTACATTCATAACATTCCATCGTTATTCCTATGGATGCGAATGAGTCTCTTAGGATCTTCCACTATCTGGAAGTGACATGACTGGGATTCGAAGTCTAGACCTATGTTCCTTTGCGCGACTATGGCTTCCCCAATAGCCCGCCAGCCTTCAGCAATGCAAGATGAAGTACCCTTTGGATCCCTGTCATTCAGACCCAGATGGTCAAGGTGCAAAGGAAGAAAATGTAAAAATGCAATCATGCAACATGTTTTTTTTGGTCGGTCATAGGGTTTGAACTCTGGGCATGGGTATTGTCATTGTGCTCTTCAGCTCAAGGCGAGCACTCTACCACTTGAGTCACAGCGCTACGTCCTGGTTTCTAGAGGTTTACTGGAGATAAGATTCTCACGGAATTTCCCGCCCGGGCTGGCTTTGAACTGTGATCCTCAGATCTCAGCCAGCTGTGTAAATTGGATTACAATTGTGAGCCAACGGCACCCGCCTCTGCCACTTTTTCTCTGTGCATATTTTTCTCACTTGCAAGGTTTGGAGATCTAGGATCCTAGTATCGGCTGTGGCTCCAGTGGCTGCACCCCAGCGTAGGATGATGGAAGCTGAGGCAGAGTTGCCATGACCTGAGTTCAAGACCTTGTTTTGAAAAAAAAAAAATTAGCTCCCTGGCTTGCAATTCAAGCTGTTTTTTTCTACCAGGCTTTGGATTTGAGCTCAGGGTCTGGGTCACTCTGTAGCACTGTGGAAGCTCACCATGATTGAAGACAAGAAAGTCGGGCCTGGTCCCTAGTCCTGAATTCAATCCCCAGCCCTGGAAAACATACTATTTATACTCATTGTAAAGATAGAATTTGTATTTACCTATAGATGTTCAGTCCATATCCTGTTTGTTGTGGTTATTGATTGTATTTTTGTTTTATTCAACTATTTACCGTTTATTGAATGTGAAGATATGCATTCCATTTATTATACTGATGACATCCCATCACATAGTATCTAAATAGATGTGTTCACCATCATGTCTGACACCCAGGACTCTCAGAGAAAAGGAAAACAGGTGTCACACTTGGGTTCTTATTCCACAATCCAATTGTTTGCAGTGCTGGGATTTGAACTCAGGACCTAGCAGACGCAATTCAACATAGCATCCTCTAGCCAAGGAGGCTGCCAGGCAGTTCCCAGACCCTGAGATTGAGCCACAGAGGTGGACAAAATAGCCATACATGGATAGGCAGATGGCAGTATACCAATAAATATATATTTGTATAGAATTCCAGAGACATCTATTTAAGATTCAATGACATCAACTACAATCCTACCAACCCTTAGGTATTTATTATGCTGCCATTGAAGGAATAGTATTGTTTACATGCTTAATAACTCATTCATTAAGATCAATCAGCATCCTAGGATCATTGCGTCCCATTTTAGATTAGACTGATGCCCGCAGAATCTGATTCAATCATAAGTTTCCAAACATTCCATCGTTATTCCCGTGCATAGGAACAAGTCTCTTGGGAAGTCTCCCCACTGGTAGGTTTCAGGACCAGGATTCAATATCAGGGCCTTCGATAACATATAGCCCTGTGGCTTCCGCGATAGCCCGCTAGCCTTGGCCAATGCAAAGTGAAGTAAACTTGTAGCCTTGTCATTCAGGCCCAGATTGGTCACCATGCAAAGGTATAAAATGTAAAAAATCCATCCCGTGGCTATTTTTCAGTGAGGGTTTTTTTTTTATCTCCTGCAAGGCTTCAGGACCTAGGATCACAGGATCGGCTATGAGCCCATGGCAGCCCACCAGCCTAAAGTGATCGAAGCTGAGGCAGAGTTGCCATGAACTGAGTTCAAATCGCTTCGGTGGCAAAAAAATAAAATAAAATAAAAAATAAAAAACCATCCGAGCTCAGAATTCACATCATTCTCTCTGCCATAGCTGGGATTCCAACTCAGACCTGGATAATACTATAGCATGGTGGGTGAAGGGGAAGCTCACCTTCCTTGAAGACTACAAGTTCAGGTCTGCTTCCAGGGCCTGAATTGAAACTCCCGCACTGGCAAAAATCATATGCCCACCTATTTCAAACATAGGATCTCTATTTATATACATGTGTGGAATGCATCATGCATTCAATGTAGTTATTCTTTTTATTGTGTGTCTTAGTCAGGGATGCATTTTGTATTTTATTGATTATGATGACAGTTATAACTGTGCTGGCAGGGATGAGAACTTATTCCCAGGTCTATAGCATTGCTTAAGCCTTTTCCATCCTATCTGAGACCCAGAACTTTCACAGGGCAGGAAAACAAGTGGACGGATTGGATTCTCACATTTGCATTCCTCTTTTGGCAGTGTTGGGGTTGGAACTTAGAGCTTAGCAAACCCAATAGGAGAAAGGGTCAAGGTGAGGACACCATGCTGACAGCTAATAAAGAACTAAGCTGTTCCCAGGACCTGAGGTCGAGCCCCAGGAGTGGGAGGGGGAGAGCACAATACTCATCAATTTATAAGCTGAAGGTAGTCGGCATATTTGTATACAGTAGGAGAGATGGTGACCTGTGATGGAATCCAATATACCCCATGACTACCGATTCTTGGATCTTTCCCGATGCCTCCATTTCATGACTGTGATGATTATGGTCAAGCTTCATCAACTCTTCATTGAAAATAATTGATACACAATGAGTCTTGCCTATCATTTCCTGCCACGCCTACTCCGGTGGAGTCTGCTTAGCATGGGAAACCTGCTTTTAGATCTGAGAATGGGGCTATAAAGAGGCCTACCTCCTGGAAAGGCTGGCAAGACCCTGGGAAAGATGTGTTTCTGTTTTTCTTTTTCTCGCTGTATAGAAGTGCCTATTAATCTTTTACTGTTCCTGCTGCTTGTTCTACTTACTCATGTTCAACGTTCCCTTATTCAAGGCTCTTTCTTGGAAGTGTTGAAGACTCCAACATCCGATGAGTGTCCTGAGAATATGACTAACTCACCAGAGTAAAGTGCTACCCTAAAAGCCCCTCTTATGAAGGCTATTAGACAAGTCATAAGTAAATATAAAAGTATTGGGGGTTTCATGATGTCACTTCAGGAGAAGGAATTGTTTGTAAGAAATTTACAAGAAGCTGTAGGCACAGCTAGAGCAGAAAGAGTGTATGGCTATTGGAGACTTCCTTTTAATCCTGAAGCATATACAATAGACTCATACAGATATCCTGTAGATAAGAAAGATGTAGAGGAATATTTACACCAAAAGCTAAATAAGATTCCTAAAAAGTTGATAGATGGAAGGTGGCAATGGCTTATCAGAGGAAAATGGTGGGATCCTCCAATATCTAGAGGACCCCAGAGACTTCCCCCAGATCCATAGCCTTTTACAGGTGTGTATGATAAGGATGGCAATTGTAGGGAAAACTACTTAGGAGAAAGAACTTCCTATTACTCTCTTTCATTTACTGAGAGACTTGCTAGATCTAGGCCTCCTTGGTGCTTACTATCAAAAAAGGAATAAGAAAGATTTTATGAGACAGTTAAGGCCTCTATGGAGAAGAGTAAACGATTATGTGAACGGGTTACAGAAAAGACTCTATGAGCTTAAATTTGATATATGGCCAGATTTAACTAAGTATACTAAATATCATGATTTGTGGCACAAATTGGGAACCCTCTAAAGAATGGCAAAGAAGCAAAATTGCTTAAAAAAGATTTGAAACGTATAAAGTACAAAACTAAAGAAAACTAACTATGAAGTACTAGAGTTCATGCCTTTCTGTTCAGCCCTTGCCCATATGCTCTGGTTAATGGTTAATAGGTGATAAACATCGAAACCAACTGTATTTCTTAAAAAAGAGGTAAAGCCAAAGACAAGTGCCTATCGTCATAGCTCGTCATCCAAAAAACAAGATCAGGCGACCAGCTGGTGACCGACCACCCAAGAATGAAGCCTTACAACAAGATTGTGTAACCTTTTGCCCTTTCTAATGGAGACTTTTGATATAAAAGCTTGTTATCCTCTGCAATAAATCCCACTCAGCATTCACTCCTCTTGTGTGTGAGTTGTCTGTTTGCCATCTCCCCACCTATTCCAGTTATTTCCACTAGGTGTCCTCCGTTGTCCTGATAGAGCTGGTCCGCAGCAATTTCCTAAGTGCATCCTGCAGAAAGTACTCATTCGAAGATGAGATTGATCGAATTCAACGACCCTTCCAAGTGCCGGAATCGAGTATATCAGGATCTCCCGCCATTCCCTCAATGGAGGGGGCTCACCTGGATTCGATACCCCGTTGCCCTTGGGCTTCCCTGAGAGCCAGCAGACCTTCAGTCACTCCAGGTCACTTTCACTCTGCAGGCCGCCGAGTTTGGACACAGCATGGTCACCATGCAAAGGAAAATGAACATAAAAGCACCAGGTGGAACTTCCTGCCACTTTTTTTTCCTTTCGCGGCTTTTTTTTTTTCTCCTGCAAGCCCTGGGGTCCTAGGATCTGATGATGGGTTGTAGATCCAGAGGCTGTAGCCTAGGATCATCGGAACTGAAGCACAGTTGCCATGACTTGAGTTCAAGCTCTGAGTCTGTTAAAAAATATTATGAAGGAAGCACCCTAGCTCCGAATTCGCCCCATTTTACTGCCAGAGCTCGGATTTGAACTCAGGTCTGGGTAACTCTGTTGCACTGTAGGGGAAGGGGAAGATCACCATCCTTGAAGACTACAAGTTCAGGCCTGCTCCCAGTGCCTGAATTGAAGCCCCAACACTGGCAAAAATCATATGCCCACCGATTTTACACATAGGGTCTCTATTTACATACATGTGTGGAATGCATCATGCTTTCAGTGTAGTTATTTATTTTATTGTGTGTCTTAATCAGAGATGCATTTTGTATTTTATTGAGTATGATGACAGATATAAATGTGCTGACATGCATGACAACCTATTCCCATGTCTATAGAGTTGCCTATGCCTTGTCCATCCTAGATGAGACCCAGGACTTTCACAGGACAGGAAAGCAAGTGAACTGTGATACTGCTCACATCAGGATTCATGTTTTTGCAGTGTTGTAATTTGAACTCAGAACCTAGCAGGGCCAATTGGTGAAAGGGTCAAGGTGAGGACACTGGCCTATGAGCAACTGAGGAGCTATACCATTCCCAGAACCTGACATTGAGCACCAGGGAGGGCCAGTATAGGCATAAATTCATAATTTAAACATAGGACCTCTATTGATATACATGTGTGGACAGCATCTTGCGTTCGGTGCACTTCTCCTTAACTTGTGTCTAATTCATGGAGGTATTGTGCATTTTACTGAGTATGGTGACAGGTATAACTGTGCTGTCTTGGTTGTCAACCTGTTCCAATGGTTATAGAGTTGCCTATATAGCATGCTCCATTCCTAGCTGAGAAGCTGGACTTTCACAGCTCAGGCAAAGAGGAGGATCACTTGGCTTCTCACATCAGTATTCATATTTTGACAATACTTGGATTTGAACTCAAGGCCTAGCAAACCCAAGTGGTGAATGTGTCATGGTGAGTACACCAGCCTGTGAGCCAATAGAGGGTTAGTTCCATCCCGGGACCTGAGATGGAGCCCTGATGGGGGCCATTATTGATATAAATTCATAATTTAAAGAGATGATCTCTATTTACTTACATGTGTGGAACGCATCATGCATTCAGTGTAGTTATTCTTTTTATTTTTTGTTTTAATCAGAGATGCATTTTGTATTTTATTGCATATGATGACAGATATAACTGTGCTGACATGGATGGCAACCTATTCCAATGAGTATAGAGTTGCCTATATAGCATACTGTGTCCTACCTGAGACCCAGGACTTCACAGCACAGGAAAACAGGTGCAACAATGGGCTTCTGAAAAAAGCATTCATGTTTTGGCAGAGTGGGGATTTGAACTCAAAGCCTAGCAGGCCCAATTGGTGAAAGGGTCAAGAGAAGGACACTGACCTGTGAGCAACTGAGGAGCTAGGCTGTTCCCAGGACCTGACATCGAGCCCCAGGGGGCCAGGATAGGCATAAATTCATAATTGAAACAGGATCTGTATTGACATATTTGTGTAGACAGCATCTTGGGTTCGGTGCACTTCTCCTTAACTTGTGTCAAATTCATGGAGGTATTGTGTATTTTACTGAGTATGGTGACAGATATAATGTGCTGCCATGGATGGCAACCTGTTCTCATGGTTATAGAGTTGCCTATACATTCATTCTCCATCCTAGCTGAGACCCAGGACTTCCACACGAGAGGAAAAAATGTGCAACGACTGGCTTCTGACAACAGGATGAAACTTTTGTCAGTCCTGGGATTTGAACTCAAATCTGGGTAATCCCATTGCAATGTGGGGGAAGGGGAAGCTCACCATCCTTGAAGACTAGAATGTCAGACTTGGTCCAAGGCCTGATTTGAAGCCCCAGAACTGGACAAAATAACAAGCCCACCTCTTTCAAACATATCTCTACTCCCATACTGGGGTTGTATGCATCTTGCATTTAATGTAGTTTTTTTTTTTTTTATTTTGAGGCTTATTCATGGATGTATTGTGTATTTTATTGAGTATGGTAACAGGGATATCTGTGCTGCCCTGGATGACAACCGATTCCCATGAGTAGAGAGTTGCCTATATAGCATTCTCCATCCTAGCTGAGACCCAGGACTTTCAGAGCACAGGAAATCAGGTGCAACGATGGGCTTCTCACATCAGGATGAATCTTTTGGTAGGATTGGGATTTGAACTCATGGCCTAGCATGCCCAAGTGGTGGATGGGTCATGGTGAGCACACCAGCCTGTGAGCCATTAAGTTGATATGCTGTTCCAGGGACCTGAGATTGAGCCCCAGTGGGGGGCTTAATAGTCATCAATTCATAATTAAAACAGAGGATCTCTATTTACATACATGGGTGGGCAGCATCTTGGGTTCGGTGTATTCATTGTCTTTACATGGTGTCTTATTCACGATGTATTCTGTATTTTCCTGAGTATAGGATGATAGATATAACTGTGGTGACCTGGATGACAACTTATTCCCATGAGTATAGAGTTGCCTATGCATTCTCAATTCTAGCTGAGACCCAGAAATTGCACAGCACAGAAGAACAGGTGCAACGACTGATTTCTCACATCAGGGTGAATTTTTGGCAGTGCTGAGATTCGAACTTGGGGCTTAGGAGGCGGAGGCCCAAGTGCCTAATGGGTCCATGTGAGCACAGAGAGCCTATGAACCACTAAGGAGTTGGGCCTTTCCTAGGAACTGAGATCTAGCCCTAGGGAGGCCACAATAATCCTCAATGCATCATTGAAACATGGGATGTCAATTCATATCCATGTGTGGACTGCCTCATGCAATGAGTGTAGTTTTCCTCTCTATTTTGTGTGCTATTCATGGATGTATTGAGTATGTTCTTGAGTATATGATGACAGGTATAACTGGGATGACATGGATGACAACCTATTCCTATGGCCACAGGGTGGCCCATGCAGTCTCCATCTTAGCTGAGACCAAGGACTCCCACAAGAAAGGAAAATAGGTGTAAACACTGGCTTGTAACATTAGGATGAATCTGTTGGCACTGCTAGGATCAGAAATTAGGGCCTAGCAGGCCCAATAGGTGATTGGGTCCACGTGAGCACACCAGCCTGTGAGCCACTAAGGAGCTAAGCCGGTCCTAGGACTTGAGATCGAGCCCCAGGACAGGGGTCCCAGGGAGCACAATAGTCATCCATTTATAAGCTCAAGATATTATGCAAATAAGTACATATTCGTACAGAGTAGGAGAGATGGCGAACTGTGATGAAATCCAATCAACCCTGTGACTACCAATTGTTGGATCTTCCACTATGCCTCTATTTCATGACTGTGATGATTATGGTCATGCTTCATCAACTTTTCATGAACAATAATCTATACCCCATGAGTCTTGCCTACCATTTCCTACTCATATCCTGCAGGAACTACTCATTCAACCACATTCCATGACTCTTCTTAGTTCCAGAAAAGAGTATTGCAAGACCTCCCGCCATTCCCTCAATGTCGGGGGGCTTTCCAGGATTCAAAATTGGAGCCTCCGTTGGCCGGTCAGCCTGGGGCTCCTCCGGTATCCTACAGGCCTTCAGCCATGCCAAGTCACCTTCAATCTGCAGGCCACCAGCTTCAGATTCAGCAAGGTCACCATGCAAAGGAAAATAAAAAAAAAAAGCATCAGGTGGAACTTCCTGCCACTTTTTTCTTCTCGTGGCCATTTTGTTTGTTTGTTTTTTCCTGCAAGCCCTGGGGTCCTAGGATCCGAGGATGGGCTGTGGGTCCAGAAGCTGCAGCCTAGGATGATCAGAGATGAAACAGAATTGCCACAGCTTGAGTTCAAGCCCTAGGTATGGAAAAAAATTAAAAAATTAAAAAATTATGAATGAAGCACCCTTGCTCAGAATTCGCGCCATTTTACTGCCAGAGCTGGGATTTGAATACAGGTCTGCATAACTGTGTTGTGCTGTGAGGGAGTGGGCAGCTCACTATCCTTGAAGACTACAAGGTCAGGCCTGCTCCCAGTGCCTGAATTTGAAGCCCCAACACTGGCAAAATTCATATGCCCACTTACTTTACACATATGATCTCTATTTACATACATGTGTGGAATGCATCATGATTTCAGTGTAGTTATTCATTTTATTCTGTGTCTTAGTCAGGAAAGCATTTTGTATTTTATTGAGTATGATAACAGATATAAGTTTGCTAACATGGATGACAAACTATTCCCATGTCTATAGAGTTTCCTATGCCTTGTCCATCCTAGATGAGACCCAGGACTTTCACAGGACAGGAAAGCAGGTGGACTGATGTACTGCTCATATCAGGATTCATGTTTTGGCACTGTTGTGATTTGAACTCAGAACCTAGCAGGGCCAATTGGTGAAAGGTGAAGGTGAGGACACTGGCCTGTGAGCAACTGAAGAATTAGACCATTCCCAGAACCTGACATTGAGCACCAGGGAGGGCCAGGATAGGCATAAATTCATAATTTATACATAGTATCTCTATTGATATACATGTGTGGACAGCATCTTACATTCGGTGTACTTCTTCTTAACTTGTGTCTAATTCATGGAGGTATTGTGTATTTTACTGAGTATGGTAACAGGTATAACTGTGCTGACATGGATGTCAACCTGTTCCCATGGTGGTGGAATTGCCTATATAGCATGCTTCATCCTATCTGAGTCCCAGGACTTTCACAGAACAGGAAAAGAGGAGGATCAATTGGATTCGGATATCAGTATTCATCTTTTAGCAGTGCTGGGATTTTAACTCAATATCTAACAGGCCCAAATGGTGAATGGGTCATGGTGAGTACACCCGCCCGTGAGCCACTAGGGGGTTAGGTTGTTCCTGGGATCTGAGATCGAGCCCTGGTGGGGCCATTATTGATATAAATTCATAATTTACACAGATGATCTCTATTTACATGCATGTGTGGCATGCATCAAAGATTCAGTGTAGTTATTATTGTGTGGCATTGTCAGCGATGCATTTTGTATTTTATTGGGTATGATGACAGATATAATTATGCTGACATGGCTGGCAACCATGAGTATAGAGTTCCCTATATAGCATACTCCATCCTAGGTGAGACATGGGACATTCACAGCACAGGAAATCAGGTGCAACGATGGGCTTCTCATATCAGGATGAATCTTTGGTAGGGTTGGGATTTGAACTCAAGGCCTAGCAGGCCCAAGTGGTGGATGGGTCATGGTGAGCACACCAGCCTGTGAGCCATTAGGTTGATATGCTGTTCCAGGGACCTGAGATTGAGCCCCAGTGGGGGGCTTAATAGTCATCAATTCATAATTAAAACAGAGGATCTCTATTTCCATACATGGGTGGGCAGCATCTTGAGTTCGGTGTATTCATTGTCTTTACATGCTGTCTTATTCACGATGTATTCTGTATTTTCCTGAGTATAGGATGACAGATATAACTGTGGTGACCTGGATGACAACCTATTCCCATGAGTATAGAGTTGCCTATACATTCTCAATCCTAGCTGAGACCCAGAACTTGCACAGCACAGAAGAACAGGTGCAACGACTGATTTCTCACATCAGGGTGAATTTTTGGCAGTGCTGGGATTCGAACTTGGGGCATAGGAGGCCCAACTGCCCAATGGGTCCATGTGAGCACACCAGCCTGTGAACCACTAAGGAGCTGGGCCTTTCCTAGGAACTGAGATCTAGCCCTAGGGAGGCCACAATAATCCTCAATGCATCATTGAAACATTGGATGTCTCTTCACATCCGTGTGTGGACTTCCTCCTGCATTGTGGTTAGTTATCCTTTCTATTTTGTGTGCTATTCATGGATGTATTGAGTATGTTCTTGAGTATATAATGACAGGTATAACTGGGCTGGCATGGATGACAACCTATTCCTATGGCCACAGGGTTGCCCATGCATTCTCCATCTTAGAGGAGACCCAGGACTTGCACAGGAAAGGAAAACAGGTGCAATTATTGGCTTCAGACATCAGGATGAATCTTTTGGCACTGCTCGTATATGAACTTGGTGCCTCGCAGGGCCAATGGGCGAATTGGTTCATGTGAGCACACCAGCCTGTGAGCCACTAAGGATCTAAGCCATTCCCTGGACCTGAGATCGAGGCCCGGAGGGAGGGGGAGCACAATCGTTGTCCATTTATAAGCTGAAGTTAGTATGCAAATAAGTACATATTTGTATAAAGTAGGAGAGATGGCAAGCTGTGATGGAATCCAATTTACCCTGTGACTACTAATTCTCAGATCTTCCCCAATGCCTCCATTTCATGACTGTGATGATTATTGTCAACTTCATCAACTCTTCATAAAAAATAATGGATACCCCATGAGTCTTGCCTATAATTTCTTTGCATCTTGCAGGAACTACTCATTCAAGGATGAGATGATCACATTCTACATTTCCTAGGTCTGGAAATGAGTATATCAGGATCTTCCACCATTCCCACAATGTAGGGGGGCTGACCAGGATTCCAACCCGTGGCCTCCCTTCCACAGTTGGCTGTGACTTCCCCTATAGCCAGCAGGCCTTCAGCCATGCCAGGTCACCTTCACTCTGTAGGCCGCCGGGTTCAGACCAACATGGACACTATGCAAAGGATAATAAATGTAAAAGCATGAGGTGGAAATTCCTGCTACTTCTTTCCCCTTCTGGCCATTTTTTTTCCTGCAAGCTCTGGGGTCCTAGGATCCGAGGATGGGCTGTGGGTCCAGAGGCTGCAGCCTAGGATGATTGCAGCAAAGGCAGTGTTGCCTTGACTTGAGTTCAAGGCCCAGGTTTGGCAATAAATAAATAAATGAATAAATAAATAAATAATTATTAATGAAGCACCCTCGCTCAATATTCATGCCATTTTACTGCCAAAGCTGGGATTTGAATTCAGGTGTGGGTAACTCTGTTGCACTCTCGGGGAAAGGGAAGATCACCATCCTTGAATACTACAAGGGCAGGCCTGCTCCCAGGGCCTGAACTGAAGCCCCAACACTGGCAAAAATCATATGCCCACCTATTTCACACATGGGATCTCTATTTACATACATGTGTGGAATGCCTCATGCGTTCAGTGTGTGTCTTAGTCAAGGATGCATTTTGTATTTTTTTAAGTATGATGACAGTTATAACTGTACTGACATGGATGGCAACCGATTCCCATGTCCATGGAGTTGCCTATGCTTTCCCATCTTAGCTGAGATCTAGGACTTTCACAGGACAAGAAAGCAGTTGGATCGATGGCGAAAGGGTCAAGGAGAGGACACCGGACTGTGAGCAACTGAGGAGCTAGGCTGTTCCCAGGACCTGACATCGAGCCCCAGGGAGGGCCAGGATAGGCATAAATTCATCCTTGAAACATAGGATCTATATTGACATATATGTGTGGACAGCATCTTGCATTCAGTGCACTCCTTCTTATTTTGTGTCTAATTCATGGAGGTATTGTGTATTTTACTGAGTATGGTGACAGCTATAATTGTGCTGACATGGATGTCAACATGTTCCTATGGTTAAAGGGTTGCCTATGCATTCATTCTCCATCCTAGCTGAGACCCAGGACTCCCACATGAGAGGAAAACAGGTGCAACGACTGTCTTCTGACATCAGGATGAAACTTTTTTCAGTGGTGTCATTTGAACTCAGGTCTGGTTAACTCCATTTCACTGTGGGGGAAGGGGAAGCTCATTGAAGACTAGAATGTCAAGCCTGATCCAGAGCCTAATTTGAACCCCCAGCACTAGACAAAATATAAAGCTCATCTCTTTTAAACATAAGATCTCTATTTACATACAGTTGTGGTATGCATCTTCCATTCAATGTAGTTTTTATTCACAAACCCAATCTTTTGTGGTATGAGGACACCCCTAGTGTATTTCGTGATAGGCACTGAGGAAAACTCACACAACACAATTGCAGACAGTTTATAATTACAGAAATAACTCTAAATAGAAAAAACATCAATTGCCAGGTGCCGATGACTCTGGCCTGTATTCCTACCTACACAGGATGCTAAGATCTGAGGGTCAGGGTTAAAAGCCAGCCCAGGCAAGAAAGTCCATGAGACTCTTATTTCCATTAAACCACTAGAAAACCGGAAGTGGTGCTGTGGCTCAAGATGTAGAGTGCTCGCCTTGAGCCTTGATCTGAAGAGCGCAGGGGCAGGGCCCAAGCCCCAGGACCAACCAAAAAAAAAAAGAAAGAAAGAAGGAAAGAAAGAACATCAACTCTCCCAACCTTCTAGGGAGAAATGATGTCCTCATTTTTATTCTCACTCTTCATGGCAGATGGCCAAAATAGAAACACCAATGTGCTATGCTAAAATGTAAAAGTTTAAACCCCTTTTTTGAAAAACTCTCATGTTTTAAAGTCAAAATGTATCAAATAAAGGAAAAGTGAACTTTAAAAAAATGTTAAAAATGCTAATGAAGCTCCCTGGCTTGGAATGTGTGACATTTTTTGTCTGCAAGGCCTGGGATTTGAACTTGGGGTCTGGATAACTCTGTTGCACTGTGGGGAAAGGGGAAGCTCACTGTGCTTGATGACCAGAAAGTCAGGCCTGTTCCCTAGGCCTGAATTCAGGCCCCAGCCATGGAAAACGTACTCTTTATATACATTTTAAAGATAGTATTGAACTTCGATACAGATGTTCGTTCTATATTATGTTTGGTGTGGTTATTCATTGTATTTTTTTGTTTTATTCTTTTATTTACCGTTTATCTTATTGACTGTGTGACTGTGATGATACCTAACCATGTATTACATCCTATCACATAGCATCTAGATTTGTAGACTTGTTATACATCATGCTTGACACCCAGCACACTCACAGAAAAGAAAAACAGATGTCACACTTGGCTTCTAAATCCAGGATGAAATTTTTGTCTGGGGCTGAGATCGAGCATCAGGGGTGACCAAAATAGCCATAGATGGATAGGCAGGTGGTAGTATACCAATAAATGCACATTAGTACAGAGTGTCATAGCCATGTATCTAGTATTCAATGACATCTACTACATTCCTACCAAGTCTTTGGTATTTGTTATGCCTCAATTGAAGGAATAATTTTCTTTTTGTGTCTAATTAACCATTAATTAAATTCAATATGCATCCTAGGATTATTGCATCTAATTTGAGACTAGACCACTGCAGGGACTACTCATTCAATCATGAGTTGAATACCATTCCATCTGAACTTCTATGAATGGGCAGGAGTCTCTTGGGATCGTCTTCCATTGGTAGGTGTCAGGACGGGGATTTGAACGCAGGTACTCTGTTGTGTGGTTGGCCTATGGCTTTTCTGGCAGACAGCCAGCTTTCAGCAATGACAGGTCACCTGTGTGTTGCAGCCATGTCATTCAGACCTATGATGGTCACCGTGCAAGGAACCAAAGCCAAGAAACCGCCTACCATGTGTGGCTCGCGGCCTTTTTTTGGTGTCATTTTCATTTTGTTTTCCTGTCAGACCTCGGGTCTTAGGATTCCAGGATCGGTTTTGGTTCCAGAGGCTGCACCCCAGCCTAGTGTGATGGAATCTTAGGCAGAGATGCCATGATCTGAGTTCAAGCCACATGCATGGCCAAAAAAGAAAAAAAGAAAAAGAAAAGAAAAAAGAAAAAACTTAAGACAACTAAAAAAAGTAAAAAAATAATTACTTAACTCCCTTGTTTGCAATTCGTGGTATTTTTTTCTGCCAGATCTGGAATTTGGACTCAAGGTCTGGGTAAATATGCAGCACTGTGTGGGCAGGGGAATCTCAGCATGCTTGAAGACAGGAAGTCAGGCCTGTTCCCTAGGCCTGAATTCAAGCCCCAGTCCTGGAAAACATACTCCTTATATACATTTTAAAGATAGGATTTATACTTCCATACAGATATTTAGTCTATATCATGTTTGATGTGGTTATTCATTTTATTTCTTGTTTTATTCATTTATTTACCATATATTTTATTGACTCTGATGACACCTATACCATTTATTACATTGTTTACATCTTATCACATAACATGTAGATTTGCAGATGTGGTCTCCATCATGCCTGACACCCAGGACTCTCCCAGAAAAGGAAAACATTTGTCACATTCAGCTTCTTACTCCAAGATTAAATTTTTGGCAGTGCTGGGATCTTTAGTCAGGGCCTAGCAGCCCCAATTCATGAATGGGTGAGTGAGCACAGCAGCCTCTAGACAATGAAGCTGTCAGGTGGTTCCTATATACTGAGATTGAGTCCCAGGTTTGGCCAAAACAACGATACATGGATCACCAGATGGTGGTATACAAATAAATATATATTGGTAAAGAGTGTCAGAGCTGTCTATCTATGACTGAATGATCCCTACTACATTCCGACCAACTCTTTGGTATTTATTATACTGCCATTGAAGGAATATTATTCTTTCCATGCTTAATAAACTATTAATTAAGATCAATCGGGGGCTGGGAAGGTGGCTCAGTGGTAGAGTGCTCGCCTTGCATGCATGAGGCCTGAGTTTGATTCCTCAGCACCACATAAGCAGAAAAAAGAAAAAAAAGCTGGAAGTGATGCTGTGGCTCAAGTGGTAGAGCGCTAGCCTTGAGCTGAAGAGCTGAAGGACAGTGCCCCGACCCAGATTTCAGGCCCAATGACAGGACACCCCCCTCCCCCCCCCAAAAAAAAGATCTAGCAGCATCCTAGGATTATTGCATCCAATTTTAGACTTGACTGATGCACAAACTACTCTTTCAAGGCTGAGGTCTCAGTATCACAGGCTGAAGCCAGCCAGGGCAGGAAAGTCAATGACACTCTGACTTCCACTTCTGAAAGGTCAGATGTTCAAGAGCTTCCTGTGTTTCTCTTGGTATTGAGAAGTTACTCATACTCTAAATGTTCTTAGAATTCTTGAACTATAGAAGCAGGAAAGAAACATCATTGACCCATCCTGGGTTCAAATGAAGTTCTAAGGATCCAAGCCTTAGCCCTGTTGGCAGGAAGAACTCCAATGAAACACTATATTTGAAGGACAGAAAACAGTTTCAAAAGCCGGGCTAGGTGAAGAGACCTAGGCCTGCAGGATTAGGAGGCAGAATGTACACACTCAACAGGGAAGTGAGCTGCAAAACCACTTCATTCATTCCAGGCACAGCCAGAAATGGGGGGAAACCTGAAATATTTGTTAGAGTTACACCAGGGTCAGGCTTTTCTCAGCCTCTTCCAACAATGACTAATTAACCTTCCTCTCTCAGGTGAACTGAGCTTCAAGCTATCATTAAGTTCATAGTAGTGAGCCAGTTTAGTGGGGGAGAGGGGAGGAAAATAGAAAAACCATGCTCTCTGGTCTTAGGGAGTGGGTTTTTGACTCTCCATCTGTCAGATTTGAAGGCCCTTCTTCTACCTCTTTCAGTCCATTCTCCTTCCTTCATTCTCCAAATCATTAATGCAAATCCGCAGTCCAAGGAGAGGCAGGGTCCTTTCTCTACTGTCTCCAAGCACCTGAGTTAGAACCTGGCTGTGCCCTCTTGGCTCTGGGGCCTTAGGCTGCCTGAGAAGTGGGACAGAGACAGTCTTCTTGCTCTGTGGTTGTGTGAAGGCAGTGCTGGTGTCCTGGCACACTGTAGAAGGCCTCATAACAGAATTGTTCCCTTCTTTCCTTCTAACAACCAAGACCAGCTTCATTTATCATGTATCTATGTATCTATGTATCTATCTATGTATCTATGTATCTATGTATCTATGTTTCTATCTATCTATCTATCTATCTATCTATCTATCTATCTATCTATCTATCTATCTATCTATCATCAATCTACCTACCTTCCTACCTAGCTAGCCAGCTAGGTATCTTTTTGCCAGTTCTTGGGTTGAATTCAAGGCCTGGGCACTGTCTATAGCACTCTACTACTTGAGCCGCATCATGAATTCTGGCTTTTTCTGTGTATGTGCTATTGAGAAATCAAACCCAGGGCTTCTTGCATGCTAGGCACTCTCTCACTAATCCACATTCCCAGCCCCCTCATCTTTTCTTAATGGTAGTTTTTACTTAAGCATGCTTCCATTTCACGTTTAATTTTACATTTAATTTTCTGAATACAGGTTACTACTATGAAACCTGATCTTCTCTTTCCCTGCCTCATTTGTGGCCGTTCCTGCATTGGCCTCATAATAAAATGTAAATAAAGGCTGCTAAAAGCTTAAGTGTGCATCATATAAAGACACACACCAGGAAACCTAGAAGAGAAAAGCGATGGGCCTGAAGTGAAGAGAATGATGTAGTACGCACAATGAACATATCTGTAAAATAAATCAGTAAATAAAAGCAGAAGCATTACATGTGCTCTGTTTGCATTCAGGGAGGTAATTTACACACATATGTAGGTAGGGCACTGATTCATAAACTTGGCCTTTTTGTATTTTCTTTTTGGCCATCCCTGGGCTTAAACTAAGGACCCTATGCATTCCTGAGCTGTTTTGCTCATGGCTGAGGCTCTACCAACGCCACAGCTCCAGCCATCTGGTTGTTAATTGGACATAAGCACCTCCCAGGCTTTCCTGCCTGGTCTGGACTGAATCTCCTGCTCAGTTTGTTCTCTTAAATCTCGAGCTCTATCCTCTGGGCCACTGCTCCACTTCTGGTTTTCTGGTGGTTTATTGGAGATAAGAATCTCACAGACCTTCCTGGTCAGGCTGGCTTTGGATGGTGATCTCCTGAGGAGGTTTCCAGCGGCTTTTCTCAGAGATTCTCTGAGGAGCCTCTCCACACAAACCCTTAGTCTAAATCTCGGGAGGTACAAGAGAAAACAGAAACATGCAGTTGCTTCTAGTATGCTCCAGATACTTAATGTTGGAGACACAAAGCACTCATAATTATTAGATCATTTTATAGGAAAAAGGAGCATTGCAGACAGTATGAGGATCGCTTCAGATTTGGCCCTCTCATCCTGAGACAGTAAATTCACTTTAGCTCAATGCTAAGTGACAGAACTGGCATGTCCTGTGCACATATGCTCCCAAATCCTGAGGAGAGAAAATCCTTCTGAGAGAAAGCACCTATAAAGAATATTGGGGTAGTTTACTTATAAATTCAAACTATTGGAATGATCCTGTTAAGAAGTCAGATTTTCCAAATTAAAAAAAATGAAGAAGAAAAGTAAGGCAGGTGTCAGGGTAATCCCAGCTTATTAGGAGGCTGAGATGTAGAGAATCTTAGTTTGAATCCAGCCAGCATAAGGAAGGACATGACATTTTTATTTCTAAGAGATCACAGAAAAACCCAGAAGTGAGGCTGTGACTCAAGGTTAATGCACTACCCCTGAGCAAAAGGAGCTCAGGGACAGCGTTCAAGCTCAATGTTCAAACCCTGGACCTGCCCACCCCCAATATAGCAAATACCTCCATGTCTTTGTGTATGTATGGATGTATTCCTATAGGCAAAGATCCAAAGTAGATATGATGAATGGCACCAAGCTAGGAAATTTTTTTTCAATACAATGATTTCATAACACAGAGACTACTTTTATGATAATGTATGTTCCAGGGCTCCCTTCACTGTTCCCAGTCTAGCCTGAGGGTTTCTGTGCATCCCAGGCCTGCTGGAAGAAGTCTCGCTCATTGTCTGTACAGGCAGACAAAAGGCCTCAGTCCTGTACAGCTTTGTAACAACAACTCCATCTGTGCCAATTAGTAAGGATGAGTGTGGGCAGGCTCTGAAGGTCAGGAGAAAAAGGCCTCTTTTTACCACAAGCTCTCTCTCTCCCCAGTGCTCTGTTTTAACAGGAAGCCTTCATTTGTGCCACCTCCCATGGCAAGCCAAGATCCCTGCACTTATCCTGCCTTTTTGAGACTATACTTTGTGAGACAAGCCAAGGATCCCCTTGCAGCAGAGTGCCATGGCCGAGGGGTCGATAGCTGAGGTCTGTCATCCTGCCTACTCAGCAAGCTGAGATCTGAGGATCTGGGTTCTAAACTATCCCTGACACAAAAAGTCCCATGAGACTATTATCTCCAATTCACTACTAAGAAATATTAAGTGGAAGCTTGGTGCTTGTGGCTCATGACTACCATCCTAGGTTCTCAGGAGGATGACAATTAAGGATCATGGGTCAAAACTAGCCTGGGCAGGAATGTCCTTGAGACACTTAGCTCCAATGGACCACCAGAAAACCTGAAGTGGAGCTGTGGCTCAAGTGATACAGCACAAGACTTGAGCTGAAGAGCTCAGGGACAGCACCCAGGCCCAGACTTCAACTCCTACAACCGACAACATCAAAAAAAAATCAAAAAACAAAAACCAGAAACAATCTAACAAACCTGAAGTATAGGGCTGGGCATGTGCCTTAGGTGTAGAGTGCTTTGCATACATGAAACCCGGAGCTTGATTACTCAGGACCACATCACTAGAAAAAACATGAAGAGGTTCTGTGGCTCAAGTGAGAGAAGCTATCCTTGTACAAGGGAAATTAGGTACAGTGCTGAGTTCAAGCTCCACGACTGTATATGTGCACACACATGGACATACACACAGACACACAGACACACACACACATAGACCAGAAGTGAAGCTGTGACACAAAATGGTAAAACACTGGACTTCTCCACTGAACTTATGATCATCAACCAGTCCCTGAGTTTAACCCCCAAACCTAGCCACCCAAGGCCCAATTAGGAGAGGTCAAAGGTTTCAGAATCTGATGATCTTCACCAGCCCTAGATGACAGGTAGCTTTGTGATATCAGACATGTGCTTGGATTTATCAAGTTTCCAGAAAACCAAGGAGAGGTATCATAGGCCCATCATCTTAGGCAATCAAACATTTCATAAGGTTCAGTGCCCTAGTTTTCTGCCAGAAGTACTTCTGAATTAAATTGATCACTGTATCTGAGTGCTAGCCTTGAGCCCAAGATGTAAGGGTCAGAATCTAGGTCCTGAGATCAAGGTTCGTAACTGAGAAAAAAACAAAGCAAAACAATGGTCTACAGGAGACAACTCACTAGTCTTCAGTAATACTTAATTTTGTCCCTTCCATGGGCATATATCTGAGCCTCAATATTCTTATCTGCATAAGCATCTCAGTTGTGGAGCTCTTACAAGAACCAGATGAATGAATGCACCCTGTGAAGGACACAGCACATGACACTGTTTGAAGGATTCAGCACACAGCATCATGTGAAAGACTCAGCACCCAGAACCCAATGCAGGACTCAACACAGTGCAACCTGTGAAAGACTCAGCACATAGCTCTATTCCACAAGCTGTCATTAGAATCAGTGTACTTTCTTCAGTATCACCATTCTTTGAGGAACATTTCACAAACCACACAAGTTCACATCTAATGGTTTAGTGGGGTGTTTTCTTTTCAGGGGGAGGTTACCCATGGGACTTGAACTCAAATATAGGGATACTGTTCTAATAACATTTGCTCAAGGCTACAGCTCTATCACGTGGAACCACATTTTGAAGAGTCTCACAGACTTCCTTCCAGGGCTGGGTTTTAAAGCCCACAAGCAGCTAGAATGACTGAAGTAAGCCAGCAGCATCTAGTTTGGTGGAGCTGGGTTGCAACGATTTACATCTGGATAAGTCAGGTTAGGTGGCAGCTGTCAGCACCAGACTACTAGCTTGCTCTGTGATGAGATATTTGAAGTTTTGACCTTCTATAGTTGCAGTTAAAACAGTCTACCTTTTTTGGCAGCAGTCCTGGACCTTTAGTAAGGGCTTAGACACTCTCCCCAAGCGTTTGTGCTCCAGGCTAGTACACAATTGATTGAAAGAAAGCAGAACTTTCGGTTTTTCTTTTTATGTGGTCCTGAGGAATGGAAGCCAGGGCTTCCTGCTTACTAGGGGAGCACTCAACCACTGAGTCCCAGGAGTGCATGAGGTATAAATAGAGATTGCTGTATATAAATATTATATACACAAAAAGAGAGATGTGGTCTAGGAAGGTGGCTCAGTGATAGAGCTCTTGCCTTGCAAGCATGAGGCCCTGAGTTCGATTCCTCAGCACCACATAAGCAGATAAAAGCTGGAAATGGTGCTGTGGCTCAAGTGGTAGAGTGCTATCCTTGAGCTGAAGAGTTGAGGGACAGCGCCCAGGCCCAGACTTCAAGCCCACGACTGGACCCCTGAAAAAAATCGAGAGAGATGTATGCATATTATTAAATTATAGCTAATAGTACTACCAATTATTAGGTATTAAATGATGTCTCCATTTAATGATGTATCCCAGTTGAACAATTAATAAAACATTATTACTCAATATACTGTTATTGTTAAACATATATGTACATACATCCATACATATAATTGCATATTTTATAGAATGAGATGTCTATTTACAATTAATTTATGCATCATGTTTTACTTCCAATTATTAGGTATTTAACTATGTCTCCATTTACTTTTCATTCCGTGAATGCTTAATAAGATATTAATTAAACTTAATCCACGTCCTATAATTATTTTGTCTAATATTATCCCAGAATGATTCACTACTAACTCAATCTATTTTTCATTTATTGTAGTGACAATTTTTCCACCTATGACATTTTTTCCTTTATGACATCCTATTTCATAGCATATAGATTTGCATATGAATTATACATCCTACCTGACACGGAGCAATTTCATAGAAAAGGAAAATATGTGTCACTCTCGGCTTCTTACTCCAAGATTGCATTTTTGGCAGGGCTGGGATCTAAACTCAGGGCCTAGAAGGCTTAGTTCATGAATGGGTGACTGTCAGCACAGCAGCCTCTAGCCAATTCAGCTGCCAGGCAGTTCCCAAGCCATGAGACTGAGCCCCGTATGTTGACCCCATATTGCGCTTAGTGTAGTTATGCATTTTATTAGTTGTTTATTCATTTATTTACCATTTATTTTATTGACTGGTATTACACATAGCATATTTATTACATTTGTTACATGGGATATAGATTTGCCTATGTATGAAACTTCACACCTGACATCCAGACTCTCACGGAAAAGGAAAACATGTGTCACCAGTGCTTCTTACCCCACGATTCAGTTTTTGTGAGTGCTGGCATCTGAACTCAAACCTACAAGGCCCAATTCATGAATGGGTGAGTGTCAGCACAGCCAGCCTGGGCCATATGGAGCTGACAAGCAGTACCCAGCACCTGAGATCCAGCTCCAGGGGTTGACAAAACAAGATAGATTGACATGCAGATGGTAGTACACAAATAAATCTAGATCTTTATAGAGTGCCAGAGATGTTTATACATTCTTCAGTTACATAGACTACATTTTTAGCAATTCTTGGGTATTTATTATGCCCCCAAGTAATTAATATTATGGTGTTCATCCTTAATGAATTATTAATTTAATCAACCACTATCACAAAACTATTGTGTCCATGTAATTAATAGTATTCTTCTTCTTTTTTATTTTGGTGCGGTCATGGGGCCTGAACTCTGGGCCTGGGCACTGTCCCTTAGCTCTTCAGGTCAAGGCTAGCGCTCTACCACTTGAGCCACAGTGCCACCTCCGGCTTTTTTCTTTTTTGCTTATATGGTGCTGAGGAATCGAACCCAGGGCCTTAGACATGCAAGGCAAGTGCTCGACAACTGAGCCACCTTCCCAGCCTTAATAGTATTTTTTTAATGTGTCAAAATATCCATTAAAATCCATCGGCCTCCTAAAATCACTAATTTTATAGTAGTATCATTCAGGAACAACTACTTTAATCTTGACATTCATAATCTTCCATCAGTACTCCTATGAATAGGAATGAGACTCTTAGGATCTCCCACCATTGATAGGGGTTAGGACTGGTTCTCGACCACAGGGCATATGTTGCCATGTTGACCTTTGGCTTGCCTGATAGCCCACCAGCCTTCAGCAATGTCAGGTTACAAAGCTTTTCATCAATGTCACTCAGACCTAAATGGTCACCTTGCAATAAAAAGAAATGTAAAACAGACAGCCATCTGCAAGTTGCCAGATTTTTATCTGAGTGGTTATATTTATATTTTTCCTGTAAATCTTTGGGGCCCAGGCACCCAGGTTTGGCTGTAGGTCCAGTGGTTGCACCCCAGCATAGAGCGATCTAAGCTGAGGCAGAGTTGCCACAAACTGAGTTCAAGCCCTGTGCTTGACAAACTAAAAATAAATAAATATATAGATAAATAAATTCATTAAAATATTTAAAAAATTATGAGGCTCCTTGGCTTAGAATTCACGCCATTTTTTCTTCCAGGCCTGGGATTTGAATTCAGAGTCTGGGTAAATCTGCAGCATTGTCGGGGAAGGGGAAGCTCACCATGCTGGAAGACAAGAAAGTCAAGCCTGTTCCTAGGGCCTGAATTCAAGTCTTAGCACTCAAAAAATAATATTCGTATACATTTTAAATACATGATTTATATTTGCATACACATGTTTATTTATATTGCAGTTAGTATAGCTATTCATTTTATTTTATTTTTATATATTTCTTATGTATTTTAGTGAGTATGATTGCACATATAACATTTTTTAAATCCTATTACACAGGATATAAATTTGCCTATGTATTATACATCATTCCTGAGACCCAGGAATTTTGACACCCATAAGGAAAACAAGTGGGACAATTGGCTTTTTCCACCAGGATTAAGTTTTTGGCAGTTCTGTGATTTGAACTCCGGCCCTAGAAGGCCAACTTCATGAATGGGTCAATGTTAGCACACCAGTCTGATGCAAATGAAGTTGTCTGGCAAATTTGAGGACCTGAGATCAAGCCCTAGGAGTGACCAATACATAAAAAGATAGATATGTAGATTGCAGTGTGTGTGTATTTCATATGAATATGCATCTATAAATAAGTGTATATATAAAGACATTTATGTAGATTCTAGTGTATAATTCTATATAAAGTGATGTCTATATCTTATTTTTATATATTCTGTTACTACCAATTATTTGGTCTAAAATTATGCCTCCATTAATTAATCACGGTAGAAGACTTAATAAGTTATTAATTAAATTAATCAATGACATATATTTATGTGTACGATATTATACTAGAAAGACTAGCTAAATAGTAATTCAATTTGTACATGTCAAACATTCTGTTAATGTTCCTATAGATAGGAACGAGTCTCCTAGGATCTTCAGCTGTGTGTAGGTGGCAGTCTGAGGATTGAACTCACGGCCAAGGTATCTGGGTGGGGCTCAGGCTTCACCAACAATCAGTGAGCCTTCGACCATGCAAGGTCACATACAATTTTCAAGCTGAGTCATTGAGACTCATGGTGGTCACAGTGCAAAGGACAAAAATGTAAAACGGTTGTGTAAAACTTGCTGGTTTTTTCCTCCTCCATTTTTGTTGGTTTGATGTATTTTTGCCAGTTCTAGGATTTGAACTGGGGTCCTAGGATGACTGGATCATCTGTGGGTATAAATGCTGCAAACCAGCCTAGGGTAATCATGGGTTAAGACACAATACGGTGCTTCCTTGAGAAAAAGGAACTCAGGGATAGTGCCTAGGGTCACAGTTCAAGCCTCAGGACCTACCACAAAAATAGAGCCAGTAACTCCATGTGTCTGTGTATGTATGTATGTATTTCTATCAGTGAACATCTAGAGTTGCTATGAAGAAAGGTTTGAATGGAATGATTTCATAGCACAGAGAGTACTTTCAAGACAGTGCATGTTCCGCGGCTCCCCTCACTGTTCCCAGTGTAGCCTGAGGGCTTCTGTGCACCCCAGGCTGCTGGAGGAAGTCTGCTTCATTGTCGGAACAGGCAGACAAAAGGCCTCACTCTTGAACAGCTGTATAACAAACAATTCATCCGGAGCAACTGGTGAGGATGAGCAATGAGTGAGGATGAGGGCAGACTCCGAAGGCCAGGAGGAAAAGGCCTCTTTGTACTCCAAGCTATCTCTCTCTCCAGTGCTCTGTTTTGACAGGAATCCTTCATTTGTGCTGATTTTTGGGGCAGTCCAAGTTCCCTGCACTCATCCTGTCTTTGTTAGACTATGTTCCAGTTTTGAAACAAACTGCTACAATTAATTCAAGGGTCCTTCTGGCAGAAAACAAGTAAGCTGAAGCTAATGAAAAGATTCCAAATTGGCAAAGGTGCCTCCCTAGTTTTCCGGATGCTTGCTAAATCTAAGCACTTGTGCAAAATCACAATGCTTCCTGTCATCTAGTGCTGGTGAAACTCATCAGGTTTTGAAACTTTTGCCCTCTCCTAGTTGGACTCTGGGTGTTTATATTTTGGGGTTGAACACAGGGCCAGGGTGCTGACCATGAGCTCAGAGCAGAAGCTCTTTTCTTTACCATTTAGTGTCACAGCTTCACTTATGGTATCTTTGTGTGTGTGTGTGTGTATGTGTGTGTGTGTATGTGTGTGTGTGTGTGTGTGTGTGTGTGTGTGTGTGCAAACACCAGTCCTGGAGCTTGAACTCAGTACCTCAGCTCTGTAACTGAGTTTCTCCTGTACAAGGATAGTTCGTTACCACTTGAGCCACAGAACCACTTCAGGCTTTTTTTTTCTAGGGATGTAGTACTGAGGATTCAAACCCAGGGTTTCATACATGCAAAGCACTCTACCCCTAAGACACATTCCCAGTACTTCACTTCAGGTTTCTTTCTTTCTCTTCTTGTAGTTGGAGGAGTTGAAGTCTGGGACTGGGTGCTCAAGTCTATCACTCTACCACTTGAGCTACAGCGCCCCTTCAGTCTTTCTGGTGGTTCACTGGAGATAAGCATCTCAAGGAATCTCCTGCCCAGGCTGGCTATGGACTGTGATCCTCAGCTCTCAGGATCCTGAGTAGCTAGGATGACAGGCATGAGTCACCGGTGCCCAGCTTCCACTTCAAGTTTCTAAGTGGTGAATAGGAGATAATATTCTCATGGGACCTTTTGTGTCTGGGATAGTATGGAACCCAGATCATCAGCTTCCTGAGAAGGCAGGATGACAGACCTCAGCTAAAGACACACTTTGCTGCAAGGGGGTCCTTAGCTCCAAGGTAGAGTGCTAGCCATCAGCCCAAGAGGAAAGTCAGTGCCTAGGCTCTAAGTTGAATGTTCATGATGGAGAAAATAAACCAAAACAATTGTTTGCAGGATACAAGTTACTAGAGTTCAGTACGTACATAAATTTGGCCCTGCCTTGGGGACATATCTGAGCTTCAACTTTCTCATCAGCACAATAATCTTATTTTTGGAGCTCTAACAAGGACCAGATGAAAGAATACACCCCGTGAAGGGCTCAGAGCATAGCACCCTGTGAAGGACTCGGCACACATCAACCTGTGAAGGACTCAGCACCCAGCATCCCAGGAAGGGCTCATCACATAGCTGTATTACAAAAGCTGTCATTAGCTTAACAATTCGGGTGCTTTCATCAGTATCACCATTCTTTCAGAAACATGTCACAAACCACACAAGTTCACAAGTAACGGTTTAGAGGGGTGGTTAACGGGGGGGGGGAGGGTTGTCAGCTTCGGGGATTTCACTCATAGGTTGGGGGTACTGTCCTAAGATCTTTTCCTCAAGGCTAGAGCTCTACCACTTTGAGCCACAGCTTAGAGTCTCACAGACTTCCTGCCAGGGCTGAGTTTTCAATCCACCAGTGTCAGATCTCATCCCCGGAGCAGCTAGGGGTGAGCCAGCAAAGTCTGGCTAAATAGAGTTGGTTTGCAGTGGTTGACCTTTGGCTCTCAGGTTAGATCTCAGTCATCAGCTTCAGACCCCCAGCTTACTCTGTTATGAGGTATTTGAAGTCTTGGCCTTCTATAGTTGCAGTCAGAACGTTCTAACTTGTTGTTTTTTTTAGTTGTTTTTTTGGTTTTTTTTTTTGGTGCCTGAGTGATAGCACCACTTCTGGCTTTGCTGTGCATGTGATAGTGTGGAAACGAACCCAGAGTTTCATACATACTAGGCAAGCACTCTACCACTGATTCCCAGGATTGACAAATGTAGACTTAGATATGAATATTGTTTTATACATCCATATATATGCATAATACAAGAGGGAGATGTCTGTATATTCTTAAATTATATATACTATATTACTACCAATTATCGATAAATTATTTCTTCCTTTATTTAAGTATCATGGTTAAATACATAATAAATTATTTATTGAAAATTAGTCAATGTACTATGATTATTGTGTATAATTTTAATATAATCATTACACTAAATACTAATGTAATTGTTACTTTTACAACATTCCATTCATATGGATGTCTATCGGAATGTGTTTCTTAGGATCTCCTACCATTTGTAGGTAGCAGTCCCGGGATCTGAACCCCGGACCTAGGTTGCTGGTTTAGGCTTTGCCTTCCCTGATAGCCCACCAAACTTCAAACTTCAACAGTGCAAGATCATGTACACTTTTCGGGTCCTGTCATTTAGACCCAGGATGGTCATAATGCAAAGGAGAAAAAAATAAAAAACAATGTAAAACCGCCTTCTGGAACTTCTGAGTTTTATACTTCTCCTTTTTTCCCCGTCTTTTTTTTTTTTTTTTTTTTTTTTGTCTGTTGTGGGGCCAGAAGTCTGGGTCTGGGCGCTGTCTCTCAAATCTTCAGCTCAAGGCTATGGTTCTACCACTTGATCCATAGCACCACTTCTGGCTTTTATCTGCTTATGTGGTGCTGAGGAATCGAACCCAGGTCCTTATGCATGCAAGGCAAGCACTCTACTATTGAGCCACCTTCCCAGCCCTTCGCCTTTTTTTTTTTTTTTGCCTGTCCGTAGATTTAAACTTGTGTCCTGGGATCTCAGGATGGGCTGTGGGTCCAGAGGTTGCACCCCAGCCCAGGATGATTGAAGCTGAGGCAAAGTTGCTATGAGCTGAGTTCAAGTCCCGGGCCTGGCCAAAAAAAAATAAGGCCCTGGGTTGGAATTTGCACTATTTTTCTGGCAGGCCTGGGATTTCAACTCAGGGTCTGGGTAACTCTGTGGCACTGTGGGGGAGAGGAAGCTCACCGTCATTGAAAACAAGAAATTCAGACCAATTTCCAGGGCCAAATTCAAGACACAGCACTGGAAAAAATAATATTCATGTATGAGATCTTTTTACATACATGGGTTTACCCCATATGACATTTATTACCTTTATTTATTTATTCTTTATTTTATTATTATTACATATATAATATTTATTTCATTTATTACATATTACCACATGGATATATTTGAACATGGATTTTACATCATACTGAGGCCCAGGACATTACAGAGAAGGAAATAAAAGTGTAAAAATTGGCTTATTACTCCACCTATAAACTTTTGGCCATGCTGGGATATGAACTCACAGCCCACAATGCCCAATTCATGAAAGTGTCAGTTGTAGACAAAGCCTTTGGCAAATTGAGCTGCCAGCCAGTTCTGAGGACATGTGATCAAGCCATAGTAGTGGCCTAGATATAGATTTAGATTTAGATATAGATAGATAGATGTGTAATTTGCTCTCTCACAATATGAGGATATTGAATAATATATATTGTGAATTATTAGTTATTAAATTAAGCCTCCATTTAATGTAGTTTCATGGTTAAATACTTATTAAAGCATTAATGTAAAAGTAGTCAGTATTCATTAATTAGGAGAATCATACCATGGTGCTAGAATGAAATACACAATCCATTACTTTTTGTGTGGCATTCTTTAAGAGAATCTTGAACAATTGTGAATTTAATTGTTACTTTTATAACATTCCATTAAGCATTCCCATGAATAGGAATGATTTTCTCAAGATCTCCCTCCATTTCTAGGTGTAAGTCCTGGCATTTGAACTCCAGGCCTGGGTAGTTTACTTCGAAATGCAAACCATTAGTATGACACTGTGAAGATTTCAGATTATCATGATAAAACAAAGAACAAAATAATAAAAGAAAGCCAGGTCTCAGAGGCTCATGCTTGTAATCCTAGCTCTTCAGGAGGCTGAGAGGTAGAGAATTGCAGCTTGAATTCAGTCAGGACAGGAAAGTTCAGGACACTGTTATTTCTAAGGGATCACAGGAATATAAAAACCCATGAGTGGGACTGAAACTCAAGGGCAGAACACCACCCTTGAACAAAAGGAGCTCTGGGAGAGTGCCTAGGCTCATAGTACAAGCCCCTGGCCTCCCAAAAAAGGAAAAGCCAGTAAATCCATGTCTCCCCATATATGTATGCATGTATTTCTATTGGTGAAGATACAGAGTCGCTATGTTGAAAGGCACCCAGCTAGGAAATTTGCTTTGAATAGAATGATTTCATAGCAAAGAGAGTGCTGTCAAGACATTGCATGTTCTGGGGCTGCCCTCACTGTTCCCAGTGTAGCCTGAGGGTTTCTGTGCACTCCAGGCTGCTGGAGGAAGTCTGCCTCATGGTCTGGACAGACAGACAAAAAGGTTTCACTCCTTTACAGCTGTGTAACAAACAACTCCATCTGAGCCAATTAGTGAGGATGAGTGTAGGCAGAATTTGAAGGCCAGGAAAAAAAGGCCTCTTTGTACTCTAAGCTATCTCTCTCCGCAGGAAGCTTTCATTTGTGCCACCTCCTATGGCAGGCCAAGTTCCCTACACTTACCCTGTCTTTGTTAGATTATGTTCCAGTATTGAAATAACCTGCTACAATTAATTCTTGGGTCCTTCTGGCAGACAATAAGGGAGCTGAACCTAATGAAAAGATTCCTAATTGGCAATGGTGCCTCCCTAGGTTTCCAGAAGCTTTCTAAATCTAAGCACTCGTGCAAAATCCCTAAGTTTTCTGTCATCGAGGGCTGGTGAAGTGCATCAGATTTTGCAACTTTTGACCTATCCTTGTTAAGCCTTGGATGGCTAGGTTTCAGGTTTGAACACAGGGCCAGGGTGATGACCATGAGCTCAGAACAGAAGCTCAGTGCTTTACCACCATTTGGTGTCTCAGCTTCACTTCTGGTATCTTTGTGTGTGTGTGTGTATGTGTGTGTGTGTGTGTGTGTGTGTGTGTGTGTGTGTGTGTGTGTATACACTTGTCCTGGAACTTGACCTCAGGACCTGAGCATGGTTCCTGAGTTTCTCCTGTGCAAGGATAGCACTCTACCACTTGAGCCACAGGGCCACTTCAGGCTTTTTTCTAGTGATGTGGCATTGAGGATTCAAATCCAGGGATTCATACATGCAAAGCATTCTAACACCTCCACTTTAGGTTACTTTCTTTCTTTTCTTTTCTTGTAAGTTGGAAGACTTGAAGTCTAGGCCTGGGTGCTGTCTATCCTAGAGCTCTTCAGCTAAAATCAAGCACTCTACCACTTGAGCTACAGCACCCTTTCAGCTTTTTGGTGGGTCACTGGAGGGAATGGTCCATCTCAAGGAATTTTCTGCCTAGGCTGGCTTTGGACCATGATCCTCACCTCTCAGGCTCCTGAGTAGTTGGGATGACAAGCATTAAGTCACTGGTGCCCAGCTTCCATTTCAAGTTTCTAAGTGATGAACAGGAGATACTAGTCTCATGGGAACTTTTGTGTCTGGGATAGTTTGGAACCCAGATCCTCACATCTCAGTTTCTTGAGTAGGCAGGGTAACAGACTTCAGCTACTGATGCCTAGATCGTAACTCTCTGTTGCAAGGAGCCACGGGCAATGCACTGAAAATTTGGGGGTACTGTCCTAAGAACTTTTGCTCAAGGCTAGAGCTCTACTAATGTGAACCAGAGCTCAGAGTTTCACAGATCAGCCCCCAAGTATCTTGGATGACAGTGGTGAGTGTACCAACAGCTTCTGGTTTCGTGGACCTGGGTTGCATTGGTTTACATCTGGCTAAGTCAGGTAAGATGGCAGCGGCAAGCACGACTCCATGCTTGTTCTGGGATGAGGTATTTGCAGTACTATCTTTATATTGTTGCAGTTAGAACACTCTATTTTATTTTTTTGGTGCCAGTCCTAGGTTTTGAGAAAGTGTCTAGACACAGTCCCGAAGCTTTTATGCTCAAAGCGAGTGCTCGACTGCTTAAGCGACAGCATGACTTCTAGATTTTTCTGTGCACAAGGTAGTGAGGAATCGAACCCAGGGCTTTGTACGTAGTAGGCCAGCAATGTACAAATAAGCCCCATGAATGACAAGTGTATGAACACATAAATATGTAGACTGGTAGACAGATAAATAGATGTGTATGTATAAAACAAGAGAGAGATGTCTGTATACTAGCAAATTGCATATAAACTATTACTACCGATTATTGGCATTTAAATTATTCCTTCCTTTTTTAAGTAACATGATTGAATGAATAATGAAGTAATAATTTAAAATTAGTCAATGTAGTATAATTGTTGTTTATAAGTTTATATGATCATACAATAACTACTAATTTAATTGTTATTTTTTTTCTTTTATTTTAAATTATGAAAATACTATACAGAGGGGATACAAATACAAATACAAAGATAAGGAGTAAATTTCTTATCAAGCATCGTAGCTTCTTAATTTTTGTTTCCCCTTCCTATCCTTTCCCATTCACTCCGTGCCCCCCACTCCCCCACACCATCATCCTCCCATGCATCCCCCCCCCGCCACAGTTGTAAAGATCGTATATTGACATAACCACTTGTACATCTCATTGTTGCAATGGGTCCAACTGTATCCTTATTTAAACGATTTGTTTTTTCCCTTCCCCTCCACAAATTATACTGACATCAAATACAGTGAAAGCAGGGGTTATACCATGGGGGAGCAACAAAGAAATAATCTTATAAATGTGTTAGAAACAATCACATGAAAGAAAAAAAAACATTTGAATACATAGCTTAGGGTTCAATCAACTTATCTGGCCTTTTCTGCTTGACACATACATATACTAGTTATTGCAAATAAGGGAAACCATGGGACCTATGTTTCTTTGGGCATGGATTACTTCACTTAATATAATTTTTCCAAGTCTTTCCATTTCCTAACAAATGGGGCAATATCATTCTTTCTGATGGAGGCATAGAATTCCATTGTGTATATATATACCACATTTTCTTGATCCATTCCTCTACTGAGGGGCAATCTGGGCTTGTTCTATATCTTAGCTATGGTAAATAATGCTGCCATAAACATAGTCATGCTGGTAGCTTTAGTGTGGTCTTGTTTATGAACTTTTGGGTAAATGCCCAAAAGTGGGATTGCTGGGTCATGGGGAGCTCTATGTGGAGTCTTTCGAGGAACCTGCATATTGCTTTCCAAAGTGGTTGAAGAAGTATACACTCCCACCAACAATGCAGTAAGATTCCCTTCTGTTCACATTCCCTCCAGCATCTGTTGTTATTATACTTCTTGATTATAGCCTTTCTAACTAGGGTGAGGTGGTATCTCATGCTGTTTTGATTTGCATTTCTTTGTTGGCTAGGGAGGTTGAGCATTACTTCATTTGTCTATTGGCCATCCTTCTTTCCTCTTCAGAGAAGTTTCTCTTTAAATCTTTAGCCCACTTATTTATTGGGCAGTTGTTTCTTTGAAGATTTATTTTTGGAGGATTTAATTTTTTGAGTTCCAGGCATATTTTAGATATGAGAACGTTGTCCATTGTATGGCTAGTGAATATTTTTCTCCCAATCCGTGGACTTTCAATTGATCTTACTAGCTATTTCCTTTCCCATGCAGAAGCTCTACAATTTCATGCAATCCCATTTGTCCAACTTTTCTTTGATTTGTTGTGTTTCTGGGTCTCTATTAAGAAAATTTCGGCCTGCACCAAGGAGACCTAGGGTTTCTCCCATTACACCCTGTAATGTTTTCAGAGTGTCTGCTTTGACTCCGAGGTCTTTGATCTTTTTGGAGTTGATTCTGGTGCAGGGTGATATATAAGGATCTAGCTTTAGTTTTCTACAAGTAGTTAACCAATTTTGCCAGCACCATTTACTGAAGAGGCTGTCTTTTTTCCATTCTCTTTTTTAGCTCCCTCATCGAAGATTAGATGGCTATAGGTCTGTAAGTTCATTTCTGTGTTTTCAATTTTACTCCATTTGTCCTGAGGTCTGTTCTTGTGCCAGTAACAAGCTGTTTTGATTACTAAAGCTTTGTAGTAGAGTTTGAAATTTGGTATTTTTATTCCTCCAGCACTTTTCTTTCTGTTGAGGATCGTTTTTACTATTTGGGGTCGTTTGTTGTCCCATATAAATTTTGGATTGAGTCTTCTATTTCCTTGAAGAATGAAGTTGGAATATTGATAGGTATCACATTGATAGATAGCCTTGGGAAGTATTGCCATTTTCATGATGTTGATCTTTGCAATCCAGGACCATGGGAATTTTTGCCACTTTCTAAATTCTGTTTTGATTTCATTTTTCAACTTTTTAAAGTTTTCATCATAGAGGTCCTTCACTTCTTTAGTTAATTCCTAGTTATTTTATTTTTTGTGGGGCTATTATGAATGGAGTTGCTTTCATAATTTCAGCCACACTTTTCTTATTGTTGGCATACAGAAAAGCCAATGATTTTTGAGGGTTAATTTTATACCCTGCTACTTTGCCAAAGTTTTGAATCAGCTTGAGTAATTTGAGAGTGGAGTCTGTGGGATTCCTTAAATACAAGATCATGTCATGTGCAAAGAGGGAGAGTTTTACTTCTTCTTTCCCTATTTGGTTCCCCTTTATGTTTACATCCTCTCTTATTCCTGTAGCTAGGTATTCTAACACTAGATTCAAAAGAAATGGAGAGAGTGGACCTCCTTGTCTCCTTCCTGAGTTAAGAGGAAATGACTTTAGTTTTTCACCATTAAGTATAATGCTGGCTGTTGGTTTGTCATAAACAGCCTTTATTGTATTGAGGAATGTTCCGTGGATTCCTAATTTTTCCAGAACCTTCATCATAAAGGGGTGTTAAATCTTGGCAAATGCTTTTTCTGCATCTATTGAGATAACCACGTGGTGCTTATCCTTGCTCCTGTTGATGTGATGAATTATATTAACTGATTTGCATATATTGAACCAGCTTTGCATCCCTGAAATGAATCCTGTTTGATCGTGTTGTATGATTTTTTGGATGAATTGTTGAAGTCAATTGAACAAAATTTTGCAAAAATATGACATTTATTACCCTTATTTATTTATCATTATTACACATATAACATTTCCTTTATTATATGTAGATATGGATTATGCATCATACTGAGACAATGGACTTTCACACAAAAGGAAAACAATGTGCTAATATTGGCTTCTTACTCCATGAATAATTTTTTGGCCATGCTGGTATTTTAACTCACAGCCTAGAATGCCCAATCCATATATGGGGTCACAGTCTTATCAGACCAGACTCTGGCAAACTGAGCTGCCAGGAAGTTCTGAGGACCTGTGATGAAGCCACAGGAGTGCCGGATAGTTAGATAGATAGACGGATAAATAGATAGATAGATAGGTAGATAGATAGATAGATATAGATAGAGACATGTGTAGATTGATATACACACACGCACACACACACACACACACACACACACACACACACACACACACACACACATATATATATATATATATACAAAAAAAGGGACTGTGCGGTAATTAAATTATATATATTTTTACCAATTATTAGTTATTAAATTATGCCTCCATTTAATGAAATATCACTGTTGAATACTTATAAAAGTATTAACTAAAAATTATTCAATATCCTTAATCATACCATGGTGCTAAAATGGAAGACATAAATCCAATATTTTTTGTGTGGCATTCTAAAATAGAATCATGAATCAACGGAAAATTTATTACTTTTGTAACATTCCGTTAGCATTCACATGATCAGGAATGAGTTTGTCAGTATCTCCCTCCATTTGTGGGTGGCAGTTCTAGCATTAAACTCCAGGCCTGGGTAGTTTGCTTCGAATGCGAACCATTGTAATGGCATGCTTTTTGTGATTTGATACTGTAGCATTTTTTCTTTAAATATGTGCAGATCTTACTTCACATACAATTACCTTTGTTTTAAACAGTTTGATCCATTCAAGGGATTTGCTATATTACGTTCATCCAGATGAATTGAATTACAAATTAACACAACCTTATTTCTGAGAGACAGTTGTCCTTATACTTTACTCAAATTAACATATATTGGAGGATTTTGTACTTTAAAAAACTGGGTATTACATGTTTTTTTCCTGGGGGAATTCCAATCTCTTCAGTTGTTTTTCCAGCTGTGGTGACTTTAACATATGTGTGCATTTATTTCAATTGTCTTAATTTTGTCTCATATAACACAAAGTAGAAAAAAATCAGTGATTTAGAACTTATCCACATAGAATTCTAAGAGAGACACTTGAAGTTTTGTGACAACTGGGACCAGGGAGGTCTTGTTAGTGGAAGATGTGGGAGAATAACAGATAATGTTTGACGTGATTTGAATTCTGCCTCCTCTTGCCACATTATTTCCAATGGAAATAATTTTGTCTGCATGAATTCAGAATTTTTGGTTTATTTGGGATACACTACACATTCGTATTGGATTTTAACTCTAAAATCTTCTTTCTTTCATTTAAAACCACAGATGTGAATTTATAATGCTAAAATAGCATCTACTAATTTATATGAAATTGTTCAAATGATTTTCACTTCACACTATATGCAATATAGAATGTAATAATAATAGTGTGAGATAGTATGTCATAATTGACTTTGGGGAAAATCAATTACACTGGATTTTTGTGAGATACTTAGTAATAGTAAAAATTATATTTGTTTCTATTAACAAATTCCAAGTTACATATAAAAATAACTCATAGTTATAAACTAATGTTGAAAAAATAGATTTTTTATTGGAAAAAAGCCAGAAATTTCAATAAGATTACTTGTTTAAAATTGACTTGGATCTGAGATTTGGTGAGTCTGACATCTGAGGATAGTGGTTCTAAGCCAGCCTGGGCGGAAAAGTCTGCAAGACAATTGTCTCCAATAAACTACCTAAAAACCAGAAACAGCAATGTGGCTTAAGTGGTACAGTTGTAGCCTTGAGCTGAAGAGCTGAGGACAGACCAGGCCCAGAGTTCAAGCCCCATGACTAACAAAAAAATTGACATGGACTTGTACTTTATTATTTCATGATTTTTTATGAGTGGTTGTTCAGTGAAAATGTAGGTAGTGTTTATATCTTGTGTTGGCATAAAATGAGCCCACTATTGTGTTAATTTATTCAAAAAAATCTCTCTGATGATATGACAGCATAAATTTTGTGGATAATGATTAAGACCAGGTTGCCTTTCTGGAAAAAAAAATATTTATATAGCCCCCACAAAAAGAAGAACAAAAGAAAATATATGCCAGGAAACTTCTGTATGATTCTGTAAATCATAATGGACTAATATTCTGTTATTGGTGAAGATGTTGCCATTTGATTTTAGTATGCCCCAGAAAGACCTATGTGTGAAAGAAAAATGTCTTTCCATTCCCTCCCAGACTGTGGAGCATACCTGAATAGTTCTTCTGGAGATTGAGTTCTTCAGAGTTAAACCCATGAAAACATAGTCTCTCATCTACATTCTTCTTTTATATTTTAATCATTCTAGGTCAAAAACATTTCTCTTTGATATACTCCCCACTTTGACATAGTCTTTCACAGGCCACTAAAGCAATAAAACCAACTGAACATACACTGAAATCTTCAAACTTTTAAATCTGAGTAAGTCTTTCTGCTTAATACATGGACAATATCACTTATTATGGTATGTTATAAAGCTATCACAGAAGTCTAGTCTTTCTAACAATGTAGAGTACATAAAAATGTGCCTCGTTATAAAATATCTAACTCCATGTTGTATTTTGTGTTTTTGTTTCTTTTGATCCTAGGGCTTAAACTCAGGGTCTGGATGGTGCTTTTGTGGTCAAGGCCAATGATCGACATACAATTTGAACTGGAACTCCATTTGTCCCTATGGTTAATTGGAGATAAGAGTCTAAAGAACTTTCCTACTCTTGCTGGCTTCAAATTGGAGATAAGATTCTAAAGAACTTTCCTGTGCTTGCTGGCTTCAAATTGTAATCTTCAGATCTCAATCTCTTAACTAGCTAAGATTAAATCCTTGAAACACCAGTGCCTACCCATGTTGCATATTGTGTGTAATCCCAATTCTCACCATTGTATAGATGTTCCTACTACAATGTAAAAAAACTTAAAACATACTACGGGTATTTGTAAAGTATATTATAAAGAAATAATTTTCATCCTTTAAAAAAATCTATGCAAAATCTATGCTAACTATTGATATTTTACTTTACTATTCCTGCAACCAGTTTGATATAATTTAATAATTGTCAGGCCAAGTTCCTCTATATTCAACTGGAGATTTACTATTTCATGCTTGCATGTAAATGTATATGTATACATATCTATCTATATATCTTCCAATGTACATCATCAGATTTGAAACTTAGCTTTGTTTTGCTGTTCATCAGTTGACCCTGGTTGGCTCATTCGGTGACAATACCTGTACTCATTCTCATCATTCCTTATTTACCACACCATCAGCCTTCTAAAATCAGCCTCATTTCCTGGAGAAGGTAACCTATCAGTCCAACCCACAGGGTTATAATAAAGCAAGCTTTAAGAAAGGAAGTTAACATGAAGTGACAACTACAGAATTTCTACAGAGACTTAGTAGGTTATCAAAATTATATCTGACATCTTTCCATTTCTGCCTTTTTTCTCTTCTCATACTTAAGAAAGCATTGACTAACACTATAAATATATTGCATTTATAACTTAAGGATCATTTTTTTTTTCCAACCTGGAGCCTTTTTTCTATGATTTTTGACATAAACTTTTGGGAGATTTTTTTGGATTGTTATGGGATTCCATCCCAAACAAAGCCATGTATATCAAGTAAGCCAATGTTTTCAACTCAGAGTATTAAACAAAAGTGGGAGAAATTTAAGGTTAGTTATGTATGTTAATCACAAATATAGGCAATATCAATATATTTTCAAATCGTATACTTTTACTGGATAAAGTGGCTCACACCTATAATCTTATCTACTTGGGAAACAGATTAGAGAATTCCAGTTTCAAGCAAGCCTAGACACAAAAAGAAGTTTCAGAAACTCTAACCATTTGCTGGGTGCATTCTTTTTTGCTTGTGTTAAGATTACCACAGTCAAATCAGGCCCAGGCAGAGTGAAACTACCTCAAAATAAGCAATCCAATTTACAATCTGCAGGTATGGCAGTAGTAGAAATGCTGTTTCACAAGTATAGGATTTTGGGTTCAATCTCCCAGTACCGCTAGGAATTGAAGTGTGTGCCAGGGTAAGAATTTGGCATGTCTAAGGTCAAGAATTCATACTGGATTTACAAGCTCTAATAAAACCTTTACCTCTCTTGTTAATTGTTTTAAAATACAACCATAACTTCCGTGCCCAAACCAAATACTTTCTTATTAGAGATTTTCTTCTATCCATTAAGTAATTTGTTATGTGTTGGATAATGTCCCACTGAAATCATACTAAAGATCAGAAACCCATTGCCTCAGAAAGTGACTGCATTTGGAAACAGAATCTCAAAGGTAGCATTTAAGTTGAAGTGCTCCCCATGAGAAGCAGAAGGCCTTGAATATGCCAAGGAAAGAAGACTCAGAAGAAACCAACTCTGACCTTAGAGTTATAGTTCCAAAAACTATATGTAAATACAGTGTTAACGCTACCCAATCTATGGTAGTTTATTATTACAATTACTAGCAAACATGTGGAATCTATAAGACATGAAAAGTCATTGATTCTTGGGGTCCATGACTCATCTCTATAATCCTAGTGATAAAGAAGGATTAGACTTGGGAGATAATGGTTTTCAGGCTGGTAGTAAAGTTCATAAGGTTCTATCGCCAATTAACTACAAAAATTTCTGGGCTGGAGACATGGTTCAAATGGTAGACTGACTACTGTTAACAAACAACAGAGCATGAGGTATGTTGAAGCCAAAATGGGAAAAAAGAAAAAGTCCTTAGAAGAATAGTATGACAAACACAGTTATGAATAGGAAAGCAGAACCAAAAGAAATAAACTTATAGATACAGACAAAGCTTCCCAATCTGAAATATGGCACAAACTGTAATATTTAGGGTTTTCCTTACTAGACTGTTGAAATAAAGGTATTTAACAATGCAACTAAAGTGTAAAACTGTATGCAATAAATAATCACATTACTTTTATGTTTCCACAATTTAACTGGTTTTCCTACAAATTTATAGAATACTGTAGCTAAGGAAAAATCAATAAATATTGCATTTCCATATAGGATTACATATTCTTGCAAGAGTTGTCTAAAATTGATCTACACTGAAAAGATTGCCATTGATATCTTTCTGATGATTCCAAATGTTTATAATTTCAGCTGACCTTTCACAAAACTCATACCACAAACATAACTTTTTATTTTGTTCATGCAGTCAGATGAACACAAACATATGGCCCAAAATATTAATTACTTTTATCTGCTGTCATTAATATAGTATACCTAAAAGAATTAAATATATACCCTGAGTGTAATAAGATTCTTCCTTCTAAACACAGACTTGCACGCACACACACACACACACACACACACACACACAGACAAACACACACACACAATTATCACTCTGATTAGGTTCCTTACATTGGATTTCAGACAATGTACTAATAATCAAACTTTCCTGCCCAGACATAAAGTACATTAGTAATTCCACACACACAAAAACACCAGATCATTCAAAATAGTGAGAATATTTAACAAACCACCCAGCTTCTAAGCCATCTACTAGCTGATTTCATTCATTCATGATGCTACATTTTTTATATCATATTTAAAAATCTTTTTGAGTCTCTCTGATTAGCAGACAAAAATATGCTATCATATAACAGGAAATGTAGGTAAAATTACTTGTCCCTAGATAATCTTTAATATCATATAAAAGATTTATGTTTATTTCTTGCAGAGTCTTTTTCTGGCATTTTGCTCTAATGCCTAATATTAAATTACAAAGTGCATGCCATATTCCTTAATTCATTTTTCCTAAAGGTTATGCTATGGAGTTGAATCTGATTTGTTAGCTGATGGTAAATTAAATTTTCTCAAAAACTGGAATTATTTTTTATGTTACTCCTAAGCCATTTGAAATATCTAAAAGAAATGCAAATTCACCTTGGCAATGATTTGTGAATGGCAGTAATGGTTGTGGGGAGATGAAAGACTTGAATTATCCAGAGTGCCTTAAAATTGGCACTGTTATTTAAAGGGCTGATCGTTTAGTAAGCTTTTAAAGTGTGGTCTTCATATTTCATCTAAGAAGATAACAGTGTGCTTTTCATCACATTCTTGCCTGCAAAGCAGTAGAATTATTTCCTTTCCACATTTTATGCCCTGCTGCTACTGTAGTGAAACCAACAAACAACTGCACAGCTGTGTTAGCATCTCTAGATTTTGAAATTTTCTTCCAGTAGCCCTAGCGATTTGAGCCCAGATTCATGGGATAGTCACATAATCCACAATTACAAAGCACCACAATATAAAAAGACCATTTCAAAATGAGGTTCAATTTTTATGTTTGTTGTTTCCTTTCTTATTGATTGTCTTTTAAGGAGCTAGGGGCTGATTATTTCTCATTATTATTGATGTGACTTAAATAAATTTACCAGATTTTTGCAATAAAATAAAGAGATATAAAAAGAAATATTTAGTCACAAAATAAAAGTAAACATTTGAATGATTCTTTCCATTCTAGTCCTGTTCTCAGTTATCTTCAAATAACGTTGAGATGAGTAAAGCATATATGTAAATTGACACGTATCAAACACACAGGACTCTGGAATCTTTGGGCTTTAATTTCTTTATCAACTTCACCTAGAAAAGAAAATTATCACTTGTTTCATGTCTAAAGTAATCTCGTTAAAACAAGTTTTATTAATTTTACCTATAGTTCTCATAACCTATGGAATTGATGCATTGCAATAGTATTTGATTTATTACTTCCACTAAATTAATATTACATTTATTTTACCTTTTTGCACATGAAGTTATGAAATTCTTGAGGATAAAACTTTCCTGTTTTTCATTTTGGTTTCCAATATGGAACTATTAGACATTTTGAAAATTTAACTTTAAATCTAAACCTTCAGATTTCACTAGGACTTGAATTGTGTTACTCATTTAATGTTAAAATAAAAAAAACATTACTTAAATGTAAAACAAAATTATAAGTTATCACACTTCAATCCTTGAATTGACTTTATGATAAACAATAATCATATTTTTATAACATGATTTATATAACTGAAACAAACTACGAGATATGGAAACAGAAGAATCATTTTTTGTTTTGTTTCTGTTGTTGTTGTTTATAGTTTGTGATGATTCTGTCTTCTTTACGTTATGTCTGCTATATTCATTGTACGTCTTCAGGAAGGTGGAGGGTGGGCACAGAGCTTTAGGGAAATCGCTGAAAAATGGCAGCATTGGAGTTCATTGAACATTGATGAAAGTGAACGATCTAACACATGGGTGGGGACAGTAGGGTGGGACTGGGAAGAAATGAAGGAACTGAAGACATTCCATAAAAGGAAATGTACTCATTACCTGACTCATGTAATTATAATCACTCTTTAAATCACCTTAATAATAAAAACAGAGTAAATCTATTTAAAGGCAAACAAAATGTTGTTTCTTAGAATCCTAGTAGTTTGTTTTGTTCACTGGTTTGAGCTGGTTGAGTCTATCTCTGAAAATAGCTACACTGACATTCATTGGGCAAATTTGTGAGCTATTAGTAGATAAAAGTCAATTATGATTGTTTGTATGTTTTTTGAGACTCTGATTCATGTATTTCTTTAATCTAATTTGTATTATTTCTGTCTACCGTTTTTTGGTTTGGCTTGTTCCTGTTTTTCAAGGACCTAGTGGTGCATCATTAGTGTTGATTCAAGATTGTTCTAGTTTGTTGAGGCACATACTCAAAGCTATAAATTTTCCTCTGAGTATTGCCTGTGTTGTTGTGTGCCAGAGGAGGCAGTATTTTGTGTGTTCATTTTCACTGAATTCCATAAACTTTGGAACTTCCCTCCATATCCCATCAGTGACTCACTGATGATTTAACAATGTGTTATTCAGTCTCTGTGTGGTTCAGAATTTTCTGTGATGCCTTTTGATGTTGAGATCTAATTTGGTCCCATCGTGGTCTGACAGGATAAAAGGAGAATTTCATTTTTTATTTTTGAATTTTCACAGATTTTCCTTATGATCTAAGATATGATCTATTTTGGAGAATGTTCCATGGGTTGCTGAGAGGAATATGTATTGTGATGCTGCTAGGTTAAATAATCTGTAGATATCTGTTAGTTACACCTTGTCAATGCAGTTATTTATCTCTGAAGTTTTTTTGCTAAGTTTTTACCAGGAAAGCCTGTCCAGAGGTAAGAATGATGTGTTCAATCAACCAACAATCTGTTTGGATGTATCCATGATTTTAGGGTAAGTGGTATTTGTAAATAAATTTAGGAGCTCTAGGATTCAGGGCATTGATATTTAGAATTCTTTTGTTGTTGTTGTTTGTTTGGGTCCGGTCAGGGGTCCTGAACTCTGGGCCTGGGCACTATCCCTCAGCTCATCATCTCAAAGTGAGTGCTCTACCACTTGAGCCAAAGCACCACTTCCGGGTTTTTTTCTGCTTATGTGGTGCTGAGGAATTGAACCCAGGGCCTCATTCATGCAAGGCAAGTGCTCTACCACTGAGCCACCTTCCCAGCCCAGAATTCTTATATCCCCTTGATGGAGACTTTTCTTCATCAATATTTAAGGTACTTCTTTGTTTCTTTTTACTTTCATACCACTTTTAATTTAAAGCTTATTTTATCTAATATTAGTATAGCTATTCTGGCCTGTTTATTAGGTCCATTTTTAGTTTGTAAAAATGATGTACAGAAGGGTTACAATTACATAAGTCAGATAATGAGCACATTTCTTTTTGAAAAGTGTCACCTCTTCGCTCATATTCTCCCAGTTTTTCCCTTTCAACCTCCCTGCCCCCAAGTTGTATAGTTCAGTTTTAATGTAGTGTCTACTGAGTAGCACTGCTGTATTTGTTCAACCTTTGTCTCACCATTTCTATTCCCCCTTGCACTTTTCAAACTTATATATAAGACCAAAGGTGCAAAAAATAACCAGCTTCAGAAGGCAGAAGGAAAAAAACAAAACAATAAAAGAACTCCAATTATCATTTCTTGAAGGTTATTTTGATGAACATTATTTTATATGATATTCACATAGCTATTGAGAATTTGTGATACTCTCCAAAGGGCATCCTCCTTTGAGCTCACTGTATAAATGTTTAGAATCCTTTATAATTTATAATGTCTAAGTGTAATGTTTTCTCCATTACCATCCAACTGTGTTTACTTGTAGAATTATAGGCACATTCTAAAACAACAAATGAGGGAAATCAGGCAACCTATATTTCTTTGAGTCTGTCTTTCTTTCTATAAGTTTTGTTTTCTAAAGTTTCTTTCTATAAGTTTGTTCCACGTCTTTCCATTTCCTTATGAATGGTGTAATATTATTTTTTCTGGATCAATACAATTGCATCATAGTGAAGTTGTTTCTTCATAGCAAAAGAAAAGTTAGCAGGATATATAGAAAGAGAACAGAATGAAAGACTATTTTTACTAGCTAAGCATCAGACAAGGGTTTTCATAACTAACCCATATTTAGAGATCAATAAGTTAAACCCAACAAAAATAAACCCTCAAATAAACAAGAACCCAATTAATATATGGGATAAAGGATAACTTCTTAGAAGAAGTAACAATGACAAATATACACATCTCTCTCCATAAAAAATGCAAATCCAAACAAAACAGATTCATCTCACCCCTGTTAACATGTCATGAAAAAACGAGCAATCACAGATACTGATAGGGTTGTGGCCCAAAGGAAACTGTATTACACTGTTGATGGGAATGTAATCTTGTTCAACCACATTGAAAAACACTATGGAAGTTGCCAACAGAACTGAAATAGAGAGCCTTCTATGATCCAGCAATTCCATTTACGGCCATTTATCCAATAGAGCAGAAACAAGGCCACACTGAAGCTATCAGAACAAACATGTTTATGTTACATTATTTTCTGTAGCCAACATATGGAATCAGTTCAGATGACTCTCATTGTAAAAAGAGATCAAGAATTATATATGTATATATGTATTATGTATATATATATAAGTTATATATATGATTTTATTGATCCCTAATAACAAGTATGTATGTATATATATGTGTGTGTGTGTATACATATATATATATATATATACATATGTATATATACACATATATATGCATACATATATATATACATACATAATGGAATTGTGTTCATCCAAAAGAAAGGATAACATAGCACCATTCTTAAGAAAAATGAAGCACTTAGAAATACTCATATTCAGTGAAATAAAGCGGCCCCAGAAAAACTTACGTTGCATGATTTTCCTCATTTGTGGTATGTACATGGTGCCTATTAATGTAAAAGTAAATACACTGGATGGTATGCAAGAAGGTACAAAAGAATTATTTGAGGTGTCAGAGTCCATGGAGAGTGAAAATACCCTAAGGTTCTTAAAAGACTAATCAAAACCCCCCAAAATAATTTCCAGTGTACTGCAAGAGAGGACAGCGGGGGGGGGGGGGGAGAAGGGGGGGAATGTGAGAGGGGTAGGAAATTGAAGGTGAAAAGGATAGAATACAGGCAAGAATCCATTGTATACTTCCCAGAATTGAAATATACAAAGGAAGGCTTAGTGTTAAATGAGAGTGAAGATGTTGAAGTGATAACACAATTCCAGGTGCATTGTACACATAAACTGCTTTGTTAAATGGCAAGTAATTCGATAGCATAATATTGAGATACATAAGGATTGTTGTTGATTGGGAGGGGTCTATGAGAATGTTTAAAGGGGTGACATTGATCAAGATGCACTGTAACCATAAACTGTTTCAGTGACTGACAACTCCTTTGTACAACTATTTAAAGAAACTAAAAATTTTTGAAAAATTAATTATGATAAACTGTTTCAGTGAATGGCAACTCCTTTGTACAACTACTTAAAAATAATAAAAATATTTGAAAAATTAATTATGATAGCTCATTAGAGTTGAACCTCAATTCAACTCCCATTTAAAAATATTTTTAACCTGGAGACTTAGAGAATAAATTTCAAATAATAAAATTTTATGAATCTTTTTTATCAGAATTTGTGATATTTAACTCAAACTACTGTGCTTTTTGTTAGCCATTGGGCTTTTATAAGAGAATTCTTCAAAGTATGTGGCATAAAACCATCAGAAGTATATTACTCATATTCTAGAAGCTTGAACGTGGATTATAAAAATGGTTGTTCAAAAGCGATTCCTTTTCTTATGTGGTTCTACTTTCTGGTTCATCTCAATGTATTTGCTGGACATCCACATGGCAGAGTAATTATATTGAGCTCCTTTTATCAGGATCATTATTGTAGTGTCATCTCTGAAAGGTTGATTCTAATGTCACCAGAAATGTGAATAGAATTTCAATTTGTGTAACTGAAAGGAATTACATCGTCCAATACACTTTGCAACTTTTGCTTTAACTCAGTGTAGTGTATCATTTGGATATTTTTTCATAGAAGATAATAACTTAAGGACAAGCTTATATCATGTGACTTATGTGAATGATTCTTCTTACTATGGGAATAATTATAGTGATGGCAAAGTGAAGTATGATACTTTAGTGGCTCTTGAACCACATCATAGGTAGCCATGTAAACGTGGTACAGCCTTTCTAAGGTCCTTCTGATATATTTGAACAATCTTCGATGAGTTAATTGCTTTCAGAAATATTCATTTGAGCCAACAAATACAGATCTCCTTTGATTGTAGTTACTTTCTACTATTAGGCCTCACACAGACACCAAAATCAGAGGATTCTAATTTCTCTGATAAAATACATAATAATATATTTATAATTAATATAACATGAAGAATGTAATATCAATAGCATTATAAATACAGTATTCACATTATATAATATATTAACATCCTTTGGTTACATCAATTTTTAGAATATTTATAACTAAGTGTAAATTGTTTGCAGTGTATAGAAAATGAGAAAAAGATTCTCATACATATTACTACAAATGCAAACAGATTCACCTGGTTATTTATGATGCTTCATTTGTTGGTTTCATTCATGAATGGAGACATGCAAAGAAGTGAAAATTGCAAACTTGAATTTACTAAAGGGTTAATTACATGAAGTTTATGTTGGACTAATAACAGATTTTATAAATTAAATTGTTTTGTCCCTTCCTTTTTCCCTCCCTCCTTCCCTTCCTTTCTCCCTCCCTCCCTTCCTTCCTTCGTTCCTTCTTTGCTTCCACCCTCCTTTCCTCCATCCCTACCTCTCTCTCTTTCTCTCCTTTCTTTCTTTCTCTCCTTTCTTTCTTTCTCTCCTTTCTTTCTGTCTTTCTGTTTTTCTTCCTTCCTTCCTTCCTTCCTTCCTTCCTTCCTTCCTTCCTTCCTTCCTTCCTTCCTTCCTTCCTTCCTTCCTTCCTTCCTTCCTTCCTTCCTTCCTTCCTTCCTTCCTTCTTTCTTTCTTTCTTTCTTTCTTTCTTTCTTTCTTTCTTTCTTTCTTTCTTTCTTCCTTCCTTCCTTTCTTCCTTCCTTCCTTTCTTTCTTTCTTTCTTTCTTTCTTCCAATCTTCCCTTTTCTTTCTTCCAATCTTCCCTTCTTTCTTTTACTCAGAATATTTCTTATGGCTATGGAAAAAATACCAACTGTTGTACTCCAAGGTGTTATGAGTAATTATATATATTAACTAGTTTAATATAAATTTTAATAACCTACGTTTATCTTAAGACAAATTATACTAAAAACAACTTCACAAATGTTGGAAAATATATAACAAATATTACTTTTCATGATATTGTTTATTTCTTCAAACTAAAATAAGAATTTTGATATAATATTGTGTGTGTGTTTCTTGTGATTTGAACTCAAGACATATCCCTTAGGTTTTTTTTCCCTCAAAGATTTTGTTCAATCATTTGAGTCACAATTCCATTTTTGGCTTTGTGTGTGTGTATATGTGTGTGTGTGTGTTGTGATGTGTGTGATTTGTGTGTGATATCTATAGGTGTGTAGTGATGTGTGTGGGCTTTGAACCACAGTGTACTGAGTAGCGAGGATTACAAAATTGTGACACCCATATTCAGCACAGATTTAACATATTTAACACTAAATTAAATTTCATATTAAATTTCATATTATTTGAATTCTTGTGGCTCAAATTAATAAATTAATATTTAGATACTTATTTAGTTATTAAACCTGAACCTGCAATGTGGAAAATAGTTTTTTTATGAAAAAGTATACACTCAAAGATTGAAATGACAGAATCTTTGGACATATTGAAATATTCTATTATTTAAAAGCAAAAAAGGGATGGTTAATCAAATTACTCATGTCAGCTAAAACCAATAAGCTCTGTCATGCTGAATGAAGCAATTTTACATTGAATTAAATATTATCTACTGTGGTCACATGATTTTCTCTTCTTTTAAACCTAAACTATATTTGACATAAAAATGTAGATTCATAAAATTTTTGAGTATATAAAAATCTCAGTTATTGGTCATGTATTTCTGAGGTTTGAGTAACAAGTAATTTCAGAGAAACACTGAATTTTGTGTATTTTATGTCAACAGTTATTTTTAAAAATTGAACCAATCTCAATATAAGATAACTAAAGCAAACTATTCCATCAGTTATCCAATTATTCCAATAGACTTGAATATAACTTATTTTTGAAAGGCAGGAAATTCATAATATACCTGCTCTCTATAGAATAACTAAGAAATAAATGATCATGATAATATTCACTTTTCCTTCAACTGGCAAGAAAGAACCTCACTATAGATTACAAATACTTGATTGGAAATGCCAGAAAATTATGAAAAATTCAAGTTATTATGAGTTAGATGAAATAGTCATTCATGAAGGTCAAAAATGAAACCTCTTGAAGCTTCTTTATCTGTTAAATAAAAGGTATTTGCACTCAAAATATTTCATTCATCTCTCCAGCAGTGGTATAACCAAACCACCTCTATGCCAAATAGCTTCTCAGCTTAATTCAAGTAAATTTTTAGGTGTCCCTAAATATTCTGTTTAAGTTATAACAATTGTATAGAAATATTATGCACCACTCTAGAAATTAAATCTGAAATCATAAAGAATTCGGATTAATAATTAGCTTTCAATATGTTGCCATAAAGAGGTGAACCCTTTCAAGTAGGCATAGTCTTAGAGATTTGGTCACTGAGAATGAGTGATCAAAAAGGATGCTAAGATCAAAGTCCTTTTTCTTCTTCCTTCTTTTTCTTCTCTGTCTCCTTCTCCCTCTCCTTCTTCCCCTCCTCATCTTTCTTCCTTTCCCCACTTCTATTCCTCCTCTTCTTTGTTTCCTGGCTTCCATGAACACACATACTTCATCACATGTTCCTGACATGGGGTAATGTACCACCACCAAACCAAAGCAATGATGATAAGAAACATAAACTGAAATGTATAAAAGCAGAAGTCAAGATTAATCTTTCCTTCTTATAAGTTATTTTTATAAAGTAGTTTGTCATATTAATAGGAGACTGACACAGCATGCTCTCATTTATTCTAAGGGATATAATTTACTGGAAAAAAATCTGACCAACATCACCCTAATGAAATGAATGATTAAATTAATATTATATTAGGACAAATCTACTTTAAAATATTTGATACACTTCAATAAGAGGCAAAAAATTCACCACTTTTTTCCTTTGAAAAGACAGCAGAATTCACCCTGTTCCTCAAGGAAATTGATCTATAATTGGCAATATTGTCAATTTAATAAATGATGTAAGAATACTGAAGAATATTTCAACCCAAACTGCATGATATGAAATTTACTTTGTCCCTGTAAACAATCTTTTAATTCCATGTCTTTTTCCCAAAATGAGAAATTACCAAAAAATAAGCTAGATATAGTGTAAATTCCCTGTTATCTCACATTTGTGGAAGCCATAGGTAGATATCATCGCTCATGGAGATTTGGCCTGAAAAAAAAATCTAAAGTGGTTAGAGCCTTAGAAACTTCAAGCACCAGTAATGCCAAAGGAAAAACAAAAGAAGAAAACAGAAAGGAAAGGATAGAAAAGGGAACTATTTCCTCTTCCTTCTTGTAGTTTGATGTCATTAGATACAATAATTGAGAGTATTTTGTTTACTGTTTGAGGATTCAGGCCTCTCTAATATGAAAGCAATTATATCAAATAATTATTGTATTACTACTATTTATTAACTCATTATTCTTGGAGATTGAACCCATGGCTTTGTTTATATTAGTCTAGTTCTACAACTGAGCAGTACTCCAGCTCTCTTGTACAGTTTTGGAAATTGTTTATGAATTCTTCAATAGTTAGTTATTCTACTTTTCATCTTATATTTTCTCTCCCACCTTTTCCCCTATATATTTTAGTTTATGTTTTGAAAACTTCCCTCAATTTTATCTTCTATAAGTAGAATCTTGCTGTTGAGTTTACAGAGAAGTCGGGTGTTTTATGACATCTTTTACAATTATATACATATATATGGAATTCACATGTATGATTGATTCTTAGAGTTCATTGCAATAAGCAACAACATTTATCTCGTCATATGCACATAGGCATTGAGCCATTGTGATCCTCTCCTAAGAATAGCTTCCCTTCTTCTTGCCATGCAAATGCTTAGAGGGCTGTTAGTTAATCATGTCCAAATGTAATTATTTGTCTTTTACTATCTATTGTATTAAATTGTAGATTTATGGACATAGTGCAGTTATTACAAATGAGGAAAACCATGCAGCATATATTTAATAGGATCTGACTTATTTCACTTAATATCATTTTTTTCCAGTCTTTCCATTTCCTCAGGAATGGTGTAATGCCATTCTTTCCAATGGAAGCACAGAATTGCATCAATACAAGATAATTGAAAACCCAGAAATGAATCCACTCCTATAGGTACATAATCTTTAATAAGGGAGCCAGAAACACAGGATGGATGAAAGACAGCCTCTTCAAAAAATTGTGCTGGTTGAATTGGCTGTACTCAGAAAACTGAAGTTAGATCCTTATATATCCCCCAGCACCAGAATTGATTCCAAATGGATCAGAGACCTCCATGTAAGTCCAGATACCTTGAGAATGTTACAGGAAGAGTTAGCGGAAACCCGAGGGCTCCTTGGCACAGGTCACAACTTACAAAGTAAATCTGGATAAATGGGATTACATTAAACCAAATCAATCATTTGTCAGACTCAAAAGCCATGAAGAAAAAAGAGATAGTGTAGCACAGATTTATTAGGGAGCAAACCTATAGATGAGAGCCTCAGCCAAGCTAAACCCTTACTCCATTTTCTAACTAGGTTATTTATTTTGGTTTTACATGAATACAAGGGTTTTCTGGTGGGGATTAGTAAGAAAACTACTAATGCTAAAACACAGATAGCATGTAGAATGAGTTGTAGCTGGAGAAAGGGCAGGAATAAGGTGGGGGGCAGTGGGGAGGTGTAGTTCAAAGACTTGGCTTGGTGCCAGCTAAGTAATGTAAAACTGCACAAAGGAAGAGACGTAAAACAGGAGTGGTTATAAACAAAAGCACTGGTCTGAAGCCTCAAAATAAGGACCCCAGTCTGTGTGAACCAAACAGTCTCTTACATGAGATTCTTTTTAAATTAACAAGCACAATTTTAGATTTTTGCAGAGTGGGATGGTGCATAGTCACAGGCAATGTCTGCTTTGTCAGGTAATCCAGTCTGCTCTTTCAAATGTAACCCATAGCCAGGTTTCAATGCAAATGACTACAATGAGATTGTACAAATGAGACTGAGACTTTTCCCTCTCATGAATCAAAATTTTGTCAAATGATTTCTGTCTTCCAGATGTTTGCACAACATTTCTCATGATCTTTTCTAATATATTGTCTTCATTATTGATGTTCATAGTACTTTTTTGTAGTTGTCTTGTATATGACATTTATAGGGCTTGAACTCAATGTTTATTGTCTCCCTTGTATTTTTTTGTTCATGGCTGATGACAATCTATTCCTTGAGCCACATCTTCACCTTCTGCTTCTTGTCTGTTTCGACTGACATTTAACCGAAATCTTCAGGTCTTAGCCTCCTGAGTTTCTAGGATTCTACACATGAGTTGCTAACACCAAGCTTTACTTTACCGTTATTTTAATTATGAGTTAGAAGAAAGTGGAAGCATATTTGTGTTAAGTGTGCAATTTTCAAATACAAGTTAGAATGAACTTGATATAATGTAACTGTTATCAATTTTAAGTTAAATCAATGAATATTACACATTCCCAAAGAAATATAATTGGAAAAAAGGCATAATTGTTTTCTTGAAACAAGTAATAGAACCATGAATTTCTTTCACTTTACAAATCATGTTTTATATAACTTTATTAGCAGACTTCCATGACTATAAGTAAATCTACTAATTGTGTACCACCAGATGTAAAATGTAGCTCACAAAACACTTAAGTCTTAGGTCTGGACGATTGTACCTGAATAGTGAATTACTTAATTGCAATTTGAACGCATAAAAATAGCGCATTTTCATCTCATGAGAAAACAACCTTTTTCCATCTCAAATTTATTTCCTGAAAGGCATTTTTAGAGAGAATCTATTTTCATTTTTAGATGAAAGGATTGTAGGAAACTATGTTCATAATCTGGCTCCTCCTCCCACACCTCAACACCTAAAACACAAATTTCACAACGCATTTACAAGAAACAATAAAAAACCCTGGTGGCTCATTGGAGATTAGAGTCTCATGGACTTTCCTGCCTAGGCTGGTTTTGAACCATGATTTTCAGCTCTCAGCCTCCTCAGTAGCTAGGATTACAAGCATGAGCCGCTAGCACCTAGCTACATAATTAATTTTTACATATTAATGAAGTATTGAGCGGTAATCCCATTCATTATTATGTTGTGTAATGATCAAGCTGCATCATATCCATTAATTTCTACAGATAACATTTCTTTTTATTGAGAATGCTCAAAACCTTATCTTCTGGCTCTGATGAAATATCTACTCTGGGAATGCTCAGATGCAGAACGTTTTTACAAAACCCAGAATATAACTCTGCTGTCTGAGGGAGTGTCTCTCTGAATAAATTAACAAGCAAACCCAAAAAATCAGCCATGAGTACAAGATGTGGGTGTCCCTGGTTGCTACTCCATGGACAAGGAGCATGGAAGGGCTTCCTGAGCCTGCTGCAGAGAGCATGGAAGAAAATTTCCTTGCCAGCCTGAGTACAAAAGTTGGCATCACCCCTCCTGGGCCTGTGTTTCTTGTCTTCTCCCCACAGCAGAGCAGAATATTCCTGTGCTCCATGAAGGATAAATATTGTACAAGCTGATCCACAGACTGGCTTCTGTTCAATCTGTACTTTTTTCTAGGTGGGCGGCCCCTGCCCTGTGGTGTATGTGTGCTCCCAGGGGCTGATCCTCAGGGCCCAGGCCCACGGGGCAGGCATGTGCTAGATGTGAGTCAGTGACATTGTGTCATTCACGCAGCAGCTGCCTGGTTGCTGCTCTAGCCCAACAGCAGGTGCACCCTGATCTTCTCCCACAGTCTCAGGAGAGGTGCCCACAAGGGTACGATATGGGCATGCTGCCTCTAGGATCCTATTTCACCAAACAGACCAGCATGCCATATGAAGTGGCTGCCGCCTGAATTACTAATTAATTTATGGAGCAGTATTAAACAAAGTGATACACATTACTGTATGATATGTAATGCTCTATCCTTGAGTCTCTAGTCCACAATCATTGAACTTTATACTAGCAAGAATGGATTTTATTGTTTGTATTCATAAGGCCATAATGGAAAACTGAAATAAAAGTACAACAAAACTCTTACCCGTAAACACGTGATTAAATTTCCGAAGTTGAAAAAAAATGTATGTAAGTAGTACAAATAAAGTTATACTAGAATAGTAAAATACACACAAAATATATTACATTAGTTACATTCAAGTGTAAAATAAGTAACTACAGACAAAATTACTACTGGATAAAAAAATATTACAATGGTTTAACAGGTTGAAGTGATATAGTTTATATATTTTTTTTATAAAACTTATTTATATCTCCCAGTTCTGTTTATCTCAATGAAGGGAACTGTTAGAAAGTAGATATTATATGTGGCACCTCTTGCTTGCAGTACCACAAAGGGGAGTGGCACTTCCTAATGGGAGTCCTGGGATGAAACCCACACCCAGCCCATGTAGGCCCATCAGAGGTCTGTGTAGTGAACCTAAGGGGGCCCAGGACACTGCATTGCTGCTGCAGCAATATAGCACTTGTTGAGGTGGGCTGTAGCCAACAAGTCTCCATTAGTGACCAAACCAAGCAGCCCAGACTCATATGTCAAAGCCAGGGGGGAAGGCAGGGCAGACGCCAAGTCCTGCCTTCCATCTGTGCAGCCTACACTGCCAAGACCAGGCCCATTCCCCTGCTTTGGAGAACAATGAGGGTAGGGGGTGAGCCCATTGCCTCCAAATGGAGTATCCCTGGAATGGTACCCAGAGCTGGGCCCATATGGGCCAGAAGGGTGACGGAGGAGACTACACAGCAAAGCCAAAGGGGCTTCAGTCCCTCGGTGCTGCAGCTGGTGTGCTGCAAGTCCAGGCTCCTCTGGCACGTATGGGCATATGTAGGGTTGGCCCTGTACCCGACTCCACAGGGACCAGAATATGGAGGTCCACAGAGATGCTGAAGGGGCTCCAGGTTGCTGAGCTGCTACAGCTGTCACAAGCCAGCTGGCAAAGGGGCAAGCACATGGCTCCAGTCCCCATTCCCCCTTATCGCCTGATGAGGTGAACCAAGGCTGGGCTACCTGGCCCCAAGGAGGCAGACTGCATGTTCAGCCTTCCTTTAACCATGGACTGTGCAGTGTACAAACATGGTGTCCCCCACTCCGCACTCATGGGGACAGACAGTGACCCCAGAACAGAGTCTCCCTGTTGGATGGGCCACTCACTCAGGAGCACAGAAGACCAGTACTAGCACAGCTGGAGGAGGAAAGGGCAGCAGTGGCCTCAACTCCAGCCCCATAGCTGCCAGCTGCTGGGTGAAATGGAGTAACTAGTATTGGGAAGTTAGGTGGGATGCGTGGGCGGGGTTCATCTAGCAATTCTGGGGAGCATGCATACACATCCACTCACTCCACTCCACCATAAGGGAGTTGGCTCCACATCTCAACTGGTGACCTAAGAAGGCACCCACTCCCACAGGGACTACAGAAATGGAGTTTCACGTAGTGACTTGGAAAGGGCTCCATGGCCCAGCCTTGGAGCAATGAACAATTGGCAAAAAAAAAAAAAAAAAGAAAAAGAAAAACGAAAAATGTCCAGGAAAACTATTCATCGATGATAACCTATTACACTTTAAAAACAGTTTTGCTTTCCTCTTGTCCTATATTTTTGCATGGGGACTCTGAATTAACCAGAAATCTCCAGGATTTCTTCATGCATAGTAACACAAATAAATATAGCTTCTATTTTTTTTTAATTAAGAGAAGGTGCATTTAGTCCTTTCCCATGTTTGATTCATGAAAAGAAATCCTGAAGTGTATCTATAAAACACCAAACTCAGCATTTCTTCTAACACCTCACTGAAGAAAGAGAATAAAATGACCAAGCAACAGATATCACCCATATTGTCACCTAGCTCTGATTAGAAAATAATCCTGCCTGCACATGAAGATCGCTTATGCAAAATGTTTTCCAACAGCTCTTGTTGTTATCTTACACTTATCTTCCTCTTCCTGCCTCCTCTCCTGCTCCTCTTCCCTAGGGTCCTGTTTCCCTCTTCCTTCTCTCCTACCTCTACTTTCTCCCTGTCCCCTCCTTTTCTCTGTCGTGCTATGCCCTTTCTCCTCTCTTACCCCTTCCTCCTCATTTCCTTTTCTCTTTCTCCTACACTTTCACTTTCTTCTACATCTTTATGGTCCTGGGAGTTGGACACGCACTAAGCAAATGCTCTGCTGCTTGCTATAGTCCTCCAGTCTGGACTTCATTTCAATGACACTCTATTTCTTTGCTACAAACCCAACAAAGTCTTTTGATTCAGGATTGAATTCATTGTACATATTCTACATCATGAATATGTGCCACTTCATACAGTGTGGGTAATAGGTTTGGATTATGCTTTGGGCTTCAGTTAAACTCATCAGAAACAACGTCTTTGAAGGAAAGCTAATGTGATCCTGTTACTACCACATTAATGAACTCGTTACTTTGTATCTTGCACAAGTACTTCTATATTGCTCCCAGTTTAATGAACTGTCACTTTGTGGTAGCACCCACAGTAATATTAACCCAAGGATTCCTGGGGATCAGAAGATTAAGTCCAGACAGGAAATTCTATGAGATATGCTCTCAAATTAACTATTAAAACGCCAGAAGAAAACTTGTGACTACGTGGTATAGTGCCATACTTCCACAGAATAAGCTGTCGACAGAACCCAGGCCTGAGTTGAAGACCTGTGGTGGGTGCACACACACACACACACACACACACACACACACACACACACACATGCACGCACGCACGCACGCACACACAATTTCCCAGCTAGAGCAAGTCATATCTGAGTTCCAATCCTGTGTCTGGATATTTTTGAAAGCTGTATCATCAACTTACATAATTTTAATAAATGACATCCTGCTCACTATTATTTAATCCTGGTTGGAAAATATTTTGAGACACATTTTCATGTAGAAAATTGAGTTTTTTCCCCAAATCGTGACTGTCTTGGTTTATATGAAAGAAAGAATTGTGCCTTTAATTCATTAGTTCATAAATTAAAAAAGTAATCCTAACCCTAGAACCAATTGCCTTTGCATTCAAAAACCCACACAAATATATTAAATTTATACATCCTATGTTTGATTCAACTCATCTTTCTTAAAATAGTTTTACTCAATATCTTGTCATTTTTCTAACACGAACCTTAACTGGAACATTCAGGCTAATCCTCACACTAATCATATCCTAATCCTAATATTATTAGCAGTTTCCTATTTCCTATTCATACTAATTCTATCTTGACTTGTTATTCGAAGATTTACTTTCAGTTTGACCCTAAAATTTCAATTTCCCTAATGCTAACACTAAGCCCAGCTGGAACTGAAACCTAACTTTCAACCTAATAATAATCCAAAATTAATATTAAAAAATATTCTAGTTTTTATTCATTGGAATGAATATTCCAGTTTGCACTCTGGAAATGAGTTTCAATTTGCCCTAATTCCAACAAATTTCCTGACTATATCTGAAGTTATCTTGTTCCCTAACATGAACCATTATATTACTTGTCATCAAATTCTCTTATCAAGAAAAACACTGTAGTTTCCATTGATCCTACCTTTTCCTGAACCACTGTATCCTAAAACAATTTCATATTTACTTATCATCTAGTCCATTACTCAATGCTAACTCTCAACCTAAACCTGGCTGGAAAACTCTCATTAATCATTACAAGAATGATCACTGAGAAATAAATATATAATGGTAATGCTCTAGTTACTATTCAGTCTCACATTTTTGTTTCTACTTGTTAGTGAAAACTCAATTTTATACTAAAACTTTCCTATTCATAACACTAATCATAATCAGAACAAAATACTGACACTGATTTTAATCCCAATTATATGTCAAGACTAACACTTACTTGTTAGTGTTACCCTAGTTTTCATTCATCCTAACTTGATTCAAATATGCCTTCCAAACATAGGTTTCAATTTTTTCCAATATCTTAGTCATTTTCTAACCCTAAACTTATCTGGAATATTGAGAATAAATATAAGCCTAATTGCAAGTAGATTCTAATATTAATAGCAGTACTCTAGTTCAGATTCATTCTAATTCTTACCAGACTTATTCCAAAATTTACCATCAATTTGAGCCTCATTTTTTTTTCTCCTTCACTCTAACACTAATCGTGGCTGGAATCCTAACCATAACCTTAACACTAATGGTATCGCAATTCTAAAATTTATGAAAAATGCTAGTTTTGTGCAATCCTAACTGAAATTCCACTAGTAATTCTTGAAATAAATTGCAAGTTTTCCTAAACCCTACAGATTTTCTCATTCTTATCTCTGAACCTATCCTGTTCCATAAGAGGAATCATTAAACCAATTGATCTCAAATCCTGATATTATGAAATACATTGTACTTCCATTATCCCAGCTTCCCTGAATTCCTAGAACCTATAATAAGTTCAGATTTAATTAACATTTATCCCATTCCTTTTTTTTTTCTTTTTGTTGGTTGTGTGGTTTCATCTCTGGGCCTGGGCATAATCCCTGAGTTCTAGGCATGGGCATGATCCCTGAGTTCTTTAACTCAAGGTGTGCACTTTACCACTTGAGCCACAGCACCACTTTCTGGTTTTCTGGTGGTTAATTGGAGATAAAATTCTCACAGACTTTTCTGCCTGTGCTGGCTTTGAACTGCGATCCTCAGAAATCAGCTTCCTGAATAGGTAGGATAATAGGCGCGAGCCACCAGTTTAATGTATATCTTTACTCAATCCTTAGCCTCCTTTAACCAGAAACCTAATCCTAATCACAACCTAAATTAACACCAAATGGTTAATGTAAGGAAAATTGTCTGGATTCTATTCAATCACACATTTTTTTGCTTCTACTTAGTGGAAAACTAAATTTTACCCTAAAGCTTATCCTTCCCTAATCCTAACAAGAACTAAAACAGTAACACTTTAAACCAAATTATATATGAATGTTTAAAATAACACCCACACTTGTTTTCATTCATTCTAACTTTGATGTCATTCATTCTTCTTAAAATATGTGGCAGTTTTACACAATATCCTACATTATTTTTCATCCTAAACCCAGCTCTAACTGGAACACCTTGCCTAATACTAAACCTACATATAACCGAATCATAATGTTAATAGCTAGCCTCTATTTCACAATTATCCTATCTCTTGCTCAGCGTGTAGGTCTAAATTTTACTTGTATTTTGAACCTAAATTTTTAAAAGTGTTTTTCTATTTCCTGTCAAGTTTTATTTTTCATTTCTTTTTAAATTTTATTTTATTGTAATGAGGCTTACATAGGGATTACAGTTACATGTGTAAGGTATTGAGTACATTTCTTGTTGAGCATTGTTACCCCCTTCTTTGTTGTTGTCCCACTATCCCTGCCCTCTCCCACCTCCATCACCCTTCTCTCCCCATGGTGTAAAGTTCATTTTCAGTGTAGTGTGCTATGAGTATTATTGTTGCAATAGGTCATCCTGTGTTGAATCTAAATTTTCTATTTCTCTAATCCTAATTCTAATTCTGTCTGGTATCCTAACCCTAACCATAATAATAGTGATAGCTCAATTCAGAAGTTAACAGAAAATACCCTTTTTTTGTTCATCCTGATAATCTACTGTACGTCTTGAATTAAGTTGCAGTTTAGCTGAAATCTTCCAAATTACTTTATATGTGCATATATAAAGATGTAATTTTATGTGAAATACTGAAGATCTTTGGAGAAAGGAGTAACAAAAAGGAAATAGAGGAAGTAAAATCAAATATTTTAATCTATTATGGAAAGAGAACAATTAAACTGCCACTTCTGAAAATTAATAACCATTAACAAAATAACTAAAAATAAATAAATAAATAATACACTGCCTTAAAGTGTTCTTGAAGAGAACCATGATATGTCTTGTGAAAGAAATACTTGTGTTAGATAAACTTTGTTCATGCATAATTTATATTGTTATTGGCCAATTATTTAACTTAATGAATAAAAATTTATCAAATAAGATTTCATGACAAAATATAAGTCAGTTACTTAATAATTGTTTGAGAAAAAGTTATAGTCATGAGTTTTAAGAAGCTAAATTTCTATTTCCCTACAAAGCAATGATTTAGGTTTACTAATCTATTATTTCTAGTAAGTTTAGAGAACATAATTGACATGTAAAACAATGAACTGTACATATTGTGTTTTGGATTTTACACATTGTCTTTTATTCAAATGAATACTTAGGTTTACTTTTCAAAATAAATGCAATTTTATCTCCTTTCAGAACAAGTACTTACCCTGCAATTAAATGTATTAGGATATTTAGGTATTTAAAAGCTATATTTTCTATGTTTGTTATGTAGCTCTACATATTCAAAATGACATGACTTTTCTATTCGTACATGTCTAACCTGTGAGCTTTTTGCTTCATCAATATACATTATCTCATGAGGTTGTTGTGAAGGCTCCAGTAACCAGTGTGATCAAAAATATTTCCTGGATTCTAAATTTTAAATCTAATCATTTTTAGCCTTTGATTATATCAGTTATTGTCTCTTCAGAGCAATTAAACTAAAATAAATACTACTTTTTAAACATTTCACTCACATTGTAAATAATATTAACATAGGTTAAACAGAGATGAATCATTTCAAAGTCACCATATTTGATGATCTTAGCATGAAGAATGTAGAGAGTATAAGAACCCTATACTCAATATTTTTGGTTAGATTAAATTAAATTGTATATCTGGATTTCTAAATTGGAGTAAATCACATGGAAATAGGAAACCAATAAGAAAAATGATTACTTTGGAATAATTTTCTTCTTAAAATTTTTTTATTGTGAAAATACCATTCAGAGGGGTTACAAAAATATGGGCAAGGTAATCAGTTCATTTCTTATCAAGCATTGTTGCCTCCTCCTTTGTTTCCCCTTACCATGCTTTCCCATCTCTACCCCTTTGCCAGCCAAAGTTGTAAAGTTCGTCTTTCAACATAACGTCTTGTACATCTCATTGTTGCAATGGGTCCAATGGTATCCCTAAAATTATGAAACAAAAATATCTCTAAGAAATATATTTTTCAATAAAATGTTTCAATCCTTAAGTAAAGTGCTTTATCCTTCAAATATTGAAGGATAAATTTTTTCTCAAAATAGAAATTCTGCAAATAATCTAATGTATGTTTTCATGCACAAAATTTTATGACTTCTAGTCTTGTTATGTGATTTTCATTATATTTTTATTGAGAAATGATTCCTAATTATATTTATTACAAACTTCTGTATGTATACAAATCATGCCTGTACACGCTAAGTTACATAATTTAATACACAAACAAAATTATCTTTTTTCCTGTCTCTCACAAGTAAGGATGAGGTGATGAAATATATTAAATGAAAGCACTCTAAAAGAGAGTCTATGTGTATCATTTAAACGACTTGTTTTTCCCCTTCCCCTCCACAAATTATACCGACATGAAATACAGTGAAAGCAGGGGTTAGACTGTGGGGGAGGGACATACAAAGCAACAAAGAAATAATCTTATAAATGCGTTAGAAACAATGGCATGAAAGAAAAAAAATTTGAATACATACCTTAGGGTTCATTTCCCTAGCATCACCTTATCTGACCTTTTCTGCTTGACTCAGACATATACTAGATATTGCAAATAAGGGAAACAATGAAACCTATGTTTCTTTGGGCTTGGCTTACTTCACTTAATATAATTTTTTCCAAGGCTTTCCATTTCCTAACAAATGGGGCAATGCCATTCTTTCTGATGGACTCAACAATGAGAAGTACAAGTAGTTATGTTGAAAACGAACTTTACAATTTTGGTGGGGGGGCAGGGAAGATTAGGTGGGGAGGCGGCAGGAGGATGGGAAGGGATGGGAAGGGGAAACAAAGGAGGAGGCTCAATGCTTGATAAGAAATGTACTCATTATCTTGCTCATGTAATTGTAACCCCTCTGTACAGTATTTTCACAATAAAAAATAAATAAAAATTTTAAAAAAATAAAAGAAAGTCTATGTGGACTGGAAATTTGCAACTTGAGGATGGGATCATGAGCACTTTCTATTTGGCTGAACAGGAATTCTTGTCTCTAAAGTACTTTCTTGCCATTTAATCACACAGAGAAAGCCACAAAATTTGAAGTTCATATGAAAGAATTACATTCCTAAAAGTTGTGGCAACTCGGCTCAAAAGCTCAATTTTATCACTAGTTCTTTGTGCTTGCTGGCTGATCAATTTCCCTATCATATTTACATATTATTAAGCATATTAGTCATTCAACTGGCAGTACATGGCAGAAGACTCCTGAAATCACATGTATTGCGATGTAATATTTAGAAGAGAAGAAAAAGATTATATTGACCTCCAATTCCTCCCTTTGGCCTTCAATATAGTAGTTAATTGTCAAAATAATCACATAAGATGTTAGTCTATTTTCCAAATTATTTAGAGATTAAACAAATGCTTTTTGCATTAAAGTGATGACAGTAGTATCACAGCTCTGATATGAGCACCTCCTCCCTAACAAGTAATGCTCTATGGACTGTAAATATGGACGCCACACTAAATTCTCTCTCTCTCTCTCTCTCTCTCTCTCTCTTACTCTTTCTCTCTCTCTCTCCATACACACATACACAGAGCGCCCACCCAGATACATTGAAGATCAGTTCCATTCCTCTGTAATTATAGTTGATTGATGTTTGTTCCCTTGCTTTTCTTTGATTCAGGATCTTGCTTGGACCTTTATGTTTCCCCGAGATCAAGTCCCTTCTTAGTATACCGTAGATCTTTGTATGCTTCAGGCCAATTAACAGTACCTTGAATACAATATCTTCAAACTTGACATTCAAGTCAAACTCCATGAATTCATACTATTCCAAAATACTAAAATGTATTGGATCTAGGAACAAAATGCCCACCTTGTTATTTTAGAAGGAATTGACATCATGAAAAATGAGAATATTAATTAGGAACTGAGGTAAGAGAATGGGTGTATGTGGGAAAATGTAGAATACTGTATGTGTGTTAGAGATACAGAATAATAGGCTCATTTATTGAAAACTTGTCATCCTATATTGAAAGCTCAATTCATGTATACAGTTTTCCAGTTACTTTGCTTACCTAGCACTTCTGATCACAAATCCTCTTATGAATGTTTATATTATCTTTGAATAAATCACACAATTTGCAGGTACTTATCATCTTAAGGAAAGACAGTCTGCTTCTACGTTTTTCATTATATGTGACAAACCCTTATTTTTTGTTTCCCTGTTTGCTGAATAAATGTATTCCTGGAAGCAGGATATTGACAGCAAATCTGAGTGTCATTTTCATTTTGTAAATTTTAAATATAATATAAACTTTGTATTGACTAGTTATTTTTAAATGATTAATATTCATGAACACAATATTTTGGTGCCTTTAAGTCAAATGAGAATTTCTGTGGTAGTCCTTGTGTCTAATTGACGTAACCATTATGTTATTCATGTATAAACATTGCATTGCACTTTTTTATTTTTATATATAAAATAATCCCCAAGGGTTTACTTTAAAATGATAATGGGGAGAGGTTGTCTTCTTGTTCCAAACTTTATATTTACGTCAGTAAAAGTACTAGAAACACATGATGTTTACTGGAGCAATATAAAAGATGAGAACATATTTCTAAAGAGAATGGATTTATTTATTAAAACATAGAATAGAATAAAATAGTCAGGTTTCTTGTTTGAGACTGCATAAATTTCATATGAATGTAGCTCAAGATAAGACTCAAAGATAAATTCATATTTATATTACTGAGATTTACATCACAATATAAGAAATGTACGTATTTTAAGGAATTGGTCTTTCAAAGCCTTAGATACCTAATGGATGAAGAATTGAATTGAAAAAAAGCAGAGGAAAACAATTCAACATGCATCTATTATGATTTTATAATACTAATATGAAAGCTTTTGCATTTCTGACGAAGAACGTTTAGGCAGTAATTTCAATGTAAGAAAGCAATTGTAATGAGTCTAAAGTCTTTTCCTCCAAGATATCCAAGAATACTATACTCATCCTTTGAAGCTTAAATAAGTAATTATTTTCATTAGCTTTGCTTAATATGAATTTATTTGTAGTAAATAGGTTAAAATGTCTTCTTTCTCTCAATGTAATAACATACATTCTGTCTCTTTCTGTTTCTTCATACTAGCCTTAAATCACTACTTCAACGTAATATAAGCAGAAAAACAAAAATATCCTGATACAACAATCGCAAATCCTAAAGTATGTGAAAACATCCACAATATAAAAAATAAATCTGAGGAAGAGGAAAAACAATGACAGAATAACAACAGAAAATTAGCCTAGCAATCTCTAATGAAACAGAGGTTTATAGTCCTAGCAGATACTCCACTTCTAGAGGGTCACATAAAATCAGCTATAATTATAGATATGCAGCTATAAATATAGATATAACTCTAAACATATAATTCATAAGAAGATTTTATACTGTCTTCACAAGAAAATAGAATTCTATGAAAAGGTGCCAGTCAGGTAGTTGACTGCTATGACTGTGTTGGTCAACACATTCAAAAGCACATCTGCAGTGTGAAAATAAATGGGCAACATGGAAAAAAGCAGGAACAGAAGCGTACATCAGAGAAAGCCACATACATACACATAGACAATTCACCATACCACTGGATAGTCCAAAATGTCACTGGAACCATAAATATTAACATCACAACATCTCACCACAACTGATTTCTATTCCTACACTTAATGGACCTGACAAAAATGCAATTCCAGAAAAACAAATCATAACAGGAGACCAAACAAAGACCTGGCAAATCAACCAAGAACATAGAGAGTCACCTAGTAAGGTCATAGATCCCCCAAAACGAAACCTCCAAATAGACAAAACAAATCAGAAATACAAAAAATGTGATGTCAAGGTAGTATAATTCACACAGTAAATAACCAGGCATTAGAACAGACAATCCAGGACCTAGAAGAGAGTTATCAAAACATATTACAGATATTGCTGAAAAATGTGATTAATGGAAAGATAGAAAACCTCTACATGGAAATTTGTGAACAAATGATACCAACCAAAGATTAGCAAAAAAATTCATCGAGACTACAAACAGAAAGGTAAATAAATTCTGAGAAGTCAAGGGAGTCCAAGAAAAAATGGATGCCCAGTTAAAAGATATGAGAGAAGACACACCTAAGAAAACAACCCTTGCAACTCCCCCACCCATAGAAAAAATGTACATAGGCCTGGGAAGGTGGCTCCGTGGTAGAGCACTTGTCTTGCTTGCCTAAGGACCTGGGTTCGATTCATCAGCACCACATAAGCAAAAAAAAAAAAAAAAAAGAAAGAAAGAAAGAAAGAACCCGGAAGTGGCGCTGTGGCTCAAGTGATAGAGCACTAGCCTTGAGCTGAAGAGCTGAGGGACAGTGCCCAGGCCCAGATTTCAGGCCCCACGACCGGACCCAAAAAAATGTACAGAAAGTCCATAAAAGACCTAAAATAAAGCTTTAATAGAGAGATAGAACCCCTAAAAAATTACCAACTAGAAGACAGGGAAATCAAAAACAAAGTAGAAAGTCTCCACAGCAAATAGATGACATAGAAGATAATCTCAGGGCCAAATACAGAATAGATCTAATAGGAAAGAGGAAATAATCATTTAGAACAAATCCAAGAAATAAGAAATGATCTTGCCAGAACATCATGACTCAGTTAGAAGATCAAATTTCAGGGAGATAGGTATCAAGAAGGAGAAGAGCAGGAAACTAAATGGATGGGAAATATATTACAGAATTCTAGCAGAGAACATGCCAAACATCCAAAGAGACAGGCTCATTCAGAGAAGCGAAGCTTTTAGAACAAACACAGAGTTCTAGAACTGAAAAATCCACCATGACATCATAATCCATTAGAGGATAATTAACGATCAAGGAAAGGATTCTTAAAGCCGCCATAGAGAAAAGATTGATTATTTATAAAGGATATACAGTGAGAATAAAAACAGATTTCTTAGCTGATATGGTAAAAAGGAGAGCCTGGGATGATGTATGACAAACACTAAAGGTAAACAACTACCAACCGTGAATACAGTCCCAAGCCAAACTTTCCTTTGCATTTAAAGGATAAATAAACATATTTCATGACAAGGACAACTTGAAACAACGTATATCCACCAAAACAGCATGATAGAATTTAATCAAATATATCCTACATAGAGAAGGTCAAGAAGAACAGGAAGTGGTTATATAAAATGTTCCCTACCAGAGTTCAAGGTAAATTTATTAAGAATAGATCAGGCACAGCTCCTAACAACAGGTGTATAACATAGCAGGACTAATCAGATATTTCTGTCTTAACTCTCAATAGTAATGGACTTAAATTTCCAAATAGAAGACATAAATTAGATAGCATTTAAAAACAAGATGCATCCATCTAGTATCTATGAGAGACACATTATCAAACACATTCTATGAAGCTAGAATTAGACTCTTCCACAAATCACATAGGGACTCACCAAAGAAAGAGAACTTTGAACTCAACTCTTTGATAAGCATTAACGAAGAACTTCTTAATAAAATTTTCACTAACCAATTTCAGCAACTAACAAAACAATCATATGGAATGATCAAATAGGATTCAACTTGGATAAAAGTGGATTTAATATTCTTGTGAATAAACATAATACAAACTATCAGCAGAAGCAGGGACAAGAAACACATGATCATCTATAGGGATGTAGAAATAGCTTTTAACAAGCTCCAGTACCGCTTTATGATTAAAAGGTCTGAGAATCTAGGAATGCATGAAACATTCCTCAATATAATACTGAGTATGTATATGACACAGATAATTAGCATTTACCTTACGGTGGAAGCCTGAAAACATTAACATCAGGAATGAGACAAGGATGTCCACTCTCTCTACTATTCTTCAATATGGTAGTCGAATTTCTTACAAGAACAATAGACAAGAGAAAAATATAAAGCAAATCCAAATATGGAAGAAGTAAAACTATCCCTTTTTACAGATGAAATGACCCTGTATTTAAAGGACCCTGTGGCGTCCTCCCTCAAGTTAGTACAGGTGATGCTAACCTTCAGCAATGTAGCAGGGTATAAAAACCACAAGAATCAGCAGTTTTTCTGTTACCAACAATGGGAAGATCCACGCTGAAATCCAAAATACAACCTCATATGTATTAGCCTCAAAAACAAATCAAATCTAAACAAAACAAAACAACAACAACAAAACTAGGAATTAATTAATTTAACTAAAATTGTGAAGGACCTATATGTGAAAACTTTAAAAATATAAAAAGGGAAATTGAAGGAGATTCAAGGAAATAGAATGTCTTTCAATGTTCCTGGTTAGAAGAATTAACATTTTAAAAATTGCAATACTTCCCCCAAACAATTGGCAATGCAATACTCATCAAAATCCCAACAATATTCTTCAGTGCAGTAGAGAAAGCAATCCAACTTTAATATGGAATTACAAAATTAAAGATGATACAGAATGCTTAGAAGTGAATTCATGGGCCTATAGTCATCTTACACACACACACACACACACACACACAATGGGATTATATTCTCCCATCAGAAAGATGACTTTTCACCAGTGGTAAGAAGGAAAATGAAAGGTTTGGGAAAATTATATTAAGAGAAAAGAGAAAGGAATCCAGACACAGAGCAATATAGGTTTCAGGGATTCATTTATTTATTGAAACTAGAGGGTGCATACAAATCTATAAGTAAACAAGACAGATTCTACCTAGTCCCAGTTAATATGGCCATTACCAAGAAACTAACAATAGCAGATGCTGGCCAATTGGGAACTCTATTACACTGTTGGTGGGAAATTAAACTGGTTCAACTATAGGGGAATGCAGTACGGAGTTTCCTGAAAAGACTAAACCTATATCTCCCTTAAGACCCAGTAATTTCCCTCATGAGCAGTAATCCAATCAATAACAGCCTCACATGAAAGCTACCAGTATATCCATGTTCAGGGCCCAGGCCCAGAGTTGAAGGACTGGAAAAGATTTACCACTGCTGTTATTTGTTTCCGCAACTATGAACCGTTTGATATAAGATACCAAATCAATCTATTTCCAGTAGCTAGTTTAGGACTTAAAGGTAGTGGGTGATAAAATGGCTCTTTGTTGAATGTTAGGAGACGATGTAGGCAGTCCATGAAATGGGGATTTGTTGTTGTTGTTTTTCGAGGTGCTTGAAGTCTGGGCTTGTCCCTGAGTTCTTCAACTCAAGGTGAGTGCCCTACCTCTTGAGCGACAGTGCCTCTTCTGGTTTTCTGGGGGTTAAATGGAAATAAGAGTCTCAGGGACTTTCTTGCCCAGGCTGTCTTTGAATTGAAGTCCTCAGATCTCAGCTTCCTGAGTAGATAGGATTAGAGCTGTGAGCCACTGGCACCAGGTAAAAATGAGGGATTTTTAGAAAACAAAATCGCCCTCTTCACCTGTGTCTAAACCTCAGATATTACTATTAGAACACTTCACCTTTAACTCATTTCATCAGACATTTGTAAATTTTCTCTTTTCCTTCATGTGGGAATACTGCAGTCAATATCAACTCAGCTGGGGGACTGGATCAATAGTATGGTAATTGCTAGCACCTAATTTAAGAACTTTTACATCAAAAGAAATAAAACCATCATTTGGAAAAATTGTGTTTTCCTTTCATTACAAATCTATGCTGGATTACTTCCTAATGTGATATTGGACCTCCTAAGAGAATGATGACATTTTCTTTCTCTTCAGCCTTCTCCCACATATGGTCAAATATTTAGGAATTCAAAGATTTGCATTGATAATTGATTAAGCTGACTTCTAAAAAATGTGCATTTCTGGAATTTGGTCTGCTGTCTTGTTCTTATATGCACAGGCTTTCTATGATTTATTTGTTCTACAAGGACTTCTACTTTCCAATCTTTGTGTGACCAATTTTAGTGTTTCTGATCGGTCTTTCTGACCCTCTCTCTGGAGTCTCATTTGAGTATGCCTCATAAAAAATACTTTAGTTATCAGCTAAATGACTCTCAGCTTCTGTTTTTTGCCTAACTTTATTTAGGCTGTGATAGGCCAGAGAATTACATCAAGTGTGCCATCACAGGACAGAGAGTTTGGCCAGAGAGAGAAAATCAAGGCAAAGAGACAGATCAGAGCACTTGCCAGGAGCTGTGGCAGCGACAGCAGCGGCGGCGCCCATAGCCGTCATACCTGCAACACAGAGGGTCTGGGACAAAGGCACCAGATGCAGCGGGCACGCTGATTCTACTCAACACCAGCAAGAACTGACAAGGAGCAGATATCTTCACACTGCAGATTGCAGACCAGAGACGACCCAGGAACGAAGACTCCGGTGGCATGAGTAGAAGCCTGACATCCTCACTCCTTCTCAGGGATCAGAGGAGGGAAGGCATTCATCCCTCACCCATCTATTGGAGATCTCCATCTTTGATACTGACAAAGGCATGGATGAGCTGCCAGTTCCAATTCAGGCCTTGGGAGAAAACAAGACAGCTATTTGGCAGGTCACAGGAACCTGCCCAGACCTGCCAGGTTCAACTCCACCCAAGAAAAAGTCACCCACCCCAGGCAGAGGAAATCTGCCCCCTGGGAGTGGCTTTCTTCACTGGGTAAACAGAGCCAGAGGCTGCCCCTCCCTACAGCAGCCTAGACAGTCAACTGAAATTCAATAAACATAAACTCTAAGAAAGGCTGCAGGCTGTGCTCTGAGTGTCTCAGAAGCTAGCCCCTCAGGGAAAAGCTACAGTTTACTGAAAGGCCTCAACTCAACCCAGAACCTAGCCTCATCAAAGCATCTCCAAACAAGAGAAAACAGACATCTCCCTCTTTTGCGATACTCAAAACAGATCCCTCTCCCACTGAAGTAGCCTGAGAGGAAGATCACAAAATCCTGGGTAAAGCAGAGCATTTTTCGGCTTGCCAAAACAAACTGCCTTAAGTAACCAATCAAGCCACAGGAAAACCAAACACCACAAGCAGACCAGGGACTCCATCAAGAGGCTGGTTACTGACACAAGGGAAATACAGAATCTTCTCATCTCCCAGCCCACAAAAAAAAAAAAAAAAAAAAAAAAAATCAACGAACTTTCTTTTTGTTTTTGTACCTTATTTTTAATTTTTTGTTTTTTTAAATTTTTGTTTTTATTGTTTATTGTTTTCTTCCTCATATAATTTTTATTTTAGGTGAATATGTGTGTGTGCTTATTTTTTAATCTCTACTGAACTTTTGATCCTTTTCTTTCTTTCTTTCTTTCTTTCTTTCTTTCTTTCTTTCTTTCTTTCTTTCTTTCTTTCTTTCTTTCTTTCTTTCTTTCTTTCTCTTTCTTTCTTTCTTTGCTCATTCTTTTCACTTCTTCTCTTTCATTCTTTTCTGGATGACTTAATTGCTGTTCTGCTCAACCTCAAATATACCTGTCGTCGATTATTAGATCTTATCCTCCATTATGTACACACTTAATTCAGAAATTTATTACTCAATTCAAAACCTCTTAAATTCTTTAATAATCTTAAATTCTTTAATAACAGTGTTACCTCTTTATACCCATATAATATTTTAAACATTTTTATTTTTCTAGCTTTTCATGTCTCCTTTCTATGCCTCCCCTCCTTTCATTCCATCCCCATTCTTCTCTGAATACTACTTCTTCAAACTTGCAGTTTTTAAGGGTTTCATTTTTTAATATTAATTTTTGTTTTTCCATTTTTTCTTGTCTTTTTTTCCTTTCTCTTTTTTTTTTACTCTTTTTTCTCTCGCTGTTATCATTCTGTCGAATCAATTTCCCTCTTTGAGATGAAGACATGGTTAATTCCGCTCTCTCTCACCTTCCCACATCCCTCTAATCCTATTGTTCCCCAAATTTTACCTAAACCTAATAATTTCTGGTTGCCAAATTCTCCTTTGCTGTTCTTAGGCCATTAAGACATAGTTGTTTGATGTTCAATAGGTTGTATCTTTTGAACCAGATTGTATCTGCAGAATTTTGACTGTGCAACTACGGACTTTGGTTGATGCTTACATTAAAATAGTGTTCTAGCACAAAACTCGTGTTATTCTCATCCCAAATGAGCAGAACAAGTCGGAAAAACACAAGAAAAATGGCAAGCCCGGGGTTCTCAACTCCCATTCATGACAATCAATCAGGGGAGAGAAGAGATAATGAATAATCCAGAGGAGAGTTCCAAAAAAGCTCTACAAACACTACAGGTAAACAGGGTAAATGAAAAGAGTTAAAACCTGCAAAAGTATCAGTGTGAGCATGATAGTGAGAGAGAGGAGGCAAACCAAAGATCAATACAGGAGACTCATTAGCTTGAGGAATCTACTCTAAGAGTGATACAGGAATTTCATGAGCAGATTGAGAACACTCAAAGAGAAATAAAGGAATTGTGTGAGCAGGCTCAGATCAGTAAAACAGATAGATAGCAATTACATGAGCTGGCTGAGAACAGACAAAGAGAAAGTCAAGAATGGCGTGAACAGGCTGAGAACACTCAAAGAGAAATTCAGGAAATGTGTAAACGTGGGGATGCTAATTAAAGAGAAATACAGTAACTGAGAGATCGGGATGAGAAAGGAAAAAGATCAATGGAGGCATTCATGGAATACAGAAACAGAGAGCTGAAAGAAATCAGGGAGACCGAAAAGGGAATGCTCAGTGGAGAACAGCAGAAGGAATGGGAGTCCTAGGAAACCATAACCAATCAACTAAGTGATTTGAGAATAAACACTGAACACCAAATTAAGGAAGTAAAGAAGTTCTTACAAGATCTAGAACAAAGTTCCAACAAAGAATTTGAAGTCATCAAAGTCAAACAATTAGAAGGAGAAGAAATAAAAAAACGAAGTAGAAAGTCTTGACAGTAGGGTAGGCCATCAGAAGATCGAATCTCAGGGATTGAATACAGCATAGATATTGTAGAGACAAAAACATAAAACCATTCAAGACAAATCCAAGAAACATGATATATCTCTTCAATTCTATTTGGAAAACACCATCAGAAGGCCTAATCTGAGGATAATGGGTGTAGAGGAATACCTAGAGACAGAAGTTAATGGTCTAGGAAATTTGTTTCACAGGATCCTAGCAGAGAACTTCCCAACCATGCAAAAAGACAGGGAAATTCAAATACAAGAAGCTTTGAGACCTACAAATAGACCAGACCAGAACATGACATCCTACGGTCAAATTATTATCTGCACAGGATCAATTCAGACCAAGAAAAAAATCCTTAAACATGTCAAGGAGAAAAGATCAATAACCTATAAAGGGAAACCAATTAGAATCTCCTCAGATTTCTCAGAGACAATTAAAGCAAGAAAAGCCTGGAATGATGTATGCCATACCCTAAAGACAAGCAAATATCAACCAGGAATACTGTACCCAGATAAACTCTCCTTCGTAACCGAAGGTAAAATAAAAAACTTCCATAGCAAAGAAAAATTGAAACAATATATCTCCACCAAACCAGCTATACCAAGATACCTAAAGATGTCCTACACATAGAAAACCTACAAGACCACAATAAACACCAAGAAACCACACCCAAACTGAGAATCCACGAACCATAGGAAGAACCCAGTTGCGGCAGCCGCAAAGAAGGTGAATAAATTGGCAGGAACTCCCAAATACCTCTAAGTCCTATCTCTTAACATTAATGAGCTTAATTCTCCAATTAAGCGACGTAGACTGTCTAGTTGGATTAAAAAGGAAGATCCTTCTACCTATTGCCTTCAGGAATCCCACCTTGTCCATACAAACAACACAATTTGAATGTGAAAGGCTGGAACAAAATCTATCAAGCAAACGGCCCCCATGAACAGGCAGAAGTTGCAATACTAATATCAGATAAAATAGACTTCAAATTAAAATTAGTTAGAAGAGATAAAGAAGGTCTCTCAATACTATTTAAGGGATCTCTACTTCAGGAGGTTATTACAGTTCTAAATCTTTATTTGCCAAACAATGGAGCATCCAAATTTGTCCAAGAAACACTACTTTCTCTCAAATCTCATATAGATCCAAATACATTAATTGTCAGGGGTTTTAATTCACCAGTATACCCACTAGATAGATCAACTTGGCAAAAACTCAACAGAGAAACCGCAGATATAAACAACTGCATAGAACAACAAGATTTAACAGACACCTACCAAATATTTCACCCAGCAGTATCAGAATACATGTTCTTCTCAGCAGCACATGGAACATTTTCCAAAATAGACTACATTTTAGGTCACAAAGCAAACATTTCCAAATTCAGGAACACTGAAGTAAAACCTTGCATTCTCTCAGATCACAAGGAAAAAAAATTAGAACTCAACACCAAAAGCCACCAAAGAAATTCCTGTAACATATGGAGGCTGAACAACACACTGTTGAATCACCAGTAGGTCATGGAAGAGATTAGAAACGAAATTCATGTGTTCAAGGTATTCAACAAAAATGAGCACACAAACTACTAGCTCCTCTGGGACACAGCAAAGGCAGTACTCAGAGGTAAGTTTATATCTTTGAGTTCTTACAATCAACAAATTGGATAGATCTGAAACTAACAATTTTATGAGACAGCTGAGCCTCCTTGAAAGATAGCAAGATAAATCCCAATCCAGTAGATGGAATGAAATAGTTAAAGTTAAATCAGAATTAAATGAATTAGAATAAAAAATAGACAGAATCCACAAAACAGAGTTGGTTCTTCGAAAAAATTAACAAAATAGACAGACCCCCCCAGCAAATCTTATCAGAAAAAGAAGAGAACACAGCAAAGGCAGTACTCAGAGGCAAATTTAGATCTTTGAGTTCTTACATCAACAAATTCGATACATCTGAAACTAAAAATTTAATGAGACAGCTGAGCCTCCTTGAAAAAGAGCAAGATAAAACCCAATCCAGTAGATGGAAAGAAACAATTAAAATTAAATCAGAATTAAATGAATTAGAATAAAAAAATAGAATCAACAAAACAAAGTGTTGGTTCTTCGAAAAAATCAATAAAATAGACAACCCCCCCCCCAGCAAATCTTATCAGAAAAAGAAGAGAACACACCCAAATAAATGAACTCAGAGATGAGAATTGAAATATCACCACAGAAACAAACAAGATTCAGAACATTATATGGGAATACTTCTCAAACCCTTATGCTAATATGTTTGAGAACTTGGCAGAAATGGACCTTTTCCTAGCAAATACCGACATGCCAAAACTAAATCAAGATGAATTAACCCATCGTAACAAACCCATATCAAGCATTGAAATAGAAACAGCAATAAGAGACCTCCCAACTAAGAAAAGCCCAGGGCCAGATGGTTTTACAGCAGAGTTCTACAAGGCCTTCAAAGCAGAATTCACACCAATGCTCCTTCAAATTTTTAATGGAATTGAAAGAGAAAGTTTACTACCAAATTCATCCTATGAAGCTATAATAACCCTCATCCCAAAACCAGGCAAGGACTCATCAAAGAAAGAGAACTATAGACCCATTTCATTGATGAACATTGATGCAAAAATTCTCAACAAAATTTTGGCCAATCAACTTCAACAATTCATCCAAAAAATCATATGCCACAATCAAACAGGATTCATTTCAGGGATGCAACGCTGGTTCAATATACGCAAATAAAATAACATAATTCATCACATCAACAAGAGCAAGAATAAGAACCACATGGTTATCTCAATAGATGCAGGGAAAACATTTGACAAGATCCAACACCCCTTTAAGATGAAGGTTCTGCAAAGACTAGGAATCCATGGAACCTTCCTCAATATAATAAAGGCTGTATATTAAAACCTCAAGCCAGTATTATGCTCAATGTTGAAAAATTAACGCCATGTCCTCTAAACTCAGGATCAAGATAAGGATGCCCACTCACTCCATTGCTCTTCAATCTAGTATTAGAATGCCTAACTATAGCAATAATACAAGGTGCAAACATCAAGAGGTTCCAACTAGGGAAAGAGGAAGTAAAACTTTCCCTCTTTGCAGATGACATGATCTTGCATTTAAAGAATCCCATGGAGTCTTCTCCCAAATTCTTCAAGGTGATTCAAAACTTTAGCAAAGTAGCAGGGTATAAAATTAGCCTTCAGAAATCAATGGCTTTTCTATATGCCAACAATGAGAAAAGTGTGGCTGAAATCAGGAAACCAAGTCCATTCGTAATAGTTCTACAAAAAAATAAAATACCTAGGAATTAACCAAACAAGTGATGGACATCTTTGATGAAAACTTTAAAAACCTGAAAAACGAAATCAAAACAGAACTTAGAATGTGGCAAAAACTCATATGCTCCTGGATTGGAAAAATCAACATCGTGAAAATGGCAATACTTCCCAAGGCTATCTACAAATTCAATGCGATACCTATCAATGTTCCAATCTCATTCTTCAAGGAAATAGAAGACTCAATCCAAAAATTCATATAGAACAATAAAAGACGCCGAATAACAAAAACAATCTTTAACAGAAAGAACAGTACTGCAGGAATATCAATACCAAATTTTAAATTCTACTACAAAGCCATAGTAATCAAAATAGCTTGGTACTGGCACAAGAACAGATCCCAGGACCAATTGAATAGACTTGAAAACCCAGAAATGAACCTAAAGACCTGCAGCCATCTAACCATCGATAAGGGAGCTAAAAAAAAAATAGAATGGAAGAAAGACAGCCTCTTCAGTAAATGGTGCTTGTAAAATTGGTTAACTACTTGTAGAAAACTAAAGCTAGATCCTTATATATCACCTTGCACCAGAATCAACTCCAAATGTATCAAAGACCTTGGAGTCAAAGCAGACCCTCTGAAAACATTACAGAATGGAGTAGGAGAAACCCTAGGTCTCCTTGGCGCAGGCTGAAATTTTCTTAATAGAGACCCAGAAAAACAACAAATGGAAGAAAGGTTGGACAAATGGGATTGCATGAAATTGCAGAGCTTCTGCATGGCAAATGACATAGCTCGCAAGATCAATAGAAAGCCCATGGATTGCGAGAAGATTTTCACTAGCCATACATCTGACAAGGGTCTCATATATAAAATATACCTGGAACTCAAAAAATTAAATCCCCCCAAAACAAATCTTCAAACAAACAATTGCCCAATAAATAACTGTGCTAAAGACTTAAAGAGAAACTTCTCTGAAGAGGAAAGAACGATGGCCAATAGACACATGAAAAAATGCTCAAGCTCTCTAGCCATAAAAGAAATGAAAATCAAAACAACAATCATATATCACCTCATCCCAGTTAGAATGGTTATAATCAAGAATTCTAATAACAACAGCTGCTGGAGGGCATTCAGAAAGAAAGGAATCTTACTGCATTGTTGGTGAGAGTGTAATCTTGTTCAACAACTTTGAAAAGCAGTATGGAGGTTCCTCAAAAGACTCCACATAGAGTTCCCTTATGTCCTGGCAATCCCACTTTTGGGCATTTACCCAAATGATCACAAACAAGACCAAACTAAAGCTACCAGCATAACTATGTTTATTGTAGCATTATTTACCATAGCTAAGTTATGGATCCAACCCAGATGCCCCTCAGTAGTTGAATGGATTAAGAAAATGTGGTATATATACACAATGGAATTCTATGCCTCCATCAGAAAGAATGACATTGCCCCATTTGTTAGGAAATGGAAAGACTTGGAAAAAATTCTATTATGCGAAGTAAGCCAGGCCCAAAGAAACATAGGTCCCATGGTTTCCCATATTTGCAATAACTAGTATATGTCTGAGTCAAGCAGAAAAGTTCAGATAAGTTGATGTTAGTGGAATATACCCCAAGATAAGTATTCAAATATTTTTTTTCCTTTCATGCAATTGTTTCTATCATATTTATCAGATGATTTCTATGTTGCTTTGAGTGTCCCTCCCCTATGGTCCATATTTTCACTGTATTTGATATTAGTATAATTTGTGGAGGGAAAGAAACAAATCGTTTAACTAGGGATACAGGAGGACCCATTGCAACAATGAGTTGTACAAGTCATTATGTCGAAAAACGAATTTAATAACATTGGTGGGCGGTGGGGGGAGGATCGGGTGGGGGAGTGGAGGAGTATGGGAAGGGATGGGAAGGGGAAACAAGTAGATGACAGCAATGCTTGATAATAAATGTACGAGTTATCTTGCCCATGTAATTGTAACTCCTATGTATGGTATTCTCACAATAAAAAGAAAGAAAGAAATGTACTCATTATTATCTTGCCCATGTAATTGTAAGCCCTCTGTACAGAATTTTAACAATAACAAAATAAAATAAAAAAAGAATCAGAGAGAGTGGAGGGAAGGATGAAGGGAAAAAATTGGAAAGGAAGAAGAGAGCATGTGAGCCTTGGCTTTGAGTCCCTGGATCAAGAGAGCCAAACATACACAATTTCTGTGGGTAGCATTTCAGAGCCTAAAGCCAGTATGTAGGTGTAAGCCACTGACCCTTCAAAAACTTCATGATATCCAGGAGCTCTGTGGTCACCAACTGCTGGGGGAAGCAGCCTCAGGGCTCAGGGTAAGTCACCAGGTTACAATCTTCCTGGCCCCAGCAAGTTATTTTCTAGTCAGATAATAAGAAAGTGTCTAAGGGCTAGGCAGATGTTGGGGTGAGAGAGTGTCAGGGGCGGGGCAAGGGATAAGCAGGAAGATGAATAGGGAGGACGATCTTAGGTCAGGTGTGTCAGGACAATGGAGCCATGACCTCTCCTGACAACACAGATCAACAGTTATAGAGTCTTTGACCCAGCCACACTTCTATTAAGAGTCCTGGCATCTTGGGTTCACCATTGACTACCTGGCTGTCGTCCACTGCAGGATGCCTGTGCAGTACATCTTTGGGGACTGGGATTTTCAATGGCTGAATCTGAAGATGACACCCCCGGTGTTCATTCCTCCACCAGAGACAGAGGTAAGTGGGCCACTGGCACAGGACAGGCAGGGAATGAGGATGGGAGTTGGGACCCAAGTTACCTCGAGACTTCCTCTAGGGGGTGCTAGGACCACGTGACTGCCATTCTCAGAGGCAGATGTGGGTCTCTGCTGGCTCAGCCTTATTCTACCTGGCATATCTGGGATTCAGAGAGGGCTGACTGAAGGTGGGGCAGGCATGGGGAGGCTGGTGGGAATACAAGAGGAACTGGGCTCTGAGCAGGGTTGTTTCTTTGAGGATACTCAAAACCCAGGAATTTTCTGGGATGGATCAGCCCTTTTCTCCTTTTTCCTGAGAGAGAGGGACCTAGAGCCCTCCAGTCCCTTGGCTGAGAAATCCTTTCGTTCCCACATCTTGTGGTTGGATAACTAGAACTCACCTTGCTGCCCAGGGTCAAGGCAGGACAGTGAGAGATCCTGAGTCTTTGATAAGGTCAGGGGATCCTCAGTATGAGATTGTACTTGAACATCATAAATTGGTGCATGGTCAGTCCCATATAAGACTGCCATGGTGTAAGACATAGAGTCTAGAGAATCAGAGCAGGATGGGATCTGTTCTGGGAGTCTTGAGTATTATGTGTGAGCTTTGAGTTCCTGTGTGCCCACCTGCTTCCCTTTCTTAGGTGGGTCTTAGCCAGAAAAAGCTTGAAACTTGGGCCTGGGTCTTATCCCTTGTCTTTGATGATCAAAGCTAGCCACAGTTCCACTTCCAACTTTTTTGGGTGTTTAATTGGAGAAAAAGTGTTCTCATGGACTTTACTGCCAAGGGTGGCATTTAACTGTAATCCTCAGATCTCAATTTCCTGAGGGGATAGGGTGAAAGGAATGGAAAAGTATCTTTGTCTGGGTGCCAGTAGCTCATGCCTGTCATCTTAGGTACTCATGAGCTGAGAGCTGAGGATCACAGTTCAAAGCTATCCTTGGCAGGAAGACCCTGAGACTCATCTCCAACAAACCACCCAGAAAACCAGAAGGGGTGCTGTGGCTCAATAGTAGAGTGCTTGCCTTGAGCTGAAGAGCTCAGGGACAGCACCCAGTCTCAGAGTTCAAGCTCCACAACTGAAAAAAAAAAAAAGAAATCCAATATCTTTGCCTGCAAAGGATGGTGGAAGTGTGGCGGGGAGGGGGTGGGGGGGAGGAGAGGGGGTGCTTTGGTTGAGAGGCAAGGTGCTGGCTTCATTGTACAGACATTTCTAAGAACTCCCCAAGTTTGCCCCAGTTTGAAGCCGCAGCTACAAGAGGACGTGGCCTGTGACAGGCAGGGAGTGGGGGAATGGTTGCAGGGGTGGGATTGTTGTGTCTGTATTCTCTCCATTGAAGGATGGATTTGGATGTTGGGTGACAAAGTCTGAAGTCAAGGGTTGCAAGAAGTTTGTGGCCTGACGAGGATGGGTTTCCTCTGGGTATGTGAAGGTGGCTGAAACCGGAAGCCTCTGATGCCTCACAACTCACATCCTTGCTACTCAGAAGGCTGAGATGTGAAGACATAGTTCCAAGCCAGTATGGGCATAAAAGTCTGTGAGACTTGATGTCCAATGGACCACAAGAGAACAGGAATTGGCGCTGTGGCTCAAGTGGGAGAGTGCTCCCCTTCAGCTGAAGAGCTGAGGGACAGCGCCCTGGCTGAGTTCAAACCTCATGACCAACTACAAAAAAGAGGGGGCTAAGTTTTCCACATAGCAGTGTGTACAGTAGGAACTGCCATGCTGGACTATGAGACATTCCAGATATGTGAGAGGCTTACTGGTTTATCTATAGTGGGTATAGTGGGTCTGATGTCTTGAGGAAGGGATGTGATCCTAATGGAGAGAGTTCATGGTTCTGTTCTCAGGGGCTGCTGAAGACTTGGCCTGTCCATGTGTGTGTGTGTGTGTTTGTGTGTGTGTGTGTGTGTGTGTGTCTATCTGTCTGTCTGTGTATGTGTCTGTGTTTGGAGGTGGAAGACCTGAACCTTGAACTCAGGTCCTAGGTTCTGTTCCTGAGATTTTGTGCTCAAAGCTATTGTTCTGATACTTGAGCCACAGCTCCACCTCTGGCTTTTTGGTGGTTCACTGTAGATAAGAGCCTCACAGACTTTCCAGAATGGGCTGGCTTTGAACCGAGATCCTCAAACCTCAGCCTCCTGAGTAGCAAGGAAGACAAACATGAAGCAGCCTTACCGTTTGTGTGTGTGTGTGCGCGCATGTGTGTTTGTGTGTGTGTGTGTGTGTGTGTGTGTGTGTGTGTGTATAGAAGTGGGCTGTAACAATGAGTGGTGGACCCTTTGGTAACTTCTGCCTGCTTTCTTTGGGGGATACATGGGTTTTGTGTCTGAGGTCTGGGGACCTGGAAGGGAGCGATGCTTGATGGGGACTCAGCACCGTTAAATTATAAGACCAAGGTATCTGTGTGCCCTGGAGCTTTATACTACCTTGGGCGTGGTTGGTGGAAGTGGGAACTTGGGAAGACCTGGGGGTTGGGCCCGCAGGGGATGGCTCCCCAGGGGGACAGAGAGCATGGCCAGCACTTAGTAAGTATGAAATCCCTGTTAGTATGGAGCGCACAGTCATGGGTCAGACTTTGGGTCTTCTCATCATGATGTCTGATGGTTGAGGCCAAACCTATTTTAAATGTTGACCTGTGATCTTCAGATCTCAGCTCCTGAGTAGCTAGGATTTTTGTCATGAGCCTCTGGCAGGGGTCCTCTGATTCTTTTTAGTATATTAGGGTTTGAATTGAAGACTTTAGGCTTGCCAGGCAGGTCTTCTACAATTTTGAGCCAAGACTTTCTGTCTTGGGCATTTCTAAGACAGAGACTTAATATATGCTCAGGTTGGGCTGGATCAGGATTCCCCACTGCAACCTTTCTGGCCAGAACCTGGTTATAAGAAAATGAATTCACTCTATGTCTATTTTGCTTTTCTGGGGTGTGTCGTTTCAAGGAGTGGGGGTGCTTTGAAGAGGAAAGACCCGAGAACTGACACCTCCTGGGGGATATTTTTTTCTGTGACAGAGCCAAGTCATTGCTGTGTATGATGAGGAAGCTGCCATCAGACTGATCTGGAACAATGCAACACAGGTACGTTGGCTGTTGAAGTATCAAACCCACCCACGTCTGCTTCCCACTCACAACAAGGGGGGTGCAGTGCAGGTGGTCCAGCACTGGCCCTAGGGGATTATAAATAGATGGTGGTGGTCAAGTGCCGGTGGTTCTCACACATTCTCCTGGATATTGGGGAGGCTGAGGTCTGATGTATGCGACTCAAAGCCAGCTCAGGCAGGAGAGTCTGTGAAATTCTTATCTCCCATAAACCAACACCCCCCCCACACAAAAAAGTCAGATATGGTGCTGTGGCTCAAGTGGTAGAGCCTAAGCCTTGAGTAAAAGAAACTCAGGGATTACACCCAGGCCCTGAATCCAAACCCTAGGACTCACAAAAAAATAATGAAATAAATAAATACTGGGCACCTGTTATCTTACTACTGAAAAGGATGGATTGAGTCTTCTCTCTGTTACTTGTAGCCAAAGGTAATGGGCTTCTCTTGTTGCTCCTCTAAACATCTCCTTCTCTCCATTATCTTTCCAGGCTTCGCTTACAGGATAGAATTCAGATCATTCCACTAGATATGACCTTATGTACCCTCCCCTACCTTCCTTTCTTGGGCTGGGAATCCTGGATGTACTCATCTTTGGGAGGATGAGGCACTGGAGAGATAGGATAGGTATCTCCGAAACTTATACATACACACACACACACACACACACACACACACACAGACACACACACACAGACACACACACACAGACACACACACACACACAAACACACACACACACACACACAAACACTCACGCAGGCCAACTCAGACTAGCCTTTTCCAAAGACACTTTATCTCCTTGGATTAACTGACCTAGGAGAGGAACTTGATCCCCTGTAACTGAGTATTTTAACTAGGGCGTGCTACTTGACATGAGATAAACAGAAGCTCAAAAGAAAGGCTCTGGTGCCAGTCACCTCTGGCTCATGCTCACACCTGATGTCCTGACTACTTGGGAGGCAGACATCTGAGGGTCAGAGATCGAAGCCAGCCATTAGCTGGAAAGCTGGTGAGACTCTTCTTTCCATGGAACCACCAAAAATTCAGAAGTGGAGCTTTGGTTCAAGTGGTAGAGCACCAACATTGAGCATGAAAACTCAGAGAGACTGTTCCCAGATCCTGAGTTCAAGTCCACACAAAGAAATTGATCTATCTTGTTGCCCCAGATTGCCTGGGCCTCGAGTGCCCTCTCACAAAGTGTGATACAACACCGGTCCCTGGGTAGTGTATCAGAGCCTTCAGTAATTGAGTGGTGGAAGCCAGGCCTTCCCCTTCATGTGCTCTCAACCCACACGATCAGGAAGGCAGAGTGTGACAAGGCCAACAGCCTGCAGAGCAGAGAAGACCCCACTCTTCCAGGGTGATTGGAGCAGGCTTCTTGGAAGCAGCACTTGAAAAGGGGTCTTGCTTAACAAGGAGGATCTGACAGGAAGCACAGAGAGCAAAGATGCTGTACATAAAGGACAACATAGAGGAGCATGTTCATTTCCAGCCAGGGATGCTGCTGAGAAACACGGTACAGATGTGCAAGATTTTCCTGAGACCGGCCCGAGGGGTTACAGAAGAACAGCCATCCAGGGTTGGATCCAGTGTTGTCTTAGCAGTAGTGAGTGCGCCTAGCACACATGAAACCCTGGGTTCGATTCCTAGGCCCCAAATACACAGAAAAAGTTGAAAGTGGCACCGTGGCTCAGGTGGAAGAGAGCTTGCGTAGAGCAAAAGAACCTTAGGTACAGCGCCCGGGCCCCAAGGTCAAGCCCCAGGACTGTCAACAAAACAGCACTCCGAAGGACCTTGGTGACAGGTGGATGGCTATGCCCTGTAGCTCTTGTAAGATCCATCCATTTTTTTTGTGTCTCCTTCTTTTACAGAGGGGAGCTGGACACTCCTTCTGCCTTGGGATCCCCTGGACCCAGTTATCAGCAACCCTCCCATCATCTTCCACCAGGACATGGAGCAACTGGCCCCAGAAATCCTCAAATACAGGTTGGGTGGGGCGGGGGGCATACAGGGCAGAACTCAGAAGTCCTAGTGGGTCTGATCTGCCCCAGATGACCAGGCCATCCAGAGGAGGTGCATGGGAGCTTAGAGAGGTGTAGTGATGTGCAAGGGCCCCTTAAATGCCTATGGCACTACCCAGATTCTTAGCCTCCCTTTGCTGTCCCTGAGGGATCAAGAGGAGTGACTAGGTGGTAGTGTCTAGAGGAGGACTCGTTGGAAATTCTAAAGAATGACACACCATAACCCATGCGCCGATGGCTCATGCCTGTCATACTGGCTACTCTGGAGGCTGAGATCCAGAGGGTCTTGTTTCCCCAGTACCTGCAGGAAAGTACCATGAAAGTCTCATCTTCAATCTCCAACTAAAAGTGGCACTATGGCTTAAATGGTAGATCATTGGCCTTGAGCAAAATTCACAATTAAGCCCTGAGTTCAAGTCCTTCAACCAAAAAAAAACAAGAAGGAAAGACATCCTTTGCCTGCAAGATATGGTGAAGGAGTAGGGTTTCTGTGGTTTGGAGACCAGCTGCTGGCCTCAGTGTACAGACATTTCTAAGAACTCCCCAGATTTGCCCAAGTGTGAAGTTACAGCATGATGGGCGTTGCCTTACCAGGAACTCCAGAGTTCGTGGCCTTTCTTAGGCAGGGAGTGGGCGAATGGGAATAGGGGTGGGTGGGTAGTGTGAATTATATTCTCTCCATCCATGAAAGAATGGTTTTGTATGCTGGTGTCAAAGTCTGAAGTGAAGGGTTGCATGTCGTTTGTGGCCTGACAACTTGGTTTTCCCATGGGTGTAAGAAGGTGGCTGAAGCCAGATGCTGCCAGTGGCTCACAACTGTCATACTAGTTACTCAGGAGGCTGAGGTCTGAGGATCGCGTTTCAAAGCCTGTGTGGGAAGGAAAATCTGTGAGACTTTGAACCAACAGAAAACCGGAAGTCGCTCTGTGGCTCCAGTGGTAGACCACACACCTTCAATTTAAGAGCTGAGGGACTGTGCACAAGCCCAAAGTTCAAACCCCATGACCAACAACCAATAATAAGGTAGCTGCATTTTCTACATAGTGTTGTGTACCGTAGGTAAAGGCATGCTGTGTCATGAGCCATTCCAGACATGTGAGAGGCTCTGAGTTTTGTCTACAGTTGGTCTGAGGATGATAGTGCCATCTTCTCAAGGGTTGGGATGTTCAGGTGCTCAGGGACTGCTGAAGCCTTGGGTTACCCGTGTTTGGTGTGTGTGTGTGTGTGTGTGTGTGTGTGTGTGTGTGTGTGTGTGTGTGTGTGTGTATTTTCCCATCTTTCTCTGTCCCCTTCCTAGGTGCCTATCTGCCTCTTTCTGATGCCCCTCTTCCACAGCAATCTTGCCTTTAGCCCCCTATCAGGGTCTAAAATGAGTCTTAAATTGCCAGAGACCTGCATATTCCAGGTTTTCTTTGGGGCTCAAGTCTGGTTATCCATATCTTTGGCTACCTTCAGGGATTCTGGGTTAGCAGGGCAGGCTGGCATAGGTTAGCCCCTGCCACAGAGTGGGGAGGGTACAGGGGATCAGTCATGCAATGCCCTGTCCTTTGCCTCAGCTGGGCCTCTGGCTGCATGTCCCTCCTTGGAGGCTGGCAGTGGAGTTGGGGAAAAGTGGTTGCCAGTGGCTTTGGCCAAGTCGAGCACGATAGCTGACTGAAGGCCGCCCAACCAAGGAGCTTCCGGGACTACATGGGAGGTGAGGCCAAGGTGGCTTGGAAGTATCCGTCAGTGTCTAGGAAATTTCAACGTACCTTACCACAGGAAAGTCTATCTTCTGGTCCCAGCTGGGCATCTCTAGTTCCTTTTAGACAATTCTAGATGCCCAGAATACAGAGGCACAGACTTCAGATTCCATGGCCAGGGAACTGGGGGGTGAGAGAGTGGTATGGCCAATACCTCAATGTTCTGGGGCATTAGCCTTGACCTGGCTCTGCCTCCCTTGTGTATATTCACTTCTTAATCCATAGCTGGCTACACACAGGCCATTTGTGGCAGTGCTGTGGAAGTGGCAGTAGTGGAAGTGAGATCTAGTATGACCAAAATCTGGATTTCTGGCCTATGGGGATAGGGATGGCAAATGGTGTCTATTAAGAAAAAACATCTCATTGCTGGAATTCAGGGCTTAGGCACTGTCCTTCAGCTAACACTCTACCACTTGAGCCACAGATCACCTTTCTTCTTTTTAGTAGTTTAGTGGAGAGAAGAGTCTCATGGACTTTCCAGCCAGGGCTGGCTTCAAGCTGCCATCTAATGAGCTCAGCCTCTTGAGTAGCGGGTATGAGCCATTGGCAACTGCTAAAGATATTAACGTGTGTATGTGCATGTATGTGAACGTGTAACTGTGTATGTGTGTGTGTGTGTGTGTGTGTGTGTGTGTGTGTGTGTGTGTGTGTTTGTGTGTGTGTTTACGGGGCTTGAACTCAGAGCCTAAGTGGTATCCTTTAGCTTGTTTGCACAACGTTGGTGCTGTACTACTTGAACTATAGTAGCTCCGCTTCCCAGCTGTTTGGTGATTTATTGGATAGAAGAGTCTGCCCAGGATAGCTTTCAATTATGATTGATCCTCAGGCGTCAGTCTTGAGTAGGTAGGATTATAGGCATGAGCCACTGGCATCTAGCTACAAGGATGTCTTCTCATACTCTCTTCTGTTGTAACACATTGTCTACTTGCCCTGGCCTAGATCCTCTGACCTCCACATCAGCTCCCAGCAGCCCCTGACTGTGGGGAGAACATAAAGCTCAAACGTGATCTTATTTCTTTGTCCTCAGGGGAGGGAATATTTATTCTGAAGCCTGGGGTAGGAGGGGTAGCTGCAGATGGGTACTCGGCTAGGAGAGAGGTACTCTGTTTTAGCAAAAAGGAAAGTGTGGCCAGATGCTAATAGCTGATGCTGTCCTATTCCTAGCCTCTCAGGAGGCTGAGATGTGAGGATTACTATGCAGAGCCAGTCGGGCTAGAAAAGTGTATGAGACTCTCGTCTGCAAATAACCACACAAAGGCTGTAAGAAAAGCAATGGCTCCATTGGTAGAGTGATAGCTTTGAACGAAAAAACTGAGGGACAGAGCCCAGGCCCTGAGTTCAAGCCCTAGCACCAAGATGCACGGGTGCACATGCATGCACGCACATGCACTCACGTGCACACACTCACACACACAGAGGAAGGTGGTAATGATGAGCTGAGCTAGAACTGGGGGCAGTCCTGAGGCATAGTCATAGTAAACTCTAAAGGCAGAACAAGCGTTTGTCCTAAGTCCTTCTTGGGCTGAGTGGGTCTGGGCCATGGCAGTAAGGTCCATGGAATCTGCCCCTCCATCCGTGCACAGGACATAAGACCAAGGGAAGGACACTATAGATGCTACTTTGTAGTCTGTCCAGTATTGCAGACCTTCATCTGCCCCCAAGCACTGGAGAGGAAAGCAGGGCTCCAAGACCTGGGACTCCTGGGATAGCAACTGCTACGAGCATCAGCCAGCCAGCTGTGGATTCCTGATCCTACAACTCTTTCATGAGCCCAACTCAACACCTGCCCAAGGTGTGCCTGACAGATTCATACTCTTGTGATACCTGCATGAGTAGGTGTTACCTGCTGTGCCATCTTGCAGCTCCTGTCCCTCCTGGCCAAGTACCGTGGTCTGAAACATCGGTTTACTGCTCAGATGCACACTGCACACCCATTACTGATGCCATTCTGATGACCTGGCTGATAACCTCCATGCCCCAAGGATGGACCCTTCTCTGATACTGTGGCCCATCCCATACACAAAGGCCACCAAAGAGGCTGCTCTGAAGACACCTAGACATTGGGAGACCCGATTCTAGGGGCCCATTAGAAAGTACTCTGTCTAGAGCCACAGAGTGAAGTCCAAGCAGGTGTTGGTCATGGGGCTCGAACTCTGGGCTGGGGCATTGTCCCTCAGCTCTTCAGCTTACCACTTTAGCCACAGCACCTCTTCTGGTTTTCTGATGGTTCCTTGGAGATCAGAGTCTCCTGGACTTTTTTGCCTGGGCTGGCTTAAAACCACGATCCTCAGATCTCAGCCTCCTGAGGAGCTAGGAGGACATGCGTGAACAACATGCACTTAGCTGATCTGTCCTTTCACCACAGTGGGCTAGGAGCTTCTGAAAGCTTTTCTTTATTTTTATTCTGTGCTAGTATTGGGGCTTGAACTCAGAGTCTTGGCCTTGGTCTCTTAACTTTCTCAAGGCTGGCAGTTTACCACTTGAGCCACATTTCCGTTTCTGGCTTTTGGTAGTTCATTGGCAAGAAAAGAGTTTCACTAATTTTCTTCCCCTGAGCTGTCTTTGACCCACGATTTCTGATCTCAGTCTCCTGAGTAGCTAGGATTTACAGGGGTTGAGCCACTACTGGAATTTGGCAAGAAGATTTTCTTACAAAAGTGTTCTTCCCTGCATTTGCCCTGACTCCTCCATGCAAAGGAGGCCTCTGAGGGTCAGGAACATTGAAAAATAGGATTCCAGCTACGGGAAATGGCTGGGGTCCTTGGTGAAAAGTCAAGCTAATCTTCCCCCTGGGCCTGATTCTGGGACCCCACCCTCTGCCCTACCTGTGACTCAAGTACAAAACTTGACCCAGCCTTGAATGTCCTGCCACACTTGTCTGAAGCAACAGAACATTAATTCCACCCACACCACCTGCTCTAAACCCCACCTCAGGACCTTTGCCCATGCTGTACCTTCTGCCTGAGGCCCTCTGTCCTCAATCCACATCTTAGAACTCCTGTGGAATTTTGGCACTGGTTAAATCACTTCCTGGACAAGTCTTTCCCTCCCTTCTCCGTCTTTTTTAAAATATTGAATTGATAGAGATGGAACTTGTGAAGGCCGACTGGCAAATGCTCTATCTTGGTGTGTGTGTTTGTGCCAGTCTGGGGATTTGAATTCATGGCTTTGACAGTATCCCTGAGCTTTTTTGCTCAAGGCTAGCACTCTAGTACTTGAACCATAGCTCTACTATGTTTAATTGGAGAAAAGTGTCTCATATAATCTTTCCTTCTTCTAATTATTATCCTCACATCTCAGCCTCCTGAGTAGCTAAGGTTACAGGGGTGAGCCACCAGAACCTGACCTCTAACTTTTACTATTATCCTCGGCCCTCCTCTGAGTACCAGAAGAATATGTCTCACCAGGGTCCATTTTTTGCCAGTCTTGGCCTTAAACTCAAGGTCTGGGCATGTTCCTGAGCTTCTTTTGCTCAAGGCTAGCACTCTATCACCTAAGTCACAGTGCCACTTTTGGGTTTTTCTTTTTCTCTGGTACTGAGGAATTGAACCCAAGGCTTCCTGCAATCTAGGTAAGCACTCTACCACTAAGCCACATTCACAGCCCAAGGCCTACTTCTAACAGGAGATATGAGGGTTGGATTTATTGGCTTACCCCTTTTCGGCACAGAAATCACTGGCTATTTCCTATCTTTGCCAGAATTTGGGACCAGCCTGAGACTCGGCAATCAGGAATGATGAATGAGTGATAGCCACCAGGCCCCACATCCTACAGAGGGATCTAGAATATGGAGCTATAACCTTGGACAACTCCTAAAGCCTAGGAAGTGTGGTCTTTCTGGAGGAAGTGGCTGGCTTCTAGGTGTCCCGATTGGACACCTCACCCAGAACATAACTCACCTGTTGCACACACCAGCCTCAGCAAAGCCTTTGGCGTCTCCGTACTTAAATGGCAGAGAAGGATGCTTTGTTCAAGCTGCTGGCTCAGACTTAGTACTGTCTGAGTGCTTGTCTGAGCTTGCCCAGGTTTTGGGGCTTGGTATGGGCAACCTGCTGAATGCCCATCATCCATACACCATCCGTCCATACACAGAGACATAGAATTACTGCCTCCTTTTTTTTTTTTTTGGCAGGTCCAGGATTGACCTATGAGCCTAGGCCCTATCCCTGAGCTCCTTTTGCCCAAGGGTAGTGATCTGCCCTTGAGTCACAGCCCAACCATGTGTGTATTCCCCCCCCCCCCCGTGTGTCTTAGAAATAAGAGTGTCAGGAACTTTCTTGCCCCAGCTGACTTCAAACTGGCTTTCTCTATATCTCACTCTCCTGAGGAACTAGGATTACAGGCAGATGTCGCTGACACCTGGCTTTTTTTTTCTTGTTGTTCTTTTTTTAATCCTGACAATCTGAAGTCTTCACAGTGCCATTCCAATGGCTCACATTAGAAGCAAACTACCAAGGCCTGGAGTTTAATGCTAGGACTGCCCCCCCAAAAATGGAGGGAAAATCTGACAAACTCATTCTTATTCATGTGAATGCTAATGGAATGTTATAAAGTAATAATTTGAAGTTAATTTATGATTCTCTTTTAGAATGCCACACACACATTATTAGATTTATATCTTCCATTCTAGCACCTAAGGGAAGGATATTGACTAATTTATAATTAATACTTTTGTAAGCATTCAACCATGATACTTCATTAAATGGAGGCATAATGTAATCAATAATAATTGGTTTTATATATATATATATGTATATATATATATATATATATATAAAACAATATCCTCACATTTCCTCTCTGTATATATATATATATATATATATGCAGATATATATATATATATATATGCAGATATATAAACACACTCATATATATATATATATACATATATATATATATATATGTATACATATATCAATGTATATATACTGGGCACTACTGTGGCTTGATCACAGGTCCTCAGAATTTCCTGGCAGCTCAGTTTGCCGGACGCTGGTCTTTTAAGACTGTGAGCCCATTTATGGATTGGGCATTGTGAGTTGAAATCCCAGCATGGCCAAAAATTTATTTGTGGAGTAATAAGCTAATTTTGACACATTTTTTTCCTTCTCTGTGAAAGTCCTGGGTCTCAGTATGATGCATAATCCATATGCAAATATATCCTAGGTGATATCATGTAACAAAACCTTATATGTGTAATAATACTAAATTAATAAGGGTAATTAACATCATACGCAGTAAACCCATGTAATATAAATGAATCTCATATATAAACATTAGTTTTTCAAGTGCTGGGGCTTCAATTCAGGCCCTGGGAACTGGTCTGAATTTCTTGTTTTCAAGGATTGTGAGCTTACTCTTCACCCAGAGTTTCACAGAGTTACCCAGACCCTGAGTTCAAATCAAAGGCTTGACTGAAAAATGGTGCAAATTCCAAGCCAGGGCCTATTATTATTATATTTTTGGCCAAGCATGGGGCTAGAACTCAGGTCTTGGCATCTCTGCCACCACCAACCCTGGGATCATAGGACCCGAGTTCAAATCTCAGGGCTGGCAAAAAAAAAATATCAAAAGAGAAGGATAAAACTGAGATTGGAAAGGGAAACAAGAGGAGGCAACAATGCTTGATAAAAAATTTATTCGTTATCTTGCCCATGTAATTGTAACTCCTCTGTATGATATTCTCACAAAAAAAAAAAAACTGAGACATTCAATAAAGTGGTTTTACTTTTTTTTCCCCCTTTGTATTGTGGCCATCCTGGGTCTAAATGACAAATCCCAGAAAGTGTACATGACCTTGCATTGCTGATGTTTGGTGGGCTATTAGGGAAGCCATAGCCAAAAGAGTCAACTTAGTCCTGGATGTCGAATCCTGGTACTGCCAGTAATGAATGGTGGGAGAATCTAACACATTCTCATACACATCCATACAAATGATATGTTATAAAAGTAACAAATTACTAGTTAGTGTATGATAATAATATAAAACTATATACAACAATTATACTACATTAATTTTCAATTAATACTTTATTATGTATTCTGTCATGATACTTAAAAAAGGAATAATTTAATTGCCAATAATTGGTAGTAATATCATGTATGCAATTTCATAATATCCAGACATCTTTTTCTCGTTTTAAGCATATACCTCTCTCTCTCTCTCTCTCTCTCTCTCTCTCTATCTGTCTGTCTATCTATCTATTTATCTATGTATCTACCTACTTACCTACCTACCTATCTATCTATATACCAATCTACACATTTATCTGTTTGTACACTTGTCACTCCTGGGGGTCAGTGGTAGTGTGCTTGCCTAGGACATGCAAAGCCCTGGGTTCGATTCCTCACTACCACATGCACAGAAAAATCCTGAAGTTGTGCTGTCTCGCTTAAGCAGTCGAGTACTAGCTTCGAGCATAAAACCATAGGGACTGTGTCTAGAACCTTATTGAAGACCCTAGGACTGACCCCCCAAAAAGATAGAATGTTCTGACTGCAATGATTAAGGATAGGACTGCAAATACCTCATAAGAGAGTAAGAGGGAGTCTGGTGTTGACAAGTGACATTTAACCTGACTTAGCCAGACGTAAACCACTGCAATCCAGCTCTATGGAACCAGATGCTGCTGGCTCACTAATCCCTGTCAAGCAAGCTACTCGGGGGCTGAGATTTGACACTGGTGGGTTTAGAACCCAGCCCTGGCAGGAAGTCTGTGAAACTCTGACCTGTGGCTCAAGGAGGTAAAGCCCTAGCCTTGAACTAAAGATTTAGGATAGTACCCCAAACCATTGAGTGCAATCCACGTGGCTGACTCCCCCCAAAAAACATCCCTCTAAATCATTAGATGTGAACTTTGTGAGGTTTGTGATGTGCTTCTGAAAGAATGGTGATACTGATGAAAGCAACCTAATTCTAATGACAGCATGTGGGATACAGCTATGTGATGAGTTCTTCATAAACTGTTGTGTTCTTAGTCCTTCACGGGGTTCATTCTTCCATCTGGTCCTTTTAAGAGCTCCACAAGTAAGATGATTGTGCAGATGGGAAAGTTGAGGCTCAGATATGCTCCCATGTCAGGGCCAAAATGATGTATGTACTGAAATCTAGTGAGTTGTCCCTGCAGACAATTGTTTTGGTTTAGTTTTCTCCATCATGAACCTTGAACTCAAAGCCTAGGCTCTGACTTTCATCTTGGGCTCATGGTTAGCGCTCTACCACGTGGAGCCAAGGACCCCTTGCAGTAAAGTGTCACAGCTTAGGTGTCTTTAGCTGAGGTCTGTCATCCTGCCTACTCAGGAAGCTGAAGTCTGATGATCTGGCATCCAAACTATCCCAGACACCAAATTCCCATGAGGCTATTATCTCCTATTCACCACTTAGAAATTTGAAGTGGAAGCTGGGCACTGGTAACTCACGCTTGTCACCCTAGCTACCCAGGAGGCTGAGAGCTGAGGATCACAGTCCAAAGCCAGCCTGAGCAGGAAGTTCCTTGAGATGGTTATCTCCAATAAACCAATGAAATGAACCGGCTCTTTAGCACAAGTGGTAGAGCTCTAGGCTTGAGCTGAAGAGCTGAGAGACAGCACCTAGGCCCAGACTTCAACCCTCCAACTTATAAGAAAAGAGAAACCTGAAGTGGAGTGCTGGGAATGTGTCTTAGCGGTAGAGTGCTTCGCATATATGAAACCCTGGGCCTGAATCCTCAGTACCACATCACTAGAAAAAAATTCTAAAGTGATCTGTGGCTCAAATGGTAGAGTGCTGTCCTTGTACAGGAGAAACTCAGGTACAGTGGTTAGGTCCTGAGTCCTTCAGGACTGGTGTATGCGCGCGCACACACACACACACACACACACACACAAAGACCAAAAGTCAAGCTGTAAACTAAGTGGGAAAGCACTGAGCTTCTGCTCTGAACTCATGGTCAGCACCATCGCCCTGTGTTCTACCCCAAAACCTAGCCACCGATGGCCCAACTAGGAGAGGTCAAAAGTTTGAAATCCTTATACCCTTCACCAGCCCTAGAAGACTGGAAGCATTGTGATTGTGCACAAGTGCTTAGATTTAGCAAGCTTCCAGAAACCTAGGGAGGCAACACTGCCAATAATGAATCATTTCATTAGATTCAGGGCCCTAGTTGTCTTCCAGAAAGACTCTTTAATTAATTGTAGCAGTTTGTCTCAACACTGCAACATAGTGTAACAAAGACAGGATGAGTGCAGGGAACGTGGGCTGCCACAGGAGGTGGCACAAATGAAGAGTCCTGTCAAAACAGACCACTGGGGAGAGAAATAGCTTGGGGTACAAAGAGGCCTTTTTCTCCTTACCTTCAGAGCCGGCCTGCACTCATCCTCACTAATTGGCCAGGATGGATTGTTTGTTACACAGCTGTACAGGAGTGAAGCCTTTTGACTGCCTGTCCCAACAATGAGGCAGACTTTCCCCTACAGCCTGGGGTGTGGAGAAACCCTCAGGGTACACTGGGAAGAGTGAGGGGAGCTCTGGAACATGCACTGTCTTGAAAGCCTTCTCTGTGCTATGAAATCATTCTATTCAAAGCAAATTTCCTAGCTGGGTTCTTTTCTTCATAGTGACTCTGAATTTTCACCGATGGAAATACATTCATACATACACAGATACGTCGAGTTAAAGGCTCTTTTTCTGGTGGCAGGTCCTGAGTCTTGAACTGTGAGCCTAGACATTGTCCCTGAGCTCCCTTTGCTCAAGGAAACATTTTATTGTGCCTTAAAACATGATGCATCGTTAAATGGAGGCATAATTCAATACCTATTAATCATTAGTAATACATTACATGTACTTTAATATGTAGACATCTCACATTCTGTAATTATTTTTATGTATTTAAATATACAATAGAATAAACCAATAAATCTCTCTCTCTCCCCTGGCCCTTCCCCCCTTCTCTCTCTCTCTCTCTCTTTCTCTCTCTCTCTCTAAATATATCCACATATACACATGTATATTTGCCATAATTTACACACCTATCTATTTATATATTGGCAACTCCTTGGGCTAGAACTCAGGTCCTGGTAACTGCCTGGCAGTGAATATTTTGAGGCTGCTGTGCTTACCGTGACCACTTGATGAATTGGGCATTCCAGGCCCTGAGTTCAAATCCCCGCAATGGCTAGTCAATAGGTGGAGTAAAAAGCCAATGTTGAACTGTTTTCCTTTCTGTGAAAATCTTTTTTTTTTATTTATCTATGTATTTTATTGAAAATACTGTACAGAGGACTTACAATTATATGGGTAAGATAATGAGTACATTTTTTTATTTTTTAATTTTAATTTTTATTTTTTGTGAACATACTGTACAGAGGGGTTACAATTACATGGGCAAGATAATGAGTCCATTTCTTATCAAGCATTGCAGTCTCCTCCTTTGTTTACCCTTCACATCCCTTCCCGACCTCCCCATGTCTCCCCACCGAATCCTCCCCCCCCCACCAAAGTTGTAAAGTTCGTTTTCAACATCACAACTTGTACTTCCCATTTTTGCAACAGGTCCACCTGTATCCTTAAACGACTTGTTTTTCCCCATCTCCTCCACAAATTATACTGACATCAAATATAGTGAAAGCAGGGGTTATACTGTGGGGGAGGGACATACAAAGCAACAAAGAAATAATCTTACAAGTGCGTTAGAACAAATGTATGAAAGAAAAAAAACCAATAAAATACATATCTTAGGGTTCATTTTCCTAACATCACATTATCTGACCTTTTCTGCTTGACTCATACATATACTAGATATTGCAAATAAGGGAAACCATGGGACCTATGTTTCTTTGGGCTTGGCTTACTTCACTTAATATAATTTTTCTAGTCTTTTCCATGATCTAACAAATGGGGCAATGTCATTCTTTCTGATGGAGTCATAGAATTCCATTGCGTATATATACCACATTTTTTTGATCAATTCATCTACTGAGGGGCATCTGGTTTGGTTCCAGATCTTAGCTATGGTACATAATACTTCAATAAACACAGTTGTACTGGTAGCTTTAGTGTGGTCTTGTTTGTAAACATTTGGGTAAATGCCAAAAGTGGGATTTCTGGGTCGTAGGGGAGCTCTCTGTGAAGTCATTTGAGGAACCTCCATACTACTTTCCAAAGTGGTTGAACAAGTTTACACTCCGACCAACAATGAAGGAAGATTCCCTTCTGTCCACATCCCCACCAGCATCAGTTGTTGTTAGAGTTCTTGATTTTTGCCATTCTAACTAGGGTGAGGTGGTATCTCAATGTTGTTTTGATTTGCATTTCTTTTATGGCTAGGGAGGTTGAGCATTTCTTCATGTGTCTATTGGCCATCCTTCTTTCTTCTTCAGAGAAGTTTCTCTTTAAGTCCACTTATTTATTGGGCAGTTGTTTCTTTGAGGATTTGTTGTTGGGGGATTTAATTTTTTGAGTTCCAAGTATATTTTAGATATGAGACCCGTTGTATGGCTGGTGAAGATCTTCTCCCAATCCGTGGGATTTCTATTGATCTTGCTAGCTATGTCCTTTGCCATGCAGAAGCTCTACAACTTCATGCAATCCCATTTGTCCAACCTTTCTTTGATTTGTTGTGTTTCTGGATTTCTATTAAGAAAATTTCAGCCTGCGCCAAGGAGACCTAGGGTTTCTCCTATTCCATCCTGTAATGTTTTCAGAGTGTCTACTTTGACTCCGAGGCCTTTGATCCATTTGGAGTTGATTCTGATGAAAGGTGATATATAAGGATCTAGCTTTAGTTTTCTGCAAATAGTTAACCAATTTTGTCAGCACAATTTACTGAAGAGTCTGTCTTTCGTCCATTCTATATTTTTTTTAGATCCCTTATCGAAGATTAGATGGGTATAGGTCTGTAGGTTCATTTCTGGGTTTTTTATTCTATTCCATTGGTCCTGAGGTCTGTTCTTGTGCCAGTACCAAGCTGTTTTGATTACTATGGCTTTATAGTAGAGTTTAAAATTTGATATTGATATTCCTCCAGCAGTGTTCTTTACATCAAGGAGCGTTTTTGCTCTTTGGGGTCTTTTATTTTTCCATATGAATTTTTGGAGTGCCTCTTCTATTTCCTTGAAGAATTACGTTGGAATTCTGATAGGTGTCGCATTGAATTTGTAGATAGCTTTGGGAAGTATTGCCATTTTCACGATGTTAATCTTTCCAATCCAGGAGCCTGGGAGGTTTTGGCCATTTTCTAAGTTCGGTTTTGATTTCTTTTTTCAATATTTTAAAGTTTTCATCATAGAGGTCCTTCACTTCTTTGGTTAAGTTAATTCCTAGGTTTTTTTTTTTTGTGTGTGGGGCTATTACAAATGGAGTTGCTTTCCTAATTTCAGCCACTCTTTTCTCACTGTTGGCATACAGAAACGCCATTGATTTTCAGGGGTTAATTTTTTACCCTGCTACTTTTCCAAAGTTTTGAATCGGTTTGAGTAATTTTGGAGTGGAGTGTATGGGATTCTTTAAATACAAGATCATGTCATCTGCAAAGAGGGAGAGTTTTATTTCTTCTTTCCTTATTTGGATCCCCTTTATGTTTGTATATTGTCTTATTGCTGGAGCTAGGCATTCTAATACTAGATTGAAGAGAAGTGGAGAGAGTGGACATCCTTGTCTTGTTCCTGAGTTAAGAGTTAATGGCTTCAGTTTTTCACCATTAAGTATAATGCTGGCTGTAGGTTTGTCATATACAGCCTTTATTGTATTGAGGAATGTTCCATGGATTCCTAATTTTTCCAAAACCTTCATCATAAAGGGGTGTTGGATCTTGTCGCATGCTTTTTCTGCATCTATTGAGATAACCATGTGGTTCTTATCCTTGCTCCTGTTGATGTGATGAATAATATTAATTGATTTGCATCCCTGAAATGAATCCTGTTTGATCGTGGTGTATGATTTTTTGGATGGATTGTTGAAGTCAATTGGCCAAAATTTTTTGAGAAGTTTTGCATCAATGTTCATCAAAGAAATGGGTCTATAGTACTCTTTCTTTGATGAGTCCCTGCCTGGTTTTGGGATGAGGGTTATGGTGGATTCATAGAATGTGCTCGGTAGTGAACTTTCTTTTTCAATTTCATTGAAGAGTTGGAGGAGTATTGGTGTGAGGCCTGATTTGAAGGTCTTGTAGAATTCTGCTGTAAAACCAACTTGTCCTGGACTTTTCTTAGCTGGGACGTCTCTTATTGCTGTTTCTATTTCAATGCATGATATGGGCCTGTTAAGATGGTTTAACTCATCTTGGTTTAGTTTCGCATGTCAATATTTGCTAGGAAAAGGCCCATTTCTGTCAAGTTCTCAAACATATCAGCATAAAGTTTTGAGGAGTATTCCCTTAAAATGTTCTGAATCTTGGTTGTTTCCTTGGTGATGTTTCCATTCTCATCTCTGAGTTTATTTATTTGGGTGTGTTCTCTTCTTTTTCTGATAAGATTGGCTAAGGGTCTGTCAATTTTGTTATTTTTTTCCAAGAACCAACTCTTTGTTTCGGATGTTAATTAATTTAATTCTGATTTAATTTTAATTATTTCTTTCCATCTACTGGATTGGTGTTTATCTTGCTGCTCTTTTTCAAGGAGGTTTAGATGTGTCATTATATTGTTGGTTTCAGATCTCTCCAATTTGTTGATATAGGAGCTCAGAGCTATAAACTTGCCTCTGAGTACTTTCTTTGCTGTGTCCCAGAGTAGCTGGTAATTTGTGTGCTCATTTTTGTTGAATAGCATGAACATTTTAATTTCCTTCTAATCTCTTCCATGACCCACTCATGGTTCATCAGTGTGTTGTTCAGCCTCCATGTGTTACTGGATTTCTTTGGTGGTTTTTGGTGTTGAGTTCTAATTTTATTCCCTTGTGTTCAGAGAGAATGCAAGGTATAACTTCAATGTTTCTGAATTTGGACAAGTTTGTTTTGTGGCCTAAAATGTGGTCTAATTTAGAAAATGTTCCATGTGCTGCTGAGAAAAATGTGTATTCTGATGCTTCTAGGTGAACATAGGATCAACTCAGACCAAGGAAAAGATCCTTAAAGCTGTCAAGGAGAAAAGATTAATCACCTATAAAGGGAAACCAATTAGAATCACCTCAGATTTCTCAGCAGAGACAATCAAAGCAAGAAGAGCCTGGAATGATGTATACCATGCCCTAAAACCAAACAACTATCAACCACGAATACTGTACCCAGCTAAACTCTCCTTCACAACCGAAGGCCAAATAAAAACCTTCCATACAAAAAAAATTGAAACAATATATCTCCACCAAACCAGCCCTACAAAAGATTCTTAAAGATGTCCTACACATAGAAAACCAAGAAGACCACAATAAAGGCCAAGAAACTGCAACCAAACTGAGAATCCAAGAACCATAGGAAGAACCCAGTCTTCGCAGCCCCCAAGAAGGTAAATTACTTGGCAGGAACTTCCAAATACCTCTCAGTCCTATCTATCAACATTAACGGACTTAAGTCTCCAAATAAGCGACATAGTCTGTCTTGTTGGATTGAAAAACAAGAACCTTCTACATGCTGCCTTCAGGAGTCACATCTTGCCCGTAAAAACAAAAACATTTTCAATGTTAAAGGCTGGAGCAAAATCTACCAAGCAAACGGCGCCCATAAACAGGCGTGAGTTGCAATCCTAATATCAGATAAAATTGACTTCAAATTAAAATTTTTGAGAAGAGATGAAGAAGGTCGCCACATAATAATTAAGGGATTTCTCCTTCAGGAGGATATTACAATTCTAAATATCTATTCACCAAAGAATGGAGCACCGAAATTTATCCAAGAAACACTACTTTCCCTCAAATACCACATTGATCCAAAAACATTAATTGTTGTGGATTTTAACACACCACTCTCCCCACCGGATAGATCAACTCGGCAATAACTCAACAGAGAAACCGCAGATCTAAACAGTTGCATATATCAACTAGATTTGACAGACATCTTTCTGTGAAAATCTTGTGTCCTAGGTACAATATGTAATATCTATGTGAATACACACACATATGATATACCTTATAAATGTGTACAAATATTATTTTTGCCAGTCCTGGGCCTGGAATTCACGCCCTGGGAAAAGTTCCTGAATTTCTTTTCTTCAAACGGGTGAGCTCCTATGTCACCCAGATCACAAGAGAGTTACCCAGCCCTTGAGTTCAAATCCCAGGTACGGTAGATAAAATGTTCCAAATTCCAAGCCAATGCCTTAACACTTTGTGGGGGGGAAGGCCTGGGTCTTGAAATCAGGTTGTTCTAACACTTGCTCAGCCTTGATTACCCTAGGCTGAGGTGCAGCTTTTACACCCACAGATGATCCAGGGATTCCAGGACCCGAGTTCAACTCCCATCACTGCCAAAAAACTTAATACCAACAAAAATGGAGGATGAATAAACTAGGAAGTTTTACATAACAGTTATACCTTTGTTTCCTTTGCACTGTGACCATCCTGGGTCTCAGTGACTAGGCTTGAAAATTGTATGTGACTTTGCATAGCTGAAGGCTGAGGGGCTGTCAATAAAGCCTGAGCCCAATCCAGGCACAGAGGCCCTTAGTTCCATCCTGGGGCTGCCACCTACACATGGCTGACGATCCTAGGAAACTCGTTCCTATCTATAGGAACACTAATAGAATGTTTGACATGTACTAATTGAATCACTAATTAGCTAGTCATTGTAGTATAAGATTGTACACAATAAATATAGATCATTGATTAATTTAATTAATACTTTATTAAGTCTTAAAACGTGATTAATTAATGGAGGCATAATTTTATACCAAATAATTGGTAGTAATAGAATATACATACATATATATATATATATATATATATATATATATATATATATACAACATAGACATCACTCTTTGTATGGAGTTATACACTAGAATCTACATAAATGTCTGTCTCTTGTATACATTTATTTATAGACGCATATACATATGTAAATACACACACACTTCAGTCTACACATCTATCTGTTTATATATCGGCCAGTCCTAGGATGTGAACTCAGGCCCTCAAATTTGCCCGACAACTTTACTTTCATCAAACTGTTGTGCTAACATTGACCCATTCATGAAGTGGGCCTTTAGGGCCCTGAGTTCAAATCACAGAATTGCCAAAAACTTAATGCTGGAGGAAAAAGCCAATTGTCACACATGTTTTTCTTACCGGTTAAAGTCCTGGGTCTCAAGTTTGACATACAATACATATGCAAATCTATTTCCTATGTGATAGGATGTAAAAAATATTATATGTGTAATCATACTCACTAAAATACATAATAAATAAATAAATAAAATGATTAACTACAGTAACTGCAATATGCAATAAACATTTGTAAGTAAATATAAATCATGTATTTAAAATGTATGCAAATATTATTTTTTCGAGTGCTAGGGTTGAATTCAGGCTCTGGGAACAGGCCTGACTTTCTTGTCTTCCAGCACAGTGCGCTTCCCCCTCCCCCACAGTGTTGCAGATTTACCCAGATCCTGAGTTCAAATCCCAGGCCTGCCAGAAAAAAATGGCATAAATTCCAAGCCAAGGAGCCTCATAATTTTTAAAATATTTGTAATGTGCATATGTACTTATGTATGAATCTATGTATGTATGCATGTATGCATGTATGTATGTATATATTTTTATTTTGTCACAGGGCTTGAACTCAGGTCATGGCAACTCTGCCTCAGCTTCGATCTCTCTAGCCTGGGGTGCAGCCACTGGATGCACAGCTAAACCTGGGTTCCTAGGCCCCAAAAGCTGACAGGAAAAAAGTGAATAAATCAACACAGAATAAAACCCTTCTACTTGCAGATGGGTGCCTATTTTACATTTGTTTTCTTTGCAAGGTGACCATCCTGGATCAGAATGACAGCTGAAAAAATGTTCTTAACATGGCATTCCTGAAAGCTGGTGGGCTCCCAGGGAAGCCATAAGTCAACACGAAAACATAGGCCCTGAGTTCGAAGCCTGGTTCTGACCCTTACCAATGGCAAGACATTCTAAGAGTCTCGTTCTTTTTCATAGGAATACTGACAGGTTTTGAATGTCAAGATTGAATTAGTTCTTCCTGAATGATACTACTATAAAATTAGAGTGATTTTAGTATGCCGAAGCGTTTTAATGAATATTTTTTGAAACATTAAAAGAATATAATTAATTACATGGACACAATAATTTCAGGACAGTGGTTGATTAAATTAATAATTAATTAAGGATGAAAACAATAATATTAATTACATGGAGTCATAAAAAATATCCAAGAATTTGTAATAATGTAGCATATATGACTGAATAATGTGTAAACATCTCTGGCACTATAAAGATCTATATTTATTTGTGTACTACCAACTGCATTCCAATCTGTTCTTATTCTGTCAATACCTGAGGTTCGATCGCAGGTGCTAGGAACTGCTTGCCAGCTCCATATGCTCTAGGCTGGTGGGCTGACACTCACCCATTCATGTATTGGGCCTTGCTAGCACTCACAAAAATTGAATCATGGATTAGGAAGCCCATGGTGATACATGTTTTCCTTTTCTGTGAAAGGCCTGGATGTCAGATGTGAAGTTTCATACACAGGCAAATCTATACCATATGTAATAAATGTAATAAATATTCCATGTGTAATAACAGTCAATAAAATAAATAGTAAATAAATGAATAATACAAAAAACAAAATGAATACACTAAACGCAATATGGAGTCAACATATGGGGCTTGATTTCAGGGCCTCGGAACTGCCTGGCAGATGAATTGGCTAGAGGCTGCTGTGCTGTCAGTCACTCATTCATGAATTGAGCCTTCTAGACCCTAAGTTTAGATCCCAGCATTGCCAAAAATGTAATCGTGGAGTGAGAAGCCGAGCATGACACATGTTTTCCTTTTCTTTGAAAGTGCTCGGTGATAGGTAGGACGTATAATTCATATGCAAATCTATATGCTATGTAATAGGATTTCATAAATGTAATAAATGTCATAGGTGCAAGAATCGTCACTACAGTAAACAATAAACAAATTTAATTAGTGGTGAATCATTCTAAGATAAAATAAGAAGTAGTAATTATAGGACTGCATTAAATTTAATATTTTATTAAGCATTAACAGAATAAAAATTGCATGGAGACATAATTAAATACATAATTGGTAATAACACGTGATACATACATAATTTAATTATGTATAGACATCTGTCTCATTCTTTAAAATATGTAATTATATGTATGTATATATGTATATGATAAATAACAACAAGATATTGAGTAATTACTAATTAATTCTTTAGTAATGGTTCCACTGGGACACATCATTAAATGGAGTCATAATTTAATATCTAATAATTGGTAGTAACATTATCTATAATTTAATAATATACAGACATCTCTCTTTTTGTGTATATAATACTTATATACAGCAATCTCTATCTATTTAGATCTCGTTCACTCCTGGGGCTTGGTGGTTGAGTGCTCTCCTAGTAAGTGCCACATACACAGAAAACCTGGAAGTTCTGCTGTCTTTCAATCAATTGAGTGCCAGCCTTGAGCACAAATGCTTAGGACAGTGTCAAAGCACTTACTCAAGCCATAGGACTGCTGACACAAAAAGGCAGGATGTTCTAACTGCAACTATAGAAGGACAGGACTTCAAATACCTCATCACAGAGCAATCTAGGAGTCTGGTGCTGACAGTTGCCACCTAACCTGACTTAGCCAGATGTAAACCGCTGCAACCCAGCTGCAAGGAACCAGACGCTGCTGGCTTACCCCTGTCATCCTGGCTGCTTGGGGGCTTTAAAACCCAGTCCTAGCAGGAAGTCTGCAAGACACGTTAAAATGTGGCTCAAAGTGGTACAGCTTTAGCCTTGAGCAAATGTTATTAGAAAAGTATCCCCATGCTTTGAGTTCAAGCACCCTGGGTAATCCCCCCCAAAAAAACAAAACATCCCATTAAACAATTAGATGTGAACTTGTTTGGTTTGTGAAATATTCCCAAAGAATGGTGATACTGATGAAAGCACCCTAATCCTAATGACAGTTTATGGAATAGAGTTATGTGCTGAGTCCTTCATTGGGTGCTCTCAGCTGAGTCGTGCAAAGAGTAACATGTGCTGTGTCCTTCATAAGGTGCATTCTTTCATCTGGTCCTTGAAGAGCTCCACAACTCGGATGATTATGCAGATAAGAATATTCAGGCTCAAATATGTCCCCATGGCAAAAACAAAATTATGTATTACTGAAGGTTAGTGAGTTGTCTCTTGCGGACAATTGTTTTGTTTTTATTTTTCTCAGTCATGAACCTTGAACTCGGGGCCTAGGCGCTGAACCTTACCTCTTGGGCTCATGACGAACACTCCACCACGTGGAGCCATGGACCCCCTTGCAGCAGAGTGCCACGGCCTAGGATTCGATAGCTGAAGTCTGTCACCCTGCCTTATAGGAAGCTGAGATCTGAGGATGTGTTCCCAACTCTCCCAGACACAAAAGGTTCCATGAGAGTATTATCGCCAATTCACCACTAAGACATCTGAAGTGGAAGCTAGATGCTTGTGACTCATGCCTGTCATCCTAGCTACTCAGGAGGATGAGATCTGAGGATCATGGTTCAATGCTAACCTGGGCAGGAAAGTCCTTAAGACACATAGCTCTAATGAACCACCAGAAAACCTGAAGTAGCTCTGTGGCTCAAGTGGTAGAGCACAAAACTTGAGCTGAAGAGCTCAGGGACAGCACCAGGACAACAACAACAATAAAGAAAGACAGAAACAAACTAACAAACCTGCACTAGTGGGCTGGGAATGTGCCTTAGAGGTAGAATGTTTTACATATATGAAACCCTGGGCTTGATTTCTCAGGACCACATCACTAGAAAAAAGCCTGAAGTGGCTCTGTGGATCAAGTGAGAGAGGGATATCCTTGTATAAGAGAAACTAGGTACAGTGCTCAGGTCCTGAGTTCAAACTCCAGGACTGGTGTATGCACACATGTGCACGTGCGTGCATGTGTACACACTCGTGCACACACACACAGACCAGAAGTGAAGCTTTGGCACAAAATGGTAAAGCTCCGGGCTTCTGCTCTGAGCTCATGGTCAGCACCCAGGCCCTGTGTTCAACCCCAAAACCTAGCCACCCAGGGCCCAACTAGGACAAGTGAAACATTTCAAAATCTGATTCACCAGACCCATATGACAGGAAACATTGTGATATCAGACATGTGCTTGGATTTACCAAGCTTCCAGAAACCTGGGAGAGGTATCATAGGCCCATCACTGCCCACAATGAAATATTTCATTGGAATCAGTGCCCTAGTTGTCTGCCAGGACTTCTGAATTATATTGAGCACTGTATCTGAACACTGGAATATAGTCTCGCAAAGGCAGGATAAGTTCAGGGAACTTGGCCTGAAACAGGAAGTGGCACAAGTGAAGGCTTACTGTAAAAACAGACACTGGGGAGAGAGATCACTTGGGGTACAAAGAGGCATTTTTCTCTTAGCCTTCAGTGCCCGCCTACACTAATTGGCCCAGATGGACTTGTTTGTTACAAAGTTGTACAGGAGGGAGGCCTTTTGTCTGCCTGTTCATACAATGAGAAAGGGTTCTTCCAGCAGCCCTGGGATGCAGAGAAACCCTCAGGTTACACTGGGAACAGTAAGGGGAGCCCCAGAACATGTACTGTCTTGAAAGCACTCTCTCTGTTATGAAATCATTGTATGGAAAACAAATTTCCTAGCTTGACGCCACTCATCATAGCTACTCTGGAGCTTTGCCTATAGGAATACATCCATACATACACAAAGACATGCAGGTACAGGCTCTTTTGCAGGGGGGGGGGGGGAGGTCCTGGGGTTGAACTGTGAGCCTATGTACTCCCTGAGCTCCTTTTTCTCAAGGTAGTGCTTTCACCTTGAGTTACAGCCTCACTTCTGGGTTTTTCTGTGATCTATTAGAAATGACAATGTCATGGACTTTCCTATGCTGGCTGGATTCAAACTAAGATTCTCTACAACTCAGGCTCCTCAGGAGCTGGGATTACACTCAGCAACCACTGGCACCTGCCTTTATTTTCTTCTTCATTTTTTAATCTGGACAATGCAACTTCTTAACAGGGTCATTCCAATGGTTTGAATTATAAGTAAATTACCCCAATGTTCTTTATAGCTGCTTTTTCTAAAAAGGATTTTCTCTCCTCATCTTCTCCTCTGGTCACAGGTTTGAAACCAAAAGTGAGAAATGAGTGTCCCAGGATTTGGGAGCAAATGTCCACAGGACATGCCAGTTCTGTCACTTAGCACTGAGCTGCAGTGAATTTACTGTTTCAGGATGAGAGGACCGAAAGCTGGAGCGATCCTCATACTCTCTGCATTGCTACTTTTGTCTATAAAATGACCTAATAATTATGAGTGTTTTGTGTCTCCAACCTTAAGTATCTAGAACATACTAGAAGAATCTTCATGTTTCTGTTTTTCTCCAGTACCTCTCGAGATTTAGACCAAGGGTTTGTGTGGAGCAGTTCCTTGGTGAATCCTTGAGGAATGCTGCTTGAAGCCTCCTCAGGAGATTGCCGTTCAAAGCCAGCCCAAGCAGGAAAGTCTTTGAGACTCTTATCTCCAAAAACCAACAGAAAACCAGAAGTGGAGCAGTGGTCCAGAGGGTAGAGGTCCAGCTTTGAGAGAGAAACCTTAATGATTTCTGCATTGTCAGCGCTGATCACTGTCCAGATCACCTGTGGTGGTTGATCATCGGAGAGAGGGACTTGCAAGAGAGACACTTTAAGAAGGACTGCTTACAACAATCCCCCTGCCAAACGGCTGGTGGGGGGGGGGGGAAATTGCCCCCTACATCCTGCAAGTCCCTCTCCCCGATGATCCTGGGGTTCTTCGGCCCTGGGCTGCCAGCGCCTGGGTAATAGCCTCAGTCATTGCAGATGTCTGAGCCTGTAAAACTAAAGCTATTAATTGGGACTGGTGCTGTTGCATTCCCACATCCTGCAAGGCCACCACCCATCTGCTCAGTGAACGCTCTCTCAATCCCCCACAGGCCATGCAGTGGTCTGAATTCATCCCTTCCCAGACCAGTAGCTTTACAAACTGATCTCGGAGGCTCCCTGCTGGCAGCTTGTGGTGAATGCTCTGTTGGACTCAGTCTACAAACTCAGCTAGAGGCCCACCAGGTTTTTGCCTCACTCCTGCTATGTGGGACTCAGTAGGCCCATCATCCAGTTTGTACCACGCGGCAAGTCCTGCTTGCCTCACCTTGTCATTGTACGGGCCAGGTATTTCCGCCTGTTGGACACCAGGTATCGTGGGTTGAGCCTGCCAATTATTTTCTGCTCGCCCTCTGCATTCCTCCTTAAAGAAAGCACACATTTAATAAACTGAGAACTGGTGAGGACGGCTTTAGCCATATCCAGCCAGGCTTTAGGGACACCTGGGTGATAAGCAATGTCCTGTAATAAGCTCTAGGCCCAAGGAGAGTTTGGATCATCCTCTGCCACCACGTTGCAGAGCTCTTTAAGATCCTTAGCTTCCCATGGATACCATTCCAAGGGCCTGTTTGCTCCTGCTGCCAGATTAACCGGATACACTTGGGGAAGCAAATCCTGTGGCCTAGGGTCCATGCTCTCAGGTGGCCTTTCCCTTCCAAGGTAGGCCTCCTAGTAGGTTACTTCCCCAGCCTTCCTCCCCTCCATGGATGGTTCATAGGGGTCCGAGTCTTGCAGGTATCTCTCACAGATCGCGTAGGGTTCCGTACCTCCCCTCCAATTGGGGGAATAAGGAGGGGGCCTATGACCATCAGGGGCATCTGAATCAGAGGGACTAACTTTCACCCTCGTTTTGACTTCCATGATGCATATTTCAGTGTGTTCTAGGTCAAATTTGACCCATTCCTTTCCCTTCTCACTTCCAAAATCCTCCTTTACTCCTTCTAGGCCTAATGTTGCCTCCTCCTCCTTCTTCTGTGAGATAGCATTACCCATACTAAAGGTTTCACTTACCCTGACAGACTGCTTAGCCTCTGCTGGTATTTTTTCGTTTTGTGCCCCATGTTGGGAGCCTGATGTTGTGTCTTTGTCAATCCCATGAAAGGCGGACAGGGTCCAAGGAAAGGTAAGTGCGGCAGCTTGCCCCATTCCCCAGCCTCCCTCAGCCCGGGAGACAATCAGATGCAGCGGGGAGTCAACTCAAGCAGGAAAACTCATTTATTAACATAGAGCAAGCCGTTTTTAAAGCAAAAATGTGCGGGTGGCATGGGAGGGGAGGAAGAGGAACCAATCACTTTCAAAGTCACACCCTATCATGTACCGAAGCTTCCACGGTCTGGTTACGCACTGAACATAGAGAAAATCAGACTCTGCCCACTCAACTCCCTATCAGCGCCATCTTTGCTGCCCATATGCTCTACACCATGTGAGTACTGATCCTTGGGTCTTTCCCATTTCCTCCAATTCCTCAATGTAATTCTTATTGTCACACTTCATGAACTCTTAATTAAAAATTATTGTTGTGCCATACGTCTTGCCTATCATTTCCTATGAGAATCATGCATGAACTAAACTCTTCCCTAGGCCTGAATTCAAGCACCTCATAACATTATAGACATGTTAAATATACGATTTATACTTACATCTGTATATTAAATCTATATTGTGTTTGTTAGAGTGATTCATTATGTTTTATTATTGATTTAGCATTTATTTTACAAACTGTGAGTGCACCCATAACATTTATTACATTTATTCCAATCTATTCCATAGCATGTAACTTTGCAGACATATTATGAACTTGCACAGAAAAGGAAAACAGGTGTCACACTTGAAATCTTACACCAGGAAGAAATTTTTGGCAATGATAGGACCTGATCTGAAAGCTTGAGAGGCCCAATTCTTGAATGGGTGAGTGTCAGCACCACAGCCTCTAGCCCATTCAGCTGCCAAGTCGATCCCAAGACCTGGGATCAAGCCCCTGTTTGGCCAAAATCGCAGTAACTTTCTATGACGATGGTGGTACATAAATAAATATAAATATCTAAATTTGGCCAAAATCACAGTAACTTTCTATGACGATGGTAGTACATAAATGTGGAGAGCTGCGGGAGCTGCGCCCAAAGACGGCGCGGCAGTAAGGCACGGCCGAAAAAGCAACATTGTAGCTCCTTGGTTCATGGAGCGGCTGTGACCAAAGATGGCGCTGGCTCCCGCCTTCTGTCTTCCCAGTGATGAGTGCTCTCTGTAAGAAAAACAGCACCTGTTGCAACAATGAGAAGTACAAGTTGTCATATCCAAAACGAGCTTTACAACGTTGGTGGGGGGGGGGAGGGGGGAAAGAGGGGGAAGGGGGGAAGGAGAAGGATTGGGATTAGGGGGGGAGGGGGGAGGCTGGGAAGGGATGTGAAGGGTTAACAAAGGAGGAGGCTGCAATGCTTGGTAAGAAATGTACGCATTATCCTGCCCATGTAACTGTAACTCCTCTGTACAGTATGTTCACAAATAAAATTAAATTAAATTAAAAAAAAAAAGAAAAAAAAAAGAAAAACAGCTCCTTATATGGCTATGACTTGGCTCCTAGTTTGCTTCCGTGTTTGCAGCCCTATCGGTATATGCCACGTGGCACTTCGGGATTGGCCATCCAGGAGGCTTATAACCGGAGCGTGGGGGCGGGGTGGGGGGGAGGAAAGGAGAAGCGGGAAGAAGCCAGTGGGAGAGAAGCTTGTAGATAAGGTTCCTGAATAAACCGCATTGAGAAGAATCCCGGGTCGCGTCTTCCTTGCTGGTCGAGGTGGTCGTGACACATAAATATATAGAAATTTAGATATTTAGGTACTGCCAGAGGTGTCTATCTAGTATTCAACGACATATACTACGTTCCTACCGATTCTCATGTATTTAGTGAGGATTCCGTTTAATCAATAATATTCTTTTAATGTATAATAAACTATGAATTAAAATCAATCTGTGTCCTGTGATTATTGGTTCTAATTTTATGTTAGACTCATTTTGAGGGACTACTCATCCAACCATGACATTGATCACATTTCTCTGGTATTCTTATGGACAGGCAATAGTTTCTAGACTCTCCAGCCCCTTTTAAGTGGCCTGATCAGGATTCGAACTCAGGGCCTAGCGTCCAGGTTGGCCTATGGCTTCACTGACAGCCCGCCAGCCTTCAGAAATGCCAGGTGAACTACAGGTTGCAGCCATGTCCTTCAGACCCAGGATGGTCACCGTGCAAGGAAGAAAAATAGAAATTGCTGACCTTCTGCGGTTTATGGCTTTTTTTTTTTTGGTGGTGTTATCATTTTGTTTTCCTGTTAGTCCTTGAGGCCTAGGACCCAGGATGGGCTGAGGGTCCAGAGCCTGCACCATCCCAGCCTAGGGTGATGGAAACTGAGGCAGAATTGCCACGACCTGAGTTAAAGCCCCGTGCATGGCAAAAAATAAATAAATTAAATAATAATATTACTGAAGCTCTCTGTCTTGGATTTTGTGCCATTTTGTTGTTTGCCAGGCAGGGATGCATCTTGGAATCTGGGTAACTCTGATGCACTGAGGGGGGTGGAGGAAAAGAAAGCTCTCCTCCCTTGAAGACAAGCAATTCAGGCCTGTTCCCTAGGACTGAATTCAAGCCCCAGCCCTGGAGAACATAACATTTATAGACATGTTTTTTATATGATTTATACTTACATCCATATATTCAGTTTATATCGTGTTTGTTGGAATGATTCGTTATATTTTATTATGTATTTATTTACTTTCCATTTATTTATGGACTGACTGTGAGTGCACCTATAACATTTATTACATTCATTCAAATCTATTCCATAGCATGGAGCTTTGCAGACATATTTTTACATCATACCTGACACCCAGGACTTGCACAGAAAAGGAAAACAGGTATCACACTTGGAATCTTTCTCCAGGAAGACATTTTTAGCAATGCTGGGCCCTGAACTGAGGCCCTAGGAGGCCCAATTCATGAATGGGTGAGTGTCAGCATGGCAGCCTCTAGCACATTCAGATGTCAGGTGGATCCCAGGACCTGGGATCGAGACTCAGGTTTGGCCAAAATAGCAATACTTTCCTATGCAGACAGTGGTTTAAAAATAAATATATATTTAGAAATTTAGATACTTCCAGTGATGTCTATCTAGTAGTATTCAATGACATATACTACCTTCCTAGTGAATCACAGGTATGTAGTGAGAATTCTATTTAATCAATAGTATTCTTTTAGGGACTGGAAAAGTGGCTCACTGGGAGAGTACTTGTCTTGCATGCATGAACTTTGGTTTAGATTCCCAAGCACAACATGATCAGAAAAAGCCGGGAATGGTGCTGTGTCTCAAACGGTACAGCACTAGCCCTGAGCTGAAAAGGTGAGGGAGAGTTCCCAGGACCAGAGTTCAGGCCCCACTACCGACAAAACACACACACACACACACACACACACACACACACACACACACACACACACGTATTCTTTTAATGCATAATAAACTATGAATTAAAATCAATCCACATCTTGTGAATACTGGGTTTAATTTTATGTTAGACTGATTGACAAACTACTTATCCAACCATGACATTGATCACATTCCTCTGGAGTTTCTATGAACAGGCAATAGTTTATTAGGCTCTCCAGCCCTTTCTAAGTGCCATGAACGGGATTCAAATGCCTAGGTGTCCAGATTGGCCTATGGTTTCGCTGCCTGCCTGCCAGCCTTCAGCAATGCCAGGTGACCTACAGGTTGTAGCTGTGTCATTTGGACCCTGGATGGTCACCATGCAAGGAAGGAAAACCGAGAAACCGCCGACGGTCTGCAATTCGCAGCTATTTTTCAGTGCTGTTTTCTATTTGTTTCCCTGTCAGCCCCTGAAGCCTCAGATCCCAGGATGGGCTGCTGGCCCAGAAGCTGCACCATCCCAGCTTAGGGTAATGGAGGCTGAGGCAGAGTTGCTACGACCTAAGTTCAAGCCCCGTGCCTGGCAAAATAAATGAATAAATTAATAAAATAAAATAATTTTTTAATAAAGTATGTAAAAATAAAATAAAATAAATTAAAAATTTAATGGAACTCCCTGGCTTGGAATTCATGTCCGTTTTTTTTCTGCCAGGCATGGTATTTGAACTCAGAGTCTGGGAATCTCTAATGCACTGTGGAGAATGGGGAAACTCACCCTGTTTGAATACAAGCAATTTAGTCCTGTTCCCTAGGCCTAAATTAGATCCCCAGCCCTGTTAAGTAATATTCATTCACATTTGAAAAAAATGATTAATATCTACATACTTATGTTTACTGCATATTGCTTTGAGGGTATTTATTTTTTGTATTATTCATTCATTATATTTATTGACTATTACTACACTTATTTATTAAAATTATTACATATTATGAGAACTATACAGATTTGCATATGTATTATAAATCTTAATTCAGACCCAGGACATTCACCGAAATTCTATATTAGATGATCCCTTGCATAGAAAAACAGAAAGAATACACCAACCAAAGTCTAATTTATCCCTAGGCACCCCGGTGGTTCACATCTGTAATCCTAGCTACTCAGGAGGCTGAGAACTGGACGATGAAATTTCAAAGCCAATGAAGGCAGAAAAGCCTGAGAAAAATCATCTCCAATTAACTGGCAAAAAGCCCGGCTACAGGTATGGCTGAAGTGGTAGAAAATCAGCTATGAACAACCAAGCCAAGGAAGAGCAAGCTGAGTTCAAGTTCATGGAGGGGGAGAGGGGGATAAAAGGGAGAGAAATCCTCCAAAAACAGAGAACAAAACAACAGTAGAAAAATCCCACATAATTTATGGTACCAACCAAACCGGAAAAAAAATAATGAAGATTGTGCAGTTGTATAACTTTACATGAGCACATATGCTCTTAGGTACACTTCAAAGCTACGTTTTTAATAATATATGTATTTATATATATTAATAATGCATATATATGATATATCTTTAAATAAACTAAGAAGCCAGCCAATGAATAAATACTTCTGAATTAGTGCCTTAAACATAGAATTATAAATTATTTATACTAAAAGTATATTCCAGGTTTCTTTTCTCAGAATCAATCTTTAAGAAGTTTGTTCACGTGCCTGGCACCAGTGGCTCATGCCTATAATCCTAACTAACCAGGAGGCTGAGATTTGAGGATGGCGGTTCAAACCCAGCCTGAACAGGAAAGTCCGTGAGACACTTAATTCCAATAAACCACTAGAAAACCGGAAGTAGCATTGTGACTCAAGAAGTAGATTGCTCATATTGAGCTGAAGAGTGCAGGGATAACCCCTGATTTCAGGCCCATGACCAAAAAAAAAAAAGTTTGTTCATACAAATCATAAAATTCTAACACTTTGAGTTTCAGGAAACATTTATGCCAGAGTCTTATGCTCTTTAGGCAAATAATCCACTACTGACTACATCAAACTCACAATGTTTTTGTTTTTCATTTTACAATCTAGTTTATTTCCAAAATGCTTACAAGTACCTGCTGTCCTCACAAAAGTGAGTTTTTATTCAGAAACCCAACTTTTTGTGCTATGACTCCCCTAGTGTATTTCGTTGTAGGCACTGAGGAAAACTAACATGAAACAAATGTAGAGAGTTTATAATGATAGACATAACTCTAAATATAAATAAAATCAACTGTCCCAACCTTCTAGGGAGAAATGGTGTCCTTATTTTCAGGTACACTCTTCATGGAAGATGGTCAAAATAGAAACACCAATGTGCTATGCTGAAATGTAAAAGTTTAAACCCCTTTTTAAAAAAACTCTAGTGTTATAAAATCAAAATGTATCAAATAAAGGTGAAGTGAACTTTAAAAATATTAAAAATGCTAATGAAGCTCCCTTGCTTGGAATGTGTGGCATTTTTTGTCTGCAAGGCCTAGGATTTAAACATGGGGTCTGGGTAACTCTGTTGCACTGTGCTGGAAGGGGAAGCTCACCGTGCTTGAAGACCAGAAAGTCAGGCCTGTTCCCTAGTCCTGAATTCAAGGCCTATCCCTGGAAAGCATACTCCTTATATACATTTTAAAGATAGGATTGACCTTCCATACAGATGTTCAGACTATATAATGTTTGAGGTGGTTATTCATTGAATTTTTTGTTTTATTAATTTATTTACCATTTATTTTATTGACTGTGATGACACCTAACAATTTATTATATTGTTTGCATCCTATCACATAGCATCTAAATTTGTAGATGTCTTCTCAATCATGCCTGACACCCAGGACTCTCCCGGAAAAGGAAAACAGATCCGCTTCTTAATCCAAGATTAAATTTTTGGCAGTGCTAGGATCTGAACTCAGGGACATGCAGTCCAAATTCATGAATGGGTGAGTGTGAACACGGCAGCCTCTAGCCAATGAAGCTGTCAGGTGGTTCCCAGGAGCTGAGATCTTGCCCCAGAATTGTACAAAACAGCTATGCATGGATAGCAGACAGTGGTATACAAATAAATATATATTGGTAAAAAGAGCCATAGCGGCCTATCTATGATTGAATGACATATACTACGTTCCTACCAACTCTTAGGTATTTATTATACCACAATTAAAGGAATAGTATTCTTTTCATGATTAATAAACTATTAATTGAGATCGATCAGTGTGCTAGAATTATTGCATCCAATTTTAGACTTGACCAATGCACAAACTTCTCTTTCAATCGGTATTCCTATGCATAGGAATGAGACTCTTTTGATCTCCTGCCATTGGTAGGTGTCATGACTGGGATTTGAAGCCAGGGCCTATGTTGACAGGTTGGCTTATGGTTTCCTTGATAATATGCCAGCCTTCAGATATGGCAGGTCAGATCCACTTTGCAGCCATCTGATTCAGACTCAAGATGGTCACTGTGCAAAGAAAAAACATAAAATCCCCAGCCCCTGCAGCTCCCCACTTTTCATTCTATCCTACATTTTTTTTCCTCATGCAAGCCCCCCTGGGCCTAGGATTCCAGGATTGGGTATGGGTCCCGAGCAGGACCTAGCCTAGGGTGATCGAAGCTGAGGAAGAGTTGCCAAGACCTCAGTTCAAGCCCCATGGTTGGCCAAAAAAAAGAAAAAGAAAAAGAAAAGAAACGAAAAAAATTAATTAATTAATTAACTAACTAAATTAAAAAAAAAATAAAGCTCCCTGATTTTGAATTTCTGTCAGTTTTCTTTCTTAGCCTGGGATTTGACCTCAAGATATTGGTAAATCTGTAGCAATGTGAGGGAAAGTGCAGATGTGCCACTACTGGAGTTCAAACCCCATGCCAATCCAAAACTAAAAATAAGTCACTCAGTTTGGCAGGGGGAGTAGTTTTGGAGATGGGAGGGAAGGGATGGTAGGGGGAAAACAAAGGAGGAGGCAACAATGCTCAATAGGAACTATACTCATGACCTTGCTCAAGTAACTGTGACCCCTCCGTAAAACATTTTTACAATAAAAATCATACAAAAAAAAGAAACAATGTAGTGTTCAGAGAAGCACTTTGGAAGTAAGGGAAGACCATCTGAATAGCTGTACAAAATTCTACACTGCTTTTTTTAATGTTCAGTATGTAACTGAATAAACATAACTGCTTTCATTAAAAAATTAAGTCACTATCTTGGAACTGGGCCAATATTTTTACCATTGGTGGGATTTGATCTCACTGTCCAAGTAACTCTTTTGTACCATGTGTGGAGGCGAAGCTTACTCTCCTTGACGTAATTAAATTCAGGCTAGAGTTCCTATGGCCTGAATGGAGGCCCTGCAATGGAAAAGATATTTCTACACATGTGTAATATAGAATATATACTTACATAATTATGTTTATTACATATTATTATTTTTATTATTGATTTTGTATTTATTTTATTTTTTGTTTGATTCATTCATTTATTGTGTATTTTATTTAGTGTTATCGTACACATATTTATTACATTTTGCACATCTATTATAAAATTATACTCAATAATTTAGGACATTGACTCATTTTTCATTAAAACTTTTTGTGTTGAAACATGATACATAATTAAATGGAGGCATTTGTAATAGTTTTCACATGTTTAGAGTCTCTCTCAAGTATGAACTTTGTCTTATTTATCTTTGAACACCTTCCTATAGGAATTTCTTTAATGATTTATACTCAGAAGCCTTTTTTTTAGGACAGGCAAGTTGTGCGATAAGATTGTAAGGGCAAGCCTACAAATGTGGCTTAGTGGTAAAGAGCTGGCTCAACATGCATGAATACCAGGGTTTGAATATTTAGTGCCACGTACTCAGAAAAAGCCAGAAGAAGTGGAGTGGCTCAAATGGCAGAGTGCTAGCCTTGAAAAAAATAAGCCCCAGGACTGTCAAAAACAATTGGCCAGATGTCAGTGGCTCACACATGGAACCCCAGCTTCTCAGGATGCTGAAATTTGAAGACCACAGTTCAAAGACAGCCTAGGCAAGGATAGCCTGTTAGACTCTTATGTCCAATGTACCATCAAAAAAAAAAAAAACCCTAGTGGCGCTGTGGCTCAAGTGGTAGAGTGTTAGCCTTGAGCTGAATTGCCCAGGGACAGGGCCCAGGCTTGATACAAGACACACAACTGGAAAAAAGTAAGGGTTAATCAAAGTACTTTTCCTATCTGCTTATAGGAGAACATTCCCTGGAAAATAAACGCTGAAGTAAACCAGAATTGGAGTCAGAGCTTAAGTTTGAAGTGTAGCAGATCCACTTGCCCAGCCTCTCAGACTCTAGCATTATAACCTTGTGTGCTAATGGGATCTGAATGGTCCAATGTTGAAAGGCTTAATATGCTCCCCAAGCCCTTTGTGATAAGCAGTTGACTTGTATTGTCAATGTCATTACAGTCCTGAATCTAGCAGAACACCAGTAGCTCACACCCATCAACCTAGCTAAGGAGGCTAAGGTCTCAAGATTACAGGGTGAAGCCAACCAGGGCAAGAAAGTCTATGACACTCTGACTTCCACTTCTGAAAGGTCAGATGTTCAACAGCTTCTTGTGTTTCCTTTGGTGATGAAAAGGTACTTGAACTCTAAATATTATTAGAATTCTTGTGCTATAGAAGAAGGAAAGAAACATCATTGACCCATCCAAGGTTCAAATGAAGTTCTCAGGATTCAAGCCCTGGCCCTGTTAACAGGAAGAACTCCAGTGTAACACTGTATTTGAAGGACAGAAAACAGTATTAAAAGCCAGGCTAGGTGGAGAGACCTAGGCTTGTAGGATTAGGAGGCAGAAGGCACACACTCAACAGGGAAGTGAGCTGCAAACCACTTCATTCATTCATTCCAGGCACACCCAGCAATGAGGGGAAACCTGAAACATTTGTTAGTTATACCACGGTCAGGCTTTCTCAGCCTCTTCAAACAATGAATAGTCTTCCTCCTTTAGGTGAAGGGAGCCTCAGATTATCTTTAGGTTACCAATCGAGAGTCAGTTTAGTGAGAGAGAGGGCAGGAACAGAATAGAAAAACCCTGCTCTCTGTTCTTAGGGAGTGGATTTTTGACTCTACATCTGTCAGATTTGAAGGCCCTTCTTCTACCTCTGCCAGTCCATTCTCCTTCCTTCATTCTCCACATCATTAATGCAAATCCCCAGTCCAAGGACAGGCAGGGCCGTTTCTCTTCTGTTTCCAAGCACCTGAGTTAGAACATGGCTTTGCCTTCTTGACTCTGGGGCCTTCATCTGCCCGAGAAGTGGAAAAGAGACAGTCTTCCTGTTCTGTGGTTGTGTGAAGGCGATGCTGGTGTCCTGGCATACTGCAGAAGGCCTCATGACTGGGAATTGATCCCTTCTTTCCTCCTGACATCCAAGACCAGATTTATGCATCATTTTTCTATCTATCTATCTATCTATCTATCTATCTATCTATCTATCTATCTATCTATCTATCTATCTATCTATCTATCTATCTATCTATCTATCTATCTATCTATCTATCTATCTATCTATCTATCTATCTATCTATCTACCTACCTACCTACCTACCTACCTACCTACCTACCTACCTACCTATATATCTCTTTGACATTTCTTGGGTTGAACTCAAAGCCATGGCACTGTCTCTAATACTCTACTACTTGAGCCACAGCACCACAGCTTTTTCTCTGTATATAGTACTGAAGAATAGAACCCAGGGCTTCTTGCATGCTAGGCAAGCACTCTCTCACTAAACCACATTCCCTGCCCTCTCATCTTTTTTTTATTAATGGTAGATTTTACATAAGTATGCTACAGTTTGTGTCCCCAAGTGTAATTTTCTGAATACCGGTTATTTCTATAAACCCTGATCTTCTCTTCCCCTGCCTTATTTGTGACTGTTCCTGGATTGACCTCATAATAAAATGTAACTATAGGCTGCTGAGAGCTGCAATGTGCATCGTATAAGGACAGAGGCCTGGAACCCTGGAAGAGCAAAGCGATGGGCTGAAATAAAGAGAATGATGCAGTATGTGTAACAAGCATATCTGAAAAATAAATCAGTATATGAAAGCAGAAGCTTTGCATACAGTCTATTTGCACTCAAGGAAGTAACATACACAAGTAAGTAAGTAGGGCACTGATACATAACCTTGGCCTTCTCTTTTTGAATTTTATTTTTTGGACATATCTGGGCTTAAACTCAGGGTGCGATGTGTTCCTCAGCTGTTTTGCTCAAGGCTGAGCTTCTACTACTGCTATAGCTCCACTTCCAGCAAACTGGTCGTTAATTGGACATAAGCAACTCCCAGACTTTCCTGCCTGGTCCGGCCTGTATCTCTTGCTAGGATTTCTCTCCCAAAACTGGAGTTCTACCCTCTAGGCCACTGCTCCACTTCTGGTTTTCAGGTGGTTTATTGGTAATAAGAGTCTCACAGACTTCCTGCTTGGGCTGGCTTTGGAAGGCAATCTCCTGAAGAGGCTTCAAGCAGCTTTCCTCAGGGATTTGCAAAGGAGCCGCTCCACACAAACCTTTAATCTAAATCTCAGGAGGTACTAGATAAAAATAGTAACGTGCAGATACTAGTGTGTCCTAGATAGTTAAGATTGGAGACACACAACACTCATAATTATTAGTTCATTTTATAGGCAAATGAAGCAATGCAGACAGTATGAAGATCGCTCCAGCTTTTGGTCCTCTCATCCTGAGACAGTAAATTCACTGCAGCTCAATGCTAAGTGACAGAACTGGCATGTCCTGTGAACATTTGCTCCTCAATCCTGTGACACTCATTTCTCACTTTTGGCTTCAACCCTGTGACCAGAGTGGAAGATGAGGAGAGAAAATCCTTCTCTGAGAAAGCAGCTATAAAGAACATTGGGTAGTCTCTTAAAGTTCAAACCATTGGAATGACCCGCTAAGAAGTCAGATTTTCCAGGTTAAAAAATTAAGAAAAGAAAGATGGTGCCAGTGGCTGCTGGCTGTAATCCCAGATCCTCAGGAGGCTGAGATGTAGAGAATTTGAATTTGAATCCAGCCAGTGTAAGAAAGTCCTTGACACTGTTATTTCTAAGAGATCACAGAAAAACCCAGAAGTGGGCTTTGACTCAAACTTAATGCACTACCCTTGAGTAAAAGGAACTCAGGGACAGTGCACAGGCTCATAGATCAACCCCAGGAACTGCCCCCTCAAAAAGTGCCTGTTCCTCCACGACTTTGTCTATGTATGGATGTATTCCTACAGGTGAAGCTCCAGAGTAGAGTAGCTATGATGAATGGCACCAAGCTAGGAAATTTGTATTCAATACTATGAGTTCATAACACAGAGAATGCTTTTATGACATTGCATGTTCCAGGGCTCCCCTCACTGCTCCCAGTATAGCCTGAAGGTTGCTCTGCACCCCCGTCCTGCTGGAAGAAGTTTCTCTCATTGTCTGGACAGGCAGACAAAAGGCCTCAATCCTGTACAGCTGTGTAACAAGCAACTCCATCTAGGCTACTTAGTGAGGAGGAGTGTGGGCAGGCTCTGAAAGCCAAGCGATCTCTCTCCCCAGTGCTCTATTTTGACAGGAAGCCTTCATTTGTGCCACCTCCCATGGAAGGCCAAGTTCTGTGCACTTATCCTGCCTTTGTGAGACTATATTCTGATGTTCAGATACAGGGCTCAATATAATTCAGGAGTCCTTCTGGCAGACAACTAGGGCACTGAACCTAATTAAATGTTTCATAACCTGCGATGATGGGCCTAAGATGCCTCTCCTAGGTTTCCGGAAGCTTGGGAAATCCAAGAACATGTCAGATATCACAAAGTTTTCTGTCCTATAGGGCTGGTGAAGCTCATCAGGTTTTGAAACCTTTGACCTCTCCTAGTTGGGCCCTGAGAGGCTAAGTTTTGGGGTTAAACACAGGGCGTGGGTGCTGACCATGATCTCACAGCAGAAGTCTACTGCTTTCCCATTTTGTGTCACAGCTTCACTTCTACATTCTGTGTGTGTGTGTGTGTGTGAGTGAGCAAGCATGCGTGTGAGTGTGTATGTGCATACTCTAGTCCTGGAGCTTGAACCCAGGACATGAGCATTGTATCTAGTTTCTCTTGGACTAGTTTCTCAAGGATTGCCCTCTCCTACTTGAAACACAGAGCCACTTCAGGCTTTTTCTTAGTGATGTGGTCCAGAGTAATCAAGCCTAGAGTTTCATGTATGCAAAGCACTCTACCCCTAAGGCACATTCCCAGTCCTCTACTTCAGGTTTGTTAGTTTGCTTAAGTCTTTTTTTTGTTGTTGTTGTCAGTTGAATGAGTAGAAGTCTGGTTCTGGGTGCTATCCCTGAGCAATTCAGCTCTAATCTTTGCTCTACCACTTGAGCCACCGGTTTTCTGGTGGTTCATTAGAGGTAAGTGTCTCAAGGACTTTCCTGCCCAGGCTAGCTTTGAACCATGATCCTCAGAACGCATACTACTGAGTAGTTAGGATGACCAGCATGAGCCACAAGCACCCAGCTTCCACTTCATGTTTCTTAGTGATGAATTGGAGATAATAGTCTCATGGGACATTTTGTGTCTGGGATAATTTGGAACCCAGATACTCTGATTTCAGCTTCCTGAGAAGCCAGGATGACAGAACTTGGCTATAAAACCCTAGGCTGTGGCACTCTGCCACAAAGGGGTCCTTGGCTCCACATGGTGGAGTGCTGGCCATGAGTCCAAGAGGTAAGGATCAGCTCCTAGACCCTGAGTTCAAGGTTGATGAATGAGAAAAAAACAAAGTGAAACAATTGTCTGCAGTAGACAACTCACTAGTCTTCAGTAATACATAATTTTGTCCCTGCCATAGGGACATATCTGAGCCTCAGTATTCTTGTCTGCATAATCATAGAGCTATTACAAGGGCAAGATGAAAGAATGCACCCTTTGATGGACAAAACACATTACGTGCTACAGGATTCAGCACACAACACCCAGTACCCAATGCAGGTCTCAGAACAATGCACCCTGTGAAGGACTCAGCACATAGCATCCTGAGCAGGACTCAGCACACAGCACCAAACGAAGGACCCAGCACCTCAGGAAGGACTCATCAAATAGCTATATCCCACAAGCTGTCATTAATATTAGGGTGCTTTTATCAGTATCACCATTCTTTCAGAAACACATCACAAACTGCACAAAGTTCACATCTAATGATTGAGATTGGTGGGGGTTTTTTTTTGGGGGGGGAGTCAGCCATAGGGATTGCACTAAAATGTTGGGGGTACTGTCCTAAGAACTTTTGCTTGAGCCACAGCACAGAGTTTCACAGCCATCCTGCCAGGGCTGGGTTTTAAACCCATCAGTGTCAGATCTCAGCCCCCAAATATCTTGGATGACAGGGGTGAGCGAGCCAGCAGCATGTGGTTCTGTGGGGCTAGGTTGCAGTGGCATACCTCTGGCTAAGTCAGGTTAGATGGCAGCTGTCAGCACCAGATTCATGGCTTGGTCTGTGATGAGGTATTTGAAGTCCTATACTTATAGAGTTGCAGTCACAATACTCAATCTTATTTTGGTGCCAGTCCTTGGTCTTGAGTAAGAGTCTAGACACAGTCCCTATGCTTTTAGCACAACTTCCGGATTTTTATGTGCATGTGGTAGGGAGGAATCGAATCCAGGGCTTTGTATGTACTAACCATCACTATACAACTGAGCCCCAGGAGTGACAAGTGTATAAACAGATAAATATGCAGATTGATATATATATATATATATATATATATACATATATATGTATACATATGTATAAAACAAGAGAAAGTTGTATGTATATTATGAAATTACATATATTACTAGTAATTATTGACAAATAAATTATTCCTTCAAATTGTAAGTGTCATGGTTGAATATATATCAAAGTATTAATTGAAAATTATTCAAAGTAGTATAATTATTGTGTATAATTTTATAGTATACGCATACACTACTAATTTAATTGTTACTTTTATAACATTCCATTTGTATGGATGTATATTGGCATGCACTTCTTGAATCTCCCAACAATCATTAGTGGCAGTCCCAGGATTCGACCTTCAGGCCTATGTTGAAGTTTCGGTTATGACTTCCCTAATAGCCAGCCAAACATCAGCACGCAAGGTCATGTACACTTTCTGGGCCTTTTTATTTAGGCCCTGGATGGTCAGAATGAAAAGGGGAAAAAACATAAAACCACCTTCTTGAACTTCTCTGTTTTATCCTTCTCCTTTTTATTTTTTGCCAATCCCGAGATTTGAACTTGGGCCTAGGATCAAGTGTCATCTGTGGCAGAGATGCCAAGACCTGAGTTCAAGCCCTGTGCTTGGCCAAAGGAAAAAAAGCCCTGGCTTGGAATTTGCACCACTTTTCTGGCAGGCCTGGGATTTGTACTCAGGGTCTGGGTAACTCTGTGTCACTGTGGTTGAAGGGGAAGCTCACCATCCTTGAAGACAAGAAATTTTAGACCAGTTACCAGGGCCTGAATAGAAGCACTAGAACTGAAAAAAATAATATGCATATATGAGATTTATTTACATGCATGGGTTTAGTGAGTATGACGTTTATTATACTTATTTATTTAGTATTATTACACACATAACATTTCATTTATTACATCCTATCACACAGGATATATCTGCATATGGATTATACATCATACTGAGACCCAGGATATTTTTCAGGAAAAAAAATGTCAAAAGTGGCTTCTTACTCCATGAACAAATTTTTGGCCATGCTGGGATTTCAACTCATGGCTTAGAATGCCCAATCCATAAATGGGGTCACAGTCTTAGCTCACCATCCTCTGGCAAACTGAACTGCCAGGAAATTCTGTATTAATAGATGTGTAGATTGCTCTCTCTCTCTCTCTCTCTCTCTCTGTCTCTCTCTCTATTTATATATATATATATATATATATACATATATGTATATATATATATATATACACTTAGAGAATGTGAGGATATCATTAAATTATATATATATAGAGAGAGAGAGAGAGTTACCAATTATAAGTTTAAGTTATGTCTCCATTTAATGAATTATCCTGTCTGAATACTTATAAAAGCATTAATTAAAAATTAGTCAATATCTTTCCATTAGAGGAATCATACCATGGTGCTAGAATGGAAGATTTAAGTTCAATAATTTTTCTGTGGCAATCTAAAATAGAATCATGAATTAACTGCAAATTTAATTATTACTTTGATTACTTTGATAATATTCCATTAGCATTCACATAAATAGAAATGAGTTTGTCAGGATCTCCCTCCATTTGTGGGTGGCAGTCCTGGCATTCTAACTCCAGGCTTAGATGATTTATTTCAAATGTAAACAATTGGAATGACACTGTGAAGATTTCAGATTGTCATGATTATAAAAAGAACAACAAGAAGAAAAGAAAGCCAGGTGTCAGTGGCTGCTGTCTTTAATGCTAGCTCCTCAGGAGGCTGAGGTGCAGAGAATGCCAATTTGAATTCAGCCAGGGCAGGAAAGTCCTAGACACTCTTATTTCTAAGAGATCACAGGAAAATATGCCCATGGGTTGGGCCTGTGCCTCAAGGGCAGAGCTCTACCCTTGAGCAAAGGAGATCAGGGATAGGGCCTAGTCTCATATTTCAACCTCGGACCTGCCAAAGAAATAAAAGAATCCAGTAACTCCATGTCTCTGTGTATAGATGGATGATGTATGGATGATGGGCTTTCAGCAGGTTGCCCATGCCCTCTGGGCAAGCTGGGAAAAGCCCTCAGAGAGTACTATGTATGAGCCAGTAGCTTAAACAAAGCATCCTTCTTTGCCATTTAATAAGTGAAACCCCGAAGGCTTCCCTGGGCTGGTGTATGCAACGGGTGCATTACTTTCTGGCTGAGGTGTCTCATTGGGACATCTAGCAGCCAGCCACTACCTCCAGGGAGACCACAGATCCTAGGCTGTAGGAGTTGTGGAAGGTTCTGACTCCATGTTTCCTATCCCTCTGTAGGATGTGAGCTTAGATCTCTGAGGCCTGGTGGCTATCACTCATTCATCATTCCTCATTGCCAAGTCTCAGGCTGGTCCCAAATCCTGGCAAGGATATAAAATGGCCAGCGATTTCTGTGCTGAAATCCCATCCTCATAGATCCTGTTAGAAGTGAGCCTTGGGTTGCGAATGTGCCTTAGTGGTAGAGTGCTTACCTAGAGAGCATGAAGCCCGAGGTTTGATTCCTCAGTACTACATAAACAGAAAAAGCCAAAAGTGGCACTGTGGTTTAAGTGATAGAATGTAGCCTTGAGGAAAAGGAACTCAGGAACATTCCCAGACCCTTAGTTCAAGCCCAATACTAGCAAAAAAAATTGTGAGCTTGGTGAGATCTACTCTTCTGGGACTCAGAGGAGGGCCGAGGTTATAGGTAAGAGGGAGATGGCAAGTGCTGGTGGCTCACCCCTATACTCTTAGCTACTCTGGAGGCTGAAATCTGAGGATCATAATTGCAAGAAAGTGCAGGCAGGAAAATCTATATGAGACTCTTTTTTTTCCAATTAAACACCCAAAAAGCCAGAAGTAGAGCTGTGTTCCAAGTAGTAGAGTGCTAGCCTTGAGCATAAAAACTCAGGAATAGCATCTGGGCCATGAATTTAAACTCCAGGACAGGCACACAAACACACACACACACACACACACACACACACACACACAAACACACACACACACACACACACACACCAATATAGAGCATTTGCCAATCAGCCTACCAAGTTCCATCTCTAGGAACTCAATATTTTTTTTAAAAAGAGAGAGAATAGAAGGAAGGACTTGCTCCAGGAGGTGATATTACCAGTGCCAAAATTCCACAGGAGTTCTAAGATGTGGAATAGGACAGAGAGCCTCAGGCAGAAGGTACACAGCATGGGCAAAGGTGTGGTGTAGAGCAGGTGGTGTGAGGGTAATGAAGGTTCTGTGTCTTCAGACAAGTCTGGCTGAACACTCAAGGCTGGGTCAAGGCTTGTACTTGAGTCACAGGTAGGGCAGAGGGTAGGGTCCAGAATGGGACCCAGGGGAAGATTAGCTTGACTTTTCACCATGGACCCCAGCCATTTCCTGTGGCTGAAAGCCTATTTTTCACAGCTCCTGACCCTAAGGCCTCCTTTGCATGAAGGAGTCAGGGCAAACGCAGGGAAGAACCCTTGCTTAAGAAAAGCTTCTACCCAATGCCACCAGTGGCTCAACCCCTGTAAATCCTAGCTACTCAAGAGACTGAAATCAGAGATCGTGGGTCAAAGCCAGCTCAGGGGAAGAAAGTTAGTGAGACTCTTCTTGCCAATGATCCACCAAAAGCCAGAAATGGAGCTATGGCTCAAGTGGTATAGTATCAGCCGTGAGGGAAAATGTTAAGAGACCAGAGCCCAGACCCTGAGTTCAAGCCCAAGTACAGGCACAGAAAAAATAAAGAAGATTTCAGAAGCTCCAATTTCACTGTGGAGAAAGGCCATTATCAGCTGGGTGAAGGTGGCTCATGCCTGTCATCCTAGCTACTCAAGGCTGAGACCTGAGGATCAATCAAGATTCAAAGCTAGCCTAGGCAGACTCTTATCTCCAATGAATCACCAAAAAGCTGGGAAGTCGAGCTACTGTAGTTCAAGTGGTACAGCACGAACCTAGTGCAAACAAGCTAAAGGATAACAACTAGGCTGTGAGTTCTTGTCCCAGTAAACACTCACACACACACACACACACACACACACACACACACACACATACACACAAACACACACACACATACACACACACACACACACGCACACACACTAACATCATTAGCAGGTGCCAGCAATCCTAGCTACTCAAGAGGCTGAGCTCTTAGGATGGCACCTTGAAGCCAGCCCAGGCAGGAAAGTCCATGATACTCTTCTCTCCACTAAACTACTAAAAAAGATGAAAGTTGAACAGTGGTTCAAGTGGTAGAATGCTAGCTTTGAGCAAAGGAAGCTCAGGGACAGTGCCTAGGCCCAGAGTTACAGCTCAAAGATTTTTTTAAGACACCCTTTGCCAGCCCCACAGGCCATAAATCCAGATTTTGGTCATCCTAGATCTCACCTCCACTTCCGCCGCTTCCACAGTACTGCCACAAGTGGCCAGTGTGTGGCCAACACTGGGTTAAGAAGTGAACGTACACAAGGGGGGAGGGGCATAGCCAGGTCAAGACCAATACCCCAGAACATTGAGTTATTGTTTATATGAGTCTCACATCCCCCAGCTCCCTGGCCCTGGAATCTAAAGTCTGTGCCTCTGTATTCTGGGCATCCGGAATTGTCTAGAAGGCCCAGCTGGGACCAGAATATAGACTTTCCTGTGATAAAGTACATTTACATTTCTTAGACACCGACCAATATTTCCAAGCCACCTTGGTCTCACCTCCCATGTAGCCCTGGATCCTCCTTGCTCAGGTGGCCTTCAGTCAGCTGTCAAGCTCGAGTTGGCTAGAGCCACCAGCAACCCCCCATTTCCCACTCCACTGCCAGCCTGTTGAGAGGGATGTCAGAGGCCCAGCTAAGGAAAAGGACAGGACATCGTATGACTGAGGCCCTCACTCTGAGGCATGGGAGACCCAATACCAGCTGGCACTGCTGTACCAGAATCCGCTGGAGGCGGCCAAATATTTGGACAGCCAGACTTGTGCCCCAGAGAAAATATGGAACACAGGCTACTGGCAATTTACGACTCATTGTAGACCCTGATAGGGAGCTAAAGGCAAGGTCGGTGTGGAGGAAGGGCACCATCTGAAGTCAGAAAGAGGAGGACAGGCGCCTAAGAAGGGGACAGAGAAAGATGAGGGAAAATTACACACACAGACACACAGACAAACAGACACACAAACAGACAGACAGACAGACAGACACAAACACCCACACACACACCCACACACACACACACACACACACACACACACACACACACGGACATTCCGAGGCCTCAGCGGTTCCTGAGAACAGAACCACAAACTCCCTCCATTCGGATTATATCTGACCTGTGAGAAGATGGCACTATCGTACTCAGTCCAACTGTAGACACAGCATTGAGCCTCTAACATATCTGGAATGTCTCATAACCCAGCATGGAATTTCCTACCATACACACTGCTATGTGGAAAACTCAGCCACCTCTTTGTGTATTGCTGGTCATGGGGCTTGAACTCTGGGCCAGGGCACTGACTTTCAGCTCTTCAGCTGAAGATGATGACTCTACCACTTGAGCTGCAGCGCCAGTTCTTCTTTTCTGGTGGTTCATTGGATATGAAGTATCACGAAGCTGGCCTTGAACCGTGGTCCCTACATCTCAGCTTTATGAGTAGCTAGGATGACAGTTGTGAGCCACCAGTAGCACCCTGCTTTAGCCACGTTCATATACCCAGAGGAAACCCAATTTTTCAGGCCACGAACTTCTTGCAAGCCTTGACTTCAAACTTTGACACTCAGCATCCAAATCCATCCTTCAATGGAGAGAATACAGGCACAACAATCTGATCTCTGCACCCATTCACCCATTAACTGCCTGCCAAAGGCCTCGTCCTCTTGAGTTCTTGGTAAGGTACTGCCCATTCTCCTGTGGTTTCAAACTGGGGAAAACTTGGGGAGTTCTTAGGAATGTCTGTACATTGAGCCCAGCACCTGGTCTCTCAACCACAGCACCCCCACACACACACCTCCACATTTTTGCAGGCAAAGATCTTTTACTTTCTTTCTTTTTTTGGTTGTGGGGCTTGAACTCTGGGCCTGGGTGCTGTCCCTGAGCTCTTCAGCTCAAGGCTTGAGCCACAGCACCCCTTCTGATTTTTTGGTGGTTTGTTGGAGATAATAGTCTCAGGGTCTTTCCTACCCAGGCTGGCTTTGAACTGTGATCCTCAGATCTCACCTCCTGAGTACCGAGGATGACAGTCATGAGCTACTGGCACCCGGCCAAAGATACTTTTTCATGCTTATCATCTTATTCTGAGATCTGAGGACTGCAGTTGGATGCCACCCTTGGCCACAAGTCCATGAGAATTTTTTATCTCCAATTAAACCCAAAAAAGCTAGAAGTAAAGCTCTGGTTCAAATATTAGAGTCCTATCTTGGCGCATAAAAGACAAGACACCCCCTAATTTTAAGCATTTCCTAGCAAAGATCCACCTAAGAAAGGGAAGCAGGTGGACACATGGGTGCTCAAAGCTCACACGCAATAATCAAGACTCTCAGAACAGATCCCTCCCTGCTATGATTCTCTAGATAATTTGTCCTACAACATGGCAGTCTTAAATGGAACTGACCATGCACCAAATTAGGATGTTCAAGTACAATCTCATACTGAGGATCCCCTGACATTATCAAAGACTCAGGATCTCTCAGAGTCCTGCCTCAACACTGGACAATATGGTGAGATCTAGTTATCCAAACACATAATATGGGAACCAAAGGGTTTCTTGGTCAAGTGACTGAGACTGGGGAGCTCTAATTCCCTCTCTCTTGGGAAGGTGAAAAAGGCTGATCTATCCCAGGAATGTACCTGAGCTTGAGTATTATCAAAAAAGCAACCCTGCTCAGAGCCCAGTGCCTCTGGTTTTCCCACCAGTCTCTACCCAGCCCTGCCCCACCTTCAGCCTGCCCTCTCTGAATCCCAAATCTGCCATCTAGATTAAAGACTGAGCCAGCAAAGAGACCCCCTTCTGCCACTGAGAATGGCAGTCACGGGGCCCTAGCACCTTCTAAATGAAGTCTCGGAACAACATGGGTCCCAACTCCCACCCTCATTCCCAGGCTGTCCTGTGCCAGTGGCATGCTTACCTCTGTCTCTCATGGAGGAATGAATACCAGGGAGGTCATCTTCAGATTGAGCCCGATTGAGCACTCGAAAGTCCCAGCCCCCAAGGATGTACTGCACAGGCATCCTGCAGTGAAAGACAGCCAGGTTGTCAACGGTGAAACCAAGGGGCCAGGACTTTTAATAGCAGTATGGCTGGATCAAAGGCTCTATCACTGGTAGTCCAGGTTGTCAGGTGAGATCATGGCTAAAATGTCCTGACACACCTGACCTGGGATCATCCTCCCTCTTCATCTTCCTAATTATCACTTGCCTCCCCCCTTCACACTCCCTCACCCCAATACTTCCCTAGCCCTTGGACACTTTCTTCTTATCTGATCAGAAAATAAACTCGTTGGGGCCAGGGATGATTGAAACCTGGTGACCCACCCTGATCCCTAGGGTCTACTGAGGCTGCTTTCCTCTGCAGTCGGTTGAGCACACAGCTCCTGGATGTTATGAACTTGCTGAAGGGTCAGTGGCTTGATCCTACATAACGGCTTTAATCTCTGAAACTATCCCCACAGAGATTGTGAATGGTTGACTCCCTTGATCCAGGGACTCCAAACCAAGTCTTGCATGTTCTCCCTTCTTCCTTCCTTTCCTCTTTATCTCCCTCTGTACTTCCCTCCTCTCTCTCTCTCTCTGTCTCTCTCTGATTCTCTCTCTGTCTCTTTCTCTGTCTCTGTCTGTCTGTCTGTCTGTCTGTCTGTCTGTCTGTCTCTCTCTCTCTCTCTCCCTCTCTCTGTCTTTCCTTTCTTTGTGTCAGTCATGGACCTTGAACTCAGAGCCTAGGTGCTATCCCTGAGCCTTTTTACTCAAGGCTAGCAGTCTATGGCTTGAGCCATACATCCACTTCTGGTGTTGTGTTTTTGGTAGTTAATTGAAGATAAGAGTCTTACAGGCTTTCGTGCCCGGGCCAAAAGCCTCCATCCTTGGATCTCAGCTTCCTAAGTAACTAGGATGACAGGCCTGAAGCACCAGCATCCAACTCAAACCAAGGTTTCTTCATGTTCTGTGGAAACAGTCCTGGAACTGTCTAAGAACTCTCAGAGCATGGTGCACACTGTATAGGTTTGTTGGATAAATAAATGAGCATCTGTCTATGACAATACTACAGAAAAGTCCCATCTGATTCAGGTAAGTATACCCTGTAATTATTCCTCTGACGAAGCCTGATGTAGCTGTCCCACAGTTCTCTCTCCTCCCTCTTCACACCCTCCTGGTGGCACCACACTTAAGTGTTTTGACTCCTAGGATGTGAGCCATGATGTACTCACTGGATTCTAGGGCTTCTAAGATGCCTATCTTCTCAAGGATCTCTGTCCAGCGGCTGACCAGCTCTGTGGCACTCAATTCCCCACTCAGGTATGAACGAGGTTGCCATGAGCTGAACGACTGGCTCAAGAGTCCTCCTCTCCTCCCCCTGGGGCCAGCCAGGATGGTCTGCCACATCCATCCCCCAAGTTTCATGTTGCAGACAAAGGATCTTTGAGGCAGCCTGGGGTCTCTGAATCTCCCAGAATCCAGTGCAGTTGCTGGGAATCGTCTCTGCTCACATCTGGCAGGCTGGGGATGTCAAGGTCACAATCTCTGCTCCCCAGGATGTCCCTGACTGAGGTGGTCACCCTAGAGAGAACTGGAGGATATTCAGCAGTTGCCAGAGAAAGGCAGTCAAGTCACAACGTTCAAAGCAAGAAATAATCTGGATTGGGAACTCTGCCTGTGCCACTTTGAATGTCATTGTTTGGCAGCTGAAATTGTCCATCCAAGGCATTAGTGGAAATTGCCAGCTTAAATAAAAAAATAACCCCTGGAAAATGTAGCATTTAAATTGTCCCAATCAAACTTAAAGGGTTCCAAAATCAGTGGTCCCATTTTGCTTCCAGACAGCCTACAGCAGGTTACAGAAACTGGCATTGATCGATCCCTGTCTGACTGCCATGTCCTGATACCAAGCGGGCTCCAGCAGGGGGAATGGACTTGCCTACCACTGTACAGCTTGAAACGTCCCAGACAGGACACAGATTGGAGTCTGCAGGACTCCAAGGAGGATTGACCACTGGTGCACTGCCCCAGGAGAGAATCCAAGCCACCAGTGGGGCCCCGGAGCCCTGGGCCTGGATGCCCACAGAGACCATAAACGCCCTAGGTAAGGTTCCCTCTCATCCTCGGTCATGGTGAAACATCTGCCATGTCACATTGTACGCCAGCCCCCCAAACCTCATAGCTTCACAGCCCCTGCCCTACCCTGTCCCCCATCTCCTTCCCTAATTATGTTTGGCAGACACATTCCCAACCCTTGAATTAGCTCCAACTATACACTGAGAGCAGAGTGTCTGTCTGGAAGAGTGTGGCTGTGGACACACTCACCTCACCAAATTTCTGGCCTGGGATAGAAGGACAGGTGTCAACTTGAGTTCACACAGGTCTCCTAGGGGAGGGACACGCAGACCCAACAGCTACTGTGGGCTACAGGAAAGGGGGAAAAGAGAGGTGGAAAGGGGAGGAAAGGAATGTCTACTGAAATCTTCCATAAAAGAGCCACGAAACTGTGAAGGAGAAAACAAAAATTGTGGCTGGGCTCATACTTGGTATTGATAAAGAAAGAACAACATGTACATACACACAGAGAAATAAAATGCTTTTGCTGTTTTTAGACATGATCACACACACACATACACACACACACACACACACACACACACACACACAAATCCAGAACAGTGACAGAAGTGTCTTCCATGCAGCACCTGCAATTTGCCAAATGATCACTCACCTGAGCACAGTCAGGCTGTACAAGGAGAAAGATGATCACTCTCTCTCTCTCTCTCTCTCTCTCTCTCTCTCTCTCTCTCTCTCTCTCTCTCTCTCTCTCATACCCACACACACACACACACACAGAGACTCAGAGTAGTGCCTCTCTTAAGTTTGTTGGTTACTCATCTGGGACAATGTACAGCTGGAGCATTCAGGTTCCCATTCCCCATTCCCTTTTCAGAACCAAGGGTTCCCACCCAAAGGGAGCACCAGTGTAATGACACAGCACCACCATGTCTCTCGCCTTCTCCAGGGCCAAACCCTTCCCCTTGGGAAAAACCAGCCTTAAATCCCCATTCACCAAAACCCTAAGCCAGGACGTTGGGTGAAGGAATCCCCAGACAGGTGGCTCCTCAGAGCCAGGACTAAAACAAGAAAGGGATCATGAGGTTCCCCAAGGGGGTGTCTGACCTGGGGTGAGTGTGGTGTTGAGGAAATGGATGGGGTTCTAAAGGCTTACATACATGGACAGACTCCCTACTTCCAGCCTAGATGCTTCTGGGTGACTGGGTGGATTCTTGGAGGGACAAGGAGAACAGATGGACCAGCAGCACCAGCAGATGCTGGCAGAGCTGGGAAATGTGACCAACCTGTGAGTACTGTTGACAGCTGGGGTGGGGGTGGGGGGACAGGCCAGGTGTATGTGTGTCAGAGGGAGTGTGATCCTCCCAGATATTCATCTTTCATCTGACCCCCAGTGCTCTCACCTCCCTAGTGAGATTTTCCAATACCCTCCTCAGGTGAGAGGGTGACTGAGAACAGAGGACAAGGACTCACATAGCAAGGGGTCCCTATCTTCTGCATCCAACACCCACCACCCCCAGGAAAAAGGAAAAGACCCAAGAAGCCAGGTGTGGAGTTGCTGCTCCCCACCTATTTATAAAGCCACCAAGTTCCCACCTAGGAGAGGAAAGGTGAACACGTGGGGCTCTGTGGTTCCCACTGCTCCAGGCCAGGGACTTGGTGATGCCTCCTTCTCACCCAACCCTGCATCTCCCAATTTCCTGGGACACTGACACTAGGGATGGGGGTGGGATCCTTGGGTCGACACCCACTCCCCCACCCCCCACTCCTGGGGAGCATTTGTGGCAGAGCCAGGGCTGGCCCCTGGCACTGGTGAGGCAAGGTTGGGATGTGAGAAGGGAAGCGGGAGTCACGGGTCTGGGTTGGGGTGGGGAAGGGGGGTTTGGGAGAGATCACGAGGTGCAGGCTCATGGGACGGCCACTCATGTGTGCTCCTGGGAGATGCTATAGGCTGTCATTCTGGGTGCAGTGGGCAGCAATGGCAGCATCATGGCAGAGGATGGGGGGAGCCAGGACGTGGACAGGGCCACAAGCTGGCCAGGGGCACATCACTGGATGACTCTGAGAGGCGCTGCAGGTCTGAGCCAGCAGCCCATGTTTGAAACGTGTTGCCATGGGGAGGGCAGGAAAGGGGGCCAGGACAGGGGCAAGCAGGTGGCAGGGCTTAGCCCGCCCCTGGCCCAGCTGAGCTTCTGGCATTGGAATCTCAGACTCAGGGCCTACTTGGCCTCTGAGCCTCCCAGGGCCTGTGGGAGGGATGTGCCTGCTGTGCTGGCTTTGTGTGCTTTGTGCTCCTGGCCCAGACCCGTGATCCTACAGCAGCAGAAGCCAGCCATTGATGCCGCCTCCCCTGGTGCTTGTGCCTGCTCTTCTCTCTGCTGTCTCTGTCCCCCACTTCTCTCCCGGGCTGCTCCACCCATGCTGCACAAGTGTGCCACAGCCCCCATGTGCCTCTGACTGCAGCAGATATGTGCCCCCTCAGCCACGTCCTGTCCTCTCCTCAGTCACACCCCCTCCCCACTCGACCATGCCCCCCATCCCTGACCTTGTGGTGCCCTGACTGCCCTAAGGCTATCAGGCCATGGAAGAAGCAGCCTCACCTCTGCTCAGGGCTTCCTCCCAACCCCAGCAGATGCCCATGGCATCGAACCCCTCTCTCAGCCCAATGGCTGGGAGAGACTCTTCTCCATCCATCCTACACACTAAGCAGGTGCACGGTTACCCTCTGTTAGTGTGTGTGTGTGTGTGTGTGTGTGTGTGATTTTCAGGAATGCCTACCTCTCAAGGACTCAGAACATAGCACCCTTTTGTATGACAGCATACAGTATACTTTAAAAAATATAGCAGAAAGAAACCTGTGTAATGGACTCAGCACAATGCGCCTTTTGAAGGACTCAGCCCATAACAACCTTTGGGATCCTCATGGTAATCTAATGACCAATAAAATTAGACATGCCATTATGACATCACCAAGCTTAAATATCATAGAATTATGACAGCATATGTCATAGTGAAATTATAGATATATTGTGAATGCCTATTTTGTGATTTCGTTCTCTTTCAAGCAAGCAATATTGGTGGATATCAGAAATCCATTGTAACCTCAAAGCCATTGTGACATGAAAATCTTTTTGTGACATCACAGTGCCATTGTGATATCATTAACCTGTTGTGACAACACAAACCTGTCCTGTCCATTGTGACCTCCTCACCAGTGTGACATCACAAAGACATTGTGTTATCACATTGCTGTTGTGACATTACAATCACCCTGAGACCTCCCAAACCCATTATGACATCTTTAGCACCTTTGAAAAAACACATGGCCTTTGTGACACCACAGTCCCTTTGTTTATCCATTGTGAAATGTCAATTGAGACCAGATATGCCATTGTGATATCACAAATCATTTAGAATATAATCATAGGTGTGACATCACATTGTCATTATGACATCATATTAACATTAGGAATGCCTGTTATGTGATTTCATTATATTTCAAATGTGGCATATGGGTTCATATCAAAAACACATTTTGACTTCATAACCATTGTGACATCACAATCCCTTTGTGACAAAACATTGCCATTGTGATATCTTTAAACAACTGTGACAACTCAAACATATCCTGTCCTAGTAAGTTTTGTGAAATGGTGCCACTGTGTTATATTAGGCCCATTGAGAGCTCATTCTATTTTTGACCTCATATTATTTCAGTTATGACATTAAATATTAATAATGTATTGTGACATCATGAGTATTGTGACATCACACTGCTAGATGTAATGACCATTGTGTCACATTGTCACATCACAAATCTATTCGACTTCATCACATTTGTGCTAACATATGCCTTTGGAATCCTCACAATCCCATTCTAAACTCATATACTCATTGTGAGTTATTGACAATTGAGGTGTCGAATGCCATTGTCACATCACCAATCTACTGTGACATCATAAAACTATTTTGAACTCATCACTATTATGGCATCACTAACGAATTGTGATTATAACAACACTCTTATGACATTATAATTTGACATCATATTGCAATTGTGATATTACTGTACCATCATGCTTTCACAAACCTATTATGACCTCATCACATCTTAGAAAATGCACGGCCTTTGGGACATCAAGCTCCTTCTCTGAACTTGTATCATTATGAACTTGTAACAATTGAAATTTGAAATAAGGTGTGATATTATAAACTAGTTTGACATCACTTACGCATTTTTATATCATTAACACTTTGACAAATGAAACCAGTTAGGAACCTTAGCACTTTTAACAAAAAACATGGCCTTTGTGTCATCACAGTTCATTTGTGTTTGTCATTGTGACTTCATTCTCATATCCTCATTATAAACTAATGGCAGTTAAGATCTGACATGCCATTGTGACATCACAAACCCTTTGTGACATCATCAGACTGTCGTTATGATATCATCAGCTCATTGTGACATCACCAAGCTACAGTGACATCACAGCATTATGACATCTCATTGCCATTTTGCTGTCTTAGACACATTGTGAATGTATATCCTGTGATTTCATTCTATTTCAAATGTGGCATATCAGTTGATATCAGAAACACATTGTGACCTCATAACCATTGTAACATTATAAACCCTGTGGGACGGCATAACCATTGTGACAACATATTGTTATCACATCTTTAGCTTATGGTGACAACACAAAATGAAAATGACATTATAGCATTTACCATTATGTCATTGTGACATCATAGTCACATTATGAATGCCAAATCTGTGATTTCATTGTATTTGAAATGTGGCATGTGGGTTGATATCAGAAACTCATTGTGATGTCATAACCATTGTCACATCAGAATCCCTTTGTGACATCAATTGGGCAATGTGACATCACAATACCAATATGATGCTACTAAGGCACCATGATATCACAATGGTTATGAACTCACAATGGGTTTCTGATATCAACCGACATGCCACATTAGAAATAGAATCAAATAACATAATAGGCAAACACAACATGTCTATGATATCAGAATGACAATGAGATGATACAATGCTATGATGTCATTGTAATTTTACATGTCAAAATGAGCTGATGGTGTCATAATGGCAACATGATGTCACAATTATGATAATGTCAGAAAGGATTTTTTTATGTTTAAATGGTATGTCTGATGTCAGTTGTCATTAGTTCCCCATGAGGATATGGACCCAAAAATCTTCTGTGACGTCACAGGGGCCATGTGTGTTTTCAAAGGTGGTAAGAGGTCATAATAGATTTCAAAGGGCACAATGTGTCCATAATGTCACAATGAAAATGAGATGTCCCATTGGGTTTTTGATGTCACAATGGTGATGAGGTCACAATGGTTCTGTGATGTCACAGATTGTAATATCAGAATGATACATCCAATTTCAATTACTCATAATTCAATATGAGGATACTGGGTGATAGAAGAAGCTTTATAGTATGTGGTCATACTATGTGAAAACCCAATGGAGCAGTGATTTCACAATGACAATGTGATGTCTCAACATCATGTTATAATAATATTTTGATGTCACAATTGGTGATGCCATACTGATGAGGAGGTCTCAATAGATTTGAGATGTACCAAGGGGTTGATGATGTCACAATGGCATGTGGGATCTCAATTGTCATTAACTCACCATGAGTTTATGAGTTTGGGAAGGGATTCTGATATCACCAAAATATATGTAGTCAAGAAGGTGAAGAACTAAAAGGTGTGAGATGTCACAAAGTGACACAATGGTTATGATGTCCAGTGGTGTGATATCATGATGTTACATTGGATTTTAGATATCTCATGTCATATTTGAAATATGAAGTCGAACACAGATTTTTAACTCACAAAGGGCTTAAGATATCACAATGGCATTTCACAAAGTTATGAGGACAGGAGAGGTATTTGATGTCACAGTGGGTTAATGATATAACGAAGGCAAAGTGTTGTGACAAAGAGATTTAGATGTCACAAAGGTTATGAGTTCACAATGGTTTCCTGATATCAACCCACATGGCACATTTGAAATTGAATGAAATCAAAGAATAGGCATTCACAATGGGTCTATGACATTAAAGTGACAACGTGATGTCAAGGCAGCAATGTTTGATAGGATATGTACCCATTACCTTACTCATGTAAGGTAACTGTAATCACTCTGTACACTACACTTACAATAAAAAACGTACAGAAGAAAAGAGGAGAAAAAAATGGTATGGTGTCATTGCCATTTGGTGTTGTCACAATGAGATGATGGTGTCATGATGACAATATGATTTCACAGTCATGATTATTGCACAAAGTATTTGTGACCCTACAATGCTATGTGTGATCACAATTTTCATTAGTTCACTATGAGGATATGGCTACACAAAGGTTCTTTGATGACACAGAGGTCATGGGTATTTTAAAGGTGCTAAGAGTTCACAATTGCTTTGTGATGTCACAATGTGATTGTGAAGGCACAACAGCAATGCGATATCACAATGGGTTTGTGATGTCACAGTGATGATGAGGTCACAATGAGTTTGTGATGTCACTATGAGTTTGTATTATTACAATGACATGTCCAATTTCAATGTCTACTAGTTCAAAATGAGGATACAATTTCAAAGAAAGAATCTGAAGCTCCAAAGACCATGAACTTTTACTCATAACGTGTGATATGCTGCCATTAGGATATTTTAGGCCTTTAGTAAGCTTATATTCTGTTTTCAAACGCATAATTCAGGCATGGTATCTGATATCAGAAATTGACTCTGACAATATGAACATTGTGACATCACATTGATAGACATCAAGAACATGGTGACACATTGTGAACTCACAAATCTGTTAGGACTTCATCACCTTTGTCTCAACACATGACTTTGGAGACAACAAAATCCTTTTGTAAACTCATATCTTCATTGTGCATTAAAGACATTTGCGACCCGGCATGCCATTGTGATATTTCCAAACAATTGTGACAGCACAAACCTATTATAGTAGAAACACATTTTGATCTAATAGCCATTGTGGTAGCACAATCCCTTTGTGACCCCACACTTCCAAAGTGATATCACTAACCCACTGTGAAATTCCAATCCTCTCATACCCAAGCCAGGTATGAAATGTGATACCCGAATCCAGTGTGACATCTAGATCATGGTGACATCACACTGATAGATGTTATGAGCATTTTGTTACATTCTGACAACACACACCTGTTAGGACTTCATCATTTTTGAGACAACTCATGCCTTTGGAGACATCACAGTCCCTTTGTGAGCCCATATACTCATTGTGAGTGGACAATTGAGATCACATGTGTCATTTTGATGTCACTAACCCATTGTGACATCACACACCTCTTGTAAACTCATCACCAGTATGGCATCACCAATTGTGGTAACAAAATTTTATTAAGTCATCATATTGCAACATCCCATTGCCATAGTGATATCACTGTTCCAATGTTTTTTCAAAAACCTAGAATGTCCTCATAGCATTTTAGAAAATTCATGGCCTTTTATATTTCAGTCTTCTTCTGTGAACTCATATCCTCATTGTGAAATAGTAGCAACTGAAATTGGACATGTGAGTATGAGATGTTACTTCACAAAACGTTGATTTCATCACCAATGTGACATCACAAACCCATTGTAAGCTTTCATTGCCATTTGATATCACTATCACATTGTGACATTCCAAACCTATTTGGACCTCTCAGCACATTTGAAAAAACACATGGCCTTTGTGACATCACAGTCCCTTTGTGTAACTATACCCTGATTATGAACTCTTTGTGACATCACCAGTGTGACATAACATTCTCATTATGACAGGATCAACTACTTTTGACATCACAAAACTACTACAAGATAGCATTATGAGATCACATTGTCATTGTGATGTTATAGACAGATTGTGAATGCCTGTTTTTAATTTTTTTTTGTCTGTCGCCGAGCTTGAACTCTGGGCTTAGGTTCTGTCCCTGCTCTTCAGCTCAAGGCAAGCACTCTATCGCTTCAGCCACAGCACCACTTCTGGTTTTCTAATGGTTTTATTGGAGATAGTCTCATGGACTTTCCTGCCTGAGGTGGCTTTGAAGTGCAATCCTTAGATCTCAGCCTCCTGAGTAGCTTGGATTACAGTCGTGAGCTACTGGCACCCGGCTTTTTCATTCTTTTTCAAATTTGACGTGTGTTGATATCAGAAACATAATGTGACTTCATAACCATTGTAACATCATAAATAAGCAGTGACATCAAATTGTCATTATGACACCTTCAGCTCATTGTGACATCACCAAACAACAATGGCATCATAGCATGATAAATCACAATGACATTGTTACATCATAGTCATAACAATGTGAAGGCCTATTCTGTGAATTCATTCTATTTCAGAAATCCATTTTGATGATATAACCATTGTGATATCACAATCTTTTGTGACATCATTAATCTGTTGTGCCATCACAAACCAGTCCTTATAAGTTTTGTGACATGCTGCCATTGTCATATGTTAATCCCTTTGTGAGCTCATAATCTGTTTTCAATCTCATATTTCTGGTATGACATGTGATATCAGAAATCCCCTGTGACATCATACTGCCAGATATCATGAGTATTGTGTCACATTGTGACATCACAAACCTGTTAGAACGGCATCACATTTGTGACAACACATGCCTTTGGAGACATTACAGTCCCTTTTTGAAATCATATATTCATTGGCAATTAATGACAGTTGAGATCTGCCATGCCACTCTGACATCATGAACCCTTTGTGACATCACAAACTTATTGTGACCTCATCACGAGAATGTGGTATCAAAGCATTATTTTGACATGATATTGTGGTATTGCCATGATATCATTGTCCCATTGTGTTTTTACAAACCTGTATGGCCACATCACATCTTAGAAAATTCATGGCCTTTGAGATTTCAAGCTCTTTCTGTGAACTCGTGTACTTATAACTTCTAAGGCCAAGAGACAAACCATCAAGTCACACTTAATATAATAAACCAATTTACACTAGAAAGGGGACTGTGATTACCTTATCCTGGAATGGATACCCAGGTCCAAGAGCAGCCTTGACCACCAAACCTCAGACCTTCAATGGGCAGCCCCACCCTTTCTTAATTGGTCTGCAAACCACCAGCCAAAAAATTATGATCTCCAAAGCTCAAAACCTCAATGGGAAAGGCTTTTTACTTTTCCATTCCTCCCTCCTTTGCTACAGACTTGTCCTTCCTTCCTGGTCTTTCCCTATTTCCCTTCCACCACTTCCTTCAGGCCTGTCCAGTCTCCACAGGCCTGCCCTACTCTGCCCCAGTGACCACTTGCCAACTTTCTGTTTTCCCTCAACTTCCTCTCTTCTCAAGTTTTTCCCTTCCTGCTGTCTCACCACTTTCTTCCATTTGGGTAGCTCTCATTTTTATATCCCCTTCCAATGCTCTGAAAATGCAACTTATATATAGGTTGTATCCCTCCTCACTCCAATGTGTCTCCTGCCTAAGAGTTTTCAACCGTCACTTCCCAAACTGCCCAATGTTCAATTACTTCTTGACAGCTCACCATGTGAGGCTTGACACCTCCACCTTTGGCGGTATTCCCCACACTCTCCGGTGGGCCAGGCCAAGCATTTACAATGATTACTGACTCCCACAGATAATTCAGGCCTCACTGGTTATTACAGTATCCTCATAGTGAATTAGAAGAAATTGAAATTGTATATGTCATTGTTATATTACTTGATGAGACATCACTAACCCATTGTGACCTCATCACCGTGGTGAAATCACAAACTCATTGTGATATCACATTGCCATTGTGTCACCATGCTCACATTGTGACATCCCAATCCTATTATGACCTCAGAAGCTTTGAAAGAAAACATGGCCTTTGTGTCATCACAGGACCTTTGTGTACCCAAATCCTCATTTTGAGCTAATGACAATTGAGATCAGACATGCCATTTTAACATCTCAAAACCTTTGTGACATCATCACCAGTGTAACATCACATTGTCTTTATGACAACATCAGCCCATCGTGACATCATAAAACAACAATGACATTATAGAATTATGACATTAAATGGTCATTGTGATGTCACAGATACAATGGAATGTCTATTCTGTGATTTCATTCTATTTCAAATGTCGCAGGTGTGTTGATATCAGAAATAGATTGTGAACACATAACCATTATGGCATCACAATATCTTGATGACACTATATTGCCATTATGATATCACTAACCCACTGTTTCTCCTATCCTCATATATATTTTGACATGCTGCCAGTGTGATCTCTGGCTTCTTTAAGCTCATAAATTGTTTAACTCATAATACTTCAGGTATGACCTATGATATCAGAAATCCACTGTGACATCATGACCACTGTGACATCACACTGCCAGATGTCATGACCACTGAGTCACATTGTGACATCACAAATCTATTAATACTCCTTCCATTTGTGCCAACATATGCCTTTGGATACATTAATCCTTGTGAACTTATATATTTATTGTTAATTAGAGACCTGGCATGAGATTGTGACATCAACATCCCATTGTGAAATCACAAATCTATGTAGCCTCATCAGCTGTATGGCATTACCAATTATTTGTGACTTCAAAACAATACTAACTCATGTAATGGTAACATCACATTGCCAATGGGATATCTCTGTCCCATTGCATTTTCACCAATGTATTATGTCCGCATAATATTTTACAAAACCCATAGCCTTTCTGACTTCTAGCTCTTTATGTAAACTCGTACTCTTCATTGTGATCTAGTAGAGTGAAATTAGATATGTAATGGTGATATTACAAATTCATTGTGACATCACTATCCAAGTGTGACTTTATCACCACTGTGACATCACAAACCCATTGTGAAATCACATTTCCACAGTGATATCATGATCACCTTGTGATATCCCAAATCTGTTCTTAGGATCTTTGAAAAAGGACAACTGACAGCAGTCATGCCATTGTACCATTACAAACGCTTTGTGACATCATCTCCACAGTGAGATCACATTGTTGTTAGGATACCATCAGCCCATTGTGATATCCCAAAATGGCAATGACATCATAGCATTATGACATCACATATTCATTGTGAGGTCCTAGAGACAATGTGATTGCCTATTCTGTGATTTCATTCTATCTCAAATGTGGCATATAGTTTGATTTCAGAAACCCATTGTGACCACATCACCGTTATGACATTACAATCACTTTGTGACCTCATATTGACATTGTGATATCATTAATGCAATGTAACATCACAAATCTGTCTTGTCCTCATAAATTTTGTAACAAGCTACTACCTTGACCTGGGCTGGATGCCCAGAGCTCAATGCAGCCTCAACCATTAACCCTCAGAACTCCACAGAGCAGCCCAGGCATTTGTTAACTGGTCTTCAAACAACCAACCCCAAAAATAATGATCTCCAAAGCTCCACATTTCAAAGGACAAGGCTTTTTCTTATCTCTTCATCCTCCTTCACTACAGACCTGTCCTTCATTTCAGGTCTTATTTTTTTCCTTCCACTATTCCCTTCTTCTCTTCAACCTGTTCTACTCTTGACAGACCTGCCCTGTCCTATCCAGGTGGCCAGGTGCCATCCTTCAGCTCCTGCTCTCCCTCAATTTCCTCTCCTCCCAGGTCTTTACCCTCTTGCAGTCTCATCACTTCTTTCCTTCCAGGCCTTTCCCCTTTTTCTGTCCCCTTCTGTTGCTCTGAACATGCAGCCTATATATAGGCTGTACCCTTCCCCCACTGCAATATGTTTCCTACATAACAGTTTTCAATCATCACTTCCCAAATGTCCATACCCAATCACTTCTTGGCAGCTCACCATGTGGGGCTTGACATCCTATCTCCTTCAACAGCATATCCTGCCCCTTTCAGTGGCATACACCCCTCTCTTTGGTGGTCCAGACCAAGAGGCCATGATGACAATCTGTTCCCCTGGATTATACGGGCACTGATGGTTATTACAGTGTCCTCATGGTGAACTAGGAGCAATTGAAATTGGACAAATAATTGTGATATTCCAAACTCATGACATAACTAACCCATTGTGACATCACATTGATATTTTTAACACCAGGATCACATTGTTACATCCCAAATCTATTATGATCTCTTATACATTTTGAAAAAATACATAGCTTTGTGACATCGCATTCCCTTTGTGTACTCAAATCTCCACTGTGAAATATTGACAATTGAGAATCACACATGACATTTTAACATCAAAAACAGTTTGTGAGCGTATCACAATTGTGACATCACATTGTCATTTTGACACCATCTGCTCATTGTAAAATCACAAAACTAAAATATGGTAGATTTATAACTTCACATTTTCATGTGACATCATAGACATATTATGAATGCCTTTTCTGTGATTTCATTCTATTTAAAATGTGGCCTATAGGTTGATATCATGAGCAAATCAAGAACTCCTAACCATTGTGACATCAAAATCCCTTTGTACATCACTTTTCCATTTTGATATCTCTAACACACTGTGACATCACAAACCCATCCTGTCATCATAACTTTTGTGACATGCTGCAATTCTAATACCTTTGGCTTTTTTGTCCTCATAATCTGTTGTCGACCTCATTAGATTTCACATATGACCCTTGATATCACAAATTCCCAGTGACATCATGACTATGGTGATATCACACTGCCAGATTTCATAACCATTGTGTCAAATTTTAACATCACAAACCTTTTAGGATTTCAATATATTTATGACAACACATACTTTTGGAGAAACCACAGACCCTTTGTGAACTCCTATACTTATTGTAAGTTGAAGACAATTGGCAACTATCATGTCATTGTGACATGCCCAACACATTGTAACATCACCAATCTTTTGTGACCTCATAACCAATTGTGACAACAACACAATATTTTGACATGATGTAGTGAGTTGACATTGCCATGATGATATATGTCCCATTGTGTATTCACAAACCTAATATGACCTCATAACTTTTTAAAAAATTCATGTCCATTAGGACTTCAAGATCCTTCTGTGAACTTGTATGCATATTGTGAAATACTAGCAATTGAAAGTGGACCTGTGTTTGAGATATTACAAAATCATTGTGACATCAAAAACCCTTGGTGACCTCATCACAACAGTGTATCATAAAGCTATCATGACCCTGAAGTACCTTTGAAAATACACATGGCATTTGTGACATCACAGTCCCTTTGTATGCCCTCATTGTGAACACATGACAATGGAATTCATATATGCCATTGTAACATCACCATTTGTGACCCCATCACAAGTGAGACAACAAATATTCATTATGACACCATTATGTCTTTGCAACATCACAAATTTATAATGACCTCATAGCATTATGAAATTATATTGTCATTGCGATGTTATAGACACATTGTAAATGCTTATTCTCTTAGTTCATTCTATTTCAAATATGGCATGTGGATTTGAAAGACCCTAGTCCCCTAGGATACTTTCGTCAATGGGAGGGCGCCCCAGAAAACTCAGACTCCAGGCCGGGAGATGCAATAAGCAAGAGGAGTTTATTTGACGTTTGCGCAAACAGACTCTCTGTCCTGAGCAGACAGGGAGCCTCGAGCAGAGATTAAAGGCTAATTTAAAGGCAAAAACCAGAAGATTAACGCATAACACAAAGCATCCCATGATTGGTCCATTTAAAGGTCACCATATACACCAACAATCACTTTGCCACGCGGGAAATTTTGTAACACTCTTTGTAAAATGACTGGCCCATGGTTGGTTTAAGGCGGGGGGGGGGTTACATGGTTACAGGCCTATGATTGGTTGACATTTGGCTTAGCTTGTGGTCTTGCCAGGTGGTCATTATCTCAAGGTCCTGTCTGGGGAATTTCTAAATGGGAACTGAGGAACACGTACTGTCTGTTTTTTTTTCTACGACTACTGACCTTGTCCTGGGGCCGGCATCTGGTCCCTGAAACTTCTTAACTCATTTCTGGGAAGGGAAGGGTCAATGCTAGTGTAAGCAAGTTTACAGAAGCAGAATCAGCAGTTAGCAAGTTAGTAATGGTAATGGTCAATTTTTAATCTTTCAGATTGGTATGAGAAAACCATTATGATCTCATAAATATATGGCATCACAATCACTTTGGGACATCACAGTGCCATGGTGATATCAATAACACACTGTGATATCACAAACCTTCCCTGTCCTCATAAGTCTTGTGATGTGCTGCAATTGTGATGTCTTAGGCCCTTTACGAGCTCATAATCTGTTTTCAACCTTATAATATTTGTTATGATATGTGATATCAGAAATCCACTGTGACATCCTGACAATTGTGACATCATACTGACAGATATGCACATTGCGTCACACTGTGATATCATATTCCTCCTAGGACGTCATCACATTTGTGACAACACATGCCTTTGAAGATACCACAGTCCATTTGTGAACTCATATTCTCTGTAATTTCATGACAAATGAGATCCTTTATGCCATTTGGATATCACCAACAAATTGTGACATCATAGACCTACTGTGACCCCTTACCTGTATGGCATCACCAACTAATTGTGACATCAAAACCTTTTGTGATGTCACGTGACACGATGATCATGACATCTGTCAGTGTGATGTCACATGGTCATAATGTTAGTGGATTTCTGGTATCTCATGTCATACATGAAATATGAGGTTGAAAACAAATTATGAGGGCAAAAAGGTCTAAGATATCACAATGTTAGCATGTCACAAAAGTTATGAGGACAGGAGAGTTTTGTGATGTCACATTGTGTTAGTGATATCACAATGGCACTGCGATATCACAAAGTGATTATGATGTCAAACAGATTGTGTAAGCAAAAACATGTGTTTCTGATATCAACTCTCATGCCACATTTGAAATACAATGAAATCACAGAATAGGCATTCACAATGTGTCTTTGATGTCACAATGAGAATTGTTGTCATAATGCGATTATGTCATTGAGTTTGGTGATGTCACAATGAGCTAATGCTCTCATAATGAAAATGTGATGTCACACTTGAGTATGTCACAAATACTTTTTGATGTTATAATGGCATGTCTGATCTCAATTGTCATTGGTTAACAACAAGGATATGGGTACACAAAGGGACTATAATGTTTAAAAAGGCATGTGATTTTTCAAAGGAGCTAAGAGGTCATAATAAATTTGAGATGTCACAATGCAATCATGATGTCACAATGAAAATATTGTCACAATGGTTTGTGATGTCGTGCTATGATGATGTCAAATTGGGTTTGTGATGTCATAATGAGTTTGTGATATCACAATCAAATTTCCAATTTCAATTGCAACTAATTCACAAGGAGGATACTGTAATAATCATCAGGGCCACGATAATCTATAGGGTCCGATAATCAGCCAGGCACCATCTCCTGGCCAGCTGGAGAGGACAAAGTATGCCACCAAAGAAGGTGGGGGCATTCTGTGGGAGGGGCTGGTGCATTATTCCCCACCTGTTGATCTATTAAGAAGTTTCTGATGTGACAGTTGAAAACTGTTAGGCAGTTGGAGTGGAGGAGGTGTACAGATTTTTTACAGGCTAATTGATCAGAGCAATCGAAGGAAAGAGAAAAAGGGAAAAGTCCTGGAAGGAAGGAAGTGGTGTGATAGCAGAAGGGGAAAGACCTGGGAGGAGAGGAAGTTGAGAGGGGGCAGGAGGTGAAGGATGGCAACTGACGACCCAGGCAAAGCAGTTCAGGCCTTTGGAGAGTGGAGAGGTCTAAAGAGAAGAAGGAACTGTTAGAAGGGAAAAATGGAAAGACCTCAAAGGAAGTATAGTTCTGTAGCGAAGGAGAGACCAAGGGAAGGGGGAAAAAAGGCTTTCCTTTTGATGTTTGGAACTTGGGATATCATAATTTTGGGGGTTGGTGGTTTGGAGAACATTTATTATATGTGTCTCAATGGATTCTCTTCAACTATAGAGTTCCTAATTTTCAGAGACCTCATTGAGATCATCCATTTGAATGGCATCAGGCCCAGGGAAATATCCCCATAGGTGAGAGTGTCAACCCTATGGGTTGAGAGTCTACCTCAAGTTTTTGTCTCTGGAGGACCAACAAGGACAAAAGTCATTTAGACTCCACTAGAGATGTGTCTGTGCAAGCTTGTCAGCCAGTTTTGGGGACCCCTTCTGGAGGTCATTTATGGCATCCTTGGGAAGCCATCTGGGAACTCCTTGAGAGTTCATGTAGGGTTTCTTTGGGAAGCCATCTGGAACATTATCAAGAGTACATCTGCGAATTCCTTGAGAAGCCATCTGAGACCTACCCTGGAGGTCATTTGGGGCCTTCTCCAGGGGCCATATTGGATTTTATCCAGAGGTCATCTGGTGCTTCCTCAGGAGGCCTCATGAGACTTCTTCAAAAATAGTCATTGGGTCTTCCTTAAGAGGCAATCTAGGACCACCTCCTGAGGTCATCTGGAACTTCTTTGGGAGGTCATCTCGGGTTACCTTGATGAGAAATGTATGACCATCTTCGAACATCATGTGGGACTTCCTTGAGAAGCCATATAGGATCATCTCTGGAGGTCATCTGTGCCTTTCTCAAGAGAGTTATCTGGAAACTTCTCTGGAGTTTATATGTTGCCTCCTTAAGTGGCCAATTGGGAGCTACTTGAGAGGTAATCTCAGCTTCCTTGAGAGGACATCTGGGACTTCCTTTGGAGGTCATCAGACACTATCTTGGGGAGCAATTTTGAACTTCCATGAGAGGTTATCTCGAGCCTCCTACGGAGGACATATGTGACATCCACCAGAGGTCATCTGCGGCCTTCTCATGAGGCAATCTGGGACATTCTCTCTGTCATCTGGGACCTCCTGTAGAGGTCAACATTGAGAGGTGTGGGACATGTAAGTTAAGTGTCTGTGACTATTGGTCTGTGTGTGTATGCTGATAGTTCTAGCTGTGTCCTGTATGCACCTCAGTTTACTCTTTTTCTCAGGATGGGGGAACAAGGCCTAAACTTACCATATCCAAAAAATATTCTCCCCCAGTGTTATAGAGTCCCTCAGAGGAAGATTCATTGATGTACTCTCTCTCCTGTTCTTTGCCATCAGCACCTCTAATGTTAAGTCTTCCCATACCAAAAGTGGTTACTTGTACCAGCCTGAGGTGGTACAATGTGGTAAGTTACCCTTATTACCCTTGAGATAGGGGCATGGAGGAGATGGTGGTCAAGCCCCTTTTTTAATATATGTTCCCTTTACAAGTAGTGACCTGTATAACTGGAAACAGAAAACTGTATCATTTTCAGAAAAAAGACAGGGGCTCATTATTTCATTAGAGACAGTAATTTTCACACACAAGTACATCTGGGATGAGTGTCAGCAAATTTTACCAGTGCTTTTCTCCTGGTAGAAAAGGGAGTGAATCCTGCTCGGTGACTTGAAAGTTGTCCTTGGACCAGAGAGTATCCCCACTATTGAACCAGACCATTTGGAGCAAGTCCTTCCACATACTTACCCAAGCAGAGACTAACGGTGATTGAAGTATGGAAGTGCTTACCTATTATTGACAGGTTCGATTGGCAGGGATACCACAGTGGCTAGAAAGCCAAGTCATCAATCTAAGGTGAGTGAGATGGTACAGTTCCCCAGTGAGTACCCAAATGCTCTTCTGAAATTTCTCCCAGAAGTCTATAGGACTTATAGGACTATAGATCTTGAAGCCCTGGAGAATCAAAGAGCCCTAAATATGGACTTTGTTACCCAGTCAGCACCAGATATTAGAAGAAAGCTTCACAAGTTAGAAGGTTTTGAAAGAAAGGTGTATTCTAAGTTGGAAGTGGTTGCCCAGTAGGTGTTTGATAACAGAGATACCCTGGAAAAAAAGCCTCTAAGAAAGGGGGTTGAGTTTTGATAGGAGCACCAGAATAGGGATCAAGAAACCCTTGGCAAAGACAGTACAATTCATTTGCAAGTGGCAGTAGGGAACCTCTAGGACTAGATCAGTGTCCTTATTGCAAGCAAAATGGACATTGGGAAAAGGAATGTCCAAGGAGGAGAAAGATAGAAAATGACAGGTTATGCAATCACATTAACCACCTGGAAAATGTGTTCATATCTCGAGAGTAACATGCAAAGGAGCTTGGGGCTCTGAATTCCAATTGTGTTCAATTTAAAATCAGCCCACTGAACTTAAGAAGAAATGAGGCAAAGAAAAATTCACACACTTCTACCTCAAAACACAGGCTTATAAAAGACTGAATCTCCAATATGTGCCAGTCCAAACCCACCAAGAGTTTAAAAGCACTGGACACTGGAGAAAACAAATAGAATAATTTGACGTGAAGAAAAGATTTGAAGATATAAACTTTGAGAGTCAAAAATGAGAAGAAAATCCTCAAAAGGAACCTAGAAAACACACAAAATCAAATGAAATTCAAGTGCATTAGCCTGGATGAGCATGAGGCAAATTAGGGGACCACAGGTCAGAGGCTGTCAAAAGCACAAGACAGCAATGTTGCCATCCTAGCTAACAACAAGTGACGACAAGAAGAGATCCTGATGCTGCATTAAGAAATTGTTGCCATGAAATGGAGCCAGACCTAATATAAGAATGTATTAGGATGAAGTACGTGTGTATTATAAACTTTGAAGAGTGTCACCAGAAATTCAAAGCAACAGAGAAAGAAGGAAAAAGTAGCTAGCAGAGAAGACGGGGAAGTGCTGTGTCATAGAAGATGAGGCCAAGAAAAGTGAACAGGAAAATATCAGGCTCGAGAAAGAGATTGTTACTCTTCAGAAAGAGCTACAGGACCACATGCTCTGATAGAGAATGCCAGGCAAAAGGAAAGAGCATTACGAAGAAGAGCTAAACAAACAGTTGAAAGATCTGTCGCAAAAATACACTGAAGTCAAAAACTAGAAAGGGAAACTAATAGAGTAAGAGGCTAAAAAGACTGCTGAGATCTTCACCATAAATGTAATGCAGAAACATCTTGTCCCAATGGAACAGCAAGAGGTGGAAAAAATACTTCTCAATAGCACCTTTGTGAAATTAATGGAGGAGCTGTAGAGCAAGCAATGGTGTTTTGAGAAGGATCATCAGTTGGCCAGTCAAAGGAACTCTCATGTGACCCTGCGAAAACAATTGCAGGTTAAGGAGCTCATTGAGAAGGAGAGTGGGACCATGAAAGCAAGTTTGAGAGAAAAGGAGAATAATATGGAAGAAGTCTCCAAGGTTCAGAGTACTATACAGGAGTGACCTAGAGACCGTAAGATACAGGGAAACATCTGAGCTGATCAGGTAGCTTGGGAGACCACTCTAAAACCAGTGTGGTCTTTAGAGTTACTAGTCGTTAATACTAAGGAAAGAAACAAAAACAGTGGTAATATGTGGGCAAATGTTGACACTGGACTTGTGAAAAATGTAAACAGGCTCAAGCTTTCTTTCAGTTTACGTGTAGATATTTGCACCCTGGTAAATTGCTCCAGGCAACTGCCTAAAACTGTTCAAAAACCAGTGGGGTCTCAGGCTGACAATCCTTTGTAATGTATGTATGTAATTTCCAAACAGGTAAATGCTAAAAAGCTGGAACATCTGGAAAGAATTCATATGTGAGGAACCTCAGATGGTGAATTTGGGAAAGTGGAATTCACAGAGGCAAAGCCTGGAAAGTATGGGTATTCGTATCTGTTAGTAATAGTGGACAGATTTTCAGGCTGAGCTGAGGCATGTAATAATTTCTTGATTTGGCTTACCCTTATTTGTGGGGTCCAAAGATGGCCCTGCATTCATGGCCCAAGTTCTCAATTATTAACTAACACTCTAGGAATAAATTGAAAGTTACAATCCATTTAAAGAACTCAGAGTTCAAGGCATTTGAAAGAATTTAATTTAGTTAAATTAAATTAAATTAAATACAGAGACTACATTAAATACAGAGACTGTCCATGGCTAGGTGAGCCTCCTCCACTTTGCTCTCCTTCGAGCAAGATGTAGCCCTTATGTTAAAGGATTTAATCCCTTTGAAATACTTTAGGGTAGACCAGCCTCTTTGGTTCCTAAATTTGGGAAGGCTATATTAACAGAAATGTGTAACTACAATCTACAGGTTTTACAACATATTATTTATGTACCTATCTTTTGGTAACTAAGGCCCACCATCCACCTAAGAAAAACTCCAGCTGAAGGGGAGAGGCCAAGATGGTGATGGAACAGCAGGTAAACACCAAAGCTCTCCCCAACCAAATACAGTTTGAATTTCAATGCTCGGTTTCTCCAAGTGACCCACAAAAAAAGGAGATTACTCAGAGAGGTACAGTAAGTGAAAAACATAAAAGGGAAAAACCTACACAGACAGTAAAGTGGAAATAACCTTCAGCCACCCCTTGTTGGTGATGGGGCTCCATGCTGAGCAGCTTAAGTGGTGGAGCTTCTTGCCAGGCTGCTTAAGCGGCCTGGCTCTGGACCCTCGTAGGTCCACATACCCACAAGCATTCCAAGACTCCCAGAAGACTCCCACGAGCTGGTGCCAACCCAGAAAATACAAACAAATTTCAGAAGGCAGAGCTGGCATGAAGACTCCCCTCAACCTCCCTGGCATGGCGCCTCTGCCTGGCTGGTGCAAGCAGCACCACCCAGTCTGGAGCAGCAGCAGCTGTCAGCAGTGGCAAACTACCCTATACTCACAGCGTGGCACCTCTGTCCTGCTGGTGTATACAGCCTAACCTAATCTGGAGCTGCAGCAGCAGCAGCTGGCAGTAGTGGCAAAGCACTCAGACTCTGAGCACAATGCTTCTTGACTCTAGCTCACAGGAACAGCCCAAACCAGCCCGGGGCGGCAGCGGTAGCTGGGGCAGGGATAGTTGCAGTGAACAACTACAGACTCATGGCGCTTTGTGCCTCTCCATGCTGGCCCACATAAGCAGCCCAGCCCAGCCTGAGGCAACATCACTGGTTAACACCTGACTCCTGGTGGGCTGGAGGACCTCTCCATACCAGCTTGCATAAGCAGCCAAGCCCATTCCATGGTGGCAAAGGTGGTGAACAAACCCAGACATGAGGCAGGGTTTGGTGCTGAACAACCCCAGAAAAAGCCTCATGAACTTTCCTGCCTGGGCTGGCTTTGAACCTGAATACACAGATCTGAGCTTCCTGAGTAGCTAGAATTACAGACATTCACACCAGCAGGGTCTTACTCTTGCCAAACCCCTAACTTTTTCTACAATAGATAATTTCTTAGTTAATACAAGGAATTTAAGCAAATACTAGAGGATCAACATAATACCCTGTATTCAATCTGACCATAGTGGAATCAAACTAGTTCTCAATAACAAGGCATAAAATAGGAAAAAACTTAAACACATTGAAATTAAACAGCACTCAGTTGAACAATACATGGGTTATAGATAAATTAAAGAAGAAATCAAAAAGTTCCTACAATTCAGTGAAAATGAAGAAACATCACAAAGAAACCTATGGGACCCAGCGAAAGCAGTCCTGAGGGGCAAATTTATTGTTCTCAGTGCACATATCAAGAAAACAGAGACCAAGGAAACAATCTTATGAAGCAACCAAAACTCCTAGAGAAACAAGAAAAAAATTGAACCTAAAGTTGCTCGGCAGAAAGCGATAATCGAAATAAGAGCTGAAATGAATGAGATAGAGACTGAGAAAAGTATAAATAAAATTAATTTTAAAAAGCTGTTTTTAAGAAAAAAATCAATAAACCTGACGGACCACTGGCAAGAGTAACTAACAAAATAAGAGAGGAGACCCATATCAAAAATATCAGAGATACCACAGGGAAAATTACAACAAACATCCAAGACATTCAAACAATCATAACGAAATAATTCCAGACTCTACTCACAAAGGAAGGAAAACCTAGCAGAGATGGATGAATTTCTACAGAAATAGAAATTGCTATCCCTCCTTTCCTTTTCAGCCATGCTTCTCCACCATGTATGGTGGGGGCAGCAGTTCGGTAAATAAATGTCTTTTCCTACCTTAATAGTGTGTGGCATTCTGTTCATAGGCTACCGAATGAAACCTACCTTTTTAATATATCCTACATATGGGGCCATGACTTGGATAGGGTTTTTGATTTGGAAATGTTAGAATTTCCTAACCACCCCTTTTCTGCGATACGGCTACCGAATGAAACCTACCTTTTTAATATATCCTACATATGGGGCCATGACTTGGATAGGGTTTTTGATTTGGAAATGTTAGAATTTCCTAACCACCCCTTTTCTGCGATACAAACTGCCTTGAGACACCACACGAGACTTTTCACCAATACCATTGCTGGCCTTCACATCAATGTCCACACCACTTCTCTACTCTGGTGAGTGAAACTACTCTCTATGGCTCTATGTTGCTCAATCTCTGTTCAGATGTGGCACCACACCAGAGTGCTCCTATGACCTTTAGCCGAAAGGCTGGTCACTTCCGAAGCCGAGGATACTTGGTTTTGGGGCCATGGCCATTAATCTCTAGTGGGCTATGGGAGAAGTCGGGACACTGCTTCTGCCTCATCATCTCTCTTTCACTCACCAGACTGACTATCCTACACATTTAATGGGGTGTTGCGAGTCATGCCTGAGCTGTGAAACCCCTTTGAAATGCCTCTTGTGCTCCCTGGGTAGTAGAGTACCTAATATTTTTATATTGTTGTCAGATTTAGACAATTTTTGCCTCTGCAATGGTACATGGTCGGAAGTCTGCTTACTATCAGGCTCTCTTTACTCTCTGCTATTCATGTCCAACTTTCTATATCTCTCGCTTTCTTTTCTACAATTATTTGTATTGTGCCCTGAAGAGTGTGACATGGGCTAGGTTCAAGGAATCCCCTCTAGATTCCCTCTAAAAGGCTAGCCAAACTAGGCTTGAATTTTTGTTCAGGCTTTCTTTGCATTTTTTTGGAAATTTGCCATCTTGAGTTGGCCATCTTGTCCAAATGGTGGGTTAAGCGTTTGGCCCCCTCCATTCCTGACCCTTCCACCAAGCTTACTTCTCCTCCATCCATCTATTCAAATGTGTCCTGCTAACAAGTTGCTCTTTTCACAGACCCTGGTAACTGAGGCCCAATCGTCTGATGTGCTTTGTTAGCAAAGATGTCTAAACATTGTTGTCAAAAATTTTAGGTTTTGAGTTTTGCCATTTTGGTTTTGTGTTGTGTAATCTAGAACTGAATACATGACTCTTTTTGGGGGGGAGGGGTCTGGTTGTGGGTCCTGAACTCTGGGCCTAAGCGCTGTCCCTCAACTCTTAAGCTCAAGGCTAGTGCTCTATCACTTGAGCCACAGGGCCATTTCTGGCTTTTTTATTTTTGCTTATGTGGTGCTGAGGAATCGAACCCAGGGAGTCATGCATACAAAGAAAGTATATTAGTACATGTGTGCTAAGATTCTCCCATCTAACAATTTTGTCATTGCAGAATATTTTTTGGTCAGTTCTTGATCAGGACCAGGTAAGCTCTACTTATTCTATTTGATCTCCTTGTTGCTATAATGGGAAATAACAAAGGGCTTTTGTGGCAAAAATTGCAATTCAAAGCCAGCCTGGGCTGAAAAATCCCTAAGAATCCATCTCACAACTAACCTGCAAAGAGCCAGTCTGGAAGCATGGCTAGAGCCTCTTATCTCTAACCAGAAAACACTGCAAGTGTTTCTATAACTCAAAATGGTAGAGTGCTAGCCTTCAGCAGAAGTGCTCAGGGACAGTGCCCAGGCCTTGAGTTCAAACCTCCTTGAATACCAACTGGGACAAACCATCCCAGCAATGAGCAACTAGACTCAGGGAACATGAAGAGGAGTAAGAGGAGATGATATCACATCAGCCATTTTGTGCCTCCCCTTTCAAGACAAACCAGAGCCAGGAGGTCAAGAGAAGAAAGAAGAATGCCCATCTAATATCCATAACTCTCTAACTTTCAATTGGACAGGAATTTATCTTCTTGCCTTTGTCATTTGACTTCTTCACTACCTAGTCGCCGGATGTAAGAAGTAGCTAGGGAAATTTCTACCAACATTTCCAAACCCAAGTCCTTCCTCTTGCCATTTATTTTCTCTATAGTATTTTTTCAGTCCCTCAATGCCTCATTAGACTTCTCCATACTTTGTCCAAGAGACTTGCCTCCTCCAGACTTCATCTAAGTACTCATTGCCCAAGTGACAGCTGTTGCCTGCTGCCTTCTCCCAGAAGGGATCACATCTCACCTTTTACACCTACTGTTGACACCCCTTGCAAAGAGGAAGTAGCTGGAGAGAATCTTCGACCTTTTTCATAATTATCAAAAGGCTGGAATGTAAGGTTTGAACAGGGACACCTCCACACTTCTTGGCTAAGTTTCCACTCAATATCTGTTACATAGGTAACTGGCAGACCTAGAAGCAGTTACCTTCCCCTCCTGCTAGGTCACATCCTGGGCCACTTCTGTTCACCAGAGTCCCATCTGAACTTAGGAGGGTCCCAGACCCTGAAGTCACATTCAGATCCAGTGTGCACAACTTTTCCCCACCTGGCCACATCTCTTCCTGTCCCTGGTCTAGATAAGTCCTGGCCCAGAGGTGGGTTGCCCCCTTACTTTTCAGCCATGTGTCTCCACCATGCATGGTGTGGGCAGCAGTTCAGTAAATTAATTTATTTTCCTGCCTGAGAAACAAAGAAATACAAATTGCCTAAACAGAACTAAGAAGAAATAAATCCATTAAACATTTCTATAACATACGATGAGATAGTAGAAATAATCAGAAATCTTCAAACAAGAAAAGCCCAGGATCTGATAAATTCACTACAGAATTGTCAAAGGCCTTTAAAGAGGAACTAATACCCACAACCCTCAAGCTCTTCAGAGAAATAGAAACAGAGGGAGTAATCCCAAACTCATTCTAAGAAGCCAATATCACATTCATCCCCTCCTCTTTAATATAGTTCTGAAATTCTTAGCCAGAGCAATAAGGCAAGAAAAAGACATTAAATGGATCCACATAGGACAGGAAGAAGATCAACTATCTCTTTTCGTAGATGGCAATATTTAATAAAATAACGATCCCTAAAGCTCCATCCCCAAACTCTTAGAGCTTATAAACCAATTTGGCAAAGTAGCAGGATACAAAATTAGACCACAAAAATCAGTCGCCTTTCTGTATGTCAACAATGTACAAGTAGAAAGGGAAATCAAGGAAACAACTCCATTCGCAGTAAACTAAAAAAAAAGTATCTAGGAATTAACCTAAACAAAGATGTAAAGAGTCTATTTCATGAAAACTATAAAAGCCTAAAAAAAGTAATCATAGAGATTACCAGGAAATGGGAAAAAATATTTACCAGCAATATATCAGACAAGGGTCTAATATCCATTACATATGGTGAACTCAAGAAACTAACCCTTCACAAACCTAACAAACCAATCCTGAAATGGTCAAGGGAGCTAAAGAGAGACTTCTCAGAAGAAGAGATAAAAATGGCAAAGAAGCCATGAGGAAATGTTCATTGTCCCTGGCTGTAAAGGAAATGCAAATAAAAACAACTCTGAGATAGCACCTTACCCCAGTCAGAATGGCCCACATCCTAAATTCAGCCAATGACAAATGCTGGAAGGGATACAAAGAAAGAAACATTACTGCATTGCTAGTGGGAATGTATACTAATACAACCACTTTGGAAAGCAGTCTGAAGGTACCTACGAAAGCTAAATATTGACTTCTCCAATGAACTGGCCATACTACTCCTAGGCATCTACTCTGAACAACAGGAACCAGTATACAAAGACACACACACATCTATGATTATTGCAGCACTGTTCACAATAGCCCATATTGGGAAACAACCCAGATGAGCCATAAGTGATTAACGGATCCAAAAATTGTGGGAACTCTATACAACGGAATACCATGAAGTTATTAGAAAGGACAAAATGATGGTATTTGCAGGGAAATGGATAGAACTAGACCAAATTATTTAAGTGAGGTAAACCAAGAACAACAAGACAAACGGCACAGGGTCTACCTGATACGTGGATGCTAAAGCCAAAATGCAAGAAGGCATGACAAAGTAAACAGGATTCGAGAAACAAAGGACAGCCACTCATTTTGTTATATCACCATTAATGACTCCATGTTCTTGACCATGTAGATGGTAGAAATATGCACGCAATGGAGGGAAGCCAGGAGGAGGAACACAATAAGTGGGAAATGGAACAACATACAACAAAGGGGCCCATCAGCTGCACTGGACATAGAAGAAAAATAACCAAGCAATCCAAACACAGTGATGGGAAGAGATGAATGAGAGGGGAAGAGGGCAAGAGGGAATAGCCTACATTAAGCAAAAGGAAAAAAGTGTAAACATCACCTGAGGTGGGAAAAATAATTTGGATTGTCAAAGCTCATAGAATTAGCAAACTTTAGACCATGATAACAATAATGTGCCTTGTCAAGGTTAAAATGTGTTTGTGACTTTAACTAAGTATCGCAATTCCAAAATACTGTGAAATATGTGTAATCACCTATCTCAACTTTTACAAAAACGGTGGGAGAAGGGAAAGGTTACGAGGTATGGGAGATAATGTTGTCAGACACCTTGTATTCGTGTACTGTTTTGTAGAATGGGAACTTCTTTGTACAACTACTTAAAGATAATAATAATAAAAAGTGTTTAAAAAATAAACAGGATGAAAATAAAAATTTCAAATATCAATTAAGAAATTAAATCCAGTTGGAAGGAAAATTTCTTTGGGGAGATTAATTTAGCTTATTCTATAGCAAGTATCACTTCAGAAATACATTAAAAAACTAGACCCCAGGTAAGTGAAATAAACTAAGAAATGGAGTTGATAAAAGAAAAAAAAAGGAAACTCTACTCACTTTTTCTTGCCTGGACCGCTGGTGTGGGTAAAAATGCATCATGGTCGTAAATTGGAACCGAAGTGGCAAGGACCTTACTTGGTGGTGCTAACTTCACTGTCAGCTATTAAATTTGTGGAGAGCTGCGGGAGCTGGCCAAAGATGGCGCGGCTGCATGGCATGGTCAAGCCAAAGATGGCGCTGGCTTCCGCCTTCCGCCTTCCCGATGGCGAGTGCTCTCTGTGAAAAACAACTCCTTATATGGCTATGGCTTGGCTCCTAGTTTGCTTCTGTGTTTGCAGCCCTATTGGTATATGCCACGTGGTACCTCGGGATTGGCCATCCAGGAGGCTTATAACTTGAGTGCGGGTGCGGGGCGAGGAAGAAGCTAATAATCAAGGTTCCTGAATAAACTGCTTTGAGAAGAATCCCGGGTCGTGTCTTCCTTGCTGGTCGAGGTGGATGCGACAAGCGACAAGTGGTGGCCCGTACGGGGAAACTAACTCCACAAGGGATCCAGAACTCTTAGCAGTCAGGGTGGTGCACCGGTAAGTTCCCAGGTAAGTGGGAATCCGCGATTAAAGCGGGCATAATACGGGGCTCTTCTCTGTAGATAAAGAGAGAGCGGAAACCCGGGAAAAAAGAAAGGCCTAAAGTGAAAGTAAGAATATAAATATAAAAAATAAAAAAGGGAGTAAAAAAAGATAAAATTTTTATAACTAAGATGGGTGCCGCGATGTCTCATCCAATTTTTCTGGCCCTGAATGAGCTCCTACGCTCAAAAGGACTAAAGTTTAAGAAGGGTGTTTTACAGAGTTTCCTTGAAGAATGCAACATTGTAGCTCCTTGGTTCATAGTGTCCGGGAGCCTTACAGTAGCCTCGTGGAAAAAATTAGGGAGGGATTTGGACTTAGCCTATGAACAGGGCACATTAAAGGCAGGAGTCCGCACCATTTGGAAACTGATAAGGGGCTGTCTGGAGGACCAGCGCTGCTGTGAGGTTATAGAAAACGGACAGTCAGCACTGGAGCAGTTACAGGAGGAGAGGCCAGAGAAGGCAATCAGTGAAAAGGGAGACAGTAGACAGAGCAAAAGGGAGCAACTATACCCAGATCTGTCTGAGCTGAAATCGGAAAGAGAAAGTTCCAGTGAGCTAGAGGAGGAAGAAGTGAGAGCACTTATTCAACAGATGAAAAGGAGTCGTATAAAAAAAGGAAAACATAAGCTAAGCCAACCTGTGCTTAATGAGGATGTGGAAATTACTTTTGGTCAGGCCCCTTTAGATGACGTAAAAGGAACTTCCGGTCAAGTCCCCTTAGGTCCTCCTCCATATCAACATGGAGCCAATGGGCATACGTTTTGCCCGGATACTTGGCGGACTGCCCGAGCAGAACTCGCCTTCCCAGTTTTTCAAGACGGTAATCAACAGAGATTTCATGAGCCTCTAGAATTTAAAGTAATTAAGTCCCTGGCTGAATCTGTTCGGATGTATGGGATTACAGCCTCTTTTACCATAGCTCAAGTGGAGGCTATAAAGAGATACTGCATGACTCCCTCTGATTTGGGCAAGCCTAGCACGGGCATGTTTGCGTCCAGGCCAGTACTTGGATTGGAAGGCATTTATGCTGGAATTTTGTAATGAACAGGCAGCCATCAATCAAGCAAACGGACACCAGGCTTGGGATAGAGATATGCTCTTAGGACAAGGCCACTTTGCTAATGTGTGTGGTTTCCCCTTTTGTGTTTTTGGTAGTTAACAACATCTCTATATGCTCAGATGATGTGTGTGCTTGCACTAATGAAACCTGCTATTATGCTACCTGCTGGAGTTCTCAGTATCCGTTAGCCATAGTTACACGCATTTCGCGTTGGGTGCCTGTGCCAGTAGATGCTTCTCAAGCTGTCACCTTGTTTAGACATAAGAGAGATTTTGGCATCACTGTGGCCATTGTAACTGCTATAGCTGTGGCTGCTGCGGGTGGGACGGCTGCCGCTGTCGCCATGTCACATACTGTGCAGACGGCTCAAACTTTAAATAACTTGTTGGCTACTACAGCCAGAGCTCTGGATTTACAAGTGGCCTTTGCACAATTAAAAGGAGGACTGATGCTGTTAAATCAAAGGATTGACCTTGTGCAGGAGCAGGTTGATATTATGTGGCAGTTGGCTCCGCTGGGATGTATTCAAAAATATGAAGGGCTTTGTATTACTGCTATTCAGTACTATAACTATACTCAGGCAGCAAATTTGTCTAAACAACTGTCAAGTTATCTTTTAGGCAACTGGACGGGAGTATTCGACCAATTGATGTTGCAGCTACGATCGGCCATTGTCGTGGTAAACTCTACCCGGATGGATGATGCCCTGTTACAAGATGTTTCCTCCTGGATTTTGACAGCTGTGGATCATTTGAAGGAGTGGGCGGGATTAGGCTCCCTTATCGGTATCCTGGCATTGGTGATCTTGCTGTGCCTGTGGTGCATATGCCGGATTAGGAGCTCGCAGCGCAGGAGTATGGCTATGGTGGTCCAGGCTTTCACTGCCATTGAGGCCGGACAGTCCCCCCACGCGTGGCTTGCCACGTTAACGGAATAGCGCAGGGTGTAAGGCAAACGCACTGCACTTGGGCAAACGCACTGCACATGGGAATCACTTCCTGGCATAAGCCCAAGAAGAGCATGTTGGGTTGCAAGTGGGTTGATGCCCAAGATCCCACCTCTGCAAAAAAGGCATCGGACGGGCCTGGTCGTCACTGGGGAAGGCGCCCCTCAGGCGAAGACCAGTGCAAGGTCCTCTCATTAATGTTTTAGACAGAGGCCCAACCTCTACTCTTACCTGTCGCTTAATAAAACAAAAAGGGGGAGCTGTGGAGAGCTGCGGGAGCTGGCCAAAGATGGCGCGGCCGCATGGCACGGTCAAGCCAAAGATGGCGCTGGCTTCCGCCTTCCGCCTTCCCGATGGCGAGTGCTCTCTGTGAAAAACAACTCCTTATATGGCTATGGCTTGGCTCCTAGTTTGCTTCTGTGTTTGCAGCCCTATTGGTATATGCCACGTGGCACCTCGGGATTGGCCATCCAGGAGGCTTATAACGGGAGTGCGGGTGCGGGGTGAGAGAGAAGCTAATAATCAAGGTTCCTGAATAAACTGCTTTGAGAAGAATCCCGGGTCGTGTCTTCCTTGCTGGTCGAGGTGGATGCGACATAAATTAGCAGGAAAACAGCATTGGATCCATCAGTCTCAAGTGGAATAGGTAGTGGACCACTATACAGAGAAGGCTGCAAGATGGACTGTTCAGAGACAGAGGATCTCTTAAGAATAAGACTTACTAAGTGTTAATTAGTGCCAACTAGTTTGTTTCTATAATTTACTTGTTTTCTATTAAATTTACCTTTTAAGCCTGTTCATTGGGTGGAGAGAAGGGAATTTTTAGGATTGGTAAGAAGAAATCAAGGAATTGATTGGACATGAAAACCAGTGGTTGATGTATAAAGCAGCATGGTCCTAATAATGAGCAGGGCCCACTAATCAATGTGGCCCCATGACCTAGCCCACTGGAGTGCATGGGGTATGCCACCCAAGTGGGCAGGGCATGCTGTTGGAGGGAGTAGGATGTCATCCTCACATGATGAGCTGTGAAGAAGTGATTGGGGAACGGGCAGTTTGTGAAGTGATGGTTCAAAACAGTTAGGAAGGTGACCCACTTGAGTGATGGAGGGTTTCAACCTATATATAGGCTGTATGGTCAGATCAATGGAATTGAAAGTCAAGGGAAGACCTGGAAGGAAGGGGTGAGACAGCAGGAGGGGAAAGACGTGGGAGAAGAAGAATTTGAGGGAGAGCTGGAAGGGAAGGATGCCGACTGGCCACCAGGCCAGAGAAGTGGAGGCCTGTGGATAGTGGAGAGGCCTAAAGAGAAGAAGGGAGTGATGGAAGGAAAAAAGGGAAATGAAGGAAAGGTCTATAAAGAAGGAGGGGGAAAGGAAAAAGGAAAAAGGCTTACCTATTGAAGTTTGGAGCGTGGAGATGATAATTTGGGGGGTTGGTGTTTTGCAAACCAATTCACTATGTCTATTGGACGTCTGAAATTTGGTGGTTGGGCTGGCCTGTCACAGAGTGTCCAGCCCAGGACAAGGTAAATGCAGGCCCATTTCTAGTGTAAATAAAGTTATCTTCAATGTGCCTCATTGGATTGTCTTGTGTTTCATGCATCATAAGTATACAAGTTCACAAGTTAATAGTCTCAAAGGCCACGAGTTTTGGAAAATGTTATAAAGTCATAATAGGTTTGAAAAACCCAATGGGACAGTGATATTACAATGGCAATATGGCATCACAATATCATTTTATAATAATATTTTGATGGTATAATTTGTTGGTGATGCCATAATGGTGATGAGGTCCCAATAGGTTTATGATGACACAATAGGTCACAATAGGTTTATGGTGTCAGCCAGAGGCTGCCAATCCCTACAGCAGCCTAGAAAAACAATTGAAATTCAGCAAACATAAACCCCAAGAAAGGATCCAAGCTGGGCTCTGTGAGTGTCTCAGTAGCTAGCTCCTCAGGGAAAAGCTAATGTTTGCTGAAAGGTCTCAACCCTACCCAGAACCTAGCCTAATTACTGCATCTCCATACTAGAGGAAAGAGCCTTCTCCCTCTTTTGTGATAGTCAAAACAATTCTCCCTCCAACTGAACTAGCCTGGGAGGAGGATCACAAAATCTTGCCTAACACAGAGCAGTTTCTGCCTGCCCAAACAGACTTAAGAAACCAATCAAGCCATAGGAAAACCAAACATCACAAGCAGACCGGAGACTCCACCAAGAAACTGGTTATGGACACAGGGGAAATACAGGTCTTCCCATTCACCACCCCCCCACACACAAAAAAAAAAAATCAAGGAACTCTTTTTTGAAACTTTTCTTAAACTTTTATTTTTTAAAGTGTTTTCTGTTGATCTTTTTTTCTCATAATTTTTATTTTTCTGTTGATCTTTTTTTTCATAATTTTTATTTTTGGTGTATGTGTGTGTGTGTGTTTAATCTCTTTTGACCTTTTGGTCCTTTTTATTGTTTTCATTTTTTCTCTTTCTTTTTCTTTGCATGACTTAATTGCTGTTTTGCTCATCCCCAGACATATACCTGTCATCAATTATTAGACCTTATTACCCATTGTGTACATACTTAATCCAGAAATTTATTACTCAATTCACAACTTCTTAGGCTTAACTTCTTTAAGAGCAGTATTATCTCTTTATACCTACATAAATATTAAATAACTAATTTAACTTTTTTTTAATTTTCATGTTTCCTTTCTATCACGTCTCTCCTCTCATCCTATCCTGTTCTTCTCTTGATATCATTTCTTTAAACTTACATAATTTTTAAGTGTTTCACTTCTTAAATTTAATTTTTCTTTTTCCAATTTACTTGTTTATTTTTTAATATCTCTCTTATCATTCTGTCCAATCCAGTTCCCTCTCTGAGATTAGGACTTGGTTAAATTTACTCTCCTTTTACCTCTCCACATCCCTCTAGTCCTATTTGTCCCACATTTTTTCCTAAAGTTAATAATTTCTAGTTTGCCAAATCCTTTTTTGTTGTTTGTAGCCCATTAATCCATAGTTGTTTGATTATTGAATAGATTGTATCTGTTGAACTAGATTGTATCTGCAGACATTTTGATTATGCAACTACAGGACTCTGGTTGATGCTTGCCTTAAAATAGTGTTCTAGTAAAAAATTGGTGTTTCTTTCATACCAAATGGGCAGAACAAGCCGAAAAGCACAGAAAAGGGCAAGTCCAGGTATCTGACGTCCCACTCATGATAATCAGGTGACAGAATAGTTACTGAGTAATCCAGAGGAGTTCCCAAAAAGCTGTATAAGCACTACTGGTAAACATGGTGAATGAAATGATTGAAAACTTTCAAAGGACTCAGTGTGAGCATGCTAGGGAGCGAGAGGAGTCAAACCAAAGATTAATACAGGAATCTTGTGAGCATTAGGAAGCTACTAAATAGTTTTTTCTGTTTTTTTTTTTAGGCTTTTAATTTTTTTGTGTGTGAAAATACTGGACAATGGGGTTACAATTACATGGGCAAGATAGTGATCACATTTCTTAACAAGCATTGTAGCCTCCTCCTTTGTTTACCCTTCCCATTCCTTCCCATTCTCCCTCCCCTCCCACCTAATCCTCCCAACCAAGTTGTAAAGTTCGTTTTCGACATGACAACTTCTACTTCTTGTTGTTGCAACAGGTCCTCCTGTATCCTTATTTAAACGATTTGTTTTTCCCCTTCCCCTCCACAAATTATACCGACATCAAATACAGTGAAAGCAGGGGTTATTCTGTGGGGGAGGGACATACAAAGCAACAAAGAAATAATCTTATAATTGTGTTAGAAACAAATGTATGAAAGAAAAAACATTTAAATACATATCTTAGGGTTCATTTTCCTAACATTACCTTATCTGACCTATTCTGCTTGACTCATACATATACTAGATATTGCAAATAAGGGAAATAATGGGACATATTTTTCTTTGGGCTTGGCTTACTTCACTTAATATAATTTTGTCCAAGTCTTTCCATTTCCTAACAAATGGGGAAATGTCATTCTTTCTGATGGAGGCATAGAATTCCATTGTGTAAATATACCACATTTTCTTGATCCATTCATCTACTGAGGGACATCTGGGTTGGTTCCAGATCTTAGCTATGGTAAATAATGCTGCAATAAACATAGTTGTGCTGGTAGCTTTAGTGTGGTCTTGTTTGAAAACATTTGGGTAAATGCCCAAAAGTGGAATTGCTGGGTCATAAGGGAGCTCTATGTGGAGTCTTTTGAGGAACCTCCATAATACTTTCCAAAGTGCTTGAACAAGTTTACACTCCCACCAACAATGAAATAAGGTTCCCTTCTGTCCACAACCCCTCCAGCATCAGTTGTTGTTAGAGTTCTTGATTTTTGCCATTCTAACTGGGGTGAGGTGGTATCTCAATGTTGTTTTGATTTGCATTTCTGTTATGGGTAGGGAGGTTGAGCATTTCTTCATGTGTCTATTGGCCATCCTTCTTTCTTCTTCAGAGAAGTTTCTCTTTAAGTCATTAGCCCACTTATTTATTGGGCAGTTAGTTGGGGGATTAAATTTAGGAAGCTACTTAAAGATTAATGCAGGAATTACATAAGCATGTTGAGAAGAGTAAAAGAGAAATACAGGAAATGCGTGAGCAGGCTGAGCACAGTCTAGAGATTTACAGGAATTGCATGAATGTGACGAACCTAATCAAAGAGTAATACAGGGATTGAGAGAGTGGGATGAAAATAGACAAAGATCAATAGAGGCATTCATGGAATCCATAAATAGACAGCTGAAACAATTCAGGTAGACCACAAATGGAATGCTGAATGTAGCCCGACAGAAAGAATGTGAGTCCAGGGAAACCATAACCGGTCAACTATGTGATTTGAGAATAAACACTGAACATCAAATTAAGGAAGTAAAGTTCATACAAAATCTAAAACAAAGCTCCACCAAAGAATTTGAAGCCATCCAAGCCGACCAATTAGAAGGAAAAGAAATAAAAAACAAAGTAGAAAGTCTTGACAGCAGGTTAGGCCATGCAGAAGATTGAATCTCAGGGATTGCAGACAGCCTAGATATTATAGAGAAAGAACATACAAATATCCAACACAAATCCAAGAAATATGATAGATCTATTTAACACTTGGAAGACACCATCAGAAATCATAATCTGAGGATAATGGCTGTAGAGGAGCACCTAGAGAAAGAAGTTAATGGTCTAGGAAATTTATTTAACGGAATCCTCACAGATAACTTCCCAAACATGCAAAAAGATAGTCCTATTCAGATATAAGAAGTTTATAGAACCCCACGTCCACTAGACCTGAGCAGGATATCCCACCGGTCACATTATAATCTGCACAGGATCAATTTAGACCAAGGAAAGGATCCTTAAATTTCTCAAGGAGAAAAGAACAATCACCTATAAACACAAACCAATTAGAATCACTCCAGATTTCTCAGCAGACACAATTAAAGTAAGAAAAGCCTGGAATGGGAGATGCCATGCAGTAAAGACAATCAATTATCACTCAAGAATACCGAACCCAGCTAAACTCTCCTTCATTACCTAAGGTCAAATAAAAACTGTCCATAGCAAAGAAAAATTAAAAGAGTACATCTCCACCAATGAAGCCCTATAAAAGACATTAAAGCTATCCTACACATAGAAAACCATCAAAACACAGTAAGAGCCAAGAAACAGCATCCAAGGGAATAAAATTAGAACTCAACACCAAAAGCCAACAAAGAAAGTCCTGTACAACATGGAGGCTGAACAACTGTTGAATCACCAGTGGGTCATAGAAGAGATTAGAAAGGAAATGCAAATGTTCATGATATTCAAAAATAATGAACACACAAATTACTAGCTTTTCTGGGACACAGCAAAGGCAGTACTCAGAGGCAAGTTTATAGCTCTGAGGTCCTACAACAACAAATTAGAGAGATCTGAAACCAACAATTTAATAAGACATCTGCACCTCCTTGAAAAAGAGCAGCAAGATAAACCCCAATCAAGTAGATGGAAAGAAAAAATTAAAATTACATCAGAATTAAATGAATTAGAACCCAAAAACACCATAAAAAATCAACAAAACAAAAGTTGGTTCTTCGAAAAAAATAACAAAATTGACATTCTCTTAGCAAATCGTTTCAAAAAGAAGAGAACATACCAAATAAACAAACTCAGAGATGAGTATGGGAATGAGAAGCAACCAAGATTCAGAACATTGTAAGGGAATACTTCTCAAACATTTATGCTAATAAGTTTAAGAACCTGGCAGAAATGGACCTTTTCCTAGCCGTTTCCATGCCGTTGAGTTTCCATGCCAAAACTCAATCAAGATGAGTTAAATCAACTTAACATGCCAGTATCAATAATAGCAATAGAAAGAGCAATAAGACACCTCCCATCTAAGAAAAGCCCAGGACCAGATGGATTTACAGCAGAACTTTACAAGGCACTCAAAGCAGAGCTCACACCAATACTCCTCCAACTCTGCAATGAAATTGAAAGGGAAAGTTCACTACCAAATTCATTCTATGAAGCCATCATAACCCTCATCCCAAAAGCAAGCGGGGACTCATCAGAGAAAGAATTATAGACCCATTTCTTTGATGAACATTGATGAAAAACTTCTCAATTGAATTGAAGTCTAGGCCTGGGAGCTGTCTTGAGCTCTTGAGTTAAAGCCAAGCACCCTATCACTTGATCTACAGCACCCCTGCAGGATTTTGGTAGTTCACTGGAGAGAAGCCTCTCAAGGAATTTCCTCCCAGCCTGGCTGTGGACTGTGATCCTCAGCTCTCAGGCTCCTGAGTGGCTAGAATGACAGGTGCAAGTCACCAGCGCCCAGCTTCCACTTCAAATTTCTAAGTGGTGAATAGGAGACAATAGACTTATGTGACTTTTTGTGTCTGGGATAGTTTGGAACGGAGATCATTATATCTAAGCTTCCTGAGTATTAAGGATGACAGACCTCAGCTACAGATACCTAGACTGTAACACTCTGTTGCAAGGCGGTTCTTGGCTCCACGTGGTAAGGGGCTAGCCATGAGCCCAACAGGGAATGGTCAGTGACTAGGCCCTGAGTTCTAGGTTAATGACTGAGAAAAATAAACCAAAACAATTATCTGCAGGAGACAACTCACTAGAGTTAGATACATACATAATTTTTGCCCTGACATGGGGACATATCTGAGCCTCAAGTTTCTCATCTACACAGTCATCTTACTTGTGGAGCTCTTATAAGAAACAGAAGAAAAAATGCATCCTGTGAAGGACTCAGGACACAACACCTCCTGAAGGACTCATCACATAGCTGTATCCCACACACTGTCATTAGAATTAGGGTGTTTTCATCAGTATTATCATTCTTTCAGAAACACATCCCAAGCCACACAAAGTTCACATCTAATGATTTAGAAGGGTGGCTTTTTTGTGGGGGAGGTGGAGTCAGACACGGGGATTGCACTGAAAGTTTGGGGGTACTGTCCTAAGAAATTTTGCTCAAGGTTAGAGCTCTACCACTTTGAGCCACGGCTCAGAGTTTCTCAGACTTTCTGCCAGGGCGGGTTTTAAACCCACCAGTGTCAGATCTTAGCCTCCAAGTATATTGGATGACAAGAGTGAGCAAGCCAGCAGCATCTGGTTCTGTGTAGCTGGGTAGCAGCAGTTAACCTCTGGTTAAGTCAGGTTAGATGGCAGCTGTCAGCACCAGACTCAAGGCTTGCTCTGTGATGAGGTATTTGCAGTGCTATCCTTATATAGTTGCAGTCAGAACATTCCATCTTTTTTTGGTACCATTCCTGGGTCTTGAGTAAGAGACTAGACACAGTCCCTAAGCTTTCATGCTCAAAGCTAGTGCTCGGCTGCTTGAGTGACAGCACAACTTCTGGATTTCTGTGTGCACACGGTAGTGAGGAATCCAGGGCTTTGTACATACTAGGCGAGCACTCTACAACTGAGCCCCAGGAGTGACAAGTGTATAAATAGATACACAGACAGATAAACAGACAGACAGAAAGACAGACAGATAGATAGATAGATAGATAAATAGAGAGAGAGAGAGAGAGAGAGATGTAGATGCATAAAACAAGAGAAATGTCTGTATACTATGAAATTGCATATACCATATTACTCACCATTATTGGCAATTAAATTATTCCTTCGTTTTCAAAGTATCATGATTGAATACATAATAAAGAACTAATTGAAAATTAGTCAAAGTAGTATAATTGTTGTGTATAATTTTATAATATAATCATGCACTACTAATTTAATTGTTACATTTATAGCATTCCATTTGTATGGATTTACATGGGAATGGGTTTCTTAGAATCTCGCCATTCATTAGAGGCAATCGTAGGATTCGACCTCCACACCTAAGTTTCCAGTTTTGGCTATGGCTTCCTTAATAGCCTGCCAAACATCAGCAATGCTAGGTTATATTCACTTTCTGGGCCTTGTCATTTGCACTCAGGAAGGTCACAATACAAAGGAAAATAAAGGAAAACCACCTTCTTGAACTTCTCAGTTTTATGCTTAAACTTTTAATTTTTTTCCCAGGCCCAAGATTTGAACTCGGGACCTGGGATATAAGGGTCGGCTGTGGCAAAGATGCCAAGACTGGAGTGCAAGCCCTGTGCTCGGCTAATAATAATAATAATAATAAGAAGAAGAAGAATATGGCCCTGGTTTGGAATTTGCACCATTTTTCAGGAAGCCTTGTATTTGAACTCAGGGTCTGGATAACTCTGTAGCACTGTGGGTGAAGGGGAAAGGATCACCGTCCTTGAATACAAGAAATTCAGATTGGTTCCCAGGGCTTGAATTGAAGCCCTAGCTCTGGAAAAAGTAATATTAATATATAAGATCTATTTACATACATAGGTATACTGCATATGTTGTTTATTACTCTTATATATTTAGTATTATTACATATATATGTTTCTTTTATTACATCATATCACATACGATATATTTGCATATGGATTATACATCATACTGAGACCCAGGACTTTCACAGAGAAGGAAAAAAAATGTGTCAAGATTGGCTTCTGACTCCAGGAATAAATTTTTGGCCATGCTGGGATTTCAACTCACGGCCTACAATTGCCAATGCAAAAATGGGGTAACAATCTTAGCACACCAGCCTCCGGCAAACTGAGCTGCCAGGAAGTTCTGAGTACCTGTGATCAATCCACAGGTGTTCCCAATAGTATATACATGCATAGAGAAATAGGGAATGTGAGGATATTAAATTATATGTATATATATATAAATACCAATTATTAGTTATTAAATTATGCCTCCATGTAATAGTTCGAAAAGCATTAATTAAAAATTAGTCAATATCTTTCCATTAGGGGAATCATACCCTGGAGCTAGAATGGAAGAAAGAAATCCAATAATTTTTGTGTGGCATTCTAAAATAGAATCATGAATTAACTGAAAACTTATTTATTACTTATATAACATTCCATTAGCATTCACATGAATAGGAATGAATTTGTCAGATTCTCCTTCCATTTGTGGGTGGCAGTCCTGGCATTCGAACTCCAGGCCTGGGTAGTTTACTTCGGATTCAAACCATTGGAATGACACCATGAAGATTTCAGATTGTCACAATTACAAAAAAGAACAACAAGAAGAAACGAAACCCAGGAGCCAGTGGCTCTTGCCTGTAATCCTAGCTCCTCAGGAGGCTGAGATGTCGAGAATGCCAATTTGAATTCAGCCAGGGCAGGAAAGTCCATGACACTCTTATTTCTAAGAGATCTCAGGAAGGGAAAACATGAATGGGGCTGTGGCTCAAGGGCAGAGCACTACACTTGAGCAAAAGGAGCTCAGGGACAGGGCCTAAGCTCATAGTACAAACCCAGAACTGCCCCCTCCCCCCAAAAAAGGATGCAATAACTCCATGTTTCTGTGTATGGATGATGATGTATAGATGATGGATATTCAGCAGGTTGCCCATGCCCAGCCCCCCAACCTGGGCAAGCAGGAAAAAGCCCTAGGGTACTAAGTCTGAGACAGCAGCTTGACCAAAGCATCCTTCTCTGCCATTTAATAACTGAAGTCTTATGTTCTGGCTGAGGTGTCCCATCGGGACCCATAGCAGACACTCACTGCCTCCAAGGAGACCACAGTTCCTAGATTGTAGGAGTTGTTGAAGGTTCTGGCTCCATATTCTCTATCCCTCTGTAGGATGTGAGCCTAGACCTCTGGGGCCTGGTGGCTATCACTAATTAATAATTCCTCATTGCTAAGTCATAGGCTGGTCCCAAATCTTGGCAAAGATATGAAATAGTAAGCTATTTCTATGCCAAAAGAGGTATGTCAATAAATCCTACTCTCATAGAAGTGGGATTTGGGCTGTGAATATGGCTAAGTAGTATAGTGCTTACCTAGTATGCACTAAGTCCTGGGTTCGATTCCTCAGTACTACAGAAAGAGAAAAAGCCAAAAGTGGCACTGTGGCTTAATTGATAGAGGGCTAGCCTTGAGAAAATAAGCTCAGGAACATGCACAGAACCTGAGTTCAAGCCCCAAGACTGTCAAAATAATGAGCCTGGTGAGACATATTTTTCTGGGACTCAGAGGAGGGCCGAGGATATAGGTAAGCATTAGGGTAGAGGGCAGGTGCTGGTGGCTCTCCCCTGTAAGCTACTCAGGAGGCCCAGGCCTACTGCATGCAGATTGAGTTGAAAAACCTGGAGGAACAACTTCACATCCAGGTACAGGAAAACCAGAGGCTCGGTCTCCAGAATGTGGAGCAGCGGGAGCAACTATGGAGACTGGATGAGAAGGCCAAGGATTAGCAGTAGATCCCTGAGACCCCAGGATGTGCATGTGTGTGACCCATAGATAGAGCTGGCCCTGCTGTGGGATGCTCTGCACAAGGTGAGCTATGAGAAGGAGGAGCTCACCAGCATTCTGGAGCTCAGAGCCACCTGTGAGCAACACATTGCCTCCAATGAGCAGCTGAACTCCAAGAAGGAGGCCCTGCAGCAGCACTTGCAGAGGCAGACCTAGCTGCTAGAGCAGCTGAAGCAAGTGCAGGGCCCACCAACTGGGGGGAGCAGATGGTGCTCCCAAAGTGGCAGGATACTCCCAAGTGTCTAGATGAGACCAGACCACAGGAGGAGCGCCTGCAGGCCCAGCTGAGCCTGGCTTTCACTGGGGAGGGGAAGTTGTGAGCCCTGGAGAAGCAAAAGTTGAGGAGGTGACTCCTCCACAAAGTGAGCATCGCAGAGGATCGAGACATGCCCCTGACCTACAAGGATGTGGCTCTGCAAGCGCTCTCAGAGGCTGAGATCTACAGTGGGAAACTCCTGCATGGCCAACCCGGCAGCTCAGTGTCAGACAGAGCTGGAGACACAGGCACCCTCGCCCCATGAGCTGCCACCACAGCAGGCTTGGGGATGGGAATTGGGACACGTGTGTGTCTGAGAAGAAAATCTGCTTCATCCACGACTTGTATGATGAAGTGGACATCCATAGTCCAGCGGATGAGCTCCACAATTGATGCAGCCAGCTGTTGGCACACATCCACAAATGTCAAAGGTTCCCTTGTGGCATGTAAGTAGTTCATCCTGGATGAGCTGTGTCAAGAGAAAGCCAAGCGTGTGTGCCGGCTCACCAGGAGAAGATGGAGAAGAAGAGAGAGCTGCAGGAGCTGCTGTTACTCCTCGCAAGGGAAGGAGTGGACAGCGGGCTCCAAATGCCAGCACAGGCTGAGCCCCCCCCCCCCACTGTTCCAGATGCCTCAGGCTCCAGTGTGGGCGAAATGAGTGAGTAACACAAAGGTTTTGAAGAGTTGCAACTTTAAGACAACTTGGACACTGCCAGAGTAGTGGTCGGGGTTCACGACCTCGTAGATGACTCCCCATGGAGCACCTTCTATAGCAGATGACCCACACCCAGAGCAGCCTAGAGCTTGTGGACTTGGGCAAGGAGCGCTCCCTCCCATTCTTCTGTAGACTGATGTGGTTGATGACTCTCTATGTGAAATATTGACTCTCAAAAGCCAAGGCAGCCACCAGAAGTGGGTAGCCAGGTGGCCTTCTCTCAGGCCTCCATCTGCTGTGAGATGGGAAGGGTAAACTTCGGGTCAGGTAGGGCAGAGGCTGCCGGGAAGCGGCCCAAATTCAAGGGAAATCTAATAGCCCATTGGTGGCCAGGGAAGAGACCCATGTTATGCTTATCCCAAACAATAAATTGTTTTCAAGGGGAAGAAAAGCCTACAACAAAGATTTGTTCTTCCGGTCCTGGGGCTTGAACTCAAGTCCTGGCTACTCTCCCTGAGCTCTTTTTGATCAAGGCTGGCACTCTACCCATTGAGCTCCACCTCCCCTTCCAGCTTTTTCTGTGTGGAATTGAACCCAGGGTGTCAGGCATGCTAGGCGACCACTCTACCACTGAGCCACATTCTCAGCTAGGATGATTCTCCCCCCTCCCAAACCCATATGGCCATTCCTCAGATAAATAGGAAGTAGAGACTAGGATGAATATGAAGCACAAGTATGGTTCACAGAGAAATACTTCCCTGCCCCCTCTTTGACCCCCTTAGTTGAAGTTTCTCTTCTACCATTTAGGGATGAGAGAAGGAGAGGGAGTCCTGAGAGAGGAGTACCAAGAATAGTCCCCTGAGCCCCACAGCCTACCCCACACAAGTGGTCCTCTAGACTCCAATATTACCTGATTCAATGTGGCGTTTACACTGTCTCCCTATCACTTCAATGCTCAGTATTATATAAAGGTCAGCCTTGTCCTTACCCCACATACAGGGTAGAAGCTCTTAGTCCCAGACCGACTTCCACCTTTGACTGCCCCGAGTTAGGCTGGACCCACCACTCACCAAAATGGTGGCGGTGATGACCTCATACATAGATTCCAGGAAGAAGGTCTATGGCAAAGGGCAAAAGCAGCAGGGTGAGCAGGGGGAAGGAGCTGGGGCAATTGCTCTGGGATCTTCTTCCTTGGAGCCCTCCCATCAAGCCAAAGCCATGCTGACCCAAAGCAGGGCCAAGGCCAGAGTGTGAGACAAGATGGAGGAGCATGGTATTAAAGGAGGTACTGCTTTGTCTTGGAGCACTTGAAAATTCCAATTACATTTGGCCCATGCCAATCCCAAAGCCAACATGCAATGCCTCTCCTTGTTGTTGTTGTCCCTGAGCGCTGCCCCTGAGCTCTTTTTCTCAAGGCTGGCACTCTATCACTTGAGCACAGGGACACTTCTTGTTTTCTGATGATTCATCGAGGATAAAAGTCTCACACACTTTCCTGCCCAGGCTGTCTTGGCACCATGATCCTCCAGATCTCAGCTTCCTGAGTATCTCAGATGACAGGTATGAGCCTCCAGTGCCCAGCATGTGATGCCTTTTGAAGGCATCTTGGCAAGTCTGTAAAAGGAGCCAAAAAGGGCCAGGATAGACCATGACCAAAACAAGGAGCTGGGATCGGGGAAGATTGACCTTCTAGCCATCCTGTTCCCCAAAATTAAAGATCCCAGGTGGTGTTGGATGCATCAAACACCTAGGCCAACAGCCATCAGGCTTAGTGGGGAAAAGGTAGAGAATATCCAAAGATAGCAGTGTCAAAATCTCTGATTTTGCATGCATATGGTACGTGCGTGAATGTGTGTGTGTGTGTGTGTGTGTGAACTCAGGGCCTAGGTTCTATCCCTGAGTTTTCTTGCTCAGGGCTAGTGCTCTGCCACTTGAGCCACAGCCCCACTTGCTTTTTGATGGTTAATTGTAAGTAAGAGTCTCAAGGACCTTCCTGTCCAGGGTGGCTTTGAAGCATGATGGTGGCCCCAGGGAAGCAAGAGTAAACACAACTCGCAGGGACAATCCCTATGGAGGGAGACTCCTGCTCCCTGGTGGCCAGATGGGGGACATGCAGCCCCTTGCCATAATCCTCTAGAGTTCAATTGGGGGAAGTGACCATGGCTAAGCTGACTTTTGCTCACCCTGATTGCTGATGCCAGAGCAGATCTGTTCCACCCTAGGTCAAGAGCGGGCATTACCTGGTGTGACATGTTGCAGCTCTTGCCACTCCTGCCCCAGAACCATGGTCTGAGATGTCGATTTAGTACTGCTCAGATCCACATTGCACCCATGACATGCCTTTTTGATGTTCTCCATGCCCCAAAACTTGACCCTTCTCTGGTACTGTGGCCCGCTCTGTAGGCAATGGCCTCCAAACAGACTGCTCTCAAGACTTGTACGACACCTAGACATTGGGAGACCCTCAAGGGCCCACTGGAAAATACTCTGCCTAGAGCCACAGAGTGAGGTCCAAGCAGGCCAAGGGTTGGTCATGGGGCTTGAACTCTGAGCCTGGATGCTGTCCCCCAGCTCTTCAGCTTACCACTTGAGCTACAGAGCCCTTCTGGTTTTCTGGAGGTTCCTTGGAGGTCAGAGTCTCCAAGACTTTCCTCCCCGGGCTGGCTTGGAACAGCAATCCTCACATCTCAGCCTCTTGAGGAGCTAGGAAGACAGGCATAAGTCACCAGTGCCCGGCTGATCTGGCCTTTCACCACAGTGTACTAAGAGCTCCTGAAAGCTTTTCTTTATTTTTTCGTGCCAGTACTGGGGTTTGAACTCAGAGTCTGGGCTCTGGGCTCTTAACTTTTTCCCTCAACGTTAGCACTCGACCACTTGACCCACAGCTCCATTTCTGGCTTTTGCTAGTAAATCAGCAAGAAGAGTTTCACTAACTTTCCTCCCCTGAGCTGGCTTGACCCATGATCTCCGATTTCAGTTTCCTGAGTAGCTAGGATTTACAGGGGTTGAGCCACTGCTGGCATTGGGCTAGAACCTTTTCTTAAGCAAGGGTCCTTCCCTGCGTTTGCCCTGACTCCTCCATGCAAAGGAGGTCTGAGGGTCAGGAGGTGTAAAAAATAGGCTTTCAGCCACAGTTGATCTTCCCCCTGGGCCTAATTCTGGGACCCCACCCTCTGCCCTGTGACTCAAGTACAAACGTTGACCCAGCATTGAACGTCCTGCCAGACTTTTCTGTAGCCACAGAACCTTCATTCCACCCAAACCACCTTCTCTACAGCATACCTCAGGACCTTTCCCCATGCTGTAACTTCTGCCTAAGGCTCTCTGTACTGTATCCACATCTTAGAAGTCCTGTGGAATTTTGGCCCTGGTTATATCACTTCCTGGAGCAAGTCTTTCATTCCCTTCTCCCTCTTTTTAAATATTGAGTTGCTAGAAATGGAACTTGTGCAGGCTGACTGGCAAATGCTCTATCATGGTGTGTGTGTGTGTGTGTGTGTGTGTGTGTGTGTGTGTGTGTGTGTGTGTGTGTGTGTGTGTGTGTGTGTGCCAGTCCTGGGGTTTGAATTCATGGCCTGGATGCTATCCTATCCCTGAGCTTTTGTGCTCAAGTCTAGCCCTCTACTACTTGAACCACAGCTCTACTTCTGGCTTCTTGGGTTTTTAATTGGAGAATAGTGTCTCATATAGACTTTCCTGCTTGCAATGGGGATCGGCCTGAGATGGTCCTGCGGAGGGCCGAGGCTCTGCCAGCGTCCTTCTCAGTTCCTCCAGCTCATTCTCTAGGGCCAGCACCTGCCTCGCCCTTTGCTCCTTCTCCAGTCAGTTGGTTCACCTGCTTGGTCAGCCACTGAGCCTCCTCCTTCCATGTGGACCTCTCAATGCTCAGGCTCTCCATCAAGGTGTCTCTTTCCAGAATTGCAGAGGTCACCATCCAGCTCAGGTTTTCCAGTAGTCTCTTTACCTCATGCCCTACCAGCACTTGTTGAAACTTGCAGATTCTGTTTTTCCTGTTGCTCTTCTTTGTCCAGATCGCTTCCAGCTTCTCCTGCAACTCTATGTTTACTTGCTCCAGGTCATTGAAGCTTCTGGTCTTTTCCTCGAGCTGAAGTGTCACATCATTCAGCTGTTGGAAGAACATTTCGGTCTCCTTCTGTGCAGCAGTGACTGCCATCTCCAGCTCCAACACGTTACACCCTGTGGACTGCAGGTGGCTGGTGAGAGCTTCTTGCTCCATTTCTCTGTCGTTGGCCTCCTGCTTCCCTAGCCCAGTGCAAATTGTAAATTGCTTTCTGCCGAAACCAACCTCTGTATGGGTGGCTTGTGGATTTCTAGCTCTGTTTTTGGTGTTTTGTGCACCTGGGCTACCTTCTCCCTCTCTTTCTCCCGTCGATCCTGCAGTTCTGTCTTTTCCAGCTTCAGTGGTTGGATCTTGGCACAGCGTACCTGGTTTCTTCTTTTGCTGTGGTCCAGGGCAGGCACCATGTGTCGGTAGCACCTCTAAAGATCCTTGGTGGTATAGGGACTCTTGACACTCTGGACCCTGGTGACTGTGACTGTGTCCAAAGACAAGGGAGGCCCGCGTTCAGCATCACCTTTGGCTGGACCCTCTGGTGAATCACCTTCCCCACTGGTGTTTGTCTTGAAGGCCCTTCCTTTTTTCGTGTTCTTTGTTTTCTTGAATGTTGCAGGTCTGATGGGAGAATTCTTCTGCCGGTGTTCTGGCAGTAGTTTCTTGCCCACAGCTCTCACGGAGTCTTGTTGTTTCAGACATCTGAGCTCTGGGATGGGAAAAATGGGCTGGTCACGTTCCCAGGTTCTGGGAAATCTTGAAGTGCAGTGCTGGGACTGTGTCTTATGGGTAGAGTGCTTTGCAGATATGAATACCTGGGTTTGATTACTTAGTACAACATCACTAGAAAAAAGCCTGAAGTAGTTGTGTGGCTCAAGTGGTAGAGTGCTATCCTTGCACAGGAGAAACTCAGGTACAGTGTTCAGGTCCTGAGTTCAAGCTCCAGGACAAGTGTATGCACACACACACACATACATGCACACACACTCACGCACACACACACACACACACACAGATACCAGAATTGAAGCTGTGATACCAAATGGTAAAATTCTGAGCTCATGGTCAGCACCCAGGCCCCATGTTCAACCCCAAAACCTAGCCACCCAGGGCCCATTTAGGAGAGGTCAAAGGTTTCAAAACCTGATGAGCTTCAACAGCCTTAAATAACAGGAAGCATTGTGATATTCGACATATGCTTGGATTTAGCAAGCTTCCAGAAATCTAGGAAGGCACTGTTGCCAATAATGAATCATTGTATTAGGTTCAGCTCCCTTATTGTCTGCCAGAAGGACCCTTGAATTAATTGTAGTAGGTTATTTCAACACTGGAACATAGTATAACAAAGACAGGATAAGTAAAGAGAAGTTGGCCTGCCACGGAGGTGGCACAAATGAAGGCTTCTTGTCAAAACAAATCACTGGGGAGAGTGATAGCTTGGGGTACAAAGAGGACTTTTTCTCCTAGCCTTCAGAGCCTGCCCACACTCCTCCTCACTAATTGTCCTGGATGGAGTTGTTTGTTACACAGCTGTACAGGAGTGAGGCCTTTTATCTGCCTGTTCCAACAATGAATCAGACTTTCTCCAGCAGCCTGGGGTGTGGAGAAAACCTCTGGCTACTCTGGGAACAGTGAGGAGAGCCCCAGAACATGCACTGTCTTGTAAACACTCTCTGTGCTATGAAATCATTCTATTTAAAGCAAATTTCCTAGCTGGTTCCCTTTCCTCATAGGGACTCTGGACATTCACAGATAGAAATGCATGCGTACATACAAGGGGAGACATGGAGTTACTTGTGGTTTTTTATTTTGGCAGGTCCAGGGGTTGTATTATGAACCTAAGCACTGTCTCTGAGCTCATTTTGATCAAGGGTAGCCCTCTGCCCTTTAGCCACAACCCCATTCATGGCAATCTTTTATTCCTATGATCCCTCAGAAGTAAGAGTGCTGTAAACTTTCCTGTCCTGGCTGAATTCAAACTGGCATTCTCTACCTCTCAGACTCCTGAAGAACTAGGATTACAGGCAGGAACTTCTGACACCTGGCTTTCTTTTCTTCTTGTTCTTTTTTTTCATTGTGACAAAATGAAATCTTCAGTGTCATTCTAATGGTTTACATTTCGAAGTAAACTACCCAGGCCTGGAGTTCAAATGCCAGGACTCCCACCTACACATGGAGGGAGATCTGGACAAAATCTTTCCTATTCATGTGGATGCTTAATGGAATGTTATAAAAATAACAATTAAATTTGCAGTTAGTTCATGTATATTATTTAACTATATATACAATATTACTACTACTTTACAACATTCCATTCATATGGATATATAAATAAGTAATGGATTATGTCTTCCATTCTAGCACCATGGTATTATTATACCAATTAAGAATACTGACTACGTTTATATTAATATTTTAATAAATATTCAACCATGATGCTTCATTAAATGGAGGCATAATTTAATAATAATTCACAATATATATAATTTAATATCCTCACATTATCTCTCTCTTATATATATTGCAAACTACACATCTATTTATCTATTGATCTAACCATCTATATCTATACCTACATGTACATCTATATCTATATCTATATATATCAGTCACAATTATGGCTTGTTCCCAGGTTCTCAGAACTAGCTGGTAGCTCATTTTGCCAAAGGTTTTTGTTCTACAACTGACCCTTCATAAGTTCGACATTGTGGGCTGTGAGTTCAAATCCCAGCATGGCCAAAATTTTATATGTGGAGTCAGAAGCCAATTTGACACATATTTTTTCCTTCTCTGTGAAAGTCCTGGGTCTTAGTATGATGTATAATCCACATGCAAATATAACCATGTGATAATATGTGATAAATATAATAAATGGTATATATGTAGTAAACTAAAATAAAACATAAGGGTAATAAATGTCACATGGCATAACCCCATGTATGTAAATAGATCTCATATATGAATATTATTTTTATCACTGCTGGAGCTTGAATTTGGGCCCTGGAAACTGGGCTGAAATTCTTGTCTTCAATGACGGTGAGCTGCTTCTGCCCCACAGTGCCACTGAGTTACCTAGACCCTGAATTCAATTCCCAGGCCTGCCAGAAAAATGATGAAAATTCCAAGCAACGGCCTTAATTTCTTTTGGCCAGGATTAGGGATTGAACTCAGCTCGTGGCAACTCTGCCTCAGCTTCGATCATCCTAGGCTGGGGTGCAGCCTCTGGACCCACAGCCCATCCTGAGATCCCAGGACCCGAGTTCAAATCTTGGGACTGGCAAAATAAAAAAACTGGAGAAGTGCTGGGAAGGTGGCTCAGGTATAGATTGCTTGCCTTTCATGCATAAGACACTGGGTTCGATTCCTCAGCACCACATAAGCAGAAAAAAGCAGGAAGTAATGTTATGGCTCAAGTGATAGAGCGATAGCCTTGAGCTGAAGAGTTGGGGGACAGCACCCAGACCCAGAGTTCTGGCCACAAACCGACAAAAAAGAAAGAAAAAAATAGTGCCGGGAAAAAAAGGAGAAGAATAAAACTGGGAAGTTCCAGAAGGCGGTTTTACATTGTTTTTTCCTTTACAACCATCCTGGGTCTAAATATCAGAGACTGTAAAGTGTACATGACCTTTCACTGTTGAACTTTGGTGGGCTATCAGGGAAGCCATAGCCAAAACCAGCAACCTAGGCTCGGCGTGTGAATCCCAGGACTGCCACCTATCACGGCAGGATAAGGAACACATTCTGATATACATCCATATGAATGGAATGTTGTAAAGTAACAATTACATTAGTATTGTATGATTACATTATAAAATTATACACAATGATTATAGTACATTGACTAATTTACAATTAATACTTTGTTATGTATTCAACCATAATACTTATATAAACTAAGGGATAATTTATCAATAATTGGTAGTAATATCGTATATATAATTAAATAATATACAGACATCTCTGTTTTGTTTTATACATACATACATACATACATATATACATACATACATATATACATATATATGTATGTAACAATCTACATATATATTTCTACACTTGTCATTCCTGGGGCTCAGTAGTAGAGTGCTCGCCTAGTATGTATGAAGCCCTGGGTTCGATTCCACACTATCACATGCACAAAAAAAGCCAGAAGTAGTGCTGTTACTCAACCAGTTGGGCACTGGATTTGAGCATGAAAGCTTAGGGACTGTGTCTAGGCCCTTACTCAAGAACCAGGACTGGCACCAGAAACATGTTAGAATGTTCTAACTGCAAGAACAGAAGGCCAGGATTTCAAATACCTCCTCACAGATCAAGCTGGTAGTCTGAAGCTGATGGCTGCCACCTAAATTGACTTAGCCAGAGGTCAACAGCTGCAACCCAGCATCATGGAACCAGACACTGCTGGCTCACCCCTAGCTGCTCAGAGGGTGAGATCAGACGCTGGTGGGTTGAAAACTCAGCCCTATCAGGAAATCTGCTAGACTCTGAGCTGTGCCTCCAAGTGGTAGAGCTCTAGCCTTGAGGAAAAGGTCTTAGGACAGTACCTCCAACCTATGAGCGAAATCTCCTAGGCTGATGGCCCTCCCCACAAAAAAACACCCCTCTAAACTGTTAGATGTGAACTTGTGCAGTTTGTGACCTGTATCTGAAAGAATGGTGATAAGCACCTTAATTCTAATGACAGTTTGTGGGATACAGCTATGTGATGAGTCCTTCCTTGGGTGTTGGGTGTTGAGTCCTTCACGGGATACTGGGTTGTTCATGGGGTATTGTGTGCTGAGTCATTCACAGGGTACTATGTGCTGAGTCCTTCACCAGTTGTATTCTTTCATCTGGTCCTTGTAAGATCTACACAAGTAAGATGATTGTGCAGATGAGAAAGTTGAGGCTCAGATATGTCTCCAAGGCAGGGCCAAATTTATGTATATACTGAGCTCTAGTGACTTGTCTCCTGTAGACAATTGTTTTGGTTTAGTTTTCTATATCATGAACCTTGAACTCAGAGCCTAGGTGTTGACATTCTTCTTGGGTTCATGGCTAACATTCTAAAATGTGGAGCCAAGGACCCCTTTGCAGCAAAGTGTCACAGCTTAGGTCTCTTTAGCTGAGATCTATCATCCTGCCTGCTCAGGAAGCTGAGGATCTTGGTACCTTTTCCCCTTGGTAGTTGAGTGGTTGTGATGTTCCTTTAGTCTTGATGTAATGATGCCATAGAGATGTTTGTATCCGGAAATGAGCACATCTCTATCCAAGGACTTTTAAAATACCTTTTAAAAATACTTTTGAAAGTGATTTTAAAATATTCTAATGAAATTTTCAAAAAGTTTGTTAATTTCTGCTCTCAAAATTAAAGTCACTAAATTATGGAGTTAAAAAAATTATCCCTGATCACGGACAAAAGCCAGCCTGGGCAGGAAATTCCTGGAGATGGTTATATCCAATAAACCATCAGAAAGCCTAAATGGGTGCTGTAACTTAAGTTGCAGTGTACTAGACTTGAGCTGAAGAGCTCAGAGACAACACCCAGGCCCAGATTTGAACTCCTCCAACTTATAAGAAAAGAAAGAAACCTGAAATGGAGAGCTGGGATTGTTTCTTAGGGGTAGACTGCTTTACATGTGTGAAACCCTGGGTTTGATCCACATCCCTAGAAAAAAAGGCTGACGTTGCTGTTACTCAAGTGGTAGAGTTCTGTCCTTGTACAGGAGAAACTCAGGTACAGTGGTTAGGTCCTGTGTTCAAGCACCAGTAATAGTGTATGCACACACACACACAAACACACACACAAACACACACACACACACACACGGAGGCACCATTGGCAATAATGAATCATTTCATTAGGTTCAGCTCCCTAATTATCTGCCAGAAGGACTCTTGAATTAATGTTAGCACTTTGGTTCAACACTGAAACACAATCTTACAATGACAGGATGAGTGCAGGAACTTGGCCTGCCATGGGAGGTTGCACAAATGAAGGCTTCCTGTCAAAACAGAGCACTGGGCTGGGTGCTGGTGGCTCATGCTTCTAATCCTAGCTATTCAGGAGGCTGAGATATTAGGATCACGGCTCAAAGCCAGTTTGTGCAGGAAAGGCTGTCAGACTCCTATCTCCAATAAACCACTAGAAAACCGGAAGTGGCTCTGTAGCTCAAGTGGTAGAGTGTTCGCCTTGAGCTGAGGAGTGCAGGGACAGCGCCCAAGCCCAGAGTTCAAGACCCATGACCGATCAAAAAACAAAAACAAAAACAAACAAACAAAAAAAAACAGAGCACTGGGGAGAGAGATAGCTTGTGGTACAAAGAGGCCTTTTTCTCCTGACCTTCAGAGCCTGCCCGCACACATCCTCAATAATTGGCCAGGGTGAATTGTTTGTTACACAGCAATACAGGAGTCAGGCTTCTTGTCTGCCTGTTCCAACAATGAGGCAGACTTCCTCCAGCAGCTGGGGTATGGAGAACCCCTCAGGCTACACTGGGAACAGTAAGGGGAGCCCCAGAATATGCACTTTCTTGAAAGCACTCGCTGTGCTATGAAATCATTCTATTCAAAGCAAATTTCTAGCTGGGTGCCTTTCATCATAGAGACTCGGATGTTCACTGATACAAATACATGCATACATACACAGACACATGGAGTTACTGGCTCTTTTTTTGTGGCATGTCCTGAGACTTGAACTGTGAGCCTAGACATTTTCACTGAGCTCCTTTTGCTCAAGGAAACATTTTATTGTGTCTTAAACCATGATTACCCTAGGCTGGGGTGCAGCTTTTATACCCACAGATAATCCAGGGATCCTAAGACCCGAGTTCAACTCCCAGCGCTAGCAAAAATACAACAAACCAACAAAAATGGAGGGGGAAAAATCAGGAAGTTTTACACAACAGTTTTATCTTTGTTTCCTTAGCACTGTGACCCTCCTGGGTCTCAATGACTCAGCTTGAAAATTGTACATGAGCTTGCATGGATGAAGGCTGAGGGCTCTCTGTGAAGCATGAGCCCAACATAGACACCTAGGCACTGAGTTCAATCCAGGGAATTCAATCCTGGGATTGCCACCTACACATGGCTGAAGATCCTAGGAAACTTAATCCTATCTATAGGAACACTAATAGAATGTTTGAAATGTACTAACTGAATTACTAATTAGCTAGTCATTCCAGTTTAAGATTGTATTCAATAAATATAGGTCATTGATTAATACTTTATAAGTCTTCTATAATTGATTAATGGAGGCATAATTTTATACTAAATAATTGGTAGTAATATAATATATAGAAATAAGATATAGACATCATCCTTTATATAGGGTTATACACTAGAGTCTACATAAATGTCTATCTGTCTCTCTCTGTATACATTTATAGATGCATACACATTTGTAAATACACACACACACACACACACACACACACACTGCAATCTAATCATCTATCTGTTTTTATATTGCCCATTCCTAGGGCTTGATCTCAGGTCCTCATATTTGCCCGCCAACTTCTCTTGCATCAGACTGGTGTGCTAACATTTACCCATTAATGAAGTGGGCCTGCTAGGCCCTGAGTGTAAGTCACAAAACTGCCAAAAACTTAAATCCTGGTGGAAAGCCAATTGTCCCACTTGATTTCCTTATCGGTGAAATTTCTGGGACTCAGGAATGATGTAGAATACATAGGCACATCTATGTCTTATGTAATAGGATGCAAAAAATATTATAAGTGTAGTCATACTAAAGTACAATGGAAATAAATAAAACACAAAATAACATGAATACACTAATCGCAATATGCAATAAACATGTGTAGGTAAATATAAATCATGTATTTAAAATATATACGAATATTAATTTTTCGAGTGCTAGGACTTGAATTCAGGCTCTAGGAACAGGTCTGAATTTCATGTCTTCCAGAAGGGTGATCTTCCCCATCCCCCACAGTGCTGCAGATTTACCCAGACCCTGAGTTCAATTCCCAGGCTTGGCAGAGGAAATGGTGTGAATTCCAAGCCAAGAGCCTGATAATTTTTAAAATATTTTAGTGTATGTATGTATGTATGTATGTGTTTGTGTATGTATGTATGTATGTATTTTTGTTTTGTCAAGCACAGGGCTTGAACTCATGTTGTGGCAATTCTGCCTCAGCTTTGATCACTCTAGGCTGGGGTGTAGCCACTGGACCCACAGCCGAACCTAGGTTCCTGGGCCACAAAGTCTGACAAGAAAAAAAAAAATGCGACACACACACACACACACACACACACACACACAAACACAAACAGGCAACTTACAGATGGCTGCCGGTTTTACATTTTTTTTCTTTGCAAGGTGACCATCCTGTCTGAATGACACTGTTGAAAAATGTTGGTAACCTGGCATTGCTGAAGGCTGGCGGGCTACCAAGGAAGCCATAGGCCAACATGGCAACATAGGCCCTGTGTTTGAATCCCAGTCGTGAGCCCTACCAAAGGCGGGAGATCCTAAGTGTCTCCTTTCTATTCATAGGAATACCGATGGAAGATTATGAATGGCAAGGTTGAATAAGTTGTTTCTGAATACTACTATATAAATAGAGTGATTTTAGGAGGCCAATGGATTTTAATGAATATTTTTGACATATTCAAATAATAGTATTAATTACATGGACGTAATATTTTCAGAACAGTGGTTGATTTAATTAATAATTTATTAAGGATGAAAACAATAATATTAATTACATGGAGAGGCAACAGCCCTAGGGGTCTATAGCTGAGGTCTCTCATCCTGCTTTCTCAGGAAGCTGAGATCTGAGGACCTGGGTTCCAAACTCTCCCAGACACAAAAGGTCTTATGAGCCTATTATCTCCAATTCATCACTAAGAAACCTGAAGTGGAAGCTAGGTGCTTGTCACTCATGTCTGTCATCCAAGCTATTCAGGAGGATGAGATCTGAGGATCATGGTTCAAAGCCAGCATGGGCAGGAAAGTCCTTGAGACACTTAGCTCCAATGGACCACCAGAAAAGCTGAAGTGCCGTTTGGCTCAAGTGGTAGAGCACAAGACTTGAGCTGAAGAGCTCAAGGACAGCACCCAGGCCCAGACATCATCTTCTACAACAATAAAAAAAGACAGAAACAAACAAACAAACCTGAAGTAGGGGGCTGGGAATGTGCCTTAGGGGTATAGGGCTTTGCAAATATGAAACCCTGAGTTTGATTTCTCAGGACCTCAACCCTAAAAAAAGCCTGAAGTGGCTCTGTGGCTCAAGTAGGAGAGGGCTATACTTATACAAGAGAAAATAGGTACAGTGCTCAGGTCCTGAGTTCAACGTCCAAGAATCGTGTATGTGCCTATGCGCCCTCTCCCACGTGTGCGCACACACACACACACACTCACACATACACAGACAAGAAGTGATGCTGTTACACAAAATGGTAAAGCACCGGGCTTCAGCACTGAGCTCATGGTCAGCACCCAGGCCCTGTGTTCAACCCCAAAACCTAGCCACTCAGGGCCCAACTAGGAGAGGTTCAAATGTTTCAAAACCTAATGAGGTTCACCAGCCCTAGATGACAGGAAGCTTTGTGATACCAGATATGTGTTTGGATTTCCCAAACTTCCTGAAACATAGGAGAGGCATCATAGGCCCATCATCACAGGCAATGAAACATTTCATTAGGTTCAATGCCCTATTTGTCCGCCAGAAGGACTCTTGAATTATATTGAGCACTGTATCTGAACACTGTAGTATAGTCTCACAAAACCAGGATAAGTGCACAGGACGTGGCCTGTCACAGAAGGTGGCACATATGAAGGCTTCCTGTCAAACCAGAGCACTGGGGAAATAGATAGTTTGGGGTACAAAGAGACCTTTTTCTCCTGAACTTCAGAGCCCACCCACACTCATCCTCACTATCTGACCCAGACGGAGTTGTTTGCTACACAGTTGTACAGGACTGAGGCCTTTTGTCTGCCTGTCCAGACAATGAAAGAGACTTCTTCCAGCAGGCCTGGGATGCAGAGAAACCCTCAGGTTACACTGGGAACAGTGAGGGGAGCCCCGGAACATGCACTATCATGAAAACAGTCTCTGTTGTGAAATCATTTTACTGAATACACATTACCTAGTTTGGTGCCATTCATCATAGCTACTCTGAAACTTCACCTATAGGAATACATCCATACATACCCAAAGACATGGAAGTACAGGCTCTTTTTGAGGGGGCAGGTCTTGGGGTGGAACTATGAGCCTAGAACTTGTCACTGAGCTCATTTTGCTCAAGGGTAGTGCATTAAGCTTGAGTCACATCCCCCCTTCTGGGTTTTTCTGTGATGTCTTAGAAATAAGTGTCATGGACTTTCCTAATCTGGCTGGAATAAAATTCAGATTCTCTACATATCACCCTCTGAGGAGCTGGGATTACAGTGAGAAGCCATTGGCACCTTCTTTCTTTTCTTCTTCATTTTTAATCTGGACAATCTGACTTCTTAGCAGGGTCATTGCAATGATTTGAATTTATAAATTAACTACCCAATGTTCTTTAGAACTGCTTTACCTGAGAAGGATTTCCTCCTCATCTTCTCCTCTGGGTCACATGTTTGAAGCTGAAAGTGAGAAATGAGTGTCACAGGATTTGGGAGCAAATGTCCACAGGACATGACAATTCTGTCACTTAGCATTGAGCTGCAGTGAACTTGCTGTCTCAAGATGAGAAGACCAAAAGCTGGAGCGATCCTCATACTGTCTGCATTACTCCTTTTGTCTATAAAATGATCTAGTAATTATGAATGTTATGTGTCTACAACCTTAAGTATCTAGAACCCACTAGAAGCATCTTCATGTATCTCTTTTCCTCTAGTGCCTCTCGAGACTTAGACTAAGGGTTTGTGTGGAGGGACTCCTTGGTGTATCCCTGAGGAAAGCCGCTTAAATCCTGTTTGGGAGATCGCCATTCAAATTTAGCCTGAGCAAGAATTCTGTGAAACTCTTATCTCCAATAAACCACCAGATCATCAGAAGTGGAACAGTGGTCCAGAGGGCAGAGTTCCAGCTTTGAGAGAGAAAGTCAAGAAGGAGACACAGGCCAGACCAGGCAGGAAAGCCTGGGAGGCGCTTATGTCGAATTAATGACCAGATGGCTGAAAGTGGAGCTGTGGTGGTGGTAAAGCCTCAGCTTTGGGAAAAACAGTGGAGGAATGCATTGGGCCCTGAGGTTAAGCCCTGGGATGTCCACAAAAAAAATTCAAAAAGAGATGGCCAATTTTATGTATCAGTGCCCTACCTACTTATGTCTGTATATTACCTCCCTGAATGCAAATAGACCTTTGCAGTGCTTCTCCTTTTATTTACTGATTTATATTTCAGATATGCTCCTTTCATATACTGCATCATTCTCTTCATTTCCGGCCCATGGCTTTTCTCTTCCAGGGTTCCAGGCCTGTGTCCTTATATGATACACTGACGCTCTCAGGAGCCTTTATTTACATTTTGTTATGAGGCCAATGCAGGAACCATAACAAACTAGGCAGGGGAAAAGAAGACCAGGTTTCATAGAAGTATTCAGTATTCAGAAACTTAAACTTGGGGAGGTAAAATGGCAACATACTTTCCTAAAAAAACTACCATTAAGGAAAAGATGAGGGAGCTGGGAATGTGGATTACTGAGAGAGTGCTTGTCTAGCATGCAAGAAGCCCTGGGTATGATTCCTCAGTAGCACATACACAGAATAAGCCACAATTGGGGATGTGGCTCAAGTAGAGTGCTCAAGTAGAGTGTTATAGACAGTGCCCAGGCCTTGAGTTCAACCCAAGAACTGGCAAGAGATATCTAGGTAGAATGGTAGGTAGGTAGATAGATAGATAGACAGACAGGATAGAAAGAAAGAAAGAAAGAAAGAAAGAAAGAAAGAAAGAAAGAAAGAAAGAAAGAAAGAAAGAAAGAAAGAAAGAAAGAAAGAAAGAAAGAAAGAAAGAAAGAAAGAAAGAAAGAAAGAAAGAAAGAAAGAAAGAAAGATAGATAGATAGATAGGAAGATGATAGATGAATCTGGTCTTGGATTTCAGGAGGAAAGAAGGGAACAATTTCCAGTCATTAGGCCTTCTGCAGTGTGCCAGGACACCAGCATTGCCTTCACACAACCACAGAGCAAGAAGACTGTCGCTTTCCCACTTCTCAGGCAGCCAAGGGCACCAGAGCCAATTGGGCAGAGCCAGGTTCTAACTCAGATGCTTGGAGAAAGAAGAGAAACAACCCTGACTCTAGTTGGTCTGGGGATTTGAATTAATTATGTGGAGAATGAAGGAAGTAGAAAGGACTGGCAGAGGTAGAAGAAGGGCCTTCAAATCTGACAGATGGAAAATCAAAAACCCACTCCCTAAGACCAGAGAGCAGCGTTTTTCTACTCTGTTCCTCCCCTCTCCCCGACTAAACTGGCTCTATTGGTAACCTAAGATAGCCTGATTCTCTCTTCACTTGTGGGAAGAATGTTAATTAGTCATTGTTTGAAGAGGCTGAGAAAAGCCTGACCCTGGTGTAACTCTAACAAATGTTTTAGGTTTCCTCCCATTGCTTGCATTGCCTGGAATATATGAAGTGGATTTGCTTCTCACTTATCTGTTGAATGTGTACATTCTGCCTCCGAATCCTGTAGGCCTGGTCTCTGCACCTAGCCTGGCATTTGAAAATGTTTTCTGTCCTTCAATTACAGTGTTACACTGGAGTTCTTTCTGCTAATGGGGCTAGGGTTTGGAGCCTGAGAACTTCATGTGAACCCAAGATGGGTCAATGTTTCTTTCCTGCTTCTATAGCTCAAGAATTCTAAGAACATTTAGAGTTCAAGTACTTCTCATCACCAAGGGAAATACAGGAAGCTCTTGAACATCTGACCTTTCAGAAGTGGAAGTCAGAGTCTCATACTTTCCTGCCCTGGCTGGCTTCACCTTGTGATCCTCAAACCTCAGTCTCCTGAGCTAGGGTGACAGGCCTGAACTACTGGTTCTCTGCTAGGCTCAGAGCTGTAATGACCTTGACAGTACAAGTCAACTGCTATCACAATGGGCTTGGGAAGCATATTAAGCCTTTCAACATTGGACCTTTCAGAACCCTGTAGGACACAAGATTACAATGCTAGAGTCTGAGAGGCTGGGCATATGAATGTGTTACATTTGAACCTTAAGCTCTGACTCCAATTCTGGTATACATCAGTGTTCATTTTCCAAAGAATGATCTCATAGTTAGCAAATAGGAAAAGTACCTGGATTAACCCTCACTTTTTTTCACTTTTTTCCCAATAGTGTGTCTTGAACTCAAGCCTGGGCACTGTCCCTTAGCCCCTCAGGTCAAGACAAACACTCTACCACTTGAGTAACAGCACCACATGGGGTCTTTGGGTGGTTCACTGGAGATAAGAATCTAACAGGCTTTCCTTGGCTAAGCTGTCTTTGAACTGTGGTCCTCAGCTCTCAGCCTCCTGAGAAGCTAGAGTTCCATATGTGAGACACTGCATCTGGTCTATTGTATTTGACAGTCCTGGGGCTTGATCTTAGGGCCTAGGTACTGTCTCTGAGCTCCCTTTTCTCAAGGCTAGCCACTTGAGCCACTCCACAGTTTCTACCTTTTTCTGAGTAGGTGGCACTGAGGATTCAAACCCTGGCATTCATGCATGCTATGCGAGCTCTTTACCACTAAGCCACATTTCTAGCTCCATCCTTTCAATTTTATCCCTCACTTGCCTATCCTCAGGAAAAGGTTTCTGACTATAAATCATCCAATAGGAAGAGTCCAAAGATTGGACAAAGCTCATACTTGGAAGAGACTCTAAACATGTGAAGACTGTGACAAATGCATCCATTTACTTATGTATTATGTTTCAACACTTAATAAAATATTAATGAAACATGAGTCAATGTCCTAAATTGTTGCATAGAATTTTATTATAGGTGTGCAAAATGTAATAAATATTATGTGTATAATATGCTAAATACAATAATCAATCAATTAAAAATAAAAATAAAGCAAAATAAAAATAAAAAAGAAAAAAGAAAATACAAAATCAATAATAAAATCATAATATGAAATTAACATACATAAGTGTATATCATATATTACACTTGTATAGAAATAGTTTTTCAATTGCAGGGCCTTCATTCAGGCCCTGAATTTCTTTTCCTCAAAGACAGTGAGCTTCGCCTTCACCCATGGTGTAAGAGTTACCTGGATGGTGAGCTCAAATCCTAGCAATGGCAGAAATACTGGCCCCATTTTCGACAGTAACTTACTTTTTTTAAATGGAAGCAATCATTTTTACTCAGTTCCATACTGAACATTAAAAAAAAGCAGTGTAGAATTTTGTACAGCTATTCAGACATACTTTCCTTACATCTAAAGTGCTTCTCTGAGAACTATATTGTTTCTCTTTTTGGTACTTTTTTATTGTAAAAATGTTTTACAGAGGGGTTACAGTTACAGGAGCAAGGTAATGAGTACGTTTCCAATTGAGCATTGTTGACTCCTCCTTTGTTTTCCTCTTACCATCCCTTGCCTCCCATCTCCACAACTACATCACCCTGCCGAGTTCAGTGACTTAGTTTTTCATTTTTGGTTCGCACTGGGTTTGAACTCAAGCTGTGGCAACTTTTCCCTCACATTGCTACAAGTTTACCAAGACCTTGAGTTCAAATCCCAGGCTAGGAAAGAAAACTGGCAGAAATTCCAAACCAGGGAGCTTTATTTTTTTTAATTTACTTAAATAATGTTTTTTCTTTCTTCTTCTTCTTTTTTTTTTTTTTTTACAACCATGGGGCTTGAACTCAGTTCGTTTAAACTCTGCCTCAGCTCGGATCTCCCATAGCCAACCATGAGGTCCTAGGCCCAGAGTTCTTGCAGGTAGAATAAAAAACCTGGAAAGCACAAAAAGTGGCAAGCTGTAGAGGGCTGGGGTTTTATGATTTTTTCTTTGGACGGTAACCATCCTGGGTCTGAATGACATGGCTGCAAGGTGGACCTGACCTGCACTTGCTGATGGCTGGTGGGCTATCAGTGAAGCCATAGGCCAACCTGTCACCATATCCCCTGGGTTCAAATCCCAGTCCTGATACCAATGGCAAGAGATCACAAGAGACTCATTCCTATGCATAAGAATACTGATTAAATGAGTAGTTCATGCATCGGTCTTGTCTAAAATTGGAAGCAATAATCCTAGAATGCTGATTGATCTTAATGTTATTAAGCATGAAAAGAATAATATTCCTTCAATGGTGGGATAATAAATACCTAAGAATTGGTAGCAACGTAGTAGTTGTCATTCAATCATAGATTGACGGCTCTGGCACTCTTTACCAATATATATTTATTTGTATACCACCGTCTGCCTATCCATGTATTGCTGTTTTGGCCAAACGTAGGGGTTGATCTCAGTGCTGGGCAAACACCTGACAGCTTCATTTTCTAGACGCTGCCATGCTGAAACTCACCCATTCATGAATTGGGCCTGCTAGACACCGAGTTTAGATCCTCACACTGCCAGACATGATGGAGAACACATCTAAAATCTAGATTCTATGTGATAGGATGTAAGCAATGTAATAAATGGTATAGGTGTCATCAGAGTCAATAAAATAAATGGTAAATAAATGAATAAAACAAGAAATAAAATGAATAACCACACCAAACACAATATGGACTGAACATCTGTATGGAAGTATAAATCCCATCGTTAAAATGTATATAATGAGTATGTTTTACAGGCATGAGGCTTGAATTCAGCCCCCCTATGAAGAGGGAATGGCGGGAGATCCTGAGATACTCATTTCTGGACCTAGGAAGAGTCATGGAATGCGATCGATCTCATCCTTGAATGAGTACTTCGTGCATGATGCAAGTAGGAAATGATAGGCAAGACTCATGGGGTATAGATTATTTGTAAAGGAGAGTTGATGAAGCGTGACAATAATAATCACAGTCATGAAATGGAGGCATCAGGAAAGATCCAAGAATCAGTAGTCACACAGATTGGATTCCATCACAGGTCACCATCAATCCTACTCTATACAAATATATACTTATTTGCATACTACCTTCAGCTTATGAATGGGTCACTATTGTGCTTGCCACTCTACCCCCATGGGGGCTCAAACTCAGGTACTGGGAAGGCCTAGCTCCTTCGTTGCTAACAGGCTGGTGTGCTCATGTGGAACCATTCACCAATGGTGCCTGCTAGGCCTGAGTTCAGATCCCAGCCCTGCCAAAAGATTCATCTTGATGCCAGAAGCCAATTGTTGTACCTGTTTCATTTTCTGTGCAAGTACTGGGTCCCAGCTAGGATGGCGAATGCATGGGGCACCCTGTGGTCATGGGAATAAGTTGTTATCCATGTCAGCCCAGTTATACCTGTCATCATATTTTCAAGAAAATACACAACACATTCATGAATAGCATACAAAATAAAGACAATAAGTACACTCAATGCATGATGCAGTCCACACACTGATGTGAATATACATCCCATGTTTCAATGATGCATTGAGGACTATTTTGGCCTCCCTAGGGCTCTATAGTAGTTCCTGGGAACAACCCAGCTCCTTACTGGCTCACAGTCTGTGTGATCACGTGGACCCACTATGCAGTTGGGCCTCTTAAGCCCCGAGTTCGAGTACCAGCACTGCCAAAAATTCACCCTGATGTGAGAAGACAGTTGTTGCACCTGTTTTCCTGTGCTGCCCAAATTCTGGGTCTCTGCTAGATGGAGAAGGGATAGGCAACTCTATACTCATGGGAATAGGTTGTCATCCAGTTCACCACAGTTATATCTGTCAATCTATACTTAAGAACATACACAATACATCAATTAATAAGACACAAAATAAAGAGAATGACTACACCAAAAGCAAGATGCTGCCCACCCATGTTTGGAAATATAGATCCTCTGTTTAATTATGAATTTATGACTGTATTGGTCCTCACCAGGGATCAATCTCAGGTCCTGGGAATGGCCAAGCACCTTAGAGGCTCACAAGCTGTTGTGCTTACCATGACCCATTCACCAATTGGGCCTGCTAGGCCTTGAGTTCAAATTCCAGCACTGCCAAAAGATTCATTCTGATGAAGCCTAGGGTTGCACATGTTTTCGTGTTCTGTGCATGTCCTGGGTGTCATTGATGATGGAGAATGCTGTATAGGCAACTCTATAGCCATGGGAATAGGTTGTCATCCATGTCAGCACAGTTATATCTGTCACCATACTCAATAAAATGCACAATACATCAATGAATAAGACACAAAATAAAAAGAATAACTACACTGAATGCAAGATGCATACCTGTAGGTAAAGAGAGATCCTATGTTTAAAAAAGGTGGGCTTGCTATTTTCTCCTGTGCTGGGCTTCAAATCAGGCCCTGGACCAGGTCTGACATTCTAGACTTCAAGGATGGAGAGCTTCCCCTTTCCCCACAGTGCAACAGAGCTACCCACACCTGAGTTCAAATCCTAGCACTGACAAAAGATCCATGCTGATGTCAGAAGCCAGTTGTTGTACACCTTTGCTTCTCCTGTGAAAGTCCTGATTATCAACTAGGAAGGGGAATTCATAGACTATAACCATGGGAACCTTTTGTCATCCATGTCAGCAGAGTTATACCTGTCACCATACTTAGTAAAATACAAAATGCTTCCATGATGTAGATACAAAATAAGGAGAAGAAGTTCACTAAACACAATATGCTGTTGACACATGTACGTCAATATAGATTGTATGTTTAAATTATGAATTTATGACTATAGTGGACCACCTTGGGGATCAATGTCAGATCTTGGGACTGGCTTAGCTCCTTAGTTGCTCACAAGTTGGTGTGTTAACCTTGACTTATTGGCCAATTGGTCCTACTAGGCCCTGAGTTCAGATCCCAGCACTACCAACAAGTGTATCGTGGAGTAAGAAGCCAAGTGTGAAACTTGTTTTCCTTTTCTCTGAATTTCCTGGGTGACCCTGAGAATCATGGCATGGTGGAGAACATTTCTACAAATCTAGATGCTCTGTGATAGGATGTCATCAATGAAATAAACAGAATGGGTTTCATCATAGTACAATCAAAGGTAAATAAATGAATAAAACAAAAAATATAAGGAACAACCACACCAAACATGTATGGACTGAATATCTATAGGTAAGTATAAATCCTATCTTTACAATGTATATAATTAGTATGTTTTCCAAGGCTTGGGCTTGAATTCAGGACTAGTGAACAGGCCTGACTTTCTTACCTTCAAGTACGGTGATCTTCCCCTTCATTCACATTGCTGCAGATTTACCTACATCCTGAGTTCAAATCCAAAACCTAGAAGGGTACACGGCATGAATTGGAAGCCAGGGAGCATTTTTTTTAATTTTACTTTTCTCAATATGGGGCTTGAACTCAGGTTGTAGCAACTCTGCCTCAGCTTCGATCACCCTAGGCTGGGGTGCAGCCACTAGACCTGTAGCTGCTCCTGGGATCCTCGACCCCTAGACTTTGCAAGGAAAGCAATGCACAGAAAATATGTGGCCTTCTTATGTTTTCTTCCTTTGCACGGTGACCCTCATGGATCTGAATGACATTGTTGCAAAGGGTACTTCATCTTGCATTGCTAAAGGCTGCCAGACTATCGGGGAGGCCTTAGGCCCATGTGGCAACATTGTCCCTGATTTCGAGTCCCTGTCCTGACTCCAACCAATGGCAGGAGATACTAAGAAAATGGTCCCCCATCCACAGGAATAACAATGGAATGCTTTCAATGTCACGGTTGAATGAGTTGATCGTGAATGATGCTCCTATAAAATTAGACAGCATCATTTCAGGAGGCTGATAGACTTTATTTAATATTTATGAAGCATTAAAAGAATATTATTACTTACAGGAACACAATAATTTCAGGACACTGATTTCATTAAGGATGAAAACAATAATATTGATTACATGGATGCATAATTAAAACCCAGGAATTGGTAGGAATGCAATCTATATAACTGAATAATGTATAGATATCTCTTACACTCGATAAAAAATATATATTAACTTACTGCCATCTGCATATCAATGTTATTATTTTGTTAACCCATGGGGCTTGATATCAGGTCCTGGGAACAGCCTGTCAGCTCAATTTGCCCCAGGATGGAGTGCTGACACTCACCCATTCATGAATTGGGCCTTGTAGGCTTGTAGGCCATGAGTTCAGATGCCAGCACTGCCAAAAACTGAATTGTGGAGTAAGAAGCTGATGGTGACATATGTTTTCCTTTTCTGTGAAAGTCCTGGGTGCCAGGTATGAAGTTGAATACATATGCAGTCATATATCCTATGTAATTAATGTAATAAATGCTTTTTTGGGGGGGGATCTGGTCTTGGGGCCTGAACTCTGGGCCTGGGTGCTGTCCCTCAGCTCTTCAGCTCAAGGCTAGCACTCTACCACTTTAGCTAGAGCGCCACTTCTGCCTTTTTTCATTTTGCTCATGAGGAATCAAACCCAGGGCCTCATGCATGCAAGGCAAGCATTCTACCACTAAGCTACCTTCCTAGGCCCATGTAATCAATGTTTTATGTGACATAATAATCAATAAAATAAATGTACAATGCATGAATAAAACAAAAAATTAAATAAGTGCACTGAATGAAATATAGTCAACATATGTGTATAAATATAAATCATATATGTAAATTGTACATGAATAGGATGTTTTCTAGTGGTGGGGATCTATTTCAGGCCTAAGGAACAGACTTGAATTTCTTGACTTCAAGGAAACCAGCTTTCCCTTCCCACATAGTGCATCAGAGTTAATAAGACCATGAGTCCCAAAACCAGTCCTGGCAGAAAAATGCCACCTTTATAGTATGTGAGACCCAATTATTAGTTATTTCATTATGCCTCCATTTTATTAATGTGGTTGTTTAAATGCTCAATAAAATATTAACTAACATCGATCAGTGTCCTATAATATAATTGTGTATAATTTTATACTGGAATCATTCAAGAACTGCTCATTCAATCATGACACACATCACATTCCGTTGGTAATCATATGGATAGGAGTAAGTTTTTGGGAACTCCTGCCATTTGCTGGTGGCAGGACCAAGATTCGAACTTTGGGCTAAAGCTCCCACCACTTAAACCCAAGGATAGGGAACTCACCTGTTTGTCCAAGAACATCAGCAAGACCAATGATTAAGCAGGCACCAGTGACTATCAGCAGTCCTCCTTGATACTTACAAGGGTGTGATTGGAGCATCATGGTTGAAGTCACCCTGGGAAGGAAAGTCCTTGAGACCCCTTTCCAACTTCAGTGACAACAAAGCCAGAAGCGCTGTGGCTCCAGTTTGGAGGTCCAGCCTTGAGAAAAAGTAGCTCACAGACTGTGCCCAGATCCTGAGTTCAAGGTTCAAGAATGGCAACGAAGAGACATACACAATAATCTGTGCAGCCATCCGGTTAAAGCTAGTCAACCCTCTTGTCTCCAACTGAATTGACATTCTTCCCTGGGAAAAGGGCTGGGGATATGCTAACTTCTTGACTCTGCCCATGCTGATTGCATCACAGGATTCCGGCCACACACCCTTTCTTTCATGGTTCTTTCTGACCAATGGGATTCAATATTGGTGGCCACGCCCACATTCCATGCTGCCTGGTAGCACCGGGATTCCCACTGTTAGTTTACACCACTACCAGCAGTTGAGGAAGGTGAGGTGTTTGAGTGGTGAGGAAGAGACTCAAGGCGACTTCGGAGTATAGTAGGAAATTGAGAAAGTGGCCCCACCCACTTTCCCCCTTTCCCAAGTTTCGAGATTTCAAATATCAGGCAATGGCGCGCTGCCAGCCCGATTAAAGCCCCAACCTGATCCCTGGACCTGGTTCTCTACTTTGGGCCCATTTGTCCACAATACCATTGCCATCACTGCTCGCCGCACCTGGAGCAGCCTCCAGCAGCTTCTCCCAGCAGCACAGGTGAGGGGCCGCCCCCAAACCACCCTTACCGAGGTCAGACACTCCCCTGTGGGCACCGTGACCCCTGCTTGTTTCCTCTCCCTGGCTCTGAGGAGCCAACTTTCTGTCTTGGGCATTTCTGAAACAGAGACACAATATATGCTCTGGCTGGGCTGGATCGAGGTCCTCCTATCTGTGACACGTATGCTCCTCCGGTTTATTTCTTCTTTGCTCAGTTTGGGCAACTTATATTTCTCTAAAAATGCATCCATTTCTGCCAGGTTTTCTTCCTTTAGAGATTATAACTTTTGAAAGTAGTCCCTTAGGATTGTTTGGATATCTTGGTTACGGGTTGTGATTTTTCCCGTGGCATCCCTAATCCTGTTAAAATAGGTTTCCTCTCTTCTTTTTTTAATTAGTCTTGCCAACGGTCCATCAATTTTGTTTATTTTTTCAAAGAACCAGCTTTTTGTTTGGTTAATTTTGGCTATAATTTTCTGATTTTGTAATTGGTTAAGCTCTGCTCTTAATTTGGTTATCTGTCTCCGTCTAGTAACTTTAGGTTCCATTTTTTTCTTATTTTTCTAGCTGTTTTAATTCCAACATGAGATTATTTACTTGGCCTGTCTCCATTCTGTTGATGTGGGCACTGAGGGCAATAAATTTGCCCCTCAGGACTGCTTTTGTTGTGTCCCATAAGTTTCTTTGCGAAGTGTTTTCATTTTCATTGAGTTGTAGGAAATATATTATTTCTTCTCCGATCTCTTCTGTTACCCAGGCATTGCTAAGGAGTGTGCTGTTCAATTTCCATGTATTAGAGAAATTTCTGCGGTATGCTTTGTTATTGAGAACTAGCTGGATTCCACTGTGGTCAGAGAGGATACAGGGGATTATGTCGATCCCTTTGTATTTGCTTAAGTTCCTTGCATGAACTATGATATGGTCTATTTTGGAGAAAGTTCCATGAGCTGCTGAGAAGAATGTGTACTGTGTTGTTTTAGGGTGAAATACTCAGTAGATGTCAGTTAATTCCTCTTGAAGTATGGCCTCAATTAATTCGGTAGCTTCTTTGCCAATCCTCTGGTTGATAGACCTGTCCTTTGGTGAGATGAGTGTGTTAAAGTCTCCTACTATTATCGTATTGGGATCTATTTTATTCTGTAAGTTTGAGAGTATTTGTTTAACATATCTGGGTGCATCAATATTTCTTTCGTTAATTTTGATTCTTCTTACAGCAGGCATTTACAAAATTAGTGGAAAACTTAAGATTTTCTTGTGTTTCATGGATCCATTAATACTCAGTAAGCTTAATAAAGAATGAGAATCCAATGTGAAGAAATTCTATCTCCAATCACCTATTCCCTTTCATTAATTACTGGAGCTAAAAGAACAGGCTCCCTAGAATCTGACCTTCCGAATTCAAGAATGAGGTGGGAATAAGACAAGGAAAGAGAGACATAATAATTTGCAATGAAGTTGCTGTGTTGTCATAATGAACACCTGTTCTCAGGCAATCTTTTTGAATCCCACAGATAGCTTTTTTGTGTTTTTCTATTAGTATGACAAAGATAACTGACTTTCCCAGATTTAGAGTTGTAAATGTGTGGGAAACACTCCTTTATGTATGGACTCTTCCTTATAATTTTGTATCATTCACTTTGGCTATCCGTGCCTTTTCCATCCTTGTTGCAAGTCTGTATTTCTACAAATGGAGACGTTGGTTCATCATTTGTCTTTAAATGATTAAGTTATGTGAATTTGGAAGATTGTGTGATTTGCTGTAGAAGTAATGTATTATGGTTAGGACCCTTTGTTCCATGTTGGCATTTCTTTGTAGAATTTTTATTGGGGTCCTTACACATGGAAACATGTGTAAATAATTCTTCCAATATTACAGTATAATCCAGTAGAGTGGGGCAATTCATTAGAAATTTAAAACATGCCTAAAATTCTTTTAAAATAAACTTTTAAATATAATATCATAATTAAAAGCTTCGTTCTGTTTTTTTGTAATTTTAGTATTATTGTCAAGGTGATGTACAGAGGGGTTACAGTTACATAAATAAGGCAGTATAACATTTCTTGTGTAACTTGTTACACCCTCCCACATTTTTTGTCCTCTTTTCTTGGCTCTCTCAATCCCACTGCCCAAGGTGTACAAATCATTTCCAACATATTGTCACTTTTGATTTCCTTTAAGTAAATATTTGTGCTGTTTCCATCATGGAGCTCCACAATGTGAACACTGGAACACCACGGTTATACCCCTCTGCCTTGCATATATGAATATATATATATATATATATATATATATATATATATATGCTTATAATTTGGGTTCATATATTTGTTTGATTATTCATTTGTTTATTGCCAAAACTGGGGCCTGCACATTGTTCTTTGCTTTTTTCCCCTCAATGCTATCCATAGCTCCACTTCTGGAATTTTGGTGGTGGAAAGGATTTTCTCTGGGGGCTGGCTTTGAACCATGATCTTCAAATTTCACCCTGGTGAGTAGGTAGGAATAAGGTGTGAGCCTACTTTATACTTTGCTTTTCTTATCATTGTATCATGCATATATTTCCTACCCAATAACATCCTTAGAAATTTCATACTGTTCTAAGAACATCACTTATAATGATTACATGGAAGTCCAGTGCTTATAAATTCCATAATTAATTGAACTGTTTTTATCACTGAAAATATTTGCAGTCTCCAAAATATTAAATGTATCATCAAAGTTCTTTTGGATTTTCATTCTAGTATTCATTTTTTATGAATAGAAAAGTGTCTGCTAGTTAGAAATAACCAAATACAAACTTTCTTCTTACATAATGATCCATCTCAACTTTACTCATCTAAAACAGTAAGTTACTCCTCCCTGTGCATTTATTCTTTTTCCCAGCATGCAGTTCCAGTTTGGAAAATTTGACACACCTTACCCACTATAATGCCTTTGTCTGAAATCCCTCTTGCTATCGTCCAATTTTTGTACAGTTTTTGTAAAAACCTTCTCTATGGTATTTCATTAATAAGAAGGCATATTTAATTAATACCAACTTAATGTCATCATTTCCATGGGTATTTGCATTTTATCCTGGATCAGAACTTGATTCTAACAGGATTTTATTTTAATGAAAGAATCAGAGCATCAGTCAAAAGGCTGAGATAACCCTTATGAAAAAATTTTATCACATCTCCACCAAATCAGACCTACAAAAGGTTCTTAAAGATGTCCTACACATAGAAAACCAACAAGACCACAATAAAGGCCAAGAAACAGCACCCAAACTAAGAATCCAAGAATCATAGGAAGAACCCAGTTTTCGCAACCCCCAAGAAGGTGGAAAACATGGCAGGAACTCCCAAATACCTCTCAGTCCTATCTCTTAACATTAACGGACTTAACTCTCCAATTAAGCGACATAGACTGCCTAGTTGAATTAAAAAACAAAATCCTTCTATCTGCTGCCTTCAGGAGTCACATCTTGCCCGTAAAAACAAACACATTTTCAATGTGAAAGGCTGGAGCAAAATCTACCAAGCAAACGGCCCCCATAAACAAGCGGAAGTTGCAATCCTAATATCAGATAAAATAGACTTCAAATTAAAATTCGAGAGAAGACATAAAGAAGGTCGCTACATACTAATTAAGGATCTCTCCTTCAGCAGGATATTGCATTTCTAAATATCTATTCGCCAAACAATGGAGCACCGAAATTTATCCAAGAAACACTACTTTAACTCAAATCCCATATAGATCCAAAGACATTAATTGTTGGGGATCTTAACACACCACTCTCCCCACTAGATAGATCAACCCGGCAAAAACACAACAGAGAAACTGCAGATTTAAACAGCTGCATAGATCAACTAGATTTTACAGATATCTACCAAACATTTCACCCAGCAGCATCAGAATACACGTTTTCTCAGCAGCACATGGAACATTTTCTAAAATAGACCACATTTTATGCCACAAAACAAACTTGTCTAAATTCAGAAACATTGAAGTAAGTTATACCTTGCCTTCTCTCTGACCACAAGGGAATAAGATTAGAACTCAACACCAAAAGCCACCAAAGAAAGTCCGGTATCACATGGAGGCTAAAGAACACACTGCTGAATCACCAGTGGGTCATGGAAGAGACTAGAAAGGAAATTCAAATGTTCATGCTATTCAACAAAAATGAACACATAAATTACCATCTCTTCTGGGAAACAGCAAAGGCAGTACTCAGAGGCAAGTTTATGGCTCTGAGCTCCTACATCAACAAATTGAAGAGATCTGAAACCAACAATTTAAAGACACAGCTAAACCTCTTTGAAAAAGAGCAGCAAGATAAACCCCAATCCAGTAGACAGAAAGAAATGATTAAAATTAAATCAGAATTAAATGAATTAGAATCCAAAAAACTATAGAAAGAATCAACAAAACAAAGAGTTGGTTCTTCGAAAAAATTAACAAAATTGACAGACCCTTAGCAAATCTTATCAGAAAAAGAAGAGAACACACCCAAATAAATAAATTCAGAGATGAGAATGGAAACATCAGCACAGAAACAACCAAGACTCAGGACATTATAAGGGAATACTTCTCAAAACTTTATGCTAATAAGTTTGAGAACTTGACAGAAATGGACCTTTTTCTAGCAAATATTGACATGACAAAACTAAACCAAGATGAGTTAAACCACCTTAACAGGCCCATATCAAGCATTGAAATAGAAACAGCAATAAGAAACCTCACAGCTAAGAAAAGTCCAGGACCTGATGGTTTCACAGTGGAATTTTACAAGGCCTTCAAAGCAGAGCTCACACCAGTACTCCTCCAAATCTTCAATGAAATTGAATGAGACAGTTCACTACCAAGCACATTCTATGAAGCCAGCATAACCCTCATCCCAAAACCATGCAGGGACTCATCAAAGAAAGAGAACTATAGACCCATTTTTTTTGATGAACATTGATGCAGAACTTCTCAAAATAATTTTGGCCAATCGTCTTCAACAATTCATCTAAAACTTCATACACCACGATCAAACAGGATTCATTTCAGGGATGCAAAGCTGGTTCAATATATGCAAATCAATTAATATTATTCATCATATCAACAGGAGCAAGAATAAGAACCACAAGATTATCTCAATAGATGCAGAAAAAGCATTCGACAAGATCCAACACCCCTTTATGATGAAGGTTTTGGAAAAATTAAGAATCCATGGAACATTCCTCAATACAATAAAGGCTGTATATGACAAACCTACAGCCAGCATTATACTCTCCACTTCTCTTCAATCTAATATTGGAATGCTTAGCTACAGCAATAAGACAAGATGCAGACATAAAGGGGATCCAATTAGGAAAAGAAGAAATAAAACTCTCCCTCTTTGCAGATGACATGATCTTATATTTAAAGAATCCCATAGACTCCACTCCCAAATTACTCAAGCTGATTCAAAACTTTGGCAAAGATGCAGGGTATAAAATTAACACCCCAAAATCAACATCTTTTCTGTATGCCAACAGTGAGAAAAGTGTGGCTGAAATTAGGAAAACAACTCCATTTGTAATAACCCACAAAGAAAAATATACCTAGGAATTAACTTAACCAAAGAAGTGAAGGACCTCTATGATGAAAACTTTAAAATCTTGAAAAAGGAAATCAAAACAGAACTTAGAAAATGGCAAAACCTCCCATGCTCGTGTATTGGAAAGATTAACATCGTGAAAATGGCAATACTTCCCAAGGCTATCTACAAATTCAACGCGATATCGATCAAAATTCCAACCTCATTCTTCAAGGAAATAGAAGAGGCAATCCAAAACTTCATATGGAACAATAAAAGACCCCGAATAGCAAAAACGCTCCTCGATGTAAAGAACACTGCTGGAGGAATATCAATACCAAATTTCAAACTCTACTATAAAGCCATAGTAATCAAAACAGCTTGGTAATGACACACGAACAGACCACAGGACAAATGGAATAGAATTGAAAATCCAGAAATGAACCCACAGAACTATAGCCATCTAATCTTTGATAAGGGAGCTAAAACAATAGAATGGAAGAAAGAGAGGCTCTTTAGTAAATGCTGCTGGCAAAATTGGTTAACTACTTGTAGAAAACTAAAGCTAGATCCTTATATATCTCCCTGCACCAGAATCAACTCCAAATGGATCAAAGACCTCGAAGTCAAAGCAGACACTCTGAAAAAATTACAGAATGGAATAGGAGAAACCCTAGGTCTCCTTGGCTCAGGCCGAAATTTACTGTGGAGAGACCCGGAAACACAACAAATCAAAGAAAGGTTGGACAAATGGGATTGTATGCAGTTGCAGAGCTTCTGCATGGCAAAGGACATAGCTAGCAAGATCAATAGAAAGCCCATAGATTGGGAGAAGAGCTTCACTAGGCATACAACGGACAAGGGTCTCATATCTAAAATATACTTGGAACTCAAGAAATTAAATTCCCCAACAACAAATCCTCAAAGAAACAACTGCCCAATAAATAAGTGGGCTAAAGACTTGAAGAGAAACTTTTCTGAAGAAGAAAGAAGGATGGCCAGTAGACCCATGAAGAAATGCTCAACCTCCCAAGCCATAAAAGAAATGCAAATAAAAACAACATTGAGATACCACCTCACCCCAGTTAGAATGGCTATAATCAAGAACTCTAACAACAACAGATGCTGGAGGGGATATGGACAGAAGGGAACCTTACTGCATTGTTGGTGGGAGTTTAAACTTGTTCATCCACTGTGGAAAGTAGTATGGAGGTTCCTGAAAAGACTTCACATAGAGCTTCCCTATGACCCAGCAATCCCACTTTTGGGCATTTACGCAAATGTTCACAAACAAGACCACACTAAAGCTACCAGCACAACTATGTTTATTGCAGCATTATTTACCATAGCTAAGATATGGAACCAACCCTGATGCCCCTCAGTAGATGAATGGATCAAGAAAATGTGGTATATATACACAATGGAATTCTATCCCTCCATCAGAAAAAATGACACTGCCCCATTTGTTAGGAAATGGAAAATCTTGGAAAAAATTATATTAAGTGAAGTAAGCCAAGCCCAAAGAAACATAGGTCTCATGGTTTTCCTTATTTGCAATATCTTGTATATGTATGAGTCAAGCGGAAAAGGTCAGATAATGTGATGTTAGGAAAATGAACCCTTAGATATGTATTTTAATGCTTTTTTATTTCATGCATTTGTTTCTAACGCATTTATAAGATTATCTCTTTGTTGCTTTGTATGTCGCTCCCCCACAGTTTAACCCCTGCTTTCACTATATTTGATGTCAGTATAACTTGTGGAGGAGATGGGGAAAAACCAGTTGTTTAAGGATACAGGTGGACCTGTTGCAACAATGAGAAGTACAAGTTCATGTCGAAAACGAGCTTTACAATGCTTTTGCGGGGGGGTGGAGGGGGGAGGATTGGGTGGTGGAGAGGTAGGGGGGAGGTAGGGAAGGGATTTGAAGGGTAAACAAAGTAGGAGGCTGCAATGATTGATAAGAAATGTACGCATTATCCTGCCCATGTAATTGTAACCCCTCTGTACAGTATGTTCACACGAAAAAATTAAATTAAATTAGAAAAAAATTTTATCTTTCATTGCTTATTCTTGTTTTGGAATTTAAAGGCTAAAGATTACCAGCTCATATATCCTCAGTTGTCACTGTATTTGATTCCGGTTCCTTTCATCTTGTATATACAATTTTCTAATTTGGGGATGGGAAGGCTAACAAAATGTTGAAACAAGTATACAGGTTGACCAATTGTAACAATGAGATGTACAATACACTATCTTGAAAATGAACTTCACAACTTCAAGGTATGTAGACAGAAGAGTTAGGGAAGTATGCAGGGAAGGAATTGTAGGAGGAAAACAAAGGATGGGTAACAATGCTCAACAGGAAATGTACTCATTACCTTACTCATGTAACTGCAACCGCTCTAAACAGTATTTTTACAATAAAAATATTTTAAAAGATTACAAGCTTATACTCCCACAGTTAACTTGCTATACACCTTAAATGCTTCATATGGCTTGAAATGGGATAACAAAAAGAACACAACTTTCAATATAGATTGTCTATTGTTGTAACACCAAGATGACAAATGCAGTGCCAAGTGCAGTGTATAGTCATTAACCTCAAGAATTCTGAGTTGTTTTCTTTGGCCGAAAATCTCTTAATTGTATTATACATAATATGCAGAAATGTCCTGAAAATTATTCATGGAGAAAAACCTGGTCTACAAAATCAGGAAAATTTGACCAAGTCAAAAAAGTAAAATAAGACAAGAAAAATTCTATTCCTGTTTATATAAAAGCTAGGATTAAATATGGTTCTACTAATAGTCTGAAGAAGCAAAACAATTATTTAAGTGAATTGTTATTACGATGATGCTAATATCCTTCTCTTGGATTGTTCCCTGTATTAATATGCAGTGTCCATCCTTGTCTTTTTGAATTGATTTTAATGAAAGTTTACTTTCTCAGATATCAGGATTGCTACACCAGCTTTCTCACTGGGGACATTTGATTGGTAGATCCTTTTCCAAAGCTTCACTCTGAGTTTGCTTGTATGTTCGTCTGAGTGGTGGGTCTCCTGAAGGCAACAGGATAGGTCATGTTTTCTGATCCAATCTGCAGTTCCTTTTCTTTTGATTGGCTAATTAAGCCAGTTAATATTAAGTGATAGTACAGAGAGATGCATTGTGGTCCCTATCATTCCCTGTTTTCCTAACTTTTTCTTCTTTCCTTTCCTCCTGCACTTGCTCAGTTAGACTTCTATTACTGCCTGTCTGATGCGAGTCCCTGTTCCTGGTTGCTTTCTTCAGGTTGTGTTCCTTCTTTTAGTATTGTTTGTAATGCTGGCTTAATGTTTATATATTTATTTAGTTTTTCTTTGCTATTAAAAATTTTCAGCTCTCTCCATCAAATGTAAATCCTAGCTTTGCTGGGTATATCAGTCTGGGTTGGCAGTTATTGGCTCTCAGGGCTCGTATGGTATTTTCCCAGGCCTTTCTTGCATTCAGTGTTTGTGTGGAGAGAGCTGCAGTGATTCTAAATTTTTTCCCATTGTTGTATAGCTCCTTCTTCATTTTTGCTGCATGCAAGATTGTTTCCTTATTATTCAGATCTATCGTTTTTACTATAATGTGTCTAGAAGTGTTTTTCCTGGGATCTTGCTTGTTGGGTGTTCTATATGCTTCTGTTATGTAGGTAAGATGTTCTTTTTTGCGGTGGGGAAAATTTTCACCGATTATCTTGTGGAATAGGTGTTGCATTCCCTTGCTCTGAAATTCCCCACCTTCGTCCACTCCAATTATATGAAAGTTAAATTTCTTGGCATTATCTTCTTTCTCTTGAATTTCCCTTTGGCTTAATTTGAGTGATTTTTCCATATCTGTCACTTTTTGTTACAGTTGGTGTATTCTGTCTTCTGTATCTGACACTCTACATTCCATTTCGTTCACTCTGTTCACTGTGACTTCTATTGTCGTTTGCATGGAGGAAATGGATTCCTTTATGGATTCGATGTTGGTTCTCAAACTATTGATCTCACCTCTTAATGAGGTATGTACTACCTCTAATTTGGCATTTATCTCACTTCTTACTGAGCTTTGTGCAGCCTCTATTTTTGAATGCATCTCCTGTTTGATATCTTGTATCTCTTTTGATAGTTCATCCTTGTGCTCTTTTAATTTCTGATCTATTTCTTGCTTTATTTCTTGAGTCATTGCTCAGCAACTGTTGGATGTAGTTTTTGTCTTCCATTCCTGTTTTGCTCCCACTGGGGCTCTCCCCTGCATGGCTGCTGGCTATTGAGGATAGCTTGCTATCCTGGGTAGTGATAAACCTTGTAATTTTTCTCTGTGATTTTCTCATGGGGGTTCAGGGATTATTGGAGACTAATTTGCAATTTTGTTTTGGTGTGTCTGTTTTTGCTTGGTTGCTGATTCTGTATTGGTACAGAGAGTCTGTGCCTGATCTGGGTTCTGTTGGGGGTATACTTCCAGCTGCTGGTCTGACCTACATAGGATTCTCGGCTCTCTGCTGTAGATCCCTGGCAATTCCTGCCTTTGGAAGGGTTGAGCACCCTAGACTGCTCATGTTTGCTCCTACGAGTGCTCTTGACAAGATCAGATGCTCTGGATGCACTCTTCCAGATGCTGGAGTTGGCTATGGGCTCCTGATATTTTTGTTTGTCTGGTTGTTTTTTTGGGGGCCGGTTGTGGGCTTGAACTCTAGGTTTGGGTGCTGTCCATGAGCTCTTCAGCTCAAGGCTGGCACCCTACCATTTGAGCCACAGCACCACTTCTGACCCTTTCTGCTCATGTGATGCTGAGGAATCAGATCCAGGGCCTCATGCACCCAAGACTATCACTCTACTGCTGAGCCACCTTACCAGCCTGAGCTCCTGCCTACTATCAGGTGCTGGTGGCCTGTGTTGCCCAATCCCAGCCTAGAGTATATGGGTTGGGTTTTGGTGGGGTTTGGGCTTCTCTTGTCCTGAGCCTCCAGGTCTTTTGTTGTCACAGATGTACTTCCCAAGGGATACAGTTTCCTGCTTTTCATCCCTCTGCTGAGGCGTATGCTCAGTTGGGAGGAATTGGCTCTGTTGTTCAGGCACTGGATCGCCAGGCCTGGTTCTGGCCCCCCGCCTGGGGCACGCCAGTTAGGCCTGTGCTGCTGTGTATACCACCTAGGTTATGCAGCCTGGGGTACACAGTTTAAATTTCTGCTACTGTTGGTTGTCTTGACCCAGGGGCACTGTTCCTGGCTTGGCTGTCTAATCTCTTCCAGGGGTGCTCTTGCTCTAGCCTGGCCAGCAGTGTGTGTTCCCAGGGCCGGTGGAGCTCTCGAACAGTTCCCAGTTTTAGTGGGTCCTGTGGTCCGGGTGTTGGGGTAGGGAGTCTGGGTCAGGGTCTGGGGATTCCCTCCAGATCTGGTCTCCCTTGAGGGATACACTGTCCCCTGTGGGGTATTCACCCTGGAGCTAGTTGTTTCTGTGTGGTGTAGGTTGTCAGTTGCTGTTGCAATCCGAGTTCAGTTGGGGTGGTTGCAGGCTGGGCTAGGGGTGGTGTCTCTGTGTCTCTCTTCTGTCTAAGCCTCTGTCGAAGCTGTCAGGTCCACAGTGTCCACGCTCAGGCGGCTTCTGCATCTGCATGTAGCTCCCTGTGTCTCTGGGACCCTGGCATCCCCCATCGGGTTGTCCCAATCGATGGGTCTGACACCTGTACCTCAGGCAGATTCTGCATGAGTGATCTGCAGGCAGCCCCCTGTGTCTCTGGGACTCTGGCAACCCCCGCCATGCCACCTGGCCACGGCTTGGCATGCTGCCATGTGGCCAGTGAATGTTAGGGGAGGGGTCTTCTGCTCTTCTCTGTTCTGAAATTCTTCTTTTCCTCTCTTTCTTTTTTGTTATTTTCCACCTCCTGTTTGTCTCTGAGTGTTCGTCTTTTTGTTGTTGTCGGTCTCTTGGGGAGATTAAGCATTGGAACTCGAACTCTCTTTTTGGTTGGGGAGAGCTTCCGTGTTTCCCTACTGCTTTGTCACCATCTTTGTCCTTCTCTTATACAATAAAAAGGAAAACACAAGTTAACTTGATCTTTGTCAATCCTCTTTGTTCCATTCCCCTCCTAGGATCAGTTTCCACATCCAGGAACAGTTACTTCCAGGAACAATCGATGGTGCTGCTTGTGGTATAATGAATGTTTTCTGGCTTCACCGAAATAACACAAGGACACCTTTGGACCTGATGTAACACGTGTTTCAGAGACAACTTAGTAAAGAGAAAATAACAATTATATTGCTTATAAATACATTATCCATGAGTATATTGAGTTCAAACTTTGTAAGTGCTCTGTAAATTAAGGCGAATTTTAAATGGGAAGAAGGTTCTCAGATCATTTTTTATGAGTATATATGCTGCACATTATTTCCCAAGTGTACATGAGTTAACAGTTAGGGAAACAATAGCAATAATAGGAGAAAGAGAAGTTCTGTGTTTAAGTATAAGGGTTCATTACACTATAGAAGACTCTATAAATAAGACAACATTGAAACAATAAAGCCAAGTCCAGTATGTAGATTTATGAGAGTGATATAGGGAAAGCATTACTCCTACGAGGAATACGAAGTATGAGGCCACTCTCTTTATAAATCACGCTTGTTAATCACACAAATTTGTAGACAGTAGAATGGAAGAATAATTCTGTTTACAATGCAAGTCAGATATAAGATCATGGACTTAACTGGAAAAAAAAAAAGTCCATCTTGAGAGAGCAGGGATTATACTAGCCATGAACTGGTGGATAAGATCACATTTTTCTCTTTCCTTTACTTATATATTTTTTGTTGGTGGTGGTCTTGGCACTTGAACTCTGGTCCTGGGCGCTGTCCCTCTGCTATTCAGCTCAGGTTAGGATCCAGCCTGGGGAGAACAGTCTTTGAGACACTATTTATAATTAACCAGCCAAAAGCTGTATTAGAAGAATGGCTCAAGTGATGGAATACCAGTCATGAGCAAGATGGCTGAATAAGAGCTTGAGGCTTTTGCATACATACATACAAACATACACATAAACACAGAGGCACTTATATGTGCACACACAAATACACAAATGAAGCAATTCTCAGAATATGTGGAAAAGTTAGGAAACAATAGATAATATGTCCTCAGTAAGATGAGAATCAATTCATAATTTTTAATGTTAGAAACTCCTCAAGTGAAGTTTCTTCAAAAAAGTTTAAGAATATTACATAGATAGGGACCAGAGATAGTAAGAGAGTCAAGTAATCATTATGAAAGGATCAGATCCATGGAGGAATGAATCAGAGACCCCAAATGTGTATCTGAAAATGATCATATCCTCTGTGAAATATTAGAACATCTTTTAAAATAGTACATGAACAGTCGGAGCAGTCTAGTGGATGATATCATTGGAGAAGTTCAGAATTGCTAGTCTGTATCTAGATTAAATAAAGCAAGAAACTATGGCGGGTCAATGTGATACAAGCCTAGGATTCTAGCACTCAGACTGACAGGAGTTTAGAAACTGGAATTACATAGTGCCACCCTTCCTGCACCAGGTAGTATAATTTTGTCTTAATAAAAGAAACCAAACAAGAAAGGAATACGCAGTTGGAAGGTTGGGCTAATTTTGTCATAATGTTTTGAGAAGTCATTTCCTATTGAAATGCAACTCATATATAATCCTCAGTTCTGCTTTTAAATGGTCTCTTCATTACAGAACATTCCTAGATGCAAAATGGCTCATGATTCCCATCCAGAACTTGAAAAAGTAAGTAATCATCATTCTGTTAGATTCCAAGAAAAGGATGAAGGATTACAAAAGATTAAGCCTGAAGATATAGCAAAGTTCGTCTAATGTAAGAATTTATAGATCTTGCTTAATTAGAGTTTAGATTTAAAATATATATTTTGGTTTTGTTTGTAATTTCATATTCTATAGGATACTACAAAATTCTTTTTAAGTAGAAGGTTTAATTGAAAAATTTACAAATGTTTCTTACATTCTATTTGCCTGGAATATACTTTCAAGAGAGTTATAATTAGAACTCTGTTAATAGAGATTTCAAACAGTTCATGTATAAAACGATAATGTGAATAATGTAGACAGAGTTGCCAACAATAGATGATATTAATTTATAACATTAGAAAAAGGCAATTTTTTGAGGCTTTGGTATAACATTGTATGAAGAGAATAATTGTGTGACTTCTTCTTTCTTCTACCTGTATGTAACACAGGAAGCAATTTCCTTAATTATGTGTCTCTGTATACAATGAGAAAAATGCTAGGTTTGGGGTTTGTTTTTATTTTTGTTTTATTGTTTTGTGCTAGGGGTTGAACTCTGGGCATGGACACTGTCTCTGAGGCTGTTTATGCTCAAGGCTTGTGCCCTACCACTTCAACCTCAGTACCACTTGTGTCTGGCTTTTACTGAGAAGTTTATTGGAGATAAGAATCTAGGGAACCTTCCTGCCTGGGTGGGTTTTGAAATGTAATCTTCTGATATTAGCATTCTGTTTATCTATGATAGCTAAAAAAGTATAAATATAAATAATATTTGCAAGAATACCAGTGGAGGAAAAATGATGCAACCCAATTTATTGTGGTGCTTTTTCCAGAACACGGAGGGTATCACATTAGCAGAGGTGTAGTATTTTTTCAAAATGGAGATAAGCTATTCGTGATGTGAATTAAGGGAATTTTGAGGTGCACCCTACAAGTTGGAAATTGTTGGTCTCAGATTACTTTATTGCATAAACCTCGGGATTGATGGTCAAAGAAATAATAGCTTAATCTGATAAATAATTGCTTACTCTTGAAGAATTAATTATAACTGATGTTTCATAGTTTTATACTATTTCAGAATGTGGCTATTTTTCTGTTCACTTCTCTATCTGTAACACCCCATTGGAAAATGCATATATGGAATGTTCATTATTTCAAAATGAGTAGTTATTAGTCATAAGAATTTTGAAGAACACATATATTCTGTCCTCATAACAACTTATTTACTTTTAAAAGTTCTGGCTTTCCGTAGAATTAAAGTGTTTTCTGTTTTAGCATGAGAAAGTACTACATTTATTCTTTTTTCAAAATATTGGCAAGTATATTGTGAAAATATTGTCTAGTTGGACAACATTCAAGTTGATGGCCCTTTGATTAAAATTCAAATTAGATGCCAAAAAGTACTGATTTTTAAAAGTTACTACATAAAGAATAATATTTACTGTACCAATACAGTGAAATATTATTTCATGCAGCTTATTTTTAAAATTTAATTTTAATGTCAAAATGATGTGCACTGGGGTTACAGCAATTGTAAGCTAGTGAAAACACAATTTTTCAAACTTGTTACCCCCTCTCTCATTTTTCTCACAGTTTTACTTCACCCCAATATGCCTCACAAGTTGTAATGTACATTTCCAACTTATTGTCTTGTGAGTATTGCTATTGCATTGGTTTGCCCTTTGTCCTCTGTCTCGCCATTTTCTTGTTCCTGTTCCCTTCCCTAATTAAGGTAAATGTATGCTCAATACACAGGGTACCAAAATCAAATACAGCAGGGAATAAACCATAGAGGAAAATCCCAAAGAAAATAGAAATCACATTGTACATTACAAACAACAACTGCAAATAAATATCTCTGTTTCCATAGCTTGGAGTTCATTTTGCTCAGCATCCGCTCATATGATCATATACATGCATAACAAAGCCACGGGAAAATAATAGTTTCATGGACAGTATATCAGGAAAAAATATATTAACTGTTTTTATGGTAAAGGTGGAATTAGGATTGGTGAATTCGTGATTCTGATAAAGGAATTTCAAAAAAATTTAAAAGTTTATGACAGGTAAATTTTAATTGTTCAACCTTTTTCACAACTTAACCTATTAAGAAAATTTAAAATTACCTGGGAAAATAGGCTTTCATGTAAAGAAATCCATAGAGACTTAGCTGAGATGGAGCAATGTGGGTAAGATGGCTCATTTTCACACTAAATAAACAAACCTCACAAACCTTGCTGTAAATCATGTAGATTCCCTTGAGAATTGTCCTTAACCAGGAAAAATACTCTTACTGTGTGAAAACAAGGTTGTAGTGGAATTTAAACACAAATTTTGTAAAAAAAAATAAGAAATTAAAATTTGTGAATTGACTTTAATTACCAAACAGTAATTTTCTGAATAAGATAATTTGGTTCAAATTATTTAGGGAGAGAGTGTCCTCCACAATGAAAGAAGGTATTGGGTTTACACTTTTCTGTTTGTAATACTTTCCACAATTTCTTTCCACGTGAAGCAGTGAAACACAGAAAAAAATCTGATTGGATACATCAAACCAATTATTTCGCATTTCTAAGTAGCTCAAAAATATAATATCCTTATTAACATGAGATAATGAAGACTTCTCTTATTACATAAGCCAAAAACTTTTGGGATCAGAAAAGAATTGAGAATATTGAAAAGGTAAGAAAACACGTTCTTAGAAGCCTTAGCTAAGTGTATTGGTTTCTGCAGTGGAGGGAGGCCAAAACTTTTTGATGTAGATTGTCTTAATGTTTTTGCTACCTAAAGTGATTTTACAGAGTCTATTTGGCTCAGTGTATTGCAGAACACATTGAAGACATGAAAATAAATTCCACATCCAAATAAAAGAGTTTTGAAAGAGAAACCATGAAGATATAGCAGTGCGGAAGGCCTTATAGTCCTTCAGCTTTACTAGACCTGAAGCTAAGAAGCTGTGATTAATTGGAAATCAGTCAAGAGCAAAGAGAACAGAGAAGTAAGACATAGAAGTATTGCCTTTGTAACAGACACTGTAATCCAAGGAATGGGTGATTTAACTCTATTCTTCTCCATACATTTTGTTGAGCAAATGCAAGACCATGAGAAAAATAATCTATTGAAATAATTCTGCAAAGAATAACTTCACTGTTCTTGATATGGTATCTAAGGAGAGTCTTAAGAGTGAAGATAAAAGTGGAGTATTCTTTGGTTTCTTCTAAGCATCTTGTTAGCAAAATATATCTTTGAGGTTAGAAGTGATTGAAGCAAAAAGTGGTGGAGTATTTATTTATTTTTGTTTTTTTTTTAATATTTAATGCCCTAAATTTATTCTAATCTACTGCCATTCAAGAACTGGGTTACATTATCAAGTAAAGCTAAACAAACAAATGAAGAGTTCGCTGGTGTTCCTCAAACCCAAATGATTCACTTTTGAAACTGGAGGTTTCCTTTCTAAGGTCTGTTCCCTGTCTAGATACCCAGGGGTGGGTGCCAATGCTCTGAAGGTAGAGTATTTATTTTTGAGGGCACTTTAGACACGAGAAGATTTTCAAGGTAAAAGAAAAAAGAAAAAAATTATAGCTAAATATTTGTGATTACAGGTTCTTGAACTGGTTTTTTGGAGACAAAGTTTTGCATTACAGTTTATCCTCATTATCATAGATGTTGAGTTTTCGTGGCAACCAAATGCAAAGGGGAAGTTTAATGGACTCACTTGGACAAGTAAACAGTATGATAGAAAATAATGGGAAATAAAATTTAGTGAAATATTTTGAACAATTACTTTTCCAGAACAAAGAAGGAAAGGTATAATTCAAAATCACTTGATTTTATTAAAGGTATGAAAAAAGAGTAATGAAGACAGATGAGAGGAAACACAGAGAAATGTTTTCTCTCCAGTAGAATAATGCATTTTTGATCTTGTTTCTTCCATTCTATCTTCACAAGCTATCAAGTGTGCCTCATGACTGGAGTGTCCAGTTCAGACAAAGAGCACTCGCAGATGAAAATATTCGCAGTAGATGTAGGTGCTTTATAACCTTTGACAATGTACTTAATCTGTTCTAAATTCTCCCCTACCCCAAACTGCCCTCTTTGAACAGCTTTGTTTGCTTTTCCCAAGACTGCCCTTCATTAACTGCTTCAAATTTTGATAGGTCATATTCATACTCTCTTGAGATTGTTGTTTGGTTGCGATTTTTGTGTTTTTTTTGTTTGTTGTTGTGTTTTTAACTGAATTTCAAAAGGTTGTGCAAGTATATTACAATTGAATATGTCCATCTAATTGTCAAATGCTCCAGGATCAGAGTCACTCCTTCTATCATTCTCTACCAACCCCCTTCTCCAAGATTTATTTCAGATTTACCACTTCATTTATTACATGTGTATATTGAGTGTTCTAGATATACTTGCCCTTGTTCCATTTTTCATTCATTCTATGTCTTTACTATTATTCCTCTCAGGTTTCAATTTCCTGATAGTCATTCTGTTAAACTGTCTGTTAATATTTTGATAGGTTTATATACATCTGCTGCAGTTTCAATCCCGCATATACATGAAGTGATGTCAGCTTATATTTCTATAATTCATTTGCAAGACTGGAGATGTGAAGCACCTAGACATGATTTTATTCTAATCCATTTGGAACATTAATCTTTAGTCAACAAAAAAGTTTAAAAATGGCTTAGAATTTATTGTACTAGTTTTTATAAATGGCTTTGTAAAATGGTGTGATTATTTTATTTATTTGGAAAAAGAAGAAAACTAAGATTTACTACTATAGAGGTATATGATAGAAATAGAAGACAGATTTTATGTTTGTCACATCTCTGATGAGTACCCATATTCAAGACTTGAAGTCATATTTCTAACTATGTTAAACAGGGAACACATAAAACAACGCATGATAAGGCAACGATTAGTGACTTTTTAAAATGTACCTTCTTATGTGATGAAATTTACTTTATTAGCTAATATTTGGGTTTGAAATATAGGATGCTGATCTGTTTAACACATTTCGGGAAGGCATCTACTCGAACAATGCCAATGGTGTGGGGGGTAATAGTTCTACAATTTAATGAATGGTTGAACTTGTTTGGGATTAGTGCTGGGTAAATAAATCAATTCTATTGTAACTTGCCCCTACATTGAAAAACTTGTAATGTCACTATCATCTACTTGCCAAGTGTTATTCTGGCGAATGTGATTTTAAAAAGTTTATTTGAAAAGGAATACTTTCAGAAGATTAAATGTAGGTTATCATTGGTTTTAGAATGACAACATTTTTATACTACAGAACCAAGTTTTACTGAAGTAACAGTTTTTTGAAGCTCTAAGGATCTTCTCAATTAAAGTTTTTCTAAATTATATTTGACTTCTAAGTCAAGATTTCCTAGCCTTGGTAGACCATGTATGGATCTACATTTCCAGGAAGTATTTTTGGCCTACTTATGCTGGGCTGAAATCTTTCATTAATCATTAGGAGAAGGTATTAAAAATATTCTTGTGACATTTGTGATTTTGTTCACTCAAATGGGCTTGTCATCTGTAAATTGAAAGTTTGAATTACAGTACTTTCTCTCATATTTTATGATCTCATCTTTCATTTTAAGTTGACTTGCATTTCACAATAGCTTACATCTAAATCCTGCAAGGAATTAAGGACCTGAAATATTATAGGAAATGAGAAATTGAGACATGTCTTCAATTACTTACTGTTGGCATGTTGCATGGGCCTAGGTGAAAAGTCTTGCTCTTGTTATCTGATGATGCAGATAACTGGGAACTGGTATCCTAGGACCCGTGGGTCCTGCAGAAGAATAATAGCTTTTAGACATCATATCAGCAAAATTTTGGTAAAATCAGTAAGAATGCTTCAGAAATATGGAGAAAAACAGTTTGGGACCAGCGACTTAAAACAATAAACAGAGCAGCAGAGTAAAATACATTATAGATTAGAGGAAAACAATACTGTTTTTTTACCATGTAAATTCAGAAGATCAAGAACACTTAGAAGGTATCACAAATTTATACCGAAGACATTGCATTGATACTTTTTATATTCTAAAAATAATTATTTATATTCCAATCTATTTATGGGAATAAATATCAATTTAGTTGTCAAATTATCATCTAATTCTAGTAAGTTTCACTGTGTGAAATTTAAGATCAACACATATAAATAAAAATATATAAGTATATATAATATAAGAAATTATTTTCCATTGTTTTGTTGTGGTTAGGGTATCAAAGGCAACTCCGTTTTAAAGTATCGTTACATTATCTCTACCTCAGTTTTTGATAGAGTTAGATCTAAAGCTTTACCATTTCGAGATTTACAGCCTAGAGGCAAGAGGAAACACTGTGATTAAAACATTACCAATTTAAGGCCTAATATCGAGGACTTGTCCAGGAGCTATGAAAATATTTGTTGATAGAAAGTCAGTAGTGTAAGTTCCTGCCTGGTTGGATTGTAGACAGACTAGGACATTAGGTAATCATGCATATGAACAATATTTTCACCTTCTTGGCGTTAGCTACTTTTGAAATGTTTGTTATAATAAACAAAGGTATTTTAATAAAATACTTTGAATATCTGCCTTTAGCTACCAACTCATGGACAAGGTCTAAGTGTCCACTGTAGGCTTCCCCAGGAAGAGGGGTATACTCATCCTCATGCCTATTTTTAGAAAATACCTTCTATTCTGAATAATTCATTCTCAACTATTCATCTCTCTATGATCCCTTGTAACTAAGATTAGTTTTGTTCCAGTAAGACAACCAATGCTGTCACGGTAAGATATTCTGGTTGGTCTCTTCCTACATGGAAGAAGGGTAAAGGGTCAGGAAGACATTAGTGCCATTGAGACCTCATTTTGGAAATTTTAAGCTGCAGAAGTTTCGAAGTAGCTTTTAAGAAGGCTTACTTTGAATCCATTAGCTCCACAAAGCTAACTCAGTTGATAAGTAAGTACTTGAAAAGCCATCACCTTTGGACTTAGCTATAAAGGCTTCAAAATATGATCAAATTTAAAATGAAAAAGACAAAATGGTCATTGACAGAAAAATTGCAAATGTGAGCATACAATATAAGTTTTTTTTTCCACTATAAACAGAAATTTAGAGAAATAAGATCAATACCATTTTTAGGAACAATAAGGGTTCATTGTTACAAATAGGCAACCAAGGATATATGCCTGTATAAAGATTGCATCATTAACTACTTAAATTTAGAGGATACTACAGGCTTCAGCAGCAGTTCTACGCAAATGACAACAATACCAAGATTAACATGGCACTTGCACAAGGATGATATAAAAATTTGTGAAGTATTCCATATTTTTCATTTTTCAGATGCAAGAAATGTAAAACAGTTATTAAAAGGTTGATTACAAAAATACAAGTGTAACAGCATATATAATTCATAGAATTAAAGGTTAGGTTGACATCAGTGTTTAAATCTTCACCTTAGAAAGGCCTTTACATAGCATAACCTTTACACAACTTGAAATTAGATAACATTATCATCTTATCCCAAAGAAATAAAATACTATAAGGACCTAGGGAAAAAAAGGAATCTTAAACTTTTTCTATAAGGAATGCAATTTGAATGGACACATTTATTAATTAACCTATATATTATAAAACAATGTAGAATTCAAAATATATCTAGGAGAGAAGGAAATGGATTATGGACATTATACAAACATAGATATACTTTTTTCAGACAAGCACCAGGAATAACTTAAGTTTCTATACTATTCATTTCCACAGATAAGTTAAAATTATTTCTGATTTTAAAAAATCACAAACTCTGCAAAAAACATTATAGATGTATACAAACAACTCTTGAATACATTTTGACATCAATGTCAGGCAATTCACTTGGAAGAATAACATGGAATCCATGATTTTTTAAAGTAAGATATTGCTGTTGCTTTGCATTGTGAAAATATTTTGTAAGGACATGAATGATGAAAGTTTTGAAATTTAAGAAACTTAACCAAACCATTACGACTTTTGGAGGGACACAAAGGATGAACTGGCATTTTTGAAATTTATAGAACTTAACCAAACCATTAGGATTTAGGAGAACAATTTGTAAAGCCTTTCACAACTTCAAAGAGGTAGTGATACATACTTATCCTTTTGGCAATATCAAATGCAGTTTCTTCCAAGTTGTTCTTCAGACCTGGTTTGATATAATGGTTCAACAGAAGTAGATACAGCATATCTTTGCTATTTCTATTCCCAGCAGCAAGATGCAAGGTGGTCAAGAGGACTTTAGTTTGGCCATTTGTATCTGCATCATGATGAAGTAAGAAAGAAACCACTCTGGTATTATTCCACATATAAGCACTGTGCAGGGGTGTCCAGCTATTCACAGTTATTACATGAATATCTGCCTTGAGCTACCAACTCATGGACAATATCTAAGTGTCCACTGTAGGCTTCTCGATGAAGAGGGGTATACTCATCCTCATCCCTAGTATTTATATGAGTGGCCTTTTTGGAAAGTAGTCTCCGCACTGTAGTAAGCCGATTAATTTCGGCATCCCAAAGAAGAAATTTACTTGGATCCTTCTCCATTTTTTTCTCATAATTGATACCATTTCTCATTTTTCATATTGTTCCTTGTCTTCATCAGAATTGCCTAACCAGAGACTTTGAGTACCAGTGGGAATGAGGTGTCAATCAATTTCCCGTATAGATCACGTTGGTTGAACTTGTTGGAAAAATCCAGTGAATTTTCGGTATGTTTTTTCACCGTGATTTATTTTCTCTTTTTCCATTTTTACTATTCTAAATTATTCTACCAGGAGAGTAGGGATTGATAGAGAGCAGAGAAAGATTTTCCTCCGTATTCAAAGGTACAGACTGAAAATGAGGACCAGTGGTATCTTCATGAGCAGCTTATTCTAGGAATGAGAAAATAGGAAACAATATCTTCTATGTAAATGATTTGGGAAATACCATGATATAGTGTAAGAGTACTCACTATTCAACATAAGACCTTTCTAATAGATCCATAATTTATTGGTACTCAAATTAGAAAAAAAATGTATAATGCAGTAGTAAAATAGAAGTCCTTTGCATAACTACTTAAATTCTTTGTTTTTTTTTTAAAGACACTTGTTTTCATCTAAAAAAGTAGGCCTGTTTATTGTCTTTAGGTGATTTTGATGATTGAAGATGCTTAATGAGAAGACAAAATGTATTAGTAATCCTTTGCTATCAATTAAATTTCACTTTTCTTCTTGGAGAATATAATGATCAAAGCAATAGTTCAGAATCAGCAAGCAATAGTTCAGAATCATGCTTCCAGCACAAGTGGATCACAAGTAAGTAATACTCGATACCATTTTCCAAAAAGGTTTATCACAGATACAATCAGCCTGCCTCTCTAGTTGCTTTCCTAGCCTGGACCGATTCCTTCATTGTACAGGAAAAGTGTGATTCCACTGATTTCAGTCAGATCTGTTACTAGAATTTTAAAGGATTTAGATTTTTTTTAAATTAGTTGTGGGGCCTGAACTCTGGGCCAGGGCACAGTCCTTGAGCTCTTCAAATCAAGGCAAGTGCTCTACCACTTGAGCCACAGCACCACTTCCAGATTTTTCTGTTTATGTGGTGCTGATTTGGGAAATGGCAGGGCAGAAAGTGAAATGATACAACCGAAAATATAAAAGCAAAACAAAGTAGGATAATTATGGAGCAATTATATTATCTATGAGAAACATGAAAGAGAGAGAGGAAGAAAGATACAGATGTGCAATGACCTATCTAGCCACAAAATCCATGCTTCTGATCAATTTACAGAACAATTTTTTTAAAGAGATGGAAATAGAATTCATTTATTTACCTTAAATTAGTAAACACATTTTTAGTAGCCTACTTAAAGAGACATACCTTTGACCAAATTACAGACAAGAATTTTAATCCTTTGGCTGGGAAGGTGGCTCATGGTATAGTGCTTGCCTTGCAGCTTACTAAAGTGCGGAGACTACTTTCCAAAAAGGCCATTCATATGAATACTAGGGATGAGGATGAGTATATCCCTCTTCATAGGGAAACCTAGAGTGGACATTTAGACATTGTCCATGAGTTGGTAGTCAAGGTAGATATTCATGCAATAACTGTGAATGGCTGGACACTCTGCACAGTGCTTCTATGTGGAACATATTGCAACAGCGTGCGTGCACACACACACACACACACACATACACACATATACACACACATCATCAGATTTCTTCTTAAGTATTTTTTGTGCATGTCCTTAAGAAGAAATTTACATTACTAACTTGAATTTCTGACAGGACAATATCATCACTGTACATCTTGCTTCTATGCTCTCAGTTTTAAATTACTATCTAAGTATGTGCATTAGATTAGTATAGGAAATAGTAGGATCCACACTGGTGGCTCATTTCTTTAATCCTAGCTAATCAGAAAGACGAAATCTGATGATTGTGGTTTGAAATCAGACCAAGAAAAAAAGTCTATTAGATTTTGATTTGAAAGTAACCTGCAAAAGCTAGAAATGGATCTGTGGTACAAGCAGTAAAATGCTAGCCTTGAGAAAACTAAAACAAAAAAAATAACAATTCTGGGACAGAGACAGGTCCTGAGTTCAAGCTCTAGTATTAGCAACAAACTAATGAATGAATGAATTTATTAATGAACTAAAAATAAATTAAGTGGTCACATGTGGAGTGGAAGGTAAAATGTAACAACCATGGTGACTGGCTTATGTATTATTTTGTAATAAGGCAAATTATCATTTGTCCTAAACACTAACATTTTATTTGAACTTTTTTGTACAATAAACCCTGAATTTGGCATGCGTGTATATTTGTGTGTGCATGTGCACACCTGTGTGTATGTGTATATGTGTGCTTTGTGCTGTTGCAATGTTGCTTGCCAATGTGGACAGGGTGAGGCTTAAAAGAGCTGTTGTTATGTTTTTATTTATCAGTGTTCCATTCTGTCATTTCAGTGGAACCACCCTTCTGTACATTTTATTTTTCAAATGATAAAAATATCATTATCAAAGCATTTACACCATTAAGTTAGATAAAAGAGATCACTTTCAGCTCTTAGTATTTGTTAGGTAAGAAGATACACATATAATTAGGTAGTAAGTTATTGCTGTAAGATGACTGTCAGTACAAAATATGTATTTGACCTCTTAAATTGGTTATACTTTTAAGATATACTCATGGAGTGATTTTGAGTGACTTGACCAAACAGGTATTACTTTCTGGTTATTCCTGTGAAACACAAGGTGGATAAACTCTTTACGCATTTCTGTTGAAAATAACGTTTTTGGTAAGATAGTATCTATTCACACTAATATAATAAACCCCGTATTTTTTAGATTTGAATATCCCATCATACTGACTGAAAATCAATATTGTGGATATGCTTGTTAGATTTACATTTCAAAAATAAAGAAACAAAAAGAATGTGTCAAGTGGTGTTGTAGCTCAAGTGGTAGGGCACTTGCCTTGAGCTGAAGAGCCCAGGGACAGCGCCCACGCCTACAGTTCAAGCCCCACGACCGACAAAAAAAAAAGCATGTGTCATCTCCAGACTGTGGATGCATTTGAAGTTGTTTTGTACATACAAAGATTTCTTCATTAATAGTTCTTTTGTTGGAGTAATTATCACAAATTTAACAAATAAGGCTTTTTGAATATCTTTTCGAATATAAATAACATCTCAGAGTGAGTCTTACAATTTCTGAAAACCCTTTGAATATTTTAATATTATTTCAGTTCATTGACTATAGAGCTAAAGACATTTCTGCAATAAACATTGTTAAAATCTGAAAAAGTAAGTGGGTATATAGGCTTTTTATGCATCATTTTATGGAAAGCCAGTTTTTATGAAACTAAAAGAAATAGAATAAAAGAATGTAAGTGAATTGGGGAAGCTAATTATTAGTATAACTTTGTTTTCTATTAGCATAGTCCTTTGAATGTAGCTGATGCAGTTAAATTATGTCCTTTGTGTCACTGTGCTTCAGTTATTTTTAAAATCTTTGTAGATATAATAGTGAATTTGTAGTATAAATAAAGGTCTTTGAAAATGATTTGGATTAATCTTGTGTTTTGTGTCCTACTCCCAAGAAAATGAGTTATTTTCAAGTATTAATAGTTTATGACTGAATCTTCAGTATCATAAGAAATTTTGAAAAAATGTGGTAGTATTGATGTCTTTTTTTTTGGGGAGGGGGTCTGGTAGTGGGGCCTGAACTCTGGGCCTGGGCGCTTTCCCTCAGCTCTTCAGCTCAAGGGAAAAGCTCTACAACTTAAGCCACAGCACCATTTGCAGCTTTTTTCTTTTTGCTTATGTAGTGCTGAGGAATTGAACCTCATGCATGCAAGGCAAGCACTTTGTCACTGAGCCCCTTCCCAGCCCTTTATGTCTTTTTAAACCAATTGTATTCACAAGTTGGAGAATCTTTAATTCATGCTTAGGTCTTGGAATATTTTTCTGAGGTCAAAATTGATTTTTATCAGTCTGGCTTTAACGGCATTTTAAAGTAGTACCTTTCTCTCAAAATATTGGGTATGAAAAGCAATCAAAACACTTCTAATGGTAAACAACTTAGGTGAGCTACAATGTGGAAATGATTGGTCCATAAGACCTGCAGTCTGTTTCCATCAGGAATTAGGGAGGTCATTCTTTCAGTAAGACTTTGTTAAACAGTGATAGGGTCCCCAGGCAGTGCAGTGTTGAGTGAAGGGATACAATATGATTTCTACTATTTTGAGCTAGAAATCAAGAATGTTATACTTTAGCAGTTCCTTTCACCAGGGAGATATGCATTGATTATGAAATTTGAGTTTTCATATTACCATTACCTATTTTCTTTTTTTTGGGGGGGGGTCCAGTCGTGGGGCATGAACTCTGGGCCTGGGTGCTGTCCCTCAGCTCTTCAGCTCAAGGCTAGCGCTCTACCACTTGAGCCACAGCGCCACTTCCGGCTTTTTTCTTTTTGCTTATGTGGTGCTGGGGAATCGAACCCAGGGCCTCAGGCATGCAAGGCAAGCGCTCTACCATTGAGCCACCTTCCCAGCCCGCGTTACCTATTTTCTAACAAAGATAAAGTGAAATATTATGAGTGTACACAATAATTCTGAGAATTTCTCCTAGAAATTGTAGACTAAGTGCTGGTATTTTAGTCATAAAATAGAATGAGGTTAATTGATACAGTGGGAGATGTATCTCAGGATAACACTTACCATGTGTGCAATGTTGTACTAGTAATTCCAACTCTGAAGACTTCAGTATCATCATCTGAGAATTAATAATGTAAATAGTTCCACTTTATGGAATTATTGTGAGGATTAAATTAGATACCATGGTTAAAGAACGTGGAAAAACAATCAATTAGCATTTGGCACATTCTACCTGTTATTTTATCATTTGATGAATTCTAACATTTTTACCGTGATTCTATATACTGTCTCTTAATGATGTGCAATGTAATGTATTGATATTCATTGCATTGATCACTTTTCTGTCACTATTAGGAAAATACCTGCAAAGAAAATTTCTTTTTTTTCTTTTTGTGTCTGGTCGTGGGCCTGAACTCTGGGCCTGGATGCTGTCTCTCAGCTCTTCAGCTCAAGGCTAGCGCTCTACCACTTGAGCCACAGCGGGACTTCTGGCTTTTTTTTCTGCTTATGTGGGGCTGAGGAATCTAACCCAGGGCCTCATACATGCAAGGCAAGCGCTCCAACACTGAGATACCTTCCCAGCCCTGCAGAGAAAATTTCTCAGGAGGAAACTATTATATTGACTCGTGGTTTAAGAGAACGCAGTTTAAGATATCTCCATTGTTTTTAAGTATATTTTTATTATCTTAACTAGTTGTACAAGGAATTTCCATCCAATAAATCATTTTTTAAGTATAATGGATCTTTATATAACTTTTCCCTACCCTTCCAAACCTCACCCCACCTTCATTTTTACTAATTTCATACTATCTGCATTGAATATACTGTCTTCACTCTCTTCCTGCATAACTCTCTTTATTCCTTCCCTTTGATTTCCCCTCATATCTTCCAAGTGATAATTTCCTGGTATTCATTTTGTTGGATTAAAAGTTCGATTTTATAAAAAACTACACCTTTTAAATACTCCTCTGCAAATAGCATGCTTTGGTTAATATTGTTTTGTAAACTTGTATAAAGTTCTAGCTTCCAAATATGAGACAGAACATGGGTCCTTTGTGTATCTGGTTCTGACTTAGTTTACTTAACGTATTTTTAGATCTATCTATTTCTTTGCAAATAATGTAACAATCTTCATAATTGATAGGTGCAATCCAATTGTGTATATATGACACACTTTCTCCAACCATCCCTCTGCCGAAGGGCATCTGGGCTGTTCCCATAACTTGGCTATGGTGAATAGTGCAGTAGTGAATATGGTTGTGGAAGTGTTTTTACTGTAACCTTTTGGAGGAATTCATCACTATCTTTCTGGGAGCAATCCTCTAACCTGTTTTCCAGAATAAGCACATCCTTCCCTTCATCTCCATCAAAAAGTATTGCAAATCCTCAAAAACACACTACCCCATACAGGTCTCAATAAGCTAAAACCACACTGTGCCCATATTCTTTCAATACATTTTTCATAATTGTACATATAATTTAGTGAGAACCTTCTATGTACTTTCCTAATGTGGGAATGAGAGCCATCACAACAGAGTAAAAGATATATGCAATTAAAATAGTTATTATCATATTTAAAATCTTGTTAAGCTCTAACTCATAGCCTCACTTACTATTATTTTAATCTTTATTTGATTATCTCCTAAATTATGACAGGTGAGTTAAATACAAAGGCAAAAAGTGTGGTTTGATTTTGACACTCATGTGTGAGGATGCACAATATGGGCAAATAGATGGATTGGAATTAATAGGAATTATCCATTCTGGTAAAGTAGAGATAATTTTCCCAAACTGATTCTCACAATTCATATTCCATTCAACAAAAAGAAACCTGTAACAATTCCTTTTGTTTTGCACTTTATTAACTTTTGTATCCATTTTATTTTATAATGAAGGATGATTTCATAAATCTACTGTAGATACAAAAATATGTTAAAATATTTCTCTCTGAATCCATTGATACATACATACACATATATATTACACAGGTTACAATGCTAATTTATATGCTTCACATATGCTAGACCAATGTTTGACCACTGAGCTATACTGTCTAGTTATAATCCAAATAATGTTTTAAATCATGACTTTTAAACTTTCATTCCTAGTATGCTTTTTCAAAATTATATGTGATAAAAGTAGATCCATAGTCTATCCACCCTAGCAAATTTATTGTTATTTTGAATATTTCCACTGCCTTTCCACTTTCAAAGTCTTGTGTTTGTTATTGATAAAGATTTTACTTTGCTTCTTTTCTCTCTTCATTCTTTTGCCCTTTAGAGATTACCTGTTCTTTCTTTTATGTCTTTGGAAATATTCCTATTACAATTTCTTTACATTGTAACAGGTATATACAATGCTTTATTTTCTATTTTATTTTTTCCCATTTTGGCTGACTTTTAGTCCAAACTATTAGATAGGCTAAAAAGAAACTTGACTCAGGACACTTTATTTTTCTCCTTCTCTTCTCTGAAGCCTTTCTGTTTTTTGAAACACAGGAGCAATGACATATAGCTCCTATGTGGTCCATCATTCTTTCCACTCTCATTCTCCTCTGTTGTACAGCTCAAGTTGTTATCATTCAACTTTATTATGTTACAGCGTTATCTAAATCTTAACTCATTCCTAAATTAATTTTAGTTGTTTCAAGTATTCTCTAAAGACATATCTATATATACTCTATATATAATATCTGAGGTCTTGTGTTTTCACAAGGTACAAAATATGAGTGACTATCAAATATCTAGATATCTCTGCAGAATATTGGTTCATCTGCTCAATAAAATCGTATGTAAATTCAAGGAATACAAGTCAGTCAGAACAACCTTGTAAAATGGTGTAGCTTAAGCCTTCATACTAGCTTTGAATCTTATTTCCATGTTTAGTAGTGTAGGAAACATAATTCTACAATAAGAGCAGACACATAGAAGAATGTAACAGATTTGTCAAAAATAAATTCTTAGTTTTATGGTGAATAGATTTTGAAAAGTATCCCATGTCTTTATGAAATAAAAATAGAATCTTAAATGGGTGTATTGGCACTATTTTCTCTGGAGATTTAAAGAATGATCGTAGACTACTACTTCAATCATTTTTTTGTTTTGTTTTCTTTTTTGTTACTCATGGGGCTTAACGTCTGGGCTTAGGCATTGTCCGTGTGCTCTGCATCTCAACTCCAGAGCCCTACCGCTTGAGCCACCGTACCACTACTGTTTTTCTAGTGGTTTACTGGAGATAAGAGTCTCATGGACTTTCCTGCCCGGGCTGGCTTTAAACCACAATACTCAGATCTCTGACTTCTGACTAGCTAGGATTACAGGTGTAAGCCACAGGCACCCGGCCTACCTCAATCCTTATATAAAAAAAATTAAAATAAAAAATGATTATCAAACTAAATGTGAGATGTAAAAACCTAAAAAACATAAATGTAAAATTTCATGACATTGGACAGTAAAGGTTTCTAAAACTTTGACGTGGAAAGCATTAGTGGCTAAAGAAAAGCAAGAATAAACTGGATTATATCAAGTGATAACTTTTCATAATTCAAAGGACACTATAACCGAAGTGAAAACATCCAACAGATGGAGGGAACATATTTGTTAATGCTATAATGTTAATGCTACAATGATTCTGAACCTTAAGCATTTTTATATCTTCTAATTCTATATAAAGTTTTGTCTGAATAGGATATTTCTTTAAAGAACATATGTAAATTAATACTCATGATGAGGAGCATATGAAATAAGCTCCTCTTTAGTATCTAAGAAAAAAGAGAAAGAATACTGACTAGTATGACCCTAATATAAAAAGATGACACAAAATATAGTAATGCATTTGTGGAGAAATTGATATACTCCTCATATTGATTTTATTTGTATAATACTGCAATCATTTTAGCAAGCAAGTTTTCAAGTCTTTAAAAGGTCAAAGAGAATTGTATAGGATCCATTCATTACACTTCTATGAATGTATTTTTTTGTTTTTAAATTTATTTATTTATTTATTTGTTCATTTATTTTTTTTGCAAACAATGTACAGAGGGGTTACAATTACATGTGCAAGATAATGAGTATATTTTTTATAAAGTATTGTAACGTCCGCTTTGTTTCCTATTCCCATCTTTTCCCATCCTCCTCCTGCCCTCCCCCACAGCCTTCCCATCTCCCATACCCCCTACCACTCACAAACCAAAGTTGTAAAGTTCGTTTTGGACATAACGACTTGTACATCGCATTTTGGCTATGGGTCTACCTCTATCCCTATTTAAACGAATTGTTTTTCCCCTTCCCCTCCACAAATTATACCGACATGAAATACAGTGAAAGCAGTTGTTATACAATGGGGGAGGGACTTACAAATTAAAAAAGAAATGATCTTATGAATGTGTCATAAACAATCGCTTGAAAGCAAATAAAAAACTTTCGAATACATATCTTAGGGTTCATTTCATTAACATCACCTTATCTGACTTTCTCTGATTTACTCAAACTTTCGTTTGCATGCTGAACTCGCTAACATTGGTCAGCTCTCCCAGAATTGGAAGACAAAATTTGACTGGTTCCTGTGGATGGACAGTATAAGTGGCTTTCATCCAAGCTAGGATGCAGACCGGAGAAACCCGATTTAGAAAGATGTGGTCTACTTGTATTTAGAGGCTTATCTCTCCTTTGGGGAAGATGTAGATCATTGAGAATTTGAGCCCTGAAAAACAATTTTGTTTTAAGGCGTCGAATTTCTTTTTTTTTTTTTAAATGAAAATATTTTTTATTATATTCAGTGACTCCTTACAACGAATAGAATATAAAATATGTTCTTTGTATATACTGCGAAAATTTCATTCATTCCCTAGAGCTTTCCCATTCAGAGATTCATAGGACAGATGATTTTGCCAGAAAATAAATTGAGTAAAAAGGCTGTGCCTCTAGCTAAGCTTCATGCCTATAATTGGTTGTAGGTCTTCATATTCAATTCACAATTAGGTTTTTTACTAACTCTATACATGCAGCTTCAAGTTAATTATCAGAAGTAAATTCAAGTCGATATACTTTGCAGTATTAGAGACTGCATTTTCAGTAATCATTCTTTTTTTTTTGTTTTTTTTTAAATTTAATTTAATTTTATTTGTGAACATACTGTACAGAGGACTTACAGTTACATGGGCAGGATAATGCGTACATTTCTTACCAAGCATTGCAGCCTCCTCCTTTGTTTACCCTTCACATCCCTTCCCAGCCTCCCCCCTCCCCCCCTAATCCCAATCCTTCTCCTTCCCCCCCCCCCCCCCCCCCGCACCAACGTTGTAAAGCTTGTTTTGGACATGACAACTTGTACTTCTCATTGTTGCAACAGGTCCACCTGTATCCTTAAACAACTGGTTTTTCCTCATCTATGAATGAATTAAAGAGAAGTAATAAACGTGTTTGGACAGAGAATTGTAGTTCATTGACAGTGCGCTTGAATAGTAGTTGTGTGACCCTGGAAATAATCCCCAAAAACAAACTTTGAAAAGACACACTATAGAGGATGCATGCTGGACAAATTCCTGTTACAGAATTTTATATCTATTTTAATGTCTGTTCTAATATTTATAGCATTTCTATTTGAAGAAATGCAAGTTTGTGAAAATTAGGCTTTGAAAACCTATGAAGGTACAATTCACTTCCAAAGTACTAAAATGTATACAATAAAAGGAGATAATATATTGTAAGTTAATTACATGTCAGCAAAAAACTATTGTTAAAAATTCTTCACACAAAATGCAGAATACTTAAAAAGATATTTTTGGTGTTGGCTAAAAACTCTGTAAACTAAAGCGTTTTAAACAAAATGTGATTTCTGTTTATTTTGAGGGTTTTTTTTGTCTGTTATTTTGAGTTTATACAGAGATAACTCAATCAAAAAGTCTATGTGATAACTGGAATACCTAGGAATTATGCATCACTTATAAGTAATTGATAACCTTTTCTGGAAGAAACTTTTAGCAAATAACAGAAGACACAAATCTACGCATCTGTATTTTATGAAAGCCATACATTACTTGCTTAGTCCAATTGCTTTTCTCTACTTTGCTAGGAAACCAAATTATTCTCAAGACAAGAGCCAAAAGCATTGAAAAGAAACAAAATACACAATCATCTTGATTTATTTGTGAAAATAACAAATGAAATAAAACAATTACACTTAAGGGGCTCCAATATTAGTATCAATGAAGGGGTTCCTGAATGCCAACATCTATTGAATTTTTAGAATTTCTGCGAACATATAAAAACTAGAACAAGAAAACAAATATAGTCTTAGAGTGAGCCAGCCTTGCAATCATTTTCTTCATTGTTTTGAAATTACAAAACATTGATACTCCTTTGCATTGGAAATCATTTAAAAACATTTATCACTTATTATAATTCAAGTAACAAGCAAGAGTAATTTTATATAATCATTAAAATATCATTTTATTACTATTGTAAAATAGAATTAAAGACCAGTCCCAATATTTTACCTACCCATCATTTTTCTTAATTCCTAATCATTACCTAAATATCTTAAACTAAATAGTCATGTCTTTAACATAGACATAAATATTGTATACATTTTAGCTTAACATTTTCCAAGGGCATGTATTCGTGTTTCTAAGAAATGTTCACAGCAGTTAAAAGATGCTTTTGTAAAATTAATGTGATACATTTTCTTGTTGTGGTTATTGTTTGCAAGGCCTGGGCATTGTCCCTAAGCCTTTTTATGCTCAAGGACTGCATTCTACAACTTGAGGCACAGAGCTAATTTCTGTTTTTAGTGGTTAATTGGAAATAAGAATCTAAAAATTAATTTTCTGTCTGGACTAATTTCGAATATAATTCTAAGATCTCAGCACAAGAATAGCTTGAATTAGGGGCTGGGAAGGTGGCTCAGTGGTAGAGCGCTTGCCTTGCATTCCTGAGGCCCTTGGTTCGATTCCTCAGCACCACATAAGCAAAAAGAAAAAAGCCGGAATTGGTGCTGTGGCTCAAGTGGTAGAGTGCTCTCCTTGAGCTGAAGAGATGAGGGACAGCTCCCAGGCCCAGAGTTCAGGCCCCACGACCAGACCAAAAAAAAAAAGAATAGCTTGAATTATAAGCATGAGTTACCGGCACTTGGTTTGATGAATTAAAAAATTTGATTATGTTTAATATTTTTTTCACTTAATGTATATCATTCTACACATAAATTAAATATATGTATATATTTCTGACAAATAATCTCTAAAAATGTATCTTTCTACACATAACATATAATATATATATATATACAGAGAGACAAAGAGAGAGACAGAGAGAGACAGAAAGAGAGAGAGAGAGGACAGACTCCCTCTAAAACTTTTATGCTACTATTTTGACCTTTTTCATTTCAAAGATATATAGTCTATTTTTCTAAAAGTTTCTTAGAATAAAATAACTAATATTTCAATAGAAAGTAGAGTTTATTACTTTCAAGGAAATTTTAGATATGCATTTGATATAGTAGTAACATTTACAGTATATCACTTGAAAAATTTATGTTGAAACTCTTAAATATTTGTGTGTAGTGATGGGGAGAGAGGAAGTTAATTAATATTGTTTAGGAATTTGCAATGCTTCGAAAATCTATTCCATAATTTGTTATAAGTACATAGTCAAGCTATCTGATGTGGTTTAGTTTTTTGTTTCTTTATTTGTTCAAAATTTTAATATGGATGCATTCACTGTGGTGATAATTAACTTATTAATGAAAAGACAAATAATAACAAAATCATAGACACAAAACAGACTTTCAATAATTAGCACTTCTGATGCTAATAATAATTTTGATGAAGATGATGATGATGACCACAGTGTATCATGATAACGACAATGTTTTGATTGAAAAGGAAGAAACTTTAGACATCTTTAAAGCTACATTCCCACATTGAATTCATAGTAATAAATGACGTTGGATTACATACAATAAGAATAACAAGAGGAGAGATTCAATATCAGGAAATACAGTCACATAAACAGGTAGGGACAGTAAAATTCCTAATGTTATTCCTGCATACTCCTGTATACTCACTTTTCTTGGTAGTATTTTTTTTTTTGTTTTTCTGGGTTTTTTTTGGTTGGTTGTGGTGCTTGAACTCTAGGCCTAGGCGCTGTCCCTCAGCTTTTCAGCTTAAGGTGAGCGCTCTGCCAGTTGAACTACAGCACCACTTCCGGTTTTCTGGTAGTTTATTGGAGATAGGAGTGTCACGGTCTTTCCTGCCCAGCTTGGCTTTGAATAGTGATCCTCAGATCTCAAGCTCCTGAGTAGCTAGGATTAAACGTGTGTGAAGAGCTAAAGTAACTCCATTTTAATATGAAGCCCCTTCAGCTCTCCTGCCCTCAGAGTAACCCCCAAAGAGAGCTGTGCTGCCAAAGAGAAAAATAGTTCTCAGAAAAACCCCAGGTTGCCGCCAACCCTGCCCACCCTTAAGGAACAGAACAGTTGCCCAGGTGTTCCAGCAGAAAAAGGGAAGTGTGATCAGGGAGGACTTAAACCCCCTAACTTGTGAACTTACTTGTGTGGAAACCCCCTGAACTTGTGAACTTGCTTGTGTGTAAACCCCCTACACTTGTTTGTTTGATACTATAAAAGCTGTGCTAATTTTGAATTTTGAGCTTGGGGCCTCTTAGCATCACTGGTTACCAAGTGCGCAGAAGACCAAGCTCGAGCTTGCAATAAACGACTCGTTGATGTTTGCATTGATCATAGTCTCTGGTGGGGCATGCGAAATCTGGGCACTTCACTGTGAGCCAGCAGCGCCTGGCTTGGTGGTATTGTTTTTTAATAAATCAAATAATTTATTTCCACATTTTGATGGACTAAGATATAGTTTTCAACTTATGGTGATTAGTTCAAATAACATTCTCATATAGATACTATTCAAAAACCAATGATATGTTAAGACTATGATCTTCAATACAGCTGTGAACACATGACACAATTTGCATAATAGCACTTACATGTTGTCTTAAAAGGACACAGGCCGTAGAGCCAGGAGGTAAAATTTATTTTTATTTCTGCATGAAACAATTTGTAACTTTATACCAACAAACTGAATTTGACTCTTTCCTTATTTGTAAGCTAAGGTGGAAAATGTAAGGACTCTTCACTTTTCCTTTTTCCTGGTCTACAATTCAACAGTATTTCTGATAAATTACATTCATTTACAGATGAGAAATGTAAGGCCAACAGTCAATGTAGTGAGTAAATAATGATACTAGAATTTGTGTCTGAGCTCTTCACTCTGTGTGCTTACAAGGAGAGTAATTTAGTGATGGAGAGGACCAATATGAAAAGACTATGGGGAAAAAGCATACTTTCGAAATGGTTGTTTTAGGACTAGGTGACCAGTGATGAGTATTTGAAATAGGCTAGTGTTAGGGGCATAAAAAGGAGTACATAGAAATCATATTAGTGACAGAAACTGAGAACATCTTGATCATTCATCTTATCTAGTGGGCGAGAGTAGAAGGATAAGAAGAAATCTGAAGTGCTTCCACTTCTCTGGCTGGCAACTGTGTTAGTGATATTCTTGTGATAACGACTACAGGTGAAAAAGATGGATTTAGAGGTAAAAATTCTCTGATAGTTCTAAAATTTATGTTAAAAAGATGCAAAGATATGTCTGTTTAGATATCATCAATATATCCAAGACCATTAATGTGAAAAAGAATAATAAAATTGGGAGAATTATTGGAGGGAAGAGGAAAAGGAAAGTTCTGACACAAATGTGAGCAATGTGTGCACCAGTGTGGACAAGATTGGAAGAAAGAGATAAATAAGGGGAAAAAAAGTAATAAACACAGATTTACAGAAGTAAAGGAAGGAAAGAAATTTCAGGAAGATATTGTAGGAAATATATTATCTGGATTTGAAAACTAAAGGGACATAGACAAACAAGTTCAATAAGAACAGTGTTTTAGTGAAAGTCATATTGGTAAAATTTTGAGATATAAATGTGAAGCCATAAAATTGTGGATTCATGAATTCAACAGATCCTGTTGATTTTAAATGTTGGGACAAAATGCTTTTATCCTAACCTTAGAAGAATTATACAGATATAACTGTCATGAACTTTACTTAGAGGTATTCTGTGAATATTTTTGAAGATTTGTTTAGCCAAGAGACTATAGATTGAATTACAGCACAAACAAGCCTAATGTATCCTACAGTTCAGATGAGTGACCAATGAATCTATATCAGGTTGGGATTTTATTGAAATATCTTTAGATATGTTTGCATATTTTATCACCTACTCATTATAAATGTAGGATAAGTAACACTAGGTATTAGGTTGAACATAGAGCTTTTTGGATATAACTGAAGACTCCTCAATTGATTCTTCTTTAGAATAGAAAATGCTTCAATAGGCATTGACACATCATAACTGCCACATATTCTTTTTAAGTGTAGTTCTTTTTAGGGATATCTCCATGCTGAAATAGCTCTATCAATCAACCTGCCACAAATTCTTATATGTAGGAAGTGCTCTAATAAACTTCAAGCTTTTATTGAATGGAAGAGTTCAGACATTACCCTCACCACCTGGATTAAATGCTTAAAAAGATAATATATTGTGTTTAATGCCTTTCTTTCATTTTCTCATACATATTGTGAAGTAGTGAAGCATTCTGATGTAACAATAATACAGTGGTGACTTGAATTAACACAACATCTAGTTTTCATTCAGATACTTAACTAATTAGCTCCAAATTTTGTGGATATTTATATTTCTCCTGGGAAAACTAATGAGCTCCAAGGAAATGTCCCTAAGGACATTCTTTCAATTCTAATATCACTGTTTGTCTCAAAATGCTTTAAATTCTACACACTCTAATGTGGGCATAGGGTTAAATTGTGGAACTTTTCTCCTCAGAGAGTGAGTACTACCCTATTGCTTAACATGGACAATGTACCTTCATACATAGACTGGGCGTGTGCAAAGAAGAAGTGGAAGTTGAACAATTTTCTTAGCAGTATTTACAGATAAAATGGAAATAGAGCAACTATGAACTCAAAAGGAATGTGCAAAGAAGACAAAGGCCCAAAGTAGAATGTGCCAAGAATTGCTGAAGTATAATTTATTAATGATGACTTGAGTTTCTTACTATCTCTTTTCCCATCTATGTAATATTCTCAAGCTTTTGGGGGGAAATTTCACTTGACGACTTTCTAATATTAAAAATTATCACTTGATTCTATTCTTACTCAGGACCTATTTTCTATTATTTTCTAACTTTTCTACACAATCTGAGAATTGTTTCCTATGTGTGTTTGAACATATAAGTGCCTATGTGTGTATGTGCATGTTTGTATGTATATGTGTGTGCAAAAACCTCAAACTCTTATTCAGCAATCTTGCTCATAACTAGTATTCCATCACTTGAGTCATTTTTCCAATGCATTTTTTGGCTGGTTAATTATACATAGTGTCTCAAAGACTGTTCTGCCCAAGCTGGATGCAAACTGAACTTCCCAGACTCCTTTATATTCTTAGGTTATATTTCTCCAGGAGTATCAACTTTTGAACTGCAAAAATTTTTGTGAGTGTAAAATCTAGCTGTAGCCCAGATTTTTAAATCGAGTTCATATAAAGATAGATGAACATACACATTATATATGCTGAGTGTACACTGTTAGAAATGTAATCCTAAGCAGGGTGCCAGTGGGTCATGCCAATTATCCTAGCTAATCAGGAGGCTGAGATCTGAAGATTGCAGTTCAAATCCAGCATGAGTAGGCAAGTTTCTGAGGCAATTATCTCTAATTCACCAGGAAAGTGGAAGTGGTACTGTGGCTCAAGAGGTAGACACAAGCTTTGAGCTGAAGAGTAGAGGGATAGTGCCCAGGCCGAGAGTTCAGGCCCCACTACCAACAAAAAGAAAAAGAAAAAAAGAAAAAGAAATGTGATCTTAGCCACCAGTTCATTGCTATTATAATTCCTGCTCTCTCAACATGGCCTTTTTTCCAGTTAAATCCATGCTCTTATATCTGACTTGCTTGGAACCGAAATTATTCTTCCATTCTCCTTTTTACAAATTTGAATGATTAGCTACCATGATTTAGAGCTAGTAGAAGAAAGACAGTGGCCTCATCCTTCATGTTCCACTTAGGAGTAATGCTTTCTCTATATCACTCCCATAAGTCTACATACTGGTCTTGGCTTTATTGTTTCCAAGTTGTCTTATTTGCAGAGTCTTCTATAATGTATTGAACCATTATACTTAAACACAAAACTTCTATTTCTCTTATTCCTATTATTTCACCTTCTTTTAACTTATGTACACTTGGGTAATAATGTACAACACAAACACTGACAAAAAATGTTTCTGAAAACCTTTTTCCCAGAGCACTTAGGAAATTTGAACTTAATATACTCCAGGATAATGTTTTTTATCATGTTTTTTATTGTGAAAATGGTGGACAAAGGGGTTAGAGTTACAGAAGTAAGTTAATGAGTACATTATCTAACGAGCATTGTTACTTCCTCTTTTGTTTTTCCCCTGTCATCCCTTTTCTCCCCACCACCCCAATTCTCTCCTCCCATCCCCAAGATGTAAAGTTCGTTTTCAACATAGTGTCTTGTTCTTCTCATTTTAACAACGGGTCATACTGTATACTTCTTTCAGCATTTTATTTCCCTTCTTCTCCCCACATTAGAAAAATGTGTATGCAAGATGCAGGTCACTGACATCAAATACAGTGGAAAAAGGTTATAGCATTGAGGAAGAAAATAGAAGAGAAACAAAAAAACACATAGTACATGTTAGATACATTAAAAACAATAGTAAGAAATTAAAAAACAAGATGTTTCCCTATTTGGCGGTTCATTTCACTTAACATTGTCTTATATGTCCATATGTACATGGATAATGTTTTATAAGCCATGTAAATTCCATATTTTCTCGTTACGAAGTTGTCTCTGAAACACGTGCTACCTCATGTCCAAAGATGTCTTTGGGCTATTTCAATGAAGCCAGAAAACACTCATTTTAAGGAACTTTTACTGGAAGTAGAAACTGAATCCAGGAAAGAAATTGACCACAAAGAAATGACAAAGTTCAAGTTAATTTGTGCTCTCGTTTTTACTGCACAAGAAAATAATGCATGGCTTGAAGGAAACTCTGTCCCTGACTTTTTTTTAGTGTGCTCTTTACTCATAAAACTTTTCTGTAAACTTCTACTTGAGAATATTACAAAAGGAAAAAAATATGCCATTTGAAGGTCAGCATAGAAAGAAAGAAATAACATTGTTTTACAGTGTTCTACTTCAAAGACACAAAGACATGGAGTTTTAAAATGTCTTATGCATGGATATTTAACTCCTGAGATGATTCTCTAGTTGCAAAAGTCTGCTGTCCATTCCTTTATTCTGGTCCTGAGTTCGACATAGCAATAAGGATTACAAAAAGCAGGATCCAGTAAGTATGATCAGCAAAAGGAGCCTCTTTTCAAACCAGTGTTTTAAAGATGGTCCGAAAGAAATATATGAGATTTTTTGTTTGCTTGTTTGTTTATTTAGTTTGTGCCGCTTCTGGGGCTTGAACTCAAAGTCTGGAACCTGTCCCTGAACAGGTGTCTTTCCTGCCCACATGCCCCCAAAGCTAGTACACTACTGCTTGGGCCAAAACTCCACTTCTGGATTTTTGGTGTTTAATTAGAGATAAGAATTTGACAGATGCTCCTGCCTGGGTTGGCTTTGAACTGAGATAGTAAGAAAGCTAAGTGACATCAACTGTATGGACTTCTCTTTTGAACCGAGACATATTAGGTGAAGTTTATTTTAAAGGTAATATTTCAAAATTTTTAAAAGAAGAGAATATGTCCAGCAAAGAAGCCATAACATAAATAACTCAGCAAAAGTAGGTACACTGAATCATGTTGGAAATTTTTTTTTCTGCTTGTGAAGATTACTATTGACTTCGTCATTCCTTTTGGGGAAAATTAAAGTCATATTTGTCCTTTTTCTGTTGGTATTGGGGCTTGAACTCTGATCTTGGGCACTGTCCCTTACCTCTTCAGATCAAGTTGAGTGCTCTCCCAGTTTAGTTACAGCATCACTTCCGGGTTTCAGGTGTCTAATTGAAGATAAATGTCTCATGGACTTTCCTGACCAGGCTAGGTTCGAAATACAATCGTCTGGTCTCAACCTCCTGAGTAGCTAAGATTACAGGTGGGAACCACCAGCACCTGGCTCATATTTGCATTTATGTGCACTTAATGACACTGTACACAAATAATGGAAATTTGAATCAAATGATGACATTGCAGCTTTTCAGAAAATTTGAGGTAGCAATAAATATGTCATCCTTTTCCATGTTGTTACATTAATGACTCATGTGCTATTGGACTCTTACTTTAGCATCCTCTGATGTCTGCATAGGTGGATTTAGTATAAATAATTGTTAATAGAGAAATAGAGAAAGACGGAGATTTTTAGAAAACAAAGGAGATCAGATATGAAAGAACAACATAGAATGAGATACAACTTATCACACAGAGATTAAGATCTAACCTAAGTGACTTAGAATGCTAAAGGCAATGAGGAATAAGCCTAGTTGATAAATAGTTCTTCAATAATCAAATATGGTTACCTAGAAGAGTTTCTGGTATAATTTAGTAATTATTATTATTTATTTCTTCCTTCTGGATTTATTCCTTCACTTCTATCACAACTATTAATTAGCTGGTGCCTTTTTGGTGCCACAACTGACCAAAAAGATTTCCAAATCTCACTTAGACTACTCTTCTCATTGTGATTGGCAGTGACCACTCAAAAGCCTGACATTTTTGAATTTCCAAGATTAATTATCACTTGATATCTAAGAACATTCCTGACTTTAATTGTCATGACTGACTAACAAAATGTTTTATTTTTCCTCAAAACAATCTTCTAATATAGGTAAAGTACATGAATTAAGAACTATTGTTAGGTCATAGTTGGAAGGAACAATTTTATATTCCAAGTGTAGGTTCTTTATTTCACATTTACTAGCTAAATGAATTTTTTGCCAGTCCTGGGGCTTGAACTCAGGGCCAGGGAATTCTTCCTGAGATTTTTTTTTTTTGCTTAAGGCTAGCACTCTACCACTTGAGGCACAGCACAAATTCTTTTCCTGTTTATGTGGTACTGAGTAATTGAACCCAGGGTTTTATGCATGCTAAGCAATCACTGTACCATGAAGCCACATTCCCAGAACCCTAAATGACTTTCTTAAGATGGCATTAATTTTTCATTCCATTACTAGGTATTATAATTTAGGCTAGGTGGTAGAAATGGAAATGGAAAACAATACTAAGTCCTGTAAGGCTGACATTCCTATCACATCACTAAGGAAGTACAATGCTAAGTTCTGCAGGACTCATAGGGCTGTTGCATGTGACATTATTATGTAAAAAACCATGAACAGTCATCTCTGATATCCATAACATTCTGCTTCCACTTTCAAGTTCAAGAGCCAAAAATCTAAGCCTTTTTATTGATTGGGTTGTTTCCTAGGAAGGAAGAAAGAGGATGTGGAAGGTGATGTTGGAAAAAAATTCATATTGGCTCCCAGTGCACATTTTTTGCATTTTTAAAAAGTGCTACTGATGAACTCCCACATCTGCTTGACTATGCTGCCTGTACAAGATGCGGATAAATGAAGACATTTATTCTGGTGGATAGTCACATATATTAGCAAAATCCAGTTCTGGAAAATTTACTAGTATAAAGTATTGTATATAAAATCATTTCATGTCTTAGTAGAACAAGATGTAATATTGAAATTATTTCTCCAGATTTCTTTGAGATTTTATGCTGTCTCAGTATTAAAATGTTCTCTAATTCTAGTAATATACAAGCATTAAAGACATGATTTGAAGATCTCAGTAGTTTTAGAAACAAAAGTACATGCAGAGACATGTGATGGCAAGTATGACTGATTGTATTATAGTTGTCTTCTTTTTCCTCTTCATCTCAAGTGTTGCATATATTGACATATTAGTCTGTCCTGCATCAGTTTCCTGTAGGTGAGATTTACCTCTACTCTGCAATGTCAAGATGGGTCATGTGACCTACTTCAGCTTACAAAAGTGAACCAGAAGTGGTCAAAGGCTATTTCTAGGGGAAGATGCTTATCCCATTGTCTGTGCAGTTCAAAGGGACATGATTAAGTAAGAACCATCAGAAAGGTGTAAAGATGCTACATTAGAAGATAAAGGAAAAGAGAACAATCTAGTTTCTGAAGTTTCTGGAAAGCGGAACAGGAAGTAAATGCCTTTTCTACTAGAATCATCTGAAAAATATTTTAGCTCTGTAGGTGGCTCAATTTTAATCTAGTGAGACTTCTTTTAAATTTCTGTCTTTTAGAACTGTAAAATGATAAATACAGATTATTCAAGCCAATTAACTTGGAGAAATATTTTACATCAGATTTGTTTAATAAACTAACTCAGCTACAGCCATTTCCTGATGCAGCTACAAAAATACCACATGTCCTAGTTTCTGAGAATAAGAAAAATTTGCCACCAGCTTTGTAGACATGGATAATGTGCATACTACTAAGGACCTTGCATTATGAAGTCTTGAAATTCTGAATAATATTTAAATAAGAAGTTCCCTATCTCCATTTTCACATTTGGGGATCATTAAGTACCAAAGTTATGTAGAAGGTTAGGGTAAGAATGTAGAAATGAAATCTGTCTCCTAATATTATAAACATAGTTTATGTTATTTTGATTTACAGTTTCTAAGGTAATAAAAAAAAAGGTAAAACGGAAACAGTCACCCAATTTTCTATCATTCCTAACTTTCCAACAGAAATTAGAGAATCCAGTAAAGATATAGCAATCCCAGGACAGTATAGGATGTTATAGGATCACTAGATGGTGAAAAAGAAGTTAACAAAAATGTGTCCCATGGAACAGTGGGAAACAAAATCTACATCTAAAGATTGTGATATTGCTAGAAAATAGTTTCTACTATGCTAATTCTTTGATAATTGAACATAGAGAAATGACAAAGTTCAAGTTAATTTTTGCTCTCGTTTTTACTGTACATGAAAAGAATCTAAGGCTTGAAGGAAACTCTGTCCCTGAATTTTTCAAGTGTGTTCTTCAATTATATAAAACTTGTCTGTAAACTTCTAGTTGAGAGCATTACAAAAGGAATCAATATGCCATTTGAAGGCCAGCATAGATGAAAAGGAAATAACGTTGTTTTATTTTTTTCTTTTCTTTTTTATTTTTATTGTGAGAATACCGTATAGAGGATTTACAATTACATGAGCAAGATAGTGAGTATATTTCTTATCAAGCATTGTTGCCTCCTCTTTGTTTCCCCTTCCCATCCCTTCCTATACTCCCTCCCCTCACCCCCACACCAAAGTTGTAAAGTTCGTTTTCCACATAACGCCTTGTACATCTCATTGTTGCAATGGGTCCACCTGTATCCCTAGTTAAAGGATTTATTTCTGCCCTTCCCCTCCACAAATTATACCAATATCAAATACAGTGAAAGAAGTGGTTATACTGTGGGGGAGGAACATACAAAGCAACAAAGAAATCATCTTAGAAATATGTTAGAAACAATTGCATGAAAGGAAAAAAAAAACATTTGAATACTTATCTTGGGGTTCATTCCCCTCACATCAAGAAAATGTGGTATATATACACAATGGAAGTCTATGCCTCCATCAGAAAGAATGGCATTTGTTAGGAAATGGAAAGTATTGGAAGAAATTATGTTAAGTGAAGTAAGCCAGGCCCAATGAAACATAGGTCCCATGGTTTCCCATATTTGCAACAACTAGTATATGTCTGAGTCAAGCAGAAAAGGTCAGATAAGGTGATGTTAGGGGAATAACATTGTTTTAAAAGTGTTTTTCAGCAAAGAAACAAAGACATGGTGCTTTAAAAGTGCCTTATTCATAGATATTTCACTCCTGACATGATTCTTTTGTTGCAGGAGTCAGTTATCTATTCCTTTAATCTGCTCCTGAGTTCTCCATAGCTACAAGGATTGCAAAAAGCAAGATACAGTGAGTATGATCAGCAAAAGGAGCCTCTTTTAAAACCAGTGCTTTAAGGATGGTCCCAAAGAAATATATGTGGGTTTTTTATTGTTTGCTTTTTTGTTTGTTTAGTTTGTGCTGGTTCTGGGGCTTGATTTCAGAGGCTGGACCCTGTCCCTGAACAGTCTTTCCTACCCACCTGCCCTCAAAGCTAGTACTCTACTGCTTTAGCCAAAACTTCACTTCTGTCTTTTTTGGTGTTTAATTACAGATAAGAGTTTGACAGACTCTCCTGTCTCTGTTGGCTTTGTGATATTTTTAAATCCAAGTTACATAAACTGTGTGGACTTCTCTTTTGAACCAAGAAATTTTTGGTGAAGTTTATTATAAAGCTAATATTAGACAATTTTTAAAAGAAGAGAATATGTCCAGCAACGAAGCCATAACTTAACTCAGCAAAAGGTGGACTGAACTATTTAGGAATTATTTTCTCCGCTTGTGAAGATTTCTATTGACTTTGTCATTCTTCTTAGGGAAAATTAAAGTCATGTTTGTCCTTTTTCTGTTGGTATTGGGGCTTGAACTCTGATCCTGAGCACTGTCCCTCAGCTCTTCAGCTCATGTTGAGTGCTCTCCCAGTTTAGTTTCAGCACCTCTTTCTGGGTTTCAGGAAAGTCTCATGGACTTTCCTGACCAGGCTAGGTTCGAAATACAATCGTCTTGTCTCAACCTCCTGAGTAGCTAATATTACATGGGTGAACCACCAACACCCGACTCATATTTGCATTTATGTGCACTTAATGACACTGTACACAAATAATGGAAATTTGAATCAAATGACATTGTAGCTTTTCAGAAAATTTGAGGTAGCACTATATATGTCCTCTTTTTCTATGTTGTTACATTATGACTCATGAGCTATGGGACTCTTACATTAGCATCCTCTGCTGTCTCCGTATGTGGACTTAGTATCAGAAATTGTTCATTGAGAAATAGAGAAAGTCTGAGATTTTTAGAAAAGGAGATTAGGTATGAGAGAGCAGCATAGAAGGATAAACAACTTACCACACAGAGATTAAGAACTGGCATAAGTGATTAGATTGCAATGGCAATGAGAAATAATCCTAGTTAATAACTAGTTGTTCAATAACCAAAAATGGTTCTCTATAACAGTTTGTGGTATAAGTTAATTATTATTATCATTTATTCCTTCCATCTAGAGTTATTCCTTCTCTTCTGTCAAAACGATTAATGAACCTCTGCCTTTTTGGTACCATTACTTACCAAAAAGATTTCCAAATCTCACTTATACTACCCTTCTCATTGTGATTAGCAGTGACCACTCAAAAGCCTGGCATCTTTGAATTTCCTGGATTAATCTTCACTTGATATCTAAGCTCATTCCTGGTATTAATTGCAATGACCTATTAAAAAAACGTGTTTTTTTTTTGTTGTTGTTGTTCAACACAGTATTTTAATATAGGTAAAGTCCATGCATGATTTAAGGACTATTTTTAGGTATCAGTTGGAAGAAGCAATTATATGTTCCAATTATGGTTTTTTTTATTTTGCATTTACTAGCTAAATGACTGTTTTGCCAGACCTGGGGTTTGAACTCAGGGCTAGGGAACTGTTCCTGAGCTCTTTTTATAATTTGATCAAAGCTAGCACATTATCACTTGAGACAAAGCACCCCTTCCAGTGTTTCTTTTTCTGGTTATGTGGTACTGAGGAATTGAACCCAGGTTCATGCATGCTAGGCAATAGCTGTTCCATGAAGCCACATTCCCAGAGTCCTAAATGACATTCTTTTTTAATATTAACAAGTTTTTTTGTGAAAATACATTACAGAGAGGTTACAATTACATGAGCAAGGTAGTGAATACATTTCCTATCAAACATTGTTGCCTCCCCCTTTGTTTCTCCTTATCATCCCTGCCCACCAACCGCTCCCCGGCCCCCCACCCCCGCCAATGTTGTAAAGTTCGTTTTTTGACATAACATCTTGTTGCAATGGGACTTTCTTAAGATGGCATTACTTTTTCATTCCGTTAATATGTATTATAATTTAGGACAAGTGGTATAAAAGGAACTGGAAAAGAATACTAAGTCCAGTAAGGCTGACATACCTACAGATTGTGAAATAGCTAGAAAATAGTATCCACTATGCTGTCTTCAATATTTTAGGTTTGATTACACAAAAACTTTCTTCTCTTAGGAAATGATCCTTTATTAATACTCAAGATTTGTAGCTTACAACCCAGAAACAAACAATGCTTCTAAATGTAAACAAGCATGATACTATTTGCAACCAAGCCTACTTCCATCACTATAGCATATAAATAAGAATGATCTTGGAGAATAGTTAAACAGTCTTGAACTTTTTCATACCTTTCCTCTTCTCCAAAACGAGAAGCCCTAGTCAAGATATGATGAACATTAATAAAGTATTTTTATATTTTTTCTTGTTCACACCAAAGCAAATATAATTTCCTCTTTGCAAGCCTGACTTTGAAAGAATCAGACCCTCAAAATTATTTTATAGATAAAACTTACTGCTTTGGCTTAGATGTTTTCCTGCCTTTTGTGGTTGCTTTCAATTATTTTGGCAAATACATAGAAAAACAAGTTAAATCCATTATGCTTATGTTGGATTGTTCAAAGTCAAGCTGTCTTCAAAGAAAGTTTTCTGTTTCCTTTTTCACGGATAATAAAAGTTTAATTATTACTCTTTAAATGCAACAAAAACGTGATACTTAAATGTGTATTCTCATTGAAATCGGTGAAAACAGGAGTGTTTGTGATTGCTTTTTTAATTGTTTTCAAGTATTTTCTTTGGCTATATTCATTATTACCTTTGTTCCTGTCTTATAATCAAGAACACAGGATTACCCAAAAATCTTCCTAAGATATAACCTGTTTGACAGAAAAAAAATCGATGTATAATTAAAGATTTTCATCTCTTAAGAGACTGAAAAGCTCAGAAGACATTTTGCTGTTACTGACATGGTTAAGATGAATTGAATATTTTGGTTCTTAAACTAAGTGAAATACATGTAAAATGTTACAGTTGTTCCAAACAATGGTTTTGGCTTACACGTTTCTGCTCCAATGAGATGAAACCTCTGACAATGTTGGAGGGCATATCGATGTTAGGGTAGAAGGGTTAATGTTAGAAAGCCAAGGTAGATTCCTAAAACAGAATTGCCTATCACGTATCAGTTAATTATAGCTAAGGTATATAAGTATATAAACATACAAATATGAATTGAGTGAGAAATGTGTGAGTTACAAAATTGATTCAATGACAACTAAATCCAGAACACACTTCTCTATATTTATATAAACTAGTATATCTATTGAGAATTTAAAAAAATTTAGAATATATATTTTAACATTTATGGCAAAATATGTGTTTATTTGTAACTGTTTATTTTTAATTTTTGTCAGTCATGGGGCTTGAAATCTGGGCCTGGACACTGTCCCTCAGCTCTTCATCTCAAGACTAGTGCTTTACCACTTGAGCCACTGCCAGTTTTCTTGTGGCTCATTGTAGATAAGAGTCTCACGGACTCTCCTGCCTAGGCTAGCTTTGAACCAGGATTCTCAGCTCTCAGCTTCCTTAGTAGCTAAGGTTACAAGCATGAGCCACTGGCATTTAGCTACATAATTATTTTTACATATTTATGAAGTATTGAGTGCTAATCTCATTCATTTATATGTTGTGTAATGATCAAGCTACATCATATCCATTAATTTCTGCATGTAACATTTCTTTTTCGTGAGAATGCTCAAAAACTTATCTTCGGGCTGTGAGAAAATATCTATCCTTAATGTAATCACTTTGCTTCTTGTGGTATACAATTAATATATTTACTTTGGTCATGTAAGTCTGCTAATTAAAGTTATATAAAACATGAATTGTAAAGAGAAAGAAATTCATGTTTCCATTACTTGTTTTAAGAAAATAGTTATGCCTTTTGTTTTCAATTGTATTTCTTTGGGAATGTGTAATAGTCATTGACTTAACTGTTAAAATTGATAACAGTTACATTATATCAAGTTGATACAAACTTGTATTTGAAAATTGCACACTTAACACAAATATACTTCCACTTTCCTCTACCACATAATTAAAATAACAGTAAAGCAAAGATTGGTGTTAGCCAGTCACGTGTACAATCTTAGAACTCAGGAGGCTGAGACCTGAATATTTTAGTTCAACGTCAGTCCAAACAGACAAAAATGTGAAAACTTAACTCCAATTATCCAGCAAGAAGCAGCAGGTGAGGATGTGGCTCAAGGATAGAGTGTCATCAGGCATGAGCCAAAAAATACAATGGAGACCATTAAACACAGAGTTCAAGCCTTAAAAATGAGATATACACACAAGACAACAGCAAAAATGTACTGTGAACATCAGTAATGAAGACAAAATATTAGAAAAGATCATGAGAAATGTGTAAATATCTGGAAGACAGAAATCATTTGACAGAATTCTGATTCATGAGAGGGAAAAGTCTCAATCTCTTTTGCACAATCACATTGTAGTCATTTGTGTTGAAACATGACTCTTGGGTAACATGTGAAAGAGTAGTCAGAGTGCCTGTGACTATGCACTGCCCCACTCAGAATCCAGTTTCTCTGTTTCTTGATAGCATTTAGTATGGTCATTATTGTATTACATGAAGTAATTCTCATACATGTTTTACGATGTCATTTTAGTTTTAATGTACATTTATTTGATGACTGATGATGCTTTTCTTGTGCTAATTTTTCACAAGATGTATTTTGCTAGTTTCTAATTGATGTTCTTTTAAACATTAGGTTTTGAAAGTTCTATGTAGAATCTATATTTAAAGCATTCTTCAGGTATAGGATTTGCAAATATTTTATCCTGGACTATGGGTACCCTTCATCATCATTATCATCATCAACAGCAGCATCGTCATCATATTAGTTTTACTATTATAACTTCTGTACATGTACGTATGTTTCTGGGGCTTGAACTTAGGGTCCCTAGGATTTGTTGCAATTTGTTAACAATTTACCATTTGAGTCGTGCCTCACTTCTGGCTTTTTGCAGATTACAAAAATAAGATTCCCAGGGCTTTTATTTTGTGGGTTGCCTTCAAATAGCAATACTAAAATTACACATCCTCCCAAGTAGCTAGGATGAGATAAATGAGCCATCTGCTAACAACATCTATTCACTACTTGTATTTGAGCTTTCACAGACTAAATTGTTCTATAATTTTATTGAGTTCAACTATATCATTTTCCTTTTGTATAATATTTTTTCATTTTATTTTATTTCATTTTTTTTGTGAACATACTGTACAGAGGGCTTACAATTACAAGGGCAGAATAATGCACATATTTCTTATCAAGCATTGAAGCCTCCTCCTTTGTTTACCTTTCACACCACTCCCAGCCTCCCACACCACACCTCATCTAATCCTCTAATCCTCCACCTTCCCTCCTCCCTCCCCCACCCCCCCCCCCCCGCACCAACGTTGTAAACCTCGTTTTCGACATGACAACTTGTACTTCTCATTGATGCAACAGGTCCACCTGTACCCTTCAACGACTTATTTTTCCCCATCTCCTCCACAAGTTATACTGATATCAAATATAGTGAAAGCAGGGGTTATACTGTGGGGGAGGGACATACAAAGCAACATAAAAATAACCTTATAAATGTGTTAGAAACAAATGCATGAAAGAAAAAACATTAAAATACATACCTAAGAGTTCATTTTTCTAACATCACATTATCTGACCTTTTCTGCTTGACTCATACATATACTAGATAATGCAAAGAAGGGAAACCAGGGGATCTATGTTTCTTTGGGCCTGGCTTACTTCACTTAATATTATTTTTTCCAAGTTTTTCCATTTCCTAACAAATGGGGCAACGTCATTCATTCTGATGGAGGCATAGAATTCCATTGTGTATATATACCACATTTTTTTGATCCATTCATATACTGAGGGGCATCTGGGTTGGTTCCAGATCTTAGCTATGGTAAATAATGCTGCAATAAACATAGTTGTGCTGGTAGCTTTAGTGTGGTCTTGTTTGTGAACATTTGCGTAAATGCCCAAAAGTGGGATTGCTGGGTCATAGGGGAGCTCTATCTGAAGTCTTTTCAGAAACCTCCATACTGCTTTCCAATGTAAAGTTGAACAACTTTACATTCCCACCAACAATGAAGTAAGGTTCCCTTCTGTCCACATCCCCTCCAGCATCTGTTGTTGTTAGAGTTCTTGATTTTTGCCATTTTGACTGGAGTTAGGTGGTATCTCAATGTTGTTTTGATTTGCATTTCTTTTATGGCTAGGGATGTTGAGCATTTCTTCATGTGTCTATTGGCCATGCTTCTTTCTTCTTCAGAGAATTTTCTCTTAAAGTCTTTAGCCCAGTTATTTATTGGGCAGTTGTTTCTTTGAGGATTTGTTGTTGGAGGATTTAATTTTTAGAGTTCCACGTATATCTTAGATATGAGACCCTTGTCTGTTGTATGGCTAGTGAAGATCTTCTCCCAATCCGTGGGCTTTCCATTGATCTTGCTAGGTATGTCCTTTGCCATGCAGAAGCTCTGCAACTTCATGCAATTCCATTTGTCCAAACATTGTTTGATTTGTTGTGTTTCCCCGGTCCCTATTCAGAAAATTTCGGCTGGAGCCAAGGAGACCTAGGGTGTCTCCTATTCCATGCTGTAATGTATTCAGAGTGTCTGCTTTGACTCCGAGGTCTTTGATCCATTTGCAGTTGATTCTGGTGCAGGATGATATATAAGGATCTAGCTTTAGTTTTCTACAAGTAGTTAACCAATTTTGCCAGCACCATTTACTGAAGAGGCTCTCTTTCTTCCATTCTATTGTTTTAGCTCCCTTATCAAAGATTAGATGGCTATAGGTCTGTAAGTTCATTTCTGGGTTTTCAATTCTATTCCATTGGTCCTGAGGTCTGTTCTTATGCCAATACCAAGCTGTTTTGATTACTATGGCTTTATAGTAGAGTTTGAAATTTGGTATTGATATTCCTCCAGCAGTGTTCTTTCCGTTGAGGAGCGTTTTTGCTATTCGGGGTCTTTTATTGTTCCATATGAATTTTTGAATTACTTCTTGTATTTCCTTCAAGAATGAGGTTGGAATTTTGATAGGTGTTGCGTTGAATTTGTAGATAGCATTGGGAAATATTGTCATTTTCGCTATGTTAATCTTTCCAATCCAGGAGCATGGGAAGTTTTGCTAGTTTCTAAATTCTCTTTTGATTTCCTTTTTCAAGTTTTTAAAGTTTTCATCATAGTGTTCCATCACTTCTTTGGTTAATTCCTAGGTATTTTATTTTTTGTGGGGCTATTACAAATGGAGTTGCTTTCCTAATTTCAGGCACACTTTTCTCATTGTTGGCATACAGAAAAGCCATTGATTTTGGGGTGTTAATTTTATACCCTGCTACTTTGCCAAAGTTTTGAATCAGCTTGAGTAATTTGGGAGTGGAGTCTATGGGATTCTTTAAATACAAGATCATGTCATCTGCAAAGAGGGAGAGTTTTATTTCTTCCTTCCCTATTTGGATCCCCTTTATGTATGCATCTTGTCTTATTGCTGTAGATAGGCATTCTAATACTAGAATGAAGAGAAGTGGAGAGAGTACACATCCTTGTCTTGTTCGTGAGTTAAGAGGAAATGGCTTTAGTTTTTCACCATTAAGTATAATGCTGGCTGTAGGTTTGACATATACAGCCTTTATTGTATTGAGGAATGTTCTATGGTTTCCTAATTTTTCCAAAACCTTCATCATAAAGGGCTGTTGGATCTTATCAAATACTTTTTCTGCATCTATTGAGATAACCATGTGGTTCTTATTCTTGCTCCTATTGATGTGATGAATAATATTAGTTGATTTGCGTATATTGAACCAGCTTTGCATCCCTGAAATGAATCCTGTTTGATCGTGGTGTATGATTTTTTGGATGAATTGTTGAAGTAGATTGGCCAAAATTTGTGGAGATGTTTTGCATCAATGTTCATCAAAGAAATGGGTCTATAGATCTCTTTTTGATGATTCCCTGCCTGGTTTTTACCTTAGGGTTATGATGGCTTTATAGAATGTGTTCCAGCCCGGCGCTGGTGGCTCACGCCTGTAATCCTAGCTATTCCGGAGGCTGAGATCTGAGGATCGCGGTTCAAAGCCAGCCCGGGCAGGAGAGACCATGAGACTCCTATCTCCAATAAACCACCAGAAAACCGGAAGTGGTGCTGTAGCTCAAGTTGTAGAGCACTCGCCTTGAGCTAAAGAGCTGAGGGACAACGCCCAGGCTCAGATTTCAAGCCCCACGACTGACAAAAAAAAAAAAAAAAAGAATGTGTTCGGTAGTGAACTTTCTCTTTCAATTTCATTGAAGAGTTGGAGGAGTATTGGTGTGAGCTCTGCTCTAAAGGACTTGTATAATTCCACTGTAAAACCATCTTGTCCTGGACTTTTCTTGGCTGAGAGGTCTCTTATTGCTGTTTCTATTTCAGTGCTTGATATGGCCTGTTAAGATGGTTTAACTCATCTTTGTTCAGTTTTGGCATGTCAATATTTACTAGGAAAAGATCCGTTTCTGTCAAGTTCTCAAACTTATTAGCATAAAGTTTTGATCAGTATTCCCTTATAATGTTCTGAATCTTGGTCGTTTCCGTGGTGATGTTTCCATTCTCATCTCTGAGTTTATTTATTTCGGTGAATTCTCTTATTTTTCTGTTAAGATTTGCTAAGGGTCTGTCAATTTTGTTAATTTGTTCAAAGAACCAACTCTTTGTTTTATTGATTCTTTCTATTTTTTTATTCTAATTCATTTAATTTTGATTTAATTTTAATTATTTCTCTCTGTCAACTGGATTGGGGTTTAGTTTGCTATTTTTCAAGGAGGCTCAGGTGTCTCATTAAATTTTTAGTTTCAGTTCTATCGAATTTGTTGATGTAAGAACTCAGAGCTATAAACTTGCCACTGAGTACTGTCTTTGCTGTGTTCCTTTCTTTTTCTGATAAGATTTGCTGGGGGGTCTGTCTATTTTCTTAATTTTTTCAAAGAACCAACTCTGTTTTGTTGATTCTTTCTATTTTTTTATTCTAATTCATTTATTCTGATTTAATTTTAATTATTTTCTTCCATCTATTGGATTGGGGTTTATTTTGCTATGGACGTGAGAGGGATTTGGGGGTTACTGCCATGTTATCCACCTTCTTGGGGCCTGCGAAAACTGGGTTCTTCCTATGGTTCTTGGATTCTCAGTTTGGGTGCAGTTTCTTGGCCTTTATTTTGGTCTTCTTGGTTTTCTATGTATAGGACATCTTTAAGAATGTTTTGTAGGGCTGGTTTGGTGGAGATGTATTGTTTCAATTTTTTTTTGTTATGAAAGGTTTTTATTTGGCCTTCAGGTATGAAGGAGACTTTAGCTGGGTACAGTATTTTTGGTTGATAGTTGTTTGTTTTTAGGGCATGGCTTTCATCATTCCAGGCTCTTCTTGCTTTGATTGTCTCTGCTGAGAATTCTGAGGTGATTCTAATTGTTTTCCCTTTATAGCTCATTAATCTCTTCTCCTTGACAGTTATAAGGATCTTTTGCTTGGTCTGAGTTTATCCTGTGCGGATTATAATGTGACCTTGGGATGTCCTATTCTGGTCTGGTCTATTTGGGGTTCTAAAAGCTTCTTATATCTGAATAGACCTATCTTTTTGCATGTTTGGGAAGTTCTCTGCTAGAATCGTGTTAAACAATCCTAGGCCATTAACTTCTGTTTCTAGGTGCTCGTCTACACCCATTATCCTTAGATTAGGCCTTCTGATGGTGTCTTCCAAGTGTTGGATAGATCTATCATATTTCTTGGACTTATCTTGGATGGTTGTATGTTCTTTCTCTATAATATCTAGGCTGTCTTCAATCCCTGAGATTCGATCTTCTGCATGGTCTAACCTGCGGTCAAGATTTTCTACTTTGTTTTTTATTTTTTTCCTTCTAATTGGTCGGCTTTGATGGCTTCAAATTCTTTGTTGAAGCTTTGTTTTAGATCTTGTATGAACTTCTTTACTTCCTTAATTTGGTTTTCAGTGTCTATTCTCAAATCACTTAGTTGATTGGTTATGGTTTCTTTGGACTCCCATTCCTTCAGTTGGGTTCCTTTCAGCATTCCCTTTGTGGTCTCCCTGACTTCCTTCAGCTCTTTGTTAATGGATTCCATGAATGCCTTTAGTGATCGTTGTGTATTCTCTTCCTGCTCTCTCAATTCCTGTGTTACTCTTTGATTAGCTTCCTCCCATTTGTGGGATTCCTGTAGTTCTCTTTGTGTGTTCTCAGCCTGATCACACCATTCCTGCCTTTCTCTTTGAGTATTCTCAAGCTACTCACACAAATCCTGCATCAGTTTTTGAGTAGCTTCCTCATGCTTATGATATTCCTGTATAAACTTTTGGATTGCTTCCTCTCTCTCCCTATCAAGCTCATACAGAGTCCTTTGCATGTTTTAAATCTTTTCATTTATCATGTTTGCCAGCAGTGTTTGTAGAGCTATTTGGGAACTCTCCTCTGGCTTATTCATTATCTGTTCTGTCCAATGATTATCAAGATTGGGAATTGAGATACCCGGGATTGCCATTTTTCTTGTGTATTTCCGGCTTACTCTGCCCATTTGAGATGAAAATAGAACCAGTTTTGTGATAGAACACAATATTAAGGCAAGCATCATCCAAAGTCTGAATTTGCACAGTCAATAGTCTACAGATACAATCTAGTTCAACAGATACATCTATTCAACATCAAACAACTATATGTTAATGGATACGAACCGCAAAGAAGAATTTGGAAAACCAGAAATTATTAGGGTTAGAGAGAGATGTGGGTAAAAAATAGGAATAGATTGATGTGGGAAGGCACAGGGAGAGTTAACTTAGTCCTAATCTCAAAGCAGGAGATATGTTGGGAAGGATGAAAGTAGAGAGAGAAAAAAAGAAGGGGAAAGGGAAAAGAAAAGAGACCAGAAAAAATAGAAAAGTAAAAATTAATAATATTATGCAGAAACGAAAACAATCTATCTGGAGGAGAACATTAATATGATGAGAGAAGGGGAGGGCTATAAAGGAGATGTTAAGAATTTCAAAATAAAAATGCTTAAAATATTATATAGGTATAAAGAGGTAGTACTGCTATTAAGGAATTTAAGTCTCAGAGGTTTTGAATTGAGTAATAATTTTGTGGATTAAGTGTGTATACAATGTGGGATAGGGTCTAATATTCAACTACGGGTTTATCTGAGGTTGTGCAGGACAAGAATTAAGTCACATAAAGAAGAACGAAAGAGAGGAAAAGGTGAAAAGGATAAGGAAGGAAGAAAAAAAGATCAGAAGTTCAGTAAAGCTAATCAAAAAACAAAAAGATAATTAAAAAAAAGAGAACGAAAACAAAAAAAGAAAGAAAAACGCACACTCACGTATCCCTAAAATAAAAATTATAAGAGGAAAAAAAAGTTACTGGAAAACAATTTTTTTCAAAACAGGCAAAAATTAAAGATTAAAAAAAGTTTTAGCAAAGAAAAAAAATTTTTTTTGTATATAAGGTTCCAAAAAAAAAAAGAAAAAAAAGAAGAAGAAAAAGAAAAAAGAAGTTCTTTGATTATTTTGGGAGGGGTGGGAAAAATCCTGTATCTCCCTTGTGTCTGTAACCAGTCTCTTGTTGGAGTTTCTGGTCTGCTTGTGGTCCTGTGGCTTGGTTGGTTTCTTAAGTCAGTTTGTTCGAACAGGCAGAAAAATGCTCTGCTTTACCCAGGATTTTGCGATCCTCCTCCCAGGCTAGTTCAATGGGAGGCAGATCTGCTTTGAGTATCACCAAAGAGGGGGATGCAGTGATGAGGCTAGGTTCTGGGTAGAGTTGAGGCCTTTCAACAAACAGTAGCTTTTCCTGGAGGCTAGTTTGTGAAAAACTCACAGAGCCCAGCCTGGAGCCATTCTCAGGATTTCTGTTTACTGAATTTCAATTGATTGTCCAGGATGCTAGAGGGAGAAGCAGCCTCTGGCTCTGATTACCCAGTGAAGAAAGCCACTCCTAGGGCTGGCGCCCAAGCTGTTTGACTTTTTCCTGGGTGGAGCTGAGTCTGGCAGGTCATGCCATCATTAAGTTCTTGTGACCTGCTGAATGACCCCTTTTATTCTGAGGCTTGAGTTGGAACTAGCAACTCCACCGAGCTTTGTCGGTATCCAAATAGGAGATCTCCAGTACTGGTGGGAGGGAGGGTTTTCCTTCCTTCCTCTGCTCCCTGAGAAGGAGTGAGGACGTCAGGCTTCTACTCACGCTGAGTCTTGGTTCCTGGGTCGTCTCTGGTCTGCGAACTGCAGGGTGAAGATGTCAGCTCCTTGTCGGTTCTTGCTGGTGTTTAGTAGAATCTGCTCACTTGCTGCGTCTGGCTCCTTCGTCCTGGACTCTCTGTGGGTCAGGTATGGTGTCTGCGGTCGCTGCCACCACTGCTGCCACTGCCTCTGTGGCTTCTGGCAAGAACTCAGATCTATCTCCTTGCGTGGATTGTCCTTCTCTGGCTTGACTCTCTGTCCTGTGATGGCACACTTGGTGTGAATCTCTGGCTTAGGACTGTTCACTGGAACTCTAAAACTGCTTTCTACGCGAGAGCTTGTTTAGACTCTAGCTTCTCCTCCACCATCTTCCCAGAATCTCCTTCCCTTTTGTATAATTTTAATGCTAAATTTAAGAATGCTTCATCTCCAAAATTATCTAGACATCTTCCTTTACTTTTCATTTTCATAACTCTTTTTGTTTTATATACGTTTTAATCCTGCTAGAAGTTCATATTTGCATAAATTTTTATGTGTAAGTAAATGTTCACTTTTTAGTTTGCCCAAATTCTGTCTAACCTATCACCACTTATTAAAGAGAATGTCATTCCACAAATATTTGGTTTAACCCTTATTAAATATTCCTTGATAATATTTATGTGGATCTAATCTGGTGCCCTACAGACACTTTGAGCTGTATAATCTTTCCTCTACAAATATAACAATTTTAAACTTACACCTTTACAATTTGACAGAGAAATATATTACAGATTATCTTTCTTTGTCAGTAATTCAAAGATTGCTAGTCAGGTGTTTTTAGAAATTGTCATAAACATAAATAAAACTGTGAAGCTGGCCACTCTTGGCTCCTGCTTTTAATTCTAGCTGCATAGGAGGCTGAGATCTGAGCATTGCCGTTCAAAGCCAGCTGGAACATGATTGTCTTTAAGACTCTTATGTCCAATTAACCACCAGAAAACTAGAAGTGGCACAATTGCTCAATGACTAGAGCATTCACTTTGAAATGATTAGCAGAGGGACAGCGCCCAGGGCCAGATTTCAAGCCCCATGAATGATGATAAAAAAGGCAGGAGACAATTTATTTGTTTGCTCAAATGTATCCTCCAACCCACAAAAAAATGTATGTCACCATTTATTTAGATTTTTGCTTTTATATTCATTATATTATAATTTTCAATGACAGTGGGTGAACACACTTTAAGACAGTTTGAAGATGTGTGAAGATAGCACAAAGAAATTCACAGAAAACAGTTGAAACATAAAAGGCAATGGGAATGGAGAAAGAGAAACGGGTTAATCAGGCCCTTCATCAATATGTGCGAGTGGAAAATATTTCAATAAGATTTCTTCATACAATTAATATACACCAATTCATAAATATCTTCCAAAGGCTTTGGTATTCAAGCATGATATAAAGGATAAATACACATTCTGTGGTGAAATGAAAGAAAGATAGATGAGAAAATACATACTTATAGTGATTGTGTAAATAAACTACAAAATTTGGTCAACATTCTGAGGGCTCATGGCTCATTGGACTAGAAGGTTGCTGGTATCTAAGATAATACTAAAATGTTAGACTTGACTCTATCTTTAAGACTGTTAATACTATTGCTTTTTTAGTCAGTATTCTTTTTTATTATTGTTGTTGGTGGTGGTGGTCATGGGCCTTGAACTCTGGGCCTGGGTGCTGTCCCTCAGCTCTCAAGCTCAAGGCTAGAGCTCTACCACTTGAGCCATAGAGACACTTCCGGTTTTCTGGTTATTTATTGGAGATAAGAGTCTCATAGCCTGCACAGGCTGGCTTTGAAACTCGATCATCAGATCCCAGCCTCCAGAGTAGGATTAGAGGTGTGAGCCACTGGCGCCCTGCTCCTGTGTACAACATCTTAACCATAAAATAAAATAAAGTAAAATCAAAAAAGGACATGTTTGGCAAATAATGTAAAATGATAACTTACAGACAAATGAAAATAATAATATACGTATATGCCTATATACATATATGTACACATCTGTATATATGTATATATAGGTATTTGTATTTATACAAATATAAGTATGAATCTATACATATGTACACAGAGTGTGCATACTAATGCATTTATTTAAATAGACTTGAATCATAAATATATTAAGAGCATATTAATGTCAAGGAAATACTATAACCATCCTGAATAAGTTATCAAAAAATCCAAATACGTATCTCTACAGTAATGTAAAAACAACAAAGGAACATATGGAAAGATCATAACATAGCTAGACATTGCATACATATAGAGATTAGTGATAATAGAAAAAATAATATAGCCCTGCACAACCATTATGTAGTAATTGGAATCCTTATACAATGGTGCTTGGCACTTATAATGATATATTCAGTTAAACATACTGGCAATCTTTAAAATATTACACATAGAGTTGCCTCTATGATCCAGCATTTTGAATCATAATTTTATATAAAAATAGATTTCAACATATGTTCAATGAGACACATACATATACAAGAATATACATAGCAAAACCTTTTACAATAACATACAATAAAATATTGAAATGCCCATTGAGGATGTTATACAATTATTCATATGCTTACAAAACAATATACTCTATCCATGAGAAAAATTTACATGGACTTACTTTGCAAATAGTAATATTACATGGGAGAAATGGATAAAATAGACTACATTTTCTAATAATATGAGCTTTTTAAAATTGGCCCATCTGTAGAGGTATAATATGAAATAATAGCTGCTCAAGGGGAGGATAGGTTGAAATGATGACCGGAAGTGACTACTAATAAATACTGGAGTATTTTGAGAGAGTAGTAATGACAAAATGTTATAGAACTGAAGGTGATGTTCTTACTCCAACTCTTTATCATTCTAAGAATCATTGTATTTTATCAAAGAATTACAGAGTGCTTTTGCATTAAACTAAGGAAAAATTTTAGTATAATATTGGGTGAATCAGGGTTATAATTTAGAATTTAAAATCACAGAATTCTATAATGTACAACTTTAGTATGTTGATGAATAAGACTATTAATAAAATATGATCTGTATGTTGATGAATAAGACTATTAATAAAATATGATCTGTGATACATACTCTGAGTGACTATACATGACATTGTGAGTCAGTGAATATTCTACAAAATTATGTAAATTGAGGGATGAGATAGGATTGAGGCGATGAGGGATAAAGATCATCAAGATGCATTGTATTGGCCATGGAATGTGGTTTAGTGGTAGACTGCTTGCCTTGCATGTGTGGGTTTGATTCCTCAGTACTATATAAACAAAAAAAGCTAGAATTGACATTATGACACAAGTCGTAGAGTGCTAGTTTGAGGAAAAAGAAGCTCAAGGAAATTGCCAAGGCCGTGAGTTCAAGACCCATGATTAGCCAAAAAAATGCATTGAATTAAGCCAGGCACTAACGGCTCACGCCTGAAATCCTGGATAATCAGGAGGCTGAGGATTGAAGCCAACCCAGGCAAGAAAGTCTGTGAAATTCTTATCTCCAATTAAATATCAGAAAAATCTGAAAGTGCTACTATGCCTCAAGTGATAGGGTTCTAGCATTCATCCAAAGGCACTCAGGGACAGTGCCCAGACCCAGAGTTCAAATCTCAGGAGAGAAAAAAGAAAAAAAAAAGCTCACTAAGAACTATTCATAAACTGCTTTGTCAAACAGAAACTCCTATACAACTAATTAAAGTCAATTAAAAATATGATAAAATACAAGTCATTTTGGGAACCAGATATAGATAGTATACATGGGACAAAGTAAATTTTATATCATTTAGTTTGAGTTGAAATTTGTACTATAGTCTTCTTACATCAATTATGAAATTGACAATACTGTCAATTATAGGTCAATTTCCTTGAGGAACAGATTGTATTTTGCAGTTTTTTCATAGGAAACCATAGAGATGATTTTTTGCCTCTTATTGAAATATATCTGTTATTTTAAAGTAGATTTGTCCTAAGATAATATTAATTTAATCAATCATTTCATTAGGGTGATGAGGGTCAGTTTTTTTTTTGAGTAAACCTTATCACTTATAATAAATGAGAGCATACTGTGACAGTCTCCTATTAATATGATAAAATACTTTATAAATTAATTTAAAAGTGGGAAAGATTAATCTTGGCTTCTGATTTTATGCATTTCAGTTTATGTTTCTTTTTTTCTTTTTATTGTGAAAATACTGTACAGAGAGGTTACAATTACATGGGCAAGATAATGAGTACATTTCTTATCAATCATTGTAGCCTCCTCCTTTGTTTCCCCTTCCAGTCTCTTCCCATCCTCCCCCACCCAATATTCATCACCCCCACCAAAGTTGTACATTTCATTGTTGCAATGGATCCACGTGCATCCCTAATTAAACTATTAGTTTTTTCCCTTTTCTTCCACAAATAATACCAACCTCAAATAGAGTGAAAGCAGGGCTTATACCATGGAGGAGGGACATACAAATCAACAAAGAAATAATCTTTTAAATGTGTTAGAAACAATCACCTGAAAGAAAAAAAAAACATCTGAATACATATCTTAGGTTTCATTTCCCTAACATCAACTTATCTGATATTTTCTACTTGACTCAGACATATACTAGTTATTGCAAATAAGGGAAACCATGGGACCTATGTTTCTTTGGGCCTGGATAAATTCACAATATAATTTTTCCAAGTCTTTCCATTTCCTAAAAAATGGGCAATGCCATTCTTTCTGATGGAGGCATAGAATTCCATTGTGTATATATACCACATTTTCATGATCCTTTCATCTACTGAGGGGCATCTGGGTTGGTTCCATATCTTATCTATGGTAAAAAAAAATGTTGCAATAAACATAGTCGTGCTGGTAGCTTTAGTGTGGCCTTGTTTGTGATCATTTGGGTAAATGCCCAAAAGTGGAATTGCTGGGTCGTAGAACTCTATGTGGATTCTTTTGAGGAACCCCCATACTGCTTTCCAAAGTGGTTGAACAAGTTTACACTCCCACCAACAATGCAATAATGCTCCCTTCTGAACACATCCCCTCCACCATCTGTTGTTAGTAGCGTTCTTGATTATTGCCATTCTAACTGAGGTGAGGTGGCATCTCAACGTTGTTTTGTTTTAAATTTCTTTTAGGGCTAGAGAGGTTGAGCATGTCTTCATGTATCTATTGGCCACTGTTATTTCCTCTTCAGAGATGTTTCTCTTTAAGACCCACTTATTTTTTGGGATGTTGTTTCTTTGAAGATTTGTTGTTGGGGGATTTAATTTTTTGAGTTCCAGGTATATTTTAGATATGAGACTCTTGTCTGTTGTGAGGCTAGTGAAGATCTTCTCCCAATCTTAGGCTTTCTATTAATCTTGCTAGCTATGTCCTTTGCCATAAATAAGCTCTGCAATTTCATGCAATGATATTTGTCCAACCTTTCTTTTATTTGTTGTGTTTATGGGTCTCTATTAAGAAAATTTCAGCCTGTGACAAGGAGAACTACGGTTTCTCCTGTTCCATCCTGTAATATTTTCAGGGTGTCTGCATTGACTCTGAGGTCTTTGATCCATTTGTTGTTGATTCTGGTGCAGCGTGATATATAAAGGTCTAGCTTTAATTTTCTGCAAGTAGTTATACAATTTTGCCAGCACCATTTACTAAAGAGGCTGTCTTTCTTCTGTTCTATTTTTTTAGCTCCCTTAGATGTCTATAGATCTGTAGGTTCATTTCTGGGTGTTCTATTCTATTTTATTGGTCCTGAGGTCTGTTCTTGTGCCAGTACCAAGCTATTTTGCTTATTATGGCTTTGTAGTAGAGTTTGAAATTTGGTATTGTTATTCCTCCAGTACTGTTCTTACTGTTGAGGATCGTTTTAGCTATTCTGGGTCTTTTATTTTTCTATATGAGTTTTGGATTGCCACTTCAATTTCCTTGAAGAATGAGGATGGAATGTTGCTAGGTATCGAATTGCACTTGTAGATAGCCTTGGGAAGTACGGCCATTTTCACGATTTTGATCTTTCCAATCCTGGAACATGAGAGTTTTTGCCACTTTCCAAGTTCCTTTTGATTTCCTTTTTCAGGTTTTTAAAGTTTTCATCATAGAGGTCCTTCATTTCTTTGGTTAAGTGAATTCCTAGGTATTTTATCTTTTGTGGGGCTATTACGAATGGAGTTGCTTTCCTAATTTCATCCACACTTTTCTCATTGTTGGCATACAGAAAATTCATTGATTTTTTTTAATTTTTATTGTGAAAATACTGTACAGAGGGGTTACAATTACATGGACCAGATAATGAGTACATTTCTTATCAAGCATTGTTGCCTCCTCCTTTGTTTCCCCTTCCCATCCCTTCCCATCCCTCCTCCGCTCCAGCTAATCCTTCCCACCCCCTACCCACCAAAGTTGTAACATTCGTTTTCGACATAACAACTTGTACTTCTCATTGTTGCAACGGGTCCACCTGTATCCTTATTTAAACGTCTTGTTTTTCACCTTCCCCTCCAAAAATTTTACCGACATCTAATACAGTGAAAACAGGGGTTATACTGTGGGGGAAGGACATACAAAACAACAAAGAAATAATCTTATAAATGCATTAGAAACAATCACATGAAAGAAAAAAACATTTGAGTACCTGTCTTAGGGTTCATTTCCCTAACATCAACTTTTCTGACCTTTTCTTCTTGAAAGTCATTGATTTTTGAGGGGTAATTTTATACCTTGCTACCTTGCCAAAGTTTTGAATCAGCTTGAGTAATTTGGGAGTGGAGTCTATGGGTATTTTTAAATACATGATCATGTCATCTGCAAAGAGGGAGAGTTTTACTTCTTCTTTCCCTCTTTGGATCCCTTTTATGTTTGCATCTTGTCTTATTGCTGTAGCTAGGCATTCTAATACTAGATTGAAGAGCAGTGGGGACAGTGGGCAACCTTGTCTCGTTCCTGAGTTAAGAGGAAATGGCTTTAATTTTTCACCATTAAGTATAATGCTGGCTGTAGGTTTGTCATATACAGCCTTTGTTATATTGAAGAATGTCCCATGGATTCCTAATTTTTCCAAAACCTTCATCGTAAAGGAGAGTTGGATCTTGTCAAATGCTTTTTCTGCATCTATTGAATAACCATGTGGTTCATATCCTTGCTCCTCTTGATGTGATGAATTCTATTAATTGATTTGCGTTTATTGGACCAGCTTTGCATCCCTGAAATGAATAGTGTTTGATCATGGTGTATGATTTTTTGGATGAAATGTGGAAGTGGATTGGCCAAAATTTTGTTGAGAAATTTTGCATCAATGTTCATCAAAGAAATTGGTCTATACTTCTCTTTCTTTGAGTCTCTACCTGGTTATGGGATGTGTGTTATGATGGCTTCATAGAATGAGTTCAGTAGTGAACTTTCTCTTTCAATTTCATTGAAGAGTTGGAGGAGTATTGGTGTGAGCTCTGCTTTGAATGCCTTGTAAAATTCTGCTGTAAAACCATCTGGTCCTGGGCTTTTCTTAGATGTGTGATCTCTTATTGCTATTTCTATTTCAATGCTTGATATGGGCCTGTTAAGATGATTTAACTCATCTTGGTTTAGTTTCGGTGTGTCAATATTTGCTAAGAAAAGGTCCATTTCTGCCAAGGTCTCAAACTTATTAGCATAAAGTTTTGAGAAGTATTCCGTTTCCATTCTCATCTCTGAATTTATTTATTTGGGTGTGTTCTCTTCTTTTTCTGATAAGATTTGCTAAGGGTCTATCAATTTGGTTACTCTTTCCGCAGAGGCAATTCTTTGTTTTATTGATTCTTTCTATGTTTTTTTTTGGATTGTAATTAATTTAATTCTGATTTAAATATAATTATGAAAAAATTTCTTTCCATCTACTGGATTGGGGTTTGTCTTGCTGTTCTTTTGCAAGGAGAATCAGATGCCTCATTAAATTTTTGGTTTCAGATCTCTCCAACTTGTTGATGTAGGAACTCAGAGCTATAAACTTGCTACTTAGAACTGCCTTGGCTGTGTCCCAGAGTAGCTGGTAGTTGTATGTTCATTTTTGTTGAATATCATGAAGATTTGAATTTCCTTTCTAATCTCTTCCCTGACCCACTCGTGATTCAGCAGTGTGTTGTTCATCCTCCATATGTTACAGGACTTTCTTTGGTGGCTTTTGCTGTTAAATTCTAATTTTATTCCCTTGTGTTCTGAGAGAATGCAAGGTATAAGTCTAATGTTTTTGAATTGGGACAAGTTTGCTTTGTGGCCTAAAACATGTTCTATTTTGAAAAAGGTTCCATGTGCTGCTGAGAAAAATGTGTATTCTGATTCTGTTGGGTGAAATATTTGGTAGATATCTGTTACATCTAGTTGATCTATGCAGTTGTTTCGATCAGCTGTTTCTCTGTTGAGTTTTTCCGAGTTGATCTATCTAGTGTGGAAAGTGTTGGGTTGGTGGTGACACATTACCCCATGTCAGGAACATGTGATGGAGTATGTGTATTCGTGGAAACCAGGAATTAAATAAGAGGAGGAATAGGGGTGGGAGAGGGAGAAAGAGGAGGAGGGGGAAATGGAGAGGGAGAAGGAAAAGGACAAGGAGAAGGAAACGTAAAGAAAAAGAAGGAAGAAGAAGAAAGGACTTTGATCTTTACATCCTCTTTGATCACAAGTTCTCAGTAACCAAATCTCTACACCTATGCCCACATGAAAGGGTTCACCTCTTTATGGTAACATAATGAAAGATAATTATTAATCCTAATCCTTTATGATTTAAGATTTAATTTCTAGTGTGGTGGGTAAATATTTCTATACATTGCGATAACTTCTGTTCCTAAATATTTATTTGAATTAATCAGAGAAGCTATTTGACATGGAGGTGGTTATACTATTGCTGGAGAGCTATTTTGAGTGCAAATACATTATATTTAACAGATAAGGAAGCTTCAATAGATTTCATTTTTGATGTTCAAAAATGACTATTTCATTTAACTCATAATGACTTGAATTATTCATAATTTTATAATATTTCCGTTCAAGTTTTTGTCATCTAAAGTGAGGTTCTTTCTTTCTAGTTGAAGGAAAATTAAATACTATCACAATTACTTATTTCTTAATTATTCTATAGAATAGGTATAATATGAATTTCCTACCATTCAAAAATAAGTTATATTCAAGTCTATAGGAATAATGGCATAAGTCATGAAATATCTTGCTTTATATCATATGAAGATTGATTCAATTTCTAAAAATCACTGTTGACATAAAATACATGAAATTCAGTGTTTCTGTGAAATGTCTTGGTAATAAAACCTCAGAAAAACATGACCAGTAACTAAGATTTTTATATACTCAAAAATGTATGAATCTATACTTTATGTCAAAAAAGTTTAGGTTTAAAAGAAGAGAAAATCATGTGACCGCAGAAGATAATGATTTAATGAAAAATTGCTTCATTCACCCTGACAGAGCCTATTGCTTTTAGCTTACATGATAAATTTGATTAATGATCTCTTTGTCACTTTTGAATAATAGGATATTTCAATTTGTGCAAAGATTCTGTCATTTAAACCTTTGAGTGTATATTTTTTCATAAAAATGAAAACTATTTTTCACAGAGCAATTTCAGGTTTAATTGCTAAATAAATATGTAAATGTTCATTTGTTAAATTGAGCCTCTAGAATTCAAATAATAAGAAATTTGTTTTATTCGTAGATATATTATATCTGTGCTGAATATGGTATCTCAAGTTTGTAATCCTCACTACTCAGGAAGCTGGGGTTCAAAGCCTGCCTTGGCAACAAAGAAATCATCTTATAAATATGTTAGAAACAATTGCAAGAAAGAAAAAAAATTGAATACTTACCTTGGAGTTCATTTCACCTAACATATACTTATCTGAACTTTTCTGCTTGTCTCAGAAAAGTCCCTCCTCCATGGTTTAACCCCTGCTTTCATTGTGTTTGATATTGGTATAATTTGTTGAGAGGAATAGAAAAAACATATGGTTTAAATAAGGATTCAGATCGACCCATTGCAACAATGAGATTTATAAGTCGTTATGTAGAAAAACGAACTTTACAACTTTGGCTGGGGAGTTGGGGTAGAGAGGGTGGGGGAAGAGATGGGCAGGGTTGGGAAGCAGAAACAAAGGAGAAGGCAACAATGCTTGATAATAAATGTACTCATTAGCTTGCCCATGTAATTGTAACCCTTCTGTACAGTATTTTCACAATAAAAAAATTAAAAAAATAAAAAGCCAGCCTTGTCAAGAAAGTTTGTGAGTCGCATCTCAATTAAACACACACACATTACAACACACACGCACACACACACAAAGCCAGAAGTGGAGTTGTGGCTCAAATGTGGCAATATCCTTGAGGGGAAAAACATCACTAAAGGATATGTCTTGAGTTCAAATCACAAGAATAACACATACAAAAAATATTATGTCTAAATTTTAATTTTTTTTGGGGGGGGGGTCCGGTCATGGGGCCTGAACTCTGGGCCTGGGCACTGTCCCTCAGCTCTTCAGCTCAAGGCTACATCTAGCGCTCTACATCTTGAGCCACAGCACCACTTCCGGCTTTTTTCTTTTTGCTTATGTGGTGCTGAGGAATTGAACCCAGGGCCTCAGGCATGCAAGGCAAGCACTCTACCACTGAGCCAACTTCCCAGCCCTACATTTTTATTTTTGTTTGAAGAAATAATATCAAAAGTAATATTTGGCCTATATCTCACAATTTCTGTGAAGTTGTTTTTAGTACAATATGTCCTAAAATATAAGTTATTAAAATTAATATTAATCTAGTGTATTTACAATTATTCATAACACCTTGGAGTACAACAGTTGGTATTTTTTCTATAGCCATAAGAAACATTGTGAGTAAAAGAAAGAAAGGAAGAATGGTGGAAGAAAAAGAATGAATGAAAGGAAGAAAAAAGAAAGAAACAATGAAAGAAAGGAGAGAGAGATTTAGGGATGGAGGGAAGGTGGAAATAAGCAAAGAACAAAAGAAGGAAGGAAGGAAAAGAGGAAGGAAGGAAGGAACCAAGGAATGAAGGAAGGGAAGGAGGAAGGTAGGGACAAAAGCAATTTAATTTATAAAATCTGCTATTTAGCCCAACATAAAGTTCATATAATTAACCTTTTAGTAACTGTAAAATTGAAATTTTCATTACTCTGCAAGTTCGCCATGCATGAATGAAACCAACAAATGAAGAATCAGATAAAACCAGGTGAATCTGTTTGCACATGCAGTAAATATGTAAGCAAATCTTTTACTCATTTTCTATACATCATCAAAGAATTATATGCTAACAATTTACATTTAGTTATAAATATTCTAAAAATTGAGGTAACCAAAGGATGTCCATATATTATATAATATGAATACTAGGAATTATAGTGCTATTAATATTACTGTTCTCATATATATTAATTGTAATAATTTTATTATGTAATTCATCAGAGAAATTAGCACCCTCTGATTTTGGTGTCTGTGGGTCCTAATAGTGGAATGTAATTAAAATCAAAGGAGTTCTGTATTTGTTGGCTCAAACGAATAATTCTGAAAGCAATTAACTCATCAGAGTTTGTTCAAATACATCAGAAGGTCCCTAATAAGACTGTACTACTTTTGCATGGTTATCTATGATGTGATTCAAGAGCCACTAAACAATCATACTTCACTTTGCCATCACTATAATTATTCCTATTGTAAGAAGAATCATTCACATAATTCACATGATATAAGATTGTCCTTAAGTAATTATCTTCTATGAAATAATATCCAAATGATACACCACACTGAATTAAAGAAAAAGTTGAACAGTGTATTGGGCGATGTAACTCCTTCCAGATACATGTGTTGCAATTCTAGTCCCCTGCTTGGTGACTTTAGAATGAACCTTTCAAAGTGACCCAGCAATAATGATCCTAATAAAAGAAGCCGAATATAATTACTCTGCCATGTGAAGGTCCAGAAAATAGATTATAATGAACCAGAAAGTGGACCCCCATAAGACAAAGAATTGGGCTGGGAAGGTGGCTCAGTGGTAGAGCGCTTGCCTTGCATGCATGAGGCCCTGAGTTCGATTCCTCAACACCACATAAACAAAAAGAGAATGCCAGATGTGGTGCTGTGGCTCAAGTGGTAGATCGCTAGCCTTGAGCTGAAGAGCTAAGGGACAGCAACCAGGCCCAGAGTTCAGGTCCCAGGACCGCACGCCCCCCCCAAAAAAAGACAAATGATTGCTTTGAATTACCATTTTTATAACCAATGTTTAAGCTCCCAGATATTGGATAATATACTCCTGGTATTTTTAAACCACTTACTTTGAAATATTCTATTATAACAGACCAAAGGCTGACAAAAAGCAAAGCAGTTTATATTTAAATTTCACGAATTCTGATAAAAAAGGTTCATAAAATTTATTTGAATTTTATTCTCCAAGTCTCCAGGTTGAAAATATTTTTAAAGGGGAATTGAATTGAAGTTCAACTCTCTATTCAACTATCATAATTATTTTTTTGAATATTTTTATTATGTTTAGTTGTATGAAGGGGTTGCCATTCACTGAAACAGTGTGTGGATACAGAGCATCTTGATCAATGTCACGCCTTTCAACATTTTCATCCACCCCACCCAAACCTTATGTATCTCAATATTATGTTATGGAATTACTAGGCATTTAACAAAGCAGTTTATTGTACAATGAACCTGAAATTGTGTTACCACTTCTACATCTTCACCCCAATTTCACACTACCCTTTGCTTTGTATGTTTCAATTTTGGGAAGTAAACAATGGATTCTTGCCTGTACTTTCCTTTTCAAATTCTTACCCCTCTCACATTGCCTCCTACTGACCTCTCTTTCATTATACATTTACTGATATTTATTTTGTTTAGTTTTGACTTAGTCTTTTAGGAGAATTATAGTATTTTCACTCTCCATGGACTCTGACACTTCAGACAATTCCTTTGTACCTCCTTCCATATCATCTAGTGTGTTTACTTTTACATTTATAGGCACCTTGTATCTACCACGAATAAGGAAATTCATGCTAGATAAGTTTCTCTGGGTCTGTTTTATTTCCTTAATATTATTTCTTTTTTTAATTTAATTTAATTTTTTTGTGAACATACTGTACAGAGGGGTTACAATTACATGGGCAGGATAATGCATACATTTCTTACCAAGAATTGCAGCCTCCTCCTTTGTTTACCCTTCACATCCCTCCCTAACTCCCCCCTACCTCCCCACCACCCAATCCGCCCCCCTAATCCCCCCCCCCCCGCACCAACGTTGTAAAGCTCATTTTCGACATAACATTGTACTTCTCATTGTTGCAACAGGTCCACCTGTATCCGTAAACGACTTGTTTTTCCCCATCTCCTCCACAATTTATAATGACATCAAATATAGTGAAAGCATGGGTTATACTGTGGGGGAGGGACATGCAAAGCAACAAAGAGATAATCTTATAAATGCGTTAGAAACAAATGCATGAAATAAAAAAGCATTAAAATAGATATCTAAGGGTTCATTTTCCTAACATCGCATTATCTAACCTTTTCCGCTTGACTCATACATATACTAGAAATTGCAAATAAGGGAAAACATGGGACCTATGTTTCTTTGGGGCTAGCTTACTTCATTTAATATAATTTTTTTCAAGTTTTTCCATTTCCTAACAAATGGGGCAGTGTCATTCTTTCTGATGGAGGCATAGAATTCCATTGTGTATAAATACCACATTTTCTTTATCCATTCATTTACTGAGGGGCATCTGGGTTGGTTCCATATCTTAGCTATGGTAAATAATGCTGCAATAAACATAGTTGTGCTGGAGGCTTTAGTGTGGTCTTATTTGTAAACATTTGGGTAAAAACCCAAAAGTGGGACTGCGGGGTCATAGGGGAGCTCTATGTGAAATCTTTTAAGGAACCTCCATACTGCTTTCCAAAGTGGTTGAACAAGTTTACACTCCCACCAACAATGAAGAAAGGTTCACTTCTGTCCACATCCCCTCCAGCATCTGTTGTTGTTAGAGTTCTTGATTATAGCCATTCTAACTGGGGTGAGGTGGTATCACAATGTTGTTTTGACTTGGATTTCTATTATGACTAGGGAGGTTGAGCATTTCTTCATGTGTCTATTGGCCATCCTTCTTTCTTCTTCAGAGAAGTTTCTCTTAAAGTCTTTAGCCCAGTTATTTATTGGGCAGATGTTTCTTTGAGGATTTGATGTTGGGGGATTTAATTTTTTGAGTTCCAAGTATATTTTACATATGACACCCTTGTCTGTTGTATGGCTAGTGAAGATCTTCTCCCAGTCTGTGGGCTTTCTATTGATCTTGCTAGCTATGTCCTTTGACATGCAGAAGCTCTGCCACTTCAGGCAATCCCATTTGTCCAACCTTTCTTTGATTTGTTGTGTTTCTGGGTCTCTATTCAGAAAATTTCGGCCTGAGCCAAGGAGACCTAGGGTTTCTGCTATTCCATCCTGTAATGTTTTCAGAGTGTCTGCTTTGACTTCGAGGTCTTTGATCCATTTGGAGTTGATTCTGGTGCAGGGTGATATATAAGGTTCTAGCTTTAGTTTTCTACAAGTAGTTAACCAATTTTGCTAGCACTATTTACTGAAGAGGCTGTCTTTCTTCCATTCTATTGTTTTAGCTCCCTTATGGAAGTTTAGATGGCTATAGATCTGTGGGTTCATTTCTGGATTTTCAATTCTATTCCATTGGTCCTGAGGTCTGTTCTTATGCCAATACCAAGCTGTTTTGATTACTATGGCTTTATAGTAGAGTTTGAAATTTGGTATTAATATTCCTCCAGCAGTGTTCTTTCCATTAAGAGCGTTTTTGCTATTCAGGGTCTTTTATTGTTCCATATGAATTTTTGGATTCCCTCTTCTATTTCCTTCAGGAATGAGGTTGGAATTTTGATAGGTATCGCTTTGAATTTGTAGATAGCCTTGGGAAGTATTGCCATTTTCACGATGTTAATCTTTCCAATCCAGGAGCATGGGAGGTTTTGCCATTTTCTAAGTTCTGTTTTGATTTCCTTTTTCAAGATTTTAAAGTTTTCATCATAGAGGTCCTTCACTTCTTTGGTTAAGTTAATTCCTAGGTATTTTATTTTTTGTGGGGCTATTACAAATGGAGTTGCTTTCCTGATTTCAGGCACACTTTTCTCATTGTTGGCATACAGAAAAGCCATTGATTTTGGGGTGTTAATTTTATACCCTGCTACTTTGCCAAAGTTTTGGATCAGCTTGAGTAATTTGGGAGTGGAGTCTGTGGGATTCTTTAAATATAAGATCATATCATCTGCAAAGAGGGAGAGTTTTATTTCTTCTTTCCCTATTTGGATCCCCTTTATGTCTGCATCTTGTCTTATTGCTGTAGTTAGGCATTCTAATACTAGATTGAAGAGAAGTGGAGAGATTGGACATCCTTGACTTGTTCCTGAGTTAAGAGGAAATTGCTTTAGTTTATCAATATTAATTATAATGCTGGCTGTAGGTTTGCCATATACAGCCTTTATTATATTGAGGAATGTTCCATGGGTTCCTAATTTTTCCAAAACCTTCATCATAAAGGGCTGTTGGATCTTATCGAATGCTTTCTCTGCATCTATTGAGATAACCATTTAGTTCTTATTCTTGCTCCTCTTGATGTGATGAATAATATTAATTTATTTGTGTATATTGAACCAGTTTTGCATCCCTGAAATGAATCCTGTTTGATCGTGGTGTATGATTTTTTTGGATGAATTGTTGAAGTCGATTGGCCAAAATTTTGTTGAGAAGCTTTGCATCAATGTTCATCAAAGAAATGGGTCTATAGTTCTCTTTCTTTGATGAGTCCCTGCATGGTTTTGGGATGAGGGTTATGCTGGCTTCATAGAATGTGCTCAGTAGTGAACTTTCTCATTCAATTTCATTGTAGAGTTGGAGGAGTATTGGTGTGAACTCTGCTTTGAAGGCCTTGTAAAATTCCGCTGTGAAACCATCTGGTCCTGGACTTTCCTTAGCTGGGAAGACTCTTATTGCTGTTTCTATTTCAATGCTTGATATTGGCCTGTTAAGGTGGTTTAACTCATCTTTGTTTAGTTTTGGCATGTCAACATTTGCTAGGAAAAGGTCCATTTCTGTCAAGTTCTCAAACTTATTAGCATAAAGTTTTGAGAAGTATTCCCTTATAATGTTCTGAATCTTGGTTGTTTCCGTGGTGATATTTCCATTCTCATCTCTCAGTTTATTTATTTGAGTGTGTTCTCTTCTTTTTCTAATGAGGTTTGCTAAGGGTCTGTCAATTTTGTTAATTTTTCGAAAAAACATCTCTTGTTTTGTTGATTCTTTCTATAGTTTTTTTGGATTCTAATTCATTTAATTCTGATTTAATTTTAATTATTTCTTTCCATCTACTGGATTGGAGTTTATCTTGCTGCACTTTTTCAAGGAGGTTTAGCTGTGTCATTAAATTGTTGGTTTCAGATCTCTCCAATTTGTTGATGTAGGAGCTCAGAGCCATAAACTTGCCTCTGAGTACTGCCTTTGCTGTTTCCCAGAGGAGCTGATAATTTTTGTGTTCATTTTTGTTGAATAGCATGAACATTTGAATTTCCTTTCTAATCTCATCCATGACCAACTCGTGATTCAGCAGTGTGTTGTTTAGCCTCCATGTGGTACCGGACTTTCTTTGGTGGCTTTTGGTGTTGAGTTCTAATTTTATTCCCTTGTGGTGAGAGAGAATGCAAGGTATAACTTCAATGTTTCTGAATTTATACATGTTTGTTTTTTGGCCTAAAATCTGGTCTATTTTAGTAAATGTTCCATGTGCTGCTGAGAAAAACGTGTATTCTGATGCTGCTGGGTGAAATGTTTGGTAGATGTCTGTAAAATCTAGTTGATCTATGCAGCTGTTTAGATCTGCGGTTTCTCTGTTGAGTTTTTGCCAGGTTGTTCTATCTAGTGGGGAGAGTGGTGTGTCAAAATCCCCAACAATTAATGTCTTTGGATCTAAGTGAGATTTGAGGGAAAGTAATGTTTCTTGGATAAATTTGGGTCCTCCATTGTTTGTCGAATAGATATTTAGAATTGTAATATCCTCCTGAAGAAGAGATCCCTTAATTAGTATGTAGCGACCTTCTTTATCTATTCTCACAAAATTTAATTTGAAGTCTATTTTATCTGATATTAGGATTGCAACTCCCGCCTGTTTATGGGGGCCGTTTGCTTGGTAGATTTTGCTCCAGCATTTCATTTTGAAAATGTGTTTTTTTTACAGACAAGATATGACTCCTGAGGGCAGCAGATAGAAGGGTCTTGTTTTTTAATCCAACTAGACAGTCTATGTCGCTTAATTGGAGAGTTAAGTCCGTTAATGTTAAGAGATAGGACTGAGAGTTATTTGGGAGTTCTTGCCATTTTATCCACCTTCTTGGGGGCTGCGGTAATGGAGGTTCTTCCGATGGTTCTTGGATTCTCAGTTTGGGTGCTGAATCTTTGCCTTTATTGTGGTCTTGTTGGTTTTCTCTGTGTAGGACTTCTTTAAGAATCTTTTGTAGGGCTGGTTTGGTGGAGATGTATTGTTTCAATTATTCTTTGCTATGGATGGTTTTTATTTGTTTGTTTTTAGGGCATGGCATACATCATTCCAGGCTTTTCTTGCTTTGATTGTCTCTGTTGAGAATTCTGAGGTGATTCTAATTGGTTTCCCTTTATAGGTGTTTAATCTTTTCTCCTTGACAGCTTTAAGGATCTTTTCCTTCGTCTGAGTTGATCCAGTGTGGATTATAATGTGATGGTGGGATGTCCTATTCTGGTCTGGTCTATTTGGAGTTCTAAAAGCTTCTTGTATCTGAATGGGCCTATCTTTTTGCATGTTTGGGAAGTTCTCTGCTAGGATCCTGTTGAACAAATTTCCTAGAAGATTAACTTCTGTTTCTAGGTGCTCGTCTACACCCATTATCCTTAGATTAGGCCTTCTGATGGTGTCTTCCAAGTGTTGGATAGATCTATCATATTTCTTGGACTTGTCTTGGATGGTTGTATGTTCTTTCTCTATAATATCTAGGCTGTCTTCAATTCCTGAGATTCCATCTTCTGCATGGTATAACCTGCTGTCAAGACTTTCTACTTTGTTTTTTTTATCTCTTTTCCTTCTAATTGGTCAGCTTTGATGGCTTCAAATTCTTTGTTGAAGCTTTGTTTTAGATCTTTTAGGAACTTCTTTACTTCCTTAATTTGGTGTTCAGTGTTTATTCTCAAATCACTTAGTTGATTGGTTATGGTTTCTTTGGACTCCCATTCTTTCTGTTGGGTTCCTTTCAGCATTCCCTTTGTGGTCTCCCTGACTTCGTTCAGCTCTTTGTTAATGGATTCCATGAATGCCTTTAGTGATCTTTGTGTATTCTCTTCATGCTCTCTCAATTCCTGTGTTACTCTTTGATTAGCTTCCTCCCGTTCGTGGTATTCCTGTAGTTCTCTTTGAGTGTTCTCAGCCTGCTCATGCCATTCCTGCCTTTCTCTTTGAGTATTCTCAAGCTGCTCACGCAAATCCTGAATCAGTTTTTGAGTAGCTTCCTCACGCTTATGATATTCCTGTATAAACTTTTAGATTGCCTCCTCTCTCTCCCTATCACGCTCATACAGAGTCCTTTGTATGTTTTCCATCTTTTCATTTATCATGTTTGCCAGCAGTGTTTGTAGTGCTATTTGGAAACTCTCCTCTGGATTATTCATTATCTGTTCTGTCCCCTGATTATCAAGATTGAGAATTGAGATACCCGGGTTTGCCATTTTTCTTGTGTTTTTCCGGGTTACTCTGCCCATTTGACATGAAAATAGCACCAGTTTTGTGATAGAACACTATCTTAAGACAAGCATCAACCAAAGTCTGGATTTGCACAGTCTATAGTCTACAGAGACAATCTAGTTCAACAGATACATCTATTCAACATCAAACAACTATATGTTAATGGGCTACGAACCGCAAAGAAGAATTTGGGAAACCAGAAATTATTAGGGTTAGGGAGAGATGTGGGTAAAAAATAGGAATAGATTGGTGTGGGGAGGTACAGGGAGAGTTAACTAAGTCCTAATCTTAATGCATGAAATAGGTTGGGTAGGATGAAAATAGAGGGAGAGAAAAAATGAAGAAAGGGAAAGGGAAAAGAAAAGAGACCAGAAAAAATAGAAAAGTAAAAATTAATAATATTATATACAACAAGAACAATCTATTTAGTGAAAAACGTGAATATACGGAGAGAAGGGGAGGGATATAAAGGAGATGTGAAAAATTAAAAAATAAAAATGCTTAAAATATTATATAGGCATAAAGAGGTATTACTGCTAGTAAGGAATTTAAGTCTCAGAGGTTTTGAATTGAGTAATAAATTTGTGGATTAAGTGTGTACACAATGGGGGATAGGGTCTAATAGTCAACTGCAGGTTTATCTGAGGATGTGCAGGACAAGAATTAAGTCACATAAAGAAGAACAAAAGAGAGGAAAAGGTGAAAAGGATAAGAAAGGAAGAAAAAAAGATCAGACGTTCAGTAGAGCTAAACAAAAAACAAAAAGATAATTAAAAAACAAAAAAAAGAGAAAGAAAACAGAAAAAGAAAGAAAAATGCACACTCACGTATCCCTAAAATAAAAATTATAAGAGGAAAAAAAAGTTACTGGAAAACAATTTTTTTCAAAACAGGCAAAAATTAAAGATTAAAAAAAGTTTTAGAAAAGAAAAAATTTTTTTTATATAAGGTACCAAAAAAGAAGAAGAAGAAGAAGAAGAAGAAGAAAAAGAAAAAAGAAGTTCTTTGATTATTTTGGGAGGGGTGGGAAAAATCTTGTATCTCCCTTGTGTCCGTAACCAGTCTCTTGTTGGAATCTCTGGTCTGCTTGTGGTCCTGTGGCTTGGTTGGTTTCTTAAGTCAGTTTGTTTGAACAGGCAGAAAAATGCTCTGCTTTAACCAGGGTTTTGCGATCCTCCTCCCAGGCTAGTTCAATGGGAGGCAGATCTGCTTTGAGTATCACCAAAGAGGGGGATGCAGTGATGAGGCTAGATTCTGGGTAGAGTTGAGGCCTTTCAATAAACAGTAGGTTTTACCGGAGGCTAGTTTGTGAAAAACGCACAGAGCCCAGCCTGGAGCCATTCTCAGAGTTTTCGTTTACTGAATTTCAATTGATTGTCAAGGCTGCTAGAGGGAGGGTCAGCCTCTGGCTCTGATTACCCAGTGAAGAAAGCCACTCCTAAGGCTGGCGCCTGAGCTGGGTGACTTTTCCCTGGGTGGATCTGAGTCTGGCAGTTCACGCCGCCATTAAGTTCTTGTGACCTTCTAAATGACTCTAGTTTTATTCCAAGGCCTGAGTTGGAGCTAGCAGCTCCGCCGAGCTTTGTCGGTATCCAGGATGGAGATCTGCATTATTGGGGGGGAGGGGTGGCCTTTCCTCCTCTGCTCCCTGAGAAGGAGTGAGGACCTCAGGCTTCTACTCACACCGAGTCTTGGTTCCTGGGTCGTCTCTGGTCTGCGAATTGCAGGAAGAAGATGTCAGCTCCTTGTCGGTTCTTGCTGGTGTTGAGTAGAATCTGCTCGCCTGCTGCGTCTGGCTCCTTCATCCCGGATTCTCTGTGGCTCAGGTATGGCTGCGGCCGCCGCCGCCACAGCCACCGCCGCCGCCGCCGCCGCTGCTGCAAGAGCTCAGATGTGTCTCCTTGCCTGGATTTTCCCTCTCTGGCCTGAATCTCTGTCCTGTGATGGCAATCTTGGTGTGATTCTCTGCCTTAGGACTGTTCACTGGAACTCTAAAACTGCTTTCTATGTGATAGCTTGTTTAGATTCCAGCTTCTCCTCCGCCATCTTCCCGGAACTCCTTAATATTATTTTTAAGTGTTTCATTTTCCTTAAGAATGGTGCAATATTATTCTTTCTGATGGATGAACAGAATTCTATTATGTATGTATATATATATTTGTATATATATATATATGTATATATGTATACATACATATATACATACATATATGTATGTATACATACATGCATATATACATACATACATATGTACATACATTATATACATACATATATACTTGTAAATTGGGATCAATAAAATTTTATGTATATATAATTTGTATATACATATAAAATTCTTGATCTCTTTTTACAATGATAGGCATCTGTGCTGATTCTGTATTTTGGTTACAGAAAACAATATAATAATGAACATGAATGGGCTAGTAGCTTCAGTGTGTCCTTGTTTCTGCTCTATTGGATAAATGCCCATAAGTGGAATTGCTGGATCATAGGTAGTTCACAATTCAGTTCTGTGAGTAATTTCCATGGTGTTTTCCAAAGTGGCTGAACAAGATTACATTCCCACCAACAGTGCAATACAGTTTCCTTTGGGTCACATCCCTATCAGTATCTGTGATTCATTGTTTTTTCATGATATTGCAACAGGGGTGAGATGAATCTCACTGTTGTTTGGATTTGCATTTCTTTAATGGAGAGAGTTTTGTCTATTTCTCATTCTTACTTATTCTTCTAAGAGGTTAAGCCTTTATCCCATATATTAATTGGGTTCTTGTTTATTTGAGGGTTTATTTTGTTGGATTTAACTTTTTGATCTCTAAATATTGGTTAGTTATGAAAACCCTTTTCTGATCCTTAGGTAGAAAAATCTTCTTCCATTCTGTTCTGTTCTATATATCCTGCTAACTTTTTCCTTTGCTATGAAGATACTCTTCAGTATGATGCAATTCCATTGATCAAGAAAGAATGATATTAGACCACTCATAAGGAAATGGAAAGGCTTGGAACCAACTTATATTAAGTGTAGAAAGACAAACTCAAAGAAATATAAGTTGCCTGATTTCCCTAATTTGTTGTATTAGAATGTACCTCTAATTCTACAAGTAAACACACTTGGATAGTAAAAGAGAAAACATTACACTTTGACATGATAAATTATATGGGATTCTAAACATTTATACAGTGAGATCAAAGGAGGATGCCCTTTGGAGAGGATCACAAAGGCTCAATGGCTGTATGAATATTATCATATAAAATGATCTCCAAGAAATGATAATGAGAGTTTTTCTATTATTTTGCTTTTTCCTTCTGTGTTCTGATGCTGTTTTTTTTTTTTTTTTATTAATTTGTGCACTTTGGTCTGATGTGCAAGTCTGGAAAGGGCAAAGGGGAACACAGAAATGTTGGGACAAAGGGTTAACAAAAGCAGCACTGCTACTCAATAGATTCTACATTGTAAATGAACTATACAACTTATAGGAGAGATAGGTTAAAGGGAAAAACTTGGAGAACATGAGGGAACAGGTGGCACTGTTCAAAAAGAATTGTGCTCATTATCTGACTTATGTAATTGTAACCCTTTTGTACATCATCTTTAAAAAATAAAAATGGACCTCATAATCATGCCAGAGTAGCTAAAATAATATTAGATAAAATAGGCTTTAAATTGAAAGTGGCGTGAAAGTAAAAAGAGACAAAGAAGGACATGAAATATTGATAAAGAAATCTCTCCATCAGAGGGATATAACAATTCTAAATATCAATGCCTTGAATCCTAGAGCTCCCAAATTCATCAGACAAATATTACTTACCTTACAAATTGGCATACATACAAATACATTATTGGATACATGGACATATCATTCTTACCTCTGGACAGAACATCCAGGTAAAAACATAGAAGAAAAACTTCAAAGCTAAATAACTGCATTGACAATCTATGCCTAACAGGTATCTACAGAATATTTCACTAGACAATGTCACAATATATATTCCTCTCAGCTGCCCATGGAATGTTCTCCAAAGTAGATGACATCTTAGATCACAAGGAAAATCTGTCAAAATTGAAAAATAAAAATGAAATTACTCCTGTATCTTGTAAGACCACGATGGGACGAAATTAGATCTCGACATCAAAAGACATTACAGAAAATTCTGAAACTCACAGTCTGAATAACATATTGCTAAATAATCAGTGAGTCACTGTAGAGATATGGAGGGAAATTCCAACCTATATGAAATTCAGTGGAGGTGAACACACAAAATATTACCACATCTGGGACACAACAGCACAGGCAATACACAGAGGAAAATTTGTATCTTTGAGTATGTACAACAACAAATTAGAACAATCTTGAATCAGCACTAATGATGCATCACTACGTCCTTGAAAAACAGGATCAAGCCAAACCAAAAACCGGTAGACAGAAATAATACAAATTAGATTAAAGAAATAAATGAATCAGAGTCTGAAAAGCCCATACAGATAATCATAATTGACTTTTATCTACTAGTAGCTCACAAATTTGTCCAATGAATGTCAACATAGCTGTTTTCAGAGAGAGACTCAACCAACTTCTATGATTCTAAGAAACAACATTTTGTTTGCCTTTTTAAAATAAATTTATTCTGTTGTTCTTATTAAGTTGATTTTTGGATGGATTTCAATGACATGAGTCAGGTAATGAGTACATTTCCTTTGTGAAATGTCTTCAGTTCCCTCACTTGTTCCCAGTCCCACCCTCCTGTCCCCACCCATGTGTTAAATCGTTCACTTTCATGAATGTTCAATGAAATCCACTGCTGCAATTTTTTACTCTTTTCCCTAAAACTCTGTGCCCACCTTTCACCTTCTTGAAGACAACAATGAATTTACCAGGCATAAGGTAAAAAAGACTGAATCAGCACAAACTATAAACAACAACAAACACAAAACAAAAAAGGAGTTTTCTGTTTCCATATCTCATGGCTTATTTGGTTATGTAAATCTCGTTATATAAATATAATTGTTTTTATCATAAAGCCAATACAAGGATTAAGGTGTGATAACATAATTTTGCTTTCCATTTAATAATGCTTTTTATTTTAATATGAAAGTTATAAGTAACACAATTCAAGTCCTAGTGAAATTTGAAGGCTCAGACTTAAAGTTAAATTTACAGAATGTCTCATAGTTCCATTTTGGCAACCAAATTGAAAAACAAGCATGTTTTATCCTAAAGAATATCATTATTTCATGTGTAAAAAAAGTAAAATAAATATAATATTAATTTAGTGGAAATAACGAATAAAAAACTTATGCAATACATCAATTCCATAGATGATGAGATCTGTAGATAAAATTAATAAAACTTGTTTTGAGTAGATTACTTAAGACATGAAGCAAGTGATAATTTTCTTTTTTAGGTGAAATTGATATAGAAATCAAAGCCCAAATATCCCAGAGTTCTGTGTGCTTGATACGTGTCAATTTACACATGTGCTTGACTCATCTCAACATTATTTGAATATAACTGGGAACTGGACTAGAATAAAAAAAATCATGCAAATGTTTAGCTGTATTTTGTGACTAAATATTTCTCTTTCATATTTTTTATTTTATTTGAAAAATCTGGTAAATTTAAGTCACATCAACAATAATGTGAAATAAACAGTCCCTAGCGCCTTAAAAGACAACCAATAAGAAAAAAATCAAACAACAAAGAAAAATGTTGAACCTCATTTTGCACATGGTCTTTGTATATTGTGGTGCTTTGCAATTGTGGATTATGTGACTATCCCATGAATCTGGGCTCTAATCACTAGGGCTACTGGAAGAAAATTTCAAAATCTAGATCAGCTAACAGAGCTGTGCAGTTGTTCATAGGTTTCACTATAGTCGCAACTGGACATCAACTGTACAAAGGAAATAATTCTACTGCTTTGCAGGCAAGAATGTGATGAAAAGCGTACTTTTATCTTTTTAGATGAAATAAGAAGACCACACTTTAAAAGCTGACTGAAAGATCAGCCCTTTGAATAACAGTGCCATTTTTAAGGTCCTCTAGATAAATCAAGGCCTTCATTCCTCCACAACCATAAATGCCATTCACAAATCATTGCCAAGGGGAATTTCAAGTTCTATTTGATATTTCAAATGGCTTAGGAGTAACATAAACAATAATTCAAGTTGTTGAGAAAATTTGATTTAGAATCAGCAAACAAATCAGATTCAACTCCATAGTTTAGGAAAAATGAATTAAGAAATATGGCATGTTCTTTGTAATTTAATATTAGAAATTAAAGCAAAATGCCAGAAACAGATTCTTTAAGAAGGAAACAGAAGTCTTTGATAAGCTATAGTAAAGCTTACCAAGGGACAAGTAATTTTATCTACATTTTCTATTATATGATAGCATTTTTGTCTGCTAATCTCAGAGACTCAAGAAGATTTTTAATTATTATATGAAAATTGCATCATCATGATTGAATGAAATCAAGGAATAGATGGCTCAATAGCTGGTTGGTTCTGTTAAATATTCCCATTATTTTGAATGATGTGGTGTTTTCGTATGTGTGGAATTATGAATGTATTTTTTGACTGGGCAGGAATGTTTGATTATTAGATCATTGTCTGATACCCAATGTCAGGAACCTAACCTGAGTCAGAGTGGTAATTATGTGTGTGTGTGCCTGCCAGTCTGTATTTAGAAGGAAGTATCTTATTTCCCTCACGGTATATACTTAACTCTATTAGTTATACTACATTATTGACAGCAGATAAAGGTAATTACCATTTTGAAAGATATGTTCATGTTCCTATGATTGCATTAACAAGCTAAAAAGTTATGTTTGGCTTATGAGTTTTGTGGAAGGTCAGCTGAAAGTATAACCATTTGGAATCTTCATAAAGATATCATTGGCAATCATTTCAGTGTACACCAATTTTAGACAACACTTGCAAGGGTATGTAATCCTATATGTAAATGCAATATTTATTGATTTTCCAAAGCAACACTATTATAGAAATTTGTAGGAAAACAAGTTAAATTATGGAAACACAAAAGTAATGTGACTATTTATTGCATAGTTTTACATTTTAGTTTCATCAAGTAAAAATACCATTTATTTCTACTGTATAGGAAGGAAAAACCTAAATATTACAGTTTGTGGCATATTTCACATTGGGAAGCTTTGTCTATATCAATAAGTTTATTTCTGTTGTTTCTGCTTTCCTATTCATAATGCTTCTTCTCATAGTATTCTTCTAAGGACTTTTTCTTTCTCCCAGTTTGGGGCTTAAACATACCTCATGATCTCAGTTTGTTTGCTAACGATAGTCAGTCTACCATTTGAACCATGCCTCCAGCCCAGAAATTTTTGTAGTTAATTGGAGATAGAACCTCATGAACTTTCCTACCAGGTGGAAAACCATTATCCCCCAAGTCTCATCCTTCTTAATAACTAGGATTATAGAGATGAGTCTTGGAACCCAAGAATCAACGACTTTTCATGTCCTATGGATTCCACATGTTTACTAGTAATTGTAATCATAAATGACCACAAATTTGGTAGCATTAATATGGTAAATACATTGCCTCTGAGTTGGTGGAAATAGAACTCCAAGATCATTGTTGGCTTCTTCTGAGTCCTATTTCCTTGGCATATTCTTGGAGGAGACTTCAACTTAAATGCTACCTTTGAGATTCTGTTTTCATATGCAGTCACTTTGTAAGACAATGAGTTTTTTTATCTTTAGTATGATTTCAGTGGGACAGTATCCAACACATAGCATATTACTTAATTGGTAGAAGAAAATTTCTAATAGAAAATTATTTGTTTAGGGCATGGAATTATGGTTATACTTAAAAAATAGCAAAAGAGGTAAAGGTTTTAATAGAGCTTGTAAAACGAGTATGAAGTCTTGACCTTAGACATGCGAAATTCTTATCCTGGCACATACTTAAATTCCTAGCAGTACTGGAGGATTGAACCCAAAACCCTATACTTGTGAAATAGCATCTCTACTACTACAATATCTGCAGATTATAATTGGATTGGTTATTTTGAGGTAGTATCATTATGCCTGGGCCTTCTTGGACTGCGGTCCTCCTAACACAAGCATAAAACATTGCACCCAGCAAATGGTTAGAGTCTCTGAAACTTCTTTTTGTGTCTGGGCTTGCATGGAACTGGAATTCTCCAATTTTTGATACCCAAGTATATAAGATTACAGAGTTGAGTCACTTTATCTGGTAAAAGTGTACAATTTCAAAATATCTTGATATTGCCTATATTTGTGGGTAACATATATAGCTAACCTTAATTTTTCCCCTCTTTTGTTTAGTACACTGAGTTGAAAATATTGGCTTTCTTGATATACATGGCTTTGTTTTGGATGGAATCCCATCACAATAAAAAAATCTCCCAAAAGTTTATGTCAAAAATCATGGAAAACAAGACTTCAGGTTGGAAAGAAAACTCTGTTCCTTAAGTATAAATGCAGTATGTTTATAGTGTTAGTCAATGCTTAAGTATGAGGAGGAAGGCCGAAATGTGAAAGATGTCAAGTCTCTGTGGAAATTCTGTAGTTGTCACTTTATGTTATCTTCCTTCCTTAAAGCTTGTTTTATTAAAACCCTCTTGCTGTATATTCATTGGACTGATTGGTAATCTTCTCTAGGAAATGAAGCTGATTTTAGAAGGCTGATGGTGTGGTAAATAAAGGAATAATAAGAATGTGCACAGAGGGGGCTGTGGAGGTGGCTCAGTGGTAGAGCGCTTGCCTTGCATTCCTGAGGCCCTGGGTTCGATTCCTCAGCACCACATAAGCAAAAAAAAAATGATGACAAAGAAAAAAGAATGTGCACAGATATTGTCACAGAATGAGCCAAATAGGTTAACTACTGAACAGCAAAACAAAGCAAAGTTTCAAGTCTGATGATCTACTTTGGAATATAGATAGATAGATACACATACATATACATATATACACATACATACATGAAAAATTAAATCTCCAGTAGAATATAGAGAAACTTCGCATGACAAGTGTTAAACTATATCAAACTGGTTGCAGGAACGTTACAGTAAAATATCAATAGATTAGCAGTGATTTTGCATAGATTTTGTAAAGGATGAACATTTTTCTTTCATTATATACTTTACAAATATTCTTAGTATGTTTTAAGTTTTTTGTGTATGTGTGTGAAAATACCATACAAATTGGTTACAATTACATTGGCAAGGTAATGAGTACATTTCTTATCAAGCATTGTTACCTCCTCCTTTGTTTCCCCTTACCATCCCTCCCATCTCCCCCTGTGGACCCTCCCCCCCACTCAGAGCCAAAGTTGTAAACTTCATTTTTCTACATAACATCTTGTACATCTCATTGTTGCAATGAGTTCCAATGTATCCCTTTTTAAACAATTTGGTTTTTCCCTTCCCCTCCACAAATTATACCAACATCAAATACAGTGAAAACAGGGTTAAGTTTATTTTATATATATTATAGTAGGAGCATCTATACAATCTTGAAAGGTGGAATTACACAAAATATGCAACGTGGCTAGGCACTGGTGGTTCAAGGATGTAATCTTAGCTAGTTAAAAAGCTGAGATCTGCAGATCCCAGTTCAAAGCCAGCTTGAGTTGGAAAGTTCATTAGATTCTTATCTCCAATTAACCACCAGGGCAAACGGAGTTCCAGTTTAGATTGTATGTCGAGCACTGGCCTAGAACACAACCCAGACCCTGAGTTTAAGCCCTGGGATCAACAGAAACTAAAACATAAATTAAAAAATGGAGTTAGATATTTTAGAATGAAGCACAATTTAATATACTCTACATTGTTAGGAAGACTAGACTTCTGTGTTAGCTTCATAACCTTCCATAGTAAGTGATACTGTCCATTTATTAAACAGAAAGGCTTACTAAGATTAACAAGTTTGAAGGTTTCAGTGTATGTTCAGTTGGTTTTATTGCTTTGGGGGCCTATGACAAGACATGGGGAGGATGTCAGAGAAAAGTTTGGACTTAATGATTAAAAGATAAAAGAAGAATGTAGATGAGTATCTATGGTCTCATAGGTTTCATGCGGAAGAACTTAATCTCCATAAGAACTACTCAGGTACTCTCCACAGTCTGGTAGGAAATAGAAAGTCATTTTTCTTTAACACATAGGTCTTTCTGGGGCATTTTAAATTCAAATGGCAACATCTTCACCAATTATAATGACTTGTCCAGGGGTGGAAGCAACTGGATATTTCTATAAATTCTAATCAGTGCCCAGCAGACTAAATATTTTATGGAATTCCTATTAAAATATTTTTTGCAAACTGACTGGGTCTTTATACTACATATGTGTAGATCTGTCTGTAATTTGTGTTTGAATAAATTAATAAACAATGTAGCAGATAAAAATATTAGTATGTCCTTTCGTTTTTCTTCCCATACCATGAAAGTCTGCCACAATTCCCAATCAAATCCTATCCAACATTCAAACATTAATGCTATCCCAAAAGTTTTGCATGCCAACCCAAGTACGTCTACCTCGTTTAAGATGGCCATGGCATTGGAAAATTTTAAGTCTTCAATTACGTTGTCACCAAGGAAACAACATACAATATTTCTTTTAAAAATTCCTAGATTTTTGAACACTTTAGCCAGAAAATTGAAAGAATATACTTTATTGGATTTAATTTAAATATTTAGTTACTTAAATGTATGTTCTATATCTACAACTTAGAGCCCTATTAAACTAAATAATTGCAAAACTCATCTATTACCATCTTCCATGAAGACAGTCCTTGCTGAAAACAAACCAGGTGTGGTAAACAAATTAATATGTACGCCATTGTCAAATGCTGCTGTTCTAAAGCATGGAAGTGACAGAGCAATTAATGCCTGTGAACAGCTAGTTCTTAGGAGTATGGAAAGTGATTACTTTGCGCCTTAAGTGGAAAAACCCACAGATGTTTCAGGTTGTGCTTCATTGTTGGCATTTGTGAGATATATTTTTTAAAGCACTATGAATGAAAGCATGCTATTTCATAAAACTTTTCTGAAGGAAAACTTATAGAAGCAAACCAAAGAATGGGATTTTTTTCCTTAACAAATGCTTTCTGGGTATATTGTGCTATACAATATAATGATGAAATGATCATTTCTTTGGAAAAGTAATGAAAAACACTGTCACCTGTTGAATTTCTTTTTAAAGTATCTTAAATGACAAAGATGAGGAAATTTAAATGGGTTCATATTATCCAGTATTACTTTAATCTTATACTAAATGTTAAAACAAACTGACAGAGTATTAGTCCATCAAGATTTACAGAGTAAGATTCTGGCATATATTTTCTTTTGTTCCTCTTTTTTTTTGGGGGGGGGGGTGTTATAAATATATTTTTTCAAAAAGGCAACTTGGTCTTACCATTACCCACAAAATTCATGCTGTAATAGAATCAGAGTTTTTTTTATTAATTTAAGACAATACTAGGTTCATTTTATGTCAACACAAAATATAAAAACCAATGACATTTTCACTGAACATCCACTAATAAAAAATCATGAATTAATAAAGTAAAACTCTATGTCAATTTTTTGTCAGTTGTGGGCCTTGAACTCTGGGCCTGGGCACTCTGCCTCACCTCTTCAGCTCACAGCTTCCACTGTACCACGTGAACACAGTGCAGTTTCTGGTTTTAGGTGGTTTGTTGGAGATAAGAGTCTCACAGACTTTTCTGCCCAGGCTGGCTTTGAAAAACTATCCTCAGATCTCAGACTCCAGAGTCCCGAGGATTACAGGAATGAGACAACAAAGCCCAGATCCAAGTCAATTTTTAAAAAGCAAGCTTTGAAATTTCTGGTTTTTCCAATAAACAATTTTGTTTTTTCAGCATTACTTTATAAAACTATGAGTTATTTTTAGACGTAACTGGTATTTTTTAAACTATTCAAATATAATTTTTACTATTACTCAGTATCTCACAAAAATCCACTATCATTGACTTTGTACAAAGTCAATTATTACATACTGTCTTACACACTATTATTATTACTTTCAATATTGCATATAGTGTAAAGTGAAAATAGTTTGCACCATTTTATATAAATTACTAGGTATTATTTTAACTTTATAAACTCACATCTGTGGTTTTACACTAAGGCAAAGAAAGATTTTAGAGTTAAAATAAAATATGAATGTGTAGTGTTTCCCAATTGTGTCCCAATTAAAACAAAAATTCTGAGTTCCTATAGACAAAATTATTTTCCTTTCACTAAAGCCTTTGAAGTAATACCTTTGGAACTAGTGAGGAAAAGGAAGCAGAATTCAACTCACATCAATCAATGTCTCTGTTATTTTTCTACCCCCTTCACTAAGACCTGCCCTCTCCCACTTTTCAGTGTCTCTCTTAGAGTTCTATTTGGGAAAGTTCTAAATCACAGATTTTTTTGTACTTCCTGTTATATGAAACAAAATATATACACAAAACTCTTGAAATAAAATGCACATATACGTTAAAGTCACCACAGCTGGAAAAACAACCAAGAAAGTGGAACTCCCCCAGGAACAAAAACATGTTGGGCCCAGTTTTTTTTAAGTACAAAACCTCAAATACATGTTAATTTGAGTAGAGCTATAATTATAACTGTGTCTCAGAAATAAGGTTGTGTTCATTTGTAATTAAATTCATCTGGATGAACCTAATATAGCAAATCCTTTGGATCAAATTGATTAAAACAAATGTAACTGTATATTAAGAAAGATCTGCACATATTTAAAAGGAAAAATGCTATAGTAATAAATCACAAAAATCATGACATACTAAAAAAATTCCGAAATGCAATGAATAAGTCCAATAATAAATACCACTGATTTAACAAGAACAAAATATGCAAATAATAGAATCTGAGCAGTGTACATGAGTGTACATAATTTTAAACTACTCCAAATTACACTGTTTGTAGATTACTGAATGTGGGTTATCTAAAGGAAAACATCAGCACATTACATAAATGAAATTAAAAATCTCATGAAAAGAGAATAGTAGTTTCTGGAAAATACTATTTTAATAATTGGTGGTCAAAATGTTTGTAGTACTGACAAAATTGCATACCTATTTAGTTAGATCTGAAAAAGACCCAAGCTACTCGAGCTGATTTGAAACTTTGGCAAAGTATACAACTGTAGCATTATAATGCATGTTGATTCTGGCATGGAATTCATTTCCTCTTTGATCTAACAAAGGAATACATGAAAGAACCTAGCTTCTCCAACTAAATTTCAAGACCTAACTAAGCATAAAATCAGAAAAGTCATCATGCAAGCCGTATTTCAACTGGGGTAAAAGAAAAATCAGTCATACTGATTCTGTATTTATTTTAATTTTTGATTTTTCATAAAGTATTTCCTTTAGCTTGCATTTTTCAAACATTGTGTTACATGATGTATATCTTGGTAACTAATTTTGGGTGCCTCCTTAAATTTTGTTCTGAGTATAATATCTCACTTCAGTTCCTAACCCATGAAATGATGTTGTTTACAAAACAAATGCTAATAACCACAGTTTATAAAACGCAAAATCACATAACATGACACCAGTAAGTATAGGTTAACATTTTGATATCATGGTCTCATGACTTATGAGGCCTATCTGCATGAATATAGTTGTACCTAAATTTAACCACTGTTAAAAAATGTTTATATATTTATCTGTCTCCAATCAGCGATTAAACCTGAGTATAAAGCCTAAGGAAAATGATAAGGTAAGAATTTAGCTATTCTGTATATAAAGTAAACAAAACGCAGCATAGAGTAACTCACTGGTTTAAAGTCAAGCTATTTCTCCAAAACATTCTAAGCATTTCCTTACAATGTGTATTATTCTCAAGAAGGGAATGGGGGATGTGAGGACTAACCAAGTACTGTCTTCAAATATACATAATTTGGATTTAGCCCTTTATTTCACAATAAGCATTTTTGATAAAAAAAAAAAAAACTGTTTGAATAATTGATTTTCTGGTCAGGTATAATATATCCTAGTTGCGTAAGCCAAACTCCATTCAGAAAATGGTATATAGCAATTAAGTAAACAAAACATATTCAATAAATAGCAAAAATACATACCTATAGAGAATATTTTGAAGAATGCATTAGAAATATTGTAATATAATACTGAATTTGATTGAACAATTTCACATTGACAGTAATTAGCTAGAATACTTTAATGCTAATTGGACAAGATTGTCTTTCTAAATGAGCAAAGCCTATTTCTCTTTTTAGTTTGTCAGGGAAATAACTGACAGAAAAGGAAATTAACATATGAATCTATAACAACTGGAATGAATTTTTCTTCTTATTACCAAATATTAATTTCACAAAGTAATTTTATTGTTTTATACATATATGTCCACATAATGTTGCGTATTAAATTTTATTCTTTATATTAATTAATTATCCTATTTTTATAACTGAAATTTTATTATGTGATCATACTAACTTATGAAGTAATTGAACATATTTACTCCACACTATTTCTCTCCATCTCCTTATTCACTTTTTTCCAAACTCAATCAGTTCCATCTTTTATACGTGGGTTATTCATTTTATTTTCTGGATCTAGAGTCTATATGTGAGAAATCTAGTATTTGTTTACACAGTATGGCTTATTGCTTTAATATGAAGGTTTCCATTTCTATCTATTTTCCTGAAGATGAAGGTATTCCATTACAATGACTGGCTAAATAATATATCATTGTGTATATATGCATAAATATATATGTATATATATTACAATTTCTTTATTCAATCAATGATTAAGAAACATGTAGGTGAATTCTGTAATCATTTTTTAATGGGAGAAAGAAGGATGGAAATAATGGTGTTTGGATTGAGAAACGTGATCTTTAGGTTGGCACTCTATGTGAAACATCCTCCCAGCTGCACTTTCATCAGTATTTCAATAATGCATTATATTTAAAAAATGATATTTAATTACATTTGTGAAGGTGTTCTTTTTCAGTAATTAAGTTATTTTTTATTACAGTGTTACATTTAGTATGTCATGTGAGTATGGGGATGTATGTGAACATGAATATGCATGCATGTTTGTAGGGAAGCTGAAGGTATATGACATACAGAATTCAAATAAAAGTTTGAGACCTATAAGTTGCTAAATTGATGTATATGTCCAGTTTGTGGAGTGTGATTTCAAGATCACATTTTGGTAGGTTTCATACCAAATAAGTAGATGTTTCTAATCCAAAATCTTAAGGAATAAAACAACTGCTCTGTTCCATAATCATTCAGTCTTAGTACTGCAGACATTGTAATAAGTGGAAAAAATGATTGAAAGTATGATGGGTCAGTGGTAATCCTTTAGAAACTAAAATTTCCCCAAAATCTTCAGATGTATTCTTTGGATATAAATTACAAATATATTTATAAACATACAGATAAAATATGAACATGTTATATATATAAATATACGAATATACTATAAATAAATCATATATTTAGTTTAAATATGTATCATATATATTTATACATATTTAAATGTAATTCATCTCATCAAATATATATATATATATATATATATATATATATATATATATATATATATATATATATATATATATATATATATATATACTTTTCTTTCTTTTTTATTTGGTCAGTCATGGGGCTCAAGGCCAGCACTCGATCACTTCAGACATAGTGCCACTTACGGATTTCTGATGGTTTATTGGAGATAAGAATCACATAGTCTTTCCTACTCGGGCTGGCAATGAACTGTGATCCTCAAAAATACCTTAAGTTCCTAGCAAGACAGCACTTTTTCCAGATACTATATGTGCTGTGAGAGATTTGCAACCTAAGCAACTGTGGAAAATATTGTAACCAAAACATAACTGACATTTGCATGAACCCAGTCGTCTATGACGGAATTATCAAGGCCAATCTTGGAGATTCTTGTTAGGGACATGATGAAAAATTTTTAGTTTAACTTATCTGACCTTTTCTTCTTGACTCAGACATATACTAGATATTGCAAATAAGGGAAACCATGGGACCTATGTTTCGTTGGGTCTGGATTACTTCACTTAATATAATATTTACCAAGTCTTTCCATTTCCTAACAGATGGTTCCTATTTCCTATAAAGTAAATCAAGCAGAGAAATCAGGTTAAGAACTTAAAGAGCCTTTGAAAAACTCTTTTACCTTGAAAATTGTCCTGGGTATGAATTTTTGGAAAATATCCCCATTCAAAATAGAAGGACGCATTTTTTAATATTATGTTGGTACTGGGTTTTGAACTACTGGCCTTGAGCTCTATATGGGCATTAATTCTCAATGTTTGGACTATACCACCTGAGTCACACCTTCATTTCTTCCTTTTACTACAAGTGGAGAAAAGAATCTTTTAGGTTTATTCGTTTGGAATAGCTTGGAATTGCAATTGTCAAATTTGAACCTACCTAGTAGCTAGGTGGAAGCCACTGGTGCTCTACTAAAATTCATTTCTTTTAAGAATAAATAATCACAAAAAGGAGAAAAAATATTTGTTCAATGATTTCTGTGTTGTCTGATAAACCAAATCACTTGGTACTGGAAGATAGAAAGTGAGAAGTTAGAGATGATTACGAAGGACAGAGAAAAAAAGAATGAAGAAGGGAAGGGAGAGTAAATGAGGAGAAGAGAAGGGAGGATAGGAGAGGAGGAGAGAGCTGAGTAGAATTGCCTATAAGGTATTATTGGACAATCAGTGCCTTTACATTTATATAGCCAAAGCTTTATATTTTTGGTAGTAGTAAGTTAAGATATAGAATACCAATTTACAGCTAAAAACCTGTTAGTGTGCTTCCCTCTGCACCAAGGGTGCCAGAGTGAGGTTACTGTTACAGAAAAGGAAAGAGTAATCAGTTCAAGTGATTCTGAGAAACAATAATTGACATGCCAGGAATGCTCCCTTGTATGGTGAAATCAAGCATTACTATTGTTCCCTGATCTAGTATTCCTCTCAACAAGAATAGCAAAACCAGAAGAGGAAGGAGATATCTGAGTAATAATCATCTTTCTGTTTACCCTCTTCCCTTGGCCTCTCAAACAATAAAGCCAAAGGAGACTTAACCTGAGCTAGTGGGGCAAATGGGAAAAAAAAAGTTCAGCCTAGCTTAATGTGAAAGTTTTAAAATAATTAGGGAAGCGTTTCAAATACTGAAATAAAACGTTTGTAATTATTAATAAAATTAACTAAATTTATCGAAAAATTAGAAGACTAAAGGGCTCACTCCATAGTGGAATCTGCATAATTAAACTGGCTCTTGCTACTATCAGAAAAAGAAGACCGCTCCTAAACTTCCAATATTAGGTAAATTAACTTCGATATTCACTTAAAATATGTGAATATGATGCAGAAGACATTACTCATATAACTGTAACCCCTCTGTACACGATTTTTACTATAAAATGTATAAAAATTCGGAAAGTGGAATGATTGACAATGATCCAGATGTATTGTACATTGAAATGCACATACACATTATTCAACACTGACAATATGAAGTGAAACCCCTTTGCATGACTTGCTAAAGATTAAATTTTTTTTGAAGTTTTAATATTAAATAACCAGAACATAAACCTTTAGAGATAAGTAAGAGGATAGCATTGACATATTGTTGAGTCTTGTGCTCCTTTCAATACACAAAAATTAATGTGTCAAGTATGCTGCAAATGTAAATTGTAATTTGCCAATTCTTTTTGCAAATTGCTCAAATTATAGAAAACCAAATTCTGCTATCCCTTCAGTCCCACCAAAAATTCTCAGGTGTTTCTAAATATCTTAATGTAATGCATTGGAACCAACACTAAATTCTTTTAAAATCCTCTCACTCGGACATAGGTATGGATAGATAATTGATGTGTGCAGAATCAGAAATATTCAGAAAGCTGTAAATGAATGCTTAGTAATTTTCTCTCTTCTGTGTCATAGAATACAGCCTGTCCTTGTTAGGAAAATTTAGGAGAATGGAAAAGGAATAGGACGGACTTCATCATCAAGAGAAGAGGACTGTTTATTGACAAAAGCATTTTTTGGAGGTTGTGTGAGGGAGCTGAAACAGGATCTGAGTTTTTATAGGAGGACTGAGCAAGGAGGTAGAGGTTAATGAAAAGCCCCTAGGTCAAGGAAAGTGGAGGCCTTTCAGTTTGGCCCACAGTGGGATGTTTACAACTGGATTATATGGATTGCCCTGCCTGCACATAAAAGGAGTTCACACATACCTGGGATTTTGCCTGTATTGTGTATGAGCCTGGGACAGCAGGGTGGGGGTCAATCCTTCATATTCCATCTTTAGATACATAAAATGATAGGGCCAAGTGGGGAGAAGCAAGTTCTTCATATAGGATCTTTGGATACATAAAAAGAATTGGGCTGAGAGAGGAGAATCATGCAGTTATGAGAACAAAGCAGATTCCATCATTTTGAACCCTGGAGTATAAAAGGTGGAGGGTCATCATGGTCTTTTCTGTCATAAGTGTGTCCAGGAGTCACTGGGGCTGGCGTCTTCAGGTCCAGGTCTGTGCTCGGTCCAGAGCAGTGTAAGCAAAGCCTCTGGCTGCCTGCTAATCGGATGTCCTTGACTTGGTCCCAGGTTTGAGTGAGGGCTATTATCCTGTTAGAGAGAAACTTGAAAATACTGAGATCTAAAAGGCTGACAAGGTGGCAGGACTAGTTGATATGAGTGACATCAGAAAACACAACCAGGGAATAAACCAGAAAAGTTCCATTTGGATCATGAGCCTAAAACCAGTCAGAAACTAGGGCTGGATTTGAGTAGTTAAGGGCCTGGTGAGAGACCTTGATCATTTCCTATAAATAGCAGGTAACAAAGGCAAGAATGTAAATTCCTGTGCATTTATGAGTTAGACAGATATGGACATTAGATGGACAAGATTCTCAACTTGTTTCTATTGACCTCCTGGATCTGGTTAATTTTGAAAGGGCAGGCACAAAGTGGCTGATGTAACATCTTTTCCTCTTATTTTTTTCCACCTTGTCCTGGGATCTAGGTACTTGTGGCTGGGATATGAGCTTTGAACTCAAGGCCTGAGCAATTTCCCTGAGCAATTCTGCTCGAGGCTAGCATTCTACCACTTTGAGTCACAGGGCCACATTAGCATTTGGCTGGTTAATTTTTGAGCCAGCATCTACCCTGGCTTTTTGATGGTTAGTTGGGAGATAGAGTCTCAGGGATTTGTCTGCCTGGGCTGGCTTTGAACTACAATCTTTGCCACAAAAACCCTTTATCATTTCCAATTAAAGCAACAAGGGGATCAGTGAGAACAAGTAGAGTTTATGTGCACCCTGCCAAGAATTGATCAACAAATACTTGCCAGAACTCTGCAATGACAAAATTCAATAGATGGGATGAGAGTTTGAGCATAGCTTGTATGCCTGGAAAACCTGATAACTAAATTGTATGAGAGGCTCTCCTGGCCTATACATGTTTCAATAGTATAACAACATAGCTGGCTTTTTCATATCAGGATGAGTAAGGTTTGCAGAGAGTGTCCCATAAGAGTCTTAGTGTTTGTAAATCTAAATCAGTATTTTACCAAGAATCAGCTGTGTGTGATGAAGTCAGGCAGGAGTCCAGTGTACCATGGTGGAGGTAGGATGGTCCAGGCAGGATCTGGGCAAGACCGCCTCCCTCAGATGAATTGTCAAAACTCCTGTTTAGTTACTTACAAAATTATACACATACGTTAAAGAAACGCCTTTAGATGGACATAGAGAATGACATGCTAGTTTTAATGTTAAATCACAGCCAAGAATTACTTACCAACTTAATTTACAAGCTGTCTTTTAAGGCATACTCATACCATCTCCTATACTCGAAGTTTCCGGGGACATAAACAGATATGTGGAACAAACATTTTAAGACAATTCTTACCTCCTTACTGGTTTGTTTTTCATCACAGCTGGCTAGGAGCTGAGCTGGGTCTCATTCCTTTTACTACTACCCTTGAAAAAAGGTTTTCTTTTAACAAACAGCAAATTTGATAGGAAGTATCACTATCAAGACATAGAAGAAGATAACTTGCTACACAGTTTTTATAATGAGATTATGTTGAACATGTTTTCACACACACACTTTTAAACTAAAGTTCTAAGATGCACTTGGGTTTTTAAAAAATGAAAATCAGCCATACGTTTTTTTGGAATTCCAGTGACAAAGTGATATTTTTTTCCCAATATGATAAAACCACGTGGTCAATGTCAGAATAGTAGGCAATACCAAACAAAATGCAAGGCAAATTTTGACAAACAGAATTTCAACCCTTAAACAAACATTGATAACAAGAGCAGAAATCCTTTAAATCAAATTTGGTGATGAGGTGGATTAGTATATGAATTAAATATTTTAACCCTTAGAAGAGTGAAGAGGAGAGGGGAATAAGGTTGGTGGAATAATGGGGGTTGTAGAAAAACCCATCATGTGGTCTTAGTCTCCCCAGATAGAGTGTCTTGTACATCTCATTGCTACAATGGGTCAACCTGTATCCTTTCCTTGTATCTTAAATGAAGAAATGCTGGCTTGATTTATGTTGATTCTACTTGTGTAGACACACCAAAAATTACTCGCCAAGTCCAAAAGCACACAAATGAAATGCATCTTTTGTCAGTTGGTATAATTGTATTCTACACATTTATTGACAGGGTACCAATTATTCTCAAATTTTAATACATTACAAATACTTTTCTTATTTTCGTGGCCAGGAAATGCAAGACCTCGGTCAGCATTTTTCACTTTAGACTTATCACATGGGTTGGTTAAATGTTGACCTGAGCTCCAGTCTTCTGTGGATTCACTCATTCCTTAGGAATTGATGCTGGCTGTTGGAAAAGAGCTCAAGGAAAGATGCCGTGTAACTTTATTCATTACCAGGATATTCTCCTACTGTTTTGGTTGTTGAGAGTGTCTACAAGAGCAAGGATTCCGTGGGAAGCAAGGAGACACCATATAACCTATACTTACTGAGATTTCTCGGTGATTTACTATCACTTGTACTGCATTTGCAAGTCGAATCTGTCAAAACCTACCAGTTTTAAGAGATAAGAGAAGTGTTAAAAGTACTCTTAGAGACAAATATATCTTCAACATATTTGGTTCCAAGCATTCCGTCTAGGGCATATTCAACAAGTAGTGAAACTTTTGTTGGCTGTATCTATGCGTCTTTCTCCATGTGTGCATGTATACATGTGTATATGTATGTGTGTATTTGTATGTAGAGCAATATACATGCGTACATATATAAGGGCATATACACACATATATGCATATATAAATAAATATACATATATAAATATATGTACATATATTTATATATTTCAGGTGTTTAGTGATTTAATCTAGACTTCCCAGCACATTGTCATTCTCACAAAGTGTACATGATATACTGCTATGAGGATCTTTGCTCATTTCCCCCACTTCCTTGTTTTTCATCCCTGTGAACAACTTCAGCCTACTTTCCATAGGATAGCTTTGTTTTTGTTACTTACTGATAATAAAAGAAAAGGGTTGCTTGTAAAAGGAAAAGATCTTTAGGACACAGGTTAAAAGTATCTTATCCATCCCAATGATTCCTATGAGGAAAATTTGTAATAGTACTAAAAGTGAACAGGAATTCCTAGATCTGGTGTTTTGCCATTTAGAATGGCAAAGGATAATATCACGTCACTCTTATAACCCTTAAAGAATGCAAGGGTAACTGATGGTCCCTATCATGTTCCCAAAATCCCAGTGGGTCCTGAAGGATAATAGTAGCCCAGCAGAAATTCTAAGTAGCAGACATGGAGCATGAAAGAGAAAGAGAGGAAATAAGAGAGAATGAAAGAGAGAAATATCATAATACTGAAAGTGCATAACAGATAAACAAGAGCTGTATGAGAATATTCATACTGCTATCTTTAGACTCTACATGTACATTTGAAGGTATTTGATGTATGATAACCCATCAACACCACATTCCTCAGCACCACATAAGCAGAGGAAGATGGAAGTGGTGCTGTGTCTCAAGTGGTAGCAATAACCTTGAGATGAAGAGCTGAGGAGCAGTACACAGGACCCAGAGTTCAAGCCCCACAACCAACAGAAACAAAAACAAAAAACTAAACACAAAAACCGTCTCTCAATTTTGTGGCCTCAACTTTGTAAAACCAGTGCTTCAGCCTAGGGCTAAGATTTATGTGTGGACATTTATCAACACTCCTGTTTCAAACTCTACTTGAGAAAATTTTAATCAATATTTTGTTCTTAATTTTGCTCTTTGTAAATTCACATGCACCTATAAAAAATGGTATGGCCGGGCGCTGGTGGCTCACGCCTGTAATCCTAGCTACTCAGGAGGCTGAGATCTGAGGATCGTGGTTCAAAGCCAGCCTGGGCAGGAAAGACCGTGAGACTCCTATCTCCAATAAACCACCAGAAAACCGGAAGTGGCACTGTAGCTCAAGTGGTAGAGCGCTGGCCTTGAGCTGAAGAGCTGAGGGACAGCGCCCAGGCCCAGAGTTCAAGCTCCACGACCAACAAAAAATAAAAATAAAAAATAAAAATAAAAAATGGTATAGCCATCCCAGTAACATTCTCAAAGTATCTCGTAATGATGACTTACAAAAACTTATATTATATTACAACAAGGAAAACAATGCTACAAATAAAAGAAAACTAATAATTAAATATTAATGATTAACAAAATAAAAACCAAATACCATTGTTTCCAATATTTGAAGTGTACTACATATTAGATTTTACTATTTTCTCATATTCCAGTACAATTAAAACTGGCTAAGATTATGATGTTCAACAAGAGTTTTATAGGCTATGAGTAGTCTTTAAATTTACCCTCTAAGATTACTATTTATGTCTCATCTCATCATCTGTATATGGTTTATATAATCATTTTTGTTCCTGACTAACATATAAAGTAAGGAAGCCCTAAAATTTTAACAGAAAATGTGTAATTAACAAAGTCTTGTTTGTAAACATTTGGGTAAATGCCCAAAAGTGGGATTGCTGGGTCATAGGGGAGTTCTATGTGAAGTTTTTTGAGGAACCTCCATATTGCTTTCCAAAGTGGTTGAACAAGTTTACATTTGCACCTACAATGAAGTAAGGTTCCCTTCTGTCCACATCCCCTCCAGCATCTGTTGTTGTTAGAGTTCTTGATTTTTGCCATTCTAACTGGAGTGAGGTGGTATCTCAATGTTGTTTTGATTTGCATTTCTTTTATGGCTAGGGATGTTGAGCATTTCTTCATGTGTCTATTGGCCATCTTTCTTTCTTCTACAGAGAAGTTTCTCTTTAAGTCTTTCGCCCACTTGTTTATTGGGCAGTTGTTTGTTTGAGGATTTGTTGTTGGGGAATTTAATTTTTTGAGTTCCAAGTATATTTTAGACATGACACCCTTGTCCATTGTATGGCTAGTAAAGATCTTCTCCCAATCCGTGGGCTTTCTATTGATCTTGCTAGCTATGTCCTTTGCCATGCAGAAGCTCTGCAATTTTATGCAATCCCATTTGTCCAAACTTTCTTTGATTTGTTGTGTTTCCGGGTCTCTATTCAGAAATTTTCAGCCTGAGCCAAGGAGACCTAGGGTTTTTGCTATTCCATCCTGTAATGCTTTCAGAGTGTCTGCTTTGACTTCGAGGTCTTTGATCCATTTGGAGTTGATTCTTGTGCAGGGTGATATATAAGGATCTAGCATTAGTTTTCTACAAGTAGTTAACCAACTTTGCCAGCACCATTTACTGAAGAGCCTGTCTTTCTTCCATTCTATTGTTTTAGCTCCCTTATCGAAGATTAGATGGCTATAGGTCTGCAGGTTCATTTCTGGGTTTTCAATTCTATTCCATTGGTCCTGAGGTCTGTTCTTATGCCAATACCAAGCTGTTTTGATTACCATGGCTTTATAGTAGAGTTTGAAATTTGGTATTAGTATTCCTCCAGCAGTGTTCTTTACCCAAATACTTACAAACAAGATCTCACTAAAGCTACCAGCAAATCTATGTTTATTGCAGCATTATTTACCATAGCTAAGATATGGAACCAACCCCAGATGCCCCTCAGTAGATGAATGGATCAAGAAAATGTGGTATATATACACAATGGAATTCTATGCCTCCATCAGAAAGAATGACATTGCCCCATTTGTTAGGAAATGGAAAGACTCGGAAAAAATTTTATCAAGCGAAGTAAGCCAGGCCCAAAGAAACATAGGCCCCCTGGTTTCCCTTATTTGCAATATCTAGTATATGTATGAGTCAAGCAGGAAAGGTCAGATAATGTGATGTTAGGAAAATGAACCCTTAGATATGTATTTTAATTTTTTTTTCTTTCATGCATGTGTTTCTAACGCATTTATAAGATTATTTCTTTGTTGCTTTGTATGTCCCTCCCCCACAGTATAATCCCTGCTTTCACTTTATTTGATGTCAGTATAACTTGTGGAGGAGATGGGGAAAAACAAGTCGTTTTAGTATACAGGTGGAGCTGTTGCAACAATGAGAAGTACAAGTTGTCATGTCGAAAACGATCTTTACAACGTCGGTGCGGGGGGGGCGGGGGGGAGGGGGAGAAGGATTGGGACTGGGGACGGAGGGGTAGGCTGGAAAGGGACGTGAAGGGTAAACAAAGGAGGAGGCTGCAATGCTTGGTAAGAAATGTACGCATTATCCTGCCCATATAATTGTAACCCTTCTGTACAGTATGTTCACAAATAAAATAAAATAAATAACTTAATTAAAAAAAAAACAAAGCCTTAACTCTTCGCTGTTTCTTCATACAAAGATTTTGCAGCTTCTCATTAGTTAGGTTTCTATAAACTCTGAAATGTACATACTTAGTAGTATATGTATGCCACCATAAATCTTAAATACTTTATAGAAAAGTGATATGACCTACCAAACAATCTTAATTTTGGCATATAAACAAATTCCCCAAATTAAACATATTTAAAACATTAAAACTTTAAAAAAAAATTAACACTTGCTGCAGTGTTCATTATGATAGGTGCCTTGTATAGAATAATTGAATTCCTCCTCCTACACATTTGTTGAACAACAAATATGAGGAATTATTTTGTTTTTGACATATCAATCTTGACTTTAGTCTTAAATGTGTGCTTATGTAAGAAATACATGGTTCTAAAATTTCACAACAATTCTTTTGAACTTATTTTTTGTTGAATTGTCTAGTTTAAGAAAATCAATTCCACTTTATATATAAAAAATGTTCTGTGCTCAATTCAACAGCACATACATTAAAATTGGAACAATACAGAGAAGATTAGCATGGTCCCTGTGCAAGTATGACACACAAATTGGAGAAGCGCTCCACATTTTTACAATAACAGATGCTGGAGGGGATGTGGCCAGAAGGGAACCCTACTTCATTCTTGGTGGGAGTGTAAACTTGTTCAACCACTTGGAAAGCAGTATGGAGGTTCCTTAAAAGATTCCACATAGAGCTCCCGTATGACCCAGCAATCCCACTTTTGGGCATTCACCTAAATAGTCAGCAAAAAGACCATATTAAAATTATCAATACTATTGTGTTTATTGCAGCAGTATTTCCCATAGCTAAGATATGGATCCAACCCCAATGTCCCTCAGTAGATGACTGGATCAAGAAAACATTGTGAGTTTGTGTGTGTGTGTGTGTGTGTGTGTGTGTGTGTGTGTGTGTATGGGAATTCTATCATCCATCAGAAAGAATGACATCGCCTAATTTGTTACAGAATGGAAAGACTTGGAAAAATTATATTAACTAAAATAATCCAAGTCCAAAGAAACATCAGTCACGTGGTATCCCTTATTGGCAATAATTAATATATGTTGTGGATAAGCAGAAAAGGTGAAAAGCTATGTGCATATGAATAGATAAGGTGATGTTAAGCTAAATGAACCCCAAGATAGGGACACAAGTGGGTTTTTTTTCTTGCTGTTGTTTCTAAAGTATTTATAATGTACGATGTGATTTTTTTTGTTTTTTATATGGTCCTCCCACACAGAAATAAACATTTTTTACAGTCAACCTTGAAAAGCCATTGATAAGCATTGATAGACCATTTCTGTAAGTGGTAGCAGAATATGATTAATGGCTTTGCAAGGATGCCAGATTGCCTCATTTTGAGACAATTAAAACAGGAATTTAGTCAGCTGTTTTTGTATCATTAGGACAAAAACCCATTGACGCTAGTCCAGGTGATCACTGAGGCCCAGAGAAGCTAATACATTGACTAGTAATCCTACACCTCTAAAAACAAAACAAACAAGTAAAAAACTCCAGTAAGCAAGGCCAGTCAAGGCTCCTATCACAGCCTACGTGAAGTCAGGCAAAAAACTGAAGCTGGGACTCATTTAGCTGATAACTAATACATTTTTTATGAGGCAGGCTGAAATTAAAGACTCCTGAGAGAAGATAGGAAAGACTGATCAGAGGGACTAAAATTGGTCACACAAAGATTGGAAAATAGAATTCCTTATAAAACAAATAAATAATAGAAAGCCTGTGTATGTAAGAACAACAGAGAAGACCAATTTCAGAAATGCACATTTTCTTAGAGGTCAGCTTAATGAATTATCAATGGAAATTTTTGAAATCTTAAATATTTGACCCATGTGGAAGAAGGACAATTGCTCAAGAGAAAGAAAAAGTCATCACTCTGTTAGGAGGTCCAATATCACATTAAGAAGTAATCAAGCACATATTTGTAATAAAAAGAGAAAGCAATTATTCGAAATGAGGGTTTCATTTGTTTTGATGTAAATGTTTTTGATTTAGGTGCTAGCGATTACCATACAATTGATCCAGTCCCACAGTTGAGTTGACATTAACTGCAGTATTTCCACATGAAGGAAAAGAGAAAATTTACAAATGTCAGATCAAATGAGTTGAGGATGAAGTGTTCTAATAGTAATATCTGAGGTTTAGACACAGGTGAAGAGGTGGATTTTCTTTTATAAAAATCCCCCATTTTTGCCTGGTGACTGTGGCTCACAGCTGTAATCCTAGCTACCCAGGAAGCTAAGATCTGAGGACTGCTGTTTAAAGCCAACTTGGGCAGGAAAGTCCCTGAGACTCATCTCCATTTAACCACCAGAAAACCAGAAGTGGCAATGTGGTTCAAAAGGTATAGCATTCACCTTGAGTTGAAGAGCTCAAGGACAGTGCCCATGCCCAGGCTTCAAGCCCCTCGAACAACAACAACACCACCACCACCAACAACAAAAAGTTTCCGTTTTCTTGGACTGCCTACAGCTTTTCCTAACATTCAACAAAGGAGACATTTTATCACCCACTACAAGTAAGTCCTTTTCTAGCTGTTGCAAATAGAAAGATTTTGTATCTTATGTGAAAAGGTTCATATTTGGGGAAACAAATACCAACAGTGGTAACTTTTTTCCAGTCCTTGAACTCTGGGTCTGGGCCCTGAACATACTTATACTGGTAGCTTTAATGGGAGCTTGTTTGTTATTTATTGGATTAGTGCCCATGAGAGGAATTACTGTGTCATAGGGAGATCTGTTTAGTCTTTTGCAGAAAGTCTGTACTGCACTTCAGAATGGTTGAACAAATTTAATTTCCCACCAACAGTGTAATAAAGTTCCCATTTGGCTATATTCACGTTAGCATTTGCTACTGTCAGTTTTCTTGATAATGGCAATTCAAACTGGAGGAAGAAACTCTCTCTTTTTTTAATTTTTATTTTTTTATTGTGAAAATACTGTACAGAGGGGTTACAATTACATGGGCAAGATAGTGAGTAAATTTATTATCAAGCATTGTAGCCTTTTCCTTTGTTTACCCTTCCCATCCCTTCCATCCTTCTTCCCCCCTCACCCAATCCTCCTCCCCGCCGACAAATTTTAAAGTTTGTTTTCGACATGACAACTTGTACTTCTCATTGTTGCAACAGGTCCACCTGTATCCTTAAACGACTTGTTTTTCCCCTTCACCTCCACAAATTATACCGAGATCAAATACAGTGAAAGAAGGGGTTATACTGTGGGGGAGGGACATACGAAACAACAAAGAAATAATCTTATAATTGCGTTAGAAACAAATGCAAGAAAGAAAAAAAAACATTTAAATACATATCTTAGGGTTCATTTTCCTAACATCACCTTATCTGACCTTTTCTGCTTGACTCATACATATACTAGATATTGCAAATAAGAGAAATCATGGGACCTATGTTTCTTTGGGCTTGGCTTACTTCACTTAATATAATTTTTTCCAAGTCTTTCCATTTCCTAACAAATGGGGCAATGTCATTCTTTCTGATGGAGGCATAGAATTCCATTGTGTATATATACCATATTTTCTTGATCCATTCATCTACTGAGGGGCATCTGGGTTGGTTCCATATCTTAGCTATGGTAAATAATGCTGCAATAAACATAGTTGTGCTGGTAGCTTTAGTGTGGTCTTGTTTGTAAACATTTGGGTAAATGCCCAAAAGTAGGACTGCTGGGTAATAGGGGAGCTTTATGTGAATTCTTTTGAGGAACCTCCACACTGCTTTCCAAAGTGGTTGAACAAGTTTACACTCCCACCAACAATGAAGTAAGGTTCCCTTCTGTCCACATCCTCTCCAGCATCTGTTGTTATTAGAGTTCTAGATTTTTGCCATTCTAACTAGGGAGAGGTAGTATCTCAATGTTGTTTTGATTTGTATTTCTTTTATGGTTAGGGCAACGGACAAGGGTCTCATATCTAAAATATACTTGGAACTCAAAAAATTAAATCCCCCAACAACAAATCCTCAAAGAAACAACTGCTAATGACTTAAAGAGAAACTTCTCTGAAGAAGAAAGAAGGATGGCCAATAGACACATGAAGAAATGCTCAACCTCCCTAGCCATAGAAGAATCTCTCTTGTAGATTTGTAGGTACCTTCTAACTACCATGAATGAATGAATATATGAAACCTATATTGCTCGAGTCTGCATTCCTTTCTCTTAGTATAATTTTTCCAAGGCTTTTATGTTCCTTAAGACTGGTGAACAGTCATCCTTTCTGATGGGTGAATAGAATTCCAGTGTGTGTGTGTGTGTGTGTGTGTGTGTGTGTGTGTGTGTGTGTGTAAGATGACTATAGGCCTATGAGTTCATTTCTAAGCCTTCTCTTTCAACTGTAATTTTGTAATTCAATAATACATTTGGATTGCTTTCTCTATTGCATTGAATAATATTGTAGGGATGTTTATGGGTATTGCATTGCCAATTGTTTGGGGGCAGTATTGCAGTTTTCACAATGTTAATTCTTCCAACCAGGAGCATTGAAAGACTTTCCATTTCCTTGAATCTCCTTCAATTTCGCTTTTAGGCTTTTAAAGTTTTCACAATAGAAGTCTTTCACATTTTTGTTAAATTAATTAATTCCTAGTTTTATTGTTGTTTTGTTTTGCTTAGATTTGATTTGCTTTTGAGGCTAATACATATGAGGTTGTTTTTTGGATTTCAGCCTGGATCTTTCCATTGTTGGTAACACAGGAAAACTACTGATTCTTGTAGGTTTTATACCCTGCTACATTGCTGAAGATCAGCATCACTTTTACTAACTTTGGGGGGGGAGAAGCTATAGGGTCCTTTATATAAAGTATCATTTCTTCTGTGAAAGGGGATAGTTTTATTTCTTTTATATTTGGATTCCTTTTATATTTTTCTCTTGCCTATTGTCCTTGCTAGAAAGTCCACTACTATATTGAAGAGTAGTAGAGAGAGTGGACATCCTTTTCTCATTCATGATTTTAATGTCTTCATGCCTCCATCGTTAGGTACATGCTTATTTTCTCTTTGTCCTATACATGCTCTGTATTATATGGAGGAAAGTTCCATGCGTTCCTATCAATCATAAAGGGGTATTGGAGTTTGTTAAAATCTATTTCTACAACCATATAAACAATTATATGGTTCTTGTCCCTGCTTCTTCTGATGGTGTGTGCTATGTTTATTGACAATTATATTGAATCCAGCCATATCCTAGGATGAATACTGTTTGATCACAGCATGTTTTTTTTTGTTAATTGTTGAAGTTGGTTGGTGAGTATTGTATTGAGAAGTTATGCATCAATGCTTATCAAAAGCTGGGTTCATAGTTCTCTTTCCTTGATGAGTCCCTAGATGATTTGGGGAAGAGTCTAATTCTAGCTTCATAGATTGTGTTTGATAATTCCATTTCCCTTTCTATTCCATTGAAGTGTTAGAGCTGAGTATTGTAAGTTCTTTGCAGGCCTTAATTTCACGGTAAATCTATTGAGTCCTAGATTTTTCTGTTATGGGAAATTGTTTATTGACATTTCATTTTCATTACTTCTTATGTATCACTTCTTGGTTCAGTTCGAGTATAGGAAAGCATCAATTACTCCAGGATTCTCCAGGTGATTGGTATATGGTTTTCAAAGTACTCTCATGACATTCACAATATTGCTAATTTATGTTATGATGTCTCATTTTTTCTCTAATTTTATCTATTTGGGTGAATTCTCTTAGGAGCTCTTAGGAGCTGTGCCTTATCTACTCTTAATATATTTACCTAGTTCTCATCTTATATAACCAGTTCCTGTTCTTCTTGATCTTCTCTCTGTAGGATATATTTGATTAACTTCTATCCTGCTGATGTGTTGGAGAGTTTGGCTTGGGACCATATTCACTGTTGATAGTTGTTTGCCTTTAATGTTTGTTATATATCATGCCAGGCTCTTCTTTTTATCATATCAACTAAGAAATCTGTGTTTATTCTGACTGTATATATTTTATAAATAATCAATCTTTTCTCTATGACAGCTTTAAGAATCGTTTCCTTGATCATTAATGATCCTCTAATGGATTATGATGTGGTGGTGGGTTGTTCTCTTCTAAAATTCTGTTTGGTGTTCTAAAGCCTTCTCTTTTCTGAATGTGCCTATCTCTTTGGATGTTTGGAATGTTCTCTGCTAGAATTCTGTAATATGTTTCTCATCCATTTAGTTTCCTGCTCTTCTCCTTCTTGAGACCAATCTCCCCCAAATTTGATCTTCTAACTGAGTCATGAAGTTCTGGCAAGATCATTTCTTATTTCTTGGATTTGTTCTAAATGATTATTTCCTCTTTCCTATTGGACCTACTTGGTCTTTTACCCCTGAGATTATCTTCTTTGTCATCTATTTGCTGTGAAGACTTTATACTTTGTTTTTGATTTCCCTGTTTTATAATTGGTCATTTTTAGGGCTTCTATCTCTTTATAACGCTTTGTTTTAGGCCTTGTATGGACTTTCTTTACTTATTTTCTTTGGGTGAGGGGGTTGGTAGGGTTGTTTATTTAGCTGTATCTTCTCTCATATCTTTTAATTAGGCATCTATTTTTTCCTTGGACTCCCTTGCCTTTTCAGAATTTATTTTTCTATTTGTAGTCTCCATGAATTATTTTGCTAATCTTTGGTTGTTCGCATCTTGTTCAATAAATTTCCTTGTAGAGGTTTTGTATCTTTTCATTAATCACATTTTCAGCAGTAATTGTAATGTATTTTGAAAACTATCTTCTAGGTACCTAATTATCTGTTCTAATGCCTGCTTATTTACTGTGTGAATTATACTACCTTGACATCACTTTTCTTGTATTTTTCTGATTTCCCGTGTTCACTTGGAGGATTTCTTTTGGGGGCTCTATAATCTTAATAGGTGACTCTTTATGTTCTTGGTTGATTTGCCATATGTTGTTTGGATCTTCTGTTGTGATTTGTTTTTGTGGAATTAGGTTTTTGTCTAGACCATTAAGTGTAGGAGTAGAAATCAATTGTGGTGAGATGTTGTGATGTTAATACTTGTGGTTCCAGTGACAGTTCGGGCTGCCCAATGGTATCTCTAATTGTCTCTGAGTATGGATGTGGCTGGCTCCGATGTACACTTCTGTTCCTGCTTTTTTTCCCATGTGGACCTTTTATTTCCACACTGCAGCTGTGCTTTTAAATATGTTGGCCAACACAGTCACAGCAGTCACGTGCCTGGCTGGGCACCTTTGCATATATTTCTGTTTTCTTGTGAAGACAGTATAAAATCTTCTTTTGAATTGTATATCTATATATAGTTATTACTGACTGGATGTGACTTTTTAGAAGTGGAGTACCTGCTAGGACTCTAATTCTCTGTTTCATTAGAGAGAGCTAGGGGAATTTTCTGTTGTTATTTTGCCATTGTTTTTCCTATTCCTCAGATATATTTTATATATTGTTGATTTTTTTCACATAATTTAGGATTTGTGGTGGTTGTATCAGGTTATTTTTGTTTTTTGTTTGTGTTAGTTTGAAATAGTGATTTCAGGCTTGTATGAAGAGACATTAATAATATGAAATGTATGTTATTACATTGAAAGAAAGAGGAGACATTTTAACCTATTTGCTACAAGTAAATTAATATTAAGCAAAGTTAATTAAAATAATTACTTACTCTTCAGAAGATGAGCATAGTACTCTTGAATATCTTGGAGAAAAAGACTTTAGACTCATTACAACTGAAGACTTACATTGAAATTACTGGCTAAACTTTCTTCTTCAGAAAGGCAAAAGTTCCATTTCTTTCATATTAGTATTATAAAATCATAATATCTGCATGTTGAATTGTTTTCCTCTGCTATTTTCAATTCCATTCCTCATCCATCAGGTATCTAGTGCTTTGAATGACCCATTCCTTAAAGTACCTATATTGCTTATATTGTGATGTAAATCTCAGTAATATGTGAATTTATTCCTGATTCTCATCTGGAGCTACATTCATATGAAATTTATACAGTTTCAACCAAGAAACATGACTATTTCAAAGTTTTCTGTTTTAATCAATAAACCCATTTTCTTTAGAAATATGTTCTCATCTTTTATATTGCTCCAGCATACATCATGTATTATTAGTACTTTTACTGAAATAAATATAAACTATGGAACATGAAGACAACCGCCTCCCCCTTATCACTTTAAAGTAAATCCTTGGGGACTATTTTATATATAAAAGTAAAAAAGTGCAATGCACCTGTTTATACATTAATAATCTAATGGTTAAGTCAATTAGACACAAGAACTACCATACCATATCAAGTCTCAATTTACTTAAAGGCACCAAAACATTAGTGTACATGAATATCAGTTTTAGAAAATGACTAGTCACAACAAAGTTTATATTATGTTTCAAATTTAAAAAATGAAAATTGAACCCAGATTTGTTGTCAATATCTTGTTTTCAGTAATACATTTATTCAGCAAACAGAGAAACCAAAAATAAGGGTACCTCACATAGACGAAAGATGTAGAAGCAGACTGTTTTTCCTTAAGATGATAAGCACATGCAAACTATGTGATTTATTCAAAGATACTATAAAAATTCATAAGAGGATTTGTGATCAGAAGTGATGGGTAAACAAATAGCTGGTAAACTGTATATGTAAATTGAGCTTTCAATATAGGATAAGTTTACACTAAGTGATCCAACAGACGATGATTTTATATCTCTAACAAACATCCAGTATTCTACATTTTCCCACTTACTCCTGTCCTCATACCTCAGTTCCTGATCAATAGTATTCTACTTTCACGATGTCAATTCCTATTAATATAACAAAATGGTGTTTTTTTTTTTTTGTTTCTAGATCCAATAAATTTTAGTATGTCGAAATAATAGTATGAATTCATGGAGTTTGACTTGAATGTCAAGTTTGAGGATACTCTATTCAGGGTATTATTAATTGGCATGAAGGAGCCAGGTACATACTATGAATACATAAACACAGTATACTATGAGCAGGGGACTTGATTTCAGAGAAAGATGTAGGTCCAGGCAAGTTCCTGAAAAAAAGAAAAACCAACGGAGCAAACATCAATCAACTATCATTACCAAGGAATTGAACTGATCTCTTATGTGTCTGGGTGGCAGCTGTGTGTGTGTGTGTGTGTGTGTGTGTGTGTGTGTGTATGTGTATGTGTGTGTGTGTGTGTGTGTGTGTCTGTGTCTGTGTCTCTGTGTCTGTATGTTTGTGTCTGTGTCTGTGTGAGTGTTTGTAGAGAGAGAGAATTTAAGTGTGACTTCCATATTTACAGCCCATAGAGCATTGCTTGTTAGGGAGAAGTTACTCATATCAGAGTTCTGATACTACTGTCATCATTTTTTACTGTGAAAAACACTTGCTTAATCCTACTTAAAAAGAGAAAAGTAAACTAACATCTTACATGATTGTTTTGACAATTAATTGGTTTATTGAAGGCCAAAGGGAGGAATTGGAGAGTAATATAATCTTTTTCCTCTCTCCTGAATATTACCCAGCAATAGCAGTGATTTCAGGAGTCTCCTGCTATGTACTCACAGATGAATTACTAATATGCTTAATATTATGAAACATATGATAGAGAAATAGATCAGCCAGCAAACACAAAGAACTAGTGATGAGACAAAACTTTTGAGCAGGGTTGCCACATCTTTTAGGAATGTAATTCCTTCATATGAACTTCAAATTTTGTGGATTTCCCTTTGTGATTAAAAGTTTAGAAAGTGCTGTAAAAAGAGAGCTCCTGTTAAGCCAAGTAGAAATTGCTCATGATCTCATCCTCTCGTTACAAATTTCCATTTCATAAAGACTCTCTTTTAGAGTGCTTTCATTTAATATATTTCAACACCTCACCCTTCCCAGTGGGAGATAGGAAGAAAGATAATTTTGTTTGAATATTATCTTATGTAAGTTAGAGTGCATGGGCATGATTTGTATCAAGTTAGTATTAAGTATAAATAGGAATCATGTCACAACAAAAATATAATTAAAATCACATAACAAGATTAGAAGTCATAGCATTTTGTTCATGAAAACATACATTAGATTAGTTGCAGAATTTCTATTTTGAGATAAACTTTATATGAAAGCATAATGCACTTTAACTAAGGGTTGAAACATTTTATTAAAAAATATATTTCTTAGAGATACTTTTGCTGCATAATTTTAAGAAGAAAATGGTCCCAAATTAATCATTTTTCTTAGTATGTTCCTGTTTCCATATGATTGAACTCCAAATTAGAAATCCAGATATATGATTTAATTGAATTTAACAACAAGTATTATTGAGTATAAGGACCCTCTACTCTCGATATACTTCACACTATGATCATTAAATATGGAGAGTTTGAAATAATTAGTCTCTGTGTGAATTATGTTAATATTATTTACAATATGAGTGAAATGTTTAAAAAGTAGTATTTATTTTAGTTTAATTGCTCTGAAGAGAAAATGAATGATATTATCAAAGGCTAAAAAGGATTAGATTTAATATTTAGAATTCAGGAAATGTTTTTGATCATACTGCTTACTGGAGCCTTCACAACAACCAGAGATAATTTATATTAATGAAACAAAAATCCCACCTGTTAGACATTTGTGAATAGAAAAACCATGTAATTCTGAATATGTAGATCTACATAACAAACATAGAAAATTTAGCGTATAAATACCTGAATATACTCATAGATCTAATTGCAGAGAAAGTACTTGTTCTGAAAGGAGATAAAATTGCATTTATTTTGAAAATGTAGACCTAAATATTCATTTGAATAAAAGATAATGTTTCAAACATCAGTCATTCAAGAAATAAGATGTACAGTTACTTGTTTTTCATGCCAAATATGATCTCTAAACTTAGTAGAAATATTAGATTTGTAAACCGAAAGCAGTGCTTTGTAGGGAAATAGACATTTAGTTTCTTAAAAGTCATGACTATTTTTTCACAAATAATTGCTAAGTAACTTATTTACATTTTTATCATGGAATCTTATTTGATATATTTTTATTGATTAAATTAAATAATTGGCCAATAATAAAATAAATTATGCATGAACATAGTTTATCTAACATAAGCATTTTATTCACAAGACATATTATGGCTCTCTTAAAGAACACTAGAAGGCAGTATATTATTTACGTATTAATTTTTAGTTATTTTGTTAATGGTTAGTAATTGTTAGAAGTGGCAGTTTCATTATGCTCTTTCCAAAATATATTTAAAGCATTTGATTGTACTCCCTGTATTTCCTTTTCATTACTCCTTCCTCCAAAATCTTCTGTTTTTCACATCAAATTACATCTTTTTATATGCACATATAAGCTAATTTGGAAGATTTAAGGTGACCTGCAACTTAATTCAAGATGTACAGTGGATTAACGATGAATAAAAACTTCAATAGTTTTGTTAATTTCTGAATTACTTTATAATATATATATACATAAATATATATACATATATATATGTATATATATATGTATATTATGGTTAGGTTTAGGATCCCAGACAGAATTAGAATTAGGGTTAGAGAAAAGAAAATTTAGGTTCAACACAAGATGACCTATTGCAACAATGATACTCACAGCACACTATATTGAAAATGAAATTTACACCATGGGGAGGGTGGAGTTAGAGAGATGGGTGAGGGAAGGGATGGTGGGAGAATAACAAAGAACAGGGCAACAATGTTCAACAAGAAATGAACTCATTACCTTACACATGTAACTGTAATCTCTCTGTAAGCCTCTTTACAATAAAATAAAATTTTAAAAAATAATGTAAAACAACACCTGACAGGAAATAGAGAAACTCTTTAAAATTTTTAGTTTCAAAGTGCAAGTAAAATTTAGGCCTACATGCTTAGCAAGAGTTAGGATAAATGTGAAATAGTGGCTTGCTATTAACCTTATGATTCAATTATCTGTAGGTTTAGGATTAGGCAAGGTGTTCCAGTTAGAGCTGGGAGTAGGATGAGAAAAATATGTAAGATACTGTGTAAAATTTCAACATATTTTAAGAAGAATAAATGTCATCAAGGTTAGAATGAATGAAAACCAATGTCTATGTTACTTTAAACATTCAGATATGATTTGGTTTTAATTGTGAGATGCTATTTTAGTTCTTGTTAGGATTAGGGAAGGATACACTTTAAGGTAAAATTTAGTTTTCCACGAAGAAGTAGAAGCAAAAAAATGACTAATTGAATAGAATCCAGACAATTTTCCTTACATTAACCATTTGGTGTTAATTCAGATTGTGATTAGGATTAGGTTTCTGGTTAAAGGGGGTTGACGAAAGAGTAAAGAAATTGGTTAAACTGGTGGCTTGTGTCTATTATCCTAGCAACTCAGGAAGCTGATTTCTAAGGATTGCAGTTCAAAGCCAGCCCAGGCAGGAAAGTCTGTGAGAATTTTATCTCCAATTAACCACCAGAAAAAATGAAAGTGGTGCTGAGGCTCAAGTGGCAAAGTGCACAACTCGAGCTAAAGAACTAAAGGATCATGCCCATGCCTAGTTCTCAGGGATCCTGCCCAGGCACAGAGACGAAATCCCACGACCATCAAAAAGAAAAAAAGGAATGGTTTAAATGTTAAGTAAATCTGAACTTATTTTAAGTTCTAGGAATTCAGGAAAAGCAGGGATAATGGAAGTACAGTGTATTTCATAATATCAAGATTTGAGATCAATCGGTATAATGATTCCTGTTATGGAACAAGATAGATTCAGAGTTAAGAGTGAGAAAATCTGTAGGGTTTAGGAAAACCTGCAATTTATTTGAAGAATTACAAGTGGAATTTCAGCGAGGATGACACAGCAAGCATTTTACATAAATTTTAGAATTGGGATACTATTAATGTCAAGGTTATCATTAAGATCCTAGACATGGTTAGGGTTAGAGTGTAGGAGAAAAAAATGATGCTCAAATTGTAGGTAAATTTTAGAATAAGCATGGTAAGAATTAGAATGAATGTGAACTAGAGTATTGCTATTAATATTAGAATCAACTTACAATTAGGTGTATGGTTCTTCTCAATGTTCCAGTTAAGAAAGATAAAGTTTAGGGTTAGAAAATGACTAAGATATTGGGAAAAAAATTGAAGCTTATGTTTAGAAGGCTTATTTGAATGAAGTTAGGATGAGTGAAAACTAGTTTACTTGTGTTAATGTTAGTATTGACATATAATTTTACTAACATTAGGGTCAGTATTTTGTTCTGATTATGATTAGTGTTATGAATAGGAAAGACTTTACTATAAAATTTAGTTTCCAAGCCCGGCACCAGTGGCTCTCGCCTGTAAGAGGCTGAGATCTGAGGATCAAAGTTCAAAGCCAGCCCTGGCAAGGAAAATCCATGAGATTCTTATCTTCAATAAACCACTAGAAAACCGGAAGTGGCGCTGTGACTCAAGTGGTAGAGCACTTGCCTTGAGCTGAAGAGCTGAAGGATAGCAACAAAGCCCAGAGTACAAGCCCCATGACCGACCAAAAAAAAGAAAATTCAGTTTTCACTAACAAGTAGAAGCAAAAATGTGGGACTGATTAGTAACTAGAGCATTATCATTATATTTATTTCTCAGTGATCATTCTTGTAATGATTAATGAGAGTTTTCCAGCCAAGTTTAGGTTGAGAATTAGCATTAAATAATGGACAAGATGGTAAGTAAATCTGAAACTGTTTTAGGGAACAGAAGTTTTGGAAAAGGTAGAATCAATGGAAACTACAGTGTCTTTCCTGATAAGAAAATGTGAGGAAAAGTAATATAATGGATCATGTTAGGGAACAAGATCGCTTCAGCAGTAGAGTCAGGAAACTTTTGGGAATAAGGGCAAACTGAAACTCATTTCCAGAGGGCAAACTGGAGTATTCATTAGAATGAATAAAAACTAGAGTCTTTTTCTTAAACATTAGGGTGAAAGTTAGGTTGCAGTTCCAGCTGGGGTTAGTGTTAGTATTAGGGAAATGGAAAATTTAGGGTCCAACTGAAAGTAAATCTTCGAATAATACATCAAGTTAGAATTTGGATGAATGTGAAATAGGAAACTGCTAATAATGTTAGGATTAGGGTATGATTAGTGTGAGGTTATCCTGAATGTTCCAGTTAGGGTTCGGGTTAGAAAAATGGCAAGATATTGAGTAAAACTATGAATTACTTTAAGAAAGATGAGCTGAATCAAAGATAGGATGAATAAAAACTTACGTATTTGTGTGGCTTTTAGAATCCAAAGGCAATTGGTTCTAGAGTTAGGGTTACTTTTCTAATTTATGAACTAATGAAGTAAAAGCACAATTATTTCTTATAAACCAGGACAGTCACGATTTTGGGGAACAAACTCAAATTTCTACATGAAAATATGTCTTAAAATATTTTTCAACCAGGATTAAATAATAGTGAACAAGATGTCATTTGTTAAAATTAGGTAAGTTAATAATACAACTTTCAAAAATATCCAAACACATAGGCTAAAAACTCAGACATGTTATTGGGAAAAGAGCTATTTTTACTTCCTCTAGCAGGGAAATTCTGTGTGTGTGTGTGTGTGTGTGTGTGTGTGTGTGTGTGTGTGTGTGTGTGTGTGTGTGTGTGCACCTACCACAGGTCTTCAACTCAGGCCTGGCTCCTGTCATCAGCTTATTCTGTGCAAGGAAGGCACTAAACCACGTAGCCACAGGTCTTCTTATGGCTTTTTAGTAGTTAATTTGAGATACATATCTTATGGATTTTCCTGTCTGGACTTAATCTTCTGATCCCCAGCAATCCTTGCGTTAGTGTTACTGTGGTGCTACCACAAAGTGACAGCTCACTAAACTGGGAGCAATATAGAAGTACTTGTGCAAGATACAAAGTAACCAGTTCATTAATTTGGTAGCAACAGAGGATCACATTAGATTGCCTTCAAACACATTGTTTCTGATGAGTTTATTTGAAGCCCAAAGCATAATCAAACCTATTAGCCTCACTGTATGAAGTAGCACATATTTATGGTGTAAAATATGTACAATGAATTAAATTCTGAAACAAAAGTCTTTGCTGGGTTTGCTTTTTAAAAGAAAATCAGAAATAGAGTGTCATTGAAGTGAAGTCCAGACTGGAGGAATGTAGCGAACAGCAGAGCATCTGCTTAGTGTGAGTCCAACCCACAGGACCATAAAGAAGAAGTAGAAGAAAGTCAAAGTGTAGGAGAAAGAGGAAAGGAAAGGAGGAGGAAGGGATAATAGCAGAGGAAGTGCATAGCAGGAGAGAGAAGAGGAGGGAACAGGGAAAATGTAGAGGGGAGGAGAGAAGGAAGAAGGAAACAGGACCCTGGGGAAGAGCCGCAAGAGGGGAGACAGGAGGAGGAAAATAAATGCAATATAACAACAAGAATTGTTGGAAAACATTTTGCATAAATCATCTGCATGTGCCCTGGCAGGATTATTTTCTAATCAGAGAGAGAGCTAGCAGATTGACAATATGCGTGATACCTATTGCTTGGTCATTGTATTCTCTTTCTTCAGAGAGTTCAGAAGAAATCCTGAGTTTGGTGTTTTATAGATAAACTTCAGGATTTCTTTTTCATGAATCTAACATGAGAAAGAACTAAATGTAACTTCCCTTAATTAAAAAAAAGAGTAGAAGCTATTTTTATTTGTATTACTGTGCATGAAGAAATCCTGGAGATTTCTGGTTAACACAGAGGCCCTCATGCAAAAATATAGGACAAGAGGAAAGTAAAACTGTTTTTAAAGTATAATAGGTTATCATTGATGAAAAGTTTTTTTTGCCAGTTGTTCAGTACTGCAGCAAAGCTGTGCCCTAGAGCCCTTTCCAAATCACCACGTTAACCACCATTTCTGTAGTCCCTGTGGGTGTGAGTGCCTCCTCAGGTCACCCATTGAGAAGTGGGGCCCCCTCCCTTGTGGTGGATGTGCAGTGAGGAGATGTGTGTGCATGCTCCCCAGCATTGCCAGATGAGCATTGCTCACCCTACCGACCTCTCATCCCAGTCTCAATTGCTCCATTTCACCCAGGAGCTGGAATCCATGGAGCTAGAATTGAGTCCACTGCTTCCCTCTCCTCCTCCAGCTCTGCTGGTACTGGTCTGCAGTGGTGCTGGGTGCAAGTGCACTCCCATAGAGACGCCGTTCTAGGGTCACTGCCTGCCCCCATGGGTGTGGGGTTGGGGGGACACCATGTTTCTACAGAGCACAGCCCATGGGAGAAGGAAGGCTAGGCATGTAGTCCGCCCCCTTGGGGGCAGGCAGCCCAGCCTTGGTTCACCTCATCAGTCTTTAAGGTGGTCTGGGGACTGGAGCCATGTGCTGTCCCCTCTGCCAGAGGGCTTGTGACAGCTGCAGAAGCTCAGCAACCTGGAGCCCCTTCAGCATCCCCGTGGACCTCCATTTTCTTATCTCTGTGGACTCAGGTACAGGGCCATCCGTGCATATGCCCATCAGTGCCAGAGGAGCCTGGACTTGCACTGCACCAGCTTCTGCACCAGGAGCCCGAAGCCCCTTTGGCTTTGCTTTGTAGCCTCCTCTCTCATCCTTCTGGTTGACATGGGCACAGCTCTGGGTGCCATTCTGGGGATGCTCCGTTTGGAGACAATGGGCACACTTCCTACCCATGTTGGGCTCCAAATCAGGGCAATGGGTCTGGCCTTGTCGGTGTAGGCTGCACAGATTGAAGGTAGGGCTTGGGTTCTGCCCTGCCTACCCTCCTGGCTTTGGCACCTGAGGCTGGGTTGATTGGTTTGGTCACTGATGGAGCTTTGTTGTCTGCAGCCCACCACAACAAGTGCTGCCCCTTTTGCAGCAGCAATGTCCTGTCCTCGACCCCCTCAGGGTCACCACACAGACCTCTGATTGTTCTACATGGACTGGGTGTGGGTGTCACCCCAAGACTCCCATTATGATGTGCCAGTCCCCTTCATGGTACTGGAAACAAGAGGTGCCATGTATAATTTCTACTTCCTAACATTTTCCTTCTCTGAGATAAACAGAACTGGGAGATATAAATAAGTTTTATTAAAAAAATATATAACTTATATCACTTCAACCTGTTAAACCACTGTAATATTTTTATCCAGTAGGAATTCTTTTTGTAATTACTTATTTTACTTTTGAGTGTAACTAATGTAATATATTTTGTGTGTAATTTACTATTCTAGTATAACTTCATTTGCACTGCTTACATACTTTTTTTAATTCTGAGATTTAATCATGTGTTTTTTGGATAAGAGTTTTGTTGTACTTTTATTTCAGATTGCCATAATGGCCTTGTAAATACAAACAATAAAATCCATTCTTGCTATTATCAAATCCAATGATTTTGGAGACTACAGACTCTAGAATATAGCATTATATATCATACATTAATGTGTATCACTTTGTTTAAAACTGCTCCATAATATAATTAGTAATTTAGGTTGAAGCCACTTCATCTTGCATGCTGGTCCCTCTGGTGAAGTAGGACCCTAGTGTCAGCTTACACAACTTCGGCCCTTGTGGGCACCTCTCCTGGGACTGTGGGAGAAGATCAGGATGTAACTACTGTTGGGCTAGGGCAGCTACCCGGCAGCGACTGCATGAATGACACAGTGCCACTGACTCACATGTAGCACCCATGTGCCCCTTGGGCCTGGGCCCTGAGAATCCGCCCCTGGGAGCAAACACACACCGTGGGGCGGTGACTGCCCACCTAGGAAAGAGTGAAGACCAAACAGAAGCCACATTACAGATCGGCTTGTACAGTATTTATTCTCCATAGAGCAGGGGACAATTCTGCTCCGCTGTGGGGAGAAAACAAGAAAGACAGGCCCAGGCAGACTGAAGCTAACTTTTGTACTCAGGCTGACAAGGAAATTTTCCTCCATGCACTCTCCAGCAGGAAGCCCTTCCATGCTCCTTGTCCATGTAGTAGATGTCAGGGTCACTCACGTCTAGTACACCTGGCTGCTCTTTTGGGTTTGTTTGTTAATTAATACAGAGTTATTAATATATATTAATATATAGAGTTATATTCTGGGTTTTTGTAAAATGTCCTGTATCTAACCATTTGCCATGTTTGGTTTTTGTATTTTTTCTTGTAAATGCATTGTGAAATTTGTGTTTTAGGAGTTGAGATTCAAGAGAAGTTGAAGAGGAGTAGAGAGAGCAGACATTTTTATCTCATTCCTGAATTTATAAGAAATGGCTTTACCTTTTCACCAGGAAGTATAATGCTGGCTGCAGGTTTGTCAATCCTCAGCAGAAAGAACAGCACTGGAGCAATATCAGTTCCAAATTTAAAACACTACTAAAAAGCCATAGTAATAAGAACAGCTTGGTACTGGCACAAGAACAGACCTGAGGACCAATGGAATAGGATTGAAGACTCAGAAATGAACCCACTGATTTATAGCTAGCTAATTTTTGACAAGGGAGCTAAAAAAACCTAGAATGGAAGAAAGACAGCCTTTTGAGTAAATAGTGTTGGCAAAATTGGTTAAACACCTGTAGACAACTAAAGCTAGATCCATATATATCATCCAACAAAAGAATCAACTCCAATTGGATCAGAGACCTCAAGATAAAAGCAGACACCGTGAAAACATTACATGAAGGAATAGGAGAAACTCTAGGGCTCTTTTGCACAGGCCAAAATATTATTAATAGAGAACCAGAAACAACAGAAATCAAAGAAAGGTTGGACAAATGGGATTGCATGAAACAGCAGAGCTTCTGCAAGGCAAAGTTCATAGCTCGCAAGATCAATAGAAAGCCCACTTACAGGGAGAAGAGCTTCATGAGTCATAAAACAGACAAGTCTTATATCTAAAATATACTTAGGACTCAAAAACTTAAATCCCCAACAACAAATCATCAAAGGAAAAACTGCCCAAAAACTACACGTGCTAAAGGCTTAAAAAGAAACTTCTTTGAAGAGGAAATAAAAATGTCCATTAGACACATGAAGAAATGCTCAACTTTTCTAGTCACAAAAGAAATGCAAATCAAAACTGAGATTGCACCTCACTCCAGTTAGAATAGCTATAATCAAGAAATGTCATAATGACAGATGCTGGAGGGGATGTGGCTAAAAGGAAACCCTACTCCATTGTTGGTGTGAGTGTAAACTTGTTTAACCACTTTGGAAAGCAGTGTGGAAGTTCTTCAAAAGACTCCACGTAGAGCTCACCCATAACACAGCAATTCCACTTCTGGGCATTTACCCAAATGATCACAAACAAGGTCATACCAAAGCTACCAGCACAACCATATTTATTGCTGTATTATTCACCATAGCTATGATATGGAACCAACTCCCATGCCCTTAAGTATATGAATGGATCAAGGAAATGTGGTATACACACACACACACACACACAAACACACACCCGTAATGGAATTCTATGCCTCCATCAGAAAGAATGACATTGTCCAGTTTGTTAGGAAATGGTAAGACTTGGTAAAAATTATATTAAGTGAAGTAAGCCAGACCCTAAGAAACATAGGTCCCACGGTTTACCTTGTTTTTCCCATGATTGCAAGGACTAGTACATGTCTAGAACAAGCAGAGAAGATCAAAGGCTAGATACATATGACCATATACGAGGTGTTAGGCGAAATGTACCCCAAGTCAAAGAACAAGTGGTTTTTAATTTCTTGCTTTTGTTTTTAATATACTAATAATGAACTATGTGATTCTTTTGTAGGTTCATCCCCCCACATATAATCCCTGTTTTCACTGTATTTGTTTCCAGTGTTCTGCATTTTATATACATTTTTTGTAATTGGAGAGTAGAAGGGATATAACAGAATGCTTAAATGGGGATGCAGGGTGACCCAATGTGACGATGAGATGTACAGGACACTATGTGGAACATGAATTTACAATGTCAGGATAGGGTGGAGGAGGGAGGAGTTGGACATGTGGGGAGGGAAAAAATGGTAGGGGAAAAACAAAGGAGGAGGGAACAATGTTCGATAGGAAATGTACTCATTACCTAGTCATGTAACTGTAAGCCCTCTGTACAGTATTTTTACAATAAAAATATATTTAAAAATCTCTGCCTGGTGTAGATTTCCAGTGCTGCCCTCGGCATTGCATTTTGCCTTTTCTGGCTGCGTTTATGTCCACATGCCCAGTGGATCAGTAGTCTTCAAGGAATCTTGGTCCTGAAGTGGGACTTGGATTGTCCAGTGGTGTTTGGAACCAGACCAAGGACAAATCAAAACCACTTCCATGGCATGGCTTCTTCATTCCTCATGCAACTAGGATTGCAAGCAGAATTTCTCTGAATTTGACTCCAGAAAACAATCACTGAACCAAAAGGCAAAGCCACAAAACACCTCTCTCCTCCCCCCATTCCTTCCTTTCTCCCTCCTTGGGAAAGTAGAAAATAATTTTGCAGGTTTTGGCAAACACACAAATTGCCCACCACCTGCCCTGGTAAACTAGATTACAAGTCACTAAGTCATGTAAACGGATAATGCCACATTCATTATTCTGGACAACATCCTCAGGTTGTTTGATGCTTTAATTTTTTATTATTGTTGTTGTTGTTGGAAGGGGGCCTGAACTCTGGGTCTGGGCTATGTCCTTGAGCTGTTCAGCTCAAGGCTAGAGCACTACCACTTGAGCCACAGCGCCACTTCCACATTTTTCTGCTTATGTGGTGCTGAGGAATTGAACCCAGGACCTCATGCATACAAGACAATCACTCTACCACTGAGTCCCCTTCCCAGCCCTAATGCTTTAATTCTTTAAATTTTTTTTGTCAGTCATAGGGCTTGAACTCAGGGCCTGGGTATTAACATATCCCTTAGTTCTTGAGCTCAAGGGGAGCCCTATACCAATTGAGCCACAGTGCCACTTCCTGTTTAGAAATAAATGTCTCACAGACTTTTCTGCCAGGGTTTGCTTTGAACGGTGAATTTTTAAATTATATTTCTTCAAGTTGTTTATTGGTGCATTACAGTTTTCCTAAAATTTAAAGTTTGCTGTAAACCTTTGTCTTCAAGTAATCCAACAACATTAAATATTACATTTAGAAGCTATCCTCTAGTACATCCATTTTGAAATTATTATGTTAAGATGAAATCTTTATTCTTTGTAGAAACAACCCATTAAAGTCCAAATGGGAAATATGATAATTTCAGCAGCCTTGAGTCTTCTTCCTCTTTTTTTTTCTCCAGTATCTTTTCTTGTTTTGGAACAAGTGTCATGGACTGTCCAACCAGTCAAAATGAAGCTCATTCCATTAATTTAATAGAAAAAGAATCCAGGATGCCTGCATCTCAAGGCTACTTTGAGTAAAATGTTAATCTGATAATTCACGCCAGTGAATTTTCAAAATCATTTTGATAATTTTTTTTTACACCACTCATTAAAGAAGTTCCAAAAAGCAAGAATCAAGAATCATGTTCTGCTTTCTAAAGTTTAAAAAGCTAGTAATTCAACAAAATGCATTCTATTCTTCCAAGATTCCATGGTGAAGAATTTCTCTTTTATCATAGCCCTTACCACTGATCCCTTCCCTTCAAACTTGTAGCTTTATTCAGTTTTCTTGTTCCAGCCTTCATTTTGTTACTAGCCTCAGTAATCTCCTTATAGTATTTGACAATGAAATTCCATTTGTTGTGAGAGCTCAATTCATATTGCCAAAGGCAGATTTATGAGCATATCATAGAGCATAAAATATTGAATATCATTAATCTGATCATTTGCAAATATTCCATAAATCAATATAAGTACCACATAAATGTGCATCTTCATATGCTTTTTAAAATGGAAAGGAGTTACATATCTATATCATAAAATAATTCAGCTCACTAGTAGAAGAGACTAAGCTAAACCTTTTTTATCATCCCCAATATTCTTTGTAAAATTTTCTTTTCTCATTAACTATCACCTTAGGGCCTGCTTTTCCTAGCAACAAGATATAAGTTGATGTCTTTGGATTTTAGTCACCTCTTAGTAACTTTCCTTCCACCACCAGTTATTCCCTCCTGTAAAATACCTGAGGAATAACTTGTCATATTGTGCCTGCAAGAGGTTTACCCAAGTCGACTGTCTGTGCCCACTCTTGCTTTACTTTGGGAATGGAGTGGCAGAGACAGGGGTGTCAGGTATCAGGGCGCTGGATTCATGGTGTTAAGAATTGTGGGAAGGAGAAAAGAGTAGCAGAGAGTAGGATACTAGGGAAAGGGTAATTGTGATTATAATTGCTGAGTTGCAGTGGCAGAAATTGGGTAGCAGCAACAGCTTTGCAGGGGTTGGCGTAGCAAATACAGGCATCCAGAACAGATTATCAGGGACAAAGAATCATAGACAAAATGAAAGATAAAAGTTGTGAGGGATTGTGGGGAACAACAGGGTAACAAGGTCATGCTTGTGCAAACTGGGTACCCAGTAATAGGGTAGAAGCAATGGGCATGGTGGACTGATGTGGTGCAGAGCTCCGGGTTTGCCTCTCCACTTTTGGCTGTTAGATCTTTAGGGAACTAACTCTATCAGCTCATTATCAGTTGTTGTGTTCAGGTACATACCATCTATAAATGTCTACTCCAAGTAGATTGCATTCTTTGGCACCAGCTCTAGGATCTTTGCCCTAAGCATCCTGAGAGGCCACACTTCACAATGCTGCTGAACAAGCTCCACAAAGTGAGCTGCTATCACTTCATACAACTATTGCTGCTCCTCTCCAGTGTCAATTATCATGGTAAGGAGGGATCTGAGTTGTGCTCAGCAGCAATGCTCTGGGAAGCTATCAATTCTTACCCTGGCATTCTGGGAGCTCCCTAGAATTGGTCAAGAGCACTTGCTGGTGCTCTTCCAACTTCTCTCTGTGGCTTTGAATACCCAGACTATTGTACCTCAGATGGGTTACTTTGATGTCCAGGTGGCCTCAAACTTGCTCTATCTTCGCTCTGTAGGTGTTCATTAGTTTCAGCTGCCTGTCCTTTTCCCTCAAAGTAGTTTGCTTCATCTCCACATCCTTTGAATTCTGCTTCATATCAACCTGTGGCTTTCACACCAAGCCCTTCCACTTTCTCATCTACCTCTCTAGCTGTGAATCTGGCAAAACATCTACATGTAACTTCTGTATCTGTTTATCAAGATTTGAGCTGGAATCCCAGGTTTTACTAGCAAACTGAGAACATGGGGACCATCTTAAATACGCCCCTGCCATTCACTGCTCATTGAGAAAGATGTAAATGTGTTGTGGTCAGTCTCTCCTTTTCCATTTCTGGTTCAACAGAATAAAGTGAAGTCACAATGGATCTACCAGGCAGCTGCTATGTCAGCAAGTGAACCAACCAAAGATAATTTAATGAGGGGATACTTATCAAATGTAGTAGGGTAAATGCACATATTTGTTGGACACTACTAAGGGCTTTCATCAAACTAGTTAATTTCCAAAATGGTAGACCAATCTTAGTCTCTCCCCCTAGATCTTCCTGTTCTGAAGTCCCTGAGGACTTTTACATACAACTCAGACCTAGTAACATGGGTGAATAGAAAAGTGAGTATGGATTAGTATTCTGAAGATGTGCTAAGGTGTTGTCTTGTCATGACTACCATGAAACCAATGTCCTTTCTCTAACCTTCACAACATCTCTTTATTTGGCATAACTGGCAGATTTCTTAGTATGTTGATTTTTCCTGGTAGTTCAGTGCATAGGTTAAAACATTAAGCATGCCAAACCATGAGTTTCCATTGTCCTAGTAGACATTTTGCATCCTAGGACCTCCCTTCCAGGTAACTCTCTTCTTGGGCCCTCCTATGCATATGCTCACAGAAGTGAATATCTCACAAACCACGGAACATAGTTGCTCAATGATGATTAGCTCACACAGAGACTCAAGCAGTTTGGGTCTGGAGCCTTTCTGAGAGGCCTTGGACTAGGTACTGTGGTCAACATTGACAGTAATTCCTCAGAGCAATACCACTGACAGCAAGTGAGTCCTGACTACTACTTAGACCTTACGAGTCCTACCTAGGGTATGAACAGATGAACAAACCCTGTTTAGCCTATTGAACAGTGTCCCCATCAATGAAATCATTTTGAGTGTAGGAGAAAATCTCCATTTGTAAAGCAGTACACATAAGAAGCACATGATACCCCACACTCAAAAGCTCCAGTAGAACAGAGTGTAAGGCTGTGTACACAGGTGGGAAATAGGATTCTAAGGAGTGGGAAGGAATGATTTTAGATAGCAAACTTAGAAGTAATTATAAGTTTCTGAATAATCTTACCTAACTTTCTTCTGCCCCTCAGATCCAATTCAAGAAGTGATGGAGGGTTTATGAACACAAAATGGAGTTTTTATTCCCAGGGCCAAACTCTAGGTGTTCTTGTTAGATCTTCCCACCTGCCCCTGATGTAAAGGGTCAGAAAGGGAAAGGGGAAGGGCGCCCCATGCTCAGGAATATAAATGGAGCTAACAAGCCACTGCAGTCTCTGATTTTCTTTCTTTTATTTTATAGTGAAAATAGTGTACAGAGAGGTTACAATTACATGTGCAAGATAGTGAGTACATTTCTTATCAAGCATTGTAGCCTCCTCCTTTGTTTACCCTTCCCATTCCTTCCCAGCCTCCCTTCATCTCCCCATCCACTCTCCTGCCCAAAGTTGTAAAGTTCGTTTTCGACATGACAACTTGTAATTCTAATTGCTGCAACAAGTCCACCTGTATCCTTACTTAAACAACTTGTTTTTCCCCTTCCCGTCCAAAAATTACACCGACATCAAATAGAGCGAAAGCAGGGCCTATACAGTTCGGGAGGGACATACAAAGCAACAAAGAAATAATCTTATAATTGTGTTAGAAACAAATGCAAGAAAGAAAAAAAAACATTTAAATACATATCTTAGGGTTCATTTTCCTAACATCACCTTATCTGATCTTTTCTGCTTGACTCATATATATACTAGATATTGCAAATAAGGGAAACCATGGGACCTATGTGTCTTTGGGCTTGGCTAACTTCACTTAATATAATTTTTTCCAAGTCTTTCCATTTCCTGACAAATGGGGCAATGTCATTCTTTCCGATGGAGGCATAGAATTCCATTGTGTATGTATACCACATTTTCTTGATCCATTCATCTACTGAGGGGCATCTGGGTTGGTTCCATATCTTAGCTATGGTAAATAATGCTGCAATAAACATAGCTGTGCTGGTAGCTTTAGTGTGGTCTTGTTTGTAAACACTTGGGTAAATGCCCAAATGTGGAATTACTGGTTTTTACGGGAGCTCTATGTGGAGTCTTTTGAGGAACCTCCATATTGCTTTCCAAAGTGGTTGAACAAGTTTACACTCCCACCAACAATGAAGTAAGTTCCCCTTCTGTCCACATACCCTCCAGCATCTGTTGTTATTAGAGTTCTTGATTTTTGCCATTCTAACTGGGGTGAGGAGGTATCTCAATGTTGTTTTGATTTCCATTTCTTTTATGGCTAGGGAGGTTGAGCATTTATTCATGTTTCTATTGGCCATCCTTCTTTCTCCTTCAGAGAAGATTCTCTTTAAGTCTTTAGCCCACTTATTTATTGGGCAGTTGTTTCTTTGAGGATTTGTTGTTGGGGGATTTAATTTTCTGAGTTCCAAGTATATTTTAGATATGAGACCCTTGTCTGTTGTATGGCAAGTGAAGTTCTTATCCCAATCCATGGGCATTCTATTGATCTTGCTAGCTATGTCCTTTGCCATGCAGAAACTCTGCAACTTCATGCAATCCCATTTGTCCAACCTTTCTTTGATTTGTTGTGATTCCGGTCTCTATTCAGAAAATTTCGGCCTGAGCCAAGGAGACCTAGGGTTTCTCCTGTTCCATCCTATAATGTTTTCAGAATGTCTGTTTTGACTCCGAGTTCTTTGATCCATTTGGAGTTCATTCTGGTGCAGGATGATATACTAGGATCTAGCTTTAGTTTTCTACAATAGTTAACCAACTTTGCCATCACCGTTTACTGAAGAGGCTTTCTTTCTTCCTTTCTATTGTTTTAGCTTCTTTTTCAAAGATTAGATGGCTATAGGTCTGTAGTTGCATTTCTGGGTTTTCAATTCTATTCCATTTGTCCTGAGGTCTGTTCTTATCTCAATACCATGCTATTTTGATTACTATAGCTTTATAATAGAGTTTGAAATTTGGTATTGATATTCCTCCAGCAGTGTTCTTTCTGTTGAGGAGAGTTTTTGCTATTCGGGGTCTTTTTATTGTTCCATATGAATTTTTGGATTGCCTCTTCTATTTCCTTGAAGAGTAAGGTTGGAATTTTGATAGGTATCACATTGAATTTGTAGATAGCCTTGGGAAGTACGGCCATTTTCATGATGTTAATCTTTCCAATCCAGGAGCATGGGAGGTTTTGCCATTTTCTAAATTCTCTTTTCATTTCCTTTTTCAAGTTTCTAAAGTTTTCATCATAGAGGTCCTTCACTTCTTTGGTTAAGTTTATTCCTAGTTATTTTATTTTTTGTGGGACTATTACAAATGGAGTTGCTTTCCTAATTTCAGCCACACTTTTCTCATTGTTGGCATACAGAAAAGCCACTGATTTGGGGGGGTTAATTTTATACCCTGCTACTTTGCCAAAGTTTTGGATCAGCTTGAGTAATTTGGGAGTGGAGACTGTGGGATTCTTTAAATATATGATAATGTCATCTGCAAAGAGGGATAATTTTATTTCTTCTTTCCCTAATTGGATCTACTTTATGTTTGCATCTTTTCTTATTGCTGTCGCTAGGCATTGTAATACTAGATTGAACAGAAGTGGAGAGAGTTGACATCTTTCTGTTGTTCCTGAGTTATGAGGGAATGGCTTTTGTTTTTCAACATTAATTATAATGCTAGCTGTAGGTTTGTCATATACAGTCTTTTTTGTATTGAGGAATGTTCCATGGATTCCTAATTTTTCCAGAACCTTCATCATAAAGGGGTGTTGGATCTTGTCAAATGCTTTTTCTGCATCTATTGAAATAACCATGTAGTTCTTATCCTTGCTCCTGTTGATGTGATGAATAATATTAATTGATTTGCATATATTGAACCAGCTTTGCTTCCCTGAAATGAATCCTGTTTGATCGTGGTGTATGATTTTTTTGGATGAATTGTTGAAGTCGATTGGCCAAAATTTTGTTGAGAAGTTTGCATCAATATTCATCAAAGAAGTGGGTCTATAGTTCTCTTTCTTTGATGAGTCCTTGCCTGTTCTGGGATGAGGGTTATGATGGCTTCATAGAATGTGTTCACTAGTGAACTTTCTCTTTCAATTTCATTGAAGATTTAGAGGAGTGTTGGTGTGAGCTCTGCTATGAAGGCCTTATAGAATTCCACAGTAAAACCATCTGGTCCTTGACTTTTCTTAGCTGGGAGGTCTCTTATTTCTGTTTGTATTTCAATGCTTGATATGGGCCTGTTAAGATGGTTTAACTCATCTTGGTTTAGTTTTGGCATGTCAATATTTGCTAGGAAAAAGTCTATTACTGCTAAGTTCTCAAACTTATTAGCATAAAGTTTTGAGAAGTATTCCCTTAAAATGTTCTGAATCTTGGTTGTTTCTGTGGTTATGTTTCCATTCTCATCTCTCAGTTTATTTATTTGGGTGTGTTCTTTTCTTTTTCTGAAAAGATTTGCTAAGGGTTTGTCAATTTTGTGTAACTTCAATGTTTCTGAATTTGGAAAAGTTTTCTTTGTGGCCTAAAATGTGGTCTATTTGAGAAAATGTTCCATGTGCTGGTGAGAAAAACGTGTATTCAGAGGCTGCTGGATGAAATATTCGATAGATGTCTATTAAATATATTTGACCTATGCAGCTGTTTAGGTATGCGGTTTTCTCTGTTGAGTTTTTGCAGAATTAATCTATCCAGTGGGGAGAGTGGTGTGATAAAATCCCCTACAATTAAAGTCTTTGGATCCTGTGGGATTTGAGGGAAAGTAGTGTTTCTTGGATAAATTTTGGTGCTCCATTGTTTGGCGAATAGATATTTAGAATTGTAATATCCTCCTGAAGGAGAGATCCCTTAATTAGTATATAGCAACCTTCTTTATCTCTTCTCATGAATTTTAATTTGAAGTCTATTTTATCTGATATTAGGATTGCAACTCCTGCCTGTTTATGGGGGCCGTTTGCTTGGTAGGTTTTGTTAAAGCCTTTAATATTGAAAATGTGGTTTTTTTTTACGGGCAAAATGTGACTTCTGAAGGAAGTAGGTAGAAGGATCTTGTTTTTTAATCCAACTAGACAGTCTATGTCGCTTAATGGGAGAGATAAGTCCGTTAACATTGAGAGATAGACCTGAGAGGTATTTGGGAGTTATTGCCATATTATCCACCTTTTTTGGGCTGTAAAAACTGGGTTCTTCCTACGGTTCTTGGATTCTCAGTTTGGTTGCAGTTTCTGGCCTTTATTGTGGTCTTGTTGGTTTTCTACTGTAGGACATCTTTAAGAATCTTTTGTAGGGCTGGTTTGGTGGAGATGTATTGTTTCAATGTTTCATTGCTATTGAAGGTTTTTATTTGGCCTTCAGTTATGAAGGAGAGTTTAGCTGGGTACAGTATTCTTGGTTGATAGTTGTTTGTTTTTAGGGCATGGCATACATCATTCCAGGCTCTTCTTGCTTTGATTGTCTCTGCTGAGAAATCTGAGGTGATTCTAATCGGTTTCCTTTTATAGGTGATTAATCTTTTCTCCTTGACAGGTTTAAGGATCTTTTCCTGTGTCTGAATTTATCCTGTGTGGATTACAATGTGACAGTGGATGTCCTATTCTGGACCGGTCTATTTGCAGTTCAAATAGCTTCTTGTATCTGAATAGGCCTATCTTTTTGCATATTTGGGAAGTTCTCTGCTAGGATCCTATTCAACAAATTTCCTAGTCCATTAACTTCTGTTTCTAGGTCCTCCTCTACACCCATTATCCTTAGATTAGGCCTTCTGTTGGTGTCTTCCAAGTGTTGGATAGATCTATTATATTTCTTGGACTTGTTTTCAATGGTTGTATGTTCTTTCTCTATCAAATCTAGGCTGTGTTCGATCCCCGAGATTCGATCTTGTGCATGGTCTAACCTGCTATCAAGATTTTTTACTTTGTTTTTTATTTCTTTTCATTCTAATTCATCAGCTTTGATTACTTCAAATTCTTTGTTGAAGCTTTGTTTTAGATCTTGTATGTACTTCTTTACTTCCTTAATTTGGTGTTCAATGTTTATTCTCAAATCATTTAATTGATTGGTTATGGTTTCCTTGGACGCCCATTCCTTCTGTTGGGTTCCATTCAGCATTCCCTTTGTTGTCTCCCTGACTTCACTCAGCTCTTTGTTAATGGATTCCATGAATGCCGTTAGTGATCTTTGTGTATTCTCATCCTGCTCTCTCAATTCCTCTACTACTCTTTGCCTAGCTTCCTCCCGTTCATGCCATTCCTGTAGTTCTCTTTGAGTGTTTTCAGCCTGTTCAGGCCATTCCTGCCTTTCTCTTTGAGTATTTCAAGCTTCTCACGCAAATCCTGTATCAGTTCTTGAGTAACTTCCCCACACTCATGATATTCCTGTATAAACCTTTGAGTTGCCTCCTCTCTGCCTATGATGCTCATAGAGAGTCCTTTGTAGGTTTTCAATCTTTTCCTGCATTGACCTTTGTGTTTGCCTCCTTTCTCTCCGTATCATGCTCAATCAGTGTCCTTTGTATATTTTCAGTCTCTTCATTTATCATGTTTGCCAGCAGTGTTTGCAGAGCAATTAGGAACTATCCTCTGGATTATTCATTAGCTGTTCTGTCCCCTGATTATCATGAGTGGGAGTTGAGATACCCTTACTTGCCATTTTTCTTGTGTTTTTCCAGATTACTCTGCCCATTTGGGATGAAAATAACACCAGTTTTGTGCTAGAACACTAACTTAATGTAAGCATCAACCAAAGTCTGTATTTGAACAGACAATAGTCTGCAGATACAATCTAGTTCAATAGATACATCTATTCAACATCAAACAACTATATATTAATGAGCTACGAACCGCAAAGAAGAATTTGGAAAACCAGAAATAATTAGGGTTAGGGAGAGATGTGGGTAAAAAATAGGAATAGAGGGATGTGGGAAGGCACAGGGTGAGTTAACTTTGCTTAGTCCTAATCTCAAAGCAAGAAAAAGGTTGGACAGGATGAAAGTAGAGAGAGAGAAAAAAAAGAAGAAAGAGAACGAGAGAAAAAGACACCAGAAAAAATAGAAAAGTAAAAATTACTATATTATACAGAATTGAAAAACATCTATAGAGAGAAGAACATGAATATAATGAGAGAAAAGGAGGGATATAGAGGAGATGTGAAAAACTTAAAAATAATAATACTTAAAATATTATATAGGTATAAAGAGGTAGTACTGCTATTAAGGAATTTAAGTCTCAGAGGTTTTGAACTGAGTAATAAATTTGTGGATTAAGTGTGTACACAATGGGAGATAGGGTCTAATAGTCAACTACGGGTTTATCTAAGGATGTGCAGAGCAACAATTAAGTCACATAAAGAAGAACAAAAGAGAAGAAAAGGTGAAAAGGATAAGAAAGAAAGAAAAAACATCAGAAGTTCAGTAGAGCTAAACAAAAAACAAAAAGAATTTTTTAAAAAAAGAAAGAAAAACGCACACACATGTACCCCTAAAATAAAAATTGTAAGAGGAAAAAAAGTTACTAGGAAACAATATTTTTCAAAAAAGGTAAAAATTAAAAATTAATAAAAGTTTTAGAAAAGAAAAAAAAATTTATAAAAGGTAAAAAGAAAAAGAAGAAGAAGAAGAAATTTTTTTTTGATTTTTTTGGGAGGGGTGGGAAAAATCCTGTATCTCCCTTGTGTGCTTACCCAGCCTCTTGTTGGAGTCTCTGGTCTGCTTGTGGTCCTGTGGCTTGGTTGGTTTCTTATGTCAGTTTGTTTGAATAGGCAGAAAAATGCTCTGCTTTACCCAGGATTTTGCGATCCTCCTCACAGGTTAGTTCAATGGGAGGGAGATCTGCTTTGAGTATCACAAAATAGGGAGGTGGCTTTTTCCTCAAGTTTGGAGATGCTGTGATGAGGCTAGGTTCTGGGTAGAGTTGAAGCCTTTCAGCAAACAGTAGCTTTTCCCGGGGACTAGTTTGTGAGAAACTCACGGAGCCCAGCCTGGAGCCACTCTCAGGGTTTATGTTTAGTGAATTTCAATTGATTGTCAAGGCTGCTAAAGGGAGGGGCAGCCTCTGGCTCTGATTACCCAGTGAAGAAAGCCACTCCTGGAGCTGGCGCCTGAGCTGGGTGACTTTTCCCTGGGTGGAGCTGAGTCTGGCAGGTCACGCCATTAAGTTCTTGTGACCTGCTAAATGAATCCAGTTTTCTTCCAAGGCCTGAGTTGGAGCTAGCACTCTACCAAGCTTTGTCAGTATCCAATATGGAGATTTCTGGTACTGGGGGGGAGGGTTTTCCTTCCTTCCTCTGCTCCCTGAGAAGGTTTGAGGACATCAGGCTTCTACTCACACCGAGTCTTGGTTCCTGGGTCGTCTCTGATCTGCCAACTGCAGGATGAAATATCCGCTCCTTGTCAGTTCTTGCTGGTGTTGAGTAGAATCTGCTCTCCCACCATGTCTGGCTTCTTCGTCCCCGACTCTCTGTGATTCAGGTATGGCGCGTTCAGCCATGGCCACAATCGCTGCCACCCCAGCGGCAGCGGCTGCTGGCAAGAGCTCAGATCTGTCTCCTTGACTGGATTTTCCCTCTCTAGGCTAACTCTCTGTCCTGTGAAGGCACACTTGGTGTGATTCTCTGGCTTAGGATTGTTCACTGGAACTCTAAAACTGCTTTCTATGGGAGAGCTTATTTAGCCTCCAGCTTTTCCTGCGCCATCTTCCTGGAACGCCCCTTCTGATTTTCTTTATTTGTTTTTATTTAATTTTATTTTATTGTGAACATACTGTACAGAGGGGTTACAATTACATGGGCAGGATAATGCGTACATTTCTTACCAAGCATTGCAGCCTCCTCTTTTGTTTATCCTTCACCTCCCTTCCCAGCCTCCCCCCTCTCTCCCCAATCCCAATCCTTCTCCTGACCCCCCCTTCCCCCCCTCCTGCACCGACGTTGTAAAGCTTGTTTTGGACATGACAACTTTTACTTCTCATTGTTGTAACAGGTCTTTATTGAAGATAACATTAAAGGCAGCTTAAGTTTCTAAAAACACAGTGTATATGCTATATGGCTCCTTCAGAACTTCTTTCCCTCCTAGTGTGTTTTGAGAGCAACAGTTAGTACAGTGCTTCTGTCTCTTAGGGGTAATCTTTCTCTTCACAAATTGCTTAAAGTAGACAATAGGTGGAAGTTGCCATTACATCTAAAAAAGTATGAAATAGCACAGATTGAGTGCTTGCCCTGAATTCCTGTACCTAACAAGTTCCCAATTCTGAAGACAAAGTGATTATGGGTGAGTACTAATAACTTCCACTGAATGGTGAACTTAGAACACTTTTCCCAAGGCAGGTTCTGTACAGTACAGTAGTTGCCACCAATAATCCTGGTTATTAGGATGGCTGAGATCTATGGATCAATGAGCTTACAGACCATGCAAGACAGAAAAGTCTAACATATTGGGTCCCAAAAGAAGAAACTGGGACAAGAAGAGAAAACTTATCATTGCTGGAAAAGGAGGAAGACAACTAGGAGACTGTTACTCTGAATACGGACATGGGTAGAATTATAAAAAAGTTCTAAGTTGGGGCTCATCTGTAGAAATTATCATGTCAAACCTCACTAAAGCTAAAAATAAAACTTATAAAAAAATTTTTGGATTTCAGTACTAATATCGTTTTTAAGGATTCTGTTTGTGTGTGTGTGTGTGTGTGTGTGTGTGTGTGTGTGTGTGTGTGTGTGAGTGAGTGTGTGTGTGATGTCTGAAATTATCTATGGGCGAGATTTGGTTCTTAAAAACCATCATATTGACACTATCCTTTTGGTTTCCCATTCACTTCTGGTGGCATTCCAGCTCTAGTACATGATACAGTCAATTCTTCCTTTCTTCTGGTTAACAGGAGATAAATATGTAATAGCTATGTCAACCTGAGTTGGTTTCAAACTATGATCTTCAGATCTGAGCCATTATGCAAGTTACTTAACCTTTCTGACTCTCAGCTTCTTCCTGTGTGGAAAGTGAAAAAAATTACGTTGTGGCCTTAGAATCCTGTGGAAATTATGACTGGGTGCAGAAAGTATAAGTGTTCAGAATGTGTGGACAGAGTCTGACACTCTCATAAAACTACTGATGTTTATATTGAAATGAATTCCAGGAATTGGATTTTTCTGTTCTTGTTTATCCATTTATGGGCATTGAGGGAACCACAGAAATTCAAGAACAGGGAAACAAAAGCAGGAGTTGTACTTTTTAGATATTGTATTCACAATGAGCTATATCTCTTGTGGATAGGGACAGGAGCGAAAATCAGGGAGAGAGCAATGGAAGTGATTGTCAAACAAGAAACGAACTCATTACCGACTTACAAAATGGTGATCTGTATGTACACTACCTTAACAATAGCAATTTTAATAATCAGGGTTACGGATTCTCTCCTCCAGTTTTTGTAGGAGGCCTTAAGACTCAGGCTGACCTATGGAGTTTTTAAAGTTCACATTATACAATAATTAGTATAGAGCCAGAATCACTTAAGAAACGTTATAAAAAGTATTTCATTCTTAGCATTGGTTTCTCTTTGAGTGGCGATTCTATATGTTGTTGGCAGAGCTAATATTTTACTTCTGTTTTTTAGTACTTCTCAGGTGTTGAAATCCTTCTTAAAACTTTGCGAAAGAGGTCTGCTATATCTTGCCATCCTGCCCCTAACTAAAATGGTAATTAACCTTTGAAATTAATGTACTTGAGTGTGAGTTTTATTTATTGATTTACCTTGTTGGTGGTGGTGAACTCTGGTCATGGTTGCCATCCCTCAGCTCTTCAGCTCAAGAATAGTGCTCTACCACTTGAGCCACAGTACCACTTCTAGCTTTTTCTGCTTAGGTGGTGCTGAGGAATCATACCCAGGGTCTCACGCATTCAAGGTAAGCTGATTACCACTTATCCACCTTCTCAGGACCTATGAGTGATATTTTTGTGCACGGTCTATCAAGCAAATCTATTGAGCAAATGTATTCACTTGCCACTAGACATATTCAAAATTATGAATTATCTGATATTTTAATGAATAAAACTGTTATCATTGTTTGTCTTCCCATGCTAAAAATATGAAGGAGGTATTTTATACTAAAACTACAAAAGGAATTTTAAGATCTTGGTGCTAACAAATCAAAGGTCTTTTAATACTTATTTTTAAATGCAAATTAAAGGGGAAAATCAGTCAGTAGGTAAAATTTATGTTGAATGTTAATTTTTAAAGAGGAAAATAAGAGCCTAGGTGGCAGACAAAAGACAAAGCAATATCAGAGCACTATATGCTCAATAATCAATAAGAATCTTTAATTGAAAAACTGAGCTGGAATGTGCATATTAGGCAAAGGCAAGCAGTCAGAGCTTGCCATGACAAAGTAATACCATAATGAATATCTCAGAAAAAGGAAACAAATTCATTATCCTTGTTTGCAATGATACACATAACCCCCCCTACACACACACACACACACACACACACACACACACACACACACACACACACAATTGAATGTATGCAACAGCTCAATCTACTCACATTCATTCAACATGATTCAAAGATCTTCCTGTAATATTTGAAACATTAAAAATTTCAAGCCTTGTAAATAATTGATAACAGATGCATAAGCAAGCATTTTCTGAATAGCACTCTGCTATGGAAATGAGAGTTCATGGTAGTTATAACTACTTAAAACATCTCTGAATCTCGAAAGAATAAAACAAGAGACAATCCGAATTTTGGGACTATATTTCTACCAGCTATTCTGCAAAGGATTAATAAGAAGTTATGAGATCAAATATTAAATACCAAATTAATACATTAATACGTGTAAGTGAAGTGAAAGACAGTGATCAGAAACTTATGCTGCCTCCAATTCTCAGCTGGCTACACACTGTGTTGATTCTGCTGTACCAGGCCCACAATTGTCTTCCTCAGAGCAGTGGCCCTGCTGGGGTTGGTGATGTGAGCTATGTGGACAGGGGGGAGGCCACAGGGGAAGCTCAACTGGGGCTGGGGGCGGTGGGGAGAGGATGGGAGGCCCTGGCAGAGGCTGTGAAGGGAGGAAGGAGATCGTAGGCCAGCAGCTCAGGCAGCAACAACCCCAAAGGCAGCTGGGTTCTGGGTAGTGTCTGTGAGGTGCGGAATTTGGGGTGGATCCCCTGAGGCCTGTTTGCTTGGTGAGGAGAGGAAGGAGTCTCAAGTCCCACCCAAACAAACAATGAGAAATGAGACAACCAATGGCTACAGAATTTCAAGAACACAGGCAGGGACTTATAGGTAAACTCTGGGGGCAAGGAGGGCAGCAGAGCTGGGGCTGTGATTGTCATGCATCTCTGGATGCCACTGGAAGTGAGTGAGGTCCAGCTACGCTATGGGCTAGGCCTTGCTCTCACCTTGAAGCAGGCACCAGGAATTTCCAGCACAGCCTCAGCCTGCCCCATGGAGCTGGCCTGTTGTGGGTGCTGAAGACCAGGCAGGTGCTAGGAGGCTCTGCACAGCAGGGTGGAGGAAGCATGTCTAGTAGGCGCTGCTGTAGCCCAGCCAGGCCCAGGACCACTGGGGAAGTTGTGCCTCTGGATCAGGACCAGGCTCTGCTCTCCAAACAAGTAGAGTCTCTGGGGACCTGCTAGGTGGCTGCCACATGCATGCTGTGAACTTCCTTAGCATGGCCAAGGAGTCTCCATGGAGAGACACATTTGCTCCTGTGCCTCTCCCATCTTCTGGATTCCTGCTCTCCTCCTGCCTCCTGCCATGTCCAACTACAGGAGTCAACTTCTCCAAGCTGCTGAGAGGCCATCCTGGAGATGCTCACAGGGTTTTCCAGGCTGGTTCACCATGCATGCAAGGCTCACAGGGTACTTTCCTCCAGGCAATGTGTACCCATTTCAGCTTGGCCACCCCTGCCTAGGGAACTATGAACTGCAATCTTACACAGAAAGCCAGGTGTACACAAGGCCATCCTGCAGTCTAAGGCATCTTTTCCTCCCTCTTGCTCAGGGGCAAGAGGCCCAGGGGCAGCTATGGAGACAACTGCAACATCATGTTTGATTATCTAAAAGGAAGAGGAAGAAATCTTCATTGTCCCAGATACAGCTGCCCCTGGGGTTCTCTGTGTACAGTGGTCTTGTGCTGAGATAAGGATCCCCAAAGACCACCAAGGACCCAGTTCCCATGTGAGCACATGAGACTCATTTATTGCAAGCTGGAGCCTGGACTCATAACTGTCTCCATTGCAGTGGATCAGAGTTGAGAGCCCCAATCCTTCAGTTAACAGGGTTTTTATTGGGTATAGGTTTGAGGTAAGGGAGTTCCTACCTTGGCAGTTACATGATTAGTTGATATTTAGTGATTGAATCTTGTAACAATCTTATTGGTTAACATGTGCAGGCTAAGCAGTAAGCAGCAAACTGTTAACTAGCTATCTTAAGAAACATCTGTAGCTTTAGGTACCTTCCTGTCATCTGCTGATGGCTATTGCTAGGGGAGTTACGGGCAGAACGTTATTGGGACATTTCAAAGTTTTTTCCAGGAACTTGAGTTGTAAATTTCTGTAAAAGTCTTTACAATGGGTACTTTCAGTAAAGATCTTCACCATGCATACTTTCGGTAAAGGCCTTCAAAATGGAGTCTAAGTCCACAATTCCTGTACTTTGGCTAAGGCCTCTTACAAGGGGTGTGTGTGTGTGTGTGTGTGTGTGTGTGTGTGTGTGTGTTTGGTTTGAGAGAGTCAGACACAGCTAAGGTTTGGGGTAAAACACTTCTTCCCTTCAGCATTGAGTTTTGGTATCTAGTGGTTGTCCCCCCTCCCCAATTCTGAGTTCTAAAGTTGTTGTTCTAAATACTTTTATCCTTTGATCTTCTTGATATTCAGATTTCGAACGTCTGCTTGTGAACTTCCACATTTGCTTCATGAAGGTGGTGCCTTTCTTCTAACTTTCTTCTAACTTCTAACCTTTTCTCTCTTTAAATGCAGTTTGTGCTGTTAGTGGTTTTAATTAGCCAAGACTGTTGTGTCCCAGGCTGTGACTATTAATTCTGAGATTAGTTTAAGCCAATATGATACTATCCTTTCAGTCTATCTAGTGAAAGAAGTTCAGCATATTTATTGAAATAATTTCCTGGTTGTAAATAGAAGCACAAGCATCCAATAGTATAAATATACAATCGGTTGTTTTAGTAAATTGTACACCAGTGTAATGAAAAAAATCTTTTTAGTAAAGTGAGTATATGGAATGGGAAAAAGTCAAATATTATAAAACTTAACAATTGATCAAATACCAAAAGAAAAAAAAAGACACTGATTGGGAATGAAGTACACATGTAAATGTTAATAAATAAATGAAATGTTTGAGATTCGTAACCACATAGAAAATACATAAGAAAATAAAGACGAAAGTCACTGATATCCCATCTTATACTCCAGAATAGCTATCACCACTCAAATAAGTAAACTGCTGGAGAGGTTGAAATAAATCAGGAACTGTATTTGGTTTTGTGGTATTGTAAACTAGTGCAACCCATATGGAGATCATAATGGAAGTTTACACAATACCAAAAAGAAATATATGTTGATGAACTTTATCACAACTTTATACATATTGAAGGAATATAAATCAACATGAACATCCATGTTCATGGATAGCAACCAAGCAACCATTTAATTCTGATTTAATTTTAATTATTTCTTTCTGTTTACTAGATTTGGGTTTGTCTTGCTGCTCTTTTTCAAGGAGGCTCAGATGTCTCATTAAATTGTGGTTTCAGATATCTCCAATTTATTAATGTAGGTATTCAGAATACTGCCTTTGCTGTGTCCCAGAGGAGCTGGTAGTTTTTTTTTCGTCATGGGGCTTGAACTCTGGGCCTGGGTGCTGTTTCTCAGCTCTTCAGCTCAAGGCTAGCGCTCTACCACTTGAGCCACAGTGCCACTTCTGAGCTGATAGTTTTTGTGCTCATTTTTGTTGAATATCATGAACCCTTGAATTTCTTTTCTAATGTCTTCCATGGCTCACTGTTGGTTCAACAGTGTGTTTTTCAGTCTCCATGAGTTACAAGACATTCTTTGGTGGCTTTTGGTGTTGAGTTCTAACTTTATTCCCTTGTGGTATGAAAGAATGCAAGGTATAACTTCAATGTTTCTGAATTTGGACAAGTTTGCTTTGTGACCTAAAATGTGGTCTATTTTGGAAAATGTTCCATGTGCTGCTGAGAAGAACATGTATTCTGATACTGCTGAGTGAAATATTCAGTAGATGTCTGTTAAATCTAGTTATCTATGCAGTTGTTTAGGTCTGTGGTTTCTCTGTTAGTTTTTGCCGAGTTGATCTATGAAGTAGGGATAGTGGTGTGTTAAAATCCCCAACAATTAATGTCTTTGGATCTATATGAGATTTGAGAGAAAGTAGTGTTTCTGGGATAAATTTGGGTGCTTCGTTGTTTGGCGAATAGATATTTAGAATTGTAATATCCACCTGAATAGGATATGTAGTATGTAGCGACCTTTTAAATCTGTTCTAATCAATTTTAATTTGAAGCCTATTTTATCTGATACTAGTATTGCAACTCCTGCCTGTTTACCAGAGGCGTTTGCTTGGTAGATTTTGTTCCAGCCTTTCACATTCAAACTGTGTTTGTTTTGGGGGGGAAGTTGTGACTCCTGTAGGCAGCAGATAGAAGGATCTTGCTTTTTAATCCAACTAGACAGTCTGTGTCGCTTAATTGGAGAGTTAAGGCAGTTAATGTTAAGAGATAGGACGGAGAGTTATTTGGGAGTTCTTGCCATTTTATCCACCTTCTTGGGGGCTGCGATAACGGAGGTTCTTCCTATGGTTCTTGGATTCTCAGTTTGGGTGCTGTTTCTTGGCCTTTATTGTGGTCTTGTTGGTTTTCTATGTGTAGGACATCTTTAAGAATCTTTTGTAGGGCTTGTTTGGTGGAGATATATTATTTCCATTTTTCTTTGCTATGGAAGTTTTTTTATTTGACGTTCAGTAATGAAGGAGAGTTTAGCTGGGTACAGTATTCTTGGCTGATAGTTGTTTGTCTTTACACCATGGCATACATCATTCGAGGGTCTTCTTGCTTTAATTGTCTCTGCTGATAAATCTGAGATGATTCTAATTGGTTTCCCTTTATAGGTCATTGGTCTGTCCTCTTTGACAGCTTTAAGGATATTTTCCTTGGTTTGAATTGATCCTGTGCAGATTTTAATGTGATGGTGGGATGTCCTATTCTGGTCTGGTCTATTTGGTGTTCTAAAAGCTTCTTGTATCTGAATAGGCCTATCTTTTTGCATGTTTGAGAAGTTTTCTGCTAGGATCCTGTGAAACAAATTTCCTAGACCATTAACTTCTGTCTCTAGGTGTTCCTCTACACCCATTATCCTCAAATTAGGCCTCCTGATGGTGTCTTCCAAGTGTTGAATAGATCTATCATATTTCTTGGTTTTGTCTTGGATAGTTGTATATTCTTTCTCTATAATATCTAGGCTGTATTCAATCCCCGAGATTCGATCTTCTGCATGGTCTAACCTACTGCCAAGACTTTCTACTTTGTTTTTTTTATTTCTTTTTCTTCTAGTTGGTCGGCTTTGATGGCCTCAAATTCTTTGTTGGAGCTTTGTTTTAGATCTTGCATGAACTTCTTTAATTCCTTAATTTGGTGTTCAGTGTTTATTCTCAAATCACTTACTTGATCGGTTATGGTTTCCTTGGACGCCCATTCCTTCTGTTGGATTCCATTCAGCATTCCATTTGCAGTCTCCCTGATTTCTTTCAGCTTTCTGTTTATGGATTCCATGAATGCCTCCATTGATCTTTGTCTATTCTCATCCGGTTTTCTGTTTCTGTATTTCTCTTTGATTAGCTTCCTCATGTTCACGGATTTTCTGTAGTACTTTTTGAGTATTCTCAGCCTGTTCACGCCATTCCTGACTTTCTCTTTGTCTGTTCTCAGCCAGCTCACGCAATTCCTATCTATGTCTTTGACTGATCTCAACCTGTTTATGCAATTCCTTTATTTCTCTTTCAGTGTTCTCAATCTGCTCACAAAATTCCTGTATCAATTTTTGAGTAGCTTCCTCAGGCTCATGAGTCTGCTGTATTGATCTTTGGTATATCTCCTCTCTCTACCTATCATGCTCACACTGATACCTTTGCAAATTTCACTCTTTTCATTTACCCTGTTTATCTGTAGTGTTTGTAGAGCATTTTGGGAATGTCCTCTGGATTATTCATTATCTGTTCTGTCCCCTAATTGACATGAGTGGGAGCTGAGATCCGCACACTTGTTATTTTTATTGAGTTTTTTGGCTTGTTCTTCCCATTTGGGATGAGTGTTACACCAGTTTTGTTCTCGAACACTATTTTAAGGTAAGCATCAACCAAAGTCTGTAGTTACACAGTCAAAAGTCTGCAGATACAATCTAGTTCAAGAGATAGAATCTACTCAACATCAAACAAATATGTCCTAGTGGCCAAAGATCAGTAAAGGAGAATTTGGCAACCAGAAATTATTAGGTTTAGGGAGAATGTGGGGAAAAATAGGATTAGTGGGATGTGGGAAGGTGAGGGAGAGTGGAATTAACCAAGTTCTGATCTCAAATAGGAAAATGGTTTGGACAGAATGAAAGCAGATAGAGAAAAAAGAAAAAGAAAAAAATAATAAGAGAAAAAAGAAGAAAACGAAAAAAAGAGACAAAAAATGGGAAAACAAGAATTTACAATTAAAATGTGAAACGCTTAAAAACTGCAAGTTTGAAGAACTAATATTCAGAGAAGAATGGGGATGGGATGAGAGGAGGGGAGGGGCCAAAAGGAGACATGAAAAACTAGAAAAATAAAAAAAAATTAAAATATTACATGGGGGGCTGGGAAGGTGGCTCAGTGGTAGAGCGCTTGCCTTGCATGCTCAAGGCCCTGGGTTCAATTCCTCAACAGCACATAAGCAAAAAGAAAAAAGCTGGAAGTCACGCTGTGGCTCAAGTGGTGGAGCTCTTGCCTTGAGCTGAAGAGCTGAGGGACAGCGCCAAGGCCCAGTGTTCAGGCCCCACGACCGGACCCAAAAACAATAAAAAAAATAAAAATTAAATAAAAAATAAAATATTATATGGGTATAAATAGGTAATACTCCTATTAACGAGTTTAAGTCTAAGGTTTTGAGTTGAGTAATAAATGTCTGGATTAAGTGTGTACACGTTGGGGGACAAGATCTAATAATTGGCAACAGTGCATCTGAAGATGAGCAGAACAGCAATTAAGTCACACAGAAAAGAATGAAAGAGAAGAATTGAAAAGAATGAGAAAAGTAAAAGATAAAAAAATGATCAAAATGTCAGTAGAGATTTTAAAAAAACATATACACATAAACACCTAAAATTAAATTTATACCAGGAAGAAAAGAAAAAATAATAGAAAAAAAAATCTTAAAAATTAGAAATTTAAAGAATATTTAAAAATAAGGTACAAAAAAAGAAAGTTCTTTGTTTTTTTTTTGGGGGGGGGGCGATGGGAAGATTCTGTATCTCCCTTTTGTTCATAACCAGTCTCTTGGTGTAGTGTCTGGTCTGCTTGTGGTGTTTGGTTTTCCTGTGGCTTGATTTGTTACTTAAGTCAGTTTGTTTGGGCAAGCAGAAAAATGCTCTGCTTTTCCCAGGATTTTGTGATCCTCCTCCCAGGCTAGTTCAATGGGATATAGATCTGCTTTGAGTATCACAAAACAGGGAGATGGCTGTTATGTCTTGTTTGGAGATGCTGTGATGAGGCTAGGTTCTGTGTAGAGTTGAGGCCTTTCAGCAAACAGTAGCTTTTCCCTGAGGGGCTAGCTTCTGAGACACTCACAGAGCCCAGCCTGGAGCCAGTCTCAGGGTTTATGTTTAATGAATTTCAATTGATTGTCAAGACTGCTGTAGGGAGGGGCAGCCTCTGGCTCTGTTTATGCAGTAAGGAGAGCAACTCCTGGGGACAGATTTTCCTCTGCCTGTGGTGGGTGACTGTTTCTTGTGTGGAGTTGAGCCTGGCAGGTCTGGGCAGGTTCCTGTGACCTGCTAAATGACTCTCTGTTTTTCTCTCAAGGCCTTAGTTGGCGCTAGCAGCTCAGCTGGGCCTTTGTCAGTATCAAAGATGGAGGTCTCCGGTAGTAGGGTGGGGGATGAGTGGCCTTCCCTCCTCTGCTCCCTGAGAAGGAGTGAGGACATCAGGCTTCTACTAACACCGCCGGAGTGTTGGTTCCAGGGTCATCTGTGGTCTGCAATCTGCAGGGTCAGTTCTTGCTGGTGTTGAGTAGAATCCGCTTACCTGCTGCATCTGACATTTTTGTCCGGGACTGTGTTGCAGGTATGGCAGCTATGGCCCCTGCCGTGTTGGCGGCAGCCGGCAAGTACTCAGATCTGTCTCGTTGCCTGGATTTTCTCTCTCTGGCCACACTCTCTGTACAGTGATGGCACACTTGGTGTAATTCTCTGGCCTAGGACTGTTCACTGGAACACTAAAACTGCTTTCTATGCAAGAGCTTGTTTCACCTCCATCTTCTCCTCCACCATCTTAGTTCTTCACATTCTTAGATATGTTTTAACATCGATGTATCCAATGACAAAGACACATTGCTTAAGTCACCATTTTGATGACCGAAAAGAAACCATGCTGTAATCTCATTATATGGCAATTTTCTGGTTTAAAATTCTTTTAGATTAAAAATTGATGGGGGAGAATGAACATTCTATATTCAATTTTATATTTTCATAATTATTTTAATATACTTTCCAATATTATATAATTTTAAAACATTACTACTTACTTAGTTTTAGGATTTCTAAATTGGCCAGAGTAAAAGTTCTATTCATTCACAACATTAAGACCATAGTGGGTCCATTATGTTCAAGTGAGACATTTTAAGCTTTTTATTTGTGGTCCTTAAAGGTTGTCCTGGGGAATCAAGTCCAGTGCTTTATGTGCCTTAGTCTACCGCGTGCCTGAGCCTGATGTGACCTGTGGTTTTACTTTCACTCAACTGGAATAAAAAAAAAATTCACTAAGAAGGAAAAATTACTTGGTTACTTTCTCCAATATCTCTCGCATACATAAATTAATATAATTTTATAGTGACAGAAAATGGTGTTCCTATTAGCAGTAACTGTTTATTTTTTTAGCCCACTCTTCACTAAGTCTTGCGCCTTTCCAATTCCCTCTTCCCATAAAACAAGATAAGATCCACTGGAAAACCACTTCCAGTCAGCCTCCTCCTTAAAAAGTCAAAACTTAACTAACATACCACCTGGTAGTCCCGCTATAAATTTTCAAAGGCCTGACTGCAATCAGACTCCTTCCTGAAAGCCCTCCTTTGTTACAGGGAAAGCCTTCTTCCACTCCACCCCGTCCTGCAATCCCTGCTCTGCACCACCAGAAACCAAGATATAGCCATATCTCCTCCTTCTATATCCTGCTTTGCTGCACCAAGAACCCCGCCTACATGAGGCTCCTCCCTCGAATCCTCAATTCATCCATCAGATACCGGGCCCATAACTACTCTAGTCCTTCATAGTCCCATTGCTCCCATATCCTAGTACCTCCAAGCTCCTCCTTTCCCTTTCATACCCCACCCACAACTAGCCTTCTCCCACAAGCCCATCCTCGTTTCATCAGAAACTTCACCCATAACTAGCCTACTTCTGAATGGCCTAACCTCGCAAATACAGCCTTGAACCTACTTCTTCCCACAAAGCCCATAATGCTATACCAAAAAACCTTCACTTCCCTATAACTGCCCTTGAAGCCACACCTTGCTTGGCTAGAAGCTTCTCACATAGCCCATCTCCTGCCTGGAAAGCCAGCCCTGCTCCAACATAAGCCTCTGAAAAGATGACTTTCAACTCATCTCTCTAATGAATAATTTTGGAGTTGCTTGCCTTACTATGTATCAGAGATTTTTGTAACAGAAATTCTCTACCAGAATACATTTTGAATTTCCTTCTTCCACTAAAGTGACCTTTGGAAAAGATTGAAGTAAGATTACACAGGTGAAATGCCAGAAATAAAAACGTATTTGAGAACATAACAAAATAATGATGAAGATCCCATTCAATGTGCTTGAAATTTTCTAACAAATGAAACTTAAGAATATTTAACTGCAGACTTTGTGAAGAGTAGAAGACAAAAATACAATAAATGTCCTGTTATACCATGGTTCTGAAAACAAAACAAAACCAAGGAAAGACAACATAATGAGACAGAAGGGAATGAGGAACTTGTACATAGAATGAAAAACATACACAGAATCAGGTAAAAATAATTTTGGTCGCAAAATTTTGTGACCAAAATTATTTTTATTATATATATATATATATTTCATTGTAAATTATATACATATATATATATATATATAATATATATCATTGTAAATATTGTACTTTCCTAACCTGTGACTTAATATAGGTCTCAGCAGGGATCTGCCCAGGTAATTGTGTAGTTAGTCAATTTCATCATTGCAAGATCATCAGGATGGTCAACTCCCACACACCTTAACATACCTGCAGCAACACTAGACATACACTCCTATTGGTCCAACAGAATAAGCCAGACATGTATTTTACCAAAGCTTTTTAAGTGGTATTTTACCGAAGCTTTGTATGCTATGGTTTATTCAGGCATGATACAAAATGTCTCTGCCCAGAATTAAATGATGGCATTTATAGCTAATATGATTTAGGGTCATTATTAACATCTAATGCATGCTGAGGTTTTTATTTATACCTCTCCTTTTCCCTTTCTTTTTTCCTCCCTTCTTTCTTTTCTTTTTCTTTCTTTCTTTCTATTTTTTTGGCCAGGGGAGTCTGGTCGTGAGGACTGAATTCTGGGCTTGGGAGCTCAGCTCTACAGCTCAAAGCTAGTGCTCTCCCAATTGAGCCACAGAGCCACTTCCGGCTTTTTTTTTTTTTTTTTTTTTTTTTTTGCTTATGTTGTGCTGAGGAATCGAAACCAAGACCTCATGCATGCAAGGCAAGCATTCTACCACTAAGCCATCTTCCCAGCCCCTTTTCCTTTCTTTCTTTCTTTCTTTCTTTCTTTCTTTCTTTCTTTCTTTCTTTCTTTCTTTCTTTCTTTCTTTCTTTCTTTCTTTCGTCCTTTCGTCCTTTCGTCCTTTCGTCCTTTCGTCCTTTCGTCCTTTCTTTCGTCCTTTCTTTCTTTCTTACATTATTTCTTCCCTTCTATTTCCTCTTTTAGGAAATGAGTATGAATTTAGATATTTTGTTTGTTGAACAAGTACTCTACCATTAGAACATCCTTTTTCGATTTATTTACTTTGCTCATAGATTTTCAATTTTGCTGAGGGCTTAACAGAGGCTAAGTTCCTCACTTCTGTCTGCCAAGTAGCTGGGATCACAAATGCATTCCAACATGCCAGGCTTTAGGATGATATGAGACTCTTAGTACTTTCCTTGCATATTGGTCCTGAAATGTGATCTTCTCAAATTTTACCTCAATTAGTGATGTGAGTTCCAGTAGGCTTCTCTGTCAATATATATCATCTAAATGAATTATTGAAGGCAATTTCATTTTAATCTCTTTTTCTTTGCCAGTCCAGGGACTGTTACAGTTTTATTTATATACAGTTTTTGTGTATATGTGCACATTAGCTTTAAAATATTACATTTTGACCGGTTTTTATTTTTTTAATTTTTCTTGGTTATGGGGCTTGAATTCTGGATCTAGGCGTTGTTCCTGAGCTCTTCAGATGAAGGCTATCACTTTACCACTTGAGCCACAGTGCCACTTCCTGTTTTCTGGTGGTTAATTGGAGGTAAGTATGTCATGGATTTCCTGTAAGGGCTAGCTATGAACTACCATCCTTAGATCTCAGCTACTGAGTAGCTAGGGTTAGAGGCATGAGCCACTGGCACACAGCTAAATTGTTACTTATTTTAAGTTCTATGATATAGTTGAGGGAGTATAATTAGTGTGTAGAAAGGTAACTTTCAAGTGATCTCTCCAAATAATTTCAGAGTTTCATTTTCATAATATTTATTTCAGTGATTAATGATAGAAGCTCCCAAAGTAACAAAATGATCCTTCATATTCTCCTTCCCATGGGTACTATTGGAAGAGAATGAGTGAGATCTCAGTCTAAGATAATGTGTACTTGAAATTATAAAAAATTAGTTTGATGATACATAAAGAGCCAGTTAACACAACATGCTTTTCATTTTCTAAAGAAAGGAATGTCATACAAGTATGTTTATTGCCAGGCTTTTTCATCTGAAAAACAAAGAAAAAACAATATCATAAAAAAGCTGAAAGGGATCAGCAACCATGTAAGAATCATACAGCATTGGAGACTTTAAGACATGAATTGGTTCAGGTAAAATAATACTCTGGGAAAGGTATATGTGAACTAAATTTATTCATTGTAATTTTTTATTTTTAATTATTATGTTGCTTGATATATAAATACATACATGTATATATATGTATATATGTATGTATGTATACATGTATATGTATAGATATATATACATATATATTTATATATATCAACCCTGCAACACCACTGCACATGCAAACTTATGTGTTCATCATTGTAAGCTAGAACTGTGTTTTACCAAGGCTTTATATATAGTGTGTTATTTTTTCATTTAGGCTTGACACAAAATGTGTTTGCCCCTAGAAATAAGTGATGGCATTTATAACTACAATAATTTAGTGTAAATGTTTACATTAAACACATGCTCAGTATGAGTTGTTCTTTGTTTCTTTTCTTATTTTATCTTTAGGAAGTTGATTTGAGTTTAGATTTTGTGTTTGCCAGACAAGTATTCCACCACTGGAGTTATTCCAGCAATCCTTTCTTGTTTTTAAGTTACTGTACTCATAGAGTAGCAATTTTTGCACCCATCCCAAAAAGCAGGGATCATGATTGCATTCCAATATCCCTACCTTGTAGGTTGATATGGGTGATACTTTCCTTCCTAGATGGATTCAGAACAGTGATCCTCTCAAATTCTAACACTTTAGTTAATGGTGTGAGCTCCAGTTCTGCCTAACTCTAGATGATATTATGGAAATAAATGATTACAGATAATTTAATTTAATCATTGGCTAATATAGGTGATTTGATATTAAAATATATGGTAAGTTTGAAAGTAAGAAAAAGAAAGAAAGAAAGAAAGCGAAAGATAGAAAGAAAGAAAATTATTGAGAATGAATTTTTTGGAGTCAGGAATCACATGGCAGAGGTACTACCTGTATTGTGTATTAGGTTTGCCCCAGGCCATGCAGACCCTTTGCACACACCTTCCCACTTCTTGACTAAGTTTCCACCCTTTGTTATCTAGGTATTTGGCACACCTGGAGGCAGCCACCTCTCCCTCCTGCTAAGTCACAACCAGGTCAGCCTCTTGTCACATTTTCCATCAAAGCAGAGGTGAGTCCCAGGTCTTAAAGTCACATCTAGATCCAGTGTGGCCAGAATTTTCCCCCACCTGGCCACACCTCATCCCTAGATACGTCTTCGCCCAAGGTTGGGTCACCCCATTTTTTGTACATGCCTTTCTACCATGTATGGCATGGGCAGCAGTTCAGTAAATAAACTACTTACCTGACTGAATACCGTGTGGTGTTCTCTTCATTGACTACTTAATGAAATTCGCCTAATTAACATGCTTTACACTTAAGAATTTCTAGTATGAATCTATGGATACTTTTGTGACACATGTGAGTTCTGTATCTACAAAACATATGTACATACTCATCATTTAACAATATAATTCTGCCTGGAATCTTTAATAGCACTTTAATCAAGCATAAAGTCTATTTTGTTTGCTTTCCTTTGTTTTGTTTGTTTTTTGCTTAAAGTAATAAAAGAGTTAGTGGGACAATCTGAAAGGATCTCTGGCTTCATATTTTCGCATCACCCTGGGCTACAACCTGTGTGCTACCAGCTCAGACGATGGGACTTTGAAATTCTGGAAAGTAGATGCACATCCTAATGACCCATGGCTTCGGGATTTCTGATTCTTTTTTAAATGTAATTGTTACTTATGTATGTACAGTGAGGTTACCATTTCACAAGAAATTCAGACATTTACATGTTTATTTATATTTTTTGTCACTTGTGGGGCTTGAATTCAGGGCCTGGGCACTGTCCCTGAGACTCTGGGCTCAAGTTATGTAGCACTCTACCAATTGAGCCACAGAGCCACTTCTGGCTTTTGAGTTGTTAATTGGAGGTAAGAGTCTTATGGGGACTTTTATTCCTGGGCTAGCTTTGAACTTCAATCCTCAGATCTCAGCCTATGAGTAGCTGGGATTACAGGTATGAACCACTGGCACCTGGCTTGAAATGGTCTTGTGTGTGTGTGTGTGTGTGTGTGTGTGAAAATAACATGGAGAGGGGTTATAATTATATGGGCAAAGTAATGAGCACATTTCTTATCAAGCATTGTTGCCCCATCCTTTGACTCCCCTTCCCATCCCTTCTTATCTCACCCACACACACCTCCCCACCCCCCCAACCCACACTCACTCCCCTCCTCCAGGCAAGTTTTAATGTTCTTTTTCCAACATAACATCTTGTATATATCATTGTTGCAATGGGTCCAACTGTATCCCTATTTAAACAATTTGTTTTTTCCCTTCCCTTCCACAAATTATACCAATATCAAATACAATGAAATCAGGGGTTATACCGTGGGGGAGGGACATACAAAGCAACAAAGAAATCATCTTATAAATATGTTAGAAACAATGGCATGAAAGAAAAAAAAATACATTTGAATCCTTATCTTGGTGTTCATTTCACCTAACATCAACTTATCTGACTTTTTCTGCTTGTCTCAGACATTTACTAGTTATTGAAAATAAAGGAAACCATGGGACCTGTTACTTTGGGCCTGGCTTACTTCATTTAATATAATTTTTTCCAAGGCTTTCCATTTCCTAACAAATGGGGCAATGTTATTCTTTCTGATGGAGGCAGAGAATTTCATTGTGTACATAGACCATATTTTCTTGATCCATTCATCTACTGAGGGGTATCTGAGTTGGTTCTATATCTTAGCTATGGTAAATAATGCTGCAATAAACATAGTTTCGCTGGTAACATTAGTATTGTCTTGTTTGTGGTCATTTGGGTAAATGCCCAAAAGTGAGATTGATGGGTGATAGTAGAACTTTGTGTGGAGTCTTTTGAGGAACCTGCATACAGCTTTCCAGGGTTTTCGAACAAGTTTACACTTCCACCAACAATGCAATAAGGTTCCCTTTTTGCCACATCCCCTACAGCATCTATTGTTATTAGAGTTCTTGATTATACCCATTCTAACTGGGGTGAGGTGTTTGTTGTTTGATGTTGTTTTGATTTGTATTTCTTTTATGGGTAGGGAGGTTGAACATATCTTCATGTGTCTGTTGGCCATCCTTCTTTCCTCTTCAGAGAAGAATCTCTTTAAGTCTTAGGCTCCTTATTTATTGGATAGTTGTTTCTTTGAGGATTTTTTTTGGGGGGGTTGATTTTTTGGGTTCCAGGTATATTTTAGATATGAGACACTTGTCTGTTGTATGGCTAGTGAAGATCTTCTCCCAGTATGTGGGCTTTCTATTGATCTTGCTAACTCTTTCCTTTGCCTTTCAGAAGCTCTGCAATTTCATGCAATCCCATTTCTCCAAACATTTTTTTATTTGTTGTCCTTCTGGGTCTCTTTTACAAAAATATTGGTCTGTGCCAAGCTGACCTAGTGTTTCTCTTATTCACGGACTCCACTCCCAAATTAATCAAACTGATTCAAAACTTTGGCAAAGTAGCAGGGTATAAATTTAACCCTCAAAAATCAATGGCTTTTCTGTATGCCAACAATGAGAAAAGCGTCGCTGAAATCAGGAAAACAACTCCATTCGTAATAGCCCCACAAAAAAAAAAAAAAAAAAACCTAGGAATTAACTTAACCAAAGACGTGAAGGACCTCTATGATGAAAACGTTAAAAAAAAAAACATGAAAAAGGAAATCAAAACAGAACTTAGAAAGTGGAAAAACCTCCTATGCTCCAAGATTGGAAGGAGCAATATCGTGAAAATGGCAGTACTTCCCAAGGCTATCTACAAATTCAATGCAATAACTATCAATATTCCAACCTAATTCGTCAAGAAAATAGAAGAGGCAATCCAAAAATACATATGGAATAACTAAATACCCCCAAAAGCAAAAACAATCCTTAACAGAAAGATCAGCGCTGGAGAAATATCAACACCAAATTTCAAACTCTACTAAAAAGCCATAGTCATCAAAATAGCTTGGTAGTGACACAAGAACCTCCCTCAGGACCAATGGAATAGAATTGAAAACCTAGAAAAGAACCTACAGGCATACAGCTATCTAATCTTTGATAAGGGAGCTAAAAAAATAGAATGGAAGAATGACCGCCTCTTTAGTTAATGGTGCTGGCAAAATTGGTTATTCACTTGTAGAAAACTAAAGTTAGATCCTAATCTAAAACTCGTGTTACTTCAGGTCCAAAGGTGTCCTTGTGTTATTTCAGTGAAGCCAGAAATCATTCACTATACCTCAAGCAGCACCATAGATTGTTCCTGGAAGTAACTGTTACTGGATGTGGAAACTGATCCCAGGAGAGGAATGGAACATAGAGGATTGACAAAGCTCAAGTTAACTTGTGCTCTCCTTTTTACTGTAAAAGAAGAGAATCCGAAGGCTTGAAGAAAACTCTGTCCTTAACTTTTTCTACTGTGTTTTTACTCATATATAATTTTTCTGTAAACTTCTAGTTGAGAGAATTCCAAAAAGAAATAATGTGCCATTTGGTGGCCAGCATAGAACAGAAGGAAATAACGTTGTTTTAAATATTTTCTACTGCAGGGGCTGGGAAGGTGGCTCAGTGGTAGAGAACTTACCTTGCATGCCTGAGGCCCTAGGTTCGATTCCTCAGCACCACATGAGCATAAATAAGCCAGAAGTGGTGCTGTGGCTCAAGTGGTAGAGCGCTAGCCTTGAGTTGAAGACCTGAGGTAAAGCGCCGAGTCCCCGAGTTCAGGCCCACGACTGGACCCCCCAAAAAATTCTACTCCAAAGAAACAAAAACATGGAGGTTTTAAAGTGTTTTATGGATGGATATTTCACTCCTGACATGATTCTCTTACTGCAGGAGTCAGTTATCAATTCCTTTAGTTTGGTCATGAGTTTTCTAGAGCAATAAAGATTCCAAAAGAGCATCCAGTGCATATGATCAGCAAAAGGAGCCACTTCTCAGACCAGTACTCCTTTAAGGAGGGTCCCAATGAAATAATCTGGTTTTTTTGTTTGCTTTTTTGCTTAGTTTATGTTGGTTCTGGGGCTTGAATCCAGAGGCTGGACCCTGTCCCTGAACAGTTTTTGTTCCTGCCCACTAGCCCCCAAAGCTAGTACCCTACTGCTTGAACCAAAACTCCACTTCTCGATTTTTTGCTGTGTAATTACAGATAGTAGTTTGACAGATTCTCCTGCCTGGGTTGGATTTGAACTAAGATAGTAAGAAAGCCAAGAGACATCAACTATACAGTCTTCTCTTTTCAAATGAGAAATATTAGATGAAGTTTATTGTAAAGCTAATATTTGAACATTTTTTCTAACTTTTTTGTGAGTTACAATTACATGGACAAGATAACAAGTACATTTCTTATCAATCATTGTTGCCTCCTCTTTGTTTACCCTTCCCATCCCTTCCCATATACCCTCCTCCCCCATCCGATCCTCCAAAGTTGTAAAATTCGTTTTTCGACATAACGACTTGTACATCTCATTGTTGCAATGGGTCCACCTGTATCCCTAGTTAAACGATTTGTTTTTAGAGAATATGTCCAGCAAACAATCCATAACATAACTCAGCAAAAGTAGGTGCACTGAATCATTTTGGAATTTTTTTTTGATTGGGAAGATTATTGATCTTGTCGTTCCTTTTAGGGAAACTTTAAGTCATATTTAACCACTTTTGTTCTTGTGGGGCTTGAACACTGATCCTGGGTGATTAGCTACAGCACCACCTCCTGGTTTCTGGTGGTTAATTGAAGGTTAGGGTCTCTTGGACTTTCCTGAGCAGGCTGACTTTGAACCACAATCCTCTTTTCACAACCTCCTTAGTAGCTAGGATTACAGGTGTAGACCACCAGCATCTGGCTCATATTTGCATTTATGTGCACTGAATGACACTGTGTAGACAAAGAATGGAAATTTTAACCAAATAATGACATTGCAGCATTTCAGAAAAATTGAATTAGCAATAAATATCTCCTCCTTTTCCATTTTGTTACATCAATGAATGATGAGCTTTGGGACCCTTACATTATCATCCTCTGCCATCAGTACAGGTGTATTTAGTATCAGGAAATATTCATAGAGAAATATGGAAAGAATGAGATTTTTAGAAAACAAAGGAGATAAGGTATGAAAGAATAGCATAGAAGGAGATACATTTATCACACAGAGACTAAGAGCTAGCCTAAGAGATTTAGAATGCTAAAAGCAATGAGGAAAAGCCTAGTTGACAACAAGTTCTACAATAATCAAAAATGGTTCTCTAGAACAGTTTCTGGTATACCTTAATTACTATCATTTTTTCCTTCTATCTGGAGTTATTCCTTATTTTCTTTCACAAATATTAATTAGCCTCTGCCTTTTTGGTGCTATAACTCACCAAAAAGGTTTCAAAATCACACTTAGCCTACCCTTCTCTTTGTGATTAGCAGTGACAACACAAATCCTGGAATCATTGAATTTCCAGAATTAAACTTTACCTGACATCTAAGCACATTCCTGGCATTAATTGCTGTGACTTAATGAACAAAACTTTTTCAACACAGTATCCTAACATAAGTAAAGTACATAAATTAGGGACTGTTGTCAGGTGTCAGTATGGAAGAAGCAATTCTATATTCCAAATGTAGGTTCATTATTTTGTATTTACTAACTAAATGTTTTTGTTTTTTGTTCTTTTTGCCAGTCGAAGGGCTTAAACTCAGGGGTAGGGAATTTTCCTGAGGTTTTCTTTCTAGCTCAAGGCTAGCACTCTACCACTTGAGGCACAGCAACACTTCCAGTGTTGTTGTTTTTTTAATGTGTTACTAAGGAATGAACCCAGGGTTTCACGGTTGCTAGGCAATCACCGTACCATGAAGCCAAATTCCCAGAGCCCTAAATAACTTTCTTAAGATGGCCTTACATTTTCATTCCGTAGGTATATATCATAATTTTAGCCAGGTGCTAGAAAATGATGTAGAAAGCAATACAATACAAAAAGTCTAGTAAGGCTGGATGGACAATGAATAACTGTCATGGTCTAGCCAGGGAACAGAAGGGCTTATCTCATGAATCTCTTTCAACAAGCCAGCGAGACAGCTATTGACCCACAGCCCACCTCCAGAATGAGAGAGCCACCTTGGGTTCCATCCACATGGGGATGCGTGGGCCCCTCTTCCAGCACCCATTCAACCAGGTCTTGGGAAAGAGAGAGAAAAAAGTCAGAATTACAATTAAGTCTGGTGCCGGTAACTCAGAATTCTAATCCTAACTACACAGGAGGCTGAGATATGAGGATCATGGTTCATAACCAGCCCAGGCAGGAACATCTGTGAGACTCTTTTCTCCAAAGAACCACCAGAAAATCAGAAGTAGTGCTGTGGGTTCAAGTGGTAGAGCACTAGCCTTTTGCTGAGGCTCTCAGGAACAGCACCCAGGCCTAGAGTTCCAGCCCCACGACTGACAAGAAGTGAACTTCCTAACACAAGAAGTGGACTGAATAGTACCCATTGTCCTAGGGAGCATGGTAGCGAAGTCAGACAGAGCTTCCTGTGAAGTTGACGTCATAAGTAGGTCACCTGGCTTCTCTCTGCCTTGGTTTCGCCAGCTGTAAAACTCAACACAGTGAAGGATCCTCTTCCTCATGGGGATAGGGTAATGATGAAAGACAGCCATGCTTTGTTTGATAATCCCACATCTGTTGCACGATTAATAACAGGGTCCACCTGAGCCCTTTCTGGGTATCTTCCTGTCATTTGCTCACAGAATTGCAGAGAACCTTCTCTGTAGGCCACTCCCTCTGTGCCTAGCCATGCTCCAGAGATCCCTCTGTATAAATCCCTTTTTTCCTCACAACTGTCCTGTGAGGAGAATTAGGTTCGATGGTTGCAACCCTACCCAGAGCTTCACCTGTGGTCAAGAATCGTCTGCTGTGATTTTTCTGCCTGCTCAAACTGACAAGAAACCATTCAAGCCACAGGAAAATCAAAAACCACAAGCAGACCAGAGACTCCAACAAGAGACAGGTTAAGGACACAGTGAGATACAGGATCTTCCTATCTCCCCCCCCCCCCCCATAAATAATCTAAGGAATCTTTTTAATATCTTTTATAAAAAAATTTTTTCTAAAAGTTTTTTTTTTAATTTTTAACTTTTAAATTTTGTTTTCTATTAAACTTTTTTTCTTCCTATTATAATTTTTATTTTAGAGGTATATGTGTGTGTACATTTTTTTTTTAATTTTTGTTTAGCTCTACTGACCATTTGATCATTTTTTTCTTTCCTTCTCATTCTTTTCACTATTTCTTCTTTTTCATTCTTCTTTGCATAACATAATTGCTGTTCTGCTCATCCTCAGATATGCCAATAGTTGATTATTAGACCTTAGCCCCATTGTGTACAAGCTTAATCCACAAATTTATTACTCAATTTAAAACCTATTAGACTTAAATTCCTTAATAGCAGTACTACCTCTTTATACATATATAATATCTTAAGCAATTTTATTTTAAAGTTTTTCACATCTCCTTTTTATCCCCCCTTCTCTTATTCTATCCACGTTCTTCTCTGAATATTAAATTTTCAATTTGCATAATTTTAAGTGTTACACTTCTTAATTTTTAATTTTTGTTTTTCTATTTTTTCTTGTTTTTTTTCTTTCTGTTTCTTCTTATTTATTGTCTCTCCACTATCATTCTATCCAACCTATTTCCCTCTTTGAGATTAGGATTGAATTTAGTTAATTCTCCCACAGCCTTTCCACATCCCTATATGCTATTTTTACCCATATCTCTCCTCAAACTTAATAATTTCTGTGTGCCAAATTCTTCTTTGCGGTTCGTAGCCCATTAATACCTAGTTGTTTGATGTTGAATAGGTATATCTGTTGAACTAGACTTTTGCAGATTTTTGAGTTTGCATCTACAGACTTTGGTTGATGTTTGCCTTAAAATAGTGTGCTAGCACAAAACTGGCGTTACTTTCATCTCAAATGGGCAGAGCAACCGGGAAAAACACAAGAAAAACGGCAAGTCCGTGTATCTCAACTCCCACTCATGATAATCAGGGGACAGAAAAGATAATGAATAATCCAGAGGAGAGTTCCCAAAAAGCTCTACAAACACTACTGGTAAACATGTTAAATGAAAATATTGAAAAACTGCAAAGGACTCTGAATGAGCGTGATAGGGAGAGAGAGGAGGCAAAACAAAGGTTAGTACAAGAATATCATGAGCATGAGGAAGCTACTCAACGATTGATACAGGAATTGCATGAGCAGCTTGAGAACACTCAAAGAGAAATAAAGGAATGTAGTGAGAAGCCTGAGATCAATCAATGAGAACTACAGGAACTGCATGAACGTGAAGAAGCTAAGCAAAGAGTAATACAGGAATTGAGAGAGTTGGATTAGAATGTAGAAAGATCACTAAAGGCATTCATGGAACCCATAAACAGAGAACTGAAAGAAATTAGGGAGACCACACAGGGAATGCTGAATGGAACCCAATAGAAGGAATGGGAATAACCAATCAACAGAGTGATTTGAGAATAAACACTGAAAATCAAATTAAGGAAGTAAAGAAGTTCATACAAGATCTAAAACAATGCTCCAACAAAGAATTTGAAGCCATCAAAGCCGACCAACTAGAAGAAAAAGAAATAAAAAAACAAAGTATTAAGTCTCCACAGCAGGTTAGACCATGCAGAAGATCGAATTTTGGGGATTGAAGACATCCTAGACATTATAGAGAAAGAACATAGAACCATCAAAGACAAATCCAAGATATATGAGAGATCTATCCAACACTTGGAAGACACCATCAGAAGGCCTAATCTAAGGATAATGGGTGTAGAGGAGCACCTAGAAACAGAAGTTAATGCTTTAGGAAATTTGTTTACCAGGATCTTCGCAGAGAACTTCCCAAACATGCAAAAAGATAGGCCTATTCAGATACAAGAAGCTATTTGAACTGCAAATAGACCAGTCCAGAATAGGACATCCACTGTCACATTGTAATCCACACAGGATCAATTCAGACCAAGGAAAAGATCCTTAAAGCTGTCAAGGAGAAAAGATCAATCACCTATAAAGGGAAACCAATTAAAATCACCTCAGATTTCTCAGCAGAGACAATCATAGCAAAAAAGAGCATAGAATGATGTATGCCATGCCCTAAAAACAAACAACTATCGACCAAGAATTATGTACCCACATAAACTCTCCATAACTGAAGGTCAAATAAAAAGCTTCCATAGCAAAGAAAAATTGAAACAATATATCTCCACCAAACCAGCCCTACACAACATTCTTAAAGATGTCCTACACATAGAAAATCAACAAGACCACAATAAAGGCCAAGAAATTGTACCCAAACTGAGAATCCAATAACCTCAGGAAGAACCCAGTTGCCTCAGCCCCCAAGAAGGTGGATAAAATGGCAGGTACTCCCAAATACCTCTCAGTCCTATCTCTCAACATTAATGGACTTAACTCTCCAATTAAGTGAAATAGACTATCTAGTTGGATTAAAAAGCAAGATCCTTCTATCTGTTGCCTCAGGAGTCACATCTTGCCCATAAAAACAAGCACATTTTCAATGTGAAAGGCTAGAACAAAATCTACCAAGCAAACTGCCCCAGTAAACAGGTGGGAGTTGCAATCCTAATATTAGATAAAATAGACTTCAAATTAAAATTCGTGAGAAGAGGTAAAGAAGGTCGCTCCATACTAATTAAGGGATCTCTCCTTCAGGAGTATATTACAATTCTAAATATCTATTCACCAAATGTCGGAGGACCCAAATTTATCCAAGAAACGCTACTTTCCCTCAAATCCCACAGAGATCCAAAGACATTAATTGTTGAGGCATTTAACACACCATTTTCCACACTAGATATATCAACTAGTCAAAAACTCAACAGAGAAAGGGCAGATCTAAACAACTGCATAGATCAAATAGATTTCACAGACATCTACCAATATTTCAGCCATTAGCATCAGAATACATGTTCTTGTCAGCAGCACATGGAATGTTTTCTGAAATAGACCACATTATAGGCCACATAGCAAACTTGTCCAAATTCAGAATCACTGAAGTTATACCTTCTATTCTCTCATACCACAAGGGAATAAAATTAGATCTCAACACCAAAAGCCACCAAAGAAAGTCCTGTAACTCATGGAGGAAATTCAAATGTTCATGATATTCAACAAAAATGAACACAGAAATTACTTGCTCCTCTGGACACAGCAAAGCCAGAACTCAGGGGCAAGTTTATAGCTCTGAGTTCCTACATCAACAAATTGGAGAGATCTGAAACCAACCATTTGATAAGACATCTGAGCCTCCTTGAAAAAAAGCATCAAGATAATCCCCAATCCAGTAGACGGTAAGAAATAATTAAAAATATATCAGAATTAAATGAATTAGAATCCAAAAAAAAATATAGAAAAAAATCAACAAAATAAAGAGTTGTTACTTTGAAAAAATTAACAAAATTGACAATCTTAGCAAATCTTATCAGGAAAAGAAGAGAACACACCCAAATAAATAAACTGAGAGATGAGAATGGAAACATCACCACAGAAACAGCCAAGATTCAGAACATTATAAGGGAATACTTCTCAAAACTTTATGCTAATATGTTTGAGAACTTAGCAGAAATAGACCTTTTCCTAGCAAATATTGACATGCTGCAACTAAACCAGGATGAGTTAAAACATCTTAACAGGCCCATATCTAGCATTGAAATAAAAGCAGCAATAACACACCTCCCATCTAAGAAAAGCCCAGGACCAGATGGCTTTACAGCAGAATTCTATAATTCAAAACACAGCTCACACCAATACTACTTCAACTCTTCAATGAAATTAAAAGAGAAAGTTCACTACCGAATTCATTCTATGAAGCCATAATAACCCTCATCCCCAAACCAGACAGGGAACTATAAACCCATTTCTTTGATGAACATTGATGCAAAACTTCTCAACAAAATTTTGGCCAATCGACTTCAACAATTCATTCAAGCAATACATCATCTAACAGGATTCATTTCAGGGATGCAAAGCTGGTTCAATATACCGAAATCAATTCATATAATTCATCACATCAACAGGAGCAAGGGTAAGAACCACATGGTTATCTCAATAGATGCCGAAAAGGCATGTGACAAGATCCAATGCCCCTTTATAATGAAGGTTCTGGAAAAATTAGGAATCCATGGAACTTTCCTCAAGACAATAAAGGCTGTATATGATAAACCTACAGCCACACTATACTTAATGGTGAAAAACTAAAGCCACTTCCTCTTAACTCAGGAATGATACATGAATGTCGAAGCTCTTTACTTCTCTTCAATCTAGTATTAGAATGCCTAGCTACAGGAATAAGACAAGATGCAAACCTACAGGGGATACAAATAGGGAAAGAAGAAGTAAAACTCTCCCTCTTTGCAGATGTCATGATCTTGTAGTTAGAGAATCCCATAGAGTTCACTCACAAATTACTCAAGGTGATTCAAAAATTTGGCAAAGTAGCAGGGTATAAAATTAACCCTCAAAAATCAATGGCTTTTCCGTATACCAACATTGAAGAAAGTGTGGCTGAAATTAGGAAAGCAACTCCATTCGTAACAGCCCTACAAAAAATAAAATACCTAGGAATTAACTTAACCAAAGAACTGAAGGATCTCTATGATGAAAACTTTAAAAACCTGAAAAATGAAATCAAAACAGATCTTAGAAAATAGCAAAAGCTGCCATGTTCCTGGAATGGAAAAATCAACATCGTGAAAATGGCAATATTTCCCAAAGCTATCTACAAATTCAATGCGATACCTATCAATATTCCAACTTCATTCTTCAAGGAAATAGAAGAGGCAATCCAATAGTTCATAGGGAACAATAAAATACCCCAAATAGCAAAAACAATCCTCAACAGAAAGAACAGTGCTGGAGGAATATCAATACCAAATTTCAAACTCTAATACAAAGCAATAGTAATCAAAATGGCTTGATACTGGCACAAGAACAGACCTCAGGACCAATGGAACAGAGTTGAAAACCCAGAAATGAACCTACAGACCTATAACCTTCTAATATTCGATAAGGGAGCTAACAAAATACAATGGAAGAAAGACAGCTTCTTCAGTAAATGGTGCTGGCAAAATTGGTTAACTACTTGTAGAAAACTAAAGCTAGATCCTTATATATCACACTGAACCTGAATCAACTCCAAATGGATCAAAGACCTCGATGACAAAGCAGATATACTGAAAAAATTACAGAATGGAAGAGGAGAAATCCTAGGTCTCTTTGGCACAGGCAGAAATTTTCTTAATAGAGACTCAGAAACACAACAAATCAAAGAAAGTTTGGACAAATGTCATTGCATTAAATTGCAGAGCTTCTGTATGGCAAAGGACATAGCTAGCCAGATAAATAGAAAGCCTACGGATTGGGTGAAAATCTTCATTAGACATACAACATACAAGGGTCTCACATCTACAGTGTACCTGGAACGCAAATAAATCCCCAACAACAAATCTTCAAAGAAACAACTGCCCAATAAATAAGTGTGCTAAAAACTTAAAGAGAAACTTCTCTAAAGAGGAAAGAAAGATGACCAATAGACACATGAAGAGATGCTCAACCTCTCTAGCCATAAAAGAAATGCAAATAAAAACAACATTGAGATACCACCTCACCCCAGTTATAATGGCTATAATCAAGAACTCTAATAACAGCAGATTCTAGAGGGGATGTGGACAGAAGGGAACCTTACTGCATTGTTGTTGGGAGTATAAACTTGTTCAAACACTTTGGAAAGCAGTATGGTGGTTTCTCAAAAGACTCCACATAGAACTCCCCTATGACCTAGCAATCCCACTCTTGGACATTTACCCAAATGTTCACAAACAAGACCACACTAAAGCTACCAGCACAACTATGTTTATTGTAGCCTTTTTTTTTATCATAACTAAGATATGGAACCAACCCAGATACCCCTCAGTAGATGAATGGATCAAGAAAATGTGGTATATATACACAATGGAATTCTATGCCTCCATCAGAAAGAATGACATTGCCTCATTTGTTAGGAAATGGAAAGACTTGGAAAAAATTATATTAAGTGAAGTAACCCAGGCCCAAAGAAACACAGGTCCCATGGTTTACCTTATTTGCAGTAACTAGTATATATCTGACTCAAGCAGAAAAGTTCAGATAAGTTGGTGTTAGGGAAATGAACCCTAAGATATGTATTCAAAAATTTTTACTTTCATTCCATTTTTTCTAGTACATTTATAAGTTTATTTCTTTGTTGCTTTTTATGTCCCTCCCCCACGGTAAAATCCCTGCTTTCACTGTATTTTATGTTGTTATAATTTATGGAGTGGAAGGAAAAGAAAATCATTTAAATAGGGATTTCAGGTGGACCCATTGCAACAATGAGACGTACAAGTCCTAAGTCGAAAATGAACTTTACAACTTTGTTAGGGGGAGGTGGAGAGTCGGAAAGGGAGATGGGGAAAGGATGGGATGGGAAGGGGAATCAAAGTAGGAGTCTACAATGCTTGATAAGATATGTACTCATTATCTTGCCTATGTAATTTTAACCCCTCTGTACAGTATTTTAACTATAAAAATATGAAGAAAAAAGAATCATCTGCTGTGGACTAAACGTTTGCGATAATCCATCTAAATCGATGACTGGGCAGGTTGTTACACGTCTACCATCCCAACTCCAGAGGACCAGGTCTGGTGAAGCATACCTGTCGTAGATAGGAGGACCTCGATCCAGCCCAGCCAGAGCATATCTTGAGTCTCTGTTTCAGAAATGCCCAAGACAGAAAGGTGGCTATTCAGAGCCAGGGAGAGGACACAAGTAGGGGGTCATGGTGCCCCCAGAGGGGTGTCTGACCCGGGGTAGGGGTGGCTTCAGGGCAGCCACTCACCTGTGCTGCTGGGAGAACTTGCTTTAGGCTGCTCCAGGTGGGGTGAGCAGCGATGGCAGTGGCATTGCAGACACATGGCCTCAGAGCAAAAAACCAGGGCCAGGGATCATGTTGGGGCTTTACAAGGCCTGGCAGGGTGCCATTGCCTGATGTTTGAAATTCCGCACCTTGTGAAGGAGGGAAGGAAGCCTGGGTGTGGGCAGGCATCTCAATTTCCTTCTATATTCCAAAGTTGCCTGGAGTCTCTTCCTCACCACTCAACATCTCTACCTTCCTCAATTGCTGGTAGTGGTATAAACTAACAGAGGGAATCCTGGTGCTACCAGGCAGCATGGAATGTGGGCGTGACCACCATTCTTGCATCTCATTGGTCAGAAAGAACTATGAAAGAATGGGGGTGTGGCCAGAATCCTGTGATGCAAGCAGCATGGGCGGAGTCAAGAAGATAGCAGCTCCCCCAGCCCTTTTCCCAGGGAACAATGTCCAATTCAGTTGGAGACAAAAGAATGACCTCATTTAGCTGGATAGCTTCACAGATTGTTGTGTATGTCTGTTTGCTCCCAGTCCCAGACCTTGTACTCAGGATAGGAGCACAGTCTGTGAGCTGCTTTTGATCAAGGCTGGCCTTCCACACTAGAGCCACAGGGATTCTGGCTTTGTTGGCACTGAAGTTGGGCTTTCTTGCCTAGGGTGACTTTCACAAGGATCCTCCCATCACAGCCTTGTAAGTATCAAGGAGGACTGATGAGAACCACTGGTGCCTGCCTAATCATTAGTCTTGTTGATGTTCTTGGACAGACTGGTGAGTTCCCTATCCTCCAGTTTAAGTGGTGGGAGCTGTAGTCCACAGTTGGAATCTTGGTCCTGCCACCTCCAAATGGAAGGAGATCCTAAAAAACTTATTCCTGTCCAAATGATTACCGACGGAATATGATGTATGTCATGATTGAAAGAGCAGTTCTTGAATGATTCTAGGATAAAATTATACACAATTATAGGACACTGATCGATGTTAGTTAATATTTTATGAGGCATTTAAAAAATCACATTAATACAATGGAGGTATAATGAAATACCTTAGACTTACTATACTATTACATACTATAAAGACCCATGGTCTTGTTAACTCTGTTGCACTGTGTGGGAAGGGGAAACTGGCCTCCTAGAAGTCATGTCTATTCCTTAGGCTTGAAATAGAAAACATCCTATTCATGTACAATTTACATATATGATTTATATTTATATATATATGTTGACTCCATATTGCATTCAGTGCAGTTATTTTATTTTTTGTTTTATTCATGTATTGACCATTTATTTTGACTATTATGGCACATAAAACATTGATTACATTGATTACATAAGATAGAGGCCTGCATATGTATTCCATTTCATACCTGACACCCAGGACTTTCACAGAAAAGGAAAACATCTGTCACCATCAACTTCTTACTCCACAATTCATTTTTGGGGAGTGCTGGCATCTGAACTCACAGCCTCCAAGTCTACAAGGCCCAATTCATGAATGGTGAGTGTCAGCACGCCATCCTGGGGCAAATTGAGCTGACAGGCTGTTCCCAGGACCTGAGCTCAAGCCCCAGGAGTTAACAAAATAAGAACAGATTGACATGCAGATGGAAGTATGCTAATAAATATGTGTTTTTAGAGAGTATCAGAGATGTCTATACATTATTCAGTTATGTAGACTACATTCCTACCAATTCCTGGGTAATAATCATGCGTCATTGTAATTAATGTTATTGTTTTCAACCTTATACTATTAATGAAATCAATCAGTCAGTGTCCTGAAATTATTGCGTTCCTGTAAGTAATAATATTCTTTTTATGCTTCATAAATATTAAATAAAATCAATTAGCTTCCTGAAATGCTGCTGTCTAATTTTATAGGAGCATCATTCATGATCAACTCATTGAACCTTGACATTGATAATATTCCATTGTTCTTCCTATGGATGGGAACCATTTTTTAGTATCTCCTGCCATTGGTTCGTGTTAAGAGGGGGATTCGAAATCAGGGCCTATGTTGCCATGTGGGCCTATGGCTTCCCAGATAGTCTGCCAACCTTCAGCATTGCAAGGTGAAGTACCCTTTGCAACAGTGTCATTCAGACCCATGAGGGTCACCGAGCAAAGGAAGAAAACATAAAAAGGTCACATTTTTTCTGTGAATTGCTTTCCCTGCAAGACCTGGGGGTCTAGGATCCCAGAAGCACCTGTAGATCTAGTGGCTGCACTCTGCCTAGGGTGATCGAAGCTGAGGCAGAGTTGCCACAATCTGACTTCAAGCCCCGTACTGAGAAAAGTAAAATGAAAAATTTAGCTCCCTGGCTTGCACACAGTTTATTCTTACAGGCTTTGGATTTGAACTCAGGATCTGGGTAAATCTGCAGCAATGTGGATGAAGGGGAGGATCAATGTACTTGAAGATAAGAAAGTCAGGCCTGTTCACTAGTCCTGAATTGAAGCCCCAGCCCTGGAAACATACTATTTATACATATTGTAAAACTGGCTTCTGAAATCAGGATGAAATTTTTGTCAGTGCTGGGATTTGAACTCAGGTCTGGGTATCTCTGTTGCACTGTGGGGGATGGGGAAGCTCACCATACTTGAAGACTAGAATTTCAGGCCTGGTGTAGGGCCTGATTTGAAGCTCCAGCACTGGACAAAATAGCAAGCCCACCTTTTTTAAACATAGGATCTCTCTTTACCTACAGGAGTGGTATGCATCTTGCATTCAGTGTAGTTATTATTTTTATTTTGTGTCTTATTCATTGATGTATTGTGCATTTTATTGAATATGGTGACAGATATAACTGTGCTGACATGGATGACAACCTATTCCCATGGCTATAGATTTGCATATATAGCATTCTCCATCCTCGATGAGACCCAGATATTCACAGAACAGGAAAACATGCAACCTTGCTTTTCACACATCAGAATGAATCTTTTGGCAGTGCTGGAATTTGAACTCAAGGCTTATCAGGCCCAATTGCTGAATGGGTCATGTTAAGCACAGCAGCCTGTGAGCCTCTAAGGAGCCAGGCCATTCCTAGGACCTGAGATTGAGCCCTGGTGGGAGTCCAATATAGTCAAAAATTCATAATTAAACAAAGGATCTGTATTTCCAAACATTGGTGGGCGCATCTTCTATTTTGTGTAGTCATCCTGGCTGAGATCCAGAATTTGCAGCAAAGGAAAACAGGTGCAACGACTGGATTCTCACATCAGGGTGAATTTTTGGCAGTGCTGGGATTCGAACTCGGGGCCTGGGAGGCCCAACTGTCCAATTGGTCCACGTGATCACACCAGATTGTGAGCCACTAAGGAGATGGGCTCTTCCCAGGAACTGAGATAAAGCCACAGGGAGGCCAAAATAGTGCTTAATGCATCATTGAAACATGGGATGTATATTCACATCCATGTGTGGACTGCTTCATGCATTGAGTGTACTTATTGTGTTTATATTGTATGATATTCATGGATGTATTGTGTATTTTCTTATGTATATGATGACAGGTATAACTGGGTTGACATGGATAACAACTTATTCCCATGACCATACGGTGGCCCATGCATTCTGCATCCTAGCTGAGACCCAAGACTTGCACAGGAAAGGAAAATAGATGCAACAATTGGCTTCTGACATCAAGATGAATATTTTGGCAGGGCTGGGATCTGAACTAGGGGCCTAGCAGGCACAATTGGTGAATGGGTCCACATGAGCACACAAGCCTGTGAGCAACAAAGTAGCTAGGAGTTCCCAGTACCTGAGTTTGAGCCCCCTTGGGGGGAGAGTGGGGAGCACAATAGTCATCCTTTCATAAGCTGAAGGTAGAATGCAAATATTTTTATAAAGTAAGATTGTGGTGACCTGCGATGGAATCCAATCTGTGAGTACCTATATTTGGATCTTTTCTGATGCATCCATTTCATGTATATGATGATTGTTGCACTCCTTCATCAACTCTTCTTTACAAATAATCTATAGTCCATGAGTCTTATGTATCATTTCCTACTCACTTCATGCACAAACTACTCATTCAAGGATGAGATCAATCGCATGCCATTCCTAGGTCCAGAAATGAGTGTCTCACGATCTCCCGCCATTCCCTTCTCCTAGGGGGACTGAATTCAAGCCTTAGTCCTGGAAAAGATACTTCTTATATATATTTTAATGATAGGATTTATACTTCCGTTCAGATGTTCAGTCCATATTGGGTTTGGTGCGTTTATAAATTTTATTTCTCGTTTTATTCATTTATTTACCATTTATGTTATTGACTCTGATGACACTTCTACCATTTATTACATTGTTTACCTCCTATCACATAGAATCTAGATTTTAGATGTGTTCTCCATCATGCCTGGCAATGTGAGGATCTGAATTCAGTGCCTAGCAGGCCCAATTCATGAATGGGTGAGTTTGAGCATGGAAGCCTCAAGCCAATGAAGCCGTCAAGTGGTTCCCAGGCACTGAGATCGACCCCCATGGTTAGCCAAAACAGCGATACATGGATAGGCAGACGGTGGTATACAAATAAATATATATTGTTACAGAGTGCCAGAGCCGTCTATCTATGATTGAATGACACCTACTACATTCCTACCAACTCTTAGGTATTTATTATACCACCATTGAAGGAATATTATTCTTTTCATGCTTAATAAACTATACCTTAAGATCAATCAGCATTCTAGGACTACTGCATCCAATTTTAGACTCGACGGATGCATGAACTACTCATTCAATTGGTATTCCCATGCATAGGAATGAGTCTCTTGTGATCTCTTGCCATTAGTGTCAGGACTGGGATTTGAACCCAGGGCTTATGTTGACAGGTTGGCTTATGGCTTCACTGATAGCTCACCAGAATCAGCAATGGCAGGTCAGGTCCACTTTGCAGCCATGTCATTCAGACCCAGGATGGTCACCATGCCCCCAAAAATCGTAAAATGCCAGCCCTCTGCCGCTCACCATGTTTTGTGCTTTCCAGCTTTTTTTTTTCCTGCAAGCCCTCTGGCCTAGGATCTCAGGATTGGCTATGTGTCTAGAGACTGCACCCCAGCCTAGGGAGATGCAAGCTGAGGAAGTGTTTCCACGACCTGAGTTCAAGTCTCATGGGTGGCTAAAAAATAAATAAATAAATAAAAATATTAATTATTTAACTAAATAAAAAAAAATAAAGCTCCTTGTTTTGGAATTTCTGCCAGTTTTCTTTCCTAGCCTGGGATTTGAACTCAGGGTGTTGGTAAATTTGTAGCAATGTGAGGGAAGTGTTGCCACTACTTGAGTTCAAACCCCCTGCCAACCACAAAAGAAAAACTAAGTCACTGACCTCGGCAGGGTGAAGTAGATGTGGAGATGGGAGGGAAGGGATGGTAGGGGGAAAACAAAGAAGGAGTCAACAATGCTCAATAGGAAATGTACTCATTACCTTGCTACTATAACTGTAACCCCTCTGTAAAACACTTTTGCAATAAAAAAGTACAAAAAAAGAGAAACCATGTCGTTCTCAGAGAAGCACTTTAGAGGTAAGGAAAGGATGTCAGAATAGCTGTACAAATTCTACACTGCTTTTTTTAATGTTCAGTATGGAACTGAGTAAACATAACTGCTTCCAATAAAAAAAGTAGTCACTCTCTTGGAACTGGGGCCAGTATTATTGCTATTTCTAGGATTTGAAATCACTGTCCAGGTAACTCTTTTATGCTATGAGTAAAGGCGAAGCTCACTGTCCTTGAGGAAAAAAAATTCAGACTAGAGTTCCCAGGGCCTGAATGAAGGCTCTGCAATGGGAAAAAATGTGTCTATACATGTTTAATATATAATATACACTTACATATGTATGTTAATTTCATATTATGATTTTTATTATTGATTTTATATTTTGTTTTTCTTTTATTCATTTATTGATTATTGTATTTAGTATTATTATACACATAATATTTATTACAATTTACACATCTATAATAAAATTCTATACAGTAATTTAGGATTTTGACTCATTTTTATTAATATTTTATTAAGTGTTGAAACATAATACATAATTAAATGGAAGCATTTGTCACAGTCTTCACATGTTTAGAGTCTCTCCCAAGTATGAGCTTTATACAATCTTTGGACATCTTCCTATTGTGATTTCGTTAAATGATTTATAGTCAGAAATCTTTTCCTGAGGATAGGCAAGTGAGGGATAAATTGTAAGAGTGGGGCTAGAAACGTGGCTTAGTGGTAAAGAGATTGCTTAGCATGCATGAATGCCAGGGTTTAATCCTCAGTGCCACATACTCAGAAAAATCCAGAAGCTGTGGAGTCGCCCAAGTGGCTAACCTTGAGAAAAAGGAGCTCAGAGACAGTACTCAGGCCCTAAAACCAATCCCAAGGACTGCCAAAAACAATAGATGAAATGTCAATGTCTCACACATGGAACTCTAGCTTCTCAGGAGGCTGAGACCTGAAGACCAAAGTTCAAAGACAGCCAATCAGGGAAAGCCTGTTAGACACTTATCTCCTGTGAACCACGAATAGACCCCATGTGGCACTGTGGCTCAAGTGGTTGAGTGTTAGCCTTGACTTGAGGTTCTAAAGGACAGTGCCCAGGGTTGAGTTCAAAACACACAATTGGGAAAAAAAGTGAGGGTTAATCAAGGTACTTTTCCTATTTGCTAATTATGAGAGCATCCTTTGGAAAATGAACACTAATGTGTACCAGAATTGGAGTCAGAGCTTAAGGTTCAAGTGTAACACATCCATATGCCCAGCCTCTCCGACTCTATCATTGTAATCTTGTGTCCTACAGGGTTCTTAAAGGTCCAATGTTGAAAGGCTTAATATACTCCCCAAGCCCTTTGTGATAAGCAGTTGACTTGTATTGTCAAGGTCATCACAGTTCTGAATCTAGCAGAACACCGGTAGTTCAGGCCCGTCATCCTAGCTCAGGAGGCTGAGGCCTGAGGATCACAGGGTGAAGCCAGCCAGGGCAGAAAGGTCTATGACACTCTGACTTCCACTTCTGAAAGGTCAGATGTTCAAGAGCTTTCTGTGTTTCCCTTGGTCATGAGAAGTACTTGCATTCTAAATGTTCTTAGAGTTCTTGAGCTATAGAAACAAGAAAGAAACATAATTGACCCATACTTCAGATTTCTTCAGCCCTATACTTCAGGTTTCTTAGTTTGTTTCTTTCTTTTTTTATTATTGTAGGAGTTGATGTCTGGGCCTGGGTGCTGGTCTTGAGCTCTTTAGCTCAAGTCTTGTGCTCCACCACTTGAGCCAAAAGCCACTTCCGCTTTTCTGGTGGTCCATTGGAGCTAAGTGTCTCAAGGACTTTCCTGTCCAGGCTGGCTTTGAACTATGATCCTCAGATCTCATCCTCCTGAGTAGCTAGGATGACAGGCATGAGTGACAAGTACCTAGCTTCCACTTCAGGTTTCTTAGTAGTGAATTGGAGATAATAGGCTCTACCCAGTGGAGTGCTAGTCATGAGCCCAAGAGGTAAAGGTGAGAGCTTAGGCCCATAGTTCAAGGTTCATGACTGAGAAAAAAACAAAACAAACAATTATCTGTAGTAGACAACTCACTAGTCTTCAGTAGTACATAATTTTGTCCTTCCAATGGAGACATATCTGAGCCTCAATATTCTTGTCTGCAAAATCATCTCAGTGGGGAGATCTTACAAGGACCCAATGAAAGAATGCACCTGGTGAAGGACACAGCACATGGCACTCTTTGCATGACTCAGTACACAGCATCCTGTGAAAGACTCGGAACCCAGCACCAATGCAGGACTCAGCACCCTGCACCCTGTGAAGGACTCAGCACATAGCACCCTGTGCAGGACTCAGCACAGAGTACCCTATGGAGGACTCAGCACATAGCTCTGTTCCACAAGCTGTCATTAGACTTAGGGCGTTCTAATCAATATCAACATTCTTTGAGGAACATTTCACAAACCACAAAAGTTCACACCTAAGTGTTTAGTGGGATATTTTATTTTTTTGGGGGGGGGGTAGTCATGGAGCTTGAGCTTAAAGCTTGGGGATATTATTGTTCTAATAACATTTGCACAAGGCTAGAACTCTACCACTTCGAGCCATATTTCAAAGAGTCTAGCAAACTTCCTGCTAGGTTTTAAAGCCCCAGAGCAACCAGGATACCGGGGGTATGCCAGGGTAAGCCAGAATGATGGGGGTACCTATGAAGCTGGGTTGCAGCAGTTTACATCTGGTTAAGTCAGGTTAGGTGGCAGCTGTCAGCACCAGACTCCTAGCTTGCTCTGTCATGTGGTATTTGAAGTACTGTCCTTATATAGTTGCAGTTAGAACATAGTACCTCTTTTTGGCGGCAGTACTGGGGCTCGATTAAGGGCTTTGACATTGTCCCTAAGCATTTGTGCTCAAGGGGAGAATGCAATTGATTGAAAGACAGCAGAACTTCCGTGTTTTCTGTTTATGTGGCACTGAAGAATCGAACCCAGAGCTTCATACTCACAAGGTGAGAACTTAACCACTGAGACCCAGGTGTGAACGAGGTATAAATAGATAGAGATTGATATATATGTAAGCATTATATACACAGAAAGATGTCTGTATATTATTATTTTATAGATATTACTACCAATTATTACTTATTAAATTATGTCTCCATTTTATGATGTGTCCCAGTTAACAATTAATAAAGCATTAACTAAATTGCTCAATACCCTATTATTGTTTATCACATATCTACATACATCCATACACATAACTTCATATTTTATAGAATGAGATAGATGTCCATACATTATTAAATTATGCATCATGTGTTACTACCAATTATTAGGTATTTATATTTCCATGACATTTTTATTCTGGTAATACTTAATAAAATATTAAACTTAACCCACATCCTATAGTTTTTGTTTCTAATTTTATCCTAGAATGATTCACTACTAATTCAATCTGTTTTTCATTTATTGTAGTGACAACTCTTCCACCTATGACATTTTTTACATTTATGACATCCTATTACATAACATATAGATTTGCATCTGAATTATACATCCTACCTGTCACCGAGCACTTTCAAAGGAAAAAAAAAACATTTGTCACGCTCGGCTTCTCACTCTAAGATTACATTTTTTGGCAGTGGTGGGATCTAACTCAGGGTCTAGAAGGCTCGATTCATGAATGGCTGACTGTCAGCACAGCAGCCTCTAGACAATTCAGCTGCCAGGCACTTCCCAGGCCCTGAAATAGAATCCCATATGTTGACCCCATATTGTGCTTAGTGTACTTATTCATTTTATTTTTTGTTTTATTCATTTATTTACCATTTATTTTATTGACTGTTATTACACATGAAATATTTATTACATTTATTACATAGGATATATATTTTTGCCTATGTATGAAACTTCACACCTGATTCACAGGACTTTCACAGAAAAGGAAAACATGTGTCGCCATGGGCTTCTTACTGCATGATTCAATTTTTTTGAGTTCTGGCATCTGAAGTCACAGCCTACAAGGCCCAATTCATGAATGGATGAGTGTCAGCATGCCAGCCTGAGGCATATTGAGATGACAAGAATTTCCAGAACTTGAGATCCAGCTCTAGGAGTTGACAAAGTTAGAACAGATTGACATGCAGATGGTAGTACAAAAATAATTATTGATTTTTATAGAGTGCCAGAGATGTCTATACATTATTCAGTTATATAGGCTACATTCCTATCAATTCTTGGGTATTTAGTATACCTCCATGTAATTAATATTATTGTTTTCATCTTTAATTATTAATTAAATCAACCACTGTCCTGAAATTATTGTGTCCATGTAATTAATAGTATTCTTTGAATGTGTCAAAAATATTCATTAAAATCCATTTGCCTCCAAAAATCACTCTATTTATATAGCAGTATTCAGAAACAACTAATTCAACCTTGCCATTCATAATTTTCCATCGGTATTCCTATGAATAGGAAGGAGACTCTTAGGATCTCCCTCCATTGGTAGGGGTCAGGACCTGGCTTCAAACACAGGGCCTATATTGCCATGTTGGCCTATGGCTTCCCCGGTAGTCTGCCAACCTTCAGCAATGCCAAGTCACCAACATTCGTCAACCGTGTCATTCAGACGCAGGATGGTCACCTTGCAAAGAAGACAAATGTAAAACCGGTAGCCATCTGCAAGTTGCCAGTTTTTTTTTTTTTTTCTGTGTCACATTAATTATTTTTTTTTCTTGTCAGCCTTTCGGTCCCAGGAACCCAGGTAGGGCTGTGGGTCCAGGGGCTGCAACCCAGCCTAGAGTGATCAAAGCTGAGGCAGAATTGCCATGACCTGAGTTCAAACCCTGTGCTTGACAAAAGAAAAATACATACACATATACATACATACATACATACATTAAAAATATTTTTAAAAGTTATGAGGCTCCTTAGCTAAGAATTCATCCCATTTTTTCTGCCAGGGCTGGGATTTGAACTCAGGTTCTGGGTAAATCTGCAGCACTGTGGGGGATGGGGAAGATCACCGTTCTGGAAGACAAGAAAGGCAGGCCTGATTCTAGGGCCTTAGTCTTAGCACTCGAAAAAATAATATTCGTATATATTTTAAGTACATGCTTTTTATTGACCTACACATTTTTACTACATATTGCAGTTAGTGTATTCATTTTATTTTGTGTTTCATTTGTTTCTCATATATTTTAGTGAATATAATTACACATCCTATTACATAAGACATAGATTTGCCTATGTATTCTACATCATTCCTGAGTCCCAGGAATTTCATCGATAAAGAAACCAAGTGAGACAATTGGCTTTTCACCAGGATTAAGTTTTTGTCAGTTCTGTGACTTGAACTCAGGGCCTAGCAGGCCCACTTCGTGAGTGGGTAAATGTTAGCACACCAGTCTGATGCAAGAGAAGTTGGCGGGCAAATTTGAGGACCTGAGATCAACCCCTAGGAATGGCCAATACATAGATGATTAGACTGCAGTGTGTGTGTGTGTGTGTGTGTGTGTGTGTGTGTGTGTGTGCATGTGTGTTGTGAGCTGCTTTTGATCAGGGATAGCACTCTACCACTGGAGCTACATGGCTCTACTTCTGGCTTTGTTGGCACTGAAGTTGGACCGTGATCTCAAGGACTTCCCTGCTTAGTGTGAATTTGAACATGATACTCCTATCACAGCCTTGTAAACATCAATGAGGACTGCTGAGAGCCACGGGTGCCTGCCTAATCATTGGTCTTGCAGTTCTTGGACAGACCAGTGAGTTCTCTATTCTCGAGTTAAAATGGTGGAAGCTGGAGCCCACAGTTGGAATCCTGGTCCTGCCAACTCCAAATGGAAGGAGATCCTTAGAAATTCATTCCTATCTATATGAATACCAATGGAACGTAATGTATGTTATGATTGAATGGGCAGCTCTTAAATAATTCTACGATAAAATTATACACAATTATATTATAGGACACTGATCGATTTTAATCAATATTTCATGAAGCATTTAAACAATCACGTTCATTAAATGGAGGCATAATGAAAAACCTAAGACTTGGGCGTCACATAGTATAAAGGTGCCATTTTTTCTGCTAGGACTGGGATTGGAACTCATGGTCTGAGTAACTCTGTTGCACTGTGTGGAAAGGGAAAGCTAGACTTCTTGAAGTCAAGAAATTCATGTCTGTTCCTTAGGTCTGAAATCAATCCCCAGCATTAGAATACATCCTATTTTTTACATTTTAAATATATGATTTATATTTACATACATAGGTTGACTCCATATTGTATTCAGTGTGGTTATTCATTTTATTTTTTGTTTTATTCATGGGATTGTGGGGCACATGGGCAGCAAAGATTGTGCTGAGAGGAAGTTGAGTGGGCACAGCCCAATTGTTTACCTTGACATTGCCCCATTTGTTAGGAAATGGAAAAACTTGGAAAAAATTATATTAAGTGAAGTAAGCCAGGCCCAAAGAAACATAGGTCCCATGGTTTCCCTTATTTGCAATATCTAGTATATGTATGAGTCAAGTGGAAAAGGTCGGATAATGTGATGTCAGGAAAATGAACCCTTAGATATGTATTTTAATGTTTTTTCTTTCATGCATGTGTTTCTAACACATTTATAAGATTATCTCTTTGTTGCTTTGTATGTCCCTCCCCCACAGTATAACCCCTGCTTTCACTATATTTGATGTCAGTATAACTTGTCGAGGAGATGGGGAAAAACCAGTTGTTTAAGGATACAGGTGGACCTGTTGCAACAATGAGAAGTACAAGTTGTCATGTCCAAAACGAGCTTTACAACGTCGGTGAGAGGGGGGGGAGGGGGAGGGGGAAGGGGGGGAAGGAGAAGGATTGGGATTGGGGGGGGAGGGGAGGCTGGGAAGGGATGTGAAGGGTAAAAAAAGGAGGAGGCTGCAATGCTTGGTAAGAAATGTACGCATTATCCTGCCCATGTAATTGTAACCCCTCTGTACAGTATGTTCACAAATAAAATAAAATTAAATTAAAAAAAAATCTGATTGGATAAACTTAGGCGCATGATAGGGTGTGACCTTTACAGTGATTGGGTGGTTCCTTTCCCTCCCCTTCCATGCCTCGCAGTTTTTGCCTTTAAAAGGTGCTTGCTGTGTGGTAATAAATGAGTTCTTGCTTGACTTGACTCCCCACTTGTCTGAATGTCTCCGGGGGTAAGGGAGGTTGGGGAAAGGACGAGTGACACACTTACCATTCCAGGGCCCCATCCATCATTCGGGGACAAACAAAGACACAACATGTATTGACTGTTTATTTTTTGACTAATATGGCACATCGAACATTGGTTATATTGATTAAATAGGATATAGATCTGCATATGTATTCCACTTATACCTGACATCCAGGACTTTCACAGAAAAGGAAAACGTGTCACCATCAGTTTCTTACCCCATGATTCATTGTTTGGGTGTGATGGCATCTGAACTCAAGGCCTACAGGGCCAAATTCAGCATGCCATCCTGGAACAAATTGAGCTGATAGGCAGTTCCCAGGATCTGAGATCGAGCACCAGGGGTTGACAAAATAAGAACAGATAGACATGCAGATCATAGTACACAAATATATATCTTTACAGATTGCCAGAGATGTCTATCCATTGTTCAGTTAAATAGACTACATTCCTACCAATTCTTGAGTATTTATTATGCCTCCATGTAATTAATGTCATTATTTTTATCTTTAATAAACTATTAAGTAAATAAGTGTCCTGAAATTATTGCGTCCCTGTGAGAAATAGTATTCTTTAATAATAAAATCAATCAGCTGACTGAAATCATGAAGTCTAATTGGGTACAAGTATCATTCATGAGCATGTCATTCAACTGAGACATTGATAACATTCCATCATTATTCTTATGGATGGGAACGAATTTCTTGTTTCTCCCACCATCTGGAAGTGGCATGACTGTAGGCCTATGTGCCATGCGGGACTATGGTTTCTCCAATAGCCCTCAATTAAAAAAAATATATTTAGCTCCCTGGTTTGTAATTCATGACATTTTTTCTGCCAGGCCTGGGATTTGAACTCAAGGCCTGGGTATATATGCAGCACCGTGATGGAAGGGAATCTGAACATGCTTCAAGACAAGAAGGTCAGGCCAGTTCCCTATGGCTGAATTCAAGCCTAAGAGCTGGAAAACATACTCCTTATATCCATTTGAAAGATAGGATTTATACTTCTATACACATAGTCAGTCCATATTTTGTTGGGTGTGGTTATTCATTTTATTTCTTGTTTTATTCATTTATTTACCATTTATTTCATTGACTCTGATGACCCTTCTACCATTTAGTACATTGTTTACACCCTATCACAGCATCCAGATTTGTTCTCCATCATGCCTGACACCCAGAACTCTCACAGAAAAGGAAAACATGTGTCACACTTGGCTTCTTACTCCAAGATTAAATTTTTGGCAGTGCTGGGATGTGAACTCAGGGTTTAGCAAGCCCAATTCATGAATGGATGAGTGTAAGCATGACAGCATTTAGCCAATGAAGCTGTGAGGTGGTTCCCAGGTGCTGAGGTCCAGCCTCAGGTTTGGCTAAAACAATGATACATGTGTAGGCAGAGGATGGTATACAAATAAATATATATTAGTAAAGAGCGCCAGAGCAGTCTATCTATGATTCAATGACAACTACTACATTCCTACCAACTCTTAGGCATTTGTTATATCGCCATTGAAGGAATATTATTCTTTTTATTCATAATAACCTATTAATTAAGTTCAATCAGCGTCCTGGGATTATTACATCCAATTTTAGACTAGACTGAACCATGAACTACTCTTTCAATTGGTATTCCTATGCATAGGAACGAGTCTTTTGTGATCTCCTGCCATTGGTATGTGTCAGTACTGGGATTTGAACCAGGGGCCTATGTTCACAGGTTGGCCTATGGATTCCCTGATAGCAAGCCAGCCTTCAGGTATGGCAAGTCAGGTCCAGTTTGCAGCCATGTTATTCAGACCCAGAATGGTCACTGTGCAAAGAAAAAAAACATAAAACTCTCAGCCCTCTGCCGCTTGCCACTTTTTGTGCTATGCTACTTTTTTTTTCTTCCTGAAAGCCCTCTGAGCCTAGGATCCCTGGTTTGGCTATGGGTTCGAGGGTGCCCCACGCTAGGGCGATTGAAGCTGAGGCAAAGTTGCCATGACCTGAGTTCAAGCCGCGTATTGGCAAAATAAAGAATAAATAAAAACATTAATTAATTATTTAAATTAAAAAAGGAATAAAGCTATCAGTTTTCTTTCCTAGCCTGGGATTTGAACTCAGGGTCTTGGTAAATATGTAGCAATGTGAGGGAAAGTGCAGATTTGCTACTACATGAGTTCAAACCCCATGCAAATCCAAAAATAAAAATTAAGTCACTGAGTTCGGCAGGGGGAGTAGTTGTTTAGATGGGAAGGAAGGGATAGTAGGGGGAAAACAAAGGAGGAGGCAACATGCTCAATAGGAAATGTACTCATGATCTTGCTCATTTAACTGTAACCCCTCTATACAACATTTTTACAATAAAAATTGAAAAAAGTAGTGCTCAGACAAGCATTTTGGGGGTAAGAGAAAGGTGTCTGAATAGATGTACAAAATTCTACACTGCATTTTTTAATGTTCAATATGTAACTGAATAAACATAACTTCTTCCATTAAAAAAAATAAATCACTGTCTTGGAACTAGGGCCAGTATTTCCATCATTGCTGGGATTTGATCTCACCATCCAGGTAACTCTTTTGCACCATGGATGAAAGCAAAGCTCACTGACCTTGAGGAAAAGAAATTCAGGCTAGAGTTACCAGCGTCTGAATGAAGGCCCTGCAATGGAGAAAAATTTCTATGTATGTGTAATATATGATATATATTTACATATGTATGTTTATTACATATTATAATTTTTATTATTGATTTTGTATTTATTTTATTTTTTACTTTTCATTTTCTTATTGTTTATTGTATTTAAGATTATTATACACATAATATTTAGTACATGTTGTACTACATCTATCATCAATTTATACACAATAATTTAGGACATTGACTGGTTTTTCATTAATATTTTATTAAGAGTTGAAACATGATACATAATTAAATGGAAGCATTTGTCACAGTCTTCACATATTCAGAGTCTTTCCCAAGTATGAAGTTTGTCTTCTTTATCTTTAGAACCTTCCTATAGGAATTTCGTTAGATGATTTATACTCAGAAGCCTTTTCTTGGGGATAGTCAAGTTGAGGGATAAAATTGTAAGGGTGGGGCTAGAAGTGTGGCTTAGTGGTAGAGAGCTAGCCTCAGCATGCATGAATGGTAAGGTTTGACTCCTCAGCGCCACATACTCAGAAAAAGCCAGAAGCTGTGGAGTGGCTCAAGTGGTACAGCACTAGACTGCAGAAAAAGGAGCTCAGAGACAGTACCCAGGCCCTTAGTTCAAGCCCTAAGTCTGGCAAAAACAACAGGCCAGATGCCTGTGGCTCACAACAGGAACTTTAGCTTCTCAGACTGCTGAGATCTGAAGACCACAGTTCAAAGACAGCCTAGTCAAGGAAAACCTGTTAGACTCTTATCTCCAATGAACCAAAAAAGACCACATGTGGTGCTTTGGGGCAAGTGGTAGAGTGTTCGTCTTGAGCTGAAGGGTTCAGGGACAGTGCCAAGGCTTGAGTTCAAGACACAAAACTGGAAAAATAAAGTGAGGGTTAAGCAAAGTACTTTTCCTTTTTGCTAATTAGAACATTCTCTGGAGAAATGAATGTTCACGTACACCAGAATTGGAGTTAGAGCTCAAGGTTCAAGTGTAGCCCATCCATATGCACAGCCTCTCAGACTCCAGCATTATAACCTTGTGTCCTACAGGTTTCTGAAAGGTCCAATGTTGAAAGGCCTAATATGCTGCCCAAGTCCTTTGTGATAAATCGTTGACTTGTAATGCCAAAGTTATTACAGTTCTGAACCTAGCAGAGCACCGGTAGCTCATGCCCACCACCCTAGCTCAGGAGGCTGAAGTCTGAGGATTACAGGATGAAGCTAGCCAGGGCTAGAAAATCTATGACACTCTGACTTCTACTGCTGAATGGTCAGATATTCAAGAGCTTCCTCTGTCTCCCTTGGTAATGAGAAGTGCTTGCACTCTAAATGTTCTTAGAGTTCTTGAATTATAAAAGTGGGAAATAAACATCATTGACCAATCCTGGGTTCAAATGAAGTTCTCCAATTCCAAGCCCTAGTCCTGTTAGCAGAAAGAACTCCAGTGTAACAATATTTGAAGGCAGAAAACAGTTTCAAAAACCAGATTAGGCGAAGAGACCTAGGCCTACAGGATTAGGAGGCAGAATGTACACACTCAACAGGAAAGTGAGCTGCAAAACCACTTCATTCCAGACACGGCCAGCAATGAGGGGAAACCTGAAACATTTTTCAGAGTTACACAAGGATCAGGCTTTTCTTAGCCTCTTCAAACAATGACCAATTAACCTTCCTCCCTCAGGTGAAGGGAACTTCAGGCTATCTTTAAGTTAACAATACAGAGCCTTGCTCTTTGGTCTTAGTGAGTGGGTTTTTGACTCTCCATCTGTCAGATTTGAAGGCCCTTCTTCTACCTCTGCCAGTCCACATCATGAATGCAAATCCCCAGTCCAAGGAGAGGCAAGGCCCTTTCTCTTCTGGCTACTAGTACCTGAGTTAGAACCTGTCTCTACCCTCTTGACTCTGGGGCCCTTGGCTGCCTGAGAAGTGGGAGACAGTCTTCTTGCTCTGTGGTTGTGTGAAGACCATGTTGGTGTCCTGGCACACTGCAGAAGGCCTCATGACTGGGGAGTGTTCCCTTCTTTCCTCCTGATATCCAAGACCAATTCTGGCTTTTTCTTGAATGTGCTACTGAGGAATCAAACCCAGGACTTTTGCATACTAGACAAGCACTCTCTCACTAATCCACATTCCCAGCCCCCTCATCTTTTTCTTAATGGTAGATTTTACATAAGTATGCTACCATTGTATGTCCCTAATTTTACTTTTCTGAATATTGGTTACTTCTAAGAAACCTGACTTTCTCTTCCCCTGCCTGGTTTCTGATTGTTCCTACATTGGCCTCATAATAAAATATAAATAAAGGCTGCTGAGGGTGGCTTGCTTTAGGCAAATGGCTGCACAGATTGTTGTGCATATCTGTTTGTTGACACTCCTGGACCTTGAACTCAGGATCTGGGCACAGTCCGTGAGCTGCTTTACTTAAGGAAAGCACTCTAACACTGGAGTCATATGGCTATACTTCTGGCTTTGTTGGCCCTGAAGTTGGACAGGGCTCTCAAGGACTTTTCTGCCTAGGGTGACTTTGACCATAATCCTTCTATCACAGCCTTGTAAGTATCAAGGAGGACTTCTGAGAGCCACTGGTTCCTGCCTAGTTATTGGTCTTGCTGATGTTCTTGAACAGACCAGTGAGTTCCCTATCCTTGGGTTGAAATGGTGGGAGCTGGAGCCCATAGTTCGAATCCTGGTCCTGCCACCTCCAAATGGCAGGAGATCCTAAGAAAATCATTCTTATCCATATGAATACCAATGGAATGTGATGTATGTCATGATTGAATGGGAAGTTCTTAAATGATTTTCGGATAAAATTGTAAAAATTAGATTATAATACACTGATCAATTTAATTAGTACTTTATGAAACATTTAAACAATCACATTCATTAAATGGAGGCATAATGAAATACCTCAGAATTGGGTGTCACATAGTATAGAGGTGCCATTTTTCTGCCAGGATTTTCTTTATTTAATTGTTATATCCCATTTTCTGAATGTAATTTGGTATATGAAACTAGGATATATTATAAATCAATTATTCAAAAAGTTTTTATCAGAAATGTTTATAGCGAAATATAGAGATAAATCCAAATTATATATATTTTGAAGACAGGTGATTGGTTAGTTCTCTTCTCATATTCCCCTTGCCCTTCATGAGAATAATACACCTTGTAAGGTAATGCTTAGAATGTTTTGATGAAATAGGTTGACTTTACACCAGTGAGTTACTCTATGCTGCATTTTGTTTACTTTATATCCAGAAAATCTAAATTCTTACTTTATCATTTTTCTTAGGCTTTATACTCTTTAACAGTGGCTAAATTTAGGCTGAAGAATCTAGGTACAATGCAACTCATGCAGATAGGCCTCATCACTCATGAGAGTGTGGTATCAGATTTTAACCAATGCTTACTGGTGTCATGCTTATGAGATTTTGTGTATTATAAACAGTGGTTATTAGAATGTTTTTGGAATCAACATCATTTCATGGGTTAGGAACTGAAGAGAGACATTATACTCAGAACAAAATTTAAGGATGGATCCAAAATTAGTTACCAAGATATATATAATGTAACACAATGTTTTAAAAATGCAAACTAAAGGAAATAATTTATGAAAAACATCAACATTTACAATAAATACAGTATCACTATAACTAATTTTTCTTTTACGCCAGTTGCAATATGGCTTACATAATGACTTTTCTGGTGATATGTTTAGTTAAGTCTTGATATTTAGTTGGAGAAGTTATGTTCTTTCATATATTCATTTGTCAGATTAAAGAGGAAATGAATTCCATGCCAGAGTCAACATCCATAATAATGTTACAGATGTATCCTTCTACTTTGCCAAAGTTCCAAATCAGCTTGAGAACCTGGGGTCTTATTTTGGATCTAAATAAATAGGTGTGCAATTTTGTCAGTACTAGAAAGATTTTGACCACCATTTGTTAAGCTATTATTTTCCAGAAACTACTTCTCTCTTTTCATGTGATTTCTAATTGCATTTATATCATGTGTTGATGTTCTCCTTTATATTACCCACATTCAGTCTTCTACAAAGTATAATTTGGAATAGTTTAAATTTTTATACACTCATGTACAGTGCTCAGATTCTATTAGTTGCATATTTTGTCTTGTTAAATCAGTAGGAATTAGTTCTCAATATGGATAATATTGGACTTATTCATTGCTTTTCTGAGTTTGTTAAGTATGTCATGATTTTGTTATTTTATTCTTTTAAATATGTGCAGATCCCACTCCCCATACAGTCACATTCATTTTAAACAATTTTATCCATTGAAGGTATTTGCAACATTAGGTTCATCTAGATGAATTTAATTACATATTAATGCAACCATATTTCTGAGACACAGTTATCTTTATGGCTCTACTTCAAGTTAACATGTATTTGTGGTTTTTGTGCTTAAAAAAAACTGGTCACAACATGTTTTTGTTCCTGGGGGATTTCTACTTTGTTGGTTGTTTTTCCAGTTGTGGAGACTTCAACATATGTGTGAATTTTATTTGAATTGTTTTGTGTCAGTATTTTGTTTCATATAACATAAATTACAAAAATAGTCAGTGATTTACAACTTTTCCAAATAGATTCTAAGAGAGACACTTGAAATTTTGTGACAACTGGGAATGGGCAGGTCTTCATAGTGGAGGGGATAGCAGAATAACAGACATTGTTTGACGTGATTTTAATTCTTCCTCCTCTTGCCTCACTATTTCCAATGGTATTACTTCAAACACTTCAGAGGAAAGAAAATATTTTTGTCTGTATGAACTCAGAATTTTTGATTCAATTGGGACACATTATACATTTATATTTTATTTTAACTCGAAAATCTTCTTTCCTTCATTTAAAATCACAGTTGTGAATTTATAATGTTAAAGTAGCATCTACTAATTTATACGAAATGGTCCAAACTATTTTCACTTCACACTGTATGTAATATAGAGTGTAATAATAATAATGAGTAATATAGTATTTAATAATTTCTTTTGGGGAAAGTCAATTACAGTGGGTTTTTGTGAGATACTGAGTAATAGTAAAACATATTTGATTCTAGTAAAAAATTCCCAGTTACATATAAAAATTACTCATAATTATAAATTAAAGCTGAAAAATAACATTATTTATTAGAAAAAGCCAGAATTTTCAATAAGCATGCTTTTTAAAAATTGTCTTGAATCTGAGCTACAGTGGCTCATGCCTGAAATCCTAAGTACCCAAAAGTCTGAGATCTGAGGATAGTGGTTCAAAGCCAGTGTGGGCAGAAAAGTCTGTGAGACTCTTAAATGGCACTGTGGCTCAAGTGGTCAGTGTTATCCTTGAGCTGAAGGGCTCAAGGACAGTGCCCAGGCCGATTGTAGCTCAAGTGGTCAGTGTTATCCTTGAGCTGAAGTGCTCAAGTACAGTGCCCAGGCCGATTGTTCAAACCCCACGACAGGTAAAAAAAATTGGCATGGATTTTTACTTTACTATTTCATGATTTTTAATGTGAAAATACATACAGAGTGTTAACAATTACATGAACAAAGTAATGAGTACATTTCTTATCAAGCATTGTTGCCTCCTCCATTGTTTCCCCTTCCCATCCCTTCTCATCTCCCTTTCTGCCCCCCCCCCGCCCCCTGCACCAAAGTTGTAAAGTTCGATTTTCGACATAATGTCTTGTACATGTCATTGTTGCAATGGGTTCACATGTATCCCAATTTGTTTTTAACTTCCCCTCTCCAAATTATATCAACATCAAATACAGTGAAAATTGAGATTATACCGTGGGGGAGGGACATAAAAAGCAACAAAGAAATCATCTTGTAAATATGCTAGAAACAAGAGCAAGAAAGAAAAACAATTTGAGTCCTTATCTTGGTGTACATTTCACCTAACAGCAACTTGTCTGAGAGTTTGTGTTTATCTCCAACATATACTAGCTATTGCAAATAAGGGAAACCATGGAAGCTATGTTTATTTGGGCCTGGATTACTTCACTTAATATAATATTTTCCAAGGCTTTCCGTTTCCTAACAAATGGGTCAATGCTATTTTTTCTGATGGAGGCATTGTATTCCATTTTGTATATGTACCACATTTTTTATTGTAAAAATACCGTACAGAGGAGTTACAATTACATGGGCAAGATAAAGAGTACATTTCTTATCAAGCATTGTTGCCACATTTTATCGATCCATTCATCTACTGAGGGGCATCTGGGTTGGTTCCATATCTTAGGTATGGTATATAATACTGCAATAAACATAGTGATGCTGGTAGCTTTAGTATGGGTTTGTTTGTGATCATTTGGTAAATACCGAAAAGTGGGATTGCTGTATCATAGGGGGGCTCTATATGGAGTCTTTTGAGGAACCTCCATACTACTTTCCAGCGTGGTTGAACAAGATTACAGTCCCAACGACATCCTGTCCAGTTTCTGTTGTTATTACAGTTCTTCATTATAGCCATTCTAACTGGGGTAAGGTGGTATCGCAGTGTAGTTTAGATTTGCATTTCTTTTATACCTAGGGAGGTTGAGCATTTCTTCATGTATCTATTGGCTATCTTTCTTTCCTCTTCAGAGAAGTTTCTGTTTAGTCTTTAGCCCACTTATTTATTGGGCAGTTGTTTTTTTGAGGATTTGTTGTTTATTGAGTACCAGGTATATTTTAGATATGAGACCCTTGTCCGTTGTATGGCTAGTGAAGATATTCTTGTAATCCGTGGGCTTTCTATTAATCTTGCTAGCTATGTCGTTTGCCATGCAGAAGCTCTGTAATTTCATGCAATTCCATTTGTCCAAACTTTCTTTGACATGTTGTGCTCCTGGGTCTCTATTAAGAAAATTTCAGCCTGTGCCAAGGACACATAGGTTATCTCCTAGTTTGTCCTGCAATGTTTTCAGGGTGTCTGCTTTGACTCTCAGGTCTTTCATTCATTTGCAGTTGATTCTTGGGCAGGGTGATATATAGGAATCTAGCTTTAGTTTTCTACAAGTGATTAACCAATTTTTTCAGCACCATTTACAGACGAGGCTCTTTCTCCCATTCTATTTTTTTAGCTCCCTTATCAAAGTTTAGGTGGCTATAGGTCTGTGGGTTCATTTCTGGGTTTTCAATTCTATTCCATTGGTCCTGAAGTCTGTTCTTGTGCAAGTACCAAGCTATTTTGATTACTATGGCTTTGTAGTAGAGTTTGAAATTTGGTATTGATATTCCTCCAGCACTGTTAATGATCTTTTATGCTATTCAGAGTCTTTTATTCTTCCATATGAATTTTTAGATTGCCTATTCTATTTTCTTGAGGAATGAGTTTGTAATATTGATAAGCATCACATTGAATTTGTAGATAGCCTAGGGAAGTAATGCCATTTTTACGATGTTGATTATTCCAATCCAGGATCAAGGGAGGTTTTCCAATTTCTAAGTTCTGTTTTTATTTCCTTTTTCAGGTTTTCAAAGTTTGCATCATAAAGATCCTTCACATCTTTGATTAAGTTAGTACGTAGATATTTTATTTTTTATGGGCTATTATGAATGGAGTTGCTTTCCTGATTTCAGCCATGCTTTTCTCATTGTTGGCATACAGAAAAGCCATTGATTTTGGAGAGTTAATTTTTCCCCTGCTACTTATTCATACGTTTTACAGAGCTTTCATCACAATGGAGTGTAGGATTTTGTCAGTGCTTTTTCTACATCTATTGAAATAACCATGCGGTTCTTATCCTTGCTCTTGTTGATGTGGAATTTTATTAATTGATTTGCATGTATTGAACCAGCTTTGCATCCCTGAAATGAATGCTGTTTGATTGTTGTGTATGATTTTTTGGATGAATTTTTGACATCGATTGGCCCAAGTTTTGTTGAGGAATTTTGCATCAATTTTCATTAAAGAAATGGGTGTACAGTTTTCTTTCTTTGATGAGTCCCTGCCTGGTTTGGGGATAAGTGTTCTGATGGAATCATAGGATGAATTCTATAATGAACTTTATCAAGTTCATTGAAGAGTTGGAGCAGTATTGGTGTTAGCTCTACTTTGAAGGCCTTATTGATTTCCGCTATGAATCCATCTGGTCCTGCATCTTGGTTGTTTCGGCATGTTAAAATTTGCTGGGAAAAGGTGCCTTTCTGCCAGATTCTCAAAGTTATTCATACAATGGTTTGAAAAGTATTCCCTTATAATTTTTGAATCTTGGTTGTTTCCATTCACATCTCTGAGTTTTTTTATTTTATTTGGGTGAGTTATTTTCTTTTTCTGATAAGATTTGCTAAGGGTCTGTCAATTTTGTTAATTTTTTTTGAAGTAACAACTCTTTGTTTTGTTGATTCTTTCTATGATGTTTTTGGTTTCTCATTCATTTAATTCTTATTTAATTTTAATTACTTCTTTCCATCTACTGGATTGGGGTTTATCTTGCTGTTCTTTTTCAAGGAGGTTCAGATGTCTTATCAAATTATTGGTTTCAGATGTCTCTAATTTGTTGTTGTAGGACCTCAGAGCTATAAACTTGCCTGTGAGTACTGCCTTTGCTGTGTCCCAAAGGAGCTGGTAATTTGTGTGGTCATTTTTTTTTAATATCAGGAACATTTGCATCTCCTTTCTAATCTCTTCCATGACTCATTGGTGATTCAACATTGTGTTGTTCAGGCTCCATGTTGTACAGGACTTTCTTTGTTGGCTTTTGGTTGTTTAGTTCTAATTTTATTCCCTTGGATGCTGTTTCTTGGCTTTTACTGTGGTCTTGTTGGTTTTCTATGTGTAGGATATTTTGTCTTTTGTAGGGCTGGTTTGGTTGAGATATATTGTTTCAATTTTTCTTTACTATGGACAGTTTTCATTTGACCTCCAGTTATGAAGGAGAGTTTAGCTGAGTACAGTATTCTTGGTTTATAATTGTTTGTCTTTAGTGCATGGCATATACCATTCTAGGCTCTTCTTGCTTTAATCAGCTCTGCTGAGAAATCTGGGATGATTCTAATTGGTTTCTGTTTATAGGTGATTGTTCTTTTATCCTTGAGATCTTTAAGGCTCCATTCCTTGGTCTGAATTGATCCTGTGCAGATTATAATGTGACAGTGGGATGTCCTGTTTTGGTTTGGTCTATTTGGGGTTCCATAAGCTTCTTGTATCTGAATAGGTCTATCTTTTTGCATGTTTTGGAAGTTCTCCACTAGAATTCGGTTAAACAAATTTTCTAGACCATTAATTTCTGTCTCTAGGTGCACCCCTACACCCATTATCCTCAGATTAGGCCTTCTGATTGTGTCTTCCAAATGTTGAATAGATCTATCATATTTTCTGGATTTGTCTTGCATAGTTGTATTGTTTTTCTTATAATATCTAGGCTGTCTTCAATCCCTGAGATTTGATCTTCTGCATGGTCTAACCTACTGTCAAGATTTTGTACTTTGTTTTTTATTTCTTTTCCTTCTAATTGGTCGGCTTTGTTGGCTTCAAAATCTTTGTTGGAGCTTTGTTTTAGATCTTGTATGAACTTCTTTACTTCCTTAATTTGGTGTTGTTTCTCAAATCATTTAGTTGATTGGTTATGGTTTCTCTGGACACCCATTCTTTCTATCGGGCACCATTCAGTATTCTATTTGTGATTCCCCTGACTTCTTTGAGCTGTCTGTTTATGGATTCCATGAATTCCTCTATTGATCTTTGTGTATTCTCATCCTGCTCTCGTAATTCCTGTATTACTCTTTGATTAGTTTAGTCAAGTTCACACAGTTCTAGTAATTCTCTATGGCTGTGCTCAGCCTGCTCAAGCATTTCCTGTATTTCTCTTTGACTCTTCTCAACCTGATTATGCAATTCCTGCATTAATTTTTAAGTAGCTTCCTAATGCTTACAAGATTCCTGTATTAATTTTGGTTTGCCTCCTCTCGCTCCCTATCACACTCACACTGAGTCGTTTGCAAGTTTTCAATCATTTCATTCACTTTGTTTACTAGTAGCGTTTGTATAGGTTTTTATGGAACTCCTCTGGATTATCATTAACAATTCTGTCACCTGATTAACATGAGTGGGAGTTGAGATACCTGGACTTGCCATTTTTATTGTACTTTTCGGCTTGTTCTGCCCATTTGGTATGAAAGTAACACCAATTTTGTGCTAGGACACTATTTGAAGGCAAGCATCAACCAGAGTCCTGTAGTTGCACAATCAAAATGGCTGCAGATACAATCTAATTCAACAGATACAATCTATTCAACATCAAACAACTATGTATTAATGGGCTACAAACAGAAAAAAAGGATTTGGCAAACCAGAAATCATTAGCTTTAGGGGGAAATGTGGGAACAAATAGGTCTAGAGGGATGTGGAGGGGTAAAAGGAGAGTAAATTTAACCAATTCCTAATCTCAGAGAGGGAAATGGATTGGACAGAATGACAGGAGAGAAATAAGAAAAATTGGAAAAACAAAAATTAATTTAAGGAGTGAAACACAAAAATTATGTACGTTTAAAGAAATGATATTGAGAGAAAAAGGATAGGATGAGGGGAGGGGAGGGATAGAAAGGAAACATGAAAGGAAAAAAATAAAAAAATAAAATTAGTTACTTGATAATTATGTAGGTATAAAAAGATGATACTGCTCTTGAAGTAGTTAAGCCTAAGAGATTGTGAATTGAGTAATAAATTTCTGGATTAATTATGTACACAATTGGGGATAAGGTCTAATAATTGAAGACAGGTGTATATCTGGGGATGAACAGAACAGTAATTGAGTCATGCAAAAAAAAAAAAAAGGAGAGAAAAAAATGAAAACAATAAAAAAGGACCAAAAGGTCAAAAGAGATTAAACACATACACACACACACACATACCCCAAAAATAAAAATTATGAGAAAAAAGATTAACAGAAAACACTTTTAAACAATAAAAATTTAAGAAAAGTTTCAAAAAACAGTTCCTTAATTTTTTGTTTTTTTGGGGGGTGAATGGGAAGACCCTGTATCTCCCTGTGTCCATAACAAGTCTCTTTGTGGAGTCTCGGGTCTGCTTCTGGTGTTTGGTTTTCCTAAGAATTGATTGGTTTCTTAGGTCTCTTTGGGCCGACAGAACTTCTCTGTTAGGCATGTTTTTTGATCCTCCTCCCAGGTAGTTCAGTGGGAGGGAGATCTGCTTGGAGTATCACAAAAGAGGAAGATGGCTGTTTCCTCTAGTTTGGAGATGCTGTGATATGGCTAGGTTCTGTGTAGGGTTGAGGTCCTCCAGCAAACAGTAGCTTTTCCCTGAGGGGCTAATTCCTGAGACACTCACAGAGCCCAGCTTGGAGCTTTTCTCGGGGTTTATGTTTACTGAATTTCAATTGTTTGTGTAGGCTGTTGTAGGGAGGGACAGTCTCAGGCTGTGTTTACCTGGTGAAGAAAATCACTTCTCTGTGGGAGGAGTTTTTTCTGCCTGGGCGGGATGACTTTCTCCTGGGTGGAACGGACATCATAACTGACATCATAACCTATTGTGTGATCATGGTATTTATGTGAAGGGATGGGAAGGGGAAACAAAGGAGGAGGCTATAATGCTTGATAAGAAATGTACACATTATCTTGCCCATGTAATTGTAACCCCTATGTACAGTATTTTTACAATAAAAAAACCTATTATGACTTATTGTAACATCGTAATTGTGACCTCATCATCATTATGGCATCACCAACTAAGTATAAAATCAAAATATTATCACTCAATATTGTGACATCATATTGCCATTGTGATATCATTGTTCCATTGGGTTTTTCAAACCTATTTTGACCTCATAACATTTTACAAAAATCGTGGCCTTTGAGACTATTAACTTGTGAACTTGTATAGTTATGATACATAAAACACAAGGCAACCCAATGAGGCACATTGAAGATAATTTTATTTACACTAGAAATGGGCCTGCATTTGCCTTGTCCTGAGCTGTACACTCAGTGACAGCCCAGCCCCAACCACCAAACCTCAGACGTCCAATAGGAATAGTTAATTGGTTTGCAAAACACCAACCCCCCAAGTTATCATCTCCACGCTCCAAACTTTATTAGGTAAGGCTTTTTCCTTTTCCCTTATTCCTTCCTTGTTTATAGACCTTTCCTTCATTTCCCTTTTTCCCTTCCATCACTTCCTTCTTCTCTTTAGGCATCTCCACTACACTTCTCTGCCTGGTGGCCAATTGGCTTCCCCTCCTGCTCTCCCTCATATTCCTCTTCTCCCAGGTCTTTCCCCTCCTGCTGTCTCACTACTTCCTTCTTTGCAGGTTTTCCCTTGGTTTTCTCCAATTCCATTGCTCTGACCATGCAGCCTATATATAGGTTGAACTCCTCCATCACTCCAATGGGTCTCCTACCTAACAGTTTTCAACCATCACTTCACAAACTGCCTGTTCCCCAATCAATTCTTCACAGCTCATCATGTGAGGATGACATTCTACCCCCTCCAGCAGCATGCCCTGCTTACTTGTGTGGCATGCCCCATGCACTCCAGTGGGCCAGGTCATGGGGCAACATTGATTAGTGGGCCCTGCTCATTATTAGGACCATGCTGCTTTATACATCCCCAGCTTTTTTTCATGTCCAATGAAATCCTTGAGTCCTTCTTACCAAATCCTAAAAATTCCCTTCTTTCCACCCAATGAACAGGCTTAAAAGGTAAATTTAATAGAAAACAAGTAAATTATAGAAACACACTAGTTAACAGCAATTAACACTTAGTAAGTCTTATCCTTAACAGTCCATCTAGCAGCCTTCTCTGTATATTGGTCCCCTACCTATTCCACTTAGGCTGATGGATCCAGTGCTATTTTTGTGCTTATTTAATAGGCGACAGTGAAGTTAGGACCACCAAGTAAAGTCCTTGACACATCGGTTCCAATTCAGCTGTCCAGGAAAGAAAGAGTCAGTAGAGTTTCTTATTTTCTTTTTTCAACTCCATTTCTTAGTGTATTTCACTTACCTGGGGTCTAGTTTTTGGATTTATTTCTGAAGTTAGACTTGCTAGAGAATAAACGAAACTACTCTCCCCAAAGAAATTTTCCTTCCAACTGGATTTAATTTCTTATTTTATATTTGAAATTTTTATTTTCATCCTAATGTTTATTTTAAACACTTTTGGTTATTATTATCTTGAAATAGTTGTAAAAAGAAGTTCCCATTCTACAAAACAGTACACAAATGCAAGCTATCTGACAACATTGTGACCCATCCTACCCAACCCTTCCCTTCTCACAATTTTTTGTAAAAATTGAGATAGGTGATTACATATATTACACATATTTTACAGTATTGTGGAATTGTGATACTTAGTTAAAGTCACAAACACATTTTAACCTTGACAAGACAAATTATTGTCATCATGGTCCAAAGTTTGTTAATTCTATGAGCTTTTACAATCCAAATTATTTTTCCCAACTCAGGTGAAATTTACATTTTTTTCTTTTGCTTAATGTAGTCTATTCCCTCTTTCCCTCTTTCCCTCTCATTCATCTCTTCCCATCACTGTGTTTGGGTTGCTTAGTTATTTTTCTTCTATGTCCAGTGCAGCTGATGGGCCACTTTGTTGTATGGTGTTCCTCCTCCTGGCTTCCCTCCATTGCGTGCATATTTCTACCGTCTACATAGTCAAGAACATGGAGTCATTAATGGTGATACAACAAAATGAGTGGCTGCCCTTTGTTTCTGGAGTCCTGTTTACTTTGACGTACCTTCCTGTATTTTGGCTTTAGCATCTACGTATCATGTAGACCCTATGCTGTTTGTCTCATTGTTCTTGGCTTACCTCACTCAAATAATTTATTGTAGCTCCATCCATTTCCCTGCAAATTCTATCATTTTGTCCTTTCTAATGGCTACATGTATTCCATTGTATATAGGTTCCACATTTTTTGGATCCACTTATCAGTTGTGGCTTATGTGGGTTGTTTCCAAATCTTGGCTTTTGTGAACAGTGCTGCAATAATCAGAGAGGTGTATATGTCTATGTATACTGGTTCCTGTTGTTCAGAGTAGATGCCTAGGGTGGTATGGCCAGTTCATAGGACAGGTGGATATTTAGCTTTCGAAGATACCTCCAGACTGCTATCCAAAGTGGTTGTATTAGTATACATTCCCACTAACAATGCAGTAATATTTCTTTCTTTGTGTCCCTTCCAGCACTTGTCATTGGCTGAATTTAGGATGTGGGCCATTCTGACTGGGGTAAGGTGGTATCTCCGAGTTGTTTTTATTTGCATTTCCCTTACAGCCAGGGATGATGAACATTTCCTCATTTGTTTCTTTGCCATTTTTAACTCTTCTTCTGAGAAGTCTCTCTTTAGCTTCCTTGATCATTTCAAGATTGGTTTGTTAGGCTTGTGAATGGTTAGTTTCTTGACTTCATCATATATAATATAATGGATATTATAATATAATTGATATTAGACACTTGTCTTTTATATTGCTGGTAAATATTTTTCGCATTACTTCCCATTCCCTGGTAATCTCTATGATTCCTTTTTTAGGCTTTTATATTTTTCATGAAACAGACTCTCTATATCTTTGGTTAGGTTGATTCCTAGATACGTTTTTTTTTTATTATTATTATTTTGAGGTTATTTTGAATGGGGTTGTTTCTTTGATTTCCCTTTCTATTTGTACATTGTTACTATACAGAAAAGCAACTGATTTCTGTGGGTTAATTTTGTATCCTGCTACTTTGCCAAATTGGTTTATAAGCTCTAAGAGTTTGGGGATGGAACTTTAAGGATTGGTAATTTATAAAATAATGCCTTCTGCAAAAAGTGATAGTTTATCTTCTTCCTGTCCTATGTGGATCCCTTTAATGTCTTTCTCTTGCATTATTGCTCTGGCTAAAAATTCCAGAACTATATTGAAGAAGCGTGGATAGAGTGGGCATCCTTGCCTTGTTCCTGTTTTTAGGGGAATTGGTTGTAGTTTTCCCCATTATGTATAATATTGGCCTTTGATGTGCCATGTAAGACTTTTATTATCTTATGTAATGTTCCTTCTATTCTTATTTTTTCCATAGCTTTTAACATGAATGAGTGCTGAATTTTATCAAAAGCTTTTTCTGAATCAATGGAGATACTCATATGGTTCTTGACCTTGGATCTGTTGATGTGATGGATTAGGTTTATTGACTTACATATGTTAAACCAGTCCCTGAATCTCTGGGATGAAGCCCACTTGGTCATAATATATGATTTTTTTGGATATGTTTCTGGATTCAGTTGGCTGCAATTTTATTGAGGAGCTTTGTATCTGTCTTAATAAAACAGATTGGTGTGTAGTTCTTTTTTTTTGGGTCTTTGCCTGGTTTGGGGATGAATGTGATATTGGCTTCATAGAATGAGTTTAGGATTATTCCCTCTGTTTCTATTTCTCTGAAGAGCTTGAGGAGTGTGGGTATTAGTTCCTCATTAAAGGCCTTATAGAATTCTGTAGTGAATCCATCAGGTTCTGGGCTTTTCTTATTGGAAGATTTCTGATTACTTCTACTATCTCATTGTAGGTGATTGACATGTTTAATTGATTTCTTTTTTCCTGGTTCTGTTTGGGCAATTTGTATTTGTTTTTTACAGGCAGGAAAAAAGTTTATTTACTGAACTGCTGCCACACCATGTATGGTGGAGAAGCATGACTTAAAAGGAAGGGGAGCGACCCACCTCTGAGCCAGGACTTATCTAGGCTAGGGAAAGGAAGAAGTGTGGTCAGGTGGGGGAAAGGTGTGGCCACACTGGATCTCAATGTTACCTCAGGGTCTGGGACCCTCCTAAGATCAGATGGGAGGCTTGTGACCAGAGGTGGCTCAGGATGTGACCTAGCAGGAGGGGAAAGTGACTGCTTCCAGGTCTGCTAGTTACCTATGTAACAGATATTGGGCGGAAACTTAGCCAAGAAGGAGGGAGGTGTTCCTGTTCAGACCTTACATTCCAGCCTTTTGATAATTATGAAAAAGGGTGAAGATTCTCTCTGGATATTTCCTGTTTGCAAGGGGTATCAACAGTAGGGGTAAAAGGCTGAAATGAGATCCCATCTGAGAGAAGGCAGCAGGCAACAGCTGTCACTTTGGCAATGTGTCCTTAGATGAAGTCTGGAGGAGGCAATTCTCTTGGACGAAGTATGGAGAAGTCTCACGAGGCATTGAGGGACTGAAAAAAAATAGTCTAGAGCAAATAAATAGCAAGAGGAATGACTTGGGGCTGAAAATGTTGGTAGAAATATCCCTATCTACTTCTGACATCTGGCGACTGGGTAGAGAACAAATCAAGTGACAAAGGCAAGAATATAAATTCCTGTCCAGTTGAAAGGTAGACGGGTGTGGACATTAGATGGGCAGTCTTCTTACTTCTATTAACCTCACGGCTCTGGTTAAATTTGAAATGGCAGGCACAATGTAGATGATGTGTATCATCTCTTCTTACTCCTTTCCATGTTCCTTTGTTCTACAGACTGTCTGAGTCTAAGTGTCGTTGCTGGGATGGTTTGTCCCAGTTGGTATTCAAGGAGGTTTGAACTCAAGGCCTGGGCACTGGCCCTGAGCACTTCTGCTCAAAGCTAGCACTCTACCACTTTGAGTTATAGTACCACTTGCAGTGTTTGCTGGTTAGAGTTAAGAGGCTCTAGCCAAGCTTCCAGCCTGGCTTTTTGCAGGTTAGTTGGGAGATGGAGTCTTAGGGATTTTTCAGCCCGGACAGGATTTGAATTGCAACTTTTTTCACGAAAACCCTTTGTTATTTCCAATTAAAGCAACAAAGAGATCAAATAGAATAAGTAGAGCTTACCTGGTCCTTATCAAGAATTGACCAAATATTCTTCAATGACAAAACTTGTTAGATGGGAGAATCTTAGCACAGATATGCCCAATATCTTAGAATCACGTAGTCAGTACTAAACAACACAAAACAAAAAAGGCAAAACTCAAATCCTAATATTTAGACATCTTTGCTAACAAAGCACATCAGATGGTTGGGCCTCAGTTACCAGATTCTGTGAAAAGAGCAACTGGTTAGCAAGGCACATTTGAATAGATGGATGGAGGAGAAGTAAGTTTGGTGGAAGCGTAAGGATTGGAGGGGGCCAAATCCTTAACCCACCATTTTGCCAAGATAGTGAACTCAAGATGGCAAATTTCTAAAAAAATAAATGCAAAGAAAGCCTGAACAAAAAATCAAGCCTAGTTTGGCTAGCCTTTTAGAGGGAACCTAGAATGGGTCCCTTGGATCCAGTTCATGTCGCACGCTTCATGGCACAATACAAATAGTTGTAGAAAAGAAAAGGAAAGATATAGAAGGTTGGACATGATTAGCAGAGAGCAAAGAGATCCTGAAAGTGAACAGACTTCTAACCATTTACCATTGCAGAGGCAAAAATTGTCTAAATCTGAGAAAAGCATATGAAATTAGATGCTCTGGCTATCCAGGGAGCACAGGAGCTATTTCAGAGGGGTTTCATGGCTCGGGCATGACTCGTAGCACCCCATTAAATGTGTAGGAGAGTCAGTCTGGTGAGTGAAGGAGAGCTGACCAGGCAGAAGCGATGTCCCTAGAGATGTCTCTAGAGAGAAATGGCCAGGACCCCATAACCAATCATCCTCAGGTTCAGAAGTGACCAGCCTTTCTGCTAACGGCCATAGGAGCTTTCTGGCATAGTGCCACATGTGAACAAAGATTGAGCAACAGAGAGTAGTAGAGAGTAGTTTCACTCACCAGAGAAGAGAAGTGGTGTGGACATGAATGTGAAGTCCAGCAATGGTATTGGTGAGAAGTCTCGTGTGGTGTCTCAAGGCAGTTTAGTTCACAGAAAAGGAGTGGTTAGGAAATTCTAACATTTTCAACTCAATAACCCTATCTGAGTTACAGCATCATATGTAAGGAACATTAAATAGGTAGGTTTCATTATGTAGCCTATGAGGAGAATACTACATAAGATTAAGGCAGGAAAAGAAGTTTATTTATCGAACTGCTGTCCCAACCTTACATGGTGGAGAAGCAGGTCCAAAAAGGAAAGGGGAGATAGCAATTTGTATTTCTGTAGAAATTCATCCATGTCTGCTAGGTTTTCCATCCTTTGTAAGTAGAGTCTGGAATTATTTCCTTATGATTATTTGGATGTCGTGGATGTTTGTTGTAATTTTTCCTGTGGTATCTCTGATAATATTGATTTTGGTCTCCTCTCTTATTTTGTTAGTTTCTCTTGCCAGTGGTCTGTCAGTCTTATTGATTTTTTTCTTAAAAACAGTTGTTTGTTTTATTAATTTTATTTATAATTTTCTCAGTCTCTATCTCATTTATTTCAGCTCTTATGTCAGTTATCTCTGTCTAGCAAATTTAGGTTCCTTTTTTTTACTTGTTTCTCTAGCAGTTTTATTTGTATCATAAGATTGTTTACTTGGTCTCTGTTTTCTTGATATGTGCACTGAGAGCAATACATTTGCCCCTCAGGACTGCTTTCGCTGGGTCCCATCGGTTTCTTTGTGATGTTTCTTCATTTTCACTGAATTGTAGGAACTTTTAAATTTCTTCTTTATCTTCTTCTGTGACCCATGTATTGTTCAACTTAGTTCAGTTTAATTTCCATGTGTTTAAGTTTTTTCTACTTTATGCCTTGTTATTTAGAACAAGTTTGATTCCAGTATGGTCAGATAGAGTACAGTGTATTATGTCGATCCTCTTGTATTTGCTTAAATTCCTCGTATGAACTAAGAAATGATTTATTGTAGAAAAAGTGAAGGGGTTGGCAAGAGTTAGACCCTGCTGGTGTGAATGCCTCTAATTGTAGCTACTCAGGAGGCTCAGATCTGTGTATTCAGGTTCAATGCCAGACCAGGCAGGAAAGTTCATGAGGCTTTTCTGGGGTTGTTCAGCACCACACCCCGCCTCATGTCTGGGGTTGTTCACCATCTTTGCCACTATGGGCTGGGCTGGGATGCTTATGCAAGCAAGTATGGAGAGGTGCTCCACCCCACCATGAGTCAGGTGTTAACTAGTGCTACTGCCTCAGGCTGGGCTAGGCTGCTTATGTGGGCCAGTATTGAGAGGCACAAACCGCCATTGGTCTGGAGTTGTTCACTGCAGCTGTCCCCGCCACAATTATTACTGCTGCCCCGGGCTGGTCTGGGCTGTTCCTGTGGGCTAGTGCCAAGAGGCATTGTGCCCAGAGTCTGGGTGGTTTGCCACTACTGCCAGCTGCTGCTGCTGCACCAGGTTAAGCTAGGCTGTTTACACCAGCAGGACAGAGGTGCCACACTGCGAGTCTAGGGTCGTTCGCCACTGCTGACAGCTGTTGCTGCTCCTGCCTGGGTTGGGCTGCTTGCACCAGCCAGGCAGAGGTGTCATGCCAGGGAGGGTGAGGGGAATCTTCATGCCGGCTCTGTCTTCTGAGATTTTGGTTTGTATTCTCTGGGTTGGCACTGGACCTTGGGAGTCTTCTGGGAGCCTTGGGATGCTCGCCAGTGTGTGGTCCTTGGAAGGTCCAGAGCCAGGCCATTTAAGCAACCTGGCACAAAGCTCCACCATTTAGGCTGCTCAGCGGGGAGCCCCATCACCAACAAGGGGTAGGGGAAGGGTCTTCCCTCTTTACTGTCTGTGTAGGTTTTTCCCTTTTCTTTTTTCACTTTCTGTATCTCTCTGAGTAATCACATTTTTTTTGTGGGTCACTTGCAGAAACGGAGCATTGAAATCCAAACACTGTATTTCCTTGGGGAGAGCTGTGGTGTTTTCTTACTGTTCCATTGCCATCTTGACCCCTTCCCTTCAGGTGGAGTTTTTCCTTTATTTTATTTATTTTATTTTATTTTATTTGTGAACATACTGTACAGAGGGGTTACAATTACATGGGCAGGATAATGCATACATTTCTTACCAAGCATTGCAGCCTCCTCCTTTGTTTACCCTTCACATCCCTTCCCAGCCTCCCCCCTCCCCCCCAATCCCAATCCTTCTCCCCCTTCTCCCCCCACCCCCCGCACCGACGTTGTAAATCTCGTTTTGGACATGAAAACTTGTAATTCTCATTGTTGCAGCAGGTCCACCTGTATCCTTAAACGACTTATTTTTCCCCATCTCCTCCACAAGTTATACTGATATCAAATATAGTAAAAGCAGGGGTTATACTGTGGGGGAGGGACATACAAAGCAACAAAGAAATAATCTTATAAATGCGTTAGAAACACATGCATGAAAGAAAAAATCATTAAAATACATATCTAAGGTTTCATTTTCCTAACATCACATTATCTGACTTTTTCCACTTGACTCATACATATACTAGATATTGCAAATAAGGGAAACCATGGGGCCTATGTTTCTTTGGGCCTGGCTTACTTCACTTAATATAATTTTTTCCAAGTTTTTCCATTTCCTAACAAATGAGGCAATGTCATTCTTTCTGATGGAGGCATAGAATTCCATTGTGTATATATACCACATTTTCTTGATCCATTCATCTACTGTGGGGCATCTGGGTTGGTTCCATATCTTAGCTATGGTACATAATGCTGCAATAAACATAGTTGTGCTGGTAGCTTTAATGTGGTCTTTTTTGTAATCACTTGGGTAAATGCCCAAAAGTGGGATTGCTGGGTCATAGGGGAGCTCTATGTGAAGTCTTTTGAGGAACCTCCATACTGCTTTCCAAAGTGGTTGAACAAGTTTACACTCCCACCAACAATAAAGTAAGGTGTGGAGTTTTTCTTAGGTGGCCGGTGAGCCTTGGTTACCAAAGGAGAGGTCCATAAAAGAATATGTTGTAAAGCATGCAGATTGTAGTTAGACATTTCTGTTAATATAGCCTTCCCAAATTTAGGAACCAAAGGGAGTGGTCTACCCTAAAGTATTTCAAAGGGATAAATCCTTTATCATAAGGGCTACATCTTCCTCGAAGGAGAGCAAAGTGGAGGAGGCTCACCTAGCTATGGACAGTCTCTGTATTTAATTTAGGTAGTTTTCTTTGAGGGCATATTCATTCTTTCTAATGCCTTGAACTCTGGGTTCTATAAATGGATTGTAACTTCCAATTTATTCCTAGAATGTTAGTTAATAATTGAGAACTTGGACCATGAATGCAGGGCCATCTTTGGACCCCACAGCTAAGGGTAAGCCAAATCAAGGAATTATTACACACCTCAGCTCAGCCTGAAAAAATGTCCACTATTACTAACAGATACCAATACCCATACTTTCCAAGCTTTACCTCTGTGAAATCCACTTTACCAAATTCACCATCTGAGGTTCCTCACATATGAATTCTTTCCATAGTTTCCAGGTTTTCAGCATTTACCTGTTCGAAATTACCTACACACCTTACAAAGTATTGTCACGCTAAGGCCCCACTGGTTTTCAGAGCAGTTTAGTGGTCTCAGGAAATTTACCAGGGTGCAAATATCTACATGTAAACTGACAGAAAGCTTGAGCCTGTATGCTTTTTTCACAAGTTCAGTGTCAACATTTGCACACTTATTACAACTGTTTTTGCTTCTTCCTTTAATTTTAACGACTAGTAGCTCTAGAGATCCCACTGGTTTTAGAGTGATCTCCCAAGCTACCTGATCAGCTCAGATGTTTCCCTGTATCTTAGGGTCTCTAGTTTCTTTAACTCCTGTACAGTACTCTGAACCTTGGAGACTTCTTCTATTTTATTCTCCCCATTTTCTCTCAAACTTGCTTTCAAAATCCCACTCTCCTTCTCAATGTGCTCCTTAAACTGTAACTGATTTGGCTGGGTCACAGGAGTGTTACTTTGACTGGACAACTGCTGCTCCTTCTTATCACACCTTTGCTTGCTCTTCAGCTCCTCCCTTAAGTTCACAAAGGTACTATTGCGAGGTATTTTTTCCCACCTCCACCTGTTCCATTGGGACACGATGCTTCTGCATTACATTTATGGTGAAGATCTCAGCAGTCTTTTGGGGCTTTTACTCTAGTAGTTTCTCTTTCTAGTTTTCCACTTCAGTGTATTTTTGTGACAGATCTTTCAACTGTTTGTTTAGCTCTACTGATTTTGTTCCTAATGCTCTTTCTCTTTCCCCAGCATTCTCTATCAGAGCATGTGGCCCTTTAACTCTTTCTGAAGAGTAACAATCTCTTTCTCGAGCCTGATATTTTCCTTTGCACTTTTCTTGGACTCATTTAGGACAGCACTTCCCCGTCTTCTCTGCTAACTACTCTTCCCTTCTCTCTCTCTTGCTTTGAATTTCTGGTGACACTTTTCAAAGCTTATAATCGACACGTACTTCAGCCTAATACATTTTTTATACCAGTTCCAGCTCATTTTTCATGTCCACGATTTCTTAATGCAACATCAGGATCTCTTCTTGGCTTCACTTGTGGTTAGCAAGGATGGCAGTATTGCTCTCTTGTGCTTCTGTCGGCCTGTGGTCCCCTAATTTGCCTCATACTCATCCCGGCTAATGATTTGAATTTCATTTGAATCTGAGTGTTTTCTAGGTTCCTTTGAGGATTTTCTTCTCATTTTTCACTCTCACAAGTTTATATCTTCAAATCTTTTCTTCACGTCAAATAATTCTCTCTGTTTTCTCCAATGTGCTCTTCTATGTGCTTTTAATCTCTTGGTTGGTTTTGACTGGCACATAATGGAGATTCAGTCTTTTATAAGCCTGTGTTTTGAGATAGAAGTGTGTGAATTTTTCTTTGCCACATTTCTTCTTAAGTTCAGTGGGCTGTTTTTTAAATTGAACACAGTTGGAATTCAGAGCCCAAAGCTCCTTTGCATGTTACTCCAGAGATATGAACACATTTTCCAGGTGGTTAATGTGATTACATAACCTGTCATTTTCTATCTTTCTCCTCCTTGGACATTCCTTTTCCCAATGTCCATTTTGCTTGCAATAAGCACACTGATCTAGTCCTAGAGGTTCCCTACTGCCATTTGCAAATGAATTGCACTGTCTTTGCCAAGGGTTACTTGATCCCTATTCTGGTGCTCCTATCAAAACTCAACCCCCACCCCTCTGTATAGTATGTTCTCAAATAAAATAAAATAAAATTAAAAAAAAAAACTCAACCCCTTTTCTTAGAGTCTTTTTTATCCAGGGTATCTCTTTTATCAAACACCTACTGGGCAACCTCAAAACCTTCTAAATTTTGAAGCTTTTTTTCTAATATCTGGGGCTGACTCCGTAACAAAGGCCATATTTAGGGCTCTTTGATTCTCCAGAACTTCAAGATCTATAGGCCTATATGTCCTATAGGCATCTGGGAGAAGTTCCAGGGTACTCACTGGGGAACTGTACCATCTCACTCACCTTAGATTGATGGCTTGGCTTTCTAACCACTGAGGTATCCCTGCTAATCAAACCTAGCAATAATAGGTAAGCACTTCCATCCCTCAATCACTGTTAGTCTCAGCTTGGGTAAGTCTGTGGAAAGACTTGATCCAAATGGTCTAGTTAATAGTGGGGGTACTGTCTGGTCCAAGGACTACTTTCTAGTCACCAAGCAGGATTCACTCCCTTTTCTACCAGGTGAAAAGCACCTGTAAAATTTGCTGAAACTCATTGCAGATGTGCTTGTGTGTGAAAATTACTGTCTCTAATGAAATAATGAACCCCTGGTTTTTCTGAAAAGGATGGAGTGTGCTGTTTCCATTATACAGGTCACTAGTTGCAAAGGGAACATATATTAAAAAGGGGGACTGCCTACCATCTCCTCCAGGCTCCTGTCTCAAGGGTAATAATGGTAACATAGCACATTGTACCACCTCAGGCTGGTAAAAGTAACCACTTTTGGTATGGGAGGACTTAATATTACAAGTGCTGGTGGTAAAGAATAGGAGAGAGAGTACATCAATGCATCTGCCTCTGAGGGACTCTATAACCCTTAAGGAGAATTTTTTTTGGATATAGGAACTTTAGGCCTTGTTCTCCCATCTTGAGAAAAGGAGTAAACAGAGGTGCATACAGGAAACAGATAGAACTATCAGCATACACAATCATACCAATAGCCACAGACACTTAACTTACATGTCCCATACCTCTCAATGTTGACCTCTACAGGAGGTCCCAGATGACAGAGAGAATACCCCAGATTGCCTCTTGAGGAGGCCGCAGATGACCCCTGGAAAATGTCACATATGTCCTCCAGGAGGCCCTAGATAATCTCTCATGGAGGTTCCAAATGGTTCCCCAAGGAAGTGTCAGAAGACCTCCAAAGAGGTCCCAGATGTCCTCTCAATGAGGCTGAGATTACCTCTCAAATAGCTCCCAGATGGCCACTCAAAGAGGCCATATATGAACCCCAGAGGAGGGTCCAGATAATCCTCTTGAGAAAGTAACAGATGATTTCCAGAAAGGGTCCTATATGGCTTCTGAAGGAAGTCCCAGATGATGTTTGAAGACAGTCATATATTTCTCATCAAGGTAACCCAAGATGACCTCTCAAAGAAGTTCCAGATGACCTCAGGAGGTGGTCCTAGATTGCCTCTTAAGGAAGCCCCAAAGACTACTTTTGAAGAGGTCTCAGGTTGCCTCCTGCAAAAGCCCCAGATGACCTCTGGCGAAAGTCCAAGATGGCCCCTGGAGAAGGTCCCAGATGAACTCCAGGGTAGGTTACAGATGGGTTCTCAAGGAAGTCGCAGATGTACTCTTGAAGGGGTTCCAGATGGCTTCCCAAGGAAGCCCTACATGACCTCTCAAGCCACAAATGACCTCCAGATCAGGTTCCCAAAACAGGCTGGCAAGCTTTCCCAGATGCACCCTTAGAGGGACCTAAATGATTTTTGTCAATGTTGATCCTCCGGCGACAAACACTCGAGGTAGATTCTTAACCCTGAGAGTTGACACTTTCACCTATGGGGATTTTTCCCTGGGGCCAAGGCCTGATGCTATCTAAATTGATTATCTTGATGGGGTTTTCCGAAAATTAGGAACTTTGTAGTTCAAGAGAATCCATTGAGACACATTTAATATAATAAATGTTCTCCAAACCACCAACCCCCAAAATTACGATATCCAAAGCTCCAAACAGCAAAAGGCAAGCCTTTTCCCCCCTTCCCTTTGTCTCTCCTTGGCTACAGAACTATACATCCTTCGATGTCTTTCCATTTTTTCCCTTCTACCAGTTCCTTCTTCTCTTCAGGCCTCTCCACTCTCCACAGGTCTGAACTGCTTTGCTTGGGTCGTCAGTTGCCATCCTTCACCTCCTGTCTCCCCTCAACTTCCTCTCCTCCAAGGTCTTTCCCCTTCTGCTATCACACCACTTCCTTCCAGGACTTTCCCCTTTTTCTCTTTCCCTTTATTGCTCTGAACAAGTAGCCTATATAAAGTCTTCTCTACACCAACTGCCTAACAGTTTTCAACTGTCACATCCAAAACTGCCCACAACCCAATCACTTCTTAACAGCTCAACATGTGGTGATTAATACACCAGCCCCTTCCACAGAATGCCCCACCTTCTTTGGTGGCATACTTTGCCCTCTCCAGCTGGCCAGGAGATGGTTTCTGGCTGATTATCGAACCCTATAAATTATTGGGGCCCTGCTGATTATTACAGTACCCTCCTTGTGAACTAGTAGCAATTGAAATTGGAAATTTGATTGTAATATTACAAACTAATTGTGACATCACAAACCCATTTTGACATCATCATCAGCACGACATCACAAACCCATTGTGACAATATTGTCATTGTGACATCATGATTCCATTGTGACATCTCAAATCTATTTTGACCTCTTAGGTCCTTTGAAAAATCCATGCCCTTTTCAACAGCCCAGTCCCTTTGTGTGCCCATATCCTTGTTGTTAACTGACAATTGAGATCAGACATAACATCAAAAAGTGTTTGTGACATCCTCAACAATGTGACATCACATTTTTGTTATGAGAGCATCAGCTTATTGTGATATCACCAAAATCAATGCCATAATCACATTATGACAACAATTCTCATTGTGACATCATAGACACATTGTGAATGCCTATTCTGTGATTTCATTGTAATTCAAATGTGGCATGAGAGTTGATATCAGAAACACATTTTTGTGCCTACATAACCATTTTGACATCATAATCACTTTTTATATCACAGTGCTATTGTGATATCACTAACACAATGTAATATCCCAAACATCTCCTGTCCTAACTTTTGTGACCTGTTACCATTGTGATATCTTAGACCTTTTTGCCCATAATTTTCCAACCTCATATTTCATGTATGACATGAGATATCAGAAATCCACTGACATCGTGACCATTGTGACATCACACTGACAGATGTCATGATCATCATGTCACATTGTGACATCACAAAATTTTGATGTCACAATTAGTTGGTGATGCCATACAGGTAAGGGGTCACAGTAGGTCTATGATGTCACAATTGGTTGGTGATATCCAAATGGCATAAAGGATTTCATTTGTCATGAAATCACAGAGAATATGAGTTCATGTATGGACTGTGGTATCTACAAAAGCATTTGTTGTCGCAAATGTGTTGAAGTCCTAAGAGGATTATGATGTCACAGTGTGACACAATGGTCATGATGTCTGTCAGTATGATGTCACAATGGTCATGATGTCACAGTGCATTTCTGATATCACATATCATAACTGAAAAATTATAAGGTTGAAAACAGTTTATGAGCTCATAAAGGGCCTAAAACACCACAATTGGAGCATTCACAAGACTTATGAGGAAAGTGTGGTCACACAGGCATCAAAGATGGCCGTGAGAGGAAGTTGAGTGGGCAGAGCCTGATTTGTTTCAGTGTGTAAACAGCTTGTGGAAGCTTAGGTGGATGATAAGGTGTGACCTTTACAGTCATTGGTTGGTTCCATTTCCTCCCCTCCCACGCAGTCTTTTGCTTTAAAAAGGGCTTGCTCTGTGTGAATAAATGAGTCCCTGCTTGACTTGAATCCCCGCTGTGTCTTATTGTCTCTTAGGCTAAGGGAGGCTGGGGAACGGGCCAGTGGCTGCACTTACCGTTCCTTGGACCCTGTCCATCTTTTGTGGGACAAACGAAGACCTGACATCTGGCTCCCCACATGGGGCTCGAAAAGAAAAGATACCAGCTGAGACTAAGCGCTCTCTCAGGGTAAGTGAAACCCTTAGTATGGGTAATGCTATTTCACAAAAGAAGGAAGAGGAGGCAACATTAGGCCAAGAGGGAATAAAGGAGGACTTGGGAAGTGAGAAGGAAATGGAATGGGTCAAATTCCACTGAGAATGCATCAAAACATGCACAGTGGAATTCAAAACGAGCATGAACGTTACCCCCTATGACTCGTGTGCCCTTGACGGTGCTAGGTCCCCACACTATTCCCCTGATTGGAGGTGGGGAGGTAAGGCACCCTATGGGACCTGCAAGAGGGACCTGCAAGACCTGGACCCCTACCAACCTTCTATAGAGGGGCCAAGGGCTAGGAAAAAACCTACTTGGACTCCTGACATTTAAAGGAAGTGCCACATAGGAGTCCAGACCTTAAGCCACAGGATTCACTTCCCCAAGCTTATCCAGTCAATCTGGCACCAGGAAGTAATATGCCCTTGGAATGGTATCCATGGGAAGCTAAGGATCTGAAAGAGCTCCACAAGGCGGTGGTGGAGGATGGCCCGAACTCCCCTTGGGCCCAGACTCTATTACATGACATTGCTTATCACCTGTGTGTCTGGTGGGATGTGGCCAAAGCCCTCCTCACCAGTTCTCAGTTTATTAAATGGTGTGCCTTCTTTAAGGAGGAATGCAGAGTGCAGGTGGAGAATAACCGGCAGGCTCAACCTGCAATACCTATTACTTATGCCATGCTAACAGGGACAGGGAAAAGGTACTCCACTGGCATCCAACAGGCCACAATACCTGGATAGTACTGTGACCAGATGAGACGGGCAAGACTTGTTGCATGGTACAAACTGGATGATGGGCCCACTGAATCCCCCATAGCCGGAGTGAGACAAAAACCTAGGGAGCCTCTAGCTGAGTTTAGACTGAGTCCAACAGAGTATTAACCACAAGCTGCTGCCAGGGAACCTCCAAGATCATTTTGTAAAGTTGCTGGTTTGGGAAGGGATGAATGCAGACCACTGCATGGCCTGTGGAGGATTTAGGGAGAGTTCCATGAGCAGATGGGTGGTGGCCTCGCAGGATGTGGGAATGCAACAGCACCAGTCCCAATCATAACCTTTAGCTTTACAGGCTCAGACATCTGCAATGACTGAGGCTATTACCCAGGTGCTGGCAGCCTAAGGCCGAAGGACCCAAAAACCATCGGGGAGAGGGAATTGTTTTAAATGCGGTCAAGAAGGGCACTTTAAGAGGGACTGTTCACAACAATCCCCCTGCCAAAAGGCCCGGGGGGTCCAAACCACCCCTACACCCTGCACCAGGTGCAGGAAGGGTACCATTGGAAAAAGGATTGTCGATCCAAATTTGATGTAAATAGGAAACCCTTAAACTAGGGGAGTGGCCTCCTCCAGCCCCATTAACTCAAGGAGGAACCCCCTCTGCTGTGAGGCCCAGGCAGCCTCATGGCAGGATGACCCAGGTCCATAGAACCATGTCCCTGGAGGAAGGACTCCGCCTTAAAATGACTATTTTCATAGGTGGGAAGCAGTTTCCCTGCCTAATTGTCATGGGGACAGGTCGAACCATACTCAGGGAGGAGGAAGTGCCCTTGGACTGGAAGCTTGCACCCAGGACCCCAATATTGGGGGTAGAGGGCAATTCCCAGTCCAAAGAGATGGTTGCCCTTATCAAATGGACTAGCCCAGATGGAGAACAGGGAAAGATATACCCTTTAGTGGCAAAAACCTCACCGCCAATTTACTTGGGCAAGACATGCTAAGATAAATGGATGCCGTGGTCACTACAGACCATCAAGCATCCTATGATGATATTCTGGATGGAGAAGAAGCACAAAGGCTAAAACTCTAGAAGAGTTAAGGAAAAGTATTTTTAACTTTCATAATTACAGAGAAGAACATAGGGGATCCTCTCAGGTGCACCCCCAATCATAAAGGCCACTGCTCTCGAGTACCTCCCATTAAGTGGAAACCCAGAAGCCCTATCTGGGTGGAGAAGTGGCCATTGACCAAACCTAAACTTGTACCCCTCCACTTTTTGGTGAAGGAACAGATGAACCTTGGGCACGTATGTCCTTCTATTAGTCCTTGGAACACACCCGTATCTGTTATTCAAAAGGCATTCTGGGGCTTGGCATATACTCCAAGATATAAGTAAGGTAAATGAAAGGATGGAGTTAGTAGGAACGCCCCTAAGAGGCATGCCCTGGACTCCCACTATACCTTCAGAATATACCTTAGTTGTGATTGATATTAAAGATTGTTTTTCTTTTTCTATCACCTGCATCCAGATGACTGTGAGAAGTTTGCTTTCTCCATCCCTTCTCTTAATTTTTCCCAGCCTGATCGGAGGTTTGAATGGACGGTGCTGCCACAGAGAATGGCCAATAGCCCGGACTTTTGCCAACAATACTTGGCCACACTTTTAGGGCCTGTGCTGGGTTCAGATACCTCCCTTGCCTATGCCTACATGGATGATATAATTCAGGGGCACCAAGACCCGGGCCACCTGGAGGGCCTTCTGGCCCAGGTTCTTACTATATTAAAAATGGGGGTTTACCATAGCCCTCAATAAAATTCAAAAGGTACCTCCTTTTAAGGTGTTTGTGTCCCACATTACCTTGACTCAGGCCAGCTCCATTAAGCCTTTGCTGGACATTCTAGCCTCTCTGATCTTAACCCAACTTCAGAGCCTTTTAGGGGAAATCAGTTGGCTGTTGGCATGGGTTCCTCTCCCTAAAGATAGTCTTGTGCCTTATATGCTCTACTAAAAGACAGAATGCCCCAAGAAGTTATTACAATTTCAGACAGTCATCGGGCAATATTTTTGCAGTTCCAAAAAGCCCTGGATGAAGTTTACCTGAAGGGGTATTCTATTTTTGAGCCCATTTTCCTTTGGTTGTTTGCAGGTGTTACATTGATTTCTGCAGTTTTAACTCAAAGGGGGGAGCCATTAGAGTGGTTCATACTCCACTGGGGGGCACACCTCGGGTGTACTCTCAGGCAGGCCAACTTGCAGATGCTATTGTCAAGGGAAGGACCCAAGTCCAAAGGCATCATGGCCTCTACCTTCATTTCATTGTTTTTCCTTTTTGGATGGTAGAAGTTGATTGGCTCACTCGAGGCAATGCTCATCTTGATCTCTTTGTGGAGGGATTCCTAGGCCAAAGTAACTGCCATTATGGGCCATCCAAATGGACTGTCATGTTATGGTTACTTCCTCTCAAAATGCCTTCTCTATTTTCGCCTACAACTCTTCCTGGTGCACTCCATGTTTTTACTGACGAAGGTAAAGCAGGCTCTGCCTATGCAGCCTTTGAGGAGCAACAAAAGACCCCGAGCCAAGAAAGATTTCAACCTTGTCAAGGGTTAGCACAATATAAAGAAATGCTGGCTATAATTATGGCCCTTCAGGACATTCAAAAACCCTTTAATTTGTATTTCTGATATCCTATATATTATTAACTCGTTCCCCCATATTCCCCAGGCATATGTTAAGCTGGGTGAAAACCCTATTTCCCCTGTTATGGTTACCCTTAAGGGTCTATTAGAAGGGCGAGGAACCCCTATTCATATTCAACATTTGAGAAGGCATTCAAAACTTCCTGTGTTTTTATCCCTAGGCAATAATTGGGCAGACCAGTTAGGCCCACAAGTATTAAAGTTACAAGAGGCTACCTGTTTGCATGATTTCACCCACTTAACTGGAAAGGTGTTGAACATAGATTTTCTCAGATTCCTGTAAAGGACCTCAAAAGGATAGTACATACCTGTCAGCCCTTCTTAAAAGTACCCCCGTTACAACCACCAGTGGTAAATCCCAGAGGCCTTAATACTAGCAAACAGACATTGCTCATTTTCTAGCATATGGTAAGTTTAAATATATCTATGTCTGTATATATACCTACTCAGGAGCATGCTGGCCCACAGCACATACAGGAGAAAGACTTAAACATTCACAAGAACATTTTCTTCAATGCTCTGCAACCTTGGGTCTACCAGCACAAGTTAAAACAGATAATGGACCCTCTTTTGTTAATAAAGCAATGTCAGAGTTTTTTGACAAATGACACATTAATCATACTACAGGATTTCCCTATAATCCCCAAGGCCAAGCAATTATCGAAAGAAATCACCAATGTCTTAAGGAGCAATTATTAAAACAAAAAAAGGGGGAGTTAGCCCCCATATACAGTTACAGATACCTTTGTTTGCCATTAACATTTTAAGTTTTCCAAAAGGGGCATCTGAATCCATATTTCAGAAGCACAGGGGATAACTAAACCCTAAGCCCCAAGTGAAATTCAGGTGGAAGGACCCACTGACACAACAATGGAGAGGACCTGACCTGCTAGTTACCATGGACAGGGGATTTGGATACATTTTTCCCACAGAGGTGATAGCCTCCATTTGGATCCCTGCCAAGAACCTTAAAGTTTTTCCCATTTCCTCTATATGGGAGGAAGCCTAAGTGTAAACTAACCAACAAGGAAAGAAAAATGGCTATGGTGGCAGAGGCTTGTGTTTAAAGGAGGGAAAGCAAGAAAGATAACTAACCATTCCCAAGGGCAATCAACCCTTGAGAAGCTCTTGTGTTCTCTTACAATTGCAGATGGTGATACTCAAGCTGTTGGCTCTTCTGACCCTCCCAACCCTTGCAATGGCTATGGAATCCATCAACCTCAATGGGTGATCTGGAGAGTGATCAGCGCTGGCAATGCAGACATAGCTCCACAAGAGAAGCTGTCCCTTCGACCTGGTGGCTTGACCTTCATTTTGATCACCACCTTATGTCATTACATAAGGACCATTTAATATTTCTGTAGGAGCTATTTATTTTAATGCTACCTGCTCTAATATTCCTTTTACAAGCCCCACCTCTGGAGTCTGAAATGGCAAAGACTGCTATCCCATCCCTGACTGTTAAAGGACTGCTAATGACATTGCTTGGCCTGGGAATGCTTTTGCTGATGCTTTTTCTATGCCTTCCTTGCATTATATGTGCACTGCAAACATATTATGAGTTTAGCCAGCCAGTTATAAATTTCCCCCAAGAGGAACCGCAGCCAGAGATGGGTAAGTGGGGGTGCCAGTCTGACCAACTTAAGACAGGGCCTTTAGCTTTGCTCTGAAGAAGTTCCTGATGAAGGGTAAGACAGACAAGGCGATCCACCCAACCTAAGACAGGCGGGTTCCCTTCTTTAAACAAAGACGGGGTGTTGGGAGCCAACAGTAATACTGAAAGGTCATCTTGACTCCTGTACTCGCTTGAAGGTACAAAGAACTGGCTTACTTGAAAGACACCAGGTGCCCGGAATTGCTTTGCTATGTCTGTAGAGTTTGTTTTAAATTTTCCTTGTTTCTCTAGACTATAGTAGAATGGCCTGAGAGTGGGGACCCATGAGGATGCACCATGTTGCATGTGTGGAATTCCCAATACCAAAGCTGCTCCCATGTTCTGAAGAGGGAGAGATAATGACTGTTCTATATGCCCCGAAATTAATCAAACTGCTTCGGACATTTCTAACTGCAGTGGGGCTGCTGTTTATTACTGTGCTAGTTGGGGATGTGAGGTAACTGGGACGGGCTCTTGTATAACACACAAAGGCCCTATCCTTGTCTGGCGAATCTCGCCCCCCAGACTTGCCTCAAACTCCTTGCATAGCCAATGCTATTCTCACCAATGTAATCCTGTTAAAATAACCTTTACAGAGGAGAGGAAAAGGATAACTAACTGAGAGGTGTATCTGCCATTAAAACAAAAAGGGGAAATCTGTAGGGCACCCAGGCAGCAAAGATGGCCCTGAGAGGAAGGTGATTGAGCAGAGCCTGATTTGTGTAAACAGCTTGTGGAAGCTTAGGTACATGATAAGGTGTGACCTTTACAGTAAATGATTGGTTCCATTTCTTCTCCTCCCACGCAGTCTTTTGCTTTAAAAAGGTCTTGCTCTGTGTTAATAAACGAGTTCCTTCTTGACTTGACTTCCTGCATCTGATTGTCTCATGGGCTAAGAGAGGCTGGGGAATGGGTGAGCAGCCGCACTTAGCTTTCCTCGGACCCTGTCCAGCTTTCATGGGATGGATGAAGACCCGACAGAAGAGGGCAGGTTTGTGATGTCACAGTGTGTTAGTGATATCACCATGACACTGTGATGTCACAAAGTAATTGTGATGCCATATATTTATGAGATCATGATGGTTTTCTGATATCAACCCAAATGCCACATTTGAAATAGAATGAACTAAGAGAATAGGCATTTACAATGTGTCTATAACATCACAATGACAATTTAATGTCAATACTATGAGGTTATTGAAAATTGGTGATGTTGCAAGGTGGTAATTTTGTCATAATGAATATGTGTTGTCACACTGGTGATTGGGTCACAAAAAGTTTGTGATGTTACAATGGCATATATGAATTCAATTATCATGTGTTCACAATGAGGATATGGGTACCCAAAGGGACTGTGATGTCACAAGTATCATATGTGTTTTCAAAATACTTAGGGGTCATGATAGCTTTATGATACACTGTTGTGATGAGGTCACAACAGGTCTTTGATGTCATAATGATTTTGTAGTATCTCACACACATGTCCAATTTCAACTGCTAGTATTTCACAATGTTCATACAAGTTCACAGTAGGAGCTTGAAGTCTTAATGGACATGAATTTTTAAAAATGTTATGAGGTTATATTAGGTTTGTGAATACACAATGGGACAGTGATATCACCATGGCAATGTCAACTCACTACATCATGTCAAACTATTGTTTTGGTGTCACAATTAGTTGATGATGCTACATTGGTGATGAAGTTACAAAAGATTGGTGATATCACAGTGTGTTGGGCATGTCAAAATGACAGGATGGTTCTCAATTGTCTTTAACTTACAATGAGTATATGAGTTTACAAAAGGACTTTGGTTTCTCCAAAATATGTGTTGTCACGAATATATTGAAATCCTAAAAGGTTTGTGATGTCAGAATTTGTCACAGTGGTTATGAAATCTGGCAGTGTGATATCACCATGGTCATGATATCACTGGGAATTTGTAATATCAAATGTCATATGTGAAATTTAATGAGGTCGACAAGAGATTATGAGGACAAAAAGGCCTGATATTAGAATTGCAGCACGTCACAAAAGTTATGATGACAGGATAGGTTTGTGATGTCACGGTGGGTTATGTGATATTGTGATATGTGGGTTATTGTGATATCACAGTGGCAACGTGATGTACAAAGAGATTGTAATGTCACAATGGTTATGAGTTCATGATTTGTTTATGATATCAACCTACAGGCCACATTTTAAATAGAATGAAATCACAGGAAAGGAATTCATAATGTGTCTATGATGTCACAAGGTCAATGTGAAGTTCTAAATCTATCATATCATTTTAGTTTTTTAATTTCACAATGAGCAGATGTTGTCAAAATGACAATGTGATGTCACAATTGTGATGAACTCACAAACACTTTTTGATGTTAAAATGTCCTCTCTGATTCTCAATTGTCCATATTTCACAGTGGGGATTTGAGTAAACAAAGGGAATGTCATGTCACAAAGCTATGTATTTTTTCAAAGGATATAAGAAGTCATAATAGATTTTGGATGTCACAATTTGATCCTGGTGTCAAAACAGCAATGTGATGTCACAAAGGGTTTGTGATGTCACAATGATGATGAGGTCATAATGGATTAGTTATGCCACGAGTTCGTAATATCACAATTATTTGTCCAATTTCAATTGCTACTAGACTACCATGAGGACACTGTAAAAACCAGCAGTGCCCCTATAATCCACGGGAACAGATAGTCATCGTGGCCTCTTGGTCTGGACCACCGGAGCGGGGGGTTGCATGCCACTGGAGTGGGCAGGACATGCTGCTCAAGGAGATAGGATGTCATGCCCCACAGGGTGAGCTGCCAAGAAGTGATTGGGCATGAACATTTGGAAGTGATGATTGAAAACTCTTATGCAGGAAACATCACAGTGGGGGAAGGTCACAGCCTATACATAGGCTGTATGTTCAGAGCAACAGAAGGGAAGAGAAAGAGGGGAAAGGCCTGGAAAGAAAGAAGTGATGAGACTGTAGGAATGTAAAGACCTGAGCGGAAAGGAAATTGAGGGAGAGCAGGAGGTGAAGGATGGCAGCTGGCCACCTGGATAGGGCAGGGTAGGACTGTCAAGAGTAGAGCAGCCCGAAGAGAAGGGAATGATGGAAAGAAAAAATGAAAAGACTTGAAATGTAGGACAGGTCTGGAGAGAAGGAGGATGAAGGGAAAGGAAAAAGCCTTGCCTTTGAAGTGTGGAGTTTTGGAGATCATTATTTTGGGGGATGGTTCATTGCAGACCAGTTAACAAATGGCTGGGCTGCTCTTTAGAGTTCTGAGGGTTCATGGTTGAGGCTGAATTTAGTTCTGCACATCCAGCCCAGGTCAAGATAATCACTTATTACAAAATTTATGAGGACAATACAGGTTTGTGATGTTACATTGCATTAATGATATCACAATGTCAATATGAGGTCACATAGGGATTGTAATGTCACAATGGTGATGTGGTCACAATGGGTTTCTGAAATCAAAGTATATGCCACATTTGAGATAGAATGAAATTAGAGAATAGGCAATCACATTGTCTCTATGACCTCACAATGAAAATGTGATGTCATATTGCTATGATGTCATTGTCATTTTGGAATGGCACAATGGGCTGATATTATCCTAACAATAATGTGATCTCACTCTGGAGATGATGTAACAAAGCATTTGTAATGGTACAATGGTACAATGAGGATATAATTACCCAAAGGGACTGTGATGTCACAAACACCATGTGCTTGTTCAAAGGTGCTAAGTGGTCACAACAGGTTTGGTATGTCACAAGGTGATCATGATATCATTGTGGAAATATGATGTCACAATGGGTTTGTGATGTCACAGGGGGATAAGGTCACACTTGGATAGTGATGTCACTATCCAAGTAATCCAAGTAATGGTGATATTACTAGATCACAATGAAGATCCGAGTTCACATAAGGAGCTAGAAGTCAGAAAGGCCATGAATTTTGTAAAATATTATGAGTACATAATAGATTGGTGGAAATGCGATGGGACAGAGATATCCCATTGGCAATATAATGTTACCATTACATGAGATAGTATTGTTTTGAAGTCACAAATAGTTGGTAATGCCATATAGGTGATGAGGTCATATGGATTTGTGATTTCACAATGGGATGGTGATGTCACAATCTCATGCTAGCTGAGCTAGAACTGGGGACAGTCCTGAGGCATTGTCACATTAAATTCTACAGGTATATCAAGTGGTTTCTCCCTAAATACTTCTTGGGCTGAGGGGTCTGGGCCATGACAGTAAGTTCCATGGAACCTGTCCCTCCATCTGTGCACTGGGCCACAGGACCAAGGGGAGGGCACTATGGATGCTCATTTGTAGTTGACCCAAGATTGCAGACCTTCATGTGCCCCTGAGCACTGGAGAGGAAAGCAGGCCTCTGAGCCCTGGGACTTCAGGGACAGAGGCTGCTACAAGCACCAGCCAGCCGGCTGTGGATTCCTGAGACTACAAGTCTTTCATGAGCCCAACACAACACCTGCCCAAGGTGTGCCTGTCAAATTCACTCCTGTGATATCCGCATGAGTGGGCATTACCTTGTGTGACATCTTGTAGCTTCTTCCCCTCCCGGCTCAGAACTGTGGTCTGAGACTTCAATTTACTGCTCAGATCCACATTACATCCATGACAGATGCCATTCTGATTATCTCCATGCCCCAAGGCTCCACCCTTCTCTGGTACTGTGTCTTGCTCTGTAGGCAATGGCCTCCAAACAGGCTGCTCTCAATACTTGTAGAACACCTAGACATTGGGAGACCCTTAGGGGCCCACTGGAAAGTACTCTGCTTAGAGCCAGAGAGTGAGGTACAAGCAGGCCAGAGGTTGGTCATGGGGCTTGAACTCTGGGCCTGGGCACTATCCCCAAGCTCTTCAGCTTACCACTTGAGCTACAGAGCCACTTCTGGTTTTATGGAGGTTCCTTGGAGATCAGAGTCTCTCGGACTTTCCTGCTTAGGCTGGCTTTGAACCGTGGTCCTCACATCTCAGTCTTCTGAGGACTAGGAGGACAGTTGTGAGCCACCAGTGCCCAGCTGATATGGCTTTTCACCACAGTGGACTAGGAGCTCCTGAAAACTTTTCTTTTTTTTCTGTGCCAGTACTGGGGCTTGAACTCAGGGTCTGAGCTCTGGTCTCTTAACTTTTTCCCTCAAGGTTTGCACTTTACCACATGAGCCACAGCTCCATTTCTAGCTTTTGGTAGTTCATCGGCAAGAAGAGTCTCACTAACTTTCTTCCCCAGAGCTGGCTTGACACACGATCTCTATCTCAGTCTCCTGAGTAACTAAGATTTACAGGGGTTGAGCCACTGGTGGCATTGGGCTAGAAGCTTTTCTTAAGCAAGCGTTCTTCCCTGCATTTGCCCTGAATCCTACATGCAAAGGAGGTCTGAGGGTCAGGAGCTGTTAAAAATAAGCTTCCAGCCACAGGAAAAGGATGGGGTTCCTGGTAAAAAAGCTAAGCTAATCTTCACCCTGGGCCCCATTCTGGGACCCAACCCTCTGCCCTACCTGTGACTCAGCCTTGAATGTCCTGCCATACTTGCCTGAAGCCACAGAACCTTCATTCCACCCACACCATCTGCTCTACACCATACCTCAGGACCTTTGCCCATGTTGTTTCTTCTGCCTGAGGCCCTCTGCCCTGAATCCACATCTTAGAACTCCTGTGGAATTTTGGCACTGCTTATATCACCTCCTGGAGCAAGTCTTTCCTTCCCTTCTCTATCTTTTTTTTTTAATATTGAGTTTCTAGATATAGAACTTGTGCAGGCTGACTGGCAAATGCTCTATCTTGTGTGTGTGTGTGTGTGTGTGTGTGTGTGTGTGTGTGTGTGTGTTTGTGTGTGCATGTTGTGCGTGCCAGTCCTGGGGTTTGATTTCATGGCCTGGATGCTATCTGACCCCTGAGCTTTTGTGCTCAAGGCTAGCACTCTAGTACTTAAACCACAGCTCTACTTCTGGCTTTTTGTGTGTTTAATTAGAGAAAAGCGTCTCATATAGACTTTCCTGCTTGCAATTGGGATCTTCAGATCTCAGCCTTCTGAGTAGCTTACAGAGGTTAACCACCATCATCTACCCTCTACCCTACCTCTTACCTATAAACTCGGCCCTCCTCTGATTCCCAGAAGAATATGTCTCATCAGGCTCACTTTTTTTTTTGCCAATCTTGGGGCTTGAACTCAAGTTCTGGGCATGTTCCTGAGCTTCTTTTGCTCAAGGCTAGCATTCTATCACTTAAGTCACAGTGCCACTTTTGGATTTTTCTTTTTCTGTGGTGCAGAGGAATTGAACCTAGTCATGGAACGGTGCTAATTAAAGTTATATAAAACATGAATTATAATGTGAATGAAATTCATGGTTCCATTACTTGTTCTAAGAAAACAATTATGCCTTTTGTTTTCAATTATATTTCTTTGAGAATGTGTAACATTCATATATTTCACTGTTAAAATTGATAACAGTTACATTATATCAAGTTCATTAAAACTGGTATTTGAAAATTGCACACTTAAAACAAATGTACTTCCACTTTCTTCTAACACATAATTAACATAACAGTATAGCAAAACTTGGTGTTAGCTGTTCGTGTGTAGAATCCTAGAAACTCAGGAGGCTAAGACCTGAATATTTTAGTTCAATGTCAGTGCAAACAGACAAAAATATGAAAAAAAATCTGGAATTATCCAGCAAGAAGCAGAAGGTGAGGATGTGGCTCAAGGAATAGAGTGTCATCATCCATGAGCAAAAAATATGAAGGAGACCATTAAACATTGAGTTCAAGCCCTAAAAATGGCAAATACACACAAGACAACAACAAAAAAGTAGTATGAGCATCAATAATGAAGACAAAATAGGAAAGATCATGAGAAATGTGTAAACATCTTGCAGACAGAAATCATTTGACAGAATTTTGATTCATGAGAGGGAAAAGTCACAGTCTCATTTGTACAATCTCATTGTAGTCATTTGTGTTGAAACTTGGCTATTGGGTAACATGTGAAAGAGAAGACTGGACTACCTGACAGTGCAGACCTTGCCTGTGACTATGCAGCATCCCGCTCTGCAAAAATCTAAAAGAGTGCTTGTTAATTTTTTTTTTTAAAAACCTCATTAGAGACTGGTCCACACAGACTGGGGTCCTTATTTTGAGGCTTCTGATCAGTGCTTTTGTTTATAACCACTCCTACTTTATCCCTCTTCCTTTGTGCAGCTTATACCTTACTTAGTTGGCACCAAGCCAAGGCTTTGAACTAGACCCCCTGCCTAAATCCCACCCTTTTTTCAGCTACAACTCATTTCACATGCTATCTATGTTTTATCATTGTCTTCCTATTCTCCACAAGAAACCTCTTATATTCATGTAAAACCACTACAAATAACCTAGGTAGATAAAGGAGTAAAGGTTTAGCATTGGCTGAGTCTCTCATATGTAGGTTTGCTCCCTAATAAATCTGTGCTACACTATCTCTTTTTTCTTCATGGCTTTTGAGTCTGACAAATGATTGATTTGGTTTGATGTAATCCCATTTATCCAAACTTACTTTGGGAATTTTGACCTGTGCCAAGGAGCCCTCATGTTTCCCTTAACTCTTCCTGTCACATTCTCAAGTTATCCACACTTACATTGAGGTCTTTGATTCATTTGGGATCAATTCTGTTGCAGGGGTATATATAAGGATCTAACTAAAGTTTTCTGTGCACAGACAATTCTTTCAGCACAATTGTTTTCTTTTTGGGGGGGGCATCTAGTCGTGGGGCCTGAACTCTCGGCCTGGGCGCTGTCCCTCAACTCTTCAGCTCAAGGCTAGCGTTCTACCACTTGAGCCACAGCCCCACTTCTGGCGTTTTTCTTTTTGCTTATGTGGTGCTGAAGAATCGAACCCAGGGCCTCAGGCATGCAAGGCAAGCACTCTACCATTGAGCTACCTTCCCAGCCCCTCAGCACAATTTTTTTGAAGAGGCTGTCTTTCTTCCATCCTGGGTTTCTGACTTACTTATCAAAGATTATGTGCCTATAGGAGTGGCTTCATTTCTGGGCCTTCAATTCTGTTGTATTGATGAAATTCTGTGCTTCCTTTGGAAAGAATGGCATTACCCATTCCTGAGGAAATGGAAAGACTGGAAAACGATATTAAGTGAAATAAGCCAGATCCAATTAAATATATGCTGCAAGGTTTTCCTCATTTGAAATAACTACACTATGTCCATAAAACTACAAGTTAATCCAATAGATAGTAAACGACAAATAATTCCTCTTGGACATGATTAACTAACTGCACTCTGAGCATTTACACGGCAAGAAGATGGGAAGCTATTCTTAAGAGAGGATCACAGTGATTCAATACGTATGTGCATGTGACCAAATAAAATGTTGCTTATTGCAATGAACTCTAATAATCAATCATACATGTGAAGTTCATATATCTGCATATAATTTTAAAAGATGTCATAGAAACAACCGACTTCTATATAAACTCAACAGCACCATTCTAAGTTTAGAAGATAAAATTGAGGAAAGTTTTCAACACAAACTAAAATACACAGTGGAAAAGGTGGGAGAGAAAAGATAAGATGAAAAGTAGAATAGCTAAATATTGAAGAATTCATAAACAATTTCCAAACTTTACAAGAGAGCTGGTCAATCTCCAAGAAGGCCTAATAATAATTTAATAAATAGTAGTAATACAATAGTTACTTGAAATAAATACTTTCATTTTAGAGAGGCCTGAATCCTCAAAAAGTAAACAAAATATTTTCAATTCTTGTACCCATTGACAAAAAACAAATATGAAATGGATATAGTTTCCTTTTCTGTCCTTTCCGTTCCTTTTCTGTTTTCTTCTTTTTCGTTTTTTCCTTTGGCACTACTGGTGCTTGAAGTTGCTAAGACTCTAACACTTTAGATTATTTTTCTGTCCAAGCCTCTCGTGAGCAATGACTTCCACAAACGTGAGATAACAGGGAAATTACACTATATCTAGCTTACTTTGGTTTCGTAATTTCTCACTATTTTTTTTTTGTCAAAATTGGCCCTGATATGTCTTCTAAATCTCTGCCTTCTAATTAGCAGGGTATATTTCAGCTCAAGCTTGGACTCAGACTGTTTTTCAATGTAAACTTTCTATATTGACTTCTGTTTTCTAGATATCATTAAATTCTATTGAGGTTAGTATGGATCTTTATGAAGTTATAAGAAGAACACAGAGATATCCCTGGAATAATTTTCCTGGTTTCTTTAAATATTTATAGCATGAAATCACAAGTATGACATTAATATTTCACAAGTACTTTATGCAGACTTCAGTAGTTTTAATTATTTTGCGCACATATTAAGTCCAATATAATTTTATCAACTCTATATGAATATACCATATTTACACATACGTTTCTTTACCAAAAATGAGTCTTTCTCATGCTTCCCTTTTATTATTAAACCCACTACTTCTCTTTGTCCCATCCCAATCCTATTTCATCCTGGCAACCACCCCAATTTTTTTCTCCTACTTCTAGATCATGCAATAAATAAGCTTTTAAGATTGCCTTCAAATATATTATAGATTATTCCTAGTTATTGTATGCTTTAATATTGTATTGTATTCACTCGAGTTGCCTTTTGGTTCTGTCATAGAGAATGTAGCACAATTTGTTTCCCATTTACCTGAAGAAAGACTGAATTGATTTCCATTTCTTTGACTAGAGGAAGTAATGCTGCTAAAAATCTCTGTGTTTTAGCCTTTGGGTGAATGTTACATTTTATTTCTATGAGACAAAGCCTAAAGAGCTCAATTCCTGTGCTATACTGTGCGTGCTTGCATATTTCATATTCTAGGAACCTGTCACAATATTTTTAGTAGTGGCTTTCCCATTTGACATTCCTGCCTGCATCCAGTTTCTCTGTTTCTTGATAGCATTTAGTATGGTCATTATTGTATTATGTGGAGTATTTCTCATAAATGTTTTATGATGTCATTTTAGTTTTAATGTGTATTTATTTGATGACTGATGATGATTTTCTTGTGGTTATTTTTCACAAGATATATTTTGCTGGTTTCTAATTGATTTTTTTAAACATTAGGTTTTGAGAATTCTATGTAGAATATAGATATGAGGCATCCTTCAGTTATAGTATTTGCAAATATTTCATCCTTGACTATGGGTACCCTACATCATCATCATCATCATCATCATCATCATCATTATCATCAATATTATTATTACTACTATTCCATTTGTACATGTGTGTATGGTCCTGGGGTTTGAATACAGGGTCCCTGAGATTTGTTGTTTTGTTAACAAGTTATCCTTTGAGTAATGCCTCACTTCTGCTTTTTTGCTGATTAATCACAGATAAGATTCTCAGGGACTTTATTTTGTGGTCTGGGTTCAAACAGCAATACTCAAATCACAGCCTCCCAAGTAGCTAAGATGAGATACATGAGCCCTCTGCTCACAAATTCTGTTCACTACTTGTATATGGGCTTTCACAGACCAAATTACTTTACACTTTTCTTGAGTTCTAATATATCAAGTTTTCCTTTCCTATAATTTTAATGCCTAAGTTAAGAATGCTTCATCTCCAAAATTGTAAAGACATCTTCCTTTGCTTTATATTTACATCAATCTTTTTGTTTTATATGCCAGGTTTTAATCCTGCATGAAGTTAATATTTGAATAAATTGTTATGTTTAAGTCAATGCTCATTTTTTAATTCTCCCCAATACTGTCTACCTATCACCTCTTATTAAAGAGAATGTCATTCCACAAATATTTAGTTTTACTCCATATTAAATATTCCTTAATAATAATTATGTGAATCTAATCGAGTGCCTTACAGACCCATTGAGCTGTGTAATCTTTCCTTTACAAACATAACAATTTTACACTAACAGCTTTAATATTGGACGGAGAAATACATTCCAGTTTATATTTCTTTGTCAATGAGTCAAAGAGTGATGGTCAGGTGTTTTTTAGAAATTTTCATAAGCTTTTAAATATTAATGCCAATGAAAAACTTTAATCTTCCTAAATAAGTTATCAAAATATCCAAATACATATCTCTGTAATAATATACAAACATATGAGAAGGTCATATTCTACCTAGCCATAGCATACATATAGAGATTATTGGAAATAGAAACAACAATAAGATATCCCTGCAGAACCACTATGTAGAAATTGGAATCCTTATACATTGGTGCTTGGCACTTAAAGTGATATTGTCAATTTGTTAAACATACTGACAATTTTTAAGGTATTACATATAGAGTTGCCTCTATGATCCAGCATTTTCAATCATAATTTTATATACAAAATATATGTCAACTTATGTCAAGTGAGACACATGTACAAGAATATACATAGCAAAACCTTTTACAATAACAAAATAAAATATTGAAATTCCCATTGAGGACATTATACAGTTATACACATGCATATAAAACAATATTCTCTATCCATGAAAAAAATTACATGGACTTATTTACTTGGGAAGCACTAATATTGCATGGGAGAAATGGATAAAATAAATTACATTCTCTAATTATGTGAGCTTTTTAACATTGGCACATCTGTAGTGGTAGACTAAGTAATGGTTGGTCACGTGGAGGGTAGGTTGAAATGATGACAGGAAGTGGCTATTAATAAATATTGGAGTATTTTGATAGAGCAGTGAAGATAAAATATTCTAGAACTGAAGGTGATGTTCATAGTCCAACTCTTAGATGTTCTATGAATCATTGTACTTCATCGAATATTTACAGATTGCATTTGCATTAATCTTAGGAAAAAGTTTAGAATAGTAGTGGGTGAATCTGAGTGATAATTTAAAATTTAAAATCACAGAATTCTGTAATCAATAAGTTTAGTATATTGATGAATAATACTATCAATAAATTTTGATCTGTGACATATCATCTTAGTGACTATGACATTGTGAGTCAGTGAATATTCTACAAAATTATGTAAATTGAGGGATGAGATAGGATTGAGAGGAATGAGGGATAATGAACCTCAAGGTGCATTGTATTAGCCACGAAATGTGTCTGACTGGTACACTGTTTTTCTTGCATGTGTGAAGCCCTGGGTTTGATTCCTCAGTACTACATAAACAAAACAATCTTTAATTGGCACTATGACAAGTCATAGAGTGCTAACGTGATGAAAAGAAGCTCAAGAACATTGCCAAGACCCTGAGTTCAAGCCCCAGGACTAGCCAAAAATAAACATGATGCATTTATTAAGCCGGGTACTAGAGGCTCACGCCTGTTGTCCTAGATGCTCAGGAGGCTGAGGATTGAGGTTTGAAGCCAACCCTGGCAGGAAAGTCCATGAGATTCTTATCTCCAATTAAAACTCAGAAAAATCTGAAAGTGCTGCTGAGCCTCAAGTGAAAGAGTTCTAGCGTTCATCCAAAGGAGCTCAGGGGCAACGCCCAGACCCAGATTTCAAACCTCAGGAAAGAAAAAAGAAAAGAAAAAAAACCACACAAATTACTATACGTAAACTGCTTTATCAAACAGCAATTTCTATACAACTACTTAAAGTTAATTTAAAAATATGATTAGAATAAAATACTAATCACTTTGGGAAGAAGACATAGATAGAATTGAAACGTTGTTTACAGGAGACAAAGTAAATTTTATATCATACACTTTGAGTTGAAATTTGTTCTTGTCTTCTTACATCATTTATGAAATTGACAATATTGCAAGTTATGGGTTAATTTCCTTGAGAAACTGATTGTATTCTTCTGTCTTTTCACAAGAAACCATAGTGGTGATTTTTTTGTCTCTTTTTTAAAAAATTGTGAACGTACCTTTCAGAAGGGTTACAATTACATGGGCAATGTAATGAGTTCATTTTTTATCAAGCGTTGTTGCCTCCACCTTTGTTTCCCCTTCCCATCCCTTCCATCTTCCCCCACCCCACCTCCTAGCCAAAGTTGTACATTTTGTTTTTCGACATAAAGTCTTGTGCATCTCATTGCTGGAATGGGTCCACCTGTATCCCTATTTAAACAATATGTTTTTTCCCTCCCCTCCAGAAATTATACAAACATCAAATACAGTGAAAGCAAGGCTTTACCGTGGGGGAAGGACATACAAAGAAACAAAGAAATCACCTTATACATATGTTAGAAACAATCACGAGAAAGAAAATACATTTGAATCCTTATCTTGGAGTTAATTTCTCCTAACATCAACTTATCTGACAGTTTCTGCTTGTCTCAGACATATATTAGTTATTGAAAATAAGGGAAACCATGAGACCTATGTTTCTTTGGGCCTGGTTTACTCCACTTAACATAATTTTTTCCAAGTCGTTCCATTTCATAACAAATGGGGCAATGCCATCCTTTCTGATGGAGGCATAGTATTCCATTGTGTATATATACCACATTTTATTGATCCATTCATTTACTGAGGGGTATCTGGCTTGGTTTCACATCTTAGCTATAGTAAATAAAGTTGCAATAAACATAGTTGTGCTTATAGCTTTGTTTGTGATCATTTGGGTAAATGCCCAAAAGTGGGTTTGCTGGGTCATAGGGGAGCTGTAAGTGGAATCTTTTTAGGAACATCTATACTACCTTCCAAAGTAGTTGAACAAATTTACACTCCCACCAACAAAGCAGTAAGGTTCCCTTCTGTCCAAATCTCCTCCAGCAACTGTTTTTATTACAATTCTTAAATATAAACATTCTAAATGGAATGAGGTGGTATCTCAATGGTGTTTTGATTTGCATTTCTTTTATGGCATTTCTTCATGTGACTATTGGCCACCCTTCTTTCCTCTTCAGAGAAGTTTCTCTTTAAGTCTTTAGCTCACTTATTCATTGGGCAGTTGTTTCTTTGAGGATTTGTTGTTGGGCATTTTAATTATTTGAGTTTCAGGTATATTTTAGATATGAGAGCCTTGTCCATTGTACGGCTAGTGAAGATCTTCTCCAAATACTTGGGATTTCTATTGATCTTGCTCGCTATGTCCTTTGCCATGCAGAAACTCTGTGATTTCAAGCAATCTCGTTTTTCCAACCTTACTTTGATTTGTTGTGTTTCTGTGTTTCTATTAAGAAAATTTCTGCCTGTGCCAAGGAGACCTAGGGTATCTCGTATTCCATTCTGTACTGTTTTCATTTCTGTACTGAGTTCTTTGACACATTTGGTGTTGATTCTTGTGCAGGATGCTATATAAGGCTCTAGCTTTAGTTTTCTACAAGTGATCCACCAATTTAGCCACCACCCTTTACAGAAGAGGCTGCTTTCTTCCATTCTATTTTTTAGCTCCCTTATCGAAGATTAGGTGTGGGTTCATTTCTGGTTTTTATTTCGAGTCCATTGGTCCTGATGTCTGTTCTTGTGCCAGTACCAGGCTGTTTTTATTACTATGGCTTTGTAGTGGAGTTTGAAATTTGGTATTTATATTCCTCCAGCACTGTTCTTTCTGTTAAGGATCGTTTTTGCTATTTGGGTTTTTTATTGTTCTATATGAATTTTTGGATTGCCTCTTCTATTTCCTTGAAGAATGAGGTTGGAATACTGATACGTATCACATTGAATTTTTAGATAGCTTTGGGAAGTATTGCCATTTTCACGATGTTGATCCTTCCAATCCAGGAGCATGGGAGGTTTTTCTGCTTCCAAAGTTCTCTTTTGATTTCCTTTTTAAGGTTTTTATAGTTTTCATCATAGAGGTCCTTCACTTCATTGGTTAAGTTAATTCCTAGGTTTCTTATTTGTTGTGGGGCTATTATAAATGAGGTTGCCTTCCTGATTTCACCCATGATATTCATATTGTTGTCATACAGAAAAGCCATTTATTATTGAGGGTTAATTTTTTACCCTGCTACTTTGCCAAATTTTGAATCAACTTCAGTAATTTGATAGTGGAGTCCGTGGGATACTTTAAATAGAAAATCATGTCATCTGCAAAGAGGGAGAATTTTCCTTCATCTTTCCCTATTTGGATCCCTTTGATGTTTGCATCTTGTCTTATTGCTGTAGCTAGGCATTCTAATGCTAAATTGAACAGGAGTGGAGAGTGGACATCCTTGTCTCATTCCTGAGATAAGAGGAAGTGGCTTTAGTTTTTCACCATTAATTATAATGCTTGCTGTAGGTTTGTCATATACAGTCTTTATTGTGTTGAGGAATGTTCTATGAATTCCTAATTTTTCCAGAAACTTCATCATAAAGGGTTGGTTGGATCTTGTCAAATGCTTTTTCTGTTTCTATTGAGATAATCATGTGGTTCTAATCCTTTCTCTTTGTTGATGTGACGAGTCATATTAATTGATTTGACTATATTGAACCTGCTTTCAAACCCTGAAATGAATATTTTTTGATCGCAGTTTATGATTTTTTGGATGAATTGTTTAAATCGATTGGCCAAAATTTTGTTGAGAAGTTTTACATCAATGTTTTTCAAAGAAATGGGCCTATAGTTCTTTTTCTTTGATGAGTCCCTGCCTGGTTTTGGGATGAGGGTTATCATGGCTTCATAGAATGAGTTTGGTAGTGAAAATTCTCTTTCAATTTCATTGAAGAATTGGAGGGACTATTGGTGAGGCCTCTGCTTTGAAGGCCTTGTAGAATTCCACTGTAAATCCATGTGATCCTGGGCTTTTCTTAAATGGAAGGTCTCTTACTGCTCTTTCTATTTCAATGCTTGGTATGAGCCTTTTAAGTTGGTTTAACTCACTGTGGTTTAGTTTCAGCATGTCGATATCTGCCAGGAAAAGGTTCATTTCTGCCAAGTTTTCAAACTTATTAAAATAATGTTTTGAGAAGTATTCCCTTATAATGTTCTGAATCTTGGTTGTTTCTGTGGTGAAGTTTCCATTCTCATCTATGAGTTTATTTACTTGGGTGTGTTCTCTCCTTTTTCTGATAAGATTTGCTAAGGGTCTGTCAATTTTGTTAATTTTTTCAAAGAACCAACTCTTTGTTTTGTTGATTATTTTTATCATTTTTTAAAACTAATTCGCTTAATTCTGATGTAATTTTACTTATTTGTTTCTGTCTACTGGACTTGGATTTATCTTTTTGCTCTTTTTCTAGGAGGTTCAAATGTGTCATTAAATTGTTGGTTTCAGATCTCTCCAATTTGTTGGTGTAGGAACTCAGAGCTATAAACTGCCTCTGAGTACTGTCTTTGATGTTTCCCAGAGGAGCTGGTAATTGTGTATTAATTTTTGTTGAATAGCATGAACATTTGAATTTCCTTTCTAATCACTTCCATGACCCACTGGTGATTCAACAGTGTGTTGTTCAGCCTCCATGTTTTACAGGACTTTCTTCGGTGGCTTTTGGTGTTGAGTTCTAATTTTATTCTCTTGTTGTCTGAGAGAACACAAGGTAAAAGTACAATGTTTCTTGGGCTGGGAAGGTGGCTCAGTGGTAGGGTGCTTGCCTTGCATGCCTGAGGCCCTGGGTTCGATTCCTCAGCACCACATAAGCTAAAAGAAAAAAGCCAGAAGTGGTGTTGTGGCTCAAGTTGTAGAGCGCTAGCCTTAGCTGAAGAGCTGAGGGACAGCGCCCAGGCCTAGAGTTCAGGCCCCACGACTGGACCCAAAAAAAAAAAAGTACAATGTTTCTGAATTTGGAGAAGTTTGCTTTGTGACCTAAAATGTGGTCTATTTTGAAAAATGTCTCATGTGCTTCTGAGGAAAACGTGTATTCTGATGGTGCTGTGCAAAATATTTGGTAGATGTCTGTTAAATCTAGTTGATCCATGCAGTTGAGGACCTCCTTATTTATTTTCAGAGCAGTTACAATAGGTTGATGATATCCTATAATATGTGGATATCAGATCAAAATTTAAATATATCACTGCACACATACAGGACAATCATATATAGCTTGTAACTTGAAATTTTAAGAAGGCAACAGTTGGGGAAAAAGACAATGTTAGAAGTTTAATAACAAATACACAGACATGGAAAAATACAAAAAATGTGCAAATAGTTATTGTTAATAGTAACAAAATATTTTCCTCAGGTTTTAAAAATGAAACTATAAAAATAATACTTAATATCATCAAATAAATATGCCATGCAGAAAATTTACCATAGAGATATATTTACACATAATTTGTTTTATTTGATAACAAATGTATTAGAAGAAAATGTAATTACATGTCTGAAAATGATAACACTTTCAAGTGTCATTGATTGAATCCAACAAAGGATAGTAACAGAGAAGTAGAGAGTGAGAACAACCTGGGGTATGGATGAAGATACTCAGTGAGGAAAGAATGTGCTCCATTTCCCTCATCAAAATACAACTAGGACAGCTACCTTTTGACAGAACAGTTGTGATGTAGAATAGGCGAGTTACTAATTTAGGTAGTAATTTATTACTTTTATTCCCTAATCTTATGATGTGATTCCCAAATGATGTGAGTGATCCTAGATTTTCTGAGCCCTTGTTTCCCCCAATGTTTCTAATTCCTCCCCTTGCCAATGGTTCTTCTGCTACTCTCATTTATCTTTGTTTCTGAACTGAACTGTAACCTTTTGGTTCATGAGAAAGAGCTGGAGAAATATGAGGATGGCCTGGAGTCTGAGCTAACATCCACTCCAACTTGGAGAATCTGGTGAAGGACTTCCAGATGGGTCTTAGAATCAGATTATTTATTGACCTATTTGGAATTGGAGAAACTCACTCCCTCAGGCAGAATCTCCCTTGACTTTCTTTGAAGAGATTTGGTACTAGGGCAAAATTCAGAGAATGAGCTTTCCCAATGTCATAAGGAACAGGTTCAAAACTAAATGTGGCCTCAGTTCCCACAGGGCCAGTCAGAAGCCAAAAGATCACACTTTCACACTTTCTTCATCAAGGACCTTCTGGAAGGAACAGACTATGAGCAACGTCTAAGATGGAGATAAAATGAGACTGGGCCTAAGGAGGACACAAAAGAAAGACCCTCTCTTTGATTACAAGTGAGTTCTGTAGTGAAACATGACAACTTCCTTCATATACGAAAATTCACTAGGTGAGTTATCTCACTACCACTTTGCAGGAGGTCAGTTTCTCCAAAAGAGAAGTTGTTAAATGTTGTGACTGTCAGTTTGCTCTCTAGGCTGTTGTCTCTCTCACCCCTTCCCATGCCAGAATGCATTGCTTCTTTCAGGCACTCAAATACTTGTCCGGACTCCTAGGCAGGATTACTGTAGGCTATTCTTTGGCTAAACTCTTGCATTTGAGGTAGGATATGCCCAGGCTCTGCTCATGCCAAGAGGTAGATGGAAGAGGTGAGTATAAGCTCAGATTTGTACTGAAGAACAATCATATTGAAAAAAAATTAAATGAAATTAATAGTTGAGTGATTTAGGGTTTATAGCCACAAACTTTAGGTAATTATTAGTAACACATCTAGAATCATGGATCGGAAAGGGAACAGTGAATTAGGTCTAGGATACGATGCAAAAGACACACCATAGCCATAACAGGAAATAAGAGTTTGAAGGAACTATTGGCATAGGTCCATTTACTATCTTACGAGTGACCTTGGACAGGAGGCTTTTAGAATAATATCTGAAAGAGAGGGAAATGCTGGGCACTGCTGGCTCACACCTGTAATCTTAGCTACCCAGGAGGCTGAGATCTGAGTATTATGCCTCAAAGCAAGCCAAGGCTGAAAATCCCAAAAGTTGTGCTGTGGCTCAAGTGGCAGAGTACTAGCCTTGAGCTCAGGGACACTGCCTAGGACCTGAGTTCCAGCTTCAGGATCAGCACAACAACAACAACAACATAATAATGATAAAAGAAATAAAAGAAGACTTGAAGATATGCGATGGAATGATGATCATGTGTAACTGTTTATGGAACATAAAAGGAGACAAAATTTGGAGTAAAATAATACCCATTCATTACTAATCAAGGATGCAAAGCAAATGCCAAATCCCTCTTCTCAAAAACTTCCAAACATGGGCTGGGAAGGTGGCTCAGTGGTAGAGTGCTTGCCTTGTATGCATGAGGCCCTGGATTCGATTCTTCAGTGCCACATCAGTAGAAAAAGCCAGAAGTGGTGCTGTGGCTCAAGTGGTAGAGCACTAGCCTTGAGCTGAAGAGGTGAAAGGCAGTGCTCAGGCCCAGAGTTCAGGCCCTTTGACCGGCCAAAATAAAAACAAACAGACAAAAAAACCAAAAAACTTCCAAACTTATCTTTTCTCATAATTTAGGAGAGGTTCCTTTTACAGGCATTCTCCTTATCTAGCTCAAGGTCATCAGAACTTCAGTAGACTTTCCCTGTTGAGATGTAATGCACCTAACTCTACTGAAACTAATCATGGCTTGGAAAGTATGGATATTGATACATTTGTCATATTTATCCTTATGAATATATAATACTGTCAGGTATTATATATAATATATTATACAATATATTATACATTATGTGTTATATATTAAATATGTAATAATTTAAAATATATTATGTATTAACAGACTTCCTAATTTTAGAGGTAGTAACAAGCAACATATTGAAAGAAAAAAACTTGAATCTCTGAGTAATTTCTCTACCACAGGACAATACCAGGTTTCATTCTTATTACCCAAAGAGCAACATAGGAAAGCGATGCCCATGGATGTGGTTCTCTGGATTTTGGAAACTATGAATGTGTAAAACTATAGCAACAGATAAATAAGTGAACAACTATGTGCACACACACTCAATCATTTTCAAGTGTAAGAATTCCTTTTCTATGCTCTCTATTCACCTACAAAGAGAGTACATGAGTTTCTTTTGAATTGTCCTGGAAAATCTTTATCTGGCTAGTGTAGCTTCACATCCTTTGTTCTCTAAGTAGCCCAATGTTATGTATTCAACAACAATACTTGTTACAGGCAAAGGTATCCACCCTGACACACAGGGTTTCAGAAATGCCACAAATAAGTGGGATGTACAGCAGTACTTTTCAAAATTGAATAGATTACATATTTATTAGAAAGCTTGGAAGAAAAAAACTTGAGTGTAGGATGAAATACTTGAAGAAAACTACAGTTTTAATTACACATATCCAGGTGCTGCAATAGAAAATAAATAAAAATAAAAAATAAATTACGTATAATTTATTACCAAGTCTGTACAAGGAAAATAGGATATGACACATGGCATCCTTTGACTTGAAGTTACAATGTTCCAGGGTATTTCCCCATTCTTGAGAACTAGGAGTAATCCATATTAAAAAAAAATAAAAAGGCGAATGTTTTTTACCAAATTTCAAAACATATTATATGTTATACAAAGGAAATGCAATAAGCATGCAATTCATTTTCTAGTAATATCATATGGTATAAAGAATCTAATTAATTGATTCATTAAACTCAATACAATGTAGGTAAAACATCCAATATCTCAAGTGTCAATTTAGCAGAATACTTTCAATCTATGATTTCTATTTTGTATATAATTCAGCTCTATCCATCCCACAATGGCAGAAGGCTCTTCCTGAGAAATTCCAGAGACCTGTCTCCTGTGAGTGCTCAATGTAGACCTGTTCCCATTTTCTATTATTTGGACATGTGATAGACTGAATATCTGATAAATTGCCAAAGGCAAAATTTGGGACTGGCTTCTAGTAATGATATTTTGGTACTCAGAAAAAAAAAGGAAAATTGAAGACCGAGGGAAATCTACCAGATCCCTGAAAGATTTCTATCATTGGGCCAAAACTGTAGCCTTCTACTGATACTTAAACAAACTGCAGTAATTGTCACTCCAACCACATATCCAAAAATTGGCTTTCCAAATATTGGCCTGTTTTCACTCTGGTAAATCAAGACACACTTTTGTGGCTCTGTTTTACTTAAACTATCAGCTATGGTTGGCACAAGGGATAGTTTACCTTACCAATTTCTTAAATTTTAGGTCATCACACAATCACTTCATAGGCCTTAAACATTAAAAATACCTATCCATATAAGTCTGCATTACATACTTATTACTGTTTTTCTTCATTTGTCATGTTTTACATATTTGTATCCCAGGGCTTACTTCTATCTTAGTTCTATAATATTCCTTCTCATGGTTGTTACCACTGAGTACATGTAATTATTTCTGTTTTTTCTCCAGCTTTGTTCTTTCTTTAATTACAGTCCTTAGTAGCATCCTGTCTACTGAACACTCCTAGCTACTGATCTTAACAAACTCAAAAGTTCCCAAAGTGAGCTTTGATCTTTATCTATAAACCAATCTCTCATTACTATTTGATTAAGTGATAACTCTTCCAGTTGTCCTGTCAAAATACCTCGGAGTCATTTCAGACTTACATACTTTTTCACACTTCATATTTAATCTATGCCCAGGTTTTGAATATATTAGGAAACATATATTTATATGTTATATGTGTGCTAGTACTATGACTTAAATTTGGAGCCTAGGTTCTTTTACCTTTCTTTTTGCTCAGGCTTGCAGTCTTCCATTTAAACCACTGCTCCACGTTTAGCTTTTTGGTTCTTAGTTGAAGATAAGTGACTCATGGTCTATTTACCTATTCTAGTTTGAAACTATGATCCTCTGTTTTCAGCCATCTAAATAGCTAGATTTAAAGGCATGCAACACTAAAACCATCCTTATTATATTTGAATTAAAAATAAATTTAAATTATGATTATGTGTAGTATTTTCAAATCAGTATGTTTTTATTTACAGTAAAACACATTGCCTTAAATGTTTTTTATTATTCCAGCTCACTTGCCAAGAAAGGAAAGGAAAAATTCACAATCAAAGAACTTCTGAATATACCAATGCTCAAGCCTGCTAGCCACAATTTCTTTGATGGGAAATAACAAAGGATGATATCATCTACAGGCTAAGCAGGGGAAAATGTTCTGCACTGAAGTTGCTGAAAGGCTGATGGGGATGAGGACAAGCAACTTTATCCAGAAAGTATCACAAAGTGTTTGTGATAGTAAGCTGACTCTAGTGGATAAGTGTAGCCAATCTTAGAAGATGTTCATAGCGATGAAGATGAACACGTGATTTCACAGGTGTGCTTTCTTGAAGATATATCTTTATAGCATATTTTGTCTACCGTTGAAAATGAGACAGTTAAGATCGGGATGTTTTCTTCCCTTGTATCCTTCACAGTATAATATTAAAAGCAGTTTTATACATATATTATTTATAGTAATTATAGAATATCCCTAATTATGCATATATTATAAATATATCATTTATATGTTATGTAATGTAATATATTACATATATTATGAACACTTAATTTAATTTTCTACTCGTCTGTCCAGGTATTAAACTAGCAATATCTTTGAAAATTGATAGTAAAGTAGAGTCCTTACAATTTCTATTGCAACAAATAGCTTTACCCAATAAGTAGTTATTTATTCTGAATTTGTTTAGAAATGAAATATCATAATATAATTGAACATTCAAAAATAATTATGTAAGAACATGCCAAGGATGGAGTTAAAAAAAAAACATAATATGACTCATGATTGTAATCCCAGCTACTTAGGGGCTGAAATCTGCATATAGCTATATTAAGCCAGTTTGAGTTAAATGGCTCAGGGACAACACCCAGACCATAGTTCAAGCCTCAGTACTGCCACAGAAAAAAATCATGTGACTAAAGCACACAAATATATTTATTCAAATAAAGTTGTCATTCTTTGTATCTTTCACAATATAATACTAAAACCAGTTTTAAACATATATTATTTATAGTATTTATAGAATATCAGTTATTATACATACATTATAAATATATCATTAATATGTTATGTAATATAATACATTACATATATTATGCATGCATAATTTATACTGATAACATGGACATCCACTAAATTGATATATGTTTTAGAATAGGGAATAGATATTCTTATTTAAACGACTTGTTTTTCCCCTTCCCCTCCACAAATTATACCGACATCAAATACAGTGAAAGCAGGGGTTATACTGGGGGGGAAGGACATACAAAGCAACAAAGAAATAATCTTATAAATGTGTTACAAACGAATGCATGAAAGGAAAAAAAGAACATTTGAATACATATCTTAGGGTTCATTTTCCTAACATCACCGTATCTGACCTTTTCTGTTTGGCTCATACATATACTAGATATTGCAAATAAGGGAAAGCATGGGACCTATGTTTCTTGGGCTTGGCTTACTTCACTTAATATAATTTTTTCCAAGTCTTTCCATTTCCTAACAAATGGGTCAATGTCATTCTTTCTGATGGAGGCATAGAATTCCATTGTGTATATATACCACATTCTCTGGATCCATTCATCTTCTGAGGGGCATCTGGTTCCATATCTTAGCTATAGTAAATAATACTGCAATAAGCATAGCTGTGCTGGTAGCTTTAGTGTGGTCTTGTTTGTAAACATTTGGCTTAATGCCGAAAAGTGGGATTGCTGGGTCATAGGGGAGCTCTATGTGGAGTCTTTTTAGGAACCTCCATATTACTTTCCAAAGTGGTTGAACAAGTTTACACTCCCGCCAGCAATGCAGTAAGGTTCCCTTCTGTCCACATCCCCTCCAGCATCTGTTGCTAATAGAGTTCTTGATTATAGCCATTCTAACTTGGATGAGGTGGTATCTTAGTGTGGTTTTGATTTGCATTTCTTTTATGGCTAAGGAGGTTGAGCATTTCTTCATGTGTCTATTGGTCCTCCTTTCTTCTTCAGAGAAATTTCTCTTCATGTTTTTAGACCACTTATTTATTGGGCAGTTTTTTATTTGAAGATTTGTTGTTGGGGGATTTAATTTTTTGAGTTCCAAATATATTTTAAATATGAAACTCTTGTCTGTTATATGCCTAGTGAAGATCTCCCAATCCGTGGGCTGTCTATTGATCTTGCTAGCTATGTCCTTTGTTTTGCAGAAGCTCTGCCACTTCATGCAATCCCATTTGTCCAACCTTTCATTGATTTGTTGTGTTTCCGGGTCTCTATTATGAAAATTTCGGCCTCTGCCAAGGAGACCTAGGGTTTCCCCTATTCCATCCTGCAATGTTTTCAGAGTGTCTGCTTTGACTCCGAGGTCTTTGATCCATTTGGAGTTGATTCTGGTGCAGAGTGATATATAAGGATCTAGCTTTAGTTTTCTACAAGTAGTTAATCAATTTTGCCAGCACCATTTACTGAAAAGGCTCTCTGTCTTCCATTCTATTTTTTTAGCTTCCTTATCGAAGATTAGATGGCTATAGTTCTGTACATTCATTTATGGGTTTTCAAGGGAATGGATTTTCTTTTGCACAAAGAGAAAGTAACTAGTCACAAAAATTATTCCTTTTGGATTATATATCCATAACAAACTATTCCCTGTGTATTCAAGGCACTTAATGATAAAAACCTGTGTTCATCAGCACCGGTGTCTTTAACATGAATTTCTTCTCCTTAAGTAATAATTTCAGGAATACTAAACAGTGGAAGCGGTATGATGTTCGTTCAAGTATTTCTTTAGAAATTAAACCGATCTTTATTTGGTATAAAGATCCCATACAATTTCATTACTCACATTCTGTAGCAATGTTTTTGCCATTATAACCATAATGAGGAAGATAATGTGGGCTCATCTGCTCCATAGGTCTTGAAAGTTTATGAATGTGACACTTACAGAATATCCTCAGATATGCCTGGTGGAATCCTGGATTTGAATTATGGGTCTACAACTGATCAGTACTAGGTAATTGGGAAATTTTTTTGGCCTTGATGCCTACCTCTTTTTTTTAGTAAAATACTTAATTCATTCCCTAACTTAAAGGACTGTCATTAGCACTAAAGTTACCCTAATGCAGGTGCATTAGGTGTCTGCACATTATGTAGTAGGTCCCAGAGAAGTCAGCTTCCATCAACATGATCACAGCATCCTTCCTGAAGGCCTTAAGACATATATACCCAATTGATGTTAATATCTGAGAAAAAAATGTCTTTACTAAAAAAAGAAAAGGTCACTAATGTTGGAGCTGTCTTGTGGCTTTTACTCTGAAGTAGATTTTTCTAAATTTCATTCTTACTCTATTAGTGTTAGCAGTAGCATTCTTTAGTTATACCCTTCATGTTGCTAGTTTTGTGTTCCATTTTGAATACTCTTGTAACTTAGTTTATAATCTTTGTTAGAATAAATAAACTACAACTGCTGAAGTTTTCAATAAAGAGACAATTTTAGGTATGCATTATATTTTATGTCCTTAATAAAAATTTTCTGAAATTATTCCTTTTAGGTTATATATCCCTAACAAACTATTGTATATGTTTTCGTATATAATTTATATAGATTTTATATGATTTTTATATGATGACTTAGAGATCCATAAATAAAACAGTTCAGAAGAGGAAGAGTGTAGGTAAGAAGACATAAAAATTACTATTATGGTGGTTTTAATGGCTAAGGGTAAAGAACATGTAACAAAACATTTGGAAGATTCATTTGCTCTTTTTGCTATTCTCTCGCCTTTCTTGGAGGAAGGTTATCACTATGAAGTGCCAAGTAGTCTCACCTTTCAAGACTTGTCTCATTGACAGAAGTGATGGGATTAGGGACATATGCTCCCTTGACTGACTTTTAGGCAATTTACCATAAAGTAATACCAGTACATATAAAGAAAATTTTGTGAGTGATGTGTATTCATTCTTCAATTGCCAAAACTAAATTCATATGTCAAAACATCCAGTTACTTACATTATAATAGATGTAGGTCAACTAGCATCACTAACACCTCCATAAATCAAATGCAAACTAAAGGTTCTACTTCAAACACCAACATCTAAGGCAGTGTTGGAAATACAAGGAGATACACAATAAATCAAAAGGAGTGAGATCTTTAACACTAGCAATGAGCAATGATAGCTGAATTTTTAACCAGGCTTGAAAAATTCAGGTTCCCACTAACTATGTGTTTAGAGTTGTGGACTTGACCTTGGTATCAAGATTGGAGATAAAATTCAAGGGCAGCTAAGGTTGCTGCAGTATTCTAGCTCGATACAGTGTGACCCTCCCTAATAATGGTAAAGCACAGAGTAGAAGCTAAGTCAGTAAAATGTATAGGAAAGATTCTCCACTGAGAATTATTGCAGGGAGTGATCATCACTCTTGGGTTGAAAATGTACAGCCCATCATTCCACTTTACGCTCTAGCGTATTTCTGATCTGAAGCCAATTATAACACACCAATGTGCAATGAGTGCTGAGCAGTGTAGATGTATGTGAATCCTTAATATATGTGAAATCCTTAGAAGTATGGAATGGCCTGACCCTCACACTTCATTCTGTGTTGTTGAGTTTCATAGAGGAATGTTCATAATTAGGCAATTCACACTCATCTATGTTTGAATCAGGCAACTGAGATAAGACAAGGTCATCAATCCGGTGACGAGGTGCGTGACCAATGAAATAAATAACATTATTTCACAATATATATGTATTCCTGAAAATTTTTGCAATACCAAGTAACAAATGTACAAAAGGGTCAATTTTCCATCTCTTATATTATCAGCAGTAAAGATACTCCTGA